>NC_047658.1:21390331-24195331 GCF_011762505.2 Arvicanthis niloticus | reverse complement strand
GAAATGTACCATGTTCTGCTGACACAGCATGGCAGAGAGTGCCTGGAACCTCAATGCTCAGGACACAGATCCAGGAGCATCACAAGATACAGAGTGAATCCCAGATGGTGAAACTTAGTATCAACAAAGAAACAATAGTGTGGTGAAAGAAAGAGGGGGCAGAAAAGAAAGAAGGAAGAGAGGGGGAGAGACACAGATGCAGGCAGGGCAGAGGGAGGCAAGCATACATCAACTGTTAAATTGTTATTTCCAAATGCGAAAGCATTCTTTTTAAAAAATCTTTTCTGTGAACCAGACACAACCTACTATATGGTGAATCTGAGAAGCCTGTGATCTAGCATAGAAGCATTCATTCACCTGGAAAGAAACAGTGCTTTTAAACATGCAAAGCAAGAGGAAGGTGAAAGCAAACCCACGTGTGGGGCCTGCACACAGCTCACTCTGCTTCTGGAGCATGGTTCATTCCAATGCACACACATCTAGGTGCCGGCCTTAGCATCATTCCTTGACAGCTGTACTTTCTTAGGTGTCTGGGACCCCAAACCAAACCCGATCATGTGTCAGAATTCCAAGGGCAGCGGTTGATGAAGAGCACTGCACTGCCATTGCTGAGAAAGCAAACAAAGTGTGCTGTTCGAGACATAGGTTCAGTTATCATCTGCAAATAAACCCTGGTAATGAGGTTTAGGGTTCCTCTCGGTTGCATGTTGATGATAAATTCTCAGTGGAACTGCCTCAGACCCATTAAAGCAAGCTTGCTCCTGCCACCGTGGCTGTTAATTTGACAGGACACTGTCACATTAAGTAGAACAAACATGTTTTCGCCCAGTCGGCCATCCAGAACCGATACGGCTGTTACTTTAACAACTGGATATTGATTGGAGTCGGTCACCCCTCCCGACCCTCCGCTGGGAAGTGGAAACCAATCTGAGGCTGGCTGAAGCTCTGCCTGTTTGGCACACATGGGTACCCTGTTAAGAACAGCCACAAATTTTAAACCATTTAGCTTCCTGTCATGCTCATCCTTTAGAAACCGCCTGCTTCTCATTTGTATCAGGGGGCAATAGGCTCTGAATAAATCAGTATCGTTAATTTTGTGCATCTACACAATCAGCTGGGAGAGCTATTGTTTTTAGTATTTGCCATTTAGTATAAATACAAAACACCCATAAAAAGATTTTATAGCAAATCCAAAAAAAAAAAAAAAAAAAAACTTAAAAAAAATAAGAATCATTGAATTCTAAAGGAAATGAGTTTAACATCATTTTGTTTTAAATTATGCATTAGGAGACATCTATTTGTTGTTTTAAATTATATTCCACTTGCCAGGTAACATATCTGAAATCCTGTAAATCAAGTTACCAAATATCATACTGATATCTAACCTATTAGTAGCTATTGGCTTTTTGCCTCCCTTACTAATATAATAGACATACCTGGTATTTAGCAAAATTTGCTTTCTAGCCAGTAATTGACTTTCCAGAGACAAAATTCAGTGTGTGAAATTGCTGGGCCTCTAGTGACTACAGTAATGCGGTGCTTTGTGCCTAAAATTCTATTTATTGTTGAACCTATATCTGAAAAGGTAATTTAAAGAATATGGGGTGAAGTTGTCCTAGAACATTCAAAGAAGTGGGCATCTGATATTTTCTTGATATTTCCAATGACTGCAAGCTCATTGAATTCATGACCCCTCTGGAACTTGCATTAAAAAAAGACATTGTTTTACTTGGCAAAGATGTATTGGCATAAAATCTAACTCACTGCTTATAAATCCCCTAGTTATGTAGTATAGCTCACATTCCTGTTCATCATGGGTGTAATTCAAATACCTGAAAATAGACATAGTGCACTTCTGTCTATTCCAAGTCAAACAACACGAGTCTTTCTACTAGTCCCGTGACAGCTCTTAAGGTTTGGGTCTAAATATGCAGTGTCCCCCACAGGCTCATGTACTGACTACATTTCCCAGCAGGAGGTGCTCTTTGGGAGGTTGTGGAAACCTTAAGAAGTGGAGCCTTTCTGGAAGAGATGGGTCCCTAAGGTCTTGGGAAGGTTATATGCAGCCATGGATACTATCTCCTCTGCAGGGACAACCACTCTGTTCTGCTGCATCCTCCCTGCCATGGAGACTGCAGCCTCAGAGACTATGAGCCAAAATCAAGGCTTCCCTGGTGTAAGTAAGTTATTAAGTTGGGTATTTTGTCACAGTGATTAAAAATCTAATTAACATAGTGACCTACATATAGAACATATCTATTTATTTACATGTTTTTCATAGCCACTTGTGCTACAATAGCAGAACTGAGTAACATGGATAGACTGTGTGGGCTGAATGAGAAAAAAAATATATAATTGTGTCATCTGTCCATAGATATAGCAGGGTTGCTGATTGTTGCCCTATACCACAGTGTGTCTTAAGCCCTCTTAACATGCTTGGTTTGGTCATCTTTTAGTTTTCTCTACTCTCATGAGAGTGGCATCCCCTAAAACATGAGAAACATGTGTGACTTCTTGTGCAAGTTATATCTACTGATGCAGGGAGAAATCAGCCCATCAACATTAAAAACTCTCTCATGATAAAAGACCATAAAAGCAAATAAATAAATAAATAAATAAATAAATGCTAAAAACTCATGATAAAAGACCACATAAATGAATAAATAAAGAACCCAAATTCTCAGAAAAGCCACTGAGATTGTCTGGTACAAGTACAATCTGTACTTTATCTCCAAGTCTATGTTTGCTTTAGATGCTTCTTTGAAATGATGGTGTGGCTCAGAGGAAAGCCTGCCTTAGCCAGTGTAAGATTGTGGGCTCCATCCCTGGCACTAAAACCCAAACAAATAAGAACCTTTGAGCACCTGTTTCTTTATAGTCTTGTTCTAGATTCTGTATGAAACAGAAAAGATAGAAACGCACCAGCCTCTGGTTACACAGACACATGCCTTTGTGAAATGTGTTAATTACTTTGTTTTATTTTTAGTCTCCCCTGAGTGCCGCCAGAGTGGTTACTTTGCTCCCTCGTGTTTCCACAGAGTCAAGTACAGCTCCTGGCATGCAACTGATGCCCAGTGTACATTAGCTGCATGGGCAAAGTAATAAGAAAGTGGAGGTGAGTGCAATCACACAGTAAAGTTACTGATACAGGCTAACTTAGAGGTATGGGCTCCCTGAAAATTTGGATTCCTTGATGTAGATAGATCAACCTGGACATGACAGGGAACTGGTTGGAGACTACATTGTGTAATGAACTTCCACTTTAAGAAAAGTTCCTTTTTATGGTGGCTATGTTGACACTTCTCACATGAACCTTCTAGTTTGTGATTTAAAATAGAGATTCTGACTGGGTGTGGCAGCACTTACCTATAACACTAGCACTGATTAGGAGTTTTAGGAGGACAAGGTTAGGCTCAGCTCTAAGGTCACCCGGGTCTTTGAGAGGCCCTGCCTCCAAAAACATTAGAAATCCCTGATACCCATGACTGACATATTGAGGAAACGTAAATAATACACCCACTGCACCAGAGTCTTTTGTCCTGAGTATGTAGCTCCAGTGAAAACTTGCAATTGAATACTCTCAATAGAAGATGAGATAGTTCCAATATGAATACCACTAGTCGTCAAGAACTCTGATACTCAAGGACTACTTCTCATTTTTGTTAACTTTGGGTTTTTACAAAAGAGATGCTTGTCAATCTGCTTTCTGAGGGCTCCAGTTGTTTTCACTGGCACATGTGAAGTCACACGTGGAAAACCTCCACCCTATTCTCCCACTTGAAAACTTCACATGTGACCAAAGTCCTATAAAGTTTCTTCTCCAAGCAAAAACTTGTTTAGACAGTTTGACTTTTCATTTCTGTTTGCTGGTAGAACATTCTGAGGTCTGTTTGCCCAGGATAAAACATTTTGTTCCTGGGAAACCTGCTACACTCTGAAGAGAGCACATGGTCCAAGAATCCATGGATAAACCTCTTGTCTTTGTATTCAGTGAGAAACAGCTCAGTAAAACTCTATGCTCATCTGTATCCAAAAACACATCATGTACCTCGTACATGTTCCTTGATGTTCTGTCTCAGGAGACTCCTGGGAAGGCCATAGTGCAGTTTCCTGTATCCAGACAAATCTTGACTGCTGGTTTATAATCTTGCTATGTGTCTCCATGAACAAACTATACTACAGCCAGGGTACAAGCTGTAGGAGTCAGATGTAACTGTGAGTTCCATGTGAATCTGTAGGTGGTTATAGCTTCTACTTTCTTTTGATCTCTACCTGGTCCACAGTGAGCTTTCAGGAAATACTAGCCACTGTTTCTACCCTCCTGATACATTAATTATATTACTTCCCAGATATCCTATAATTGTCATAAGATTTCTGATTTATATTTGACCTCTATTTGCCAATGATAAATGAGAACACATCTGGTTTATCTCTAGCTTCAGCTACTAAAATAGCCCTGGGGGAACTTGGGCTTATAAGTTCAATGCTATCTACATACTTTATATTGTCAAGCTCTCATATCCTGAAGCTAAGCTAGGTCACACATACCTCTGAAGGAAATGGATTATTTTTTAATTTTATTTGTATATTTTGTGTATGAGGGCTCTTTCTGCATGCATGCTTGGATGTCAGAAGAGGGCATCAGATCCCATTATAGACATTGTTGGAACTGAACTCAGGGTCTCTAGAAGAACAGGCCATGGCATCTAGAAGAATAGCTATCACTCCAGGACCCAAGGGGGATGAATTTTTTTAAAGTTACCATCTCAGCATTCTTGTCTTGGTGACTGTCTTGCGTTCAGTTTTTCTTCATCCTGCTCTGTGAAGAAAGTCTGTCTGTTCTTTACACTTGATCCTCTGGCTTAGATGCAATACTTAGGTAATTACTCATCTTGTGTAGCTAAGGTCAAATTTTAACTCAATCGATGAGTCACCTCACTTCTGACTCTTATGGCCACTTGGATACCTTAGCTATAGCTTGCACAAATTAGGGCACCATCTTGTATTGGTCTTATGGCCAGTGCTCTAGCATGCTTGCAGTATCATGTCTAGAAAAGACCCATGATTCCAGCTTAGCTGCACACCTGTCTGATTTGTCCTCAGTTTTTTTTTTTTTTGTTTGTTTTTTGTTTTTTTTTGTCTGTGAAGATATAGGGTGAGAATACCACACTGTTAATAATTCATTGCATAGTCAGCACTGATGGGTCTGTGGAACTACATCAGAAAGTCTTGGGGTCGAGTACATAAAGCCCCCAAAATTTCATTATCAAGCTTCACAAGCCAGAGAGGATGAGGCTGCTATCCTGTCTTAAAAGCAAACTGTGAGTGGTGAATCTGACCTCCTTTGTTTTTGTGGCAGTGACCCAACACCGGCTCAGTCTCAGAGCAGGGGCATAATGCTCTGCACAGACGAGGCTGCTGCATGTCAGCTGAGCGAGCAGGCTGATGGAAAGTGATTCCGGCCCCGCTGAGTTCAGATGGAATTAAGGATTCATGAGAGCACAGAGCACGCAGAAAGCACAAAGCCCCGAATGAATCCTGAATGAGTCACAAGGGAGATCTGGCCAGGCTTCGAAGCCCAAATAAGGAAGGAATTGCCTTTTGATGATGCTGTAAATATCATCATCACCTCAGAAAACTAGATCCTCCTTTAATTCTATCAGGAATGAGCAAGGGATAGTGCAGGGCCTGTCATCCTGACGGTTTGTCTAGCTAAAGCTGCCTACGCAGAGCAATTCTTCTAGGACTTTTGAAGAAAATGATTTTATTAAGTTGTTACTTTAATTTTTCAGCCATACCAAAAATCATAGGTGGGATTCAGATAAATTCATCTTCTTTCAGCCACTCACCAGATAATAGAGTTACGACGTCCCTGTTCTTCTCTCGATGGGGCTGTAGGATTGCTGACGGTGACGCATTGCATGTCAGGAGAAACTCGATGTGTCAGGCTTGCCTGATGGATCTATCCTTCTAGTTCTGAACTTTCTGCTATAGACAGAAAGCAGAATAAGAATTGTGTATTTGCCACAATGTTCTTAAAGGCACTTGGCTGAATGTGCCCAGAATCTCTGTGCAGCTGCTGAGAGACCTCTCCCTGCAGGACTGAATGGAGCCGACCTCACTCCCAGCCCACATGTGTGCTTAGGGCTGCTGCCTTGTCCATATCTGCCAGGGAGGACAGACCATTCTTCAGCCCAGACTATTCTTTCAAACTAGGGGAGGACGAAGGCCCTGTTTTAAGCACCAATGCCATGCTGTGTTAGCGATCGGGAACATAGCGGCCTGCCTTACATACTGGAGGTCTATGCTGGAATTCTTCAAAGATGAACAGAGATGCACACCCTACATAAACCTGTTACAGGGCTGTATTCCTTCCATCGAAGCTTTCAAAGTAACACCAAAAGGAGGGAGTGAACCGAGACCTAATTTAGAGAAAAATAAATTATGTATGTGTAGCCTCCATCGACATGGCTGTTCCCGACTCTAATGTTCAGCAAGCTGATTAAACCAAGGCAGCTCTGAGCTCTGGGCTACGTGACCAGAATCCCATTAAGGGAGACTGCTTGATGGAGAAGGCTTCAGCTTCCTCCAGGCTCTTCTAGCCTCTGAGTGTTCCTTTTGTGGTTATTTGTCTGCAGAGGGAAAAGAAGAAAAAGAAAAAAGAAAGAGAAAAAAAGAAAAAAGGAAAGGAAGCCAAAAGGGTCCCATTTTAGCAGACGTCTTCTAGAAAAATTACTGCCCCTTGCCTGACAAATGCAAATATTTTATCCATTTAACCTATCACCACAATACTACAGAATGGTCATTGTTTGTCAGAAAACCATCTTTGGATTTCAAGAATTATCTGGTGGTTTTAATTACTTTCCTCAATTTACACTGATAACAAAAAAAGAAAAAGAAAGAAAGAAAGTGGGTTTATGTAAGTAAAGTACAGCCTGCATTCAAAGCTAAGGAGTATATATTTCTCTGCACTGAAGTGCTATAGCTTGGAGGGTGTAATGCATAAGATACTGTATTCTTACAATTGCTCATGCCCTGTCTGTACACTGCAACCAGGTTTTGATCACTGAACATCCATATATGACTGAGATTAATGTAAAACCCTTACATTTATTTTTACTATTTTTAATTGTGTATGTATGTATTTCTCTCTCTCTCTCTCTCTCTCTCTCTCTCTCTCTCTCTCTCTCTCTCTCTGTGTGTGTGTGTGTGTGTCCCTGTGGAAGTAAGCATATCTGAATGTAAATACCCTTGGAGGCCAGAAACTTTGCAAACCCTTGGGCATGGAGTCACACATGTTTTGAACCATCCAATGTGAGAGAATTGAACTTGGGTCCTCTAGAAGAGCAGAAAGCACTCTTATCCACTAAGCCATCTTTCCAACCTTTGATGACTTTTCTTTTCTTTTCTCTTTCTTTCTTTCTTTCTTTCTTTCTTTCTTTCTTTCTTTCTTTCTTTCTTTCTTTCTGTAACTTGTTTGTGAAGTTCTCCAGCATGAAATTTGTAGAAGAAAATGTGTTACAACATTAAAAGTTTGGGCAGCCTGCTTAGATTAAACAAAATAGAGAAAAAGCTGGCTGTTTTATGTATTCATTGAGGCAGGGTCATACTGGGAGTCTTAGCTGACCTGAATCTATTTTGTATACAGACTCTAGGCTTCCCTAAGACTTGTGATCCTCCTGCCTCAATATCCTAAGTGCTAAAATGACAATATGGGCAGCATCTGAGAATGGTCTTGAGTGGTGTCCTCTATGGAAGTAATTGAAGCTGATAAAACTCAATCCACTTATTCATTCAGTAACCATTTTCTTCATGTCAATATATGTATAACAATATATAAAAGCCATCCAGATGCACATTTAGCTTATGTCCTGGTAGAAAAAAAGGCCCAGATATTAAACAGAATAGATAAGTATCAGCATAACAATACCTATATGTGTGTATTTATACATGTGTCTACATCTATTTACTTTTCCGGTGTCTATTAAATCAGCGGGTGGCAAGTGCTGCGGAAAAGCAAGTTTACAAACAGAATAAGAGAGTAATATGTTAAGAATAAAGACAGTGCCTATGTTACAATATATTCAGAGAAGGAACAATGGCTCTTTCTTCCTAATAAATACTGGCTGATTGATGAGAAAGAGAAGGGACAGGAGAGACAGGTTAGGCAGTGCTCAGGCAGAAGGGACATAGTCTGTTGTGTGTATCAGACTGGCTTGTCTTAATGAGAAAAGAAATTCCATTGAAATAGGAGAATCATGGAATACACAGAAAGTGATGAATTAAGTTGAAGGAATTGCGTGCAGAGGAAACACCAGGGCCTTGAAGGCCAAGGTGAATATAGGTTTGAGTGATGAAAAGCTGAAGAAGCTATTAAATTAATAGGAAAAGGTAATACTCTTCAATTCAACCTATCAGTTCTTACAGTGATCCCACATGAAACTGTAGCTGACAGAAGTCAGGCAGAAGCAATGGCCAGGGTGAGCAGCTACTGGGTTACACTGAGGGTTTGGAGACTGCGCTGATGGAAGTCTCCCTGGGCTTCAAATGCGCATTTTGAGATGGAGGGAACTGAAGACCATGATGAGTGTTGAAGCCTGTGGGGGTGGAAAGCCAGAGGCTGTGCTTGGGAGAATAGGGGAGACTTGCAGAAGGAGCAGACAGAGCAAGACAGAGCTTGCATGTGTGCTTTGGAGATGGACCCATTGTGAGGTCTCTTAAGCATTCTAGAGGACATGTGTGGTAGCTCACTAGGCAAGACCCTAGAACTCAGGAGCAGGAGATATTCTTAGATTTACACCTTGGATCATTGTGGCTGGAGCTTCCGCCACAGCTGGGAAACTGGGTGAGAGCATCCGGAATGAAGTAGATAGAAACGATGGGTGACAAATAGCACATCACCATCGTAAGAGATGGAGAATATGAAAAAGCCAGTGACAGCGGGAATTAGGTAACATGGCTGGGACTAAGCGATGGGTGATGTCAAAAGGAGGATGGACCTTAGGAAGCAGCTGAGGTGCAATGGGCGGATCTTGGAGCCGACATTCTCCACTGAATTGGGTCTAGTCATAGCCATTCTCAACCTCATGCTTAGCAGGGACTTCATAATGTCTTCATGTTCTGTCTGAATTCTTGTGCTCAGCATTATTCTATGCCTGACAGCCTGAGCTGGCTATGAGGAGCCAATAAGACCTGTCTGCAAGTTCTACTACATTAGCATCAGGGATACAGTTCAGTGGCAGTAAGCAGGTATTGTTTTAAAATGTGCCTCACTCACTACCACCCAGCTACATGCCTTTACCCCTACACACCCCCCTACCACCACCCCTACACACCACCACCCTGACCACCCATAAACACAACATCAATACCACCACCCATACACAAGCCACCACTACCTCTCCTACACACACTAACACACACACACACACACACACACACACACACACACATACAGTCGATCAATTAATAAAAGGTTTTAAAGTTAAATGGGGATGGGGAAATAGCAAACCCATAGTAGCTTTCTGTCTATTATGTGTAAGATTTGGCATTATAAATAGGGGCTGGGGTTTGCATGGACAATGGCTATAATTGTAGATGTTATTAATTGCTTATATTTTTAGAATCATCATGGAATATTAGGACACACACACACATACACATTCATTTCAACAAGCCCTCTGACATCCTAGGCTAATGGTAAGTTGCCTTGACTGAGTTTAAGAACAGGTTCTGAAGCCACTGAGAGTCAAATAGCTCTTCTAAGTTCACACATGTAGCAAGCTAATACCCACTCCCCAAAAGAAAAAAAACAAAAAAACAAAAAAACAGAAGTCTGTGTCTGGGGCTCTCAGCTTGGGAATTCAGGGTGGAGGTGTTCGTCTCCCAAGTCTTTGGCAATACATGAACCTTCACCTCTGTTATCAACTACCCTTCTGCAATTTCCCACAGAGTTTATAGTCTGCAGCAATCTCTCAAGTTTTCTATCAGATGCTGCTAAAAGCATTTTGTGGTCAGTCTGACTAACAAGTATCCAAGAGACATTTGAGATGTGTCCTTTTGTTCCTTCAGGTACCTAAGATGGACTTGACAGTGTCACTAGCTAGTGGTTTGGGAATCACCTTGACGTGACCTTGTCAGCCTCTGGTTTTCTTCTTTTGCCCCCATTCCAAAGCCCACCTACCATACCTACAATGAGGGCAAAAACTAGAACATCAATAACAATCAAGACCATATTTGCAAAGAAATACGATTTTTTTTTATTATCATCTTTGCTTAAGAGAATTGTGTCTGGGATGACTGTTAAATAAAACAGAAAAGTTAAGCTTTTTGCCAGAGGAGAAACGGAATAATTTGAATGCCTTAGTATGGAAAGTACATAAAAATATCTGTGCTACTGGAAGGGTATGAAGCTGTTTCACTTTCCTCTCCTTAAATGCAAACATTCCAGACAAATCTGTCCATTTCCTCCCAAGTCATTGGAAAATATTGCTTCATTGATAATATCATTCAGTAACTCTAAACTATGTTTAATGAATGCCAGAAAAACTGTGAAGTACTTCAATTATTCAACATGGCTTTCCCATCTAACAGTCCAATCAGATCATATAAATCTTTGCAACATTCCACAGAGGAGGAACAACTGGCTGGGTGGTGTGAAGCCTTTGTCTGTTATTCTTACAAGCTCTGCTGGGTCACACATAGCCTCACCAGCATTTCCTGTTCTTCCAAGACCTTCTACATATCTTTGGAAAAGGTGTCCCTATGATCTGATATGTGGTCTTGAGCAGTGATTCTCTATCTATCTATCTATCTATCTATCTATCTATCTATCTACCTACCTACCTGTGTGTGGTGTGTGAGTGTGTGTGGTGTGTGATACAGATGTGTGTGCATGCAATGTAGTTTGTGATATGTGTGTGAGTGTGTGTGTTTGTGTGTGTGTGTTGTGTTCTATGTAGTATGTGATGTGTGTTTGTGATGTATGTGATTTGTGTGCTTTGTTGTGTGTAATGTGTGTGTGATGTATGTATATGAGATGTGTGTGTGTGCAGTGTGTGTGTTACATAGTGTGATATGTATTGTGTGTGGTGTGTGCAACATAGTGTATGATGTGCTATGTGTCATGTGCTATGTGATGTGTGTATGGACACAGGTACAGATAGAACTATTCATCTCCATAAAAAACAAAAGGTTTTGGCCAACAGAATTATCTGGTGCATTTAGCCATGACATTGATCATGTAATTTCTCTTGGGAGAAACATATAGTACATTCTACATTCTCAATCCTATACCATCCTAGAAAATCATTTACATACTGAGACTGGATGTTCCCACCTTATCAAAGGGAGAGAATGCATTTGTGATGATGCCTGAAGGATGCTGGGGTGATAGGGAGTACACACACACACACACACACACACACACACACACACTCCTTTCTTTGTGAACATCAATGAAGACAAAAATAGTTTTATCTTCAGTTGTTCAGTATTATCTCCTCTGATCTTCTGTAGTGTCTCTCCCCTGAGTAGTCCATGTTTGTATCTTTGACTCTGCTGGGCTCTTCTTTTTCTCTTGGTCTTTTTATTAAGCCTATATTAAAATATATTTAAGAAGCTCTCTAATTTTGTCTCATAAAAGTAGTCATTCTTCACTAGAATATAAAGTTACCAAACTATTTTTAAATAAAGTGAGAATATATAATTGGTTTTTGTTGAGGCCTGAGCTGCCCCACTTTGGGCGGCCAAAAATGTTGGGGCTCTCTCCACTCTAAGCGTGGCGGCCACTGTTTCCCGGCCCAAGCTGCCGCTCCGGTCTGCGGGTCAGGGTTCAGCAAGAGAGAAAGAGAGTGAGGATGAACTCGAAGAATGGAGACCAGACAGAGTGTGATTCAATCCCATTTATTCTTCAGTCTCTCTTCCTAGTCCAAGTCCCAAGTCTTGAGTTCCTAGTTCCTACTTCCTAGTTGTACTCCTTCTAGTTCTCTTCCGAGTATCTAATGTCTACTCCTACTCCTAGTGTCTGAATCTCTGTTACTCCAAAATGTTCTGTCCAAATTGTTCTCTCCTGTTTGCCTCTTATATGTCTCAATTCTAAGACATGCCTTTTGGTCACGCCTTTAATCATGCCCTTAGGTCTTGTCTCTAAATCTGATCTCTAAGTCACACTCTTAAGTCACACATCTTTAATCTTACACAACTTTAATCTCACACACCCAAGGAAAGTCATGGGTATCTAAAGCAAGATGTTATCAGAGTGTGCTCTGCTGTTGTAGGCTATTGTAATCCAAGTCTCATGTCAGGGTATATGGCCCAAGATGGCTGCAAAGCAGATAGCTGCTTTCTGCTAAAAGTCGGCTCCCAACAGGTTTTGAGCTTAAAAATTATTTCAAAATTAAATTAAATATTAACATAAACTAGCCTTGATTATATAACAAATGTGCCCAAGTGACTAAAACATTTCTGTAACTACTGATTGCTAAGAGGCAGTGATGGCAGAAAAAAATGGAGGGTAAAGCTCTCTGCTTTATAACAATGAAGAAGCCTTAGGAACTAAGCACATGCAGATGGCTTCCTCTAGAGAAAGTGTCAGCCACTACATTCTTTATGATCCAGGCATTGAAAGTGAAGTCACAGAAACCAGCCAATTGCCAGGAGAAGAGAGCAGAGACCCACCTCTTCAAGAAATGACTGTCATTATCCGAATTCGTGGACCTATTTGAAACCACCACACTTTACCTCAGAGATAAGATGGGAACTATTCCATTTAATTTGAACCATAACTGGGCAAGGTCAGGAATGACTACATCTCAGTTTAATAGGTGAGAAAGCTGACATCAGAAAGTTTAAGCATCTCCCACTATGTGTGATTACAAAACAGCTAGGCAGAAATTAGGGACAAAATATTTTGGATCTCAAAATAAAGCATTATTTTCTTTAGATAGATCTTTAAATGTTTCCTTGAAATTGATAATCAATTCTTACAATATTTAGCAATTTTTGGTTAGTCATAATAAATGTATTATGTTAAAATACATATTTGGATAAAGTGAAATAAAAGAATCTATGGCTTTGAGCTAGATCAATTGAAACAAGTTAATGTTCTGCCATATTTTCTGTATATGCTATATTTTCATTATCAAACAAAACACATCTTAGAAGAATAAGTCTTAGAAAGTGGGAAATAAAAAGCATAGCCGCTTAACCAATGAGGTTGAAGATTTTGGGAGATTCTAGGAGTCTGGTGTGAACGTATCTTGGTATCTTTTTCACCCTGCTATATTTTTTGTGCCCTATGTTTTATTTTCAACATTCATCTCCTGAATGTATTGAGAGTAGAAGAGTTCCATAGATGGGTAACACACTGTCTCTTCTGCCAACAATGGCTTGAATTGAATTTAAAAAGGGGGATGAAATTGCAGTTGTTGAACAAATCAAGAAAAGGGAGGCAATGACTGATGGTCCAGGCAAGATTCCAGGTACAAGCAAGTGAAAAATCAGAAAGATGTTTAATTAAACAGAGGAAGAAAGGGAAGGGTCCCTAGCTATTACAGGGCCCTCCTGGCTTGCGTACCCTGTCTTTTTCCCTAAAGTTCTCCACCCAAGAGCCTTGGGTTGCCCTTTAGTTGCCCTTCCCCTACTGACCTACATAATACAATCACTTCAGTTACCTGGTCCTTTTCTCTCTTGGCCATTCTCTTGGTCCAGGCTGCCCATCTTGCTCAGCATCTGCTCTTCTTTCTTTCCTTCCCTTCAGTCTGGTTTCTCCCAGATGTCCCTCTCTCTTTTATCTATTTTTATCCCTTTTATTTGCAAAAAGCTTTCTCCTCCACTATACTTAGGATCAGTCATGACCTTTTCTTTTTCTTTTCTTTTCATTGGGGGAGGGGGGAGGTGATTCAAATGGAGAGGGCAAGGGAGGGAGAGGGATCCATGAGAACAAGAAGTGAGCCTGCCAGTGTCTGAATGTGTAAGCCCAGATTCATGGGATGAAATGAAGTGGCCAATGTGGTAACAATACTAAAGGTAGGAATTCAGAGATAATTAAGTCATGTGGGGGGATCCCTTATGAAAGGGCTTCAGGGAGGGAATCCATGTTCTTCTACTCCTCACAACTGAGGACACTGAATTCACTTTGTCTAAGTGATGCATTCCTGACCATCATTTTCATGGCATAGACACTGAATCTTCACCTGAATCTGGACATGGTAGCGGTTTGCTCCTGGCAATTCCCACACTCTAGAAATGTGAAAAAAGTTACAATACTATATTGACCAGACATGTGCATTTTCTTAATTCAACATTAATGAATAGGTTGTAGCCAGACTGAAAGATTAAAAGAAGAAAAGATAATGGAGGTGAAATGTCCTTTGAATTGGGGAGAATAAGGAAGTCAGCTATTTCCAACAGCTGATAATCACTTCCAGCTGTCACAGCAAGAATAAGAGAACTCTTGTCCACTGGTGCTTTTACTACCAAGAGTACTACCAACTAAGGGAAGAGCTGATCTGCAATGAGCCTCAGAAGAAAGTGTTTGGAAGGGAAGGAAGACACAGAAAGCAGGGCTCAGAACCTTTGCCATCCCATCATCCCTTGCTGATGTGGACAGTAAATTATTTGTGTTGATTTGTTGACAAAGGGAAATATTCTGCTTCAAAGGTACTAAAGTCAAATTTCATCTGTGTGTCTGAGAACTAAAGACAGTCCACAGGTTTATTAGACCATTGCAGTGACAATTATCTGAGATAAATCAAGGCAAGCATTTAGCACAGTACTGTGCCAACACAATTACTATTTTTCTTAACTATATTGTTGACCCATTATTCCAACAAACGCAGCAAAGTTAAAGATTAATATAGAGCTTAAATGATGTACACATCCTGAGATCTCTAAATGTGCTTAATAAATGACACCTTTGTGATTACTCTGAGATCTTCACAAAATATAAAATCAAGGAATGGTGGTGGACGCCCCAACATTACATGTAACTGACACAATGTGAGCCAGGATACTAATGTCTGCATTCAAGGATAAGGAAGTTGAGCCAACTCAATCAGGTTTTCACAGGGCCAGCACTAGATCTGCAAGAGCAGAGAAGACTGCTTCAAAGGCTGGCACAGGGTTGGGGATGGGGCTAGGGCTGGAGCTGAGGCAGGGCTGGGGCAGGGTTGGAGCTGGGGCTCAGTTGGCAGAGTGCTTGTCTGGCACTCATGAAACTAGATAATAAAAGACTGCAACAGCTAGACTATGCAAGATGACTCCTTATTCACTCATTCACTGACCAGGGTTTGGGAAGAAAACACCAGGAAGACATTTCTAACTGAGCTACTTCTCACTGAGGAAACCTCTAGGTTTCAAAGAAGCCCCAACTCTGTGCCAGGTTTCCCCCAACCTTAACTTGGACCTGGGCTCAGAGAAATCTACAGAGGAGTTCTGAATATGTAAGCCTTCTAGTGTTGTGTGGCACATTCTTCTATAGACAACACATTGTTTTAGTGATATATATTTCACCCACTGAAACTTTTTTCCACATAGTTTACTAGATTATTAAAGCCTCCTAAAATAATCTCTTCATAAACAAATAATTCTTAGAGTAAACCTTTGGTTACAGTTGACTAACTTGGAGACATTGGAGCAGTCGATAGAATCCCTGAAAACCTTAACTTACAAACAAAAATCTCATTTTTCCATCCCACCTCAGTCACTCTTTAGCTGCATAGACTAGAAATCTAAAGTCTGATGTGGTAACAGATCTGCAAATAGTAGAGTGTGCTTTACTCAGGGAGGCCGAGAACACTGAGAAAAGCTGGAAGTAAAAAGCTCTTTGAGGGTGCTGGGCATGTGGCTTTAGAATCTTGAAGAACTTCAAATGAGATCTAATCACAATGAAAAAAAAAAAAAAAAAAAACAATCCATACCTCACAGCCATAAGTAAAGAAATAGAAACCACTGGTGTTTGATGTGACAGCCAGGCACAAAGAGAAGAGGGGAAAGGGGATTTTGTCTTTTTCCACTTATAAATCCATTAATTTTTCATGATGTACTCAGCCTTGGAGAGATTTTATATACAAGAGGGGTTTTTATGAGTCCCCGAGCAGAATATATGGGAATCAATAAGTTGTCAAACAATTGGATGTTTCGTGTGGACAGAAAACTGCTGTATTCATTCTTTAAAAAAAAAATGAAATCAGGCAGAATCTATTGTATCTTATTATGAATGCTTTTTATTCAAACCTGAGACAAAAGGCTTGCTGCTGCCAAGGGAGTCAAGGTCTAGAATAGCTATGTACCCTCTTATTATAATTCTTTTCTTTAAAATATGCATTCATGTCCCTGAAGGACAAGCCTTGAAGGACCCAGCTCCAGGACCTGATTAATGTCTCGTTGTGTGATGTATATTTAAGTCAGAGTTGTGGCCCATTAGCTGCGCAGACCCCATGTCTCTGCCTACTGCTTTGCTCTGCTCCATTCTGCATCACAGAGGATTCATAAGCCTGCCTCTGTTCCCACAATGCTTTATAAACACATCAGCAAATCACATGTGTATCAAGGAAAGGTAGGTAGGTTATAAATTTATAACAGCCTCAGGCTATTCTGTGACAAATTAAATATCACCCTGACTATTGAGGTCCTTCCCAGGTCAGAAGGAACTACAGACAGATTAAAAACAACTCAGTAGCAGGCCCAAATGTTATATACTCTAACCCTGAACTAGGCAGAAAATTACAGAACACTAATGACTAACCTCTCATTTCTATAAGACTGTTGGTTGAGATTTTCATAGGAATCTGGCTTTATGCTGAATCATAAAGATCATAGCCATGAGTGGCTGGTGGGGTTGGGAGATGCTGGGACAGAGCCATGTCTATATTCCCAGACCACGACATAGTTTTCATTTTCATGAAGAATGGGTTTCAGATTAATTAAAAATCCGAAATGCAGAAGTTGTCAGTTTTCATAAGAATTCACATCTATTTTATTTCACTTTCTCCTCACCTGTGGAAACCCATCAGACACGAGAACAATGGTTCTCATCCTGTGCGTATTGACTCCTCTGGGGGGGGGGGGGTTTCATGTATCAGATATCCTGCATAATAAATATTTACAGTATCGTTTATAACACTAGCAAAATTACAGTTAGGAAGTGGCAATAAAACTAATTTTATTGTGGGGCATCACCACAACATGAACTGTATTAAAGGATCACAGCATTAGGAAGGTTGAGAACCCACTGCTCTAGAATTTGGGTAGAAATGAGGTGAGAACCACACAGGTTTTCCCACACTGTGTTTACCCTGATTTTCAACAGGCTTTAGTTTCAAAAAAAAAAAAAAAAAAGCCCCCCCGCCCCATATCACCCTGAGGGACTCCAATCTGAGGGACTCCAGTTAAGTCTGGATTTAAAATCTACAAGGTTTGTTCAATGGTAGTTGTCAAACTAAGTCTACACAGGAACTGGTTCTCCTGAAAGGACCTGCCACCAATTGTAGGGTTTATCTGTTAAAGCTGTAAGCTTGTAAAATAAGATGTTATCATTTATGTTATGTATATATCCTCCCTATAGTAAGGCTATGAACAAGAGCAACAATATATTTTCTTTCTTTATATTAATTAGAATAGAAGATGTTTCCTATGCTTAGATCATGGAATTGAAAGCTTTCAGAGCTGAGTTTCTAAAACAGGTCTGTGAAGGGTTTTTCAACGGTGGAGTCTACAGCTAGTTTAACATACCAATAAGCAAGAAAGGTTCCAGGATGCTGGGTGTCATTTGTTCTGTCTGGCTTTCTCAACAGGTACTTCCAGGCTCCTTTCTTTCTGGATAAGTCACCACCAGTTTCCACGATGGTGTGTGCTGTTATTTCTGAGTGGATGGGTGGTTAATATCCTTTAAAAAAAAAAAATTCAGGAAACCACAATAAACAGAAAGAAGAGAGGGGAAGTAAAGTTTGGATTCGGTTGTTCTTGTTATGTAATCTAGCATAGCCTGACGTGTTTGAAGGTCACTTAAGGTCACCAAGACTACAGATACACACAGGTTTCTGTACCAGGAAACTATCAAGGCTCATAAGAAACGTCAATATTCAAGAGAAGGATTATTTGGAGAGATTTTTTCCCCCTTGTATCTATTTACCTCAACTGCATAATATGTATCAGGATGTCAAAGACTGTATTATTCCAAAAGCAATTAGGGAAATGAGGGTGTGGGTGTTTTTGTCCAATTTAAGCAGTTTATAAAATACTTTAAGTTCAAAGAAAGGATGTGTTCTACAAGATCAGATTCAGGTGGGTAGATAGCAGACGTGGAAGGTCTCTTGGCAAGATAAAGTACTTCCACAAATGCTTCTGATATTGGCTATTTTCCATGCCTCTTATATAAGTTTTCAAAGGATCGACATAGCATGAGGATCCAAGCCTAGAAGCCAGGCTTGGCAACATGTGCTTGTAATCTCTGCTGGAGAAGCAGGTTAATGGAATTTGCTGTCTACTGAGACAAATTCTAGACCAGTAAGAAACCCTGCCCACCAAGTTAAACTAAATCCAAAGTATGGAAGGTGGGAAGGAGACTCAGTGACTAAGAGCACTTTGCAAAGAATTTAATCTTTGCAGTAATAAATTGAAAACGTATAAATTTATAGTTAATAAAATTATAAATTTATAATGAATAAATAAATAAGCAAGTTAAATAAACAAGGTAAAAATCCAATTATGTTTTTCTTACAGAGACTTGATATAAGGAAATCACAAAACCTTTCTAAGACAAAAGCTGGATTCAGTGGTTTTGGTTTTGGTTTTGGGTTAGATATTTTTCCTTTTTTTTTCCATTTTAAATTTTTTATTGGTTATTTTATTTATTTACGTTTCAAATGTTATCCTTCTTCCCAGGTTCCCCTCTACTTGCAGCCTATCCCTCCTCCCTTACCTCTGACTTTATGAGGGTGCTCCCCCACTCGCCCACCCTAGGCTGGATATTTTTTTTTGTCATTGTTTTTGCTTTTGTTTTCAATGTGGAAAACAAAACAAAACAAAATCTAAGACTTATCTTTGGAACTGTAGCTCCTAGGTCTCTAGAGTAGCTCCATTTCCTTTCTAAAAACCGAGAGAGAGAAAGAGAGAGAGAGAGAGAGAGAGAGAGAGAGAGAGAGAGAGAGAAGAGAGAAGAGAGATCTCAGCCTGAGCTGAAAGGAAAAATACCTAGTTGCTGAGCTTCTCTTTACAGAAGACAGGCTTGGAAGCATTTCCTTTTTACTAATGCAGATACACTGGCAGAAACCCCCGCCCCCAGCTTAACAAATCCACAGCGGTGAGAGCCATGATGCTTCTGTGGCAGAGGGAGGAGGTCCTTGGGCAGCCTTTGGGTTTAAGCACCATATAACAAGAGAGGAACAAAAAGCTGCTTTTTCTGTAAACACAAAAGAAACTGAATATGGCCACATATTTCTTAATTGAGAGAATCTTCAAAATTCATTTCTTACGGTTACCTTTGGAGTCAGCCCTCAGCTTGCCCTCTGGGCTTCACTGCAGCATAAATCATTAGGCAATGCCTTATTACATAAATTGCAGACAGGTCCTAACTGTAGCTACCTTAAAACGTGGCTGCAGAAAGAAGCCTTTCCAGGGCTCTAGGAAGTACCCAGATTGCACTGGCTTCCTTACGTTGGTGAAATGAGATTTTTAGTTACAAAGTAATGAAATGTGATTAAAGTATAAATAATTTAAAAGATCTGGGTATTGGCTGAACACTGGTGTGTGAATAATTTCATGTCATGCACCAGGGAGTATACTGGTAGGCAGGCACAGGTGGGGTGTACAAAATGCTATAGACTGCCTTGAGGGGATCAGATATAATAGCTAGAGCAAACAAACCTCTTTTCTGTTTAGCCAAAAACCCTCCTTCAAATGCCTGCTGCTGCTCTTCTTCCTTCTGTGGAGCACATTGGTTCAAGAGTCCAGCAAAGTGCCCTCTGCCTCAACAGACATGTGTCACTGAAGGGCCAGTCTTAGAGCATCACCCCACAGAAAAAGACAGCATATTGTGCTAAATAGGAATTGAAATACGGATGATTTTGAAGTATGACTGCTGTATCAAAGGGCTCCCATGAGGGATAGGAATATGTGATAGAAGCTCCAATAAGGACTTGGAAGGAAGTAAACACTTGAAATCCACCTCTTCAGAAACATTGTTTTCCCCAGAGAACCCCCCTCCCACATCAAATAGAATGTCTGCACTTGGTAAGGTTCATTTGTCAGTAAGCAGAGTCTGTATTAGTAAAGAATTGTGGTCATGATAGGCTTTTCAAACATCTGTTTAGGGCTGGAAGAGATGGCTCAGTAGTTAAGATCACGTGCCACTCTCTTGGAGGACCAGAGCCTGGTTCCCAGAACCCACATCAGTGACTCACAGCTGCCTGTAACCCCAGCTCCAGTGAGTCAAATGGTCTCTTCCAGTGTCCACAAGCAAAAAACAACCAACCAAACCAAAGCTGTCTGGTTGGACCCCCCTTCCTGGCTTCCCAGTCATGCCTACACCTTGCAAGCATGGTCATCTTAAAGGTCAGCATCTTTTCTTCCTTGTGACCCACTTCTTTCATATTTGCCTTTACTGTGATCTAGTAAGAGCACTCTCTGGGAAGTGTTCTAGATCTGACAGCCTTTTAAAATCTTGTTCCAAGAGCTATGATTTCTAAAGAGAAAATGATAACTGTCATAGTTCAGAATAATGCATTTCGAAAGGTGGGCTTCCTAATTTTCCTCTCATTGATTTGTAGGAGAACAAGAGGCATCCACTTGCTAACCAAGCTGAGAGCAGAAAGTATGGACCAATCTTATCATGCCTTTCTCTAATTAGTATAGTTTATAAACATGTCATGGAGTCTGGTAAAGCTGAGCTGTGTGCACATTACCAACACATATGTAAAGATCCTCAAAGACACAGATGTCCATCTGAGGAAATTTGCAGTTTGGTGAGATAAACAGATATTCAAACAAATACTTAAAACACAGAGCAGAAGGAAAAGAGGTAAACGTAACCACAACATGCTATAGAAGACAGATAGGTGAGCAAATGGCTGAACAGGAAGATGTGGTACTGATGGGAGCCTGGAATTGGAGATGGAACTCCATTCATGGAAGAGAGGGAGTGTACACACAATGGTCTGATACAGGTGTGGGCTAAGGGGGCATGGCTAACCACAGAGACAGAATTAGACTAGTGAACAAGATTGTACAGGTCTCTGCAGGGTGTGTTTGAGGAAGCCCATTAGTAACTTCATTTGTTTTTTACATCTGCTATAACAAATTACTACAACCTGTATGGTTACACATAATGAGGCAGTTTCTTTCATGACTTTAGGACGGAATCCTACAGTCAAGCTCTAGTGACTAGAATTACAGTCAAGATACAAGGGAAGCCACAATATCACTGAGGTTTCTGGAGAATAATCTCACTTTTCCTATTTTCTAGATAATAATTCCTAAATTTTCAGCATTTCTTTTTAATTAATTTCTTAATTTCTGTTTAAATTCTGTCTCTTTCTTTTTCTGACTAACTTCCTACTGGATCTGTTTTCTCCTCCAATAATGAACAGTAATTGGGTTATGAATTCTTCTTAACAAAACTATAGACACTATTTTCCAATAGGATTGAATTATGAGACTTGAAGCAGACATGAATTTAGGAAAAAAATATGAAAAATCAATTCAGTAATCAATGTCAATTTTGAAGAAAGGAGTAGAATAACCTGATACGCACAATTCAGGAAGCACCAAGTATTGTGCATGGTCTCAAAACTCTTCATAAACACAGGTACACTGACTATTCCAAAAGTAACATAGACTAGTGTGGAGTGGTAGTTCAGGTATCAGGAATGAGTGAGAAGAGGTGATAAAGACATGATAATGGTGGTGGTGGTGGTGGTGGTGGTGGTGGTGGTGGTGGTGTCAATGATGAAGGTAATGAATGATGCAGATTATATCACCGTTAACAGCGGCTTCCTACAGCTAATAATGTTGAGGATGATGGTGATGAGGATGCGAATGAGGATGCCCACAATGAGAATGATGATGTTGATGATGATGATGAAACTGAACATGATGATGATGTCTTGGCCATCATGATGATAACATCAAAATGCTCCCTTGCTTAAAGCTCTCTGATGGTCTATGAAGTATATTTATTGTTTTTACATGGCTTACAGAATAGCCATGATGGTACAAGTGTCATATTCTTTTCTCAGTTAAACTTAAATTTCAGCTAGATTAATATTCTCCACCTTGTTTAAATAGGCCATGCTTTCATGTCTATCATTGTAAAGGCTGCATGTTCTGACCTAAATCCTCCTCCTATATTACTGACCTTTTCCAAAAATTTTCAACCAAGTTCTTCACCACCAACATACCACAAAGCACATGTAAACATATTCAAGCATGCAGTATACTTTCTTCTGGTCAGTATAATTGATTTTCTGAAAAAACCTCTGCATATAATATCAAAGAGGTAATAACCAGCCATGTGCATTTCTTTCTGTATTATATATGGACCAAGGAAGGTAATCTAAGTCCTTGAGAAGTAGTGTCTTAGTTAGGGTTTTACTTCTGTGAACAGACTAAGGCAACTTTTATAAAAAGAACATTCAATTGGGGCTGGCTTACATGTTCAGAGGTTCTGTCCATTATCAAGGCAAGAGCATTGCAACATCCAGGCAGGCATGGTGCAAGAGGAGCTGAGAATTCTATGTCTTCATCTGAGTGCTGCTAGTGGAAGACTGACCTCCAGGAAGTTAGGACTAGGGTCTTAAAGCTCACTCCCACAGTGACACACTACTTCAACAAGGCCATACCTCCAAACAGTACCTCTCCCTGGGCCACGTATATGCAATCTATAACAAGCAGCATCTTGAGAATTGCATGTATTTGATAAATAGCTAATCAACAAATAAACGAACATTCTAAATGACCATTTCCTTTCATCCATGTTTTAAATTTGCTCCTGCAGTGGACTTTCATGACACTGCCTTGATGCAAAAATTGATGACACCTAGAGAAACTCTTGACAAATATCAAATAAAGGCATTAACTCAGGACAGCAAGGGACCTTCCCAAAACTTGAAGAGTTTGCACCATCTGCCCAACCAAACCCAGATGAATAAAGTCATAACTACCTCTCCAAGACTATGTAAACTTTATAGCTTCAGAAAGGTGCATTCAGCTAGCCTGCACTGTGCTAACTCTCTCACAAAATCCCCCAATTATCTGTATGAAATTAAAGTTTTGAATAGTTTAAACAAATTTTCCATCCATTAACTCCAGTGATGTATGTGGCTTTAGAGTTCACTTTTCATCAGTCTCTCTCAGCCAGTAACACACTGATCTTCAAATGGTGGAGCACCCCATCTCCAAACTGCTTCATTAACCACCAAAGAAGGTGCAGGAAGGCACTGGAGCACTTCCTGTCCTTTTCAATTTAATTAATAAGTTGCTAAGCCCTGAGTTCTTATAAATATTTAGAATGAGAAACCTGTGGGGTTTTTTTTTCTCTTTTAAGATCATGTTCTCACCAATCTATCCTAAAGAGTAAAAATACTGAGTGAGCAGCATGCACTGCTGGTGGGATAGAGAGACTGTGTCAGCAAAACTGAGCAGGACCCATGTTGCTAATAAGTTCCTCCACTGAATATTCTGACATCATAAAGATTTGCTGTATTCAAAATGAGCAAGACTAGTTCTGATGGTAGAGAAAAACTTTGAGTGGGCTGCAGACCGAGGGGAGTTGCTTCTCAAGTCAAACAGTCAGTACAGGGTAGTGCTGATCAGTTCAATCTCTGACCTTGGTCACTGTGAAAAAATTAAGAAGGCTTGTGGAAATTTTGAGATTCCGTGTGAACTTAGAGTAAAATCCACACATAATGAACCGGATGAAACTTTGAGTATTAAAGCAGAAAGAATATAAAGGGGATAGCATACCTATTATATTTGTTGCAGTGACAGGCAGAAGCAATGGTCTAGGCCCAGTGATGTCTGGTAATACTGCATATCTGGTTATCAGCTAATCACCAATCACACCAGACTAGGGTGCTCAGGTTGTGTGGACATCTCTTCGACTGCCCAGTGGTCTTGGCTGTTCAACTATAATTTCTCCAGAAGGATCAGCTCAGTTTGCTACTCAGATATTTGGGTTAAACAACCATTTGGTGTGAGCCAAACTTCAAGCGAGCATATTGAACACATAGATATCCTTAAAGCAGGTGGATAAGAAAATCAGGGAGTGCAATTTGTAAAAAGGCAGTTTATTTAATTTGTAGGAGAAAAGTTACATGTGGGGAGCTGACAGAAGGTAGCTATCATCCGTGCAGCTATCTTGAGCCATATACCCTGACAAGAGACTTGATTACAACAGCCTACAACAGCTGAGCACACTCTGATAACATCTTGTTTTAGATACCCAGGATCTTCCCTTAGGTGTGTGAGACTTAAAGGTGTGATTTAGAGCCAAGACTTAAGGGCATGACTTAAGGTGTGATTTAGAGATAAGACCTAAAGGCATGACTTAAAGGCGTGGCTTAGAAGTGAAACATATAAAAGGCGAGAGGCAGACAGAAGAAATTATTATTAAGTATTAAGCACTTGGTAGTATACACTTGAGACAGAAGAGATTATTAGGTATTAGGCACTTGGCACTTAGAAGAAGAACTTGGAATTAGGTAGTAGGCACTTGAGACTCTAGACAGGCAACTAGGGATTAGGCACTTAGCAGTGGAGACTAGAACTTGGAACTTGGAACTTGGAGGCACTAGGAACTAGGAACTAAGGACTAGGAACTCAAGACTTGGGACTTGGACTAGGAAGAGAGACTGAAGAATAAATGGGATTGAATCACACTCTGTCTGGTCTCCATTCTTCGAGTCCATCCTCACTCTCTCTCTCTTGCTGAACCCCAACTCACAGACCAGAGCAGCCTGGGGCAGTGTGGGCTCTAACAACTTAGCCCCCAAGGCTTTTGGCAGTGTGAGTTCCAACATTGATAGAGCAGCGGTCCCTGACATTTTGGCCACCAAACGTGGGGCAGCCTAGGCTGAAACAGTTGCATATTCCTAGTTTGGATTTAAAGAAAAAAATCAAGCAAAATGATTTCACATCAGAGAAAACAATTCAGTTTACTAATGAACAAATGGTCCTCAACATTTATTAGTTGGTACATTGTTAGTGGATATTATTATTTTCTACTCTACATAGTGATATGTCCCTGTAACTTTAGCACTCCTGAGGCTGAGGCAGCACTAAATTCAAGGCTAGCTTGGACTTTGTATTGAGACCTTATATTTGCTGGGGAAGGAATCTTTATAGTTAGCAAAATTGTCATGACATCACTAAATTACATCTCACCCTTTGTATAGTCATTGTTGGGTAAATATGTAATTATGAAAGTGGAGCAATGTCTCTGCCATTCAAGAACCAGTATGGCTCTCTTGCAAATGACCTGAGTTTAGTTCCCAGCATCCATGTAGACTACTACACAATAAATAACCTGTAACTCAGGGGATCTGACCCCATGGCTTCCTTATGCACCTGCTCTCAAATACTACTACATTTTACCACCCAACACACACAATTTAAAAACATAAAAAAATTTGAAAGGGTATTTAAAAAAGAAAGAGAGAAACAAACAAACTCAGTTTTTCCTAAAATGTAGATCCAAATCCAATGGAGGAGTTAGAGAGAGGACTGAAGGAGCTGAAGGGGTTTGCAACCCATGGGAAGAACAACATTATCAACCCCCTCACTTCCAGCTCCCAGGAACTAAACCACCAACCAAAGAGTACACATGGAGAGACCCATGGCTCCAGCCATATATGTAGCATAGGATTGCCTTGTCAAACAACAATGGGCGGAGAGGTCCTTGTTTCTGTGAAGGCTTGATGATGCCCCAGTGTAAGAGAATTCCAGGGTGGGGAGGTAAGAGAGAGTGGGTGGGTAGGTGAGCACCCTCCCAGAAGCATGGGGAGGGAGAATGGGATAGGGGAATTTCTGGAGGGGAAACCAGGAAAAGGGATAATGTTTGAAATGTAAATAAATAAGAATATCTAATTGAAAAAAGAATATATTAAAAATAAAAAAAACATGTAATCTAGTAAACAAATGTACCTGTGGCATAGTTCATGATTTAGAAAGGCTTAGAAAGAAGGGTGATTTCAGAAAGGCAAAAGTCTCACTCATGGGTGCACATATATAACATAGTCCTTTGGATGTTCTTGTAGAGTTTGTCAAATTCTCTGGGAAAAATAAATTCTTAAATAGGTAGTGTTCACATGTGATGCCATGAGCAACCATTACCTTACTGAAAGATCTGAATTTTAAGCTATGCTTTTGATTGCTCGAATATTCTGTAGGCTGTAGTTCTCTGCAAGTTCTACTAAACCTAGTGTGTTTTTTTCTTTTTTCTTTTCATTTTTATTGTTTAATCCTTTTTTACAGTCCAGACTTTATCTCCCTCCTGGTCTGCTCCCCCAACTGCTCCCCCTCACTCATCTCCCCCTCTCCCCCATGTGTTTTATTCTTTAAAGATGAATTTTAACTTTCCAAGTAACACTGTGATGATTGCTGTACTTAAATTAATCATAATTTTGAAATTTTCTGAGAAGTCCTGAAATATTGGTTTATTGTCACTGATTCTCAAAGAGCAGCATGTTAGGAATTTGAAAACATGGACAAACTTACTTATGGTTTTGGAGTTATAATTCTAAAAGGTATCATTAATGTTAGATAAACATAATTAAAAAATAAAATTATATTAGAGAAAAACATAATCTGAAGACCTCAGGAGAACTGTATTGGGCACTCATCTCCTGTACTCTGGGCTAGCCAGGCAATGTTGGCTTCTACCATGCCTTTGAGCTATGACTCCATTCACCCATCCACACCCTCCACCCCTGCAGATAAGCCCCAACCCTTGTTTTTCTGACACTATTTGCTTTAGACAACTTGTCTTTGTTTCTTTGAATACATATGTTTCCTCAATACCCTTCCCACTTTACAACCCAGTGGTGCTCTCAAGGAACTTGAAACCACCTCAGCAAAATGTAATCACAGGGAAAACACTGCTTTTTTCCCAGTCTCTGCAGGACAGGAGGGGCCCACTTTGATGGCTATCTCTCAGATTGCACAACCATGTTCTTTTATACACATGTGGATATTTGTTTGTTCAAATCTTACCTTTGGGAAAAATCACTAAGCAAATGAAGGAGACCTATTACTTACCTCCAAACCCTGCCACTTTAAACTAGGTCAGCCTCACACTCAGAACCCTCCCCACACATTGACTGCAGATGAATGTAGACTCAGTTCTGGCCTCTTTTATTTGTTGCAATATTCCCAAATAGAATTGTTTTTACCAACTCTGTTCCCCCCATCCCCCGTCGGAGTTTGTGGTTTTACAATGGCGCTGAATTTCAGTCATTTTATACACCATGTCTTAGGAAGTTTTAGTGTCTTTACTATAGTCTTCCAAATGTCTACATTCGATGTGGTTCATGACAATTATGTTTTCTTTTGTTTAACTGATCTCCAATGGTGAGAGTTTCTTGATGGGCAAGCTTATCTTATATATCTATAGCTCAACTTCTAAAATAATCTTCAATCTTTAATGGTTGTAGAAAAATGAATGATAAAATAAAGTCCTATATTGAGTCCAGACATCACCATAGCTAGTGGGAACCATACAGCTACCTATCTTCTGAAATGCCTCTTACTTTCTGTATTGCTTTTTGGTATTATATTCATCTCAAGTGATGTTATATTTATTAAGCTATGCTTTCTAGTTTGCCAAACTTATAGAATCATGTGTCAAAATACTTCATTTTTTAAAATAAGAAATGACACTATTTTCTACATCCATTGCTTAAGTTACAAGGGGAAAAGCATCTCAAAGCTGATAACACAAAGATTTTGCTTCATAAGGAAGAATACAGCTACACAAACTAGATCTCAGTGCTAAGGAGGGCAAAGAGCTGAGGCCAACAAGTACCTCATACAATCTGGCTTGTGTGCCCTCTGTGAATGGAATGCAGCATTGTTTCACTGACCAGGCTTATCTTGATGAAGTCTCTTTTTACTAACTTTGTCACACACACTACACAACCTCCATCATCTCTCTGAATTCCCTGTTTCTGAGTTTGAAAACTAGCTAAGTCTGATTTTTTTTCTTTTCCCTTTTCCCTTTGGCTGGGTCCTTCCTGACATTTTGATGTCCCTTTAAATTCTGCTCTGTGTAAAAACTTTTCCTGACACAGGAGTTGAGTCACTGTCTGCCCTTTCTTATCTGCCCCTATAGTCCTTGATTTGGCTTTAATATAGCTAGTATTTGCAAAGGTTTCTCTGCTGCTGGAGAGTCTTAGGGGATCCATAAGGACAATGAGATTTTCATAATAGTACTAGACTTGTGCTTGCTTTCCCCACTTTATTGGCATTTGTACTAACAATGCAAGTGTTTGAAAAGACCATGGGTACCTCAGAAGGAATCAAAACATCAACACCAAACTCAGCAGGGTTCAAGAATTCTCTACCCAGCAGAAACAAGATGCAAAGCAACAATGAAATAACCACCAGACTGCCATGGAAGGTCTTGAATAAAACAGCAAAGTGTGTTAATGTTATGAAATGTTCTAACACGCTCATGTAAGTCTTCTATGTGATGAGTCAAGCAGAACACACCACAAGCATGTCACTATACACATGGAATGGGAAGTATAGCAAAGAAACACCTTCCTGTGGCTCAGAATTGAATCTGCCATCTTAAAATGGAATGGCAGGTTATTTAAAGAAACAATGGGCAAACATCTGTTTGGGAGGCATTTTTCATTTAAAATAGCAACAGGACTATCACATTAAGTAAAACAAATGATGGTGCTTTTTTCACAATGACAAAATTTAAGGTTGTCAATAAAATTAGAATTTTGAAGAATGAGCAGAAGGAGGGAGGGACCTGGGTAGGAGAGGGAAGGAGGAGGGGAAAAGGGGAATATGATCAGGTATTGGGGAGTGGAGGAAGGAGTGAAGCCAGAGGGCCAGCAAAATGAATAGAAACCCCATTAGAAGACCAACAGTCTCAACTAACCTTGACCCCTGAAATCTCTCAGACAGTGAGCTACCAACCAGGCAGCATACACTAACTGATATGAATCCCCAAACACATATGCAGCAGAAGACTGCCTGGTTTGGCCTCAGTGGGAGAAGAACCTAACCCTTGAGGGACTTAAGACCCTGGGGAAGAGGAAGGTCTGGTGGGGTGAGGTGACATGGATAGACACCCTCTTGGAGACCAGAAGGGGGATAAAAAAAATAAAAAATAAAAAAATAAACGTTAGAAAAAAATCAAAGTGAGTATGTTTTCCTGAGAGATCTATGGACACATTGTGTATTTTGATATTATATAAATAAATACTTCAATATGTGAATGATGTATAATCTGAGGAAAATAGTATTTTATAAATTACTAGTACATGATGTTATAAAACCATGATTCATTGGAAGATCCATTCATGCTATAGAACAGATTGATGACTTGCAACTGAATAGAGTATAAAGTTCATTCATATGGTTTTAAATTTTAAATTGTAAACTACAATTAATGATTGAGAAATCACTACTTGTCAAGTTTCTCATATAGTACCAAAAGGACATTCACAATTATCTGAAAAGGATCTGGGAATAGCCTTACTTTTCATCTTCACTTATCCTTTGGTACCCATAGAAGAATAGCTATAGAACACTCTTCCTGCATAGATAAGAAGCCCAGGGACACTCAAGACCCTGCTATGAAGTGGTAGAGTGTCTAGATATAAACCGCACACATCCCCCCAGCAGCTTAACTCACTCCCAGATTACTTTGTATTAATAATTCCTAATACTGGTAAATACAAGTGGTGAACTTTATTGTTCAGAGAGTAATGGGGATGGAAATGAATACCTGTGAGGCATAATCAAAACAGGCACACCCTTGTAAAACTTCTGCTGTGGGCTTGGTTGAGTCTGTAAACTCAGAACTCTTGGATAGAAAAGGTTTAGTGTACTCACCTGGTAAAGTTATTCTTCATACAAAAGAATGTCCCAATAAACTGAATGAAGGGACAAACATGAAGAGACAAACAAGAGATTCCAACCATGCTCATTTACTGGTATATCAAAGAGATTAGCAAAAGTGTACAATGAGGACATTTATTTTTCCATTTAAAAAGTAGCAATTTTAATAAAATATTTCAACACTAATATGTCTCAATACAATGAATACTAATTTTAGATAAAATAATATTGAATTTGTTACTTCTTACTATAATATTATGAATAGATAGAGTGCATATAACTAAAAATTTTTAGTTATTCTATGATATAATATTTTTAAAGAATTCTACAACAAAGAAAATTGGTTATCTGTGGGTAGGGTGGCTGGAAATGCTGAAAGTTCCCCCAGCTGGGAATTTAGGCATGGTGGCTGTAGCTACAGTGGCTCATTAAAGGCCTTCTCCACGGTTCCTCACAGCAAGGTCCCAATGACACATAAAAGTCCATGTGTTTCCAAAATGACTTTATTGGCATGATGGATGATAGTTCAATCTGGATGGGCACCCCCAGTGAAACTCAGAGCAGACCTGAGTTAAATAGGGAGAGAGAAAGGGGAAAGGGTCTGGGGAAGAATGCTTAATTGTCTCTGCCCTCTGGCCTTCAGGCATCTCATTAGTATGTAAATCTCTCTAGGGCCTGAGGCCTGTAGTCACCTCTACCCATGTTCTTTGGGTGGGGCTGCATTGCCCTGAAAGTGACTGAACAGTGCAGGTCAATGGAGTTCCACACCATGTGTTAGGAGCCTGGATTCTGGGAGCACAGAATAGATTCCCATCCCTTACAAGCAATGGACACCTGTTGGGTCTCCCGGCTCTCCAGCCAGCGTTTTGACCAAAGCCAGCCATCCTATCACGGTCCTACAGTTATCCATGCTTAATAGCATCTATTTCAAGTTTAAATATCTATTTTTATCTTTTAATGTTTACTGTTTATCTTACTGTCGTGTCATTGGAGAGAAAAAAAATGGCCTAAATTCCTCTGAGCATGAAACAGTCACTGGCATATATTATATATTCAATAAACATTTGAGCATGTGAATAGATCCATCAGAAATGACAAAACCGAGTTTTATGCTCAAGGTCACATAGCTCTCAGTAGGTCAGCCAAGATACAAATTGAGCACCAGGCAATTTCATAATTTAATCATTCTAGAAAGTTGTTTCTGCAGCAAGGATTTGGAAGGGGTCTAGTCAAAGAAACCTTTGGTTTTAATAACAAGAATCTCCTCTCCAAGCTTTCCATTGTATTAGGATACTCTGGACTTGAGATAAAACTGCTTTAGAAATATAGAGAACCACACAGGATATTCAAGTTCAACTTCTTTGAGCCTTGCCTATGGTTATAGAGTTGATTATTCAAAAAGGTGAGTTGCTGACCCCTGCCTGGGCTTCCATTACTTCTATCTGGGCAATGTGTGTGAACCCAATACTGTGAAGGTCACATAAAATAATTTTCATTTTTTCTGCCTCACCCCAGACTGGATTTTCTAAGACCAAAGATGATGAAGGAAGATATGAAAGAGATGAACCCAATCATGCTAAGTTGAAGGGTTTGACTTCTGACCACAGTAATCTATTTCCCCATCACTAATGTCTTAGCCTACACATTGTTTAAGGGTGCACCCTGATGACTGATACCCACACACATACAGGAGTCCCTTCCAAACCACAGTCTGCAGAACTTAAAACACATCCTAGTCATTTTAACAATTGGCAGAGATAACCAGCAAATCCAGTGAGAGATCCTGGACCTTTTGAAATACCCATGCCAGATCTCTGTGACAATTTATAGCTTTACATTTGTCACTTAGCTATCAAAATAAGACAGTTACTCAATCCTTCTAAACACTGCAGGTTGCTGATCTGAAGTAGTGACACAATTAATAGGAAGAAGTACGTTCAAGCTGGCAGTGGTGGCACATGCATTTAGTCCCAGCCCTCAGGAGGCAAGGGGCAGGTAGCTCTCTGAGTTCCAGGACAGTCAGGGCCAAACAGAAAAACTCTGTCTTGAAAAACAAACAACAACAAAAGCATGTTCATGTGTGCATTCACATGTGTAATAGCCAAGAAACTGAAGAATAAAGCATGAGCCCTTATCTCCTGCACTTAGCCCTAAGAAAGTTCAGAAAGATGACACTCTCCCATTGGCTCCAGTGCTCAGAGAAATAGCATTGATCAATGCTGGACTTAAGTACTAAGTGGCTTCTTAGGGATATAAGCTCCCTGACTTCTGGCACTCAGCAGATGATCAATACCTGATCGTTGAGTGACTAATTTTTCCCAGTCCCATACATATGTCAGGCAATCAGCACAGGTATGGTTTCTCTAGTCTGGATACACTAACAACCAAGCAAATCCTGCTGTCAGTGGCAGATGGGCTAAACTTCATAAATCATAGAGGTATGGGTACTTCTGCTGGGAAGATTATGTATTATCCATGGGCAGGCTTAAATCTAGATCACAACTATCAAATGAAAATATTTATTTAGCTTGTAGCCTTACTACAAGTTATAAAATATTAGCAATTTGAAAACTGTATACATTATCACTAGGATATTATAGAGAAAAGATTTTGACATCCTAGATTCAAAGTTATTAAGTTTAAAACAAAACAAAATGAAAAAAAAAAAAAAAAGGAAAGAACATTTAAACCTTTCCTAAGTGCTGTGGTCTAAATGTATGTTCCCATTCCCTGTTACTATGGTAACTACAGTCATCATTGTGGCTTCAGGAGACCAATCAAGTCACTGGGGCAGAATCCTACTGTACCTTCAAAAGCGATGCCCAGAAAGCTGCTTGGCCCAGCCATGTTTGGACAGTGAGGGCTCCAGCAGCTCATGGACACTGAACTGGCATGTACCTGTTCTTTTATTTGGACCACTGTGAGAAATAAAAGCCTATATATAAGGTACTCTGTGTATAGCATTTTGTTATAGAATCCCAAATGACATCTGCAAATTCATTTTTGTACCATTGATATTAACCCTTTAATTTCCAAGTTTTATCCCAACTAACATCCAGACAATCTATGTGCTTGCTTTTTTTTTTACTGACTTGAATTTTGACAAGAATTTAATGCAATTTTTTGTTTTCTGTAAATAGAAGATGGAAAATTCCAGACCCAAACAACAGTGTAAATCCATGCATCCTTCTGAGTAGCATTTTAGACCTTCATGCTGTCCTTCCATTCTGCCCAGGATGTGAATCATATCCTGCACAGGATCTCCACACTGACGACAACACACACTCATTGCTCTGTAGCTTCTCCATCACGGCTAACTGCTGTGAGTAACAGGGCTGGTGTTAAATAACAGGAAACATTAGCTTACACTATGTCATGTTGCCAATACCATATGCCTACACTTCTCATCTCATCCTGAAGCCATGTATCACATCATCACATTACCACAATAAAGAGTAGGAAACACAGAGAAGGGGGGAATGAATAGCTATATAACCATACTTACAGCCTTTTATTGCACTAATTATTCTTAATAGCTTACTTATTAATAATTACTTAATAATGCTTAATTGATACATTTTGCCATATGAACATAGTATAGAAAGTACTCATTGCTCTCTACATCACCTAGAATTTCAGGTATTAGTGAAGTCCACAAATCCATCTACATTTGATAGGAATGAACTATAAAACAATTATGTTCTCAAAATGATGATCAAATGAGACCTGAAGGGAGTGCTGTGTTGAAACATTGCCATCATTTTACAAGGACCAAATCTCAATACCTTAAGATTTTGTAACCAGTTGTTAAATATACCTATTATTAAAGATTAAGTTTTAAAACTTACAGTTATGCACATTACATTTAAAATGAAAATAACAATACTCAAAAATCCATCCCTTCTTGCCTTCCTACATTTTGATGTCATCCATTCTTTTGAATTCATTGAATCTCTCCTGTTCTTTGGTAGAAGAACAACAGAAGCAATTGCTGCTGCTAGACTCCCACCATCTTTGATTACCAGCTATGTTGGGAGTATTTACACCAGAGAAATTACAAATGAGGCTTTTTAAGACCCACTGATGGGCTGAAAGTTAATATACTGTTGGACAATAGGACATCCACCACCACATGCTGAGAGTTCTAGACCACTTCTTTCTGGTATTTTACCAGTTCTGCAGTGGAGGTGAGAGAGGAGAGAGAGAGAGAGGAGAGAGAGAGAGAGAGAGAGAGAGAGAGAGAGAGAGAGAGAGAGAGAGAGAGAGAGAGAGAAGGGGAGGGGCGGGGAGGGGAGGGGAGGGGAGGGGAGAGGAGAGGAGAGGAGAGGAGAGGAGAGGAGAGGAGAGGAGAGGAGAGGAGAGGAGAGGAGAGGAGAGGAGAGGAGAGGAGAGGAGAGGAGAGGAGAGGAGAGGAAGATTGTGTTTCTGAGGCCTTGAGGAATTAATTCATGACCTCTTTACTTGCATAAGTCAGGACTAAACCTCTTGGTCTCAGCGTCTGTTTTTAGCTCTTAGTTTCTACAGCTATAACAATGATAAATGATCTTTGCTCCTAGTTTGAAGGCAGTAAAACTAAGCCGGTTGTATTTATGTGTTTATATACGTGTGTGTGTGTGTGTGTGTGTGTGTGTGTGTACATACATATTTGGATATAACAAGTAATGAAAAAAGAAGCCATGAATTTGAAAGAGCAAGGAGAGTTATATGGGATAGTTGGGGAGAAGTGACAAGAATGGCTAGTGGTATCATTATATTATAACCTAATAAAAATAAAAGAAATAGTTTAAAAATATGTGTCTAATTTTTTTATGTCACTAACAATCCATATTACAGTATTAACAATCTTTTCTAAGCACCTCCTTTCAAGATTTAACATTCAATGACAGCATTGTAATTGCAGAAGTCGGTGTTTTCAATCATACAAAGGTCAGGCCAGTTCCTGTTCTAGACTAAACATCTAGGCTTGTAGCAGACACACAAACACAAGCTAACAAAAGGCATGGAGGGTCACCCATCCATCAGGTAGAAACCCAAGTGCCCAAAGCAGCAATGAGACAGAATTTAATCAAGCGAACCATTACCAGGCCTGCTTAGCACCGCCCAACTGCCCAGAGTGAAGACAGCAATGAGTGATTTATGGCCCACAGAGACATGGGGGATTAGGTTAGTGTGAATGACTATGCGATTGTCAGGGTTGGTTTTATTTGTTTGTTTGGTTGGTTTGGTGTTGTTGTTGTTGTTGTTGTTGTTGGTGGTGGTGGTGGTGGTGGTGGTGGTGGTGAGTTTTGATTTTTGTGAGAGGGACCACTTATGCAGCCCAGGCTGACCTCAAACACAGGATCATTTCCCTACTTCAGCATCCAGAAAATGCTGGGATGACAAGCCAGAGCCGCCAGACAAAGCTGCCTGTGTTTTGGCTTGGCCAGCAACTGGGACAAAATGCAAATGGAATACAGCAGGAAAGGCCTTTACTACCTCAACCTGCAGCCTTCCTGTGCATCATCTGCACCTCTTGCCCTCATGCAACCCTTCCTTCTTCCAACTGTCTACCCAGAGTACTACAGACTGAGTGGAGTCTACAGGGCCACAGATGGAGTTTGAATCACCCCACTTTGTTCTGAGCTTCTTCCCAAGGCCAAGGCCAGGTCACCTTCACGTACCCCTGCATCTCTGCAGAAGGTTGCCTCAGCCTGACTCCTTGTGTGTGGCTCTCATTGTCATGGCAACCTGCATCTTCAGGTGGTCTTTATTGAGCACTTGAGGGCACTGCCCTCAGCTTGTTACTGTATGATTTAATGGGGTACTCATCTTGCTTTCCTAAACAGTGTTTTTTTTGAGCTGCACACTGGTTCCATAGATTAAAAACAGATAAAACAAAACAGTCTCATGAGATCTCCTCTCCATTCCTGGGGTCAAATGTCAAGGCATTCTATTCTCTTCCTTCAACCATGTGCCATAGAATAAACTGGAAAAAAGAAAAGCCTGACTGCCACCCTTGTTGATAGACAGCACTGCCACAAAGGTGCTGAGAGGTCTTCTTTTCCCAGCCGTAAACCACAAACACAGCCAACAGGCAGTATCGTCCTCATAAATGTCATGTATGAAGAAACTGGTACAGTTTTCCAGGAGGTGAGATTTTAAGGAAATGATAACTGGTTTGACCAAAACACACTTGTGGATCTTCTCACAGCACCATTATGCATGTTTGTTTGCTTGATTGTTTGTTTGTTTGTTTTTCATTAAATCAAATACAAAAAGAATGGAGTAGCTAGAAATATCACGTCAGGGAATCTCCGGCACAGTGACTCAGCCTGGAATCTCTGTCTATGAGAAACTGAGGCAGAAGATTATCACAAATTCTAAGCCAGTAGAGTTAGTTCACAGTGTTAGAACCACAAGGTTAGAGCCACAGTGAAGTTCAAGCTGGCTTGGTCACAGGATGAGGCCTAGCCTCGACCAACAATAAAGAAACCAGTGCAGTGAAGTGTCTGTAAACTTTTATTTATTCTTTGATAATTTCATATGCATACAGTGGTCATATTCATGCCAAATACATTCTCCTCTTACTGAGATCACACTTGTAACTCTCAACACAGCCCACCTTCCAACTTCTTGTCTTTTTCCTTTGTCCCCTTGGTTTCTTCCCTCTGTATCTATCTATGTATCTATGTATATATGTATGTATGTATGTATGTATGTATGTATCTATCTATCTATCTATCTATCTATCTATCTATCTATCTATCTATCTATCCATCCATTCATCCATCCATCCATCTATCCAATCCATTCATCTATCTATCTATCTATCTATCTATCTATCTATCTATCTATCTATCTATCTATCTATCTATCCATCCATCCAATCCATTCATCTATCTATCTATCTATCTATCTATCTATCTATCTATCTATCCATCCATCCATCTATCTATCTCTAGCTCTAGTTCTAACTCTAGTGAAATGGAAATTTCTAGTTTCTTTAAAAACTCACTTGTGTATCCAATAGATGGCTAATATCATATATATATATATATATATATATATTCAAGAAGTTAACCACTCCCCAAAAAAATAAAAAAAAAAATGGGGTATAGAACTAAACTAAAAATTCACAACAAAGAGCTCTCAAATGACTGAGAAGAGCCTAAAGAAATGTTCAAAGTTCTTAACGACTGGAGAAATGAAAATCAAAACGACCCTGAGATTACACCTTACACCAATCAGAATAGCTAAGATCAAAACCTCAGGTGATAACACATGTTGGCAAGGATGTGCAGAAAGAGGAACACTCTTTCATTGCTGGTAGGATTGCAAACTGGTACAACCACTCTGAAAAATCAATCTGGAGGTTCCTCAGAAAATTAGAAATAGATCTACCTTAAGACCCAACAATAACACTTTTGGGAATATACCAAATGATGCTCCACCATGCCACAGAGGCACATGTTCCACTATGTTTATAGAGGCCTTATTTGTGATAGCCAGAAGCTGGAAACAACCCATATGTCCCATGACACAAGAAAGGATACAGAAAATGTGGTTCCTTTACACAATGGAATACTACTCAGCTATTAAGAATGAGGCCATCCTGAGTTTTGCAGGCAAATGGATAGAACTAGAAAATATCATCCTGAGTGAGGTAACTCAAACCCAAAAAGACAGGCATGGTATGTACTCACTAATAAGCGGATATTAGCCAAAAAAAAAAAAAAATACAGAATACCCAATATACAATTCACAGAACTCAAAAAGGTCAACAAGCTGAAGAGCCCAAGTGAGGACACCTCAGTCCCACTGGGGATGGAGAAGAAAGCAGTCACGAGTTGGGAGGGAGGAACCTGGGATGGAAAATGGACAAGGGTGGGAGGGAGAAGGGAACCTGATCTTGTATTGGGTGAGGGAAAAGGACTGAATTCCTGAGGGCCAACAGAAAGAATGAAAACAAGCAACCTAGAAAGGTAGGAGGTAGGAAGGCCCTCCAGAATGCATCAGGGACCTGGGAGGTGAGAGACTCTCAGGACTCAAAGGGAGGAACCTTAGATGAAATGCCTGACAGTAGGGAGAGGGAACTTACAGAGCCCACTTCCAGCAGGAAGACAGGGCATCAAAAGAGGGAGGGGGTTGCCATCCTACAGTCAAAACTTTGACTCATAATTGTTCCTGTTTGATAGAACTACAGGAATAAAAATGGAGAAGAACCTGAAGAAAAGCCACAGGCCCAAAATGGGATTCATCTCAAGGGGAGGTCCCAAGGCATGACACTATTACTGAGGCTATGGAGCACTCACAAAAAGAGAACTATTATGACTGCCCTCCAAAATACCCAACAAGCAGCTGATAGAGTCAGATGAAGATTTTTGCAACCAACCAATGGAAAGAAGCTGCTGACCCTTGTGGTTGAATTAAGAAAAGGCTGAAAGAAGCTGAGGAGGAAGGCGACCCTGTAGGAGGACCAGCAGTCTCAACTAACCTGGACCCCTGAGATTTCTCAAACACTGGACCACCAAAAAGTCAGCATATGCCAGCTGATAATGAGGCCCCCAACACATATGCAGCAGAGGACTTCTGGGTCTGTGTTCAATCAGAGATGATGTACCTAATCCTCAATAGACTGGAGGCCCCAGGGAGTTTAGAGGTCAAGTGGGGCAGGGGATTGGGGTGGGAACAGCATCTTGGAGACAGGGGGTGGGTTGGAGATACGGGATGTAGAATAGTTGGGGGCGTGGATGGGGAGGGAATAAAATCTGGAGTGTAAATATATAAATAAATAAATAAATAACCTCAGTTGTGTAGTGTGATGTTTTTCTGGAAGCTGTCTTGAAAGAGGGCATATGATGTTTTGTTGAAAACAGACACTTGAGAAGACACGTGATGTTTAGAAAGGATATATAAAGAACCCCACAAACAGTGAGAGAATGCTCTTGCATTGTTATGCCATGTGACACTTCACTTCCCTGGTCTTTGTTGATCTTTGCTGACTTTGCTTGTCTTCACTTTGTAGAGAGAAATGCCAAAGAACCTTGTGTTGCAGTTCTGGCTGGTTCTGGCCGCTTGTGCTGACTCATGCTGATTCAGCAGAGCCTTGCTGTTTCTGCTGGATTGAGCCACCTCTACTGATTTGTGCTTGGTGTTTGCTATTGAATTGGACTGCTGGTATCCTGACAACAAAACGTGGAATTACCTCAAGTAACTATTTCTAAACAGGTCCACAACACTTTCCCTATTAATCTTTTCTTCCCCCTACCTCTGGTCAGTGGGTTGAAGTGTTTAAGAACCCTAAATAAAGTGGGTTTTGAAAAATATAAACCTACACTCTAGCTCTCTTTTTGTAACACATTGAGTCCAATTAGTGTTGTGTGCTGGAATGGTGTGCTTTCTTACTGGCATTGTCTCATGCAGGTAACCATAGCTGTAGTGAGTTCATGGGCCCAATGGCCAAGCCATGTCCAGAAGACAGCATTTTGCCATACCCCTTCCAATCTGTCACCTATTACATTCTTTCCAGTCCTTCTTCTGAATGAACCCTGAGTCTCGTGTTACTAGAGTAGAGGAGAGTGATAGTTATGCCTCATTTAGTGTTGAAAACTCAATACTCATCAATTCTCAGTGCTTGGACCAGTTATGAGCCTTTGCGTTCACTGCTGCCTGCTGCAGAAGAAGCTTCTCTGACCAAGATTGAAAGCAACACTCATCTATAGATATGCATATAATGTAAATATTTAGACTTTCTGTTAACATGTCCATTTAGCAAAATAACAGTAGGACCCCCCCCCCCAACATGTGACTTCCCCAACTGTGGGCTTTTGGCCAGGTTTACTGTACAGGGTATAAATTTTCCTTCAGTAGAGTGGGTCTCAAATCAAATTGTGAATTGATTGGTTACTCACATAACTTTCATCCTACTACTGCATCAAGGGGCACACTTGCCAGGAAGGTTAGCACTGCATCATTTAGACTTCCCCATGGGTAATACTCACTGGCCTACACAGCACCTTCCAGCAACATGAAGACTAGACAGGAGAGAGAAAGCAGTCCGGTCAGTCCCAGCTTGCTGTCTCTGCATCTCGCAACTAAAGGTTGTTGTATAGTCACTTATGGTGAGCAAACAAGACCATAGGCAACAGCCTATGTTGTTTGAGAGATCTCTCATAGTTTCTATTGTACTAAAACATGTTTTGTTTCTATTATGTCACTTGGTTTAAAATATTTCATAAATAACTAAATAAAAGGGAATATTTAACTGTAGCAACAGAACCATCATTCATTTACAGACAGACTTCAATCAAATATATTTTTCCAAAGGAAAATTGAAACGTTCAGAAGAAGAAACTATGCTTAACTTGAGTTACTTACTATTAATATTTGTCTCCTTCCAATGTCAAAATATATTGTGACCACAGATCAACTGGGTTCACCTGAAAGGGGGGCTGGAAATGAAGAACGGGGTGAAGAGCAAGAGGAAATAAAGCCAAGACAAAGTTCTCTGATCAAGGCTCAAAGTTTAATGTTCAGCTCTTAACTTAAAGGGAAAGCCTCACCACCAAACGCCTTCTTGCTTCAGCCGGAGATGGGTGAGGTGACCCATCCTTGGTCACTGCTGGAGATGGGTGAAGGAACTCATCCTTTGTCACATACAGAAATGTCTCAAGGCAAGCTCAGCGAGCAGTTTATTCTTCTAAGTTCCTGTAGCAGGCTGTATGTGTAGCCAAGGTGGATAACTCCACCTAGGTCCTATTATTTAGTCTATTGTGGTAAACAAGGTCTTTCAGGCCTGCTCAAGGCTAGGGGGAGGGCACAATATATGAATCAAGTTTGAAAGGAATTGTTTCTTTATCTATACTATATCATAGGAAATAAAATATACTTCTCTTAAAATAAAAATATTAAATAATATCAAATCGTTTTAGTAACCCAAGACTGTAGTAAGGTCTAGGACATTCCTCTTGGGCTGTGTCATGGACATAGAATTTGAAAGTGAAGAGTAATTGTTGGATTGGAATGGAATCCATAAGTGAGGAGAGGCCGGGCTCCAACACCAGACTTCTAAAAAGAAAATCAATACTCCCTTCCTGTGGCTTCTATAGCCAGGCCTGGGAACAGTGGGGAATGAATACGAACTGCTTGATCCTCAGAAAAACTGGCATCTTCCATGTGGTGAGATGGGAAAAAGCTGCCGTGGTACAGCAGCTTGTAAGAGCCACTCAGTAACAAGAAGGAAGCCCCTGCTCCTGAGGAAGGGTCAGGCTGAGAGATGCCTGACCAGTGGCTTAAATAAAATCCAAAAATGCTTTTAAATGCTCTAGAACTGCTGCTAATTACCCTATAGGGATAAACAAAATAATAGGTATAGGTGCAGATTAGCTAAAATATAATGTAGATTTTCACATTATTTTACAGCAGCAAAATGAAAAGCCCACATAAATGTCCAAGAACTAGAGAAAGTATGCTGCACCTGACCAATTTTAAAAAAGAAAAAAAACCTGCTGGAGCTGTTAAAACTGAAGATGTGCAATTCTCCATCATAGGGGAAGTGTTCATATGACAGGTGTGTTAAAAATAGTCAGGAGGTGTGACCCAGTTCCTATAAAATAGGTTTTATTGTATACATTTCACACGGAACTGACAACTTAGAATCCGGAATTACAGCTTGCCGGTTAGTTTTTATTTTAACTACTCTATAAATCCACTTATTATGAGGTAGTTATTAATAAAGCATCTACAAAAAATATTTGTTTGGTCAGTATCTAGGCCAAGGTTCTCTATGTTGTGATCAGTTTTGAGGTACGTGTTTTGTAGCTAACTTGATTCTTCTTTCTTTTTTTTTGACACTGAATCTATTTTATGTGTATAAATAAACATACATCTGCATGCCTAAACATAGATCTGTGCATCATGCATATGCCCAGTGCTTGTGGAGGCCATGGAGAGCATCAGAGCCCCTTGGAACTGGAGATATAGGTGATTATGAGCTGCCATGCTGTTCCTGGGAACTGAACTATGGACTTCTGGAGAAGCAGTGAGCACTATTAAATTCTGAGTCATTTCTCCAGCTCATTAAATCACTTTAAAGCACGTATCTTGTTAATTCCAGTGATTAAAAGATGACAGAAGACCTGAGTTTCTTCTACATATGGTTTTCAGAGCACACAGAATTTACCTAAGAGTGTCTATGTGCTTGGAATGGAGGTCTGAGTTTCCACAGATCCCCCATCTATAAACGGTGAAAGGATTGTTCATATGATTTGAAAATACACAGAGATTATCCTCTCAGAATAGATAGCCATGGGTTTTATCACACCTTTGCATGAAATTTACTGCCAAATCCCTCCTAACTCACCAGAGCTATGAATCCCAGCATTGCTTTTTCCTTAATCTCCTGTTGTTGCATACCATGCATGCCCCTGCAACAGTGACTGCAGATGGAATCTTTGTACATGGTCGAGGCTGGGATACCTGCTTAATCCATTGATATGGTTAAGCATCACTCTGATATTCTGTTTTGATAGAGAAATTAAAGTGGAAATTTCTGGTTTCTTTGGAGACTCGGTTGTTTCATGTGAAGTTTTTCTGGAACCTTTCTTATGAAAAGGTATTTTTGCTGAAGCAGACAATGTTTTGCTAAGAACAGACACGTGGTGTTTTTCTGGAAGCAGCCTAGAAAAAGGGCACATGATGCTTTGCTACAGTGAAGGCTTGAGATAACCCAAGATGTTTGGAAAAGATATAAATATAGCCCAATGGACATTGGATGATGCTGGATGGTATTGATTTGCTGTGCCATTCTTGGCTGGTCATTGTTGGGCTTTGCTGATGCTGGTGTTCGATGATGACACTGGGTGGTATTGGTACACCTTACCATTCTTTGTTGGTCATTGTTTTTCATGACTTCATAGAGAGAAACACACTGAAAAACTTGTGTTATTGAGGTAGCTTTTTGCCTATTGGCAGAACCTTACAGTTTCTTTTAGATTGACCTGCCATTGCTAAATTCATGAACAGTGTTTTTGAGACCTGCCATTGCTAATTCGTGAATGGAGTTTGCAAGGCCTGTGGTTGCTGATTTGTGAATGATGTTTGCAAATGGATCGAGCTGCCACTGCTTATTTGAGTGAACTGAACTGCTGATATCCTGACAATGCAGACTGGATTTGCTCCAAAGCAATAAATCTAAACAGGTCCACATCCTTTTTTGCTCTATTAACCTTTCTTTTCTACACCTCTGGTGGGTGCTGAAATAGAAAAGACATTAAAACATTTAAAAACCCTTATTAAAAGTAGGTTTTTAAAAATCTAAGCCTACAAGAAATAAAATGACGCACGCACACACAAACAAACTAATCTATAGTTGCTACCATCTACAATAAATAAACACTTGGCTCTGAACCCAGAAACCACAGCTTTAACTCTTACCATGGCAGGTGACCAAAATCTTTCATCATAGTCACAATGACCTTTTTGGTCTAGATTATTTTCTTCTCTGTAGAAGCTCCTTTTCTTTCCTCCAAATTTTGAGTCTTTTCTCAAAACCCAGATGTAATGCACTCTCTCAAACATCACAGGCAAGTGCAAGGATTATCTGTTACTCTATATGTCTCTTGATGGTAATTATCACATTATTGTAGGACATAATTAATCATTTCCAGCCTCCATCAGTAATCTGTGAGTCTGAACATTTTATGTTAGATGTTTCTTTTCATGCCTCCACTGCCCAGATTAATATTGGAAACAGTATACTTGTGAGTGACCGGAAGTGTGAGCATACATGTCTGTATACTAATGATTACTGCATATGGCGTCGACATTAGCCTACCACTGTTCAAGGTGTCACAGGCAGCCACACTCGACAAATGGGCAGACGATCCCGTATAATGTGAGCTCAGCTACTACAGTGCGTTTTTTTTTTTTTTTTTTCTTTCCAGATTCTCGTTTAATGTGGAGTGAATGTTAAGAGGATGTCAAGAAAATGTCATCAGGAATTAATTTTTATGGTTTTCTAGTCAGTCTATTTAGAAAAAAAAAAAGAAAAAGAAAAAGAAAAGAAAAGCCAAAAGGTCAGCCTTAGAATGGCTAAATGTAAGAAAAAGATGGGAGCTCCACAGAGAATCGGGAAAAATAAAAGATCGTGTGGTGCTCTGTAGTCAGCAAGCATAAAAGGAAGCAGAGACATCTCCTAAGATAGCCCCTATCTCTCCCATCCCGCAGATGTTATCAGTACAGGCCTGACACTCAGAATATAAGCCAGTGTTGTTGGAAAATAACATCTTATTCTGCTTATCTGAGCCAGTCTACTAGCTGGACTGATAGAAGTGATGGAAGGTAACTGTCATTCAGGCAATAGAACAGATACATAATACATATTTAACAGAGGTATACCAATATGCCTCATTCTTAATAGCCTTACCACACTGCTGTCTCTGCATTTTTATTTCATTTTCTCCAATGTGTTTTTGGACAAGCTTTGAATAAATAAATGTATAAGATGAATATTAGCATGTTTTAAGGATCTGGTTTAATCTAGCTTTCGGGGTTTTGTTTTACTTGTAGCCACATTTCTAAGGGAGTCTAAACTATCCTCCCAGATGTCAAATGCTTTGGAGGTCAGAGTTAACATCCCAGGGACTTCCTGTCACTCATTTGGAAAAAAATACAACTAATTTTGTGCTAACTTATATCCTGCATTCTAGTTATAAAAATTGAGATTTGGCTATTTAAGGATTCCTTTGGCTGTTGCTGAGGACATCTGCATTGTGGGGCTGGCACAGCTTTGGGAGGTCATTCTGAAGGCTATGACATTCTCATAGCTGCTTAGTGGCTCCTTATAGTGTTTTTCTTTGCATAAGTGACAATTCTCCACAGAGTTAACTCCCTCAATCCGAGTGGCAACCGACTTAAGTTACCTCACCCATTCCATGGAGTCATTCATCTATACTGAATAAATTCTTGGATCTCATGTTTCTTTCACACCTGATTTCAGAGCACATAGAATTTACCTGAGAGTGTCTTTGTAGAAGTGTGAGTCTCCACAAATTCCATATTTATAAATAGTGGAACAGTTGTTCACCAGATTCTATAATTGAAAACACACAGTGATTATCCTCTTAGAGTAGACAGCCAAGGCTTTCATCATACCTTTCCGTGGAATTTGCTGCAAATCCCTCCTAATTTCCAGGTGTTGTGTAGCCCAGTCCTGCTTTCTCATCCCTTCTAGTTGCCTACCATGCCTCTCCAGCAGTGACTGCAGACGGAATCTTTGTATGTGCTAGAGGTTGTGATACCTGCTTAACCCAATATGGTTAAGCATCATTCTGACATTCTGTTTTGATAAAGAAATAAAATGAAGTGCAGACATTTAAGCAATCCAATCCTATAGTTAATAAGCACTGGGATGTGAATGTGTCATGGCGTCACATGCCATAAGTTATTCGTTGTTTACTGATGTACATATATACTTTTCTTTCTACTCAAAGTGTTCAGATGCCCTGCTTTTACTTAATCATTTCCATGAAATTTATTTTGTACAGTTTTTTTCCTCATAAGCCTTGAGAGTGGACAGAACCAACCTCCAAATGGTCTATATATTCCTCGAGTGCACATGTTCACTGTACTTATGAGCCTATATTATATGGGTGGCTTGTCTTTTTCTGCCACTCGAGGAAAAAATATGTGAACGTTTGTCTAAATTTCAGTGTCTCTCTCTGTTGACTGAAATATACTAACCTTAAAATTGCTTATTGAGAAACTAAATAAAATGACACATTAGTTGGAAAAATAATAATTTTTGTGCCCCCAAACCAGGAAACAACTTGACTTCTAGTTGTAGCTACTCACTGGGCCAATAATCTTTATGAGACTAAGAATAAACCAATTCTATGCAAGATAATATATCATGGATGTTATCAGCAAGCCATAATTTCATGAAATGTATGGAAACACAAAACACAATATGATATCTCCCCAGTGGGATAATATTGGCCATTAAAATGTTGCAGAACATTCTAAGACTTTAACAGTTTTCATATGTATGAAACATAACAGCTTTAGAGCCGTTTAATAAAGAAATCTTAGGAGAATGTTTAATGTCAAGGTCTTATTATATAGTGGTTGCTCCTATTATTCTAAGCTTTGAACTAACATTGTTTCCAAAAGTAGAGAAAAAACTTAGTTTACTCAGAAATTTATTGGACATCTTTATCTCCTGGTGCTATGTTCTATTACACTGAACTTAATAAGCGTGTCATCAGTAGTACAGATGTTCAGGTCAAAAGGTCATGTCTGGAGATGGTTCCAGCCAAAGAACTCCTGGTTATATTTTTGTTATAAAAATCTTGAGTTTCCAAATGGGCTTCCCTTTGCCTGGATTACTCCAGAACATTCTTTTGAAAATACAAGGTAAAGGAATAAGACAGGCAATGACTTGAAAAATATAACCAGCTCCTCATCATAGGAAGTCAGTTGCATTCTGGCTATCTTTGAATGACAAATAATTCTTAGTTAACTACATGGGAAAAGAGGTAATTCCAGGATTTCTGAATCTTAGTCATTATCTTGTATATTTATAGGTGGACTGGTCTGGCAGATAGGCTCTGTGTCTTTAAATAATACCATTATGTTGGAATACTGGCTCATACCTGAAATTTCAGGTCTTAGGAGCTTGACACAGGAAGATCAAAAGTTAGAGACCAGAAGCTCTTCCGTTTTCATCTCCATTTAGTTTAAAAGCAAAAACTGAATGGATAAACAAAGAAATGAAAAAGAAAGAAGGCAATGGATATCTGTAAAATTTATTAGATGAATAGCTATCTCCTAAAAAAAAAAAAGTAGATATGTATACGTGTTTACTCATGTTTGAGAGTAATTATAATAAAATTCAAAATATCCGTGTGAGCTAAAAGGATGGTTCTCATCTGGATTTACTTGAAGAAACAGCTGGAAGAATTTAGGATGGTCTGTTTATATATAATGCCATGATATATTCATATGTGGCACTGCACCATGCAAACTAATATATCTTAGCAGAAAACATAGCTATTGTAGGTCTTTTGTCAAACTACCCGCTTGAGTATTATGAACTTAGGGAGTCAAGTGTGAATTTCCTTTCCTCAGTTTTTCCACATGGCTGATCCGTAGTAACTTCTTTTATATGACAAGCTATAGAATGTATCAAATATCAGGAAATATATGGAAGAAATTTTAAGAGTTGAACTATTATTTGACTTAAAATAAAACACATTTCTTCTATGGAAAGTTTGGCTGAACAACATCCACCTTCTAAATGTTTGCAAAGTCTCAGAATGTCTGTGCCCATACCTCATAACCAGCTTCTAGAACAACTATTAATGCATGTTGGTATGCCCTAAAATGAGCATGAAGTTGAAATGATGGCTTAAATCAGAGGAAAACTGAGACATGAGTATTTCCAAAAATAGCGAATCCAAGGATTGATGCAAATGCATAATGTGCTTGTTTCTTCACAGGACTGTGCTCATTGCCCATTCATTAAACCAATGCCTAATTTGAAGCATATTTTCCTTCAGAGAAATGATTGTTTATGAAAGGAAACAACTCCTCACTCCCTCTGTGCAAATCAAAAGAGAAGCCCAGAGTTTTAGTGTGGTTTATACTTGAGATTTTGATTAAAAGATACAACAAAATTCCCAGGAGAACTTAGCTCATGGTGAGGATTTGAATTGAACATATTGAAAACAGATTGGGAAGATTCTCAAAATGCATTTGACAACCAGATCTCTTTTCAATATGTGACCATGAGCCATCTTTTCTTTCTGAGTCATGGAACAAACAATCCCCATGAATGTAAAAACCAGAAATTTTCTAAGCAGAGGCCACATCTGTTTTCCACTCGAAGTTAAACTTCATCTCTGAGTTTGGCGGCTGATAGAGTCTCAGGGTGGAAGGAAATTTAGTCCAGTTCCCTGATATGGCATGCAAGGAAAGTGAGACACAGGGACTCCTCTTTAATTGTCTCTACCAATTCTTCCAAATCTGCCCTTGTTGAGGTCTTATTTCCCATCCACTGTAGTGAAAATGGGTTCCCTCACTACATAGAGATTTCCTTGATAGAAATTAATGTAACTTTTGCTTATGTAATTTAAAATCTTGACTTTTGAATTAGTGTTTGTTCTGCAGAGAGAACCCTGATTAGCTCTATACTCAGTGTCCTCACTGAGTAACATAAGTGTGCCAGATGTATATAAGGAGTGTGTATGTATGCATGTGATATCTATCTATCTATCTATCTATCTATCTATCTATCTATCTACCTACCTACCTACCTATCTACCTATCTATAAGTATATGTGTGTGTAATTCCTAATGTGTATATCAACAAATACCTAATGAGTCAGTGTTTTGAAAACATGCAATTGCACACACACACACACACACACACACATATATGTGTATATATATATATATATATATATATATATATATATATATTCATTTATGAATGAGAGGCTACAATTTTGTAGATATACGACAGCACACATGTTATCTTATGGTATCTACTTACTATTCATGTAAATGTGTCATGTCCCATTACATTTGAAAGTATGCAGTGAAGGCAGACTGGAGCAGAAGAGGTGAAGGGTTTGCCTTAGTTGTAAACAGTGAGACTTTACACTCTAGTGGTCATAGGTTGAGCCAATATTTGATAGTTGCAAATTACAAGCCAAATACACAAAACACCTGCAATTGTGGGGCTAAGGTTTCCTGTCTAGTAGTGTGGAAATAGCAGATGTATTTGACTTTTTGATATGGACACATGTTCCCAGGAATAATGTTTTGAATCAGGTGATCAAGTAGACATTGTCACTCAGCTGCAAACAGAGGTCACTTTCCCTTTTGACCTACAGGGACACTTGACTCCTGGTGCTGGCATAGAATTCAGATGAGGTCTTAGAAGGAATATAATGTGGGGGATTTAATTTATTTTGCCCTATTTGGGCAAAACCACATGTTTCTCACATGTAAAATAATGTGTTTATTAAATTTTAGGACATAATTCTTAGGGTACTTCCCTCCCACCCTGTGACCCTCTAATGAAAAATGAACACACACAAGAGTGTAAGAAATAAAAAGTAAAAATTGTCTGAGTTCTTAAAATGTTCAAAACCAGAAAGACAAATACAAGATCCTGAAAAATGCTCTACAGATGCTCCAGGCTAGAAGGAATATGCCTTTTAGTATCTTATTAAATTAAAGTAGTTAAAGCTACTTATTTCTATCATTTAATTCCTTCATTCACTCGTGTATTTTGTAACATACTTATTTCTTTAAGGGGCTGGGGAGATAGTTCAGAGCATTAACATTTATACTTAAGAGAAAAATAGCTGCATGTGGTGGGAAATGGAGAACATATAACCACAAGACTGAGGCAATAGAAACAGGAGGATTCAGGCTACTAGCTTACCAGACAGCCTAGATGATCAGCCCCAAGTCTTAGTGAAAGATCCGATCTCAAAATAAAACTAAACACAGACACATTAGACTTCTCAAGAGGAACAATATGAGGTTGAAATCTGGCCTCCAAGTGCATTTGATGAATAATTTCACGTGTACTTGCCATGAGAGAGTTCAGTTACTTGGTTTAACTGGCATGTTGTGGATGTTGCCATGAAGAGGTCTTGTAGATGTCAGCTAATATGTGTAGTGAAATAACTTTCAGTACAGGAGATTTCCCTCAAAACCCCAAAGCTTACTGGAGAAGGACTGTGGAGAAGTTCCCTCCTACACCTGCATCCCATACCCTGCACCTGAAGCCTGGCCTAGAGGCATCACAGAGAAGACTAAAACACTTTCCACAGAACTTCAGACCACTTTATATTTTATGTGTCTATTCAGGTCCTTCTTTAATAAGTCAAAAGTACTTTTATCCTCAGCACTACTGAAGCTGAAACAGCAGCAAGCACTTACATTTGACATATCTGATGAAGAAGGGTGAAGTGGATGTTTTAATTTTTTCAGAAATTCAAAGAACTTGCATCAGATGATGCAAGTGGTTACTGGTGAATGTACTAGTGGGAACCTGCTCAGGCTTGGTATACTTTCTTATCTGGGATTACTGTATGGGCACTGAAGACATGGTATCTTGAAGATAAAATATGCTGTCAGAATCTCCCCACATCCATTTTTAGCACCATAGAACAGCTACTCTTTCATTTCTGCTGAGATCTACATGCTTAGGTGGAATGGCCACCAAGGGTTATGAAAAAAAAAATCAGCATGCACTTGTGAAACTCACTTTTTTAGCATGAAAGGTATGGTGTTTTATACTCTGTGGGAAGAAAGGAGGATAATATAGATGTGGAAAATAGAATTACATCAAAGGTTTGTGACCTACAACATCTAAAGAATCCCTGACTTTGAGTTTAGCTCTGGCTCATGAAGCCAGAATTCAAGTTCAAGGCAGAATTTCATGCAACTTTTATCTGCCCTAAACTCTACAGAGAGACAAGGATGGGTCCTATCCACCTCTCTAGGGTTTAGGGTTCTGGCATCCAGAGAAGTCTTCTGAAAAAAAAAAAATTAACCAAATTAAATGTCGGTAAGAATCAATAGCTCAAACACTAAGCCGCAAGACTATTTGACTTCCTAGCTTCTCATACTAGCTATAAAATATTTGTGTAAGTGATGTGTTTCTTCATCTGTGATAAGGAATTATTAGTAACTTTTCAGTTACACAACCGGGTATTGTGTAGAAGGCCTTGTAGAAGCTCCCACTCTTCAGTAATATTTTAAAGCACCATAATCTGGAACCTTGCACACTCATTCTTAAAGCTACCTCCCACCAGTCTTAACAGGGCAGTTGTGTGGGTGTGATACATATTACTACTCTCTGGCCACAGCTATGGTTGCAGGTATGAACCCTGAGACTTTTGGGACAACAATTGAAGAAGCCAAACTCTCTTTGAGTAAGTTCTAGTCAAAGATAGAAAATGCAGAAGCAAACTTTTCGGATAAGACTATCTTATCCTGGGAGTATAGATCTGGTGATCTTTCGTGGAAAAGAAGATGCCTACATGCAAGTGGAAGTAAGCAGGAGGATTAGTGGTGTTCAGATTGGATTTGGCTGTCTGCTTCCCTTTGGTGCTGACATAGGTCTACCCCTGAATGTCCTAGGCCTTTACATTCTATGTTGCTTCTCAATAACTTCCTAACATTCAACCTGTTACACTAAGATTGGTGGGTTTGAAGCTCCTATTACTTCATAATTCCAGTGTCATTTGCCACATGGCTTTTCCCTTTTCAGAAATGCAAACATTGTCACCCTCACATTCAAGATGAAGAAGTTGACATTCAACCATGACCAGTGCCTAAGTCAAACCACTGATAAACTTGCAAGCCAGATTAGGATATGATTATTGCTCTTTAACATCTCTTCTCAGAGCAGCATCTTCTCTCTCTCTCTCTCTCTCTCTCTCTCTCTCTCTCTCTCTCTCTCTCTCTCTCTCTCTTCCCTTTCAACTAACTAACTCCCATTGAACCCTTTTGGCCAGCCTGTCATGGTGCAAGTTTCAGGATACTTTGCTTAACTCCAAGACATAAACTATTTGCCTCAATGGTCTTGTTCTATTCTGACACAATGAACCGTAACATTCTTTTGCTAAGTTTTCCAGTCCAGTTCCCAGCAGTTATAGCTCTGCTCTAACTTCAGGAGTGAGATGGAAAAAGACAAATGAACTAGACACAGTTTAGATGCTGGTGAATCACATGCCTATTCTGCAGGGTGGAAAATAATGACTTTCATAAAAATTCTGATTTTCAATTCAACCATCCTGCCTTTGAACTCACCCAGAAAAAAGTGTTATTATTTTTACTGTTTTACCTCAGAACTTAATTTTTTTTAGTTTTTGTATTTTATTCTTCATACCCAAGAAATATATACACAAAGGGATATACATAGGAAAGTATGTATGTTTTACATGAAATAATTTTATCTAAAATAATGACAATATTTTAACTTTCTTCAAAATTAAACAAATTAGAAAAGACCAGAATCTATAATATTTTAAAGGCTAACTTTTGATTGATTCATCTTGAAATAGACAAAATTGAATGCATTGTTAAAGATATATCTACTTGGTTTTATATGGACAAATGTTTGTTGCATGTATGTCTGTACACAATATCTGTGCACAGAAGAGGGGTTTGGATCTCCTAACACTAAAGTTAATAATGGTTGGGGGCTACCATGTGGGTGCTGGGAACTGAACTAGGTCATCTCCAAGACCAACTAGTTCTCTTAACTACTGAGCCATTCTTCCAGACCCAAATTACATAAATTTCTTGACAATGGTAAGTTTAAAAACATATACATTTTATAATACAATCTAACATACATTGTTTCACATACTAATTTTAAAAAGAAATAGTCTATTTTGTGATTTTAAATAATGCATTTTAGTAACAATAATCACCATGTTAGGTAGTAGATTTCTTGAGTATATTCCTAGTACATCATTAAAATATGGTAGCCATTGATCGATACTGCCTTTTTCCTAAATAAATTGTTCCAGGATGCTAGTGGCTTACTGATTTCCCTTGTGGTTCTATGCAATTAACATGTAAGGGAACTCACACAGCATTTGGCTTGCTGAAAATCCAACTGATTTCATGCAGCATAATGTACATAATGTGTTCAAGTAGAAGCTATGACCTCATGAGCGACAAGGTTTGTTTGTTTTGTTTTGTTTTGTTTTCTTCTGAGTTAAGTATATAGAGACATACACATAGATATGTGTCCTGTGTCTGAAAACTATTCTGATTTTGTCTATTGAAGCATTTACAAAGCACTAAGGCTTTGTCCAGATCTTGATTGTGATAAACAGTGCTGGAGTGAACAAAACAATACAGATATCTCTTTGACATACTATTTAAATTTCATCTGGACACAGAGCCAGTAGTAAGACAGCTGTATTGTATGACATCCCTATTACACGTTTGTGTTTGATGTGTACTCATGGCCGTGGTCACCAGTATGCATGCCTGTGTGGAGCCCAGAGCTTAATATCAGATGTCTTTCTCAATTACTCTCCACCTTTGTTTTTAAGACAGGGTCTTTCCCTGATGTGGAGCTTACTGATGGCTAGATTGTTTGCCAGTTTGTTCTACTATACCAGGAATGTATGTGCATGGATTTAAACATTACCCTTACACAGTAAGTATATAACCAACTAAGCCATCTTCCAGCCCTCATCTTTGTAGGCATGAGTTTAATTTTCACTTCTCTGATCATTTTTGTGCTTGCTTTTATGTGCCTGTTATCTATTTGTAACTATTTCTTGAGATACTTATTTAAGCTGTTTTTTTCTCACTTTTTTTTTTTTTTTTTTTTTTTTTTTTTTTTTTTTTTTTTTTTTTTTTTTTTTTTTTTTTTTTTTTTTTTTTGCTATTGTGATGTTTGAGCTCCTTGTGGACATCAGTGACTTGCGTTAGGGAGTTAATTGCTTATCAGGAGCAATGTTTGAAGATACTTTTGCCATTCTATACAATGTCTCTTTTCTCTGGTGGTTTCCTCCTTGGCTGCATAGATGCTTTTCATATGATATAATCCATTTGCCTTGTGTGCTTTGTTATCTGTGAGATGAGGACCAGAAAAAGAAAAAAACAAACAATTAAAAACAACAACAACAAAACACTCTATCAACTGGTGGGATGGACTTTTTTGTTTTCTACAATTTTTCAAGTCTTCAAGTCTTTAATACATGTGTTGAATTTCACATATAATGCGAGATATTGGCCTGATTTTGACTCCTGTACAGATGTATCACTTTTTATATCATTTATCAAAGAGACTTTCTTTTTCCTATTCTATGTCTTGGCATATTTGTTGAAATTCAGTTGACCATAAATTTATGAGCTTACTGTTCTGGGCCTTTTCTACTTTGCTATGTCCTCTTTGATGATTATCGCTTCATAGCAGATTTTTGAAGTAACATCATAAAAATAAAGCCTCCAGCTTTATGCTTTTTTTGCTCTGTATGGTCTCGACAATTCAGGATCTTTTATAGTTCTATACATAATTTATAAATTAGTATTTATTTTTTATTTCTGTGATAAATTATTTTCAGATTACAATAGACTTGCATTGGGTTTGTAGGTTGCTTTGCATGGTCTAGATATGTCATAGTGTCATTTGTAATCCCTAAACACGAGACATATTTTTGATTTCTATATGTCTTCTTTGACTTATTTCGTTAAACATTTGCTATCACTATATAGTATAGTTCTTCAGTTTTTCTAAGTAACTGTTAATGATGTGATTATTTTATTGACTTCTTTCAAGGATGGGCTGTTCTGAGTGTATTTATAAAACTGCAGCTGACTTTTGTATGTAGATACGGTATTCCTCAACCTTATGGAATTTTGGAGATGTTGAGGTTTTTATATTTAACTATGCTACCTTCAAACAAATGGTTCAGGTTCTTCCTCTGACTGTTTAGATGGCTTTTACTTCTTGTCCATGCTAAGTAGAAGTGAGAACAATGAGCACCTATGTTTCATTGCTGAACTTGGAGCTCTTTTCATTTTAATCTTTGAACCTGATACTAAATATCACCCAACAGAAGCCAAACTCTATTGCCATTTCCCTTCTATACCCAGTTTACCTAAGGAATATTTTCCTCTTTCTCATGAACAAATTATGAGGTTTTCTTTTCAGATGCCATTCATAATCAAATGATGTAAGCAATTATTACTGGTGTTATTTCTGTGACTTGAAAACCTATTGAATCGTCTTTGAATACAGTGATAAAATCTATTTGACCATGGTAAATGATCCCATATAAGGACTTCATGTGTCATTGAGCTTGATTTGCTTGTATTTATTTGCCAGTGTTTTATTTATATATGTGTTCATCAGGGATATTGACCTGTTCTTGTATTGTCTTTATTCAGCTTTTATGTAAGGTCAATATCAGCCTCATGGAGTGTCGTTATCAGCATTATCTCTTCATCACTTGTGTGGAAGAGGTTAAAAATGTGTGTCTTACTTCCTTAAGTATTGGGCACTCAGCACAGAAATTATGTGATCCTTGTCTTTTCTGGATAGAGTAAGTTTTACATAACTAATTCATTATCTCTCATTATCAATATGTTCATGTTTGGTTTGTTCTTAATAGATCTTGATAGGCTCTCTGTGTTTCTTCTAGGAAAATTCAGCAAAAACTTCTAATATTTTCTCATCATCCTCTATTTTTATTATATATCCTCTATTTTTATTATATATTATATATATAATGCTTCCTTTTTCATATTTAATTTTATTTGAGTCTTTCGAAATTGTTAAAATATCTAAATTTTTGTTGGTTTATCTTTTCAAAATAAAATTCCTCGTTTTATTAACATTTTCTATTGTCTTCCTGGCCTTTACTTTTTCTATTTTTTGACATCCTTTTGGCTATTTCTGTCTTTCTACTAGTTTTGAACTTAGTTTTCTACCTTTTTCTAGTTCTTTGAACCATAGTGATAAGTTGTTTATTTGAAAGCTATTTTTTTTTTGTTTTGGATGAAGGTGTTTATTATTATAAACATCCCTCTCAGAACTACTCCAGATGTGACATTTTAATATAGTCTGTATTCATTCTGTCTTAAGATATTTCTTCGTCCTCTCTTATATTTCCCCCTTTAACTTATTGTTCAGGTTCTTCTGTTCATTTCTATATAATTGCTGGTTTCCTAAAGTTATGTTTCTGATTGCTTGTTCACTTTACTAAAATAATTTAAAATTTTTAAATGTAGTGAATGGTTTGTGTTCTTACACATCACACATCCTGGGAAGTGGTTAGTATGCTTTGTAGAAGTTTGTGTGTTCTACTGCTGTTAAATTGTGTACACGTGAGTCCTCTGGCCTCTGTTCTAAAGGATACACTAAGGTCAATGTTTCCTTCTTGGTTTTCTGTCTGGATGATTTGTCCATTGATGGAAGCAGGATGGTGAGGGACTTCTCTTCCCTCACAGCCCCCATTCTCCATCTCTCCTTTGCTTAATATTTTAGGTGTTCCAGTGTTGTGTACACATATAATACTTCCATCTTGATGAAAGGTTGACATTCTTATGACAGAATCTTCTTCATCTCCATTTATGGATACTAACATACAATCTATTTCACCTGAGATTCTGTATTCTTTTTGTTTGTCTCCACTTGTTTAGACAATCTTTTCCATGTTTTTATTTTCACTAGTTTCTGTCTAGAGGCATAACATGTCTCTTATTGGCAACATACTGGGTACCGCATCTTAATGTGTTTCATTCACCTATTTGATTAAAAATTGAATCCATTTGCATGTAAAGAAGTTTTTGATAGATGATAACTTACCACTGCTGATTTAGCAATTGCTTTCTGCTTGTTTGTAGATGTTTCTGTTTTCCATCCTCTTGTGCCTATCTTTGGATGACATGGCTTTGTTTTGAAGATCTTTTGTGTATCTTCTGTAGATTTTGTTCTTCCACAGGACTTATGTAAAAATGATTCCGTTCTGTCTTTCTTTTTCACCTAAAGATGCCTTAACTATAACCATCTTACAAAAAAATGCAACACTTTGTCTCCACTTTGTTGCATCACTTTCATGCTTTTGACTTTGTAACTTGTAGATTTCTATCCTGTATACTGATAAGCAGTTAAAATCATTTTTAACATCTTGAAGAATTTTGTCTTTTGCCATCCATATGAAACATATAAATGATTTATATACCCCATCAACAGAATATTGGGAATTTGACATGTAATTATTTTTACCCATGAGGTTTTTTTTCTTTTTACTTTAAGAAAATTCATTTTTAATGAGTATAGTTTGAATCTAATTAAACTTTCTTCCCAGAAAATTCCTCAAGCAAAGGTATAACCCCTGGGATCTAGGCTTTAACAAAATGACTTAGCAGATATGGGTTCAGTTTGGTGTGTCTTACTTCTCAGCTGATTAGAAAAGAGAGTGTATCTTTTTGTATGAAGACCATACTGAGGTGCTTTTAAATTATGAGATGTCTGGCAAAATGTGCCAATTTTAGACAGGACGCTGTTCTGAAGTTGTGAGTTTGCCACCATCCTCATTAAAAAAGAAAAAAAAAATCCTGAAAAAATCAAATCATCATGCAGTTTTGGACCAGAAATTTTCAAACAGCTGCTGAGCAGCGAGGGGTCTACTTTGAGGCCAACAGCTACCCAAGTTGCTCTTTGAAAGCATTGTCTCCTTACCAAATGGAGGGAGTCATAAGAGCTCTTCAGCACTGCACAGACACCGCAAACAAAAGCATTCAGGGAGAGAGCTTTTAGGGCAGTGCTGCTTGGCTCAGGAACACTGAATATCGCCTGTCCTCATGAGGAGCTGGGAGCTTGAGGAAACTATAGAAGCCTAGAGAATTAGCATAATTAAACCAAGGCCAAATGATTGGGAAATTGAATTTGACCAAGAAAATGGATCCCTCAATCACAGCCAGCTCTATTTCCTACAGAAATTCTTAGGAAGGTCCTTACATCTTCAAGCTTGCAGGACTTAAACATCAACTTCCCCACATAGTACTTACCATCTTGTCTACTTTCCTTTTTAAAATTAAATTTCTATTTTTAAGCACTGATATGTGCAAAGGATCTGTTTAAGCGTAGCTCTTCATTTGCTGAGCCTAAGAAGGAAATGGTTAAAAATACAATTTATCACAAAGGTGCTAACTACAACGGATAAATTGAATGGGGTGTTTGTATTTATTACCATGAAGATGAAAAGAGTTACTTGGAAATAAGCTGCAAACCTGCTCCCCAATCAAAGGCAAGTGAAAATCAATAATTCATCTTCCTATGTCTTCCTGCCCTTGGCTGGCAATGCAGACAAAATTAACAGCGAGCTTGACAGCCGAAAGAGATGGCTGTACTGTACTGCATTCCCTGGGGCGGGAGGGGGCATCGTTTCCACCCGAGCAGCAGAGTCTCCCCATTTATTATACTCTTTACTCTAAAAATGGATGACTCAGACACTCATTCTGACTTAGCTTAATCTGTAATCTATTTAGCTACTGTTGGGTTATAACCTAAATTACACGCTGTTTCTTTCTGCAAGAATAGGTCATTCCTTAAATATACCTGTACCATAATTCAATCAGATAGAACACACAAATACTAGTAATGAGCTGTGGGAAAGAAATAGCAGTACCTTGCAAGGTCTATGGGCCATGGTAGAGGAGTAGCACTGAGTGTCACAATCAAAGATCATTTTGTTGTTGGGAACTATGTGTGAACAGTTAATAGTAAGGCTATAGATTCACTACCACAGGTATCTAGAGAAAGAAATGAGATGTCTGACTCTGGAGAGATAGCTCAGGGGCTGAGAGCAGTTGCTGTTCTTGTAGAGGGCTTACATTCAGCTCTCAGCACCTCTGGGCGTCTCACAACCATCTGTAGATCCAGGTTTCAACACCCTCTCTGGCTTCTGGAAGCACACACATATATTTAAGTAAATAATACCATCTTCTTTTAAAAAATAAATGATGTGTAAATATTTTTTACAGCAAAGTAATGTTATATAAAAATGTAAAATTGAGCTCCTCACAGCTGCCCCATGGAGAAGAATGGGTTTCCTATCCATAATTTGGTTCAGATATTCAGACAGATAATACTACAGGAACACATACTAAGAGATGAACAAAACATTAGTTTACAAAATAAAACTTTTTGATAGTAAGGTAGGCTCTTCCAGCATTTCTAGAATGGCTTGAGAAAGCACAGAAGGGTGGGTTAGGGGTTTAATCATGGTAGGGTGGGGCTGAGGCGATGTTTTCTCTCCTGAATGGAGAGTACTTGCCTGGTCTGAATTTCTCCCAGTATTCACAGCATGGGAAGCTAGCATTTGTTATCAGCCTGCTAAAATGTACAGCCAAAGTGATAAGGGTAGAAACAGGGTTTGAAAGCTGTCAGCTTCTAATCTTCACAGTTTAGCTATACTCTTTGACTTACCCTTTTTCTCTAACTTACCACTTTTCTCTGTGTATTATTTCCTGTTTATGTGTAGAAGATACAGTCTGTAAGTCTCTTATACATGATATCCTTTAGGATAGTATATCCACTCTGAATGCTTAAATCTATCCAAGTAGGCAAGATCAGATGGTCCACATACAGAAGCAAAGTCATAGTCTCTCTTTTTAAAGTGGTTGAGGTCACATCCAGTAAAGGTGATGCCAAGAACCAGACTCTGCAGCATCACTGCACATGAGTCAGTGTCCAGAGCTGCAGAACTAGATCAAGCTGAAGGATCGTTATATAAGCATGAATCAAAGACAGTGGAAAATGGGGTGGGGTGTGATCACAAAAGAGATAGCAACTCCATGTTACCATGACATCCTATGAAAATCAAGCATACCAGAGACTGAGAGGTTTGAGAATAAATGAGCTCACAATCAATCCAAAAAGTTTGGCATGTTACAGAAAATGGACAGACATATTCTTCACTTAGTAAATACTTCCTGGTTTCCAACTATATTTTTGCTGTTTCTGGGTGGTTGGGTTGTATCAGAAAGCTAACTAGAAAGAGCTTGTACATATAGCTGCAATCAGAAAATATTAAATCTAAAAATAGCTTATAATAAAATGTGTCACAATGATAAAAATACTTTAGTCAACCTCCATAGAGGAACTTCATGTAATTAGTTGGTTCAACTTAATGGTTCTCAGAGCTAAATAGCCTACCAAAGTCCTCCTCAGATGAAGAATGGACTCAGTACCAACTCTCTTCTCATAGGGAATTCTAGACACAAACATACAATTGTCTTTTACACAGGATTTCCTGGAACACTGAGGACTTCCCTACCTGCTCCAGAGAAGTTTTTCTTTCCCATAGTTGGTGTTTCTGAACAAGTTCATCATTTGGTAAGCTAATTACAGTAACAGAACATTACAGCAAGCATTTGATTTCTTGTTTTGCTGTATTAAGAACAAAATAAAATATAGGAGCAACTAAATAAGTTACAAAAAACACACGACTGATAGCAGTAATGAGGTGGCAATGCTGTAGCTGGAACTTTGGGTGCACAGACCTTGGAAAATTAGCAAATTTAACGCCTCAAAATAGAACACAAGAGGAAAATCTGATTGAATAAGCTAATATCTTTTCAAAATTACAACTAAACAAGAAGACATGATATTTCAGGGAAGCATCCTTGGAGTTAGTTTTCAATGGCTTTCAGTTGAATTTGGTCAGAGTTACAGAGAACATGCCTAGAAAAAAACTCCCCCCTAACCCCTTCTCAACAGCAAAGTAACATAACTGAGTCTCATAGAATATCTGCACTGAAGCCAGACTTCAGTCAGATGATTTTTCTGACTGAACCTTCTCCCCCAGCTAAAGCTGAAGCTGAAGCTACAGTCTGCAGGTCACCTAGAAGGTACTTCCTTATCCTGCCCTCTTACCTCTGACATAGCTATGCTGACAACTTCCCAGGTCTCTAAGGCTACTTAACTCAAGAGTGCCTTCACTATGACTCAGTGGCTTTGATCTTGAGAATGAACTGGTGCACTTCCATTGTCTCCATTTGAGTAGCCTGACTCTGTGTATGAACATGAACCTAAAATACACATGCTGGTCGGAGGCAGATGTAGTTTGCTTTTCTACATCGTGTGGAACCAACTAAAATTAATCAATTGTGGAGAAATGCTTTCTGGGATAGAGAAGTGTTGTGTTGTAAGTGTCCCAGTACTTAGCCCAGGCATCTAAGGGATTAATTCCTAGAATGTAAAGTGAAAATTTGGTTAATCAACATCAGTGTTCTGAACACTGAAAATACCTGATTCTTGATTTTTTCTCTCCCTATAAGATCACATTCATGTTATCTGATTTATGGAGCGTTCATTCATTATTAAATACTTTTCCCACAAGCAGAGAGAGGATATATCTTAGTAAATGGTATTATTTCTCACTGGGAATACCGGGAAGAAAATACTAGGAAAAAGAGAGTGGAGACCACTGTCAACACTTGAAGTGAATTTGGTCTTCAAAGCAGTTGTGTTGACAAGGGCTCCTCAATTGTACCTCCTTAACCCCCATGCTGCGCGCCTAAGAGCTGTCCCCCTCACCTTTTATCAAATTCTGTTTCCAGATCCTTTATTTACACCCAGATTCTGCTGGTAAAATTTGAAATTTCTATGGAATCTCTCTTTTTTTTTTTTTTTCAATCCCTTTCCCTTGGGCTTCAAGTCCTGTTTTCTAGACCCTCAAAACCAAGGAATATTTTATGACCCTGAAATTCCCCAAACATAACCCTGTTTTATTTTAATAGGCTATGTTTATTTAGAACCCACTGTAGGCTTATTTTTTTTACACTTACTTCCACACCTGCCATGCAGGTCCTCTTTATACCCCAGATTCACAGATGTGATTTTCTTGAGACACTAAATAGATTCTTTGTTCAAGCTATGCTCTTTCTACCTGGCTGACATAGATGCTTGACCTGAGGGATTGCACACTTAAGCTCAGGCTTACCTTGTAGAAGACTTTCCAAGTATATGTAGTTAGTGCATAAACTCAAATATCAATTACCATTTTTCCTAATGAGTAATCAGGGACAATACTAAAGTAAAAAAAAAAAAATTCTATTTCTGTGGGGTCTGGATTTTTTTTATTCTAGCTTTGATTAGAAAAGACGAGACAGTCCATGAGATTCAGAACTCATTTGTGAGACTTCTCTTGAATGTGACTTTACAGGGAATATCATTCACATCAAGTGGGCTTGAGAAATGAGTGAACTTTAAACCATGTGTCTTAATCAAGCCTTTGAGTACAGGCTCTTCTGTATTTAAACAACACATCACTGTGGTCCTAAGCTTATCAAAAGGTCAAACTGAGATGAATTATATGTGGAAGAAGAGGAAATGACATAGGAAAGGAGTGAGCATTTATCCCAGAGGGAAATGGCAGACCTAGTGCTGAATGCATTTCTTGGTGAGAGTCAGGGCTGATGGTTATAAGAAAGTAATCTGGTTTGTATAAATGTCCATATACGCAGAAGTGAGAAGAGCAGATTCTGCGCCCAAGCCTTCCAGTTGAAGACTTTCTGAGAGACCCATCTATAGCAGCCTGGATCTTCTTCTCTGGCCTGACAATGCCTCCTGTGCTGATAACTGCTTCTCACAGGGCAGGAGGGTTGGATCAGGACCAGAGTCTGGGGAACAATTGTTGGAGCATTGGAAATCTCTGAAACCATGAGTGCAAGTCAAGTTTTCCTCCTTTACAGTGTCTCTATCAGACATTTTGTCACAGGGATGAAAGCCAACAGACACATTACCATAAGTGTAGAAAAAAAAAAAAGTTTGTTGGGAGAATCAGTAAAGTGGAAAAGCAGGAAAAGTAACCCATGAGAGCAGAAAAATAATGAGTAAAATACCAAAATAGATCCCGTGTGAACAGGTCAAAATCCCAAAGCTGTTAACTCCCTCCTTAGGAACTCCCAGACATGGAATATGATCTAGCTAATAAGAGTGCCTTCCCTGCTGTCTTTGGGGTTTTTGATTTATCACTCATTTTGTTTTCCAGAGTTCTTTATAAGCATGCGAACTATTTCCAAGTCTACATTTATGTTGAATGATATAGAAACAAGTGCCTTGTCTTCTTCTTCCTCTTCTTCTTCCTTCTTCTTCTTCTCCTCCTTTTCCTCCTCCTCCTCCTTCTCCTCCTTCTTCTTCTCCCTCTCCCTCTCCCTCTCCTCCTTCTTTTTTCCATCTCTCTTACTCTCTCTCTCTCTCTCTCTCTCTCTCTCTCTTTCCACACACACATTTAAAAATGCAAAGATTCTATTCTTATACAATAAATCCAGATTTTTCCTTCTTATACTCCCTGTTCCTAACCACCACCTCTCCCCTCCAAATCCACTCCATTTCTGTCTCTCATTAGAAAAGAACAGGCTTATATGAGATAACTTTTGTTACACAGTACACAGTTACTTTGTGACCCTTTTGTGGTAAGCCATTTCGCATTTTAAGGATCTACTTTAACTTTTATATATGTGCATTTGTTTATGTATGTGTATGTGGGTGCCAGTGTCCACAGGGCTGGAACGCAGGCACTCGTAAGTCACCTAGTGTGGATGCTGGGAACTGAACCCCAGTCCTCTATAAGACCAGAAGCATGGTCAAATGCATAGTCACTTCACCAACCCGAGGACCATTTCTTGATTCTTGGAAAGCTGCATAGTGGGTCACTTACTTTTGCAGGTTCAGACACTAAAATCAGAAATGGAAGTGTAACAAAAGCTGTGGAGTTTAAGTGCTAAACTCTTTGATATGCTAATGTGAATCTGTATGAATGTTGGGCAAAAACCGCATATTAGAATAGTGTTTCTTTCAGAAAAGACCTAATTCTAACATTTGGATTTAGCCTTGTGTTAATTCCTTTTCTTTTTAAATTTCCTTTTAAAAAATTCTGTTTCCTAAACTTCTGACCAATACCCCCACAGTGCACACCCATTCAAATTTGCCAACAGACAGTGCAGGGTAAAGTGAAGAGCAGTTTCAGACCAACAAGTAGACAAGTTTTCTTTCCAGACTTGGCTTTCTCAAAGCTGACCCCTGAAGTGGGGAGATTTTATTTTTAATAATATAATTTTTTTTAATCCAATAAGAGAAACAGGTGACCTGTTCCCCCAGGGAGTTAGCCCTGGATCTCACTGTAAAATCAGACTGACATTTATAAAAGATGCCTGAGAGAAGTCTAACAAGGGAACCTTTAAAATAACCAACCAAGAACATTCCAAGTACTGACCTGAGGTGATGCTTGTCCTTGAGACACTCAGCTCATTTTGTGCTAAGTTTTCCTTGCACACCAATACCAAAAAGACAGTAAATGTCACGCAAATAATTCAGTTCAGGGTCTCCATGGGAAATAATTAATAGTCAGTATCATACACACATGCGTATGATCTGCTGGGACCAAGGAGCCAGATGCTGCTTTATTTGAGTGTGTGTTTTTCTGCTTGCTACACCCTTCACCAAGGGTTCTTTTATATAGTACACTTGGTTTATGTAAACCTTCAAGTTCCCAATCCCCTTAGTGACAAGTTGGAAGTTGCTTATACAAGTAGATGCTTTCAGTAAATACCATTGTCTTAGATACGGTTATTGTGATGAAACACCAAGACCAAAAGCAACTTGAGGAGGAAAGGGTTTATTTCACTCAGCATTTCATATAAGAGGTCATCATTGAAAGTAGTGAGGTCAAGAACTGGAGGCAGGAACTAATGCAGTGGCCATGAAGAGGTGCTCCATATTGACTTGCTCACAGCTTGTTCAGCATGCTTTCTTATTGAACCCAGAACTGCCTGCTCTAGGGATGGCCCCACCCACAATGGGCTGGACCCTTCCCCATCTATCGCTAATTGAGAAAATGCCTACAGACTTGTCTGTATCATCGAGGCAATTCCTCAACTGAGGTTCTCTCTGTCAGATAACTCTAGTTTATGTCAAGTTGACATGAAACTAGCCAGCACGCTTCTTGTTTTGAACTCTGCTGTGAGTAACTAAAGATTATATGAAATCTCCCCATACCTCTGTGCAAAATGGGGCCTTTGCAACAACCCAGAAGTCTGAAACCTTCTAGAACTCTGTGTACCTAGCAGTGTGGCCTGCAGCAAAGCAGCTTTAGCCAGAAGGAAATGTATCCTCATCCAACCTCATCTCTCTCTTTGCAAGCCCTCTGCTAATGGTCATATGTAAAAAAAAAAAAAATGTGTTGATGGGAAGACAATAAATCCCAAAGCACCATGGGAAATGAAGTAAATACCTGATGTGACTTTTAACAGTGGCACAGGCTGTGTCCCATGGGTGGATCAGCTCTCCAGCACCTAACAGGGCAAAGGTACAAAGAGTGAATATTTGTGGTTTTACTTGGTTTCCAGTTTTCTACACTTTGCTGATCTCATATAAGGGTGTATATAGAGTTGTGAATTCTTAATAAACACATTACTCCACATAAAAGCTGTATCTTCTATAATAACTGAAGTTGCTAATCACACCGAATGCCTTCAATGACTTCTTTAAGTAATGTTAGGTATCGTAACAAAGACCACGTACTGGGAATCAGGCTCAGAATGATTTGGGATTCAAGTCATACCTCTAGGGAGACTTGTTTTGTGCTATGCTCATTTTACTGCTTGCCCTTTGATACAGGATTTCTGACATCTGATCCTTGAGGGAATCAACAGCATGTCTTTTTAGGCAGGCTTCTTGTCATCAGGACCTCAGCTCAGTGTCTCTCTGATGTCTTCTTTTCTGTGCAGCATCTGTGTTCACTTTGCCATTGCTGACCAGTACTCCACATGCCCCATTCCAGACAGGGTTAATGGTGGGTTCAGATGGTCATGTTCCTTAGACACAGTTCTGGGTAAACAATATACTTAACCAAGTCAGACTATGCTGGCCAAGTATCTCATTGCCTTTTGTAAAGGGAAGTGGGAAGCTGGCATTAAGTCTAGTTGCTTTGTGAACGGAGAGGTGCCTCAGTAAGTGATAATGTACACTACTCTTGTAGAGGGTTCACTTTCTCATACTCATGTGGGGTAGCTCCCACTGCTTATATCTCCAGCTCCATAGGATCCAGTTCCCTCTTCTGGCTTCTGTGGTACTTAGATTCACACACATGTACCCACACACTGACACACCCAAATACACTTATTTAAAAATAAAATAAAACAAACAATATGTTAGAAAAGAATAGCTGCTTTGTGGACATAAGTTAATAAGATATAATAATAATAACAATAATGATAATGATAATTTAAAATCTGAGAGCCTGATGATTTCTGAGAGCATAGCAAAGTTGTTATAAGTTAAATGCGTTAAACTGTGTCTTCCAGAAATTCTTATGTTGAAGAATTATTGCCTTAGAATGGAGATGTGGCCACTGCAGAAAATAATTAGCTAATATAGTAGCTAATTATTATTAATTATTATAATTATTATAATTATTAATATTAATTCATAGTAGAATAGAGTGAAATTATACTTAAATACAATCTGTGTCTCTATAAAAAGAAAGCCATGTGTAGAGAGAAAACTCACAGGGAGAATTCTGCACCAAGATTGGAGTTGTGGGGGTTGTGGAGGTGGTCAGTAACTAAATGCTTCTAATGAAAGTGTGTTGACCAGAGTTCAGATCACCGTAAAACCCACTAAGTGATAGGTGGACTTTGCAGCCCAGCTGTAATTCTAGCCTTAGAATGCAGAGTTGGTAGATGACCAGAGCAAGACTAGTCTTATGGATGAACTCTGTGTTTGATTGAGAGAACTTGCCTCAAGGAATAAGGTCAAAGATTGACCCAGGATAACTTTTGAGATCTACATTAGGCATTTGCATGCATGTTATAGATTTGGGACTGTACACTACTCCATTCCCGTCGATTGTAAAAATTTCTCGGTGAAAACTTAAGAAGAGGCATAGATGTAATTTCTAGCTTTAGTAACCTTGCCGCTCAGCACACTGGTTGTGATTGTGTCTTGGAGTTTGTGTAATGTAGGTTAAAAAAAATGTATCCAAGAACCTAGCATTTGCATTAGTGCTATTCCTGGGTTTTAGTTCCAAATATTAAAAAAAAAATACAGCAAGGTGGCAGAGAGAGGTGTTAAGCTTGAGAGCTTTCCTGTGATGTGTAGAGTTTCCATATGCAATTCTACCTCAATCATAAGGAGCCATGCTCTGTCTAGTAGAGAGAAAGCAATCGATGGAGAAAACTTGATACACTTGAGAGACCACTAGTCTGTCTAGATCTGACTATCTTGGTTCTCCTTAAAGCTACTATGATTTTAATTCCAACATCTAAGGGACTGCCTTATCCTGTCCAGCTTCTTACCTGTCCCTAAAAGTCTCGGACTGATTATTCTTCAAACGCACTGTAGTTAGCATACTTCCCATGTGTTCCTAATGTGGCCTCTTGGTTGCCTGCTTGCCTCCCCTTCACCTCTGAGGTGTGTAGGGACTTGCTCCACCTACAAACTCAGCTCCACACTGTCTATCTTCCTCAGGCCTCTTTCAGGACCACAAATTCCCCGTGCGGGATAGTGATGCTGCCCCTGTTCATTCTGTGTATTAATTATTTGTTAAGTTCCTAAACTATATCAGGCCTTGGGTGTGGAACCACTAACAACTTGTGTTTTTTACATGTTAGTGGAAGAAATAGCTCATTGGTAGTTGTTGTAAAGACAGCATAGAAGAGTTAAAAGGCATTTAATAGTATAGTTGTATAAGAAATGACTATAGCTTTCCAGAATATGAAGAGTTTGTTGTCCAAGTATAAGATTCTGAATTTACAAAGTTCCTTGTTTGCTATGCAGATCCTATTCCTGCCTTGCTTACTTTCTTCTCCTAGAAGGCTTCTTTAGAAATTAGAACATGTCCTATTTATTCTCCTTAACTTTCACATTTCAAATGCAACTACAGACAGCAATGCTTGAAGGGAGCAAGGAACTGAACAGACAGAGAATATGGCTTTGGAAAGATGTGTTTGTGTTCTACGTTGAAGCTTAGGAGATCTGCTTTTTTCTACTTATCAAGTGGCCCCTACATCTTTGTGTACTTTTAACTCTGAAAATATTAAAATGCACACGGATACTTTCCATTTTGGGTCTTCTCCACCAGCCACCTTCTCTAATGCTTGCTTGCTGGCAAGCTCTGCCAGGCTAACTAGCTCACTCACTTTGATGTGAATGCTGCCTTTCACATTGCTGAGTTAGTTTCTCAAGCAGTCACTTCCTGCTTCTGGCTCCAAGTCTCAATCTACTTCTTGTTTCATTTAAGTTTGATAGGGCTCGGGAAATGCTCTACCCCTCCCAGTTATTTATGTCCTGTCATTCGAGTGTACACCTGTATTTTGTCATGACTGCATTGCACCCCACTGCAGGACATCAGAGAGTAAATGGCTTCATGGAGTCTACAATGAGACATTGTTGAACAATGTTTTATTCCCTCATCAGAATTAGAAATAAGAATTACACAAAATAGCCTAGCAGGACAAAGATACCCTTCTTCTGTGATACCCACCCTGCCAGAGATTTAAAAATGTGTGGCTAATATTTGTACTGTAATCAGAATGTAGACAAAAAATAAACATACAGGTTTATCTTTCATGGAATTCTGGGAAATGACTGTAACAATCAACTTGAGGACCTCAGTAATTTACCAGAAACAACAGAATGAAATAAATGGAACTGAGAATAGTTTACAAACAACTTTGTAAACATTTTTAAAAGACATTAAGACCATTCAATTATTTTAGAGTACAGGTTGGGGAACCTGAATCCAAGCAACCTGTCATGACTTGTATTAGAGTATGTAAAACAAGAAAAACATTATAATGAGGCTCAGAGACAAACTTTTTATTTTCTCTGTCAATCTGCTGCAGTTAGAGCTGAGAGCCCACTGTATTTTACATTAATGTTGATGAACTAATTTGATTGATTGATTGATTGCTGTTGTTGTTGTTGTTATGAGGTCTTCCCATGTAGCTCCTGCTGGGCAGGAACTCATGGTGGTTTGCCTGCCTTTGCCTCTTGGGTGCTGGGATTAAAGGTCACTACATACTAACTTGTACACTGTAGTCTGGTAATAGATGTGAGCTTTGTAATATCATCATAGCTACCAGTTTATTTTCAAGTCTTTGCAGAGCAATCTTCAAACTTAATGAGATCTGCTGGAAAGATAACCTTCACCAGTGACTTTGTCTCATGCATGCATTGGTTGACTTTGTACTGAAGAATTTTAAAAATGTGTGCAGTCTCTCCTTTGCCTTGACTTTATTAACCAAAAGCACTTCCCAGGAGTGATTGCATTAATTATTTTTTTAGATTTAGAAAAGTGTCAAATGTCCTTGAAGAACAAGATTGTGTCTCCATTGTCAACTCAGAGATAAAAATAAATAAGTAAAAGGACTAGAGAGGACTAAGGGTTGGGTTTTTTTTTTTTTTTTTTTTTTAGAATAAAATGTTATATATAGCTAAATAATTCTTATTTATACAATTTTTAGTCAAGAAAATATAATTGAAATCTTCATGTGAATTCCAAGAACAAATACTGATACTGTGTCATATTTACTGCAGAACCAATAAAAAATGCCTGTTAAAATTTGATTCATGCCCTGTCTTATTTCTCTGCAGATCCAATTACAAATATCTGCAAGTTACAACTCTGTCTTCTCCCTGTACACTGTGAATGATGGCTTAGTATATATTTATTATTTGGCATAAGTCATATTTTTGACTTATATATTGGTGTATGTGCAGATGTCAGAGAACTTGAGGGATCCAATTCTCTCCTCCTATTGTGGGATTCCTTGAATGTGGTAGAGCCTATTTCTTGACTCAACTCAGAAAACTAAGACCTCAGATTTAAAGCAATCCTCTTGCCTCAGATTCCAAAAGGCTAGGATTCATAAGCTTGATCAACTACTTTTTAACAATGACTTTTACATAAGGGGGCTTCTGGCCTTGTATTGGATTTATAGTACAAATGGGAACACAGGTACTTGAATGGTAAAAGGAAGTTCTTGCAGGACCAGTCTGGAGTCTAGTCTGCAAAATCTTCACGAAGTTAAATACCACCATAGTAATGATTTCTCACATAGAAAATAGAAATACTAACAACAACAAAAGCCTTTCCATTTAGAAATAAATATGAAAATAAAACAAGGGAAGGCATGGGGAAGTAGCTCAGAAATGCAAAGTAGCAGATTTGTGTCATGATGACAACCAGGAGAAAGGAAGCCATGGACTATCTGACCATGATGAGAGAAATGAAGGGGACATTGGTGCCACTTAGCTGGAGACAGCAATGAAACAATATAATTAGAGAAAATGCGAAATCGGTGCAGTGGAATTGGGTGAGTTTATGGTGCTAGCAGTCTTTGAGATATAAAGAGACAGCATGTGAGCTACCCAAGCATTAAGCTGGGTTTGCTGTCTGTCTCCTCATGCAGATGATTATGATTATGATGATGATGATGATAGTGGTGGTGGTGGTGGTGGTGGTGGTGGCGGGGCATCTACATTCCTTCACTTGTAACTAGAGTTGGTGGTTTGTCAGATAGTGTTTGAACTGACCAATACCTATTTAATTAATTTGTTCAAAGAAAATCTGGCTAAAAAATCAAAGCTTACCTAATTATAATTTATTTCAAAACTAAAAACTTCTAGCAATAGCTGTGTTGCCTTGACCAAGTCTAATCCTCCCTGCAGATCTTCAGTGTCCTCAGCTATTAACCAACAGTGTCAACTAACACATCACACAAGTCCTTTGAGCAGTACAGTATCTGGAGTCTGATTTTATGGTCATTTCACACACAGATTCTAAATATTTAATTAAGATTTTATGTGTGCATGTGCATGCGTGCGTGCGCATGTGTGTGTTTGTGTGTGTGTGTGGGGGGGGGGGGCAAGCACACCTGACATGTGAGGGCAGTGCCTACAGACTCCAGAAGAGGTTGCCACACCCCCTGGATGGAGCTTGAATTGCAGGTGATTGTGAGCCACCCAACTTGAGTGCCTAGAACAGCGCTCTGGCCCTATGGCAAAGCATGATGTGCTCTTAGGCACTGAACATCTCTCCAGCTCCCCGATTCCCACCTGACTCCCATTGGGTTCTATACAGATTATGAGTCATAGCACAGGCTTGTGTCTTCACATCTGTAAAACACAGACTCTGAGCCCTGGCTGCGTTTCAGGTGATCTACATATTCCATCAGATGTCTTGCTCACTGCTAAACAGTTTGCCTAACACATTTAACATCGCAGCTGTATTTTAGTTTTGCAAAATTAGACTTTCCAAGCTTCTCTTTGCTTATTCTTCCTAAGCTGGGAATACATGAATACTTGCTTTAGAGAGCCACTGTGGGTTTACATAACGTCAGGGACGGTCACTGAAAGTGACTGGCTCTGTGGGCAATGAAAATGAGGTGGCAATGTCGAACTGACAAGCTGAGGTTTGTTTCCCAACTTTGCTTTAAATTTAGCAGCAGTTGTGATGACACAGTTATTGAAAGATAGAGTTTGACCCATAGTCTCATTTCTAAGTTTAAACTCTGTCTACAGAATCAGGTCTCCTATCTTAGGAAGAGTATTAAATCCCAAGGCACTAATTAGCGAATCTGTTACAATTGAGCCTATATTTGGCACCACTGGAACCTCCATAAGCTACCTAATGTTAAAGCTACAAGCTAAACCATATCGAAATAACGTACTGATTTTACAAAAGGGTAAATAGAACATTTTATTAACACTTGCTTTGCAGCAACAAAATGACAGTTCACATCTTTTTACTCAGCACAGCAAAGGTTATGGTCACATGATAGTACTCTGAGACACAAAGCAGAGAGGGACTTTAGTTTCTTAAGGTCGGGAGTGGTTTGCATTTAAAAACAAACTTCACGTTTTATATTTGCAGTAGCAGGGCCTCCAGTCAAGAGCACAGGACACCGAACAGACCAAATACCCAAAAACAGACAGGTAAACACACCAGGTGACACTTTGCCTTAAATTGGGGTGTGCATTCTTGTCAGCGCAAAATGTTAGAAAGAGCCCCGATATTAACTTTTTTAAAAGAAAGAAATCACTGCTACCACAAGCAACATGGGGATAATTTACAAACAGGAGGTTTTATGCTTTGCACTTATTGCTTGGTACACAAATGTTGCAGTTCCTGTTGAATTATATTTAAGAAATGATGAGCAAAATGCCTTTTTTTTTTATCCATCTAAAATTCTATGACTCTATGAAAGTAGAAATTACAATCCCCAAACCCAACATTAGGTGTATGCTTGTTTTTGGTTCTGTGTGAAAAGTATTTGTTATGTTTGTATGAGTGGATATGTATAAGATATACAGGGATGTAGATATAATTTTAATATACTTTGTACTATATACTCAAGACAAATATCTCTTAAATGGGACATTAGGTAATAAAATTGTCTACATATAGAATCTCTATTGTTTATATTTTCATATTATATATAGCTTTGTGGCATGAGTTTCATATAGTCTCTAGTTATCAAGAAAGATTATCTAAATTTTCTATTTATTTTGTAGTTAATATTGCATTTTAAGGGCTATATCTTCATAGTAAATTTTTATTAGATTCTTTATGATTATACATATATTAATCATTTTTCCTAATGTAAGTTACAACCAGTACAAAGTTGTAATAAAAAATACATTGAAGTCTATTTCTTCTTATTTTTTTTTTTTTGCAAAAAAAGTTATGTGATATGTTACATGAAGGTTGGATTTGATTGCGATGTGAAGGGTTTGATACTGTCAGGTAGTGAGTGGGAGAGCATGGAGCATACTCCTCCCTTTACAAGCTCTTGTTCATAAAAATAAGTGTTTGTGCCCAAGCGTTTCACAAAACACTGCAAGATAAGCTTTTGGAAAATCACAAAATATCACACACTGTGCACTCCTAGGAATAATTCAGTACAGTTTGCTAGCTACACAATATAGTTCTTCAATTAAAAGATATAGCCACTCCATGAGATACACATAATGATTATAGTCAATACCCGATCTAGCCATCTTTCCAGGTCAACTATATCTCTAGACAGGATTTCCCTGGGATAGTTCACAGTCCAGTGTAATAAATAAATAAGTGCAGTTTGCATGATCCGGTAGCTTTGGCTTTCTAACTTCTGTAGGATGACATGTGCCAACTGTTGTAGTTGTGCTCTCTAACATGGTGATGGGTCCAAAGAATACCTACTTATTTCTACAGGAAACCTTTAAATCACAAACGAAAGGACGAACTGAAGGGAAATGGCGTCACGTGACAACCGCCACAGATTGCACTTGATGGGAATCTCATGGTCTGTTTTAAATTCAGATTTTTTTTTTAAACAGCAAGACTTGCTTGGTTGATATGTTTACATGTTCACACCACATTTTTAAAATTATTTTGTGCAATCACAATTAATTGAATCACAAACACTACAAATGAATCCAGCAACTAGCGTCGTTATGAATAATCATCTCGATCCTTATAGGTGTACGCTTCTTGTGCACCTTCTTGCACAAATTCTTCCTTTTTCTCCCAGCCGTTAGGCCAGCCTCCATTCTCCTGTGAGGTGGCACCGTAAGATTTGGTGGTACCGTAATTTATGTAATTCTGAGTGATGTCCCCCGTTTCTTCATCCAGTTCATCTTCGTGAATGAAGCCACACTTTTCTTCGCTTGTTTCCTCAGGGTCTGCCCAAGGCTGTTTTTCTCCTGAGGCAAATATTGCATAAAATATGACTCCACCATAGTGGACGAGTGCAGCAATGAGGAAGACATACTGCCATTCTTCACGGGACTGTAGTGAGAAAAGCAAGGCTGTGAGAGCAAATCCCCAAACTGGAAAGTCACCTGGCCAGCGTGCTTCAGAATAAAACTATTTGCTTTATTATTTAACGTTTCAAGATAAAGGTTTGAAAATAACATTTCAAATATACCTCTAGACTGCAGAGTATAAGAATATTCCCTTTTATGTTTATTAATTATTCTCTAGGTTTGCGTCCTTTTTGGTTGCAGGTTTTTGCTATGTAACCGAGGTTATTCTTGAACTAAGAATTCTCCTGACTCTTTCGCCTCAGGGCCTGAGTGATAGACATATACCATCTCAACCAGCTCACCATTGGTTTGCCTGTACCATTCATTTTCTTCACTTCCATCTGTGAACCGTTAAATTTGAAGCCCTATATGTATATAGAAGGACAGCGATCTGACAATAATAGCCTTCCTCATAAAACTGCCTTGGAATCTGAATTGAGTTGACAAAATAAAGTGGGGGAAAACTGTCTATTTTATAACATGGAGGCAAAGATTTGCTGAGCTTGGGGGTGATACTCTTGTCACAACAGGGACATCATAAAAAAGACCCTACATGTTGTGTAAGGTCCTAACTTGGCTAATTAACACGTCTAAATAAAGAAATAAAAGTAGATATTGGAAGAGCTTGAGAAACAGCTTGCTTAATGTTTAAGGAGGTGGATCATATCTATAGAGATCTGTGCCTCTGAGCTTCCTATTTAAAAGTGGAGGAAACACTACCCCAAAGAGAACTTGAAAGCTACCTCCCAGCTATAAGAGAGAATCTTTGGTTATGGAAAAACTCTCGCTCCTACCTTGTTCTTCGTCATTGCACCAACAATGATAGGGCAGACCATCCCTGACAGCGTGCCAACACCATTTGAAATGCCCATTAGGATACTGGCATATCTTGGAGCAATATCCAAGTGGTTCACATTGAAACCTGAAATATATACAGACTCTTTGGCTCAAGGCAACATAAACTTCTAAGAAGCAAGTACAGAACATCGGATCCCATCTTCCCAAAAGATCCTGAGTACATACTATGTGCTGAACAGTGAGCTTTTCACAACTCCATTCAAGGACATCGTGAGGAGGAAAGGACAGGCATTTTCTTTTCCAATACTTAACATGACCCACTGCAAACATTCTCTTAACAAATGGATCAAGTATAACAAAGAAGGGAATGGTCAGTGTGGAGAAAGGTGAACAGTAAGGAAGCTAAATAATGTTTCTAAATGTCATAATTGTTGTCCAGCACATAGACAATTACTAGCAATGTTCAAGATGTAATATAGGAAGATAAAAAAGAAAGTGCCTCACCAGAGATAGCAAATCCACTGAATCCCACTGCAAGCACCAAGAAGGAGATGGCCACTCCTCTAGTATGAGAGTACCCAACAACCAGAAGCAGCGTGGCTTCCATGCCAAAACCTTTGAAGGCAAGCAAGCATAGGAGAGTATTACAGAAATTTCTGTAACCTTTTATAAAAATTTCTTCCAATGTGTTTTGATCATATTCATTTTCTCCCCCAATCTTTCCAAAGCCACCCCCACTTTCTTACTCACCTACGTGTGTGTGTGTGTGTATTTTAACCTATCAAGTCAAATTTGTGGTGACTATATATTATTGGGTATGTGGCTTTCCACTGGAGCATGGTCAACTTAAGAGTTATACTCTTTAATAAAACTGATTCTCTCTCTCCCAGTGGCAATAAATGGCCACTATCTCTTTATCTGGGGTGGGTCTTGATGCCTGCCCTCTTGAAGTGTAACAGTGCCATAAATGCAATGTGATTAATAACCATTAATGGGCTAAGAACTTGAGGCTAGACCGGCCATGGGTCTTATGAGAGAACCTTCTACTGTTAACTATGCTAAATCAACATACTATTAAACCAACTGCTAATGACAATCCGTTATTAACTTATCTCTGTAAGCAGAGAAGCTTCTGCTTACAGTAAATGTTGATCAACTTAGAGACCCACAATGCATCAAGTTACAGGAAATAAGAGACTGCAGAATTCTCAGCACTAAACAAGACATATATATTGTACAAACACACACACACACCTTCAAATGCTCAGGGATCATTGTGGAAGAGGTCACAGAAAGATTATAAGAGATGGAGGCAGTGGATGACTACAAGGAATCAGTTTCTTTTAAACACAGAAAGGCACCTACACATATGACCTCAGTCACTGTGTCAATATGCAGAAAACCTGTACAAGCCTAAGTCAGACTAAGCTCAAGAATAAAATTACTAGTGAAACAAAGATAGTAACTATGCTTAGTCATGCCATTTTAGACAGTCTACCTCAGAAAGACATAGTGTCAATAATTTATGCCAGAGATTATTGGAGCATCCATTATGTACTTTTAAATCCAAACTAACCTAAAGTTTTAGAGGTTCAGTTACAATACATACAAATGACATTGTTAAACAGTGTCTTATAAAGAGGTTTGAAGAACTTGGCTATGGGAAAATGGTTTGAAATGAACGATGAAGGTGCATATCTCACTGGCATGAAGTAGTCTGGCACACATAGAAAATCATATTCATGTGTATGTGGATCACAGGACCCCAAAACAGCAACATATGCTTACCAGTTCACAAGCACTTACCCCCACAATTCATGATCTTTCTCACTGTAGTTGTTGAAAGAATTTGCTTGCTCCTTAGGAAATCTGCAATTTGCCCCCCGATAGGCACAATGATTGTCATGACAAGGTGAGGGACCGCAGACAACATGCCAACCTGACAAAAACCAGAGAGAAGAAAAGTAGTGGAGAATAAGGGATTCAGGCAATAAAATGACACTCCCTTTCTGTATCTGTCTTCATCCACTCCTATGTCAAAACACTGTCTCCAAGTGCACACCATCTCTCCCAGAACAAGCAGTAATGTCCACAGAACAAACCATGAAAGCTAAGTAAATTTACTTTGATCCCTTTTTTTTATTCTCACAGAAGAAATCTTTTTATTGCTACATTATGATTCAGTGCACACTAAGTTTATGAATCAACTTTCCCGAATCTTGTCAATGAGTGAATCACACTGGCTTTTCCAGTTCATATTTTTAAGTGTGTTTGCATAAATGCATCATTAGTGAGAGGAAGAAAGTGGTGTGTGGGGGAGGAGTGTGGAAATCTAGGAAAAGATGCCTTTGCTCTTCAAAAGGGTATATTTAAATTTCTATTTTCTTGAGAAACTGAAAGACTACATATTTACATTTAAGACACCTCTTCTAAATTTTATAGCATAGGTTTCATCTACGTCAAGTGAATTGCTCACAAGTTCTTCAGTTGGAGTCATTTGCAAACAAATGTAGTCACGTTGTCATACCATGGTATGCAGCCTCTAAACTGATTCTTTAGAAATTAGAATCATCTCAAATCTAGCATGCCTTCAATATAATTTGTAACAATTAATTATGAACAAGAGGAGGTTCCCTATGTATTGGGGGGGCATATAAAAAAAACACATTTTAAATGGGTTATTACCATATGATTGAACTTTCTTACTTGAGTATACTTTGAAGCACACAATTTGGCAAAAAAAAAAAAAGAAAAAGACTGTAATTTTTTTTTTTGTGTGTGTGTGTGTGTGTGTGTGTGTGTGTGTGTTGGCTGGATTATTGAAGCTATGAGATGTATATTCTGGTTTTATTTTACAGTGGCACACAGCGTGTGATTAACACTCACAAATGGTGGTTGTGGTCCTAACCAATTGAGAGAAGTGTTCTAAGACTAAATGTTTCAACTGTGGAGTTCAATCTTTTCCCTGGGGCAGAAGCTTGTGAGATTTTATTATTGAATGAGGAAGTGAAGATTGAAAGCGGCAAGTTTTAAACGTTTCTATCAACAGTCAAAGACTGAGCTTGTAGCATGTGTGCTTAAAACCTATGTCGCCACCTAAGAAATGGAGACTAACAGCGGGTACTGTCTGTGAGTGTGTTTGTTTGCTTACAAGTGGACATTCAGTAAATATGACATAAATAAAAATATAAGGCAAATTGAGTTAATGTCAAGTATTATTGGTTTGAGAATAAAATCTTGGTCACAGTAGCTATCTATCAAAATTCAGTGTAAATCTGGATGATGCTGAGGAGAACACATCCTGAAACACACAGGTAAAGTTTTTCTCAGAGTCCCATGCCATCCTTTCATTATACAAATGTAGACTCCCTGCTTGAGAGTGACATTTCCTGTGTCCACATAAAGTGTTTTACATCTGGAAAAAAAAACCTCTTACCCTGGGCAGCCCCGGCTACTTACTATTCATTTGAATGAATATTTTGTCACTTTGTGTTAGCAAAGACCAAAGATAAACATGACTATTTACTACTCTTTCACCAGTGTCAGGAACAGCAATGCCAGGAAGTATCAGCCAGACCACGCTAACAGGTACATTTTGTTCCCCACTTCAACACAAGTATAGAATCTTCTATTTTCTTAGACAACCTTTCCTGAAAATTGTCCCTGTGTAGGTCTTTTCAGCTCTGATAACTTATTATGAATAATTAGTGCACACATTATCTGACCGACCCATCCCCTCTAGGATTGTCTTTAGTTGACTCGTTGTTTTTAAAGTGTTTGGAGGATGACCTGGCTATGAAGAATTTTTAGCTCATTTTTCTTAGTAATCCCAGGTTCTCTGACACTAGTTTTCCCTCTTGTGTGTCTCTTTGGCCGCAGTTGGATGGTAACTCTATCTAAACCACATTTTGAAACTGTCAGGAGGCAAAGCATGAAGCATAGCCTCTCTAAAGAGCTCAAAGGAAACAACTGTCTCCTCTCATTTTCAATGCTATATTCTGAGGTTTAAAGGTGCTCATTAAAATTCTAGACTTAATTTGCTATTCTCAAAGGAGCTGAAAGCCCTTACATACTAGCATGGGAAAACACACACACATACACACACACACACACAGAGAGAGAGAGAGAGAGAGAGAGAGAGAGAGAGAGAGAGAGAGAGAGAGACAGAGAGAGACAGAGACAGAGAGAGACAGAGAGAAAGAACACTAATATAGTTCAGTTATGTGAATGCATACATTATTTACTATATATAACTGTGTGTGTGTGTGTGTGTGCGCGCGCGTGTGTGTGTTCATGTGCTACATAAGCACACAAAATAAATATTAAGGTGTACCCTGTGTGGTTCTATCTATCTGATATCTAGCTTTATGATGTTTTGGAAAGGCACCTTCCATGTAAGAATTCTATTTGTATAATATGCGCTTCACTTCTAAATGATAGCATTACATCTCTCACCCATAGTTAAGAAAACTAAGGGTGATAATTATTCAAAAATCAACTCCAAGTTGTATGCCAATACTTTATTATAAAGCTTAGGTTTAAAGCCACATGACCTAGACACACCTAGATTTCCTACCATGCCCTTCTCCAAAGTTTTTTTTTTCCGTTAAGTTAGAGAATTTGAAACAATTTTGGTCAGCATAATAAAAATCTTCAGTCCACACTGCATGTAGAATGTATCCACAATTTTCACTTTAAATTAGCAAGTGAATTAATCCACCCATGTGTAAGTTCATTTAGTTTTTACAAACTACCCCTGATCTTATTTAATGTTTTCAGTTAATTGCAGACACAAGCCCAGGAAGATCACTTCATTATCATCAGTTGGCACCTCTCCCCATCCCTGGCTTTATTAATAGCCTTTGCGTGTCACATTTGTCCTAGATTATGAAAATGGACTCACACCTCCAACAGTCTTTGTTGAGAGGTGTGATACTCTCAGAGGTCTCCAGGCTGCCCTGTAATGTTTGATCAGCTCCAGGGAGAAGAGGCCGGTCTACAGCAGCCATTCTTCTCAGTGAGAGAGGAACTGTTTCCTTAGAAACAGCCGCTTCAAAAGAGCTCTTAGGCCAGCAACTGCCAGGCTCAGGCTTTCTCTAGCCTAGCTGTCAGATAGCCTTTCAAGTAGAGACACAATATGAACAGCCCAAGCCCAGCTGGACTTATGTAACAACACAAGGAGAACTGGCAAGACCATTGCCAGCAAAGATAAATGGATTTGAGACTCAGCAGAGAGCTCAGAGCTGGCACTCGACACTGAACTGCAAAGTGTGTGATGAGATGTACAGGTCACCTGATGTATGACACTAATGGGAATTGAAACAAAATTGGAGTATCCATATCTTAAGCCTGTAGTTACTATAGCATTAGGTGATTTCAATAATTACCCTCCGTTCTGTTTTACCATCAGCCAAACAAAACTGATGATAACTATCCATCTGGTCTATCAGAGGAGATTATTCATGAATATAAAAAAAAAATTCCAGAATTCCATACCCCCATACAAAAGGAGTAATTAAAAGTTGAGTTCTCCTTATAGAACAATCTGGAAATGCTTTTATTTCTGCGTCTATGAACATATGCCTCTCACACCTTGTGCATGTGAATTGGTAACACAAGAGCTCTGTCTGCTACTACAAAGCTGCAAACATTTGGGAGAGAGAGTCCATGTTTTAGTATTGAATAACACAAAGTGTCCCATAATAGCCACTCAGCAAATGCCTGTTAGAGTAAATTGGATGAACAAAGCGCAAGGACATTTTCAGACTTTGAGTTTGCTAAGTGTATTTTTCAATTGGCGAGATCTGTGAGAACACGTAAAAAGAGGAGGTTGGCAGTAGCCTAAACACTGTTCCATTCGAATAGGTGACCTTTCTTGTTAGCAGTTAGCTTGCCTTGCACTAAAGGGTGTTATATTTGTTTGTGGAGAAAACATTGCATTGATGATCAGACCCACTGAGATGGAGGCTATATGAAGGCAGAGACAAGATTCTTTTTGCCTGGATCCCCAAAACTAGAGGGATATTTCTAGAGGCAACAGAATAGAGTAGGATGGGGATACACATACACACACACACACACACACACACACACACTTTCCTACTGGCAGTAAATCATGAAGGTTTAGAAGACAACCTTTTGGCTAAAGAAAAGAATATTCACTTAAGTGCAAATATTATCTAATATTTTAATAAGGGTGAATTTGTCCATACCTTGCTGATTTCAAATCCAAAAACTTCCTCAAAATAAGCTGGTTGACTGATGAGCAGTAAATAAAAAGTCCAACTCCGGCAGAAGTTTGCAACAATTATCGCATAGACGGGCATGGATGTGAAAAACTTCCTCCATGGGGTCTTGAATTTCTGAAAGGCCCAAACGAGAATTACACTGTTTCAGCATTTTCTGACTTAAATCTGTGCTATTTTCAGGCTCATAGGATGGAACACTAGTGTGAGATAATTAACTTTTAGCTACAGCATCCCAGTTAACCTTAGGTGTGTGAATAATCATTAAAAGAAGAAAGAAAATACCAATCTATCCCTCTGATTTAGTCTAGTTTTTAAGTATGCAAATCCATATTAATAGAAAGTAAATTCCAACACCATGTGTTCTAATTTCTAAGAGTTTAAAGCAGCTTACCCCACCACCCATAAAAATACTGCCAAATGAGTGGCTTTGTGATTTCCAAAGTGTTGAAAGTTCAATGTACTTGGACAAGAAAAAGAAAATAAGAACAGGTTACTACCCACCTCTCTGAAGTCAGCTAAGCTATCATCATCTCTGTGAATTCTCTTGACAGTTAGTGAAGATCAATATGTTTTATGACATTTGAGGTATAAGTTCCTGAGGTAGTCCTGTGGTGCTGACTTAGGCCTAGGGAATCATTACCAGCTATTTTCTTTTTTTTTTTTTTATTAGATCTTTCATTTACACTTCAGATACCATCCCGTTTCCCCATTCCCCCCCCCTTAGAAAACCCCTGTCCCATGCCCCCTTTTCCTTTTTGCATTTATACATTTTTTTAAGAAATGTTAATCATAGGCTTTATAAGTTTGGTATTGTTCAATCAGAGGTGTAACCCACTACCCAACCTAGATATATCAACTATCTTTGACTGGTGGAGATACATAAACATCTGCTTCCCTGTTTCCCCCCTCTATCTCTCTTTCATCACCTAGCTTCTCCTCTCCTTCTTCTTCTCCTCTTCTTACTCCTTTTCTTCCTCTCAGTACTCCTCCCACCTTAGCTCCTCCTACACATCACCCTTCCTGTTAAAAGGAAAATTTTCTCTCAAAATACAATTAGAGCATAATTATGCCTATTTGTACCAGTGAGGTACAAGATAGTCCTAATACCCAGTCCATCCTTTTGTTGACTAACCAGCACCTCTGTCATCTATCCTAATTAAAACACTTAGTTCTGAACCTGGCTTTTTCCTTGGCTTTAGGATGAATGTCAGCTGATGACCATACACTCAGATCTTTTCTCTCAAAGTAAATAGCTATAAGTTTTCAACCCCATCAGAAATCCAGAATGACTGAGTTGACTATAATTGTGGGAAGCACCAAGCATAGCTTCTAAAACTTAGCCAATTTATAGAGACCTCTGAACACCTGGACACTCGCTCTACTTCGAAACGTTGGAGCATCTGTTCTTCTGCCTTCTGGCCCAGGATCATCTGACAGACCTTAGTGCTGCAGAATTATTAAGGGCTGATTACTCTGTCTAGGCAGATATAATCAGTCGACTATTCTGCAAGTGTGTCCTTTTCTGGACAGTAATTTGTCTGTAGAAGGAAAGTGGCAATTCTTGCCTAGTGGCTGTCTCACCACAACTGGAGTAACTCCAAGGATGCTCAATTTCTTCTTAGAGTTTAACATAGGAAGCTGTCCGGAGCAGACAGGTCTCTAATGAAAATGAACATTAATACTGAAATGTTTGTCATGTCAATTCTAAGGATTTCTGATGTTTTGAAAACCAGCTATCCATGTAAGGTAATCTGGAGTGTTGCCTGTTAACTCCACTCAGCTATTTCTAAATAAAACATAGAGAACACCCTTATAATAAACTCCAAGTCATGAATTTGCTATAGTCCCTTAACTCACAGGCTGACCATCTCAAATCAGTTAAAAAAGTTAAAGAAGGACTGGGTCTAAGCTTTGTATTCCTAAGTGTGTTATACTGGTACAATGCCTATGAGAGTAACAATATTCATCTCACTCTTATATCACTAAAAAGCTCATGCCACTGAAAACCTTAAAATTTGTAAACAAAGTAAATTATTACCAGCTATTTTCATTTGAATCTTTTCAAAATGAAAACATAAAGTGCCTAGAGAAAATTGCTGTAATTATAACACCTTTACAATTTAAACCTCCTACACTTAATATGTTAGACTTCAAACTATTTCTCATAGTCATAAATACTTTCTTAATCACCTTATCTTGAAGATCAAAGAACACCTCCCAAAGAAGTAATCTAAAATAATTTCAATCATTGTTTTATGGTGTCCTTGACATAATAAAATGATCCAAACAGGAAGCAAAATTTCTTCACACTGATTCAGTTATTCTTTTTGAGTGTTGAATCCCATGATTGATGCTATGAAACTGTCAGTACTCCGAGTGGCAAAAAATCACTTCAATGTAAAACATTAAGAAATCACATGGTGGCGATCAGAACTACATGTAATACCAAAGAGAGAGAGAGAGAGAGAGAGAGAGAGAGAGAGAGAGAGAGAGAGAGAGAGAGAAGAAACCCATAGCAATAACACAATAATCACTGCAGCTTTTGGTAAATACTTGTGTTGTTATAGCAAGATAGGTAAGCTCCAAGGGATAGGAATTGTCTCTTTAATCCTACATTCCATAAATGATGAAAGTACTTCACAGATAAATAAAAATGCGCAAAGACAGCAGTGTGTGCACTACAAGATCTCTGAGTGAAAGAGGCCTAACTGAATTGTTAAAAGGCAACAATTTTTTTCCTGCTAGAAGAATATTTCTTTGCTCATGTCATTATCTTTCCTGAGAATTATATTCTTCATGTGGTAAAGCACTTCCCTAACAGGAGGAGAAACTGTCAATGTTTAAAATATTTATTTATTTTATTTTGTATGCATTCATATTTTGCTTCAGTGTATGCATGTGCACCATATGTGGCCCACAGATGCCAGAAGAAAGCATCAGATCCCCTTGGAATTGAAGCTACAAATGATAGTGAGCTGCCATGTGGGTGCTGGGGATTGAACCTAAGTTCTCTAGAAGAACAGTGAGTGTTCTTTCTAAACTACTAAGTAATCTCTCCAGCCCCAAACTATCTTACTTTATGCCTTAAAAATTACCAGGAATTACACACAGATGTTAGGCATTTTAACAGTGTTCTGTTCATTTAGCTGTTCCAGGAAATGTGATTATAACAGCAACTTGCCCATATATATAATCCCTGCATATATATATATATATATATATATATATATATATATATATATAATTTATTCATATATATATTTATATATATTCCTGAGAGAACAACATAAAAGATGTAAGTTATTAGATCTTTGCCACTCTGAGTACTGATAGTTTTAGTACTTAGGAGACAGTAACCTGCAATCTTTCACTGGATCCACACTTAGAACCAAAAACTAAAAAATGATGAAGATGGGCTAGGACAGGAAAGTAGGCTCAGATATTTTGGTCATCCTGATAAGCCCTTAGAAAAAGTGATCACGGGACTGATCACGAGACTGTTTACTGCCTTGCTTGTTCTTTGACTATTGGTGATTATTGTATTGCTTGTTCCTTGACTATTTGCATCTATTGTATTGCTAGTTCTTCAATCTAGAACTGACTTTAATACTTGCGGTAAAATGGTATGAAAGCAAAAAGGAGAATGACGGATAGGATAGTGGGCTTATTGGGGGGGGGATGGGGAAAGGGGATAACATCTGAAACGCAAATAAATAATATATCCAATAAAAAAAAGATGAAGGAGTGGTACTTCCCACAGATATTAGAAAGTGGCCTAGGCGTTAGAAATTTGAATGTGGTCATGAGTCACACAGTGTCTGAGAGTCATTGCTGATTGCATTAGATCTGATAGATCTTTATCGAAAAGAATCTAACACATTCATGGGGCAAATGTTTGTATCTGTCCAGAAAAACAAAAGTAAAGTAAACAGGACAAGATGTCAACTCTGGTTGCACCTGTGTAGGACCCTTCTGGATCCTAAGGAACATAGTCCCCATCTCTGACCCATACTACATGTCTTCCTAGGAGGCTAAAATTTAAGCTCAGGACTTGAACTTTTTCAGACCAGGACATTTCTCCCAAACTCTGAAAGAAATGGGCCTCATCCCTGAGGCACATTCATTAAACCTTCCCATAAACCCTATGTGCTGATCCCCTTGCTGCTGGCCAAAAATACATTACATTCTCTTATACAACTGAGCTTGCATTGCCCTTGACTCCTTTTAAGAAGCACATTGGGCTGGTATTCCTGGTATGCAGTACTATTCTTCCCTTTTAGTTCTTTCTCTAGGGTATTTTGGGTGTTCTGTGTGGGAACTCCCTGGCCACATATTTTTGGGACAATGCAGCTGATGTCAGAGAACCATTGTTGCTTGTGTTAGTGGTATTCAGACAAAACAATCTGAGACTATGCTGCCTGCTTTGTTGTATGCAGAATTTGGTACCCCCCCCCCAAATGCTCAAAAGAACTTGAGATACAAGTTCTACTTCCATTTGATCTTATTTTTAAATCTGTTTTGAAGTGACAGGAACACAGGGAACCTTGTAAGAAGAGAGATACAGTGCTTTTAAAAGACAATGCAATACAGGAAGTGGAAAGCCAGAGACTGCTGTTTCTCTGACCCGTGCTCAGTGGTTCTCAACCTTCCTAACGCTATGACACTTTATTACAATTTGTCATTTGTTGTGATACCCTCAACTATAAAATTATTTTTGCTGCTACTTCATTACTGTATTTTGCTACCGTTACGAATTGTAATGCAAATATTTTTGTAGATAAAGGTTTGCCCAAGGGGTTGAGCTTACGGGTTGAGAATCACTGCTTAATGCATTTACTTTTTCTTTGAAAAGAAGGTAGTAATTATTCCTGGTAGAGGCCAGGGAGAATGGATTGGGAGAGGGAAGGAGGGAGGGAGGGAGGGAGGGAGAAAGAGAGAGAGAGAGAGAGAGAGAGAGAGAGAGAGAGAGAGAGAGAGAGAGAGACACTGAGAGAAAGGTTAGTGCCAGACTACTTTTCTACTTTTGTTTAATAAGGACCTGTAACACAGTCAGTCCAGGAAGGTAAGATGAACAATAACAATAGGTAAGACACCGTAATGAAATACTTACTTCCATTGCACCTAACAGATTTGCGCTCTCTCCAATGCTCTCCTCTATGTACCTACGTTCCTCATCTGTAATGGTAGGATGCTTTGCAGGGCTCTCATAAGACACCAGAAGCCAGAACATGTACCAGACCATGCCAAAGCTTCCTGCAAGAAAAGATTAACAAGAAGATCAGAGACAGTAATAAGAAATACAGTTAACAGCTAAAGGTCGAACACATATAACAATCTCAATGAGAACCATTTGATGTGGTGTGGGCAGGTGACTTTACTCACTGCTTCCTGTCCTAAGCCACTGGACATCAGATTTCTCAAAGACTTATCCCATGCTCCATATCTTTGACTCTAATTGAGCAACACTGATATACAGAAAACTTACAAGCTGCTACTGAATGATATCAGTTGGAAATTTAGTCATACAGCTTTTATTCCATTCTTGCGCTGTTACAGACTAGACACAATGACATACAATGGAAGAATATTGAACAAGACCACATTCTTATGTTTGGAGGATTCCATGGAATGAGAGATGAATACGCTTATTTGCTGACTTTCAATATATAAAAGTGGTTTAAATTTCCCAAGAGAGGAAAAATATCTGTTCCCCTCTCTAACTGACACGTCTAAAGACCATAAATAGTTTTGAAGTAAAATAATGAAGAGTTTGCTAGCCTAAATGACCATATCAGATGAACAAAGGCTTCTGCAATTAGCATGGAAGCACCTTCATGTGATGTGACTATACACTGTGCATCCTAGCTCAGACTTTGTTGATCATTCTTGGAGACTGACAGAAGTTACATCCCTAGGCCACAAACTGTGGTCTATGCCTTCCAATTCTTTATCTTTGCCTATCATTCTCACCATGAATGCATATTTTTGCTGTGCATTATAAATCTGTAAGCCTGACAGGAGGAGGAATTCCAAGTGAATTATCCTGCTCTCCACACTGCTAGCAGGCCTTTTCATTTTTCTTTCAGATTCTTCCCTTCATCCCTTGGGTAACAATCTAAATGCCCTTGAGCTCACTAATACTTCATGTTTGTCTGTTTACTTCTAAGACAACTTTCTTAACACCATACATAGCTGCTGATGTGCTGTCTTCCCTTTAATTACTGAACATGGAAGCAGATGTGATTTGAGGCCAGATGTTATGTTAAACACACAGACACACACCCATATATTTGTGTGTGTATACACATACGTATACATATACATACAAAATTTTCGTAAACTTAAATACTAACTGTGCTGTTTGTTGATTGTATGATCCAATGAGCAATAGAATCACTTCACATCTCCACTACTAAATGAAAAAAGGGGTTGTTTTATGAGCCAAGGTCCTGTTATATGCTCTAGCACGACCTCTAAATCAGTCCTCTTGCTTTAGCCTCCTAAGTGCTAGGATTTCAGTGTGTATTACAAGGCTCATTTGAAAAGTAATTGGTCTTTAAGTTCTTGGCAAAAGAAAAAAAAAAGTAGGCAAAGGAGAGATGTTGCTTATATCACGCAAAGCAGTGGGGGGTTACACTCTGAGCATCTGTTAACAGAGTTCTGTGATTTGGTGAAGATTAGCAGAATGCCTCTGATGCCTCTAACTATTCACCATGCTCACTAGATGAACGCATCAAACATATCTTGTACCACTCTGTCCATCACTACCATGAACTTAAATCCATGTACTGTGCCCACCTGGTGTCTTGTAGCTTTTACCTCCTTCCATTTACTCTACTTCCACCTTTCATCACATTAACTTTTAAAACAAAAACCGAATGCGCAACTCAAGATTCAGTTTTTGTTGTGGCCAGCAAGCAAACATAATTTGTATGTTTTTTTCAAACATCTACTGCATATCCTTTGACTCACAGTAAAGGATAAATATAAAATGAGATTCAAGAAGATAATAGCATTTAAATTAGCATTCCTTTTATCATTAAAATATATTTTTTATTGAAAATAAAGTCTTCTTACATTTTCTGATTACAGTTTCTATCCCCCCAACTCCTTCCAGATCACCCCTACCTTCTCTCCCACCAACTCCATGCGCTATCTCTTTCTTTCTTTTTCTAGAAACAATTAATATTTGAGACGTGTATATGAATGTAAGAGTCCCATCAAATCTTCAAGTAGGTAATAAACTAAGTCAAAATTAGGGTAGCAATTAGCCATGCTATGGGTTGAATCACAGACTCTTGTGAAAACTGAGTGGAAAAATAAGACTTAAAATCTGAATTTTAAAATTCTCTCTAGATACCCCTGAGATGGCCCAGCAGGTAATGACAGTTTCTATCAAATCTGAGTTTCATTCTCAGAACCCTCGTGGTGGAAGGAGAGAACTGACTACTACAAGTTGTCCTCTAACTTCTAAACACATACCATGCATGTACTGCATTCACACACATAGAGCGAGAAAGAGAGACAGAGAGGCAGAGATAGTGAGACACAGAGAGACAGAGATATGCAAAAACATATATGGCTTACAGTGTAGAGCATTCATCGATCCAAAAATCTGTTAATGTGCTCTTCACTACCCAAAGAACCCTTGTTCTATAGCAGTATTTGTCTAGGAGGATGTACTTGGCATTTTAAGAATATTTCAAAGTAAGAACAAATGAATATGGCCAAACTCAGAGGCAGCCAGACACTACTCTATCTACAGCACCACGTGCTTAGTCTAATCCTCTAAATGCTTGTGCTCACATCTAAAGATGTTATTAGACACCTTGAAAAGGGAACCTCCAGGGCAATCTGGAAAGCATTCAGCTTCTGATTAGCATATTCGCAGTAGGATTTCATCTTTATTTCAATGTGCGATCTCGATGGACTTCAATCTCTGCTTCTGTGACTGGTTATTATTGATACTGTATCAAAACCAATGGATGCATTAGCAGGACAACCATCCCCCTGCCACCCACACTCATTCAGCTTGAGGAGATAGAATCAGGAAAATGGCCAGGAAACAATAGAGAAAGAGTGAGGTGAGTTGAGGCTAGCTTTGTAATCCCAGAATTTTATCAGGAGTTCCTTATTCTCCTCACTGTCAGAAGCCTATCACTCAATACAGTGTTGCAAAGTCTTCATAAGCAACACCATTTTTGCTCTTTAAGGCAAAAAATAACAATGAAAAATAGTAATTTCAGAATATAGAGGTTTTTTAAAATGAGAAAGTAAGGAAATAACTGTGTTGCCTGCTACTACATTTGTCTTAGCTTATGTGTAACTCTATTGTAAATAAATGAGACCTACCATACACATAAAATACTGAAGACCATCCAGTGTACTGCACGAGAATACCAGCTAGAGGCATTGCAATGACTGCACCAGCATAGGAACCTGGGGGTGAAAAAATGAAGGAAGAAAGTAAGTGAGAGCCATACTGGGATTTTCCTCAGATACTCAAGGATTGGCTCACACAAACACAACAGCTGTACACACACACACACACACACATGCGCGCGTGCACGTGCACACGCATGCGCACGCACACATGAGCACATGCACATGCACATGCACACCACTCCATCAAACACATGTTCACCCTGCATTCTTACAGAAAACCATAGGACCATACCAAGAATCAAACTTAGGCATCAGGACATAACAAAGATTTGAAGAATGGTAGCAAGGGTGTGGACTGCAGAAGTGGGTAAGAACATTTACTGCTCTTGCAGAAGACACATGTTCTATTCTCAGAGAATACAGAGTAGCTCACAACTATCCATAATTGCAAATCCAAGGGCTTTGATGGTCTTTTCTGGCCTCCAAGGGTGTGATGGATATTCCCAGGTGTCAATGTGACTACTTCTGGAATGAGCTACAATCCAGGAATGGAGGGCACACCTGTGATCCAGATCTTCAGGCTGGAAGACACATGCTTTTGATCCAGATCTTGAGGCATAGTGGCCATGAAAAGTCTGGGCCCAGGCAAGGTGGTTGACACCTTTAATCCCAGGAGACAGATACAAGCAGATTTCTGAGTTCAAGGCCAGTCTGGGACAGAGCAAGTGCCAAGTAAAAAACAACTTAGATCACAGAGTGGTGGTACACACCATTAATCTGGGTCATACCTTCTGCTGGAGGCCTACATAAGGACAACAGAAGAAGAAAGGCTTCTTCTTCTTTGCCTGCTATCACTTACTTGCCAGCTCATCTGTTGGAGTCTACTTCTTCAGGATTCCAGCTTATACAGAAGGCCAGCTGAGACACCTAGCTTCCTGGGACTGGGCAACTACTAAGTTCTTGGACTTCCCATTCACAATTGCTCATTGTTGAGCAAGTTAGATTTGCAAATTGTCATTCTAATAATTTCCTTTAATATATAGAGACATTCCATAAGTTCTGTGACTCTAGAGAACCCTGACTAATATAGAGGGCACTGGGAACACAGATGATGCACTAACATATGTGCAGACAAACACTCAAACAAATAAGATAAAAATAAGAAAATAAATCATTGTTAGAAAGGCATGTCTTACTTCTGCATGTTGTTTTCTACATTTGTTTTAAAATATATCACAAATGATTGTGAAAACAGTATCTCAGATTCAGAGACAAAAGTGCAATATTTAAAGCCTTTGTTATAAACCTTAATGTTTACAAATTCAACATCTATAGGCAATAACATTGTTGATAATTTATTATTGGTGGACTTTTACAGAAGCTCTGAATTTAAAAGTGAATTTGTATTGTTTCTTGTTACGATTTAGGAATGAGACTTTCTTGCCTAAATATTGAGGACTCAAAAATGTTTTAAGGTTGCCAGTCATGGTGCAGCATGCCTTTAAACTCAACACTCAGAAGGCAGAGGCAGGAAGATCTCTGTGAGTTCTAGGCCAGCCTGACACACATAGGGAGTTTCAGGCTAGTCCATGCTACATAGCTATCTCAAAAATAAAAATAAAAAAAAATCAACAAATAAAGAGAAAACCACCAGTTAACATATTTGAGAATGGTTCAACTCCCAAAATAATACAAAACATGAAGAAAAGCTGCTTTAAAGATGCCAGTGAAAATTAAAATAGTGGTCCAAAATCAGATGCTTTGTAAATGCATTTATCAAACTTTGAGGTATTACCATGTCTTCCCTGTTAACCCACCACAGCAGCACAATGCTCACCGCAAAAGGAGGTGGTAGCCAACCTACTCCTCTCCAAAGGAGGGGCCCACTTGCTCCATATCCCATGACAGGCTGGGTAGGTGACGCCCTGTGGTGGGAAAACAGACATGGGCACTTAGAATGAAGAGCCACTAGGAAGTTAGCACATCCCCTCCACTGAGCAGGTTCCTAATCTAATGGCTCTTACTGAACCCATGGACTCCCATTTGAAAAGCCCCACACACAGTCTCTTCAGATGCTCCCACCCATCAGGGTTTTCTCTTATCCTAATTTTCTTCTTATTAAAGTGAAAGATAAGACTGTCTGATAATCAGTTGACCTGTGAATCTAATCATTTTGTGTAATTCAGACACCTTTTTGTAAGACATTGCATTGAGTGATCCCCAAATACAAGGATTCCAGGTAGTTCAGCCATCTAGAAGTTGACATTAAAAATAACTAACCTTTTCTAGAATTCTGATTCTATCATATTGTTTTTCATTTTGGAAGAAAAAAGAATCTCCTCAATATTTTTATATTCACATTATTTGTCTATTTCTGTCCCACTCCATGTGGAGAAAGGACTGTTCATAAGTCAAACTGGGGTATTTATGGCAGTCTTTCAAAGTCTTCTAGATACTACATCAAGATCCAATTGTATAACCACGTGGCTAAGAATATACTAAACATTTCAATTTGTTAAAGAAAAACAGAGACTTAGGATAAACCTCTCAAAAGGGATGGAGAGATGGCTAGCAGTTAAGCTGAACCCAAGTCTGGTTCTCTTCACCTATCCACAATTGGTCTATGACTCCTGCTCCAGGGGATTCAATGCCTCTGGTCTCCTTTGGCACCTGCACTCACATGTACATACACACATGCAGAAATACACAACTATATATAAATAAAAAATAATTTAAAGATTAATCTTTTTAAAAAATACATTCAAGTCCAAGGGATGTAACTCAGTGGTATGTAATACTTGCTTGTCTAGCATGCATGCATGGAGCCCCGAGTTTGAGGACCAAGTAGATTAATCACCTTACATTCCAGTGCTTCATTTTTTATTTTAACACTATGCAGTACAGTTAATATCTATTTATTCATAAAGACAAAAGTAAACATGCAGCTTTTAGTTGCAGCCAAACTTGAAATGATGCTGCCCTGTAGTTCCTACCTCCACAAGTCCTTGCAATATCCTAACAAAGATGACACATCCATAATGCACTCTGGCTGCAGATGGGATCAGCATATTGAGGGTAGAGGTGAGCAGTATTGCAGCCCCAAAGACCCTGGAAGACAGAGATGGGAAGATGTGAGTCAATGTGACTCAGACCACTCAAAGCTCCTTAGGCCAATTTAAGTGGTTAAGAAAAACCAGTTTTAAAGTAGATATTTTCCTCCTAAAAGAATAAAATATTTCATGTGTGGATTGTCTAACTGTAATAAATGCATTCTTGAATTACCTAAAACTTATATATTATTTGATATGCAAGAAACAAAAGAGTGGGCCAAAAGTAATCACATTTCAATGCTCCAGACATCCCAGAGGTAGATCTCATAGAAGATGTTTTTCTTACTGAGTGTACTAATGTTAATTCCCCTTTTGTTCTTCATTGTGCGATACAGAGGTGAACAGATTTTGTCTGAAGTACACCCATAGGATCATATATCCACAACAAATTAAGAAAGAAGAAAGAATTGGAAGAAAAATGTTAAAGATTTCTTTCTGCAAGTAAAATTCTTATTTAATTTAATCATTTTGAAAGCTTCCATAATTTTTATATTAATGAATAAAACACACCCTCAATAGAAATGGCAGAACCAATCCCTTGCAGAGAAGTCTATTTTAGGAACAGATCATTCTGAAGGATTCAACCCAAAGTGTTACTAAGTCATACTTTGACCTTTCAGTTCAGTTGGGATTGTGTGCATCATAGATGTTCCATTTTTTCCAGGGATGTATTAAATATCACAGTTAACAAGTTGAATTTCTGAAGGGCACATAATGATTATTAACCTGCTACTGAAACTTAATAAATAAGTTCATGAAGTGCTGAAAAAGAGCAGCTTCCTCCAGGTCAGCCAAAGATTGAGACAGATAATTTTCGTGAAAAGTCAGCAGCCACATCTACCTCTCTTTCCTCCCAACAGGAGATAGTTTGATCCACCTCATAAAAATACTATGTCTACTCTTTGCTCTGACTCTGACGTGTCTGCTGAGTAGGCATGTACCATTTGGAGTCAGAGATGATATGGTGTACTAAGATTCAAGTTAGATAAACCATGTTATCTGGTTTGTCCAACCCATGTGTCTTCTTGTAGTTATTGTGGGGGTAGGTAAGTTGGATTAAATTTACTTTCTAGGAATGTAACATCTTGCCATGAGCTTCTTTCTGTTAGTTTTTAGGATGGTGCTGTCATTAAATTAGATGAAAAGGGGTGAGGTTTTACATGTTTCCTTAGCTTTGAATTTCGGGTGCTGAATCGCTGGCATTTTGTAGGGATAATCCTAAGTGCTAGAGTGCTGACTTGCACATGAAATGATGTTTAAGTCCCATCCTTGAACTTTACCCAACAGATATCAATGGCATTTTCCCTCTCAACCCCAACAGAAAATGCCTGCAGCAATCACCAAATATCACTTAGGGGACAGAATCAGCCCCACATTGAAATAAAAATGAGCACCGACCACCATCATAACTAAATAGAAAGAAGGCGTATTTGAGGGAAACTGTGCTCAGACCTCACAGGCTGTAACCTCACAATCACCAAAGGACTCATCAGCACAGGTATTACTTGATCTGTACTCTACACAAAAATGTTACCCTTGCCCATGGACTTTACTGCAGAGTCCACCTTATGACAATTACTGAATGCTTCTAAGTTATTAACTCTCCCAACTGCCATTCTAAGCATTGCCATTCTTTCTGAAAACACATTGACTTTATTCTAACTGATAGGAGTGAAGTCTATAGGCCTTTGCATAAGTTTAAATGTAAATGAGATAAGGATCTTATTTAATTTTAGACAATTGTTATACAAATAAGTACCAAAGAAATTAAATCTCAAAGCAGTGGGATGCTTACCCTGTGAGGAAAGCTTTTACATTTTTCTCTTGCTACACCATCGGGACTGATAAGCTTTTCTGCTCATGGTTCACCTGTGAACACTGACTTTAAACCTTTGTGATGCTGGAATACTGTGCTCAGACAGGGAAGAAAGAGTTTCAGAGGACTTATTTACCACCTTCAGCCACATGAACTCAGCTAATCTTCCAAGAAACCTTCGACCTGAGTTAGACTTTCTTTTCATCTTCTTGTTTTATAAATAAGGAAACTGACTTAGAAAGTTTGGTCAAGAAAACAGTAAGTAACAGAGCTGATATTTGAACCTAGACCCTTGCTCTTTTGTTAGTAGGATATTACCAGTATTCAAAAAGCATGAGGATGGCCCAATGTACACCAGGGAAGGGAGAGAGAAAAAAAACAAGAAGTCCAGAAGCAGCATTTTTCCAAAGCCTGACAGAAACACAAGTGGCAAGCACAGCCTACTGAAGTTGACCAGGGAGCCAAACTTTCACAGAATAGCCTTTGATCCAGGTCTTGGAGATGACTACATCAAAGATAAAAGAAATTCTTTTTTTTTTTTTTTTTTTTACCACGAGACGCGGGCGGGAGCAGGCGGGCGGGAGCGAGCGGGACTTGAACACGCACAGAGAGAGAGGGCACAGACGCCTTACGGGCTGCACCACCGCCGGTTCGCTGATAAAAGAAATTCTGAAAGGAAGAAATGAACCACAAAGGTTCAAAACTGGAAGTGGTTGCAGTATGGACAACTGTACCTAATGTATTATGTATGCATTATGTGATGCCTGGCTTAACAGATGCCATCTGAGAACTGCATGATTTGGCAATATCATCCTAGAAACACAGAGCATGTCTGCATGGATGAAGAATGGCTAAATATCTAGACAAAATAATCTAACAGTAGGTAGTCCATCTTTAACTGAAACGTTACTATTGGACTATTGGACACATGGTTGAACTAAAAACACAGCATTGTTGAAGATGACTAACTATGTAATGCAGAGTATTAGAGAACAACACAAAACAAAGCAAAACAAACAAACAAACAACAACAAAACACAGAGCAGATGATAAATGAAGAATGAATGAAGAGGCCTAAAGAATGTGGATAGGCCAGAGTCTTGGGATGTGGTCAAGGCTATCATATCACAAAATGATATTTCTCTTGATGATTATACAGAGGCTTAATCATCTTGTAGTTAATGATTAAGGTGAAATGAGTGTACAGTTTACTAAAATTGAAGGGCAGGAGATGTATGGCCCAGGAAGTCAAAAATGATCAGATTTACATTTCACAGAAGGAAATGACCAAACCTTCCGACAGTGGGCCAAAGGAATTCAGGCTGGCATATGTGTGGTACATAATGTTTGTAATGTTCTGTCTTTATCACTTAATAACTCTATGATAGGCAAGCTGATAACCTTCTGGCTTCTGAGTCCTTGTCTATCACAAGAATTGAACCTTATATCACTCTCAGTCATAGACCTGAAGTAAATGATGGCAGAACACAAAAGTGACACCTGCAAACTTGTATTTATCATAACTATTCAATATAGCCAAGATTCAGAATCAGTCTACCTGCTCATCAACAAAAGCAACATGAAAAAAATATGGTCTTTACACAGTGGAATATTAAACAGCCATAAAGAAAATCACAATCATGTCACTTGTAAGAAAATAGATGAAAATGTAAGACATTAAGAGAAAGAGGTAAGGTAGACATGGAGAAATAAGCAACCACTCCAGGTTTTCAACTATGTGAAAACAAAAAATTTAAGGATGTGCTATTGTGGATGACCACAAGGAAAATATGTTTTGCAAAAACAATAGGATAATTGCACATATGAACTCATAGCAATTATGACAGCATGCACAAGATCTGTGCAAACTCAAAAGAAACAAAATTCAAGCTTAGGAGTGGAGTTGCTTATGGATTCCCTCCCTTAACTGAGGAGCTATTGGCATTTGGTAGCTTCTGGAGAGGAAGAATCAGTTTTTTCTAAGGATGTGTCTCCTGGCAGGTTGACTACACTCCAGTGCAAGGCTACATATACATGGGTATATGGGCAGCACAAGTTGGACTCAATGGGTTGGAGTGAAAACCATAACCCACAAAACTAAATAGGCGATGGATCTGGGAAGAAGTTGAGGAGAAAGGATAAATGTGATCTAAGTACGCTGTACAAAATTCTCAAAGAACTTTGGAGAAGTAAAACTAAATGTACAGAAGAGTTCATAGCATAAAAAAAAAAAAAAAAAGAAATTATGAAGAGGAGGAGCCACAGACAACAGAAGGTAGAGGGCAGAAGGCATGCTGAACAGAATCAAAGCACAGTGGATGCTTGTATGGGGAGTCATAGCAATGACCATGTGCTTGTGAAGTTAACCTGTATTCAACAACCATAATTTAATAAATTATGAAGGAAATACACAGTGACTAAAATAAAGAGAACGGCATGGTCAAGAACAATGGCTTCAACCCAAACCCACATGGGTTCTAAAGTCTCCCTTACTAGTGTCAACAAGAGACCTAAACCAGCTTGTGAAAAGTCCTGTGCCTCATTCACTGACTTCAAACCAGGAACGTTAACAGGCTCAGTGGTAGAGATCTGTGGATTGTTATACACAAAGCACACAGAAGGGTGCTGAGCACATCCTAAGCACTTACGGACTGTTAGCTTGCACAAGGCAAGCATGGAATCAGTGTGCTGATGTAGTTTATAGGGTTGTTCAGAATGAAAGTAAGGAGTCTGCTATACAAACATGTGTCCACCAATATGAGCCAGTCAGTTATTGAAGAACATTGTGATCAGCTCTAGATTGTCACATAACCATTGCAATGGCATTAAAAGGCTACTACTAGGGCAGTAGAGATGTTTCAGAAGGTAAAGACATTTGCTGTACGTGTGAGAACCTGACTTTTAACACCTGAGAGGCCCATGGTGGAAAGAGAGAACTGAATTCCCTAAGTTGTGCTGTGATTTTTCACATGTGCACCATGGTACACTCCTCTGCAAATAATCAATCGGGCTTTTTGTTTTGTTTTTTAAAGAAAGCTGCTACTACTATCCTTCCTGCCCACATGGTGTAGCCATATGAAAAATGGCTTTTTAATGCCATTGTAATAGTTCTGTGACAATCTAGAGCTGATTCACAATACTCTTCAATAACTGACTGGCTCATATTGGTGGATACGTTTTTGGTTGTTTTGTTTGTTTGTTTGTTTTATAGCAGCAGAGAAATTAGCAAAACCTTTTAAAAACAACAGTCATATTGAGAGATAGATGGTAGCAGGTGTTGGGGACTGAGGAGGAGAGAATAGCTTACCACCCCTACCTTTGCCCTCCAACACCAGCCTCTCACCCCCACCACAGACACAAGAAGTTGTTCCTGTAACAGTTCTAAGAGCATCTTGAAGTCATTTTCAGAGTGAGCAGATAATTTTGTAAAGAGGGTCCAGATGTCAATAAAGACATGGCAGCTATAATGCTGAGTGGGAAAGGAAGTTACAAACCACAGAACAGGTTAGCACTGTGGAGTCTACACTACACTAAGCATAATGATGACTGGAGAACTGGTTATAATAGAGTCTGAGGCTCAGAGTTCCAGACTCAGTGGGAATGCGTGGACTTAAGAACTGTATCTCCCTGAGATGCAGTAGTTTGGCAATATCGGGGATTACCCAAGGCATCACACAAAGGAGGTCATATAGTACTACAGTACTGGGCTTCCTTTCTTCACAGAGGACAGAAGCAAGGGAAAACAGAAGCACCTGCTGCAATGAAATATGTCATGTTGTGTGTGTGTTTGTGTGCCTGTGAGTCCCTGTGCATAGAGGGGTATGTTGTTATGGAAGCCAGAGAACAAATGTGGATGTCCTTGACGCAGGAGTCATCATGTTTCATGAGACAGAAACAGCCTGGAACTCACCATGTAGGCTAGGATGCACCTAGCATTTTTACATGGGCTCTGAGAATCAAACACAAGTCTTTCCTGGTGCATGTAGCAAGCATTTTACAGACTGGACTGTCTTCCAGATACAAAATTAGCATAAAGCAAAAGAGGATCGAGAACTAAAATGTTCAGCCTGAGCTTGATGACGCTGCTGGTCAGAATGGCTAAACAGCAAGCCTGCTTTGCTCGAGGGCATTTATATAGCCTGATATTGTGCCAATTAAAAATGAAACTGGAGACACAGCTCAGTGGTAAAGAGCATTTGCTAATTTTCCAGAGGACGTGGGTTTAGTACTCAGCATCTATCTTGGTGCTCACAAGCACTGTAACTCCAGTTTCTGGGGATCTGATAGCATTTCTCACCTATGTAAGCATGTGTGTGCACACGACCACACACACAAGTAAAAAACATATCTTATTTAAAAGAACATAAATAATTCAAATACAAACTTCTTTCCTCCGGAGGATGCCCTTGGGTGAGTGGTCATCACTTACATTTCTAGGCCTCACCTTTTCCATTTGTAAACGTCAATGATAAAACTCCATGAGAGTATCATGAAGATGAAATGAACAGATTATGGACCATGCTTGTGTCACGGTGAATAGTTATGAATGCCGTCGGTAATATAGAAGTGCCTTAACCTCAGATAAAGCATTCAGAGAATTATCATTCCTCCATCTGTTCTTTCCGTAACAATGTTACCCCATTAGATAATGTTATTTTTATGACTGCAAATGCACAATGGTTTCATGTCATACTGAGATTCTAGAAGCTTAAAGTGCATGAAACAAATGTAGTGGGAATACTATCTCCCATTAAGTAACACTGGATTGATTGAGATCCATTAGTCTCTTAATCTGTGCCTCATGGTGTCCCTCAAAGATACAGGATGAGACATAAGTAATGATATTAGAAAAATGGAGAACTCTCTGTAATCCTCACCTGCCTAATTTTTTATTCTTTAATTCTCTCTCTCATTCTCTCTCTCCCTCTCTCTCTCTCCCTCATACACACACACACACACACACACACACACACACACACACACACACACACACAAACACTTTGATTTCCAATTGGTCTCCATTGAAAAATGTCCCTAAAGTGCTTAAGAAATACTTTGTTCATTTGATTGTTTTGAGACACAGTTTCTCTGCATAGCCCTGGCCATCCTGGAACTCTCTCTTTAGAGCAAGCTGTCTTCTAACTCAGAAATCTTCCTGCCTCTGCCTCCTGAGTGCTGGGATTAAAGACGTGAGCCACTGGCCATCTATGCTCCTTTCTTTCATGAGCAAGCAAAGTGTGAAGATGCTCAGTATAGCAGGTCATGCGAGGAAGGAAGGCAAGAACACAGACAGACAGTAACGTGAGATGTACACTTGTTTGCCTCTAATCTTATATGCTCCTCTGGAGAAACATAACAAGTAGAGAGGTGTTTTGTAAACCACATTTTTCTCCCTTCTTAGCCTCCTACCACCTTCCTATGTAAAAGGAGGTAAATCCCACTGGTAAGTAGCCAGTCACATATCTGGAAAGTTACTTGGCCAAACACACTTCCGTCTGGTTTAAAACTACTGTGCTTCTACTCAGATGGGGGATGACTTCCCCTTGGCTTGCTTTTGGTTAAAAGCTAGACTGTTTTTTTTTTTTTTAAATAAAATAAAATAAAATAAAATAAAATAAAATAAAATAAAATTATGTATGATTTTCAAGTGTATGTGCCCACAGGAGTTTGTGTACATGACATGTCTGCAGGATCCCTTAGAGTCAGGAAAAGCTTGTTAGATCTCCTGAAGTTGGAATTACAGGCCATGTTGATGTGTTCAGAGTGGATGCCGGGAACCAAACCCAGGCACTCTATAGGTACAGTAAGTGCTTCTAACTCCTGAGGCTCCCCTACTTCCCACCACAAGATTCCTGAAATCTAGATTTTTATTTATATTCTGTGATATACTGTGAGGATTGAGAAGTCTCTTTCCTGCTTCACTGTTTACACTAAGTGACATAACTGCGGAGCATCCTCTGGTTTAGGGACGGATTTGTGGTGTTCATATTCTGACTTTCACAATCCTGGTGTTTTAAAATTTAGCTAAGGTGTACTTTCAATGTTTTTCCATAGATCCATGTATATAATAACATGAAAATAAGGTAGTTTATCTGAGAACATTTTAATGAATTTGTGATACAGAAGAGTTCTAAGGTAATTTGACTAACCAATTACATATTTACAAAATTAATCTTTGGATTTGGATTTATATAAAATATCTTAATTCTCTTTTTTGTTTTGCTAGGCCACCCCTTTTTAGTAAGGAAATTAGTTTAAGGTCAGAATTTTTCTGTAAGGGTGAAGAAGGAGCAGAAAAAGAAGTATTCAACTTCATATTAAAAGTATTTTTTAAGTGAGAAAATTTACCCAAAGTGAATGTTTGTCAATTTAGTTAAATTTTTTTTGAATTGTAAAACCCATTCTCCATAGCATTGTAAAAATATATTTATGTTACTATCATATATTTACATATATGCTGGAGTATTTAAAGCATAAATAAAAGCTTCCAACAAAGTACACATTTCAACAATGAACTAAAGAACTTTCTTTGCTTAATAATACAAAATAGTGAGATGGATCTAAAGTATGCAAATATTCAATGTTGTTTAAACTTCTTTTTGATAGCAGATAGCTAATTTCTGACATGGGAACCCACAGTTGTGTTACTGTGAGTCAGATAAAGATGAGAAATCAGAGTTGGAACAAAATAAAATTAAATTTATCAACTAATGTTTGATCTATTATTTTCTTTGCTCTACAAAAACATTAGAAACTTATAAGTGCTCTTAATTTTTCAAAGAGCAATATGAGGAACTATGACATTTGCTTATTGAAGTTGTTTTTTAAAATAATAAATGATATGAAAATGACTTAAATTTGGTTCCCTCGTTGCTTCCTTAGCTTAAATATTACAGACCAAATGAATCCTTTGGATTTTTTTTTCCAAGTAAAGGATTAATTTCTATTGATTTTCACTTTCGAGGTATACATGTGAACACAAATACACACATGCATACATGCCCACACACACAAGCACAAACACACACACACACACACACACACACACACACACACACACTGATGTTCTTTCTCTTTTCTAAAAAATGTACTAATTATTGAGAATGTCATACCAAGCATTCTGATCAAATCCCCCAACTCCTCCAAGCCCCCCCCCATGTTCCATTTTTCTCTTATTCATGAAATAATCATACATTCTACATTCATGTGCAGGACTGGTTTGTGAATAATGTGCTTCTGAGGACGGAAACATTGGGCTATGCAGACAATACCTACACTATAGACGACCCATGCATGATTAACATGCACTGCGGTTGCCAGCAGGGAAATGTAAAACTTTCAGTTATGCACATGTCTGTGATCTTCTGCCCCCAACACCCTGGAGAATTGCTTGCACCCCAGAAATATTTGCCCTGCAGACAGAAGCTGGTGGCTTGTCACCCATGCAAAGGACATCCGTCTTCCCTAAGTCAATCAACTTGCTGGCATTTGGGCAAGGCTTGTCACTTAAAGAGGAGACTCTTGTTCTCACCGCAGGTGTGGGACTAATCCCCTCCTGCAGGGTTTGCAAGAATAGACTGATTCAGGCAGTTTTAATCTATTTAATCTAATCAAATCAAGGGCCAGGCACCTCCCTTTGTCACATCTGATGCCTGTCCCCATATTAAAAAAAAAAAAAAAAAAAATCTCATAGGCTGGAGGCAGTCCTCTGGGTCCCTTGGTACATCATTAAGTTGTAAAAATGACTTCATCACTCACGACAGAGAAATTAGACTGCCCCAATGGTGGCATAAGGCAGCAGGAGAATTATCCTACCAGCTGCCTACCTGCCTTTTTTGCAAAACCTTTCCTGCTGCCCCCACCCAGAACTGCAGCGCAGTGGCAGAATAGCAACGTAGAAATCAAAGCTGGGAGGGGGCGAGGGGTTTGTAGAATGGAGAGGGAAAAAAAAGCCTCTGTCAGCAAAGCACGAGCTGGTCCTTGGAGACTCCTCCCCCTCCAGCCTATCTTTTCATCATTCATCCTGCAGTAAAGGGTATTTTCTTTTGTTAGAAAAAATAATAAAAGGTTCCATTACCCCAGATACCTAACCTATCGGGTCCACAATGGCAAAGCAGCTAGACATTTGATAGGCTACTAGGTGAATGGGATTGAAAAGGTAACCTCTGGCCCCCAAAGACTGGATACCTAGAAACCACTTCCATCACCAAGGATGGTGGTCCCTCCTCTGCAGCAAGTTTTATGCTTGGAATATGAAAGATTTTTTCTCGTGCAGAAGAGATTGAAAATATTTCTCACTGAGGGCTAAGAAACTACATCTGGAGGTGGACATTGCCATGAAAAGGTAAGTAGACATGGAGAAAGAGAAAGACAAGTGATAGACATATGATGCATTGATATTGATAGAGCGACCACGGGAAATAGATAGATGGGTGAAACACAGAAATGGCTGATGTAAAAGAACAAAGATGCATATGTAGATAGACAGTGAGTGTGTGTGTTTGGTGTCAGGGCCTTGGCTCTCATTTCCAGAGCTCATTCTGATATATTAATTAAATATATTAATACACCTTTGTGATTGATTTCTTAGCAGAAAGAACTAACAAATTGTTCAGATCTAGATCTGAGACAACATGAAGTGGTTAATGCTAAAAAAAATGTCATTCTTCTCTTTCTAAAGATCAAACTAACAAAACATTTTTTTTAATGATCAGGGAAGCCATAAAATCTACCTAAAGTATTTTACTTTTATAAAGAAAAGTGCACATTAATATAGAGTTTTAAAGCGTGGTTTGGGGTGTTTCCTTTTTAGTTACATATTACTGTATATTTTACACTAGGAAAACAAACTGAGTTATATTAGAATCCTAAGGAAGAATTCTTTCTGTTTTGCACACAAAAGGTCTAAATTTCTTGCAGTCATTCTGCAGTCTTCCAGGATCCCAGGACAGACAAAGGCATAAGTGTGGAGGAGAAGAACTAAATTGCTCTTTTCTCATGGAGAACTTCAACTATCTGAATGATTGTCAAGAATGAAGCCATCTCTCCAACAAAAAGAACAGAATCACACTGCTGCAAATGAGTTTAGAATCCAAGACACCCAAACACACACACACACACACACACACACACACACACACACACAGAGAGAGAGAGAGAGAGAGAGACAGACAGACAGACAGACAGACAGAGACAGAGAGACACAGAGAGAGACACAGACAGATACAGAGAGATAGAGACAGAAAGACAGAGACATAAAGAGACAGAGTCAGAGACTAGAGACCCATAAAGACACAGATACACACACAGACATAGAAACACAAACACACACGCATAGTGTGTTTCTTTTCAAAAAGAAAAGACAAATCTAATGGTCCCTTGGGCTTGTGATGCCTAATTCATGGATTTATCCCCTGGATTTGAGGCATGACAGACAGATTGGAGTCCTTCCTTCAAGGAGCAGATGGTTCAGCCTGCTGCTGTGAGTGAACGTCACAATGGAGCACACAGTAGCACAGTAGTATGCAGAATATTACACTCCCTGTAGAATTAGCCTGTAGTCCTTCACTACAGGAGCCTGAGCTCTAGATGTGGTCCCTTTGCAACCTAGGGAATGTCACCACCTCTCTGACTTTGTATTTCAGGTAGTATCTGTCTGTGAGATGGGAGCTGGGCCAGATAAACTCAGTCCAGCTTTAGCAGGGTTCCTGCAGAAGGAGAAGACTATGCTGCAAATAAGTATGGCCCACAATCTCTTGTGAGCCAAATAAACATTTTAAAAATTAAAAACTTCTTTTTTTTTTCCTTTAGTGAACAACAATTTAATTCTAAACAATCGGTTTGGAAAAATTAATTCTTAAAGCAGAAACACAATGCAACACATGAACATGGATGTTACTATTGCAGTGGAAATAATCCACTTACCTTGCTAAAAGTGAATTTTAAGATGAGTAAGATCATGATTACAAACTATTTCTTTCGCTTTTTAAATGTAGGGTTGGATCAATGATAGTTGACCTCAGCCAACAATTACATTGTCCCAAACACTTCCTTATAGCCACATGCAGCCTCTGTGTAGCTATCATGATAGCAAAATGAAGTTGGCACTTGGCTTTCGACAAGAAGACAAAGGAAGCAAGATTTTTGTGCCCCTAAGTAACATTCTGGATTTTGAACTCAAAAGGTTTTGCTTTGGAGACTAAAACTTCTTGCTTCTTTTTTTATTTCTTTAGCCAAATATGTATCATGGCCAGGTAATATTCAAGATGGTAGCAATGCCACCATGAAATTCCAAACAAACAAAAAGAAGCACAGATATGATTGTTGGAGCTCACACCTCTTAGGAAAAGAAGGCATTAGACCAAGAGAAAACTAAAATAGCTATTGTGATCATGTTGGTTGATATAGTGGTATAGTGCATTGAGAAATCAGGATAGGAGCAACTAGGATAACTTGCAACAAATGTTTAAATAATATTGGCACATATAGTTACATTGCTATACATTAAAAATAAATACACTACATTTCCTTAGCCTTCTTTAGTTATATCATGAAAAAAATCCAATGTTCCTGTAATTAAATTCACTCCATATCCCCATACAATATTCCAAATGCTGGGCAAACACACTGCTGGGTAACACCACATGTGTAAGTATCTAAATTGCTCTGAGTCTCATTTGTCCTGTATTACTTAAAAGAAAATTAACTTGTTCCAACATTTTTATCACCTTTTAAAATATGTCCTCATCTTAAAACATTACAGATCTGAAAAAGAATCATCCTCTGAAATCCTATCTTGAGCACCTCCGTAGAGGTGACTAAAGTCTTCCTCCCATAATATGTAATGCCTCCTTAAGGAAAAACAAAGGAAGTGGGTACAAGAAGCATTCTAGTGAATTGAATGGTTTTCCCCCTGACTCCCTCAACAACTCCTCTTGAGGAATAGGAAAGACAAATGCTTATAATTTGATTAATAAAATGACCCAGAGTCTGAATCCTGACCAAGAGTGAAGCTGTCTTGATCAAGAGAGTGGAGAAAGTCAAATGTGCTTTTTATGTCTTATTGAGAAACCAGTAGAAAGCACAGCTAGGGTCCCTTCTCTCACACCTCCTTCCTCCCCAAGAACAATGGCAAACACAACCTGTTCCTAAGAGCCTCTTCACAGCGAGCCAGAGGAGAAGTCCCTGGGTTCTGCCCCCAGGGAAATCTCAGCCTACAAGGAGGAACGCTGTGAATGAACAGACAGGCAAGTCTCCAAGGCAGAGACCTGCCCTGCATGTTCTACTATTTCTAGAAAAAGAAGATAACAGGACATATTCATTGCTCCCAATCAAGTCTACAGGAGTCTTAGATACTCCTGTGTGGGAAAGCTTTCAGGGACAAAATCCTAAGTACATTTTTTTAGCACCAGATAAACATTCAAAACTTGTTAAAAAACAAACACATCTGGGTGACTGAATAATTTATAATTCTGGTCATTTTTCCCCCATCATAACCCTCTCCCCTGCCGGCCTATTGAGCAAGAAAGGCTTTTTATAAGCAAAAAAGGAAAATGTCCACATACTTTGACCTATTTTCACAGGGAGCTCATATGTGCTTAGGTTTTTTTATATTAAAAAACTGAAGCAAAGAGATCTAAACTCTGAGATGTGTGTCTCTCTAAATCTGTATTTTCACGTTACTTTAATACATTTATCAACTTTCTCAGTCTGGTAGAAGTTAAAATATCATGTTTGGAGGTATTGAGTCTCTTTTGAAAATAGGTTTAAAGGTAAAAAGGATTCGGTGCAAATTAGAATTCTAAAGCTTTGAGGATTTTCCTTTGAAGAAAGCAAACCAACCACCTAGTCATCCTTGTTCACCGGGACACCAAAAGTCTCAATAAGCTTAAAAAAAAAAAAAAAAAAAAAAAAAAAAAAAAAAAAAAAATCAGGAAAACCTGTTTTTCTGACTCCCGCTGTCACCAAGAGGTAAGACTGCAATCCTTGGTGTTCCGTTCCTGGCAGGAGCCCTGTTAGCAGTTTAACTCTTGACAAGCAGAATGCTCAGCCATTACAACCCTTAAAGGCAAGACTATCATAATTATGACATCGAGTTGAGATTTTCGATATCATTTGGAATTACTTGTTGGTGAATCCTCTGTTGATTATTTTCCCTCGTAAAAATACTTTATATATGTATATTTAAAGTATCTTTTGGGAAAATGTATCTTTTTAAAGCAGTAATTTTAGGAAAAAATAACCAAAGAAACCATGTTTTAGAGATCCGAAAAACCAAGAATGTTGCTATGTTCTTAATCACTAAGTGTCAACGAAGTTAATGTTTTCTTTTAAAAATTGCCTCCTAATGTTAAATGTTTCCTAAACTTCCATAAAACTGGCTATTATTTTACGAAAGAAAGCCACTTGCTGGGTAGAGTGTTGGGTGCCCTTACCCCTTGAGGTAGATAATATGCAAAAGATATCCTAAGCTATCTACTGTGCTTCCTTTCCCATTTTGATCGGTCGCCCTGAAATGTCTCGTCTTCGATCTAAACGCCTAAGATAAAATTTCAAGAATTCTTCTGGAGGCCTGGAGACCTGTCAGCCTCGTCCTGCAGGACCCGAGGATAAGCCAGGGCGTGGGTCAGGAAGATGCAGGTGAGAGCTAAGGAGAAGAACGCTTGAAAACAGACCTAGGAGCTGACCTGACAGAGCGGATCGCCCTCTAGTCTCAAAAACGTTTGCTGACATAACGGAGGAGGGGAAGGGCTGCATGTCAGAAGGCTGAAGAAAGGCCCCAAGTCTCAGCCTCTGTTCAGACTCAGAGATAGGGTTAGCTTTGTTGTTTTATTTTTTCATTAAAATGCACTCAATGAAGCAAACAGAAATGTCTCTTGTCCTCCAGTAGTCATACCCTTCTCCTTCGTATCGCACCCACAAGTCTTTATGCTTCGGGGTGTCTCTGTACGTGAACCTTGGGGGAGGGGTGTCCCCAAAAAGCCACCGCTAGAACGTCGGCTCCAGCCACTGCTGCAAGACTGGAGGTCGGAGGCCGAGGGATGCAGCTGAGCCGCTCAGCTCACCCCTGCCCCTCTGAGCACAGAGCTCATTAACAGGTGGAATCGCACCTCGAGAGCCTTAGATCCCGCCTGCTTCCATAGAAACAAATCCTTCAGGCTCACAATACCATCTGGGCTAGCACAGGGGTTAGCCTTTGATGCGCCTTGTCGTGAGTCCGCACCACCCGGTACCTATCTAGGCACTCCCTTCCTTTCCGACTTGTGCATCTTTCGGCACTGCCGCATCTTCAGAGCATCCAACACAGACACCAACACTTCCCTACCCTCTCCCCGCCCTACTGGAAGACACAGGGTCCGCTTCTCTAACAAGCTTGATTAGAATGGCCTAGCTTAGCGGACTCCTTTGCGCAAATCTTGGAGCACCTGAGCCCTTTTTGCTACTGGCGACACGACACAGCGGTCAGGTCTGCGGCCTGGAAGGCGTGTTCAGCTACAAAGAAACGCCCTTGGGGAGTTCCCAAATTCCCCAGGGCGATCAAGAACCGGCACAAACAAGGGCGGGGAGACCCAACCACACACACAGGATTACCTGTTAGCAGCCAGCCGCGATGCGATATATCCTCCCGGAATCTGGGTGATGATGTAGCCCCAGAAGAACGACCCGTGAATCATCCCCACGGTCTCGGGGTCCCAGTTAAATTTGGCTTTCTATAAGAATAGAGGGAGAACACAAAGAAACAATCTGCCAGGGGTTCAGTATGACACCTATCAGTGTGGTCTGTGTGCCGGAGACCTTTAAACAAGCAGAACATTTTCTGCAATACTGAGGCCACGACCTTAATTTTCGTTTCATAACAATTTCTTCTGACAAGAAAGACTCTAAAAGGGCGTTGTAGTTCACAATGAAGTATGGGTTGTCAGGTTTCCTTGTGGATTTTACTGCAGTCAGTGAACCTGGGACCTCCTTACAAGGTGGAGGAATTTTAGAAGCCCAGTCTAAGAATTTGGACTCTCGGAAAAGACTATTGGTTAAGGTTCTTTTAGCTGTTGAAGGAGTTAGAAAGGGTGTCTTCCTTAAATCTGAATGGGTAGAACAAAAAGGTTTAGTCTTTCATGAGTTAGGAGACATTATGTAGTGGGGGCGGGGTGCACAGTTTAAGGTTCTGTTTTCCGAGCTGTATAAACATCAAGGCCTGACTTCCCAGACCTCACAGGATATACCTCTCAAGAAACGGGAGCCAAATACCTGCAAGTTACTGTAAAATACCAAGCTTTTGCCTTGTCCAGAAACTGGGAATGCGATTTTTCTCTCTTGCAATGAAAATTTCCTGGGTATCCTGGGCTCCAGAAGGCTCAGGAACACCAGTTCGGCTCTCAAATTGTCCCCAAATTCTGCGACCAAATCAAGCAGCTCTGCTACATTCCCCGGAAAGATTTTTGTGCCCTTCAGCTCACCTTCGCCCACGAGGCATCACTGCGAAACACACTCTGTAAAGTTACCGTGGTGTGCACTCTAGTGAAGGCGGACTCCCCTAGCCCGCGACTTCTCTTCCAGTCTGGGTCCTAAGCTTTCCAAAAGGCCTCTTAGTCAAACCTGATATGTACACGCTGGCTTTCTGTTTGTTTGTTTGTTTTTGTTTGTTCTCATGACTAAACACGTTTTAAGGGGTGCGAGTTGCAGCGGGAGGATCTGGAGGAATCTAGGGGGAGTGTATATAATGTTATGCGCTCCCACTAAGAGGAAAATGGTTTTTTTTTTTTTTTTTTTTTTTTTTTTTAGATTTAGCAGACTTTGCTAGCTTTCAGCTGTTATTCTTTACACGAGTCTAGAGAGCCAAACACTGTTTTATGCCTTGCAAACCAGGAAGGAAAGGCCTGAATCAGAGAGGAAAATGGAGATAATAGCACTATGGTTGTCTGTTCTGGGATGACATGACTGGGGAAGGCTTAGACAGCACGCCAGCCTTCCTCTTTCAGTGAGGAAATTGAGCTTAGACAGGTGAGTGGCTGCGAGTCAGCCAGAGGAGGGAGTCCCCTTTAGAGCTCGGTCAGTGCCCACCTCCTTGATAACTTTGCCTCCGCGGTGGATGGTGCTGTTGTTGACCATGTCCACAATAGCCACGCCCAGGTTACAGCGGATGCCAAAGGAGATGCAGAAGCCGAGGCCGCTCATGATGGCTATGATGTAGCGGCGCGGCAGGCCGAAGCATGTGCAGTCGCACAGCGGGGCCTTCTTCTCAGGCACCTCCAGGGGCTTGCCGTCCTCTGTCAGCTCGATGGTCTCTCGGTTATCCTGCTTCTTCTCCAGCACCCTGTGTCAGATTAAGAAGAAAGGACGCCTATGGTTATGCACCTCCCCACACACTTCCCACTTTGTTTAGGGATAAAGATACCCTAAGCCCAAGCATTCGGTTTCCTCGATCTGGGCTGGGGAGTTGGACTCTGACCTTGTTCTTTCGGAAGAGTCAGAGTGTGAGCAATACAGAACTTAGGGTCTCTTACGTTGTGTGAAATTCTATGCCCTCCTCCCTAGGCAGCATCGACTTCATCTTATTACCCTCAGGCCTAACTCAGTGAACCCCAGTTCTGTCACTTTTATATGTCTAAATTTACATACAGGTCTGCTGCACCTAATTTTTAGGGTCATTAGGTTGCGAGGGACAGTGTTGGGAGAGGAATTCTTTCTGCGGGATGCCATCCTGATTCCTAGGTGCTGTACTCTGGGTTACTGAAGGTCCTTTCCGACACCTCAGTGTATCAAGGGCTTGAGAAGGACCTCACAGGATCAGAGGCACCTCTACCCAGCTGCAGCTGCTTGGAGACCATCATCTCAATCCTTCCCCTCACTTGACCCCAATGTGCAATGTGCAATGTCTTTCTTTACCCTGCCAAACACTTCCCAATTTTCTATTTCATTTCAACACTCCCTCCCCCATTTCTCTCTCTCTCTCTCTCTCTCTCTCTCTCTCTCTCTCTCTCTCTCTTCCTCCCTCCTCTCTTTATTCATGTTAGAAACAAAGGCATATGGCTGACACCTCAGCTTCCTTCCTACAACATGAATAATTAATCATTCACAGTATTGCGTCATTACTATCTCAGTTACAGCACACTGAAAAATACCACGGGCCCATTTCCAGACACAGAAAATGAGATTCTCACATTTACCAAGGGTCACCCACAGGGCCATCTGTACCACTAAGAGGAAGATCTCAATTTTAAAATCTTAAGATTCGACTCTTCTCAATCAATTCCCTTTAGGCTCTTATCCTTGAAGGAGGAAGGAAGAGACTTGGAATGATAGAATGGACTTGATAAACAGTGGTGCTATTCTCATACTAGCACACCCATAAAATGTCCAATTTTATATTTAAAAAAACATAGTAGAAGGTAATTGCTATCTTTCAACAAGACTGGGTTTTTTTTTTGATATTTAAACAGTGTCTTCACTTACAATACAATTTTCTCAATGCATCTTGTGGTTACTATTAATCGTGTACATACCATTAAATGGCATAGCATTGCTTACACACACATACACACACACACATACACACACACACACACGTGAAGCCTATGGAATTTTAACATCAATTCAAAGCACATATAATAGCATGGAATATGGCTGTCAAGAAACTTGAATCTATATTCCAAATTGTCTCAAATTCTACTGCAGATTTGGTCATTTAAAGTATGGATATGCTATGTGTGTGTTTGTCACAGATATACAACCTATGTACTAGGAACACTGCAGTGATTTTCTTTTTCTTGCAAGGAAGAAATTTAACCAATTTGATCATTTTTTGTCTTGCCTTTAAATACCTGAATTTGCAAAGTTGAACTGTGCACCTGAGTTCCCCACCCCGCAGCAGTCTCTAAGCAGCTGCAGGACTGCAGGGTGCTTGCTGCGGCATCCTTTGCCGCAGAGGTGCGTGATGGTGTCTACTGAAGCCCACCAGAACCAAGCAACTTGGACAAAAGAGATGTACATTGGCCATCTTGTTTACAACTCTCATGGGTAGCCAAGGCTTCAGTTTCCAAACATGTAAATGAATGATTTTTCAAAATCCACTTTCCTACTGTGTTTGCTGTCTCATTGATTTTGCTTGTGTCATTGACAATAAAAAATGATATTAATAAAAGATAAAATACATCTGTCAGGACCTGAATTCATGCAAAGCACAGTATGCTTAGTGTAGCAATTTCAACAAGGATAGCATTTAATTTTTTTCCCTATTACTTTCAAAGTAATTTTGCAGTTTACTATTCTGGTTCTTAAACCGCTGTGACATTTCCCACACAAGAGAAAAACTCCTAAAAAATAGCAAACAAATAAAAATACATATACAATATTTTAGATTCAACAGAGAAACATCAATGATCAATTATTGATATATTTTGATCCTGTTTCATTCAATACAGAATTTCCCTTGAGAGAGTTCTTCACTATGTTTTTGCAGCTGAGGTCTAGATTTCTTTTTTCATCGTTAGTCTTTGGAATTTATTTTTTAAAAGTGTTTTGGCTTTTGTTATTTGCTTGTTTGGATCAAAGGAGTTTCATTTGGAAATTTTATAAGAAAAAAGACAGGCTTTATGAACAGATGCTGAACGAACATTTTGGAATTGCAAAGGAGGATTAAGAGCTGGATTGAAACACATGAGAATCACCAGGTAATGAAACAAAATCACACACACACACACACACACACACACACACACACACACACACACACACCCCAGACTGGTTCCTTTAGAGCCACATTCCTGCATTCATAAGCAGGTTTCCAGTAGAACCTAGCTGCAGCAGTGAGCAACAAAAAGACTTTTCCACCATGCTACAGTCTTTCTAAGTAATCAAGCTTTATGGGAATGGCTTTGCAGATTCTGTCATGGTGAGTCCCAGGTAAGCATGGGGTTGCTTTCCCTTACCTGTAGATCTGTCCGAGGGATTTTCCAGCAAAATTCTTTATCCCCTCTTTCCCCGGGGCCAAAATCCTTTGTTTTACCGACTCCATTCTTGTAAAGACGGGTGTCCAAGCTTTCCAGATTTAAATTGTGATGGTTATGAAAGGCGAGTTCTGCGCATAGTCTTAATCGGTTAAGGTAGAGCTTTTTCTTCTCAGCAGAGGTGAGCTTTCCAGCAAGGCTGTGAGTTGGAGAGGGGAGGGAGAGCGAGAAAGAGAGTAGAACAGAATAGCTGCATGCAGCCCACGGGTTTCCTAATAGGAGAATTGGTACACACAGTCACAAAGTCTCATTGGAAGGGGAGGATCCGGTGGCCGAGGGCGCGCGCAGTGCCGTGGTATTTGGGCGGGTGCTGATGAGTCCCTGTTCTGGAAGTCACCTCACCGATAAACAACGTAAATTCCCGGTTTTGAAGTCTTATCGCAATCAAATCCGCTGTCTTTTAATCAGATTGACCAGAAACGTCATCGAACCCTTGTGTAAGGGGGGAAAAAAAAAGCAAAAGAACCCTACTGTCTAAAATGGTGACTTTGCTGATCAGATCTCATAGCTCTCAGAACCCTTGGGAGCTTCCCAGGACTCAGGTGAGCGGCGGCTGTTAGCTTCCTGCCTTAACATGGTCTCCTCCCATCGCGCCGGCGTAATTATGCTCTGCGGCAGAGTGGCAGAGTGGAATTAAGACTGAGAATGTTAGCTGCTTTTTGCGAACGTGAGTGAATAACAGACACACAGCTATGATTTAGGCAGCATCAGGGGAGACCTTTCATAAAACCTGACCGCTCCCGTCTGTGCGCGCGTCGCAGATTAGCATTTCAGCACCACGGACAGAGGAAGCTGAGGCGTCTTGGATGCTGCTTTTGGCTAACCAGCTTTCCAACTTCCTAGGGGAGCTGGGCGGATCGCCCTGACCAAGGGCCTTTCTAGGGCTCTTCAGGAACGGATGCTATGGAAACCAAGTAGGGAGATGTCATCGTCTGCAGAGTTCTCAGGAGGAAGGCTGCATTTGGCTCTGCAAGGGAGGAGGGCTTTATTAAACCTTGACAAGTTACTCTGCTTGGCCACCCGTTGTCCAGCATGTGCAAACCAGCTCTGACAGCTTGGAGAGGAAGCAACACTGCAGAAGCTGCTACTTTAGGTGTGTGGTATCCAGGTGACAATCTGGTCCCCCTCTAATATAAAGCATATGTTTATGGGATGCATAATAATATTACTTATGTGTTTGATTCAACTCCTAAAATGAACAAGAAAAGATGCAGAGAGAGAAATGGAAGAGACAAAAAAGAGGTAGGAAAGAGAAGGAGGAGAAACAGAGAGAAAATGACAGCTGTAACATTAGTGCAGTTTTCCAAATAAAGGACAGGCAGTCTGGTATGAATTCTTTGGAATTTTAAGCTTCTTTAATTAACTAATGTACAACACAATACTGAATTATTTCTAATTACAGGTAAAATTTGTACCTATACTTATGCTTATTAGCAAATAGTAATTGATGATGTTTTAAAATTTTACTTTAATATATTTACACTCCACTTAAATCTTATTTTTTCCCCTTTTATGACACCTTTTTCCAAGAGGGAGGTTATTTTTGCCATTGTCGCTTGTTTGTTTTGAGAGATGGTCACACAAGGTTTTCCATCTTGGTTGTGTATAACATCATTAAGTTTATTTTATTAAGCAAAACAATTAAATTTTGCTGAATTAATGTGAATTATTAATGCCTTTCACATGGACCACAACCCTCTTAGATGCAGTTAAGGCAAGTGCTTATGAAACAGATTGGCCTTGAGCTACATCCCAAGGTTAAAGCTTGTATGCTAGCTATACCAACAGGGGGAGTGGGTTTTATATAGGGACTATTGGATTACATCCCAGCGGTACCAGCGGAATCTAACAAGAATGTTCTACGACTATTTCAAATGATATGTGGAAAAAATTTTCTAAAATAGAGAGATTAAAAAAATCACAAATAGCTAAAACCCTTTTGCAATTGTTTAATTCAGTGCCTACAAAATTGTCTTTCATTAGGAAGTATGGTTGAGCAAGAATACCAGGAGCACATTTCTGTTATTTTGGGACATATGCGTTATGTGAGTGTTATATATTATATTAAATATATATTTTAAAAACCAGGAAGCCATCTTCAAAAATATCCCTGGAAAGTCACAAAATTGTATGTACTTCCATAGGAGGTAGGGTATAAAAGAAAAAAAACTCATCAAATTATTTTATCACAAAATTTCAAGCCCCTTAGGACTTGTTTCACAAGGGCAGTTTCTCATTGGTTATTTCATTTATCTACATTTCAAATGTTATCCCCCTTCCCAGTTTCCCCTCCATAAACCCCTCACCCTTCTCCCTGCCTCTACGATGGTATTCCCCCACTCACCTACCCAGTCCTGCCTCAGAGACATAGCATTCCCCTACCCTGGGTCATCCAGCCTCCACAGGACCAAGGGGCTCCCCTTCCAGTGATGCCTGATAAGAAAGTCCTCTGCTACATATGCAGCTGGAGCCATGGGTCCCCCCATGTGTACTCTTTGGTTGGTGGTTTAGTCCCTGGAAGCCTTGGGGGGGGCACAAGGACATTTTTTAAAATACAGGTTTCACAGGTTTCCTTAGCTACTCAAGTCACTGAAATGAATTCTCTTAGAAAGATCAATGATTTTTCCATCGTGGAAGTTTAGGTAAAACTGAAGGTGAAGCAAAAATGATTCTCCTGAGCATTTCTTCTTAAGTTCCATCCCAGTTGACTAGAAGTCAAACCCACCAAAAACCAAGATGGTGGCATCATTCATATACATTCCATGTAATAGTACTTTGGTACGAAGATATTGCTTTTAGAATAAATTACTGCACTGAGAAATATTATCTAGTTTTCCTCCCTTTCCCAGTAACAGTCTGAGTGTCTGAATGGAAATAAGAGCTAATATTGATTTACTCACTCTAAAAATATTTGTTGAGAGCCAAGAATTGTACTAGGTCTGGAAACAATCCCTTGAAAGATCTCACAAGTCACGGGGCAGATACACATAAATATCAGTAGGAATAATTATAGATGAAATCAGACATGATAAGAAGCCCGGTCTCTGTGTAAAAGTGTATAGGAAGTGTTTCAGGAGGTAATTTAATATTTTAAAGGAAATTTAAGCCTAGAAAATGATGACAGCCCAGTGGGTGGGGGCAGGGGAGGCGGGTGGTACAAAGGGAGCTTGTGATACTTGGACAACATTTCCATCACTGGCATGAAAATGCATAGTCGTGAATAAAAGGAAGTTCTGAACATGAAAAATAATGAGAATTGCTACTCAGCCCCCAGAGACTTGGTGGTGTCACAGGCTAGGCCCACAAGGGTAGCTGCTCTCAACATAGCACACCTACTTAAGCAACCCAACAGGTTTTCTTCAGCTTTCTTTATGTGGTCCAAAAATTTCAAACACAGACCACAAATTCCTTGGGCCGTAGAAAAATAGTTAGATTTATCTTTTAGGCAAATATATGATAATAATTATGAAAATGACTTAAATGTAGTTGTAAAAGCCTTGATTTCTATGGGGAATCTCCTCTTCCCTATAAATAGTCTATCTAATTTTATCCATCTCCTTTTTTCCATCATTACACAGCTTTTCCTCTGAAAGCATGGCCCCTTTTCCTAACAGGGTTTCATTCATTTTAACTCATGTGCATAACAGATTATAGTTTATGAATGAGTCACACTCAGGTCACCTCATTCATCCCTGGCAGTTCTCTGAACTGAAACAGTTTTAATTCCATTTTCTAGAGAAGAATGAGGTCTACAAATTGCAGTAAACTTCGGAGCTGGTAATGAGGGTGAGGAAGCAGAATGGGTTGGAGTACTTTCCCAAAGACTGAGATCCTGTTAAAACAGAAAATAATTCATGAGGTCCAGCTGGAGCCCTAGGAGAGGCAAACTTACCAAGTTTCCAGGACATATTGTTACCTAGATCACACTTTAGCTTGGAGGATGCAGCTGAGATCAGCTGATCTGGGGTTGGCTCAGATTGTATTACTGTCATAACAGGCTCAATGGCTTTACATTGATAAATTTCCATTTCCTCATTGGTACAAAGAAAGCTGTATAGGAGGTTATTTCTAACATGTCTTCCATTCGCAAAATCACACAGTTTCTATTTTTCATTGATGGGAACTGTTTCTTTTTATTTCCTTCAGTACTAAGGTGTTTTCAATGCTGAAGCTTAATGTTAATAATAGTACAGGGAGGGGGTAGCAAAAAAAAAACCTTCCAAAGCAGGTTTCTTTTTGAAAATTCTGTCTTCTTATATAGACTTACTGCCTTTTTTATGACTAGATAGGCATTTTATATATAATTGCTCAAATAATCATATACATGGATACCTTGATATTTACAAAGGGATTACCCACAGCAATCAGGCCGGTTTATATTTGTTTATGTGAGGAAATACTTGGAAGGATTATTTAAATGTCTTGCAAATGTTGCCCTCTGGTGGAAGGCTTAAAAAGAATCTTAACCCTTAATTATGTAACTTAAGCTACTGGTTTTTGTGTGTTTGTTATTTCTTTCTTACCCTTTCTTAGTATCAGTTAAAATAAAATCTATACCTAAAAGCGTAAAGTCTTTCTTGTGGGCAATGTGTATGCAGTGGTCAAAATGACTACTAAATTTCTTTTATAGACTCACTGATTGCTTAAGAATCTCACTGGAGCACAAAAGGAATTTCACTATGCAGAGGTTTAGAAATGCCGGCTAACCATATAAGAGTGGTGTTTTAAATCTGACTCTGCAGTACATTAAATTGAGTCTCTTGTAAGCTGTGTTTTTTTTTTTTCCATGTCATTGTGTACACACTTTTGTGTGTGTGTGTCTGACTATCTGTCAGCCTGCCTGTCCCCAGTCCAGTGTGTGTGTGTGCGTGTGTGCATGCATGTGTGTGTACGTACATATGTGTGCATGTGTGTGTCTGACCATCTGTCTGTCTGCCCTCTCTCTGTGTGTGCATGTACATGTGTGTCTGACTGAGTTCTCTCTTTCTCTCTCTCTTTCTCTGTCTCTCTGTGTGTGTTATTGTCTGTCCACTCTCTCTTTTTCTCAGTGTGTGTGTGTGTGTGTGTGTGTGTGTGTGTGTGTGACTGCTCTGTCTGTCTGTCTCTGTCTGTCTCTCTGCCTCTCTCTGTCTCTCTGTGTATGTATGTGTATTATAGGTATCATACTGAAAGTCATACATACATTTTTCCTAGGGCATATTGCTATCACAAGTCAAAATTATCAATTCTCTAACTATCTGGAATAGAACATTTTGTTTGTTGTAGACTTTTGGCCTTTCTTTGGCTTCACCTTTTGCTGGGCCATGGTAAACTCTGAGTTCAGTGAGAACAGTATAAAGTGCATATTCTCAGAGAGAGAACTGTATTCTGATGCTGTCTGATAGATAGTATGGCTTTATTTACCTCTGGATGCTTAAGTAAATGTTCACTGTAATAACCCCACACATCTTTCAGGTTTAGGCCAAGTAAGCTCCAGAATTCATCTTGACTCTTTTCTTATCAAGGGTTTTTAAGTGGACAGTTTTTACTTAAGCTTTATTTGATTTTACTTTGCAGTGTTATCCTCAAAGACTTTAAATAAATTAATTTTTAAATTTTTAAATAAAATAATTTTTTTGAGTGACAGAAAAAAAGATATAATTCATTTTGAGTTCCATGTAAAGAATGTAACTATGTTTCTGTGTTTTATGGCCTAATATAAAATCTCCTCTGATTTCTCTGTCATCTGCCTAAGTAAAAATATGTAAGCAGGGAGTGTTAGGTAAATAATCATTCTTGGGGTTGGAGAGGATGGCTCAGTAGAGTCCTTGCAGCTCTTTAGAGGGCCAGAGTTCAATTACCAGCAACTACATTAGGCATCTCACAACCAACCACCTAGGGATCTGACATCACCTTCTGGTCTCAATAGGAATCTGCATATACATGAATATATACACACGGGCACAAACATAATTAAAAATAAATCTTTAAAATTATACATTCTTGCCTTATCTATACATTTTAAACACAAAAACATATGTATATAATCACATGTAAAACATAACTTTTAGTATGCACACAATTGGTATTTATTATTAAAAAGAACTAGAAATCTTATTTCTGTGTTGTCTTTCTGTACTCAAGAAAAAAATAACCTTTATCAGAATAGCCCATGATTTAAGGCAAACAGAAGCCACTGCCAGAAACAATACAAAGAACAATTATGTTCCATGCCAGGAAAGGGCTTTCAGGTTTGAATTCCTTAGCTATCACTCTCTACTCAGAGTTCCTGACAAATTCCAAAAGAAGTTTGAAATCATTGGCCTCTTTGAAACCATAAAAAGTATCTTCTTAAAGGAAAATTCGTGCTCTGCTCACATAAGCATTCATTTGTGAAAAATAAGAGTTAAAAAGTGGTACAAGCTATGTGAACACAAAATAAATAAATAAATAAATAAATAAATAAATAAATAAATAAATTCCCACTATTAAAGAAGCCAAGGCAGAGGTAACCATGGCCTGTGATCTCTCCTTCTGGTTCTTCTTATTTTTTACCTTTTTTTTTTTTTTTCCTTTCCTTTCCTTTCCTTTCCTTTCCTTTCCTTTCCTTTCCTTTCCTTTCCTTTCCTTCCTTTCCTTTCCTTCCCTTCCCTTCCCTTCCCTTCCCTTCCCTTCCCTTCCCTTCCCTTCCCTTCCCTTCCCTTCCCTTCCCTTCCCTTCCCTTCCCTTTGCTCCCCTCCCCTCCCCTCCCCTCCCCTCTCCTTTCCTTTCCTTTCCTTTTCTCTTATTCTCTCCAGCTTTCTTTTTCTTTCATTGTTTCTTTTTTTGAGAAAGGGTCACATTATATGGCCTCGGCTGTTCAGAAATTCACTATGTAGATCAGGCTAGTTTTGAACTCACAGAAGTCGGCCTGCCTGTTTCCTGAGTGCTGGGATTGTGCCACTGTACTTGGTGCTTATGGTGTTTCACAGATTCATATAGAGAATGAATTACAAAAAAGATGGGCTGGATTTTGGGTGTATTTTTATCTCTCTCTGGATTCTAGAATGATCTTGTTCTTTTTCTGTCCTGGCTTATTGCACCTTTTTCTTCTCTACTATGTATTAACATCACATACTGACAGGCACTATTTTCCCTGAAAGAAGTTATTCAACATTACTGAACGCTCCCACCTATCAGTCAACAGTTTATAATTTCACTCTACCTGCTACATTATTTTTACTACAGCAACTGACTACAGAGTGAGCAACTGGTGCATCTGCAATTTGACCCTTATACCTATAAGTCATTGTAGTGGAATGTGGTGGAAAGGACGGCAGAAAGATGGTAAGAGTCAGAGGACCAAGATGTCTCTTATGAGTCAGTATATTCTACATATGTTATGGAAGCTGCATCTACGAAATCTTCCAATTTGGCTATCTAACCAAGACCTGAAAAATAGAGATACCAGTTGACATGCAAGTGTGGAAGTATAAATCCCAGAAGGTCTCACCCCTAGATGAAGAACTATAGGAAATCAATGGCTGATACAAGAGAGAGAAAGAGTCCTCTTCATGATGAGACTTGATAGGTTATTCAATCTCAAATGGCCAGCTCTTAACATACATATATGCATATGGGCAACACTAAATGGTGGGCTCATCAGTTTCTACACACACACACACACACACACACACACACACCCCTTAATAATTAAAGAAGAGGTTATAAATTTGAGAATAAGTTGGGGGAACACACAAAAAGTTCAAAGGTAGAGAGACGGGGGTGTAAGTGATGTAAATACAGCACTCATATGATATTCTCAAAAGAAATCAAGTCATCAAAATAAATAAATGAATGTACTATCAAAAGCAGAGTGGGCGGCACTCCCAGTTTATAATAATTATCCTGATGTTTCCAAAACCAAAGATCTACATACATGGTTTTATTATAGAACGGACAATGTTGAACCACTCTGTAAACATTCTCTAACTATACCAAGAAATGAGAAAACAAGGTCTCCGCAGAGGCAAGCAACGGTCATGTTTCTCTAGCTGCTGCCCTCTAGTGGCAATAGAAAAGATTACTTTGACTTTAAAAGTAAAGTTACTTGAAAGCGATGGCTGAGCAAGTTTCCAGGAATGCTAATATTTTATGCAGGATTTTCTCATAAAAACACAAATACTCCCATCAGTAAGTCACAATGAATAAGGTGTGCCACAGCTAGGGTACTATCTGCCCATGGGACAAAGCTGTCAACTTTGAAGACTGAAGTAATTGGCAATGCACGAGAACAATTTTGATAAGGAGTGACAGTCCTGTTGGTCATTTGTGATGCAGAAGAAGAGGCAGAGGGCTGATCAAGCCACTCTGAAATTTGATCTTTAACTAGACAGAGACAATGAGTTTCTTTAATTAGTATTTTATTCTATTTGAGTTAGATTTCCCTTACTTGTAGTACATCCTGATAGATTACTATACTGGTTAGTTTTTATTATTAACTAGAACTAAACTAAAGACACTTGCTACATCTTGTGTAGAAGACAGTGTGTGTATGCATATGTACATATGTACATATATATGTGTGTATGTTTGTGCTTGTATATAGGTACATATATGTATGTGTTTGTGTATTTGTGTTTCTCTGTGTGTATGCATATACATGTGTATATACATGTTTGTATATACATATATGTATGTCTATGTTTGTGCATGTGTATTGTGTTTCTGTCTATATGTATATATGTGTGTGCTTGTGTATGTGTTTATATGTATGTGTATATGTGTGTATGTTTATATATGTGCATGTGCATAGTTTTTGTGTGTATGTTGGTATATAAGTATGTCTTTGTGTATAAATGTATGTGTAAATGTGTGTTTGTGTATATGTTTATGTGTGTATGAGTATACTGGTACAGTATAAATCAGTGTGTAATAGAATAAGTACCACATAAGTTAATTATATGATACCTATACTTGGCTGGTTTTCAATTTTTGATGATTCTGTACTCACTCCTATGAAAGATGCCCTTAAATCTCTCCCTGCCCCTCTTCTTTGCCTCTGCCTGCATCTTTTTCTCTCTCCATATACAGATATTTTTCTATGCCCTACACTCTATTGACTGTAACAGTTAATGCTAAACTACTCTCAAGGTCACATGATTCCATGACAGAATTAAAATTCCAAGCCCCGCAAAGCCCTCAATGCTCACCACCTCACCTGACTGACTGCTCACCAAGGTCACTCACTCACTTGTTAGTTCTCTCATACACAGTGGTTTCTTTTCCCTGGGCTTCATGGCATGCTCTCCTGGTGTTTTATACAGTTTCTGTGTGCTGTTGTCCTCCAATACTCCAAAAGAATATTAAGATCTCTTGAGTGTGGTCAGACTTGATGCTCTCAGCTTTATGTGGGCCACTAGATATTTTCCTCTGGATGCTTTTCTCTTGTGCTTTAATACAAACCACTCATTTGTTGGGCTACATAGCTACCCACTTGGGGTCCCTTGTCATTCCTAATCTTAGGCGATCACATACCTCTTTTTTGAATCAACTCCTTATAACCGTTTTCCTACACCTTTCCTTAATGACATTTTTTGCTAGTTTCTGGAACAGAGAATTGGGAGGGGGGGATTATTGGGAACCTGTGTATCTGAAAATTGATTATTTTTCTGCCTTCACACTTAGTTTCCTTGTGTTTATGAATTCCAAGCTTCTATGAGGGTGTGTCCCCACCCACCCACCCACTCCCACCTCCCTGTCCTCAAATTCTCCCACACTGGAGCATCCAGCCTTCAGGAGACCAAGGACCTCCTCTCCCATCAAAGCCCAACAAGGCCATCCTCCACTACATCTACAACTGGGGCCATGGGTAGGTACCATGTGTGTTCCTGAAGGGTATAGAAAACTTATGAAAAATATAGAAAGTTTTTATGACCCCTAGACCTGAGCAAAAGAATGCAGGTTCACTAGTTCCTCCAAGAAAGCAGAACTGAATATAAGATTTTAGGCCTTCACTACCCCGGGATACATTCTACATTCCGGGAAGGGTACATTATCCCTGAGTCAGAGGACACTTGCCGGATTACATTCCTCAGATCTCAGGGAAGAGAACCCACCTGCAGGTGGGGAAGGCTAAAGGAGGAAGACACATTCCTGACCACAAAGAAAGATGCAAATCATCTGGGTGGTTCCAGGAACTGGCTGACCAAGAAAAATGGTTGAGCAAGGTTACATTCTTACAAAAGATAAGTGTATACGATGTTTTCTGCATGACCCTGACTAAATTTGGGTTGGGACTTTTTAAGACTTTCTACTGATTTTATGTTTCCTTTGTTACCTCCTCACCCCACCCCCTTGGTTTGTGGTTCTTCCCTATATAAGCCCTCCACTCCCAGACGAAAGGAGCCAATTCCTCTGCTCCTGCGTGGGTTATGAATTGACCATCAGTTGACTGATCCTGAAATATACCTCTTGCTGTTGCATCAATAATGGTGTCTTGTGAGTTATTGGGTAGCCGCAAATCCCTGAGGCTTGAGGGAGGTCCTCCCTTCTTGGGGGGTCTTACATTCCCAGGCTGGTGGTTTAGACCCTAGGAGCTCTAGTTCATTGGTATTGTTGCTCTCCCTATGGTGCTGCAGACCCCTCTAGCAACTTCAGTCTTCTCTCTAACTCCTCCATTGGGAACTCCGTGATCAGTTCAATGGTTAGCTGTGAGCATCCGCCTCTGTATGTTTTATGCTCTAGCAGACCTTTAAGGAGACAGTTATACTAGGCTCCTGTCAGCATGCACTTCCTGGCATCCACAACAGTATCTGCATTTGGTGACTGCACATGGGTTGGTGAGATGGCTTGGCAGTTAAGAGTACTGACTACTCTTCCGGAGGTCATGAGTTCAACTCCCAACAACCACATAGTGGCTCACAACCATCTGCAATCTCTGTCTTAATTAGAGTTTTACTGCTACCATGACCAAGGCAAATCTTATAAAGACAACATTTAATTGAGGCTGGCTTACAGGTTTAGAGGTTCAGTCCATTATCATCAAGGTGAGAACATGGCAGTATCCAGGCAGGCATGGAGCAGGAGCTGAGAGTTCTACACCTTCATCTGAAGGCTGTAGCAGAATACTGGCTTCCAGACAGTGTGTCTTAAAGCCCACACCCACAATGACACACCTAATTAAAGGCCACACCTTCTACTCATGCCATTTCCTGGGCCAAGCATATACAAGCCAAGACAAGGAACAAGGAAGTAGGCTTCAGACATGAAAATGACTTTGGGCTAGGACAGAGAAGTAGGCACAGATATTTTGGTCATCCTGATAAGCCCTTAGAAACAGCATGTTGTGTTTATTGTCTTTCTTTTTCCTTGACTATTTGCATCTACTGTATTGCTAGTTCCTCAACCTAGAACTGACCTTAATACTTGCATGCAATTAAAATTGTATAAAAGCAAAAAGGAGGATGGGAGATGGGATAGGGGTGTTCTAGGGAGGGGAAATGGGGAAAGGGGATGACATCTGAAATTTAAATAAATAAAATATCCAAAAAAAACCCAAGCAAACAAAACAAAACAAACAAAAAACTCATCATAATTTCCTTTCCTCTGACTCCCTCCTTCTTAAAGTCCTGTGTGCTGGACATCAGCCACACTAAATTGATCTTCATTTTCTTTTCAATGTGTTCATCCTGATTTTTGATTTTTGATAGGCTTCCATTTTTCTTTTCAGGCTCATTGATTTTTCAGGTTTATGTGTTTATATTTCAGGATCTCCTCACTCTTTGAACCTTCATATTATTCATATTGTTCTTGTTTGAAGGAGTACTACTTTCTTTTCTTTCTATGAAAAATTTAAAATGCGTTGCATTATTTTAGATTATTCCAGGGTCTTTTTTTTTTTTTTTTAAATTAAACAGCTAGTAGTAGCTTTTAGGTGTTCATTTTGTCCATTTTGTTAAAGGCAAGATTGGCTTATAAGACTCATGAACCAGATTGCTCCTGCAGCCCTTCAGGCAAGACCCAATGGGTAACAATGGGTGAATGCCTTTTGATTTTCATTGATGAGCTTCCCTCTATACAGATCTTCCAGTTCTTTCTATGGAGAGAATTAGACTATAGGTAAGCAGCTTTCTGGAAGCTAAACAGGAAAGGGGCTGAGGACCAGTTCTTGCTATACATTCATATTTTCATGTTTTATTCATTATTTCCTTCAGGGCTCTCATTCTCGATCCTGTGTGCCTGCTAGCATCGAAGCCCACATACATGTGTATGCATGCCCACGGCATGACTGCAAAGTCCATTTTCCCAGTTTTATATGTCAAGAAAGAGCTAAGTATTCATTATATAGACATGAAAGTTGAGTGTGGTGGTCTAATCCTGTCTTCTCAGCACTCATAGTAGACACACACACATGGAGGCAAAACACCAGGAAATTGCTCAACAGGTACAGAGGGCAGACATCTGTTCGACTCTACACAGCCTGAAATATCAGGGTGAGGAGCAGTGTTCTCAGGCAGGAACGGGCAGCTTACTCTAAAACTGGTCCTTTGTCACAGCTTTTTTTGTTTTGTTTTGTTTTTTGTTGCTATAACTGCCCCTTCCTTTTGTTTCTTTTCAAGATGGTTACAGAATTGAGAGCAGAGATGACCTCATGTAGGGTTCATATGGTCTGTATAAGCATATCTTTCTAGAAGAGTATCTGTCACATAACACTCTTTGTGTTGTCACTGTACACTCATGCTCAATAAGCATATGGGTATCCACTGCCTTTTGAACTGCCTAGGGAGAAGTCAGGGCTACATCATTAAGTTATCCCATCTAAGCCCACTTTTCAAATGTATTTCATGAAAAAGACACAGGAGTAAGTATACTTAGGGAAAAGGTGATAGAGTGTTGTTAAAAGCCCAGAAATATGGTGTTAAGCTCTGCGGAGTGGTAGTGCTTCTTTGGTGGTGGTAAGGAGGGACCCATGACCCTTCCTGTTTGTTGGTTGGTTGGTTTGTTTTTGCAGAGGTGATTCCTGTTTTACCATTGAAACTTTTATGTCCCTGGAGAGCCTTGTAACCTCAGAGAGGCATGGACATTTGGTTACCTACAGGTAGGGTGACATCCTGAAGTAAGTTTAGTGCATTCCAGTCTACTTTCTCTCTATATGAAAACACGTTATCACAGAAAGGTAGAAACAGAGTTTGTCCTGATCCAAATTTGAAAGGTTGCCTTCTTTAAGGCAGTCATGAGTATGTTGAAGGCTTAGCAGGCTAGGAGATGGAACTGGGAAGATACTTGTCCAATAGATAAGTTAGGGCTTTCCAACCATTAATTGCATGAATTAATCAACTTATTCATGAAAGCAGAGCCCAAATACCCCCTAAGGATCCTCCTTGCCCCTCTTTATCACTCATAATGAAGGTTACCTTTCAACATGCACTTCAGATATAAAAGCTGCTATAACATTGTCCAATATCTAATGCTATAGCACAGTGGAAATAGGTCCCTGGATTTAGTGCCTCAAAATGACAGTGGAAAAAAGTTTTACATTTTTACAGTTATTACAGTTCATGGTGGATGTGGCTATTTCCTCCCAGAAGCTGAGCTTTGGGTCTTTTTCCCATGTTTCCAGTAGTTTCATGAGTTGGCAGATAGTAAGTAACACCTTTAAGCCTGTAGCTTCTACCTAATGCCTCTAACCAATACATTATCTTTCTTTTCCAGTCCATTCTTTGTTCCTGAAGTTAGAGTTGTCAAATGTGACATCAAATGATAAAAAAAAAAAAAAAATGGACAGTGAGCTGGGTGGTGGTGTTACATGTCTTTAATGCCAGTGCTCTGGAAGCAGAGGTGGGCAGATCTCTGAGTTTGAAGCCAGCCTGGTCTAAAAAGAATGTTCCAGGACAGTCAAAGCTACATAGAGAAACTCTTCTCAAAATAAAACAAAACAACACCACCTCCCCCCAAAAAAACCCAATGAACAAAAACCAAAACAAAATAAAAAACCGGTGGTGAAAATCAACATATAATGACAACCAAGTGAAAAGAAACAATGAGCTGTGTTATTTCTGGATGCATTAGTTGGTTTCTGTTGTTTTGTGAAACACCATCATCGCTCCACAAAGAAACTTGCAAAGAGTTTATTTTTGCTTACAACCCTCTAGTCACGAATTCGGAGCAGGAACCTGGAGGTATGAATGAGAGCAGAAGTCATGAAAGAGTCATGATGTTCACTGACTTGTTCTCTACGGCTTGCTCATTTTGTGTGAGAAACACAACTCAGAGTCACCTGCGGAAGGGGAGGCTCTACCCACAGTGGGACAGACCCGCCCATATCAATTAAGATGATGCTCCACTGACTGGGTTACATCCAGATTTAATGGATACATTTTCTCAACCAAGCAACCTCTTCTCAAATAGCCTTGACTTGTGTCCAGTTGGCTAAAAGTCAATCAACACAGAGACAACGTTGAATCAATGGTCAAGTCCAAGCTTTGCCTGTCTCTGACTTCTCTTAATCCAAGAAATAAATGTCTGGCTTTACATCATTGGATATGGTTTTAGGAAAACCGCCAAGAGGTTTTAAGCTCTCTCGAATCATGCTGGCTCAAGTTAAGCATCCATGATGTGACCTGCATTTTTGCATCATTCAGTAGTATTCAACCTTGTACTTTTCTGCCAAGGGTGTCGCTGATGGCTTCTAGGAAGGCAAACCCCACATTTGTTTGCATATCTATCCTAATTCTTCTGTGTTTTGAAGTATTTTCTAGTCCCTTTTTGTATCATAGAAGTTACTAGATAAAATGTGAAAATACAGTTCAAGGTGAATATTGGATGGGAGATGATGGTAAAGCTTACTGTGTAAAACCTGCTGGGAAGCTTTTCCTGCTTTCCGTGGAAACTCATAGTTACTGGAACTTGGGAATTATTTCCTTTCTTTCTTGTTTATGTTATGACTGCAGAAATGGGCTCTGATGAGACTACCTTATTTAAAACCAGTCAGAATACCTTATTTAAAACCTCTTCCAAACAGGAGGAAAGACAGTTGTCAGTTGAATGAAGTTTTATTGGCTTAGATGATTGAGAGATGATAGATAAAAGACTAAAGAAATGTATGAAGAAGAAAAGAATGAAAGTTAATCGGCACCAATAGCGAAGGGTAGGCAATGACAAAGAGATGAGATGCAGTTCTCAAACTAAAGTCAGGGCATCACAGGGTAGCCTGTGACTTGGGATGAGCCTTGACCCTACTTGTCAGCTTCTCCTTTTAGAAGGTCTTTCCATTTACTTTATTGTTTCTTCTTTTCAGCTCAGTGACTCTGTAAAATGCAAAATGACCTCTGTGTTCAAAGAAGGAACATTTTGTCAAGGGAAGATGTTGTTCTCAGGTCATATTGCCTCTGGCCAAGTTTCCTTCAGCCAGAGAGCCATCGGCAGCAACAATAAAGTGGATGTCATGGTCAACCTGCTAGCGTGGAATCATTGTCTATCATACATTTGCAATGGGGGAAGGAAGTAAACCTTATCATTTATTACTGGGACTGAAGTCACCATCACCACTCCCAGCATGTATGTCTACTTCCTTCTCAGCTGGCTTTCTGAATCCCATCTTTTCATTGTGCAATGTTTGTCAGAATTCAGAAATGGCAAACACACACCCCATATCTATGAGAGCAGCCCATAATTACCACAGTGATGGAAATCACAGCCGTGGAAGCTACTTCTAGAGAATAGCTACTTGGTTCTATTGTTGAGCAATTTTTAAAATGGTATTTGTTTATCATATGTTGGCATACCATTATCCAAAGCAGCAATAGTTAATTTGTGTATGAGAAGCCTTATTGAAAGACTCTTACGCTACAAAGTTGGTGAAGGATGAAGCAAACACTAAGACTGTAAAGTCATAAGAAGAAAGCATGGTGAAAATACTGCAATTCCTCCATTATCCCTTGCACTGTTTACCCCATGTGCTTTCTGTCTCAGTCTTTTCTCTGTCTGTCTATCTGTCTCTGTCTGTCTCCCTGACCCTGTCTCTCTGTCTCTGTCTGTTTCTGTCTCTGTCTGTTCCTGTCTCTGTCTATTCCCGTCTCTGTCTGTTTCTCTCTCTCTCTCTCTCTCTCTCTCTCTCTCTCTCTCTCTCTCTCTCTCTCTCCTCTCTCTCTCTCCGTCTCTCTCAGGCAGAGTCCATTTCATGCTGTCTCTATATGCCTTCATGTAGGACCATCAATGGAGACATGGGTAGTCGATTAAGGACATCCTTCAAGAAACCTGATTCCCTCCTCCAGTAGCTCTCAGCTGGAGTGGACTGTTGGCCTTCCCTCACAGAAGGGTAGAGAGGGTCGCTGGATCCTCACCTGAGAGTGTCTAACCACTGGTCTTAGCCACTTGGACAGAATTTGGTACTGAATGCACATGGCCTGGAAGGTCTCAGGGAGACACTAACGTATACAGTTGGGAGAAGGCTAAAAAAAGGTGCTCCATCTATGATGGAATGGGGGAGCCATTATTCATGTTTGCTGAAGACTTTCCAGTATGGTTGCTAGAGTCTATACTTGAAACTCATGAATTCTATAGCATGAATATTGGTAGAACAACACTTTGGCTTGTCATTGGGACCTTGTGAGGAGGCATAGGTATTATTTACATCTCCTCTAGGACTGCAGATTTGAGAAATGGTTTCTCATATCAGACACTCAGTTTCTCTGTATGTGATATAATAGCAATCAGAATTCTGAGGTAGGCGGATCACAACTCTGAGGTCACCCTGAGCTATACACCTCAAAAAGGAGCAATCACACCTCCAGGTATATACTCCAAAGAAATAAACTAAAAATTGAGCTCATGCAAAACTGTGTCCATGTATCTTTAAATCAGATGTCTTCATAATAGCCGAACAGCTATAAGCCGGTAAGTTCTGTGGTACATATTTTTTTTTTTTTTAATCTCAATAAGACTATTTCATTAGCAAACACATTCAGGTCTTAATTTCACAAATGAAGAGATGAGTACAGCAGAGCCACCAGAGAGTGCTTCCGGTGGGTGAACAATCGGGAGAGCTTGGTCACTGAAAGCTTAAGCAGGGGGATTTAAGATTAGAAAAAGCAAAGCATGGGAAGGGAGAAACTTGCTGCTTACAGCTGTGGAGGTTGGAGATAAAACGAGGGGGACTGAGGGGATACTCACGTTGACTGGCCCTGGGTCTTAAGTTCCTTCTCCTAGGCCACAGCACAGGCAACATGTGTCCTTATACCCACCCTGTGCCTCACTCACCCAGAGTTCTTCCGTGGCTTGGTTGGGGGCCGAGATTTTCATTCCTTGATGAAATCTTCAATCGGTGAAGGATGACGTGGACCACACCAGGATCTTGCTTGTATCTCAGTGCAGTAATTCCGAGTTTAGCTTTACACAATCTCAGGAGACTTCTCAGTGGGGCTTGTTTCTAATTTACAGTTCTGTCAGTGCATTGGAAGATCTCTGCTGTATTTCTTGTTCAGTTTTCCATCCTTACAACCCCTCCTAAGCACAGCACCTCACTCAAGCAGGGAAGCACCTCCCTGACTTTGTGGCTGTGGGAATCTAGTAGAGAATTGGAGAATCCCACAGACTTCATCCACCTTGGCACCCTAACGAGTCGTGGGCCAGATGATCAGATAAGATATTGACTCGCCCTCAATTCCTGTGTATTACATTGTGTGGCGCTCCAAGGCGTGAACTGTGAAAGAATGAGGACCGTAGCGGAAGGAGGAACAAGCTGTGTCCTGGAATATGAGGTAAGCCTAGGGATCGCAGCCAACACACTTCAAAGGGGAGTGGAGCTGGCTTGTGCAATGCAGTTGCCACTCCATAATAGTTATGTTGTTCATGTCCAAGAATACGCTGCAGGCACGGTGGTGCATGCCTTTAATATCAGCCCTCCGGAGGCGGAAGCAGGAAGCAGGATGATCTTTGTGAGTTCAAGGCCAGCTTGGACAGCCAGGGATATAGAGAAACAACTTGTCTCAAAAAAAGAAAAAAAATGCCGCAGCAGCTTCATTTTCCATAGAATATCAGAACCACAGGGTAATTTGCTCAGAGAAGGTGGACTGCAGCTCTCATGCACCCCGAAACTGTGAACCACACACTCCCTTTATCCACGCCATATTTCACTCTCTTCATAGCCCTACACACCATGTTTGCAATAGGAGCACTTTATGAGGAGGGTTGCCCAAAGAGTGCACTCTTTGTATTCAGGTTAAGGAATTGCTTAGTTTTGTAGTTTCTGGGAGCCATTTAAACTGGAAACCAATTTTTATTTCTCTTTTATAGCCAGCAGGGCAAGATAGGAAAAAAAATGAAAACAACAACAACAAAAACAACTATTGCTTATCTCTGTAGTGGGAATTAAGTTAGAAACTCAGTTGTAGACTTGTATGTTATACTATAGATTATGGCTGCTGTACCAAACTGATTTTCTCAACAATAACAACAACAACAACCCCAGATTTTCCATATTAATTTTGAAAGAATTGCATTATATTAGAAATGAACTGTGGTTATCATTTCATGTATTTGCCTAAAATCAACTTTCTACCCATAGCTCACAGATTTGTAGATCTGAACATAGTGGGCATTATTATGGTCAACTTTATCGTATGAAATTACTCATCGAGTGGTACATAGTGTGTGTTGATGTTTGTTTGTTGGGAGTATCCTTTCTAATGAAATTGAAACAATAGCTTTCAGGTCTCTCTTACTGAGATAAATGACACACAAACACCAGCAAATTATGTTTTACTGAATTTCCTGATTTAACCTCCCCCTTTCCCATCTAGAATTACATGAAGGAGATTCTAGTCACTCCCATTTCAGAATGGTGTCTCTGAAACAATGATTGCCTAGTGGTTAGGAGCACTGGCTGCTCTTCCAAAGGACCTGGGTTCAATTCTCAGCACCCGTATGGAAGATCACAGCTGTCTTTTACTCCAGTTCTAGATGATCTGATACTCTTATATAGACATACAGGTATGCAAGACATCAATGCATGTGAAAAAATGTTTAAAAAAATCTATAATTTAGTTTATGGCATCACTAGCTCTCAGTCCATTCTGGTTATCTATCTATCTATCTATCTATCTATCATCTATCTATCCACCTATCCATCTATCTATTTATCTATCTGTCTATGTATCTCTGTCTGTCTGTCTATCTATCTATATCTATCTGTCTGTCTGTCTGTCTGTCTGTCTGTCTGTCTAGCTAGCTATGGTTCAAATCATATTCCATTTAGATGACACAGCAGAGTGATGTTTCTTAAACTTCATTTAACAGGTGGATTCTCCTTCATCCCTTTTTGCTGCCAATTCACTTGCATTAGAAAAACAAGTTGTTAGCCTGATTGAGATCTTTTCAATCTGAATACTGATGACTTTGTCCTGTTTAACATGGTATTAGACATCCATGCTTTCTATGAATTGGTAGATTAAGAAGTGAATGAGGGTTCTCTCTTTTTATTTGTGGAATTAATAAAGTTTCTTTTTTGCATCTGTCTATAATAAACATGTTGAATAAGAGGAATAGTTAAGATCTTTCTTCTTAACCAACTTTTACTTGACAACCTTCAAATATACAGAGTTGAAAATAATATACCCAAATGACAGTATACTACTTGTACTTTTCACTCAAATTTTAATAAGATGAAGCAGTTTTTCTTAAGATCACATTTAGATATTTAATGAAGTGTGTGGCTGGAGGCCCTTCTCTAGCTTACAGGGGTATTGCATTCACTTGGTGTTGAGGCAGACATACAGACAAATGTTGTACACATAAAATAAAATAAAGTTAAAAAATTACAAGACTATAATCAAATATACAAGGAAAGCTACCATTTTCAAACTTTTAACATTGCCCCATTCATTACTTTTAGGTAAGCAATTATTATGTTTTTCTCTTCTTAATTTTATTTAAAAATAAATATGGCATATATTGATCATGTGTAATATGGTGTTTTGGAATATGTAGATGGTACAAGAAAAGAAGGAGGCAGAAAGATGCATTGGTCTAAGCCTCTTGCATCAATATGATTCAGGTATGTTTGTCAGACCCAACTACTACTTGTTCCTTTGAAATAATTAAGCATGTGTTTTCAACAACAACAACAAAAAAACATGGTTTCACACATTACTACCTTCATTGTCAGATGCTTGACATGGCACACTTGACCTGTAGCCATTATAGTAGCCGAAGCATCTGATCATAATCACATAGTGCACTTACCAACTTTCTTTAATGCATTTTGGTTTAAGACTTCTCTCTAAGATCACTTTAAAAATTGGTTACTTTGTGGGTTGTTCTTCAATCCAGATGTGTTCTGTTCTTACCCACAGTTTTGTTTTGTTTTTAAAACAGGGTTTCTCTGTGTAGCCCTGGAAGTCCTGGCACTCACTTTGTAGACCAGGGTGACCTTGAACTCAAAGACTGGCCTGTCTCTTCCTCCTGAGTACTGAGATTAAAGGCCAGCATTGTCCAGCTCCACCCACCATTTTATTGAGAACATATTTTCAATCTGACTCCTGTGTTTTTACCTTTCACCCTTTGTGAACTTTTTTTGCAGTGTAGCATAGCAAGATAGCCCAGATGGCAAGATGGTCAATGTAGGTACTACATACTCCAGTATGGTTGCCTATGCATTCATATACACACAAGTGTACCTGTGTATACACAATAAAGTCTGCCTTTATGAGACACTGTGAATTGTCTTATCATTATTTTTATTTGAATGTGACACTGCTTGCTCTAGTTTTATCTCTTCTGTTTCAATGGCTACTCCATCCTCTAACAATTGCTTCCAGTGTCTTTACATATCTGCTCAACCCTACACATACACTCGTCCTTTCCAAATCATCCTCTTATTTCTTTTAGGACCCCCACACTCTAAACTAGCCGCACCAACACAGATGCAAAGATGGTTTCCCATATTTGGATTTTGAGGCTTCAATGTTTGTATTGGTGTGAGCTCCTGAAGTCCACTCCCCAGGCTTCCTAAACTACCTTCAGCCTTGTACAGGCACTGGATGGGCACTCTCTTCATGTCACTCAGCTTCCAGGCTAACCTTATGTGCATCCCATCTCCTTCCTCCATGCTCACCTTGCTACTTGATCTGAGCTCCCCTTTGTAGGGATGCATCAATTACTTTTCTTGGGCATTGACTCTCCATGTTGTGCTTTGACCATCATAGATGCCCTCTTCATCCTCTTTGTGTTCCAGTATTTGGTTCACAGTCACTTCAGGCTCCTTTGAGGGCTTTCATCTCTTCCTGCTCCTAGACTTAGTCTTCAAAGGAGATCAACTCACAATCTCACCAAGGTCACAGTGATTGGTCTGAGCCCACAGTGCTCCAGTTTTACATCCACTATTTGATTTGTTTAATCTCTTACCCCTTGAGTAGAATGTTCTTTCTTCCTCTTGGGTTCTAACTCACCTAGAAAAACATTGTTAAAGCTACCTGTAATGAAACTCCTTCAGGATTGCTTGGGTATGTTAGTTCTTGATCCCTCTGGAAATCTGCTGAGCACAGAGACAATCCCCCACCCTCCATCTTACTGCCTTAAAGACTACACTCCCAACCCTACTGTCTGAGCCCCCACCTAATTTTTACTGCAGGTTTCCTTTTCTTCCACTATTCTAGAAATGATATGATGGAGGAGATGTAGACAGGATGAGAGTGGCTCACAGCAGTGTTGTCTAAAACTATAAAGAAATACATTTTCCCATCTTATACAGTCTATGCTATGCCTTCTTGTCATGGACTTTGTCTCTCTATAACTGTAGTCAAAATAAATGCATCAGCCAAATTTGTTTCTTCCAAGTATTTTATCACAACAACAAAGATGGATCTGGACTGTCCCTCGATGCCTTTCATTCTAAGTCTCTGGTGCTCTGGTCATATCTTCTTATTTGTTAGGATATTGGTAGGCTTTCCATGTTTTATCAGCTACCTTCATTATGTGCTTTGAGAAATGCCTCCTTATGTGCTTTGCCTACTTGCACAGTAAAGCTCTTCATCTTTTAAAGTTTGAATTAGAGGACTTCCTTACTTACTCTGGAGTAGTCTTTAGGAAATATTGTTCTTATCTGTGGTATGGATTTCCATGTTCTCTGGTAGTGACTTCTTGAACAGAATTTTCTAGTTTTTAAGACATCAAATAATCTATTACCCCTGTTCTTTTCCCAGTTTATCCAGCCCCCCCCACCCCTTCCTGAATTGGAAAGTTTGTATTGCTCTTTCTCCCCCACAATTTTACCATTTCAAACTGTCAATGTTTGTGTTATTACTTTTCAGACTTTGATTTTTTTAGTTCAAGGAATTCTCATAATTCCCCTCCCCCCATTCTTTGGGTTTATTTAGCTAATTCACACCTATGTACCCAAATGACAAGCTTTGTTTTGATAGCCTCCTCTCCCAATAGTCTGAGGATTAAAGCCATTATGTATTTCTGTTAAAACTGTGTTGAGCTGTTTTCTACCCACACCTAAACCCCATCTGTTCTGGGGTAGTCTCTAACATGTGGTTCTTCTCATCCATATGTCAGTGAGAAATGTGTTGCCTGTTTCATTTCAAAATATTTCTGAGTCTCTACCACTTTCTTCTTGGTAAGTTTAACTCACAACAGTGAGGCAAGTACTTGGGAGAGCTCAGTCCTGTGAGGTTAATTTTGTCTGCCGTATGGTCCAAGACACTCTTGCAATAATCACAAGTAATAATCTACAAACACGTGGAAGGAATGTCTGTTCTGCCACTATTAGATGCCATGTCAGCTGTCAAGTGGATTGCTTGAATTTTGTGTCATCCTTAAAGCATCCAGCTCTCCGTGTAGCCAATCAATGATTGAGAAAACATCAACAGCTCCCATCCTAACTGTGGGTTCACTAACCCCACAGCTTATCTCCCTCCATAAGTATTTCTCTTATATGATTTCTACTTATTAGCTGGATACATATTTAAAATAGTTATACATTCTTATAATTACCATTTTATTAACAAAAACTCAATTTACAGTACTACATCTTGCCTTTTAACTGTCTTTGCAGAATGTGAACACAAATTGATCTCACTGTTTCCCATATCTTTTCTGTCCTCTTGTTTCTGACCTTTCTGTGTCATTACACTTCATGTCCTCACAGACTTCTAAGGGATTTCATGAGGACTTGTGGTCTTTGCTTGGCTCTATACTTAAATCTTTCTTCCAAATACACACTAAATCTGTTGGAACCTCAGCCAAGCTTTACTTTCTCTCACACACTGTGTCTCCTCTTGGGAATCTCCAGTTATATCACATGGAAAATCCACCACACAACAGACTTACATCCCTGCTTGCCCTTCTCCCAATTCCACTCGGGTCGTCTGTCTGCCTTATAATTTTCTGATGTTTTTGATCAAGTGTTTAGGGCCGACTATTTTTTCTTTACAAACTGCATATTTTTATTATTTCATGAGACACAAACAAATAAAACATATTATTTACAAATTTTGGGGGCAGGTAAAATGTGTTCAAATATAATATACACCTGCAGGTAGATGCCTGTATGTAACACAATGCAACAAATACATCAATTCTGGTTTTAACTATTATGCCTACTTTCTGCTCACCTTTTCTCATGGTTACAACTGTCCAGATAAATCCAGTCTATTAATGCTGGACCTGTTCTGTCACTGTTGACCAGTAAAGACAGAATGCCAATAAGCTGCCAGGATGGAGAGCGACTTCTTTGTCTGTTTTTCCTGGTTTTCTTTGCTTTCTGTGTCTTTTCCTTTGTATTGTTTTATTCCCATTTATTAGAATGCTATCATCGGTTTTCTGCATTTTAAAAAGTAGCTGCATGTTTACCATAAAAACAATCCATTAGATGAAATTATTTCATCACACAAATATTACATTCTGAGGTACTTTAGGAAATACATAATTTGAAATATCACATATATTTTATTTCCATTGCTTTCTGACTCATGGGGTATTCCAAGAATTGTTGCATATTTTCTGGTTATGTTTTATTATTCTTTTTGTTGATGTTGTAGACAAAGAAAGGTAAATGATTAGATTTTAGTTCTTTGAAGTTTATTGGTTGTGTTTGGTTTTGAGATTGTACATGATCAGACATGTGAGTTAAAAGAAGTTTTTGTTTTTCATTTACTGAGAATACTTTATGGAAATAAATTATATCTACTTTGTTGAACATGCTTGTTGAGTGGTAAATAGTCTAACTAAGCTTAGGGATATCTTTGGTCTGTATAGTGATCTGTGCCTGTTTGTCCAAGAAATCTTTTCCTATAAGGTCTGAGATGGCTAATCCTGTCAATTCGACTGGTCTTAGAATCACTACTAGAAACACCTAGATCATTACTAGAAACACACTTCTGGGTGTTTCTATGTAAGTTTTCCTTGGAGGGAAGACACCTTCCTTGGATATGGTGACATCATCATATAGGCTGGGGTTCCCAATTTAAAGAAAGGGAGTGAGCTGATAACCAGTATTCATGCCTCCTTATTACAGATGCAATGAAACCAACTGCCTCATGCTCTGTTGCCATGATTTCCCCACGATGATGAAACAAATCCTCAGGCACTGAGCCCAAATAAATCCCATCTTCCTTAATATGCATTGGTTGGGTATTTTGTCACAGAGATGAAAAATGTAACCAGATTTTACTTGCCAAAAATGATAGACAGCAGTAAAGCAGCTAAGGTTTCTTTTTGTGACTATTCTTAAAGATCAGCATGGTATGATGAACATACAATCCACCTAACTTCTTTGCTCTCTTTTCTCCTCTATGTCCCCTCCTGATGATCCCTGGGCTACCATGAGTGGAATTTGCCTGAAGACTGACATAAGCAATAGAAGACACAAGGACCCTGTGCAGAAGTTCAGGAGCTCTGCTGTTTCATGGCCATGCCTGATGGTCCTGGAGACTCTGGTTTGTCCACAGCCAGATTTCAGGATCAGGGAATTGTACATTTTATCCAAGACTATAATTTCAAAAGAAATAAATGCCTTGCCTCATAATATTTATAATTTTTCTGCATTATTTACATCCTGTATGATCCTATGATCAATCTATAATGTACTTAGAATGTGATACAATCATTTGACTTCTGAGCATTAAGACCTTAAAAATATATTGGTCGAATGTAGTGAATATAATATCTTTAATAAGTGGGAACTAGAGTTGTAAAGCTACTCAACTGAGAGTCTCCAGATGTGATCAGATAGGACAGGACTAGAGCAGCTATGGAGACTTGATTGCCCTGATCCTAAGTGACTTTGTGCAGCTCATGGCGGGCCAGGTTGCCTGTTTGGGAGTCAATGTCAAAGTGATTTCCACAATTTCTCTAGACCCAACAGCTACGTCTGATTGGATCTGCACTTTGAGGGGTGACATGATGACATTCTGAGCTAATCCTGTGGGTGGGTGGGTGCAGAAGTCTCTGAAAAATGACATATTTCATGGAAAGTCTTCACTAAAGTTCTTCATTTAAGAAATTAGCTCTAAACCCAAGCTGATACAGACAGCACTAAATGAACTAAGATGGTAAAAAACAAAACCCCCAAAGATGGAAAGGAAAAATAGATGGGGAAAGAAGGAGAAGCTGTAGCATAGGGAATGAATGACGTTATCAAGTAATGAAATGGAGAGAAACGAAAAGGATATTGGTGTCAACATATTTGAAATTATTTGCTATTTTAATCACTGAGCGATTTGGCCTTTGAGGTCCATAACTAAAGACATTTTCTGAATATCCATGTCCTCCCTTTAGGGGAGAACAGAAGGAAATAAAGGAAGGAAAATGAAAGAAAGGAAAAAGAAGGAGAGGAGGGAGTCAAAAAAGAAGGAAGGGAAACTGGGATGGACGGAGGGAAGAAGGGCAGGGGAAAGAGCAAGCTTGTGTATCCCGAGTTAACCATAGGACACAGCATCTCATCTCAGGAGAGCTGCATTCTGCTTCCAAAAACATATTTAGAGGAATGGGCACTTGCATTTCACACAGTTTAGGTTATACTATACATTATGTTTTAAACATTGTCATTAATTTTTATATAATGCTGAAATAACTGATGTACTTTAATTACTACACAGAAAAGTACATTCAAACTGCAAGAATAGTAACACGATAGTTCTATTGATTCTTTGTGGCAGAGTCCAAAGCCTGGCAATACAATGCCTCCCTTCATGTCATCATACAATTACATAACTATGAGAGGTTTGTCTAAAGCAATGGGTTATCTTTGTTGAAGGACCAGTACCATTGTTGCTGGAGAGTGGAGTCAATGACTGTTCACAGTACCTGGCCCTACAAACACACTTTGCAAATAAAGGCTTTCTTTGACACACAATAATTTTCATCCTGGAATTTCTCCAGGTAGTTTCTCACCCGTACTAACTGGCATAGCAGTGAGAAGAGATTTGTATATTCATACCTACAGATGTATCCCAAAGAATTCTACATAAGATTTAGAGGAAACAGCTCTGTCTTTCCCCTTGAGAAAAAAAAGGGGGTGTATGAAATCTAGGAGTCCAGAAACACTGCCAAATTCAGAACATTTCATTCAATGACAGTCCCTTTCTCTTGATGCCTAGAGTAAGTGATGTGAAGAATTTTGGGTTTTGTGTAAGAAGAAACAATGAAGATGATAATGATTTTGAAAAGAGTGTGTGGTTTGGGGCTTTAGCACTTGAAGACTAGCTAACTACTTGTTTGACTGAAGGATTAAAGCGTCCCAGCCTAGCATACATCTGGTATCAGTAGCATCTAACTTAGCATTCCTACATCAACCAATGTGGTGGGTGAAACGAAGAAAATCTGCTGGAACAAACTACACCTGGTTTTGGCTAACAGACTTTCCAGAAAGTGACTCTAGTATCTCAGAGCCATGAAACCAGAAGAAAGTGCTCAGCGGTAGATTATAAGGCAAATGTGATATATCTGCCAATGCATTTGAAAGTGAACACACAGATAAAGCTTAAGATGTGCTTGCTGTAGAATAAATTCCAGCTTTGTTAATTTTTACGATTACTCTGGATAATCAGTGCTTGCCTTGGTTTTGAACCTGCAGCATTGCAGGCAGCTTTGCAAGTCAGCTTTGTCCCTATCTTGCAATCTAGCTTCATAATATTTTCAAGCCACAAAATTAAAGCGTACTTCTAAAAAAAAAAAAAAAAAAAAAAAAACCAAAACCTTTAATCTTCCTTTTAAAAAATTAGCACCATGAAGAAGGCAATGTACATTGTATGTGACAAGCACAGTGGTGACAGTGTGATTTGACAGGCTACAGGAGCCACACCTGTGGCTCGAACCATCCTCAAGATGATTGTTTTATATTGACCATCTCCAGAGAACAAAAGTATCTTTCGATTATGAAATCATTTCAAGTGACCCAAACATGTTCACCAAATCTACCTAGTATATGACAAATCAATATTGTCAACAGTGTGATGTGCTAACTCTCTTATCATTTTATAAAATTCATAATCCCTAGTTTTAGATACTTAATATCTATAAACAGTTAATACTGTCATAGCAGCTATGCTGTAAATAGTGTTATTGGTAAGAGAACACTACTTTTAAAAATCATGTGATCAAGGTTTTTTTTTTTTTTTTTTTGGTATGTATGTGATTTTAAAAATACTCCTTTATAGCTGAATTCTAATTTAAATCTAAAGATTAGAGTACACTATAGCTGAACTATTTCTCCCACTCAAGTGGTAAGTTCCATACAGGCACATATGTGACATCGTATTAACTGAACCAATGACAAGAATTGAAGTATATCCACATATCCCTAAGTGTGGAAGGCATCATTTAACAAATAGACTTTCCCTGCCTAACTATCACCTTCTTACTTTGTTGATTATGTTTTGGTGATAAAGTCTGTGCTCGCAACACTGGCAGTTTGTCTAAGAGAAGACAAGGTGATGTCTGAAATGTTTATCATGTCCAATCAACAGTCAGCTAGACAATTGCTCGTGTGTCAAGAGCATAGAAAGAAGGCCCTGGACACTGACAGGCGATGTAGCCCATGAAAGACTGTAAACGTACAAGGTTTGGAGTTTCTTTAGAGCAAAAGGAGTCACATTTTGTAAACAGTTTGTGCCCAACTTATACAAATGGATAGAGCTCGATAAGGCTTCATGATGCAAAAATCAGCATTTCAGAGAAATGTAAAAAGTTTCACCGTATAATCAAATGAGTTAATATCTATGTGTTGTCTTGCATTCTTTAACTCTTCTTAAGAAAGACACGCTGGCTTCATGTAATACCTGCACTTAGAGACTTGCAGCCATCATGGTGTTGAAAGCAGTCAACAGAGCGGAGACACTACCTTTGAAAGCCTTTTGACTGTCTTTTATAAAAATTCACTTAGTCTCATGGGAAAAGGAATTCTACCTATACCAGGAAAGGCTATCTGGGATCCTGACCAAAGCTAACATTCACCTGACATTGTTAAGGATGCTTTGCTGCTATGATCTTTACCCAGTGTTTGTTAGTAGATGACATTTCCCAAGACTTCTGATTTTGGCTTTCATTTGTGTAAAATACCACAGCAGATGTTTTATGACTTGGTGGCTCTCTTTGCTAGCTTTCTTTTTGAAACAAGCTTTTTCTTGTTGGGAGGGAGATGGAAAACTCTCAACAGGAGACAGTAGAGATGTACAGTATCCCTGGGTAGTGACAGAGCACCTGCCCCCACAGGCCATGGTTTCACTCTAAGTAGCAACAATCCATGATTTCCCAGATTCTGAATCCACAGGCTCACACCTGTAACTGTTTACAGGACCCCAGAGGTTCCTGGGATTGCCCAGTGGATGATGCCAGCCTGTGTTCTCTTCTAAAAGCACACTGCCAGCCTCTATTAAAGTGCATAAAGACTCTGAGTTACAAATAAAAGAAGGAAAGAAAAACAAATGGCTATATGGCTTCCAGCATCCAGCCTGAAATCCAGAGGCAACAGTGGACCAAGAGAGGGCACGAAGCTTCTCCACTTGTGTGTGGATTAGACTGAAGGTTTGTCACCTGGGGATGATTTGTTATTATTAACTGGAACATTCTTCATGATGTTACCATATTCAACATTCAAGTTTTCTTTCAACTTGTTGAGCTCAAAGTCATGAATAATTTTGATAGTCATTAACTTTTCTCGTTTGACTTTCTCTATGACATCTTTGGGAACATCTGGTATCATCCATGCTAATAAAAATTTAAATAGAAACACAACGTGCTAAGAGAGAGAGAGAGAAAAAAAAAGAAATATCAGTAAGACATATTGTTAGGACCATCAAGAATTTAGCAAGGAGTCCTTACAGGTCCCTTGTGAATCTGATAAATTCTGTTGGACGTAGGAAACACAAAGTTTACCATATTTGTATCTGTGTGTACATGCATATGTGTATCTGTATATACATATTCATACATGTGTTTATCCTATAATTTTCACACAATGGAACTAAATAAATGTCTATTTATTTTATATTTAAGTAACCAATTGGAGAAAAAAAAAGAAAGAAAACTTCACTTTATCTGTGTCCTGTCCTAAGAACCTAATAAAAAATTCTCTAAAATAATCCCAACTTCCTTTAGAAAGGAAAGCTCACACTCAACCATGTAATTGGGGACTTACTGTGAAATGGAAACCTAAGGCATACCAGCCATTTTATTTTAGATTGTTAGGACATTTTAAGGAGTGAAGGGGCCAGGCCTCATGTGGACATTATTGTAGGGCAGAATTGAATACAAGATCATCAGTTTGATATTTCTGTGAGGAGTAGTAGACTGTTCTGGTAGTATGTGGAGACATCTTATTTTTATACCAGAAAGCCATGAACACAGGGCTACAGGCTGTGACATAGTATGGAGCCTATACCCACTTGGTTAGAATCCTTTTCTTTCTCTCCAAGTATGTTTCTTTCTCTTTTCTCACGTGCTTAAAAATGTATGTTAAGACCCAACAAGCAGCTGAAAGAGTCAGATCCAGATATTTGCACCCAACCAATGGACAGAAGCTGCTGACCCCTGTCTTTGAATTAGGGAAAAGCTGGAAGAAGCTGATGAGGAGAGTGACCCTGTAGGAGGACTAGCAGTCTCAATTAACCTGGACCCCGAGATCTCTCAAACACTGGAGCACCAACCAGGCAGTATATACCAGCTGACATGAGGCCCCCAATACATATACAGCAGAGAACTGCCGGACCTGGGTTCAGTCAGAGAAGATGCACCTAACCCTCAAGAAACTGAGGCCCCAGGAAGTTTAGAGATTTGATGGGGTGGGAGGTAAGGGTTGGGGACATCCTTGAGGAGACAGGGGACAGGGAGGAGGTATGGGATGTAGAGCAGTTGGAGGGTGGAATGAGAGGAAAATAAAATCTGGAGTGTAAATAAATAAATAAATAAATAAATAAATAAAAGATTTTTTAAAATGTCTTAATATGGGGCTGGGTGATGATTCAGTGGCTAAGAGGACTGGCTGCTTTCCCAAAGGACATAGGTTCAATTCCCATATCCGCACGGTAGCTAACAAATGTAAATCTGGCTTTCAGGGATCTGACATCATCTTCTGGCCTATGTGGCCACTTTGAGCAAGTGGTACAAGACATACATGCAGGCAAAACACCTGTACACATAAAATGAAATTAATATAAAGTGAAATACATATAAGAAAAATGCCTTAATAAACTGTAGAAGCCTCCGGAGAAGCCAACACCAGGCTCTTGGGTGCCTTTGGATATATTTCCTGGGTGTTTCTCCCTTAAGAGTTTTTAAATTATTTATTGATTGTGTGCATGTATGAACATGTCATGTGGGTGCCATGTAGAAGTTAGTTCTCTTATTCTCTCATGTGAATTCTAGAAATGCAACTTGAATTGTTGACACTGGAGGCAAACACTCCCTCTCTGAGACATATTGCCAGTCCCCTTTCTATTAAACAAGCAAACACCAACCCAACACTGCTTTATACTGGCTATGCTTGAAAGCCTTTTCTACATTGACCCATCTGAGACAGTGGAACTACAGACTGAACTTTTGTGACATGGTGGTTTGAATATGCTTGGCCCAGGGAGTGGCACTATTAGGAGGTGTGGCCTTGCTGGAGGAAGTGTGTCACTGTGGGGGTGGACTTTGAGACCTTCCTCCTAGCTGCCTGGAAGACAGTCTCTTCTTGGCTGTCTTCAAATCAAGATGTAGAACTCGCAACTCCTTCTCTACCACCATGTCTGCCTGCATGCTGCCATGCTTCCTTCTATGATGATAACGGACTAAACTTCTGAAACTGTAAGCCAGTCCCAATTAAATTTTTGCCTTTATAAGAGTTGCCATGGTCATGGTGTCTCTTCATAGAAATGGAAACCCTAAGACAGTGGATTTCTAATGAAAGGTGGGCTCACTACCTCCACATGCTAAGGTTGTTCTGTCATTCTTTTAATCCTCTGACTCTTGAATGGTCAATGCTATTCTATCCATCATGCAATAAAATATCTAATAAGAAAGAAAAAAGAACAAAACAAACAGGAGCCAAAAGGAAAGAAAACTGATGGAGAGAGCCGAGGCATGGTCTCATCTCTTTTCAAGTGGGAAAACATGACCACTGATTTGAGGCAAAACAGGTATTGTAGCAGAGAAACAACAGAGGAAGAAAGAATTTGAAAGGACTCTTTTTGTTTGTTTGCACTCTCGAACTTGAAGAGTATGCTTTCAGATCTAGGGGACTCAGTCAGCATCTACAGCAACCATGTTGTCCAGTAGGGAATAACTTGTTTGTGAAGTTTCAGACTGGCAGATGAGAAAATTCTAAGAGTTTGTTCATTTTTAAGGTCACTAATAATGAAGGAGACTGGATGGCACTGTACTTTATAACAGCATTAGAAGCTAGAAAAAAATGGAACAATGTCTTAAATGGTTTTCAAGATTGTCAAAATTAAGGTTAAAAAATTAATGGAAACAATTTTAGGCTTTTAATTCCAGAACAAATGAATGTAATATTCATAGGAAACCTTTCAATATTCAAGATTTCAAAAAGAAATCACTTGTAATTATTCTTCACAGAGTTCCTGAAAGATGAGTCCAACAAACCAAGGGGGAGGCTGAAAGGAGTTTACTGCCTAGAAGATTGATGTGTGTGTGTGTGTGTGTGTGTGTGTGTGTGTGTGTGTGTGTGTGAGAGAGAGAGAGAGAGAGAGAGAGAGAGAGAGAGAGAGAGAGAGAATGTAAACTTAAGTAGAGAAATGTTTTCAGAGCATATTGCACGGAACAAACTTGGCTAATATTTATAAAGTTATGGCATATAAGATATAAGTTTTGATTAAAGTCTTAGGTGGAACTCTGATGAATACATTATTTTTGAGTTGAGAGTTATTAAATATTAAAGCTGTATCATTGAGTGAATAACCCAGATACCAGCAGGTTCGGAAGTGTTCCTTTGGCTCTTGACCTTGCTGCCATTTCTTTTATTTTGCTGATGCCACGGTGTGTTTACCAATTGTACATGACTAACAAACTCCCATGGAGATGTTGCAACTTATGACAACACATAATATCCTTAAAAGAAAGGTGAAGAAGCAAACTTCTCCATGATAGGTGTGTTTAGAAACGGATGCTTTGAAGAAGAGAAAAAATAGACAGGATAAAAGAAAGAGATGGGTAGAGCCCAGGTCAGCTTACTTCCATTACTATAATGAAGGTCATCTTGGCAGCAAGGACATGCCAAAACTGCATGTTATGGTTATACTTTTCTTCATGGTCGGGAGGGTACCTATAATCTCTGTACCTAAAAAAAGAAAAAGAAAAAAATGAACCATAGGAAGGTGGACATCTAGTTATAGAGAGATGATCTATGGTAGATAGATAGATATCACACATGATAGTCAGATGATGGAGAGATGACTAATCTAGGATAGATATAGATGATAAATATTTGATAGATGATAGGTAGGTAAACAGATATAGACATATAGGTAGATGAGAGATAGATAATCTGTGATAAATAGGTAGATAGGTGATAGATATAGATGACCGGTAGACAGAATGAGAGATGGATGACAGATAGGTATTTAAGGAAAGTTTAATAAAGAGACCTGGCATAAATTTTTATTATTTCTTTTAGGAGATTGGGTACCAATACAGGTCACAAGAAAATAACAGATAATGTTAAACTTTTTCCTATTTGCACAGCTCCAGGCTTGTGCTACTTATTCACAGTATATCCCTAATACAAGATAAACCAGAGGAACTTCTTTAGTCTAATGCAAACTTCTCCCAGTAGAGAGCAAGCTACAATGGCATTTTGTCAAAATCCTCCTCCTATCTGATCCATCTGACTTACTATTTGGACCACTTTTGGTTCCATGAGACTCTGTTTTCCTTTAGATGTATGTACCAATGAAACAATGTTCTCTTTCTGGACTTTTCAGTGCTCAGATTTTCATATTATTCTCTATTACAAATACACTAGACTGATGTTCTTCAAAACCCAGTCCAGCTCTTACAAAGAGATGAAACTAAGAAATCCGACAACAGAGATCTTAGTCTTGAACACGGAGCCATGATCCTTTAGTGTCCAAGTTTGCTGTAGATCAGTGGTTTTGTTTTTCTGATTGTCCTGTAATGGTTTTTTTGCTTTATTAGAATTCTCAAGGAAGAATTCAGGATGAGATTAAAATTAAGATTAAAGGCTTTTGTACATACATGTGTATATATGTCTATTGGTTTGATATATATTGACCATCTATTTATGATTTATCTATTATCTATCTGTATCATCTATTTCTATCATCTATATATCATACTATATTTCTGCTTATCAGTCTATCTATGCATCTATCTATGAATATATCTATCTTCATCATATATTTATATCAGCTGCCTATTTAACTCCATCACCTATCAATTATATATCTCCATCATATATATTTTTCTTGAATCTTTACTATTCTATCATCTATCATCTCTATATCTATCAATCTATCTTCATTATCTACCTATACTATGTTTATTATCTATATATCTATGTATCTACCTATGTATGTATGTATGTATGTATCTATCTATCTATTATCTTCTATTATCTATCATCTATCTACCAAATTACTTGCCTATCTCCATCAGCTATTTATCATATATACATGATCTATATAAATATATATAACATATATATATTTATATAAATATAATTAACCTACCTAGTATTGACAATTATTTTTATACTATGGTATAAAGATCCCCATGGAACATGATACACTGGATATAGTAGTAACAGTTCACATGTCCCTCCCTACATATTCTATGCTGAAGAAAACCTTTAAATAGAATGATGGCTGGTGAGCTGGCCTCATTAATATATTAACATATATTAATATTATATAATATAAATATATATTAATATATATAATTTTATTGTTATTTTTCTATTTCTTAGTATATTTTCTGAGAATAAATGGTAAAATTCAGATAATTATCTATATGGACTGATAGAAAGATGTTGTGGATGAAGTCCAGGGAACATGGGCTAGATAGTAAGGAATATTTTCAAGAATAATTCAAAATTAGCAAATTATTTAAAAAATAATATGACCTCTATCCATAATGTCCCCTTGTTGTCTCAAGTAAACATTTTAGACAATAGGACACACATTAGAAAAAAAGGTAATTTAAGAAAAACATTGAAAGTACAGTGTGAAAACCTAGACAGAAGAACACCTGCAGGTGACGAAGTCTCTTTTCTCCAGGGGTGCTGTGTGGTTCGGAAAGTCAGCTATCAGGAACACTGACAGGCTGTTATTGACATATCCTCTCAAGGGCTCTGTGGAATTCGTTGAGTAGGCATAGAAGTAAACTAGCCGGGGGATGATGTCAGATGTGAATGAGACAATGAAGGCCTGATGGGCAAAGGGAGAAAAAGATGATGAGCTCAGCCCAGGGTTCAAAGTCTGACTTGTATGCAAGCCCACTTTCCTGAGCTCCATGAACGTGAGGTGACTCAAACACCATTCTAAAACACACAAAGGCTCACGGGTAGCATGGGATTAATCTTCCAAGATTTCATAACTACAAAATACCTAAGTCAACAATTGAAACTACGTGTATTTGTTGCTCCAAAGCATGTTCTTTGTCCTAGGTTTTGCCATGGCTCATGTTCCTGATTGACATATTCACTGTTCTTAAAAAAGAATTTCTTTTGTCTGGGCTAGGAGAGAAATAGGCAGGAATATGGGAATTCATTTGTCTGTATCTCTCTGTGTTATGGAATCTATGTGTGCATTTCTATTTGTATTCGTGTTTGTATATATTCTTAAAATCTGTGTGGATGTGCTTATAGGTGTATATGTCTGTATGGGTCTGTATGGATATACCTGTGTGTATTCATGACTACATCTCTCTCTGTATGTCTGTGTGTAGCTGTGTTTTGTGTCTGTATATTGAGTGTGTCTATAGCAGGCTGATGAATGAAAGAATAGAGGGTGGGTTGACACTTAATTGTAGCTTATTACAAATAATTCAGAGCTTCATTCTATGGGGGCATGATTTTTTCCAAGTAAAATGATCACAGAAATAGTTTGCATATTCTAGGTCAGATGAATGCCCTTAGAACCATCTATCTGACTCTGGCACTGGTGCACTTGGTGGTATATATTTAAAAACCCTTTTCTGGGGCTGAAGGGGATTGCATCTCTAGAGGAAGAACAACAATATCAACTAATTGGACCCCCCCCCCCCAAGAGCTCACAGAGACTAAACCACAAACCAAAGACTATACATGGAGGAACCCATGGCTCAAGCTACAAATGTAGCATAGGATTGCCTTATCTGGCATCAATGGGAGGGGAGGTCCTTGGTCCTGTGGAAGCTCTATGTCCCAGTGTAGGGGGATGATAGAGCAAAGAGGTAGGGGTGGCTGAATGGGTGAGGGAGCACCATCATAGAGGCAAGGGGGAGGGGGATGTGATGAGGGGTTTGCAGAGAGGAGACCAGGAAGGGGGACAACATTTGAAATGTAAATAAATAAAATAACCAGTTTTTAAAAAGACAAAAATAATAAAAAATAAAACCCTTTTCTGTTCTTCTATGGCAATGAGTTATATTTTGTATTTCTGCTTATTAAATACTTCTGACACCCTTTTCTCACAATTGATGATTTCAAACAGATTTTAAAAAACTGGCACAGAGCAGTGTCTCATAGTTTCCATGGGTGTGGAGTTTTTTTTTTTTTTTTTGTTTGTTTTTTTCAACAAGTTAGCTCTTGCTTTATGCAGTACTTGTATACATTACTCTTTTATTTTCTAAGTTGACTGTGATTAATTTTTATTTCTTTACTGCTTCTATTCAGGTGTTGTGTCTGAGTTTTCCTTTGGCAGCTGAAGTCATATGCTTAGGGTAGGTTTCCCTATTTTAGTTTTTAAAGAGTATTAGTAGCTAATGATTTTTCTGTAACCATTCTCTAGCTCATTTCTCCATGTTCCCATTGTATTTAACCTTTACAATTTCAACAATGTCTCCATTACATAAAGCTTTCTAAAATAAATCACAAATATTCAATTGTCAAATCTCCTTTTGATTATCTCAGTAAAACTTCAGTAGAAAAAAAACATAATTTTGATAAATAAGAAGGCAATGCAATTAGTATTTGTTAAATGTCATTTTAAAAATCATCTTGCAATAAATAAAAATAAATAAGTTTGTATTTATATGTACATATGTGTAAAATCACTTCTTGACTGCATTGTTCAAACACGTTACATTACCATTCATTTTCTGCCTAGATTGGTGCAACCTGTAAAACAACATCATGAAATTCCAACGAGAAAGTACAGTTTTCTTTCTATTGTTCTTCCTTAGAAAATGGCGCTTAAGATAGCTTGTCCTTACAAACCATCATTGTGGTGAAATTGGTGCCATTGAGGATTGAGTTAGGCGCCATTCACATTTCTCCACCCCAACAGATACAAAAAGAAATGCAGAGTCGTCCCATGGAAAGAGGCACACTTACATTAGTTGCAACAGAAACGATGGCCATCCCATAAAGAATATCTTGCCAGACACCTATGGAGTGAGCTTTTGCCGCGACAGGTCTCCTGTACTGAGTTGTCAGCTTCCAGGCATCCACTCGGATTCCCATAATGTTGTTCAAGAGAGCAAACAGGGGTGCCAGGGGAAAAGAGGCCACAAACAGCGTGACAAACCCGAACTGGATAACTGAAGAGATACGAGTCATCCATCATTACGATACAGAAAGGAGGTCCATTCATCCAGTTCCTGCCACCTGTACACTGACCACTTTTCAGCTGATTTGTTAGGAAGTCAATAAATAATAATGCTGATTCACCCCTCCTTGCTTTTTAAAGAACCAATAAATAACCTGAGGCAGAGGCAGTGTGGGTTTTCAGGGTGTTAGTCGCAGAACTATACCTAGAAAACTAGCTAATATATTTAACTTCAGTATCTTCAACATGAAAAATAAATATAGCTAATAAGTCCACTGCAAAATTATCTCATGATGAAAAGAATAAGTAAGGAGTTTTTAGTATAAACTAATTATTGGTTGACTCTCAATGCACAGAAGCTAATTTTGTTATAAATATTTCACATCTTTATGTCAGTACCAATGTATCCTGCCTGATTTTATATATATATATATATATATATATATATATATATATATATATATTCATGTCCTATCCATACATCTCTCTGCCATCAATTCTTCCACCTATTCATTTATCCATCTTTATGCAATCCATATACCCATCCACCATATGTGTGTATGTGCCATCCATCTACCCACCTATCCATCTATCCACCTATCCATCAATCTATTCACCATACATCTACACATACATAAAATCACATATCCTTCTGTCTCCTAATATTTATATATCTGCCATCATTCATCCATCTGCCATCTACCCATTTATCCACCATGCATCCATGTATCCATCTATCTAATCATCCATCCATCCATCCATCCATTCATCATTTTCATTCAATAATACCAAGCATCTACCATACATAAAGAAATTGTAAGAAATGAAAACTATTGATTTTATTAGTGGTGATACTGCCTCAGAGCCATGATTGGAAATTACCTGTTTCCAAGTACTCATAGAACAGCCCACGATGTCCATAAATCTGAAGGTCATGATCTTGCTCCCAACGACTATACAGTTTCTCAGAGTGGGCTCGGGTTCTTCGGCGTCTCCACCAATTAAAAATCAAGCTGTCAGAAAGGATAAAAGTTGACATGTGAAGAAAGAAGTCAGAGTGCCAGTGTGTTAAGTCTGGAAACTATCAGAAAGAAAGACTAAGTACCTTAAGTTAGCACAATAGAAGATACAGTCCAAATGAAAACCCAGTATAGTTTTTTCCATAAGTGGTGGTAGTTAGGTTAATAGAGCATATTAAGGGGGATGGTCAGGGCTTGGAGTAATGGCCAATATCTATGCCTCTGAATGCTCAGAAAATGTTTACAGAAATGAGAAACTGAGTGTAACAGAAAAAAATGTACACAAAAGGAAAAGCAGAGGTTTATTTAAGTAAATGCAATATATTACAAGACACTAACCAACCAAATTCTATACCATATAAGATAGATTTTGGTAGTGTTGGATTATGCCAAGGAATAAGTTTGTTTTTTAACTAGCAAATTCATCAATATAATAGACACACTGACAGAGTTAATGTTAAACACAAAAGCACTTGGTATCAAATACCTTCTTAAGTTTGCTTCTAACAGATAATCCTAGAACTAAGTTAGCTAAATCTGATTAAAAGAGACCAACAAAACAGGAAAATGTCCTCATCAGTGTGAAGAGCATTTGAAATAAAAACCAAAGTGAGAATGTGTATGGCCATATTCAAGTGAATGGTATAAAAATAAATCAATGAAATAAAACAAACACTGGGCTGTGGTTATTAAACAGAATGTGCGGCTGCTGGATAGTAGATCCTTAACTTTTTGAAATGGGAAAAAAAAACACATTTACAGTCTTTCAAAACAAATAAACAAATAACTCAAAACAAAATTTAACAAAGATCCAAGACAATAAGATGGGATGCTCAACTTGAATTTCAAAGTCTGCATTTTTATGCATTTAAAGCAGTAGCTTCCAACCAGAGTGATTTCGCCAGGGAAGCTTTGCAATATTGGGAAATATTTTTCAGTTGTCACAATGGGGAGGAGATGGCCAAGCAACCACTTCACAGTGACTCATGAAGAAGAAAGAACAAGTGAGGATGCATAGGTCTTTCTTAGAAGGAGTAACTAAATACCCAAGGGAGCAAATATGGAGACAAAGTGTGGGACAGAATCTGAAGGAGAGGTTGTATGGAGACCATTCCACCTGGGTATTCATTCCGTGTGCAGTCACCAAAAATAGACGCTGATATGGATGTCAGGAAGGGAAAGCTGACAGCAGCCTGATAAGGCTGTCTCCTTAGAGGTCCCCCAGAGTCTGACATACCCAGAGACAGATACTCAAAGCTATCCATTAATCTGATCAAAGGTTCCCAATGGAGGAGTTAGAGAGTAAACTGAAGGAGCCTTAAGGGTTGGTGGCCCCCATGAGGAGAGCAACAATACCAACCAGCCAGAGCTCCCCAGGGTCTAAACCACCAGCCTAGGAGCACATATGGAGAGACACATGACTCCAGCTGTATATGCAGGGGAGGATGGCCGTGTTGGGCATAGGTGGGAGACAAGGTCATTGGTACCTTGAAGGTTGAGCACTGAGTGGGGCGGGGGAAGCTGAGGGTGGGGAGGGGGATTGGGGGTAAGTGGGTGAACACCCTCATAGAAGCAGGAGGAGGGGGGTTGGGATAAGGGGTTCCTGGGTGGTGGTGGGAACTCGGTAAGGGGATAAAATTTGAAATGTAAATATTATATCCAATAAAAGAGGGAAAAAAAGAAAAGCAGTTAGGACCAACATCCTTAATAAAATGTCAGCCCTCTTAAAAAAAACTATCTTGATACTAAAATTTGTTTTGAGAATTGTATATTGCAGAATGATCAGCCTTGGTGTATCTACTCAACAAGCAAGCTGGGCAGAACTGCTCAAACCTCTGAGGTCTGGGAATTCCATCTGGAGGCAGTGAAGACACAGCATCAGAGGCTTGTCAATTTGCTCTCCCCCCAACGCCTCTTCTAATATCTCAACGCCCATAATAAGCTTGAAGAAGCTAATGAAGAGTCAGCGCCCCTATTCCCCGGGCTTGGGCACTAAGGTGGTAAATGTTGGACTGTCTTTCTAGGGAAAAGTAGTGGTTTTGTGGGAATAGAGAGGATTAGCTAGGGGTTAATTGCATAGCCATAACCTATTAGTAGAAATCTGTATAATTAGTATCAAGATGAAGATATAAATTCTTAAATGGCACCAATTTACTTTGATTACAAATTTTAAAGTTTTCATTGGCATGAGTTTCTTATTGATATAAGAGTGAGATGAATATTGTTACTCTCATAGGCATTATACCAGTATAACACATTTAGGAATACAAGGCTTAGACCCAGTCCTTCTTTAACTTTTTAAACTGATTTGAGATGGTCAGCCTGTGAGTTAAGGGACTATAGCAAATTCATGGCTTGGAGTTTATTATAAGGGTGTACTCTATGTTTTATTTAGAAATAGCTGAGTGGAGTTAACAGGCAACAGTCCAGATTACCTTACATGGATAGTTGGTTTTCAAAACATCAGAAATCCATAGAATTGACATGACAAACATTTCTGTATTAATGTTCATGTTTTATTAGAGACCTGTCTGCTCCTGACAGCTTCCTGTCTTGGATTCTAAGAAGAAATTGAGCATCCTTGGAGTTACTCCAATTGTGGTGAGACAGCCACTAGGCAAGAATTGCCTCTTTCCTTCTACAGACAAATTACTGTCCAGAAAAGGACACACTTGCAGAATAGGCGACTGATTATATCTGCCTAGACAGAGTAATCAGCCCTTAATAATTCTGCAGCACTAAGGTCTGTCAGATGATCCTGGGCCAGAAGGTGGAAGAACAGATGCTCCAACGTTTTGAAGTAGAGCGAGTGTCCAGGTGTTCAGAGGTCTCTATAAATTGGCTAAGTTTTAGAAGCTAATCTTTGTGCTTCCCACAATTATAGTTAACTCAGTCATTCTGGATTTCTGACGGGGTTGAAAACTTATAGCCTCATAGCCAATCCTGACTATTTACTTTGAGACAAAAGATTTGAGTGAATGGTCGTCAGCTGACATTCATTCTAAATCCAGGTTCAGAACTAAATGTTTCAGTTAGGATAGACGACAGAGGTGCTGGTTAGTCAACAATAGGTATTAGGACTATCCTGTACCTCACTGGTACAAATTGGCATAATTATGCTCTAATTATATTTTGAGAGAAAAGTTTCATTTTAACAGGAAGGGTGATATGTAGGAGGAGCTTAGGTGGGAGGAGTACTGAGAGGAAGAGATGGAGTAAGAAGAGGAGGAGAAGAAGGAGAGTAGAAGCTAGGTGATGAAAGAGAGAAAGAAGGGGGAGACAGGGAGGCAGATGTTCATGTATCTCCACCAGTCAAAGATAGTGGTTATATCTAGGTTGGGTAGTAGGTTACACCTCTGATTGAACAATACCAAACTTATAAAGCCTGTGATTAACATTTTTAAAAAAATGTATAAATACAAAAAGGAAAAGAGGGCATGGAATAGGGGTTTTCTAAGGGGGGGAAATGGGGAAAGGGGATGGCATCTGAAGTGTAAATAAAATATCTAATAAAAAAAATTATCCTGCAGTGCAAATGGAAACATGGAGATGCCTCAAGTAACTCATGACTCAGTGACCTCATGATATTACTGAAAATCAAAAACAAAAAATTATGATAAAAACATATTTTATACACAAATGCTTAAAAAAGAAGAACAGAGCTGGTAGCTAATGCTTTTGAAGCATTACTGCAAATTAAAAAAAAAAAGATAAGCAGCCAGGTAGGAAAGGTATCGAACAGCATGAACAAGTGCACATTTCCAAAGAAGACACAAACAGCCAGAGAGCTATCCTCTCATGTTAATTAATCAGGTAAATAAAAAATAAAACCTAAAGAGACAGAGTTCATATGTGCTAATGGATGAATGGATAAATAACATTATCACATGGACTGCTGCTGCAATTATGTGTTGAAAGGAGTAAGAATAATTATTTATATATATATAGCTTAGATCCAAACTGAAACATCAGAAGGGGGAAAAAAGGAGGGTACACAGAGTTGAGTGGCGTGGGGATACTTAGGGATCCCCAATGATCCTCTGTGAGCTCCTATGCACAGAGATTGCTGGATTCCCACAGCACACTTAATGACCTTTAATTCTATACTAATTAATTCTGCTGTTAAAATCATTTTTATTACCTATGATCTATTTGAAGCTATTTTTGAATAACTGAGATTTGCCTAAAATCAAATTTTATATTTTGTGTATAAGTGTCTAATTTTCTTCAACGTTTCCTAAAATGAAAGCTAAGCTTACTGGATCTATCTATCTATCTATCTATCTATCTATCTATCTATCTATCTATCTATTATTTTTGCAACCAGGCCAAAAATAAATTAGTCATGTTTGTACATATCACGGATTTCTGACATCTTCATTTCTCCCCATTATCTACAAAACTAGTCTGTCAGCAATCCCATACTCCTGTCACTAACAAAGTTTTATACTGAGTTTTACAATCAGGTGGAGTAATAACTCTATCATTATTCCCTAGTTTCTTAACCTCCCACATAATATTTAGAATCTGCTTGTCTATATAGAAAATAATGCTGATATTTTCATGACATATATGCATGTGTCAACATAGGGAAAAGAGGACAGTTTTACTATGTTGTGTTATTCAGTCCAGAAACACATCATTTCTCTCCATTAATATGTTTTCAATATCATACAATAAATAGGAAATAAACCCAACCCCTGGCTTCCAATTGCTTCTAAAAGAGTATCAATCCCCATACAAACTGAGGCCTTTATTATCCTTTCTCTTTTCATTGGTGGAAATATTCCTCTGATGTATGCAATCAGCTGGTATTTTTGTTATATGTACATTTATGTAACATATATGTACATAAATTTACATGCATATAAATTGTTTATTATACTTGTGTTGGAAGAGGGAGCAATTGTTTTACAAATGACCTAAGTTCTCTAGTGTTTCTATGCCTATACAAGATAACACAGAATTTAAAAACAAACAAACAAATAAACAAACAAACTTCAAAGGTTCAATATTTAGCAATAGTTACAATTAAATATAACATCCAAGGGTTCAGGCACCATCTGGTAAGAGGGGGCAGAAAGACTGTAAAAACCAGAGGTAAGAACTGGAATCGAGTGGAGCGGTGTCTCCTGGAGAGGGCAACGCTCTTGTACTCATGCACTGACAGGCCCTGTGGCTATTACACACAACCTCAAAACAGTCAACATTCCAGACTGAAGTTGTATGTGTGTGTGTGTGTGTGTGTGTGTGTGTGTGTGTGTGTGGTCATGAGCCATCAATCTTGGATGATGTATTCTGGAGAGTGGGAGTCATCTTTCTTTAAAACTGTGGCCCCTGGTAGGTTGACCAACCTGCAGTGGATGGCCACACACTCAAGAGTACATGGACAGTATAAATGGACCTACTGGAGCACAGCAAAAGAAAAGTGAAAAAGAGAAGAGGAAGTTAGAAGTGGGTGGTGAGATAGAGAGTAGTGGCTCTAAGAGGAGTTAGGGGGAAGAGCAGAGTGAATAGGACTAAAGTATACTATATGCATTTATGGAATTCTCAAAGAACCAATATGAATTCTATATCAACATTTTAAATTACAAAAGTATAATATGCAATATGTAGAATAAGCTACTGAGGATCTAATATGTTGATTTCCCCAGTTAAATCTTTATAGCTTCACTCAAGCAACAGAAATGCACATTTAAAAGCTCCACTCAGTGTGAAGTTCATGCCTTTAATCTTAGCACACCAGACTGATGGATCTCTGTGAATTGTGAGTTCCAGGACAGCCAGAGCCACATGGTGAGATGCTGTCTCAAAGGGGGAACAACAACACACAAAAAAAAACCCCAAACCAAAAACACAACAACAAAAAACCCTCTATGCTGAAACATCACATTGTATTCAGTAAATATGTATATGCAAATGAGTATATACAAGTATACAAATTTTATTTGTCATTAAAAATAAAACTAAAAACAAAACAAAATGAAACAGCACCCCCCCTCCCAGCTTTTATGGCCACACCAATACAACCAAAGCCTTTATTATAGAGGCATCCTGCACTGTTCACTGGACATGAATTATTTCTGTTTGTATAGATGTTTTACTGACAAAAATAACTTGACAGTAATAAATATACCTATCTTCTTGCACTTATTTAAATCACATATGCAATGGGTGAGTCATACGTACGGTTGACAGGCTTCATGGATGTTTCCAAAAAGCTGTTTACCAATCATGATGATGGTTAGCTGGGTGGTCAGCTCTACCAGGCAGCCTGCAGGACCACACTATTCAGAAACAAGAGAGGAGAAAACAGAGAAGAGGAGGAGAAACAGAATTTTTGCAACATCTGGAATGTTTGAAACTCAAGAAGTTAAAGTCAGGAGTTATAATATGGTCGGGCAAGGCAGTGATAGAATTCAGGAGCCAATCAGCCCTGTAGACCATTTACCAGTGTAGCTGTATCACATCTACTTGTGTACTGTGCTTCTTAGTTTTATTCTTAAACAACAACAACAAAATATGAATCCTTATGTCTGTCTAGGCTAGGGTTAAAAAGTGGCATAATTTTCATGTGACCAGTTAAGAAAACATTTGTCATGTCTAATGAGCCATAGAAGAGCCCCTTCTTGAGTCATGAACCTTTGCTGGATTCTTTCAGGACTAAAAGTCCTATTCTACTTACTTTATATTTTACTGCCAAACCATAGATAGACTCTTTGGTAGTGTCAATTGTCAACCTGTTAAAATGTAGCAGAACCAAAGAGCCTCTGGACATGCATATGGAAGATGGAATTCTGGATAAGGATAAGTGGAGAAAGGAAGCTGAGCGGCAGCAGGCATTCATTGCTCTCTAATTTCTGACTGTGGATGAGATCTGAACAGTTGCCTCAAGTTTCTGGTGCCTTGAATTTCCTGCCATGATTGACTGTACTCTTGGATAGTTAGAAGAAATAAACCCTTTAACCTTTAAGTTGATTTTTCAGGGTATTTTATCATAGCAACAGAAAAAGAAGCCAAGACAGGCTCCAAATCAAGTTTTGCTCAAAGAAAACTCAAATATCTAACAGATGATAAAACTGATAGATGGATGGAGTGTCAGAAGCAATCTAGGATAGGTTAAAAACTAACAAATGACTTCCTAGATATGATCCATTGTTTTAATGGGCTTGATGGGTAAAATTGCAAGGCCTTTAGAAATCTCATCTCAGGATTTATTCCCATTATTGTTATGTCTTTTCTGTCACTATTAAGTTAGTCTAACAATTCCTGGGCATTAGCCTACCCTAGTAGGCAGATCTTATGTAGATCAATGAAGATGTACTCACTTGTAGTAATGCTATTGTAGACAAATTGATGATTTCATATTTCTTAATAATGATTCTATAGAATTCCTAAATTTTGCCGGGCAGTGGTGGCGCATGCCTTTAAGCCCAGCACTTGGGAAGCAGAGGTAGGTGGATTTCTGAGTTCGAGGCCAGCCTGGTCTACAGAGTGAGTTCCAGGACAGACAGGGCTACACAGAGAAACCCTGTCTCAAAAAAATAAAAAAAATGAGAATTCCTAAATTCATACAAGTAATTTTGAGCTCTTTATAGTATGAAAACTGTAATTAGAGTTCTGAAAACCCTCCTGTGTCACAGGCTAATTGTACTCAGATAGAAAGAAGACTTGGAACATATTTACAATCAGAGAAAACAATCTTTCTAGGCTATTTGTGAAACTATTATCTGATAATTAAATGTAATAAACTAGGGATGTACAATTTTCTGTAGGTAAAAAGACAAAAGATAAAATATTGACTGGATTTATCTATACAAAACTTCAAAATTAATGAGACACAAGGCAGGTGATTTGCCTCTTGACAAAACTGTGCTAACTTATGACATAAGAATTATTGTTTTAAACTTTTAATGAATTGTGGAGCTAGTAACAGATAATGAAAGTTTAATTGGGTACTAGTCTTAATGCAAACACATGTAAACACTCCTGATGAAACTCCTTATTCGATGTATTGACTTGAATTAATGTCTTAAACTTGTGATGAACTTGTTTTGGAATGTAAAACCACTTAGAAAACCATGTGATTCATTCTGTAAAAGTATAACAACTAAGAATGATGACAATAAGAGACAGGATTTCTTTCATTCATCAATAAAAAGAAAACTTTTTTTTTCTTTCACTAATAGAGAGATGAGCTTTTCTTCTTTCAACAATAAAGAAGATGAGGTTTTCTCTTTCTTAGGGTTTTTTCCCTTACTTTTGGCAATAAAAACGTAGAAGCAGTTTCTTTCTCTGAGCAAAAAGGTTGTTATTTTGCATCTGGAGTGAGTTTCTTCTGCATTGGTACTTGCTCAATGAAACTTGCTGTGGGGGATTTTGCTTCATCTTTATTCATCATGTGTGTGTGTGTGTGTGTGTGTGTGTGTGTGTGTGTGTGTGTGTAAATATACATGGACACTTGTGGAACTGATGAGACAAGTGGTTAGGGGCAACCAGAATGTTTGTCTATGAGTGCATGTGTGTCTGTGCTTATTGCCTGTATAAGAGATTTTCTTTCTGCATGCCCGACATTCTTTTCCTGGCTCTCAAGGCGTTAAGGAACTCCAAATCTCTTACCTGAACAGTGAAAGGACTTTATGGAGAAAAGAACAAAGAGCCAGAATAACCGCACATTTACTTACCCTCACCCCCCACCCCCGACTCCCCACTGAACAGATGTTATTACCTGAAGCCAGCAGTTTCTGGCTCCAGAATAACAGAGAGTTAAGCAAGGTAAATAAATATTCTTCATAGTAAACTACTTTTACTCTCACAAAACCAACTTTTGCTCCACCTCAGTCTGCCAGTGCTACACCCCCAATGGCTGCCGTCCAGAGAGAACAGATGCTAGACAGGCTCCCAGCAATGGAGTCAGTGTCGACTTCTACAACTTGACAGTATCTGAGTTAGTGCTAGAGAGAAAGGCAGGTCTTAATTATCTGAAGCCACACATCTGACCTAGAAGAGAGTTCTTACCTCTTCGCTTCTCCATATGTTGAACATATATGTGTACCTCCCAGGATATCCCACGAACTTCCCTTTAAAGAAGGCCACATAGAAGCAAGATGAGTAATAGTTCACAAACTGGAAGAGAAACATCTTCAGAGTGAGGCTGCTCTCATACTCCTGGTGAGTTCGAGGTAGCTCTGCCAATAATAACCATCAAGGATAAATGCATTTCCTTGAATGCTAAACTTAGAATGCTATTCATACCATTTAAAAATGTGTGAAAATGCTCTTAACTCTGACCTCAGTTGATCAATATTAAAAAGTTTTTTGTTTGTGTTGGCTTTCTATTGGTCATGTTGTGTTGATCCCACAGCTGTGAAAGTCTAGGAAGCAGTCACTACATTTAATGTTGAAATTTTTCTAGGAATAAGACTGAATGTGCAATTTGAATGCCCATAAGATTGGAAATACCTGTCCCCATCACTGCTACACAGTACTGATAATCCCATCATGCTTATCTCCCCTTTACCCATGGTCCAGCCAGTTGAAACCAGGTTAACTTATGCCAAGGGCTAAGATGTTTCTAACTACATTATATTTTGCTCTCATGAACTTAACTTGCAAATGCTGGCAGCGCTAGCACGTGCTTTCTCTTTCCGTCATTAAAAATGCAGTCACAGTTTGTAATTTAACAAATTCTAAAGATAGGAAAATATTAAATTCTTTCCTGAGCCTGTTAGAGCACTGTAAAGAGCCCAAGGAGTAAGGGAACACACTTTATTTCATAAGTTGATAATTTATCAGTGAAACAGCTGACCCGGATACTCCCAACGACACTTTCAGAAGTAGGACAAAATAATTTTAAGGACCCAGTATCTTCCATTTTGATGAAGCTCACTTGCATGTATTAAAAATGTCTCCGACAGGTGGTCAGAAATGCTTTGCACTAAAGCATTTTAAGAACAGTTTATTTGTTAAGATTTGTTCACTTGGTTTTGCCTAGAGAATGTAAACCTGACTTAGAACTCAAAATTTCAAGATGATGCAAGGACCACGTCAAAGCAGTGCTTGCCCAGTGCTCTTCCTGCCTCAATGTGAAGCAGTGGTGTGAACTTACGGCCTGGGTAGGGCAGAAGGAGTGCTGTGGGCAGGGATGCCCTTGTCTACTAAGTGGTAGCCTGGTCTATTGCTAACTTGTTCAGAATTGATGCTCTTTTCAGCACTCCTTGCTGAAATCCTACAACTCCACCATCTTCCCCTTTGAGGAGAAAATGTAAAACTTCAGCAAGAAAATAATCTACGTTTCAACAGACAGGTGCTGCCTAAACAGACAGGTACCATGTTCTAGATTCAAGTAAGAGGGACGGATGCAGTGTCTTGCTTTCATTATGTCTTTTCTTATTTCATAATGAATTCCAGAAGCAAATACCTTTCAAGTACAAAAGGAAACAATCTCATGATTTTAGTACAACGTAGATTCTGACCAGGGTTCAGCTGGGTCCACCCAGGAAATGTTGAGATAAGAGGCCTCAAAAAACGGTCAAGGAGTCCTGAACTTTTTAGAGTTTTCTTGCTTCCAATATGAAATAACTGAATGTGGATCTTAAGGAATTCTTAAAAATTAGGTGTGGATTTACTTAGAGCATAAAACAGCCTGATAATGGATGTCTTCAAATGTCAACAACGTGAGAGAGAGAGAGAGAGAGCGTTCAAAGATGGAGGCGCAATGTTGGCTGCAACCCATGTCTAAATCACTCTTCATAATTTGGCCAGCTTACCCATTTTCGTAATCCAGGTAGATATCCTTTCATAAAAAAAATTCAGTATCAAGATGACAATGCAGCTCAGGCACGATGCAGAGAGAGCGGTGGCCAGCTGTGGGGTAAAGAAGCTTTTCACGTTCTGCAGGGTGTCTTCGCTTTCCATGAAGCTGGCAAAAGTAGCAAAGACTGACAGGCGGTAGACAATGATGGACACCATGCTGCTGAGGAGGAGAGCCATCTGAGGGGAGAGCCAAGACTCACTGGGTGTGCCATTTTCCCATTTTGTTATATTTGCACAGCAGCACCTTGGGCAAAGCAATTTTTCTTACCATAGAGGCAATAGGTAGGCCATTGACAAGGTAGAAGGCTTAAAGAGAAACGATTTGGTGGCTATGGGTTCAACATAAAATAGAAAAAAACTGTGATGAATCATATTCTCAGCTTGACAGGAGACAAGCCTCTGGACGTGTCTGTTGCTAGGTTTATCTAGATTAAGTTAATTGAGGTAGAAAGAACCACTTTAACTGGGGGTTATACCACTCCATGGGCCTGAGATCTGGGCAGAAATATAAAAGGGAAAGTGAACTGAGTGCCAGCATCTATCTCTCTTTGCTTTGTGACTGTGCATGCAACATGACATGTTTCCTCATGCTCCTATTGCCACACATGCTGTGCTGTGGTGGTGTATATTCTGGAACCATGAACTAAAATAAAAACAAACTCCTTCTCCCTTCAGTTGATTCTTGTCAGTTACTTCATAGCAATATGAGAGGTGGCTACAATTCATCTTTTTCATTCATTTTCTCATAGTGTTTATAAATGACAACCATATTTGTGCATCTTACCCCAGTCTACTATGTTTTGATGTAGCTTTTAAAGTCAGTCTATCATCTATCATTTATCCTTTGTCTGTCTATTATCTATCTGTTTATCTATCTATCTATCTATCTATCTATCTATCTATCTATCTAATCTACCTATCTATCTGTCTGCTTGTTTCTATGCTTGTCTGTCATCTATGTACCCTTCATCTATCTATCTATCTATCTATCTATCTATCTATCTATCTATCTATCTATTATCTATATAGATTATTTTTATCAATATAAATTATCTTTTAAAATTTTAAAAAAATAAAAAATAATCTTGAACCAGAGATTATTTAACTATGTGGCCACAAATGAATTCCCCTTTCATGGAACATTTGCCAGAACACTAGGCTTTAGTGACATAGTTCCCACATCATTGTATACACTGTACATTGCAAAGCAGCTCCATATCAATTCAATGACTGGGAAACTCTATTCCAAAGTTGAAGAAGAAAATCAAATTGACTGATAAATAGAAAAATAGAACAACCATTCTAGGACCATGCTTCCGAGTTAATTTCTCAGGATTGAGCCTGAGGTGCCCAGATATGTCTGTACCCATATCTATTCATTTTTTTTCCTCTAAAAGTTGTTATGTAAGCTAAAAAGTGTATGCCAACCAACTATTTCAAGATATAAAAATATTTTAATAATAACTGTTTAAAAGTATAGTGTATATACAATGGAAATGTTAAAACACAGTCTATAACAGTTAATTTGTAGTTTAATAGTTTACACCTTCAATTAAAATTCTCTCACCCCTCTTTATTAAATTAAAGGCTAACTGTAGAACGTATACAAATTAGGAAGGGGAAGGAAATGAAAAAATCATGTTGGCAAATTAATGTGTTAGCTATAGATGTGGAGAGAAACCCACTCCCTCACCACAGGAATTGTCTTCCTCGGATTTTATTTTGGTTATTTAAACAAGAAAAAAGAAGTTTCATAGTTTAATTGCTCAGTCACATGTATAGATACTTTAAGGGAAATACAGGCCAATGAATGATGTTGATAACACTAACTAGAGACTGCAAGATTAATGTGACACTCTTCTTTGGTTTCAAGGTATCAGTCAATGAGACATACAGGAAAGGATTGTGAAGTCAGAGATTTTCCCCCTGTCCCCCATTTCTTTCCACAAATTTCAATATTGGGAAAAATCTATGTAAATTATGGCATGCTTTGTATAAGAGGCAATGTAGGAAAAATGGAACACTGTAGAAATAATCTGAGAAGTGATACAGAGAGACCTGTAGAGATTCCTGTGGTCCATAGATGACTATGTTTATAGAAATGATAAAGGATTCCAAAATGCTGCTTACCCCGAAGGTCACTGTGGTCCCTGACACAAAGTACCATGGGAGGCGATGGCATAGAGGCATGTGCGGTTCCATTTCCTGTAATATTAGAAAAATGACAAAGTAACACTTTGTTCTCACAGTTGAGACTCCAAATGGCAGTAGAAATATCAAGGAGTACACTGAAGGTAGAGCTCACAGAGTTGGCTCTCTCATCACATGGCTCATGGAAAGTGACACCTTCCCTTGAATAGAAGGCCATTAGACCACAAGAGACATTTCACCTAAGATAAAAGAGATAATTGAGGCAACCTGTTTCCTAAGTGCTGGGTTGCAGTGGCCTCCATGGCTTGACAGAGAAGAGACAAAGCCCAGCTCTAGCCACTGAGATACAGTGAGACTCAATTTAATACCATCTGCAATGTCCCCTACTTGCTTTATAGCATATGAAGTCCCCAAACAACAGGTCAGGCTTTTCTACCTCAGTCATCATAGGTGTTACCATACAAGATAATAATATGATCAACTAACATTCTGAGCCACAGTCAAACATATATTTTTTATTTATGAAGTAAATAAATACAGGAAAAGAAAGCTGTCAGGAGACATGAAAACCATGAAATTCTATAAAAAACAAGATTCTACATTTATGGATATTCGGGTTGGACCAAGAGCTATAGAACTTCACTAGAATGAGAAGCCTTCTAAGAGCTCCATTGAATATGCAGACTTTGCATACATGTGTTCACATGAGATCTTTCACATTATGTCCCTGTGTGTACCCAGCTAGTGACCACTGTGTGTACACATACCTACACATATGGACCATCAATACAGACCCACAAGTGAGAGTTCTGTTTAGGCTTAAACATTAAAATGTATAGCCAGAAATGAAAGTTTTTGCTTCTTTATTTCCATTTCAGTAAGGCTAAATGAAGTGAATGAACCAGGGAGAATTTATACATACTTTTTGCCCACACTTAAACCCCCAGTTCAATCTTTTATTCTGTCAATTTTGGGTGAAACTAAGAGGGCTGCACTATGAAATACACACACACACACACACACACACACACACACACACACACACGCACACACGCACACACACACACACAGTGTCATTATTCTATCCAATGTCTTTTTCTAAAACCTGGTTTGATTTGAATAATAAATGTTCCTCCTAGGCTCATGCATTTGAACACTTAGCCTCTAGCTGATGGCACTGTATGGAACCTTTAGGAGGTGTAATCTTTTTTTTGTTGTTGTTGTTGTTTTTTATTGGATATTTTATTTACATTTCAGATGCCATCCGCTTTCCCCATTTCCCCTCCCTAGAAAACCCCTATCCCATATCCCCTTCTCCTTTTTGCTTTTATATATATTTTTTAATGTTAACCAATGGCTTTATAAATTTGGTAATATTCAATATCAATCAGAAGTGTAACCTAATACCAACCTAGATGTATCAACTAACTTTGACTGGCGGAGACATGTGAACATCTGCCTCCATGTCTGGCCCCCCTCTCTCTTTCTCTCTCATCACCTAGCTCTAGGAGGTGTAATCTTGCTGGAGGAAGTATATCAGTGTGAGAGTCTTTGAGTATCTTTAGGCTAACTCCACTTTCACTTCTCTCTTCTCTCTTCTCTCTTCTCTCTTCTCTCTTCTCTCTTCTCTCTTCTCTATTCTCTCTCTCTCCAGCCCCTGCTGCTTTCTGCTTCCTGTGTATGGATGAATATGATTCCTGATTTAGCTACTGTGTGTTTCCTGACCTTATGGATTTTCCCTTTGTCACCTAACAAAAACGAAACTCTCTTCTATAGGTTGCATTTGGCTATTGTATTTTATCATAACAACAACAATAAATAGTAAGTCACACAACACTCAGAATAACCAGATGTTATACATATTGGGCATTTTTGTGATATTTCAATAAAATTTAGGAGACATTTGGCTAATTCTTAAAGTGTGAAAAGAATTTTGGGAGTTACACTGCAGTGGTGCCCTTAAGAAAGGAGGGGTATCTACAAAGGACATGGAATCTGACGTGGGGTACACATTCTCATAGAAATTTGGGGATCCTAGCCTATGTAGCTAGCATTCTGGCTTCTGGGGGCAAGGAATTTTCTACCTTCACACAAGAACAGTGAAGTTACACAAAGTGTAAGGCCTCAATCAAGAATACACAGCCAGTTTTATGGTTCAAGAATTGAAAACTAGAACTTTCTCAGCTCCAAAGAAGTGACTTTTCCATGGCAATCAATGTAAAAGCACCATGCAAAGAGAAATTTGATTAAATAAAGTCTTCACTCTTAAATCCCTATCTTTATACAATTATTGTTTAAGCTTAACACATTATCTCACTTCCATTCACATTAGCTTCTAGTTCCCTTTTTATCATCTAGCAGTAAAATCACCTGTTCAGTGTTCTGATATATTGGATTGGCTTTAAAAGTAATCTAGTGACAGGATAGTGTATAGATTCATGTGACAAAATGCTGTCTATGAGGTGAAAATGCAGTGTTGGGTAGCAGGTCCACCCATGGCTTTAATGATAACTTTCTATTTGTCAATGTGTTTGAACGTTTTCATATGTATGAAAAACACAGGAATTTTATGAATTCATTTGTTTGCTGATAGAATACTATTCTAGGGCAGCCTATAGCACAGGGTCTGCTAGGGCAAATTCCTGCACCATATCTACTATACCTTTGTCACAGGATTCATCTTCCTATGTTTACACATCGCTTCGAATTCAGGCCGCAGCTGGTGCTGCTGCTGTTCTTCTTCAAAGTCCACCAGATCCCACTCGTACTCCAGCCTGGCTTGTCGCTGTTTCCAAAACTCCAGAAACAATGTGACTTCAGGGGAGGAAAGTATCAATGTAAAGGCATCAATAGTTGCACAAACAAAAATAGCAAGACAGCAACCCTAGTGACTGGAGGCGTGGCTTGCAGTTTAGAGGGCCTGCTGCTCAAGACCAGGACTCAAGTTCAGTCTGCAACACCTACATCTGGAGGTTCACAACATCCATTAACTCCAGCTCCGTGAGATTCAGTGCCACTTCTTACCCCACTGGGCACCTGCTGTCATGTGCACACATGTGTGCATATGCACATATGCACACAGAATTGAAAATAATAAAAATAAATCTTAAAACAGAAACTTTCACTTCTATTGTTAATTGCTCTGTTTGCAAAGCAGTTCACATGTTGTCAGTTGGAAATGACATTTGTTTTTAATGCTGTGTTTATCAGTGACTACTGATGTTAGCATTAAATAATAATAAAGAAATTATTCATTAAGAAAATCCAAGTTAATTTCTTCATAGTTAAAGCTTTACATTTCCAGATCATCTATCCCCTCATTCTGTCATAATATTTCATCTTGACATTAGCTACACACTAACAATTGGTATAAATTTTAAAAACAGAATTTGATGACTCTTAGGCTCAATGAACAGTTATACTCCTCTCATGTCAAGATTGTTAATCTAAGGAAACATTAAGAAAACTAGATAACACAGATGGGGACAAAAGATGTCACATCATGGAAAAAGGCAAAATATATTACATGAAAATAGAAAGGACACATTCTAACACCCAAACTACTGTTATGATTTCTATGGGTTTCTTGAGACTACATAAATCCACAAGGATCTCAATACTTGAATATCATTGCAAAGAAATTTCTGCAATTTATAGAGACCCTTTGCTTGAGCATTTTAGATTGAACTTAAATGAGATTTAAGTATAAGAAAGAGAACTGTTGGACACCATGGTGGATGGTGCAGGCCTGCCCTCTTGGCTGATCAGGGACTGAAGGAGGAAGCAAGTTCAAAGGCCTGCTTTGGTTAGACTGAGTTCAAGAACAGGCTGAGAAACTTCCTGACTCAGTATTAAATAAAATAAAATAAACAAGGTCCAGGGAAGAAGTGTAGTTATAGAGTCCTGCCTAGGATGCATGAGGAGCCAGGCTCAGTCCTTTATGGGTATGTGGAAGGGAGGGGGTGAAAGAGGAGGAGGAGAAGGAAGAAGATGAAGAAAAAAAGAAGATGAAGAGGAAAAAATAGAGGAAGAAGAGGAAGGGAGGGGAGGGGAAGGGAAGAGAAATAGAAATAGAAAGCAAAAAAGAAAGAAAGAGAAAGAAAATGAGGGGGTTGGGAGGGGACAGCATTGAGAATACAATGTATTCAACCTTGAAACTTTGGAAACTAAAGTCATGGAGATGCTTGTTCTAAGGTGACCGTAGTCATTCGTACCTGCTTTGGGTTAAAGGCAGTGCATGGACACATTTCAAGCTCTGCATGTAGAACACTGTCTGCCCTACAGTAGACACTGTAGAAGCCGACATATCACAATCAAGACTGAGTGAAATGAAACTACTATATTTCTGACATAAATCATGTGTGGCTACACATCTTAGGTGACCTACAGAAAAACACAGCTTAAGAAAAGTTAGAAAAAATGCTTATGACCTGGTTACATAATAAAGGTTCTCCTGACCCCAACAAAAGATCTGGCATCGCTAGTGTTGAAAAATAAAACCAGAATGTACATAAAAGTCCAATTTTATATAAGTCATATAAATACATAGCAAAGCTTTTAAGTTGTACGTATATATTTTCTGCAAATTCCCATGCTAAGAATTATTCTTAGAAGATTGTTTTATAAATATAAAAAAATATTTGTTTCAGGAGCTGAGGACATAGCTCAATGTATAGAGTGTACCTAATGTGCGCATGTCCCGGGGTTCTATCCCTAGAACCACATAATCTTGGTGTGATGGTAGACACCAGTAATCCTAGAATTTAGGAGGCAGAGGCAGGAGGATCAGAAGTTCGAGGTCACCCTTAGCCATACAGAGAATTCAAGGCCAGCCCACACTTTATGAGATCTTGTAATAAAAGCAAAGTTTATTCCAGAGCTGTTTCTAGTTGTAAAAAAAAACCAACATCAACTGAGCAAGTTAAACAACAGATTAGACACAATGTGATAAATTCATGAAAGGTCATAATACAAAGACAACTCCTTTGTAGGAGGCCTTGTACTCACCCCAGATCCCCATGAAGATTGCAAAGAACACAGTCGACTCATTATCAAACAAATGGGAGAACTGTAAAAGCAACACCACAATAAAAAAAAAAAAAAAACTTAATGTGAAACACATCCCCATAGAAAGGAGGTTCCAGTCTTTATCCCCTCCTACACTGTACATTTACCTTTGAATGCAAACACGTGGAATTCAGTCTCCAGTAATCACACACTTCATCACAAAGTGGGCACATGATCATCTGACCTCCGACGTTAGGGTCACAGATTTCAGTGCTACCCAGAGAAGTCAGATAAAAAGCAATGTAGTTTAAAGGGAAAAATTTAATCAACTCTACCCAGACAGCTTAATAAACTTCCACTCACCACAAACCTGGATATGAAGCAAATGTTTCCATAGTGGCTTAAGACGTATTCTAGGAAATGGAGCCAGAGTATGCTTTTAAAAACAGCCTGATGTAGAAGACCAGAGCAGGATCAAGCCAGATAACATCCCAGGCTGGATGGGGGATGAGGGACCATGAGATCCTACCTCTGGCTGGAGAGCTATTGACAGCTGATGACTGGTGCTGGGGAATGGAGAGTCAGATTGTTTTGGGGGTATGTGGCACCTGTGAGGCCACGTGCTTCAGTACATGACCATACATGCATGCACGTGATGTCAACACCAACTGAACTCACAGGTTTCAAGAGATAGGGGTGGATTTCGTCAAACCATGTATGAAGTTTTCAAGCAATAAAAGAATAAATGAAGTGAAAACCAGAACAATACAAAGACAGTTTCCATAAAGTCCCTGGCAAGGAGATTACTACCTGCTGCCACAGGATACATTTTGAGGAAAAGAAGGGAAAAAAATAAAAAACTGACACAGAGGCAGTCTCTATCAGTGCCAGTCTCTTGTGCTCACCTAGTTTGGTTACTGTCCATCGAAAACAAGCCGTAGAAGAAGCAGGCTAAGCCAACCAGTGCCGCAAACAACAGCATTTCTGTGTAATACCCGAGAAATACAAAATAGATACCGATTTTTTCTCCATAATAATTCCTGTGATAGAGAGTCAAAATCAGAGGCTGGGAGAAAACCAAGGGCCACATGGCACTCGCTCTACTTTGGCAGGCCACGTTCACATAGTAGTGCTTCAAAGAAATATCCCATCTAAGGAGAAAGCCACTATGATAGAATTTAAATAATATCATATTGAGAACTTATGAATGTTAAGTGTAAGTGTTTTACCTAAGTTATTGGATAATAAATAAATAAATGCCAAAGTGTCAAATGTAACTGGTAGCCATTGGCAAGTTAAAGTGGCATGCAAAATCTGCATGAACGTTTGTCTTGCTTCTTTTTTGCAGTTGAAGTGGGTGCTGCAGTGACACTCAGGCTGCAACCCTTGCACCACAGAGCAAAGTTTACAGTGTGGCCTCTCAGACCTGTTTGTACTCCTTAGCAGGTTTAACTGAGTCCACCCTCAGGAACCTGAGAAGCACTCTCCCTGCCTCAAACAACTCAGCACTAGTTCTGTGACCTTCCAAAAGCTTTTGACATGGGCAGACTTGACCTGGCTGAGGGTCTGAAAGTTTACAACTTCATACTTTGAGAACTGTAGAACTATAGAAACCTGCAGTTTTCAAGTTTGCCCTGGGAGAAGACAGTGGTAAATAAACAAAAGGGACAGAATGCTCATCTCCCACAGAGAGCATTTTTAGGTGGATGTTAAATAGCTTTCTCGTGCCCCATTTTAGTTCTTCAGCTTTGGAAACCTTTGTAATTAAGTAGGTGTCTTTCTGTGTGTCTTCTGTTTTCTCTTCAATGCTGACAAACGTTTATGCAGCTTTGCTTTTTATTTTCCTCCAATGTCATCAGAGTCCCTAAGCAGTCTGCTGCCCACAGCTTCCCCACAGAACTTCTGAATGGATCTGCATCTCTCTGAGATTTTACTAAGAAACAAAAACTTTCTATCATGCTACACCACACTAACCTTATCAAAAAGACACCAATATCCTTTTTCTTTCATTTTTTTTCTCTTTCCTTTTTTGAGATAGCCTCACTCTGTGACCTAGACTAGCTTTTGACCCTCAGCAAACCTCCTGCTTCAGGCTCCCCTGCACTATATCTAAGTACTAAATATTTTCTCTTTTACAGATTGTATTTAGCCACTTGAAAGTTTACAGTATTCGTTTTAGGAGGTGTAGCAAATGCCCTGTTGCCACAGGCACACATATTCTCAGGAGTTCATGAGGAAACTTGGTTTTCTGCTTCTTTGTTTTTTCCTTTTTGGGAATTCCTTTTTTCTTTTTTCCTATTTTATTTTATTGAAAATTGATGGTTTCCTCTCATAGCATATTCTGATTATGGTTCCCCTCCTCCAACTCCTCCTAAGTCCTCCCGACCGCCCTATGCACTCAAATACACCAACCCTCTCTCTAGAATACAAGTAGGCATCTAATTAATAATAATAATAATAATAATAATAATAATAATAATAATAATAACAAGAAAAATAAAAATAGACAAACCAGAATAGGGCAAAATAAACAGGAAGAAAAACAAAAGAAAAAGCACAATAAACACATATAAATGCTGAGACCCACACATTCACATAGAAAACTCACAAAAACAAAATAAAAAACTATAATATGTAACCAAAATATCTGTAAGGCAAAATAGGAATAAATAAATAACAATGAAAAATGCTGACAAAGCACTGTGAGGCCCAAAATCTCCAAAAGTACCTTAGAGCCTGTTTTGTGTCGTCCGTCTGCTGCAGGACTGGGGGCCTGCCTTAAGTGTGGTTTGTGGATTGTCTTAGTTAGGGTTTTACTGCTTTGAATAGACACCATGACTAAGGCAATTCTTATAAAAACATTTAATTGAGGCTGGCTTACAGGTTCAAAGGTTCAGTTTATTATCATCAAGGTGGGAGCATGGCAGCATCCAGGCATGCCCATGCAGGAGGAACTGAGAGTTCTTCATCTGAAGGCTGCTAGCAGAATACTTACTGCCTTCCAGACATCTAGGATGAGGGTCTAGAGCCCAAACCCACAGTAACACACCTACTCCAACAGGTCCACACCTTCAAATAGTGCCACTCCCTGGGCCAAGCATATGCAGACCATCACATGTACCAAGTGAGACTCTGTTGGAGAAAATTAATTTTTCTTTTGGGAATGACCATCAGTTGAATACAGCTTCTGGGATAGGGATGAGGGCTTGTGTCTGCTTTTTCTCTCAATGCTTGGATTCCATCTGGTGCACATCTATATAGGCCCTGAGCATGCTGCCATAGTCTCCATGAGTTTATGTATGCATCCATCCTGCTGTGTTTAGAAACTCTTGTTTCCTTGGTGTCCTCCATCACCTCCGGCTCTTAAAATCTTTTTGTTTCCTCTTTGGCAGAGTTCCCTGAGCCCTGAGGGGAGGGATTTGATGGAGACATCCCATTTAGGACTGGATGTTTAAAGATTGTTTTGAGTCTGTATTTGTTCTCATCTACCTTGGAAGGAAGCTTCTTGGATGATGGCTGATCAAGACAATGATCCATGAATATAGCAGAATGTTGTTAAAAGTCATCTTATCGCTGTTTCTTCAGATTTCCCATAGGCTCATGACCTATCTAGTCCCAGGCTCTTGGCCACCTAGGTCACCGCTTGGGTTCCTTCTCATGGAGTGGACTTTAACTACAATCAGATCATGATTGGTTACTTTGACAACATTTATACATGGTTTTTAAATGACTACTTTCATCTCCCTTTCAATTTTCAAGAATAATTTCCCTTAATACCAAGAAGCTAAAAGGCCTGGAGGAGTATAATTATTATTAAAATAGTCTCAATGTGGAAAATTGTTGAGCCATTTCCTGAATGGGATCAAATGGGAAGTTATTATGTTTATAAAATAAAAAAGCATATTGTCTCAGTTAGAGTCTTATTGTTAAGAAGAGACACTATGACCAAGGCAACTCTTATAAAGACTAACATTTAGTCAAGGCTGGCTTATAGTTTCAGAGGTTTATTCAATTATCATCATGGTGGGAAGCATGGGAGTATGTAGGCAAACACGGTGCTGGAGGAACTGGAAGTTCTACATCTTGATCTGAGGGCTGTCAAGAAAAGACAGTTTTCTGAAGGCAGTCAGGCGGAGACCTTACTTTGAAGGCAGCCAGGAAGAGGCTCTCTTCCATAATGGGCAGAGTCTCAGCATAGGAAACCTCAAAGCCCACCCACACCGTGACACACTTCTTCCAACAAGACCACACCTCCTCTAATAAGGATACATCGTCTAATAGTGCCAGTCCCTATGGCCAAATATTCAAACATATGAGTCTGTGGTGGCCAAACCTGATCAAACCACCACATTCAACTCCCTGGACCCCCTAGGCTTGTAGTTATAATATAACGCAAAATGCATGTATTCCAATTTCAAAAGTCTCCATAGTTTATCACAGTCTCAACAAACTTTAAAAGTCTAAAGTTTAAAGTCTCTTCTCAGATTTATGCACTCTCTTAACTGTAATCCCCTATAAAATCAAAATAAAAAAGCATATTATATACTTCCACAATCACAGGATATACATTACTATTTCAAAAAGTTATAGTGAGGAAATTCTGGACCAAAGCAAGACCTACAGCCAGCTGGACAAACTCCAAACTCTGCATCTCCATGTGTGATGTTCAACTCCTTTCATCTTTGACTGCAACAAACTTCTTTCTCTTGGGCTGGTTCCACTCCCTGTTAGCAGTTTTCCTTTGCACGTATACCACTGCTCTGATATTGCTAATATTTTGGTGTCTCCAAGGCAACTTCAACTTCATAGCTTCTTGTTCCAATGTCTAGGATCTATGCATAATTTTCTGGGCTCCTCTAAAGGGCTTGGGTCACTTGTGTACCATCACACCTAGACCTAGGCTTTTCTTTACCTGGAACTTGCTCTGTACCAGTCTTGCCTTGAACTCAGAGATCTGCTTGACCGTCTTCTGAGATTAAAAGTATGTACCTCCATGCCTGGACCTAAGTTTTTCTTTAATTTCTTTTCACAAGATCATTACAAGCATTACCGCTATGCCTCAAGATCTTGATCACAGGAGTACCCTCAGTTTCTGGATTGTGGTTCATTCCAGATATAGTCAAGTTGACAATTTAGAATAACCATTACAATCTATTCCTTGTCGATTTGACACACAATTATATCTCCTTATATACAAATGAAAACAATAACAAGGTTATAATAAAACCTAGTATGATATAACTAACCCTTGTTCAACCACAGATGCATAAATAACAAGATTCACTAGGTGGGATCTTGCCCAAGGTTACCAGTCCCTTAATCTGTTTATCTCCTTGACACAGGACTTAGCTCCATTCTATTTCCTGGTGTCCCTTTAATCTTTGAACCATGCATTTTGTAATTTTCCTTTCTCATTTTGCTACATCTAATCAAAATTCTCTTTATAAGATTGAACCACAGATCACAGTCTATGCTAGGCTGTTTCGATATTTCCTTTCTCAATGCGATTAATCTAAATCTCTTCAATTTAGCCTTAGAGCAGACTCTTCAGACAAGGGTAAAATGCAGCCATGGTCTCCACCAAAATATCACAAGAACAATTTCTAGGCAATGTAATAAAAACTCTTCTCTGAAACTCTTTAAGCCAGGCCTCAGATTTCAAATCCTCTGCTCCAAAGTCTTCCATATTCCTACTAGGATGGCTCATTAAGCCCCATTTAAAGCATTCCACTTCTCTCCAAATCCAAAGTCCCAAATCTACATTCCTCCACATAAAAACTTGGTCACACCTATCAGAGAAATACTCAATTTCTGGTACCTTTCTGTCTTAAGGTTTTATTGCTGTTGAAGAGATACCATGACCAAGGCAATTTTTAAAAAGCTAAACAGTTCATTGGTGCTGGCTTACAGTTTCAGAGATTTATTTTATTATGTTCCTTACAGAAAGTATGGCAGTATGCAGGCAGACATGGTGCAGACATGGAACTGAGGGTTCTACATCTTGATCTGAAGGCAGCCAGGAGAAAACAGTATTTTGCAGGCAGCCAGAATGAGGCTTTCTTCTGCACGGGGTGGAACCTGATCATAGGAGACCTCAAAGCCCACCTACATAGTGACAAACAAAGCTACACCTCCTCCACTAGTCCACTCTTCCTAATAATGCCACCCACCCCCTAGGTTTATGCATTCAAATATATAAATCTATGGGGGCCAAGCCTATTTAATCCACTACATATACAATGACTTTTACTAAACTTTGGACTTGATGAATAAGCTTAAACAGGCTAACAACTAAACCTTCATGTGTGCGTGTGCGTGTGTGTATGTGTAAATTCTATACTAAGTTAGTGTCCTAATACTATGTTGCACAATGGTCCTCATCTTGCTTTTTATCTATTTGTTATTGTTGTTGTTCTCAGAGAATTTCATACATGTATCCATGCATTCTGATTATTATTATCTTCCTCTCTAATCTTCATCTCAACTCTAGCCCTACCCCAGTCTCCTTCCCATATATATGGCTTCATTTTTGTTGTTTTCTGGGACTTTTATTAGCCTAGGTTCTAATTATGCATGTTTATGTGTCTGTGTATATGTACACAAGAGTGCAACACTCATGGAGGCCAGAAGAAGACATTGGACACCCTCAGCTGAAGTTACAGGTGGTTATTCTCTGTACCCACTCAGATGTGAGTGCTAGAAACCGAACTTGTGTCCTTAAAACTAAACTTCTGTCCTCAGAAAAAGGAGCAGGTACCTTTAACTGCTGAACCCAGTTTCCAATGCTGTGTTGACACAGGATCTCACAAAGTCACTATATGAATATGTGACTTATTTATACAATGCCAGTTCTTAGATGTCTCATTGATCCCAATCTTTTTATTACCAGCTAGGTTGCTTTGAATATTCAGATGATGATGGAGAAATGATTCATTTTTCCTGGTTAAACACTTGTGAGCAGAAACGCTGGATCTTTCAAAAAGAATACATTCGACTTCATAAGAAACTAACAGTATACTGGGTCACACATTCCCACCAATGGTGTTTGGGATTTGAAATGTCAGTCTGCCTCACTTTAAGATGGCTTCTTGTGTGGCCTTTGATTTTGCATTGGGCAGTAGAAGTGTGGTGTCACCTTAGTGACACTGTGTTTCTGTTTCCCTGTGGATAACTATGAATAGGTTCCTCATGTGCTGCTCTCATCCATAGGTATAACTCTCTGGTGAAGTACCTGTTATACACTTTTGTTAATTTTCCCATTACTGCATCAGTCCCTCCTATATTCTAGATGAATGTCCTTCATTGATATGTTTATTGCACATAGTTTTTATTGTGGTGTACTATGTCTTTAATAAGATGGACTCCTTATCTTGTTTGTTGTGTCTGATCTGAGAATTTCACACTGATATTTATTCCTCTTTTCTATCTAAATTTATATTTTTGCATCAAGAAGGGTCCAGATATACAACTTGCACATGATTATCCCCTATGCCAGCTTCATTTGTTCACATAAATGCCTTTACTCACACAAATGCCTTTTCCCATGTGGGCTTCTCAGGTGAAAATCAAGTCATTGTTTTTACATGAGTTTATTCATAAGCTCTCTTTTTTATTATAATACTCATTGAGAAACAATTTAAAATACACAAAAAGTTGTAAGAATAATTTTAAAAAATCCACATGTACACTTTGAGTCTATTATTTACTACACATTGATTGTATTCATGTTTTAAAAACATGAGATTATAGAACCAAGAGCTTTACAGATCTCTTGAGATCAACACACCAACATTCACAGGTCAGTTTCTCCTGTACTCTACTTTCTTCTGCTCTGGAAGTAAAAGAAAATTAGTATAGGTATTTGAACTAAAATGTAAAGCAATCACATTGAATTTTCAAAGGAAAAGAAAGCACCATTTCCATGTCTCCAAGATGACCCACACAGCATTTCAGTGCCTTGACCAAGTGTATGCCACTTGTACTAGACAAGAATTAGGCTGTTTCAGCCTATCTAAGTGCTAGGTCCTGACACTTAATGGCTATGCTGCAACATTCCTCTCATAGATCATGGCAACAACTATCTGCTTCCAAATGAACAAATAACAGTAAAGAGAGAGGCTGTAAAACATAGTGAGTCACAAGGGCAGTGAACATGGTAGCCTGCCACAGACCTGTGAACAAAGACCATATGATTGATTTTTAAAGGTCACAGAGCTGAATGAACTTACCGAATCAAATTAAAAGGTTGCTCCTTATAAAAGTAGGAAAATCGAGCCCAGTTCTTACAAAGGATGTACCTTTCACTCATGTGACCAGTTTTTGATGGCTTCCAATACTGGCTCTGCTCACAGTCAAGGAGATGGTAAGAGGAGAAAGGAAGAGACACCAACGATTAACAGGGGGAGGGGAGCTCTCTGGACAGGTGGTCAATGGGCAAACTTCATACTATCATTTACTGATAGATTTCTGATTTATTTTCCACTCATGGAAAATCATTTACTACAGTTATCGAAACCACACTCAGGGTGATTTATTAAGTTGGCCTAGGAAGCAAATTGCCACTTACACCGTAACTATTTAACCTATTAAAAATATTCGGACATGAAAACTGCTGAGGCAGTGTGGAGTGAGTACCCAGTTTCAAGTTTAATGCTAGTGAAAATGGTGATAATGTGTGATATTTTATGTCGTACTAATTCAAGCTTTTTGTTGTTCTCTAGGCAACATGGGTGTTGTTTGGGAAATAAAACACTAGGATAGCATTTGGGGATGGCATAAAGCATCACTCTAAAAAAAAAAAAAAAAAAAAAAAACACCAAAGAAAATTCATCACTTTAAAATTTTCATTTGAAGCAGATGTCAAAGATGGTGAAGCCCAGCTGCTTCTAAAGACAACTTGGTGCCACTCATTCCCAACGAATAGCCAAGGCTGTGCTGAAAGGCTGAATGTACAGATGAAAATATCCCGGGACCAGGGCAGGTGTTGAACTTAGAAGAGGGCAATGGGTTAAGAGAATCAGTGCCCTATACGTAAATAAAAGAACAAACATCCCCAGAGTCTTCAAAATATCACTTCTATAAAGTGTAAAAAATGGGAAAAATCACCTTTGTAATGAAAGATTGGCAAAGAATGCCTAACAAAATGTGTACTAACCTATCCAGATCTTTCTATGTTATCCTCACGCAGTTCTTCATCCTGTGGATGATGACTATGGACATTTTGTGGTGGAGGTATTAGAGGAAGGTAGGCAGCTTCTCCACCCTTCCGTTAAAGTGTCAGATGCCAGTTGAAGGGGGGGGGGATTCTTATATGAAATTGGTACTGTAATCTACAGGAAACAGGTCACAGTCATCCTTGTGGAGCCATCTTAAAGTCATATTTCACAGTATTGACTGGTTCGTTGCAGTTTAAGTCATGTGAAGTTTGGCTTTAGGTTTTTAAAAATCACTTCTAATTCTAGAGATGGAAAGGATGGGGACTCAGATGGAAGAAAAGGTTGGAAGGATCTCAGAAGACTTTGGGGAAGGGAAACCATAATCAGAATATAGTGTATAAAAATCTATTTACAATAAAAGAAAAAATAGACAAACTATCACTTCAGCAGTGTACCTGTCAAACCATCAGCACTCAAAATAGAGGAAAAGGTTTCTCATTTGTTCCAATGGAAATATTTGTTTCTTCTCTGCCCTGAGAGATGCATTTCTTGCAGGAAACACATCATATACAAGTTCTTTACATCCAGGATAGACTGCTATTGAAGCAGGAGCAATGAGATCCAAAAGATGGTCTCAATGCAGTGAATGGACATCTCCAACCACACGATTTCTACCACTAAGCTACAGGGAGGCTGAATGCACTTAACTGCTGAAATGCAAACATTTCTCTGGAAAGTTTTAGGCTTCCTAGCTATTTTCAGGTTTGACTAACTGGACTCAACATCCAAATAGTCACTTCTCTGGGAAACACATAGGGCTCAATATTTTACTGCAATGAGTTATCTATCCCAAAGAAAATGTCTTTGGAATTTTGGCTGTTGGTGAAAATACTTCAAATGACTGATGTCCTAGGCACCCAGGGTACCTGTACATCTGCCTTGTTTCTAGGGAATCCATGACCTCGCAGCTTAGATTCATTGTTGCATGAAAGTAACAACCCACAAAATGCTTTTTATGTGTTCTCCATTTGGCAGATAAATGAGTGCATTTACTCGTTAAAAAATTTACAATCTTTAAGAAAAGACATGATAGAAATTTTTGAGTAATATGCCACCAGTTTTTAAAATGGACCCTAAAGAAAATAGTATGTGCAAATAGAAATTACTGTTAACAAGACTCCATTTGTAATGTTGGCGTGGCTTTCTGTCCTAGGCTTGCCAGCCAACCCACCCAAGCTGGTCCACACTGTCCAGTCATGCTGTTGCCTCAGACACAAGTGCAGGTTAAAAACTATGAGAAAGAAACTCATGAGCGGAATGACTCCAAGGTGAAGTAGTCTTACATGTAGTGAGTAGGCTTGCCTGTATCCCACCTTAGGATTAGTGTTGCTGAAGTAGGTGAAGTCCATTGCACAGATAAAGAATGGGGGCCATGTGAGAGTATCCTTGAATGGCTTTGTAGTAAGTGATTGCACTGAAGGTAATTTCCTAGAAAATTTATCAATGAACTTGGATCCTGTATGCCCCACCTTTGTATGTTTGGCTGTCCTGGAATTAGATCCACCTGGCTATGACATATTAGAGGCTTTAAAGGTGCAAACAAAAAGGGGATTTTAAGGAAGTACATGCTAGACCAATAGAATATGTTTGTATCTGGCCTGAGTGCTAGGACAAGTTCGGTGCTAGCAGTCAAGGTGTTTCAATGTGTATATTGTTGCCTATGAGTAATTATTTTTCCATAATCTTAAATAAAGACTTCTCCTGTGTCAGTCCCAATAAAAAACAAGACAAAAGAAAAAAAGAAAAAAAGAAGAAATGTCAACATGAAGAGTCCTTGAGTGCGCCTTAGCCTTCCTTGCTGGTGCAATATTTGGGCTGGAAATTCTCCCATCGCAAAAAAAGAATTAAGTAATTCAAAAGAAAATGGAAAGTAACTGGATAGTTGTTCTGCTCTCTAGGGAGGCAATCTCTGACTGTGAGAGAGGAAATGGGCTCTGCATTATGGGGTCTCTGATACTCACATCATGGAGTGGGTAGGCAGATAAATAAGTGCTCGAGTTCAGCAGTCTTTCGATCCCAATCTTTTTCTTCCCTTCTTCTACTCCAAAAGGGCATCGTGACAGAATATAGTAAACCTGTGGGGTAAATACGCAAGGACTTCAGTGCATTAACTCTATGAGGTAAGCATGCAGGGACTCAGCACACCAAACCTATAAGCCGAGTGTAAAGAGACCCCAGCACCTTGTGGCCTTTCATGCTTTTCGACATTTTGAAAACCAAAAGAGAACAGCATCTGTTCTGAAGGGATGTGGGTTCTAATGACTGGGGAATGCTTGCATTTTTGGATTGTGAGAAGATATAAATTGAAGAATCATATAGAATTGGCAGGTTTTTCTTTTGTAGATTCTAACAATACCCCACTGCCTTGCTGGAGGCCACGAGTGGATGAATTATCATTTATTTTTCTTTGTTTGTCTCAAATTTCTTCGAGAATCTTGTGTGCCATGACTCTTTACTAAACCCAGCATTTCAAATACTATTATTAACAGTTCATTTAGAGAAATAGGGGACCAAATTGATATGTGGCCAGGCTATTATCTATATTTCTTCAGCCAATCACTGGTGATATATATGTCCTTTTGCATCACATTAACTTGTTAAATTTATTAACTTAAGTTGGTTGTATATCTTCTACCACTTTCTGGTCACTTCCATCCACTTTGTCATTGGTGTTTCCTGTGATTGTACTTTTTAATCAGTCTATCCTGCTTTGCCCTCCAGCAGCTTGTCAGAATGTCTACTTTTCCAGCTTGCTTAATTTGGTCCTCCTGTCACTGTGTTAGATATACTGCCCAGCCATTTTCTCTCATATTTCATTTCTCAAAGACTCATTGCCTACGGTGGTGCTGGATATTGTCTATTGATATCATCCGGTGATATTGGATTGTCATCATCCACTCTGGTCATCTGTCTTAAGGGCACTTAATAGTCAGCCTTGCTAACATAACTTGATGGTTATGAATTAATGATAAAGATTGTTTCATATGATTTGAATTATTACTTTAGGAAATAGTCACCAAGATAAGAACTCTGCCTCAGGCATTAACAAAGTGGAAAATCTAATCTAACATATATTGAGATACACAGTATGGTGGTAGCAAGTTATACATAATATTGTCAAAGAAATCTGGACTTAGTTATATTGTGGAGGGCAGGTGGCCAGTACAATGGGAAGGGAATCTAGAAAGATGTGCACCCAATCTACAAAGATGGCAAAGGCAGAGAGGACTGTTATCTTGTAGGGAGAGGGAATAAATGTCCAGGGAGTTTCTCTGCTAATAAGGGGCTGCCACCCATGCTTCTGTTCACTGGGGATCAGGGTAACCTGTGGTCAGATTCCTGTGAGGGACAGAGAAGCACAATCAGGTAGGTAGAGTTAACCATCAAGGGTTAATGGGTGAAATAGCTCTGCTAACCATTTGTGAGGCAAACCAGGAACGTGTAAGGAGCATGCTGGCCTGTTCCTATAAAATCACAACAAAGTGAGAAATGTGAGCATGAGTGAACAGGTCCCAAAGAACTGAACTTTCTCTCATACAATAAAGGAATCAGTTATCATACTTTTCTTTTCTGAGGACATTCTTAAAGAAAATGTGCACTTACACATTTCTTCTCCTTTGAGAGGAACAGAAGTCTAACCACAGCCCAAGTGAGCCTCTTGTAACTGTTGGACACTGGGGTGTTCAATATTTTTGGCCCCATCTCTGATAAGTATAGGAAGATGGCAATGGACAAACTGAGATGAGCAGCTCAAGGACTGGGTGGTATTACAGCTATCACTTAAGATGGTGCTAGAGAGTCAAAGTGAGGTGTATAAGACTGTGTATCTTAGGTCAGATGAGGGAGAATGATATCTGCAGCAAGCATATCCCAGGAGTAGTACAGGAGGACAGTGGGGGAGGCACTGTGCAAATTACAGAACTTGTGAAGCTCAACTCTGAGCATTGATACAGAACTAGACAAACTTGTCAGAACAACAAGAGTCCATAAGCAATTATGGTTTGACTGCCTGATAGGCATTATTACAAAAGACTGTCTGACAGGCCACTATACCCTTATGCAGAAAGTACTTCCACAATAACATCTGCCTCAGACTGATGCCAATTTTTAGATAATTATAGTGAGTAATGACTATTGTTTCAAATACATACATGTATATATTTTTTCATTCTCACCTTTTTTTTCATTTTCACCTTTATTTTAATCTCTGAATATGCCCATAGTTTACTATGGTATGTGTACTACAGATGTATTGCGCTGCTACTGTGCATGTGCATGTGCATGTGCATGTGCATGTGCATGTGCATGTGTATATGTATGTGTATGTAAACACACACACTTTGGAGAAATTTTATTTTTTTAAGTTGACAAATATACTTGAGTTATGAGCACAGGTTCACTGTGAAGCAGAAAGTTGGCTGTTGCCCATAATTGCTAAAAGTTGGGGGACAACATGTTTGAGAAAGAATAGATTTCTTTCCTTTACCATGGACAAAAGTTAACTCCAGGTGGAAATCCTCAGCATGGAAAGGAAAACAGCACAAGCCTCTGTCTCTTCCTCAGTATTTAAGACACCGGGACTGTCTGTGAGTTTAGTCTGTTGGGACTCCTGGAGCCCAGCCTGGAGCTTGTTCCCTAAAATCCCTGGTGGTCATTTTTGGTCCCCATAACTAGTTAGACCTATCTTCAGCCTTCACTTCTTATTCTGGCCCACCTGATGTTTAACAACCGCAGTTACTTTCCCCACTGAAGTCCTGTGCCCTCCAAATCATTCATTCATTGGAATCAACTCGTCGCTAACTCCTGATCTCCTCCAATGAGTTGTGAATATTTTAATGACATCTGGGATCATGAATCATCTCCAGAAGATTTCATTCACCATAGCAATCACTGTCTTTCTCAGCTGTAGCCATATAAAATACATTTGCTGTATAAAAGAATCTGAAAGTGGCTGAAGAGTGGAGGTCATGCTAGCAGCATGAAAACAAGCCATCATATGCTTCTCCATCTGAGCTCCAGGGCAACTGCCTGTCTTGTTATTGAGAGGTAAAAATAAAAACTGTTTTTCTGAGAAGTGGATTTCATCCATGGGCTAAAACATCCAGTCCAAGACAGATGTGCTGTCACCCAGGCTTTGTTGTTCTGTTTATAGAGCACAAAGACAGATGCTCTAGTACAGTCATAGAGTGCACTGAGATGTTCAGAATGGTATGAGAGTGTGGAGTTCAGTTTAAACTTATCAACTGCCTGAGCCCCTACACAAACAGTCATCCAGTCCTTTGGTGCTCTGGAGCCAGCCTCTACACTCCTACAGTGAAGTCCTAGAGGACATTTTCTGACATTAAGCTGCTCCGTCTGCACTGAGAATCTGCTAAGTGCATAACCACCTTCATGTGTCCTGTCACCCAGATCTTCTGGACATCAAGCTATAGCTCCAACACGAGCAGCTGCTTCTTCTCCTGTATGGGTGTTCAGGAGACACCTTCTTCCCTTAAACCTTAAGACTCCATCATCACAGGCTTCAAGCTTTTCTGCAGGAGCTTCTTCACACTGCTCTTGATTCCTAGATTGAGGATCGGGTATAACTCTGCTATAGGTTTTGATGTAAGGGAATGTTTGCTTAAAGGTTTGATCGTCTATCCAGACCACAAAATGTTCAGCAACAAGGCTGAAAGGCTGGCTTATTGTATGTATGTCAACTGAAATACGCTTCCAATTTTTCTGTAAGAACCATTTCCTAGCATCGAGAATTTGACTGACTGGTTCAAGTGGACTAGTTTCTGGCCTTTCTTAGCATCCCACATACTTTTCTTATTACGCTTTCTCACTTCTGGCTTTTGATTCATATTTGAGGGACTTTGATTGATCACACAGAGGCCACTATGACCATTGTATGCCTTGGCCAATTCCCATGGTGTTTTCGTCTCAGGGGAGTGCCAGAGAGATGGGGAAAGTGCTAGTTAAGGGCCAAAATATATCTAGTATTTTCTCCTCCCTCTTTTTGGGTGTGATTATTGTTTGGAGGGTTTATTTATTTATTTATCTATTTATTTTTGAGATAGGACCTTAACTCATTTGCTTGGGCTTGCCTGGGACTTCCTGTATAGTCCAGGTTGGTCTAGAACTCATGATAACCTTCCTTCCTGCTGTAGCTTTTGAAGGGCTAGAACCTCAAGTGTGAACCACAAGGGCCAGCAAGTTCACTATGTTATACAGGTCTATTTGTGATGTCTGTAAATGATTCTAACAGTCACATTAAAGATACATAGAGATACAAAGGAAGTGTCAACAGATGGAAAATGCTGTCTATAGAGCTCTTCTATAGACAGAGTTGCAGCAATATTCAGGAAACATGGTGCCTGTGAATCACAGCCAACTGGCACACACCTGTAGGCCAGCAATGGAATGTGTCCACCCTAGATGGACAGGAAGCTGGTGCTTTTCCTTTGAGTGTGCTCTGAGGACCAGCTCTGTCCTTGTAGTGAGCCTTATGACCAAAGTGAAACAAAATTTCTCATCTGTTTCTCTCTCAATGCAGATTCATTAATCAAACATTCATTTTAAAATTCAGGATGACAGTATAAGTTTTTCCACCCATACAGTTGGCTAAATCTAGTTCCATTCGTGTTAAAAACTCTGTCCTATTCCTACTATAATGGTGTGTGTATGCATAGATGTCATGCAGAAATTCTAGATTAAACATTATACACATGTATCACATGTTTGCATATATAAATTCATGCTGTGAGGTTCAGAGTGGGTGGTGTGTGGGAAGAAGGTTCAAAGTATTAGAGCCTATCCTAGTAAGAGGCTCTTGTAATTTCGTTGAGTCCATATAGAGACTAAGATGTTCTGGATGGGACTGGAAGGAAGGAACTCTTTCTACATCAGTCTTCTAAACAGTGAGTGTGATGATTTTACACCTTAGAAACCACACTGGTAAGGTTTACAATGTGACAGAGAAAGCAATGGATGAGTGACCTCCCCATGCTGACCAACTTCCTGGTCTGCCTTAGGGGCCATTGCTTTTTGGAAGGTAGGATGATGGGCAAATCCAGGGCTTTATATGTGATAGGCTGGCACTCTGTCAATGGGCAGCAGTCTCAGCTCTTGTTAGCACAGGACAGTAGCAAGATCTCCGCTTCCAGCGAAGTTATGCTATTTAAGAAACACCAGCACCACAGCTTGAAAACAGGCTTTCTGATGTAATGGTGGGTCTCTTATTCCCTGAAAGGTGTTGGTCTGATATATTGGTATTTATCATTTAATCCTAGTGGGAAGGCAAAACATTTTTTTTCTTATGTTTGTGCCAAAATTTTAGAAGCTACATTTTGTTATCTCTGTGAATTTAGATATAAAATATATTGATTTAAGAACTAGGAAGTGGGATGAGTCATATCTTCTAACTTACAGAGGGATAATGTGTAGAGAACATGTGGTTGGAAACCAGATTGTGAAATGAGTAAAAACAAACACACGAAGGATTCAAAGTGTAAGAGCAATATGGGACCAGATTTTTTTCTTCTGAAGTCAGATGACTAATGATAATAACAGCTAATTCTGACTGACCATTCCCTGTGTGTTAAGAGTCATTTAAAGCTTTCTACAGATTAATTACCTGAATTCTCAGGGTAACATAAGAAATATATGTTTGCTTCCAACCTAACACAAGGAAACAAGAGCTTGTGGAGTTTTCAGACAACATCTTACAAATCCTAAGTGGAGAAGAAATAAACTGACAGGACTGAAGATGATTTTAATTGGAAAGACAATGTCTCAAGTTCCTTGAAGTCTATTTACATTTAAAGAAAACAAAATTCTCAAACTTAAAGTGATTAATATCCTCTGACTTTAAATTTATAAAACCCAATTTTAAGATCATGAAATCAACTTACAATTTGAGTTTGACAAAACTCCTACCTTTGAGCTTTGTCAGTGACAGGTTGTTCTGAGATTATATAATGCCTCTTGCACTATTGTTTTTAAGATCAACAACCTGTTCATAAACAAAGAAGTAGAGACCTTAAGAGGTTAAAGGTGGCCCTAACAGGCTTTCAGCCCAGCAGGGTGCTATCAGATAATTATATTATACCTAAAAAGACCCCGAATGCTTAGCATTGAGCATGTACAAACACAAAAGGCCAGAGTCATACCCACCATACAAGGAGAGGGGTGTCCATGGCCTTCACTACTTACAATTCTGTTCCTTGTTGAGGATGGAAAGAAAGTGGCCTCATCTTCAATGAGGAAGAGTTCCTGACGGTGTCTGCTGAACTGGGCAGTGAAATACTCAGGGTTAGGATACTTCACAGCCGATGGCAGCTTCACAGGCCCAAGCATGTAAGACAGGGGTGGGTGCTTTGGCCGAGGGATGTCACTCAACTTAATAGGCATCTTGATTCCCAGCACTTCAGCATAAGTGACCAGGACTTCCCAGGGGGCATGGATCTTCACAAAATAGGTTTTCCCATCTTCAGAGTTCTGCATAAAAAGAGACAGAGTGAAAGAAAACTAATGATTAAAGAAGGCAAATCTCATAAAATCTCAAAAATGGACATAAATTTTAGCAAGTCTCATGAAATCTCAAAAATGAAAACAAAATTTTAATTTATTCAATTTTAAGCAAAGTCTTTAGAAAATGTGATAACTCTAAGATGTTCCTGTATGTGTACTGTGGTGGTTTGAAGGAAAATGGCCTCTACAGCTCATGTGTTTGAGTGCTTGGTCCTTAGTGGAACTATTTGGGAAGGATGAAGAGCTGTGGCCTTTTGGAGGAGGTTATGCTGCTAGGGGAGAGCTTTGAAGTTTCAAAAGCCCACTCTAGGACCAGAGTCTCACTCTCTGCCTTCTACATGTGGGTCAAGATGTGATCTCAAAGCTATCCTTACCTCCATGCCTTGCTCCTCCACCATATATTCTTACCATCTGAAATAATAGGCCCCAAAGAAACTTCTTTTCATAAGTTGTTTTGGCTATGGTGTCTTATCACAGCAAAAGAAAAGAAAGTAAGACATGCACTAACATAGAAATAAACATATATAATATATATTATATACATGTGTACATATGTGTGTCACAGGGAGAGTCACAGATACTCATGGAGACCAAGAAAGAATTTTGTTTTCAGGCTGTACTATCACAAATATTCTAAATGTCATCTAAAATATACTTCAGTGTGATTGTCCACTCAGCACTAGATGGAATCCCAGCTGCATATATAATTCTAGACACTATACTAATTTTAAGTGAGCTTGAGCTTGAAATTTTATTCAGATAATTATATGAAGTTATTAATATATATTGCTATATATTATATTAAATGCATGCTGCTAGCTATTTCCCAGTCTTCTTAGTTACTGTATAGAGACCACATGAATGTCCACTACATAGGAAAATAAGTTACAGATTGCATTGTGTTGCACATATTTATTGGTTCAGTAAAACTCAATGAGAAAGAAGACTCTGAAGATAAAATTAAAGCTAGAAGTTATTAGAAGAGCCACAGATAGGATATGATCTAGAGTGGAGTTTTAACCACACATTTAAAGGTAGTTACAGAATAACAGTAAATAAATATGAATGGGGTTAAAGAATAAGAGAATGTAAAATACTTCTGAAAAAAGTATCATGTGCTGAATAGTGGGCTGTCTTGAGAAATAGCCAGGTATCTAGCTGTTCAGTGTACAATGTGACAGGCAGCTTCAAGGTAAGACAGCTATGTAATCAAAGAGCTTCTTCTTCTGTACCTTGAATAGAAAGCATGTGGTGTGTGTGTGTGTTTGTGTGCACACATACACATGCGCGTGTGCACATGCAACATGAGCGCACATGTATCTGGTGTTACATGTGCAGTGTGTGGCTGGGGGTGGCAATCTTGGTGCAGTTCCATAGAAGCCAACCACCTTGTTCTTTGTTTCCTTTGAAAAATAGTCTTTCACTAGTATCTAGGACTACCAATTAGGGTTGGCTTAATGGACAGCATGTCCCAAGGACCCACTTGTTTCCCATTGCTAGGATTTTAAGTGGATATTACCACATCCAGATTTTATATGGTTTGGGTTGAAACTTGAATCTTCATGCTTGTATAGTAAGCACTTTACAGACTTGCCATTCTCCCGTTCCCCATGTTCCTCCTCGTTTGAAAGATGTTTTGCTGGTGCTTCACCTCACTGACTACTGACTGCTGGTCTTCTTGTCTTCATGCATATTTCTGTAGCCAAAATATTAATGTAATACTCCAACCCCACCATCCACCCAGCCAAAATAATACACAAATAGGAGAAAAGCCTATTTAAAATAAGATCCTTGCACAATTTATCAACTATACTTACCAATTTGTCTTCTATTTCCAAGTCAAGACCTGTCTTTCTGAGATTTTGTTCAAATTTTCGTCTTCTTTCCTGCAGCAAAAACAAATGAACAGGGTGACGTAGGTGTTAGTGGAAAGTGCCAGCCTAACCCTCTGTGTTAGTTGGTGACGCAGGCCTAGCCCTTTGTGTTGGCTGGTAGTGCCGGGGCAACCTGTTAGGGCATAGTGTCAGTCCAACACTATATTAGCTGACATGCCTGGCTTACCTTGGTGATGGTTTACTAAGGGCTGGGCAGAGTAAGGATATATTGCTGTGCTTCTAGAGGGTTCTAGGACCTTTTATGGTTGTATATAAAAGTACCCTACAAAACATCCATTCTTCAGGCCACAGACTGCTTTCGACCTATAGCATAATTGACAAAACTATGGAAATCTAAAATAGGAACAGTCTCCAAGACACAGCATTTATCTGAAGATAGGTTCAGTTTTACTGAATGATTTAAAAGGGTGATATGTAGGAGGAGCTAAGGTGGGAGGAGTACTGAGAGGAAGAGAAGGAGTAAGGAGAGGAGGAGGAGAAGGAGAGGAGAAGCTAGGTGATGAGAGAGAGAAAGAGAGAGAAAGAGAGGGGGGATATCGAGGTAGATGTTCACGTGTCTCCACCAGTCAAAGATAGTTGTTATATCTAGGTTAGGTAGTGGGTTACACCTCTGATTGAGCATTATCAAACTTATAAAGCCTTTGATTAACATTTTTAAAAAAGTATATACATGCAAAAAGGAAAAGGGGGCATGGGATAGGGGTTTTCTAAGGGGGGGGGAATAGGGAAAGGGGATGGCATCTGAAGTGTAAATAAAATATCCAATAAAAAAATGAAAAAAAAAGTATGAGACGCCCTTGTAGACAGAGGGAGAGAGAAACAGAGAGAGAGAGAGAGACAGAGAGAAAGAGACACAGAGAGACAGAGAGAGAGGGAAAGAGAGAGAGAAAGAGAGAAAGAGGGAGATAGGGAAAGAGAGAGGGAAGGAGGGAGGGAGGGAGGGAGGGAGAGAGAGAGAGAGAGAGAGAGAGAGAGAGAGAGAGAGAGAAAAATATTCAACATTACAAAGACAAGCAATCCTCAAAAAAAAAAAAGCATTAATTCTAATGCCACCACAGGCCAGAACCTCATCACAACTTGTGCTGTTGAATAGCAAGAGGGCTTTCACTTAAAGAAAGGTTAAGATTCAATACAGGTCATGGCCTGCAAATAATAATTATTGTAGGACTGAGACAAAGGACTGATGAGTAACCTTCTTCCAGCTGCCATTATAATAAAAAATGTGAACCCTTTCAGGAGGTCTGAACTATGAAAGGCTTCACTAGGCTGTTCTTAGTCATTTATGATTAATAGGTACCTTTACCTTGAGGTTCTGGCAAATTTAATAATGAATCACTTTAGCATGTCTGTAGTGACATTTTTGAGAATTCTGAAATTTTGGTTTTTTTTTTCCTTTTTAGTCACAGAAATATTGTAAGAACATGTCTTTTGTTTTAATCACACATGTAAGGGTGCAGAGTTACTTCAAATTGTTCACAGCAGCTGACTATATTTTGCCTCATGCTCTAGAAAAAGCATGGTTTTGCCAGCTGCAGATAATTTCTGTAATTGTGTGCCTTTTGGAATTCTGGGAACTTTTCAGAGGGTACATAAATTCAAGAGCCATGAGAAGCAGGGTGGATGGTTGTGGGTTGTTTGGAAAGGTTGTGTTTTTTTAGTAGCCATGGTAAAAAAAGAAACAAAAGAAAAGAAATTATATTCAGGAGTCTCTCTCTCTCTCTCTCCTTTCTTCTCCATCATTGTATTTCTTCTACCTAGTGATAGAGGGTAAAACTAGGGGGATAAATGATAGGAAATAAAAAGAATCCACAAAGGAAGAAAGGCCAACCACATATTTCTTTCCACTTCCAGTGTTAATATAAAAGGGTCTATGATTGTGAAAACCCTCCCCTCAGCCATCTTAACTACATTTCTACAATATAAGATATCCTGCAAATTTCTTTTTTAAAAAAGTAGGAATGGAGAGTAATTTAAAATGCTGTGTCCAACACCAACAGAATGAATTACTCTTTGGCTGCAAAACATGAGGTTTTGTAAGTTGAAGAATCATAAATCCCCAGAGTTCTACAGAACTGATGGCAGAGCTAAGAATGAATGGCAGACCATTATGTATTATTTTTTATTAGATAATTTATTTACACTTCAGATGGCATCCCCTACCCCATTCCCCCCCACCCCCCTTAGGAAACCCATATCCCATGCCCCCTTTTCCTTTTTGCATTTGTACATTTTTTAAAAAAATGTTAATCATAGGCTTTATAAGTTTGGAATTGTTCAATCAGAGGTGTAACCCACTGACCGACCTAGATATAACAACTATCTTTGACTGGTGGAGATACATGAATATCTGCCTCCCTGTCTCCCCCCTCTTTCTCTCTTTCATCGCCTAGCTTCTCCTCTCCTTCTTCTCCTCTTCTTACTCCTTTTCTTCCTCTCAGTACTCCTCCTACCTTAGCTCCTCCTACACATCACCCTTCCTGTTAAAATGAAGCTTTTCTCTCAAAATACAATTAGAGCATAATTATGCCAATTTGTGCCAGTGAGGTACAGGATAGTCCTAATACCCAGTCCATCCTTTTGTTGACTAACCAGCTCCTCTGTCATCTATTCTAACTAGAACATTTAGTTCTGAACCTGGCTTTAGGATGAATGTCAGCTGACTACCATCCACTCAAATCTTTTCTCTTAAGGTCAATAGCTATATGTTTTCAACCCCATCAGAAATCCAGAATGACTGAGTTAACTATAATTGTGGGAAGCACAAATCGTAGTTTCTAAAACTTAGCCAATTTATAGAGACCTCTGACCACCTGGACACTCGCTCTACTTCAAAACGTTGGAGCATCTGTTCTTCTGCCTTCTGGTCCATTATGTATTATTTTAAACATTAATGGTTTTGAAATTAATGAAAATTTCTTAGATTTGTTAAAATTTTTTCTTTATTTTAATTTTATGTTTATGGATGACTTGCCTGCATGTGTGTTTGTATATCATATGTGTGCAGTGCCATTTGATCGTTGGGAGCTGGGATTATGGACAATCATGAGCCACCATGTGTGCGTTGGAAATCAAACTGAGGGTCTCTGCAAGAGCAGCCAGTGCTCTTAACTACTGGTCCACCTCTCTACTTGTTTCTTTATTTTTTTTCATAAAACTCATGGGTTTCAAGAAATCTGTAATTCAGTATTTCCAACCTATTCATCCAAATCTCCTTACTTTGCACCAAGATGCACAAGAACAAAAGAACATGATTGAACCAAACGCTTTGATTCTAGGAATGCTCTTACTCAAGTAAAAATGAAGAAAACAATACCAGGTTCCTGTACTTCCACAATCAATACATTTATTATAAGCATGCCATTAATGTTAAAGTTTTTCTTGTCATATTTTAAAATATATCAATAATTTTTTATCAGTTATTCACTCATGTAATTATGAATTCACATAATTATAAAATTAACACAATATTGAAAGAAGCATTAAGGCTCACTGTCTTATAGTTAATGATAAGAGTATTTCAGTCAGTCTATTAGGTTTCTTTTGGCAAAGTTAAGATTTAATAAGTAATAAAAGATGTACATGCATGGGGTGGACTTAGGCATCCTAAACATTTGTAGTAGAGATGTAACTTGATCTTCATGTGGTAACAATTGGATCTGGGGCTGTTTCTGTTGTCTGCTTTTGGATCCCAATCCCTTAGCAGTGCTGTCTGGTCTGGCCTCAGTGGAAGAGGGCATGTTTAATCTTGATACAACTTGATATGCCAGGGTGGGTTGGTACCCATAGGTTGGGGGTAGTTCAAGGAAGGGTATGTGAGGATAGAATTGGAATGAAAGGGGGGAAGTGGGGTTGAGATTGGGATGTAAAGTGGATAAATAAATTTAAAAAATGAAACTGAAAATCAGAGATGCACAAGGGTAGTCATTCACATGTGAAAGAAAGTGTGTGAAAAATAGAATAGAAATTTTAGGTGAGAAAAAAAAACCTTAGCTGTGAAAGAGTTTCTTTGCATAGATCTTTAAAATAATCAATGAATGATAGTGTGTGTCCAGTTTCCATGTAACTGACCTTCTTTAGATATATGCGGAGAGGTAATTTGTAACATATGTTACACCTTTAAAAAATATGTTGTATATTTGTTTGTACATGTGAGTGCACTGCTTGTGTAGGCCTGCAGAGGGCAGCAATGCTCTAGAACTGGAGTGACAGGCAGTTGTGAGCTGACTCACCTGTGCTGAACTGAATTCAAGTTCTCTGCAATGGCAGCACATGTTCTTAGTTACTCAATCCAACTCTATTCTTTTTTGTAATTGTTAAAATTTATGGTGATTAACTGTGGAACGAGTACATTTAAAGATGGGTCAGGCTTTGGGGAACAGTTTAATGAGTAACTCCTATGTTTTAGACATTGATAAAGGTCGCACAGAGATGTGATGTGGATCCTTCACTGAGTTAAGTACTCTTGCAGAGAATTATGGACTAGGAGGGAAGGTTGCTGATTTAAAACTGTGAAACAAAACACTGCCATCAAAGATGATGATGATGGTAAGAAAGAGGAGGAAGAAGAGGAGGAGGAGGAGGAAGAAGGAGGTTGTGAACTGTGTCCCATGTCAATGTCATTGCAAGGGACAAAGGAGAAAGACAGATTGATAATAGAAGAAGCTAGCGAAGGAGCAGAATGTTCCCGAGGATACAGAGTCCCTGAAACAAAGGGAAGACAAAGTGCAGTGGAGAAGGGAACTAACTCTACTAAATGTTGACTAGCTATGATGGCTACTCTTGGTAGTTAATTTGATTAAACTGGAATGAACTACAATCCAGAAATGTAGAGCACACCAGTAAGGAAGTTTTTTTTTTTTTTTTAATTTTATTTATTTATCTATTTATTTATTTATTTTTGTTGTTGTTTTCACTTGGTTTGAAGTGAGTGAATCCATTTACTCACTAGTATACTTACTAGTATAGTTCTAGTATAGACCTTTGAGATACGAAGACACCCACCTCTGATGCCACTGCTGAGGCAGAAAGACGCATGTCTTTAATTTGGATCTTGAGGTGGGAAGACATACCTTTAATCTGGGCTGCACCTTCTGCTAGCAGCCTATGTAAGGACATAGAAGAAGGAAGCTTTTGCTTTTTGTCTGCTTGCTCTGGCCTGGCTAGCAAGTCCATTCCTTCACTGGCATTAGAGCCTATTTCTTCTAAATTCCAGTGTCTACTTAAAACCACCTGAAACATCTAGACTTGGGAACTGAACAACTTCTGAATTCTTGGACTTTCATAGACTGACATTGTTGAGAAGGCTAAGCTGACCCCATGACAGGCTTCAAATTGGCAGTTCAGGAGACTACGCCTAAGAACTGGGCAAGCCCAGGCAAACCCAGATAAGTCAGTTACAAGAAAAAACAAACAAACAAACAAACAAACAAACAAACAAACAAACAAAACAGGCTCTGGCAGCTAGTCAGAAACTGCCCGGTCTTCAAAAGCTGCCCCACTAACTGGCCTGAGACAAGGGTATTGGGTCAGCAGCAATTTCCAGACCTCCTCAACAATAGTTCCCATACTTCCCCAGCAACAGTTTCCAGTCCCTACACCCCAATAATGGTTCTGGAATGTCCTTAGAGAAGGACTCAACAGATTAAGATAGAGGTCACCTACCCGAGAATTCCCCTAATGTGCTTTAAATCAGTCCTGTGAGCTCACTTCTAGATCTCTCTGTCTTGGTAATGGGACACCCTACCACACTGGACTTCTGTAGACTAAAATAGCCTTTGCATTTACAAATGATTTGAGTGTGGGGTATGATTCTTCAGTGAATCATGAACCCTTGCAGAGTTAGTTGGACCATAAACTATAAGTGATTCTAATAAATCCCTTTTCTTTGTCTATAGAAAAATAGATTCATTCTATAAGTCTGCTACTCTAGAGAATCCTGACTAATATGTTAGTCCAGCAAGACAAGAACTGAGATTTGGCTATTGCTTTGTATATGGGGATGAACATTGTGGTTGGGATGCATGGACCTTTGAGAGTAGTACACAAAGAGTTGGTTTTAATTAAACTGGTTTTTGGCAAATAAGTCTAATTTGGAGGAAATGGACATGTAATCAATCACATAAAGAAAATTAGAATGCAGCCACATTGTGATCTTTATACTACTTGAAAAATTTTGCTGGGGTACATAAGCTGTGAGAGAAAAGATAAAGTTGGAGCCTTACTTCATCCACCAAATGTGTGTGAGTGTGTGCCTGCTTTACATTAGTCAGTGACCCCACATCCTTGGATGGCTGAACTCACTGTCAGAGTTGGCTGCTGGCAGAAAATGTGGTATATACATAAGGACGGAGAACAAAATTATGTTGCTTGCATAAAAATAACTGAATATTAGCTTGTTAAGGGCAAAAAGCCAGACTGAGGAGTATTGCCTGTGGAGTTGGGCAGGCTGTTAATGTAAAGGGGGAAACATTAAAATTGTGCAAGATGGCCAGGTGTGGTGGCACACGCCTTTAATCCCAGCACTTGGGAGGCAGAGACAGGCAGATTTCTGAGTTCGAGGCCAGCCTGGTCTACAGAGTGAGTTCCTGGACAGCCAGAGCTATACAGAGAAACCCTGTCTCAAAAAACCAAAAAAAAAAAAAAAAAAAAAAATGTGCAAGATGAACAGAGAAGAAAACATGACCGAAGCAGGTTATAAGCATGTATGAGAACGCCACAGTTGCCATAACCAACACATGCTAATGAAAACGTTTACCGAGGAAGGAGAGAGGGAAGTAAAAGAGAGAAGGAGAGAGGGAGGGAGGGAAGGAAGAAGGAAGGAAGGGGGAAGTAAATAAGGAAGGAAAAATTATGGTAATATAATATATGCTTCTTTTCTGGTCTATGTGTGATTTTAAAAAGGGGGGAGTATGGGCAAGAAAGATTTGAGCACTTACACATGTGCTGTGTTCATGGGTCATCAGAAAGGAGCAGTGGAAGAGAGAATGATGGCGAGCCAGTGCTAACAGTGAGAGAAACAAAGAGAAGACCTGGAGCGGAATGAATGGCAAGGCCAATTTGATGATATTCTAAACTCAGACATTTTAGGAACATAAAAGGAAGAGTCAAGTCAACAGCCTGTACTGTCCCTCCTGAGAAGGAAGGTGACTGTGATAGCCAAAATCCTCAAGGAAGGGTCTGTTGTGGGGGCAGCATCCATAGAAGATATAAAAAGATAGAAAGACGGCTGCTGTCTATGAATTTAGAGGTGTTAGTGGATGGTTAGTGGAACAGGGTGGAAAGATGCAAACTAAGGAAGTTCCGATTTGGAGATAATACTCAGAGTTTTCAAGTCACTATCTGTGTAGCATTTCAGCATGTGAACAAATATGTAAACAAATATCTGCACACATATGTGCACACACATAAATCCTTACACGTGGAGATCTCACAGATTCATCACTTCAAATAGTGGCTACTTACTGAGCACTCCTCATACTTTCCCTGCATTCTGAGCCCCTTAAGAACGGAATGTGAACCTACCTTGTGGTCGTAGAGAAAGTAAAGCAAAAAGAATAAAGTGAGAAATGAATGAGCGGGGGAGTCAGGATTAGAGTTCGGTACAAAGGCTACTTTTCACTAGCTTGATTTGCCATAACTCTTGAAGATGGCAATGGCATGCACTAGATCATTGGTTCTCAACTTGTGGGATGTCACTTCTAAAAGGGGTCCCATATCAGATATGCTGGATATTACATATTTACATTACAATTCATAACAGTAGCAAAACTGCAGTTAGGAAGTAGTAACAAAATAATTTTATGGTTGGGGAAACACCACAACATGAGGCATTGTACTGAAGGGACTCAGTATTAGGAAGGCTGGAAACCACTGTACCAGATTCAAAGATAAGCCTTCTATCTGTGGGATCACACTTCTAAAGCAAGGAGTATGGAATAGATATCTGTCATGTGGGAAGAGAAGTTGGAAAAGGAAGTAAAGGGAACAAAAGAGGAAAGGGCAGGGGAGGAGAAAGGATTTGTCACTGTCATCTGCAAAGCATTCAGAAAACAAATGTTAATTGCTAGGCTGTGTGCTCAGTATCCTTTCATTCAGCTCTGATTATAGCATTATCTTGTTATCTTGTTATGTCCCCACATCTCCCAAATCAACACTCACTGCCTTCAGCTCTGCGTCTTTCTTCACATCTTCCACATAGGACAGGACAAAGTCGATCTGCCGGATTCCATCTCTGAAGAAGACCGAGTCTTTGCTGTGTTCACTCCTTTGGAACTGCAGAAAACACACATACATGACACGATTTCACATCACTTTCTATTCTCAAAGGGCAGAAACACGGAGGAAATTAGCTGTAATTGGGCCACTGCTTCATTTTTTTCCCACACTTGACACAGAAAGTCAACACAAGTCATAACAGAAATTAGGCCCCATAATAAAGTAAAATGCCACAGAGGATTAAATGTTACATACTCAGAAAGGGCTGAAAGAGACAAAGTGATTGCATGCTTCAACACATTAACCACATGCTTTCCTACAAATGCTGCAGTTATGCCACAGCATAAGATGACTATGCTTATACACTGAAACTAAAAATGCACACTCAGGCAGAAAGGTGTGGTTTTAATTAAACACAGCACCAGTTAGTATACTACATTATTACACACTCCTTCCAAGGCACAATTAGTTTTACACCAACTAATGGAGTCTCTCTGTATGAACATAAACTGTTAGTGGTTACAGATGGCCAAAAAAAACCAGAAACAGGTAGCTGGCCAGCTGACTTCGCCATGGCTAATCCTACTAATGACTGTCGTCAGTGTCTCAAGTGAGCTACAACCCATGTTTTCTTTATAGTTGTATGGATTTTTCTCAGGGTAATAATCAAAATTATCAGTTCAACTTTTACATGACGTTCATGAATTCTTTTCTTTTTGTGACACCAAGACAAAACAACATAAACAAATAAGCAAAAAAACACTGAGCATTGCAGGGGAAAAGAGACTTCACATTTGATATGGTATTCCTCACCACTGATATGAAAGGTGTAATACTCTGTACTTATAATAGCCCTGTGTGAGGTTCAGCATCATGCAGTGGTTGGTTCATGATGCCGCCGCTGCTGCTTCCTGTAACTGGTGGCTGGGAGCTAGATCACGTGATTCTCCCCAGCAGGTACACCTGCATCTTCTGCAGTCCCTGTGATGATCTGCACTTGCCAGCCTAGCTTTCAAGGCATGTGAGGAGAAATGTGGAGAAATGTAGACAGAAATGAAAATATCTAGAGAGATCAAACTAATTGTCAGAGTACTGCAACTCAAGAAAGACCCTCAATCTTCTCCCTTTTGTAAAGAATTGTAAAAAGATTTGAGAAAAGTCAAGTTGCTAAACTCTGACTATAAATCAGTTTTTATAAAGGGAAAATAAAACAGTCATTGGGACTATTGTACATCATTACAAAATTAACATATTTGATAAAATCTACAGAAATGTATATGGAAGCTTGTTGGCTAGAGAGACATAATTAACCTGCATATAATCAAAGGAGAAAATCAGAAAACAAAATAACAGCCATGCTTCTCCAGTTCTGTGACAACCATGTTTTGTACTATAGAACCTTTAAAAGAAATCATTAATGTTTTTAGGATAGTTCATATTGTTCACAAAAGCTAGCCCTAGGATTCCTTTAGGACTGGAGTTACAGATGGTTGTGAGCCACCGCGTGCTGCTGAGATCAAACTAGGTCCTCCGGGAGAGCAATCAGTTCTCTTAAATATTGAGCCATCTTTCCAGCCCTAAGTTTCCACATTCTTAAAAATTGATTTGCACTAAGTGGTGCAGAAAAATCCATTCATTTTTGGTACAGACAACTGAATGTTATTAAAGTATACCACGTTTTAATTTTTATTTAAACAATGATATAAAAACCACATGTACATGTATATGATGCCCATGTATATAATGTATATGATGCATATGTATATGAGTATATATCTGTTTGTGTGTATATTTGTCCTTAGAGAAGCCTGGTTACTACAAAGCAATACATGGGCAGCATATAGCTTACTGTGGCTTTCATTCCTAGTGGTTCATGAACTTCTGAAGCTATTTTGCATTGTCTTGTGTAAATACGTTTGCACACATGTTTTTAGAAAATAGGCTCATCAAATGAAAAAGAATGAGAATCACCATCATTAAATGTCAACTGTCTGGGAACTTAGAATTAGTGATCAAATTCCCCTGTGTGAATCACATTCATGGTACAAAAACCACTCAGGCTGTTAGGATACACTCAGGCATAAGCATCAGCAGCCATTGCTGTTTTACCATAAGACGCCTCCTCAGGAACAAATTTAATCGCTTTTCAGGCTGTGAAGCAACCGACGGAGAGTCATCAAATCCGGCTCAGGGTTCAAGATTCCAATACATAGATCCATGGGTGAATAAGCTATGCTGTGTGGTAGATGGCTCGGCTGAGACATTTCAGCCTCAGAGCAAGGCTGTTGTTCCCTCAGAGGAGGGATTTGCTTCCTTAAAGTATGACCACCACCTACCGGAAGGAGTTCTATCATAGCTAGCCCTGGATTCATGGCGTGGATGTCAGACTAGAGCAGGTGTTGGTGCTGAGGCGTTTCTGACTCAGAACACTACTGGCATTGCCTTAACACCAGGCTGTTGCTAAACACAATAAGCCCAGCATTAATTATTCCAAATCACTATGACGTTAGAACAGGCTGAATGTCTGTGTCTGTGTAGATGCTTGCCCTAAGAGGGCCTGTGTCCAGTGAGTTTCTCTAACATCTTACCCACTGCTGCGGTGCTTCAGGGAACCTGATAAACTTTCCACCTCTATTTATATTTGTCCCAGTGGATCCTTTCACCCTTTCAGGACTGTCAATGCTATCCTTGGTACAGCATGGACCTTCAGTATGTGCATACATTGAAAATTGTCTAGCAGAGGAACCAATGGTGAAGGAAGGAAAAAAACTGGGGAGAAAAAGGATGAAAAGGAAAAAGTCTTCATCTTACAAATCCTTTATAAAAACAACTTTTTAAAATATGTTTGGAATTTAAATGAGGAAGAAAAGAAATGGTGAACAAAATTCAATAGTAACAGAAATGCAAAGTGAAGCAGTCGGTTAAACATGTTTCTATCAAGAAACATAGCAAACCCCAAGATTATCATTATGGGTGATTGATAGTGTTGGAAATTTACGTAGCAGCATAGTGTGTTGACACAGACCCATAATCCCTCCAGGGCTGAGGCAGGAGGATTCAATACTTCAAACCAGCCCAGGACACATAGCAAGACTTTGTCTACAAAAGAGCAAGAAAGAAAAAAGTTTTCACAGGGCTTAATTTTAAATATTCCAAGACTTCCCCAAATACCAGGGGTTGGGGAAGAAAATATCATTCAAGTACTGAAGTAATGACTTCTCGTCAACATGTTATTAACATGGTATCATTTAAGACAGTAAGGAAGTGACTTGGAGTTATCAGAAAGTTTAAAAAGTATCTGAAAGATCTCTGTTTAAGCATTTGCTTAGCAGGCAGAAGCCCCTCTATTTACTCTGTACTATGAGACAAAAGTTTAAGAAAAAATAATCAAACCCATGGCATCCAAAGGCCCACCTTGCTCATATTCAATAAAAACAAAAGAATAACTAATCACATAAATTATTATTAAAATAACTCAGTGTTGGGGGTCAACTTTTAGCAGAAACGACTATCAGCTTTGCAGCCATCTTGAGCCATATACCCTGACATGAGACTTGGATTACAATAGCCTACAACACTGAGCACACTCTGATAATCTTGGTTTAGATACCTTGGGTGTGTGAGATTAAAGGTGAAATGCCCCCTCCCTATGTACCTCACATCCAAATGCTACTGCAATGGAGATGGTGGTTATAGATCCCATAAGGGAGTTACAGAAAAAAATATCTGTTCTTAAACAACAAATAGAGTTAGAAAAAGAGTATCAGGACTTAATTAATCAACTACAAAAATTAAAGACAGGAAAGATGTCTCAAGAGGTAAACTTTGAAAATCCCCTGGCTCCTTGTGTTCCTCAACCAGGAGTCCAAAGACAGTCTCTGTCGTTTAGCTTAAGATCAGCCACAGATCATCTAGAGAAGGGAAATGCTGAGGCTTTCCCTGTATCAGAGACCAGAGACAATCAAATGATTGCTTGGAGACATCACACAGGGTTTAATTTTCAAATTATTAAAGAATTAAAAAATGCAGTATCTCAATATGGTGCCACTGCTCCTTTTACTCTTGCAATTTTAGAGTCTGCCGCAGAGGAGTGGCTGACTCCTAGTGATTGGAATATGTTAGTGAGAGCAGTTCTTAGTGGTGGAGACTATCTTATTTGGAAATCAGAGTATCATGAGAATTGTAAAGAAATAGCTAGGAGAAATATTCAGGCAGGCAATGATTGGTCCTTTGATGCCTTAGTAGGAGAAGGGCAATTTGCTTCTAGTGATAACCAGATGCAATATGACCCAGGTTTATATGTTAAAATTCAAAATCCAGCCATGAAGGCTTGGCGTAAACTTCCAGTAAAGGGAGACCCTGGTGCATCTTTAACAACAGTCAGGCAAGGGCCTGATGAGCGATTTTCTGACTTTGTTCATTGATTAATGATAACAGCAGGGAGGATTTTTGGTAATGCAGAGGCAGGTGTAGATTATGTGAAACAACTTGCATATGAAAATGCTAATCCTGCCTGCCAATCGGCCATTAGACTTTATAGGAAAAAGACAGACCTTATGGGGTATATCAGACTCTGTTCTGACATAGGTCCCTCTTACCAACAGGGCTTAGCTATGGCAGCTGCCATGCAAGGACAATCAGTAAGAGATTTTTTGGCAAGTAAAGACAGAAAGGCATGTTTTAAATGTGGTAAGCCTGGACACTTTGCAAGAGATTGCAAGGTAGAAAATGAGTTAAGCCAGAGACAGCCCGGAAAACAGCCTGGGCTCTGCCCACATTGCAAACGTGGAAGGCATTGGGCTAGTGATTGTAGGTCTAAACAAGATGCACAAAGTAACACCCTTTCCCATAATCAGGGAAACAGGAACAGGGCCAGCTCCAGGGCCCCGAACCGACACAAGCCAAAACAGGCTTATGGAGCAGTCAGTGTCCTACCAGCAAACACCAAACTCTGTCGAGCAACACCAGGAAGTGCAGGACTGGACCTCAGTTCTGCAACCCACACAGTATTAACCCCAGAAATGGGACCTCAAGCCTTACCCACTGGAGTGTTTGGACCGCTCTATCCAAATGTGTTTGGCCTGATAGTGGGAAGAAGCAGTGCTACTATGCAGGGACTACAAATTTTTCCTGGAGTTATAGATAATGATTATCAGGGTGAGATTAAGGTAATGGCACAGGCAATTCAGAATATAGTCACCATTCCTACAGAAAAGAGGATAGCTCAACTATTGTTACTTCCATTGTACCCTACTAATCACAAATATAAGAATCCTAAAAGAGGGGATCAAGGCTTTGGTTCCTATGATGCATACTGGGTACAGCCTATAGTTAAACAAAAACCTATGATGACAATTTGGCTAGATGGAAAGGCATTCCAAGGCTTGGTTGACACAGGAGCTGATGTGACTATCCTAAAACAAAGTGATTGGCCTGCTACCTGGCCTCTGACCCCAACCTTAACCAATTTAAGGGGTATTGGCCAAAGTCAAAATCCACTACAAAGCTCTAAGGTGCTGACGTGGAAAGATAAAGAAGGAAATACAGGAAATATACAACCCTATGTCATCTCAGGCCTTCCCATTAATCTCTGGGGCAGAGATCTGTTATCCCAGTTGGGATTGATTATGTGCAGCCCTAATGAAGTAATCATGGCTCAAATGGTAAACTCTTGAGCTTTCCCCAGGCAAAGGATTAGGAAAAGGTGAAGATGAAATTATTCATCCTACTGAAGTTTATGGTAACAATGAAAGAAGAGGCTTGGGGTATTTTTGATGGGGGCTACTGATTCAGCTGCACCACAGGAAGTTGTGCGGATCCCATCACCTGGAAAGGGGACTCGCCCATCTGGGTGGATCAGTGGTCCCTAACCACCGAAAAATTACAAGCTGCCCAGTTGCTAGTGCAGGAGCAATTACAGGCAGTACATTTAGAAGAGAGTAACTCTCCCTAGAACACCCCAATATTTGTCATTAGGAAAAAGTCAGGAAAGTGGAGATTGTTGCAAGACTTGAGGGCTGTTAACGCAACCATGATTAAAATGGGAGCCTTACAATCTGGGCTGCCCACACCGGTGGCCATACCTTTAGGTTATTATAAAATAGCTATAGATTTAAAAGACTGTTTTTTTACTATCCCCTTGCATCCTAATGATAGAAAACATTTTGCTTTCAGTGTTCCCTCTATAAACTTTAGAGAACCTATGAAAAGATATCAATGGAAGGTCTTGCCTCAGGGTATGGCTAACAGTCCTACCTTGTGCCAAAAGTTTGTGGCTTTTGCCATAGAGGGTGTTAGAACTATGTGGAAGCAAATCTACATGATTCATTTCATGGATGATATTTTGATAGCTGGAAAAGATGGAAACCAGGTACTCCAGTGCTTTGATGATCTTAGAACAGCTTTACAGACTTCAGGGTTACAAATAGCACCAGAAAAGATGCAATTACAAGACCCATATACCTATTTAGGATTTCAGATTAATGGTCCATGCATTATTAATAGTAAAGCTGTTGGGCCTTGGACAAGGTAACTCCATTTAACCTGTTACCTTCAGTCACGTAGGACACAGGTAGAGGGCGTGATTAACAAGTCTCTACCTCCAGAGATTTAAATATTAATGAATTATCAAAAGGCCAGGGACGGTGCTAATTAAGTTATTCCCTCCCCTTTTTCCTTCCCTATAAAATGAGAGTCCCCTGGCCTTTGTGTGTGTGGGGGAAGCGCGTACCACCTGCATCCATTTACCATGTCATGAACAATAAAGCTTTGGAAAACCGGACACGTGTCGCATGTCGCATGGTCTCTCCGCCTGATTCCTAGCTTTTGGAACCCTGGAACCTTGCCGATGCAGCCACCAGCCCGAGGCAGCTGTATGAATGTGGGATCTTCCGCTGGCGATGTGGGAAGCCCGCCCTGGGACCCTGCCGCCGGACTCCCTCCCCCAGCCCGTGAGATTTCTTCCCCACATAAAGCCACACTGAGGACTGATTCCCTTAAGACACTTAATGATTTTCAAAAACTATTGGGAGATATTAATTGGCTACGACCATATTTGAAACTTACAACAGGAGAACTGAAGCCTCTGTTTGATATTCTCAAGAGAGATCCTGACCCTAAGTCTGACAGGGCTCTAACAGAGGAGGGTAGAAAAGCCTTACAGAAGGTAGAGAATGCTATTTCATCCCAATTTGTAACTCATATTAATTATTCTAAGCCTTTATATTTTCTTATTTTTAACACTAAACCAACTCCTACTGCAGTTTTTTGGCAAACTGAACCCATATTATGGGTTCATCTTCCCTCATCCCCCAAGAAGGTTCTTAATCCATACTATACAGCTGTAGCAGATATGATTATGTTAGGCAGAGATAACAGTCAAAAATATTTTGGAAAAGATCCTGATATTATAGTACAACCCTATACAAGGCATCAGGTTGATTGGATTATGCAGAATTCTGAAGTCTGGCCTATTGCATGTGCCTCATTTGCTGGTCAGATAGATAATCATTATCCATCAGATAAATTGGTTCAGTTTTGTAATCATCATGAATTTGTTTTTCCATCTCATACTGCACATGAACCTATCAAGGAAGCATTGCTAGTTTTCACTGATGGTTCCTCATCAGGAACAGCTGCTTATGCCTTTAAGGATCAAGTAATCTCTTTTGCTTCATCATCTGTGTCAGCTCAATTGGCTGAATTACATGCTGTTATTGTGGTGTTTCAAGCATTTCCAAATCAAACTATTAATATTTATACATATAGCTCATATATAGCTCAGTCTATCCCTTTGCTAGAAACTGCTGCACAAATAAAGCATTCCTCAGAAGCAGCTGATTTGTTTTTACAGTGCCAACAATTAATTTTGAGGAGAAAGTGTAAATTCTTTATAGGACACCTGAGAGCCCACACTGTGCTACCAGGTCCTCTCTCTGAAGGAAATACCAAGGCAGACCTAGCTACTTGTATAGCTGCAGTGATTCTATCAGATCAGAAATCTAATTTGGATCAGGCCATAAAGGCTCATGAGTTACATCACCTTAATTCTAAAACTTTAAAAGGAATTTTTAAAATTACCAGAGAACAAGCTAGACAAATTGTTAAACAATGTCAATCATGTGTTAAACTTTTACCTCATTTGGGTGTAAATCCAAAGGGACTGATACCAAACAGTATCTGGCAAATGGATGTTACTTATTTTAATGAATTTGGCAAGCAAAAATGTATACATGTATGTGTAGACACATACAGTGGTTTCATTTATGCAACATTACAAACTGGAGAAGCAAGCAAGCATGTGATCGCTCATATGTTTGCTACAATTGCTGTATTGGGTGTGCCTAAACAGATAAAAACTGACAATGGCCCAGGTTATACAAGCTCCAGTTTCTACCAATTCTGTGAAAAATTGGGAATACTACATAAAACGGGTATTCTATATAATCCACAGGGCCAAGGTATGGTAGAAAGGGCACACCAAACCATTAAATGTCAATTTGAAAAAATTAAAAAGGGGGAATGGTACCCTACCAAAGGATCCCCCCAAAATATCCTTCATCATGGACTCTTTATTTTAAATTTTTAAAATTTGGATTCTGAAGGAAAATCTGCTGCAGATAGATTCTGGCATCCTGATACCAAAAAGAATTTTGCAACAGTCCTCTGGAAAGACCCATTAACTGAAACCTGGAATGGGCCAGATCCAGTGCTTATCTGGGGAAGAGGTTCTGTTTTCATATATTCCCAAGCTGCAGATGCTGCATGTTGGCTGCCAGAGAGACTGATTAAACAAATAGACAACAATAACAAATCCAGGGAGGAGAAACCCCCTGAGAAGTGTATTTTTTCTTCACAGGAAACATGAAGATGCTTCACAATTGCCTTCAAACTGGAACAGATCAACGAGTAAACCTGACTTGGGAAGTTATCAGTGCTGAAGGAGACATCACCACCCATATATCCAGGGTGGCTCTATTGGACTCTTGATTCCCTGACTTATGATTTAGTGGGGAACTAGATTGTTTTAGATTCAGTGGGAATTTAGATTGTTTAGACCCAGGAGAAAACCCACTACCGCAGTTACTATAGTTGTTTTTTGGGTTTGAGATTGACTAGAGTAGGAACAGGGATTTCCTTACTTGTTTTCTTTAGATCAAAGCTATGATCAGTTTTGTATTTCTATAGATTTAGATTCTGATATAAGACATTTATGAACAGAATAGAAGAAGCTTACACTTTTACTACTCAGACAGAGGGAGTTAGGTGTTGCCCTTAAAAAGAGTGTTGCTGTCATACTAACTATTCATGCGTTGTTAAGTCTCTTGTCTTTTGGGTCCATGTGGTTCAACAAACTGATGGCTTTTATATGAGATGCTATTCAAATGAAACCCACACAGGTCCATTATTACAGGCTGGAAGTAAGGGATTGTAAAACCTCTGTCATCAAGACTAATGAGGTGTATCCCCTAACTTACACGCGAAGCCGGATAGTCAGTGACGGGTAAGAGAGCATATGGAGACCCTTGCCCCTAAAAGAAGGGAGGCTCACCATCCTAAGACAGGAGCTCAACAAATGGCTGTTGAGTATCCAATGATGGGAAAAGGAGGCTGGGGTCCTTTGTTCCAACCTAGGACAGGCACGGTTTCCATAAGTTGTCCCAGCCTTCCCTTTTGAAAAAAAAATTTTTTTAAAGGGGGACCTGTTGGGGGCCGACTTTTAGCAGAAAGCAGCTATCAGCTTTGCAGCTGTCTTGAGCCATATACCCTGACATGAGACTTGGATTACAATAGCCTACAACAGCTGAGCACACTCTGATAATCTTGGTTTAGATACCTTGGGTGTGTGGGATTAAAGGTGTGTGAGATTAAAGGTGTGTAATTTAAGAGTGTAACTTAGAAGTGTAGAGATCAGATTTAGAGACAAGACCTAAGGGCATGATTAAAGGTGTGACCAAAAGGCATGGCTTAGAAGTGAGACATATAAAAGGCAGAGGCAGACAAAGAGAGATCATACACTTCAGAGAGTACAACTTGGAGTACAACTTGGAGTAGGAATTAGGCATTAGGTAGCAGGCACTTGGAAGAGAACTTGGAAGAAGTAACTTGGAACTTGGAGGCACTAGGGACTAGGAATCTAGGACTTGGGACTTGGAGTGAAGAAGAGAGACTGAAGAATAAATGGTATTGAAACACACTCTGTCTGGTCTCCATTCTTCGAGACCGCCCTCACTCTCTCTCTTGCTGAACCCCGACCCGTGGACCAGAGCGGCAGCTTGGGCAGGGATACAGTGGCCGCCAAATGCGGGGCAGCCCGGGCCTCAACATTTTTCTCAGGCCACAACATTTTTTTGGCTGCCCAAACGTGGGGCTAGTGCAGCTCTCAACAATTCAGCAATTCACAGTAAGAGTTTGCTTCAACGCTAGAAAGGTCTAAGCAGCTAGTGATGGTTTGTGTGTGTGCAGGCTAGTTTTATTATGTCAAGTTGACTAGAGCATTATCTGAAGGGCAGGAACCTCAACTGAGAAAACATCTCCCTAAGATCAGGCTGTAGGTAAGTCTATAAAGTTTTTTTTTTTTTTTTTTTTTTTTTTTTTTTTTTTTTTTTTTTTTTTTTTTTTTAATTAGTGACTGATAGGAGAGGAACCATTGTGGCGGTGCCACTTCTGGGATGGTGATTCAGCATTCTATAAGAAAGCAGACTGAGCAAGCCAGTAAGGAGTAAGCCTCTCCATAGCCTCTGCATCAGCTCCTGCCTCCAGGTCCCTGCCCTGTGAGTCCCTGTCCTGATTTCCCTTGATGATGAACAGTGAGTGCTATGAATGTGTAAGCCGAATACATCCTTTCCTCTTTAACTTCCTTTTGGGTTGTGGTGTTTCATTCCAGCAATAGATATCCTAACTAAGGCCTTGTGAAATTGCTACTCACAGATGTAATGAGCATTGATGTGTGTAGATGGAGGAGTAACTGCTGTGAACTCATAGGTGCATGGTGGATATCTGTCAGTGCTTAAACTGCATTCTTCTGTTGGTCTAAAGTTATCTCCCTCTGTACTTTGATTTTCCTGATCTTTGGTGAGATCTGAGAATTACTGTTATTCATAGATTTTTTCCTGGATTGACTACAGATTCACTAAGAGACACGAGAATAGTTAGGGGTGGCATGGTGAGCCTCAGGTTCTCTGAGGTGATGAAAGTTGACTCCAGATGGGTCATAGAATAAACACAACTAAATACTACTTTTCAGAATAAAAGCAGAAAAGTCCCTTACATTGATGCAAGACAATATTGCATAAATAGAATAAAAAGGTATGTTAAAGAAAAACGAAGGGGCACTGAAATTTAAAGACACTTTTTACAGTTATTTCAGAAAAAATAAAATAAGAGCAATGATACTCCAGCCAAAACCCAGAATACTTTTCTCTAAGCCTGCTCACCTTCCTGTGTTTAAATTCAAGATGTCTTATGTACTTGATTTTCTTCTTTTGAGTTCCAGAAACAGTACCCCTCTCTCCCCATTTCCTAATTCCATGGGCAGTACTGGATTCAAGGCTGGTATACTTGTGTATATTGAGACTCTCACATTTATGGCACTCTGTACAAGTGCTCTTCAAATTATTCTATTTTGCATATGTCTAAAAGGATCTTAACTGATACAGATTTAACTATGTGATAATTGGTTGTATTGAAAATGAAAGTTCTATAGAGAATTGATTCATTCCAGGATTTAAGCAGAAAATGTACAAGATGAGCTTGCAGTATCCTGTAGTATCAGAAATAATAAAAAAAAAAAAAAGAGAACACAACAATGGGGTGTGTCCAACTTATAGAAATTTCACTAAAACATTTTCTAATGCAATAGAATAAAGTACTACTGAGTTTATAACAAGACATAAAATAAACATCTTAGAGTTAATGCAGAGGGTGAGGTAGGGAGAAGAAGGGAAATGTCTCCCACAGACAAATTCCAGAGAAGGAGAATGTGGCTTAATGGTAGAACATTTGTCTAAATGCCCCATGGATTCAATCTCTGTCACTGTTATTGACAATAAAAAATTACTATCATCTACTTTTAAGATTAAACACAACCCCTAGTCCTTACATGCACACTGGTTACTGACTCAGAGACTAGTACTTTAAGCAAAATAATCAAGGCTAAAGCTTCATAATTGGCCCAGGATATGATTCAAAGCAAGTGACACATTCTGTTTTTCTCCATCTCCAATTTGAGTCATGAGAAACAACACATTAGGAATTTTACAACTGAGGTGCATTTCACACAGCAAAAAGGCCAGCATCAACCTTAGAGGTCACCTGATATGAGAAAGATGTTCAGAGGTTGGTTGTTGTTTGAACTAAGAGACAAAGAGTAGACATGGCTGCTAAGCACAACTAAGGGCCCTCAAAGACAATGTCAGCAGAAAACGCAGACACCGGAACTCCATTTCCTGTCTTTCCAAACAGCAGCATTATTTACTCAGCAAATACAAAAACAACACTTAATCTTAATAAAAAAGTTTAATAAATACTAAATTGGATCCAGGTTTAATTTTTAAAGTCCAAATTATGATTATTCTTCAGCATGAATTCATAGTGAAGCACACTCTAATGGAGCAAGAAGGCTGACGGTTCAAGTCTAGGACCCTCCTCATAAGCACAGAGAAATTTTGATAAAGCCTCTACAAAGCTGGGAATTCTTTAAAGTGCAAACTGATACCGTCCACATGTCATTCTCATTACCATGTCTGATGTAATATTTTTCTTAAATAGATACTCTTTTTTTTCCAAAAGTAATACATTCTCAGATACCAAACTCAAAGACCTGAGATTTAAGTGACAGTATCCCCAGTTCTGGCCATGGAAGGACACTTGTGTCTGCTTGTCTAAGAAGAAAAGTACCGCTTGCTTGCTTGCTGCTTACCAGTGACTGTGAATCTTCAGGGATGAGGAAGCTGGTTTCTTTGTAGCCCAGGTTCTGTCAATAGCAAAGGCCAGTTGAGGGAGAGGGAGATACAGTACAGTTAAGGATGGCTCAAGTAGAACAATCATATAATTTACACCTCCAAAGCAAGAACGGTAAGGTTCTTTCTTTAGAATACTACACCATGAAGTCAAGAAACCTGAACTCCATTTCCCCATATGAAATGGTACTTGAAGTTGCATGTACATATGTATTCATGCATCCATGTGTGTATGTATATGTGCATGTGAGGGGGTGGGAAGAAAAAAAAAGAGAAGAGAAAAGGGACAGAGAGGGAATTGTAGAGAAAGTCATAGAACAATTTGCAACAGGTAAAATGCTTAAAAACTTCTACACTACAGTAAAGTGACCAGGATATCTGGTATTTTAAGGACTCTGAACAGGACCAATGTAGAATACACATCACTGACTAGATAGTTCATGCTTCTTGGCATTGGCTTGAAATTATTAAAATATGTAGCTTTGAAGATGACATATCATTCTTTAAAAATGCATAATGGAAGAAAAAATCATACATATATTACACACAAGCCACTAGCAACTAAAGCATTTCTTCTTTCCTGGACACGAGCTTCCAATCCACTTGTTACTCAGGGATCCATACACTACAGAACTGTCTCCTGAGGTCTCACTTGCCCATTTTCTGAATTTCTGGGGATGGTATCAGGAGTGGCCCCAGGATTTACAAAAATGATCTGAGGTCCATATCACACAGGACACTCAGTTATCTCCTTTAGGGAATGTCACATCCACCACCCCACTATGACAGGTTGGTTCTGGGCAAATCAATCTTGAGGAAAAGTAATCATGGATTATGGATACTTCAGGAGCTTTCCAGAATATCCCTTTAGGCTGAAGAGTTTACCCAGTGGAATGTGCCAGGCACCTCTAACCTCTCAGCCTTCTTAGTGATGACGAAGGTGGTGCTGAGCGCAGGTGTATTCAAACTACTTCAACCAACTTAAGTTACACTTGCCAATCAAACTTGCCCAACCAAATGTCAAATAAAACTAACCTATCAGACAATTCCAAAATGGCAATCTCCACAAATATATCACACTCACACTCACACACACACACACAGAGAGAGAGAGAGAGAGAGAGAGAGAGAGAGAGAGAGAGAGAGAGAGAGAGAGAATGGTCTCTGAGGTTAAGAGTGAATGCCATTCTTTTGGATGTCCTGAGTTTGGTTCTGAGCACCACCTGTAACTCCTACACTTTTTCTGGACTCCATGGGCACCTAAACACACACACACACACACACACACACACACACACACACACACACACATTTTAATAGAAACAAAAGGATCCTTTTTAAAACTGTAAAATAAAATAAATAGTGAAGCTACATTTTCACCATGTAAACATTAAAGGAACTAATTTGTCCTCCATTGACCCAGAGCTCTGTTACACTTGCCCTCTGCCATCACACACTAAGCTTGTTTGTGTTAACTATGGAATGACTTAAGGAACCGCACAGTAATGTTCTCAAGGGAACTCGGCAGGGAACTTGACTCTCTCACCTTGGGAAAAAGATATGTTTGTTCTGACTGGGCCTTCAAACTTACAATTATGTCTTCTCCTTGAATCATAAACTGATATAATTCCTTTCTTTCTCTCTCTCTTTCTTTCTTTCTTTCTTTCTTTCTTTCTTTCTTTCTTTCTTTCTTTCTTTCTTTCTTAAACGCTTTGCTGAGTATTTCATTGTTTCCTTTGTCAAAGACCTGTCATGCATAAGAATTCTTACTATGGACAAGCCTATGGTTCCCTCAACAGAGGCTTTCATATGTTGTGTGTCCCCTTCACAGCGGCCAGCCATTGAGCAATTAAGTAAAGTAGTACAAAGAGGAACAACAGTGGTAAGTGGACGGATCTCACAACATGTAGCCTTATTCATTCATAGAATCCATAAGTTACCATAGAGACTGAATGCTCCAAATATAAGCAACACTAGTAACCTTCTGGCATTGTGTAATTCCATCATGTGGATTTGAAGTATATAACATGCTGTTGTGGTAGGACAATGTCACATTTCCTCCCTCCAAACTGCTGTTAATTGATTACACAAATTTGGAACTTTCAGATACAGAGACCAACTATATTTGATGACATTGTTTTAGTTTAGCAATTTTCCTCACTCTTCAGTCACTTGAACCCTATATAGCCCTTGAAAGAACATATTCCATATGAACAACCATTATATAAACAGATGTCATACACAAACCAGCATTACACATCCCCACTGTGATTGGCAGAAAGTTATTGTCTTGCAGATTGAATCCCAGCACATCTGAAGTTATTATACCTCAAGATCAATTCAAACTTATGCTTGCTTTCCTATAAGACCATATTTGCTTATTCCTCTCTGTTTAAAAACTTAGTTTTAAAAGTAATTTTAGAACTTGGGGACTCTTAAATCAAACAATCCACAAAGTGTGGGTTTTCTTGAGAGAGACTTGTTGTGGATTTGGTCTAACACTTGCATTATGTTATTTAGGTTCCCAAAATTGCATGAGAATCCATATGTAAGACGTCGAGGGTCCCTGTCCCCAGTTGTTTCTAACTGGTAAATAATGTTGCCAGCAGCCAATGACTGGGCAGTGAGACAGAGGTGGGACTTTAGGATTTCGGGGCAATGAGACCTAGAGAGAAGGAGAAATATTGCCATGCTGGGAAAGAAATAAAATCCAGGCTTAAGAGCTACAGAAGAGAGCATACCAATCCTGTAAGAGCTGGCGAAGAGTGGCTCACCCCCCTCTCCTCAGTTGGGTCTAGGGTAGCAAAGATGGAATGTAGATTTTTAGTAACTCAGGAGTATTGGAGGAGAGGCGTTAGCAATGTGGAAGTTTGGGAATGGCCCAACCATTGGGCTGTTTAAGGCATGTTAAAATAGAAGGCTGTGTGTGTGTGTGTGTGTGAGTGTGTGTGTGTGTGTGTGTGTGTGTGTGTGTGTGTGTCTTTCATTCAGGAAATAAGAACATTGGGGTGGGTAATAAGGAATGTGTGCTGCCTCCAAGGATATTAAGTAGTATTAATTGCCTACTGCAACAAATGGCATTCAATTTGTTAGGCCTGAACTCACTATTAAAAATTAACCGGAACTTCCCAAATGGAAAACACATGACATACTGTAAGATTAGGAGGTGGAACAAATTGGTTTCTCAGCCAAGCTGAGCTGAGTTAAGGAGCCCTGTGTTTCCTCCCCAAGCTGCACAGGTTTGGAACTAGGAAAAAAAGTGTGCTGAATTGGCATTCATAATGCTGGGGTTTGTGGCTTGAGGGTAGGTCACAGTCAGGCCAACCCAGGGACTTGGGTGGTGGACTAAGGATTTAGCTAGATGCTCTCTCAGTGTTCTGGGCTGCTGCAGAGGGCTTGAGCCACAGATGCTGAGAGTTCCTGCTGAGATAAAGTAGGCTGAAGAGAACAGGTTTGAATAAGATAGAAATAAAGGCACTTGCATTGTTTTAAGGACAGAAGGGAGAATGAATGAAAATTGATTTAATTGTTTTTAAAGATAGAAAGGAGAAAAATGCTTTAAAGGAAATTTTTAAAAGTCTATGTCAGGGTAGGTAACTGGATTCTTGGACCATAAGCTTCATGGGAATTCTGGGACTTCTTAGCTTGGTATGACAAATTAATAGCCTGGAAATAGGCTTATACTGTAAGTTGAAGGGAATTTAATTGAAGTTAAATACATAAGAAAGAATGTTGATTCAAGTTATATAAAGAGAAAGGAATATATATATATATATATATATATATATATATATATATATTCATAAACACACACACACACACACACACAGAGAGAGAGAGAGAGAGAGAGAGAGAGAGAGAGAGAGAGAGAGAGAGAGAGAGAAAATAACTTCCACAGAAGGGAGAATTTAAGGATGCATAGATGAATAAATAAATTTAGAACTTGATCTTACTAGGAAAAATTAATCATGTAAGAACAAGGCAGAGGATAGTGAAGCAGCACTGTCTTAAAGAATAATAATAGTTTAGATTACCTTATATTAATTAACTCTTATAAAGAGAAAGGTGATACACACACACACACACAGAAAGAGAGAGAGAGAGAGAGAGAGAGAGAGAGAGAGAGAGAGATTAATCTTCACAGAAGGCAAAATTTAAGTATACATAGATGAATAGGTTGAAGCCTTTTGATCTCATCTCAGACAGACAGGAGAAATGTAGGCCTTGATCTCACTCTTAAGACTTAATCATGTAAGAACAAGGCAGGGGATAGTGAAGGAGGATAATAATACCTTAATGGATAATAATAATTGTTTAGATTGCTTTAATTACTTTAAATTGTTTTAATTATCAAAATACGTGTGGTTATAAGTTTGGTGGTTATGATATTAAAAATCCTCTGGGAGAGAGGACAAAATAGAACAGACCTAAAGTTAAAGGAGGCTGCTAATTTGAATCAATATATACTTTTGATGAATTTGGTTGCTGGAAAAAGGATGTGCTATTTGGGGAAAGAGGCTCTGTATTTATGTTAATAGGAAAGAAGTAAAGGTTTTTTATTTGTTTCTAAGTAATATGAATTCGGATTCGAATTGGTTATTGATCAAATTAAACCATAAATAAAACAGTTGCCTTTCACCTGCTCAAACAAGGAGCAAAAAATTTCATCCTTAGCTTATCTTTGTACTTTGTACAATTTATATGAATATCTTAATAGTACTAACATTTTGGTTGTAAGATTCATATACTGGAGAATGTGCAGCTCTGACAAGACTTCTCTGTGGGGATGCTGAAATGACCTGCTGTTCCACTTCCTTGCCTCCTGATGCTGTTACAAAAGACTTCATTCTAGAACAGCTTCAGGAATAGCTGCTGATTTCTGATGAACTCAGTTCATCCAGCTTTTTAGACAGACCCAATCAGAACTTCAGTCAAGCCCTGGGTCTTCTAAGCATACAGAGACTGGATAACAGATGCTAAATCTAGCCTTCTTAAGTCTAAGCAATTTTTCCAATTTTCCTACCCCTCCTCATCACCTCTTAAGAAATAATTCATTACTCCAATTCAGCAAGAAGAAGCCATAGCTACTCATCATCCCGACTCCTTGGGTCTAAGTGTCTGGTTATGGTTATTTTATAAATTACAGATAGATTGTCATTTTAAGGGATAATTTGGAAATGGTCATAATTTTGAACAGGGAGGAAACTACATAGAGAATTTCTGTCTTTCTTTTCCTCTTCTCTATCCTTTTTTTCCCTAGGTAAAAGGAAGGAGGTTGTAAGTGAAAAGGGGGAGCAATATTATAAGACATTAGATATATATAGGATAGATTACTAAAATTATTCTTAAAGCATTGTATAACCAGTCTTATATTGGTAGAAACTTTTATATTTGATATAAAATTGAATAATTTCTTACATTGGTACAGAATTTATATATTGATACAGGTTTAAGGTTTTCATTGGTATAAAGATTTATATATTGATACAAAATTTGAAATTAATATTGTTACTCTTAGATAGGCATTGTGCCTATGCAACTCATTTAAGAATACAAGGTTTTGATATAGTCTTTCTACAACTGCTATTACAAACTGTTTAGGATGATTAAGTAATACAAGTTAAGGGCCAGATAGTAAATTCATGGTTATATTAGATTCTGGCTTAATTATAATAAAATTATTTCAATATTATTCAAATAGAAATAACTAAGAATAGTCAAGGTTTAACAGCTGAGATATACTTTCTATGGATAAATATTTTTCACAAGCATCAGAAATCCATGAAATATGACATTTATAATCATTTCGTTATTATTAGATTTTGACTAGGAGATGTGTATGCTCCTGACAGTACCCACTTCATGTTTTATAGAAGATATTGAGCATCATAACCGCCATATTGAGTTACTCCAGTTGTGGCAAGGTAGCCATTGGACAAGAATTGCCCTAATTCATCTACAGACAAAAAATACTGTCCAAGAAAGAACACATGATGTGGGATAGTTGACTGCTTAGCTCTACCAAGACAGAGTAAGCTAGTCCTTCATAGTTCCTGCTTCACTTACGGTCTGTCAGATGGTTCTGGGGCAGAATACTGAAGACAGATGCTCCAATGTTTTGAGGAATAGGATCTGTCCAGGTAGTCAGCTGTCTCTGCAAATTGTTTAAGTTTTGGAAGCTATGGTTTTGTTATCCTTATATATTCAGGTCATATTTAATTCATTCTCAGATCTCTGATGGGGTTAAAGATTAGTCATAATCTAATAATCAAACTTAAATTGTTTAGTATTGAGGAAGATGATGTATATTTGAAAGGATGGTTTTCTCAATGCAAGTTAAAATCAAAACATAATTCAGGTATAGAATTGTAAACTCTTTAAGTTAGAATAGGTGTTAGAATAATGTACCCAAATTGACAAAATATATGAACTGGACATTATTAGTGTATATCATACCTTATAGTTTACATAGCTGTTATAACTATGTTAGTTGTATATCTGAGAGGCCCTTTTAATGAACAAAAGTGGGAAAATATTGTAGATTTGGTCTAATGTTTGTATTATGTTATTTGGGTTCCCAAAATTGCATAGTAATACACATTTAAGACACTAAGGGTTCCTGCTCCTAGTTGGTTCTCATTGGCAAATAAAGTTTCTAGTGGCCAATGGCAGGGCAGGAAGACAGAGGCAGGACTTTAGGATTTGCAGACAAAAGGACCAAGAGAGAAGAAGGAAGTGAATCACCATGCTGGGAAAGGAATAAGATCTGGCCTTGAGAGCTCCAGAAGAGAGAGCATACCAATCCTGTAAGAGTTGGGGAAGAGCTGCTCAGCCTGCTCTCCCCAGTTGGGTCTAGGGTAGTAAAGATGAAATACAAATTTTAATAAGTAATAACTTAAGAGTATGAAGGGGATCAGTGCATGATGAAGTCATGTAACAACCCTTAGTGTCCTGAATCCAGAACACTCACTCTCAGAACACTCACTGAATCCTCACACTGTGTGTGAGGAGTGAAACAGAGGATTCTGAGAGAAGAGGGATTAAGCAGAAATCTCTTCTCACCTTACTTTTAAATTATAATTGCAGTGGGAAGAAAAGGTGCCTTCTCAACAATTTCCATAGCACCTCAAGAACATAGATGAAATTTCCATTTAGAAACACAGGATTTCCATTTACAGTTCTTATAACTAAAGAAATATTTACCCACTGCTTGCAATGAGAAATGTTAGTAAGGATGAAATGAGCAGATGTTTGCAAGGACCTGGCTTAAACACACATGAACAATGGGTGGGGAGTCCCCTTGGCCACTAAGTCAGGTTGGTGTGCAACTCTGGAAAAAGCCTGTTGTTTAATTTGAGGATTAGCAATAGCCCTGTCTCTGTTCAACTGTTTTAAATTAAAATGAAAGCCCTTGTGATGGTTACTGTGTCATGCTTGTAGCATCATAAACACCTCCTCCAAAAAAATAAAATAAATAAATAAAATAAAATAAATAAAATAAAATAAAGAGTATGAAGGGGGTGTTAGCAATGTGGAAGTTTGGGAATGGCCCAGCCAATATGCTGTTTAAGGCATATTAAAATAGAAGGCTGTGTGTGTGTGTGTGTGTGTGTGTGTGTGTGTGTGTGTGTGTTTTATTTGGGAAGTCAAAACATTGAGGAAGTTAGCAAAGAACACATGACACTGCCACTGGGCAATTTGAATAGCATTAATTGCCTACTGCAATAGACACTTCATGTTATATGCAATAGTAAGTGAGGCATGGAATTTGTCTCACTTTACAAGATGAACAAATCAGAGAACAGAGAGGACAAATGGATATAGGAGTGGATATGTAGCATCTGAGGGTAGCTAACGCTCTAAGGTGATAAACTTGACTTAATCTTTGTATTTTATGTATATCGTGAAGCTAACACACAGACATTCGACTTACCTCATTCTGTTGGTTAAAATACTCTGCTTCTTTGGCTGTTATGCCTAGAAGAAATGAGAAAAACAATCTATCATGCTGACTGGTCTTGTTCAAAAGTCTACATAAGGAAGAAACAGGAATTAAACAAACCAACAAAATTCAAAGAAAAAAAAAATACCAGGAACTAATCTGTTCAAATCAGTCTCCAAAGACTGTTATATCTCTCTCTAAAAAACTGATGATCATAAAAAAACATAATCTCAGTCACTAGGAAACAAATGTAACTCTGATCAATGCGTTCATCAAGCCAGAGTCAAATCCCTCCAAAAGATCATCTGGCGGGAACCATGGACATTTACTTATTTTCTCTCTTTGTGTGTGAGATCATATTGTTTTCTGTATTGTCCAGAGAACTATCACTTTTAAAGCAGACAAAGTCACTTTCCAAGCACCCAGATATCTTTATGATGGTCAAGTATTTAGTCATTTGTACACACATTCACAGAAAGTTGCTGTCACTGAAGATTGTTACTTGTGGAATTGACTCTTAATCTCTAAGGACTTCAACTTTAAAATACACTGAGAAATATCTCTCAAGTCAATAACTTCTTATACAACAATATTTTTTTTGGACAGATAGCCCAATAGGAGTGATATAAAATATTGTTTCTATTTACAGACCATCTCCACAACAAATATAACTCCAGGAAGCAGTAGTATATATTCTGGTAATGCAGAAAATACAAAACTACCACAATCCCAGAAACAATACAACCCACAAAAACCTCACAGTTGACAGTGACTTAGGAAGCTCCAACCTCTTCATGGGTTGTAGAAGTCACTGATGTTTATTCTCTTAGAAGGCTGAGAACAATAGCATTAAGCATTACGAGGGACAGAGATAGTACACATTCACATAGCTTTATTACAGTATGTGGTGATAGACATTCTTTGTTGTTAGCCATAGTTGCTCATCTCTTACGTTGACTAATTTAGAAATTAAACTTAAGCATAGGCATGATATAAAAAGATAACAGGATTTACTATTAGTTGCACTTTCAGGCTCCCACTTGTCCCTCAGAGTGTATTCTTTACAAGTAAATGGTGGCTATATGTACACAGGAAGGTCATGCATTGTCACAAATAAACACAACATCCATAGTTTCCCTTGTGTGAACAGAAAATCTTCAACTGGCACACCAATAGTACTGTGCCATCTCCATCTCCTAAGGTGTGAGATCGTTAAACGAGCTAACCCTAACCCTAACCCTAACCCTAACCCTAACCCTAACCCTAACCCTGATTTTTTTTTTTTGTCAATATTGTTGCTATTACTAGGGTATGTTATATTCCTAATTATTTTTCTCTGAATTTCTTTAAATTTTTGTGTTAAATTTCAGTGTCAGAATGAATTTTTGATAATTATTTTCACGTTCATATCTTTGTTATAGGAGGTGCTCTTACAAATACTTAACTTACACACTTATAAGCACATCATGAAAATTAACAATGATGACTGTGTCATTTAGATTTCCTGAGTATGGACTTTTTCATGCAAAAGAGAACAGAAATCAAAAGTCCTTTGAAAGGCATATAACATACATATTCATACTGCAAGGGTTTTTCCAGTAAATACTGCCTCAATATGTAGCTCAAAATTCAACAATGTCCCCCAAGCAGTTCTCATTTGATTTGTAAGTGAAATAAAGTCTGATTATTCTAACCTGACATTGCATTATGTTTTGGATATAGCTTGAGTGTGTCTTTCAGAGTTTCACATGCTGGACTTTGGGCTCTTAGTGTGGCAATATTGAGAGGGAAAGGTAAGAGCCTAGTCACACTTAACTGGGCCATTTCAGGCATCACATCTAGAAGTTATTTTAATTCTAAATAGTTATATTTAATTCTAAAACAGTTGTTTTAAATCTAGAGGGTCATCCCATAGCAGAACAAGCTATCAGAGAAAGAGAACATCATGCCCCCAAGTCTTTCTGGCATTGCGTCTTACCATAAAATATCCTGTCCCATATATTTCTCCAATAATATCAGTTACCATCACATGTGACATAGCCCCAAAGCCCCAAAGCTGCACATGTGTCAGTCTTCAGCCCCAAACCTATGAGCTAAATACTACTTTCTTCCTCATATAATACCACTATTAGACATTTCATTAAAGCAACAGAAAATCAATTAACAAGCCTATGACAAAGAGGTCAGACTCAAGACTGTCAGAGATATGTATTTATCTCTCAAGTCACTGCACCAGGGAATGCCAAATCAGGAAGGTTTTCTTTTTTTAAAGACAAAAATGGTCATAAATACAACAAAGAACAATGCAATATACCAATGGACCCCTATCACATAGTTGTCAAGCAAGGCATCCTTAAACAAGATCCACAGAGCATTTTAGGAGTCCATTTCTAAGAAGAGAAAAGTGAGTACTCTAAGAGGAAACCTTCCTTCACCTGCTTCTTTTGCTTTGTTTAACACAAAACAAAGCAGAATAAACACATTAAAACTCTAATCTGAACTTGACACAACGGATTTGAAGGTTCTAACAAAAGATATTAGAAGTCTCCTAGCCTCCTAGAGCCCTGCTATCGCCCTCTCACACTTTAACCTTTAATCTTGGGTCTTTCCTTCCCTGGGGTGAACTGTCACCTTGAACAGCTTAGCTGATCCTGAACAGTGTGGCAGTTTAATTCTCCCTTCTAGCTTTGCCCCAGACTACCTACCTCATGAGTACTTTTCTCTGTGTTGAATTTTCTGAGTAGAAATATTGAGGAGGATAGGTTTCTTTCCCTTATCTAACACACACACACACACACACACACACACACACACACAGCTCAATAGCTATCTCACACACAAATGTTCACGTCTCAGACTAACACGTAACAAACAAGAGGACAGGGGCTGGAATGATGGTTCAGGGGTTCAGAGTGAACAGTGCTCTTCCAGGGGACCCAGCTCCCATATCAGGCAGCTCATCATGTTTATTTTTGCTTGTTATTCCAGCTCCAAGGAATCCAGAACCTTTTCTGGCCTCTACAGGCACCTGCACACACATGGCAGAGACACAGGCACATGAATAAAGATAAAAATACGAGCTGGAGAGATGGGTCAGCAGTTGAGAGCACGTATTGCTCTTGTAGAGGATCAGGTTCCATTCCCAGCATGCACATGGAAGTTCACAACCATCTCTAATGTTGGTACCAGGGGATACAATGCCCTCTTCTGGTTACTGAGGGTATCATGTATGCATGTGGTACACATACAAACAGGCAAAGCACTGATACATAAAGTAAAATTTAAAAAAAATTTAAAAAATTTAAAAATAAACAAAAACAAATCTTTTAAAAGATGTAAAATAAACAAAACAAACAACAACAACAAAAAAACCAAAACAACCCTCCCCCCCCCAAAAAAAACCCAAACCATAGGGCCTGAGGAGGCCAAACTTGGAGACAGCTCAAAATGAACCCTTTGGGATTCCTCCACCACTGGAGACTTGGTGTAGATGAGAAACCAGAGAAATGAAGGGTGGTACTAACCACCAAAGAGAATCATCATTTATATGCTACAAGTGAAAGCCAACACAGACTGAGCTACAAGTTTTCATGGTAATCACCCTACCAAGAACATGCTCTCTTGCAAAACTTGTGCCCAAAATAGTCCCTGTGTTTGCCAAGAGGTCATCTCTCATTACACTCTTACCAGCATCACAAAATAAAACACAGCCATGTGCCACCATAAATAATGTTTTGGTTAATATCAGACCACAGAGAGGTTAATGCTCTCATCTTTGTACTGTGTCCCAGTGTACAGGAGGAAGCTCTACCACCCAGACTCTTGAAATTACCTGACAAGAGATTTAGAGTATATGCCTGTTGAGAACATGTAACCACTGCATGAGAACTCAAATATCCTCATGACTAAGGAGCAGGTGGTTTGATTAGATACACTGTTTAATATAGCACTAAAAGTATGACTTTACATTCAACTTTTAAACTTTCATTTCCAGTGCCAAACTTTTAATCTACTTCCTCTCCCACCCTTCCTGTGCCAGCTTGTCAACAGCAGTCACAGAAGCATAAACAACAGTGTAGTAGTTTGGATAAGAATGGCCCCTGCAGACTCATAGACTTGAATACTTGGTCGAAAGTTTGGTGGAACTGTTTGGGAGGGATTAAGACATGTGGCCTTGTTGGAAGAAGTATGTCAATGGGCCTGAACTCTGAGGTTTCAAAAGGCCACACATTTCCATTTAGTTCTCTCCTTCCTCCTCCCCCCTCTCTGCATTATACTTGTGGATCAGAATGTAAGGTCTCAGCTCCTGCTCCAGTGTCATGTTTCCTGCTCTGACAGCCATAGACTCTGAACTTTAAGCCCCAATAAACATTTTCTTGTATAAATTACTTTGGTTGTGGTGTCTCTTTGTAGCAATAGAAAAACAACTATAATAAATGAGCAGTCAGACCAATACAGCAAATTGGGGGGGGGGGCAATCTGATTTTACATCTAGAAAAACAAAAGTTATCCAGGAATCTCTGCTGCCAAGTCCCTGCTTTCTGGAGTGTCATGCTTTCAGGTCCAGAGATACGGGCAGGATGCAGACACCAGACTTCCCATCAATATAAATTTCTCCCACTGACATCCAAATCCAAGGAATATCAGTGATTACATGAGCAAGCATACATCACAACTGCATTTGCTGTGAAAAGAGATTAGTTTCAGGAATGTTCTGAAATTCCCGAGAGCCAGAAGCTACACATGTCCTCATGCCAAAGGGTTAGATGGATGTGGCATTCCTCTACAAGGAAATACTACATGTCAAAGAAAAAGGAATGGTGTAATACGTTACTGAACTTCAGAACATGCCAAGACAGAAGCCAGTTCTAATAGAGCACATGGCTCTAATCCTTGAGTATCTGAGCTAAGGAAATCTACAGAGACAAGAGGTACAGCTGCCTGTGGCTAGAATGGCTACATAGAGGACCATTAACTGACACGAAGAAGATGATGTAAACTGATCCTATAAAGATGGTAACAAAATGTTCTAAATACACAAAACCAGTCACTTTACACTTAGCTGCTGACTTTCATGGGATGCACATGTGTTTCAATAAAAAAAGGCTGTTTTTAAAAGGGAAGAGGGAATGCAGCATGATGGTGGCCCAAGCCGTGAATTCCAACTTAGGAGGCAGAGGCAGGAAGATCTCTGTGTGTTTGAGGCCGGCCTGGTCTACAAAGTGAGGCTCTGTTTTAAAGAAAGAAAGAAAGAAAGAAAGAGAGAGAGAGAGAGAGAGAGAGAGAGAGAGAGAGAGAGAGAGAGAGAAAGAGAGAAAGAGAGAAAGAAAGAGTGTGTGGGGGGGAGGCAATAACATTTCTTGGTCCCTTTAAGGCTGAACAGTAAGACTACACTTGATTCTTCTAATGATTTTTTATTTTAATGGAGCCAGGGGCTCATGCTTCTAACCCCAGTGCTCAGTCCATGACAGAAATTCTGCCTTGAGTTCAAAGTTTCTCTGGGCTACAAAGTGAAAAATCTTACCCTCCCCTCTTTCAGTTTCCAAACACTATATATATATATCTGGGGGGGGGGAGGCAAACAAATACCCTGACCCCCCAAATCACTAAGAAAACCGAGGCTTGAATTTTAACAGGAATTCTATATGTTTAGGGAAAAATCTATTAACTAAACTATGTAAGTTAAGGAGACGAAATATAGGTCAGTCAAACCTCAGTAAAAAACTGACTATAATGTTCTCAACAGAAGGCATCAGTTAAAGCTGTATTACACACACACACACACACACACACACACACACACACACACACACTGCAGTGTTCCCAACAGCTGTTAGACCCTAGTGTCTGTCCATCCCATAATCATCACATCAAAACATGTCTGAAGATTTATAAAGAGCTGACAGGAAGACCTCAGGGCCAGCTCCTAACTGGAGGGTCACCACCTGTTCAGGCTATCCTTTGAAAGAGCCACATTTTAGGAGCAGAATTTCCGAGCCAGGGTCCCACACCAGGCCAATTACTAGGGGTCAGTGTTGTCTGAGACAGATGCCTGGATATCTTAGGGAGTCACAGGTTGCAGGTCCCTGGAGCGCAGATGCATCAAGGGACATTGCTGGGCGCAGAATGTCACCCACCGCCTGCCTGGCAGGCATGGCACAGCGCGGGGCTCACTATACTAAGAACTTTCCCGGGACAAAAACCTACAGCTGCCAACGTCCCCCAGAAACCCCGTGCGAAGAAGGTTCGCGCGCCTGCTTAGCACCGGCCTGCGGTCCTACCTTCCTGCTCCACTATCTCCATCAGGTTGGGATCGCCCATCTTTGCCAGCTCGTTGTAAGCACTGATGAGCGAGACACAGGGGCCAGCGGACCGCTGTGACAGGCGGCGAGATGACTTGGGGCAGAGGCTGAATCGGATGGTCTGCCTCCTGCTTTTCTGCTCCTGTTCCAGTAACAAGCTGGAGCTCTCCTTCATCAAGGTGCCGGAAGGTTGCGAGTCCAGACCCAGAGTCACCTGAGGCCCCAGAGACACTCGAGGCACTAGGGACACCCGAGGAGCCTGGGGAGAGAGAGGAGTAAAGGACTGGCGATGAGGTTGGGCGGAGCGAGTCACTAGGGACGGGCGAGGCGCCGCGGGCGGGCGAGGTGTCATGGATGGGCGATGAGCCACAGAGGAGGTGCCTTGAGCCGAAGACTCACGCAGACTCTCCATGCGGTACTTGCCCTGACTCTTGCGGCGGCCCAGTAGACCAGCAGTTAAGCTCTTCCGCTTCAGTATTCTTGAACGATAGTGCTGCTCTGTCCCCTCCATGTAGGGCTCTAAGTACTGCTCCTGGTCCTGGCTAGGCTGGCCTGAATCCATTCCTTGATCCTGCTGCCAGTCCAGTTGCTCCTCCAGGTCGTACTGGCGATACTTCCATTTCTTCTTTGCCCTTTCTGGTGCAGTGCCCTCAAAGACCTCCTTCTCACTGATCTCTCCGGACAACCCAGATTCCTCCCCAGTTTCAGACTCCTGGATTTGCACTGTTATCCCCACTGATTCTCTTCTCTCTTCCTGGGTTTCCTCCTGGTCCTCTTCAGACACTCTTTCAATATCCACATTCCTGAAGATGCTAAGCCTCGCCACCCTTCTTGCCCTCTCTGGGACATTTGATAAGAGTACATCCCGGGAGACTCCAGGCTCCTCCACGCTCCTTGGGGCCTCAGGGGCTCTCACCACAGATAAATTTTCTGGAACTCCTGGCTCTTCTACCCTATCAGCATTCCTAGGGACCCCCGGCCTGGTGGGTGCCTGGGAGTCTCTAGGCTCCCTTCCCTCTTGACTCCCCAGCTCCATACCTAACAGGCTTAGAGCTTCCCGTTTCAACTAGCCCACCCACTCAAGGAAGGTACCCACGGTTCACCATCTCCTTTTTCTCACATCCCCTCTGGTAGGCAGCCTTAGCCTACTAGTAAGTCTAGTTCCACTGGATTGCCTGGCCCTCCACTGAAAGCGAAGCCAGCTAGGACAAAACCTTCTTCCCAGTTGGGAGTTATTTTCTGTCCGGTGAGAATAAAATCCACTTCCCTTAAAGCATCGCTTTCCCTTTAAGGCCTGAGCGTGACGTGGGTCTTCTCCAGGATTCCAGAAGACTCTTGGCTTGTCTTGAATGTTGGTTAACTTTAATGGATACTTCTAGGATGGTGAATCAGGGGCGTTTCTACAATGGGGAGATCAGACACCATGGCCCAAATTAAGAGTCAGTCTCTGTTCCTTCAGAGTTGAAAAGTATGGGCTAGTTACATGTGTACTCATGATGCATGCGATGGTGGAAACGGAAATACCCTGTAATTGTGAATGGGTAAGAAAACGTCTTTTACACTCGATGAGAATAGTACCTTTTAGAGTATGCGGGGAGCACTCCATGAGTATGCTGGGAAGAAGGCTAGAAATAACCCACATCGCCTTGAGCCTCCCTCTACCTCTTAACTTGAAAACCAAGCAGAGGAATCCCAGGAAATTTAGCCTGTTGTGGCTTGAAATTTCAGGCTTTAAGGAGACAGTTGTTGCTAACCAAATTATATTTAGTCCCTTTTGCCAAATTCTTCTTTGTAAAAATGGTCTCTTACAGAGAACAGGAGCTCACCTGATGACTTAATTGTATATGCACTTGACATGTATATGCACATGACTCTAATCCAGACTTGTCCTAAGACAGTCATTTTCAAAGAGAGTGAAGAGAGAAGCTTTAACACTAATGCAGTCTGCTTCTATCATGAACTCATCTGTATCTACTTCATTGATGCCAGATACCTCTAGCAGCTCAATCTCAGAGCTGGGGCTGCATACCCTGACTTGCATGGGTTGGGAGGGCATTTAGCCAATAAGAACAAAGATGATGGTTCCTGTCAGAGTATGCTCCCTATGCAATTATTGCAGACAGCCGTTTGCTATTTCCCAGCACAACAAGCATAGGACACCATGTTGAAAAGTCAGTCACCAGTCAGTGGATTCTCTCTAGTGTTTTGCCTCTCCTCTTTCTTCAAGGAGTCTGCTTAATAACCTAACAAGATAGTCATCACCAGAGAGCAGAGAACACAGTGTAAAATCCCCCCAAATCCTGACTGTTGGTATTTTATCTAAACTAGTGTTAATAGCAGCAGAATGTTGTGAATTTGGGAAAATAAATAAACGGGTAAAAAAAAAAAAAAAAAAAAAAAAACCCAGAGAATAGGGACAAAAAGTTCTGGGGAGCTCTGGTTTCTTATGTCCTCCTAAATCAGTGCCCTACCTGGAGGCTGGACATGAGGATGAGACTGCAACTCCACTCCAGTCCGAATCCCTCAGGTGAACAGCTTTAGAACTGGATAAACCTCTGAATTTTTCTTTTTGTTTTTCTTTTTTTTTCTTTGTATTATTGGATATTTCATTTACATTTCAGATGTTATCCCCTTTCCCCATTTCTCCCCCACACCAGAAATCTTCTATCCTGTCCCCCCTCCTCCTGCTTCTGTGAAGATGTGCCCCAACCTACATACCCACTCCCACCTCCCCGCCCTGGAATTCTCCCACACTGGGGCATCCAGCCTTCATGGGACCAAGGACTTCCTCTCCCACTTATGCCCGACAAGGCCATCCTCCCCTACATATACAGCTGGAGCCATGAGTCCCTCCATATGTGATCCCAGGCTGGTGGTTTAGACCCTGGAAGTTCTGGTTGTTTAGTATTGTTCTCTCCATGGGGCTGCAAACCCCTTCAGCTCCTTCAGTCTTCTAACTTCTTCACTGGGAACCCCATGATCAGTTCAATGGTTAGCTGTGAGGATCCGCCTCTGTGTATGTCAGACTCTGGCAGACCTCTAAGGAGACAGCTATATCAGGTTCCTGTCAGCATGCACTTCCTGGCATCCACATCATCGGCTGCCTTTGGTGACTGCACACGGGATGGCTACCCAGGTGGAGCAGTCTCCAAATGGCCCCTCCTTCAGTTTCTGTCCCACACTTTGTCTCCATATTTTCTCTCTTGAGTATTTTGTTACTCCTAAGAAGGACTGCAGCACCCACACTTTGATCTTCCTTCTTCATGAGCTTCATGTAGACCTCTAGATTTTTCAAATTGAAACTGGGTAATGTCGATTTTCCATTTTTAGCCCACCTCCTAAACAATTATAGTATTACCTTCACAGAGAAAAAAGTAATACGGTAGCCTGGGTGACTGTTGAGGCCCACATTCTGCCTCAACACTTTGCCTCAACACTTTTGGGGCTAAGTGCTCTGGTCAAGAGAGAGTGTGGCTCTTGGGGCAAGAGACGCAAAGAATGGAGACAAGACAGGGTGTGATTCAGTCTCTTCTATTTTCTCAAGTCTCTCTCTTATTGAAGGGAATTCTGAGGTATTTATATACACAAGCAGGAGAACACAGGTGAAAACATTTTACCACGTGCACCATACAGCTGAGGTCACTAAACAGCAAAACAAGCTATGTGGGATAAACAATATATTTATCAGAGTGTGCTTCAGCTGTTGTAGGCTTTTGACAACCAAGTCTTTCATCAGGGTATATGGTTCCAGATGGCTGCAAAGTTGATCTAGCCGCTTTCTACTAAAGTCGGCTCCCAACAGGTGACAGCTTGAAGACCACTATAGAGAAGCTACTTCTCTGGTTGGAATGCAGACCTGACATTCCAAGCTACCCAGAAACATAAGAGTTGATCCAGTTGGGTCTGCTAATCACTTGCCTAAGCAACCACTTTACAGGGAGGCTGGTTCATTGTAAGCCAAGCTTAAGATCTAGGAGGTATAACTATCCCTGTGGTGAAGCAATGCATTCATCTTTTCCAGGAAGCCCTCAAGTGCCTTCCGTGTTTGGAGCTGCAGTCATGCTAATGATTAACCCCCTCTGCTTTTCTAATTTTTTCTAACTATTTTTATCTTTTTCCCTTGTTTGAATACTTTGCCAAAGCCTCAGCATGCATGCTCAGACACCATGGGCTCTCTCAGTCTTTGCCTATGAGGTTACTTCCACTCTCTAATCCCCCTTTCACCACAGGACTGTTTATAAATGTCACAGATTTCTCTCTTCCTCTTCTTCATCTTCCTCTGTTAGACATGAGATAAGATATTCCCATGACTGATTAAAGTATTTAGAAGTATACAAGGGCCTGGCCAGATGACTGCCCCTCTACCTCCTCACCCCACCCCTCCTCACCTAAGTTGGAGATGCAGAGAGCAGCCCCTCACTGATTTTTGAGTTCCTTTCAGTGGGGAAGAATTAAGGTTGAAAAAAATAGTTGAGATAATTGGCCATTAGCACCTGGACAGAGAAGAGTGGGGAACTCAGGCTCAAAGCTCCCTGTGGGATAAATAACTGCAAGAGTACATCTTATGGAAGGGAAGTCATCACAGGTGTTCAAAATATATATCATGGGGTTACAAGTTCAGCAGAGCTTAAAAAAACATGCTTGGCACGATACATTAGGTTTAGGAGACAGAAACTTATTTGGATTCACACCCCCTTCCAGAAGCTACCAGGATTTACAGTTTGCATGCGATGGGGTTTTCTTTTTACAACACTAATAAAATTGTCCAAAACAAAAAAACAAAACAAAACAAAAACAAAACCCAAACCAACTGGCCAAACAAACAAACATCAGAGTTTTGATGACCTTTGCAAACATAATTCTAAAGACTCGTTGAACTATATAGATAATTACCAAATTTAACAAATTTGACTGATTTTGACCCACTCTACACCAGTTTCATATGATTATATTTAACTACTGGACAATGGTGAGGCCCGAGGAACCAAAGGAAGAAGAAGGCTTCTTTTTTTTTTCTTTTTCTTTTCTTGTTGTGGCTAGAGTTTAACTGGACTCTGCCATTGAATAGCTTTAAGAATATCCTTATTGAGATGGAAATCTCACCATGCCTCAGTTTCTTCAGCTCTTCCTCAGTGAGCATGATACTCTTTCTAAGGAGGAGGTAAAGAGGGTTAGGTGAAGTTAAAACTCTAAAGTCCTCAGCATATCCCACTCCTCAGCATATCAGAATTCCACTCTAGTGGAGGTCGAGGTATTAAAAGTTCCTGGTAGACAGACAGACAGACAGACAGACAGACAGACAGAGACAGGGAGAGGGACCATAACTAGATAAAGATGTGGAACCCCCCAAATGGCTGGCTTCTACCCAGCCCTCATAACCCGAGACAAAAGCTTAGCAGCTCAAAACACAGGCCTTCTGCCCTTTTTCTGAACTGGCTCAGCAAGTTCAAGGCCTGATCAGGAGATATATGTTAAGTAATTGTGGGTTAATCAGCCATTCTGTCTTTTTTCAAGCTGACCAACCCTAAATTAGGGGAGGAAGAGCCTTCAAAGACTTAAAAACAAACAAACAAACAACAACAACAAAACAAACCCTAGACCTCAGGAAGAAGCTTCCTCTTGCATCTTTCCTCTGATCTATGCAGGGGTAGGGTGGCGGGCAGTCTTTTTCTCTGTGAGCCTGCTGCATCCTCATTCCCAATAAAAACATTTCTTCAAATGCTGATTCTGTCTGCTCCTGTTTGCTGTGTTTGTCTACAGCACTACCTGTTGGGCTCAAGACCCCTGCCTTTAAATTCTTTAGCTGAAGGAGAGCAAAACTGATCAACACCTCTAGATAGTAACCCAATCAAAGACCTCCACACCTCCTTTGCAAATCTGTACATCAGACAGAATGGCTGTCATGAGTATCTCTAGGAAGCACAGTTTAAAGGTTTTTGCTATATCACTTAACCCTTCCATAACCGTGTGAAATATGAGAAAGGCATTATTATTAATGTTGTTCCCGTTTTATAGATAGGATGCTTAAAAATGGCTCAGAGATATGCTTATAGAAACCATAATCTACTATAGTGGGAGTAAATTTGGCTTGTATAAAGATGCTCAGACTATCAGACCATAGGAGAAGAGATAAGGAATGATGGTAGGAAGGTGGGGGGAGCAAGGAAAGGTGGAGAGAGAAAGGGCGGGAGAACTTGCTACAGGTGTTTGAACTTGTCATGGTTAATGCATTTTTCTAAGTGCAAGAGTGCCCTTCAGGTGCCAAAACAAGTTCAGACACCTCTGTGTGCCAAGTCTTTATTTGATATGGTAGTGGGGGTGTTTATCTCTGAGACTTTGAAAATATGAAAATTATTCTTGCTTAGTTGTTTAGAATAAAAGAAGGGCAATAGTCTACAAATATATGCCCTGTGCCTCTCCCTCCTTTCTTAGCTTAAATACCTGTAGGGGAGGGTAAGGGCTTCACCTGTCACCCAGCTATCCCTTCTCTACCTTTACAAGAGAATGCTTGTAGCCTAATCCTGTGAGGGTCACAGCTGCTTTAATTCCATATTTTGCATACTGTTTGGAAGAAAGTTAAAACACACAGCTTAACCTTAGGCTCCACCTCCTCAAGCCTAATTAACTACATAAGTTATTGAGAATTCTTCTACATAGGAAAATTGTCTCTTGCTTCTGATTCATTCATTCTATGATTTATTTGTTCCAGTGAATCATGGATATTTATCTTACTCATTGGGTTATGGATTTTTTTTTTTTTTTTTTTTTTTTTTTTTTTTTTTTTTTTTTTTTTTTTTTTTTTTTTGAGACAGGATTTCTCTGTATAGCCCTGGCTGTCCTGGAATTCACTCTGTAGACCAGGCTGGCCTTGAACTCAGAAATCCGCCTGCCTCTGCCAGACTAAGTGCTGGGATTAAAAGCATGAGCCAACACTGCCTGGAGTTATGGACATTTTTATTTTCAAAAAAAATCAAGGCTAATGAGATAACTCATCTGGTAAAGGTGCTTGCTGCCTGAGTTCGAGCCCTCAGAACCACAGAGGAAAAGGAAAGAACACACACACTGTGGTATGTGCACCTCCCCCCCCACACAGACATAGATACAAAATAAGTGAATAGATACTATTACAAAAGCTCTTAAAAGCTTTTAAGCATTGTAAAAAATGAAGGCAGGAAATGAAGACATTTCTATTTGGAGTCACATTAAAATACATTTATAAGCATATCGAGATCTTTAATTTAGCTTTCTTATTAAGCTACTTTAAAAAGCAAATATAACTCATAGCAAAAAAAAGTCCTTTTCAATAATATAACTACTCTGAAGTAAAATTAACCAGATGACTTTTTTTAATGATGTAAAAAAAATATATGCTTAAATAAAAGAAAATGTAGGCAGTATTCTTCAATAACCATGCTCTAAGAACAGAAAGGACCATGAAAAAATCCTGAGCTCTTGGTGTTGTGCCCTGTATGTGGTCTTGAGATTCTAAGGGAAGCTTGGGATGTAGGAACCAGAGTTTCCACTCTCAGTACAAGGATGGACATATAGGAAATGGGACGGTAGGGAGGATGCTCCAGTGTGGACTTGTAAGTTTGCAGTTTTTCAGAAGGAAGAAAAGTGCAAAATGATCAGGGACCATTTTTAGGTACTACAATGGAAGGAAGTACCCAAAGAAAGATTAAAGATCGATAAAATCTGAAATGTAAACATAATATCCAATAAAAATAAATAAATAAAAAAGAAATATTAAAGAGTGGCAGGGCATGTCAAGAGCACAGTGTGGATATCTGTAAGTAACTCCCCGGGGTCCAAAGCAGAGAATAGAGGCTCAAAGTAAGAAGTGACATTGGTGTACGTACAGCAGTCCATCCATCTATGACTTCTATGATCCAGTGCAACAAGCATATAAACTACAGGTTGTCAGCAAGTATATGATAAATAAGAGGGGAGAAAGATGAACACATGGCTTCCTTTTATATACAAGATCAAATTAACTCTACCATTACTTTATGTAATCAAGCTGTAAATAGATGCAATAGAATTATAAAATAGCCTTTTGTTCTTCAGTATTATGAAGTTTTAAGAAAATCTTTATAAGCATATTATATGTACATGTTATACAAATATAATTATAAAGGGTTATCTTTCTACTTTAATATAATGTTTTATTCTATAAGACATTCATATAATATGCTTTGTTTATATTCAACTCCAAATTTTCCCCCAAGTCCTCCCAGGTCCATTCTAACTTCACATCATTTTCCTTCTAAAAAGAAAACCAAACCAACAACAACAACAACAAAACTCCAAACAAACAAACAAACAAAAACTGAGACCAATTTGTTTTCTAAAGAAAAACAAGTATTTCTGCATTAACACTACACCATATTTTTTATTTCCATTTTATTATAAACCTGATCCAATGCTACATAAAATCAATGCTATAAATCTGTATTTGTCTGATATTGTATTTCATGGCTTCTAGTAATAACAATAATTTTCAATATATAGTCTGGATATTAGTGGTTTAGGAGCATCTATGATTTGCTATTGATGTGTTCTTCATTTCTCTATTGTGATGGCCGGGGCGTGACTACAGTCAGAGTTACAGTTAAAGGCTCACTGGCAGGAAGACAGTGAAATTGGAGAAGGGATGGGCCAATAATCTACAATCCAGGTGTAGAGAAGAGAAGATCTTAGTTATCAGTTTCATTTGCATCATATTTGGGTAGGAGGTGTGTTTCTCTAGATTGCAACCCAAATGCACCCTGTGCTATTGAGGTGGCACAGATATCCTATATAAATGGCTACTTCTGAGGCCTATATACTTTCCTATTCTGACTTTTTCCTTAATCCTAGTGAGATCTGCTTGTGTACACTTTGTCAAACCTTTGCCTTTTTCTTCAGTATTTAGTGCCCTCTGGTGTTTACAAAGAGGCAGTGTACTGGCTGGTTTTGTATGTTAACTTGCCACAAACTGCAGTTATCAGAGAGAAAGGAGCCTGCATTGAGGAAATGCCTCCATGAGATCCAGCTGTAAGGCATTTTCAAATTAGTGATCATGGGGGCTGGGGGAGGGCCCAGCCCATGGTGGGTGGTTGTTGAGGACCACTCTGCCCACGTTTGGGGGCCAAAAATGTGGACTGAGCTGCCCTACATTTAGGGGCCAAAATGTCATGGGCTACTCTGTCAGTGTTGGAACCAGCACTCCAAAAGCCTTGGGGACTAACTTGTTAGCCCACACTGCCCCAAGCAGCTCCGATCTTCAGGTCGGGGTTCATCAGGAGAAAGAGTGAGGATGGACTCGAAGAATGGAGACGAGACAGAGTGTGATTCAATCCCATTTATTCTTCAGTCTCTCTTCCTAGTCCAAGTCCCAAGTCTTGAGTTCCTAGTCCCTAGTTCCTAGTTCCTAGTGCCTCCAAGTTCCAAGTTACTTCTTCCAAGTGCTAAGTGCCTAATGTCTAATTCCAAGTTCTTCCTCCAAGTGCCTAGTGCCTAATACCTAATAATAATAATTTTTCTTCCGAGTTCTCTAGTCCAAGTGCCTTCTTCCTCAATGCCTAATTCCTACTCCAAGTTGTACTGTAAGTTGTACTCTCTAACCTAATTCCTAGTTCCAAGTTGTACTGAACTGTTCTGTCTGCCTCTTGCCTTTTATATGTCTCACTTCTAAGCCATGTTTCTAAGTCATGCCTTTAAGGGATGCCCTTAGGCCTTGTCTCTAAATCTGATCTCTAAGTCATGCCCTTAAGTCTCACACACCCAAGGGAAAATCCTGGGTCTCTAAAGCAAGATGTTATCAGAGTGTGCTCAGCTGTTGTAGGCTGATGTAATCAAGTCTCTTGCCAGGGTATATGGCTCAAGATGGCTGCAAGGATGATAGCCACCTTTGGTCGGCTCCCCACAGGTGGTGTCATCCCTTGGCTGGTAGTCCTGAGTTCTATAAGAAGGCAAGCTGAACAAGCCAGGGGAAGCAATCTAGTAAGCAGCACTCTCCATTGCTTCTGCATCAGCTCCTGCCTCCAGGTACTTCCCTGTGTGAGTTCCAGTTCTGACTTCCTTTGGTGATGAACAGCAACATGGAAGTGTAAGCTGAAAAAATCCTTTCCTCTCCAACTTGCTTCTTGGTCATGATGTTTTGTGTAGGAATACAAACTCTGACTAAGACAGGTAGTAACAATGCATTTTGTTTTGGGTTGTTTTCAGTTTAAGATTCCTATGTGCAGGTGAACTTTATAAAGATTGCACTGAAGTTTCAAATTTCTGCAAGTTGATTATAAAAATCAAAGAGCTGGCAAAACATTGAATTTGGGGAAGGAATTTAGTTACCCACAATTCCTATTTTCAAATAAGGAATGAAAATTTCTGGGACACACTTATAAAGGGACATTTATTTAAAGTTAGAAAATGAACCCCTCCCTGCTTCATCTGTAAATCTCATCGCTTGATGGTGTAGCAGACATTTATAGGAATACAAGTGAAGGTAACTAATGGAGAGCTGATAAAGCATGGGCTCACCTTTGGTTATTATATGACTGTTGTATTATTTCATTGAGGCTTCCCTACTCCTAAGGGTTCTTCATTCTTCATCTAATTCCAGAACTCTATGTTGGGAGCCAACTTTAATCAGAAATTGGCTATCATCTTTGCAGCCATATGGAGCCATATACCCTGAAAGAGACTTGTTTTTCAACAGCCTACAACAGCTGAGCACACTCTGACAAACATCTTCTTTATCCCACATAGCTTGTTTTGCTGTTTAGTGGCCCCAGCTACATGGTGCACGTGGTGGAATGTCTTCACCTGTGTTCTCCTGCTTGTGCTTATAAATACACAGGATTTTCTTGTAATAGTGTCAATAGGAGGTGTGAATATAGTCTATGGGAGACAGTAAGTGAGACTTGACTACAGATCCTCTGGCTTGTCTCTATTCTTCACGTCTCTTCCCCTTCTTCCCCCTACTCTCTCTCTTGCTAGACCCTGACCGGAGCAGCAGAGAAGTCCGGGACATTTTGATCCCCGGCGTGGGGCAGAGTGGTCCCCAACAACTGTACATTTGCAATCACAGAATCTTTTCATCACCTTACTTGTTTCAATACAGGCTTCATTTTTCCCCCCTGGATGCTGAACTCAACTATTCAAGAACTGCACCTCTAGTTGAGGTAGCAGAAATACACATGTCAAACAACAGTCTGTGATATTCTAACCTATAGGTTACTGTGGTTAAGGTAGAGTAGGGAGCTTGTGGTGGTTTGGGTCCCTGACATTTGTTACTTCCTATCAAACAGCAGCTTATCACTGCACCACCTGAGATTTCCTAACTCCCTAAGCTACACTGTTCTGTCAGCAGCAATAGTAACATTTAAATTCACAAAATACTCCTTCCTGCAAGTTGTTTATTAAACATTGCCTTCAGATGTAGTGAATCTACTCTCTGCAAATAATTTTGCATCTCTGATGATTCATGTCCCACATGAGAGGAGAGAACTGACTTCTGCAGTTTGTCCCCTGCTTCTACAGATGTGATGACACTTGGCAATCTCAGCCCCCGACATATATTTGCTTTCTGTTTGTTTTTAACTTAGTGATTAGGACTAACTAGTTATTTTTATATTATAAAAATTTATATTTTTTATAATAAATTTATATTTATTATTATAACTAGTGAGAATCTTGTAATCCAAAGCCACATGATCTTGTGCTGTCTTTAGTCTACATATTAGCCATTCATTGCCAACTACTATGGTTAAAATCCATGTGACTATCAAAACCTTTGAAATGTACTTATTAAAGTCACCTGACCCAAAAAGGTATCACATTCTCACAGTTGGTCTGGCCATGCTCCCATCCTATCTAAGGGCATCCTCTTATCTACTTTCATCCAGTTCTAAGTATAGCATATGAGACCTAGGGTGGAAGTGTCTGTATTGTAGCAACCCACCTACCTGTGGTTCCCACTAATGTATTTGGTCAATCCCCTTGTTCTTTAATAAAATCTTCATGGTGAAACACGTTATTCTGGGCAGCCTGAAACCATTTACAGTCCATGGCCACTCAGACTTGACTCACGAATAAGACCTTGTTATTTTTTGAGGTGAGAGCTGTGTGTTTGGGGTCAGCTAAGTTTTGCCTGAGGTGTAAAGACAATAGGTAACCCCTAGAGATGAAGTCTCAAGGGGATGAGGTTTTATGCTTAAATAGAAATTACTGTATGTTTACACACCAATGGAATAATCCAAGAACATATACTAATGTGTATGAATGGAAAGGAAAACAGAGGGTTAATCACTTACAAGTTCTTCTAGAAGGGTAATGCTAGAACTGAATTCAGGTAGGTAGGGGTAGCCTTTAGATGGGATAGGAACAGCATGTTCAGACAAGCTGTGAAGATGTGGATAATGTAAAGAAAAAGATGTATGTATCTATGCAGAAGTATGCATTGATATTTTGTCTGCAAAGTCAGTGTTCTTGTTATCTGCCTGACTTTAAGTGGGAAGGGGAGGATATAGGTTTAAGTTTGGAACAGAAAACCAGAATAATAGCATATTAGTTAACTCAACAGACAAGGACAGGCAAGAGTACTGGAATTGGTTTACTAATGTATTGGGTGTCCAATCTGGTTTTTTTCACCTACTCACCCTACTTCTATTTTGCTTCTTTAGTATGCACAATGAAGCTTAGCCAAATCCAATAAGAAGGCAACCATGGAAATAATATTTTATGTTTATTCCAGATAGCACACTCTCTGCCTACCTATTCACCATAAATAATTACATTTTGAAATTCCTTGGATCTGTTAGCATAATTGAACACACCAATACAAATGTAGCCAGTGATCTAATCAATGTACATTTGAAAATATTTAGAATGAGAAATGAGACTTAAGAGACCACAAACCCACAAAATCCAATGAGGCAGTGACATTTTATCTACTGAACCTTCCTAGAGTTGAGGAGGGTTGAAAGCGGCTGAAGGTCTCAAAGAGCTTTTAAAGGTTAATCTCTAAGACTTGAACTCACACAAATGAAAGTACCCCTAATCAACAGGAAGAGAGGGCACCCCACAAGACAGACTCAGTTTGAAATCCATTTTTACATTATTCTGTGAGACCTTGGGTCTGTATGTAGATTTGTACAAGTTTGGTGGCTTGTTCCTGCAATTCCAGCATCTGAGAGCACACACAGAAGGACCAACTTGGACTACCCAGTGAGTTTGGGGCCAGCCCGAGCTATAAAGTCTCAGCCTGAGCTACCCCGTCTCAATAAACAAACATACAAACATATGTACATAATTACATACAAATATACATTCATGCATATTACAAATCTACATACAGATGTATATACATAGAAAATACGTATGTATATATTCACATACATAGTCACATATATATGTACATACATTCATACAAACATTCATAAATGTACATACAAACATGCACACACATATATGTTCATCCATCCACACTGTATTAGGGTCCTATATAGGAATACAACTGATAGAATGAACCTATGTATAGATCTATATGTACCCAGCTGGTTGAGGAAGTCATATCTCTGGGTATGATCCAACTAGTTTAACAATGGCTATCTCTCAACAAAATGTCAAAGAATCCAGTAGTTGTTAAGTCCATGAAGCTGGGTATCTTAGCTGGTGTTAAGTGTAGAACAGAAGCCCAAAGATGGATCTTCCTATCTTAAAATAGCTGGATTAAAGGTAAAACTTTCCATTTCAAATGATTTAATTAAGGAAAATCCTTTACAGGTTGATCCAGTCACTTGAGTTTTAGTTAATTAAATTGACAACCAAAAATAGCTATTAAATACACATACATACACTATACATATATACACACATGCACATACACAAATGCACAATAGGGTCTGTCTAGAGCAGGGTCTGGCTTTTTCATAGGTTGCTATGCCTAAGCATTTGCAAAAATTCTTATTCTAGCTAACTGGCTTGACAGTCTATGCTACCAAGGGGGCTTTTCTGCCCATATGATGCCTCCTCCCCATCTAGGGAGATCCAGTACAGCATGAATCCAGCTCAGTATCTTGTCCAAGTAGTGAACATCAATAATAACTCTAGACATCAAATCTCATTTGTGATCCCCTCACTGTTATACTCATGTATGTATATATTTATACATATACACACTGTGGTCCAAAAAATGATGCTGCCTCCGAGTTCATAGGACAGAATGGCGAGAAGAAAGCTGTGTTATGTATCTTACCTACTGAGATCTGATGTGTCTATCTTTGTTTCTCTCTCTGCAATTGAACAGTAGTATTCAATTAGTATCCAATGGTAAATTATTGCATCCAGTAGTGCTCTTGGGATAAAAACATCCTGAGATCACACAGAACTACCAAGGTTCAAATTGAGAGAGGAGGCACTTCTCACAGACAGCCTTGAATGCATATTATAGGGAGTTTCTAGAGACAAAGAATACAGGAAAACTATATCCTGGTTGTCTGTCATGGAGGACAGGAAAGCATTCTAGCAGTTTAACAAGAGCCAAGAATTTGAAGATAACTGGGAAATTTTTGACCCTGAATTTCTAGAAGAGGCTTGGTTGCTTTCCCAAGGAATTTATCAGGACAGGAGATAGAAACTAAAGATGGCTTCAGGTAAGACAAGATGTAGAAGCCTTCACCTCTTACCTTTTTAAGGTAGTTTTCCTTGGAGCCTCCCAAAGTAGGATTACTATTAAAAAAAAAAAAAAAAAAACTTGAACAGATGTGACAAAATATCTCAGTGTGCTTTGGGGGACAAATCTTAGGATAAAGTTGAAACTCTTCATTATGGGGGTTTCAACTGGACACACAGGGAAGGCTTTTCTGTGCTTAAAATGCAGTCTCCCACATCCAAAAGCCTGACAGACATCACACTTTGCACTCTTGACCATTTATTTCAAGAGTGATGGTCCTCAGGGAGGCTTAGCAGTGAGGCTGGAAGGGCACTTTTCTAACAGTAACACCATTAGCAAAATTATGACTCAAAAATCTTGAAGCTATGTATTAAGATCCAACCAGAAGGCACAAACACACCCTAAGTTCAACTGGAAAATAGTTTTAAGACTGTTGACCACCAAGGGCACAAGTGCAAGGAGAGCTAGGTGAGAGTTAGGATGCAAAGAGGATGCTGAAGGACTCAGGAGTGACAGGTCAGAGCAGTTTAAAGCTCTAGGTATGAGAGAGAGTACCCAGGCACAATCCTACCTTCCCCAACAGGCTGGGATACTCCTCGGAGGAAACTGTGTTGGGAATTGGTGGATGGCAGAGTTTGCAGTGATACCTCAGTTGTTAGAAATTAGTGAGTTTATCCTATGAAACTTGCAGAAAATCTACATTCTTTCTTTGTTCTGTATGTTTAGTGTTTTGATTATTATGTCATATAGGGACATTTTTCTAGACCCATTTACTCTCCAGAGGCTGGCAATGTTTTCCTGGGAATTCATCTCATGTAAGACCTATCAACAAATTTGCCTGCATGAAGATATGCTGGGGGTCCTGCACATGGCAGTAGGTGGCACTCCACACAGCATGAATTGACATCTGGGGAAGCCTTGGTTATTGGAGGAGGTGGTCCCCAAAATGTGACTCCCTCAACCAACTGGGTACACACAGCACAGTGTTTCCCTTGTGCCCAGTGCTGATAACTCTTATTGTGCAATATTTCAAAGAAAAAAGTAGTGCTTAAGAGGCCCAGATTCATTTTTATAGGACAGGTAATAAATTAGAAATTTGGACCTACAAAAAATTAATTGGCAAGTAGGCAAAAATGAAATATATATTTAATGGGATTTTTTTCTTATCCAAGCTGCAAGTTTGCAACTTGCCCAAAGTTCCACAGTAAGGAGGGGTCAACAAGGCTAGGTTTCAGATGCCCCCATGTTAAACCCCATATATGACCTTGCAACCATATGGCCATGCAAATGAAACAGTTTTATTTCAATTTTCTTGTATCTGTTGAGACTTGCTTTGTGATTGAGTATGTGCTCAATTTTTGAGAATGTTCCATAAGTTGCTGAGAAGGTATATTGTGTGTGTGTGTGTGTGTGTGTGTGTGTGTGTGTGTTTGGTTGAAATGTTTTGTAGATATTTGTTAGGTCCATTTGATTCATAACATATGTTAGCTGTTAGCTCTATCATTTCTATTTAGTTTTTGACTGGATGACCTGTCCATTGGTAGGAAAGAGGTATTGAAGTCTCCTACTATTAATGTGTGAGGTTTGATGTCTGATTTAAGGTTTAGTAATGTTTCTTTTACAAATGGGTGTGCCCTTGTATTTGGAATATAGATGTTAAGAATTGAACATCATCTTGGTGGATTTTTTCTTTGATGAGTATAAAAGATCCTTTTCCATCTCTTTTGATTAATTTTGGTTTGAAGTTATTTTGTTATTAGAATAGGTATATCAGCTTGCTTCCTAGGTCTAGTTGCTTGGATAATCTTTTTTCAACCCTTTACTCTGAGGTACTGTCTATCTTTGATATTGATGTATGTTTCTTCTGTGCTGAAAAAGAAGGGATCCTGTTTTAATATCCTTTCTGTAAGCCTATGTCTTTTTATTGTGGAATTGAGTCCATTGATGTTGAGAAATATTATTGACCAATGATTGTTAATTCCTGTTATTTTGTTGGTGTTGGTATTGGTGGTGGTGGTGTGTATATGTGTGTGTGTATTGTCTTTGGGTTTTGTTAGTGTGAGATTAGTTTTTATATGTGTTTCTGTGGGTATAGTTAACCTCCTTGGGTTGGAGGTTTTTTTCCCTTGTACTTTCTGTAGGGCTGGATTTGTACTATAGATATTGTTTAAATTTGACTTTGTCATGAAATATCTTGTTTTCTTCATCTATGGCAATTAAAAACTTTGCTGGGTAGAGTAGTCTGGTTGAGCATGTATGGACTCTTATAGACTCCAAGGCATCTGTCTAGCCCCTTTTGGCTTTTAGAGTCTCCAATGACAAGTAGGGTGTAATTCTAATAGATCTTTCTTTGTATGTTACTTGGATTTTTCTCCTTGCTTCTTTTAACATGTTTTCTTTGTTCTGTATGTGTAGTGTTTTGATTATTATGTCATATAGGTACATTTTTTTCTAGACCCATTTATTTAATATAATCTATTTCTGTAAGCTTCTAGTACCTCTATGGGCAGGTCCTATTTTAGGTTAGGAAAATTTTCTTCTGTGATTTTAAGTAATATATTTTCTGGCCTTTTGAGCTAGGAATATTCTCCTTCTATTTTTATTACTCTTAGATTTGGTCTTTTCATAGTATCTCATATTGTGGATATTTTGTGTTAGGAATTTTTTAGATTTAAGATTTTCTTTGACCCATTAAACTATTTTTTCTATTATATCTTCAACACCTGAGATTTTTTCTTCTTTCTCCTGTGTTCTGTTGATGATGCTTGCACCTGCAGTTCATGTTTGCTTAACTAGACTTTCTATTTTCAGAATCTCTTCTATTTGTGTTGTAATACTTGTATTTTCATGTTCAGTTCTTGAACAGTTTCCTCCACCTATTTGTTTTCTTGAGTTTCTTGGAATTCTTTATTGATTTTCTCCATTTTTTGTTTGTCTTTTCCTCAATTTCCTTAATAGATTCTTTTTCATTTCTTTCTAAATGGCCTCTATCATCTTCATATAGTTAGTTTAAGGTCCCTTTCTTGTGCTTCAGATGCATTGGAATATTTAAGTCTTGTCATAGAACAGCTGGGCTCTTGTGGTGTCATATATTGTTCTGGCTATTGTTATTATGTTCTTATACTGGCCTTTATGCATCTAGATTTTGGATGGTTATAGATCTATGTTCTTAATTCTGGGTTTGTTTTTGTTGGATGGGTGTTTTGTTTCTTATTTTTTGTTTCCTCTTTGGTCCTCTGATCCTTGTGGTCTGGATTCTGGGGTCCAGTGTGCCCTCTGGTCTAGTAAGAAGTCTCTTGCCTGACTGGGGACTGGATTTCTTCAGGGAAGAATTTGTGGAATAGATATTGTTTAAATTTGACTTTGCCATTAAATATCTTGTGTTCTTTATCCACGGTAATGGAAAGCTTTGCTGAGCAGAGTAATCTGGGTGAGCATGTATGGTCTCTTAGAGTCTTCAAGGCATCTGTCCAGGCCCTTTTGGCTTTTAGAGTTGGTCTTTAGTGTATTGGGGGCAGCACAGGTTCTTTTGACTGCTGTGGCCTACACCTGAGCAATGGGAATCTGCCAGAGGAAGCACCAGGAGCTTGGGCTCAGAGCAGGCAGAGGTGTGTGTGTGTGTGTGTGTGTGTGTGTGTGTGTGTGTGTGAGAGAGAGAGAGAGAGAGAGAGAGAGAGAGAGAGAGAGAGAGAGAGAGAGAGAGAGAGAGAGAGAGAGAGAGAGAATTCATCTTTGGGAACTGAGTCTAGGCAGTTCAGCTGGAAGGTGAGTCACTCACCTTTTCTGACTGATATGGCTTGCACCTGAGCAATGAGAGTCTGCTAAAAAACACGTGGTGAAGTGGGAGGGGTCAGCAGCTGACTCCCTCTTTGGAAAAGAAGTCTAGGGAGTGGGAAGTTCAGCCAGAAGGCAGGTCACTCACATGTTCTTCTGACTAGTTGAAATGGAGTTTTTAAAAATTCAACTGACATCCTAGAAGTTTTCACTCTTTAATGAGATAACAACAAAGAATGACTACATCTGTGAGAAATACCCTTGCTTCATAATAAGAGCACAAGAGACTATGAATAAGAAAATCCAAGCAGTTCACTTTGTAACTTTGCACAGTGAAGAAAGTGGCATGATTTGGAAGGGATTCAGTAACTTATTTAATGTCTAATCACAAGTGGCAGAATGGTTTCTCTGATTTCAAAACTTGCTTCTTATGTCAGCTAATTAAAATTCTTCCTACAGACATACCTAAATGATGTCTTACATAAGTACATTTTCAGAATATTCTAGGATTAAAGCAAAAGGGACAATCAAGGAAGAGCTATGCCAACATGGGCTGGTTAATTACTTGTGTACATGACATCATGTCCAGTAGAGGGCTATAGATAATGGAGGGAAGTCACTTTTTCCTGGAAGCTGAGCAGAATCTAGAGGTTAGAGTGAATCTGAGGCTGGGGCAAGTCTTCAGGACAGAGCTCTTTATAGGTCATTAATGCCTTCTGGCAGCTTGCTTACCTTGCAATACAAAACCATTGCACAATAAAATTTCTGTGCAATGAATTAGATAGCTACATAATTTCAGTAAAGATGTTTATTTTGAACAACCTCTTCTGACTTATAGTGTGACCACAAATCCCACTTTTAGGATAGGAGTATCTAGAGACTGCCAGCTTCTACAACTAATGCATGTATTGTCGTTACTTGAATTCTCTCTCTCACTTCTTGTCTCTTTAAAAGTAAAATTTGACGAAGACACATGGTTTAAAGAGAAATTTGTCTACCAAAGCAAATCACTCTAAAGAGAGATTTGAGTAGGAAGTTCAAAGGGGCAGGGTTTCATGAATCCAGTGGGATTCATGTTTCGGATTTTCAAGACGTTTTTATAAGGTACATGAAATATTCAAGGATAAAGTGACACTATTTGCCTTCTAAATCATAGTGGACCAAATCTCCCTTTTAGGGTGTTTCTTCTATGGTCATCTAAAAATAAGGCACAAAAAGATGAGCTCAAACCCACAATTCAGGTTATACTATGTTAAAGCCAAAACCTCTTGAAAATGCAGACCCTTCTCTAATGAACACATATGGAAAAATGCCCAGGTGTCTACGTTTTTGACATAGCATTGTGATGGTTAATCTTCATTGTCAGCTTGACTGGACTTGGAATCACCTAGGAGACACATTTCTGAGCATGTTCCTGAAGGTGTTTCCAGAGAGATTTAACTGAGGGAAGACACACCTTTCTGCTGGAGGTCCCTGATTTTACATAAAGAAAAGGGCAAGAGAGGAAGTGACTGTCAGTGTCAGTCTGAACTGGACAAGGATATCATACCCCACCCCACCCCCCCAACCCAAGGCTCAGAGAACTTCCTGGGAGAGGGAGCTGGACTTGAGCATGTAAGGATAGGAGGGTAGGACTGGAACATGGGGAGGAGGGCTGTGGAGTACAGTATTCTGGGCAGAACATGACTGTTGTACCCATGACCTCACAGAGGCCATGATTACTTGTACAAAATCAAGCCAGCTAACAGCATAGATACAGGAGGGACTAATGAGCACTGCCCCACACACTTCCATCTAAAGAGCTATTTATTCATAATTGATAGCTGCTGGATAAGGTAAGAGAGTAATGTGTCTCTAGAGGTGTGGTCACTTGTAGGTTGCTCATACTTCAGTGGATGGCTCCTCAACCATGTATGGACAGCACATATGAATTTGATGTGTTATTTCAAAAAAGAAAATTTAAGATAACATACAGTTTGGAAGGAGTTAGAACATGGTAGATGGGGGTTGGGGGTTGAGAGAGTTGGAGGTGGGGAATACAGGTGGGCAAGATCATAATAAACACACACACACACAGAGGAAATTCTCAATGAATAAATAACATATAAAAAATCAAGAAGGAGTGGAGTATCTCTTCTATACTGTAGACACAGTGTTAGCAGCTTCGTCACATTTCACCTGCATGCCTTCCCCACCATAATGGACTGTGAGCCCTCAAACTTATGAGCCCAAAGAAACTCTTTCTTAAGTTTCTTTTTTTCAGGTATCTTGTTGAAAAAAATGTAATTAATACAAGCTGCAGCAATCTGTCTGGAGCTACCTGGGAATGAGTGTTTAAGAAAGTCAAGCAAATTTAGTTGTGAATATACCCAAAGTGCACAAATTTTGGCAAACAGATTTATAGTAGAAGGAAGAGGAAAAATCAAAACTTACTTTAAACACTCAGTAAAAGAAAACACTTACAAAACATCTCATACCCTTTTTCATCTATCTTTGAATTTCATGCAATTGTGTATGCATGTGGAATTTCTCCTTGATTACAGAACTTTGACTTTAGAGACTTTTTAAGACCAAGGCTGTCACCATATTATTGGCCAATGAGGACAGAATGTTAAAGTTGAAATGACAGAAACATTCAATAAAAACCACATTGGCAAAAGGGCTCTCTACTTCATGCACTCAGAAATTACTTTGAAACAGGCAGTGAACTTGATCAAATTGAAACCTGTGCAAATCCAGCACTTTAGATACTCTCTCTATTTCTACTAGAGATGTTGACGTTTACATGATAAAGGCTCTGGGGAAAAAATGAGCACCTTCATTTCTTTCTTTTTAAACTGAGATAATTCTGTAAGTATTGCTGTGGACATTACACTAAAACTCTCCAACCTACAAAATATGAACTGCTGCTATATATTTCTAGATGGAAAATGAACATGTTATATCTTAACCTTAAATCATCATGGGTATTATTTTTCATATTATTTAAAAGAAAACATAGATAGATCTACTATCTGACTATTGCTTATACCTTCATTCAGTTTTTAGAGCTGACATCAAGCCACCTTTTTAAAGCCAACCACAAAGTATATGTTACAAATCATCAGACTCTGCAGTGGGAGATGATCAATGGCTGGTACTTGGAACAGAAAACATGCCAGAGGAATTCATCTATTAGGAGCTGAAAACTTTTAGAGAACAAAAAGGAGACTATTGATACTAGTATCTCTTCTGTTATCATAACACAATTCTTAGAAATGCAAGTGTCATGGGGACAAGATTCTCTTTATGGGAAAGGAGTGAGAGGTGACACAGTCTAGAAGAGTATATGTGAAGGAAACATTTCACGATGCTCTGTCTTAACTTCCACCTCTGCTCTCATTTCCATTATGCTTTTTAAAAGACGTATAATGCATTTATATAATTCATTTATATAAAATGTACATCCCAAACATACATTTAAATAAAAGTACATTGCATATTATAAACATGTACAGGCACTCAGAGGAAGTCTTTGCATCCATGCAATAAAATGTAAGTACCACAACAAACTACAACTAAGATATTCAGATGAATCTCCCAGTTTGGAGCACACTCTGAGTCAATTAAATCTCCAGCACTTATTCTTCAGTTGATATTAGGTCAAACTTTTCATTCTTGAAAATGTTTGTTCACTTCTCCAAACTCAGTGCAGGATGGTAGTCTACACCTTTGAAGACTCGTCAGAAGCTTTCCCAATACACTGTCTGTCTTTCTGTCATGGTCTTATATTGTCTTCTCTGGGATTTATACTTTCTGATACTATTACCACAAGGTCTCTTCTCTCTCTCTCTCTCTCTCTCTCTCTCTCTCTCTCTCTCTCTCTCTCCCCCCCCCCATCACTCTCTCTGTGTGTATGTGTGTGTATGACAAAGAATGGCCCCTGTCAAAGATAGACCAATGTCTTGGGACCATGGTAGTCTTAATGTCTGCTTAATTTGATTGATGCTAGAGTCCCACTACCCTTTCCTAGTATTATTTATTTTAGAAAACTTGTAATCCTAAATCCTTTCCTGTCCATTTGGGAGGTAAATCTCTTTAAAAAATGCCTACTAGTTTTATGACTCAACCAATGTCTCTCTGAGGACAGGAAAACTGTGTCATTGCCAGAAAATTATCAAGCAAGATACCACTCCATCTCCCAGTGTGTGTGGGAGGGCAGGTGTCTCGCTCCAGTAGCTGTTTTTTTCCAAGATATAAACCCAACCCTTGTCAGAAGATGCAAGAACAAGTAATTATTTTGAGTAAGATGTATTAGTCATGAAGGCCTTTGATGCTACCAACCCACTCCTTAAACTAAATTTAATCTTTGTCTCAGTGGAGATGAGTGTTAATGTAAAGACTTAGTTGGAACTTTCTGCTCTATTGAGGATATCAGTTGTAGAATATAGTCAACTTGTAAGTCATGTATGGTGACTCATATCTGTATTCCAAACGTTTAGGAGTAGGGCAAGAAAATTCTTAGGAATTTATGGCCAGTTTAGGCTACATAATCAGTTTGGGACTAGATAATAGAATGAGACCCTATCTCAGAAAGGGTAAATGCAGTCCACTGCCTGCTTGTTTTGTATAGGATAAACTCAAAAAACTTCTCTCTATTCATTTTCAAAACCAGAATTTACTTTAATTCTCTGAGAGGCCCCACCTGAGTTCTTCTGATGCCCCCTTTATGGCTTACTCATAATGTTTATGGAGTCAGAATTTTATTTCTTGGAACTTCATCTTGAATTTATAGTTCTTTTGGAGTTTCTGGCCATGCCTTTATAGTGATAGCTGAACGTGTGGAGGTATGTTTTGTTGTTATTGTATTGGCAATAACCATTTAATAATATAGTTAAATTTTATGCAGTGTTTCACTTGGTGCTTTATAGCAATTACACATATATAACTCCATGAAGGTATATGTGAATCTAAAGACACTCAGTTGCCTACTTATATTTAATTTACTAACCCAGACAGTAAAGTCTTCTGAGTCTAATATTACTAAAAGCCTATTTCGTAGAAACACCTTATATGTACACCTCATTGTAATTCTGTTCAAATGGGGTCATTTCAGAAACAGGGACTATATGATATATCTGGATTTGCTAACTATCTCTTGAGTCAGGCAAATGACTGGAAGCTAAAAGACACTCAGAAAGCAATGCTTTTAAAGGACATGTTTCTTTGGGAATCTTTTTTTTTTTTCTATTGTGTAGACACAAGACAAGTAAGACAAGGCAAAAAATAAATTGCAATTCTTGGTTAACCAGCCCTTTTTGTAGCCAAAGAGAGAGAGAGAGAGAGAGAGAGAGAGAGAGAGAAATAGAGAGAGAGAAGAGAAGAGAAGAGAAGAGAAGAGAAGAGAAGAGAAGAGAAGAGAAGAGAAGAGAGTGCTCAAAGGTTAAAGTACTCAGTGATCTTGCTGAACCATCTAGTTCAGTTCCCAGCACCCATCCATGTTGGGTGGCAACAACTGACTATAATTCTAGTTCCAGGCAATCCAATGCTCTCTTCTAGTCTCTTCAGGTGCATGCACTCATGTGCACATACCAACATACAGATACACATGCAAAATTAATAATATAAAACCAATCTTAAGTGAAAACAGGCCTTACAAAAAGTTCATAGAGGGAGTTCCTCTACTTTAATTTCATTTTAAATTCATAGCAACTGGAAATAAAGCAGACAGATTAACTAATACATTTCTCTACTAATAATTTCTAGTGAATACTAACATGGAGAGAAGGATACTTTGTTGTGGAGATTAAATTGTTGGCTGAAGGGGAAAACTGTAGAGTTACCATCAAGAGATGATTCTTGTCATGTAATGAGAGTAAACCTCTATGAACCCTTAGGTGCCATGCTAAAATAAACATCAAACTTGTCATTTAAGGTTCTTAATGACATAAGAGGCTGAATCCTGTGTCTAATCCTGCTTTAGTGTATTATGTGATTGCTTTCATCCTGGACGTTGCCAATGGACTTTGTAAATGTCACCATACATTCTGATCATGAGTGGATCTAGGATATGTAACCCATAAAAAAAGAATGCTTCAAGAACAAGATTAATCAAAATGAAGACTATTACCAGGTAGAAACCCTATCAAAGAGTTCCGAAGCTAAAAGCCAGGAGTTATACATGTGTAGGAAATTGAGTGTCTTGTGATTATTCCTGTAGCTCTGATAAAATACCCCAATAGAAGAAACATATGGGAGAAAGCTTGTTTTGGCTTACAGTTCAAGGGTTTAATTTATTCTGGTAGCAAATGGAAGTGGCAAGAACTTGAAGCAGCTGTTTACACAGCACCCAGGACCTAGAAGCATAGAAAGACAAACACTAGTGATTGACACACATTTTCCCCCCAGTGCATCAGACATTTTATACTCTGAAGGCTAAGCAGAATCACATGAGTCAAGTGTGCAGTCACAAGGACAAGCTGTCTGTGGCAAAAACCATGATTTTCCATAGAGGCATATAAACAAATAATAACAGCCAGGTGTCATGAATAATCCGAAGTAAGCTCACTCCTATCTGCTAACCTAGGAGGAGGATGAGAATACATTCCAAGAACAAGTCTGTGTTTTGAAGAAACTGAGGTCACAAGACTCTTATTTTCTTCAAGTTTTCTCATAAGCACTTAAAATTCTTCTCATATAATTTTATTCTTGGATTGTATTCTGAGAGAGAAACACTTACTTTCAGGATTTATATACATCTACATCCCCCATCCTTTTACCCTTCTACCTATTGAAATTTGTACAGATGTGACATAGGTCTGTCTTGAAAAGAGGTCTATCTACCTTGGAATTTTATTATTATTATTATTATTATTAATTATTATTATTATTATTATTATTATTATTATTATTCCCTTTGCACTATGCTTACTGGCCCCCTTCTGGTTACCCCCTCCCACAGTCCTTCCCCATCTCTTCCTCCTTCTCCTCTGAGCACGTGTGGCCCCTCTGGGTATCCTCCCAACCTGACACAAGTCTGTGCAAAGCGAGTGGCATCCTCTTCCATTGACTTAAGACATTGTCGCCCAGTTAGAAGAAAATATCCCATGTATAGGCAACAGCTTTTGGGACAGCCCTCATTCTAGTTGTTCAGGACCCACATGAAGACCAAGCTGCACATCTGCTACATATGTGCAGTGAGGCCTAGGTCTAGCCTGCATATGTTCTTTGGATGGTGGTTCAGACTCTGAGAGCCCCAAAGGTTCATGTTAGTTGACTCTGTTGGTCTTTCTGTGGAATTCCTATCCCTTTCAGGTCTCCAATCCTTCCTCCTATTCTGCCATCAGTGTCCCCACCCTGCACCCAGTGTTTTACTATGTGTCCATCTGAGTCAGCTGCTGGGTAGAGTCTCTCAGAGGACAGCCATGCTAGGTACCTGTCTTCAAGCACAACAGTGTGTCATAAATAGTGTCAGGGATTGGTGCTTGCCAATGGTAGGGGGTCTCTAGTTGGGCCAGTTATTGGTTGGCCATTCCTTCAGTCTCTGCTCTATTCCTCATGCCTGCACATCTTGAAGACTTTGGAGTTTTGTGGGTGGGTTGGTGTACTTATCACTCCATTGGGGTTTCTGCCTGACTACAGGAGGTGGCTTCTTCAGGTTCCATATCCCCAGTGCTATAAGTCACAGCTAAGTACACCCTAACTTATTCCAGGTCTCTGTCACATTTTGGAGATGCCCAACCATGTCAGTTGTAGATTTCCATTCATTCTTATGGTCATCTAGCCATTTCTTCTGTCCCTCCTTACACCTGATGCTGAACCCCCACATTCCTCTCTCCCACCCATTTTATGCCCTCCATTTGCCTCCTATTACTATTTTATTCCTCCTTTTAAGTGAGTCCTTGCTTGGACCTTTATTTTAGCTTCTTTTTAGCTTCTTTGGGTCTGTGAAGTGTGCATGTCCTTTTGGGATTAAGTCAGCTCACTCAGTATGATAATCTCAAGATCCATCCATTTACCTGTAAAATTCATGATGTCTTTGTTTTTAATAGCTGATTGGATTCCATTGTGTAGATGTAATATGTTTTCTTTATCCATTCTTCAGTTGAGGAACATTTAGGTTGTTTCTAGTTTCTGGCTATTACAAATAAAGCTGCTATGAACATAGTTGAACAAGTGTCTTTGTGGGATGGTGAGGCATCTTTTGGGTGTGTGCCCAGGTATAGATGGATCTTGAGGTGGAACTATTCCTAGTTTTTTATGAAACCACCAAATTGATTTCCAAAGTGGTTGTACAAGTTTGTGCTGCCACCAGCAATGGAAGAGTGTTCCCATTGTTCCACATCTTTGGCAGCATTTGCTCTCACGTCAGTTTTTAATCATAGCCATTCTGAGCAGTGTAAGATGGAATCATAGAATTGTTTTGATTTGCATTTTCCTGACTAAGGACTTTGAACATTTCTTTAAGTGCTTCTCAGCTATTCAAGATTCCTATGTTGTAAATTTTCTGTTTAGCTCTGTTTCTGTAAAATGGTTCTCTAAACCATTTTAAAAATTGGTTTATTTGGGTTGTTGGTTTTTAACTTTGTGAATTATTTATAAAGTGTGGATATTTGTCCTCTGTAACACGTTGATGAAAATCCTTTCTCAATCTGGAAAAACCCTTTTGTTTTATTGATAGTGTTCTTTGCCTTACAGAAGCTTTGCACTTTCATGAGGTCCCATTTATCAGTTGTTGATTTTAGAACCTGAATCATTGGGGTTTTGTTTAGGAAACTGTCTCCTGTACCAAAGTGTTCAAGGGTATTTTCCACTTTTTCTTCTATGAGATTTAGTGTATCTGGTTTTATGTTGAGGTCCTTGATCCACTTGGACTTGAGTTTTTTTTAGCAGAATAATAAATATGGATATATTTTATTCTATTACATGTAGACATCCAGTTAGACCAAAAATCAATTGTTGAAGATGCTTCCTCCCAACCATTGTAAGGTTTTAGCTTCTTTATCAAAAATCAAGTGATCATAGGTGTGTGGGTTTATTTCTGGGTCTTCTATTCAATTCCGTTGATCATTGTGTCTTGTTTTTGAACCAATACCTTTTTTTTCTTTAAATCACTGTTGATCTGTAGTACAGCTTGAGGTCAGGGATAGTGATTCCTTCCAAAGTTCTTTTATTGTTCAGAATTGTTTTGGCTATCCTGGGTTTTCTATTTTTTCATATGATGTCGAGAATTTCTCTTTCAAGGTCTATAAAAACTGTTTTGGAATTTTGATAGTTATTGCATTGAATCTGTAGATTGTTTTTGGTAAACTGGTCATTTGCACTCTGTTAATCTTGCCTATCCATGAGCATGGAAGATCATTCTTTTCTGATAACTTCCTCAATTTCTTTTTTCAAGGGCTTGAAACTCTTCACTTTCTTGGTTAGAGTTACTCCAAGATGTTTTATAATATTTTTGGCTATTCTAAAGGGTGTGGTTTCCCTAATTTCTTTTTTTATCCGTTCATTATTTGTATGAAAGAAGGCTAGTGATTTCTTTGAGTTAATTTTGTATCCAGCCACTTTGCTGAAGCTATTTATCAGCTGTAGGAGTTCTCTGGTAGAAGTTTTGGGGTCTCTTGAGTATACTATGGTATCATCTGTAAGTAGTGATACCTTGACTACTTTCTTTCCAATTTGTATCTTTCTAATCTCCTTTTGTCGCTTTATTTATTTTTTTTTATCTAGAACTTTAAGTACTATATTTGATAGATATGTGGAGGTTGAGCAGTCTTGTCTTGTCCCTGATTTTAGTGGAATTGCTTTAAGTTCCTCTATATTTAGTCTGATGTTGGCTATTTACTTGTTGTATATTGCTCTGATTATGTTCAGGTATGTGCCTTGTAGCCCTGATTTCTCATATATTTTATCAATAAGGGAAGTTAGATTTTGACAAGAATTTTTCTATTTCCACATTCTAGGATGTCACCCAGAGAAAGGTCTCTCTACAGTGGGTTTGACTTTCCTATCTCAGTCAACCTAATTAATATAATCTTCCCCCACAGAGGCCCAGGTGATTCCAAATCTCCTCAGTCTGAAAATTAGATTGAACAATGAGGAATTCTGTCTGGGTAGAAAACCTTCCTGATTAACCTCTTCAATTTTGCAGCTGTGGCAGAGCAAGACTATCTGAAAACCTAGTGATTTGGCACAAGCACTTGCTTGACTTGCTCTTCTTTGATATTCCACTAGGATCTTAATGTATGTCTCCACATTTTGGGAAGATTTGAAGCTGAAATCCTTTTCCTCTCAAGGAGACACAAAGGAGAGTAACTTGGGCCTTGAGTGTGGAAGCCAGACAAATCCATAGAGGAAAACAGGGTAGGACTGCAGATTGCCTAGAGAGAGGTAGAGAGGATATGGGCAGTGAGAGTCAGGTGCAGGCTTCCCTTAGCATAAAGGCAAGAGGTCTGTGGCTCTCAAGACCATAAGCCTTTAAGCACCGGTTTCTGAAAATGTCCAAATTAAAGCAATGACACCCAAAAGAAGGGCAAGCTTGTGTGTATATTCAGGGCAGAGATGGAATTGTTTTTTTCCCTGGGCCTAAGTGAGTAAAGGCTGTAAGATGACCTCTTCTGTTTTCTCTGTGTTAAGGTGATCGGGGAACAATGTTTACATGTGTAAGCCTATGATTTAGGTATAAGAAGCATGGATTAGAGCAGGTGCCCACAGGAATCTGATAATTTCCTCCTCCCCTATAGCATCCATCTCAAAGTGAAAGGGAGCATTGGGATTTCTTGGCCAAGTTTTCTTTTAGACTGTCCTCTAAAAGAATAGTAGTTGGATTTAAATCTAGCTTGTTGATTTTTATTCTACTTTATTTTGTGGGCCTGTTTTTGGTATAGAACCATTTGCTCCCTGACACAGTAGCTGCATTATGAATCTAAGCCAAGTGTACAGCTAGTTTAATGGAGTTTTCCAACTAGAGTCTTGGTTTAATATTTAGAATCTCTGCCATGTTACTATTAATAATGGGCACAGACATATCCACCATCACTGAGCATGTAATAATATTCTAGGACCAGCACTAGAGGATTCCATTTCACTCTCTTGCCAGTGAGTCAGTATTTTTAGCAATTCTATTTTAGAAAAGAAACTGAGACTCTAACAGTACTAGTGATTCCTCCAAGGTGACTCAGCTAGCAAGCTTTGTAAAGGACTCAACAGCTCTTACTGGGGAAAAAGGGCAAGAGAATATGACCTTCATATGTCTTGTCTTCTTCTTTTACTGTGCTTAATGATGAAGGCAGATCATGACATGATTACAAGGAAGTGAAAATGGAAAAAGCCAGAGCTATCAACAGTTTGAGAAGGTTTCTATGAAAATACAGAGAGTGAAATTAGAGTATAGAGGTAGATATCATAGCAACTAGTTACATGGATGTTTGAGTTTTAATAGAACTACTTTTTTTAAATTGAGAACAATTTGAGAAATGGTCCCTTGGATCCCAGGCTGATCTTCAAATCATCATGTAGCCAAAGATGACAGTCAACCACTGGTTCTCCTGCCTCTCTCTTTAAAGAGCTGATATTACAGGTATGGCTAGCCACACCTATCTTGCATGGCTGTGTATAAGACTCAGATTATTTTTAATATGTATATAATTGTATCTTCCTTCCTTGGTCAGAATCCCAGTTCCCATCTCAGTGGGCAGACAGAAACCACTAAGATAGAAGACTTTGATTACAGATTTATCTTAGAATTTGAGGAATGGGCTCTAAGCTATAAAGAGAAAGCCAGTCTTCTGAATTAGTTTGAGTCAGAGTTACTGTCTATTTTTATATATTTTTTCCACTTTTCTACCTTGAATATAGATATTGAAGTAATTTTGTCATCACTAAACTCCAATTAAAGTGAAATGTGTATGTGGAGGTATATTGGTTAGTGTGGTAACCTATACTTTTAGGTATGCAGGATAATGCAGAGTAAATCTGCTTTCCTTTTATGGTTTCTATCTATCCTTCCTTCCTTCCTTCCTTCCTTCCTTCCTTCCTTTCTTTCTTTCTTCCTTCCTTCCTTCCTTCCTTTCTCTCTTTCTTTTTCTATCTATCTATCTATCTATCTATCTATCTATCTATCTATCTTTCGTGTGTGTGTGTGTGTGTGTGTGTGTGTGTGTATGTACATTTTGGTACTTACGTGCTGGTACTCATGGCAGCCAGAATAGAACAATAAATCCCATGGAGCTGGAGTTACAAGTGGTTGTGAGCCACCTAGTGGGGATGCTGACAGCCAAACTCTTTATCTTACAAAAGGCTAACCATCATTTATAATCCTGAACAATTCCCGATTTAAGCTTACTTTCTAAATCTATGGTACACTAGTCATATCTATTTGGCGAAGTGTCAGTTTGCCCTAATGCCAAGAGGAAGCTACTAGCAGTGACAAACAGTTTTGCTATGTAGGCCAGCTCCAATTACTAGAAGGAAGTTATTATCCATAGTACCCAACCTTTAAATAAAAAGGAAGGTTCTCAGCTATCACAATAATCAAAATTGCCCTAATACATTCCTGAATAACCTTAGTAGATTATTGCTGGACTTTCTCAGACCCACCACCCACTGAATAATGACACAAAGACTTACCATTATTTATGAAAGCTTAGGCACTATAGAAAGGCTATCTCCCTAGCTAGCTTGAGCAACTTAATTAACCTTAATTAACGGCCAGTTACCTCTCTCTCACTCAGTAAGTCTGACCTTCTTTGTCTTATACTGGTGAATCTTCTCACCTCAGATTCTTCTTCCAGAGACCCTCTGTCTGCCCCCAAGTTCTGCCTTCCCTTTCCTGCCCAATTGTAGGCTGTTGATTTTCTATTAAGGCCAATTAGAAAATGCTTTGGGCAGGTGAGGAAGGACCAAGACACACCTTCACACAGTGTACAAAAAAGTTATCCCAATAGTAAATGTACTAATCCTTACTGAGAACAAGTGTAGCTATCATCTGTAAATTAACAAAGTACAGTGCACATCAAGAAAGTAAAAACCTTGGAAGAGTTCCTTTAACCATACTTACCCGTACCCCAAATAACTATAGGAACCCACCCCCATCTCTTTGTTCCTCTTTAAAGTACCAAGTGAGAACCTATAGAATATCCTTATATAAATTCTGCTTTGTTTGAAAACACCAGGATATGAATATTATATGTAAAGAGATACTCACTATCCCTTCACACCTAGAGCTTACTCATCCTGTGGGACACACACCTGGTGCATTGGACCCTAGGGACTTGTATAATCTTTTAAGCAATTTTGATCTGACAGCTGTTTCCTTCTGACACCAGCTGCCCAGTGTCTGTGAAACTGCCTTAGACCAATAGTTCTCCATGCTGTTAGTTATTCATTTCATGGCTTTGACTTTTGGGTGTCAGTTCACTGGCATTTCATCACAAAGCAGGGAATCCTTATGCAAGATCCTCACCCAAGGGAAATCCTTTGAGCATATGCTTTGCTCATGTTCAGGTTGTTAACACTCATATACCAGCTGTGGTTCCCGTGGCTCATGTTTATTGCCATTTAAAACATATAGCTGGAAAATATATAGATATATTATGATATAGTAGTTACCAAAGATAAATAATGTATTTTTATTTATTTCAAAATGTTTTGCCAGCATTAACAGCTAGCCCTGGAGCTACTAAGTTGGCTGAGTCACAGTTTGCTTTTTTGTTGTTTGCTCATTTATTTATTTTCGTTATTATTGTTTTCCTGACCTGAGTGTCCTTATGTAGTGGGATGACCTCAAGTTCCTTATGTAGTGGAGACTAGGCTTTGAATTCTTGATACTTCTGTGTCAACCTCCAAGTGTAAGTCATGGTTGAGATCCAGGAACCTTTTCCAGGTAGAAGTCTTTACCTTGAGGCAGTCTGTAAATCTTGTCATAAAAGAAAGGCCAGGCCAATAAGATGTAGGAAAGGAAATTTCACAAATCTGAACTTGGAAAAGAAAGTTATACAAACAAGTTTTTAGAAACCATTATTGAACTATTTTTAGTCCATCCCCACCCTTCCAAATAAGCGTGGTGTCAAATATTCAAGCACCAAAAACCTAACTACTGCTTTGTGAGCTTTCTGGTACCTATGATCTCTATTATCAAGCAGCCAGATGGCAGCTTCAGGTTTCTCAGGAGCACATAACAGAATCACTGGGGGTTTGCTTTTTACCAAAATGCTGTATGAAAGGATTGGCTTTCCTGCACTCCAGCCTGCAATAGGCAGGTCTCAATGAGATTGTGAGGTCTTCACTTAAAAGACTTCAACTATTCCTTTTATCCCATTCCAAGACATTTTTTTCCTACTCTTTGCCTGATAAATTCTATGAGATACTAATCTGTTTTCTCCTGCTGCTGCTGCTATAGAAATAAACTCAAAAGTGAAGAAGCATTGCAAAGTGTTTTGTTAGTTTCTTTATTATGAACTATTTTTGTAGGTATTTTCACATTTGAATTCTGAGCAACATGAGGTTATTATATCATTATAAGCAGTTAAGTTCTGGACTAATGTTTCTATAGTATCCACACCCTGTACAGTTTCCTTTTTGCATCAAAATTACAAAAACACTTCACTTGGAACCAGTTGTAGTGTGAGATATGGAATAAATATAAAATAAAAAATAGTGGGTTTTGGAGAAGGTACTTCAAAGCAGAAGCTAAAGACTCAAACATGTGGTGGAATCCAGAGGTAAAATCATGCAAAAATGGGCCAGGTATATGAGCCCACTGACCAGAGACAATCAGGACTTGATGAGTGGGTGTCAGAGCTTCAGTTGCGCTGATCAATCTGTCAGTTCCAGAAAGTGAATTCCACTTAGGATAGAAAAGCACTGCTGTACCACAGGGCAATAGCTGTTCATTCTCTGCATCCTTTCCTATAAAACCAGGAGTATTAAATATTAGCAGCCAATCTTCAAACATTAAGTACATGACATGTGGACCAGTGGGCTATGTCTCACTGCTTCTCATCTTAAATAGGCTTAGTCCTACCTTCACATTACTCTTCCCTTAGAAACTAGAAGTTTCCAGGCCCAGTCTCCCTTCTGTTCTTTGACTCTCTAGAGTTGATATTCAGCATATGGGAATAAGTACTTCAAGCTTCTAACAGTTAAAGAGCCAGCAGGGGGAACCAAAGACTGTATGACTCAAAATTATAGAAATAGATTTTCAAGATTGATCCTTAAGAATAAAATTGCAGATTTCTTAAGAGCAGTGACCAGCTTCTGGTGGCCTGGTCAGCAACTTCAATTGTCACAGTATATCAGCCCTTGGGTTCATTTGTCATGGCCCACTCACTAATCACGGTTCACACAGTCAGAAACATACAAGGAGAGCTCTTCTCCTGAACTTTCATTTCTCTGTTGAAAGAAGGTCAGTTCCTGGAAGAAAGACATGAGTGAGTGACAGGTCCAGTTGTAATTAGACCTTATTTGTTCTGAGTAACCAATGTCTTTATGTGCATATAAATGTAGTATTGGTGAACTTTTATAGTACAGATTCATTGCCTTTAAGGACTGTTTAGGCTAACTGTGAAAACTAATTTATATGTATATGTATGCACACATACACATGCTCACACTCATTCACACACACACACACACACACACACACACATTCACATTGCTGCATTACTGTCTCACATTTTGTGGAGAACACTTGATCAATCCTTCTTTTTAACTGTTACTAGTGAATTTTACCTACCTATGTGGCAGCATAAAGAAATTGACATTTATTTCTGTGTGGAGAAAAGTATGATTAGGACTACAGAGATTAAAAGCTGTGCCTGAGACAAGTCACATCTGGCTTTCGGGAGTATGGTGGAGTCAATATTTGGAAGATACTCAGCCCACTTGTGTCATGGCAGCAGTGGTTCTTGGCTTATAGTTGAGAGAGTCTGCTCTTCATGGGCAGTGACCCTGTGACCTGGGTTTCTTTTGTTGCTGGGTTTGTTTGTTTTTTGTTTGTTTGTTTCTGCAGTGTATCTCATTTGCTCTGTTGAAACATAAATTAGGTCATTTTTGGCTGTTTGGTCATTTAAATTGTTCTTTTTTTTTTTACTTTGAAAATATGAAATGAAACTAAAGACTAGATTTTCTAGGAAATTTCTCCCTGGAATTCTTGCTTTTTTTTTTTTTTTTCAAAGTTCCCACCTAGATCTTGACCATTTTTGTGGCAGTATTAAGAGAGAGAGAGAGAGAGAGAGAGAGAGAGAGAGAGAGAGAGAGAGAGAGAGATTTGGAAGAAGTTATAAGATGAAGCCCTCATAGTGGAGAGAGAGAGAGTGAGCCCCGAATCTCTGTTTCCACTACATAAACTCTTCACACACAGTGGGAAGAAGGAGGCCTCGATGCTCAGGACTGCACTGGTACTATGGCTCATATCCACAGTGCTCAGAACATGAATTTATTCTGTTAATAAGCCACTGAGTTCATAGCAATTTCTTTTAAAAAAGATTTTTGTATAAGTCATTCCCTCTCCCTCTCCCTCTCCCTCTCCCTCTCCCTCTCCCTCTCCCTCTCCCTCTCCCTCTCCCTCTCCCTCTCCCTCTCCCTCTCCCTCTCCCTCTCCCTCTCCCTCTCCCTCCCCCGCCCCTACCCCTCCCCCTCCTCTCCCCCTCCCCCTCCCCCTCCCCTCCCCTCCCCTTCCCCCTCCCCTCCCCCTCCCCTCCCCCCTCCCCTCTCCCTCTCCCTCTCCCTCTCTTCTCCACAAAGCAGGTTCATTGTTTTAAAAAATGCAGAACACAATTGGAACAGCTTGTGCTGTCAAGTGACAGACATAATAATCACTGAGAAAACATTTGTAACTCACTCACAAAGGTGTTCGTTTGGTACATACTTATTGAACATTTAAAATATGTCAAATACTGTAACAGTGCTTGTAAAACATTTACAGGGTTTCTTAGTACACAGCAGAAACTCAATAATTACTTGGATCTTCTCTAATTCAGCACAACAACAATGCAGGGAAAGAGTACTTGACAAAGCAGACAAAGTACAAGACTGTAACTGAAAGGCCAAGCAAGCAAATCACATTCAGTATATTGAGTTTATATTATGGGAAGGAAAATATTACAGAAAGGAAACTCAAGATTCCTTAGATTTGCTGTCTGAGGATTATTGGCATGGTGAATTGGGAATAACTGATACAGTTTTGCTATAATTATGTTTTAGACTTCTAAGCTTCTTCAGTAAGTTCCCTTAAAAGACACAGAAATTCACTTGATAGGGTTCTTTTTTTTATCAATATTCTGCAAAGCTAACACACTTGGAAAAATTAATTAATTTTCTTTCTGAGGTTACACTGCTCATCTCTGGCAGCACTGGGAATAGATGTCGCAGGCAGAGCTTTGCAGCCAGCTCATGCTTAACATTTTGTATACCAGGCTTTGAACTCCTTCTTATGCCTTGAGATATTTGTTAGGGCAGGAAAGAAAAAGGAAATCAGTGGGAGATAAAATCTGAATTGTGTTCCATGTAGAACATTCAACTGCAGATAACCTTGGTCCTCAAAGGACCTTGGCTGTCCTTGCCATCTGAAATGTAGCCTGTAATGCCCATCAAGATCATTGTGGGTAGAACAGAGTCTGAGAAATGACAGTGCAGAGCGTCAGCTTTCTATGCCCCATCTCCACAGTGGAAGTTAATGGCATTCAAACATTCTAAACAACCTTCCCTCCAACTTTCTCATAATGGGGAGCTTTTAAGAGCCTGTATCTCATGGAAAGAATAAGCACAGGCTACATCAATGTGCTCTTTAGTATCTGAAAAAAGAAGAGAAACAGACTTAAAAGTACCTGCTATAACAACTACATGTACAAAAAACATGAAAAATTATCATGCATGTTTTTAGAAGATAGAAGGAAACTGTGTGTTACAATTACAAAGAGACAGGGTTTGTCACACAAATTTGTACATAAGACTGTATTGGCGAGCAGGAAAAACTCCCTGATTCCTACTTCTTGTGTACTCAGGATTATCTTTTTCTTGAAATACCTTCCCTTGCCCTTGTCTGAGCTTCAGTGTCCACCATCTGACACCTGAAGTCAGTGCTCTGGTCAATGTGATAAAATATCCTAAAGTGAGTGTTTGTACATGGAATAGAGTCTTATAGTTCTACAGGCCAAGGAATTGAAGACCAAGGTGCTAGAGATTTGATATCTAGTGAGAGTGACCTTCTGATTCACCTACTCTCTGTGTCTCCACATACTCGAAAAGCTACATGTTTTGTTCTGTAAGGACATTGACCATATTCCTTCTAGCTCTGTCCTCATGCAATAGGAATATGAGGTGTGGTTGATATTATGAGGTTCTGACTGAGCTGTTTTCTGGCTGCATGTCTAAACCATGTCTTAAATAATAGGGAAATATTCATATATAAAACAATGCAATAGCAATGTCATATAGCAATAAACCTAGGTCAATAGTCCCAGCCAATTTATTTTCCCTATTATTATATGTCCATCATTTTTTCCTTTCATGAAATTAAATTTGCTCCAGACCCAATTGATGAACCATAATGAACTAAAATTAAGTGTCTTGAGAAGGATAGGAAACAACAGTGGGAAGAAATCAGGTCATATGATGTTAATAGATTTTATCAACTCTACATCATCTTTAACATTATGACTCAGTTTCTCAGTCACTATGGCCTTTTGGGCTACATGACTGTTGTTGTTGTAAGCATGTGATCTTTGCATTATGGAAATGTAAGAGCATAAATAGACTTGGTGTCCAGAACTGGGTCTTGGGAGCACCACTTCTCTAATATTAACAGGTGACATCATTCTTGGATGCAATCTTACGGTCTAGGTTCTTAACAAGAAAGTGGATCTCAGTATGATGTGAGATTTGTCTCTAAAGTGAAGTCACTATTAAGGTTTGTATCTTTAATTACTTATAGTACATACAATAGATTTTAGACACTCCTTCTCAGAGATGGAATTCACTTTGGGTGTGGAGTTTATCAAAACCAGGCTTTCCCAAATCCAGAATAGCATATTCTAAGGGTCCTCTTGGACTTGGTAAAGTTTAAGACAGAGAGAATTACTTAATACTAAACACAGAAACCGTCACCATGGAACATTAATCCATAAACTCCATTGATAAAACTTCTGAGTATATTTTTATCTCTGTGAAGCCTTTTTTATAGAGATTTTCCTGACATGTTACTGAAAGAGAGCTTTTAGTGTGTGTTTACTCTAATTAGCAACATGCTGCAGCTGTTCCCTACCCTACAAATCTGAATTTTCACGGTAAAGCCATGGATTGTTACAGGGGTGATAGTCCAGGGACGGGGGAAACTCATGGGGTTCTGCTGAGCACAATTTCCTATTTCCCAACATTTCTAAATGATTTGTTTCAAGCAGCCTGCCCTGTTGATGAGTATGTGTTCTGATTATTTACACTACGGCACAACTAATCAATTATATTAAACAGCCTGACCTGCAGATTAGGTATTTAATTCAGGATGGTGGAAGTGGGGAGAAACAGTCTGTGTGATTTATTCTTCAGGTTTTGAGCTTAGAGAGCATTATCAGAGGCATATCTGCTATTCGCTTTGTTGTTTTAGTTTGGCAGATTTGTTAGCTGTCCACATTTCATATCCAGGAGTTTTGATTTTCTTCTATTATTAATAAATGATAGCATCTACATCACGAGATTATTTTTAAGATTCATTGTTGTACATATTTTTATAATTTTTGTATAAATTTTGCATGCAGGTATGTATGCATACCACATGCATGAAATGCCCACACAGGCCAGAAGAGGGCATCATATTCCCTAGATGTAGTTATATGTGGTTAGGAGCTGTTAGGAATAGAACATAGGACCTCTGGAAGAGTAGCTGTGTTTTTTTACTCCTGTGCCATCTTTCCAGCTCCAAGTAGATTTTATTCTTTAAAAAAAAAAAAAAAAAACAAACCAGAAACACTCTATTTACTCAGACACTCACAAGGTCTGGTTTGTTTGTTTGTTTGTTTTGAGATAAGTCTCACTATGTAGCCCAGGCAAGTCTTGAACTTGCCAAGTAGCCTGAGCTGGCCTTATACTTGTGACCTACCCTGCTTTTGCCTCCAGAGGGCCAGAAACCCTATTTTTGAGCTACTTCTGTTGATAAGAATCCAAGCTGCATATCTTGGTGGCATCCAGATTTAACATGATGGCCTGCACACAGGAAACAAAGCTAAGTCCTCTCACACAGCAGAATGTTCTTGGGATGACCATCCTAAGTCAGTGTCTCTTCATGGCGTATGTACTCCCCAATGTCTGCTTGAGATTTTATTCTTAATGAACTATATGCTTTTCCTTTGATTTATCTTTTCCCCTTGGTGTTGTGTTGAATAATTAATGGCTTTGAAACAAAACATATCTGAGTTTTAATACCTTTGAAAATATTACTTAATGAAACTGGACCTACTTTCTGGACTAGAAAGTTGGAGTTTATAGAATTAAAAAAACAAGTGTGTCTTTATATCTTATTTAAAGAACTCAAAATTGAAGACAAAACTAGTGGTATAAACCATAATTTATCAACAAAGGTATTTATTACATCACTTGTGATGTCAAAAATTAGAAGTGGTGTTGGAGAAATGGCTTGGAGATTAATAGCACTAGCTGCTTTCCAGAGGACTAGAGTTCAGGGAGTCAATGATGGCACACAACTATCTATAATTCCAATTTCAGGGTATCCACTTTTAGCCTTAATGGGCACTGCACTCATGTCTTGGCAATACATACATGAAGACAAAACACTATCAACAATATTTTTTTTTAAAAAGTGGAAGTACATATGTACAATATTTTGAGATCGGAGTAAGATAAAAGCATATGAAGATTTAATTCATTTTTTTGTGTTTAAAATAGGCAAATAGGTAGGAAAGAAGCAAATATACTAATCTTTTATTGGCATATCTTCAATATAAATAATTAAAAATACAATGTAAGTAAAAGGGGGCAATAATAAATTTACTATGTTCTTGATATCAATTAGGTTGTAAACTTTATGAATCAGGATATACTTATGTCATTCATCCTGTGTATCATACATCTTCACTTCTAATTCTAGATACAGATAAAATACATCAAAGCATTAATAATGGTTTGCTTAGATCTGGAGGAATTACAGTGAACCATTTCTTCCTTTATAAATTCTTAAAATCTCCATAGGAAGAATATGTTAATGTACTAATACGCCAACAGTCTTTGAGAAAGAAAGAGAAGCTAGAGAGATGGCTCAGTGCCTTAGAGCATGTACTGCTCTTGCAGATGATGGAGTTTAGTTCCCAGAACCCACAACAGGCCACTCACAACGACTTGCAACTACAGATTCAGAGCATCTGACACCCTCTTCTGGCCTCGGTGGTTCCATGCACCCATAAATAAAACTAAAATTAACTTTTTAAAGGGATAAAGGAAAGGAATGACCGTGGTGGCATAACTATGCAAAGAAGTGGTTGCTGTATATTTAGGCATATACAAGTTGATTTACAATGGTTTCCTATGAGTCTTTTATACTATGCATAGTTATTTGTTTGGTTGGTTTTATGCAGTCTTAGATCTGACTAGAATGAATGACTGCCGAGTCTTCCAGAATCTGAGACCTGGGACAACTCTGATTAAACAGCTAAGGTTTGCCAGGCCCTGGGATCTGCAGTAAAAGTATGACAATATCCAAGGTAAGCATGTGACTGTTACTCTTGATCTATTTATAGTGAAGCATCTGCTGCTGGAGGCTTTTATCCTTTCAATTTACTTTTCTAAACAGGGGATGTGAACTGGGAAATCTTGATTTGTATACACATTCATTTGATTCTTGACACATTGTGGCTGGGTCCTCTAATGGTCCCCAAGCAAATTCTATCAAAGGAGAGATGTAAGCCTGCAATATTTACGCTGGTATTCTGCTGACACAAGCGCATACCTTCTATTACACTAATGTTTGGCTTAAATAGCAAATGTCTGCCCCTTGACCCTTCTTCCTATCCTATGCATGCCTGGGAAGTTGGGTCTGCTTGCTGGTGAATATTTTTAGGCTCATTCCAGTAGCTATCACACCAGTGCGTTTACTATCATCCTGACAGCCTGTTTTAGATTTCAACACCTGATACTTTCCACGAGTGCTTTCTAAAAGTTACACTGATAATTTCCATCTCTAATGCAGCCACAAGAATCTGAAATGTCTTTTCAGAAGAAAAATAGTGGTATGAAAAGGGGAAATTGAAGTGAATTAAGTCAGGAAGCTTTCTGAGCAATCAAGGAAGAAGTTGTGTGCCACCATGACATTTCAACCTACAACTTGGTGCTGAGACTCATCAATTGAGCTGATGAGCTGTGCCTGAATGTAAGAGAACTAAGACAGGCAATATCTCCAAAAGCAGCCTTCTTTATCACAGTCTATTTTTCTAAGCACCTAATCAAGGACATTTATTTTCCATGGTTTAAGTAAAAAAAGGAAATATCAACTGAGTTCGATCAGTTATTAGAATTCTCAGTCTTGAACATGGAATTCTGCAGCGACGTTAGGTTTCACCCACTTAAGTATAAACACTCCCTTATCTACTCCATAATTGAAGATATGCTAAGCAAAGCAGATGGAAGGGTTCACCAATATAGATAAATGAAAAGGATCACTATTCTACTTTTTATCCTGTTGCTGTAACGAACCCCACAAGCAGAAGCAACTTGTGGGAGGAAATGCTTTTTTGTTTTCAGCTAATAGATGACTGGCAGTCTATCACTGAGAGAAGTCAAAGTAGGAACTCAAGCAAGAACAATAAAGGATCGTTGCTTTCCCTGTCTTGCTGACATATCCATTCCTAGTTAGGTTTGTTATGCATCCTAAGATCTCTTTCCTAGGGAATAGAGCCGCCCAAAGTGGGATGAGCCTTCCTACATAAATTACCAGTCAAGACAATCCCCAACACACGTGCCCAAGGAGTAATTTGACAAACCATCTCTAAGCCTCATTGCCCAAACAAATTTGATAAAAGTCAGCCTTTGGGAGAACCAATTGATCTTCCTGTGAGGTGTGCTTGAGGCAAAATTCATTGATCATTTGAACTCTATGAGGTTTCATGATGACAGTGCATCATAGATATATTTTTGGCTCTCTGAGAGTTAGTGCTACTCTAAATCTAGGCACAAAAATCTGTGGAAAACCTGAGTGTTTTGATCCCTTAGTGCACATGTACTCTGGTCAGAGCTCATATTTGTAGATCTTTTTCTGCAGTTGTGGCAGAAAGATCAACAGAGTTAGTGTGCTGTGCCTCAGCAGGGATTCCCTTCAAGGGTTCTTGACTGACTTTGACTGAGGATGCTCTAGAAGCACTATAATTAGGCTCAAATACGAAAAGTTATCAGATCTATTTTTATATTTTAAATAATTAAACTTAGACATTGTTTCTTCAACCCAGAGTTCTTTTACACAGAAGTTGAATAAGAATTTAATGGATCACCAAGGCATGTTCCTCCTGAGATAGCAGAATCAATAACCTGGTACTGCAGACCTATATGAGGCAAATTATTCTTGTTGCTGGTTTTACTCTGATATGCATTATAGTATGGCCTTTTCATCCTGCCTTTCACAATGCTATGCTTCTCTCTGGTTCCTGACATTTCAGAATTCGATTATCCTAACAACATTAGATTTCTCTGTTCTTATAGAATAAAGGCAATACCAACATCTTTATTAGTTAGAGTTTACTAGAGAAATAGAGTAACAGGAGTAAAAAAGAGACAGAGGAAGGGAGAATGTGGAAAGGAGAGGGAAAATGAGGGAGAGGTAGAGAGAAAGGAAGAGAGATATTGAAAAATTGATTTGCATGATACTTGTATCTATCTTGTGGGTCTGGGAAAATTGTGAGAGTTTTCAAGGCAGAAGATTGGAGATTCAAGTCAGATGCAACCATGGTTTTGATGAGATTCTTTCTTGCAATTGAGCAGTCACTCTTTAGTAGAAATTTCCATGCACTAAGACATTCAGCTGCTGGAAAGGGTGGCTGACATTATACAGGGCCACCTGCCTTGCTCAGAATCTGTTTATCCCAATAACCCCAAAGAACACCCCTGTTAGAACATCAGAGCAATGTCTATAATGGTGATTGATCAAACAACCAGGCATCAGAACCCATTTAAAGTCCCAAATGTATATGTACACACATTCGGAGACAAACACATAAAATGCTGAAGAGATCTCTGGTTAATATATCTCAAGGGAGCTTCTTGCAGTTGGCTCAGGATAATGCACATCAGCATTCTCCTTCCCTGCCTATATGCTGGGAAACTATGGCTTGAGATTTACAAATCTTTCCATGTTTTCTATATAATTAACAGCTCTATGGAGTTATGTGACATAAACAGTATGAATTTTGACAGAAATAAAGTCATGATACCCTTAACTGTGCATCCAATAATCTTTAAACTACATCTCCTTTGAAATAATTGCCATCTCTAAATGGGCAAAATAAAATATAAATAGTGCATAGAATTCCCTATGAAAATTTAGTGTTATATGGTTATAAATCACTTGATACACATGAACACCTTGACTACTGCTGTTCTGTATTTATCTTCTGTGTTTGTTGCCACACATTGTTACAAACATCAGCAATAATATGGGCATAGAAAACATGCTGAGGATATGTGGAATGGACAAATAAATCAAGTGCTATAACTAAGAGAAGAGAAAGCAATTAATTATAAGTTCATTAAGATAATTGCATTTCCCTTCCTTCATCTCTCTCCTTACACAGCAAGTTTCACATATTAATTCAGTCCCTGAGAACAATTTCTTATCAGAAGGAGAAGGCACTATTGGATTGATGTGAGAATTTTGGTCCATTAAACAGCAATGTTTCTCATTATACATGAAGAAATTAGATTTAGGATTCCTAATCAATCTCTTGTGAGTTTGATTAGCATCAGTCAGTCCTCTAGAATCAGATCAACCTTGAATAAATAAATAGGTGAGAATTTTTGACATGGAGAAGATGAGGATTGGATCCTAGATCTGGAAAGACTTTGCAAGGAGCCATGTAAACTCTCAGCAGTCTTCTCACTAGGAAACTGGTCTTTAAAATAAGGTAGAGAGTGATTGAGAAAGACATCTTAGGGTGACTTCTAGTTGCACAGCCATGAGCACACATGTGCAGATACATAAACTACACTGTGAATTCATGGAATAAATACTTCCTTTGATGTTCTTGATGCCAAATACAAAGTGAACTTTTCCACAGCAAACAACTGTGTTCCAAAAATCTAGCACAGTGCTGATTTACTACAGAGTCCTGGACTAGCAAAATCATGGCCATCCGTGACAGACACGTGCAGACTAGAAGAAGCTTTCCAAAGTCCTATGTTTGTCATGTGACTCAGAACATTAAAGCCATTGCCATCCCTAAACTTCCTTTTTAACAAGTTTCTTTGAACATTAGGAAAAGAAATATGCTTATTGCAGTACATGAAGTATCACAAAGAAACAGATGGTTAGAATCAGACTCCTTGGGGTAGGAAGTTGGATTAACTGTAAAGAGCTCTTGCTGCTTTGGCTCCCAAAACTCGTGACATGGCAGGTAGCTCACAACCACCTGTGACTTCAGCTCCAAGGGATCTAATATTCTTTCTGGTTTCCATGGTCATTTCACCTGTACTCTTGTCTGCACACATACTCACACATAGATGCATATATAACATTAAAATAAAAATGAATCTCTATGTCAGGATCATGGATTAATTTAGAAGGCATAAATTTGAGAGCTACCCAAGTACTTTGATTCTATGATACTTCAGATTTAATGATGACCAAGAGAAGTTCTACCAATTATTTTTCTTATCAACTATTCAGTATATTCTGAGACAAATGCTGAGAAAATAATTGTGTGAATGGACCATAGATTCTTGTTCTTTTTCTTTTTTTTTTCAAGACAGAGTTTCTCTGTATAGCCTGGACTGTCCTGGAATTCACTCTGTAGACCAGGCTGGCCTCAAACTCAGAAATCCACCTGCCTCTGTCTCCCAAGTGCTGCGCCACCACTGCCCAGCATGGACCATAAATTTAATGCACAATACTGTCAAGGAAAAACATAAGACCTTATTGAGAGGGTAAGACTGTCTTGTGCCCAGTAAATATGAGGCTCTGATAATTGCAATTGTGTTTCAGCCCTAAGTTCAAACTCTAGAGTGGCTGCCAGGAGCAGGCAAGATACTTAACCTCTCCAGTAACCCAAAGAGATCATTTTTAGAAAGGTTAGGTGGTTACTGCAGGTTGTATTCTCATATGGTGCCTGCATATGATAAGTCCCCAATAATGGTTTGCTGTTGTATACAGGACTTGAGACAATGGCATAGATGAGCAAATTCTCAAAATATATGTGCTAAATGGTCTTGCAGCCAGTACCCCTGGAAGCAGGAACCTGTAGGACTCTGCTTGCCTTTAATGTTACTGTTTCAAAATTCCCTCTCTAACCATTCCAATGGCAATCCTATCTTTTTTGTTTGTTTGTTTTGTGTTTTCTTTATTTTTTAAATTGGATATTTTCTTTATTTACATTTCAAATGTTATCCCCTTTCCAGGTTCCCCCTTCTGGAAATCCCCTATTCAATTTGCCCTTCCCTGCTTCTATGAGTGTGCTACCCCCACCCACCTACCCACACCTGCCTCCCTGCCCTTGAATTCCCCTACACTGGGACATCCAACCTTCACAGAACCAAGAGCCTCTCCTCCCATTGATTCCCTACAAAGCCATCCTCTGTTTCATATGTGGCTGGAGCCATGGGTCCCTCCATGTGTACTCCTTGGTTGGTGGTTTAGTCCCTGGGAGCTCTGGGGGGTGGGGGTCTGGTTGGTTGATATTGTTTTTTCTATGGGGTTGCAAACCCCTTCAGCTCCTTTAGTCCTTTCTCTAACTCTTCTATTGGAGACCCCATTGCGGAGCCTGTGCTCAGTTCAATGGTTGGCTGTGAGCATCTGCCTCTGTATTTGTCAGGCTCTGGCAGATCCTCTTAGGAGACAGCTGTATCAGGATCCTGTCAGCAAGGACTTCTTGGCATCTGCAATAGAGTCTGGGTTTGGTGACTGTATTTGGGATGGATACCCAGGTGGGACTATCTCTGGATGGTCTCTCCTCCAGTTTCTGCCCCACACATTTTCTCATATTTGCTCCTTTGAGTATTTTGTTATTCCTTCTAAGAGGGACCAAACCACCCACACTTTGGTCTTCCTTCTTTATGAGCTTCATATGGTCTGTGTGTGAGTTGAATCTTGTATTGCCAGCTTCTGCGCTAATATCCAATTATCAGCGAGTGCATGCCTTGTGTGTTCTTTTGTGACTGAGTTACCTCACTCAGGATGATATTTTCTAGTTCCATCCATTTGTCCAAGAATTTTATGAAGTCATTGTTTTTAATAGATGAGTAGTACTTTATTGTGTAAATGTACCACATTTTCTGTACCCAGTCCTCTGTTGAAGGACATCTGGGTTCTTTCCAGCTTCTGGCTATTATAAATAAGGCTGCTATGAACATAGTGGAGCATGTGTCCTTGTTGTATGTTGGAGCATCTTCTGGGTATATGCCCAGGAGTGGTATCACTGGAGCCACAGGTAATATGTCAAATTTTCTGAGGAACTGCCAGACTGATTTCCAGAGTGGTTGTATGTTGGGAGCCGACTTTAGCAGAAAGCGGCTAGATCAACTTTGCAGCCATCTGGAACCATATACCCTGATGAAAGATTTGGTTTTCAATAGCCTACAACAGCTAAAGCACACTCTGATACCCCACATATTTTGTGTTGCTGTTTACTGCCCCCAGCTACAAGGTGCACGTGGTGGCCACGCCTGCAAGGTATTGCAGTTCACGTGCTGTCCACGTGCTATCTACGCCATACATGCCTGTAAGGCACACGTGCTATCCAAGCCTGCAAGGCATTGCGGTGCACGTGCTGTCCACGCTATAGACGCCTGTAAGGCTTACGTCATATCAACACCTGCAAGGCACGTGGTATCCACGCGCCTACAAGGCACGTGGCAAAAGCCTATAAATAGCTCAGAATTCCCTTCAATAAAAGAGACTTGATCAGAATCTCTGTCTTGTCTCCATTCTTCGCGTCTCTTCCCCTTTATCCCCACTCTCTCTCTCTCGCTAGACCCTGACCCTCGGACCGGAACGGGCAGTACGGGTCGTGACAGTTGTAAAAGCTTATAATCCCACCAACAATAGAAGAGTGTTTCTCTTTCTCCACATCCTCTCCAGCATCTGCTGTCATCTGAGTTTTTGACCTTAGCCATTCTGACTGGTGTGAAATGGAATCTCAGGGTTGTTTAGATTTGCATTTCCCTGATGACTAAAGATGTTGAACATTTCTTTAGGTGTTTCTTGGCCATTTGGTATTCCTCAGCTGAGAATTCTTTTTTTTTAACTCTTTTAAAACCCATTTTTAAAAATAGGGTTATTTGATTATCTGTAGTCTAACTTCTTGATTTCTTTGTATATATTGGATATTAGCCCTCTATCAGATGTAGGATTGGTAAAGATTTTTTCCCAATCTGTTGGTTGCCATTTTGTCCTATTGACAGTATCCTTTGCCTTATAGAATCTTTGAAATTGTGTGAAGTCCCATTTGTAAATTCGTGATCTTAGGGGTGTTCTGTTGAGGAAATTTTCCCCTGATCTCATGTTTTCGAGGCTCTTCCCAACTTTCTCTTCTATCAGTTTCAGTGTATCTGGTTTTATGTGGAGGTTCTTGATCTACTTGGACTTGAGCTTTGTACAAGGAGATAAGAGTGGGTCAATTTGCTTTCTTCTACATGATGGCCACCAGTTGAAACGGCACCTTTTGTTGAAAATACTGTCTTTTTTTCCCATTGGATGGTTTTAGCTACTTTGTCAAAAATCAAATGACCATAGGTGTGTGAATTCATTTTGGGTCTTCAATTATATTCCACTGATCTACCTACCCGCCTCTGTACCAATGCCATGCAGTTTTTATCACTAGTGCTCTGTAATACAGATTGAGGTCACGGATGATGATTCCCAAAGAAATTCTTTTATTGTTGAGAAGAGTTTTTGCTATCCTGGTTTTTTTTTGTTATTCCAAATGAATTTGAGAATTGCTTTCTAATTCTGTGAAGAATTGAGTTGGAATTTTGATGGGGATTGCATTGAATCTGTAGATTGCTTTCAGTAAAATGGCTATTTTACTATATTAATCCTGCCAATCCATGAGCATGGGAGATCTTTCCATCTTCTGTGATCTTCTTTGATTTCTTTCTTCAGAGACTTGAAGTTCTTGTCATACAGATCTTTCACTTGCTTGGTTAGAGTCATGCCAAGGTATTTTATATTATTTGTGATTCTTGTGATGGGTGTCATTTCCCTAATTTCTTTCTCAACCTGTTTATCCTTTGAGTAGAGGAAGGCTACTTATTTGTTTGAGTTAATTTTATATCCAGCCACTTTGCTGAAGTTGTTTATCAGTTTTAGGAGCTCTCTGGTAGAATTTTTGGGGTCACTTAATTATACTATCATATCATCTCCAAATAGTGAAATTTTGAATTCTTTCTTACCAGTTTATATCCCTTTGACCTCCTTTTGTTGTCTAATTGCTCTAGCTAGAACTTGAATATTGAATAGATAGGGAGAAAGTTGGCAGTCTTGTCTAGTCTCTGATTTTAATGGGACTGCTTCAAGTTTCTCTTCATTTAGTTATACATTGACTACTGGTTTGCTGCATATTGCTTTTACTATGTTTAGGTATAGGCCTTGAATTTCTGATCTTTCCAAGAGTTTTACCATGATGGAATGTTGAATTTTATCAAATGCTTTTTATTCATCTAATGAAATGGACAGGTGTGTTTTTATCCTTTGAGTTTGTTTATGTAGTGCAATATGTTGATGGATTTCCATATATTGAACCATCGCTGCATCTCTGGGATGAAGCCTACCTGACCATGGTGAATGATTGTTTTGATATGTTTTTGGATTTGGTTTGCAAGAATTTTATTGAGTATTTTTGCATCAGTTTCATAAGGGAAATTGGTCTAATGTTCTTTTTCTTTGCTGAGTTTTTGTGTGATTTAGGTATAAGTGTTATTATGGCTTTATAGAACAAATTGGGTAGTATTCCTTCTGTTTCTAATTTGTGAAACAGTTTGAAAAGTTTTGGTATATGGTCTTCTCTGAAGGTCTGATAGAATTTTGCACTAAATTCATCTGGTCCTAGGCTTTTTTTGGTTGGGAGACTTTTAATGACTGCTTCTATTTTTTTTAGGGGTTATGGGACTGTTTACATGGTTTATCTGATCCTGATTTAACTTTGGCACTTGGTATCTGTCTAGAAAATTGTCCATTTCATCCAGATCTTCCAATTTGGTAGAGTATAGGCTTTTGTAGTAAGATCTGATGATTTTTTAAAAATTCCCTCAGTTTCTGTTGTTAAGTCTCCCTTTTCATTTCTGATTTTATTAACTTGGATACTGTCTCTGTGCCCTCTGGTTAGTCTGGTTAAGGGTTTACCTATCTAGTTGATTTTCTCAAGGAACCAGCTCCTGGTTTTCTTGATTCTTTGTATAGTTCTTTTTGTTTCTACTTGGTTGATTTCAACCCTGAGTTTGATTATTCCTTGCCATCTACTCCTCTTGCATGTATTTGCTTCCTTTTGTTCCCACCAGGCTGCTCATTGACTGTATTGTTAAGCGCCTGGGAGTCAAGCTTCTTCTGTGCATTGTTGGACTGGGTATGGAGCTAGTGCCCAAGATCTGCTCAGAGCACCAGCTCAGACCGGAAGGAACCAGTGCCATTGACCTGGCAGGGGTTCCTGCATCCCTGGATCCTGATTGTCCAAGTTACTCTGGTGTTGGGATGTTGGGGTGTTGGGGCAGATGTTGTGGCCTCCTTATATATGATTTTGGGTGTGTTACAGCACCTGGGAGTCTAGTGTCTTCTGAATGTTGTAAGACTGGGAGTGGAGCTAGCACCCAAGGTCTGCTTAGGGCACCCTGTGTCAGACCTGAAGGATGGCAATCCCATCTAAACTTAACCTTCTCTATTGCTTTATCTGTTTCCTGTATTTTGGTACTGCTAATTTTGATCTATTTCCCTATTTAGATGTACATTTGAGATGACATGTTTTTGTTTTTTTTTGCTTTTTGTTTTCTCAAGTTATTTCTACAGAACATCAAGCAATGGCTGACATATAGCAGGTGTTAAAGATGCACTAAGCACAACAATTGAATTTGTGGTCCACTTTTCTTCTGTATAAAATGCATGATTTCAAGAGCTTTGAATATTTTGCTCCTTTAAAAGTAGAGAGAAAGACACTTTTTAAAATGCCCTATCTAACAATACAGTCAATAAACAGACTGGTGGTCATGCTAGACTCCCAACTTGTTCAGCATCTTTCTCACTGGAATATTGCTGTTTCTGGCACTTATCCTAAGATGTGCTGTCTGGGGATGTTAGTCTCTCTCTTCACTGCTGTAACCAAGTGCATAGAAAACGAGTTGAAAGAATGAAGTGTTAACTCTGCTCATGGCCTGATGGTATAGTCAATAATAACAGAAAAGCCGTAGTGGCAGGAGTGGCTTGCACTTGTGCAGGAGTATAATGTTGCTGGGTCATATCTGGGCACATCTAAGAAACAGAGCATAGCTAGTTCACTCGTTTGTCCCTTATTCCATGTGAGGCTCTATTCTACAGGGTGATGCTACCAGTATGCAGGACAGATCTATCTATCACATTGCTTTAGATCTCCCAAGAAAAGCCCCCACAGACAAGTACTGATGTATTCCATGAGTGAATCTTATTGAAGCTAGTATGACAGGGAAGAGCCACCATCATAGCTTCATATGGAAGTAACCTGTTCCTATGTATGGTGACTTTTTTATGTTGAGATGTTTTCTCAAGTGCTTGGAGGGAGAGGATCCCAGCAACAGTAATACCCAAAGATTATCAAAAGTCATACTGTATTTCCAAGTCTCATCTTGGGGTCACCAGTCAGCATCATTTCAATTATTTTGGATTTCAAGTACTTCCAATTCACTATTTCACTTCTTAATTTATTAAGTTTGTATTACATTTTTATGATAAAACCATCAAATATAATTCATGTAAAATAAAACTTGCACCTGTTTGTTTATTCACCAAACACAAAAATATTTTGAAAAGGCTTTTTGCATATGGCCAGAGATTTCTAAACCTATATTCAAGGGTACGCATATGTTATATATGCATATTTGCAGGAATTACATCAGAGTGCTAGATAGCTATTTTTATTTGGTAACTCATGTTCATTTTTCATATCAATTATTGTACCTCTATCTTATTATATAAAATATTTTAGGGTTTTTCAACTCAGTGTGCTGAGGCGAATTTACTATACTTCTTATTATGTCCTGGACAATTATCATTCATCCTTCCTGATTCATTTTCACTTTTCCATTCATATTTCACCCACCTTCCTATGCCTCATCCTATTCTCTGACATTCTTACCCTAATTTTTTACATGTTTACCAGTTCAACAAGAGTGGGTAGGTACCATAGAAACCAGACAGTATTTTATAGTGGCTATGTATGAAAGTCAAAGCTATGTTTTAACAATCTCTCCATGTTGCTGTTAATTTCTCTGAGTCATTGTTTTTACAACTATTCAATATCTCATATTCCTTTAATTCTCATGTAATGGCATTTGTCTTATCCTTGTGGATGGAGTGAGAATGTAATTGAGAGGTTGAGTTAGTTCAGAGAGGCATACAAGACTCAAATGCCCAGTGTTTTAGAGTCACTGTACTGTAGTAAATTCTGAAATTCATTAAATAAAAATTAAAATTTAACGAATTATTCCAAATTGTTTTTGCAGTGTGATATTTCTGCTTCTGTTATCAGGAGAGGAGACTATATTTGAACTGGCCTTGCAATGTGCACTGAACTAAAAAACATGCTGGAAATAATGTCTAACTCATAAATCAAAACTCCCTGAGAAACCCACATCTAGTTTTCCGACTAGTAGGAAACCTGGTGGATACTGTGTGAAGCCACAGGATAAGGAGAGATACAGCACAGAGAGAAGCATTCATGATAGCTAGTATGCACAGAGGACTCCATAAAGAGAGAGACCTCCCTAATAGAGTAAAAGACTGAATGATAGTACTTATGGTTGTGGCTATGTGGGATGAGAACACACAGAGAATATCTTCCATGATAGCTACTATCTATGGTCATATATAAGAACAGATCCTTGTTAGATCACCTTGCCTTAGATAATTTGCCATGAGATCACCAGGGGCCTAGTGATCTCAGACAAGCTCAAAAGGAAAACATCCCTGCTGCACTCAGGTCAGGATGCTGGCCCCAAACACTGAAACACATGATGGCTGTTGATTTAAGACTCTAAATTTGTGGTGGGCTTGTAAAGCAACCATGACAACTGATATGGTTGTGGTCGTACAGCTCTTGCTTTGTCCTGTAACTATGACACCTATCTCCTTCTGGTAATGTAGAATGCTGGGGGAATTTCAGTATACAGCCTTGTGTATATAAGGTTCTTAACAACCTATCATATATATTTTGAGCATAAGATTTCTTTATAATTACCTATGGTTATATCTGTAGAATACATGCCAAGTGGTAGAAGCACTAGGATAGTGGGAATTATGTATGCATATACTTATACATCATATATATATATATATATATATATATATATATATATATATATATACACACATACACTACACAGAAGCAGCTTAGCTGGGACATTAATTAAAAATTAACTAGGACACACAACAAAAGGCAAAACACTATTGGATCACAGTCTTTGAACTATGGGTTACAAATGACAGAATCTATGGGTAGAGAATTTCTACCCATTTATGCATATAAATTCAGATTAATTATTATAAAGAGATAAAATCCACTTTTCATTAAATGAACATCTGTATATGTTAAAAATATTTATCTCTGAGAATTTTATACATGTATACAATGAAATATGACCATATCTACCTTCCTCCTTACTTCCATCTCTCTGCAGATCCCTCCCAACATGTCCCCTTCCACCTAACACACTAGATGCAGTTAGTTTTGGCGGTAGGTGCAAGATTGTGGGGCTATTCATTGGAAAATGAGAAAGCTACAGTGTCCACATTCTCAAAAAAGAATGCTTCTCTCTCCTCCAGGAACTCTCCATTGTTGAACCTCCTTGGCAAGGGGAGAAATTTAGAGATCACCCATATCATCTGAGTTGGTAATTCCCCTGAGTTTGTGTAGATGACCACACTTGCTGTGAGTTCATGAGTTCAATAGCCATGCAACTTCCAGAAGACAGCGACTCACAGCACTCTTCCCTATCCTTCAGCTCTTACAATTTGGGTCTCATCATCTGTGGAAGATCTGTAGGTAAAACTCATGATTCTTCATCAATCAATCACAAATGACATAACACATACAGACTGAACACAGGTTGATCTGGGTTCAGATTCTACCTGTGCAGAAAGCTAAAGTGTTTGGGGGTATTTTGTAAATCTTCACTTTTCCATGAGTAAATGTGGACAATGACAATATACTTGTGGCATTATTTCAGATTACTGTTCCACATCACAGGCCATTATTGAAGGGACTCAGCAGGGCAGAAATCCAAGGCAGGAGGTTGGAAGCATGGACTGAAGTAGAGGCTGTGAAGGAATGTTGCTTACTAGCTAGTTTCCACACCGCTTCATCAACCTGCTTTTTAAAAAAAATATACCCTAGGACCACATGCCTGGGGATGCCACTACCCACAAACATCTAAGCATCTGGGTCTTTGCACATCAATCATCAGTCAAGAAAATATCCCACAGGCCACTCTGCTCGGGGGAATTTTCTTACTTGAGTTTCCTTCTTTCCAAATAGCTCTAGCTTTCATTAAGTTGACATAAAACTAGCTGACACAGAATGTAGCTGTTTACATTTACCTGCACACAGGAAGCAGATTGAGAGAGAGAGAGAGAGAGAGAGAGAGAGAGAGAGAGAGAGAGAGAGAGAGAACAAGGAGTGAAACAAGGCTATAAACCATCAAAGCAAGGCCCCTGTGACATAATTCCTGCAGTATGACTCTACCTCCTAAAGTTCCATGACATTCACAAACACCACCACTACTTGTGGAACGGCCAGAAGAGAAAAAAGCTCTATTCAGAATATTTAGCATTAAAGTGTATTCCTCTTTGTTTTTCAAATTGAATTTATTTGAACAATTGTTTTCAATTTATGCTTCTCTTTCTTAGTCACGATTTAAAGATCATATAGTTGGTTAGAGCACCAGTATATTGGTATATTGGTATATTGGTATATTGGTATATTGGTATATTGGTATATTGGTATATTCAGTATATTCTGGGAGCCATTCTTCACTGGCCTTGCCAACAGCCGAATCGGTTATTTGCCTTTCTTGGGTATAGTGTGCTTTGTTTGAGATGTTTGCAAGGTATCTACACACTCAATAAAAAATTAAATCTTACAATAGAGATGGTACTTAATGCAATTCACCTTTAAACCTTAAAACTATTTGACTGACTAGCAAAAAGGGAAAACCGTGTACCCTCATTAAAATAACATTCATTCTAGAATTTTATTGTTTAATTTTGGATGTGTTCAACTCAACTATTTTGATGTTAGATATAAGTGGCAACAGAGAATAATAAATGAACCATGTAATGCTCAAATTCTTTGCTAAGTAATAATTATACACAAATTACTCTTTCAAGGAGCAATCTAGTTCTCCTGCTGCCTGCCCTGAGCTCTCCAGTCCTGTCATTTGGAAGCAGATGAGCTTTATGAAGATTTAAGGTTCTACAAAATCATCCCATATTTTCCTGTTAATATTCACTTGTAGAGCCTAGAAGCTTTGGATAATATGTAGATAACATTTGTTCTATTAAAAAAAAACTTTTAAAAATTTATTATTTAAAAAAGCTTGCAAATAAAAATATCACATGATGTTTCATGAAAGATGGTACAATGCTTATGCTTTTTCTGTCTGTCAGGAAGTTTTTGTTGTTGTCATTGTTTTAGGTTTGGTGGCAGATCGCTGAATAAAATATATTTGATGGTGACCATGAGACATTTAATATGAAGCCTCACAGTTTTTCTTGCAAATGTCAAGTCTAACTGTATGGAACTTCAATGAGTTGTTTGGAGTTTGGTTAATTTTGGCGTGTAGTGTTTTTATTCTGTAGAAAATTTAAAGCAAGAATGTATGTTCCTGAGAATACACCTGTAAAAAAATGTATTCGTTTTAGCTTATTTTAGCAGACCAATAAAAGGATCTTCTTTTTTTTAATCGATAATTATGAAATGATTTATTCAAGGCCACTGCTATTGTGTGATTTAGTGAAAAGGCCATGATCACTAGTACAGTTCTTAGAAGCTGAATTAGATGGAGTCAAGTGGTCAGGTCTTCAGTGTTGACTGCCCAGTGCCTTCTCGTTCTACTAATATTTACTACACATTGGAACTGGAGAGGCCTAAGATGATTTGCTCCTGTGTGTACTCTTCAGATTTCTTACCACTAAATATGAAGAGTGGCCTTCTAAAAACTTCAGTCTCCTGAAATTAGCTGGAAAATGTCTGCACAATATTCACTGCATGTGTCCGGGAAGAAAACATGCCAAAGTGTGATGAAGGGCGAGAACATGACTTGATTCTGACTGCTTAACAGTCAGAGCTGTTGCACAAAGCAGGGCGACCCAGGATGAGGGAACTAAAATAAAACAAATCATTTGCAAAGTGATTTCCTGCTGAGCAGTGCGCTGAGCTGCCCACTGTGGATACATGTTAACTAGTACAGAACAGACCTTACCATTGTGAATGACAATTCCCTTCATACGACAAATGACATTGTGTGAATATTAATGAATGGGGGGGGGCAACGAAAGCCAGATAATGTAATGGAACACCAATCCTTGCAGTGGAGGAAGATAATGTTATACTTCATCAGAGAAGCGCAGCAAGATTTGGTATGTTGGGCCAAAGGAATAAGTGTCCTCTGGACCATTAACTCACATTTGTTAAAGAGGTTCAAGCAATGCAGAAAGGGGCTTGCCTAAAGAACAACACAATTTAATATATCTTAACAATTGAGACAATGTCTTTATAGTCCAGTCTAGCCTCAAATTTGCTATGTAACCAAAGATGACCTTGAAATTCTCATCCTCCTGCGTCCGTTTCAAACGTGCTGGCATTATAGGCATGTACCACTGAGCCAGTTTATGCAATGCTAAGGATCCAAATCAGGGCTTCATGCTTAATAGTTCAATGTAATATAATTTGTCAGGTGCCTGCTACATACAGTGTTAGAGGCTGAAGTTTGAAGGGATAGTCACAAGACATTCCTGCTGTTAAGAAGAAAACATTACCTTAAGCAATCCCTTATTTTCTTTGGTCCTTGTTAGGATCTAGGCATTGACAGGACTTCCTTTACTGTTGTGGTCAAGGTCAACTTCTATAAGTGTCTTTTAATATGTTCTTTCTTACACTATTGGTCATGAGAATTTCATGTTAGTCTTTTGTTGTTTATAGAGCCAGGACAGAACCTAGTTTTGTGCATATTTGGTAAAACTCTGTCACTGAGCTACATCCCTAGTTCTTTGCCCTAGATTTTTATTACATAGGATACAATAAATCTACATGTTGTGATCTCTCTTTTTCCTAAAAAACTGTGTGTGTGTGTGTGTGTGTGTGTGTGTGTGTGTGTGTGTAACTTCATGTGCACATGTTTCTGTGTACAATTAGGTCAAAGGACAACTTTAATTGTCATTCCTTAGATATTTTCTACATTTTGTTTGATATATGATCCCTCATTGGCCTAAAGCCTTGCCAGGTAACCTGATTCTGGAATTTGCCTGCCTCCATCACTCATCTTGCCATCGCTGGAATTATAGGTGCATGCTCCTGCCACACCTAGCTCTTTATGTGGGTTCTGAGGCTCCAAACTCATATCCTCATGTTTGAAAGGCAAATGCCACCTCCCTGGCTCTACATTACTTATACTTCAGATTCTGTTGGAGGATGATGGCTTCCTTTGATCTGTTTCAGGAGGTTTATACTTCTTTATAGCAATTATTCCAGTGTGGGGGTGGGCATTAAAAACAATTTATAAAGCTATAACACACTTTGTAAATGGAGAACATGTCTGTTGTGTCCCTATGGTCTCTGAGTTATTCAATACATATTAGAGAAAGTTAATGGTCCTAGAAGAAACTTTGTTTTGGAAAGGGAGCTAAGTTAAGTGGTCACAATGGGAAGTCAGAAGCAACAAACACAGGAAGCTTTCTTGCACTCAGCCTTACTAGTAAGATGGAATAAGAAAGCTCTCCTATACCATTTCAATTACATGCAAGTATTAAGGTCAGTTCTAGGTTGAGGAATGAGCAACACAATAGATGCAAATAGTCAAGGAACAAGCACAACAATAAACACAATAGTCAAAGGACAAGCAAGGCAATGAACAAAATTCCGTGAACACTCCCATGATCACTGTTTCTAAGCTGGTATAAAAGCAAAAAGGAGGAGGTGGGATGAGATAGGGAGTTTCTAGAGTGGGAAAATAGGGAAAGGGAAGGCATCTGAAATGTAAATAAATAAAATATCCATAAAAAAAAAAAGGTCACCTAATGTCACATCACCTATAAACTCAGACATTTGAACCTTTGGTCTCCAGTTGGTGGCACTGTTTGGAGAGCTTATAGAGAACAAAGTCTCTCTAGAAGTGCATCACCAGGGGTTGGCTTTGGGAGTTTACAGCAGCCCCTTCCAGTTCTCTCTCTGCTTCCTGTTTACAGTTAAAGGTGTGATCTTCAGGTTTCCCGATTCTATGTCCTAGCTTGTTGCCATGCTACCACCCCACCATGATGGACTATTTCCGCCCCTGGAATCTTATGGGATAACTTTTTCCTTCTATAAGATGCTTTCACCTGTGTATTTTATCACTGCAATGGAAGAGTAACAAATACTCCTATTGTATTCTTTCATTTTTCTGTTTGTTACTAAGCAGGTCCAGAAAGTGCTTTTCTTGAAATGTTATCTCCAGCTCTGTGACCTCAGACAATGTTCATTTTCCATGCTTGAGTAGTTCTTTTTTAGATGGACTGTAGGCTACCTTCCAGCTGGATCAAGTGTCAGAAGCATTTGTTAGGATGAGAAGGTGCAAAAAATCTTGTCCTGAAATGAAGTCTCAATGCAGCTGCAGTAAGCCGACTTTCAATTTCTCATTCTTAACAGGCGTTAGAATTTATAAACTATTTCCTTACCCACAGGAAGGTCTGTGCACCACATATTTTCACCACTGGGGGTAAGTTAACATTCCTCTTGCAAATTATGACCTTCTTTGACTATAATAGATTTAGAATAAATGTTTGCTGCCACGGTCACTTTGAAATGTACTTGCTTCTTTTCTTGTTTAATTGGCAGATAAATATTATGCATATACAAGGAGTACAAGGCTATAGAATATGGATTCTCAAGTGCAGTACTTTAAGTGCTAACTGTCCTTTGAGTTCAACCTGAAATTAATTCACACAAACAAGCACAGTGCCTATGCCCATAAACATCATCTACATGTAATGTCATATTTATATGAGACAATTTTAAAGCACAATATCATACAGAAAGTATAGCAAAGCAATGCTTTCATAGTTTATAGACTCTCTGTAGGGTAAAATCTTTTAAGGACATTATCTTTTTTTTTACTGCCTTTTAGTTCCTCATATCCAGAAGGCATCATTGAGATGGAGCAGGCATAGAAATAAGCAGGAGTTATTTGTTACCTAGAATCCCAAATACTAAATTCCAAATCTCTCTCTTTTTCTTCTCCTTTGTTACCTTGAGTTCACTGAAGGCATAAGCTATATCATCACAGGCTGGGCTATCTGAACTGAAATAAAGGCCAGTGTGGAAATTGCTGACAATATCTTTCTATGTGTGGGTGGAGCACAAATACAAAATGGGGCATGCTGCTTGGCAAGAATCCCCAAACTTACCAGCACACAGCATGCCTCTTGTTATCTTATCATTTGACATACAGGAGTTTAGAATGTTCCACTCTTTTCTCTTTGAGGCTTTGAGGATGTACATCCTCAAATGGCTGTTGAAGAGATTCCTATAGAACCAGTGAATCTGTGGGTCAGAGTAACTCTTATTTTCAGAAATCCGCTTGACTAGACTCTGTGAGGTCTTCAGGGAGAGAAGTTGGATCCTGTTCATTTTTGCACCCTTGCCATCATATACTTAGAAACACACTCAGGAAAATACCATATACTCAGAAAATCCACTGGATGCAAAGCACTGTGGTAGAAAAGAAAAGTCAATGTGGTCATTTAATCTTTGTCCAATGAAGGGTAGAAGGGAATCTGCCTTTTTTACATGAAAGTGTGTGCTGAATGCATTTTTATGCTTGGTACAGTCAAATAATGAGTCTTAACAATGTATGCACAAAAAACATGTGTTATGTTCCTCCTTCTTATTGACATAAGTAGTCTTAGAGAGCAAAGACTAGAGGCACTTGAGAAAAAAAACAGAAAGTAAAGTTAAGGTGCATGGGGGTGGGGTGAATAGGGGTAGAGGTGGGGGTTCATGGGTGCTGTACTTTTTATAGGCAGAAGAGTTTCGAGGACACAAGTGCTCCCCCTGATCCATGAATAATGTCTGACAAAGGAGAATAGAAGGGGAGGCCAAGGGCTACACAAGGTCAGGACTTGGTGTTCTACTGTGAGATGGAAGACTGGGGATTCACTGACTGACATTAAAATTGCTGTTTTATGGAACTTAACACAGGCAACTGTGACAAATCGACTATTCTGCCATCAAAATGATAATGAATGAAACTAAAGTATACACACACACACACACACACACACACACAGGTGCTTTCCAGTTGGAGATGGTATAACTCAGGAAAAGGAGGAGAGGGAGAGGGAGGAGAGGAAAAGGGAGGAGGGGGGATGGGGGACGGGGGACGGGGGACGGGGGAGAGATTCTCAGAATGCAGAAACAGAAGAGCAACAGTGATGTATAGACACACTACTTTTCTACTTTCTGTAAAGTCCTCAAGTTCATCCTTTCTTACGAGGTAATACCTAGATCAGAGATAGAAAACCTCTTGATATGCACATGTAGAAGATAGAAGATAGATTGTCTTCTGCCTTCATTCAGTGTTATTTGCATTCTATATGTTGTTTAGAGGGATTGGATAACCTATCAGACAGCTTGTTACTAGAGAAGATTCATTCTCCCTCCCTCAGAAGTAATTAATTAGTTATGGCTTCATCATCTGGGGCTGGGACCTTGTGAAATTTCCCATGCGCACACTGGCATGTCAACTGTTATCTTCACGTGGGTCTTGTTTAGTTGAATATAGAGTAGATTTCATGGGTACAGCTTCTCTGTCATTTCTAGCAGATGAATTGAGCAGGAGGCATACTGGTCCTCCGGTGCTTACAGTCTTTTCTTAGGTTATAGGGGCTGTGTTTTAGATGCACACACTGTGGCTGGGCACCCCACAGTCACTTATCCTTAGATGCAGATTCTTGATTAAAGAAAAATCAGGGCTTAGCAATGGTCTAACTGATTCTGATGATAGCAGCATTTAATGCTTTTTATACTTAACACCAAAAGGACAGTCTGGTGCAGTGGTGGTGCATCCCTGTATCCTTGGTACCTAGGCGGCTGAGGCAAGAGGTTCAAGAGTTCTGACCCAGCAGCTTGTATGTCAGCCTAATTAAACCATGATATCCTGCCTCAAAAATGAATCCAAAACACTAACCATGATGGGCTTTTCAATGTAGTGCTTTTGGGGGAGGGCTGTGGGAATTCTGAAATATAATCTCCAGAACAATTCTAGCTTTGTTAGTTCTAATTTTTCTCAGTTCAGGGGTGTCACTTTTGGGTAGTTATCAAACACCTCTCACCTTTGTTTCTCTCTCTGGAAAATAGTGATGATAAATTTTCCAGCCTGTGCTCTCAAGAGAATGAAATGCACAGCATATATTAAAGAAAAGGCAGCCTCCTGATTTATAGTTGTGTTCAGTATCATGTCTTTTTAAAGATTATTAAAAGCAGGCGTTCAGCAGTATTGATCTACGGGTATAGGTTAAGAGTAGTTTTATTGCTATGTTCATTTACCACAGTGGTTCTCAACCTGTGGACTGCATATCAGATATCTTGCATATCAAGATGTTTACATTATGATTAATAACAGTAGCAAAATTACACCGATGAAGTAGCAGCAGAAATGATGTTACGGTTGGGTACACCACAACACGAGGAACTGTGTTAACGGGTTGCGGCACTTGGAAGGTTGAGAACCACTGATTTAGCAGAATAATAGAAGTAGGGCTTATCTAGTTTCAGGGTTTTGGCCTCATTAACACTGTCAGGAATGGGTTCTATATCATGAAGAGGGTCCAATCAAACAGTGGCTGGCTACTCCCATAATACTTTTGCAGGTATTGCCCAAGTATATCTTGTAAGCAGGTCACTATTGTAGCTCATAGGGCTTGTCAATAAGTGAGACAGAGGTTTATTTTTCTCTTCCATTAGTGTGTATAGTACCTTCCAGCACTATGAATGCCAGTCAATTCTGCAATGTAAAATTTGCTTTTAATGTTGTTTCAAATTTCAGATAAGTGCTCTTTCATTTACTCCCCTTCCTGTGTTTTCAAATGGCTTGTCTTCAAGCTCTCCAATTCCTCCTTCTGTTGGGTATGTTCAGCTGTTGATGTTTCATATTTTAAATTTTGTCTAGAAGATACTTGGGTGTAAATTTCCCATTTTTTTGTTTGTTGCAGTCTTCGGTTATGTTGATCTGATGAATTAGTGAATTATTGTTTGTGAATTGTTGAAGTTGCTCAGGTTCCTTAAGACGTCAAAGTTGATATCTCAGTCAGTGGGTCCTCATGTGCTTGCTGCTTTTTACTGGCTACTGGCACCTTATTTTGTTGATCATGTGCGGTTATGATTTTGCAAAATTACTGATTCTTGTTGTTCTGTTATGGTGTTTATGCATTAAAAGATTAGGCACTTCATATGGTTTCATTTTTCTTTTTGTTTGTTCATATCCTTATGAAAAATTTAAAAGGCTGCTATTTTTCTGAGTCTCTGGTCACTGCCGGTTGTAGTTTCACTACTTTTGAGTATTTGGAGTTTTAAACTCAAGGTCTGTATTTCATATGCTGACAGTCTTTCAGCACTAGAGGGCACCCTAGGCCCGAGTTTGTCCCTACCCACAGCTATTGTCATCAGGATGAACTGGGTATGGGTGTAAAAAAAAAGTAGCCAAATTTTAGACTAAATGCTCTCAGTTTTTGTGCAAAGTTGGACATGGTTTCCCCTTGTCCTTAGTTTCTTCAGGACTTTTATTGTGAAAAGTGTGTTGAATTAGTCTAGTGCCTGCATCTTCCACAAGGATTGTGCGGTATCTGTCCTAGATTGTTAAAATACTGCATTACATTTACTAATTTGCATACGTTGAACCAAACTTGCATCCTGGATATGAAACCAGCTTGATTGTGATGTACAATCTTCTTAATGTATTATCAAATTCAGTTTACAAGTCCTTTTTTTTTTTTTTTTTTTGAAGCTCAGCATCTGTGTACAGCAGGGGTATTGGTTTGTAGTTTCAGACTTTTGTTGTGTATCTGGTTTTGGTACTGGGGAATACTGATTTTGTGAGATGGTTCTGATAGTGTTCTTTTCCTTTGGTTTTGTGGAACAGCTTGAGAAATATGGCGTGCTGAATAGTTTTATGTCAACTTGATACAAGCTAGAGTCATCTGAAAGGAAGGAGCCTCGGTTGAGAAAGTGCCTCCATAGAAGGACACTATAGGAAGCTCTGTAGAAGGTTTTCTTTATTAGTGATTGATGGGGAGGCCAAGCCCTTTGTTGATGGTGCCATCCCTGGACTGATGGGCTTGAATTTTATAAGAAAGCAGTCTGACGAAGCCATGGGCAGCAAGCCAGTAAGCGGCACCCCTCCATAGCTTCTACATCAGCTCTCGCTTCAAGATTCCTGACCGTGAGTGAAAATAAACTCTTTCCTCCCCAAGTTACTTTTATTAGTCATGGTGTTTTATCACAGCAATACTAATCCTAAAAAGAGACACATGGGCACTAGAGATTCCTTAAAATTATGGTAGAATTCATCAGTGAATCTGTCCATTTCTGGGCTTTTGAGATTCCATATTAACCAGTCAGAATGGCAATTATGAAGCAGACAAATGACATCAGATGCTGACAAGGAGGCACAAAGGAGGGATCCTTGCTCACTGGTGGTGAAAATGTAAACCAAGGGTGGAGATACTTTAAAAAGCAAGAACCAGAGCTAGTACTCCTTGGCATATACCCGCAAGGATTCTACATCTCCCCCCAATAATACTTGCACATCAGTGTTTACTGCCACAGTATTCATAACAACTGAGAAATTGGATCAGCCTGGATTTACATCAACAGACAGGAAGGCAGTGAAAATGTGGTGCAGAAACACAATGAGATTTTACTTAGCTATAAGAAAAATAAAATTACAAAATTTGGAGGAAAATGCATAGATTGAAACAAAATATTTTTTTCAGAAAAGGAAATAACATTTCTTTTATATCACATACTGATCACAGCGCTCTGTTTCTTTTCTCTTTTTATATATATTCATACACATTTCTACATATATACATATATATATGTATATGTGCACATACATTACAGAAGAGAAATAAGCTTTAAAACTTTCTATTTTATTGTAAATTATGTGTATAGTGTGTGTGAGTGTGTGTGTGTGTGTGTGTGAGAGAGAGAGAGAGAGAGAGAGAGAGAGAGAGAGAGAGAGAGAGAGAGAGCACATGTGAGTGTTGATGCCTGGAGAGTCCAGAGGAGAAGAGGTTGGATTCTAGGGAGCTCAGTTACAGGTGGCTGTGAACTGTCTGATGTCCATGCTAGGAGCTCAACCGTGGTCCTCTACAACTGCATTAAATGCTCCTAATCACTGGATCATCTATCCAGCCTTTGAGGAGAAGTTTAATAGGTGTGTGAGAAGAGAATTAGTTCATAGTAGAATACATGTGATATGATAGTGGAAAGGAGAATCCTGGGATAGAAAGATACAAATAAGGAGGGAGCAGGGAAGCAGGAAGAAAATTAACCAAGACAAAAATGTATGAAAATACAAAGAAATCCTGCTACTTTGCAATGCTAATGTTAAAAAGGGTAGAACATATCTACCCCCCTGCACTTGGAGACAGAACCATGTTCTCAATCAGAAGCCTACAGTAAAATGGTGTGTGATTCTGCATAGAGATGGCTTCTCCACGGAGACCAGCCTTAGCATCTTATACAATATTTCTTTTTTGCCCTCAAGCAGACAAGGAATGTCTTGTACTGTGAGTGTTTGGGGGAAGACATGGGATTGACAGCCTCACAGTTACCTCTGCTAAAATGTACCCTATACCCACGACTTCCAAAGTCCCTTGTCAGCACAATGACAGATACACAATTAAGGCCAATGCTACTAAGGTCTGCCTAATATCACTTAGTGCTCCTGATTTAGCACTGTAGACTCTATCACAACGATGCTTTTTAGAATACATGGCTGGGGTTTTCAGGGTCCTCCTCGTGCAGGTGAAGGTACAAAGGTTCTACTGAGTTCACTGGTGTAAGGAAAGAAGTCACAGAAATCTTCCTAGTTTGGATTCACAAATCTGGCATTGAGTTCCAAGACAAAGTCATTTTCTTACTTTATTGTCTTACTCTTTCTCTTTACCAATTACATAGATTTTTGTAGTGTTATGTTGCTGTGTTGCCAGAGGTTCAGTCAAGGTTGGTAGAGATGGTCCATTAGCTATTGAGGTTGCTACTAAGCTGGGTCCCTCCTGTCACAGCCTTGGGGGCTTAGATAGACCCAAGAATGTGTTTTAGACTCAGACTGTGGCTGGAGGTAATGAAGGCTGAAATATAAATGTTTCACTACCATGTCTTCCCCGGGCATGGTTCTCTGCTGTGTGTTGGGGTGAGCTTAGCAACATCACATGCAAGCACTGAGCTTGGGAGAGGAACTGCTGGAATCAATATGGTTCCAGGTTTTCCTGCAGTGATGGGTGCTAAGGCAGAGCCCTGGGCTTGCTTTTCTGTCCTATACTGACAGGGCTGAAGACTTGTTCTGGGCTGTGTTTCCTAAGGATGGGAGCCAGTCACTTGACTGTCTAGCTAATGAGGGTGAGTGGCATGCTATGGGGGAAACAGCCTATGGCTAACAGTCATGGTGCTTCACCTAGTACTATGGCCAAGTGTGTTGAGGCTCTTAATGTTTTTGATGACCAAAGCCAGGTTTCAATATCCTTTCCATCTCCTACATAGAGACTATCTTTCCTACTATATTGCTTAGAATCTGGTAGCTGGTTGTGTGGCCAGTTATTACTTCTCTGCCTTCTTCATTGTCTTTTTTTTCTTATTTCTCTGAAACCAGATGCGTTGATCTCTTCCCTGGCTGTATAATACCTGGTGAAGGCACTTAAGTGATGAATGGCTAAGGTGATGTTTCTCTGAGAAGAGAGTCACTAAAAAACCTTAGCCACCCATGTGCCCATCAATAATTGCAGTTTGGGACAAGGTAAAGTTTTGATGCTGCCTCAAAGGCTGTGGTTGAAGAACAATCACTATAGTTGACAGTTTTGGAATAGAGCATTAATTTCTAATAGAAAAGCTGTGTGCTATTACTAGGGAGGTAGAAAAGAACATAAAAACAGCCAACAGACAAACAAACCAATGTCCACTATAAAAGGAGGATGTTTTCAGAGACTGGAACATTTTCTGTATGTCTCTCTCAAATCTGGATTTAAGGCTTTATTCACATTGACTTTGGACCATGTACTGAGACTTGAAAAATCTAAATTTAAAAGTATTTGTGAGAAAAGACATCAACTGGCTGATTTCATTTTTTCCCAGGAGATTATAACCTTGATTTTATACAAATAAATGCATATTTTTTAATCCTTAAACATTATTTTGATGATTCTGTTTACCCCTTCTTCATTTGGGCCAGCTCTAACCTATATCACTTATTTTTGTCAAAAATCCATGCCTGGTTTCACAACCTACTTAGTCAGCCAGACGCGATGATGACAAATATCTGTTTGAGTGGGAATTGATCCAGTGTGTTCACAGAATTATTTCCAAGTCTCTTTAGAGCTAACTGGAGCCCAGGTGTAAAACACAGGAACTGAACCGCAGGACCCTTTATCACACATCTCAGGGTGGAGATTCTCTTCCTTGCTTTGTTTCTGAGGCATGACAGATGCTTCTGCCAAAGCCAGAATTATCAACAATGGGGAGAATGAGACTGAGTCAGATTTACCATGGCTGGTGGATGAAGCATCTCCAGATGAGGTAAAAAATGTCGATATCATTGACCCCAAGGGAGACATGTAGTTTATACACAGCATTGCTCTGAGCTTCTCAGCTAGTGGCAAACAAGTAGAAAGGGGTTTTCCCATGACTAGAATGTAAATTGCCATCACTGACTGTTATTTAGAATAGACTGTACAATTCTGAGTCTGTGTAGAAAGAACAAATTGGGTACATAACCCCTAATCTGAAACTTTCTGGTCCTGATGCTTTTATTGCATCCCCGGAGTTCTGTATTTCACTAGTAGATCTTTTGGAACCATTTTTGTACCTTTTATTTAGGAGTTTGAACAATTTTAATTGTGTGTATACATCAGTATGTGTGTGAGTACATGGATATGAGTGAAGGTGCTGTAGGGACCAGAGGAAGGTGTTGGATACCTTGGAGTTGGAATTAGATACAGTTGTGAGCTGCCTGATATGGGTGCTGGGAACTAAATTCAGGTAATTTACAAGAACAGTCCGCACTCTTAACTACTTAGCCATCATTCTATTTTTATTTGCCTGATATTTATTTCTGTATATGTTGGTATGCTTGTGTAAGTTTATCTGTACCTCGGGAGTGCAGTAATGGTGGATGCCAGAAGAGAATACTAGATCTCGTGGAAATGGACTTACTGGCAGCTATAGGTTGCTTGACATAATTGTTGGTAACTGAACCCACATCCTCTGCAAGGTCAGCAAGTGCCCTTAATCACAAACTGATCTCTCCAGACCTTGCTTTCCATATATTTTGGGATAATAGTTCTCATAGTGACTACCCTACATTTTGCTGTTTGTGCTAAACATGGTTATGAAGCTTCCATTGGTAACAGAAGCATTTCTCAATTCTTATGCAATGAACACATCTGGTACTAGCATGTGATCTTCCTATCACCCCAGCCAAGAGAATGTTTTCATTCCAATATTGAGCAGAAGATGAAGAGATCTAGTAGAGAAAGATGGCTTTATTATAAGTTCCATGTGAACAGGGTAAAGGAAAAAGCTAAACCTATGTCTCTGTTCTCTAAGACAGATGTTTTACCAGTTGTGTTTGGTTCTATCCTAAATCTCTGTGCTTTCCAGGCTCTTGTTCATGGCTTTCCAGGCAGTGTTAGGAGTAGGCTTTCCCTCATGGTGTGGGTCTCATGTTGGACCAATCATGGGTTGGTCACTCCTGCAAGTTCTGTGCATTTACCTCAACACAATTTCAATCCAGACAAATGTAAGTCAAAGATTTTGTGACTGGGTTGGTGTCCCAATCCCCTCCAATGGAACCCTTGCCTGCCTACAGAGAATGCTTGTTTCAGGCTCCATATCCCCCATTAATAGGAGTCTTTGCAGGGTTACTCTTATAGGTTCCCTGTGGTTTCTATTGCCCTAGTTTCTATTTTGTTTCCTCAAATGCTCCAATCACAGTTGTTTCTCGAAAGTACTCTCCCTACACCCCCTACCTGTTCCTTCCTGTTTCCATCCCCCACCAACCCCAAGTTCACCTGTGAAATCTATTCTAGTTCTCCTTTTCAGGGAGATCCATGTACCTCCTCTTGACCCCTCCTCCTTTCTTAGCCTCTCTAGATTTGTGGATTGTAGCTAATATACACTTAGAAGTGAGTATATACCTTGTTTGTCTTTCTAGATCTAGGTTTCCTCACTCAAAATGATTTTTTTCTAGTTCCATCTATATGTATATACATTTCATGATACCACTTTAATTAATTATTTTATTTATTTACATTCCAAATGTTGCCCCATCTTAGTCCTCCCTCTCAGAGTTCTTACCCCCTCCCTTTTGTCTCTGAGAGGGTGCTCCCTCATTCCCTCAGAGCATAACCCTTCCCTGGATGATGCCATTTTTATCAGTTGAATAAAGCTGCATTGTGTTTATTTTTTAATCCATTTGTCAACCGAGAGACATCTAAGTTGAATAAAGCTATGAATATAGTTGAGTGAGTGTCCTTGTGGTAGGATGAAACATCCTTTGGGTAGTTGCCCAAGAATGGTATAGCTGGGTCTTGAGGTAGACAGATTCCCAAACTTCTAAGAAACTGACATATGATTTCTAAAGTGGCTGTACGAGTTTGCACTCCTGCCAGAAATGGAGGAGTGCTCCCCTTGCTGCACATCCTAATGCTATTCTGCTATACTCACAGACTAGAGCCTAGCATATTGTCATCAGAGAGGCTTCATCCAGCTATGAATAGAACAGATGCAGAGACATACAGCCAAACATTAGGCAGAGCCTGGGGATTTTTACAGAAGGCAAGGAGGAAGGATTGTAGCACCCAGTGGAGTCAAGGACACCACAAGAACACAGCCTACATTTTCAACTAAGCAGGGCTTCATAGGGGCTCATAGAGACTAAAGCAATAATTAGGGAGCTCACATTGGTTGGAACTAAGCCTTCTGCATATGTGTTGTGGTGGTGTAGCTTGGTGCTCTTGTGAGACGCCTTACAGTGGAAGTAGGTATGACTCTGATTCTTGTCTGCTTTTGAGACTCTATCCTTCTACTAGATTGCCTTGGATAACCTTGATATGGGGGTTTGTGCCTAGTCTTATGGTAGCTTGTCAGTGTATACATCCTAACGAGGCCTGTTCTTTTATGAAGGGAAATAGAGGGGAAGTGCATCTAAGGGAGAAGGGAAATAGGGAAGGGAGGGTCTTGGGAGAAGAGGGAAGGGAAGCTGCTGTTGGGATGTAACATATGAGAGAAAAATAAATTAAAACAACGACAGACTTCTTTAAGTTGTGTGCTTTCTCTATGAAAGTCGTCCTTTGCTAAATAAAACTTAACTTTAGCTCTGAAACCACAGGTTTCTCTTCCTTCTGTGTCTTTTATATCCTTTGTACAAGTAAATCATGAGATAATTCTTACCAAACATTTGCTGTGTGATTTAGTGTGATGTCTGCATTTACTTCTGACCACAGCTTATTCTTATCTACATTTCCAAGAGGCAACAGCTCACCCTTAAAGAGCTGGAGAGACTTGCTTATAGTCACATACTGTGAGTCTGAGCTCTTAAATACGTTAGGTTATTCCTCTCTAATACATAGAGGCTGATTTTTGGTGTATTTTCCCTCACTTCTTAAAAAATGTATGTATGAAGCAAGAATGCCCCTAGGACAGAATTATTCATTTTCTATTTCTAAATTTCTGTCCCTACTTTTCTTTATTTGGGGCATGCCAACAGATATGTCTACTGTGTTAGTAAATTTTTCATACCATTACAAAATACAAAAAAAAAAAAAAAGTTCAACTTACGTGAGGAACTGCTTCTTTTGTTTCTTAGTTTGGAAACAGAGAACATTTGATTTTGGTGTCCAGCTTGCTTTCTCCTTTTTCAGCCTGGGACTCTAGCCTATGAAATAGTTACATCCACATCAATAGTATATCTTCTGACCTGTATTAAACCTTTTTGGAAACATCATAGACAGAGGTGTGTCTTCTGAGTGACTCCAAATCCTGTCATACAAATAATGAAGACCAAGTGTCATGTCTACTGCATCAATCTTACATACTGGGTTATACCTTTTTCTTGAACGCTGAAGACTCCATGACAGATGATACTAGGAGACATCTGGGGATCTGCCATACAGGTGCATATATACCAAAAGAGGTGAGAAAGCAAATGGAGATATTATACGGTTCTCAGTTTATACATGAAACATACATAAAAATTTGCCCTATAAACTGGCTTAATAAGTCAAAATATAAAACACAATAGACAACAAGCCAATAAAATAACATGAAATCAATAATTACTAAATTCAATTTTAAAAATTAAAAATTTTTAGTCTACATGTATAAGTGTTTTGCCTGCATTAATGTCTGGGCACCATGTGATTGCAGAGGCCAGGAGTGGATGTTGGGTCCCCTGAAACTGAAGTTACAGATAGTAAGCCACCATGTGGGTTCTGGATTTGACTTTGTTTCCTCTAGAGAAGCAGTCAGTGCTCTTGACAGCTGAGTTACTTCTCTGGCCTCTTAAATTCGGCTTTCAAAGGCAAAAAACTGGGGCTAGTCTAATGGTTTAAGAATGATTTAAGAGATAAATGAATTCTGGGAAAGTTATTGTAAAATGCAGCATGGTTAGGTATCAAAGCAGACCTAAAAACTGCCTGTGAACACACCATAAACTGTGTGGAAGGTGTTGGTGGAGTCAATGGTGTCTCTGGGCTCCAGGGACAAAGCCATAGGTAAAAGGCTGCCTTTAAAGAGGAAAAAATGTATTCAGGTAAGATTATGAGCAGAAATTTGAAAACCATAGCTTAAAATGTAGGAGGAAGGATCTGGATAGGCCAGATGGACTTTCAAGGCTGACATTTGGCAGTAAGAACAGCACTAGGGCTTTAACATTGGAATTCATTAGTTTACAGGTATTTTTTGAAGTTTTTTATGGGGCAGAGATTACTCTTTTCTTTTATATATGAGAGACATGGTTGTATTTACAAGGCTATTATGGTAATCTTGAGACTGACATATTTATAACAAAACTGAACATGGAAATATTATCTATGGAGGTTATTATCAAAAGGATAGGAGAGATGGCTCAATGGTAAAAGTGCTTGTCACCAAACCTAATATTGTAAATTCAATCCCTAGAACCCACATGATGAGAGGTAAGATCCAACTTCATACATGAACTTTGGCCTCCACATATGTGCCATAGCCTGCTGCCCTTATGCACAGGCATACACACCATAATAAATAAATAAATGAAGTAAGGTTACCCCAGCAGGCAAATCAAATACTGAAGAAAAATATAATGTAGATAAAGAAGAATAAGTCAGATATACGAGATGACATCACTGTCCTGATTAGGGGACAGGTTAGATTTCTGACACTAGGGTAAAGAAACTCTACCTTGTGAAATTGATATGTAAGCCATCAAAGACTTTACTCCTCAACTTGGTTCATTTGGACACATGGACAGGTGAGGGATATAGGGGAAGAGAAGCATCATAGTGTTGTGAAATTGCAGTAAATATAAAAATCAGCTTGTATACACAAGATCTGCAGTGCTTGTGGGACATAGAGGATAGATGGCTGAAACATCAAACAGATAAACACAGATAGCCCTGAGAACTGATTTGTATTTCCTCTCCAGGAAGCAGCTGAAGCTATAGAGATGGATGAATTGAACACCAAAATGGTTTGCATAACAAGACAAGGGACAGCCAAGCAATGCTCTGAAGATTGATGCTTAACCAATCAGGCTTCTTTCTGATTTCTTTGGTTTTCAGGGACTGAGTTTATGTAGGAAATCTTTTGTTGTATACATGGACTTCAACCCTGGATCATGGAAACTCTAATGGGGAAATTTATTATCATAACCACATAAGAGACTGGCATAATAGAATTATAGTAACTAAACACCAGAGTTAGAACTGGAGGCAACTGAGACCTTCTGTTTTGACCCTGCAGGTCTGATGATGTATTGCGTCAGGGTCCAGGTCTCTCATTTGTTTTCCTGTTCTTTTTCTCTTGCCTGGGTTCAGCATAGCCTCATCAGTCTTTCCAGTTCAGGAAGGATTTATTCTCTGGCATTTTGTATGTCACCCGATTTTCTTGTTCACTTGCTGTAAAAGCAGGGGAAAGAGTGCAAATCGGCAGTGATTCGTCTCTATTCCTCAGACCACCAGACTGCATTTGCTGACTTAGCTCAGGAGAAGTAAGTCTCATTTGAAGTACAGATTTTATGGCTGGTCTTATTGGCAGCTTCAAAGATCCAGCTGGCTGCCTGTGGCCCGACATTTACCATGGCAGTCATATTCCCTCATTCTTATGTTGGGAATGTCCTAAGCTCAAGTTGTAATTAGCAAGGACATTGGTCCTGAGTCTGAGGTTTCTAAGCAACAAACAAACAGATAATTAAATGCTACTGGCCACACATCTTGTCCTCCATCAGCATCATGGTGCTTATTATAGGGGCTCTGGGCTCTACATGTCCATCTGCTACAATGGCAAAATGCCCTCTTGCTTTATAGTTGGAATATTGCCCATGGCCAAGGTTTCCAGGCCATGACAGATGCATGCAAATCAACTAGAGTATAAGATCCTTTCTAGTGATGTCACCTCTGGTAGCCACTGACCTTGTAAGACAAGATGTACACCTGTTGAATGTCATCTGCTAGACAACATGACTGTTTGCAATGGGATTAAGGGAAGACAGCTGCCACAAAGACAGGCTATGCCATATGTTAAGCTTGCAGTGTCAAAATCTTTAAAACCTGTCTATACATATACCCAACCAATGGACTGAAGTTGGGGACTCCTGTGGATAAATTAGGGAAAGGCTGGAAAAAGTTGAGGAGGAGGGAGACCCCATAGGAAGACCAGCAGTCTCAACTAATCTGCCCTCCCACTCTCCTCCTCCCCCCCCCCCCCCCCCGCCCCGAGATCTCTCAGACACTGAGCTTACAACTAGGCAGCATACATGAGCTGGTCCAAGGCCCGTGACATATACAGCAGATAGGCCTGAACTTAACTCAGTGAGAGAAGACACACCTAACCCTTGAAAGACATGTGACCTGAGGGAATGGGGAGGCCTGGAGGGGCATGGTGGGGGTGGGTACATCCTCTTAGAGACAGAGGGGATGAGGAACTGTCAGAGGGTGGCCTGGGAGGGAGATGATATCTGGACTGTAAAAGAAAGTGATTAAAGATAAATATTTTTAAAAATATCCAAAACCTTTGATGAGAGAAGAGGTTTTTTTTTTTTTTTTTTTTGCCAGAGGGCACATGGAAAGTCCAGGACTGTAAGAAGAGCCAACTGACTGAGAAACCAAAGGCATACATGGGCAGCAATATAGCAGGTATCACTCCAAACTCCTCCCAGCTGAGCAGTGTATAGAAAGCCGAAACAATAAGGCCAACAGAAATCTCTGTAGTGAGTTGTCTAGCCTTTATCATACAAGAAGAGAGTCAGGGTCCCAATCCTTAATTCTGTGCCTGAAGCCTATAAGTAGACTTTTCCAACAGCCTTGAATCAAGCCACTTGGCACGCAGACAAGCACACATGTCCACAGCTTGTCTGACTCCTTGTTTTCCTATAGCTAGAGGAATGACCTAAGTGGGGGTTCAAGGATGAAGCATTCATGGTCATCCTCCACTCACATACATGGAGAACAGGAAGAGGAGGAAATCATTTGATTTTTTAAATAAAAATGTTGACCATTTTGCACTAATTTTTGAAGACATCAAACCTTCTAAATATGCCAAGGACACCACGGATAGATTCATTGAAAGAAATATGTAGCAAACTTAGTATTGAAAATATGCATTCGGCTTTAACAGTAATATAATTTTGTGAAATGTTGCCACCCCTAACATCGTATAGTAATTGACAAGTCACTTGAATTACCAATTCTGATAACCTAGCATCACATTGTAAGGTTATTACTACGTTTTTACCCTTAGGTACACATGCTATGCCTATACATAGCCAGGAGGCTTGCAAGGAACAGAGTGCCAATCAGATTGAGAATGAGGTTGCAGGGCTCTGAGTGAGAGACTTTTAGATTTTGTTTATGTGACTGGTTGATGGCAGGCTTCCTAGTTGCAGGAACTGTTCTTCTTTTGGTCCCAATTACAGAGCTGCTGTCTGCCAGAGAAGGTAGACCCCAGATATAAAAAGTAAATGGATGGGCCAATTCTTGTTTCTCTGAAAATTGAAATTTATTTCTTGTAAAGTTAAGAGTCTCCAGGCACACATTTCCCTGCAAAGGATAGTTTAATATTCACACTTAACACACACACACACACACACACACACACACACACACACACACACACACAAACACGTGTTCACAGACACACATAAATATTTTTTTAAAAATATTAAATATTAATCAAGTAAGTAAAGACTTAAGTCTTGGGAGAGCTCAGCCATCTCAACAAGGCATAGATACATATTAGAACAACCTGGGTCTGTCACTTTCTGAAGACTGTCCACTAACAGACTGTGATTGAGGACTTTTTATTTATTTACTTTTTTAATTTATGTTTTTGAAGCCAGGGTTAAGAAGCAAATGAAATGGTGGATGTTGGAGAGATAGTGTTCTGGGAGACCAATGACATTTGTTTCATGAACTTCTTAGTAATGCATTAGTATTCTCATTAGGGTTTTGTTTGTTTGTTTGTTGTGATAGTGAATTGAGATTTAACATTCCCAATCATGTTTTCCTATTGAGTTTATTTTTTTCTTCTCTCTGGATGTGTGAGCAGTCACTCAGCATCTCCCAAGTTTTCTGAATATCTGCCCCCATCACTAAGTATACACATTTTCTCAATGATTAATGAAATGACTTTAACAAGATAGCTTTATTTACTAATGAATAAGTCTTCTAATTGAGCTGAGATGAATGTGCCTTTCCAGGTTTTCTTTATCTGCTCACAAAGCATTGTAACATCACTATAGTTAATAATTACCAAGAGGAAAAGGACCTCATTCATTCATGGGAAATACAGCCTTGGAAAACAAGACAAGATTGTGAGTGATGCTTCCTGACCTGGGAAGCCTCTGCTGCTGAGCTGAGATTAGATTGACCGGAGAAGAAGAAGATGGAGCCTGAGGTCATCCTTTCTCTCTCCCAGGAGTTAAGCATCTTACCAGTGAGCCATTTTCATTTGATTTTTGTGTCTTGTAATCTCCTTTTCTATATCTGGATTAGACATTTTTTTGCATGTCTAATATATATATATATATATATATATATATATATATATATATATATATTGTATATATGCATGCTCACATATGTGTAGATGCATTTGTGTATGAAGATGATTCAGTGTATGTGTGCACATGCATGTTGAGGCCCAGAGCTTACATTCAGAGCCTTCCGTGATTGTTCTCCACCTTCTTCACTGAGGCCATGGTTGTTCAGCTGAACATAGAACTTGTCAGTATGGGCTGATATGACTAATGAGCTTTTTCTGGGAAGCCCTGATCTCTGCCTATCCCATGCTGGGATTATAGATGTTTCCATGACTATCTGGCAGTTATGCATGTTCTGTGGATTTAAACTCTTGTTTTTATACTTGCGTGGTGAGTGCCTTATTCAGTGAGCCATCTCCGCAGACCTTAGCCAATGGTTCTCAACCTTTCAAATGCTGTGACCACTTAACACTTATTGTTGCGGTGACCCCAGCAAGATTATTTTGGTTGTTACTTCATAATTGTAATTTTGCTACTGCTATGATTTGTAATGTAAATATATGATATGCAGATGATCTTAAGTGATCCTCATGAAAGGATTTGTCGAACCCCTGTGGGGTCAAAACCTACAAGTTGTGAGCTACTACCTTAGACAAAGCCTGATAATTCATTGGCAATGAGTTAAGTGCCCAGTGATGTTACAAAACTTCCAGTGCTCAGTGCAACTCAGTACATATGATTTGTCCACTCATTAATTATTCACCATAGTGGGCAAATCGCTGAGTCTGATTTGCAAATGAGATGCTAATTGCTAGATGAGCAAGTTGGCAGGAAATCTGCAGACAGAATGCAGATCTCTCCTTTTTCCTTTTTATATTCTTATTACTTATATCTTTCTTGAATCTATTCAGTAGAATTTAACTTCTTTAAATGCTATTGTATGGAGCACAATAAAAAACCCTATTAATGATGGTGGATATAGGAAGGATATAGAGCACAAATGAATGATGGCTAGCTAAGAAATGCAGTGAGTTTACTAATCTGGCTGGGTGTAGTGGCTCAGGTACAAACACAGATTCACACACTGAATGAAAAATGAAGAGGAACACGCTCTACATCCATTTCCAGGTGTTGCTTTAAAATTATCTTTATGACTTTTTTTGAGAATTTCATACCTATCTTGATCATATTTATCTCCAAATATTTCTCTTTAACTCCCAGATCAACCCTACTTCCTGCCACTCCCAACCTCATGTTCTCTTTTTAGATATCTAAAAACTCATTGAGTGCTTCTTATAATTTCCAGATTTACTGGAGGGCAATCTGACAGGAGCCACAAATTTAAAGAAATCAGACTCTTTCTCCTTTAGAAACCATCAAATCCTCCTACTCCATGCTGAAATGTTGTCTGGCTTGATCTAACATTGATCTTGCACAGGCACCCACATTGCTGTGGGATCTAGAGTACAGCATTTTCTTAGTTAGGGTTTTACTGCTGTGAACAGACACCATAACCGTGGAAACTCTTATAAGGACAACATTTAATTGGGGCTGGCTTACAGGTTCAGAGGTTTGGTCCATTATCATCAAGGCAGGAACATGGCAGCATCCAGCCAGGCATGGTACAGGAGGAGTTGAGAGTTCTAAATCTTCATCGGAAGGCTGCTAGCAGAATACTGGCTTCCAGGCAGCTAGGATAAGGGTATTAAAGCCCACATCCACAGTGACACACCTACTCTAACAGGCTCATACCTTCTAATAGTGCCATTCCCTGGGCCAAACACAAACTAGCACACGTATCCTGTCATTTCTGAAAGACACTGGAATTAGCTTCAATCCTCCCCAAGGTGATGCTTCTAATATATATTTTCTGGATCTTAAAGCTTCCTCTCCCCAGCTGCCTTAAAGAAAACCAAGGGCAGCACTCAGTGCTAGAATTTGTTCCATGTGGGCCCAAGGCCCTTGTGTTTTATTTCCAGCACTACCCTGATCCAAAGGATAAAGAAATTAAAACAGCTAGAGAAACCCATCTTGACAAACACAAAGAACACACAAGAGATCAGAATGAGTATACTGAAGAACAGGGACCTGTTGTTTTTTCTTTTCTTTTCTTTTTTTTTTTTTAAGATTTATTTATTTATATGAGTACACTGTAGCTGTCTTCAGATACATCAGAAGAAGGCATCAGATCCTGTTACAGATGGTTGTGAGCCACCATGTGTTTGCTGGGAATTGAACTCAGGACCTCTGGAAGACCAGTTGGTGCTCTTAACTGCTGAGCCATCTCTCCAGCCCCACCTGTTGTTTTTTTTTTTTCAAGTAAACTTTAACTATCTTCTTATAAAATGAAATTTAATAGCTGATAATAGAACACCAACCTGGGTGAGATCAGTTATAACAATAGTGCAGCTATGGTGCAGTGTTGTGTAGAGAGAGAGTGACTCCTAGTCTGAGCCACTAATGGTTATCTTGATAAAATATTCATCAGAGTCCAAAAAAAGGCCATGGGAAAGGAGCTTGGAGGTGTGCAGATGGGAAAGTCCCTGAGGGATGTGGTTTGTGGCTAATTGGCAATGGTACCCAAACGCCCGGCAGATGCTCCATGTTGAGCTCACCATGAAATTCTAAGTGATTTGAAAAACATTGCCTTGAAAGGAAATGAAAGAAATATATCAGTGAAGCCTGCACTGTTATGTTGGGTATGGAGACCTGAGCATTTTTGGCTTTATATTACAATCAGTGAGTTGAGTATCTCTTGGTGTTAGCATAGAGTGTAGCAAGACGTTGAAATGCTACATTCACAGAAAACATGAGAGCTACATGTTATATGAAGGAAGAAAGGCAGTTAAGCAAATGCTCTTAGAAATGGCCGAGTGTGCAAAGCAGACCGAGAAAACAGTAGGACACACTGAGATAAATGTGTTAGAAAATTCTAATATGCTCAAGAATAGGAAATAGGAACAGGCTTTGCCTGTTTAGTGGTCAGGGACAGTGAGAATGTAGGCAGTCCAATGAGGGAGGTTCTGGTCTCGCCCCCTGCTGCTCCTCAGAATTCCGTAAATGCTCATCAGAAAACTGGTTCAACTGGAGTGAAAAGAATTAATATCAGCACGGCAAATCGGACTGAACTCAAAGTGAACAGCTGGCTATCCCTCAGACAGGGATAATATTGAGAATACATATTTAAAAGACACAAATGAAGCACAACTAAACAACTAGTCCATGAAGCCACTGGGTGGGTAGTGAATATACCATTCTCAAAAGAAAAAGCACAGATGGCCAAGAAATATTTATAAAGGTGTCTCACATCAGGGGAGAGCAAACTAAACTACTTTGAGATTGCATCAACCCAGAATTGCAAGGCCAATAAAGCAAAGGGTAACAATGCTGGTGAGGATCTTAAATAAAAACAAAACAAAACAAAACAAAACAAAACAAAAGAAAAAAACAAACCCTTAGTGTTGCTGATGGAAGTGTTCACTAGTGCAGCCACTATGGGAATGAGGATGAAGATTCCTTAAAAATCTAAAAGTAGTAGTAGCCACATCAATCCTGGGAATGTGCTCAAAGGACTCAAAGTCTTACCTTAGAGACACTGCACTACCACATGTATTCTAGTCACACATAGCAGCTTAGAAATGGCCACAGTCTACCTGTCCATCCACAGATGAATGGAGAAGTATGTGCTGCATGTTCACAGTGGAGTTTTGTGCAGCCCTGAAAAAAGACAACACGACATTTTCAAGGAAGTGGATGGAAAACATTGTTAGGTGAAATAAGTGAGACACATGTTTTCTTTCATATGTGCATCCTAGATTTTAACACGAATGAAAACACACACATATACTCTCTCTCTCTCTCTCTCTCTCTCTCTCTCTCACACACACACACACACACACACACACATACACACAATGTTTGTGTTCTCTGTGTATGTGTTTGTGTCACTGTGTCACAAGAAGGGAGAAAGACTGTTGGAGGGAGAAAGAAGGCTCCAGAGGAGGGGAGAATGTAATAGAATACAAAGGATGTAAGAGCAGAAGTTGCTGACTGAGGGAGGGAGACAGGCAGCAGGTCACAAGAGGTAAGATAAGAAAAGAGAAGGAAGCAAGAGGACCAGCAAGGACACCACATCTCTGAGAATCCCACAATAAATTCCACTACTTTATATGCTAACTTAGAAAATAAAAATAAAAACAAGAAAGCTAGAGAGGTGGCTTGGTGGTCAAGAGAACACTTACTGCTCTTGTAGAAGACCTGAGCTTTGATCCCAGAGCCCACATCAGACAGCTCACAACTGCTTGTAACTCCAGATTCTGGGGATCCAACATCCTCTTCTGGTCTCTGATACCACTGCACACACATAGTACATATGTACTCACAGAAGCCCCACTCCACCCCACATATCTATTAAATAAATAAATCTTTAAAAGGCGTTAAAAAATAAGAAAGCTATGTTGCGCAGAGTATCAGTTGATGCTCTCGGTGGCTGCTGACATGCTGTAGAATCATCATTCTCTTTCATGCACCACACCTGAGTAACAGGAAGTCATGAGAATGTGACATGACTGCTGGGCGCTGGTGGCGCACGCCTTTAATCCCAGCACTTGGGAGGCAGAGGCAGGCGGATTTCTGAGTTTGAGGCTAGCCTGGTCTATAGAGTGAGTTCCAGGACAGCCAGAGCTCTCTCGAAAAACCAAAAAAAAAAAAAAAAAAAAAAAGAAAAGAAAAGAAAAGAAAAGAGAGAATGTGATATGAGAGAAAATCCAGCATCAGCAGAAGAGTATTTATGACTCCATGGAGAACTAAAGTCTGCTATAGTACATGACAAAACTTAAAGCCTATGGATTGTTATGTGCCCACAGAAGAGAAGATACAGAATAAATAATGCACTGAAAGATTATAATATTATATATATTTTTCTATGTTATGGGAAGGAAAAAATGCCCATGGGTTTCCCTTTAATACAAGGTAAGGTGTTTGGGGTAGTTCTATGAATGGTGAGGAAGTTACTCGATACTATTGGGGTGTATTTCAGGGGTGGATTCTATATTAGTTGCTTTGAATCCATAGGGAGAGACTTGGGGATGTTGTGAACAAGGTCTGTTTGCTAGAAGGGTATAGGCTGGGGTGGGGTAAGACCAGAACCTGTGTAGGAGGATAGAAATGTTGACATAAGGTAGGTACATATCTGCCACTGAAACTTGATTATTTCTCTCAAAAAATGGCTACAGACAAGCTTGTGTTGGCTAATACTACCAACCTGACAGTATTTAGAATCAGTAAGGACATAAGCCTCTGGACATATCTGTAAGGGATTAACTAGAATAGGTTAGGTGAGGTGAGAAGACTCATCTTGGCTGTGGACACCACTGTCTATGAGCTGGCATGGTGGACTAATAAGAAAGAGGAAGGGAATTTAACCCTAGCATAGATACAATGTTATTAGCAGCATGCCACTCCTACTATTGTATTTCCCTACAATCATGGTCTTCCCTTTGAACCAGAAACTGAAAGAAATGTATTCTTCCTTAACTTACTTTTCTTTTGTATTTTTTGTGGGATCCATAAAGAAAGTACCTATTTTTAAGGATATTTCATTGTAGTGTTTCTATCTATGGTTTCTCACTAGTTTGTTTCTCTCATCTTTCAAAGCGTGTTTGTTGGAGAGGACTGATATCTCATGTAAATGAATACAGGGCTGATAAAGTATATTTGTTAACATAATCACATTTTGGCCGGGCGGTGGTGGCGCACGCCTTTAATCCCAGCACTTGGGAGGCAGAGGCAGGTGGATTTCTGAGTTCTAGGCCAGCCTGGTCTATAGAGTGAGTTCCAGGACAGCCAGGACTACACAGAGAAACTACACAGAGAAAACAAACAAACAAACAAACAAACAAAGAAACATAATCACATTTTCTACATAATGTATTGCATTTAAAATGCTTAATATAATATAATGCTAGGTTTTGTACTACAGAGGTAGCACAACTTCTAGTTGTAGTTAAAAAAATTAATGCTATGGAGTATAATCATTGTCTTAGTCAGGGTTTGTAGTCTTGCACAAAACATTGTGACCATGAAGCAAGTTGGGGAGAAAATGGTTTATTCAGCTTAGACTCCTTCATTGCTTTGACATCACCAAAGGAAGTCAGGACAGGAACTCACACAGGGCAGGAACTTGGAGGCAGGAGCTGATACAGAGGCCATGGAGGGGTGCTGGATTGCTTCCCTGACTTGCTCAGCTTGCTTTCTTATAGAGCCCAGGCCTACCAGCCCAGGGCTGGCACCACCCACAATGGGCCCTTGCACCTTAATCACTAATTGAGAAAATGCCTTACAGCTGGATCTCATGGAGACATTTCACCAATGATAACTGTCTCTGTGATAACTCCAGCTGTGTCAAGTTGACATACAAAACCAGCGAGTACAATCATCATCACTGACTTTGACTGAGAGGAGGATCAACCTGGTGAGAGAAGGGATTATCATTATCACGAGGGTGTTCATTTCATGGGACTCTGTATCACCTACAGAGTCCGCATGCAAACACTAAAGTGCTAGTTACAACCAACAAGCAGCATCTTTCCTGGTGTGTTGTGGCTTGAAGGTGAATACCCCTGGACACATACCCGTTTGCACTTTGGATGCTCAGATGGTGGCAATTATTTTTGGAAGACTGTGAAACCATTAGGAGTTGGAGTCTTACTAGAGAAAGTGAGCCCTTAGGGACAGGCCTTTCAATATTATAGCTTAGCCCCATTTCTGGTTTGTGCTGTTTTCTGACTGAAGAACTGGGTGGTCTCATCACAGTTCTGCAATGCCTTCTTTGCTGTGGTGGACTGTATATACTCCAGCTGGAAGGTAAAATAAATGCATCCTCCTTTGACTCGGTATTTGTCAGGCATTTTAATCACAGCAAAGAAAAGAGTAACTACTGTACCATATAAAAATTATAGTACATTTTAAAAACATTGACACCATTAGCTAAAACCGGTTGTCATGGAAGGAAAATTAGAATGATGGTGGTTTATGTTACTCAGTGTTTCAATGTTTAAATTTTTTCCATTTTTAATTGAGTCATAATTCTGTTTGAGTCACTTGTGAATTCTGAAACCTTAGTAAATTGTCTTTTCTAACCCTGAGCTTAATAATTAAAGAATGAAGAAGAACAATAGAATTTCCCTCATGCAGTTGTCTGGTGCAGTAGGAGGAGGCAACTCTTAGCACAGTGGCTGCTTGGACAAAGTCACTGTTGAAGAAGTTACAATGTCAAACCATAAATAATTGGGAATGGCAGTCTTCAAGCAAACTAACTATGGTAAAATTAATTACATTACATTCTTTAAAAACTTCTAACTGGTGAATACACCTAACAAGGATTTAAGCACTATTTCCTCATATTATTTTGGGTGTTACAAACATTGAAATTGGTTTTGGGTGTTAGAGATATTGGAATTGGAAAATACAGGGGAGCATCTCTGTCCTCAGAAAACTCAGAGTCTTACTGATTTTGAGGTATAATAAAATAAAAATCAAAGGCACACAATGTCAATGACCATGTAGTACTATGAGGAATGTATTTGGGTGGAAGGGGTTTCCTCATACCATATGACTTAGAGGTTACCAAGCCACAGACAGAGTGGCCAGGAGAAAATGGCAGAATTAAAAACAGACCCCTGGATGCTGACCTATTTCAAAGAGGGCTGGAAGCCTCTTTCAAAAGATTTAATACTACTGTGAATGAAAGAGCATCAAGATAATTTAAGATCTTTATAACACTCTTTAAAATTCTGTTTAAGCAAAGTGTTATCACTATCAGGAGAGAAGAGGGGAAACTGGCTTAATCAATACATAGGAACAAAGAATAATGAATTAGGGCCGGTGTTCTCTATGGGCTTGAGGAGCAGAAATTATAAAGCTCTAGGCAGCTGCCACCCTGAAAGGGGAGGGCAAAGATTTACATGTAAAGGGTTCTGCAAAAAATCCATCAGACTAAGTAATTAAAACTACAAATTTTAATTGGAATTAACTGGATTTGGTTGTTGAATAAAAGGAGTGAGGTAAGAAATAGCTTTCCTCTTTCCCCCTCCTATCAAAGACAGAAATGAATGAGGAAGCTCTGGCTGTTAATCACCTCAAGCCTTCCAGCTTCTTCAGTGAATCCATAATGTCAGAGCCCAGGGGTTTCAAGATCAACCACCTAACACTGGCATTTGATAGATGAAGACACTAAGAATGGGCAGTGTGTGTGTGTGTGTGTGTGTGTGTGTGTGTGTGTGTGTGTGTGTGCAATATGTAGCATGACCAAGGTTACCTGATGGGCCAAGTCAGGATTAGATACTACCATTATGTTTTATCAACTAAGAACACTTTAAACACATATTATTTGTTGTTGAGAGGGTCCATGCTGTTCCCAGAGTGAGCCGGAGAGCTTTTCGTGTCAAGGTCATCTGGAACCAGGTAACTGAGCAAAGCCATCTTGAGCAGAGGAGCCATGATTGAAATTGTTGCTTAGTGCTCCTAACAGCTGCAATGAATGAGAAACACTTATGTAGGAATGATCAGCGAAGCAAAGCTGATGTGAGGGCTCTTTCCCTGTGTCCCTGGCTGCCCTCAGATCCCCCTCTCATTCCCATAAGGACAGTTTTGTGCTCCATTGCATAATGACTATTTAGCAAAGTAATTACCCTCTCTGTTTTTGTATAAAAGAGAAATAATTATTTTGATAAAGACACTGATGAGATTTAATAGAGTAACAAAAGGTCTGTTTCATAAACACCAGTGGAACTGTTAGACACTCAATAAAAAGAGAACTTTGAAAGTTACCAGTCAATATTCAGGAAATGGAGGAAAGCAGTAAGTATATTAAAAAATATGTGTCACATTGTTGAACATGAAAGCAACATTTTAAGGAGTGTTTAGTCCTTGGTTATGTTTATTGATCAGTAAATATAACACAGGCATCATAATTACTCTTAATATACTTTTATGCAATTGATTTCTTGGTTATAGCTGTCTGTAATACTGAGGCATAGACAGTTTTCTGAAAAGGAAAGTTTAGTGTAGTTTTATCTGAGAATTTTAAGGCTGCTTACAGCCTTCCAGCTAATCTGCAAATGCCAGCCTCCTTAATTGACCCTGTCAATCATATTTTCACGGGAATTGCCTATACTGTGTGCAGAGGTGCTCTGAATTCTCAGAGGACTCATTCTAAATGAACTGTATTTTCAGGAGTGAGTTTTTCTATTGTGTGCCAGTGTTTCAGTCTTGATGTTTGCAGTGTGTTTTCTGCTCTGGTTTCATTTATGATTCTTCTTGTGTACTTTCAAAAGATGAAATCCTCCAGACCACTGTCACTACTGCTATTTTTCACATGATTTCATTGAAATTAGGTATTAACCATTGCAGCTTATCTTAGCTTCATCCCAACTTGGTGCAGAGTCTAAATATACCCAACTTAAAATAAGAGAATTGTTGAAAAAAATACCCCACATTTTTACTGAAGTCAAGTCATTTCATAGAACAATCACTGAAATTTGCGATTTCATCTGTATACCATGAAGTTCTTAGTGTTGTGCTCAGTCAGTTAACCCTCTTTGCTCCACGCTGTCATTTTGTGTATTTTGTGCTTCATTTGTTGAATATTTTCATTAAAATTCTCAAATTGATTCTGAAAAAGACAACTTTTAAAAGACTTTCATGGCCATTTATGGTACTTAAGTCCTGCTTCAATGAGTGCCCACAGAGACTGCACATTTAGTGGATTTAAAGAACTATTCCTAGGATTAGCATCTTCTTTCTTTCTGTTTCTAAAAACCATAGCTGAAACACTCTGCATGCCTTTTTCTCTTTGTATCTATGATTATAGGCTTATACACATGGATGTGAACAAATTTGTAAATCTTTTCCTTTTATTGTGGCATTAGGAATCGAACCAAGATACTTGTACATGCTGGTACAGATTTGAGGCAGTCTTCTTGAGTTAACGTGTAAAGAAAGACCTTGAGCTTATCATGCTCTCACCTCAGCTTCCCAAGAAGCTGCCCTGTACCAACAGACCTCGATTGTAAATGTTGGCAATTTAATCTTTATGTGAATCAACAGAAAAACTCAACAATAGTTATGTGATAAAGAGAATATAAGGAAGTAGCACAGAAGGGAAGAATTAAAAATTCTAGAAAATTTTTGCTGTGTTTATTTAGAAGCCAAACAAAAGCTTAGACAACAGTCTACCTGACTCACAGGGACATTTGCATCCTGGGATGAGGTCCTGTCACCTGCCCATGTGTGTACAGGCCTTGCCAGTTGTTTTACTTTGTTGGCCTATCCCAGAGCACCCTGAAACTCATCAAGATGTTTATTCCTGCTTATATTTAGGAAAAGGGAGATGGCTTTCCCTCCATAATTAATGAGCATCTGAACTCAGAGTGTAGATTTTTAAAGGGTGTCCAGATGTTGTTTAACAATCTTGTCACTCAGTCTTGGGAACCTGAATCCTACCTACTGGGTCTTTGCTCTGAAAGTTTATAGTTTCATTAATTTTCTTTATGTGGTTGTAGACAAGACCCAGTTCTTGACTCCAGCTAGTTTTTTATAATCACATTTTCATCTGGCATTATATGTGTGAAGACAAAACTGAGTTGAAGTTATTTGGGGATAGAGAGGGTTTTTTTATTTAAATTTTCCTCTATCAAAGCAAAATATTCATAACTTACGAGTTAAAATTAGAAATTTTGAATCACGTTAGTTTTGCTCATAGAATATTAGGCCTTTGAGGTTTAAAAATGTATAAATGTGGCATGTATAGAAAACTGCTAATTTAAAGGGAGTACAATGAAAAATTAAACTATATGGTCAAATAAAGTAGATGTTACAGTTAAGTTTAGGAAAATCACACTGAACCCTAAAACCAAAGATGAAGAAAAGAATAAAACATAATGTAAAATGAAGTATCAGAAACTTAAGAACAGGGTAATGACAAGATCCAATAGAAAACTATGAATAAAGTAATTAATATCATTACTATCTATTATATTATTATTAATGTTATTATTATTATTATTTTTGTCTCTCGTAGTGATTTTTTATGTCAATTGATTATAAAACACTGTATTTTTGGATTATTATTGATAATTTCATACATGTTTATGATAATAATTTGGCCACTTTCTCCACTTCCTCTTCAGCTTTTTCCAGACTTCTTCCACCTTCACATGCACATTGCAGCTCTGTGTCCTCTTTCTTTTCTTCTTTCCTTCATTTCTTCCTTCCATCTATGTATGTATGTATGTATGTATGTATGTATCTTCCATCTATCTATCTATCTATCTATCTATCTATCTATCTATCTATCAATCAACTTTTTTATAGCCCAGTGAGTCTAATTGCTGTGGACCATATATGCTCATATGTATGTGTCATCTATTGAAGCATAGTCAGCCTACTGGATCCATACACTAAATAAAGCTATTTCTTTCTCCCTTAGCATCCATAAACTTTAAGTAGCTCCTCAGCAAGAAGTAGGGGTTCCACGAGTCCCTCTCTCCCTCTACTAGAATGTTAACAGGCTTTAATCTTGTGTAGGTCTTGCATAGGAAACCATAGGTATATAGTGAGTTCATGAGTATGATGGCATTGTCATGTCCTCAAAAGCACATTTGTGACCATATCCTCCTGTTTCTGGCTCTTATAGTCTTTTTTATCCCCTCTTCTGTGAAGATTTCTGAGTATTCAGAGAAGGAGGTACAAAGTAGGAGTCTCATTTGGGCTGATTACTCTGTGGACATATATTCTCTGAACTTTGACTAGTTGTAATTTTCTATATAAAGAAGCTAATAAACTGATCTGAGAGTTTTCATGAACAGACTCTGGTGGTTTGAATAGAAATGGCCCTCAGATTCATGTGTCAGAATGCTTGGCCTATAGAGAGCAACACTTAATTGGAGTAGGTTTGGCCTTTTGGAGGGAGTCGGTTACTATAGGGGTGGGACTTGAGTTCTATGTTCAAGTTACACCCAGTGTGGCAATACTCTCCTTGCTATCCACAGATCAAGATGTAGAACTCTCAGCTCCTTCTCCAGTACCATGTCTCCTTGCATAATGCCATGCTTCCTGCCATGATGATAATGGACTAAACTTCTGAAACCATAAGCCCCAATTAAATGTTATCCTTTATAAGTATTGATATGGTCATGGTGTATCTTCACAGCAATAAAATCTAAACTAAGACACAGACCAAACTGTAGTTGGCCTTAGGCCCTATTCTTTCTTTAGAATGAAAAGAGGAGATGGACCTTGACCATCAATAGCTAACCAGGTTGATTTAAGTTCGTATCTGACTTGGCTTCTAATTAGATGAGCCATAAAAAAATATCTTCCATCTTTAGGTTCACCTCAGCTTCATTAGACACTCAAGTTTTCTTCCAGTTATATGACTTTTCCAGCTTGTCCTTGAATCTCTATGACAGTGGGTACCTTGTCTATCTGTCCACCATATGTCTATAAAATAATATCTCTCCCAGTATTTAGTGATATTTAGTGGACTAATGAATAACAAAATTGATGTACAAATCTGAGACTATTGTTAACATGCACTCTTATTATAGAAAGAACTTATCATTTAGCATTTACTTAGATACTTTAAGAGCTACCAAAACAATGAATAAAGGAGATTAAAAGAACAAAAGCTATTCAAATAGACAGAGATTAATCATCATTAAGAATTAGAGAAGTGAAATAAGTCACCAATGCCACAAATTTGTGACACAGAGGTACTTGGTCAGTAGAGTTGCATATACCATGTTCTTACAACCTATAACAGTTGCCTTGTATGGGGAGGAAGGCTTTGCAAGTAGGATGTCCTAGATGATCTACATGCATACACTAATTAGATCCTTAAAAGATAATTCTCCTGCTGTGGTCAGGACCAGAAAATATTTGATGGTTAGAATTGCCAGAGAGATGGAAAATTACTGCCTTGGAGGACTCAGCAAGTAGACCCATGAGAAAAACCTCTAAAAGCTGACAAATTCTAAGATGGGTCTTTCTGAATTGTCTCCACAAGAAATATAAACATTCAGCCATATGGATTGTAGTCCAGAATGACATATATCAGATCTTGTAGTGTTCTGAGCCCTCCAGTTCTGAGCAACAGGAAATGAACGCAAGGCTGACAGCAGGCCCCAGAGAACCAGTCCTTTCTGCTGTATGACACATCATTTTCCGCAATTCTGAATTCCTCTGAACCCAATGTTAAACCACATAACTTTGGTGGCACAGAAAAATGTCTTCAGAATTGGGGAGATAGATGCAAATCCAGATAGAACATTATGCCACTGATTCTTTACCTTGCCACTGTCTTTTGATATTCACAAAAAGATAACAATGTCATGAAACAGGGCCATGGAGCATCCAAGACTTGGAAATATTAGCAGTGTGTTTTGTGGAGGTTTCATTAGATCTAGTTCTTCTCTAATATTAATCCCGATGAGAGAAAGCTCTGTACTGGTTATAAATTGTGTCTCTGTAATGTAGTTTTTTTTTTTTTTTTTTTTTTTTTTTAACATTGTGCTAGAGAACTCTCCACTGAACGAAATACACTCCCAGTTTTTTTATGTTTCTCTTTCTTTTGTTTGTATCATATTTTTCATTTTATTTAATATATATGAGACCTACTATGTTGGTAAGGAAAGGAATGTAAGTCAGAAAGTAGAAGAAAGGGCAAAGTGGGCAAAGAAGTGCTGAACCAAAGTCATCTATCTGTGTGAATGATAAGTCTAGGCAAGGTGGGTGTGATGATCTCAGTGTGTTGGTTACCATGTTTCTATAAAACAAAACAACAATGGTGCGGGGGTGAGAAAGCACAACATTTAACACGTTCTGATGGAGTTTTTACAAAAGAAGTAAACTGATTAATCCAGTCCTGGTGACACATGCCTTGAATTCTAGCACATAGGAAGAAGTGGACAGATCTTTGTGAGTTCAAGGCCAGTATGGTCTACATAGTGAGTACCATGTTTGTCTTTCTGAGTCTGGGTACCTCACTCAGGATGATTTTGTTTTTCTAGTTTTATCCATTTACTTGCAATTTTCGTAATGTTAGTCATTGTTTTTAAGAGCTAAGTAATATTCCATTGTGTAAATATACCACATTTTCTTTCCATTGAGAGCTATCTAATTTGTTTCCAGTTTCTGGCTATTATGAAGAAAGGTGCTATGAACATAATTGAGCAAGTGTCCTTGTGATAGGATGGAATGATAGGACCCTACCTTAACAAAAGGTGAATTTATTAATAGGAAAAGTCTTAAAAATGTGCACATAAAATCATCTTAAGTATGGCATTGTGCCATTGAATATAATAGCATTTAATAGAGATGTAACAATTAGTCAACCACAGGAAATATTAAATACTTAACCTGAAATCTTGTGCAGAAAGTCCTGACTGCATAATTGCAGTTAGATGATGGGCAATTTTTTAGACTAAACAGGAACACAAATTTCTCATTTATTTACATCTAAATATCTGTACTTACACTATCTCTGAACACAGGGGGCAATTATAGTGCTTATATGGAAGTAATTTTAGAATTATTATTATTTAAAGTAGTCTATGGCAAATGATGCAATATATGTATACATGTTAATTTCAGTCCATACCACAGTAGTTCATAATCAAGATATGAATGACAGCGGAACATGTATTTAATTGCCTTAATCATAGCTCTACATTCTCAAATTTGTTTTTAGTGTACATCAATAGCTTTATCAAGATTTACACTGGAGTGCTTATTAATTAGCTTTCTGGATATCAGAAAAAGCACTTTCTATTGGTGAGTTAAATGGTGCTCAGAATGAGCCATGATATGCATGATAGGCTTGGCAAGCTGGGCTAATGCGTATTTATTTCAAACTAGATCTAAATATCATCTCACTCTTGGTAAAGCAGAGGATAAGCTGTATATGATTTAATTATCCAGACGTGCCTCTTTACTTCTGAATTACTCTATCTGGCATCGTGCTATGTTCTGAGATCACAGAACATAGATGAATAAATTAAAGCAACAGTATTTACAGGTCTCTCTGCTCTGGAAAGGAAACATTTGGAGGTTAAACAAAAGACAATGCTTTGTCTTAACTTGGTAAAAGGGTTTCTTTGCAAATAAGAGCTTAGAAAGCATGTATTATTATTGATATATGTCCCTGCAAGGCTTAGAACAGACCACACCAGACCTAAAGGTTCCAAATGGTTCTTTTTTTTTCAGGAGATACTGCAAAGATGGGGTGGGAAAGAAGAGAGGAGGAAGAAGAAGAGAACGAGGTCAGGGGTTCTGACTGTTTTATATGGGCGGTGATGTAGTCTCTTCCAGGTAAAGGTGGGAGGTAGCCAGGTAGATTCTGAGAATGTATGGTGGTTGCCTTGGCAAAGATGTGGGGGTTGCCTAGATGTGATGTCACTGGGTTTGGAGCCTGATTTCAACAATTATAGACTTAGCAATACAAATCTTCAGCAAGATAATCTTCTATGCAGATTGCTCTGTGTGTATGTGTGTATGCATATGTGTGTATTTTTTATTACAGTTTCAATGGTAGTTTTTGTCTGGTTGAGATTGACTGAAGATAGAGATGATTAATGATACTATGGATTCCCCGGTCATTTTCCATCTTCTAGATGTTCCAGTGGCCTTGAATTGGGAACTCATTTTATTTACAAGTCAAGAGTGGATAGAAACAAAGCACAAGAAACATGATGTCTATCAGCTTCCTCTTGTAATACTCCCAAGTGGCATTGCATGAACTCCCCAGAGAGTTCTGAACCTTTTCCAATGCACAGTAAAATATAAGCTCACTTTCTGCCCCACTATGAGAACAGGAGTTAGGGAAAGGAGCCAACCACCAAGCATATCTAATTTCTTATTAATGTGTAGATCATTTACACTTAAAATAGTATTTGTTCACACCTGGTAGTAGATATACAATTACACAAACTCTTTTAAAGAGTAGCTGTTTGTCAATTGACAGAAAAAGCCTGGACTTGAGCTTGCCTTTGATGCCTAAATATTTGTTTTCTAAGATAAACAGAATACTTGTTATGAGAGCTGAGATGTGATTTTTGACAGACTTTGGTACTGTGGGTCTAATTTCTCTCTGAAGGACCCCAGTTTGAAATCCAAAATACTAAAATTGCTAGAAGAAAACACAAGCAGTTTCCTGTAAGACATAAGCATGGAAAATGGCTTTCTGAACATGATGCCATTTGCTAAGCAATTAAGGTTAAAAGTTGATAACTGGGACCTCATAAAGCTAAAACCTTCACTATAGCTATGTAAACAATTAAGAACAGAAGCACACAGAATGAGAGATCATTTTTATCAGCTGTACATCGAACAGAGGATTAATATTCAGAATATACAAAGAAATCAGAAAATGAAGAGTCATGTCAATACCTCAATTAAAAAAATAAAAAGAGTTGGGGAAAGGATTGAGGTTACCAAGGACACCACAAGATCTACAGAGTCAACTAACCTGGACCCATGGAGCTCAGAGACTAAACCACCAACCAAAGAGCATTCATGGACTGGACCTAGGCCCCTTACGTAAATGTAGCAGATGTGTAGCTTGGTTGTCATATTGGTCACCTAACAATTTGAGCATGGGCTGACTGACCAGGCCAGCCCAGTCAGTCAACAGCTTCTCTAGCGCAGGAGTGAGGATCAAAATGAAAAAAGATGATTAGACAATATTGCAGCATGACCCCCAGCCAGTTCTGAGGCTGAAGGCAGGGTTTTTTTTCCAATTTGCTTTTATACCATTTTAATTACATGTAAGTATTTAGGTCAATTCTAGGTTGAGGAACTAGCAATACAATAGATGCAAATATTCAAGGAACAAGCAATACAATAAACACAAATAGTCAAGGAACAAGCAAGGCATTAAACAAAGTCCCGAGATCCCTATCTCTAAGGGCTTATCAGGATGATCAAAATAGCTGAACCTACTTCCCTGTTCTAGCCCAGAGTCATATTCATGCCTGAAACCTACTTCTTTGTTCTAGCATAAGATTTAGATTCCTGACTGAAATTATCTCGATGTTTTAGCCTAAAATTAGATTTCTGCATGAACTTACTTCCTTGTCATGGCCCAATGCCAGATTCCTGCCCAAAGCCCATTTCCTTGTCCTTGGACAATGTCAGATTCCTGCCAAGTAGCCCCAAAAGCTCTCCACAGCTGCCTCTGACTCTGTTGCCTGACTTTGGATCCCTTCCCTCTAGCTTGACTGCTTTGTCAGGCCTCAGTTGAATAGGGTGCACCTAGTTCTGCTGCAATTTGATATGCCTATGCAGGCTGATACCCATGTAGGACATCTACTTCTCTGAGGAGATGGGGAAGGAGGGGATAAGGCTATGATACTAAGAGGAGAGGGGAAGTGCTGCAATCAAGATACAAAGTGAATAAATCAATAATGAAAAAAAATGGGCATGGGATCTAAACAGAGAGTTAAAAATAGAGGAAATAAAAATGGCCAACAAATACCTCAAAAAGAGTTCATCATCCTTGGCAATTATGGAAATGCAAATTAAAATAACAGATTTCTTCTCTTCCCAGTCATGGCAAACATAAGCAAAAAAAAAAAAAAAAAAAACCCAGACAACCAATGCTGCTGAGGTTGCTGGGAAAGAAGAGCCCCATCTACTGTTAGAGGGGAGGCAAACTGGTTGACACACTCTGGAAATCAGTGAGAACTTTCCAATGCTGAGAGTAAATGTACAATATGACTCAGCTATACTACTTGCTGGCATTTGCCCAGAGGACATTACAGACACTTGCTTGGCTGTGTACTTTATTCACAATAGCTTGGAAACGAAAACAACCTACATTTCCAGCAGCTGACAAATGGGTGATGAAAACATGGTGCACATACCCCGTGGAACACTATTCCACTCTAAAGATAAAATGAAATTTGGAATTTTGCCAAAAAAAAAAAAAAAAAAAGGAACTAGAAAAAAAATCACATTGAATGGTGTGACTCAGATCCAGAAAGATGAATGTCACATGTTCTCTCTCATTTGAGACTCCCAGCTCCTCCAACTTTTCAAATATGAGTAGTGCCTGTTGTCTGAAACACAAGGGGCTTGGGCACTAACGTCGGTTAGAATGCCATCTTTTTGGAGGATGCTATGTGTGGACATTACTGTTTGCTAATGGAAAACAAAACTTTTTCTGCTGTTTTGGTGGGAATGTTGAGTGGGGTAGGAGAAGCTGAGACCATGATTTTCAGAGTGAAAAATCCCACTGCAATAGACTCAACTGAATGTCTCACATTATGATTGGCAGTTTGAAAATAAGCAAGCGAGCCAGAGAGTTAAATTTGAATACAAGTGAACAGTTGAAACCCCATCAGAGTGAGTGTAGTTCATGCAACATTTGAGTCATAATGGCAGTACAGAATTATTGTTTGTCTGATATTTGAATTACTCTGGAGGTTTTCCATTTTATCTACAAAGCATGTTACTGAGGGAAAGAAGAAAATCAGAAAATCGTGTAACAGCATCTAGCCATTTTTTTTTATCTGCAAATGTAGGGAGTGAATTCTTTATCTAACTTTTTAAATTAATGCAACAAATCAAATGGCATTAGATCACTTTGTACAATTTTGAATGCAATTAATTCTGGCATTGCTAATTAGCAAGAACCTTTTATTTGAATACCTGGGGGGGGGTCATTTTTATTGTTCAAAATGCATTTTATCTTATCTATTATCTATCTATCTATCTATCTATCTATCTATCTATCTATCTATCTATCTATCTATCTATGTGTTGTACATCCTGATCTCAACCCCCCTCCTTCATCTTTTCTCAGTTCTACTCTCATGAACCCCTTCCACATTACCCCCTCTTTTTCTCCTCAGAGAAGGGGAAGCCACCATATGGGTAATAACAGCCCTGGCACATCAAGTATCCGCAGAAGTATGCAATCCTCTAAGCAGTTCAGCTATCAGAAGAGCACCTAAAGACAGAGTCAGAGACAAACCTTGCTCCAGTTGTTAGGGAACCAACATGAAGATGAACTCCATATCTGCTACAAATGTATAGGAGGCCTAGGTCCATCCCAAGCATGCTCTTTGGTTGGTAGTTTAGTCTTTATAAGCCCCTGTGAGACCAGGTTAGTTGACTCTGTAAATCTTCTTATGATGTTCTTGACCCTTCTGGTTCCTTCAATCCTTTACCTCACTCTTTAGAAAGTCTCTGAGCTCTGCCTGATATTTGCTTATGGGTCTCTTGTATCTGTTTTCATCAGCTGCTGGATGAAACTAGGACTATCTATCTAGAACTATTTGAAGATAGCTATCTCTCTGTAAGCATAACAGAGTGTCATTAATAGTTTCAGGGCTTGTCTCTCTCATGAGGTAGATCTCAAGTTGGGCCACTCATTTATTGGCCTTTATGAATTCAACCTCTGCTATATTTTTATCCCTACAAATCTTGAAGGCAAGAAAAAATTGGGTCAAAAGTTTTATAGGTGAGTTGATGTTTCCTCCCTCCATTGAAAGTCCTACCTGGCTACAGGAGGTGGCCACTTCAGTCTCCATATGCCCTACTTCGAGAGGTCTCAGCTAGGGTCCCCTCCATAGACTACTAGGAGCCTCTCAAATTCCATGTCTTTATCTTGTCCCAGAGATGTGTACCTAATGATTTCCTTTCTCTCATCCTGAAAGACCCCTGAGAGGGGAGACCATCACTCAAGTCTTGGGATATCACGGCCACCCAATAACTTGCAAGACACTGATCTTGATGCAAACCGCAAGAGGCTTTATTTTAGGATCAGCTGGCTGAGGTAGTGTAGAATGTGAGGGGTATTTAAAGGAAAAAAACACAAACCAAGAAGAGTGAATGGGAATATCAGTGGAAAGTACCAACCCATCATTTAGTCAGTCATGTGGGGAACACCCTGTACATGCTTTTCTTAGGAATTTAATCTTGCTCGACTATCTACTTTGTGGTTTGCCAGTTCTTAGAACCTAGAGCTTGTGAACTGGCTGACCTGCATTCTTGGTTCCACCTTTCTGTGATCTACTAAGTTCCTGGAACATAGCTGGCCTGGCTCCATTCTACCTGTTGGGGGGGGGGGGTTCAAAAATTTCCATTCCTTTCAATCCAGCCATTTGCCCCTATCTGTTCTCCCCACACCTGATCCCCACCCCATGCTATCCTCCACCCTCTCTCCCACCCTGTTCCTTCCCTCCATCTATGTCTCCTCTGATGTTTATTTTATTTCCCATTCTGAGTGATATTCAAGCACCTTTCCTTGACTGTTCCATGTTACTTAGTTTCTTTGAGTCTGTGGATTTGTATATAGTTATCCTGTATGTTATGGCTAATATTCACTTGCAAGTGAGGACATATGCATAACTTTCTGGGTATGGGTTATCTCAGGTTGATATATATTTTCTAGTCCCATCCATTTGCCTGCAAATTTCATGATGTTTTTCTTTTTAATAGAGGAATAATATTCTACTGTGTAGATGTACTACTTTTTCTTTATTCATTCTTCAGTTAAGGGACATCTAGGTAGTTTCCAGTTTCTGGGTATTTTGAATAAATCTACTATAAATATATGTGAGAAAGTGTCTTTCTGTTATGGTAGAGCACTTTTTTTTTTGGTATATGTCCAGGAGTGATATAGCTGGGTTTTGAGATAGAACTATTCCCTATTTTCTGAGAAACCAACAGATTGATTTCCAAAATGGTTGTACAAGTTTGTACTCTCACCACCAATGGAGGAGTGTTTCCCTTGCTACACATCCTTGCCAGCATGTGCTATCACCTGAGTTTTGATCTTAGCCATTCTGATGGGTGTAAGATGGAATCTCAAGAGTAGTTTTGATTTGCATTTCCCCTGTGACTAAGGACATCCAGCTTTTCTGTAAGTGCTTCTAGGGCATTAGAGATTCCTCTGTTGAGAAATCTTTTTAGTTCCATATCCTATTTCTATTTGGGTTATTTGGTTTGCCAATGTCTAGTTTCTTCAGGTCTGTATATAATTTGGGCATATATACCTGTCAGATGTAGCATTGGTGAAGATCTTTTCCCATTCTGTAGGCTGCCAGGTTTCTTCCTATTGACAGTCCCCTTTGCCTACAGAAGATTTTCAGTTTCATGACATCTCATTTATTAATTGTTGATAGTGCCTGAGTTATTGGTGTTCTGTTTTTTTGTTGTCTTGTTTTTTTCAAGACAGGGTTTCTCTGTATAGCCCTCCCTGGCTGTCCTGGAACTCACTCTGTAGACCAGGCTGGCCTTGAACTCAGAAATCCTCCTGCCTCTGCCTCCCAAGTGCTGGGATTAAAGGCATGCGCCACCACTGCCTGGCTTGTTTTTTTTTTTTTTTTTCAGAGTTATTGGTGTTCTGTTTAAGAAATTGTGTCCTGTACCAATGTTCAAGGCTGTTTTCCACTTTCTATTAGATTAATTAATCTGGTTTTATATTGAAGTCTTTTATGCACTTGAACTTGAGTTTTGTTCAGGTGATATATATATATGAATCTATTTGCATTTTTCTACATGTAGATGTGAAGTCACACCAGCACCATTTGTTGAAGATGTTTCTTTTTTCATTGTATGATTTTGGCTTCTTTGATAAAACTCTAAGTGTCCATAGATCCATAGATGTGTAGGTTTATTTGTAAGTCTTTGATTCAATTCCAATTATCAATCTGTCTGTTCCTACCTTTATAATTACCATGTAGTTTTTTTAAAGATATATATATATATATATATATATATATATATATATATATATATATATTTTATGTATGTGAGTACACTTGTCCTGTCACTGTCTTCAGACACACCAGAAGAGGGCATCAGGTTTCATTACAGATGGTTGTGAGCCACCATGTGGTTGCTGGGAATTGAACTCAGGACCTTTGGAAGAGCAATCAGTGCTCTTAGCCACTGAGCCATCTCTCCAGCCCTACCATGTAGTTTTTAATACTATTGGTTTGCAGTACAGCTTGAAATCATGATTAAATGATACTTCCAGAAATTCTTTTATTGTTCAGGATTGTTTTAGCTATCCTGAGTTTTTTGTTTTTACAAATGAAGTTGAGAGTTGCTCCTTCAAGGTCTGTAAAGATTTGATGAGAATTGCATTGAATCTATAAATTGCTTTTGTTAAGATGGTCATTTTTACTATGCTATCCTACTGACCCATGAGCATGGAAGAACTTTCTCTCTTTGATATCATCCTCAATTTCTTTCTTCAGAGACCTTAAGTATTGGTCACACAGGTCTTTCTTTTGTTTGATTAGAGTCACATCTAGGTATTTTGTATTAATTTTGTCTATTGCAAAGCATAGATTTTTCCCTCTAATTTAGTTCTTGGCCCATTTATCATTTGAATAAAAGAAGGGTATTTATTTTTTTTAATTTAATCTTATATCCAGCCAACTTTTCTCAAAGTGTTTATCAATTGTAAGAGTGCTCTGGTAGAATTTTTGGAGTCACTTACATATACCTACCATACTGTGTGTGAATAGGGATATGTTGACTTATTTTCCAATTTGTATCCCCTTGATGTTCTTTAGTTGTCATAGTGCTCTAAGTAGAAATTCAAGTCCTATAACCAACAGATAAGGAGAGGATGGAGAGCCTTGTCTTGTCCCCAATTTTAGTAAAATTGCTTTAACTTTCTCTTGATTTAATTTGATATAGGCTATTATCTTACTCTTTACTGCCTTTATTATGTTTGGGCATATACCATGTATTCCTGATTTCTCCAAGACTTTTAACATGAAGGGGTGTTGGATTTGTGAAAGTCATTTTCAGCCTTCCAGTTTGTTTATATGGTGGATTATGTTGATGGATTTTCATATTTTGTACCATCCCTGTATACCTGGGAGAAAGCCTACATGATCATAGTGGATGGTCATGTTTTTGATGTGTTCTTTGATTTGTTTGCAAGTATTTTATTGACTATTTTTGCATCAATCTTCATAAGAAAAATTAGTCTAAAATTCTCTTTCTTTCTTAAGTCTTTGTGTGGTTTGGGAATTAGTATGATTGCAGCCTCATAGAATGAGTTTGACAATGTTCCTTTTGTTTCACTTTTGGAGAATAATTTGAGGAGCATTGGTATTAGTTCTTCTCTAAAAGGCTGTTAGAATTCTGGGCTAAAGCCACTGGGCTTGGGCTTTATTTGTTTGGAGACTTTTAATGACTGCTTCTTTTCCTTAGAGGTTATAAAACAATTTAAATTGTTTACTTGATCTTGATTTAACTTTGGTAAATATTATCTATCAAGAAAATCATTCATTACATTTAGATTTTTCAGTTTTGTGGGGTATAGGTTTTTGAAGTATGACCTATTTTTTTTTTTTTAATTTCTTCATTGTCTGTTATGTCCTCCATTTCATTTCTGATTTTCTTAGTTTGGACACTGTCTCTCTGCCTTTTAGTTTGGCTAAAAATATGTACAGCTTGTGGATTTTTATCAAAGAACTAATTTTTGGTTTCTTGATTTTTTTAATTGTTTTATTTGTTTCTAATTTATTGATTCAGCCCTAGGTTTGAACAATTCCTGCTGTGTACTCCTCTAAGGTGGTTTTGTTATTGTTTTGCTTTGTTTGGTTTGGCTTTGGTTGTTGGTTTGGTTTGTTTGTTTGTTTGTTTTTTTGATTTTTTTTCTTTTTGTTCTACAGCTTTTGAGTGTGCTATTAAATTGCTAGTATAAGATCTTTCCAATTTCTTTATGAAGACGCTTATACTATGAATATTCTTCTTAGGACTGATTTCATTGTGTCCCATGAGTTTGGGTATGTTGTGCCTTTATTTTCATTGAACTCTAGAAAGTCTTTAATTTTTTTATTTCTTCCATGATGCAGTGATCATTCAGTACAGAAAATTTTAGTTCTTATGTGTTTGTAGGCTTTCTCTTGTTTCTGTTTTTGAGTTTCAGCTTTAATGCATGATGATCTGATAAGATAGAAAGGGTTCTTTCCACTTTGTTGTATTTGTTGAGGCTTTTTTTTTGTGAAGGACTATATGGTCAATTTTGGAGAAGGTTCCATGAAGTGCTGTGAGAAAGGTATATTCTTTTGTGTTTCTAGATGTGTTGTTGACATCTCTTACGTCCATTTGATTCGTAACATCTGTTTGTATAATTATTTTTATATTTAGTTTCTGTGTTAATGACCTGTCCAATAGTCTCTCACTATTAATGTGTGGGGTTCAATGTATGATTTAAGGTTTAGTGATGTTTCTTTTACAAACACAGGTACTCTTGCACTTGGGGCAAATATATTGAGAATTGAGATGTTGTTTGAGTGGATTTTCCCATGAATGTGAAGTGTTCTTCCCTATCTTGTTTGATTAATTTTGATTAAGAGATTATTTTGTTAGATATTAGAATGGTTATTACAACTTGCTTCTTGGGTCTGTTTGCTTGGAAAACCTTTTTCCAGTCCTTTACTGTGAGGTAATGTTTATGTTTACTGCTAAGATATGTTTCTCATATGCCCCAGAATGATAGATTCTGTTTTTGCATCCATTCTGTAAACTTGTATTTATTTGTTGTGGAATTGAGTCCATTAATGTTGAGAAATATTAATGACCAACAGTTGTTAATATCTGTTATTTTGATGTTGGTCGTGTATGTGTGTAAGTCTGTGCATGACTATATGTGCACACTTTCCTTCCTTTGTTTTCCAGGTGTAGGGTTTCTTGGTGTGTTTTGTTGGGTGTAGTTAGCCTCCTTGAGTTGGAATTTTCCTCCTAGTGTCTTCTGTATAGCTAGATTTGTATATAGATATTGTTTAAATTTGAGTATGTCATGGAATATCTTGTTTTCTCCATCTATGGCAATTAAAAGTTTTGTTGGTTATACTACTCTAGGCTGACTCTGTGGTCTCCCAGAGTCTGCAAGTCCAGACCCTTCTGGCTTTTAAAGTCTCTGTTGAGTAGTTAGGCAAAATTCTGATAGATCTGCCTTTATATATGTTACTTGTCATTTTTTCCTTGCAGCTTTCAGAATTCTTTCTTTTTATTGTACATTTCAAGTTTCGATTATTATGTAGTGGGAAGATTTTCTTTCCTAGTCTAATCTTTTTGGTGTTCTGTAAGTTTCTTGTATGTTTATAGGCTTCTATTTCTGTAGGTTGGGGAAATTTTCTTCTATGATTTTGTTGAAAATGATTTCTGGGTCATTGAGCTGAGAATTTTCTCCTTTTTGGTTCCTGTTATTTTTAGGTTTGGTCACAGATTTCTTAGATGTTTTATGTCAGGAATCTTTTAGATTTAACATTTGTATTGATTTCTTCAATAATATCTTCAATGTTCCATCTCTTGTATTCTGTTGGTGATGCTTGCATTTGTAGTATCTATCCTCTTCCCTAGGTTTTCTATCTCCTGGTTTCCCTCCATTTGTGTGTGTGTGTGTGTGTGTGTGTGTTTATTGCTTCTAGTTCCATTTTCAGGTCTTGAATAGTTTTATTGTATTTTTCTGTATTTATTAAAGGGATTTGTTCATGTCCTCTTTAAAAGCCTCTGTCATCTTTATAAGATTGGATTTAAGGATATCTTGTCCTTTGGCTATGTTAAGATATGCAAAGCTTGCTGTAGTAGGATATCTTGGCTCTGGTGCCATATTGCCCTGGCTCTTGTTGGTTGTGTTTTTATGCTAGCCTCTAGCCTTCTATTTGTCCTTGGTGTTGGCTGGATGTTCCTGATACAGAACAACTCCTCAGGGAGGCAGGCAAAGCCATTGGTCTAACAATAGATTTCAGGAGACATTGCACAGCTTGCCTCTGATGACTGTATCCAAGGTGGTCCCAGCCTTCAGAGTTTTGGGGTATGGGGTATAACCTGGATATTTATGGAACCCTGTAGTCCTCTTGGGAAGGGGCCAGGCAGAGCCATGGGTCCAGACAATGAAAGTCAGAGGACAGTAATCTGCTCACTTCTGCTGGCTGTACCCCAAGTTGTCCTTTCCTCATCTTCATTATGGCTCTTCAACTGCTTTTTTTTTTAGATTGCAAGTCATATACATAAGAGTTATTGAGGGTGGACTCCAGAGAATGTATCATAATCTGAGTCATACATGCTAGTTACAATTTTAGGAGGTTGGGGAATTTACTTGAAAAGTATTCTCCTAATCCAAGGAAAACTTGGGCTTCATTCCCATACTACCAACAAAATAAAATAAAATAAAATAAAATAAAATAAATGAAAGACACCCAGATTTAATCATTCAATGATTCTGAGTCTAAATACCATCAATCCAAAATCTGCATTTCTGTCCATTATTTCTTCTAAAAACTACCTCGATTCAAACAGTTTTACTTTTCATCCGTGAATTCCTTTTGGGTGGCCGAGAATTCCTGAGGCTTGGGGGAGGTCCTCCCTTCGTGGGGGGGGGGGTGGTCTTACAGTTTTAAGTTACATTAATGGAAACACTATTGGTGGCTACTTACAGGACTAAGGATCACCCAAGATAAATTGTATTTGAGCTCTGGAACTTCAACATTCCAACTTCTCCACAGCACTGAAGCTCTAATCAGTTAGTCAGTCTTTGAAGATGTAGCCTCCTTCCAGGAATTATCATTCATGCTAGCAATACTTTGAACGATCTGAATATACAAACCTCTGGCATTTCATAGCACATGCTTTCACATGTTTTCATTAATGCCTTGCATATTTAAACTTTCTTTAATATGGCTGATTATTTGAAAAGTTTCAGGACCTTAGAAATACTGATATGATCAAAGCACCAATGAGAAGTTATTTAAACCAGCATGACTTTACTAATAAAGAATGACACAAGGTCAATCTTTAAAAGAAACCAAATAAATAATTAGCTGTAAGTTTCAAAGGCTGACTCCCACAGAGAAAAGCTTGGAAAATGGTTGAACTGAGTCTTTGAAAGATCACCTCTCCATAAATGTATGAAATATAACATTTTCATGAATCTAGAATTAGATCAATGTCTGCTTTATCTTAGGAGGGTAATTCAGGAGAGATGACTGGCTTTCTGTAAGAACAACAAACTCCAGGCACAACCATTGTTGTGTTTCTACTTGCTGTGCTCTCTCTTTTTAGTCCCAAGTTCTGTGGAAACCTTGAAACAACTACTTAGAACCACTGCAATCATGAAATCCAGCCACTCAGCAGCAGCTGGTATGTCAGAGTGGACTTGAGATTTCCAACATCTTTATCTTTGGGATGATGTCATCATTGACTTGCCTTGTGGCTTCCTGGATATGCCCCACTCACCACTGTCTTCTTCCTTATGAAAGATATAGAAAACTTTTGAAAAATATAGAAAGTTTCTATGACCCCTAGACCCAAGCAAAAGAATGCAGACTCACTAGTCCCAAGGAAGCAGAACTGAATGTAAGATTTCAGGCCTTCACTGCCCCGATACATTCCGGGAGGAGTACATTATCCCTTAGTCAGAGGACACTTGCTGGATTAACATTCCTCAAGCCTCAGGGAAGAGAACCCACTTGTGGGTGGGGAAGGCCCAAAGCGGGAAGACACATTCCTGACCACAAAGAAAGATGCAAGTCATCTGGGTGGTCCCAGGAACTGGCTGACAGCAACATAAATGGTTGGGCAAGGTTTCATACTTACAAAAGATAAGTGTATAAGATGTTTTCCGCATGACCCTGACTAAATTTGGGTTGGGACTTTTAAAGACTTTCTACTGTTTTTATGTTATGCTTCCTTGGTTACCCACTCACCCCCCCCCCGTGGTTTGTGGTTCTGCCCTATATAACCCCTCCAATCCCAGCTGATGGGGTCAATTCCTCTGCCCCTGCGTGGGTTACGAATTGACCATCAGTCAACTGATCCAGAAATATACCTCTTGCTGTTGCATCAAGAATGGTGTCTTGTGAGTTATTGAGTGGCTGCAAATTCCTAAAGCTTGAGGGAGGTTCTCCCTTTGTGGGGGGGTCTTACACTTAGACAGGCCTCAGCTTATTTGGTCATAATTGAATTACCTCTAGTGCTTTGGTTGAAAATCATTGTCTACTGTTTATTGTTACAGCTGCCTGCAGCAATACTTGTGCAGGAAAACAAGAGAATGACTAAAAGGTTAAGAAGATCAAATGGCCATTTCATATGTGATTTGAAATGTTCTAAACCTTTCTAAGAATTTAGGAGGCCACATGCCTATACAGGCTTGAGGTGTGCTCAGAAAGGGCACAAGAAGCCCTTGTTGAGCCACTATGCAAGCAGAAATTAGAGACTAATACAAAGTCATAAACCATGAGAAAAGTGGAAGGTGTACCTGGACATACACCATCTCAGTCTTTAATAAAGCATGAGAGTTATTAGGTTAAGGTGTTTAGGGAAGTCTCTGACTAATTACTAGCTAATTACTATGTTAAATGGGCAGAGACACCAGGAGTCTCTGACAACCAAGACTACCAATGTGCTTAATTAGTTCAGTAAAGTGTATAATCAAATCAGTGGCAGAAATAGCAAATAAATAGTGATGAACTCTGGGAGAAGGGATAATGTCCAAAGCATTGTTTTTTTAATATGGTGATGGATCAGAGTGCAATAAAGCTCAGCTCAAGAATATTCTAATTAAAGATGAAATCCAGTGAATGTCACTATGATAAAAGAGCTAAAGAGAATGATCAAGCTCAAGAATGACTGGAAAATATGAGAATAACTTGCAGAATATTTAAACACACCGTGAACCCTGGAATTGTGTTATTTACTGTAAAAAGTCAGTTATGGTGTGGCTAAGCCTTAGCACATACCATTAACCCAAGAGCTTTCTGGTTGAATATTGTAAACAGTACTAAATATAGTCAACCATAGGTCATGAGGCAGAGCAAGCACCCAGTTGATAGGAAGTGAATATAGGATTATTTAAAAACGGTAGAGAGTTAAGAGTAAGTCGGGAGGATACATAGGAAAAAATAAAGGGAAATTTAGCTTAAAGGAGGCTTTTTGAGACAACATGAGAGGGGAGGGATGACTTCTTTGGTAAAATTGAACCATTGAGATTTTGTTTAAAGACAACATATAACAGTAAAGACATGTACACAATGATTCTCTAGTTTAATTAGCATAGTGACTGAAATAAAACATTTAGTGGGGTATTCAACTGAAGAGTTGATTACACAGAAGTTTCAAGTAAGGTCACTTGAGAGTATCTGCTATAACATGGTCATTTTCTATCGTAGGTATCACAGAAACAAGTTGTAGTGAGAATTTTGGTTTCTTTGAAAAACATAGGCATAATATAGGAATATATTTTTATTTAATCCAATTTTAAGCCCACCTTCTACTTTCTCATGGCTTATGACTTTGTCTTATTCTCTAATTTCTGCTTGTGGCATATGGGGCTTCTTTAGATTATCCACAGCAGCTGACTATGTTTTGCCTTGTGCTGTAGAAGGGGTATGATTTTTCCAGCTGCAGATAGTTTGTAAGATTATGTGACTTTCAGAATTCTGAGAACTCTTCAGAGGGTATATAAATGCTAAGGCCCCAAGAGAGGGGGTGGGCTGTTGATTGTTGTAGGCTGTTTGCAGTTTGTTAAGTAGTCATCAGCAAATAACAAATAACAACTAGAAAAAAATTAGATATCTTGACAGCTAAGGCCAGACTTACACCAAGGAACTTGATGCCCCTAATAATTAGGAAGTAGTCTAATGATCTGGTCACCCTTTCCCCCGCCACACCCCCAGCCTTTTTTCTCTCCTATTCAGTGTTAGGGGGTTGAAAGTGTGTAAAAGGATAGAGAAGGGTGGAAGAAAGAACTGACAAAGTAGCAAAGACAGAACATTGGGGAAATGGAGAAAGTGGTGGAAAAGGTTCAAATAATGAAAAACGCAATAATGAAGTTCATCATTTAAACAATGGTGAAGAACAAGAAAATTCAAACCAGAAAGATTCGTCAAAGTCAAGTTGACTTTGACAATGAGAAGCAAACAGCATCCTAGAACCAGGAAGACAAAAATCAGTAGCCATCTTAAAGGGGTCACCAGGGGATTAATCTTTATGTCTTGAAGTCAGAACCACAACGGGCAGAGGCAGTGGCATGGCATGAGCTCACAGCCTAGAAAAGTCAACTTTTCTAGATCCAGCAGCCTTATTCTTCAAAAATATAAAGAAACAAAAAAAGACATTTTTACGCAAATAAAAGCTAGAAGGAGTCTTTCTTAGAGGAATTGCCTCAAAACAGAAGAAGAAACATTGTACATGAGAAAACTAGACAATGCTTAACGTCCACAGGAAGAGATAGAGGGCCAGGTCGAAGTAATATGTACAGAGACAGGGACCAAGTAGGCTGAAGTAATGTGCTTCTATTGTATTCATTTTTAGAAAAGTTGACTTTAAGAAATAATGTACTAGAGTTGGAGAGTTTGCCCAGCTGATGAAGTGTTTAAGAACCTAAGTCAAGATTGATATTTCTTTTAAAAGGCTGAACACAGTGGAGTGTACCTTTGACTCTAGTCCTCAGGTGACTGAGACAGGACCACTAGGGCTCTCTAGACAATCTTCAAGTCAGCTCCAAATTCATTGTCAGTAAGAGATCACTGGGCTGTTTCAAAAAGAAAGGTAGAGAACAATTGAGGTAGATACCTGATGTTAAGCTCTGGCTTCTGCATGCTCCCACACACTCACACACATGAATATCATACACACAAGAGATACTAAACAAGAAAAATGTGGCAAAACCATGCATGGGGGAGGGGATGGAGTCCCAAGAAATATGAAAAAGAAGTCATTAGTTTTATTGATTGTGATTGTTTGTTGGCCAGAAACAAAATTTCTGATATTCTTTTAATCATTCCATCATCATTTAGCCTAATTTGAAATGCTTGGAGAAATGACCTTTCATAAGAAGAATGGATTATAATGATTAAATAAGGAATGTTGGGTTTTAAACAGACCCCAAGACAGATGATCATTGGGCTACATTTTCATCATCACAAGTCTTTCTCTTTTGAATAGATCACTTCTTTACTCAAGAGAAGAAAGCACACTTCAGGTAACAGAAAGGCCCTGGAATGTGAAGTGAGCTGTGTGATAATTCACCATCTGCAGGTGAGAAATAACTGCCAATGGAACAGATCCTGACTTGTGTTGAGCCTGACTCTAGACTGGTAACTGAAACAAACAACATCCTCACACAGATTCTCTTACTTTGTCATTTGATTGGAAGTGAAAGATGTCAAAAGTGTAACTTTAATTATTGTTTATTGCAATTATTATATCTGCCTTTGTCATATTTTAATAATCTATATGCAGATTATCAAATCCTATGTGGAATTACCTTTTTTTATGACACAAGTGTCATATTCTACCTCCACAGGCAGTTTTATAATGCAACAAATAAAATATATTTTGAACAATATGTTTATAATTGCTGTTCTTCAGGCACAAGAATTCCAGGATGCCCAAACTTCAAATTATACAAAATATCCACAAAAATTCAAATCAAACTGGAGTGGGAGGAGACAAAAGAAGTGAACAGGATGTGGCAAATATAATCAAAACACATTTTGTATGTGTATGAAAATGCAATAATGACATCCATCATTATATATAGTGAATATATTCCAATAAGAAATGTTTAAAATGTCCACACTTTAAAAGTACAAGAATCTTTGTTTTTATTGTTATTATTTCTACTTACTCATTTTACATCCTGCTCACTGCCCTCCTTCTGGTTACCACCTCCCACAATCCTTCCCTTCATTCCCCCCTCCTCTTCTCTTCTGAGCCGAGTATCCCTTCCATCCTGGCACATTAAATCTCATAAGGCATCATTTTCCACAGAGGCCAGACAAGGCAGCCCAGCTAGAAGAACATATCCCACATACAGGCAACTGCTTTTGGGATAGCTCCTGCTCCAGTTGTTTGGGATGGAAATTTCTTTTTAATGAAAAAAATCTGGCCATCTGGCCTTTGATAAAATTATATTCCCAATAAACATGTTTGCCCATTCCAAAAACCAGCACACAGCCACTTTTAGAACAGGTATAATAACAGAATATAACTGACTACTGTGTCAAAATTGATGGTACTTGGGGATGTTCTTACTAATTATTTAGAGTCTTACATTCGTTAAAAATGCAAACAAATATAAACCAATTAGTATTATAAATAGAGTTGGAATAGCTTCAATACCAACTCAATTTATTCAGAAGTATTTCAAATTAGCAAAAGAAATTGAGTAAGCCAGGATATATTCATCAGAAACACCGAGTACACAAATAGCAAGCAAAAATCCATGTCCTACACCACTGAGGCTTAAAAGAACCATCAGTCCATTGATCACTTAGATGCAGCTACTTATTTATTATAAGAAAATAAACAGCTGTCTCTAGATTTTGCCATGGACATTCAAGAAAGAAAAGCTCTTTTGTATGAGGCAAGAACTGACCATGACCATTTGACTTAAAAACATAGCCTTTGAAATGATGGAGTTTCTTCTTTGTGATGCCATGGATAAGAAGAGTCAGAGTTACCAAGATCAATAAGAAAGAAATGAGACTCTGTGTGTGATGCACAACTGTAGTTACAGACACTGAAGAAAGAACACAGGAGTGCAGGGCTGAACTGGATACTGTCACAAAACAGTAACTTGGCTTAGAGGTTGACCATTATACATCAAGATAATGGGAAATGATGATTGTTTAGGTACTGTAGCTTACAAGAAGAACAAGTCAGGCCTGAGTTTTTGTTACAACATGGTAGAGTCAGAGGAGGAACTCCTGCATGGAAGCAGAAGCTTGTTTGGTTGGAAGTTCTGCTCATTCATAAGCTGAAAGAGAAGGGTCACCTACATTTCCCAAACATTTTTGCCCATGTGTAGAACCTAAGCTTATGTGAGGTTAAGATCTAATGGTGATAGAAGTTAAATAACAGTTGAGTCAGCCTCACCATCAAATTTATACCACAGATCTGTATCTTATGACTCAGACTTTCCCTTCTTGCATCCTTTCATTCACTTCTACCTCCTACTGACAACCTGCTATTCTTATTTCTAGCATCAAAGATTAATTTCATCTGCTTAACACATCCCATGGCATATATTTTCTTGTGTCTAGATTTTTTTTTGACTCAAATAATGCTTTTAAAAATGCTCGTTATAGAGCAGGAGAGGTGTCTCAATGATTAAGAGCATTTGCAATTTTGAGGACCTAGGTTGAGTTCCCAGAACCCATATGGTGTTTTACAGCCATCCCCAACTCTAGTTGCAGAGATCTGTTGCCTCCTGCTGTTCTCTGTGGACTCTGCATACATATACATACATGCATGCAAAACAGTCATATGCATGAAAATTGGTTTAACTTATTTTATAAAATTATCTTCACATGTTAAAACACTTTGTGTTTATAGGAACTTGGATAGATCATGGAAAGTTTATACTCCATGCTTGGTCCACATGCTATGTGCTTTCAGAGTACATTGGTTCATGAGGCTTAGAAGAGACATTTTCATTCCAAGAGTAAGAAATCACGATATAAAGGCTTGGGAATAATTTTCTTTGTCTTGATTCTCTCCATTCCTTTTCAGCCCTTTGGGTGGCTGCATGAGCCTTTGGCTGCTTGAATTGATGTCACCTCTCTTCAGTGTTCATGTAAACCTTTTCTTCACTTTCATCGTGGCAACTTTTCTCTACAATTATTTGTACATGTCTTGGTTTTTAAAGGTAATTAAAGATACCAGCTGACAAAAAAAAAAGCAGATTCAGATTTTTTTCTTTTGAGTGTGTAGGCTTTCTGCTGTAGCAAGCTATAAGTGTCCTTAATTCTTTGTTATCAGACATCTATTATTTAAACGTTTAGACCTTCAATTTTCCCTCTCTGAGGATCAAGCTTATATTATCTCAGAAACTGAAATCTTAAGCCAGACGATTTGATAAGTAATTGGTTACAACTCATCTCTGAGTACAGATGTTTTCTACAATGTCAATTATTTTTTAGCCTCTGCTCAAAGATTTTCTTTTGATAAAGACCTCTCTCTCTCTCTCTCTCTCTCTCTCTCTCTCTCTCTCTCTCTCTCCCCTCTCTCTTTCTTTTGTCATTGAGAAATGTATTTAGTATCTCTAAATTTTACATATACTGTCTATTGAAAGAATTCAATTATATTTACTATAGTGAGGCTTAGCGGATCAGACTGGAATATATCTTATAGATATTTGTCCTTTGCCTCTGCCATGCTGTGAGTTGTTCAGTGTTTATCTCTCCCTCTACTGGCTGAAAATTCATTCTTTTATAAAATATTATTGATGCATTTTTTTCTTGAATTTACATGCACCTTGTGTGTGCAGGAGCCAGCAGAAGCCAGAAGAGAGTGTTAGATTCCCTTGAACTGGAATTAGAAGTAGTTGTGAGCTACTCTGTGGGTGCTGGGAATTGAACCCTGGTCCTCTCCAAAACCAGCAAGTTCTCTTACCCACTTACACATACCTCCATCTACTTGGAAATTTATACTTTAGGGCCCAGTAACCCCATTATTTATAGCCGTTTTAGTCTGCTTTTTAGAAATGATAAATCTGCCTCTATTTCCAGGCCTACTTGCTTAGCCAACTTCTCCAGCCCCTATTTTAATCAATAGATTTTTACATTTTCCCCCTCAATGTTTAATTGTCTCTGAAGATGATGCTGTTTCACCATTTATCTGATTCTAAATCAACTTTTCAAGCCAGCTGTCTATCACTAAGCTATATATTTCTTTTACCTTCACTTCTTATATATTTTGTTAATTTTTTCCATTCTCAATTACTTTGACTCTGATTAAGCATGGTTTTGTAGAGTAGATGATAGTAGCAGCAGCTACAGTCAATAGCTTCTGAGGTAGATTTGTGTAGTTCTTAGTGTGTGAGTCAGAATGCACATCATTTGACAGTGGGCTAATACTGTTTACTAATCTTCAGAATATGTCTTTTTCTGCCAATCTGCTCTAGTTACTTCAATCCCAGGATCTGAAGCTCTTGTTTCTTCTCTATTGCCCATCTAAACTGGCTTTTGGAGACACCTGACTCTCCTATTTTTACCTTATCAACCTATCTTCCACTTTCTTCCCTCATTTTCTTTGATTCCTTGAGAAGGGGCCCTTGACAAGTCCTGGCTTAAAGTCTGAGCTAGCTTTGGCTTCTGCCACTCATTTATTTCCATTTTCTCCATTTCACTCTTAGCATGGTTTCTATTCACCGACCAAACTCAGCTCCATGCTTACATGAACAAAAATATGTAAAATATAAGAAACATGTTTCCTTGGTGTGGTGTGAGGACGTTATGTGGTGCACTTATATCCAACAGAACTCAAACACGAACATTTACTGTAGTCAACTACAAATCGACAAAAATTTATTGGAATTAAGCCAATACTAATCTCTCAGGACCATAAAACAAACTCGGGAAATGAACTGTGGCCCCGAACCAGAATGTTATAGAGCTTTTAAGCCAGAAAACCACAAACACTGCCAAGTTGCAGTTACATTTTTTTTCATCATTAGGATTTAGGGATAGGTGACTTACCTAAGAACATATCTTTCTGGTTCAATTATCTGTTCCATTGGTTGGTTTAATAAACTGTGGCTGGTGGCTTGCCTAGCCCTCATGTCACAACTTGCCAATCAAAATGTCAGTTACACATATAACATCTCTACTAAGCATGATGTCAGTTATGCAGGAAGGTCTCCAGCACTTAAACTTTGACCCCTATTTAAAATGGAAGTTTTATCCAGAATGGCTTTGGTTTTGTCATTTCTTACAAGGCAACACTATTAGGTTTATGGTGCTTATTTTTTAAATTCATCATTATTATTTTGTGTGTATCAGTGTCTAGCTGTCCATGTCCCATGTGTATGACTGCCATCTACAAAGGCCAGACAAAAAGGGTTAGATTGAGTTACAGATGACTGTGAGCTACCATGTAGGTGCTGGGAAATGAGTCTGGGTCCTTTGGCAGAACAGACAATGCCCATAACCACTGTCTGTAGTTAGAGTTATGGTATAGATCTGTGCCTAAGATGATAGAGATGGAGACATAAACCAAAAAATAATATAACATGGGAAGGCTAATCCAACAGCAGAGGTTTTCTATGATGGGTGGACCTTGATGCTCTTATATCCCTGAAGGTCAAAGGAAGTGGCTGAAACAAGGAGGTAGGAGAAAGCAAGGTGGCAGGTTGTAGGGAGGTCATTATAAATGGAGACATGGTGAATTCACAGGCCACCCACTGCAGTGGAGAGCATATAGGAAACATGATAGCAAGAGGGAACATGTCATTGACAGGGACTTTGCTAATGACCATAAAGACAGTAAAAGGCCACAAATGATAATTATGTAAGAGAGTGGAGCTAGATTTACAAGTGGTGGTAGAGTAATGGAAATGGTGACTATAATCGTCATGAGTTGCCTCAGACAGTTTTATTCTGCATTTTTATCCAGCTCTTCTCTACACTCAGACAGCAAATCACAAGTTTCACTGTAAACAGCAGCAACAGAAGAAGAAGAGAAAGAAGAGAAAGAAGAGGAGGAAGAGGAGTAGGAGTAGGAGCAAGAAAATAATGATTCTTTTATGTTAACTGAGAAAAAAATCATTCATTTGTTTTAGTCTCCAAACAATTCAACATATGTTTCTCAGAGGGTAAGGGCGATAATGTTTTTCTATGTCCTTCCTTCTTCCATTTCCTTCCCATCCCCTCCCTTTCCTAGTTCACCTCTTCTTTCCTCCTCTTCCCCTTTTCTTCTTATCCCCATTTTCTCCTGATACAGAGTCTCATGTATCTTAGGCTGACCTGGAATTTCACACTCTGTGTAGACAAGGCTGATGCTGACCTCATTATCATTCTCCCACCCCCACCCCCATTTCTTAGATTATGGGAGTGCTGCACCAGTATTCCCATCTTGCATTTCTACAGTTCTGTGGATGAAAAAAAGTGGCTGAATCAATCATTTCAAGTCTCTTTGTGAAAGTTTAAAATATTGTCAACCTCCATATCACACTTTGTCATTCTTTATTTAAAACTTTATACCCTGTGTAAGGAGGTGCAGATGTATCTTAAGCAAGATTAGAGATCATTTTTATGCTTTCTAAAGCCTGCAGTGCTGCCCTGTTGTGTCTCACGATCTCCTGCCTGTTACTGCAACTTGCTGAACTGCTTTTCACTGCTGCACTCTGCACAGCTCACTACCTCATCAAGCTGGCTTACTCCTCTCTATCATTGAGGTTCTTCTAGGGACAGGTACTTCCTAATTTCTTCCATGCTCCAAGAGCCATTCACGAATGCTGCTACCACTCCAAGTACCTCATTACAGTTAGCAATGACCTTTGTTGTGTACAGTAGAGTAGTGATTCTCAAGGGATGGCCCAGGGACTTGCAAAATGAAATTGTATCTTTCTCTGTGTATATGTGTATGTGTGTGTGTGTATACATATATACAGAGTTTGTGAATGGCTCTTCTCTGTGTATATGTGTACGTGTGCGTGTATATATACATATATACAGAGTTTGTGAATGGCTCATCATTATTACACTTGAGTTTACTCAAAACACACTCCAAAATAGTAGCATTTGTATATTTGTTTGTTTAGTGAGGAAAAAGAAGTGAGCTTGAAATACTTTATTAAAAATTGAGAAGCTACTAAAATCATCTCTGTATGTTAGAATATTAACAAGCTTGAAGTGTGTGGAAGTTTGAATGGCCTTGAACTGCCAAAATGCAGCATGTTTGTTTGGTTTGGTCAGCAAACATATTTTGTTAAAATTCACTTCAGAATTTGGTGACAGAGGTGTCACTATATTCTAGGTGAAATCATGGTCATCATTTAATGCAATTACATACTGATTGGCTTCCACTAATTTTTTTTAAATTGTTCTGGGTCTGAGTAACTATTTATAGTATACATCAACATTTCTCAACCTGTGGTTTGCACAAGACCTTTGGAAAGCACAGATATTTACATTACAAATCAGAACAGCAGCAAAATTATAATTATGAAATAGCAACAAAAATAATTTTATGCTTGGGAGTTGCAACAACAAGAGTAACTGAATTAAAGGGTCACACCATAGGAAGGTTGAGAACCACCGGTTATGCATATATATGCTGTATATATGTATATGTTTATGTATATGTGTATATATACACATATACTCACACATATATGTATTGTGTATGTGATATCTAATATATATGACTAAACAACATAGATATTTCCAATTATTCAGCATGATTGTATTTTCTTTTCTTTTTTTAAATTATCAAATCATAATTTTTTACTTTTTAACACAGGGGTTATAAACACAAAAATGCAGGATGTGGGGAAGGGGATGACACAGGAGCATAGGTGTTCAGGGGAAATACAGATATCTTTCAGAACAGGGTATAAGCTGGGTGAAGGTTCAGGGGGTCAGGTCACTATGACTCTACCTATGATTCACTTGAGCATGATTGTATTTTGAATGCACAAGAGAAAATGATATATGGATCTTACCCTTATAAATTTAATTATTGACATGAAAAACTGCAAATAATGGTTCAGAAATTTATATTGCATTGTCCTAGTAGGGTGGCATGAAGAAATAAGTTCATATTATAGTTTGTATGTTAGCTACAAGTAAATGTATGTAATTTAGTTTTATGGTACATATACAAAATGTCTCAGTAAAGATAAGAAACACATACTACAATCTGTGAACCTTTTGACCTGCTTTACTCAAGGCTTGTTGTCTTGTTATATTTATAAATTTTTGGGTAACCTGAGCTGACTGGGGTCCCAGGAGACCTCCAGCTTATCTGGTCATCATATAGGAAGAGAGTTTCATTTCTATATTGTGCATGCCACTCACCTTGGGCCAGTTCAAGGAACAAAGGTTTTACCTCTTCTCACCCTACCAGTTGTAGATGACCTTGACATCTATCCTAGTGGGAGGAACCTTCAGAGTCAGGTTCTTGAAAGCCACTGGCCATCTGTCTTCCCTGGAACCACCTTATGCAGAGTCCTTGTGTTCTCACACAAACCCCAGGTAATAGAATGCTTGAACTTACTCTTGACAATACTAACTGTTGAAGAATGCTTTCCACTGGTAATCCTAATACGATTCCAGGGAGCTTGGAATGTGCTTCTGAACATACTGGAAAAAAGGGAAAAACATAGGGAAAAAAGGATAGCCACTTATAGGATGGAACCCAGTTTCAAGCCACTTGCTGGATTTTTCAGACAACATTGTATGGTTGTGATGTGTGGGGTGATGTGTATGAGGATGCAGACAGCACAGATCTGTTAAGCTATTATGACTTTGACACCACAGTGTGGGCTGATGTTATTAAAGGCTTGGTATCCACGTATGTGCTGATAGGAAGAGCTGGGTGCCTTAAGAGTTTAGGTTTACCTGGAGGGGTTTTGATCATTTAAAAGTTCCTTCAGAGACGACTGTGGAAAACAGGTCTCTCTTCTTCTTTCTGATATGAACTTCTTCACCATAGAGAGAGAAGATTTTGATGTACCAATTGTCATTGTCACTAGGATGTGCTGCCTCATCACAGACCCAAATACAATAAGGCCAATGAATCATGGTCTGCCTAGGGGATGTAACTTGTATGTAAGCTTCTAGTTTTGACTCACTGAAGCAAGAGCCCAAATTGCTACATTGGAAGAAAGTCAAGAGCTTTAGAAACTCACATGGGAAAGGTGTAATCACTCAACCCACCTGTGACAGCTAACTGTAACCCCCATCAGATCTCTGCTCTGGATGAATTCCACATCCACAGTAACACAGACAAGGGAGCCTAAGAGTCAATGTATCAACCCGAAAAGTTGTCTGATAGAAGATGTTGTTGCAATAGTATGAAGGCTGTAATAATATGGCTATACACAATTGAAGTACTGATACTACTGTGTAAGAGTGGGGATAGCAAATATGGATATACTCTGACTTTTGACTGAATAACTACATTATATGAAGAAGTGTATCAGAGTTAATCACTGTCAGTGGATAAGAAAGTTTACTGTGTATCAATCATTAAGAGACTCAACAAAATCTGCTGGTTTTTTAAAGTTGTTTTTCTCTCAACATGAATGTATCCCATTCTGTTTTAAGATGTCTTATTACTTACAGGAGATCTCATAGCTTTCATGTGAAAATGTCTATCATAAATGTCCTTGCATTTTCTATTCAGCTTACCATAGAAGCCCATATTGCCATTCAGTGTTGTTTGTGGAAACTTGAAGACCAGGATTGACTCTGATGTGTGTGAAACCCTAATATTCTCTTTATCCTTCCTTGCTTACATGCTTGGAAGCAAAGGAGCCATCAAGGTAATAGTCCTGTCTCTTACATTTTGCTGCAAGGCTCATTAGCATGAATTTCTTATAGTGAATCCATGCATAGCATCCAGTGTGAAGATATTGTAAAGGTTTCTGCATTATTCTCTGAGTCTTACCATTTTAATGTCATCTTTACTGACCTCTGTTTCAGTCTCATTGTCAGACATAATTGCTTCTCCACTTCAAGAGAGCTACATAGTTACCAGCCCAGATTCTAGAGTCAGGGCTACCTTTATTCATACCAGCTACACAATCTTGGCTAAATAATTAACTTTCTTCCAACTACAGGAGATTTGGAAAAAGCTTCTTTACCAAATGATGCTTTACATTATCTTTTCATTACTATTTTCAACACATAACTAAGCAGGTAAGACGAAGTCTCTCTACCTTAAGTATTTGAATATATGTCCATGTATGTGAAGAGATCACCCTTGTGTGTGTGTGTGTGTGTGTGTGTGTGTGTGTGTTAGCCTGTGGAGACCAATTGTTTCTATTTTATATCTTCCATAGTTAACCCCCAGGTTATATTTATTTATTTACTTATTAAGTGATAAAAGTAAAAGGCCCCCCACTCAGCATAGAGCTGTACTGCACTGGCTGGCCAGCAAACCCCAGATTCTCAGCTTCACCATGATCGGCTTTCATATGTGATGTTGGAGTTTCAGCTCTACATGAATCCCCAGATTTATAAAGAAAGTTTTCACCAACTTAGTATCTATTTTTTTCGTTTTGAAAAAATTAATTTTATATTTATTTCTTTTATGTACACATGAACATGGGCACATATGTGTCATGCTGCACATGTGGAAGTCAGAGCATGACTTTCAGGAGTCAATTCTCCCCTTCAGCTATATGGATCCCAGGGAATCCAGCTCAGGCCACCAGGCTTGGTGGTATCTTTCTGGCACCTGATGTTTCTTTCAAACACAAACCAAAGCAAGAAGGAATTAAATAGCTTGCAGGTAGTCACAGAGCCAGTAATGGCAGAGTCAGCTTTTAATACCATGCTGGCTGTTCTAGAGTCCATGCTTATGATGTTAACCTGGCTGACCCCTGGCATGCCACCAGAACACACTACTGCTCTGATTTTGTAAATGTTTCTCCCATCAATTCATCCTGGTGGGTAAGACAGTCATCATAGTAGCTTACTGTTTTGAACAGAACCAATTACAGCTTCAGCTCCAGTGAAACAATGGGCTTTCTCTTAGCAGTCACCTCGCTCTTATAAAGCCTTTATTGATCTGTTTAGAGACTTTTTGTTTATAGTTAGGTCTTAGTGCTACTTTATACCCATCTAAATAGAAAGCTATACGACCATAAGGAAGATTCGTAGCCCTGCCATGGAGCAACATATCAAGAAAACTGACTTAGCAGGAGAATAAAGGGTTTTTATTTTGTTTATTGACTTATTGATTTGAACAATAGGAGCGTAGGTAATAAAATAGATTTTAAGCTTTACACACATGGGAGAGAGAGAGAAAGAGAGAGAGAGAGAGAGAGAGAGAGAGAGAGAGAGAGAGAGAGAATAGAGAATTTTGGCTCCTCTATTTATCAGTAGCTTATAAGACTCAGCTTCTCAAGTTTAAAATGGAGAAAATAATTACTACTTTGAAGGCATTCATGGGAGGGTGAAGGAAGATAATAGATATGAGGTAATTAACACAGTGTTTGGCACCAAATAATTATGATTTATTAGGCCCTAAGTATGTGACAGCTACTAGGCTCAGCCATTCACAGGCATTATCAAATCACATCCTATGTGTCATAAACTCTCATTAACTTGAAGTTCTTATTATTATTGATGGAGGTTTTTTAATAGCAGGACATTCAGTCATGACTTTCTCCCGCTTTTTTTTCAGATCCTTTAAAGTCCACGGGCACACTGGATTTGGATGAAACTAATTTGTTAGAGTTATGCACTTCAGAATAAGGTTTTATGGGAAGTATTGATCAAAAGAGCTGTAATCTAAAATTTGACCATGAGAAATAAATGACAGGACAATGATACCAGTGAGTTACCAGCACAGAGAACACAGTGGGAAGATGCTTAGATGCTTGTTGCGCACTGCCAGTCTTTGCCAGACTTTTTTTTTTTTTGACCATCCATATCTTTCTGATATAACATACTGAAGGTGTATATATGGCCTTCTTTTTTCTGTGCTAGCTTGCCCAGAATTCAATCATCTCTTATAAGATGGGAGATGGAGAAAAATAGGGCAAAATTAAGTTTCCCACTAGGTGGCAAAAAGGCACTGTGTTGATATGTGCCTTCTCTGTGTAGCAGAGAAATGAAGGAAGAAAAAAAGTGGCATCAGTGCAGGCTGCTTTGGCATGAAAAATACATATAAATGTCTTTGTTAGTATAGATACATATTCCTGAATATTTTGCCTTGGGAGAGAAATTAACTTATAATGATTATAAATCATAAAGCATAAGCAAGATGGAATTCTTGAGGTAAGTCAGATTGGGGAACTTAAAAACATGTAAATGTTTAGCATTATCTTCGTGGGAGACAGAGTAAAAAATTCCAAATTGCTACTTTGAGGGCATGTCTGGCTGGCTTCAGCCAGCTGAAGTGTCTCCGGGGTCTCCTGTTATTCAATTTGGCAACTGAATGTGATTCTGGCAGTGAGGAGTCATGAAGTACCTGCGGCTCCCTCAACTCCATTTGTAATTGTTTAAAAGTGTTTCAACATTTCTCAAATTTCTACAGTTCCTTTTACTTCTTCTTCTTCTTCTTCTTTTTTGTTTTAATAGCTTATATTTTGTAGCCCCTGGGCCAAGAGTAGAGCTAGTATGTAAGCACAAAACATTTCTTAGGTGTTCTAATTCTCTGCCCAGGGTAGCATGATATGAACTGGGCCAGAAAAATTATATTTTCTTTCTATTAATTAATTTACTTATTCACTTTACATTCAGATCTCAGCTCCCCCTCCCAGTCCCATCTCATACTGCCTTTCTCCTCCTTCTTTTCGTCTGAGAAGAGGGGAGGTCCTCTCTGGGTACCATCCCACCCCAGCACATTAAGTCACTGCAGGACTAGGTTCATCCTCTCCCACTGAGTTCAGACAAGGCAGCCCAGTTAGGAGAACAGGATCCAAGGTCAGGGAACAGAGCCTGAGACAGCCCCTGCTCCAGTTGTTGAGGGAACCCTCATGAAGGCATGAAGATTAAGCTGCATATCTGCTACATATATGTGCATGAGGGGCTTAGGTCTAGCTCATGCATGCTCTTTGGTTGGTGGTTCAGTCTCTGGGATCCCCCAGTCATTTATGATAGTTGACTCTATGGTCTTCCTGCAGAGTTGCTATCCCTTCCAAGTTCCTTGATACTTTTCCCTATTCTTCCACAAGACCCCAGAGCTCTTTTTGAATGTTTGGCTGTGGGTTTCCGCATCTGTTTTGGTCAGCTTCTGAGAGGAGCCTCATAGAGGACAGTTACAATGGGCTTCTGTCTGCAAGCATAACAGAGTAACAGTAATAATGTCAGGGAGTGGTTTTTCCCCATGGGATGGATTTCAAGTTAGGATAGTCATTGGTTGGCCATTCTTTCATGTGGCCACAGAAATTCTTAGTATTCATGAAGAATTCCAAGGCAAGCTGTAGACTTCTTTCCCTCTCTGCCATGAGAACATCAATAGAAATAGGAGTGGAGTGTGGAGTGTGGAGAGAAGGGTCTTTTCTTGCCTATTTTAACAATTGAATGAAAACTTGATTGGGCAGTGTGGCTGAATGAAACAATTAGCTAGTATTCACTTTGGAGGTGATCCCAATTCACCATTTCTGTCCTCAATTTTCCTATTTGTTAAATGAAAGCAATAATAGAATTTTATTCAGAATGATGGTCTGAAGATTAAGTGAGCTGATACCAATAATTAGAAATAATAATAGGATATATGCATATGTGTGTGTGTATGTTCGTGTGTGTGTGCATGTGGGTAACAGCCTCTGAGTGTTTGCACCAGCCAATGAGTGATGAAATAGTATTTAAACATGAAATGAAGATCTATGTTAATGCATTTTATCTAAGAAATTGACAGTCTAACATCATCCTCCCTTTCCTCTAATGAAGTGGTTCTTAACCTTCTTAATGCTGTGTTCATTTAATGCAGTTCCTCCTGTTTTAATAACCCCTAAACTATAAAATTATTTTTCTTTTGTTGCTACTTTAAAACTGTAATTTTGATACGGTAATGAATAATAGTGTGAATATCTGAAATACAATATACCTGATATGCAACTCCTGTGCAAAGCTGACCCAGCCTCCAAAGGGGTCGGTTGAGACCCACCGTTTGAGAACTGCTGCTCTAGGGTCGGTTACTTATACCCACACACCAGATAAAATGCCAAAGTGAAGCGTAAGGGAGAGACATGGCTTATTTCATAGAATGCATAGCCTGCAAAAAGCCCTGGATTCTTTCCAAGCAGGGAATAAACTGGGTGTGGTGGCTCACACCCTCAATCCCAGCATTCAGGAGTTGAGTTTCAGTGTTATGCTTTACTACAGAAAATTAAGCAAAACAACACACTTGGAGAAAACTAACAAAATAAAAAGTATGAACAGATATGAAGATATTTTGTACATGATCAGGTACAATTCAGACACCTTTTATTATATTTCAATAATTGGGAAAGCTGTGGTCATTTCTGATTGGGAACACATTACACAGAACTCTCTAAGCCTCTACTCTGGTTTTCTGTGCTGTGATTACACGCAAACACACTACCATTCCCTGTGGACCCATTCTGACAATTCCAAATATAGCCTCCACCATGTAGCTGTGTTCTCAGGCCTCAGCTAGCAAGGCCACCCTATTTACATTTGTTGTTTTCTTCTAGTTTCTCTGAGTCTCAGCCTGATTTCTTATTTTTTGTATGACATATGTTTATTTTTATATGGCTTTTTCCAATGAAATTTTAATAAAAAAATAAGATCCTTGAGGGTTGAGGTGTTGTTTGTATTTCTGCCCTGTAAATTCTCACAAACAATTCCTCATAAAGTAATAGAAGGTGGATATGAATGATCAACTACATTGTATGGATAGATGGAAATTTCATGATGAATTCAGTTACTTTGGGGACTAGAAAGATGGCTTAATAGCTAAGTATACTCCTGTCTGTTACACAGACCCAAGTTCAGTTCCCAGCCCATGTGTTCTGCATCTCACAACATCCTCCAGCTCCAACTCCAGGGTATACACACCCTCTTTTGGACCTTAATGATGGAGACCTGCTACCATATGCACATTCCCCTTCACATACATAATTAAAAAACAAATCTTTAAAATTACTCGATTGATACAGTAAATAAATGCCACTGAAGTAAATGAATAAAGAATGACTGGATAGCCAAGTGGTGAGAGAACAGAAGGAATAGAGGGGATGGTCGATCCTGAACTCAGCTACAGTGGTTCTCAACCTTCCTAATGCTGCAGACCTTTAATACAGCTTCTCATGTTGTGGTGAACCCTCAACCATAAAACTACTTTTGTTGCTACGCCATAACTGTGATTTTGCAACTGTTATGAATTGTAATGTAAATATCTGATGTGCAGATGGTCTTAGACAACCGCTGTGAAATGGTCATTTGATGCCCCCAAAGGAATTGAGACCCTCAGTTGTTGTGGCCCGTGCTCTGCCTCAACGCTTTTGTTAAGCTAAGTGCTCTGGTCAAGAGAGAGAGTGTTGGGCAAGTCTCAAGTCTCTCCTAGTGAAGGGAATTCTGAGGTATTTATATACACAAGCAGGAGAACACAGGTGAAAACACTTTACCACGTGCACCATACAGCTGAGGTCATTAAACAGCAAAACAAGCTATGTGGGATAAACAATATATTTATCAGAGTGTGCTTCAGCTGTTATAGGCTTTTGACAACCAAGTCTTTCATCAGGGTATATGGTTCCAGATGGCTGCAAAGTTGATCTAGCCGCTTTCTACTAAAGTCGGCTTCCAACACTCAAGTTTGAGAACTGCTGCTCCTGGAATCCATCTATGTCTGTGTCTGCAGAGGCGGTGTGTTTATTTACTTAGCTGTTGTTTATTGATCTGTGTGTTGGTTCAAGAATCTTAGGAAGTTTAAATCTCAGTGTAACAAGCAGACAATGAACAAATAAACGAGTCAAAGAATAACATTAGCAGGTAATCCATGACACCTCCTGAATTTCCCATGAGAGCTAGGGAATCTAAACATTACAGCAGAGAGAGGTAACTGTCCATAATGCTCCCAGGTGGTGTGTGTGGAGAAGTCACACATTTCATGTGATTTTAATGTGATTTGACTACTCTTTGTGTCTATTGATTAAAATTACAGGCAGTCATGAGTCCTCTTCCCTAAGGCATCATGTCTGGTATGTTGATAATTATTTTGCAAATAAAATAATGAAGATGACAGCATTAGAGCAATGGAATGGAGGTTGTGGGAGATTTGGCAAAATCCTTCTGGAGATGGTTCAGTCACACACATACACACACACACACACACAAACACACACACACACACACAACACACAGACAGAGACAGGGAGAGACAGGAAGAGAAAGAGAGAGAAAACAGGCTAATAATGAGGTTTTAGGGACAGTGTGGCAGCATCAAGGAATTATTGGCAACTATGTTGATGATTTTGTTTATTTCATGAATGAAAACACATCAGTTTTAAGCCAAGGGGTAGCATGATTTAACCTGTCATGATCTAGTATCTCTGAGAATTCTGAGAAAAGGGGTCCAATGAGAGGCAACAAAAGAGACAATGCAGGTAGCAAGCTACTGAAGTGGTCTCCATGATGGTAATTTCACCACAAGGATAAAATAAGTTTGGGATTCACGCTGGCAGCATTGGACCCAGACAGGTTTCTTTGTTGAAGTGAGTGAGATTAAAAAAATTGTTGAAGCCAGGCAGTGGTGGCGCACGCCTTTAATCCCAGCACTTGGGAGGCAGAGGCAGGTGGATTTCTGAGTTCGAGGCCAGCCTGGTCTACAGAGTGAGTTCCAGGACAGCCAAGGCTATACAGAGAAACCTTGTCTCGAAAAAAAACAAACAAAGAAAGAAGGAAGGAAGGAAGGAAGGAAGGAAGGAAGGAAAGAAAGAAAGAAAGAAAGAAAGAAAGAAAGAAAGAAAGAAAGAAAGAAAGAAAATTGTTGAAGATGATTGCCAGGTTCTGACCTGATAAACAGGTGAATAATGAAGATGTCCATTGGGAAGGAAGGTCAGGCAGAAGTGTGGGAAACACTAGAAGGCCCATTGACCACACCAGTCATTCAGGGCAGGAAGCCACTAATCCTTCTACATTACCTGTCAAGAGTAATACAAAGCATGATTCTGAGGACTTGAGAAAATGGTAGCTTGTAGAATGCAGATCAAAGCAGTCCCACCTTCCAAAGACTCCCACTCTTCATCTTCAAATTAAATGTCCACTAAACATTGGCTTCATGTCTCTTATGGCATATTACACAGTGAACTTATTTAGCAGTTTTAACATCATCTATGTAGACTATGAGGCTTTGTGGGGGATGGATAATTTACAGTTCAGTCTTAAATCGACACTATACCAATATCACAGTTGATGCTCAAAATGAATGAGCAAATAATTGAGAATCTAACATGAATAAAAGGGAGAGTAACACACATCTCAGATCTCCTCTATATGACAGTATTTGGTCTTGATCCTGTAGTTATTAAACATTCAAAAGAAAGTCCATATAAAGGATCAATTGAGATGTGAAAGCCTTTCTGAAAATCCAGGTATTAGGATTCTGAAGATTCTGAGGGTTGGATTTTATAGTAAGTGGCTTTTATGTTTCAGAAGAATAGTTATATGATTCACCAACTCAAACCTCATCCTTATTCCCAGAGATCTTATATATGAAATGATGGCACAGAACAGGCTATGTCTGTCTGGATAGCTGCAGCTTGTCTCTGGAACTCGTCATGTCTTTCTTGTTGAACTTCAGATCTTCTTAAGTATGGATAGAGAGATGGTTGAAGTCAGTGTTTTAGGTCTAGACTGGGAGTATTGGTATCTCTTTTCACATCCCCTTTCATTGTTGTTACCCACTTCTTTGCATCATCAAATGAATTCTTGTCTAGTTGCTGGGTAGATTCACCTCTAGGCAGGGAAGCATCAAATGGCCTTGCATTTATTACCTCCATTGTGTCATTGTATTATTATAGCACAATGATAGCTGATGGGAAAATTCTAGCCTTGGCTTTTGTCTCATTCAAATTCTGAGTGTCCTATGTGTATTACAGGAATGCATGGCAGCCATGTGTATCCAAGAGATAGAGTTCGAAAACTCTAACAGGAAGCATGGGATCTTGTTAGGTTGTAGATTCTTTTATAGCATCAGTCAGAGAAAAGAGTTGTTAATCATTTCCAAACTTCTGTTGGCTGATAGCAATCTAAGTAATGCTCCAGTTACACATTGTATAAAAAGGCTTTGAAACAATGGGGCCAAGCAACATCCAGACTGAAGGAGAGGGTCCTTGAGGGCACTTGATTATTAATTGGGGCCTGATAGTTTATCAGCTGTACTCACAGCTGTACCATAATTTAGTTTCCATATTGTCAAAAATGTGCCCACCTTTTGAGATCTGAAGGGAGTATTCTGATAAAACTTTTTCATGCATTAATAGCAATATATACTTGTGGCATTTGTGTATTTTCATGTATTGTTTCATTCACTTAGGCTTCTTTCATATTCAATACAAATATGACTGGTTTCAAAAGAAATGCATCTTAGTGTTTTCCCAAAGCGATGAGAATTTTCAAATGAACTTTTTAAATGAAATTATCCTATTTAATTCCTCTCCTGCAACTTTTCCTGCTTACAGACCCATGCCGTATTCTGACATCAGGGCATGCTTAATAATGCCTTAAGAAGCGTTCCAGCCCAGCTCTCTGATCATGCTCCTGCTTTGCTATGCTCGTTAAATATTTTAAGTGTTGAGTTTGTGAAGGCTCATAGCTGTCACAGAGGAAAGAATTTATAATGCATCCCTGGTGTGGAATTCAAATATAGTACTTAGCACACTGATAATATATGGAATCTCAAATCATGCAGAGTGACTTTGTGTCTTAAGATATGCACCCGGCTCAATCAGTTGATTAAACATTATCTATAACAGATGGCAGCTGACAGAAATAACTTTCTTCCAGAATGCCTTGGATTCTTTATATTCTAAGTTTCTAAAGAAAAATGTAAAAATTTCCTTAATTACTGTTTAACCTATACAGTAATAATAATTTGAAGGACTGTTATCCTTAGGAATCCAAGTAGCACCATAGTAATCTAAACCTGTGCTGAAGCAGATTGTCTGGTTTCTTTTCTTCTTCACTTTTAACACTTTATCAGTTATTTTCTGAGTGATCAGAGAAACACAGGAGTATCTAAATGCTCAATTAGAATTACAATGCAAGATAGAAGAATACTGAAGTAGTAAGAACTGGACTAGAACTCAGTAGGTCTGGGATCTCTTTCTTGTGTACTATGGATAGACAAGAGGTTAAAACTGTTTCAAGTGATAATAGTGAAACCATTTTATAAGCCTACATGTTACCCATTAGCTTGAATATCACTATTGAATTGTCACCATGCCATAGGGGCCGGTGTAGCAGGTGTGGCACACATATCACATGTGTCTTGATTCCAAGATATGTTCTGTTTCTCCTGTGAGAAGAGCTGACTCTTTTAGATCCCTTTACTCCAAAACCCACCACAGGTCTCTGTTCCTCTGAGAACTCTGCACGAGTCCCAACATTTGATGGCCAGAGGTTTTCAGAATTCATGCAACACTTTTTGTCTCTCTTCCTTGTCATGTTCACTTTTAGAGTTTTAATGAAATGAATTCTGTTTCTTCACAGTTTATATGTTGTCACTTCAAATACGAGTGCCCCAGAAGACAAAATGCTTGGGATTTGGAAAGGGGGCTTTTAAGAAAGTGAAGTAATTGAGTTAAAAACAAAACAAAGCTTGTACAAAATAAAGTTTTTCACTTTCAATTTTTGTTTTTCATTGGAAGAGGAAATCTGGTCATAAAAAGAGAAGCCAGAGAGTACAGCCTGGAGCAGTGACTCTATGACAACCCAGTGAGAAGGTATCTGTCTTTAGGCTGAGACAAGACTCAAGAGATCACAAACCTTAAGCCTTGGCATCATGAGTAATGAGTACTGCTTAAATCACTCAGTCTATGGTATTCAGGTTGAGTGCACTAAAAACTAAAGTGCAAATCTTCAGTATTTGCAAGGAGTTTCTTCCAAGGTTCTGTGCTTCTTTATATGTGGACCAGTTTTATATACATCACAAATATTTTAATATGATGAAGCCACATGACCAAATGAAGAGGAAAACATCCAATTCTAACTCTATGTTTATCAGAATAGGAGGTATGTATGTTTCACATGTAAGACTATCTTGAATAGATGTTTCCGAAAAACGCACCTGAGCTTTCAGTCCTCTACGTTTTTCTAGCAATGTTAGACCATTCTACATGACTTGTCGAGCTTAGTCCTGTGATGGGCAAGTCAGGAGTTAAATTCACAGATCTGTGGAGCTTATATGATGTTAGAGTTATGAGCAGAGTGATTTACTCAAGCAAGAGAGCTCATAAATTGCTTGAAACTAGACACACATCTTCCTATTCCAACTTTGGTCTTTCCATGACCCTCTGTCTAGGGCAACTGAGTTAAAAAATGTCCTGGAACCACTGGGATTTCAGAAACATTCCTGTTCTACATTCTTGGGCTAAATTTTTCATCTATTCATTAATTCTTTTCAATTTTGTAGTAGCCTATCATGTAAAGTACCAGGCAAATGGTACTTAACCTGGAGGCTCAGCTTTCTTGTTTGCTAAGTGTAGAAAAGAAATTCCCAGTTCCACCCTTCCCAGGGTGTTTTTTTTTGGAGGCGATAATGAGATGTAAGTGTATTAATTCAGAAGAGGTTATTAATTTGTATGGTGATGGCTCTTTTTTGGGTTGTGGGCCTGCCTCTGCCCCACCACAGGGCACAGCCAATGGAGAGGTGAGATGTGGGGGAGTTTAACTGTGCTTATCCCACAGGGCAGGGGTTCTGGTGTGTAGGGGAGCACTGATATATATCTCCAAAGGTGGGAACACACAGTCAGAAATGTGGAAAAACTGGAGTTGGTTAGGGGGTTCCTGCACCTGAGATGAGCCTGGGACTATGGGCTTCTCAGGCTCTTGGCTATCTCCTAACTTTTTCGTCTATTGTAATGCCCAACTCCTGGGTAATGGTGAAAAAAATCCTTTTATTTTCTACCCAGAAGAAGAAAACACTTCATGTGTATGCTCTCTAAATGACATATGTTATGTGATCAAGAAGGGGCAGTTTGCCTCTGTATGCTGTTTTCAATATAGTTTATACTCATACCCACCCAATCTGGTAAACTTAGCATCTCCTTGCAGTCCTTTTACTATATTACTCTACACTGTGTGCACAGGAAAGACTCATCTGATGTATAAATGAGAAATTTGGAAATATTAGAGTACACAAAATTTCTCATACAATACACCTAAATACTAGAGTGGAAGAGGTGACACAGCAAGGCAGAGGACCCAGGTTCTGTTCCCAGCATTCACATGATAGCTCACCAGTGCCTGTAACTCCAGCTCCAGTGATCTGCCACCTTCTTTTGGCCTCCTTGGGACTGTACACATGTGGTGCACATATGTCTATAAATGCAGAAAAACATATAAAATTAAAAAAATGTAAAACAAATCTTAGCTGAAAGTAAAGCTCATATTCATCATGTACTTATACTCGACTGTTTTTTTTTTTTAAACAGGATATATAAAGTTATTTCAGGTTAATCTTGGACTTTTTTCACCTGGCTGTCTCCTGAGCACAGGGACCTCAGATTGTTGACATGTGCCAGTACGTCTAGCCTCATAATCAGTTTTAAAAATTAAAAATTGATAAACTGTTCTAATATGTAGACAGTCTCACCTTAATTTTGTAAACCTGTTTTTTAAAATATAAAATACATCTGTATTACCTATTTTTAGAGGTGCATTTTTAAAGTCTAGAGCATTGAAGTTATTATTTCAATTGTATTTCCCCTGATTTTGGGAATATAAAATTGTTTTCTATGCACTTAATTTTGCCTCTAGACCTTGAGGACATATCTTCTTCAGACACATAATGATTAATATATTCTTGGGATAGGAATTCATTTTATACTTACAGGATGGGAGATGAAAGGGTTTTTTCCCCCCAATGATATGGACACATGGAGCTTTGGTTGTTTTACATATAAGGTTAGAGATAGGGTAATACATGGTGGTTACCAGTCCAAATAATAAAGACGTGGTCTCTTTCTAGGTGGGCATATAATTCTTAATTGATTTGTGCTCACAAGTGATATTGAAATAGAGAGCATGAGATCAGTTGGCTTCCCTTCATCAAATAGAAAAGAAATCTCACCTGAAAGAAATTGCAACAGAATAATGTGAGGCCACGTGGAAGTTGCAAATAGAAGAATGAAAATTCAACCCACAGAATCAAAGAGTGGACAAGGTTGAAGTGGACAAGATCTCAAGCCCGAGATCCTCTAGGAACAAACCAGAGATGAGGCTGAGGTTAAATTGACAAAGTCACTCTCCTAGGTTAGTCTGTTTAGTTGGTTCTGCCAGGTTAGCTTATTTGGGTATCAATATAGATGAAACTCTGAAACAGCTCAAATGTCAGTTTTGGAAAAATTAAAAGACTTCCCATAGAACAGATACCAAATGCACATTCCAAATGACTTTATCTGTAGAGAACACATAAAATGGTAAGACAGGTTCAGAATGCTTTTATACACAATCCCGGAAAAAAAATATTGTCCTGATGAGATTGCTAGATTTGATCTAAAAATAATGTCCTTTCAGGCAAACAGTATCCCTTTGGTTTACCTTTGGCACAGAAAGAAATTAGTTGTATCCGTACCAGACAAAATTCTCTAAGCAACCTCTAAGCATCTGAACCTTGTTCAGATGAACAAGCCAAGACCTTTAACAGGATAAAAAAAAGGAAAGCTATATTTTTAAGTACTTGAGGTCTGTGCCCAGGATAATAGTAATGTGATCGAGATGGCACCTACTTTAATAAGCAAAGGGATATCTCAGTAGATAACAGCTATATTGTAGGATGGTCTTTCAGCTAAGGTTTAGTTGCCCCAAGTGAAATGACTACATAATTAAGGTCAAGACTAGTAGCCATGCATTTGTTTCACAAGTATGTTCGACTACATTTATCATCTTGGCTGAGATTTTGAGAAAGGATCTTGTTCTATGTTCCTGGCTAGTCTGGAACTTGCTAGGTAGATCAGAGTGGCCTTGAACTTTCAGAGATCCTCTTGCCTTTTTCTTGTAAGTACTAAGATTTCAAGTGTGTACCATTTCATCAATACTTAGTGACAGATAATGTACTATTGATAACTGCATACCAAAGGACAAAAAGATGAGTGGAGAAAGAGATAATTTCCCAAACCTTCAATATAATGCAGCTTTTTTATCTCTTTGAGTTTAGTGTTAACTTCATTCTTGATCAAATGACAGGGAGTCAGAACCAGTGAGTGGTTTATGAAAATCTCTCTGTAGAGAGAAGGAATCTTGTTTCAAAGGGTGATACCAGACAGGCAGTGGTGTCTTGTGCCTTTATTCCTAAAACTTGAGAGGCAAAGGTAGGTAGGTCTCTGAGTTTCAGGCCAGCATGGTTTGCAAAGTAAGTTACAGGACAGCCAAGACTGCTACACAGAGAAACCCTGTCTCAAACAAAAACAAAAACAAAACAAACAAGCAAACAAACAAAAATTATTTTAAAGTTAAAAAGGGGTGACACAGATCAAATTCTGGTGTGTTTTGACACATGTTATTTGGGTACCATGAATACCTGGTTACTCTGAGGGACTTTGATGCTATCCTGATCATATGGGGTTTTATGCATATCTCAGTTTCAAAAACTGCAAACCTCTTTTCCTTGTTTTAAGTATGATTTTAGACAGATTTTGTAAATGAACTTTTACCACTCATTGTGCTGCAGTCACTTTTCAGAGTACAGGGTCTTTGTAAGTTGCTTTTGCTTTTTAACCATTTCTTATGAAAGAATCCTTTAAAAACATTATTATATATCAGTGTCTGGTTGTATGTACGCGTGTGTCTGCATGTGTATGTGTGTGTGTGTGTCTACATTCACAGGGTGTAATGCTCACAGAAGCCAGAAGAGGGCATTCCACCTACTGGAGTTACTGGCTATGTGCCATACTAGACATGTGTGCTGGGAACTGAATGTGGATCCCCTGCAAGAACAGGACATGATTTTAACTGCTAAAAAAAAAAAAAAAAAAAAAAAAAAATCTCTATTGCCCAAAAATGACCTTCTAAAAGATTTTGCTTTATGCCTCACATCTTATATGTTCCACACGTTCCCATTTCACAACTGTCTTTGACTGCCTGTTATTGTCATCATCAACTTGAACCAACTCTCATACAGGACACATGAGAAAGTAAGATATCGATATGAGCTCAGAGCTGGAGCTTAGATCTAGAAATTTTGGTGGGAAAGGGGCCTTTATTTCCCTATCTAATCTTTGAGTCAGGACTTGGAGATTTGGAAATGCCAGGATATGATTAAATATTTTCCAGAAAGATATACTAAGTACTTTCTGAAAGGATATGCTAAATGCTTCTGGATTTCCCTTTCCTAGTTTGGGATCCAGAATAATTGGCTCAGACTTAGCTGTTCATCCCTGAGTTTAGGACCTGTGTCAAGTAGACTTGACACTTGTCTGCTCAATAAACATTATAGTATGTAGACATGTGGATTGGACACTGTAGAAATATATAGTAAGTATCAGGGCAAGGAGAAGAAGAGAATTGTGAACAGGTTTACAGAAATATGACAAGTGCAGTTTTGGCATCCTGAGATCAGCCATGACAATTTGCAGTCACATTATTCAGAAGATACTAACTAAGACTCTGGAATATCCCTTTATGCCCACCCACCTAAGCCCATTCTATTGATAACTGATGCCTGAAATACTACCATTGGTGTTGGGGAATTACTTTATAGCTTTCTGTCAATAGTGGAACTCCTTTGAGCCTCTTGTATTACATCCTGTGGACTGCTTGCTATACTGTAAGGACCAGGAAGGCAGTGGACAGACCCAGATTGTGAACTACACGGTGATAGAAACATATCCTCCCCCAAGAGGTCACTATTCTGCTATAGTTTGTAAGAGTAGAGTTTTTTTTTTAGATCCTCTTTCTTTCTTTCCTTCCTTCCTTCTCCTTCCTTTCTTTCTTTCTTTCTTTCTTTCTTTCTTTCTTTCTTAGAACAGGTTTTGAAGAGAGGATATTTCAGAGACATGTGTGTCTCACAGAGGTTCTATGGGACCACATAGACTTCTTGGGATACCTGGGGGAAGGAAAGAATACGCGAATGAAACAGGTCAGTGGGCAAAACCAACTTTTATCAATTCCATGGGCTTCCCTAAATCAAGACTTACTTGAGGTGAGGCTGTGAGGCTGTCATTCATGCTCAGCACATAAGAGTGACTATGAAGACCTCAATTCAAATTCTGTTTCATTAATATCAGCTGTATGATTCTCCCTGGTGAGGATAAAGCCTGTGTACCTTGTAGGATTCTACTGAGTTTAAAAAGGAAAGCGTTCAATTCAATAGATGATAAATTAAGTTCTGTGAGAATATAGCAGGATTACCATCACTGTTAGCAGCAAGCCATTCTCTTAGTCTTCTCAATTCATACTGATTCTTCTGCATGGAAAATGTGAATAAGATAATTTCTGCCTCAAAAAGGCTTATTACTTGAGCATCATTATATGGACATATGCTCCATACTATCTCTCATACACACACACATCCCACCACCACCACCACCACCAACACCAACACCAACACCACCACCACCACCAACACCAACACCACTACCACCACCACCACACTCATAAAAACCTCTTTGAAATTCTAATTTTAAGATGAATGGCAAAATTTCAGCAACCATCAGTTGAGTTATGCTGTGCATTTTAATTTCTGTTACAGCCCAAACAAACCTTCCCAAGATGATGACAAAGAAATGCTCAGTCAGAAGTTATTTTAAAACATCATAAATAACAGATCAACACCAGGTGCTGCCAGTGTTATTAACTCAGACCCTTGCTCAGCACCAGGGAAAATGTACAGGCAATTGCAAGAAATTGAAAACTAGCACTTTGAGTCAAAGGCAGTTTCTGAGAACAACTGGGGTCTTGAGTGGAGGACAATTTTGGGCTATATATTTGAACAAATGATACCCCCGTGAGCAACAATTTTGTAAATCGCTCTTAGATGAAGATTGCAATGGGTATATGGAAATCACCCTAGTTCTGACTCAGCCTTGGGTTATTGGAGTTAGGAGATTCCAAGCTGTCCTCTACACATTACCAAATCACCCTGTATTTGTCCACATAACCTATATGATTTTGAGCTGTGAGAGATAAGAACAAATTGGGATGTTCTCAAGTTACTGCATAGGGCTGACACTTTTGTGAAGGAAAAAAATCTCCCTGTTAACTTAAGCCTCAGTTTTCCTGTTGGTCCTCTTCTCTTGAAGAATGTTATCCTTATCATGTGACCTGTAGAAATAGGGAAGCAAGGAGTTAATCACCTTATCCCTTCAAATGGTGACCTCACTTGAGCCAGTCTCTGAGTTCTCAGTGCTTCCATGCTGACCCTTACTGAGAACTGAAACTACTCTTTGGCTATAAAAGTTAAGTCTGAGCTCCTCATGACTGTTATACTTTCTTTGCTGTGTTTCCTCACCAGGACGAAATGTAGTGACATAGGCAGAGCATGGACTTTGATCTTAAGCACGTTTCAGGCATGGATGTCCTATACTTCCTCTTCCCAGTGAATATGCTAATAATATTGTGGTGTTTGTGAAGGGTCCTACCTTTCTAAAACGTTAGTTTCTGTGTCTTCAAAGTGTACCAGTGGCACCATTGACATGTTGGGATGAGAGCTGCCTTGCAAAAGGAATACTGTCACTCCTACTGCTCATCCTTCAACTCTCCCAGATTGTCCCACACTGCCCTTGTAATTAAGGGCTGGCCAAGCCTTGTATTAATGATTATTAGTTAAGTCATCCTCATTACCAGTAACCTTCTGTCCAACACTGGTAGCCATGTGTTTTTAACTAGATTCTCAGCAGTGTTTTATGTTTCAGGTCTACTCTGATGTCACTTGCTATCCCAATTCTTTATTTTCTTCATTCTTTCATAACATCTGGTTTCTTCTTTTGGGCTTTACTCATTTTCTCAGAATTCTCTGGTGGTCACCCTAGGCTATCTGGCTCTCTATTAGTCCTGGTCTTTCACAAAATCAACCACATCATCTTAACTGGCTAGTTGTTATCAGTATTATCTGTTAATCTTCATTGTTCTTCAAAGTGTGCAGGAAGTCTGAGTTTCTCTTTATAACTTAAAATACAGTTGCAATTATATTTCCTTTAACAAGAGTTATTTATGTTACTATTGTTAACGCATTTGTGTGTGTGTGTGTGTGTGTGTTTGTGTGTGTGTATGTGGTGTGGTTTATGGTGTGTATTGGGAGGTAAATGCCATATTTATGCAGGTGCCATCAGAGGGCGCCATCAGGGGCCAGAAGAGTGTGCCCAATCCTTTGAGCTAGAATTATATGTGGTTGTGAGCCGCGTGATACAGGTGATAGAAATTGAACTCAAGCCATCTGCAAGAGAAGTATGTGCTCTTAACTGCTAAGCCATCTCTCAAGCTCTTTTATGAAATATCAGGATTAAAAATACTAAACCAAAAATGGACCTCTTTAAGCAAACTATATTCTTTATGAGAAGGGCTTCCCCATGTGCTTTCAGTATATCCTGATTAGCAGGAATCATAGGTAGCAGCATGACTAGGCAAGAAGCACTTTGTTGAGACATAGGAAATGAAACTAGAACCAGCCTGGCCAGGGCTGTAGAGAATACCAAGAGGGTTCTGCTCACATTCAGGAAGCATCTACTGAGCAGAAAGCTGAGGTTAAGATCACAGGGTGGGGAACAGCCTGTCTTAGGCTCTGTCACTTACTCGATGTGATCATCACTACATTTCTGAAGCTTCAAAATAAAATTAGAAACAGCCAAGGTTTGTGGCACATTCTTGAAATCTCAGCATGTAGAAAATAGCGGTAGGGGGACTACAGGTTCAAACCATTGGGAAGACTTAGTGAGACTGTGTCTTTTAAATAATGAAGGGACAGGAGGCACTTGCCTAGCTTGCACAAGGCTCTTTTCCTGGATCTTATCCCCACTGCCAGGAAATAAATCAGATCACTAAGCAAGGTTATTATATTTAGAAGTCAGTGAGAAGATTTTAGAGATGAAATGAATGAATGGTATACAAAATAGCCTATACATTACCAAAAACATTATATATATATATATATATATATATATGTTAGATATTACTTTATCCAGTATTAAGAATAGCAACTACATATATTTTATCAGTAATTTTGTTACTGCTAATACATGAAGCAGATGTCTGCCCTAGTTTCATGGGATTTCAAAGGAGGGCTTTGAAAGCCTCATCTGGAAGAAAGTTGGAGAGGGCCTCACTACACCTGGCACAAAGATGGGACCATGATAAAGTGTTGTCAGGTATAGACAAATGATTGCAGTACTAAGAATGGCTTTTCTATTTGCTGGAAATACAGTACTCTGAGCCACTCCACACTTATTCCATCAATATACATGGGACATAGGTTCAGGTGTTTATATTGTTGTAAGATACAGTAATTGGTATGCAAGCTAAGGTTTGACAATGAGTGATTGGGGAGGGATTCAAACGAACATTTGATAATTAATTCAAACCAGATTCCTGTGCTTTCAAATGCATCCAATCTCTGGCTCAGCCGTTGGCAAGAGCATACTGGAATGCTATGCCAGCTCCCTGAGATGATTTTAATCAATTATGTAATACTTCCTGGAAGACAAGCCGTCTCCTCCAGACATCACTGCTGTGTGCCATACAAGCACACCATACATGTATTAGACTGTAGCATCTGGACGGGTAACACAGCAGTTAATTATTTAAAGACAGTTTCTGCCTTCTCATTCCTAGAGTGAATGGAAATTCCAAGGCAAATCAACAATCAGAACACTTACTTGCACTGCAGGTAGCCAATCAGTGTCTTGATGTAGTGAGTTTTAAGGAGAGATTGGTTCCCAACATTGTGAGTCAGTATGCAGTTATGAAAAAATTTCACATGTTAGGCAGTCTTTCTTCTCGAGACTGTTTTCATCTTTATTCTTTCTTATTGCTGAGTTTTTGGGAGGGGGCATATATTTAGCAGTGATTTTTAATAGGACACAAACTCTATGCTGCTTCTATGTAAGACCTAAGTAAAGAAGAGCTAATTATGTAGTTAGTAATGACCTGCCTACAAAATGAATAAAGAAAACAAAATAAACAAAACACTCGTAATGGTGAAAAAGTTACTACTCAGAAAGTCTTCCTGGACAGAATGGAACTTGAAGCCTAATCTATCCTCTGGAATATATATTTTCAGAGACAATGGCAGCTTTGCACTATGCCTGGCTTAATTACCAGATTTGCATTCGAGAGTATGTTTGCTGCTGTGGTAAGTTTGGAAACTGTACGGTCGCATCTCAAGCAGAATAATCAATTCCACACTTCATTTCAAGGAGGGTCTGGAAGAAACCAATTGTAAGACAGTAGTTTCAATCAAGGCTGCATTTATATTATGATTTCCTTTATGATTGACAATTTAATATATGAATTCAATAAAACAAAATATCATTTCCACCTCCAACTTTCCCTGTGTACCCTAAAACATGTCTCTTTCCCAATATCATGTGTGTTGCTGCTGCTCCTTGTCTGCCCCTTTTCTCCTCCTCTTTCCTTTCTTTTCCTCCTCCTCTTTCTTCTAACCAGTTATGGCTTTCCATATGTACATGGGGGTGGGATATCCCCTGGAACATGGAAAACCTACCTTTGGGGACATCCTTGAAGAAGAGTGCTTATCTTTCTCCTTAAGAAGTTGTCAGTCGCCATTAACTCCTCAGTAAGGGGAGTGGCCTGAAGTACACCTCACCTGTCTAAGCCAGGAATCTGGCTGGCTTGACTCTGTGCTGGCATGCTGTGTGATGTAGCACACACATCTATGTCTATTCACTCCAAACATGAGCTCAGGACAGACCAAAGTAATGATTACACGAATGTCCTATTTGGTGAACCAATGAGTTTTTTAAATGGTGTTATTAATAGATGTATAAATGAGTGTTGGTGTATTTTGGGAGGTATTTTGTTGGGGTATAAGAATTCTACTTCCCTTCTAATCCTTATTCCACCCTAGTATCTTCCAAACCCCAACACTAAATGGGAGAGAAAGAAGGCTAGAGGGAAAAGGGGGTATAGACCTCTTTAATCTACTTCTTGATAATAGAGGCATTGGGTTTGGGGGCCAAGTCCAATTTTCTTTTGGCCAAACTGCAACAACAGCAACCAGGATCAGCAGGGGCAACAGAAGCCTCCATAGGCCCTCTCCAGAGTCTTTCATTTATAGCTCCTTCAGAGTCCCCAGAAACAAACTCTCTCCAGCAGGCAAAAGTCATGCCCCTGCTACTTCACAAACCAAGGCATAATTGCCTGCTGTGGAGCAGCTTTTTATCCCATACCTAGGATTAAAACAAAAACATATTTCCATAACATAACTAGTTTTTCAAAGAAACCAAATCTCTCACTAATAGCGAGGGGTTACTTACCAGAGCATAGATGACCCACAGAGGCAGCAGCATCAGCCAAAAGCCTACCCCAACATGGGGAGGACTCACAAATGCTTCCAACCTGTAGCTCCCTGGATGACTTGCTGGCAGAATGTCTTCTCCACAGTCCAGTTGGTCAGAGTCTTCTTCCAGAACGTGTCTATTCCTTTTCTAAAGAATCTCTCATAGTTCTACTTTCCCTGAAATGTAACCTGTACTTTTCCTCCTGAGTCTTATGACTCTCCTGATCTAGCCTGGAGGGAATATTTCAATTGGGAGGAAAATGATGTACTATAAAGTCTCCTGTAGGCAACCACAGTGGTTATGAATTCATAAGTGTCACAGCTGTGTCATGTGCAGAAGACAGCATCTCACACTACCCTTCCCCATCTTCTGGCTCCACTTTGGGTCATTTCCTGAGCTTTAGCTTTTGGTAGAAGTTTATAAGATATCTCATTTAAGCTGAGTGCACTGTCTGTCTCAGCATTTCAACAAGTTCTGTATCTCTCCACTGACTGCTGTTCACTGTAGAAAGAAGCATCTTGACTGTGGTTGAGAGCAGCTAATGTCTATGGCTACGAATATAAATATTTTATGTAGTCTGTCAACAGGACCTCTGACCAAAATAATGATGACAGGTTCTACTCTAAGGCCTGTGACCTCTATAGCTATAGACTTTTTTTTTTTTTTTTTTTTTTTTTTTTTTTTTTTACCAGAATTAGTGTATCAGGAATGAAATTTCCTCCTGCATTCAAGTCCTCAAGTCCAAGTAGGATTGTGTATTTTTCAAACAATGAATAACTCATATACTTGTCAGTACTTCATACCTTCTTCAAGAACCAGGTGGAATCAGCAAGTGTCCAGTGATTACCACAGTGTGCCATTCAACATGCTAAGACCTGACAGGGTCAGTTAGACAAAACATCCTTTTAAAGCCATTTTGTCTAGGAAAACCCAGCAGTTATGATAGAATGTGGGAACAAAGAAGGGTGGAAGACATGTGTTGAAAAACCTTATCCAGGCCAAGCAAAGGAGAGATGAATACCAAGGATCTGTAAGAATATCTTTAGTCTCTTTTTAAGGGTAAGAATCAGGTCCTGCATCATAGCATTTTCATCTAACACCTTTGTATACCGTGTACTTGCTTAAAAAGCCTATTTTTAACCCTGGGTCAAGGAAAACCTTCTGTCCTAAATGGAGAGCTTTTATTTCAGCCTCTGCAACCTTGGGCACAAAGTGATGAAGATGCTTCCAGGGGGGTATTTATTTGAAATATAGTTCTCTCTCCTTTTCAAAACCATAGGTGCTTATAAAAGCAATCTCACTGTAGCAGGCAAAATGGGTCCCCATAAATATCTCATAGGGCAATAATGCTTCCTTTCAGTTTGATGTTTACAGATCTCTACAATGGCTAATCAGAATTTTGTAAGTTCTGTTATGTCCAGGGGAAAAGCCAGCACACACATACACATCCATGCTTGGGACATCTTGCACTTTGTAAATTCAGTGAACAAGAGTGCTATATGAAGGTAAATCAAAGCTGATATTAAAAGTCACCAGTGAGGAACTGGACATGGAGGTGTACATCTGGCTATCCCAGAACCCAGGTCGTTGAGCCAGCAGGATTGAGACCCCATGCCAATCTGCATTTCAAAGGAAGATACTATCTCAAAAAATATCCCAAATCAAGTCAACCATAAAACCACCCCCCAACCCAACAACCAACCAACCAACCAACCAACCAACTAAACGAACAAACAAAAACCCCCATCAATCAGAATTTGAATACAGAGAAAGGGAGATACAAGACAAAAGGCAAAACATAATGGTTTAGAATAAAATATGATCAGCCCATTGATTCTCAGTCCTTGGATAAATACTACAATGATTTAAACATGAGAATTTCTTTTAAAAAATAGCATACAGGGCTAGAGAGCTTGGAAGTTAAGAACATATACTGACTTTGAAAAGAAACCAATTACTATTCTCAGCCTCCATGTTGGGTGGCTTACAACCACCTAGAACATTAGCTTCAGGGCAACTGATACTCCTTCTGGCCTCTGTGTGTACCTGCATTCATATGTGCACAACCCTCTGTCTCCCACAAACATGTACACACACATAAAAAATAAATTGTAAAAACCCCTAAAGTATATTTAAAAACAGAGCACTCTAAAGTAAATTTTAGTAAAACGAACATTCCAAACAAATATAAAGTTTTTTCAAGAGTTGCGAAACAGGTATTAATACAGTTTTTGTGGGTGAAAGGGAGATCAATATATCTAAGGCCCTGAGCATTTCATAAAGCACATCCTGTCCCTGTCTGCCATTCCTGTACTTCTGTTGATCCTTTGCAAGTGGTTTGAGGTTAATTCTTTAAAACGAGTTAGCAGTTTTGTAGTTTCTGCTGCTGAAATACAAGAAGAATTTCCCTAGGTGCTGTTAAGGCATACGACTCATGCGTGGCTGTAAAGTGATGTATTTTTTTGTTTAGAACCTTATCCAGTATTGGGAGACTAGATATCCCACTCTAAAAGCAGTTCAGTGATGGAGAGAGTAAGGAGGCAGCATGGATTGCAGGCTCACAAAGAAGCCAGTGTTTGGGTGGCTAAGTCATTAGTCCAAAATTCAAGTCTAAGACTTCTCATTCTTGTTGTAAATAGTGGGCAGTAGAACTCAGAGATGGTTACCTGATTAAAGCTAATAGAAAATTAAGGAAGCAAAAGAGGCAGGAACTTAACTCAGACCCTACAGCCCTCTGCTGTTTAATTCAGAAACTATAGCTTCTCGTGCAGCACACTGGTTTTCCAGAGGGACACTGCTGCTCAAAGTTTTGTGGTTTGCCTTCCTAAGTTTCTTTATTTCTAATATTAAAATCTTATCTACCAATTCTAGGGAGTCCTGGTTTCAAGTATTAAACACATTCATGTACGTGCATGTGTGCATGCAACACGGTACCATGCTGGTGCTGGGTGTATCCATTTGCAGCCTCCAGTGAATATTCATGATTGCATTGTGATGACCTCGACATTTTGGGAAGGTAAGAATAGAGGGAGAAACTGCTGACGCACACCGTCCCAAGGCTGAGGGGCAATGGGAGTCAGATGAATGCACAGATAGGCTGTACTGTCAGCTATGCTGCATCTTATGCTCATAAGTCAGCAGAGGTTGCTTTGTCATCTAAGTTATTTCTTTTACAGAGTAATTATCATTAATCTTTTTGTGTTAGGTATCTCTTCAGTGGTTTTATATCCCCTCCAAAAATGTCTCAGAAACGTCCCTTTTGAACACTGATGGGAGGGAATCACACAGCACACTGATGAACACTGATGGGACAGATGGATACAGTGCTGCACTGATGGAAGAAACATACAGTGCTGCACTGATGGCAGAGACACATACAGTGCTGCACTGATGGGGGAGACACATACAGTACTGCACTGATGGGGAGACGGATACAGTGCTGCACTGATGGGGGAGATGGATACAGTGCTGCACTATTGGGGGAGACGAATACAGTGCTGCACTGATGGGGGAAATGGATACAGTGCTGCACTGATGGGGGAAATGGATACAGTGCTGCACTGATGGGGGAGATGAATACAGTGCTGCACTGATGGGGGTGATGGATACAGTGCTGCACTGATGGGGGAGATGGATACAGTGCTGCACTGATGGGGGAGACGGATACAGTGCTGCACTGATGGGGGAGACACATACAGTGCTGCACTGATGGGGGAGATGGATACAGTGCTGCACTGATGGGGGAGACCGATACAGTGCTGCACTGATGGGGGAGATGGATACAGTGCTGCACTGATGGGGGAGATGAATACAGTGCTGCACTGATGGGGGTGATGGATACAGTGCTGCACTGATGGGGGAGATGGATACAGTGCTGCACTGATGGGGGAGATTAATACAGTGCTGCACTGATGGGGGAAATGGATACAGTGCTGCACTGATGGGGGAAATGGATACAGTGCTGCACTGATGGGGGAGATGAATACAGTGCTGCACTGATGGGGGTGATGGATACAGTGCTGCACTGATGGGGGAGATGGATACAGTGCTGCACTGATGGGGGAGACGGATACAGTGCTGCACTGATGGGGGAGACACATACAGTGCTGCACTGATGGGGGAGATGGATACAGTGCTGCACTGATGGGGGAGACCGATACAGTGCTGCACTGATGGGGGAGATGGATACAGTGCTGCACTGATGGGGGAGATGAATACAGTGCTGCACTGATGGGGGTGATGGATACAGTGCTGCACTGATGGGGGAGATGGATACAGTGCTGCACTGATGGGGGAGATTAATACAGTGCTGCACTGATGGGGGTGATGGATACAGTGCTGCACTGATGGGGGAGATGAATACAGTGCTGCACTGATGGGGGTGATAGATACAGTGCTGCACTGATGGGGGAGACGAATACAGTGCTGCACTGATGGGGAGATGAATACAGTGCTGCACTGATGGGGGAGACGAATACAGTGCTGCACTGATGGGGAGATGGATACAATGCTGCACTGATGGGGGAGATGAATACAGTGCTGCACTGATGGGGGAGACGGATACAGTGCTGCACTGATGGGGGAGACGAATACAGTGCTGCACTGATGGGGGAGATGGATACAGTGCTGCACTGATGGGGAGACACATACAGTGCTGCACTGATGGGGAGATGGATACAGTGCTGCACTGATGGGGGAGACACATACAGTGCTGCACTGATGGGGAGATGGATACAGTGCTGCACTGATGGGGAAGATGGATACAGTGCTGCACTGATGGGGGAGACACATACAGTGCTGCACTGATGGGGGAGATGGATACAGTGCTGTACTGATGGGGGAGACAGATACAGTGCTGCACTGATGGGGGAGACGGATACAGTGCTGCACTGATGGGGGAGTAAGTACATAGACAGTGTTATAATTAGAAATGAAAAGTTAAAAAGGTTTAATAAAGAAAGCTCTGATTTCTCCTTCACTCTTTTTCTACCCTGGTGGCTTTAACTTTACCTATCAAAGCACTGGTTCATTCAGCATAGACATCAAATGCACGGCATCATATGATCCCAGTGAGGAAGGGACTATGGAATATAAAAAAATTAATTACTGGAAATGAATCCTAAAGATATTTTGTATATGTTTATTTATAAAACTGCTGTACTTGGAGCACTCAGTTTATATTTGTGATTAGAACTTGTTATCTCGTGACTACTGAGGCCATAATGAGGAATAGGAGAGTTTTAAGTTGCACATTTTAAGGTCATGAAGCAGATTATTAAAACAATGTGGCAAATCATGAAGACAAGCTGGACCATTTAGCAATTGTCTCCCTTCTGCCTCTGGAGATTTAACACCTCTGTAGAGGTAGAGTGGCTTCAATGTCTTGATATTAACATCTAGATTCTTTTAATAAGCTCCTTATTTTAAGCTGGTTGAATTCTTTGGGTTCTTTTCTTTATCTCTGTCCTCATAAAGTCAAGCCAATTACGATCTTTGAAATGAGATTCAAGGCTTATTTCAGAAATCTGAGATAGAATTATCCACAGGTGTTCTAAAAAATTTTAATGTGTTTTCTATGAACATTATAAACAATATATGATTTCTGACAAGCCAGATGACACAGGCCTATAATCAAACTCTGTATCTATTCCTCGGTTCTATACCTCATTTTTAAATAACCTTTTTAATTACACGTATTTGTTTATTTAGTGTGCGCAGTGTGCATCTAAAGGTCAGAGGGCATCAGTTCTCTTTTTACTATATGGCTCACTGAAATTGGTTTCAGATTTCTAGGCTTTTCCCATTGGACCATCTTACCAGCCCTCTTTACCTTACCTTTTAAGATAGTGTCTCCTGTTGAACCTAGAGCTAATAAATTCAGCTGGGCTTACTGACAGCAAGCCCCAGGGATTCCCCCTGTCTCCATCTCCCAGCACTAGGGCTTTGGGAGTACACTACCACACAGTGCCTTCTTACATGTGTGCTAGAGATCCAAAAAAAGGTCATCAAGCTTGTGTAACAAGACTTTACCCAGCGATCTATCTTCATGTGTTCCCATGTGCAGGGATAGGGGTTGGGGTAAAAATCAATTTGTAAAATCCATCTAAATATTGATCTGTCATCTATTTATTTTAGTGGAGAATGAGAGGCCAATGAAAAGCTTTATGTGGAAGTTATAGTCTCTGGGTCATTAGCCAGTCTTTGGAGATCACACCCCAAATGTTAAGAATCATTATTTCTGAATGACAATGACTGAGATTTTGATGGGAAAAGATCAGTCATAGGCCTGTGTCAGCCTGGCCAGCTTGTCAGGCTTCTTTATAAAGACAGTCTCCCTTATGCCTGCCTGGGAGCTAGAATGCAAACCAGAATAAATCAGACTCAGTCTCATTCACAAGCCTGATCATTTTAATTGTTAAAATAGAAGTTTAATTTGCCATGCTTGGATAAAAATCCAATTCTGAGGAAGCCTATGTATCAAGTGATCAATGAAGGACAGGGGAGGAAAGTTAATTGGTAGATGATACTTGAATCCTGATGTGAGTCAGAAGAGCAGTGCATTCTCAACTTGGCTGATTTAAAGCTAGAGAGCTATAAATACATGCTGAAGGCTATGTTGAACCAAAGCTTTTCCTGTGGCCTTGATGTGTGGAGAAGGAACATAGCTCCTTCTCTAAATCAGGAGCATTCTTGGCAGAACCAGTAACCTGGAATCAGGGCCTTGGGAGCTTCTCCCTGAGGCCTTGATGTATGGAGAAGGAAGACAGCGCCTTCTCTAAAAGCAGGGACATGCATCGCAGAGCTAGTAATGACTTGTGGCAAAGGCCATGTGAAGCTGTGGCTTCAGATCCTGAGAGCTCAACTCTTTCCACCATACAGAGCTACAGTTATCAGTCCAAGGCCACCATGCACTTGGTCTGTATTGTTCTTGAGATGCCCTGTATTCCCAGTATGCAACATTGCCCAATTACGTTCCAGCTGACTTAGTACTATTTCTCCCCTAAAAACCTGCATATAGGATGCTGTTCTTCATAATAAACTTGCTAGGCACAAGCCATCAGCTTATGCAAGATCTCTTTTTTGTTTCTTTGTTTTCTTTTTTTCCTTGGATATTTTCTTTATTTAGATTTCAAACATTATTCCCTTTCCTTGTTTCTCCTCCGGAAACCCCCTATTCCACTCCCTGCTTTTATGAGGGTGTTCCCCCATTCACCCACCCACTCCCACCTCTTAGTCCTAGCATTTCCCTACACTGGGACATTGAGCCTTTACAGACCAAGGGCCTCTCCTCTCATTAATGCCTGACAAGGCTATCTTCTGCTACATATGTGGCTAAAGCCATGGGTCACTCCATGTGTAGACTTTGGTTGGTGGTTTAGTCTCAGGGAGCTCTGCGGGAAGGTTCTAGTTAGTTGATATTGTTGTTCTTCCTATGGGGTGGCAAACCCCTTCAGCTCCTTCAGCCCTTTTCCTAACTCCTCCATTGGGGACCCTGTGCTCAGTCCAATTGTTGGCTGCAAGTGATTGTCAGGCTCTGGCAGAGCCTCTCAGAAGACAGCTATATCAGGCTCCTGTCAGCAAGTACTTTTTGACATTCACAATAGTATCTGGGTTTGGTGACTGTATATGGAATGGATCCCCAGGTGGGGCAGTCTCTGGATGGCCTTTCCTTCAGTCTCTACTCCACACTTTGTCTCCCTATTTCTTCCCTTGAGTCTTTTGTTCCCCCTTCTAAGAAGGACTGAAGAATCCACATTTTGGTCTTCTTTCTTCTTGAGTTTTATGTAGTCTGTGAATTGTATCTTGAACAGTCTGAGCTTTTGGGCTAATATCCACTAATCAGTGAGTGAATACCATGTGTGTTCTTTTGTAACTGGGTTACCTCACTCAGGATGATATTTTCTAGTTTCATCCAATTGCCTAAGAATTTCACAAAGTCATTGTTTTTAATAGCTGAGTATTACTCCATTGTGTAAATGTACCACATTTTCTATATCCATTACTCTGTTGAAGGACATCTGGGTTCTTTCCAGCTTCTGGCTATTATAAATAAGGCTGCTATGAACATAGAGGAGCATGTGTCCTTGTTATATGTTGGAGCATCTTCGGGGTATATCCCAGGAGTGGTATATCTGGGTCTTCAGGTAGTACTATGTCCAAATTTCTGAGGAAGCACAAGACTGATTTCCAGAGAGGTTGTACCATCTTGCAATCCCACCAACAATGGAGGAGTATTTCACTTTCTCCACATCTTCACCACCATCTGCTGTCACCTGAGTTTTTGATCTTAGCCATTCTGACTGATGTGAGGTAGAATCTCATGGTTGTTTTGATTTGCATTTCCCTGATGACTGTGTTGAACATTTTTTAGGTGCTTTCTGGCTATTCATTTAGCTCTGTACCCCACTTTTTAAAATAGGGTTACTTGATGCTCTGGAGTCTAACTTCTTGAGTTCTTTGTATATATTGGATATTAGCCCTCTATTGGTAACGATCTTTTCCTAATCTGTTGGTTGCCATTTTGTCCTATTGACAGTGTTCTTTACTTTACAGAAACTTTGAAATTTTATGAGGTCCCATTTGTCTACTGTAGATAAGCCATTGGTGTTTTGTTCAGGAAATTTTCCCTTGTGCCCATGTGTTTGAGGCTCTTACCCATTTTGTCTTCTATTAATTTCAGTATGTTGGTTTTATATGGAGGTCCTTGATCCACTTGGACTTCAGCTTTCTATAAGCAGATAAGAATGGATTGATTTACATTCTTCTACATGCTGACCACCAGTTGAACCAGCACTATTTGTTGAAAATGCTGTCTTTTTTCCACCTGATGGTTTTTGCTCCTTTGTCAAAGATCAAGTGACCATAGGTGTGTGGGTTCATTTCTGGGTCTTCAATTCTACTCTATTGATCCACTTGCCTGTTTCTGTACCAATACTATACAGTTTTTGTCACTATTGTTCTGTAGTAGAGCTTGAGGTTAGAGATGGTGATTTCCTCCAGAAGTTCTTTTATTGTTGAGAATAGTTTTTGCAATTTGCAAAATAACTTTGTAAATTGCTCTTTCTATCTCTATGAAGAATTGAGTTGGAATTTTGATGGGGATTGTATTGAATTTGTAGATTGCTTTCGGCAAGATGGCCATTTTTACTATGTTAGTCCTGCCAATCCACTCCAGCTTTATGTCTCTTTATCTTCCCATCTCCTGGCCCTCCCCCTGAGGACTCTGCCACCGAAGAATAAACTGCTGGTCAAGGTCAAGTACATGTAATTCAAATTTAAGTTTGAGATTTTCTTATATGCATTTAATATGTCTTGATCAAATTCATTCTCCATTCTCTCCCATTGAGTTTCTCCCGTTTCCACTATTTTTCCCTCTCAAATTCATGTACTTTTCTTTTTACCCATCCTCCCTCCCCACTAAGTCTAATTTAGTGTTGCTTGTTTGTAGATGGTGCAAAATCTTCTGGAACACAAGTAGTTTCTCCAGTGTCTTATTGTTGAACAATTGTAGCCTTCTCCCAGAAGCCATCATTTGCTAATTAGCTCTTCAGCTAGAAATGGGTCGTCATGTACCCTTCCCTGAATGATTCTTGCCTCTATTTGGCTGGCTTGAACTTGAACAGTTCCTATGCTCATAGTCACAGCCATTGTGAGTTCATGAAAGCTGCACAATCTTATTCATTGGGTTAATTCTCTTATAAATTAGCTACCAAAGGCTCCTAGGACTGGGGACTTGCATTTAACCTTCATTGTGACATTTCTATTTATTATTCTCATTCAACAGGTGATGGTACTGATATTAAAAAACTGACACATAAATAGCTGTTGGTAGACCACAGAAATATTCAATGACAGATCGAGGATTCCCTTGGGTAGGTCTGTCCTCAGAGCAAAGTTCATCTTTTATGTATAGTGCTACATTTAGTTGCATATCTATTGTAGACATTGAAGAGAGAGTCAGCCTTGTACATTGCTAAGGACATTAAAGAACTGCTGTACTCTAGCAGCATCTGAAGACATGGGCTGCAGTCATCTCACCCAGGAGACACTCAGGAGAGTGTGAGGGCCATTCTTAAGTTTATTGTGAAGCAAATACAGTGCATTGGAAATGTGGGCTTTAAAATATAACTAGATAACTATCCTTGTATCCTCATTATGTACAACATTATAAATATCTATAATAAAGTATTGTTAGAAGTTAGGACTACCACCAAAACATTACATAATGTAACAGTGAACTTCCAAATGCCTGGAACCACCATTGGCTTCCTCATTCTATCATGTGTGTAGCTAATGACGCATAAAGAGGGCATCAGACAAACAGGAGAGGAGACTCTGGACTGGGTGAGTCCAGTGTTTTCTAGAAACCATGATTCCACCAAATTTTAAAGAAATGAAACAATGTAATTCTGATTTATTGTTTTGCAATGTTTGTGTGTGTATAGTCAGCATGATATTAGCTTAATGCATAATTATTATTTAATGAAAGAAAAATACACACCTTGCACTTGAAGTATATAATCTTAAAACAATTAAGTTAGAAAACGTGTTTTTTCTTTTTGTAATGTTTTCCTGGACCCTGATGACTTTATTATACATAGAAACCTATCCATGAACTATTATTGGAGCAGGTAGCTTTTAAGCTTTATTTTACCATAAGGTTTTAAAATACCAACCTGTTTATGCAGTTATTCTGTCTGTCTGTCTGTCTATCTATCTATCTATCTATCTACCTATCTATCTATCTCTTGATGGTGGTACTGATCTAAATTGTTACACGCAAATATGCTTCAGCATGGATTCCTAGAAATTCTTTTCAAGCTTCTCTTTTCTCTCCCCTTAATTATTTCTTCTCCTAGTCAGAAGTGGCTAATGAGACCAGGTCATTCCTAACTCATCTCATAGCATTAAAGCACTCTGATAAGAGAGAGACTATATTTAGTTCTGACCTTGCAGCAGTTTGTCACAGCAACTGCCTTATTTGAACCTAAGGTCTAGCTTTAGGATGATGAAATAAAACTGAAATGGGGTCTCTAGAAGTCCAAGGGCATCTTAGCATTTTAGTATGGGTTCAGTATTTCAAAAATAAGCAGACAGAAGCCATTCTCTTGGTAAAGAGCACATAGTATTTCGACATCTGAAAACAACAAACTTTTGTTTATACTCGTGCCACCACTTTTGTTTGGGCCACTTGTACTTTGAAATTCTAACCTACTCAGATGAAGCAAAAACAAATGCTCAATAGATCATGCTTCAAGTATAGACCTGTTTTAAGCAACTCCTAATTCAATGTATTTATTCTTTAGAATGAAATACATAAACCTCAGAACAGCTAATTGACTGTTTTTAAAATCTCAGAAATAGCCCAGCTCTACCTTGTTTGAAGGTTTTGAATCTCAGTACAATGAACATTGTATCAGATCATGGCTCCATTCAGAACTCTGACACTCACTCATGATGTCTTCAAAAAAATATTCCTAAGGGTATGAAGAGAGCTCAGCTGTCAAGTGCTCTCAGTGTTCTCCCAGAAGACCCATGTTGGGATTCCATTATCCACGTTGGGTGGCTCACAACTCCCTATGGTTAATTTCCAGGGGGATCTTTTAGCCTCCATGGGTACCTGCATTCACACATGTGCATAGGCTCATACACAGAGACACAAAAAGTAAATCTCAAAAAAATCAAAGAAATTTTTAAAAATTCTTCAAAAAAAATCTTTAGAAAGTAATTAATGGGGAGAGTGAATGTGAAAGCACTGAAAATCTATTACTGCAGTCTGGTTGCGTCAGTTGCTGTCTGTATAATTTGAGGATGACTGAGGCTCTTTGAGAGTTGTATTTATCATTTGTAAAGTGCACATGACTTCTTGATAAGGATGCTTTGAAAAGTGGTTGATATGACTTAAAGCACTCAGCCCAGACCTAAGCACATTGTTGGCAATCCATGAGAGTTTGATTGTATGACCCCATCTTAACATTTCACTGGAAAGCTTAGAAGCTTACATGTTAATAGTGAGTGTCTCAATATAGCCAAGAAAACAACAAGCAGTTTAGGAAACTAAAAATTTGCCCATGGTGAAGGAATATATATATGTATATGTGCACGTATAAATATATGTATAGGAACACAAATATATAAAATCTGTCAATATTGATAATTTAGTATAATCCTCTATCACATACATTTCTATATATTATAAATATGTATGCATATATATCCTTGCATCTTATAGGTATATATGTATGTAAATGTATTTATTGTATACCTTTCCATAAATTCATGTAGAAGCAGAGTAATTAATATCCAAACAATTTGTTAATTTCACCATTACCTACCTAAGCCCCAGTATTTATCCAAAACTGTTTACCCCTTCTAACTGGATGATATATTCAGTGTCCATGTTCGGGTTTTATTATCAGATTTGTACCTGCATCTGTTTCTAGATGCTCTGGTCAAGGTCTTCCTCAGAAATTGTACCACCCTCCAGGCCTGCCTGCCTGCCTATCTGAACTCCAGCACCTCTTTCACATTGACTCACCTTCATCCCTGCTGTCCCCGACAGCCCAAGGTGAAAGTATAACCATGGAATTTCTCTGTTTAAGATTCATCAGTGGTATCTCACTGCCTTTGTTTGCCCAAGTCTCAAATAAAGCTTCTGAGGAGGCTCCTGAGCCATGGTCATGTTCACTTAACTAAATTTCAACCCATTCTCCAGTCCTCCCTCAGTGATTGGACCAGTGCTTGGATAGGAGGGCTTTGCAAATGATACAAAATGAACATGTGGCTAAAGACCAATAAATGAACAGCCTAATAAGTTTCATTCCTCCTCCCCTCCCAACTCCTTTTGAGTTGGTAGTTACTTGTGGTCTGGTGGAAATAAATGCAATGCAAAAATCAATATTCCAAGCTTCCCTCATCACAGTTGCATTTCTCCTACAGATATATAATATCTTTTAGACTTTTTATCTTCCCTAGAACTGCAATGAGTCATACCAGAAACAATTGCAATAGCTGGTTTATAAGTACTATTTTTCAAGACAATTAAATTATTTTTTTAAAGTTATCTATGTTTACCCTTAATTATATGTACATGTTTTGAGTATAAGCGTTTAAAGAAGCTAGGACAGGGTGTTGAATCAGCTAGAGCTGGAGTTCTAAGCAGATGTCAACTGCCCAGTGTGGATCCTGAGAACCAAATTTAGATACTTTGGGAAAGCAAAAAATGCTTTTACCACTAAACCATCTCTCCAGTCCCTGCAATGAAATGACATTCTATAGCCTGTCTTGTATAGCTATAGACATTCCATAGACATGTGGCTATAGTGTATTGCATTCCATAGACATTTTGTAAAAAAAAAATAGATTACTTCCTATTATCAAGATTCTGGTTCACTTCCTATTTTACGTCATTCATACAATTAAAATATACTTATTTGATACTCTTGGGAGCAGAAAGCTTCCAAAATTAAAAACTTTCTGGGGACTTAAAGCTTTTGTAAACACTGTCAAGCACTTTTCAGAATAATGTCACCTAGAAAATTAAGATAGTACTCTCTTTAAAACATTTTAAGGATGGCTTATCAAATAGAACAGGAGTGAATGGTAATTTTTAGTTCCATAATAGTCCCAATGATAACTCTGGTTTTGTGGTACCCTGAAAGTCTGTGCTGAAATATGTGGTTTAGCATCTTTTGTTCAGTGTCCCTCTTATTCTTTCCCCACATAATGGCTATTCTTGATCTTATCCCAGGATTAAAGACTTTGTAAGTATCTTTCTTTAATTTGAAAAAAGTTTTTCCTTAAGAAGAGATTATTCTTTCTGTTTGAAAATATTCATCCTCGGTGTCAGACCCCTTCACCTTTGAATTATATACAAGGAAGAATCCATAGCACTAACCAGTGTTTTATTCCAAACAAAATTATTTAAAGTTTGTTTACCATTGAAATGATGATTGTTTACAGAGAGAGTTAGACAATAAAGCCATTAAGGAAAACACTTTCCCTTCTGAAACTACACCCCAGTCTTTAAACTGTATGAAAATAACAGACATGAAGAACACAGAAAGCAAGAATGTTTTTTTTTTTCTTATGAGATCAATGCTGTGAGACCTTGAGCAGAAGTATAGAATAATATTTAATTAACCATCTGAAATATGAATTCTACTAAGCTGTTATTTACTTAATGGCTCTAATTGTTTTACTAAAATTGACATGATGCTTACAGTTACCCTGGGGACTTATGAATACAGAAATGCAAGCACTTCATCACTGTCAGGCCTTAGAGCTCTCACTGAGCCCATAACCACTCTTCCTTGTGTTCCTAAGGCATCCTGATTGTTTATGACTTCATGCCCATTCATTCAATGGCCACCATCACATCCTGTCCCTTGATGATTTCATCTTCCCATGTGTAGCTGGAGGAAGATGCTTCTCCTTTAACCAGTTTCCAGATTCAAGTCAATGGGCAGGATGATATAAAAGTAAGAAAAGAGATTGACAATAATCTTCCCTAGGTATTTGGAGCTCAGGGGCCTTCAGTACTTGTCAACTCTGTCTGAAGGTGGACCTCAGCATCTCTATGTAACCTGTGGGGAATAAATGGCTTTGCTGAGTCTCATGAGCATCAGTTTTAAATACTTGTCAGACCATGTTTCCAGATGCACACATTTGCTTGTGGCTCCCTGTGTACATTAACAACTGGATTCTTCATTACAAAGGGCTGCTCACCTGATTTATTCTCCCTGTCTGTTCATCCATAGTTGTTACTGTCTGTTACATGCCAGAGAGCTTTTAAAACGAATTACAGAACAAAGAAAATTTCCACCGAAGAAAACAAATTAGTATCATTTAGACTAGCAGAACCTTCATAAGTGATCCTGATGGGGGGAACGTTTTTAGTGCTTAACAGTAAAGGATGGGCATGTTGAATTCCAGGCTCTGTGGCAGGGAGTGAAGGATGCTGAACTCTATGACTGTGGTTGTCAGTCTAAGATGGGGAGAGAGCATTCTCCAATTTTTTACTCAAAATGTCAGTGTGCAAGGAGTGTGTCTGCTTCCAGTACCCTCAGCATCTAATAACTCTATTTCTTAGTAAACTGAGCTGAGTCTGAGACGTTCACAAAACTACAGCTGCCTATTATCATAGACATTAAACAATCAGGAAACCAAATGATTTGAAATGTTCCTATCTGAGATGCCTATTTGCATTTAAGATGGATTTTTTTTCTGTTCCCCACGGAAGTCATGTTTTCATGATAGCTTTTTGTTCTGTTGCATTAGACCAGCAGTTCTCAACCTGTGGGTTATGATCCCTTTGAGGGTCACATATCAGATTTCCTGTATATCAGATATTTACATTGCCATTTGTAACAGTAGCAAAATTACAGTTTGTCAAATAGCAATGAAACAATTTTACGGTTGGGGGTCAGCACAACATGAGGAAATGTATTAAAGGGTCACAGCATTAGGAAGAGAATCACTGCATCAGTTTATAAAAGTCTATATCTACAATAAAGGCTGAAAGGAAAAGTATTAATAGGAGAAATGGACATCTTTGGTACTGTGTGGAGTTCATGTAGCTACTGGGAAATCAGATGAGTGGAAATGATCAGGGCCATTTCCTAGAAAGTTCACTTCATTATTCATGATAATCAAAACCAATGGAATGGGAGTAGTGAATCCTGTTTCTTACCAACCCCAGTCAATGAGTCAGAACAAACTGGCCATCAAAGAAAACATTAAGGGTCCAATCCTTAGAGAATCTTCATCACTGGAGCTGGGCTGAGCCATTCATCCCACAGTCAGCCACTATTCTCTGACATTTGAGGCAGGTGTCTTAAAATGGATTATTGGATACTATATAGAGACTCTTTCCCAACTTCATTTGACATGAGTAGGAGCTAAAAGGTTCATTCTTTGCTTATATTAGATCTGGGCATTGAGGGATTCCATTGAAAGGCACCAGTCTTTAGATACGTGATAGTCTTGTATTATCTATTACTGTCCAGCCTTAAAAACAACAAAATGCAAAAATATCTTCAATGTTCTTTCTTAACCTAGGAGTCAGACAGCTGGCTAACATGATGTTTCTAGGTCAGAGATTTTGGGCCCATTACACTGTTTCTCTAATGTCTGTACCAATTTACATTCTTTCCAGAGTTATAAACAGACTCCCTTTGCTCTATATGCCCATCAGCTTTGATTTCTTTTGTCAATCACAGCCACTTTTCTCAAGATGCATGCCTCACTGTGGCTCTGGTCTGATTTGCCCAATTATAAGTGATTCTGAGACCCTTAGATCATATGCAAAGGGAGCTGAAAATGTGTTTCTCAATGGCTTGTGTAAGGCACAGATGCCCACTTAATATTCATATCTAACACATTACTGGAAGTGCATTAGTAATACATACCACACATAATTATTTCAGCAAGTGAAAGCCATCACATTAGAAAGGAAGAAGTTAGCTCATCCATATTTTCAGATGGGATGGTTCTGTGCATGCCTCTAAGCAGTGAACTCTGAGAAGGAGCAGGGGACAGAGTCAGTACACAGAATGAAGTCCTACTTTCTCACATAAAGATCTCCCTCAAAAATGTCAAAGGAATAAAGAATAAAGCACTAAGGAGAAAACATAGCCAAAGCAGGGGAAAAGGTGCAGACAAGGCTATAATAATCTCTACAAAATAAATGGAAAAAAAATCTGCAATGGGAATATATTCTGGTTCATAAACTGGAGAGAATGATACTGTTGAAATATATTAATACATTTAAGACAATTCTAATCAAGGCCCAATAGCATTTTTCACAGAAATAAAAAAGCAAACCTAAAATTCATATAGATATGTAAAGAGATTGAGAAGCTAAAATAACCTGGGGGGGGGGGGGACGGACTATTGCTCTTGATTTAAATTATCACAAAGTTATAGCTATTAAAGCAATGTAGTATTGGTAGAAACCCTGAACAGGTGCCAGTGGGACAGAATCAAAGTCCTATGAATAGATCCATGAATAAATGGTTAAGTGATTTCCAACAAAGAACATAAATCTAGGGAAAGACAAACATTTCAGTAAGTTTTTATTTTTTTCAGTCTATTTTTAACCAAAAGTCATTTCCCTAATAAAAATAAAGTAAACCTGCTGTTTTCTACAGCTGTGTTTTTGCCTGTCCTCCTAAAGACTACTTAACAAAAGCCCGCTCTCAGTGTTTCAAGTTACCGGAACACTCTTAGTCTGCTAGAATCTTTTATTTTCAGCAGAGCTATGGCTGCATAGTTTCTTTTGCTTTCATTCATTTCATTCATTAATCCCACTCATTTTTTTTTTAGTTTAAACACATTAAAAATTATCTATTAGAAAATTCTCAACGGGCTAGACAAACCCATTTCTCTGCACCTGTTAACCAGCTCTTTTAATTTTATGAATTTTTTTCATAACATGTACTTTTATCCTGTTTTCCCCCTCTCCCAACTCTTCTAAGATCCTCCCACACCCCAGAATACCCAACATCATATTTTTCTTCTTTTCTCTAAAATAAAAACAAGAAACACAAAATATAAAAAATAAAAAACAAGTAAAAGATTAGCATACAAAAAGATGCTAAAATAAAGCAAATGAAACAAAAAGTTCACAAAAATGCCATTGAGTCCACTTTGTGTTGGCCAGTTAGTTCTGGTCATGATGCCTGACACTGAGGTATGGTTGATATATCCAGTGGCATTCCATTGTAGAAAATGAATTTTCCCTTTGCCATTACGTATCAATTGCAAATAGCTTCCTTGTAACAGGTAAGAGTCCATGTCCACTTCTCTGCTATAGTGCTGGAACCTCATCTGGCACAAACGTGTACAGACCTTGTACATGCTGACACAGTGTAAGTTTGTATGTGCATCATTCCTGCTGTGTCCGGAAGATACTGTTTCTTTGGAGTCACCCATCCCTTTTGGCTCTTGCAATTTTTTTGCCTCCACTTCTATATGGATCCCTGGGTCTTAAGGGGAGGACTTTAATAAAGACATCCCACTTAGAACTAAGGGCTCCAAAGTCTCTCATTGTGTGCACTTAGTCCACTTACGAATCTCTTTTGTTAATTATCATCTACTTCAAGAAGATTCTCTGATGTGGGTTGATCAAGGCACTGATCCTTATCAGATGTGTATAATCGGGGTAAAGATCTCTTCCCAGGAAAGTTCCCAGGCTGGCACTTTCCTCAGCAACAGTACTTATAATACTTGTGATAGCTCTAAGTCAACAGAAGCATAAAGTACAGTAGCAATTAACTTTACAAAATGGCAAGAGTCCTCAGTTCTGCCTTTGGATTTATGCAAGATCTGGTACTGAGCACTTGACTCAGTTCATTATCTAACTGGCGTGGGCTTTGGAATTATTGCTCTTATTTCTTCCAGAATGACAATTCAGGACATTATAGGTCCTGTTTCTCAGGAACTGAACACAAAGAAATGTTCATTTTGAAAATATCTATCCTAAGACCTTCAATGCCTCCATGGAGTGGTTCATTTGTCAGGAAGGGCCTGGTGAATACAGTGGCATGATATTTCACCATGAGAATTCAGTTTCTCCATAGAAGGATTTGAGGAATGAAGGGTGACAGTCAAGGCAGCCTAGAGTCAGCCACAGAAAACGTTATGCTTGATATTCAATCTGCTTGATCAAAAATAATTTGGTGCTTGTAGAGAAGGAATGCACATTTCTATATTACCAAGACTGTTTGCTTCTATTTTCTTCTGTTTCATATATTGCAGCTATTTTTGGTATCGAGCATGTTACAGACACTTTAGTTTGTCATGTGTAAAACTATAAGACCAAGTTTGCCAACCCTCTGTCAATCTATTTCTCTGGCTTCCCTTTTTTCCTCTGTGTCAGTTTACTACCATTTCTTGTCTTTCTTTTCTTCTTAATCTTAGACTTAAGAATGAGTCAAGAGTAGTTGCCAACTTGGTAAGCTGTAAGACAGAGACAAGAAGTAGCAACTAAGAAGGACCAAATAAGTGGTATCTCTAAGTGACAACTGCTCTGTGCTTGAAGCATATTATTGTAGAAGCTGGGAAATAATTGAAAAAAAAAAAGATCCTAGCTAAAAATATAACATTTGGGAAACATTTAATGAATCTTAAATATTAGTTTGTTCTCTTTTGCTTATTGTTATTGTGATCCACAAACACCGTATTAAAAACCAACATAGATTAGGAAAGGGTTTATTTCATGTTATAGGTTTTAGTCCATCATCAAAGGAAGTGAAGTCAGGAACTGGAGCAGGAACCTGAAGACAAAATTTGACACAGAGACTTGCTGAGGAATGCTGCTTACTGGCTTGTTCCCTCTATCTTTCTCAGTTACCTTTCTTACACAGCCCAGGACTACCTGCTTAGGAATGCTACCTCCCACAGTGGGCTGGGCTCTCCTACCTCAGTTGGAGACTTTAAAAATGTGCATAGGCATGCCAACAGGCAAATCTAATAGAAGCTATTGTTCAGTTGAGGCTCCTTCTTCTCAGATGTGTCAAGCTGACAATCAAAATTAGCTATCATATGATTTTTTTTTCCTTGCCTTGATCAGTAGGACCTTAAGAATTAACTCTATGCTCATAAATATCTTATACCTTGTTTTCTAACATGCTCTGTTTATTTCCTTAATTGTACAGTTCCTCTGATTTTAAAATAATCATCATTTTCATTGTCTTGTGCCTGCAGTATACATTCAAGTGTCTACACTTTCAAAGTGAGTCTTCTAACTTAGAAATACATCCTCTCCTCAGGTCATGGTTGGATTTGGTGATGTGTTTGGACACTGTAATGTGGTAGAAGCAATGTTCTGGACTTTTTTGATCAGATATTCACAGAGAATTTCCCAACTCCTTCTCAGATCTCTTAGGTCCTAAGAGGAAACTGGCTAGCTGCCATGTTAAAAGCCTAGGAAGTTAGAGACTCAATTGTTGGAAGCAAGAGATCTGGGCAATGTCCATAGTACAGAAGCTTGGACAGGTCTGGCTGTCCCATTAATCGTCAAGTGTCAGGTATGTCAGTAACAAAATACTATAGGTGTTCCAAACTTCACATGAAAATATCTATGGAATTAACAGTAATAGCCCTAGACTTATGGTTCAGTCACTTCACAGTTCAAGTCATGGTATTAAAGAGCAATGGTAGACCACTCAAGTTTCAATATCAAACTCAGATACAAAGATTCTGAGCATAATAAAAGGGTGTGGCATTATATTTACATTATAAGGTGGTTAGGTTAGCTAGATAGGGGAAGACAGCTGACACTTGAATTAGGTACAAGGGGCCATGGAAATCACAAGTAACTGAAAAATAACATTCTTAATGGTAAATAGGAGAAATAATTTTATTTTGCTTGTATAACTGTGTAGTGTGCAAAAATATGTATGAGTGTTCATATGTGAGTACATGTGCACACAAGCACACACACACGTGTGTGTGTGTGATACCTGTGGATGTTTGTAGGCTTAAAGTTGGTATCATATGTTTTTCTCATTCACTCTCCATTTTAATTACTGATCTAGGGTCTCTTGCTGAACTAGGGTCTTGCCAATCCAACTTGCTCAATCTAGCTAGACAGCTTGCCCAGGGTATCCCTTTCCTCATCCTTTTATGTATTTTCACTGCATCTGCCTGTCTTTTATGTGGGCCTGGTGGATCTGAACACTGATTCTAATGCTTACAGGACAAATACCAGCAATCATAAAGCACTTTTTTTTTCTTAAGTAATTTAACATTGTAGTTTAACTTTTAATTTTCCTTCCTTTTACTATTGAATCCACAAATTTTAAATTGGAATGAAGATTATTTTTCTAATTTCCCCAACGTTATTGGTAATAAATGAAATTTTCACAGAAAGTGAGTAGTTTAAACTATGCAGGAGTGATTAAGTGCTAAGATCTCTTTGTGTCCTGTGACACCGTGTGCCCCTGCAAACCTTAGCAACCCTGCTTGAGTCATGGTAGTTATCTAAAAATGGCCACAGTCACTGGGTATCAGTATCCACAGCTGATTGACAAAGTCCAGGTCTCCATGAGGTGGCTTTTCCTTCATGACATTTTGACTGTGTAAAAGAATCTTCACAATTGCATAGTTAAGGTTTTACAATAGAGATGCTGCATTTGGGGAGTTTATGCAAGTGGCTTTTCTGAGACACAGAAATGAAGAAGAGCTAAGCTGTACTCGGCAGAAAAACTGTACTCCATCTCTCGGCCATTACACTGATGAAATATTTCAATAAATCACAGTCTTTTGCTGTCCTTGGGTGTTTTGCAGTATCAGCGGGTGCCTCTGTATAATGCGCATTGATTTCTGCTTGCAATTTAATGGCAAGAAAAGCTGTTTAATCATTTGACTCTTGACTAGTTAATAAAGAATCTGTCTCATTTAATAAGTTTATTTTTGATAAGACTACTATTCCTTCCATAGTTCTGTATTCCTCTTTATTCCTTTCACTGGGGGAGGAGTAGTAAACAGGTCTTCCAGGGAGATGCTGCTGCAGGTATGTCTCCTCAGCTTGTCTTTATCTCCTTAGCTTTGTCTTTTATTGTGACTTGCAAGGCTGCCCCATCATCCAGTAGTGAAAACCCCAGAATCATCTGCTATATAAATTGCAGTGCCTTTGCATGCCTCAGAAATTAGTGTTAAATAAACTAAATTGTGGACCCCCCCATTCAAACTAAAGGCTGTGGTGTAATTACAGGAGGCAAGCACCCTGTTGATATAATTTTCCACCCAATCACATCTCATTAGCATTCAATTTTGCTAAAGCCACATGACATAAAAGTCACTAATAACCTGATGTATTTTGTAGGGTATTGGCAAAAAATAAAATCAGATGAAAGCACATGAAAGTTCTATGACCTACAGGAGGCTGCTAACAGGATTAAAAGTGCCAAGGATGCTGGGAGGAAGCCATCTGAGAAAAGTCACCCCCAGCATTATAAGACTCAATTAGCCTGCCTCATTTGAGGATTTGGGATGCTGCCTGGGAGGATGGGAAGGGAGGTGACACCAAGAGATGTTCCATTTGGCTAAGGAGATGTTGTGAACTAACAAATACATTTCCCAGGAAACTCCCTTTCAACTTGTTGACGTAAAATGAATGACACCACCAACCAGGAAATCTTTACCTAACTTCTCACTGACTCTGCTTTCTGCATTATCTGTCTTAAACCTTCTGCTGTGTTTCTATGTGAGTGTTAACTCGAGATTGGCCAGTGAAGGAACTAAGTCTAGAGGTCTTAGATCCATCTCAGATTTCGAGGGAGATTCCCCCGAATGTCCCAGCAGCAGCTGATATTTGTCTCCAGCAAAGACTGTATGTGTTCTTGTTCAGTGCACTGTCTTCTTAAGTGGCAAAAGTATTAGACTAGCATCATGTCCCTGGTCCCCTCCTCTAGAAACCTCTTTCAATAGGCATGTAATACAAAAAAAAAAAAAAATACCCTGCCTGAGGGGATATATATTCCATACATATACTGAACATTTGAATGCTGCCTGGGACCAGGACTCTGAGAGGGAGAGGATGGGTTTCATCTGTAATCTTTGATCACATGAGACAATTTTATTGATAAATATAAACAGTTTTAACAGCTCTATGTTTCAAGGGAAATCAGTTGTGTGGGTCTGGGGAAAGATACCTGGAAAAACTAGAAACAGAATTACCAAATACAACTGCAGGGCAGCACTGTCCAGCTGTGTCATATGCAGCAGCGGCTTCTCTGCTGGACTTTTAACCAGTAATGTAGGCTGCATGGGCCTCAAAGTCTGACTTGGGATCCAGGACCAGTAAGTAGTTCGCTGCATGCACTTTGGCAATTTTTTTTAAAGGCCTGTTTTATTTTATTGACAGACCCATGTGAGGCCACAGCCAGGCCACTATGTACAGACATGAGGGAAGCTTTATTTCTTGGTCTCTTCCTTCTTGGACAGTCTTGATGATCTCTTCCTTCTAGGCCTGGAGATGCTCCTCCTGGCACTTCCGTGCTTCCTTGGTCTTAGACCTGCGAGGCTCAGCCTGATTAGCCAGTAGCTTCTTGCTGGCCTTGTCTGCCTTCAGTTTGTGGTTATGCTCCATGAGAATGTGTGCTTGTTTTTGAATACATTCCCTTTGACCTTCAGGTACAGGCTGTGATAAATATGGCAGTCAGTCTTAGATTCCCGGTATCTCCTGAGAGGCTGGGGCAGGATCCTCATCCTTCTCATCCAGGTCACTTTCTCGGGCATCCGAGCATTGGCAGTATCCTTCCTCTTCCCTACGCCCATATGCCTGCTCTTCCGTCGGGCCAAAGTGTTTTTCAGGCAGCGAGCCCGAAAATGGACAGTCAGAAGCTTCCGGATGATTGACCCATCTTTGATCGGCTTTCTGACCTGCTGACAGGAATTAGCACTGGAGACTTTATTGGTGGCATTGGGGTCCAACCATACCTTCTTTTTACCTCAGCGGAGGACGCTCGAGGCAAGCCTCTTCTGTAGCCTGAGCATACACATGGCTGCAGACGCAGCAGCGAAAGGAAAGGGGCTTTGGCAGTTTTACGTAGCACTTTTATGCATTTCTCAAGGACTCACTCTAGAAATATGTAAATAAAATACAAGCCACAGTTCAGAAAACTCCTCCACCCACAGTCTATGGTGGCATGAAAGCCATCGCTTGAGAGGTGATAAATACTAAGGATTAGCCACTGACCTAGGATAAAGATGGATCTACGTTGTGTCCTCAAGGGTCTGTATTGTACAAGGAATCACAGACATGTCCACAGAGATCTTGCCCAATTAGCTACCCAGTGCAGTGTTCATAGGAGATACATAATCCTGTCCTGATCATAACTCTTAGTGGCTGAAGAGAGAATGGCCAGCCAGGATGAAATGAAATGTAACCACCCAGTGTATATGTGGTGTGTGTGTGTGTGTGTGTGTGTGTGTGTGTGTGTGTGTGTGTGTTTTGGAGTCAAACCCAGAGCTTCTCACCTGCTAAGCATACATTCTGCCAATATAGTCATTCCCTGGGTCCATCTGTTTAGGCAGAATGAGACAAGATCCCTGAGCACCCAGAAATCATTCTTTTTGTCCTTTACTTTTCTTCTTCTTAGTGGATATAGGATTTTTTAATTGGTAATTTTAGTTGAGGGCCTCATAAATGCCAGGTATTATGGTGAGAGATTTATATGTTATCTTTCTTTAGTCTCACAAATATTCTATGAGGCGCTTTTCAACATCTTGCTGTCTTATTTTTATGAGGCTACTGCAGCTGAAAAAATATTAAGTAGCTTCCCAAGTGATCTATCATATATGTGGTAGGACAGAAACTGGTCTGATTTCCGAATCTGTGATCTTATCCTCCTGGAGTTCTTCCCCTATAGCTCTCAATATAGGGAGTCTTTAACATCAGAGCCGTACAGTGACTTTTTATGATTCTTGGATGTGACCAAACTGCTCTCAGCTTGAAAATAAGTGTTTTAAGACATGGCCACTCAGTTAAAGCAACCTAACCCTTTCCCTTTTCATTAGCACCATGCATCTGCAAGCATAATGTGCTTGGATGTAACAAAGTGGAGGGCTTGGTGCTGCTGTCTTGTGAGAAGTAAATCTGTGCTGCCAACAGAATCTGTGAGAGACACTGTGTTCTCTGTGAGGTGTCGAAATTCATCTCTTGGTTATAGCTTCAATGGGGAGTTAATAGAAGTCTTGAAAACACATTTTGTGTTTCTCTGTCATGTATTTACCACCTGGCAAGTTGGCTGCAGCACAGAACTGCCAAATAAATGTGAAGAGGAGAGGGTTAATGGGATCTGGTATGGGAGAGCCAGAGTGTTAGTCAGGTAGGCTATGGGAGATCCTGTTGGGTACAGGAATTGCTTTGGGGGCCTTGTTGTTGGATGATGAGGCTTATACTTCACTGTTCGGGACGTCAGTGATTGTCCCTCAGTGCTGGGGAAGGTTTATGCTCACAAAGGCAGGTCTTACACACAAGCTTCATGCATTGTGGAAATTCAATCTCTCCCACAGACTGAGCTAAGGTTGCAAGACTTCTCCAAAGTACTTGAGGGTTTCAAAGGATTAGGCAGTCAGAGCACTGACCTTACACTGTCTCCCACCACAGTAGAATCCACCATTTTAAGCACCCTTAACAGGTGTCAGGAGATCTTATGGGCTCTCTGACACTACCTGTATAAAGATTTGCATATAACGAAAGACCTAACTATATACTAGCTATATACTGTATTTGAAAACGTAAGTGTACCAGGAAGAAAAAGTACAGAAGAAAAAGAGGGAGAAGAAAGATCAACTTGTCCTGTGGATTTGCTCTCTAACGAAGGGAATTAAAAAACCACAGAAACACAGAATGACTAGAAACACAAATGACTAGAGTTGTGGGCTGAGTAAAGCACTTGCCAGGAGGAATCAGACACGTTTGTTGAATCTCTGCTAAGCACATTAATCGTGCCTCTTTTAGTTTGCACAACAGCTGGGGGAGGAGATGGTTATCAGACTCACTTTACTGCAGAGGAAATGAGGGCTCAAAGAAACCTACCAGCTAATCAATGGCTGAGCTTGACTTCAAAATCAGCCCCCCACCCGGAGAAGAAAAGAGAGCAAATGAAAGGCTTTGCTACTGTTTTTACCCTGTGGATGGTTTCCTTGAAACCAGGTTGTATAACCAGAATTTAGAGGAAGGTGATGAGGACTGCTTTCTTGCAGACAAGTAGCCTTTAATGAAGAATTTATTCACGATTGGAACTTTGAATCTTTTTTTGAATATTTTATTTATTTACATTTCAGATGTCATCCCCTTTCCCCATGTCCCCTAGAAACCCCCTATCCCATCCCACCTCCTCCTTTTTGCTTTTATGCCATTTTAATTACATGCAAGTATTAAGGTCAGTTCTAGGTTGAGGAACTAGCTATACAACAGATGCAAATAGTCAAGGAACAAGCAAGACAATAAACACAAATAGTCAAAGAACAAACAAGGCAATAAGCAAAGTTGCACGAACACTCCTGTGATCACTATTTCTAAGGGCTTATCAGGATGCCCACAATATCTGAGCCTACTTCTCTGTTTTAGCCCAAAATCATTTTCATGTCTGAAGCCTACTTCCTTGTTCTAGCCTAAGATTTAGATTCCTGCCTGAAATTACTTCTTTGTTCTAGCCTAAGATTTAGATTTCTGCCTGAAGCCCTTTTCCTTGTCCTTGGCCAAGGTTATATTCCTGCCAAGCAACCCATTTCCTTGTCCTTGACTCATGTCAAAATTTTGCCAAGCAGCCCCAAAAGCTCTCCACTTCTCCCCCTTTTTTATTTCATAATAAGACTGAGCCTGCCTTAGGTCATTCTGACAAGAATGCCTTCTTTACCCATCATGGAATATGCATTATCAAAGGCAATGTCTTAGGTTGGTAAGGCTCTGTGCAGAATCTTACCTGTCCTTGACTTGCCAGTGTGTTAATTAAATAACTTTATTTGTGGGTCCATTTTCAGTTTCAAGCCATGTACTTTGGCTGCCAACATGTTGATGTTGTTAATGACAAGCTTTAACAGAATGGGCAGGAATAAAAGTATTCCCAGGACAAAAAGGGCAAGCAAGATCAAGCTATATATGCCAATCTTGAAGTTTGACCAAAACAGAAATATTGGGAACTTTGAATCTTAAATATCATTTTGTAAAGGAGAAATAAAGGAATCAGGGTAATGGGTAAAAAGTAGTCAAACACACTATCAGCCCAAGTCAACTTTATTATTTTGCTAATCCACTCACCTAAGGTCAGAGGGTATTGTGTAACTTCCATATCTATAAATCTGTGACACTGGACAAATTCTTCTGTGGATGTTTCCTTCTTGAAGAAAGAATTCAGTAAAGAACAAAAGAGTGTTTATGCAAAAGTATATTGCACAAATCAAAGCAAAAGAAAGTGATACAATTAACGCATTTGGGAGAGTTCCTGGAGCTGGCCAATCTGGAATGGGGGTGGAATAGGAGCAGGGTTCTTATTGTGGGTTTGCAAGAAAAAATTTCAATGAATATTTTAGAGATAGTGGAATATTCATGGGGTAAGGTGATTCTTTTTCCTAACCATGATGGGCTAAACCTCACATTTAGGATATTTCTTCCCATGATCTTCTTATAAAGTCCCAGAGGAAAGTGAAAACCACATTTTTGCATTGCATATATTTTGAAACAAGATACTGCTCTGTAGCCCTAACTGGTCTGGTACCTTTTACGTAGGTCAGGCCAGGCTTTAACTCAAAACAAAGCCATTTCTTTATGGAATAAATGCAGAGGCAAAGTAGTAACATTATAGGTGAGCTATAGCTAGGAACTTGGTTTGTTTGTGTGAGAGCTGTTTTGGGTCAATTGGAAGCTTACTGAGAGCTCTCAGTAGAGGCCTCTTATGAGCCCCAGGCTTATATAGAAGACGGGTTGACAGATATAAAAGATGATAGCTCTGAGCCTTGAGATATAGGGTTAGATTACTTCATGTTTTAGAGGCCTAAGCTTATGTCTGTGAGTATCCAGAATGGAGCCTTGGGCTGTTCTGAGCTTTAGTCACTGGTGGTCCAATGCCTTTAGTAGTGAGTGGCTGCAGCAGGCAGCACTTAAGTGGTACTCTAACATTGGGACCTTCTTTCTACAGTGGCTAATGTTATGACTTACAGACCTATGGTACTGAGTTTTGTCAGCCTAGAGCACTAGAATCCATGACATCTCCCTGGAACTCTTCTAGTAAATGCTGCTGTTTCTGCCTTCAGCTTTTCTTACTATTTATCATTTTTGCTTTCTTTCTATTCACAATCCACCATTTATAAGACTTAGTAGCTTCCTTTCTCCTACTATTTAAAAAAATTAAATAAAATATAGTTGCATGGTTTTTCCCATTTTTCCCTCTAAACTCTACCATGTACCAATCCACCCTACTCTCTCTTAAAATCATGACCTCTAGTCTCTTTTTCTTTAAATTCTTTGCATGGACACACACACACACACACACACACACACACACACACGTCCCAGCACCCATGTGCTTTATCTGTACTCTATCTCAAGGAGGCAGAAACAACAGTGTAATGTTGCCTGTATGTATGTAATTCCAGGGCTGACCATTTATTATTAGCTAAGCAACTGTAGGTCTAGTCCCTGGGAAAACTGTTTCTCTCATTCTCAGCATTTATGGGGTATAGAACTAAACAGAGAATTTACAACAGAGGAATCTTGGATTCCTGAGAAACACTTAAAGAAATGTTCAAAGTCCTTAATGACCAGGGGAATGCAAATCAAAATGACCCTGAGATTCCAACTTATACCAATCAGAATAGCTAAAATAAAAAACTCAGGTGATGGCACACGTTGGTGAGAATGTGGAGGAAGAGGAACACTCTTCCATTGCTATTCGAATTGTAGACTGGTACCACTCTAGAAATTAATCTGCAGGATTTTCATAAAATTGAAAATAGATCTACCTGAAGACCCAGCTATATCACTTTTGGGCATATACCCAAAAGATACTTCACCATGCCACAGGGCACATATTTCACTATGTTTATAGTTTTCTTATTTGTGATAGCCAGAAGCTGGAAACAATTTAGATGTCACACAATAGAAAAATGGATACAGAAAATGTAGTTTATTTACACAATGGGATATTGGTCAGCTATTAAGAATGAGAACATCTTGAGTTTTTCAGACAAATGGATGGAACTAGAAAATATCATCCTGAGTGAGGTAACTCAGACCCAAAAGGACATGCATGATATGTACTCACTAATAAGTGGATATTAGCTACAAGAAAAAAGAAAGAAAGAAAGAAAGAAAGAAAGAAAGAAAGAAAGAAAGAAAGAAAGAAAGAAAGAAGGAAAGAAAGGAGGAAGAAAGGAAGAAAGGTATTCTGGGCCTCTTCTGAGTCCTCTTCACCCTCGAAAGAGACACGTGAGGCAGTGTTCGGGTGGTTACCACAGCAAGGCTTTATTCTCGTATCAGCAGAAGCAGAAGACCCCAAGCCCGGTAAAGGCACTGCTATATGTACCCTAGAGTGGTGTGTTCACTTCTGATTGGCTGTTCACTCATTATCCCATATTACGCCCCAGGATGGGCAGTGACTTTGGCGCGCTTTTGCCTTTTGCACCTGCGCAGTTAGTTGTTTACTTGTGAGAGCACAGGATACCCGTGCCATCTTGTAATGGTGAATGTTGTCACGCTCACCGTGGCTCCTAACAGAAAGGAAGAAAGGAAGAAAGAGAAAAATAGTATATAGAACTCAAGAAGGTTAACAAGCTGAAGGGCCCAAGTGAGGATACCTGAATACCACTTGGGAGAGAAAAAACCAATCAACAGGGGGGCAAAGGAAGGGAAAGACCTGGGTAAAAGAGGGAACAGGGAGAGGAAAAGGGTAACATGATTAGCTATTCAGGGTGTGAGGTGAAACAGGACTGAAGTTCTGAGGCCCAGCAGATGGAATGGAAACAGACAGGAGCCTAGCATGGCTGCCCTCTGAGAGGCCCAACAAGCATCTGAAAGAGTCAGATGTAGATACTTACTTACACCCAACCAATGGACAAAAGCCCAGGATACTTGTGGTTGAATTAGGGAAAATCTGGAAGAAGCTGAGGAGGAGCGGGACCCCATAGGAAGACCTAACCTGGACCCCTGAGAGCTCTCAGACACTAAGCCACCAACCAGGCAGCATGCACTAGCTGATATGAGACCCCCCGGCATATATGCCTGGTCTGGCCTCAGTGAGAGAAGATGCACCTAACCCTTGAGAGACTTGAAGCCTCAGGGAATGGGGAGGTCTGTTAGGGTGGGATGGCAGGAGTGGGGATCTTGGAGATGGTAGAGGAGGTATGGGATGAGAAACAGTCAGAGGGCAGACCAGAGGGAGATAACAATTGGACTGTAGAAAAGGATTTACTACTACTACTAATAATAATAGTAATAATAGTAACAATAGTAATAATAATAATAAAGTTGCCTACAGCTCTGTGTGTAATGTTATTGATGACACAGGAGAGTTCCTTCTACCATATTAGTTAGCATGTCTACTGATGTTGTCCTTGTTAAGGTCTTATTTAGGTAGCCATGTTGTTGAGAACTCAAGTCTCAACATCTCTATGAGATACAATCTTCCAGCAGAAATCCTGTTCTTATGACTCTAACATTTTTTTTTTAAATTTAAGTCTGTTTGTGCGTGCCTGCGTGCGTGTGTGTGTGTGTGTGTGTGTGTGTGTGTGTGTACATGTAAACCTATGAGTGTGTGCAGAGCCCAGAAGAGGTGTCTGGTGATATCTTTTATCATTGTTCACTTAGTCTGTTGAGACAATCTTTTCCTGTAGTCTGTAGGCCATCTAGTCCCATGGACTCTGTTATTTCTGCTCCCTTGAGAGTACCAATAGACCACCTGGGTGCTGAGACTCAAACTCTAGTCATTGTGTTTCTGGAGCAAGTGCTCATAACTTCTGAGCCAACTCTTCATCCCTCTGGTCTCCTGTTGCTATTGCCACAGCCACTGTTCTGTTGAGGTTTGGTCTTTTGTTATCTATTGCAGTGCTAAGTGAGGGCCTCCAGGAGCTGGTTGACCCAGAGAGAAGAGAGTTCATACTTTGACCTTGCTCCCAAATTTATATCTGGTAATTTATTTATGGTAAATAAAGATCAACAGTCTATAGCAGGGCAGAAGAGACATAGATGGGGTTTAGGTTTGGGGGGCCTGGGATCAGAGGAGACCATGAGGAGGAGGAGAACAAACATGAATGGAGGCGAGAGAAGCCATCATGGGCTAAATGGAGGAAGGAGAAGTGGCCATAGGTTAGGCGTTAAGAGAACATGGCTCCAAGGGTTGGCCAATCGGAACTAAGAGCAGCACAGATGAAACATAGTAAAGTAATATCTTAGGGCTATTTATAGGAAAGTAGATTCTAATAGCATAGAGAGTAGGCAGCTGCCCAGATTTTGTCTTGTTTAAGGTTAAAAATATAAGGGTTGTGTGTGGTTTTTTTTTTTTTTTTTTTAATCTGAGAACTAAATGGTCAAATGTGGGGTAGAAACCCTGGGACAGGGTTAAATAATTTCTACAAACACTACTCAACTGCCAATTCTGACATTTCTTCTTTGTGTCATCAGTCAGTCTGTCATCTTCCAATGATAATGATCCAAACTAGAGAAGCCAGGAACCCTGGAGAAAAGCTTTCCTTAAGCCACCTATTGTAACACCACGGGATAGTGCCATTAGAAGGGAATCTTCTAACTGACTTGAAAAGTTAGCGGAACACCCTACTTCTGAAACTTGAGAGAATGAGATGCAGGCTCTGGCAAAGTTTTCAACAATCCCAGCACTTGCCTTCTTGGAGATGGAGTATTGTTTTTTTTGTACCAATCACAGGCCCTCTGCTGGGATACCAGGGCAAGTGTTCCCCATCTGGAGGTGGGAAAATAGTCACATGTTAAACAGGGTCATCTAGAGTTCATGGAGGTTTTCTTGCTTATGATGCTGCAGAGCCAGCTGTCATGTTTGGAACGTGTTCTTACTGTGGATGTCTGGTGCTCCACAGCTGCTAGAATATCCTCAGTATGACTATAAAGTGAGCAGAACAGCTGGGCTGCAGGAGGTCAGCCCAGGTGGTTCCCAGTAGAGGCACTACCCAGCTGACAGTCCCCTATTCTAGGCTGCCCAGCATTAGATAAACACCTATCAAATGGCCCCAGTTCTGATTTTAGTCACTCATAGAAGAATTAAGAGCACGTTCATAATAAAGACTCAACACCGATGCAAGAATTCTAATAGCATTTGACAATACTTGAGAATATTTAACAGTACTGAGATTGTATAATGCCTCCCTCATGCCCACAGAGAAAGGGCCCCTCTGATGTAGTCCATCTAGAAATAATTTCTTCTGTTGCTTAGATTACTTAACTCCCACTTGCATAGCTCAGAATTCTGCGTTTTGATATCTTTGATGATGTTATGTTAAGCCACCAAAGCAGGATGAATGTACAACTCCAAGGTGACCAGGTAACACTGATGAGAGCCAAAGATTCTTGTCCAAGAATTCATCTTAAGTGAACACTGAAGCAGAAATTGAAATCCAGTTTCTTCATCGCTAGCCTTGGGCACTTTCTGTCATATTGGGAGAGCTTTTATTCTTTGGGATATTCAAATGCTTCTAGGAAACATTTCCTTCATTTAGATACAGAATGTAGGCTCACAGGCTTGAACCTGATGTGGTTACACATGAGATCAGGCATTAGTTCAGGCCTATCGGTTCCATCCATTTCTCTCATATTCTCTCTCTCTCTCTCTCTCTCTCTCTCTCTCTCTCTCTCTCTCTCTCTCTCTCTCTCTCACACACACACACACACACACACACACACCCCATCCTGGCTTTTAACAGTATCTGATTCTTGATGTCACGAGTGTGACTTCTCCAGGGCATTGGGGAAATTAACCAAGCTTGCCTTTGGTGTTGACCGTTGATAGTATATACTGTCTGGGAATCACATTTACATTTATTCCTTTCAGGTCCAAGCTGCCTGCCCCTTTCCCCTCCTCTCAGTCTTGATTAAGAGAGGAAACAATGCAGAACTCAATTGATTTTTGTCAAAAGACATTTTAGTGTTTATGGTCCTTCTCTTTACTTCCTCCATTACCCTGACCTCCCACCCACCATCCTTCCTGTTCCATTATTTCCTTCTCTGCCTAACTATCTCTGTATTCTACCTTCCCTCATTTGAAAGAATCCCTTCCCTCCTGAAAGCTCTTGCTAACTCCCTAACTTCTATGGTATTCGAAATAAAATATACATTTAAAGATTCAAAACTGATATCCACACAGGAAAGAAAACATACATTTTTATCTTTCTGAGTCTGAGTTACCTCATTTAGGATGATTCTTTGTGATGACATATGTTTACCTTTGAATTTTATAATTCCATTTTTATAACAAGTGAATAATATTCTCTCATGTAAAGTACCATATTTTCATTACCCCTTTGTCAACTGATGGTCATCTGGGCTGTTTCCTTTTCTGGGCTATTATGAGGAGAGCAACAATGGACATAGATAAGCAGGTATCTCTGTAGTAAGATAATCCTTTGTGGTATGGCTTGATCTTGTAGTCCATCCATTTCTACCTTTGTGAGGAACCTCCACAATGATTTCCATAGTGGCTGCACCAGTTTGAACTCCTAATAACAGTGAATAAAGACTCTCCTAACCCCCTACCCATAACCACAATAGCATCTGCTGTCATTGTCATTTGTTTGTTTCTTTTGTTTTGTTTTTCATCTTGGCCATTCGGATTGAGGTAAAATGCCATTTAAAATTACTTTTAATTTATTTTTCCATGATGGCTGAGGCTATATGGAAACTATTACTATGGAATCTTTCTAAAATATACATAAATAAGAACAGGTTAAATGGAGACATCCTATAACAGGGGACAGTACTTCAATTAGATACCCCATGATAACAAACAAAAACTAAAATGCCATGAACAAGTGATTCTTTTGAGTTGTTGTGGGCCTATGGAATTCAGTATACCTACACAAATTACAGGCTACTTATAGTGTTCTTGTGTACCACCCAGAATTTTATAGTGAGACCCTACTCTGAAGATAAATACATGAATCATAGAACATGGAGAAATGAAGATGATATGTACCTTGATGCTTCATCCCTACTGTTTAGCTTTCATAGTCATGGATGGAAGGTAATACACAAGCTCCTGGAGGAGAAAAGCAATAATGAGCCTCACCCAGCTATGAACTCTGTAGCCTACAGTCATGACTGGTTGGACAGGATATTCTCACTGATGCACTGGTGGCCCAAGTATTACAGGAATAACCAATCACTTTCTGATTGAATCTAAGGCTCACTCCATAAAATGAAACCCATAATTGACACTGTTAGCAGGGCCAGGAACCTGTAGCTAGATAACCTTAGACTATAGGGGGCGAACTCAATATTACTATCCAGCTGAATGCTAAATATACATAATATTAAACTGGCTCCTGTTGACTCTTGGCTATACCCATAGATCTTTCAGCCATCCTCAGAGAATTCTCGGAAGAGGTTTTTTCTTGCAGTAGATCAGTGGTTCTCTACCTTCCTAATGCTGTGACCTTTAATACAGTTCCTCATGTTGTGTTGACCCCAACCATAAAATAATTTTGTTGCCACTTTGTAACTGTAATTTTGCTACTGTCATGAATTTTAAGGTAAGTATCTGATATGAGGATATCTTATATTCCACCGTCAAAAGGGTTACACACACAGGTTGAGAATCGATACAGTAGATGGTAATCATCAAAGACCTTTAATTGGGCAACATTGAGAACGTAAGAAACTTGGTATCTCAGTACTAAATAGTATGTGTGTATCACTTCCAAGGCTCAGGGTCTTCACAAAAGATGAGAGATGGAAAGATTTTAAGAGGCACAGGTGGTGAATAACTTCAAGGAAACTGTTTTCGGGTTATAAAATGTCAGTTTTATATATGAACTCACAATGACTGTAACAGCAAGCAAAGGCCTGCAAAAGTTCATGTCACAGAGAATCCCAGAATGAAGTAAGAGGTGGGCATAAAATCACACCTCTACCTGAGAATCTATTAGCATTTAATAACTACTGAGAAAGGGTAGGTCAATTTTCTTTATAGTGTGACCCCTGATAGGGTGACCACACTCCATGATATTCCTCAAACCCAAGACAATTGAGAAACACAAACAGTACTTTGTTTTGAAGAACACACAAAGTTTGATGGGTAAGGAGGTGAAGGAGGATCTGGGAGAAGTTAGGGGAGTTGATATGTGCAAACTAAATATTATTAAATTTGCAGAGTTAATTAAATGTTATTTAAAAGAAAGACATGTTGCCTTGTGTTTTCTATTTTACATATAGTGAAAGATTATAAATTATAAAAATGTGCAAATTATTAAAAATATAAAACCAGTTGTTGACACTTTGAGACTCTGAGAGGTGGAATTGGACACTTTTTATATCCCTCTGGTAACAGATACTGTTGCTTACATGAGCACATGACTGTGATGTTGAGTTGAGATAGGATACAGTTGCTTACATGAACATACAGCTTTTATGCTGAATTGAGATGGGGAAAGTGGGTGTGGTTTTTAAAATAATCACGTGTGTGTGGAAGGAGCAGAGTAGGCAAGCACTTTCTCTGGTCCAGCAAGTCTGTGGTTATATAGTTTATTTAGTGTAATGTTATAACTTTAGCATCTTGATATCTTGCACCCTGAGATGCAGTTAGCAAAACTAACTGGAGAACAGCATTGACCATAGTGACTCCTAGAGACATTTATGATAATGAAGAACAAACTGCTTGACATGCTGTGGTTTCATGGACGATTTTGGATTGCCATTACTTTGCTTTGAAAAGAAACTTAATTCATGATTTTTTCGTCCTTATGGATTACATGCGTTTAGAGCAGAGTATCAGTAGTTTTGTTTTAAGAGAATAAATATATGCACATCACAGGAGAACATGAAGATCTTTCTCCTGACAGAAAGTACTATTTGACATTTCCATAAACAGAGACAATGAAGATTTTTTGAGTTCCTTAGGTTAAATTTTATTGTCACACAATAACCTTTAAAATGTGGGCCTATTATTTCAATCTGTTTTTTAAAAATGTTCCTTGTTCCACATACATCTTTTGAAAGTCAAAAATCACCTTGTTCTTTAAATAGTAGAGCATTAGAAATGGAAGCTGAGATATTACAGCTTAGAGGAAAGAGCTAATGTGAGGGGTGGACTGAAACACAAGCTATGTGTCTCATTGTATCTGTCACCCACTCACCCTTGACACAGTTAGAACCATTATAACTGATGGGGACAGCCGGCAAGTCTGATGGCATGGCACCGTAAATGGCCTTAAAATGTCTTCTATATATTTAAGTCCTCGTGATGTCATTACTCTCTCTACTACATGTTAACAGAACATATCCTCAGAGGATGGGTTAGGCTCCCACTTAGGAACTTGCTCAGAGTGGAGGTTGAGTGACTAACCTAGAGTTCACATCAAATTGTACGATAGGGCTTTCAATTGCCAACTGTGAGCTGAAACCCCATCAGAAGCCCTGCGGGCTGAAACTCCTCCAGTGTTTCACTTGCTCCACAAGCAAATGTTGAATTATTCTCATTGCAGAGTCTGGATTGAGCTATTAAACATGGTTTGGAAATTTTAAACCAGTCTACAAAATTGTGAACTAGGTAGCTCTGAGAACATCTCAGCACAGCTCAGCAGGCCTGCTTTTCAGAAACTTAAATATGTAGATCACTATCTTCTATGTATTTTCACTATTGCTTGGCTAGTTTACCCAGAAATGTGCTCTTTGATCTAGATGAGTTTTGCAAGCTTGGAAAAACGTTATCGGAACTCTTGTGCTTTAGGAAATTACAATTTGTTATAGAGATTCTTAGCCAAGCATGGCTGGAAAAGGGAAGAAAGACTTTCCCAAAAGGTGGGAATGCCCTACTTATAACCTCTGCACATTTGTTTCACGGCCTAGAAGTCTTAAGCTTACATCTCTGAGGCGTATGCACTTAGAGGATTTTTCCAGCTTGGTGTCATTTTTCCCAAAGCCTGCAGTCAACTTTCAGTGTCTTTTGCTCTGTGTGCAGCTTCCAGCATCCTGTTGCAGGTTACTACCTTCTTATTTTCCTCAGTAAGTAAATTTCTTGTCTCCTTTGATGTCATTTTGTAGTGTACATTTTTATTATTTCTTTTCTGTCCAGAAGAATCTTTAAATCTATTTTCTGCTCTTGAACACCATCCAGGAGAGTTGGTCTATCACTTTAACCAGCCAATGGATGAGACGAAGACTCTTCCTGTGTCATAGGAGAGAGGGATTTGAATGTCCGTATCTCTGACCTTGTGATACCACAGCATCCTCCAAGTAGAAAATGACACTAACTGGAAACAAATGCATCACTTGCAAGGCAGATGCTTACCTCGGTGTTCCCTAGTGTTCCAGTGTTTGGCTTTTTTCTAAATATGATCCTTAATTTGCTCAATAAACATTCAATTAAAGTTCATTTCTCTGAATCTTGTACTGTCACAACAAATTAAAAGCAGCCAGGCATTGTTTCTGCCTTTCATAGACAATAAACAATATAACTAAATAGGCAATCTGTCTTTTAATTTCTTTCATATTTCTTTTTCCCCATTAAGACTGATGGTAAAATCCAGAGCCATTAGATATGAGGCAAGCACTCAATCACTGAGCTATATCCTCATCTTTCTACTTTTGAAAATTTGAGACAAGGTCTCACTAAGTTGCTCAGGCTAGCTATGAACTCACTTTCCAGTAAAGACAGGCCTTGAACTAAAGCTTGTGTTCCAAGCTCTTGAGTAGCTGGTATTATAAGTCTACACCACAAGGCATGGCAAGAATTTGACACTGTAATAATAATAATAATAATAATAATAATAATAATAATAATAAATATTAATAGTAATAGTCTTGGACTCTAAGATTCAAAACCAGGGGACACACTCCCCCAGAGACCCTCATGGATGGGATTCTCTGCAATAACATGAGATTTATTGATGATAAGATGATAAGATGACAGCCAGTATACTGGGGTTCTTGTGCATCCAGGCAAGAAGAACCCTGAATTAAAGCTGAGAGCAGCTTATATACTATTTTTACAGAATTTATGAGGGCAGTTATACAATTACCTCTTAAACAATAACCATAAAGGCCAAGCTCCAACAGCCGTTCCCGGGCTTGGTTTCCGTTCCCAGGCCTGATTTCTAAGTAACTCAAATTTGCACCTTATTTTTTTTTTTTGTACAACAAAGAAGGTCAGCTTAAGTAGCTTCTGTTTACCCAGGTTTACTGTGTTAAGGGCTTATAAACTCCTATGTTGGGTCTTTCTTCCTGGAATGTTTGTTTGTGTCTTTGGAATGTGCTCTTCCCGGGATGTGCCTCTGGGGCAGCTAATATTTGACTCAAACTTAAGGATCTTTTCATTTTAAGTTCAAGCTGAGACCTGAAATTACATTCTTACAGTAGTAGTAGTAGTAGCAGCAGCAGCAGCAGCAGCAGTAGCAGCAGCAGCAGCAGCAGCAGCAGCAGCAGCAGCAGCAGTATACCAATTACTTTTCTGTTGTTGTGATAAAACTCCATGGCCAAGGCAGTTTATATAATGAGGGTTGATTTGTGCTGGTGTTTCTAGAGGGATGAGAATCCAACATGGTGAGAGAGAAGGGTAGTAAGGGGTAACCATGATGGCTGAAGCAGGAAGCTAAGTGCTCACATCTTGATCTGTAAAGCAGAGAGAGTAAACTAAAAGTAGTGTGAGGTTTTCAATCTCAAATCCCATTTCCAACACATCCTTCCTCTCATAAGAACACACAGGCTAATCCTTCCCAAATAGTGTTACCAGCTGTGGACCTAGTGGTCAAATATGTAAGTCTATAGGGGACATTTCTCATTCTAACCACTAAAAGTGGTATCAGAGTATATATGTTAATATATTGTAAAGGTCTTCATAGTACCCTCAAAGCCAATATGATTATCCTAATAGTATGGATTCTGCTTCACAGGTTATTTCATATAGAGATGTTTCAAGTACTGTAAATATTCTGAGCTGGAAAGGGGATGCATTTACAATATCCCCCAGTTAGTACCATAGACGATGGGTGATGTTAGGGTAAGGAGGTATTCTCCATGCTTCTCATGTGAAAAGCACATGGTTTACTGGGGGCCAGTAGGGACTCAGGGGTGGGATAAGGGAAATTCTGTCTTTGGTGGCTCATCCATTGATGACATCACCTAGCTCTGTCTTTAAATGGCCCAAGGGGGATCTTGCTGGAGCCTTAAACACACTTAAAGCATTGTGTGTTTACTGAATTGACTGAATACCTGCAGGGTGTTTTGGAACCTACACAGAATTATTTTACACAATGCACAAGTTGAATAAGGACACTGGTTAGTGTTTCTTCAAGGCTGTTCTTTTTGGTGGGGGAACTGCTGTGTGTTTTCTTATTCAGAGTCAAGCCCAATTGTCTAAAGTGTTCTACTCCTCAGGAAACTTCTCTTTAAGAACAATTATGACGGTAGATGTCTCGCTATGTATAGTGAAACTTCTATGTATAGACTTTTCTTGCCTATTTTCCTCTTCGGTTGTTAAGTACTAATCTGGACAATCATAGTTCATGGATGTCTCAGGTTACAACATGTATAGTATCTCCAGACATTTTCTATTGGTAGTGGGTTTCAATGCATATGATGCAACCTTCTAATGACCAAAGCATATGTCACCTTTACTCATTTTCTGACATCCACTTTTCATTTAACATACAAGGAAGAGTATTTACTAGCATGGGGAACAGCTGCTGATTTTTTTAAACCTGGAAATAACAGATGAGTATCAGTCAGAAGTTATATTTGTGTTAAAGAATTTATGAGCTAGTTCAGGAATAACATGGTTAAATCTCTGTATTTCACAGATGAAGGAATGCATACTTGGGAAGATGATGTGACCTCCCCATGGGTCTATAGGTTTGGGTGTTTTTCAACTAGAATGGGTGTGACTATAAAAGTATGTGTGCCTTTATACACCAGCTTCTAAGTTTGTATCAACTAATTTGATAGAAGAAGACTTTACTGCATTCTGCTGTGTAGTGGTACATCTGGCACACACATACACACACACACACACACATACAGATACCTGTGTAATTAACCTTTACTTTGTGTAAAATCATAGGAAAAGCAGTTGTTAAATGCCCAATGACCCAGTTATATGGTCCTTGTGTATATTTTAAAATAAGTTGCAATTAAAATTAGAATTATATCACTTTCCCTCTTCCTTTCCTCCCCCCAGTCACTCCCAGATATTCTCCTTTGGTCTCCCCTATGACCCTCCACTCTCATTTAAAAAAAAAAATTAAAAATATATAATTATATATAATATATTATAAATATATTATATATAAATATATAATTATATATAAATGTAAAAATAAATATATAATATATATTTAAATATATAGAAAATATATATCAGTGTGTGTGTGTGCGTGTGCCTCTGTGTGTGTGTGTGTGTGTGTGTGTGCACAAATACATCTAAATACATCCTACCGGGTTTGATTTTTGATACTTGTATGTATTTGGTTTCAAGAATAAACACTCCTCATTGAATAACTAGTAAGATGGCTCATCTTTGGGCAAGGCAAATTCTCCTTCTCCAAGCAGTGAATACTTTCTTGTGTCCTTGCTCTAGGAGTGGTACTTTGTGAAATTCACTGTTCAGGTCTTGCTAATGCAGCCATTTCAAGGAGAGACTATTTCAAAGCAGACTCATGATTCTCTGGCTCTTACATTGTTTCTGCTCCTTTCTTTCACTATGTTCACAGAGTTGCAGATGCCAGCAGCTGTGATACAGATGTACCCATTGGGTTTGGGATCCTCATGATTTGTTAGTCTCTGCATTGTATCTAGTTGTATTTTGTGTGTGTGTGTGTGTGTGTGTGTGTGTGTGTGTGTGTGTGTGTGTGTGTGATGGTCTCTATTTGTTGTAAAAGAGACTTATTTGATGAAGGGTGATAGCTATAGTGGGTATAAGAATAAATTTAGGATGTAGTAAGGTATTATGTTCATCTACAAAAACAGTGTTAGTAGATACTCTTCTAAGGACTGGGAATTTGGTTATGTGTTCAGTACCAAACATAATTTCCCTCCTGTTGAATGGGGCTTAAGTTTAAGTAGACAGTTGTTGGTTGCCAGATATATGAATGCTACTTATTACATCTTTATTCATATCTTCCCATGCTGGTAATTTCTGTATTTTAAAGAAAGGTATTGACTCTGGGTAGGACTGTTTAGTGGCTTCCCTCACTCTCTGCAGCTTGTCATAGTATTTTCTCAAACCATGGAGGTTAGACTGCTGTAACGATGTATTCAGATTCAGATGGAATCATTCTAGTCCTGTCTCCTAATTGTGTAGTATTTTTAGCAATAGGGGCCCATTCTCTACTCCTAAGAGGCAGCCAAGGGTTTCATCCACAATATATTGTTTTGAGAGTCACTTGGATTACCCTGACTAATTATTTAAGATACTAAGAATGTTTTTACAGTTCTTGGGGATGTTGACTGTAGTGACAATTTTAGAATTTTAGTTTCTTTATAGAATGCAGAAATATTATAAGAATGTTTTCATTTTAATCCCAGGTGTGGGATATGGAGCTGCTTCAGATTGTCCTTAGCAGCTGACTGTGATTTGTCTCGTGCTCTAGCAGAGGCGTGATTTTGCCAGCTGAATTTAGTTTCTGCCACTGTGTGATATTTGAAGTTCTGGGAATGTATTCAGAGGGTCTCTAAATGCTAGGGATCTGAGAGGCAGGTCTGGTTGTTGGTGGGGTTCTCAGTGGGTTGTGGGTTAGTTATTGGTTGGTTGCTTGTGGTCACAGTGTGTTAAGTATTCATGTTCAAAGAAGAAATTAGATATCCTGACAGTGAAGATCAAATTTTCTCCAAGGAATTCAACACCCTTAACCAGCAGGAATTAGTCCAACAATAATGCCATCCTGTTTCCTTTCTATCTTTTTTCCCTCTTCTATCTAGTGTTAAGGAGTTAAAAGTATACAAAAAGGGTGGAGAATGGTGGATAAAAGGAGAACCCACAAAGTAGCAAAAGTTTGTTTACAGTTGCCAGGGCAATACTTATATGTATTGCATATAATTTTAGGCACATATAAAATGGTATGATTCCTTCAGACCTTTTCAGATAACTTTGAAACTTGTCCATCACCTTTTCTTTTGAATTGACCTCCCTCCATTCTCCCGACTTGGAGCCTCTTATCTATTATTCAATTTTCTACCTGTATCCAATTATTTCCCTTACAGGATACCCCACCCTTAACTATGGCCCCTTTATACTTTTCTGGTTTCTTTGGTTATTCCACCTAAGGACGCAGAACTAGAAACTGCAGATGAGAGAGAAAATACAGTATTTGACTTTCTAGGTCTAGGTTACTTTACTCAATATATTCTTTTATATGTCCATTCATTTACCTGAAAATTTCATCTTTACAGCTGAATAATACTCCATACACATTGATCAGAAAGTATCTGTGAGGTGGAAAATCCAATTCTTTGGGCTTATGACAAGGAGCGTTGTAGTTGGGTCATGTGGCAATTTTATTTTTATGTTTTTGAGAGTTTTTCTCTCTGATTTAAAGAGTGGCTACATCAGTTTTTAATCCCACCAACTGTGAATGAGGGTTCCACTTTCTTCACAATTGAATATTGATCTTAGCCATTCTGAGTGGGGTAAGATGAAGTATCAGAGTTCTTTTAATTTGCCTTCCCCTAATTGCTAAGGATGATGAATGCTTTTTGAAGTATTTCTTTCTTAGCCATTTTGATTTCTTCTATTGAGGACTTCCTGTTTAGATCCCTAGATTTTAAAAATTGAATAGTTTCCTTCACTCTGATCTATTTTTTTAAATTGAAAATAAATTTATTAGGAGGAAAATTGTTCAAGTATACATTTATGTTACATCTGAACTTGTATATTTAAAAATGAATATATAGCAAATTTTAGTTTTAAGTTCTTTGGTTATTCTGAATATTAATCCACTATCGGGTGAATAGCTGGCTAAGATTCTCTCCTTCTCTGAGTTTCCACACTCCGTTGACCATTTTTCTAACTGTACAGAAGCTTTTGAATTTTAAAATATCTTCATTGTCAACTAATTCATTGCACCTTAATTCCTTGGCAAATGGAGTCCTGTTGAGAAAATCCTTCACACCTATTTTGGAGACATGCTGCTCATGAAGATCCCAGTCTACCAAATCCAGAAAGCTCCTCTGAGCTCAGTGAATAATGGAGGACTCCCTTTACCAGCAGGGCTTCCCTTTCTCTGCCCTTGTCTGGGGATCCCTTCTTCCCACATCCTCTACCTGAGGAAGGTCACATAGCCTTTGCCAAACATACAAATTCAACTTCTTCCTTCCCATTAAAAGAACCTGGGATTCCTGGAAGGCCTCTCCACAAAAATGAGGCATTCTCAGTACTTTAAACTTCCATCCAATGATTTCATTCATCCTGAAAATTTCTTTCTATTCTCCAAAGTTCATATATAGCCCCTTTCTACCACAAGTAAAGTATATTCATACAAGTTAAGATCATCTCAGAGAGAGCTATTTCATTAATGATCCCTTGGAGAAGGTCCCTCTTCTGTCATCCCCAATTCATTCTCACTCACAGCTTGACTGGGATTCTGCAAACTCCACCCAGGACACCCTGAGAGAGAGGAAGCAGAGGACTTGGAACCACAGCTAGACCCTGACACACATGTATCTTTTGGGGTGCTGACTATGTCTTCTAAAGAAACTTTATATTGAATTTCTGTAATGGAAAGACAAGTTTATATTCCTACCTTCAGTGTACAAGGGTTTCCTTTTGTCTATATCCTTGCCAATATTTTTGATCCTCTGCTTTCCTAATATTGCTAATTTGGTTGTCATTAGATGGAATGCCAATATAATCTTAATTTGCATTTCCCTAATGGGTTGTGAGGTTAAATATTTGTGTGTTTGTATGTTTGTGTTCATTAGCCATTTCTGCTTTATTTTCTGAAACATGTACATTCATTTAATTAGACCATAAATTGATTTATATATGTATAAATATTATAGATAAATATAAATGTGTGTGGATGTGTGTATCAATATATATGACATGGAAGCCAAAGTGGTACTGCCCAGGGAAATAAAAGAAAAGAGAGGTGGTATGGGAAAGAATATACTTAACATACAATATATATTTGTATGAATGTGTTCTTATGTAACACAAGACTTTGTAGTAAGTTATATAATATAAATACATATAGAGAAAAATTAAAATAAAAATTCAATGCTTGTAAACTCATTCTTTTCAAGTGACCTTTGTGGTATCATATCAGAATCTTAACAGAGGGCCACACTGGGTATTCAGTAAAGAGAGAAATAAGGAAGCAATACTCATAATCAAGTCTAGTATTTTTGTATGACGGTCATAACAAGACAAAGATGTCACTGAGGAAGTATAGACAATTTTATAATTTTTAAATCTCCCAGATTTACAGACACATGCAAATACATATGTTCAAATTATTTAAATATTTAAATATGTTCAAATTATTTAAATCCCACCCTGTATGTACATATGTATGTGTGTGCATTTCTCTCTCTCTCTCTCTCTGTGCATTATTAATATTATTAATTATTATTATTATTGTCCTATTTAATGGACTCTCTATATAGTCACATATTTGTATGAGCAAACTTTTCTAGACTTAAAACCTAGATCCATATCTGAATTATCTAAAACAGCTAATTAACCTGCTTTAATGGTCCTCAGCTAGTGATCACAACACTGAAATGAAGATAAAATGATGTAATTTTATGATCTAGTATACCATAGGTATTAAATCACAACGTTGAAATGAAGATAAAATGATGTAATTTTATGATCTAGTATACCGTAGGCACTTGGTGTTCAATCATCCTGTTTCCCATCCCTTATTTCATCAAAACATATTTTTAGCTGTGACAGATCCAACAGATGTGGGAACATGACAAATAATTAGATGAATTTTATAAGAATTAGAATTTTTATTTTTCTAACATATGGGAATGTTGAAAACTTGCCTTTGATGTTTCTGAAACAACCTTTAAACAAAACACAACAAAACAAAGCCTTCTGATTGGAAAGCAGTTTTAATCCAAGGAAACCAAAGTAACAGGTAAAACTGGCTTGAGGTTTTCTTCCTTAGCTCTTTGCTACCAATCAAATACGGGGGAGGTCCTGCCAGTTGAATCATCATATCAGCAGTGTGCACAGTCTGACTTTCTGTCTTTGAACTAGGGAAACACTTTAATCAGGCCGAGGAGTTTACTGAAAGGAATTTGCCTGCAAAGGAACTTCTTGGTTTCTGGCCATGCTGTGAGATTCTGTTTCATGTTCTGGGCTCACCAGATACAAAGGGCTGTTTATTTATTTTGCATACTTGGGTAGGGTGGGGCTCTGAGCATAAGCTATCTTGCTGAGAAGCCAGAGCATTGCATTTAACAACCCCATGAACAGTTTAGTGTCACTTAGGAGATACCAATGCCAGTGAACACCTTGCAAATATCAACAGGGCGATACTTGTGTCAATGTTCACCTTTCGGTATTGTACACACTTTGAGCATGAAAATAAAACAGTTTATGAATCACTTGTTTTTTATTAATAAACATTTCATATACTATATTTTATATCATATTATTTCTTCTTCCCCTACTCATTCCAGAGCCTCCACACACACACCTGCCCACCCACTACAGGTTCTCAAATATAAAAATACCCCACAAAAGTTTAAAAAAAGAAAAATCAAAACAGAAAACTAAAAAAGAAAGGAAGCCAATAAGACCAAAAAAGCATTTTAAAAGTGTATACAAAACAAACAAACAAACATAAAACCAGAGTGGTCAGTTTTGTGTTAGCCAACTCTTCCTGGGCACCTGGCCTGCCCTCAATTGTGGTTAATTTATCCAGTGAGACTCCATTGGAAATGCTGAAAACTGATTTTCCCTTTCCCACTAGATATTAATTAGAAAAAACTTCATTGTTAGGGGTGAGATTTTTTTTGTCCATTTTCTCTTCTTAGTAGTAGGATCGTGAGCCATGTCTTGTATATTGTTTCCATGTTACACAAAGCATAAGAAGACTTCTCTATTAATTCTCTTAGATAAAAGAGAGAGTGGCCTTCAAGAAGAGTGTTTCATTTGTGCTAGAAAATAACAATAAAGGTTACCTTGAAGAGTTAGACAAAGGTTCGAAGTGTTATTTCTCCTTGGTACTTTAATTGTCTTTTCTGTTCATGTCTATGACCTGTCTTGCACTTAAAAAATACACCTTCCACAATGCGACTTTACTCTGTAGATCTTCACTTTTGCATAATAAATATTTCAGCCTCATACCAGAATTTTAGACAGAAATAAACCTTACTTTACTTGGCAATCTTTCTACTTGGAACATTCATAGGCTCTGTCATTGTGCAAATTGTTGAAACCAAAGTAAATTTTATTTGGTTTTGTCAGTAAAGAACTGATTAGAAGATGTGAACCATCCTAAACTAAAGAAAAGAATGAAAGAAGAATGTCAATCAAACGCCAAAGGAATAAGTAGACGGTCAGAGCAGCAGCTGCACTAAGGTTGTGCTCTGATTTTTGGATCAGCTTAACTTGGGTGCCAGTGAAGATGCCAGTCACCAAGTGCTGGAGCTGCCTCTGCTCTTCCTGCACCTGTGTGACACACCCTTCCTGCTAATTAAACTCTTGAGAGTTTTTCTTCTATATGACTCTGGGACGGGCTTCTAAGAAGATAAGACATATGCATATAACGTCTTCCAGCTTCTGTAAGAGAGGTGGGTTCTGCCTCCTGCTACCAGCTGAGACTAGTAGATTCTGTTAGTAAAAGTACTATGCTCTGATTCTAAACACTCAATAGAAGTTCATCAAATTCCACTTCAAGCAACACTTGGATAAACTCTATACTTCATCCATATAAGAAGAAAATTCTGGAAATCAAAAGAAAAAGTAAAATTACATTGAACTGGCTGGAAAAAAAAGAGTAATGTATTCCCTGAGGGATTCTTTTTGCTCCTAACTCTCACATTTAGAGCTGAAGACACAAGCATAGCAGAGATACCAGTGGCTGCAGACAGAGCCCAGCAAGAACCTGCTCTATTTAAGCAGAGGACTAAGAAATACAGGGAGGATGTTAAACAGATCACCTGGGACATTTGACTCCAAAATCAAGCAGTAGATATGGCTGTTCCTTCTCTAAGAGGTTGTGCCAAAGGAAACCTACTGGGGAGTCACGATTTTCTATCAGAAACAGGCCATCCCTCACTGTGTGTAGTAAAGGGCCTACAGAGTTGCAAAATGTGTAGGTTCCTATCTGCACGGAGCCACAACTGCAGAGCAGAGAAACTGAAATGTTTTCTTTTACATTTTGAATTTCTATTTTATAAGTCTTTGGCCTACATTATATACACTCATGATATGCATGCTTAGTGCCTGCAGATGTCAGAACATAGAGTAAGATCTCCTGGAACTAGAGTTATGGCTGGTTATGAGCTACCTTTGAAAACGCTGGTCTTCTATAAGAGCAATAACTACTTGTAACTACTGAGCTAGCTCGCTGGAGATAATCTCATTGCATCATACACAAAATAAAAATTAGTTACAAACTCAGTCACCTGTCTTCAATAAACATTAAAAGAAATAATTATACACACACACAACACAACACAATACACACACACACTACAGACACCACCACCACCACCAAAAAGCAACTTCCCCCTCAAAAAAAACCCTAAAGTAGAATAGACAAATAAAAGATGCCGATTGTATTGTTACTCATGGGCCAGAGAGGCTGACATGAAAGAGGAAGGTGACAACATCAGAAGCTGAGGATTTCAGAGGAATGATTTATTATTCATCCACAAAATGTTATAGACAATAGGACAAAAAAGAGAAGTGAGTTTTTAATTTTTTTAAAGATTTATTTTATGTGTGTGTGTGTGTGTGTGTGTGTGTGTGTGTGTGTAGAGTATGCAGGGACTAGAAGAGGATACTAGATCCCCTGGAGTGAGAGCTATGGAGGGTTGTGAGCTGCCTGGCAAAGGTGCTTACAACAGAACTTCTTAACCCACATCACCTTCCTCAAGGCCCTTGCTGTAAATGCAACTGTACTGTGGCTTAGGACAGAGCATATGAATCTTGGAGGGGACACAGTTAAGTCTATAACATTGGGGCATTCATAGTTTTTTTTTTTTTTTTTTGCGTGAATATAAAATCATACAGCCCACTGGAAAATAGTTTTCAGTGTCACAAAAAAAAAAATGCAAATACCACAGGACCCAGGGATGGTACCCTTGGGCATATATCTCAAAGAAATGAAAATTTATGCTCATACAAAAACTACACATGAATTTTTATACCATCCTTTAAAAATGTATAATGGCCTGAAACTAGAAACAGATCAAATATCCTTTAATGGGTGAATGGTTAAACAAACCTGTACATCATATCCTGAACTGAAAAGGTACAAAAAGCATTGATGTAGACAATAGACCTAAATGCATCTCCAGAGAATTAGCTAAGAACAAAGCCCATCAAACCCCCAAAAGACCACACTCTGTGGGCTTATTTGTATAACATTATTGAAATGATAAAATTACAAAAACAGATCAATAGTTTCTAGGGCCCAAGGAAGGGTGGAAGCCTGGAGGGACATGGATGTGGCTATGACTATGTCAAATAAATGAGACAGCGAGGTGGCACACCTCTCCCTGGATACTGAGCAGAAGAGGGGGCGTGTCTCTCTCTCCTAGACCACAGGCAACAAGCATTGTTACAGTACTGTTGTAATCTGTTTTAAAAAGTATACAATGTTAAGATCACATTCTGTATGTAACTATGGTAGGTACTCCGGAATATGGAACAGTAAGAGAGATGTGATTTGATTAGTAGCTGTTGCACTCACTCTCCCTTGCTACCCTGGCTGCCTTCAACAGAAGGAATGCCGATTAAGTAGTCAACTAGATTATCCTGATGACAGCAGCCACCATCTTGAACATTCGACCGACAGTGAATGCGAGACAACTGTAGGAGGATTGCAGTTGACTGCCCTGGTTCCTAGAAACCGACCCTTCCTGGGACTGTTTTTTTTTTTTTTTTTTTTTTTTTTTTTTTTTTTTTTTTTGGAGACAGGGTTTCTCTGTGTAGCCCTGGCTGTCCTGGAACTCACACTCACTCTGTAGACCAGGCTGGCCTCCAACTCAGAAATCCACCTGCCTCTGCCTCCCAAGTGCTGGAATTAAAGGCGTGTGACACCACCACCCGGCACCTGGGACTGTTCTCAACAGCTCATACCAGACATTACAAGGCTCTGTTCCGAACAGTTTGTACTGTTTGATATCACAAGGCTCAAGAGGCAAAGCAGTCAGCTGTCCCACAGCTGATTTAACAGTTGGAGAGAAGACAGGGCAGGCAGAGAGAAAACAGTGCACAGTATCTTCCAATAGGCCATGTAAAGAACCAGAGAAGGGAAACTGTAGGTACTGATTGTCAGAAACGTTTTAGAAGGTCCTAGGGAGATGATAGGTCTTCAAAGTCCAGGTTCTTAAATACTGCCAAGGTCTGAGAAATCTGAGCTGGTGGTCCCAACACCTTCAAGGGGACTGGAATACTAGAGGGCGCTGTCTGCTGCGGCTTCCACCAGCTCCTAGTTCAGAGAGAGGGAGGCTTTCCTTTCCTCATGCAGCAAAGCATCCCCCTAACCCCTACCACCTTTCACCTGCCACCCTGAACTCTCTCATTGCACCTGGCTGCATGTCAGATCCTCACCGTGAAACAGAGATTTGGCTTGCTGCACTACACTAGAAGTTCTACAGATGTGAGCCATTGGGGAAAACTAGACACACAGCTCATGGAATCTCTCTGTTTTATTTCTGGGAACTATATGTAAAGCTATTAGTATCGTAATATGAAAAGTGTAATAAAAAGCAAAGACAGTGTTTTCAATTAAGCAACTGAGGATACTTAGAAGGAAGAAAGGAAAGGTGAAAAAACAAAACAAAACAGGCAAATCCAGCAATTCTATTAACAGGTTTGTATGCATTAAGAGCTATGAACAATCAAGGGGAAACATGCTTAGTGTAACACTGTTCCTTAAAAGCCAGAGATGGTGAGTTTACATGAGACTCCAGTGAGTCAGCTCAGTGTGACTCTGGAGAATATTCAGGAGACCATGCTATTACCGCCCCCCCCCCCATATAACTTGTAAAGATAGGTAAAAACATAAACTGAGTGTGTCCATGGTTAGAGGCGAGGTAGGAGGGTCCGAGTTCAAGACCATCATTAGCTACACAGAGAGCTTGAAGCTAGACTGAGCTACTGCTCCCATGAGCAGCACATGTGCACATGTGGGACTCATACACCAGCAGAGGGGAAAGGGAGAAAAGTGAAAAGGCCAACAGTACAATGAAATCAGCTTAACTGGGGGCAAGCTGAACTACCAGACAATGTGGCAAACCAAACCAAACCAAACAAACAAAACCTAAACAAACAAACAAAAACAGCTAAGTGAATTTTACTGAGACCATCCAAAACCTCAAGTTGGCCTCTAAAACTGCTTTTGTTTGGGCTCAAAGTTAATTGAGTCAGAACAAACAGTTATTTTCAATCCAAGGGAATTTCCAAAAAAAATAGTAATACTGCATTCTGTTTAACAACTGTCTGCAAGAAAGGAAAGCGACAGTTAGAGGAATAGTTGTGCACTTGCCCAAGGCTGCACCCTCTTAGGGCAAAAGTGCTATATGAGGAGATAGACTTTGAAAGAGTCTCCCAGCTTGATGCTAAGCAAAACTACCAAATGGCAACCATGCCAAGAGATGAGGGAATAGATACAAATCTCCCTTATGCAGTTGCTATAATATGATATAATTAAATATAATATATAATATATCAGTATGATTAGTGTACTAAGCTATATAAAGTATGATTTTATTATTATTTAGCCGTTATTAGGTAAAGTCTTAAAATTTACTATGTTTGAATTGAGAGCAGTATCAACCCAAACTAAGAATGTGTGCAAATTCCATAAGGAACGTTGTTACTTCGTATGATAATTAAATATTAAATAGAAATGTTTTGAACAGTAGCTAAAAGTAACACTAGTAGACTATGATCACATCAACTTAATAACGAGAGCAAGCATCCAAGTGCCTGGGAGGAAATCTCTGAGCCCACTAATGGGCTCCCTGAAGGGAGTTGGGTGAGACTTTCAGAAATAAATTAGACCTAGTTGTGATAGGAAATGTGAGTGTGTGTGGAAAGCAGACTCCATTTTAAACCTATGATTTTATAATCCAGGGTGGGTATGAGGTACGAAGATGAAAACAGGGTGATTTATACCCATAGAACCCCCCCTGCTGGATCCAGGCGCTGGACCATGTCACAGAGACTCCTCAGACCACCATCACTACAGAAGCTTTATTCTAGCATCCTCCTCCTCATACTTTTTATAACGAAGTCTTGTAACTTTCTCCTCCCCATTAGTCTCCCGTCTCCCTTTCCATCCTCCCCTTCCCCCGACACACTTCTATCAGAAAGCCCCACCCCTACCCCTATCACTGTCGATTCATCGATTCTTCTTTGTATGTGCATCCTGGCTGAGTTTATAGCATCGCTTGCCTGCATGTGTGTAAGAGATAATTAGTGGATCAACTTATCTGTAGATGCATCACTAAAGAAAATTATACTCCTTCCCTTAACAAGCCAATAAGAAGGATAGAACAAATCCTAGTCTTTGTACCAACAAAGGTCATTTGGACCAGTCCCTAACTTTCAAAGTTCAAGTGACCTTGAACTTTTATGGCATTCACCCTTGAGAACCTTTGACATTGCAGGTATGGAAAGATAAGCAAGCTTGTCTACAAATATTCAGAAAATTCCTCTAGGAATAGTCGATTGTACTTCATGATTTCTTTTTGTTGTTATTTTGCCATTTTCTCTTTAGACTCATATTTGAGTTTGATATATACAGTCTTCTTTCCAACAAGCTGATATGTATAAAAATTCTACTTCTTTGCACTTCTAATTCCATCTGTTGAGCTAAAAGCCACCTGTTTTGGGTCCTTATGCTGCATTGATGCTCACATGAGCAGGTGCATCTCTTGTTGTCCACAACATCTTTATCCCAGGACCACTTGAGAATTGTAAGGTCACCTTTCTACTTATTGGGTATAACAACTGACTCCAGTAGGGAAACTTTTCCTGTTCAATTTCTCAGTCAAGTACAGCCTGACTCTGACCCCTGGTCTCCTCCATGAAGCCCTCCTTACAATTTGACACATCACAGAAAAAGAACAGTGAGACACTCACAGTTAACATTTTCACCCAGTCTGATGTGCAAGGAATCTTTTCCATGTGTTTATACCTTGTGTAACACCCACACTCCTTCTGTCTCTTTAGTTCCAACCTTCTGTGCTTCTTTTCAAGGCTTTATGTTGAGCATTAATGTTTTTACTCATTCATATTTTTGCAAAGTTTCAATAATAGTGGGAAATTTTTAGTTAGCTTCTTATTGTTTCATCTAAAATTACCTACAGAGCTAAAAGCTAGAGGCTTCTAGTTTCAGACATGATCTGAAGGAAAGCAACAGGATTAAACACAAGGAAATATTGCAGTCATTAATTTGTCTGTCTCTGCACACTATTGGGATTGGGAGGTATAGCCTTTTATTAAAAAAGATAATGGTTCTGATAGCCTGCAGCTGATTGCTGATCAACCCTTCTCAAACAAGTCATTGTGCTAACAGACACTGGCAAAGTGACTGTGATATATATATATATATATATATATATATATATATATATATATATATATATCTTGTAAGTATATCTGTGTAGCATGTACATCCCCAGTGCCTAAGGAGCCCTATGGGACTGGAGTTCAGATAATTGTGAGTCACCATGTCCCAGCTCCTCAACAAAAGGAGCCAGTACTCTTAGCCACTGAACCAGCTCTATGGTTCCCAGGTGACTCCATTTTGAAAAGGAATTTGAATGTATCATTCAGGAGACAATAGTAACATGAGTCACTCCTAATTCATCCAACTAGCTCTGAAGACAAGGCTCTACAGGGCTCAGGTCAGTGGCGTAGAGAGCTCTCAGCCATTCTGTGCTTGACCATGATCCTACTAGTATTATCTTTAGTTCACTTTTGGAAATATATTTTTTTTTGAGTTTGAATTAGCATGCAAAATGACAGAATTCTTTATGGCATTTTCATACATACTTACTTGGGTTGATACTCACCCGGATTCATATACAGTAAATTTTAAGCCAACCTTGACTATGTGAGATTATCTCACAACTTTCTTGAAAACAATAAAGTAGTATGTTATATAATACAGTACATTAGTTATACCTGAATAATTACATACACAGGATTTTATATCCTATGTTATATTTATTATATAGTCTATTACATTATAAGATATGCATGGAGCCAGGCTTGGTGTTCCCATAATTCTAGCACTTGGGAGACAGAGCAGGAGAGTTAGAAAGTCTAGCCTGGCTACATAGGAAATACTGTCTATCAAGCTTTTCCAGTCAGTCAATTAGTCAATGTTCACAGATGTAGAAGTGACTCAGATGTAGGAGTCAGAGACTGAAGATTTGCAGCCTAGGGCCACGGAAAAGCTGAAGAGGAAAGGAAAAGCCTTACCTCAGAGTGCCAGAGGCCATGTGATCCTGACAGTACCTCCGTTTCACATTTGTACCTTCTAGAACTAATACAACTAGAACTTTTAACCACTAGTTTGAAGTAACTTGTAGTTTGTGTTTATCATAACCAAGACGGCCATTGGTGATTATTACATGAATGACAGCAATATGGGGAGAGGTAGGGTGAAGTAAATGTACTATGTTCTGTTAATTATGGCACCGACCTTTTAGAAAACCATTACTTTAGAAGCTGCTTACCTGCTACAATGGAAGTTTTTCTTTGCTCTGGAGATTGAAGCTACTTATCTACACAGTTAAGAAAGAACTAAAATCTGAATCCAGCCTGAAGGGGAAATGGGAGGAGCCAAGGAAGTCAAAGCATAATGTCTGGATGTGATGTCTGGATTATTTAATAAAATGAAGATTCCTCCCTTTTTCTCCATCTGAATTATTTCTGACAAACAGCAATGTGATTCTCTTCTGTACACCTTTCTCGTAGTCACAAACAGAGCTGGACTTTCCATACATATTCATTGGAAAAAATTCCTTTGTGCACATTCAAAATCTTTCCTTGATGGTCTGGAGTTAGATTTCTCATACTGTTCGATGTCAAGGGCATGGCAGCCTCCTCTGAGTAAATGGTTCTGCTATCTGTAGAGACACAGCTGCAGACATATGCTTTGCAGTTTCAGAGCAAAAGGCCTGCATTTGATAGATTCCTATAAGTTGGCAGACACACTGATATGCACACTACTCTACCTACTAGTATCTGTAGCCATGTTATCTGGGAGCCCGAGGAGTAGGCACATCTGTGTGTACCTATGTTACTGGCTGTACATACAAATACAGGCTCTATTTCCAAGTCCCTTGAAGCCCAGGCAGGGATTACATAAGTGACACTTCTATTACACTGATTGACATTTCATTATCTAAATGTCCAGCCTCCTTTTTGCTTTGGGATAATTAGTTGTCAGTTCCCCAGAGCAATTACATTGTCTGTGTCACTGCATTTCTTCAGAGGGCAGGGAGGGTGATTTAAAAATAAAGTCATACCGAGGAGAAAGAAAAACCTTGATGGAAATGCTATAATCTTGTGGTGATAGAGCATCAGAAAGCAAACAAGTAACAAATAACTCAGCACATCCCATGTTTACTAAAGGCAGGAAAGAAAGGCATGCATGCCATGGTCTCACTGTGAGAAAGAAGGGTTAAAGTGTTAAGGAGCCATTTTTATCCATGAATCAATGTTGGTATTCTATAAATTGGTAATCTATGTCACTATGCTGTGATGCTTGTGTCGAAGTGTGATTATCTCCTCTAATCTTACACATTCAGAGATTATTCCATTTGTTTATTTATTTTGGATCTCTTACAAATTTACATGTACACAAATGCATATGTCAACACAATTTGTGTATACGTGGCATGTGTGTGTGTTTATGTGTAGGCACACACTGCCAAATCTTTATTCTTAGCAACATATTCTACATAGAAGCTATTATTTTTTTTCCTGTGGACTCTGGCCTATTATTGAATTATTTTACAGGCTCAACTTTTCTCTGTAGTGAGCTACATAAAGAGTAAGCATTAGGAAAATAGAAAGGAAGACACAACCAATCAGCTTGTGCTAAAGATGTATGAAATCACTCAGCGTCAGGCTTAAAATGAGATGGTTTACACTGGAATTTATGTGAGCTAGCCGTAGCTGCAGGTGTGATCCTGACAACTGAGGAGAGGGAAGAACTAACCCAAGAGGCAAACCCTTTCCTGGGCTATGAATATAAATCTATGGCCTACAGCCAGGACCCAGCTGGAGTGGAGTGACTCCCTAAAAGGATATCACTGTAGAATGGAGCTAAGTAGGTCCCTGAGATCATCAGGATTCTCCCCATAGACCTCTAAGCACCAGTGGCTTTGTAGCTATGAATAACTGTACTCTGGGACACTTTTTTTTTTTTTTACTCAAAGCTGGCATAGCTCCCTATGTAGTTTCTTTTCCTTGCTCACTCAAGTCCTGATGGAGGATAGATTCAGCAGCTATGTATACCAATACAGCTTTGTAAAAACTGACCCACCATCCAACTGTCTATGCACAACTGAATGTCAGAGAGGGCACATGGCTGATTCATGGTCACTTTTCCAAAGGTTCCAGCCCTGCGAGGAGCTGTGAGATTGAGATGCAGTCATTCTTGGGAAGTCTGAGCAAGGTTGCTTAATCTCCTTCAGTAGGTTTAGCCAGATTACATGCTGAAAGACACTCAGAAGTGAGGTGCTTCCTCAAGCCCAGCACTGGGCAAGCAGAGGCATGAGGATAAGGTTCAGAGAGAGTCATTGTAGCCTCATGATGAATTTGAGGTCAATTTGACTTTGTAGGATCTTGTCTCAGAATAGATGAACAAACAGACAAAAACAACCCATACTAACACACACACAAACACATACACACACACACAGAGAGAGAGAGAGAGAGAGAGAGAGAGAGAGAGAGAGAGAGAGAGAGAGAGAGGCTTCCAAAGCAGGTATTTTTTTTTTTTCAAATTTACCTGACAGCACATGATTGAATGAGAACAAAAGTGTATGTAAAAATGACAAGGGCCTTTCTTTTCAATATATTTTCTAGGACAAACTAATGATAAATCATTATGATTATAATACTTGTTGCAATGCCTTTTTTAAAACATGAAAGATATCATAATCAAAGTTGAAGTGATGGCCCTTCTATCCCAAACAGAGAAAATCCTAGATATTAATACTCTGAAAATGTCATGTTTCCCATGTTCACTTGCTGTCTGTTATTTGTATAACACATCCCATTTCTAAATGTAAGTAATCCAGTTGTTAATGCCATATTGAATACTAATGAGATAGCAACACTTAGGCACCCATTTGATGTCAAATATTTTGCTTAAGTATGTGGATCTAGTTCTTCATTGTGAGAATTGTTAATAAAGTTTCAAAATGATTGTTTTATTTTGTTTTTATCCATTATTTTTTTAATTTTTGTGTCTGTGTCAGGATATGAGTATCTGTAGACATTAGAAGGAGTTATATCTCTGCAACTGGAACTACAGGAGTTTGTGAGCCTCTGAATATGGATGGGTTCTGGGGAATGAACTCTGGTAGTTTGGAAGGGCATCTAGAACTCTAAACCACTGAGTCAGCTCTTTAACCCTGTTCTCCCTCCCTATGGTAATTTTCTACATGTATAGGAAGTATTTACCTAGCTCAGCTCCTCCTGGACCTCTGCATGCCCCTCACATGTTCTATTTGTTTATTTTCTTTAATGAAGTAGTAATTAATTAACTTTTATAGCCCACTGAGTCTTGTTAGTACTACCCATATGTCCATGGCTATAGCAAGCAAGATTTTGAGGCAAGGTCTCACTAAATAGTAATGGCTGGCCTGGAACATTTTATGCAAGCCATGCTGGCCTCAGAGTCTTTGATAATCTTCCTGCTTCTACCTCCTACATGGTGGGACTGCAGAAGTATGCTATTTTTCCTGAATTAACCTTTTACTTTTATCTCTGAAAAAAATCAATGTCTATGTGTCATATTGCATGTCTATATTATTTATTTTTATTTTTGTGTGTATGAGTGCTTTGCTTCCATGTATGTTTGTGTACCATGTACATTTGTGGTGCCTGTAGAGCTCAGAAGGTCTCAGATCCACTTGGACTGGATTTGCAGGGAGTTATAGACCATCATATGGGTGCTGGGGATCTAACAATAGCAATAAGTGCTCTTAACCACTGAGCCAACTGTCCAGCCCCAATGTTAAATATCTTTTAATTGGTATTCAGTGAATAGCATTTAATAGGTAGGCAAGAGGCACCTCCAAATCATCTGCAGCAACACAGAGGCAGTGCACAGTTGAGTAAGGACAGGGGACCTTGTCTTCAGTTCCTAATCTCAAGCCATTTCCCTAATGTCACTGGGGCTCATTGAAAAAGATATCAATCAATACACATCTCTCAGAACTGTTGGAGGAAACTGAGTGAAGTAATACTTGGTAATATTATAAACTATGCTAAATAATGACTAATTGCTACATCTTGCTGTGACATGTTTGAATATCAGGCAGTTATGATTTATGTGATTAAATGTGGGAGTGGATATGGGGACCCACTGTGAGGCAGTCACTGGAGCAACCAGGAGACCTGTAGAGACAGACTTTTCCCCAAAAAAACAGGCCTCACACTTTAAGGCACAGTCCTTAGAACTGTCTAATACGCAGCCCAGAGGAGGACCTGGTACCTCAGTTCCTCCTTCTGAAGGCTTTGTAATTTTGGTTCATTTTTTTCTGAAAACAGTTAATTAATCTGATGCTACTTTTATTTCACTTTTTAAAAAATTTTTGTGTGGGGTGTGCACATGTAAATGTATGCATGTTTTGTTGTGTCTGTGTTTACAGATGTGGAGGCACAATGTAGATGCTGAGAATTATTCTTCATTGACCTCTACCTCATTCATTGAGCCAAGGTCTCTTAACAAACCAGAGCCTCTGCCTCCAGAATTACAGGGCATAGTCATGCCCACTCAGCATTTACCTGGGCTCCTGGTGAACTAGTTGGGCAACAGGTGCTTTCTTTAGCAATTAATCCATCTCTCTACGCCCTGGTGCTATTTTGTATATTGTACCCCCACAAAAAGTGGTAAAAGTAAAATGAAAATGGAGTCAGATTAATTAACTGTTTTTAGAAGAAAAAAAAAAAAGAAGAAAAGGAAAAGGAACCAAAATTACAGTCTCCAGAAGGAGGGCTGTGATACCAGGTGCTCATCTGGGCTGTGTATTAGAGCAGCCTATTTTACCAAAATGGCCTCTATGATATATGTGCCAAAACAAAAACAAACAAAAAACAAGAAACAAAAACAACCCCCCCCCCAAAAAAAAACCCTTTTTTATCAACACCAAGCATAGATTTCTCCCCATGGCCACTTAAACATCATTTTCCTGAAGCCAAGAGAACCTGGCTTCTCCATGAAGTTACATGGTAACTGGAAGTCAGTTCCTTCAATAACTTAAATTTTTCCTATGAAAGGAAGAACAATATCAGAATGAATGTAATTTGAATTAATTTCCTTTCAATTTGACCCAATGAGATTTTAGTTCCCACAAACTGGAGGCAGAAGGAATGTAGAATATACAAAACCTACGAAGTCAACTCTTAACATATTCCATCAGTACAGAGGAGAAAGAGATCAAACTTTACAGATTTATTAAAATAAGATTGTAAAAATCTATAAGTCAGGCTGAAAAGATGTGTATGAATTATCCTCACCCAGAGGCTCAATTACAGGGTCCTCTGTGAGTGTTATTAACTAGGAAGCAACCAACAATAATGGGCAATTGCCTTAGATACACAGCCTGGCATGGCTTGAATGTGCCTGGCTCAGATTCATATCCCATCATTTAAAAAAGATACATCATTTAAAGGATAAACATAAAATGTGAGCTCTATGGACCAATGAAATGACTCTCATCAAAACTGTAATTGTGTCTTAAATCTGCACCAAATAGCCCAGAGGGAGCCAGGGCTGAATCTAGACAAGAGAGGATTCTGAATCAACTCCTATTCTCTGCTTTCCACCTGATTTTTCTTCCCTCTGGGGAAATATGGGCTGTGATAAGGAGCACAATGGCCCTGTAATGTGGGCTGCCTGGTCATTTCCCTTTAATCCAATTAGAGCCTCATTCAAAGCCTGGGCCAGAGCTGTCTATTGCAGCCATTTTTCCTTAGCCAATTTATGTTCAAATCCATCAACACCATGTAGAACGCACGACTGCTCAGGAATGGCCCATATTTTCTTTCTCAGTCTCTCAGGAACTCCACACATCAACACATCAGCATAGCCACCATGGTCCTAGTAGGGTAAATTCTCAATGTGCCTTTTACTGCCTTTGTACTTTCTTGTTATTCTTTGTTAAAATTTTTGTTTCTTTTCCTGTTTACTTCCAGAAGAGGGGGTGTTTAGTATTAAAATCAAAGACAATATTAAGTTCTACTTATATACTCTGATGTTAAATAAAGTTCCAGTCAGTAATGGATAGGAACATGTCATTTGCCAATATGCCATCCTTTGACCCCTTTCCTTCTCTTTGCAGATTATTCGAGCGATTGAGAACCATTCATCTCTGTCACCCTGCAGGTAACACCCTCATTAAACGTGTCTGATATGAGGTGTATAAGAGTTTGCTTTGATGGGGATTAGATAAGGAGGGCTCTGACTCTTAACTGGCTTTTTGGCACTGGGCAAATTACTTCTTTTTATTTGACTACTAAGTGATTTAGATAAAATCATTAGTTCTTCAGTCTTTACCTCAAGGCACGAATCAGAAATGAAGGAGGGGCTAGTTGCTTAACATTTTAAATAAGAATACAAATGCTATCATGTGATTTGGAAAGTCCTTTCTAGTCTTGTGTTGTTCAGTATGAGAAGTAAGTACAGCACTCAGCAATTGCCATCTTAGCAAGCTCCTAATATCAACTCACTGTAAAGTACTTTGAACTCCTGAGGCAGAAAGTAAAGGAAACCCACAGATGGGAGAACCTGCAAGCACCTTTATTCAGCATGTAAGGCAGCCTCCTCCATCACTCAGGCAGGGCAGAGACTCCAGAGAAGCAACAAAGAGAGAGAGCTTCACTGTGAAAGAGAAAAGTTCCAGGCTGTAAGAATGATAACAATCTTCAGGCAGACTCTCCAAAGGCAGGACATCTGGTAATTGCCTCAGTGAGTAGATTTCATTTCCTCAATTGGCCCTAATTTAAATGAAATGAAGACTAGAGGAGTTGTCAGCTGCCAGGAGCTGGCCATATGCAGTCATCTCAGGGATACTTGTCAATGATCCATCAGATGCTTGTTCCATGCAATTGTCTCGGGTATCCTTGTCAATTAATCATTGGGGCTGGTCACATACAGTCATCTCAGGGGATTCTTGTTTGGCTTGATGAAGTTGGCTGCTGAAGATAGTAGCTCAGCCTGAGGATGTGGTGGACTAACTGCTCTAGGGAGGTGTTGGTGTTTCTGGGCTGAGTGATGCAGGTTATGTGGATGAGAACTCTACTTTCTACATAACATGGTAATTATCTATTCATACCCTTAGTATATCAACAAACACCATTATTAATGTTCTCTGAGATTAGTTCCAATCCAAAGCTTCTATAATTACACAAAACCCTTACTTTTCTTATTTGAGCCTTCTTTTGGAAAGCTTTTTCTTCTTCCTTCCTTCCTTCCTTCCTTCCTTCCTTCCTTCCTTCCTTTATTTCTTTCCTTTACTCTTTCTTTCTTTCTTTCTTTCTTCCTTTCTTTCTTGGACAATATAAGGGTGGAACAATACATTTACCTTTCACATTTTTCCCACCAAGGTTGGAAAGGAATTCATTGAGTCACATGATCTTACAAACTGCTTACTTGTCACTTGCAGAGAAACTCAGACTTATTGCTTTCTTCCAGTGTCTTTTATTGATTCCCCATCTTTTTGTCTCTTCTTCCTTCTAACCCCCATTTTCTTTTTTTTTCTCAGCTTACTTCCTATATGAGACTGACAGGTAGGTTCTCCATTCCTTGATTAGTCTGTCACACAGTGGTGTGTTGAGAAAAGCAAACAAGTTTAAGATTGATTTTAAAGATGAGTCTTCCAGAATGATCATACGCGTGGTAGAACAGGTTATCTTTCAGCATACAAGAAATGGAACAACTCATTAACTCATTAAGATTATAAACTAATAAAATATCAAAGACAACAACATGGAGTCTCTGAATATTGCCCAACAGTACATCAAGTTTAAGGGCATCTATGCAAGAACCAGAACCATCATTTATTTTTAATGGGAAGAGTGATAAGTGATGGTGGCTGGGCCATGATGTTCTCCATCCTTCACCTGATTCCCTTTGGCTTCAAGATATACAAGTTCAAACACAGACTCTCTGATTTGGGTCTTATTGACAAGATATGGCTGCTGCTCTAATACAGGTGTCTCAGATATCTGTCCTTCAAAGTCCATGTTACAAAAGTTTCAACTGAGGTGGCATAGTAAGGTATATTGGGACCACCTTCACACCAGCTTTCTATTAACAAGGCAAATAAAGTCCTTGACCTGAACTTATCCATAGTGCAAAAAGTTCATGCTAGGATAGTCAAGCTGAGGTGTCAAGATGGCTGCAATGCTCCCTACCAGGTGTGAAATAGGGATGTCCCTCCAGGGAAGAAAAGGTACTACTCAATATTGAACTGTGAGTACCAAGGTTCACTGTGAGGGACAGACTCTGTTTGGAACCAAACATGAAAATACATCATAGAGACACTGCCACAGCTATGGAGATTATCTTGGCCATTATTGAAGAAGCAGCTATGATTCCAGCATTAGTAAAAGTAAAAGAACAGCCAGAAGTTTATCAGCAAAAAAAAGATGTCTCTGAAGAGCCCCTTTGAAATTGTATTCATCCACAGGATGTAACATACACCCAGTTATATCTGCTCAGGAACACTTAGAGATGGATCCATCAAAACTTGAGGTCATCCTCAAAGAGGAATGTAGGAAAGCCAGCACTAAGGGGCTATCTACTGGGTGAAGAAGTGGAAGCACAACATCTAATTAGACACTAGCTGAACCATGTGATTCTCTGATTCATCAATCCTTAGCAAGTCAGACTTTAAAATAGTCACCCTCTCCCAAATAGTTGGAAAGATGCAGGGCAGGGACCAAAGCCTCATCCTCAGGAACAACTGAACAGGAAACAAATTGCACCATTTGTTCCTATTTTGGAAGCAATGAAATTGTAAAGTTCCTGAATTATATGGCAATCTCTAAGTTTCTGCACATCTCAGGGTAGTAGAGGAAAGTTGACCTGACTAATATGATCGGGGGCAGAGTTCAAAAAGCCGGGCTAAAAGAAATAAGCAGGATTGAGAATATGACTCAGCCAGTCAACTGCCTGCTCTATAGGCACAAGAATCTATGTGAGTTTGAAAATATAGCACATCCAGAAATCCCAGATGCAATGACACACATATAACCCAAGAACTGTGGATGGTAGAGACATGCCGGGGATAATTGAACAGTTAACCCGTCCTACAGAAGTGCTTCAGGTTCAGTGAGAGCCTCTGAAAAAATAAGATGAGAAGTGATTGATGAAGAAACCAGATGTCAACTTCTGCTCTCCACATACATATGCAAGTGCACACATGTATCCATGCACATGCACACTCACAGAAGCACCAGCACACACACATGTACACACACACAGATAAATACTTGCATGTAATATACAATATGCTAGAGTGAACTGACCTCACAAACAGAAACTTATCCCAGAGGCAGGTGACCTCAGTCCACAGTTCCATGCCTGGCTCACGGAAATCCTCAACTCAAGAATCATATTGGTCAGACCCTGACTTTTCAAAACCTAACTTACCATGTGATTTTTTTTGAAGCTGTTTTTCTTTACTTCAGTTTCTCAGAATTCAATGATGATGGAGCGTCTCCCTGTCAGCGAGTGGTGTAGATAAAAAACACTGCTCAGGTAAAGACTGGGATGTGGGCTGTGCTGTCCACAGTTGGCCATTCTCTTTTGTCTGGTTTCTCCTCTGCTGCTTATAGCACCTGCGAGCTACTGGAGTTCACCTATAACAAAGTGCTACAAAGTGCTGTGTAATGGATCAAGAATTAATGCTTCAGACATCCACATCTCTAAGATGGTTGGTCTATGAGATTATGGGTGCAAAGTAGGGGATGCGCTCATCACTTTGATGTTGTTATAGTGAAACCAGAACAAGAAAGCATGCGTTTGGCTCAAAAGAAGAGGGCAGTATCAGGATGGAGAGAGGGCCAAGGAGACTTAGAAATGCCAAAGTCAAGTTGCACTGATGTCGCTGTCTGGCTTGCTGTAAACCCCTCTGTGCTCTCAACCTGTCAGGTCAGAGGAGATGTGGGAAACGGATGCCATTCGGTTGCACAGATCACATCTCTCTGATTTCCCTCAAACCCTACACTCCATTGGGTGTTGCTAGGCACACTAATCCCATGATTTACTTTTGATTGTGAACAGATGGGAAGGCACACTCTGCCACCAGGCCTGTCCAGAACACTGTAGGATTATTGGGCTCAACATTTCTTATGAACCAAATGCTAGATCAACTTCACCCTCCATGATTCCATTTGCTGGCATTAACGCCTAAATCCTCCCCGAGAGCTTTCTGTCCACAGCACAGGTCTTCGTAACAAATAAACATACATGAATTACAACAGAAAATGCAGAAATTTACCAATCTTCCTTATATAAGACTCGTGAAGAAAGGAACTCGGTCTTAGAGTAATTTTTTCTCTCTCTCTCTCTCTCTCTCTTTTTTTTTTTTTTTGTAGAAATGTGTCTCCTTGGCTTTAGTAAACACATTATTAATAAATATAGGTTTCCTCAGAGCACATTTTTATTTAACAATTTTCTGGTACAGAGATTAAGCTATGTAATTTGAGTAAAGTTAATAAAAAATGACATGCTTGTTTTCTCTTTTCAAAGCAAATTAGCTATTCCACTTTTACTTCTAATTGCAGCTCTGGGTTTCATAGAAGGATTTTTTTTGTTTGTTTGTTTGTGATAATTTTAGGATTTCAGGCAAACAAGTAGTTTTCTCTTTACACATTGCATTAGACACATCGACTGTAATAACTCCAACATTAACAAAGTAAGGACATCAGCTTGAGTGACCCCACAAACCCCTCCCCCATAGCCCAGAGTGACTGGGACTGTTGAAGACTTTGTCTCTGTCCTTTCCTTTTCTTGTTCTATTTTAACCGTTTCCAAATAAATCTGCAACATTGTTCTATTTCAACCCACAGTTAAGCATGTATCTTTAAAATCTATGGTATTTTTCTTTCAGAAACTCCTTGCATTGCCACCAAGCCTTATTCCCCACTGATACACCCTCTATTCAACACTGCTTTCTTGTTTTTTTTTTTTCTTATTGGGCTGCTCCAGTAAAGTCCAATATTACAAAATGATGCTGTCAGTCTAAGCCTGTTTGATGTTGGAAAAACAGAACTGCTTCTTATGACCCTGTTTTTTCCCCATGCTGTCAATTCTTTGTGAAATAAAAGTCATTTTACCCCAAAAATGTTCCCTAATAAGATGAGCCTCTTCAGCTGTTCAGTACTTGTCTCATGTAAAAGATGCATAAGGTCCAGAGACAGACAATTTACCAGATTCAAACCCAGCCCTTTTGAAAGATAGCTCACAGTTGTTCCTGAATACCAGGTTTATATGAAATTCTTGACCAACCCTCTTCTGCTGATGTGAATATTTTCATCAGTTTTAAATGGTAACAACTGTGTCTTCCTGTTAACCTTCTCCCCCATGGGAATTTTGTGTGACATCTCCTGACATGAAAGATCACTCCAGATTACCAGTTTACAAACAGAGCTGTTAAATCATTTTCAAATCCCACCATTTTGTATAAAGCTAGTGCAATTCTTAAATAAAGAATAGCATTGTACATACAGTAGTGTGAAAATGCAATCCTGTTATGAAAATGCTTAATTTCTCATGTTCAGAGAAAGGATTTGGGGTCAGTGTTTGTTAGGTGTATTGTTACTATAATAATATGCTTGATAAAAGTAAGAATGGATTTCTTTAGAATCATAGTTTGTGAGTATGGCCCATTTGGTACGTAGGGGTTGGGAGAGAAGAATGGGTCACCTGCTTACATGCATCCACAAACAGGATGCAGAGAGAGATGGAAGATGGTGCTCAGCTTGTTCTCTCCTTTTCCTGCAGTTCAAGAGCCCAACAGATGTGATGGGGTCACTCATATTTATAGTGGGTCTTTCTACCCCAATTAACCAAAATCCATTATATATGTGCCCAAAGGTTTGTTTACCAGATGACCATGTATACCATCCTTAAAGATTAGCCATCATAAGGCTGGTATATAATATACTTTACTATAAAGGATTATCTAGAAAGATGCTTTTTCTCTCTCACCTCATTATTTTAAATATTTTTTTAATGTATGCAGTAAAGTATTTGCATAGTGTGTTTTTGCTTCCTTTTCTGGTTTCCTTCTTTTCAGTTCCAGGGATCAAGCCTGCGGCTTTGTTCATGTCAGGCAATGATTCTACTACCCCTGAGCCACACCCTAGGATTTTCTTTTCATAATATTTTCAAAAATATTTTCATAATATTCTTATGAGAGTGCTTGTACTCAGTTGTCCTTGTGTCTTTTCATTCAATAGAAGTCAATTCACAAAGGGCAGGATCCTGTTAACACAAACCATGAGTCACTCCATGCCTCTCTTGTCTTTCTGGCAGGGGCATTCTTCTGGACCGATCATGTCTGTTTCTATCCCCTCAACACTTTACTTCAGAAGCTCATTTGTAGACTCATGAGAACCTGGATTCAATATTAGGGAAAACTAGTATATTTATTTTAATAAGTTTCTCTCAAATTTCCTATCCCTTTAAAAGCACAAAGCTAACAGTTTTGCATTTTTTCTTTTGTATTATTATAAGGATTAATGGAAACAAATTGCATAGATCAGCACCATCTGTGATACTTCCACATGCATGCACTGTCTGTCTGTCTACCCTTCTCTTTGCGCCTGTTCTCCTGTGTGGTATGCCCTCCCACATTCCTTCTAATCTCTGGTAATCCCTCTGACCTTTATTTTTCAGTTGCGGCCTCTAATTTATAAAGTTTTCTGGCTGGGTTACCCTCTGTCTTTTCTGACACAAATATCATAACATTTTAGATTTTACTGCTAAACCTTTGCCTATCATTCTATTTTTAATTTTTGCAAAATTGTGTTGTTTTCAGTTGCTTGTATTTAGCAAGCAGTTATTTATGAATAGTTAGCCAGCCTAAACACCTTTATTATTCTTCTAATACAGTTAATTACATTCATATTTATTAATAGGATATTAGAAATTCTAATTTACACTATCTGGCTATGTGCACACAGACATGCACATGAGCACACACACACAACACACACACACACACACACCACATGTGCATGCACACACATACACACACTAAACCTCTGCATTGTTATGTTTCATATTTTATTCAGATTTCTTTTGTATTTTTTCTTTAATTTTTAGATCATGTATTTTTCTGTTCTTGTGGTCCTTATGATTTTAATATTTCCATTATGTCTTATCAACAGCATTGTCTCTTTTTAAACAACATTTTTGGGTACCTACAATGAATAATCAAGGAGATAGCTGCAATTTTCATTCTATCCTTTTTCTCTTCCCTCTCTCTTAGTGCTTAATTTTAATAACAGACAGCAGCTCAAGGACACCTTTGCCTTAAACACACTCAAATGTTTTCCACTTCATTTGTCCTATAATCTAATAATGCCCTGGAGGTCTTCAGCCAGCTTGTCTTTAGTCATTCTTGCTAGTCTACCCTTTCTATTGGCACCATTCATGTTGTCACAGTGTGTACTACTTGCAAACTATCTTGTCACTTTTACTATCCTTATTATCCCTATTCAAAATTTACTACCCAAAATATGACATGGCTCTTTGTCCACTCACTCCTGGCTGCGTGAATCTTAGTCTCTCGTGCTTTGCTCAGTGGAAGTTCATGGGGCCAATATATTCTAAATGCTCAAGGTGTGATATTTGGAAGAAATTAAAGAATGATTCTTTTACTGACATATGTCACTGAGAGTTGTAGACTATGCATTTACCAGGAGTAACATATGATTTGTGTGGTTAAACTGGGATAGTTGCCCTGAAGGAGCCCCAACATTGACTATGTAGCAATACTACCTGCTGAGACTTGAATATGGTTGTCCCATAGGAAGTGACACTGTTAGGAAGTGTGACCTTGTTAAAACAGGTTTAGTCTCATTAGAGGAAGTTCATCACTGTGTATACAGGTTTTCAGAGTTCCTAGTGCTCAAACTCTGCTCAATATGGAAGAAGGTCTCCTCATGGCTGCCTGAAGAGAATAGACTTCTCCTAGCTGCCTTTGGGTCAAGATGTAGAACTCTTAGCTCCTCCAGCACCACGCCTGCCTGCATGCTGCCATGCTTCCTGGCATGATGATAATGGACTGAACCTCTGAAAATGTAAGCCAGCCCCAATTCAATGTTGTCTTTTATAAAAGTTGCTGTGGTCATGGTGTCTCTTCATAGCAATGGAAACTCTAAGACACTACCTTACAGAAGAAATCTGAGTTCTGCCAAGGTGTTTTTTTACCTTTAGATTACATACAAACTTGTAATTTTGAACACTGTGTTTCAAATTCTTGAAGATCAGTTTTTGTTTTAGCATTCAGCTCCATTGATAGGATACTGGATGTATCAACAGTTTCCCTAATACACATAGAGATTGATGTGAGGGCAGAAGAAGGGTCACTGTGTTTATGAAAAACCACTGGACCATGCAACACTTCAAAATGCTCATAACTTGCCTTTGTTCTCTGTTCCATTTTCTTGCCAAACTTCCCTCTTTCACTTGCCCTGTGAGCATAAGGCACCCATGCTTCTCTCATGGTATACCTCATACCATATGCCTTTCTTAGCATGCTAATCTCCCTTCTCTCATTTGAAATGTACATAATTCAACTAGGATGTTAGTATCACCTAACCCAGTGTACTACCATGGGAAGGGTATTGTAGGAATGAGCAGGTGGCACATGCCTATAATTCCTATACTTAAAAAGTAAGGGCAGGGTGTTGCCTGTGGCCTTTGTTCTGCTGAGATGCTTCAAACCTTCATTAAAAAAGTCTGGGTCCCCATGAAACCCTACTATACCCAGGTTTACCAGGAGATCTGGGTAGGAGTGGGGTTGATGAACCTCATCCTTTATAAAATCAGGAGTGCTGATAAAAGAAGTAAAGCTTTGAAAGGCTCCAGTCCTGCACCTGCCCATGGCCATCACTAACTGCTCCGAGTATGAATATGTCAGCTAAACTGAAGCCAGCTGTGTTAGATGGGAACACAGAACATCACTGTACACTCACCTAGTACCATTTATAATGTGGCATTAATAAATGTGTCTGAGACGCAAAAAAAAAAAAAAAAAAAAAAAAAAAAAAAAAAAAAAAAAAAAAAAGTAAGGGCAGGTGTAAAGTCAGTGTGTAGCTAGCCTATGCCGAATCAGTTTCTTTCTAAAAATACAAAACAAACAAAAAACAGGGACAATAGTTCCATTTCCTTTGCAATCTCTGATACTATTCGTCCAATACTCCAGAAGATTCTAAAGCCCCACTTGGTCTAGAACAGATGACTGTGCTTAATGAAGGATTGTTGCTAAAGAATGAAGGACTGAAGTTTAACATCCTGCCCATGTGATTTCTACATCAGCTCGAGGTGATGCTGTGGTGTTCACATAACCTTGCTCATTGTTTCATGTTTGTTCAAAGAGAAGTCAATTCCTTAAAACTGCTACTATGTAGGTACTAGGAACAGAACCTGGCTCTTCTGCAAGAACAGCAAGCTGTCTTAAGCACTGGGCAATCTATGAAGCCCCAACCTTGTTCTTTTTTTTTTAATTTTTACAAACTCTTTATGATGAAGTCACATCATATTACTGAGTTTCTTATAATAAACAATAAGAAAATACAAGGAGGATTTCATGTACATATTTCCATTTATTGAATCTTTTTTAGAAAGTAAATATTATTCTGTGACTAAATAACCTGTCTTGAATATATTGGAGACATCGTCTACATTTCATTTTCTTAGCTAAATAGCTTGGACTATAAGTTCTACAGGTACAAAGACAAAAAAAAAAGATATTTGTTTTAGCACTTAATTTTAATAATGGAAATTAATAACTTAATACATGTATCATGACTTAATAAATAAAAATTTTCCATAGTTACTTTGGGGAAGCTCTGGTTTAGAAAAGAGGATAAGAGGAATCTTTCTGGAGAGAATAATGTTTGAATTGAGACCTCTGGGATAAGGTAGAGCTGGAAAAAAACAGTGTATTGATAAGGGAGAGATTTACAAAGAATACAGGTGGTGAGGGCTCCTGCACAGAGAATATTGTGATGCTAAATCTTAGTTGTCAACTTGACAGCATTTACAATCATCTAGAGACATACCTCTGAGCATACCCATTAGGGTATTTCAAGAGATGTTTTATCAATGAGGAAAACCCCATCCTGAATGTGATTAGTTGGCTCCATCTCACAAGCTTGTCTGGAGCAGACATTCTTTCTACAGTCCTCTCTGTATAGAAAAATCTTTCTTAAAGGCATATTGGGCATACTCCACTAGACATTTCTATCTATCTTTGCTAATGTTTAAAATAGAAATTATTTTAGATAACAATCCATGACTTCAGTATATGGAAATTCATCATGAATATATAAGAGTAGGAGGCAGAAGCTAATGTGTAGCTGGTGGTGGGTAGGTGATTTTATTTTTTGAGAACCTCATACACGGAAGAATCCTTTTTGGTTTGATTGTTTCTTTAGAAATGTCATGGGAGATCATATTGTATATGTGGTCTCCTACTTTGAGAATTTGTGACTGAAATCATCAAACTGTCTTACTAGAGTGAGGATATTGAAACCAAATGAAACATAATTATAACATGATCTATGTAGGTGTAGAAAACAAAGGGACCTATCTATTCTCTTTTAAGAAGATGCTCTGTCAGTAACACAAAGAAACTCTTCATGGGATCTTAATCAGATAGCAACATCTAGCTGTGAGACAGTGATGAAAGACTGCTACTTTTACATGACAGTTGTGTGTCTATTAAAGACAATGTTTTATTACTAATAATGGTATCCTGACATTCGTGTAAGCAGTCAGTCACCTTTGCCTCATTGCTTTGGCTGACTCCTGAGCAGAGCCTTTATTGATCATTGTAAGTATGGCACCCTGTCACTATCTTATTATCTTGTTTTATTTTCTTCATAACACATCACATCTGAATTTATTGCACTCATTAATCCATGCTTATCCTTCCAGTATATCATCTATTTCAGTTTATATTCAATTTAAGCCACTTCAATTATATTCACATGTGTATCATCTGATGGTTTCTTTGGATGAAGACCAGAAAATGAGAATATTAAATGCCCACTGAATAACTCTGTCACCTGAGTCAAGAATAATACCTGATGTTTAACAGTTATTTAATGCACTTTTGTTGGATGATATTTCCTCTGGGAAGTGAACGATAAGGTTACCAATGGGAACAGGAACATATGTGTGCATGGCTAGATGGTTCTATTTGCATGTAGTATCCTGCGTCTTAGGTTGTTACCCAGATTTATTCAGCAGTGTCTGGTCACTGTGATTCAGGCAGGAAGAGCCAATGAATTGTTGACCAAGTGCTGGCACTTTATGATATTGACTATAGTGCTACTGAAATAAAATACAGCTTTAGCATTTGGGGAAGCCATATTAAAAGAAAGGAAAAATAAAAGTATGAATAAAGGAGAAATGAATGGACAAGAGTAATAGTGATAATAAACATTTATAGGATATTTTTGTTCAAAGCAGTATGTTTTAGTTTTAATGGGTATATACATGAAAAGTAACCTACAAGTCTTGCAAATATAGATACTATTTTTCCTATCTTATGACTGAAGAAATTACAACTTAGGGAATTTAGCTTTCTTAGACATAAAACTATTGGTGAAGCAGAACTGAATATTTTAAATCTTTTGAATGTTTGCTATCCACTGTCTGATATCCTGACTGTAATCATCAGAACATAGAACCTCATCACCATTTTGTTTTCTTAAAAGAAGAAATATTCAAATATTTACCTTTATTGGAAAATAAACACTATTAGCGTGTGTATTCAATCCACTTAGATAAAGTCTTAACTTAGGTGAAGTACCCTGCATTTCATATTACTGAGGAATGCAAAATTAATCCATAGAAGGAATAACATGTCTTTTGAAAAATCATGGATATACCCATGAGTGAACATTTTCTTAGGGTGACACACCAACCCCAGGCAGCAGAATGTCTTAGGAAATGTATGAACTCAGAGGAAGGAAATGAGAATCCCATCCTAGCCCTCTCTGAAAATTATTTTTGTCAGTCAAAATGTAGGAAGGGTAAGGAAGCTACAGCTTGGTCTGGAACACTCTGTGAATAGCCCTTTCCCTGGAATTACATTCCTTTATGGGAACAATGTCACAGTGCTACTAACTAATTTTAACAGAAGACCATACCTAACTTGAAAGAGACAGGGGAGTAAAATTCCCTGTGGATCTAAAAGGAGGAAGAGAAACAGTAGTGAATAATCCTTGTGTATAGTACAGAGACTTGAAGGGTGGGGAGAGAAGAAAAAAGGAAAGAAAGAGGAAGACAGAGAGATAAAGAGAGGCAAAGACAGAGAGATGGAGAAAGAAAAATAGAGAGACACAGAGAGACAAAGACAGAGACTCAGACATAAAACAAAAGCATTTCCCAAAGAATGCACTTAAATCATTTTACTCAAGATGGTATTTATTGCTGGTTATTCTCAGAAGTGAGTTTCATTGGTGGAGAGAATTTTCCCAATCGTTAAGGGACCAAAGTACTAGGGAGCCCAGTGTTCAGAACCATTTCCAGTGTAAGCAAAGGCAAAGGATGTAGACACTTCAAGTTTTTAGTTGCCCTGTGCTGAGCACTGAGTACTGATGAACAGGTATCATCTGTAGAAAGATGGCCCTTGGAAGCCTTGCTGAGGGAAAGGTAGGACAGCCAAGCTGAACCCACATCACTGATTTGGTTAGACTGGCTGCCAGCAAACTTTAGGTATCACCTTGTTTCCATCTCCTTAGCTTGTTCTACTCTGTTTTTACACATGAGTTCTGTGTATCCAAACTTAGGATTCCAAAAACAGGTATGACTGATATGAACTGTAGTCTTAGAGTATAACTAGATATTCAAATTGCTTCATAATGAATGAAATTATTTCAATACTCTAAGTTCTCCAGTCTAAGTAATGACAAACAATATCTTTCCATAGAAAACTTACTTTAAGAACTGATCTAATTATCCAATTTATTTGGGAGTAATCTTGAAATAAGAGTTAAGCTTAAGTTAATAAAACAGAACAATGTTTCCTTTTTCAAACTTTAGTAACAAGTCTCCATTCTGTTATTCATATTACTATGTAATCACAGATATAAAAGTTGGATGATTACAGTGGAAAACACCTGTAATCCCCATGCTGGGGAAAGAGAGGCAGGATTAAAGACCAACCTCTACCATACAGTGACTTGGAGACTAGCCTGGAATACATGAAATCCTGTCTCAGCTGAAAGAAGGAAAAACTCAAATGCAAAAAATAAAAAAAAAAAAATGTAGAATGTTTGACCAACTATGCATGAGTGAAAAGAATAACTTTTTTGTAAATATCTTTTATTGCTCTGTTTTTCCTTACTCATATATTCCAGACAAGAATATGTAATTATGGGAAATTACACATCTCCAAGGACAAATGAATCTTGGGGTATATAATTGGAAAGATATTTAAAAATTTTTTTCATACCATAAAGCTAATCAAAACAAAGATGAGTAAGACATACTTCTGCCTTCAAGGGGCTTGGAATCTAATGAGATGTTTAAAAACATTGTTATGAGTCACACTCATGTGTAGATTTCAACACTGTGTATTTGAGTTGAGTGGAGGCCCAGAAAGAGGATTCCTGCATCATTTCTAAGTCTAGCATTATAGAGGCACCTCCCTTGCTTTCCATTTCTCCCTGAATTCCCATGAGCAAGGAACAAGAGTTCAGTTGCTCTCACACTCTCAACACCTCATGTTTATCACTGTTTCTTATGCTTCTATCAGTTCACCACTGAAGGTCCCAAGGGGAGCACAACAAAGCAGTATTCTGGACCCTTGACACTGACTTATGTTTCTCTTCTCCTCCTAAATCAGTACATCATATACTAATCTATTATCAGGGCTTACCATTTTCCTTAATCAGTTTGCTGCCGTTGTGCCACTGTGCATTAACATCTCCTGTAGGGATCTGGTTTTACTTCTCTACCAAGTTTCCCCCTTGTCCTGACTTCCAGTAATCTGTCCTTATAGCAGGAGGTGTATAGTACACTTCACCAGCTCTGAATTCCCCACTGCATTTGCAATCTAATTCTTTGTCCTGCGAAATCCAGCCCCTGCCTCCCTCTTTCCTCTGTGTTGACTTCTCTCTATCAGCTCTTCCTCTCTCCAATAGTCTAAATGCTTCACACTTCTCAGGCTCTGAGCAGATGCTATTTGCCAGTCTTGGAGCTGAGCCTTGCTGCAATAATGTGGCATGTTTAGAAAATTCCTTTTTCTAGTACTCTTTCAAAGGGAGTCCTTTTTTCATAACTTCATTCTTCTCTGTTTCCTTAATAATTCTCATCATAATTCTGACATTATAATGTACTTCTTTTATGATTGGGAATTTTCTTCTCACTAAAATATAAATTTCCTTGGAGACAAAGAATGTTACTTATTTTATGTATTATTTGGTCCCATCACCTACCTGGAACAATATGTTTATATCAAAACAAGAAGTGGGAAGATGGAAGGAATGGAGGGGGAAGGGAGGAAAACAAGGATGGAGGCAATGAGGAAGGGAAGAATAGTTGGCAGAATAATTGTGCCAGCAGGGTCTGTTTGTGGCATAGCAGCTACACCCCTCACTTTGTCTGACTCACAGTTTTAACTCCCTGCTCTTTTGCTTCATTCTGAACTCTCCTCAAATCCCTAGGGAGTTAACCAAAGCTCTTCATCTTTTCCACTTTACATTTCTGATATTGAACCAAATAACTCTTTTCAATTAACATTCTGCTCAAATGTCATCTTTCTGTAAGACTCCTGAACCCTGACTCTAAACATCCACATTTTTCCTGTGCCCTTTTGGTTTGTATTTGGGACTGAAATTTAATTCTATTCCTTCCTTCTTCTTCCTCCCTCCAAAGCCCTTTTATACCCCTTACCTCTACACTCATGACCTTTTATTTCATTGTTTTACATACGTGTATATATATACATATATATGTATATATACATATAGATAGATAGATAGATAGATAGATAGATAGATAGATAGATTTTTTCTTAGCTATAACATGTCCAGTACATATAATACTGGTATTATGTTTTCAGGGGTGATCATTTGATACTGGACAAACAAGCAGTATGCACTTCTCTGGGAAATACCACCTCCCTGTTCCCAGGCTTACTCAGTTGCCTATAGTTCTTTGAGTAGGGCTGGACCCTCATGAGCTTGTCTTCTGTGCAGTTTGACATGTGTTAAATGTCTTCTTTCCTCCACTCACATTGGGACCTTCATATTAGTAAGACTTTATAAGTATGGCTTCTGATGTTACTAGGAGACACAGTCTCACAGAAAAATCCCTCATTCTCTGACTTTTACATCTATTTCCTTCTACAATCTCGCCTGAGCCTTAGGTGCAGGAATGTTTTGTAAATGCATTCATTGGAACTGGGTTCAATAACACTGCACTTTGTTTGGTTGTGTTTTTCTTCTATGGTCTCCAACTGTTGCAAAGAGAAGTTTCCTTGAAGGGTAAAAACTATATTTATTGTGAAGGTATAGCCTATTGTTGTTACCCTTTGGTTACCTACCAGAGGTGGAAACCTAGATACCAAATACCATATACTTCAGGTGCATGGTTCATATGCCCTTTAGCTAGAACTAACCTGACCATTCCTTCCCTGAGGACTAGCTTTCATTTTACTATGCAACCTTCCAAAGGAAGGAGTCAAAGAAAAGATCTACACAGCTATGATGACTATTACATTAGTCAGGATTTTGTAGAGAAACAGAACATATAGAATGAATCTATCTATCTATCTATCTATCTATCTATCTATCATATATGTAATCTATAAAAAGGATTTATTAAAATGGCTTACAGTCTGTGGTCTAGCTTGTCTAATGATAGTTATGTATCAATAGAAGGTCCTAGTTGGCCAGTTTACAAGGCTGAATGTCTCAGCAGGTCTTAGATATGCAATAATCCTGAAGAAGTAGTCTCCAATGCCAGTGAAGGAATGGGTTTATGTGGGAGAGCAAGTAGTCAAAGAAAGAGAACAAGCCTCTTTTTTTCTATGCCTTTTATAGAGGCTGCCAATAGAAGGTGTGGCCCAGATAAAATGTGGCTCTTTCCATATTGACAGATCTGGAACTCAACCTGTGGGTCATGACTTCTCTGGAGGTCAAACAACATGTTCAAAGGTGCTGCCTTGGATCATTGGAAAACACAGATATTTGCATGTGTGATTCACACATCACAGTTATAAAGTATCACAAAAAATATGTTTATGATTAGGGGTCACCACAGGATGAGGATTTATATTATAAAGGATGAGGAGTTATATTATAGGGATGCAGCATTAGGAAGGATGAGAACCACTGGTCTAGATTAAAGGTATATCTTCCCAACTCTAAGATCTGGATTAGAAATGTTTTTTTTTCACACTTTTAGTGATTTAATCAAGAAAAAAAAATCACAGAGCACTGAGCAGATCTTGGGTGGCAGCTCTGCCCCCAACCTCCAAGAACCCAGAGGAAGCAGGGATCCCAGGCGCTCTAACTCAGGCAGTATCTTAGGTAAGCAGACAGCAGGGCCTGCCCTAAACAGGGAGTAACTGGGAACCAAAAGGACCCAGAAAGTCACTCCCGGCCTGGAACACTGGTCCCTTCTGGTCTGGGCCAGAGCACTGAGCAGATCTTGGGTGACAGCTCTGCCCCCAACCTCCAAGAACCCAGAGGAAGCAGGGATCCCAGGCGCTCTAACTTGGACAGTGACTTAGAAACTAGTTCTCAGATCTGAGGCCTGGATCAGACCTCTGCCAGGTCTGCTGTGTGTGGACCCCGGATTCCACCTGAGACATACTGGAAGGTTCACTCAACCCAGAGCCACAGAGGAACAACTGAACTCAGAGTATCAGACAACATATCCTGAGATATTCTAGAGGAGACACTGCACCCAGAACAGCAGACACCTAGCTGGACTACTACCTTGGAGGCACCATATCCTGAGGCATCCTAGAGGTGCCATTGTAATCAGTGCAGTTGGAAAAGATCACAGAGACATCTGGACCCCTAGAAGATCAGACACAAGCTAGATAACTGGAAAGACAGGCTTCAGTCAGAGACAGCAAGTACAGGCAGCACTAGAGTTAGCCAGATGGCAAAAGGCAAGAGCAAGAATGTAAGCAACAGAAACCAAAGTTACATGGCATCATCAGAACCCAGCTCCCCCATCAGAGTAAGCCCTGAACACCCCATCACACCAGAAAAGCAGGAATCAGAATTAAAATCACTTCTCATGATGATGATAGAGGGCTTTAAGAAAGACATAAATAACACTCTCAAAGAACTTAAGGAGAGCACTTGTAGACAGATAGAAACCCTTAAAGAGGAAACACAAAAATCCCTTAAGGAATTGCAAGAAAATGCAACCAATCAGGAAAAGGAATTAAACAGAACCATGCAGGATCTAAAAATGGAAGTAGAAACAATAAAGAAATCACAAAGGAACAATACCCTGGAGATAGAAAACCTAAAAAAAAGATCAGGAGTCATAGACACAAGTGTCACCAACAGAATACAAGAGATGGAAGAGAGAATCTCATGTGCAGAAGATACCATGGAAAAACATTGACACAACTGTCAAAGAAAATGCAAAATACAAAAAGCTACTAACCCAAAATATACAAGAAATCCAAGACACAATGAGAAGGCCAAACGTAAGGATAATAGGTATAGATGAGGGGGAAGACACCCAACTTAAAGGACCAGTAAATATCCTCAACAAAATTATAGAGGAAAACTTCCCTAACCTAAAGAAGGAGATGTCCATAAATATACAAGAAGCCTACAGAACTCCAAATAGTTTAGACCAGAAAAGAAATACTTCCCTCCATATAATAGTCAAAACATCAAATGTACAAAACAAAGAAAAAATACTAAAAGCAGTAAGGGAAAAAGGCAAAGTAACATATAAAGGCAGACCTATAAGAATTACACCAGACTTCTCACGAGAGACCATAAAAGCCAGAAGATCCTGGACCGATATCATACAGACCCTAAGAGAACACAAATGCCAGCCCAGACTACTATACCCAGCCAAACTGTCAATCATTATTGATGGAGAAACCAAAATATTCCATGACAAATCCAAATTTACACAGTATCTCAACACAAATCCAGCACTTCAAAGAATAAATGGTGGAAAACTCCAACACAAGGAGGGAAACTACAACCTAGAAAAAGCAAGAAAGTAATCTTCCAAAAACCCCAAAAGAAGATAATTACACAAACATATCTCCACAGATGTTAGCCCAAAAGCTTGGATTAGTGAAAACTCAACCCATAGACCACATGAAGCTCATGAAGAAGGAAGACCAAGAGGGGATGCCTCAGTTCTACTTAGAACGAGAAACAAAAATGCTCAAGGGAGCAAATAGGGAAACAAAACATGGAACAGAAACTGAAGGAGGGGCCATTAGGAGACCATTCCACCTGGGTATTCATCCCATGTACAGCCACCTAAGCTAAACACTGTTGTGGATGGCTGGATGTGAGGAACATGATATAGCTGTCTCCTTAGAGGTCTGCCAAAGACTAACACACTTAGAGGACAATGCTCACAGTTAACCACTGATATGATCAGGGGTTTCCCAATGGAGAACTTAGTGAGAGGACTGAAGGAGCAGAAAGGGTTAGTGACCCCAGGTGGAAAGCAACAATACCAAACAACCAGAGCCCCCCAGGGTCTAAACCACCAGCCTGGGAACACATAGGGAGGGACCCAAGACTCCAGAGGTATATGTAGGTGAGGATGGCCTTGTCGGACATAGGTGGGAGAGGAGTTTCTTGGTCCCATAAAAAAAATGAACACACAGTGGGGGGGGGGGTGATGTGAGGGCGGGGAGGGGATAGTGAGGGGGTAGGTGCGGTCACTGCCTCATAGAAGCATGAGGAGGGGGATGGGATAGGAGGTTTCTGGGTGGTGGGAGGAAGTAGGGTAAGGGGATAAAATCTGAAACGTAAATACTACAACCAATTTTAACAAGCAGAAAAAAAAAGTCGTCAGAACCAACATCTTTAAAAAAAAAAATGTCAGCCCCCTGGGGGTGGGAAAATTTTTTTCTTGATACTAAAACTTGTTCTGAGAATTGTATATTGCAGAATACACAGCCTTGGTGTATCTACTCATCAAGCATACTGAGCAGACCTGCCCAAACCTCCGATGTCCTGGAATTCCATCTGGATTCAGTGAAGACACAGCATCAGAGGCTTATCAACTTACTCTTCCCCCCATCCCTCTTCTAAAATCTCAATGCCCTTAATCAGCTTGAAGAAGTTAGAGAAGAGTCAGCACCCCTATTCCCTGAGCTTGGGGACTAATGTGGTTAATAATGGTCTGTCTTTCTAGGGAAAAGTAGTGGTTTTGTTGGAACAGGGGGGATTAGCTAGGACTTACTGCATAGCCATAACCTATTGGTAGAAATCTGTATAATTATTATCAAGATGAAGTTATAATTTCTTAAATGGTACAAAATTTACTTTGATTTCAAATTTAAGGTTTTCATTGGTATGAGCCTCTTATTAATATAAAAATGAGATGAATATTGATACTCTCATGGGCATTGTGCCTGTATAACACATTTAGGAATACAAGGCCTAGACCCAGCCCTTTTTTAACTTTTTTTAACTGATTTGGGACGGTTAACCTATGCGTTAAGGGACTATAGCAAATTCATGGCTTTGAGTTTATTGTTAGGGTGTTTTCCATATTTTATTTAGAAATAGCTGAGAGGAGTGAACAGACAACAGTCCAGGTTACCTTACATGGATAGTTGGTTTTCAAAACATCAGAAGTCCATAGAACTGACGCTACAAATATTTATATATTAATGTTCATTTTGATTAGAGACATGTCTGCTCCTGACAGCTTCCTGTCGTGGATTCTAAGAAGAAATTGAGCATCCTTGGAGATACTCCAGTTGTGTGGTGACAGCCACTAGGCAAGAATTGCCTCTCTCCATCTATAGACAAGTTACTGTCCAGAAAAGGACACACATGCAGAATAGTCGACTGATTATATCTGCCTAGACAGAGTAATCAGCACTTAATAATCCTGCATCACTAAGGTCTGTCAGATGATTCTGGGCCAGAAGGCTGAAGATTTGATGCTCCAACGTTCGGTAGTATAGGGGCTTTCCAGGTGTTCAGCGGTCTCTATAAATTGGCTAACTTTTAGAAGCTATGCTTAGTGCTTCCCATAACTTCAGTTAACTCAGTCATTCTGGATTTCTGATGGGGTTGAAGACCTATAGTCTCATAACCAATCCTGGCTATTTACTTTGAGAGAAAAGATCTGAGTAGATGGTTTTCAGCTGACATTCATTCTAAAGCCAAAAAGCTAGGATCAAAAGTAAGTGCTTTAGTTAGAAGAGATGACAGAGGTTCTGGTTAGTCAACAGAATGATGGACTGGTATTAGGACTATCTTATACCTCACTGGTACAATTAGGAATAAGTATGCTCTAATTGTATTTTGAGAGAAAAGTTCTACTTTAACAGGAAGAATGATATGTAGGAGGAGCTAAGTGGGAAGGAGTACTGAGAGGAAGAGATGGAACAAGGAGAGAAGATGAAGAAGAGGAGAAGCTAGGTGATGAGAGAGAGAAAGAGAGAGGGGCCATGGAGGCAGATGTTCACATGTCTCCACCAGTCAAAGATAGTTTTTATATCTAGGTTGGGTATTGGGTTACGCTTCTGATTGAGCATTACCAAACTTATAAATCCTTTGATTAACATTTTAAAAAAATCATATACTAGCAAAAAGGAAAGGGGGCCATGGGACAGGGGTGTTCTAGGGAGGGGAAATGTGGAAAGGGGATGGCATCTTAAATGTAAATAAAATATAAAATAAAAAAAATTAAAAAAAAGAAAAAAAAATCACAAACTTGCCCAACCATTTGGGTTTTAGTTAATTCCAGATGCAGCCAAGATGACTACCAAAAATAACCATTACCTATGAACTACATCAACAACCAGAATGGTAGGATAGCCTTTGTAAGTGTAGGAGTGGCATATATATCTTGGAGGTAACCAACAGCTCTCTAATTGGATGTAAGTAAGACCCAATCAAGAAGAGAGTTACCATACCTACTTACTGGAAACCTAGCTAACTAATTAGTGGTAGCAAAATCATGGTTGTTTGAGAATTTACAGCCACGAAGTTATTAATTCAGCATAATTCCTAACAACAGCCTATGAACACTGAAACATTTTAAGTAACTGTTACCCACATCACTTTCTTGTCTATATTTATAAGTCTTTAGATATATGTTTTATGCCTCATATTCTTATATACCATGGACTCTTAAAGGAGGAAGGGAGGTGCTATAGCTAATTTCCTTAGTCAACTCTTTGAGTTGTTAGCTTATCCCTAGCAGGTTTTAAGTACCTTTTATTTCAACTATTTTCCCAACCCACATGGCAGCAGATTTCTAAGTGTTAAACAAACAAACAAACAAACAAAAAGCCATGTCCACCTGTTGGGTTTTTTTCTTCTTCTGGCTTAATCTCTGAAAATATTCTTATTTTTCAGCTGAAACATTAATCGAGTCATTTCTAAGGATTATTTTATCCCTACCCACATATTCCCAACAGAAACTTCCCAATTCCAACCCACTTACTTGATAAACACCAGATAGGCAGGTATTTAGTGTCTCTTTCACACATAAACACTAAAAATAATTTTTTTACTCCTTTCTATTTTCTCTCTCTCTCTCTAAGTGCCAGGACTGCAGCAATACTGTCAAAACAGGATGCATAATTATGGTACCTCTGCATTGGGAGGCTTTCAAATCAGGGGAACCTGTTGACACATTGCTGCTATGATAGAGCAGAGTAAAAAAGCTTAATTATCTATAGAAACACTGATGAGCTGGGTCACAAATACAATGTGTCATCACAGGAAAATGATTATTGATGCAATTCTGAAGATGAGGTAAAGGTGGGAAACCTCTGAGAATAAGGGGTTATATAGAGTTCTGTCCTACAGGAGAAAGATGATTATAGGAAGAAAGGCATGCTGTTTCTCTCCAAATAGACATCCTTTGTTTCTGTGCCAGGCAGGGCGAGCTTGCAAAATGCTTACTGTGAACTAACACACCATAGTCTCCTCCCAGCATCAGGATCCCAGCTGGAGCCCCAGGCTCCTTGAAAAAATATGCAAATGCTGTTACGACTAGGGAGTGCTACCATTTATAACCTTTATCTTGTTCCTCTTAAACTGTGAGGCTACTGTTAATATGAGCTCTGTTGTGCTTCATCATGCCTCAAGTTTTTGTCTCTACTATTTTATTCTTCTGGACCAGTATTTCTCTCTGTCTCTCTCTCTGTCTCTCTCTGTCTCTCTCTGTCTCTCTCTGTCTCTCTCTGTCTCTCTCTGTCTCTCTCTGTCTCTCTCTGTCTCTCTCTGTCTCTCTCTGTCTCTCTCTCTCTCTCTCTCTCTCTCTCTCTCTCTCTCTGTGTGTGTTGTTATTAGTGAGTAGATCTTATTCAAATGCTGTCCCTTAGGAATGGATTATATGATTTATTTACCAGTCTGACTAATGAAATTACATTAGAGCATATTGCCTTGTCAATATTCTGAATTGTTCTGAATATTCTGATTTCTTTTCAGAGGAGGGATAAAGTGTGTGACAGTGAGTGTTGAGTGTGTGGCAGTGAGTGTTGGATGTGTGGCAGTGCACATGTATGTGTAGGTGTATATGCAGAAGACCAAAGTTGACATTAGGGATTTTCATTGATTACTCTCCATTTTTATATTTTATTTAATTGAATATTGATTTTTTTCATAAAATATATTCTAATCACAATTCCCCTGTTTCTTATTAAAAAAACCCAGACATCTGAAGAATAATAATAAAATATGATACAATAAAATGAAGCAAAAACAAACCAGTCAGAATAGAATAAAACAAGCAACAGAACAAAAAGAGCCAAAGGAAAAGTTTAAGACATAAATACAGGCACACATGTTTGTACCCACAGAAATCCCACTATGTTGGGAGCCACAGTGAGCGTGTCAACATTCGCCATTACAAGATGGCGCGGGCATCCTGTCCTCCCACTAGTAAACAACTGACTGCGCAGGTGCAAAAGGCAAAAAGCGCGCCAAAGTCACTGCCCATCCCGGGGCATAATATGGGGTGATGAGTGAACAGCCAATCAGAAGTGAACACGTCAGTCTAGGGTACATATAGCAGTGCCTTTCCTGGGCTTTGGGTCTTTCTGCTTCTGCTTATACAAGAAGTAAAGCCTTGTTGTAGTAACCACCCGAACACTGCCTCACGTGTCTTTTTCTTGGGCGAAGGAGACACGGAGGGGCTCGGAACACCACAAATGAAAAATTCCGTAATATATATATGTATATGACAGTATGTGTGTGTGCGTGCGTGTGTGTGTGTGTATGTGTGTGTGTATACACAAAGGACCTACACGTTTGAAAAGATGCACTGACACAATGTTAAGAGACAAAAGGCCTACACAAAAATGCCGCTGGGTTCATTTTCTGTTGGCCAGCTACTGAAGTGCATCAGTTCTACTCTTAAAGCAGTTTGTTTCCTTAGTGAGACTCCCTTGTAGAAGGCTACATTTTTCCCTTTACATGTGGTTATCAGTTGGAGAAAACTTCTGTCTTGGGGATGAGGACTTGTTTCCACTTCCCCTTTCAGTTCTTGATCTTTTTTTGGTATGGAATTGTACGGAACCTGTGTTTGCTGCTATAGTTCCTGTAAGCTCATAGTGCTCTAGTCCTTGTGTGTTCAGTAAGCCTTTATTCCTTAGTGCCATCCATTGCTTCTGGTTCCTATAATCTTTCTGCCACCCCTTCTGTAGTGTCTGCTGAACCCTGAAAGGAACGATTTGATGGAGCCATCTTAATTAGACCTAAGAGTTCCAAGGTCTCTAACTGTCTGCGTATTGTCTGGCTGTGGGTCTGTGTTTGTTTCCATTTGCTGGGGAAGGAATTATCTCTGATGATGGTTTGGCAATGCATTGATCTATGAGTATAGTAGAATTGTCATTAGGAACTATTTCATTGCTATACTGCTTAAGTAGAACAATAGCTTTGGGTTTTCCCTTAAATCCCCGGACTATCTAGTTTTAGCTTCTTGGTCACCCAAGCAGTATAAGGTATGGGTTTCGGTGGGTGGACCGGGCCTTAAATCAAATCAGATATTGCTTGGTTTCTCCCACAAGCTTTTGGTCACCATTGTCCTAGCATTCCTTACAGTCCAGATACCATTGTAAATCAAAGGGTTTGTAGATGTTTGTTGGTGTTTACCTTTTTCCTTTGGTAGCAACTAGAGTATCTCCTCATACCAGGGCCATTAGGTCATAGTGGTGAAAGCTCTAGGTTGACTAACTTGGCTTCTTAATGTTTAATGAACTGTATGAATGTTGGGTTCAGTAAAGGGGTCTGTTACCAGTTTTATAGAGCAGCCTATAGCCTTGTCAACAGCCTGGGTTGCTTGGGTATTGCCATGGGATCGCTTTGACCAACAACCCGAGTAAATGTAACTCATTCCCAGTACCAGAAGCTTCAGATGAGAGATGATGAGAGATGATGAGTGATGAGAGATGTCTAGTTGGGGCTCTTTCTTTCTTTCTTTCTTTCTTTCTTTCTTTCTCCGTAGTTACTGATGTTATTGATACACATTAGGAGTTTCTACTGTATAAGGTTTTCCAACAACCCCTTAAATGGTACTTAATTTTAGCTGTCTCTTCATTTTCCCTCCTTCATTCCTTCTTTAATCCCCTATCCCACTTGATTCTTTCATTACAGCTCCACCTACACTCCCCATCCATCTATGAATATCTACTTCCCCTTATTCTACATCCCCTTCCTAGGGAGATCTGTCACTTACACTTAGTACTTTACTCTGTATCTAGTCTCTTCACTTCTATGGATAGTAGATCTTCTCATTGACTTAACAGCTAGCATTCACAAATAAATAAGTGCATAAGTTATTCATCTTCTTGGGTCTGTGTTATCTCGGGAAAATTTTTGTTGTTTCTATCCATTTAACTTCAAATTTCATGATTTCATTTTCTTTTTTTTTTTTTTTCATAATGGAGGAATATTCCACTGTAGAAATATACCACATTTTCTTTATCCATCTGTCTGCTGGGGGCCATCTATGTTGTTTCCAATTTCTAGCTATGATGAATAGAGCAGCAGTGAAGATGATAGAGCAAGTGTTACTGTGGTAGGATGAAGTATCCTTTGGGTATATGCCTAAGAGTTGCATAGCTAGATCTTGAGATAGATCAACTGCTGCCATCTTCCTGAGGAACTGTCACACTGATTTCCCTAGTAGTTTTATAAGTTTGCACGCCCACCAGCAATGGATGAGGGTTGTCCTCTTACCACATTCTTGCCAGTATGAGCTGTCCTATTTTATTAACAGGAATAACATAAAATACCCAATTGGTTTTTCTTTGCACTTCCCTGATGACTAAGGATATTGCACATTTCTTTAGGCCAGTGTTTCTTAACCTTACTAATGTTGTGGCCCTTTTAGACAGTTTCTCATGATGTGATGACTCCCAACCAAAAAAAAAATTACTTTTATTTCTACTTAACGACTGGAATTTCACTATTGTTATGAATCATAATATAAATATTTGTGTTTTCTGATGGTCTTAGGCAGTCCCTGTAAAAGTTATTCAAACCCCCAAAGGGGTGGTGTGCTGGTTTACATAGGAATATTCGTGTATTTGAATGCTTGTCCCTAAGGAGTTCAGTATTAAGAGACATGGCCTTGTTGAAGTAGGTGTGACCTTGTTGGAGGAAGTGTGTCATTGTGGAGTCAGGCTTTGCTTAAGCTAGGCCTAATATAGCAGAATCCTTCTGTTGCCTGTGGGTTATGATGTAAAACTCACAGCTCTTTCTCCAGCACCACCTATGTGCTGCTGTGTTTCCTGCCACGATGTTAATGGACTAAACCTCTGAACTGTAAGCCAACCTCATTAAATATTTTCCTTTATAAGAGTTGTAGTCATCATATCTTTTCACAGCAATAGAACTCTAAACTAAGACAGGTAGGTCACAATTCAGAGGTTGAGAAGCACTGCTCTAAGTGTTTCTTAGGCATTTGAGTTTCTGCATTTGAGAATCCTCTGTTTAGTTTTCTACCCTCATTTTTTAAAAATTGTATTATTTGGTATGTTTTATATCCAGTTACTTGTGTTTCTTATATGTTTTGCACATTAGTCTTCTATCAGATGTAAGGTCGGTAAAATCTTTTCCCATTCTGTAGGTTGCCACATTCTCTGAATGGCTGTGTCCTTTGCCGCACAAAACCTTTTGAGTTTCATGAGGTCCCTTTTATTAATTGCTGATCTTAGTGCCTGTGCTAACTGTGTTCTGTTCAGAAAGCCTTTTCCTGTGAATTCCATGCTATTCTCTACTTACTGTTGTATCATGTTCTGTGTATCTAGTCCTATGTTGAGGTCTTTGATTCGTTTGGAGTTGAGTCTCATGCAGAGTGTAAAGTATTTTATTTATTGAGTCAGAGTCTTTCCTGAGTCCAATCCAGCTTGGGGACTTATTGCTATTTTTCTCTTGATTTCTGGGATTACAAGTGGCCACCACTTTTGCCCAGCTTCTACATGGGTTGAGGGGATCTGAACTCTGATCCTCACATTTTCACAGTTCCCTTCAGGGTTTTCCATCACCTCTGTCACATAAAGTTCTTGGTTCATCTACTGGGACACAGTACCATTTCTGTGCTGGAAAACATCTGACACGGGGTGGTTACTCTGTCAATAAAACGGGGCATATGAGTGGGCATTATTTGGGACATTGTCTTTACCCAGAATTGTAATAGTTTTCAGGTTACTACTATAGATCAATAAAGCATCAGCTACTTTAGAGCTGAGAAAATGATGCAGAAAGATTCACTGTGAATTTGCTTACAATATTGACTGGAATTTTTTGTTACAAAATATTGAGAGGAAAGAAACTAAGAGGGAAATCAGGTATACCATCTCCATTTATTAGGATCTGCAAACTATCAGATAAAATACTAGAAATGTCAGTTATATACATATCAGCCATATCAACTGATACCTGCTGTATGCACAGGTAAGTACTGAGATACTAACTGTGTTCTGTTTTCTGCTTAAAATTCTCACAAATAAATATATGAGGTGGGCACTATTATCGTCTTTGTTTTATTCTTAATAAAATGGCTCCTAAGCAGATGTTGTTTTAATCTAAAATTAAGAGACCAATATTAAGGGTATTTTTTCAGCAAATGAGAAAAACAGATTCCAATATAGATGTTTTACTAATTAAAAAGTCTCTCTGTCTCTCTGTCTGTCTGTCTCTCTGTCTCTGTCTCTGTCTCTGTCTCTCTGTCTCTGTCTCTCTCTCTCTCTCTCTCTCTCTCTCTCTCTCTCTCTCTCTCACACACACACACACACACACACACACACACACACACACACACACACTCACATGCCTGCCCAAGTGTATGTATGTGGGCCAGTGTTTCCCTACCCCTTCTCTCCCTATGTATGTGTCTTTCAGTTCTGCTTTCAGTAAAAAAGTTTACTTTTGTTTAACATACCAGCATAAAGCTGAACAAATAAACAAACATTTTAATAATAAAATCACTGATCTTTTCAATGTCTTTTTATGTCTTAAAAGCATGTTCATTTTAATAGGTGCATATTTATAAGTTCAGGATGAAGCATAGTGTCCAGTACGAAGTATTCACAGTGAATTTACTAAAAAGTAGTTTTGAATATATCTCTGAATATTAGACATTTATCCAAACTCAGTACAACAGCTGGGGAAGAAGATGCAGGGCATGAGTCTCAAGTTTGATCTTAAAGGATACGAGGGAGAGTGAAAACTGGGGAGCAAAGGAGTGAGTGAGGAAGGGAGGGAGGGAGACACAGAGGGAGAGAGAGAAAATATTAAAAGAATGGTGTGATGCTAATGAAAGTACAGACAGAGTGACCAAGGAGCTGAGCCTGCCTGCAGCATAAGGGATGTGAAGAAGTGAATTACGTTGGGCCTGAGACCCTGATTCAGAAGGAGGCACTCATCTAGAAAAATAGAATGTGGTTAAAAGCCTGTTAAGATGTGCATCCTCTTTCTCAACTTCTTTACTTTTGTTATTTCTAGCATCTCGATTTGAATGTTGGAGGCAAGATGTGCAAAGAGGATGCAGGAAGGCTCCCTGGTCTTGTAGGCACAGCATCCTTGCCTCAAAGATATTGGGGAGATGTCCAGGGAGAGTGGTTTAGTGAAGATGAGATCCTTCTGAGATACACATTACAGCCAAGATCAGAGAGAGTTTCTGCAGGGGAGGAAGGGAAGTCTGTAAATCTCTCTACCATGCTTCTTATCAAGCCTCAGTTTTATGGTTGTTTATGTCTTCTCTTGTACTTACAATCCCAAGGAGTGTTTTTTAGAACATTCTTATGGTCTCTGGGGACTGTCTGTCTCTTAAAACTAATTCTGGAGGAAATGTCTAGGTATAGCATGTGCTGATTAGGAACCATTCTGTCAAGGAAGAGAGCTGTTATTGAAATAGCAAATTCTTTCAGCAGTAAAGAAATAAACTGAAGTTTATAAAAAAATTATTCTTATACACAGAAATGTTAGATTTAGAAGCATTGTGAACATGCATAATTTGTTTTACTTGGAATTCAGTAAGAAAATAATTACCTATCTTCAACCACTATTCAAAAATTTATTTTTCTGTTTTTAATTATTTATCTTTGAGATTATAATACAATGGAATTATTTTCCCCTTCCCTTTTCTTCCCCCAAACTTTCGCATATATACTTCTTGTTCTCTTTCAAATTCATAACCTCCTTTTTATTAATTGTTTTTACATGCAAATACACATACATATTATATATTATACTTTACATATTACATATTACACATTAACCATTACATATTACATTATTATATAGCATATAACATATATATGTGTGTGTGTGTGTCTGTTTGTGTACACATAAATATAACCTGTAACAGTATATTTCCCACTGCATTAAACTAGGTATTATGGGAGGAGCTAATGTGAGAGGAGTAAGGAGAGGAAGAGGAGAAGGAAGAGGAGGAGCTAGCAAAGAGAGAGGATGGAGAGAGGGGGAAAATGGCGGCAGATGTACATGTGTTTCTAGCAGTTTAAGATAGTTGTAATATCTAGGTTGGGTATTGGGTTACACCTCTAATTGTCTAGGCATCTTGTTTTTGAGCATTACCAAACGTATAAAGCCTTTGGATTATCTAAACATTAGAGTTTCATTTCTACCAGATACCGTGTGGATGGGTTCAGCCCAGCCTTGTGGAGACAGCATGGAAGATTGGCCAAGCCATCTCCCACGCTGGCATCTTGTGGGTGGCAGGGCCAGTGCTTCTGGCCCACCTGAGCTGGAGGCCTGAGCCAAGCAGCAACCGAGAACACGCTGCCGATGATGCTGCTCGCAGCCTCAGGCCTAGCCTAGTCGGGAAGATGGAGGCTCTGTAACTACAAGCCAGTGCCATTGTTTTAAATATCACCATAACAATAATCTGCTCTTTGTTGACCTACTATGTGCTCAGGGATTTCATAGATATTACTTCATTAACTTTGCTTTAAACAACCTTGAACTTGGCCTTTCTAATATTTCTCTTTTCTATGCTTTCTGTCCCCTCTTTCCCCTTCCTTGCATTTTCTCCTTTTCTTCCGCACCCTTCCTTCTCCTCCTTTCTCCTTTCCTTCCCCAGACAACTTAGTCAGAACTGTCCGTGTTTCAGTAATATTCTACACATTATAAAAATGCTAAGAAAGTGAGACATTGTCCCATGCAGGAAATGATTAACCTATCAAGAGAAGTCACACTTAAATGACATATGTAATGGAATAATATGTCTGTGTACATTTAAAGTGCAAAGGATTTATTGAGTAAACTGCAAGCATAACTTGAAGATAGTCAGGCACTTGTAACAGAGATTGAGGATCAGTGTAAGAGAATTCTGGGTTTAGGGAACAGAAGGTGTGAAGATTCAAGATTTACAAAAAGATAAAATTAAAAAAATTAAAAACAAAAAAAGAGCAAAAAACCTACCAACCTCAAAGCATGGAAAGAGCAGCAGTTTCTATTTCTTTATGCTCCAGCTCTTGAGAAATTAGCTTTCTGGGATGCTGGCAGGCAGCAGTAATTTTGTCTTTCTCAGAACTCTTGGGAATATAGGGAAAGCAAGATAAATATTCATGCCACCAAACTGTCAGCATCATTCCGATGAAACTCTAGTAACAACATCCATATGAAATGGTGAGTAAAGAGTCTGGTTCCAGTAGGATTCTTTGTGCCTTCATTAAAAGTGGTGTTAAATTCATGAAAAAAAAAATGGCACAAGTAACAAATGTGAGGGAGATGAGCACTCAAGAGCTTCCCTGAAGTGAAGGCAGAACCCAGAGTCTCTTTCCTTCAAATGCTCTTACCCAGCATGGAGGAACATTGCTTCTGATAGCTGCATCATTCTCCATCTCTTACTCTGTGGCCACTGTATGTCATGGCTGCACAGTCAAAGGTCCCTCCATGGTCTTCTCAATTTAATTCTGGAAAAAAGTCTAGGTTTAGACACCAAAAGAAGTAATAAGTACTCATTATTAGGGGGATGCATGACTTCATTCTGTTTTTACCCATGGTTTTCCCATTGACTTTATTTCTATAAGCATCTTTGGATGCTGCACAGTATCCAGCCCTTGCCTCTTCCTGTAAACAAGCAAATCATCCGAGTACCCTCTTTGGCTGGTGCAGGTGTTGTTCAGCAGGTACCTCAGCTGGGTCTCACCTGCTCTCAGAAGCAGCCATGTATAGAACAGAAGCACTTGTCTCATCACAGTGGGATGCACAAGACAAAACTGGGTTGCATTAGTCACCTCTAATTGCCTGATTATGCTTGAGCTCCATGATGAGCAGATTCATCTTGTTTGAGATAAGATTAAGGTTTCAAGGCATCACCTTCATCTTCTTAGAACTGCTTCATTTGGTTCCCTGTTGTTCAAGGTAGCAGAGAAGCAGGTGTTAGAAGATCATTTTAGTCAGTACTATTTTAAGGATACAAAATTTCAAAAATCCCTCTGTTTGTATAGCCACACTACAATCCAGAAAACAAAATAGTTTGTTTCATTCCACACATCCCCCTCCCTGCCCTTGCAAATTAATTCTTGCTTTTTCAAAGTCAATACTGTGCCAGTGACAATTTACTGTGGATGTAGGGTCTTTCTGCTTGTCCTAGAATTGCCTACAAATGGATTCCTGAGATGAGGAAGGGGCTCTTGTGTCTTACTTTACTTCAGAGTGCTTTTGCACTCAATCAAATTCCTTTGTGCCTTGGTAGTTCTCCCTGTTGCATGGGCACACTACACTTTGCTCATCCATTCGCTTGCTGATTTGGATCTTGGGTTTCTGTAGGGACCAGAAGAAGCCCTGTATAAATGGAGTCCTGAGTGAGTATGTGTTTAGACATAGGCATAGCCTGTTGAGAACTGCAATACAACTTGGCCCATAGAAACCTGGCAAAGCCATTACTCCTATAGCCCAAGTTCAAGAGGAATTCAAAGGCTTTCCTGAGTAATCCAAACATGAATATATTTTATAAATGACTGACCAGTATGTCAAAGACTTGCAACTGTGACTTCTTCCCTATGCTGGACCTAACAAACATGGTAAAGATCCTAATTGTGGGGTAAATGTGGCATTAGATAACTCTGTGTGATCCAGACTTCACTGTACATATCTGTATGCCTGTCACTTCTTCATTTCCTAGCTGTCCCTAGCCTGGGTTTTGAGACCTAGGGACAAGGGCAGATTATAATTTTAGATTTTGTTAAAAAAAGATTTATTATTTTTTAATTATGTGTATGTTTATGTGTTATGTATGTGGGAGGTATGCGTACATGTGAATGCACTACCCTAGGACACCAGAAAGCAAAGTTCTATAACTCCCTCTGCCCCAAGGAACTGGAATTTCAGGCAGTGTTGGGCTACCATGTGGGTACTGGGAACTGAACTTAGGTCTTCTAAAAGAACAGCAAATGCTTTCTCTTCTTTTAAGGTTTTTAAAAAATTTATTATTATTATTATTATTATTATTATTATTATTATTATTATTTATTATTATTATTATTTTGCATCCCAATTACTGCCCGCCTTTCCAGTCCTCCCCCTGACTTCTGCAGAGTCCTTCTCTCCTCCATTTGCCCATTTTCCTCTGAGAGAGTGCTCCACCCCATCCTCTCACCTTGGCGCATCAAGTCTCTTCAGGGCTAGGCACATCCTTTCCCATTGAGACCAGACCAGGCAGCCCTGTTGGGGAATGGATTCCACAGACAAGCAACAGTTTTAGGGACAGCCTCCCCTCCAGTTGTTGGGGGACCCACACGGAGCCTGAGCTGTACACCTGTGGAGGGAATCCATCCAACCTGTTTATGCACTTTGGTAGGTGGCTCAGTCTCTGAGAGCTCCAAGAGTTACTTGACTCTGTGGGACCTTAAGACTTGGGATCTTAAGAACAGAGCTGCTATAAGGATTTGTGTAAAGGTAATAAAACAACGAAGAGTGTCTAGCTATCCTTGTTTAGTTCTCTCTTTAACACACATTTATGCCATGACTACCAAAGCGGCAGATTCCTTCAGGGACTTAATTGAGCTGGACTTTGACTTGCTCTGCCTCTTGTAGCGAAAGGTTTGTATGCCCATTCAACCTTTCTGCAAATAAGGGAGCTGCACACTCTCTTACTGTATAGTTTCAACATGACAACAAAACACAGGTGAGCAGGGTTTGGGGGTGGGGGGCGGGCAGTGAAGAGCCCTGAGCTTTTACACATGATAGGTCTAGATTCTTGTTCTTGTTCCAAACATTCACTATGTGACTTAAGACAAATTATAGGCAGATGCCTGGGAGTGTAGGGATCAAGTTTGGCTTATGTTCTTCTCCAATCATCCTCCGTGCCTTTCCTGTTCCCTCCCTTCATCTTCCCTACATTCCTCTCCCTTGCTTTTTCCTCTCTCCTTTCCCTCCCTCCCTCCCTCCCTCTCTCCCTCTCCCTATCCCTCTCTCTCTCTCTCTCTCTCCCTCCCTTCCTCCCTTCCTTCTTTTCTTTCCTTTCTTCCTTTCTTTAATCATTTTCACCCCTTCCTTCCCTTATTGTCTTCTTTTCTTCCTTCCTTTGTTCCTTCCTTATTTCTTGTACTATCGAAATTTTCTTTTATTCCTGGTAGGAAAACAAATTGATTTCTAGTTATATTTCTGATAACTTGTTATACTTTCTGAGGTAACAGTTGGATGAATTATATTCTCTCCATTGCACATTATATTCAGTTCATGATATCTGCAAAGACAAGAAAATGCTCAGGTCTTTTCCGCTGCTCCAGAAGTCCAAACTCATGGTCTGGGAACCATTGGTTTCTGAGAAAGCAGTCAAAGCCTCGTCCACTGGTTTGTTAAAATGAGGTTTCAGGACCAACACCAGGGCTTTTGACTCTATATGCACATTAGAGACCTGCTGATGCCCAATAGACACAATAACATTTGGGCAATTCAACTTTCTTTGAAAACACAGTACTTTAGGTATTACAGGCTATATGTAGAGTATGTGATGGTCCGCCTTCATTTTTCATTTGACTGGTTGTGAAATCACCTAGGAGGCTCATCTCCAAACATGTCTATGAGTGGTGTTTACAGAGAGGTTTGACTGAGGACAGGAGAGTCATCTGGAAGTGGGCAATACTGTCCATAGCCTGGGGAGCAGAACGGGGGGGGGGGGGGGCGAGTGATCTGAGTGTCAGCATTTATCTCCCTCTGCTTTCTGACTCTGGGTGTAACTTGAGCAGCTACCTCCGGCTCCTGCATCTTACCTTACTTACTGCCCTGGTGATGGGTGGTATTCTCAGATTGTGATCCAGAACAAATCCTTTCTTCTTTAGGTTGCTTTTGTCAGCTACTTTGTCACAGCAATGAAAGAATTGTAAATGCTAATGCTTTCACTTACAACAACAACAACAACAACAGCAGCAGCAGCTTAAAGATCTAAAAACCATAGGCAGATTGTTACATAAAAATTGTATTATCATTGATTTGTCTCACATCACAGTTTATGAAGACAAATTTCTAATAAAGACTCAGGGGGTAATTGATGACGTAAGAGGACATGAAACTAAGACGGAGACAGGAGAAGAAGAGGCAGGAGATCATAGGATAAATTAGGTTGAAGCTGGAAGACAGAAAATGCATCCATCCTTTCTAGGATTACATTATGCTGTTTTCCCAGTGACTTGTATTTCTCCAGCATGTTTTTCTTTTCACTGTGCTCAGAAATGCAAAGGCCAGCAGTTTACCAGCAAATGATAATCCTGCTGGTCTTTCAGGTGGCACACACACTAAGGTTTCAGCATGTGTAAACCCTTTTCAATCTCAACTCATAATCTTGATGTCAATTCTGTATGAAGGTCATCGTTATCTCCAATATTCATTTGAGGACTCTGTTGCACTTTGTGAATCAGAGCAGTTGTGGTTATCTGTGCAAGATCAAACTACTCAAAATTCTAGCATGGATGGGAGGGTCCTCTATGTCTCTACTCCTGGTGGAATTGCTAACTGTCAGTGATAGCTACTTGGCATGTAAGAGAGAGTCACTACCCTTTGGGAATGTGGCTACAGGTAGGATGTCCATGGAGTGGATGGTTTGAAGATATGGGCAGCAGTAATTGGACTCAGGAGGTAATTCATGACATAAGAGGACATGAAGCTAAGAAGGAGACAGAGTAAGAGGCACTAGGAAAAGTTTGAGAAAGGTAGTGATGGATGGATATGATCAAAATACATTATACAAGCATATGAGAACTTAAAAACATAAATAAAAATATTATTTACAAAATGAGCTAGATTACCCAAATAGCATAGTCTGCACATCAAAGGTTAGGACCACTAGATGGGAAGCCTCATGTATGAGCTCTCTTCAATGCACTCTTCCCTTTACACTGTAAAAAGGTAGAAGTTTGTTAGTACCACATTACCCATTCAAATGGACATCAGAACCACTTGTGTTCTTCCTAAATAAAATGTTGTCACCTGGGAACTACTCCAGGCTACTCACTTTATAAATGGTACTGACACCCATGCACCTACATGCTTGTTAAGTGTCCCAAGTGACTCTGATGCCTGACCAAGTCCGATAATATTATATTTTCCTAACACAGTACTTTCATTTCCAGTTGACAAAGTAGAGTGTGCCTTATCTAGGCAGCTTAGTGAGATCATGCTTTAAAACAATCTCAAAAACAATAGAAATGGCTGGTGTGGTGGTGTGCTAATGTTTACCCAGCATACATAAAGCCCTGTCTTCCATCTCCAGGATCTTAAGAAATGAAGATACTATGTAAACCAAGTTCAGCATTGTCATGGTTCTGATCCATTTATCACACTGGGAGAATGGGGAAGAAATGGACTCAGTTATGCTCTCCTGTCTCACACTTGAGGCATGAGGTCTGCTAGGAACAAATCATTTGGAACTGCAGATTTACCATCTGCCTCTCAAGGCCTCAGGCTGTGCCTGGTCATGGCCAATCCTCTCTCCATGGTCCACCATCTGGACCTCAGGGCACTCTGCTCACTAACCAGCTGTTCTGTGGGTTCCTGAAGAGGGTCATCATGGCAGAGTCTCATCGTCTGCTCCTTCTCTGATAATTCACACAAAAATAAATATCCTCAGTGCCAGGAAGTATACTCATTGCTGTGTTTCCAGTAACTACCCTGGTCTCAGACATTTTATGGTCTGTTTTCTCCACTGACCACTCATTTGATTTTAATGCAGCTTCTCATTCTATACCCAGCTTCTAGTTGATGTTCTAGTTTTCCATTTGTGGTTCTCCATGCTGCTGAGACCCACTTTCCCTGCTCTGAGGATAGGAAGCCTCAGCTCTGTGTCCCTCCCTGCAGCTCCTTCAAATTTCTGGGATCCCGCAGACCACTCCACTTTCAACCTACATTTGCTGGTGGTAGCAGTGAGCTATTGGCCATGAGATTTATAGAGCAGTTGGTTAAAAGCCCTTAAATCAATCTGGCTGTTTAAAACTGGAGGCTGCCTTTGGCAGCAACATTCTTAAGCATCTTGCTTGGCTGGTATTTTTAATTAACACAGCTAAATACCTTGTGATATTAGTCCAGGCCAGCCGGACAAAATTAACAGAGACAAAGCAGGGACATTGACAAGGCTGAAGACCAGTATGGAGGAGTCTGGTCTTAATCTCATTGCCAGGTTAAATGAAGTTGCCCTAAATCCTTTACTGAGATCAGACTCTGAAACAGAAAGTTTTTTAACTTTCAATAGTATGATGCTCTAGGAAATACGTAGAAATGAGGATTTTGGAAGCCAAAGATTAATCCTTATATTAATATTACAAGCACAAGTTGATCAAATATAGTAATGTCATCTAGCTTGATGGCCAATAACAGAATTTTAAATGACAAAGCATCATTGATGTGTGAACTCCTTTCTTCAACCCTCTTTGGAGGTAAATACTATTGCTGTTTTTAGAGGGGGAAACTGATACTCAAGAACTTGAAGTGATCTTTTAGGGACTAAAATAGATTAAGATATTGCGAGTATACATTATGCACTGAAGCTGTCAAAATTTTACTCGGAACGTGTCATGCATGAACACAGACTATTCAAGTTAAGCAACTAGTCATAACCAGTAAACCAAGTGATCACCTGGGAAGTATTTATTTCCTCAGTAAGGAAAATAGGACAACTCTCAATACGGTATATAATACCTGTCCTACTGAGACTATGTGTCAGGGACATTCCATCTGCTGTAGTTGACTAATAAAGAACACCTCTCTTTGTGTTTCCTCTGGATGTAGACAAGCTCCAGGGTTTGCCACAATGGGCTTGAGGGGTTATTGATTTTAAGTAATAAAACTGAGGGGAGAGGGATGAGGCAAGAAATAAGAGGGGTTGAAGCACAGGGGAGACAAGGATAAAGAAGGGAAAGAAAAGGAGGGGAGGAAAATGGAGAGGAGAAGAGGGATAAGAAGAAGAGGAGAGAGAAGACAGCAGAAGAGGAGAGGTGGTTGGAGAGGGGAGTACTATACATTCATAATGGAGAACTCCTTGTCCCTGGCCTAGAGTCATACAGAGTGAAATAGATTGGATTGCTCCCTCCTTCCTAAGATTATCCTGCCTCACATAGAACATTTATGGGGGGAAAAAACCCTAACATATAGCCTTGGAAAGTACAGTGTTACTTAGGTAGAGCTCAATAGACTGGATCAATTTCTGAGCAGATATTATTAATTCCTAAATTGCTGTTTTTTTTAACAAGATACACATCTCAAGCTAATAACTATAGGACATTTAAAGACAAAGCTAGATATTTGTGGGTTCTGGTATATCCTTAAGTCAGGATGCGTGTTAACTGTTATCTATATCTAAATTAACCTTTGGATCATGGACACATCTCTCTCTACAGTGTTGACCTCATTTCATATTGTTAAAGTAGAAGGAGCATATGGTGGCCACTGTAGGGTGGGCAAGTGTTTGAGTACTGTATAGTACTGTATAATCATGATAGTCTTCATGATTCACCTTATCTGCAAAATGAGGATATATCTCCTATTTCAAACATGATTTTTCAGCCTTTCTTTTGTTTTATAAAATGGCAGGTACAATAGTAGGTCTTCATTGTGTCCAATATGAAGTGTGCAGTGTGGAATGGGTAATGTAACTGTGGAGTTTGTGCAGTGTGTTACCGTATACAATCATACAATTTTGTTTGTTTTGGAGTGACTCAGTTAACATCCTCTGTCCTCTTTAGAAGAATATATATTTCCATTCCAGCAGTCAACTGCCAGACATTAAATCTCTTGAAGATCTTTTTGCTTCTAATTATATTTATTGCTGTTAGTTATTATTATTACTATTACTCTTGTTGTGGTTTTAGTAGTGGTGGAGGTACTGGAGTTAAATAAGATTGGTTTTATAGGCTCCAATATTTCATTGTTTGTTCCCCAGATGATGGAACTATTTGGGAAGGATTAAGAAGGATGGTGTTGTGGGAGGGGATGTGTCTCTGGGGGATGGGATTTGAAGTTTCAAAAGCCCATACCATTCCAGTTATATCTCTCTGCTTCATAACCATGAATTTTCTCAACATGTAAGTTCTGGAATATTTTTCCAGTACCCTGCCTGATGGTCTGCTGCCATGCTCTCCACCATGCTGGTCATGGACTCACTCTGAGAAATACAATTAAGCCCCTAATAAAATGTTTTCTTTTATAAGTTGCTTTGGTAAGGATGTCTCTTTACAGCAATAGAAAAGAAACTAAGGCATTATTATTATCATTATCATTATTTGAGTCAGGGCTTCACTATGAAGCTCTGATTGGACTTGAACTCATGGTCTTCCTTCAGCCTCTTAAGGGGATTGAAGACATGCATCACTCATCCTGACCATTGTTTAATCTCCTCTCCCAGCCTCTAGCTGCCACCATTCTACAAGACCATGTACTATGCATTTATCTATGGTTACGTTCATTTTATTATGTTTCTCAGACTCATCATGTTCCCAAAATGTAAAAAAGAAAACTAGTTCCCTCTAAAGATGGAAACGTATTCAGATGCATATGGGGAGCATACATTCTTTATCTCTTTATACATTAAGAAATTCTCGGTTTAATTGTATATCATTGCTATTGTGAATAGTACATCAATCTTATTGATGTGTTAATTGCCTCTCTGATGCATTCATCTCATTTCCCTTGGTTATGTTGCCAGCAGTTGGGTGGCTGGGTTATATAGTAGTCTATTTTATTTTTTGTAAGTATTTTACAAACTGTTTTCTATAATTACTGCACAAATTTATAGTTTCCAAGATTTGTTTCATAGAATAATAAGTAGTATCTTAAAAATATTATTAGCTACAAATTACTATCTAATGAAAATTATAGTTGGCACTATTTGAGTGTTTAGTATAAATAATATGCATACATGTATGGTATCTTTAATATATATCATAATTACATTATGTAACAAAGAATATTATCATATTAAGTATGAAGAAAATAAAGCATAAAGAATTGATACTCACAGAAGAATGAATAGTCATTTACAAATATGTGTTAAGGGCTGGCTCATTAAGTAAGAACTCTTACTGCTCATGTCTAATGATATGAGTTTGGATCCCCAGAGCCTTTATTAAAGATAGACATGGTAGCACATGGTACACAATCCCAGTGTGGACCCAGGAGACAAGGTAGAGACTGTAGAATCTGCAGAAGTTGTCTGTCCAGCTAGCTTGGCTTACACAGAGGCAGGGACCCTATCTCAAGTGAGCTGGTGAATGAAGACTGACAGAGTTGTCCTCTGACTTCCTCATATAAACTGTGACATGCCCCTTCTGACGATACACACATGCACTCCTCTGCCATACCCCTATATCACCTCCTAAATGTTGATATTATTGACATGTGTTACCACACCTGTTGTTTGTAGTTTTCGATTAGAACTCCAGGCATCCTGCATGCTAGACAAGCACTCTACCAACTGAGCTGCATGCCTAGTCTTATGCCTTCTAAATCTAATAGCTCATACAAAGGTAAGGTTGAAAGTGATACCATTGACTCTACAACTCATAGACAATTTATAAGACATCCTTTCTCCTGTCATTGGCAAGCCTATCACTTACAAACTCTAACACTGTCCAGAATTGATACTTAAACTGATGAACTAGGGATTCCTTTGATTTTTAACAAACATTGGGACTCAGAGATTGGTGCCACCTTTACTTCTCCTGAGGGTGAAGCCATCTCAGTAACATTGTGAATGACCAAGCTTATAGATTTTTTTTCAGCTTGTGCTAAGTGTTCATCTGCCTGGGAACCTGGAAGAAGAGACAGATATCTGAATATAGAAAGCTGTAAAAGACTGATGACAGCAATTTGTCACATTCTGTTAACTGAATTAAGTTATGCACTCTTATCAGGAAAAGAAATTGAAACTGTCAACTCTGAAAGGACAGAGAATGAGTCAATTAAACTCTTCCTGTGAAACACTCATCTGTTCAAATGCCTGCTGAATAAATACTTATTGATGTGGCCACCAAGAGATCTGGGATTCAGAGAATACTGACACACCTTGAAAACATTGGTCACAAAGTCCTAGCTGTGATTCTAGCAGCGTTAACAGATTTGTTACTGAGTCCTGTTGTTTTTCACATACTTTAGACAGAATTAATGGACCTTGATTTTTTTGACAGCCACTAAGCTGGGTGTGGGTGATGAACCCATAGTCACTGATCTCAGAAAGCTTTATATTTTGATCAGTTGTCCTTGTTATGATGATGGATATAGGCTCTCTTAAAATAGAAAAATCACCATTGTTGGAGTGTGAAAATGAATTAGACAGGCCCAGAGAACCAAACACATCAGAACTCTTTAGAAAGGTGAATCAGTGTGGGAATGCACACCAAAAAGCGGACATAGGAACCTGAGGATCCAGCTAAATCCCAGCAGTTAAAAGGGCATGAGAAACAGACTCATTGCCACAGCTTCATGAGATTTCTCCAAGAGTGTTTATGTGTAAGAGGTGGAGGAGGGTTAAGACCATGATTCAAACTAGTCCTCGATATGGACTGTTAACAAGAAGTTACAAACAGAAGGTTTAATTCATCTGTGAGCTTGACAGTGTTGTATTGGCTTTGACAAGCTTTGTGGAGGCTTTACAATGCCCATGTACCTTGTCAGTTTCAGAAAGGAAAAGTGAATCTCTCATGATGTGTGGGAATTACCATCATTTTAGCATTGGAATCAGTGACTGCATGTACTTCCTTCTGGCACTTAGAAAAAGGCAAAAGAATCATGGGAACATTGTAGCCCTTGGGGTCAAGAAAACAACAGGAGTAAGCCTTTGAAACTCACATTCATTTCTGTTTCTGTATCAAACATCAGACATGGATAACTTTCACATTTCAAATCAATGGCTATCTTGTATCTAGTAGCCACCAGGAAGAGAGTGTTAGACATTGTCTGTATACATGTGCATGTGCCCATTTGCACTCTCTGTTCAGCAGATGGACCAGCAGCCCAGGTCTCTGTTATCCGGTGAGTGATTAGGGTTATATTGCACATTCATTTACTGTATTTCAAACTGTTTCTGGCACTAATAATTATGGAACTATGACTGCCTTGGTTGTTTAAGCTAGACACATTCCAGCTATTAAGTTTCAGATAACAATAGTAGCTTGTCTAATGAAAATATAATCACTTTAGAATAAAGAACTCATATTGCTTGGTTCTACAACAAAGGTAATAGCATAGCAGAAATAGAGGAAGCTCCTAAGTTCCCAGGTCTCTTATGGATCTTATTCTGAATATCTGTTTCACTTAAGTTGTGTCCATGTAGCAGTGGGAGAGGCAAAAATTAGCCTGACTATCTTCCTCCCATCACTCCTGAGGTCTCCTGGGATCTGAACAATGCATTTGAAATAGTTGATTATAACATTCACTTGGATAAATTAACCTCCCAGTGTGTGAGGCTTCAACTCATAAATGTTTCACTACACACACAGATTTCATAATCTGAAGAGACTGGGTATCCTGTGTGCTGGGGGTGGGGAGAAGGAATGGTTTTCCATTAGTAAGTCATGGGAAATAATTAGCATATTCCTAGCCCAATAGGAACATTATATTCATGCTTAGCACCAATTCTAAATGCACAGTTTTGAGACAGCATCTTCGATTATAAGGCATGCAGTTGACTGTGTGGATCATGAAGTCATTTGCTCATTCACTCATTTGTATACTGACTTCGTCGCTACAGCATCTGGGAGTCTGACATTACTTAAAAAACACAATTAAATCTGAATACCTCACACTAGAGCCTTATTACAGAGTTGTTGTTTTCCCTTCCTTAATCTCTCCCCATTACTCCTAATTATAGTCTTCTATCATAAACAGCCCTTCAATTATTTTTTCCCTGGGGAATTTACAACCAGTAATGAAACCTTTCCTCATTTCACAATTTCTGTCTCCTAGATAGTGGCAATTGGGTCCTAGCAGCCCCTGCTGCTTGCAGTTGATAGAACCCTTCCATAAAAGGGACTAAAGAGCACAGGCTCTTGTCAGGTGAGTGTAGCTTCTCAGTAGGGTAAATACTCCATTACCTTAGGTTTTATTTTTTGCTGGAGTCTAGGTAAATATGTTTATTATTGCTGAGATACTGTCTCTTGGACTCTAAAGTATACATTAAAAATATCTTCTAATTCACAAATTAAGATCTATATCTATAACTTAGACCCAGAAGAACCTAGTGTGTGTCATATGTGTGCAGGAGATGCCTGTATATACCAGAAGAGGTCACAGGATGCCCAGAACTGGAGTTATAGGTGGTTGTAAGACCCCTAACATGGGTCTCTGGAAGAGCTACAAGTACTGTTAGCTGCTGAGCCCCTGATCCAGCCCCTGATTTAATTTAATTCTAAATTAAATTAAATTAATTTAATAATTTTAAATTAAATTAAATTAATTTAATAATTCTAAATTAAATTAAATTAATTTAATTTATATATATAATTCTAAAGTGTTATTGTATAATTCTAAAGTGTGCATGTGTATCACATATTCACTATCCAGTCTTCACTGACATGTGCTAAGTAGACACTATACCTTAACTATTGTGAATGGCTGTGGAGTAATGTGGGTGAATGTAGGAAAAAGTATGACTGGGGAACCCAGGGTTCCTCCTGCCATGCTGTGGGTAGTCAGCTGGAAATGCTCTGGGTTCCTCCAGCTGGAAGTTGGGCCCAGCTGCTCATTAACTAAAGGCCTCTCCATGGTTCCTCACAATTCCTCATGGCGCAGCCCCAACACACAAGGAAGCCCTTGGGTTTCCAAAACCGGTTTATTGACATGGCGGATGGTGGATGGATCTGGATGCATACCCCATAAAACCCAGGGCAGACCTGAGTTAAATAGGGAGGGGAAGAGGGGGGAGGGACTGGGGAGGAATGTTTAATGGCTCCACCCTCTGGCCTTCAGGTACCTTATTAGTATGTAAATCTCTCTAGGGCCTGGGTCACGCCCTCCTGTGTAGGTGACTGAAGGGTGAAGGTGGAATGGAGATTAGACCTCTTGTTAGGTGAACAAGTGTCTATGTCATTTACTAGCCTATATCTGTAGAGTATATTAATAGAGGTTGACATATTAGATCATAAAAAATTCACATTTCAGATTGAATTGGAAATTCTTTTCCTAATGAAGATAATTCTGTTTTCATACTATGTACACTATTCTCAAAAGCAAGGGGGTATATTTACAGTTCGAATATGTGGTTAGGAAATCCATGCAGAAAGGAGGAAAGTTATTTATTTTTATTTGCTCATGTTGGGCAAAACTCCCTGACCGAGTGATGCCTGGCAGTTTATGCTTATAGCAGACAGCAGATATCCAACTGCATTCAAGACACAATATTTACATGTTGATTTATATCAGTAATGCCATGCTCCTAGGATTCCTCATAAAAGATCTAATTATTTGGTAAGTGAAGGGCTTAAATAGTTGCTGCGATTCATAGTAATTAGAAGTAATCTGCTTTTCATGAGAGCTCTTTCTTCCTTGAAGTTTCTTGAAGATAAATCATCTGACCTCAGGCATGTACAGATTAGTTGAAAGGAAGTAAGATTCTGGTATATCCCAGCCTCAGCAAATGCTCAGACACTGGGGTACTCTGAGTTCACTGGTGCAAAATCCACAATTATCCATGTCTAGAGGCTTCGGATAAATGGTGATGAGCACTAGATGCAATCATTATTATAACTGCAGTCTCTTGAAGGCCTGGTTGGTGGTGTTTAGACTATAGTGTGCTGGTCTTAAAATCTGTGCTAGCTTATATTAGTGCATGGGTCAGCTTCTTGCCTTCAGTTGTTCCTGCAAGTAGCTGTTATTTTTTTATGTTTCATTTTCATTATGTGTCTAACAACAGGGGTGTTTTATAATTTGAAGGCTTTCAAGTTATTTGTCCAGTGTCTACTGAGAAGTTTTAAAATTTCTGTCTCGTATTCAACATTTTCTGTCATGGGCTAACTGTTAAAATCTACTTTATCATTCATGCACCTTATATGTACTTTCTTGGTTAACCCAACAGAACTGACAATATTATTGTTTTAGACTGGAACTTTTTCAGCAACAGTTCCGCCACCCATCTCAGCTTACTCAGTAAGAAGCAGAGATGAGACTGGGGCCCAGGTATGTCAGTGCGGCCCTATGGCTTAGATGCTAACGAAGGTTGCTTCCCTCTTGGCAGCATTTCAGGAGGTTCTCGCTGACCCCTCTCACTCAGTTCTCATACAACTGATTAACATACTTCAGAAGCAGACTCTCAGAGAGTCTCCAGCCCCTTGTCCAAAGGTCCCCATGCTAGAGGTGTCAGAGTATCTGTTTCTTCGATGCCATTTATTGATTAACCTGCCTACAACTGGGGAAAATCATTTTCCTGGAAATGAATTGGCTCATTGTACTATATAAACTCTTCGTTGTTCCCATTCTCCATAGAGAGAAGCTACGATTTGTCCTTGGTCACAAACCTTCGTCCCTTCACACCCTTTCTCTTTTGCTACCTAGATACTATCTCTGTGCTTGTTTAATGGTATCTGTTTTGTTTCAGCTCACATTGCTTTGCTTTGTGGAGGTTTGAATGACGAATGTCCCCCACAAGCTCATATGCTTGAACACTTGCTCTCCAGTTGATGATACTGATTGAAGGTTATGGAACCTTTAGGAATTGGAACCTTGTTAGAAGAAGCTTGTCAATGGGGGTAGGTTTTGAAGTTACATAACCTTGCCCCACTTCCTATTCCTTTTCATCTTTCTTCCTATGTCCTGTGTTTAGATGAAAAGGTGATCAGCCAGCTCCTTGACCCCATCAACATGGTTTTTCTGACCATTTCTATGCTTTCCTAGGCCATGATGAACGATGAACCTCTGACCCTTAAACTCAAAGCCAGAAAAAAAAAAAAAAAAAAAAAAAAACCTTTCTCTCCTTGTGTTGTTTTCGTCATTGATACTTATTACAGTGACAGAAAAGTAACGAACACAGGCTCTCTTCTTTTCCCCTGAAACTGGACTGACATCCATCCATCGTAACTCCAAGTCTTGTCTCCCACACTGTCTCCAACTGAAGTATCTTAAGTTCAAAGGCCTACAATTAGATCCCCCCCCCCCCCCGGCATAGATGTGACACTGGACTTCCAGTGATGAAAGGTCAGAGGCATAAGTTTCCTGTATCTTTTTAATGGTCGTTTGCTCCATGGAGGTATGGCTCTTGCTTTACCAGCACCAATTTAGCACCACTGGTTTGCCCTGTCTAGACTCATACTGCAGTGCCAGCAGAGCCCTACCCCTAGGAACGGCCAAGGCCCAAGGACTGCTGCCTCTTGTCTCCTGTACTTGTGCTTCCCTGCATGTTGTAGGCTCATTGTCACTGCCATGGCTTGTGCACAGAATCCCCTTCTTCCAATGAAGAAGTTAAAATTCAGTGAGTAGCGCATTCAAAATTCCGGCTCGGGTGTTATGTCCCTTAAGAATTTTCAACCATCCCATACACTGCTTTGCCTCTTTCTCCTGCACCACTGCTGATTGCTATATTTTATATGCTATTCTCCACTTATAAAATAAAAATTATCTTATTTTTATTTCACCAATAATGAGATGATTGTTTATCAGCCAAACCAGGCCCATGCTGGGGAAGCAGCTGTTCCAGCAATGTGATTTGCCACCTTGGCAGCCACACTGTGAACCAAGAACATCAAACATCAATCTTTCTATAGAAGGAAAAGAAAAAGACTCACAGAAGTTCTCACTCCATAACAAAATTGTGTGAGCTGAGCTCTGCCATGCCAGTGATCATCCATATATGAAAATGTTTATAGCATAGAACATCTTGTGATATACCATAGGAAAGCTTAATGTATACATCTTAGCAGTGCTATATACCAATTCAGATTAAGAGAGATGTTCATATTGTAAATGCTGCAGAAAAAAACACTGATTCTCTTGGCTAAGCAATGCGATGGACAATTCCATAAGAGGACACCATTATAGTTTTATTAGTATTTATATCTATTAAAAAAGAAAATGTAACAGATCTGTTAGAAACTAAAATAAAAGGCTGGAGTATATAACTCAGGAGTAGAGCTCATGGGTAACAGGAGTGAGGTCCTGGATTTGCATTCAGCACCCCCCAAAATGTAGAAAGGAACTAAATTGTGAATATTCACATTTAGACCCCCAATCTGCCTTCATTACCTCTTTTTGCATTTTGGTCCTGCAGATGATTAGATGTCCTGATTTCTATTTTGGTAAAGTAGGGCTTCCATGCATCCTGTCAAACTCAGATAAACACAACAGCAGCTGTATCTGAAAAGTGTTAGACACTAAAGAGGGGGAAACATCTAAATTTGTGTTTCATAGCCATTCAACAGCTTATGGACATAGACCCCATTAATGCTATGATTTTTATGCATTTCATTGGACTTTTATAATCATAAAAGAGTGAGTTCAGGAATAATTTTCTTGCATGATGATGATGATGATGATGATATCTTAGGGTTTTACTGCTGTGAAGAGACATCATGACCAAGGAAACTTATAAAGGACAACATTTAATTGGGGATGACTGACAGGTTGAGAGTTTTAGTCCATTATCATCAAGGTGGGAAGCATAGCAACATCCAAGCAGGCCAGGTGCAGGAGGATATGAGAGTTCTACATCTTCATCTGAAGGCTGCTAGCAGAATACTGACTTCCACGCAGCTAGAATGAGGGTCTTAAAGCCCACACCCACGGTGTCATAACTACTCCAATAAGGCCACACCTACTTCAACAGGCCCTCACCTTCTAATTGTGCCACTGCCTGGGCTGAACATATACACACCATCACAGATGATGATGAGGAGGATGAAGAGGAGGAGGAGGAGGGGGAGGAGGAAGAGGAAGAAGAGAATTGAGAATTGGTTATTTTTTGTTTGTTTTTCTTTTTTCTTTCTTTCTTTCTTTTTTTTTTTTTTTTTTTTTTTTTTGCTAAAATCTAAAGACCAAGCCTTTTGCTTTTGGAAGTTTGCCCTTACTGGTCTTACTGGAGAAAGCTTCATGGGGATTAGGCACACAGAGGGAGGATTTGGAGAGTTGGTATCACTGAATAAATAGGGAGAAAGAAAAAAGTATCTATGCTTTATACTAAAGCCCAGACACCAAACAACTTTTTAAAAATCTTAGACTCTCTTTTTATGGGCAGCAGCAGCAGCAGTAGAACTGCCTTCTGTCATGTATTGGGATATTTCTGTTTTCACCAGTAAAATTTGTATCTTAAAATGATAGCAATACACATACTGTAAGTACCATTCCACACTTTCCACACACTGAGGATATATAGAGGTATACTAGAGATAGCGAGTGTTACAAAATGGTGTTATCAATGGATTGGGGAAAAGCATTTCAAGGTCTTAGCTTTGTCTCCATCTTTTAGAGGATCCCTCTTCATCTCCACAGCAGTTACATCTGAGAATGGGAGTCTTTCACAAACCAGTTGCTATGCGAGTGGCATTCTTTGACACCTTGTTGGTCAAAAATATATTCCATGACCATTGTTCTGCACAGGGCAGTTATTGGGAAGGGAACCAACATATAGAGTTAACCAAATTGTCATCAAGTTTTTATCTGCACCAGGGCAATATAGCTCTGCACTCACAATACAATGAGGCAGCTTAATGGACTCTGTCTGGCCTCAACATGTAAGTGCAACAAGCATAAAGTCAGATATCCAAGTGTTTAGTTTGCAAAAGCTTAGTCTGATCAATGGTGATCTCATTATAGCTTCTAAATATAAATAGGTAGGGTTTTATTCACAGGGAGGGGCTGACTGTAGAAAGACCCGTGGCTTCTGTGCTTCTGAGCCCTCTCTGACTTTTGTCTAGGTTGTAGCCTGCAGTGTGTGCACCAATCTTAGGTAGCCTGCAGTGCAGGTAGTTGGAATAACAGGTCTGGCTATCCCCTGTCTTATAGCTTCTTGTACTTCCTGCATATTCAAGTAATATATTTTCCTTCTGAGGTTTCTGATGGGGTTAAAGATTAGATAGTTATAGTCTCACAATTAAAGTGTTTAGCATTGAAGATGTTCTATATTTGAAAAGATGGTTTTAGGATGGTAATACAAGCTAAAAATAGAAGATGGCTTAGGTACAGAATCATAAACTCATTAAGATAGGATAGATGGTAAAGTATCTCATCTAGTTACAAAATATATTCATACTTAGTAATCTTCATAGTTATTTCAAAACATTCCCTACTATGTATTGTTTGTTACTATAAGGGAAAGGTCTTTTATATTTGGATAAAAAGGAGAAAATGTAGTGTGTTGCCCTGATGCTGTTTGTATTCTAATGTTAATACTGGTTTCTCAAGAGGGGTTGGCCCCCATGAGCAGACCATCATGTACTTAGTTTATGCCATGTGAATTTCCTCTCCATTTTAATTGGTCAATAAAAGGCTAGAGCCTGTAAAAAATATATAGGTAGGGTTACATGGATGAAACTCAGTGTCTAAATCCTCTCTAGGCACTGGCTTGGAGGAGTAACATTCATATGAAGTCATCTTGATATCCTGCAGTAGACTATGAGAAGCTGCTTACTGTCTAGTTTCTCCCTATTGGAGGATTAAACAAACATCTCTATAGGGGATAGGAAGCAGGATGCATCATTTATTTGGTTATTTCAGAGGTGTGTGTGTGTGTATGTCTGTCTGTGTGTGTTGCCACACACGTATGCAAATCCCAATTTTCTGTAGGCACAAAATATTCTTTTTTTAACTGTATAATAGGAAAACAATCTCTCTCTCTCTCTCTCTCTCTCTCTCTCTCTCTCTCACACACACACACACACACACAAACACATACACACATGCACACATGTATGCACACACATGCACCATTATTGACAACAGAAGAGAAAACTACTGAGTCTTCTAGCCACCCTCAACAAGCATACTGAACAAAGAACACTGGAACCATTCTCCCTGACTAATGCTTTCTAACTCTGGATGCTGGTAAGAAAATTAATAGATGCAGATGTCAGGGACATAATCATGGAAAATAATTCTTGACCTGTGAAGGCTGCCACCTCAGATAACAAAGCAACTCCGCTGACTAACCACATAAATAAAGAAAACTTCATGGGCCATCTGCTTCCTGGGTCATGCCACCAAATCTTGTCAAGGTAATTTATCTTGTGACACGTATTTATGACTCTTCATGCCAACTTTCTGTGATCTTACCTAGAGTTAATATTTCTAATTTGAATTCAGCTGTAGACTCTTAAAGTTACACTACTTTGGATGTAAGCATCTTCTTTTAAGCAATTTAAAAGCTTCAAGCGATGTGCAGTAGTCCTTGGTATTTTAGGACATTTTGATGAAAAATTCAAAATGAAGCTGCCTGCTTTAAAATTATGGGCTGTTATGTAGATTAATATCCATGTGACAGAAAAGCAGAAATACCCCACAGTAAGAAGAAACCAGAGTTTCTGATTACCTGTCAAGTAATAAACTTGACACTTTCCTGTTAACTCAGTCATGTTCACTGGACAAAAAGCAAAAAAAAAATTTTTTTACATATTTTTACTCTCAAAGATCATCTTAGTATTTAATTATGAAGTTTCCATCCTGATTAATCATCTCTTGGGACATTAGGAACAAGAGAAGAATGGCAGAATCTCATATACAAACTTCTCAGTTTTGTCAAAATAAAGTATTTGAACAAGTTCGGGATCACTTGGGAATGAGAAAGGAGTGACTCTGGGAAGTGAGTCATGCCATCAGCTGCCACAAACAGTTACTTGCTGGAGATTCATGGGTCTCCTACAAGCCCCATTTTCATAGTAATAGGACTTCATTTCAGAGAATGCTGCTGCTGGTTGATCTGGTTTTTATATAAAAATCTGATGTGAACTGCACAAGTCTATCAAAGTTCTTGCTTTACACAGAGTCAATGACCACATTCCTAAGAGCATCTCATGAACATTCTCAGGAATGCAGAAATCCTCTGTCTTCTAGACTTCAGCATCCAGGAATCCAAATAATCACACATGGAGATGTGATGGAAACTACAGTATCTCTGGCAGATATGTAGTGAATAGGGTTCATGGTGGCCTAGAATATCTTTAGGAAATTTTAAGAAAGTAAAAAAAAAAATTCCAAAATAAAACAGAGAAAGAATTTTTAAAAAACATTACAGTAGCAATAAGCAGTTGAGAAATTCAGTTGGCTTGATGGATCTTTAATTGATATCTTTGAGGTTATAAATAGGAATATTCAATATGGTGAGGTTGCCAATATATCTATAATCTATAAATTCAATTTAATCTGAGCTAAAACTCAAACAGATTTTTAAAATTAACTTATTTATGTATTCAGTTTATACCCCTATTGCATTCCTCTCCCTCCTTTTTTTCTAAATCTCACCCTTATAAATCCTTCTCCTTATTACCCTTTCCCCCTCTCAAAGAAGGGGAAATGTGCCTTGCATACCACCCTACCCTGGGACATCCAGTCCCAGCAGGACTAAGCACATTTTCTCCCACTGAAACCAATCAGGCAGGGGAAGGGGATCCAATGGCAGGCAACAGAGTCAGAGACAGCCTCCACTCTAATTGTTAGGGGACTCATATGAAAACCAAGCTGCATATCTCCTACAAATGTGTGCAGGGACTAGGTCTAAGCCTTGCATGCTCTTTGGTTGGGGGCTTAGCTTCTGTGAGGCCCATGAGGCCAGGTTAGTCAACTGTGTAGGACTTGTGGTGTCCTTGACCCCTCCAGCTCAATCTGTCTTTAATACTTCCATAAGGTTCCCCCGAGTTCTAAGTGATGTTTGGCTGTGGTTTTCTATACCAGTTTCTATCTGCTGTTGGATGAAGCCTCTCAGGAGACAGTTATACTAGTTTCCTGTCTATAGCCATAGCAAAACATTAATAGTGTCAGAGACCTTCTCATGTGGAAGGTCTCAAGTTGGGGCAGTCATTCGTTGGCAGTTCCCTCGATCCATTCTCCATTTTTACTCCTGCACATCTTGTAGGCAAGACAAATTTTGGTTTAAAGGCTTTAATGTCCCCCCTACCTCCACTGGAAGTCCCACCTGTCTACAGGAGATGGCCACTTCTGTCTCCATATCCCCTGTTGGAAGGAATTTCATTTAGGTCACCCCTGTGGGCTCTCAAGAGCTTCCCCTGATTGGGAATGAGAAGAGAATTTGGTGGGGGGGGGGGCTCTTTAGGACTAGTTCAAACAGGTTTTTAAACATAGTTTGGCAAGCTGAGTATAAAAGCTATTGAAAGCCACAGGATATGGATTAAACAAAATGTTTTTCACTGCCAGTACGTGAAGACCCATGACATTGTGCATACAAACATTCTACCCCAAAATGTGCCTCTCCCAACAAAACTCAAAAGGAAAACAAAGAGAAAAACCAACTTACCAGATTCAAGCCTCATTGTAGAGTTCCCAGCACCATGAGGCACTGATGTTGGTTCTTGGGTCTTTTTGTTCTGAAATCAGGATGAAGCCCTGAAAAACCAGATTCAGTTTTTCATTTGAGTTTTCATAGACATGTAAAGATAACTCTGCTGGAAAGTAAATGTTTTCAACAAATAGTACTGGGAATAACAGATACCCTTATACATAACAACGACAATCCATTCCTCATGGTGTATGCAGCAATTAGAAAAGGGTGGTCATAGATCGAATCCCAAGCTGAAACTTATAGAAGGCACCATAAGAGAATACCTTTGTGACTGACTTTGCATTAACCAAATTAATAGAAATGACATAGAACTGAGAAAGTGTGCTCCAAAAATCAATACTTTACCTCATTGAAAAATAGTAATAAGAAAATGAGAAGTTATCATGAATGTGTTCCATATCTATAATCTCGGAATGTTAGAGGCTAAAGTAAGGGACTCACAAATCAAAGCCTAATCAGGTTATGTAGTAGAGTTCTGAGCTAACCTGAGTTACATAGTAAAGCTCTGATTCAAAAGCTAAGGCAACCAGCAAACAAAATAACCCCTTTCATGAAAGAATACATATGGATGAGTACATAAAAACTTACTTAATATAATTGATAAGCAGGGGAGTAGGAGTTAAATCCACAAGACAATACTTGCTACATTGATGAAATTAAAAATTAACCTTACCAAACATACGTGGGAGTGCGGAGGGTGTGAACTTATGCCAAGGTGACTCGCTGTGTCTTTGATTCCACATTGCACTGTTCCATTGCTAGAACATAAAGTACAATTGATTTTCCCACATTGATTTAGCATCACACAGCTTTGCTACATTTACTTATTACTTCAAGAAGTGTTTTGTAGACACATAAGGCTATCTTTATCTGCTTACTATTTTGGAGAGAATTTTGAAGTTTTATTAGCTTTACATATACTGAGTAGGATTCTTCCTTTGTGGTTGCTGTCAGATCACTAATAGCAAGTATATACCTACTTTTAGTCCAATTTTCTCTATGTTTCTCTATACATACAGAACTCACTTCAACCTCAGACAGGTGAAATGATATGCCCCGATGAGGTCAGGATTAAACCAAAGACCTTGCATCCTCATTTTGTTTAAACATGAGTCATTATTATTATTATTATTATCAAATTATAATTTTTACTTTTGAACACAGGGGTTATACACACAAGAATGCAGGATGTTGGGAAGGGGATGACACAGGAGTATAGGTGTTCAGGGGGAGTACAGGTATCTTTCAGAACAGAGTATCAGCTGGGTAAAGGTTCAGGAGACAGGTCACTATGACTCTGTTTATGATTCACTTGTCCTTATCTAAGTTGGTACTATCCACCAAGGCTGCCTATTTACAAGGTCTATGACTACTCAGGTTGGTAGACTTCCACAAAAGCTGCCTGTTTACAACAGCTTATAGCCATCTGTTTCAGTGTTTTTCCACAGAGACCCAAGACTTTGTGTTAGCAGGCATGTATGTCAGGCCTATTGCTGATTTTAGGCTTATGGCTGATTTTAGGCCTTCAGTATATAAGCAAGGCTGCCCCTGACATCTCCTCCCTTCTCCAAGTATAGAAGGGCCGTGGCGATACTAATCTTGCTAAGGCAGGGATAGGGGCCTGACCTCCAGTAATTGAAGGGGACCTTGTAATGGCTCCGGTCCTCCTGTCATTTTCCAGTGAGGCATGAGGGTCATACCCATCCTGATGTCTTTTTCCTGGAGAGGGGATACTTTTGACATCAACCCCTATGCAGAGAATGATTCTTAATATACCTCTCACAATATGTTCATCAGAACCATAGTGAATACCTGTCATATAAACTGAAATCTTTATAGCCACACAAAATGTAAAGGACTATAAAGTTTACTATATGAATGCTGTAATTCAAGAAATTGCATTTCTTTCAGAAACCAGTGAAGCCATGACCAGATTGAATCAATCCCCCTTTCTTTCTTTATGGATAAATAGTTCTATATCATGGCATATATTTTAGCATAGTTTCCCAATTATTATACATCCATCTTCTCAGATAAAAGAAGATATTATAACAAATTAACAAATGTATTTAACATGATATATTAACAAATGCATTTAAAATGATATCTCCATAAACATTGCTTTTGTTGTTATTGAAAACTAGCCTGAGTCCATGGTGATCTGATAGAGTGTATAGGATTATTTCATTCTTCTTGTATCTGTTGAGGCCTGTTTTCTGACCAATTATATGGTCAATTTTGGAGAAGGTACCATGGGGTATTGAGAAGAAGGGATTTTCTTTTGTTTTAGGATGAAATGTTCTATAGATATCTGTTAAATCCATTTGGTTCATAACTTCTGGAGGTTTCACTGTGTTTCTCTTTAGTTTCTGTTTCTATAATCTGTCCATTGATGAGAGAATACACATGGTATGCACTCACTGATAAGTGGATATTAGCCCAAAAGCGCAGAATACTCACCATACAATTCACACACCACATGAAGCTCAAGTAGAAGGAAGACCAAAGTGTGGATGCATCAGTCATTCTTAGAATAGAAAACAAAATACTCATGGGAGGAAAAATGCAGACAAATTGTGGAGCGATTGAAGGAAAGGCCATCCAGAGACTATCCTACCTGGGGAATCCATCCCATATACAGACACCAAACCCAGATACTATTGTGAATGACAAGAAGTGTTTTTGGCTAGGAGCTTGATATAGCTGTCTCCTGAGAGGCTCCGCCAGAGCCTGACAAATACAGATGTGGAGGCTGACAACCAACCATTGGACTGAGCATGCAGTCTCCAATGGAGGAGTTAGATAAAGGACTAAAGGAGCAGAAGGGGCTTGCAACCCATAGGAAGAAAGACAATATCAACAAACCAGAGCTCCCAGGGACTAAACCATGAACCAAAGAGTACACATGGAGTGATCCATGGCTCCAGCCACATATGTAGCAGAGGATAGCCTTGTCAGGCATCATTGGGCAGAGAAGCCCTTAGTCCTGTAAAGGCTCAATTTCCCAGTGTATGGGAATGCCAGGGAGAGGAGGTAGGAGTGGGTAGATGGGTGGGGGAGCACCCTCACAGAAGCAAAGAGAGAGGGATGGGATAGGGGGTTTCCAGAGGGGAAACCTGGAAAGGGGATAACATTTGAAATGCAAATAAATAAAATACCCAATTAAAAAGGGGGTGGGGGTGGGGGGAGAAAAGAAAGTCAAAAACAAAAACAAACAAAAAAAGCTTACTTAAAGCCCAAGTGAGAGAATCAATGTAGCACAGGAATAGTAAAGTGTTGTCCTATACAATAAATACTATTGATTCACTGGAAATAGCTTTAAATATGTATTTGTATAGTTGAGTGTGTGTACACGTGTGTGTGTGTGTGTGTGTGTGTGTGTGTGTGTGTGTGTGTGAATTCACAGAGCTGTGAGTGAAGGTGCAACACAGAACCAGAAAAGAGATGTCACACCTCCTGGAACTGAAGTTAAAAGCAGTTGTGAGTCGCCTGATAGGAGTGCTAGAAACTGAACTCATGTCTTCTGCGTGAATGGTGTGAGCTCTTCAGCACAGAATTATCTCTCTTACACCGAGGGCAAAAGTAGCTCTTTTAAAAAAAAATATAAATGGAAATCTTTACAGTCATAGACTTAAAGATGCCAGGACTTACATGTGAAGGGAACAATTCAGAAAATGGGCTAAAGACCACTGTTTGTTTTGCAAGATGATTTATACACAAAGAAATAGAATATTCTTTCAGACAAATGGCATTGTTACTTGCCAGAATGTTCCTGAGTGTCAGTGGGTGGATAGTACTCCTTATTGCAGAATATATGGACACATATTCTCCCAAAGCCATAAGCTGATTTTGTCACTGACACTACCACATATTCAGAGAAACTCTGGCTGAGAAACACCAGTGAGGAGTTTTAAATTGCATATAAATCATTACTTTATCAGGGCAAGCCAGCCTCTCCCCTCTCCACTGAACTCATGAGCCTCTCACACATAAAACATATGAAAATCAATTTCTCCAAAGCTTGGCTTGGTAAAGCGAAGGTAAGCTCTGTTAATCACAAATCTAAGGTCAGTTCATGGTGCTCAGCGATTCCATGTCAGTAGCCTGGTAAAATTGTTATGTTCTTTCCTTCCTTGCAACAGACTCCCCGTCTGCATGCATTGTGGGGTTTATAAACCATGCAGGTTAATAGTCCCTTACTTGGTGACTAAGTCAATAGTGATAGTGCATGATTTGTATACGTGAGAACAAATAGAATACTTTAAAAGTTATCTGGGGAGCAAGTGCTTCACCTTGATTGCTAGTTCTCTCCTCCCTAAGCTCTCAAACACTATACCGTTCAGTGCAGCTAGCCTCTGAATGAATGCATACTGTATGGTGTTGGCCAATTGCAATGTTTGCAAGCATTCAGTAATGTAGGTGCCAATGTGTGAGGTCAATGACCACACTGCAGACTCCCCATGTTAAGCTACTGAACTGTGAGATCCATCACTGAGTACTGTAGAAAATGGTTTGACCTTCCCTAGGATAGCAGTTACTGGGTTGAATTATTTTTCAGCTTGAACATAATTGCAGATCTCAGATGGCCATTTAAACTGCTTCCACCCAGATTCAAACTCATCCTTCATGTTTTTGTTGTAGATAACCTAGGCAGCAGCCTGTGGGATGTTTTAAACTATGTGTTCTTACTGAGAATCAAAAAACCAAAAGTTAGCTACTGCTTCTACTGCTTCTTTTCATTTTTGTTGTTGTTGTTGTTAATTGAATGGCTACTGCCAAATTACATATTTATGCAGTGATGGGGTTAAACACGATGCTCATAATACATTGTTCATCTTGGCTCTTAACATGGAACGAGTTGAATGCTAACAACTCGGAATTTTTAATAGATGACAATGTGGAGCACATTAAACATCAGTGACTCTCCTTTGGTCTGTCAGAGAACTGATGTTTCTAGATGAATTCTCCCCTCCCGCAAATATGAAGAGCTAATTACATTTGGAAGACACTTGAGAAGCGCTTGGCTAGAGAAGATCCCACATGGTCTGGAACCAGGAGGAAGATGAATAAGCGAGACTGGGTATAGGTAGGTTGAGTGAAAAGATGTGGTGGCTGACAGCTTAGGAAAGCCTCTGTGTGTTCAAAGACTTTTTATAAATTCTGTTTCTCCTGAAGAAGATATGAATAACCAAACTGGAATAACCGATCTCTGGAAAAGATCTCAGAGATAGAACATGTAAGTATTATGAGGTATACTACCACTTTCTATAGGGCGTATTCCACAGCAGACACATCATGGTTTGGAACTTATCCCAGCAATAGAAGGAATATTATTCTACTCATAAGGATATTATTTCAGCTTGGAAGATAAAAGACTTTTGCATCATGGGTGGAAGGTTCCTGGAAATCTGTTAGTAATGCTCACGTATGTTATCCAAGGAAGGTTGTAAAGAGCAGGGATGGGGGACAAGACATTTGCGAAGGTCACAGTGCTGAGATACAATCATATCTCAACAATCAACATTGAAAGACTGTATCCATTGAAAGATGTATCTGGGAGATTTAGGCTGTTCCTTCTTTCATGGTCCTATCTACTCTACGAAGAACTCTCCAAAAGCCATACCAGGATTATGTGTTGGAGAAGATGAATGACCAATAGGGTCTACCAGGGCCAATGTGTGCGGATGCACAGTAAGGAATGGAGAAAGGCAAAAATATCCAGAGTTCTTGGCATATGTAGATAGAGGTCACAACAGACACAGCCACACACCTTACCTGAAAACTCCCATATATTAACACCAATTCCTGTTTGCTCAGTAGTTTTACACATAAGATAGTCAGAAGGCACAGCAATCATTAGAACCAAACTTAAATATAACTTCTATTCAAGACTAGCACATGTAAGTAGTAACTGTCAATAAATAAATCTGTAATATAAATCAACAATAAAAAGAAAAGAACTGTCAACTCATTAAAACCACAATGGAGCATTACTCAGTCACAGAGAGGAGCCAGTCATGTGGGCAGAAGACGGTGGGAAAAGAGTGTCAAAAGGCTATTAGTCTTATCAGAGTACATCATACACATGTGTGAGAACAGCACAATGAAGCTCCTTATTTTGCCTAGTTAAAAAGCATTAAGAATGCAAATGCAGAGGGATTTTATGTGTATATTGATAACTAAATGAAACCAGTCTGCAAAGGTTGTATACTTTATGATTTCATCTTTGTAAAATTCTAGAAGAGTAGCAATCCACAAAGGTGGAAATAAACAGGCCAGAGATCCCTAGAGTAGGGTTTCAGATGTCCAGAAAACAAGAAAAAATTAGACAGAGCACAGGTAATTTTAGTAAAGTATAGCTCTTTCAGCTTGGAGCCAGACACAAAACAGTGAACCAAAAGCATGAATTTTCATTAATGATAAAATGTTGACATTGCCCCACTAATCAGTTAATCATGACAAATTAGCTGTGGTCAGAGAGGATGTTGAGAACAGGAAAATCGAGAAGATGTGAGAACCCACCACCAGAGTTTTCTGTAAATAGGAGTTGTTATAAAGTATGATTTATTTTTTTAAGTAACTGATCTGTGTTGGGTTCCCAGGTATTAGTTACATTTGTGATGCTGAGTATCATATATAACCTAAATTCAGTTCTGCATATTTACTCTAATATGGTTGTGGAAGACCATTTTCTGGAAAATTAAATATAAAATGTAATAAAGGATAATCATATGGTATTAGGAGATAGTAGATTAAAAGTTTAATAATGAACATTTCAATGAATCTCCATTGAGCACAATTTAATTTATTTTTCTGATGTTTCAGATGGCACCTGGGGATCCTTGAAAGCCGCTAAGTTGTGATTATAAACATCAATTACTTCTGTAAGCATGGCAAGCAGAATTTCACTGACAGACTGCTTATTATGACAATGCCAATTTTAATTTGTTTGAGAATTTGGATTCATAAAGCCTAGTCTCTGTTTCTTTAATTGTTCACATGCAAAACCCACCATCAGAGAAGTAAATCTTGTTCTTGGACCATCAATTTGAAAGTGTAAAAATTCTCTGGGTTAGTTTCCTGAACTAAAGCAGGTGAGGAAAGGTTTAAGATCTAGAGATGGTTTATTGGGTGGAGTCACAAAGAAAAGGAGGAAAGGGAGAGGGAGAATCATAGGAGATAGGAATGAAGAAAGGGAGGAAGGAATGCAGAAGAGGGGAGGTTCAGCTTCTCCAACCAGAAGGACATTCTCTAATAGTTAATGTTTCTCTTTGCTTCCTTATCCTTTGCCATCAGAAACAAGAAAATTATTTGCTGGTACTTTGAAGAGAGAACATTTCATCATAAAATGTACTTGGACACACAATTAAAATATAAAGTCTGTTTAGCTCAAGGCAGATAAGCCACTGCCTGTAAAACCAATGCTTTCTAAACCCACAGACACACAGAAAACAATTATTTTCTAGTCACTAACACATTATTTAAAACTATTAATATGTTCTTCCAAGTCTCCTTGGTCGTTTCAGATAAGGTCTGTATCTTTATTCAGCCTAATGTTGTAAAGGCTAGTTAAATCAACACATTACCAAGACCCTTTTACCTCTTTAGTTAAGGGTTTGACACTATTATTGCTTTAAATCTGTTTGTGTTAAAGAGAAAAAGGGAAAAAAATCACTATAAGTATACAATCAGTCTTAACAGATCTTTTATTCCAATTCAACTTGCATACCAGCCTAAAAGTGCTATGAAATTCACCATCAGTAGAAGTATTTTGCACATATATTTCCCTACATAGTGTATAACACTATAATTGATTTAAATTTATTTTAGGGCTACCCATTGTGGGTGATCTATGATACAGAGTATAGTGAATGTAGAAAGAGTAGTGTTTGGGGCTGGGACAAATATAAGTACGGGCTGCTCTTAGTTGTATTTTAGTTACTTTCATTACTGATACGGCAAAATGCCTGACAAAAACAACTTAGGGAAGAAGTTTTTCTTTGGCTCACAGTTGATGAAATATAGTCCACCATGGTGTGGAAGGCCTGGTGTCAGGATCTGGAGGCAGCTGGTCTCATGTCTGCAGTCAGGAAGTAGAGAAATAAAAGCACTCTGTGTGCTTTCTCCTTCATCATTCTAGGACCTCAATCCATAGGATGGTACTATCTACATTCAGACTATATAATCTCACCTTAATTAGCCTAATCTAGAAAACTCCTTAGGGGAAGTGCCCAGGGCTTTGTTTCCATGGTGATTCTAGGGTCCGTCATGTCAGTATTCATAGTGCGAGACTATGGGGGAGGATCTCATTAGAGAATCTAGATCTATAATGCCCTCCTAATGTCAGACATGCTCACAATTCTGGATCTATAACATGTTTGCAATGCCAGTCACACCCACACATCTGGCATAGAGTGTGTTAGCAGTCCAAGTCTATGTCTGTATCCTGTTAGCAAACACCTGGCATGGCATACTGTTCAGTAGATGACATCATCTACTCTGGCAGTAATGTTCAAAATATTTCACATTCTTATGACACAGCTGCTGATCCATCAATTTGAATATGGAACTGAAGTAGCTGGGACAAGCACCCTAATGAAGGAGGGTCATGGAAACTTTGGCTAACCTAGAGAACTGGGGCCAGGCTGTTTAAGTGAAGCTCTTCATTTCTCCGGGGATTGGTTGCCCACCTTCTCTCTCCCTGCAAGCAAGACGTTTTAAACTTCCACTGCTTACAAGTTGTTAATGGCTACCTGTCAGGACCAATCAAGGAGAAGGAGAGGGAGCAAGGAGTGTGGAAGGCCTCTGCAACTTATGAAAAGTAGATTAAAAGTCATCATTGTTGATTTCCTATTTGGTTCTCTGTAGTTAGTGTATCTCTGTATGCCATGTCACTTTCCAGGCCTGCCACTCTTCCACAGTTACTTCACATTCCCACCCTTTCATTTTCTCTGTATGGGCCTTCCCTTCAGGATGGACAACTCACTGCATGAACTCAGCAGTCCTTCTAGATGACTATGCCTTATCCAAGACTTGTGGAGCACTAGTGGCTCACGCACGCTCAACAGTAGTTCAGAGGAAGAAGAAAATGGAAAGACATTGGAAAGGGCTGTTGGGAGAGACTTGTTGAAAGCCTTTTTTTATACCTGGGAAAGAGAACCTCCTTGCTTTGTTGTGCAAGAGACTTCTGGGAATTGCAAAATATAGACATACACACATACGCACACCTCCTCACACATGTATACAGGCAGACACACATTTGCATCCATAACGTGTACACAGACTGCACACAGACATATACATATATGCATAGACATGTACACATATACAAACACATACACACATGCATGTATCCACACACATATCACAAATATCCACTTATGCACACTCACACAGATCATATATACATATATATGCTCATACACAGAAACATATATATGTATATATATATACATATATATGCTCATATAAACATATACACAAATAAAAACACATATAACACATATAGCAGACAGACACTATGCATGCATATAGACATACATACACTTTCACAATGCATATATAGACATATATACATACATATACTCATAAATACATGTACACACACATATAACAGACACACATACACACAGTGCACAAAATCAAACTGATATGTGCACAGACACATGCATAGACACATTCACATACAAATGCATATACATACACAGACTCATGCACATTTACACCTGGATGCAAACACATGCAAACACATGCACACAGAAATACAAGCACACACAGTTACATACACAACACACACATATGCACACACACACCCTCAGGCAGACATATAACTGCACAGAAATATAAACAACATATAGACAAACATACACACACATATATGTACACAGATACATACATACTGTATACATACAAACACATACATATACACACATAAGCCATGTACACACACACAGACACACACACACTTACACATCTACTCATGTTAGAGAAAGAACATAAGACAAAACAAAATAGGAATTGCAGCTAAGTGGAGCCTGGTTGGACCAGTGGGGTTTTAACAGGAGTATATGTGAGTATATATCACTTAAAGGAGTAGAGATGCCCCTAAAGCAGCTGCATCATTCAAGAAATCCCACTCTAACATTATGCATTCCCTGCTCTCTCAAATTCATGACCTCTGTTTCTTTAATTGTTGTCACATATACGTGTGTGTGTGTGTGTGTGTGTGTGTGTGTGTGTGTGTGTGTGAGTACAACCTGCTGAGTCTACAAAATTTGTGTGAGTATTATTATTTCAGGGCTGACTTCCAGGGCTGTTTAGCTATTGATGGATTGCTGTTAAAGACTAGGGCACAAGGTTAAGTAACAGATCGGCAAACTAGTCCCATTAAGCCAGGATGCAAACCCTCTCCACAAGCAGGCCCTGTGTGGTTTTGCTTATCTTATTTTATTTTTCCCTTAATGAGACTCATTTTGGCTTTTGAGTCTGACTCAGACTCTAGTGGTCATTCTACTGAAATCTTTACATTGTCCACAGTAACAGCAGTAATCAACTGTTCTTCCTTTTAGACTCTCACCCTTGAAGCTGAGTTTGATCTATGTCAATGACAGAGTTTAATCTCAACAGTCTTTCGAAGACTGGGAGTAATGAATCTGGGACTGCCAGTTTACAGAGTTTGACCTTAATTTTCTAGGCAGTGTTTTCTTTGGCTTTTCTCTGTCAGTGCCACGAATAACTATTATCCTTATATTATCCATATAGCTACCATTCTTATAATAACACAGAATAATAAATAGAACAACTGTTTATTCTTTTTCCCTATGGGTTGAATCCAACCTTGTTATTCCTAAACCTTCATATTCACACCCTCCCAGCACAGCTAGTTTTTTCTCTCATGTGTTACAAGTGTCCCCTGATCCAGGTGATGGTGCAGTCCTCTCACTAACCTGAATCTTTTACTAAACTATAACAAAGTACCAAGATTTAAAAGTTAGATTTCCTTACAAATGTGAATAATCACTAGTTAAGAGTTTTAAGACATTTAGAAATTGCCTACCTAGAAAAGTATAAAATCTGGGTGAGGAGAAACTGTTTTTTAACCTCTAAAAGTCAGGAAAAGCATCCTGGGCTTTCTCTGCTTTGGTTGTGATGACATTTGCATTTAGTTGCTAGAAATAAACAAGGAACCTGGTGAAGGTGCTCTCATAGGAATTCTAACAATGACTCTGCTAAGGTGACTTGTCAGAGTCAGAGATGAGTGATAACTCCAGGGGTGGAGCAACCAGACTTAGTTTAAATTTATGAATGATGAAAAGGGCAAAGTGGGGTCTTGTAGAAACCCTTCAGAGAGCAGGGCCCCATTTACCAATGATTCTGAAAAAGACAAACATTATGTCAAAACTTTCTTGACATGGGATTTTTGTTATTATGTTTGTGTAAAAGGAAAGAAAATTGAAAAGGATCAGATAAATCCTCCTAAGGGCTTTCTTACCTCTAGAAGTACAAAAGTCTGGGTGACCAAGAAGACTACAGTTCTGTTGTTATTGTTGTTTCAGGACCTTCCCAATGCCCCAAATTTTGCACATATCTTTATGGCAGTTACTTGTGGATGGTTACTTAAGGAGAACTGAGATTTGTGGGCAAAATGATTGGGGGATAATTTAGGAGCTCTGTCAGTATACTGACCAGGACATCTAGCTTTTGTAATCTTAACAGAAGTGTTCTAAGTAAACAGAGATACCTATAAAATGTTATACCTTCAAGTAAGATTCCTGTTACTCAAGGATACTATCTTGTATAAAGCAGAGAAATATCTAAGGAAAAATCTTCCTTTCTGTTGAAAGCTACTCTTTTTCTGTGATGCAAATCTGCAAATGTCAGCCATCAGGACAGACACTTCCTGAAAGTGGAGAATATTCCTTCCTGTGTTTCCAATGGTCATCTAAAAAGCTGTACTTTAAGAACCGATTCTTCAATCACTGTAAATCCTGATATCTCGGCTTGAGCTAGGTGTCCAGTTTGATATGACTAACACTTGATGCAGCTTTTCTCATCTCAGTAAGATTCCTTCAGATCAACTGGATGGACAATTAATTTGGCTTCTCTTTTCTGTTCATCCTTCCTTTCTCTGCTCTGTAATACAGGACCTTGAGTGATAAATGACTTTTCACACCTGGTTAACCAATTAAATAGTGAAAGAAAGTAGAGGAGGTTACTGTGTTATATTTTCATACCTGATGTGACTTTATAAAACTAACATGTAACACAATCTTACAGAATCTACTGGATTTCAAAAATGGTGGATCAACATTAATAAGCTTCATGGATTTAGAGACACATGTAAAAAAAAAAAACTACTTGGTACTTCTGTGAGGTCATTGGAATGAGAGACTCATTCTAGATTAATCTAGGTTAATTGAGACCAAAGAGAATCATTGTAAAGGTAGGGGTGATGTCTACCATCATTCCAGGGTGTGGTGTCCCACACATAAAAATGGAGAAGGCAAACCACACAAGAACATTCATCTATTGCTGCTACTTGAACACAGGTACAGTGTGACTCACCATGTCAGTCTCCAAGGGACTAAGATGTACCCTTGAAGTGTGAGCCAATACAAACTCTGTTTTGCTTCCTTGCTTTTGTAATGTGTTCTGTCCCAGGAACACTGAAAGCAACTGGTACCCAAGGCTGACTCCATCTCCAAGGCTGACTCCATCTCTGTGTCAATTCAGCAATCAACCGATGAAGACAATTCAGCCGAAGTTTAAATTTATCAGTTTTATTTTCCTCAAATTGCCTCAGAAACCCATGAGGAATAATTGGTAATAGTTCTTACTTGAGCTCAAGTGGCTTGTAATCACATTTATAAAGTATTTGCATAGTATCACCTAAGTCGAGTAAATAAATGTGTAGTGTAGCTTAGACAAATGGATTCTTAAACACCATTATAACATGCATTATGACTTTATTCATAGTAGCTTAGTCATAATATCCATGCATGCTTTTAGCATAATAAATACTAATGCCATAAACCCAACTGAAATATTTCCAGAAACATTTACTAGTCTATGGTAGCCAGGGTATGACTGAAGAGGCATAATTTTACCTTTCCATTTTCCAGGGAGGAAGACATTGAGCTCCTGAAAGATGATTTATTCACAGATTGTGGGTTTAATTTTTTAGCATATTGGGTTCTTTTCTTTTAGGTTAGTTATGACTGTATTCATTATTTAGTGCTAATTATTTTCAAATTATGGTAAAGCATCATCTCACAGTCCCTGTGAGTCAGTATGATGTACACACATCCCTAAAGACTCTACAGAATGAACTCAAACTGGTACCTGGGACTACCAGGCTTTTAGAGCTCCTTTGTGAGTTTGCTTGTAGCAGGATATAGTTCCTTAACAAAGGACTGATGTCTTTGGCATCTGGAGTGGCCTGGCATTTCACTCCTGTGGCTTGGTTTTCTCCATGCAACAGCAGTCTGATTTTTTCCCATTTTTTATTGTTTATTTTATTTATTTACATTTCAGATGTTATCCCCCTTCCCAGTTTCCCCTCCATAATCCCACTATCCCCTCCTTCCTCTTCCTGCCTCTATGAGAGTGATCTCCCATCCACCCACCCACTCCTGCCTCAGCACCCTAGCATTCCCCTATCCTGTGTCATCAAGCCTCCACAAGACCAGGGGGCTCCACTCCCAGTGATGCCAGATAAGGCCATTCTCTGCTACATATCCACCTGGAGCCATGGGTCACCCTCTGTGTACTCTTTAGTTGGTGGTTTAGTCTCTGGGAGCTTTGGGGGTTCTGCTTGGTTGATATTATTGTTCTACCTATGAGGTTGCAAACCCCTTCAGCTCCTACAGTCCTGGTTCTAACTTCTCCACTGGGGTCCCCACCACTCAGCCCAGTGTTTGGCTGTGTACATCTGCATCTGTATTGGTCTGGCTCTGGTATGGCCTCTCAGAGGACAGCTATACTGGGCTCCTGTCAGTATGCACTTATTGGTATCAACAATAATGTCTGGGTTTAATGTCTGCAGATGGGATGAATCCCTAGGTAGGGGCAGTCTCTGCATGGCCTCTCCTACAGTTTCTTCTCCACTCTTTTTCCCTGCCTTTCCTTTTGACAGGAGGAATTCTTGATTCATATTTTTGAGGTGGGTGGGTGGCCCCATCCTTCAACTGGGGGGGCAGTGCCTACCTACTAGATATGGTCTCTATAGGTTCTATCTCCCATTTGTTGGGTATTTCAGCTAATTTCCTTCCTGTTGGGTCCTGGGAAACTCTTGGGTCCCTGGCATCTGGGACTTACTAGTAGTTACCTCCAGTTTCCGATCCCCCACAGCTACAACCTACTTTCAAATTCTTGACCCTATGTACTTCTTCCCTATCTCCTCCCATATCTGAACTGACCACATTTTCTCTCCCCTTCTCTCTCCCTCTAAGATCCCTCTCTCGCTCTACTTTCCAGAGATTATTCTCTTCCCCCTATTGAGTAGGACTGTAGGATCTACACTTTGGTGTGATCTTCTTTCTTCTTGGGTTTCATATGTTCTATGAGTTGTATCATGGGTATTGTGAGCTTCTTTTTGGATAATATCCACATATCAGTAAGTATATACTATGTGTGTTCTTCTGTAGTTGGGTTACCTCACTCAGGATGATATTTTCAAGTTCTACCCATTTGCCTGCAAATTTCATAAAATCATTGTTTTTAATTGAGTAATACTCCATAGTGTAAATGTACCATATTTTCTGTATCCATTCCTCTGTTGAGGGACATCCAGGTTGTTTCCAGCTTCTAGCTACTATAAATAAGACTGCTATGAACATAGTGGAGCACGTGTCCTTGTTATATGTTGGGGCATCTTTTGGGTATATGCCCAGAAGTGGTATAGCTGGGTCCTCAGGTAGAACTATTTCCAATTTTCTGAGGAATCACCAGATGGATTTCCAGAGTGGTTGTACTAATTTGCAATCCCTCCAATAATAGAGGAGTGTTCCTCTTTCTCCATATCCTCACCAGCATCTGCTGTCACCTGAGATTTTGATCTTAGACATTCTGACTGGTATGAGGTGGAATCTCAGGGTTGTTTTGACTTGCATTTCCCTGATGACTAAGGCTGTTGAACATTTCTTTAAGTCCTTCTCAGCCATTTGATATTACTCAATGGAGAATTCTCTGTTTAGCTCTGTACCCCATTTTTAATAAGGTTATTTGGTTCTCTGAAGTCTAACTTTTTGAGTTCTTGGTATATTTTGGATATTAGCCCTCTAGCAGACGTAGGGTTGGTAAAGATCTTTTCCCAATCTATGGATTGCTGTTTTGTCCTATTGACAGTGTTTTTTGCCTTACAGAAGCTTTTCAGTTTTATGAGGTTTCATTTGTCGATTCTTGACCTTAGAGCATAAGCCATTGGTGTTCTGTTCAGGAACTTTTCCCCTGTGCTCATGTGTTGGAAGTTCTTCCCCACTTTCTCTTCTATTAGATTCATTGTTTCTAGTTTTATATGGAGGTCCTTAATCCACTTGGACTTGACCTTTGTACAAGGAGATAAGAATGGATAGATTTGCATTCTTCTACATGCTAACCACCAGTTAAACCAGCACCATTTATTGAAAACATTGTCTTTTTTCTACTGGATGGTTTGGGCTCTGTTGTCAAAGATCAAGTAACCATAGTTATGTGGGTTGATTTCTGGGTCTACAATTCTATTCCATTGATCTACCTGTCTGTCTCTGTACCATGCATCACTGTTGCACTGTAGTATAGCTTGAGGTCAGGAATAGTGATTTCCCCCAGAAGTTCTTTTATTGTTAAAAATGATTTTTAATATCCTGGGTTTTTGTTATTCCAAATATATTTGAGAATTGCTCTTTCTAGCTCTGTGAAGAATTGAGTTGTAATTTTGATGGGAATTGTATTGAATCTCTAGATTGATTTTTGGCAAGATGACCCTTTTATCTATGCCAATCCTGCCACTGCATGAGCATGGGAGATCTTTCCACCTTCTGATACCTTCTTTGATTTCTTTCTTCAGAGACTTGAAATTCTTGTCATGCAGATCTTTCACTTGTTTGGTTAGTATCACACTTTAGTAAACTTTCTTTTATTAATGTGGGTGCCCTTGCATTTGGTGCATAAATGTTCAGAATTGAGATTTCATCTTGGTTTATTCTTCATTTGATGAGTATGATGAGTATGAGTATATTTCTTGATTACTTCTGGTTGAAAGTCAATATTATTTAATATTAGAATGGCTACTTCAGCCTGTTTCTTGGGACCATTTTCTTGGAAAAAAATTTCCAGCCTTTTACTCTGAAGTATTGTCTGTCTTTGTCACTGAGGTGTATTTCCAGTATGGAGCAAAATGCTGGGTCCTGCTTACATATCCAGCCTTTTAGTCAATGTCTTTTTATTGGAAAATTGAGTCCATTGATATTGAGAGATATTAAGGACCAATGATTGCTGCTTCCTGTTATTTTTGTTGTTAGAGTTGAAATTATACTTGTGTGGTTCTCTTCTTTTGGGTTTGTTGTGAGAACATTACTTTCTTGCCTTTTCTTGCATGTAGTTTTCCTCCTTGTATTCTAGTTTTTCTTCTATCATTTTTGGTAAGGTTGGATTGGTGGAAATACATTGTTTAAATTTGGTTTTATCATGGAATATCTTGTTTTTCCCCTGTATGTTAATTGAGAGTTTTGCTGCATATAGTAGCTTGGGCTGGCATTTTTGTTTTCTTACAGTCTGTATGATATCTGCCCAAGATCTTCTGGCTTTTAGAGTCCCTGTTGAGAAGTCTGGTGTAATTCTGAAGGGCCTCTCTGTATATGTTACTTGACTTTTTTCTTTTACTGCTTTCAATATTCTTTCTTTGTTCTGTGCATTTGGTTTTTAAATTATTATTATTATTATTATTATTATTATTATTATTATTATTATTATTATTTGGTTTTTCGAGACAGGGTTTCTCTGTGTAGCCCTGGCTGTCCTGGCACTCACTCTATAGACCAGGCTGGCCTCAAACTCAGAAATCCGCCTGCCTCTGCCTCCCAAGTGCTGGGATTAAAGGCGTGTGCCACCACGGCCTGGCTTGGTTTTTAAATTATTATGTGATGGGAGAAATTTCTTTTCTGGTCCCATCTGTTTGGTGTTCTCTAGGCTTCTTGTATGTTCATGGGCATCACTTTCTTTAGGTTAAGGAAGATTTCTTCTATAAATTTGTTGAAAAAAATTAGCTGGCCCTTTAAGTTGGGAATATTCACTCTTTTCTATACCTATTATTCTTAGGTTCTGTCTTTTCATTGTGCCCTAGATTTCTTTAATGTTTTGAGTTAAGAGCTTTTTGATTTTGTATTTTCTTTGACTGTTGTGCCAATGTCTTTTAGGGTATCTTCTACAGCTGAGATTCTCTATTCTATCTCTTGTTTTGGTGATGCTTGCATTTGTGACTCCTGATCTCTTTCCTAGGTTTTTGATCTCCAGGGTTGTCTCCTTTTGTGTTTTCTTTAATGTTTCTATTTCCATTTTTAGACACTGAACAGTTTTGTTAAATTCCTTCACATGCTTTATTGTTTTCCTGTATTTTTTTAAGAGATTTATTTGTTTCTCTCTAAGGGCTTCTACTTGTTTACCTGTGTTCTCCTGTATTTCTTTAAGTGAGTTTTTTTTTTTATGTCCTTCTTAGATTCCTCTACCATATTCATGAGATGGGATTTAGATCTGAATCTTGCTTTTCAGGTGTGTTAGGGTATCCAGGGCGCAGTGTGGTGGGAGAACCGGATGTTAAGTAGTATTGGTTTCTGTTGCTTATGCTCTTGCCCCTGCCTCTTGACATCTGGTTTTCTCTAGTGCTAACTGTCCTTGTTGTCTCTGACTGTAGCTTGTCCCTCCTGTGATCCTGGTTGTGTCAGAAATCCTCAGAGTCCAGCTATATCTGTAATCCTGTGATTCTGGGATCCTGGGATCCTGAGATCCTGGGTGTGTCAGATCCTGGGAGTCATGCTGCCTCTGGGATTCTGAAATCCTGGTGTGACCAAGCTCCTGAGACCCTGTTATGTCAGAGCTCCTGGGAGTCAAGGTTTCTCTGGGAGCTGCAGGAGCGAGTGGGAAGCCAGAGCCATGGGTCTGCTCCAGGCACAGGTACAAGCTAGAAAGAACCTGTGTCTCTGGCTGGGCAGATGTTTGTGCCTCCCTGGTTGCTGTGGGGGTCCCAGTTATGCCGGATGTTAGGAAACATGTTGTGGCCTCAGCTGTGATCTTAAGTGTGTCAGAACTCCAGTGATCCTGAGTGTTTCTGATCTTGGAGTCAAGCTTCCTCTGATCCTGTGATCCTGGGTGTGTCAGAGCACCTGGGAGTCAAGCTTCTTCTGGGTTTTATGGGATTGGGTGAGGAGCTCGTGTCCCAAGTCTTCTCCAGGCAGTTTCAAACCGGAAGGAACCTATGCCTCTGAATGTGCAGGGGTTCCTACATCCCTGGATCCCAGGGTTCCAATTACTCTGGGTGTTGGGTCAGATGTTGTAGCCTCATCTGAGATCCTGTGCATTTCAGAGCATCTGGGAATTGGGCTCCCTCTGGGTGTTGTAGCAGTGGGTGCAGAGCCAGTGCCCCAGGTCTGCTCTGGGTGCACTCTCAGCAGTCTGATTTTTTAAGGTAAGCAGAAGAGTCATTGGTGGTTCTTCTTCCATCTCTGACCTCTAAACCATTCTTTCCCTTACTCAACTCATGCCAAGTATATCCAAAGTAATCCCTCTTTACTTGCTTTAAAATTGTTGGAGTTGAAGGATTAAAATAGATGTCCAAATTGTTTTACCTCTGCTACACAGCAAAACTCACTGGGAGAACAATACCATATTATGTTCAAGGAGATAATACACTATTACATGCAAGGGGTGAGGATACTGACAGCTCTTTTGAGTTCTTTCCATTACATAGACAGTTTAGTATATCTATAACATCATCTCATTCTTTAAGTCGGAATACAAGGTTTAATAAGAAGAGGAAACTTGATCTATTAATGTTGTATTGTATTGTGGGAAACACTGAGTCAAATCAAACAGACTTAAATTAGGTTTGTGAAAGCAGTAATCACCAAAATATTATGTAGTACATTTTCTTAAATGAAAAAAATTAACATATAATAGAATCTAGGTACAATTAAGCCAGGAAAAGTAAAGAAGATTTCACAGGCTCAAGAGATGATCATGAGACACAGGATACCATCCCCATCTTGGATTGACCCATTTGCATGGTTTTTAGGTGTGAAATCAGGTAGATAGATTTGATAAATCATATGTTGAGGTTTCTTCTCATATACCTACTATTTAAACCCAGAAGTGTTCACCATTATGAAACATGTACAGTAATGCAGAACATTGCTATGAGCAATGTTCAATTCAAATGTGGGTGACCTATGCCCAGGGATCAAAGGTCAGAGGTCTTGGGATACTGCATATCTACTGTAGCTTCTATTCCCACAAACTACATTTTATCAATTTATTGAGTTAATGAGATGCTAATAAAGTTTAACAACAATCTAACTTACAGAGGCTGAATTATGGGTTCCTGTGTTGCTTCAGACATTTGCATGGCACCTTCACACAGGTTCCATGATATTACAAACTGTTTAGAATAAGACATGTTAAAGCTCTAAGGCTCTTTCCACTCTGATATACCCATTGCCATACTGTCCAGCCTATTTTTAAAAACATGGGATGGAGTGAAGGTATGAGGAAGGGACTTAACTTGTTTCCCTTTTCCTTTAGAGTAAACATATCCACTTACATAGGGCTCAGCTAGCAAATTTATTCAGTTCTCAGTCAGTTTGGCCATAGTTGCTATAAACTTATCAAGAACCTGACATATTCTCAAATTGACATCATTTTCCATCATTTATGGAACAGAAGGTGAAAAAAGTCATGAATGTGAGTAAAGCAATCACAAATAATTGATTTCTTTGATCAAACGTGTCTGAGAAAACCTTAAACAACTTTTATATTGTCTCTGTAGAAAACAAAAATTATGGCCAGTGAGAGGTTTCAGTGGTAAAAAGTGCTTGCTGCATAAGCCTGAAAACTGTATTTGATGCCTGGAATCCATAAAACTAGGCATAGAGAACCAACTTATCAAATTCATTCTCTGACACCCCACCCTCCCACACATACTCTGGCACATATCATACACATGAAACAATTATAAATTAAAAAGTGAATTAAAAACCAAATAATAAAATTGTCATTATATTGACAGCTCTCTGTGAGCAAAAAGTCAAATAAAAAAATGAGAAACAGAGGTATTACATAGTTAAATAAGTTGAAATACTATTTTTATATTTTTTTAAAATATAAATTTTTCTTTTTGTTTAATTTTTAGTTTTTTATTGTTTTTAATTAAAATAGAATTACATCACCTTCTCCCCTTTCTTTCCTACCTTTAGCCCCTTCTGACTATCAATTTATTGAGTTAACAAGAAGCTAACATAGTTTAATGACTATCTAACCCCTCTCTCAAAGTAATATATTCTTTTTCTTTATTATTTTTGCATGCATACATGTAAAATATATGTGTATGATAAATAGGCACAGCCTGGTGGGGCCATTTTTGTCGGTGGTGTATACATAGTTTCAAAGCTGACTACTTTGCATTGAGTACCTATCCCTAGAAAAGGTCAATTTGTCTTATAAAGAGAGAGGGTGTGGGATACATATCCAAAGTAAGAGTTACAGGTTGTGGAGATGGTCCAGAGGGTGAAGTGCATGCTGTACAAATATAAGGACTAAAGTTTGCATTCCTAATATCAATATAAATGCTAGGTGGGCATGTTGGTTTTCCTATAGTTTCCATGTTAAAGGCAGAGACAGAGGAACTCTGTATCAAAGGACCTGCCTACATAGAATAGGCGAATCATAGAACTCTGGGTTGAGCAGAGACACCCTGTGTTAATATATAAGGTGGAGTTTCATAGGCAAAGTATCTGATGTCAAACACTGACCTCTACTTGAATGAACGTACATTCACTCACACCTATTCACATGATTCCTCCTCCCAGAACCCATGTACACATGCAAAAGGAAACAGAAAAAGAAGAGACTTCAAAATTGTATCTGTGTTTCAGAGGGAGAAAACAAATGAAATTCCAAGACACATATATAAAAAGAAATAATGTAAAATGTAAGTCTGTTATTGAATATATAACCATAACTATTACCTATGGAAATTGGGCTTCTAAAATTGCTTTTCATATACTATCTATGTAATTCTTCATAAAAAATTACATGGGGTTGATCACAGTGTGCCTGGGATGCATGTGGTATCTGTTCAAGCTCCCACAGTTAGTCTGATAGAATGGGAACCAACACAGTTACCGTGCTCTTTTTCTCCAGGGCAAGTCGCACAAATTGTCTCCTAAAAGAACTAGAAAAGAAAAAAGAGGAAAGAAGAAATCATATTCATAGCAGCTTCTAGTGAGACATGAACATGAACTCTATATTGCAGAACACACCCTGAACTATGAGGTACCCATTGCTACCTGAGGATGTGTCTGGCACTGGATGAAAGTCTGTGTCTGCGGTCAGGGTTATGAGGACTGTACTGCTGAACTGAAGCAAGAGAAGTGTCTAGAGGTGACCCAGAGCACTGTAGCTTAAAGAAGAGCAGAAGTGGAGACAAAAGAGGTCAAGCCTGAGGTTGCTGATAGAAACAGAGCGAAGAATATAAAGTGCAAGGAATGATTTACAACAGAATGAGATATTTGCATCACATCAAGATATCCAGCAACAGAGTAGAATCAGCCCTGAAGAAAAGATCAGGCACAAGGCTCAGAAAACAGGTACAGGGGTGAGTCTGTGTATGTGCCAGCCTTGTATACTCTGCCCAGAGAAGGTATGCAGAGCTGATGCTTAAGAGGCTTAAACAGGTATTAGAGTTTAGGCAATAGCTAGACATTTCTTTAGACTGGTAGTCTTTGGACCTCGAGCTATAGTAACATAACCCCTTTGGAATTGTGTGTGTTTGTGTGTGTGTGTGTGTGTGTGTGTGTGTGTGTGCGCACGCACGCATGCAGAAGTCAGCTATATAAATGAAAGAAGGAGAGATGATTGTATCTACCTGGGGACAGAGTTGCTTTTGAGACACACTCCAACCAGCAGACCCTCATCCCTTTGACATCCCTTCAGCAACTTTCCTGATTTGTAAGGCTTGCATATTTTCAAACCTGCCTTTTTTAGTGAGCCTTCTTTAAAGAGCTATTCCTTGATGAGATCAGATACCCAGAAACCTGTATAATTGAACTTTATTACATTGCTTTCTACTGTGTCACTGAAGAATTACTTAATACATTCTGATGTTTGATCAAAGATCAGTGTAAGAAACATATTGGAATGATTTCTTTGTCTTCCTAGAATTATAATAGAAATCCATTTCCTCCATAATTTCCATGAAAACATTTTATGGAAAAAAAATAAGACTTGGAAAATGTCTGGATCTAATTTTTAACATTTTTTAATGAAAAATCTGATATGACATATTCTAGGTTGCTAATCATTTCTAAAACAATGTAATCTAGATAACTTCATGGTGTATCTATTATAAGGAAGAGCTTGAGGGATTAAAGAAGCACAAGGAGTCTGAATGTAGAATTAAAAGTGTATACTTCCTACTAGTTCTAGAACCATCTAGAGAGAATCAAAGTAAAGAATCAAATCAGTGCACTCAGCAAAAAGAGTGTCAAGACTTGGTTCCGTCTGAGTAAAGAAAAGTAAAATTCTGAGAGAGAGAGAGAGAGAGAGAGAGAGAGAGAGAGAGAGAGAGAGAGAGAGAGAGAGGATTTCTTTGATATCCAGAGCTGTTTGTTATGTGGAGATAGGCATGTGTAAATGAACAGGAGTTTAGAAACATAATCAAAATAGTAATTCCACATGATATGGTAATGGAAATTAAAATGTCAAGGAAAGTATACCTCTGTCATAGTTGGGCTTTTGTAACTCAATGGCAAGCAAGTAGGAGCCAAAGATTTTCAGGTTGACCTGCCCTCTTGACCACGCCTACTCTGTCACACTTTTTTCTTCTAGATCCATTGACCTGTTGTGCAAGTTACTTTCTTGTTGCTACAATTAAATACCACAACCAATACCAACTTAAGAAGACAAAGAGTTTATTTAGTTCAAGAGACACAGGAGTGTATGCCATGGCACCAGGAGCAGAAAGCTGACTAACCACATTTTTTTCCTCAAACTGGAATCTGGAACAAAGTAGGAAGTAGGACCAAAATAGAATCCTACAAAGCCCACCTCCAGTGACACACTTCCTCCAGCAAGGCTCCACCTCCTGCCCACCTCCAGGGACACACTTCCTCAAGCAAGGCCCCACCTGCTGCCCACCTCCAGGGACACACTTCCTCCAGCAAGGCTCTACCTCCTAAACTTTCCATAACCTCCCAAACAGCATCACCAGAGGGAGCCAGCATGTGCAAATTCATGAGCCTCTGAGCGATATTTTGCATCCAAGCCTTTATACCTCCTCAGTTCACAGATTACGCTTAGGGTTCCTGGTGTAAACATAGGCAAGATCAAATACATACTCGCTAGAAAATTCTAAAACTCCCTCAGACTTGCATGGCAATTATGCTACTATATTTCTAAGAGAGTGTTCTTCTTCTTGCCTGTCATTACCGTAGAGAATCCCTGACCTTCTAATTGGCATTGCTATTTACTTAATGGATAATCATCATTAGATTAACTTTCTGCCATGTACTGTGTAATTAAAATTGCAAATTGATAAGATGTAGTTGTAGCTATCTTAACCCTATTAAAAATGTGAATAAAGAGTTGCTTTTAAAATTTAACATGTGTGAGTTTTCAGAAACATTATGAATCGTACCTTGCATTGGACTGTCCGATTAAACCTCACACAGTAATTGCATGGATGAAATCATGTATAAAGTCGTTCAAAATAGCTAAGTAATTTTCTGAGGCTTTTGTAATAGTTGGCTGCAACTTACTACTTAAAGATAGGTTATGGCCTTTCCCGGAGCAATTTACCAAGAGACCCTGGTTTTGTTGTTGTTGATGTTGTTTTTTGTTTGTTTTCTCTTTTCTTCTTTCTCTTGAATGTGAATTCCCTCATACTTCAGTCAAGACTTGACTAAAGTCATTAAGTATGTAATCTACCCTGGTTTCCCCTGCATTTTGTGTGCAGATAAATGGAACAGGTGTCTTTGTAGACAACTAGCTCATGCTATTGTCCGACAGAAACATTCCCCACTGGCTTCCCATTTTACATCAAGCAATATTAATAACCTGAAAAGAGATTTAGTATGCTGCATGCTTTTAAATTACAACTAGCATGTGTTCCTCAAAGGGAATTTGGGGATCTATGATGTTAATCGTGTACTTTTCAGTTTAGCTTTGTTTCAGCAGTACATCTTGTTAACAGATTTCCTAACAGTAAACACATACCACATCCTTTCATCTCGTTTGATCAGGGTGTTTTTGGTTTTTTTTTTTTTATTTTTTTATTTTTTTCTTCTCTGTATACTGGCTCCTGCTACAGTGTTTTTATCTTGTGTTGTTATAAAATTGATATCAGCCTATACTTCCCTTTCTGCATTTTTTAGCAGGTTAGATTTTAACAGATGAAGGGGGGGGGATGGGATGTACCTCACTTTGTAGAGTACTGCATATGTACTAACCAGGCATGGAGCTGCATACCTGTAAATCAGGAGAATAATAAGTTTAAGGTCATCTACAGCTACTTAGCAAATCAAAGGCCAGCCTGGAGTATAGGTCCCTGTCTCAAAGCCCTCCCATTTAGAGAGAGAGGTGCAGATGGAGAGAGGGAGACAAGAGAGGAAAGGAGAGAAAAGGAAAGGAAGGGAGGGAGAAGGGAGGGGAAGAGGAGGAGAGGAGAGGGAAGGGGAGGGGAGAAGGGAAGGGAAGGGAAGGGGTGGGGAGGGGAGGGGAGGGGAGGGGAAAAAGGGGAGGGGAGGGGAGGGGAGGGGAGGGGAGGGGAGGGGAGGGGAGGGGAGGGGAGGGAAGGGAAGGGAAGGGAAGGGAAGGGAAGGGAAGGGAAGGGAAGGGAAGGGAAGGGAAGGGAAGGGAAGGGAAGGGAAGGGAAGGGAAGGGAAGGGAAGGGAAGGGAAGGGAAGGGAAGGGAAGGGAAGGGAGAGTTTCCCTCTACTTTCTAGGCCCTGGAGTTAGATTAGGGCTGGAGAGATGAGTTTTTTCATTGTTCCTTTATAGCATCCCATTTCTTCTGTGTACATTAATGATGAACACTCATTTCTACTCTCTGAAAAATCAGTTACTTATTCACTTAGAAGTGTGATTCTTTCAAGGTTCATTTCCCTGCCCTTCCTCTTCATTTCATATGCCTTTGCCCCATGTCTTTCTTGGGTCAATGACTACTTCTCTACTTGGTTAATTTAAGTTCATTAAATTATATTTATGGTTTTTCTGTTTTACCTCTAGAATTTTTGCTTATTACTTAATTTTTCTGTGTTTTAAACCTGATCTGTTTTTGTTAGCATGTTATCAGGGTGCTTAGTTCATTGGTGTTACTTTCACATGAACTTGAATTTACTTTATTTATGTTGATTTATGATTTTCTCTGATCCGATCATCTCATGTCATCAGTTTTTATGCACCTCATTTTCTTTTTTTGTTTGTTTGTTTGTTTTTTGTTTTTTTTGTTTTTCGAGACAGGGTTTCTCTGTGTAGCCCTGACTGTCCTGGAACTCACTCTGTAGACCAGGCTGGCCTCGAACTCAGAAATCTGCCTGTCTCTGCCTCCCAAGTGCTGGGATTAAAGGCGTGCACCACCAACGCCCGCACCTCATTTTCTTATTACTAAAATTCAGAAATATCTAAAATTTTAATTTTTACTTATCCTTCACCTGTACCTTTTGGTTATTATCGTTTTACTTTTCAGTTTGACAAACTGTTTTCATTTTTGCATTGTTGTTAGTTTCCAGTTTTATTTTGTTGCGATCAGTATTTAATTCTATCTTTATCAGAATTCTCATATGCTCATTAAGACCTACACAAGATTTTACAGTGCCTCTGAGATAGGATGGGGTCCTGTTATCAAGACAGGCAGTGCCCAGAAACAGCAATAAGACTGTGTTATTGAATATTCCATTTAGGTCTTCTCTATCATATCTTTGATCATTTGATTTCATTTGTGCAGAAAACTGTTGTAAAATCATGCCTTTATTAACATATTTTTATCTTTACATTCTGGTATATCATACATTTTTTGCTTTTTAAATAATATTGTTATAATTTTATTTAAGGGTATTCATAATTGCTTTAGAATTAGTCTAAATAGTAGATTTTTGCCTTAGGAAAGTCACTGAATTTCAGAGGCCTTTCTTTTTGTTTTACCCCTTGAAAGTTTTTTCTTGTTTTTGGGCGGTAAGGATAAGGTGCCTCAAACACAGGGTGGCCTTGAATTTTCTATGTAGCTGAGGATAGTCCTCCTGCCTCTGTTTTCTTATTGCTGTATCACAGGGATCTGCTAGCAAGCCCAGCTTGGGTGTGATGTTCTTTGGTGTGAATTCAGCTGTGAAATCAACATCATATCTATAGTGTTGCTCTCATTTCCATAGTATAAGTTTGACCTTCATTTAAAAATAATCTATATTTTCTGAATTGATTTTAGCTCTTTCTCCAGTTTACCCATTGTACTCAGACTTTCCTTGGCGGCTAATTTGAAAATAGTTTTTATTTTAATTGGTTAAAAAAAAAACTATTCACATGGAATACAAACTTCAAGTTAAAATAAAACTGCAAATGATTATATCTAAAATTCCTAGTGTAATGATTATGTCTAAAATACCTGTTACAACTATTAAATATGTTCAACGACTATGGGTTTAAAAATCTAAGTTGGACTTCTATATTCCCAAAACCTAACTGAGGGTGACAGAACCCCTTAGAGCTTAGTGAATAGGAGTGTCTATGGGCTTGTCTGCCTGTGTCTGTGTATCTTCATATGCACCTTTGAACTGTGCTCTGCAAGTCTACCCCAGTAGTGTGAGCCACCTGAAATATTCACAACTTCCCCATACTATCTGTGATTCTACCATTTGCACACATACCTCCCTAGAGCCCTAGGTCTGAGGTAGGAACTCAGGAACTAGATGCTGGATTAATTAATATGCATGTAACTCAGAGGAATGAGCCTCTTGAAAGTAAATCACTTTAAATTATGTGAGTTCATTGTTCTATTCCACTGTGAAATGGAAAATAGAAATCTTTTATCTATCTCTTGGCTCAAGAGACATCCTAATTGTTCCAGTGCATCTGTATTTTTGTCTACCACTGCTTTCAAAATCAAACACTGTCCATCTATGAACCCAGGGGTGTTTACACGGCCTGTGCTTCTATCCTTAGCCCAGATCACATCTTAGTTGAAAATACTTAAACCATTGCCCAAAATCATCAATCTCCATCGTCCCATCATGCTTCATACCCTGTTGCCTACCCTGGTAGTTTTACCAACATAATTGCCATTTTTAATGAACCCCACACATTAGGAATAATGTGGATTTATTGGCTCCTCTGAGAAACACTAGGGCCACTGGCTCGTGACTGTGGTTCTTGGTTTGCTTTCTCCCAGTGCTTCATGTTCTTTTATTTCCAGAGAGGAATATAGAGGTTTTAACTTTTATTTTTGGACCATTAATTTCACTAAGTCATCAGAGAGCTTCCTCAACAATTTAGTTGAAGGGGGTCTTTGGAAGGGCTTCTGCAGAGGCTTTCTGCTCTGAGCTGAAAGCTTCATTAGAAATAGCACGGTCCATGGAAGAGTTATGAGTAAGCTGTTGAACCAGGAATGAAAGATGAGACAGGAACTCTCACAATAGCACAGGTAAAAACTTCCACCTTCCCAAGTGCTGTGAGCTCTATCTGCAATGCAGCTGATGTAATGATGGGAAAACACCCTGCAAAGTTCATCAGAATGTAATGGGGAGTTTGCTACAACCCCGCACAAGTCTTAGACACACCTGAGAAGACAGAAGCTAAATAAAGAAGTTATTTTCATCAGATTCGCCTGTAAACATACCTGTGGGACATTTTGATTACTGACTATTGTTGTATGGGAGGGACAAGCCTACTGTGGGTGGTAACATGCCTAGGCAGGTAGGCCTGGCTATATTAAAAAGCCAGATGGGCAAACTCAGGAAACAAGCCAGTAAGCAGCATTCCTCCATGTCCTCTGCTCTAGCTCCTATCTCCAAGTCCCTGCCTGGAGTCCCTGCCCTTATTTTCCTAGGTGATGGACTATAAAGCATAAAACTAAACAACCTTTTTTCATCTAAGCAGTTATCACAGCAACTGGGTGTTCCTATCATAAGTTAGAGGAATGTGAGGTTGTTAAACCAGTGATTGAAAGTTACCTGAGCTGTCATTGTTCAAATGACTAATGTTATTTGACTATCAAATACTTTTTATTACTCCAAATATTTATAAAATACTGATTAGTAAAAAAATTTAAGAAAATGCCTCACTTGATAAGATTATTATAATAAAATAATATATGTAATACTAAATTTTTAATACTAAATTATATAGGTATAAATTATATATTTATTAGCATGTGTATTGTAACAATAACAATGCAAGAAGAGGTCTTGAATTTATTATAGATGCTGATTAAAAATTAGATGGGAAATTATATATATAAAATATATAATTATTATATATTATATAATATATATAATTATTAATATATATAATTATTATATATTATATAATATATATAATATATATATATATAAACCTGCTGAGTCCATTTAGTGTTGCTTATATGCATCTGTGTCTAGGGCTGACTACTTGGGATAAGATAACCTATCAGATGGTTTGTTCCTGAAGAAGACTGATTTTGCTTCTCCCAGCAGTCATAAATGGTCTGAAACTCTTCATCTAGGGATGGATCCTCATGAGATTTCCCCCACCATGCTGGCATGACAACTCATGTTCTCATAGTTTCGATCTGATCTTGTTTAAGAAGTCATGTTGTTGTGCGTTCCATAAAGAAGAACCTTCCAACTCAGTTCCTCCACAGCCTGTGACTGAAGTGTGTGATGACCTCAGTGTGAAGATCTTACCTTCAGCTTCTGAAAGGCATCCAAGACCAAGAGCAATAGCTTATAATGTTCTGGAAATCTCTTGGATTTGAAAGGGAGTCTTCCTCATGTTGACAGTGGGGTTTTTGTTAGATAGACTATGCTTCTGGAGAGGGCCCTTTATCATTCCAAGAGGCATAGCTTCATTTCAAATACATATTTATTTACACACACACACACACACACATTATACTTTATGATAACTTAAAACTTGTATTGTTTATAATTATACTTTGTATTTATTTTCTCACTTTAACCCCTTCATTTCTCCTTTATTGCTTTCTTTCATCATAACTGAATATTTTGTGGCTTGACAGATTTTTGTGATGATTCTTTTCAGTGCTATAAAATTACTTTGGCATTTCTAAGGTATATCATATATAATACATCTTATCTTGTCTTCCTCGAGTTTGTTGTGATGCCATTGCAACTGTAATGGGAATATTGCTTCTATACCACTCCATCCTTGCCCTTCTTTGGGAAAATTATTGTTATACTCAATATATGTAATATATTATAAATACTTCATTGCAACAAGTTTTAATTTAATACTATTTTCAGAAAAGAGATGAATATAGGCATGTTCAGTGGACTTTAAACTTCATTTCTCTTATTCAATGGTCTCTGGTAGTACTCATCTATGTGTGTTGGTGTGGGCCCAGTGTTGTCCTGTGTTTCTTGAAGGTTGTATTTCCTTTTCTTAGTTCCTATTTGACATCTGTGTTCTGTGGATAACTCAACCTCTATGGAACTCTCTTCAAATTTACTGACTTTTTTTTCTTTCAGATTGTGAAATCTAACATTAAGTCGCACAGATGAATTTTCCACTTTAGTGATTTTACTTTTAAAATATGGAATCACAAGCAATAAAAAGGGACTCACCAGTATTTATGCACACAAACACAATATAACAAAATAATAATAAAAAAATGAGCCCATCCATTTGAGAGGGAGGTGGTAGTATAGGAGGAATTTTGGGGGAAAAGGAAAATGGAGAATAATTTATTTGTATTTGAATTAAGATATATTAAACAAGATATGAAATATCCATTTAGTCAAGTTTATGATATTCATCCCATTATAGTTGAAAATATTTATGCTTTTAACACACGAACCTCCTAGAAAAACACATCAAAATTCTATCAATTTTTAATTTGTTTATTTTTTGAATATATAATTGACTGAAAATGTTCTTTGCTAAGTTGACATCGGGACTTCTGACAGCTAGTTCATATTGCTTGTAAATGTCTTATGTTTCTGTTGTTGTTTAATATGGACATTTTAATAATAAATTTTGGAAACTCAAACTTTCTGCAAGCCAAACTTTCTACTTGGTGTGTGTGTGTGTCTAAGTACAGAGTGGTATTTTGTGTTCTCTGGCTTGCTTTTTTGTAAAAGTTCCTTATTAGAAATGACTTAGGGTCAAAGAAGTTAGGGCTTCATTATTCTCAGCCTTTCTGGCACACCTCTCTGCTTTGTAGGTGAGGGCTGTATGGTAAGTACAGGATCCATTTATTTCAGCCTGTGCAACATGGATCTTGGAGACGGGTGAACAATAAGAAAACCTGCTTTCAAAGGAAGTACTATATCTCACATGAAACTATTAGGAGGAGGACCACAGGCCTGAGTTGTCTTGTTCTAGGGTGAATCACATTTCACCCTATTTGTATTATATGTTATTTGTATTATAATTCAAAAATACGGCCTCAACTTTCTCCTATTGTAAGTGGGTTCTCATGAACTAATGCATGTGTTTTTGTTCATTTTCTCTGGGAAAATTGCTGAATCTTAATTGGGCAGGCACACACACACACCATACACATATACACACACCACAGACACATCACATACCACAGACACACTATATACCACACACACACACACATACACACACACACACACACACATGAACACACAAGCTGTAGCTGTTTCACTACATCTAGTAGATCTCTGGAGTGCTTCTCTGTCACTCTGGAAATTTTCTTCTGGTTCATGTCCTTTTAAAAACCTAGAATTGTTTTCTACTGATTATAAACCACAAATTTAAATGGTGACCTTCCCTCAATAAAAACAGGAAACCACTAGACTAAAAACCACATATTTTATGAATTAAGGTATTTCTATTGAAATGTGTACCCTTTGGTTCAAAGTAGTAATGTTTTTGATTTTTTAAATGGTTATTGAATATTTGTATCTGTCCAGAAATATTTAGAGAGAAATGTGAACTTCTAAGGAAATAAGTCAAATATTAAGCTCTAGTTTCTGACATTTAATGGAGAATAGGAATTGTATACTATTGAAGAAACTAGTATTTAAAACATAAAATATACTATTTATATAGGACCATATATACTTACACAGTGATGCTGCAGGCATTTCATGTGCTCCGACATTGTTACTTAAAATGCTTATGCTGTGTATATTTGATGATTCAGTATTAGCTAGTTTTGGAATTTTTGAAATGTATTACATTTATTTGGCTTGTATATGTTTGCATATATGTGCAGATATACATGTGGACATCAGAGAACAAATTGCCAGTCAGTTTTCTCCTCCCATCATGTGGATGTTGGGAATGAAACTCAGGTCATCAAACTTAGCAGTCTGACTATTGATTTTTTAAGTCTGACTATATTTGGAAAACCCATGGACTTTCTCTCTCTCTCTCTCTCTCTCTCTCTCTCTCTCTCTCTCTCTCTCTGTGTGTGCGTGCGTGCGTGCGTGTGTGTGTGTGTGTGTGTGTGTGTGTGTGTGTGTGTGTAGGAGTCAGTGGAGGACACAGTATCCTGTTCTATCACTCTCTGCTTTATTCCTTGACATGGAGACTCATAGAGAGGGAGCTTGATTTGTAGGTAGCAAGCCATCAATCTTCATCTCTCACAAATGGTAGGGTCACAAGTATATGCAACCATATCTGGCTTTTTACTTGGGTATTGGGAGTTGTAACTCAGTTTCAGATCTCCATACTTGCTGCTGCAGGCACTTTAATTCACCAAACCAACTCTCCAGCCCCTTTCTTGTTATAATCAAACTCTGGATACAAATTCATCTAAGTTTATGTATGCTGTAGAAGATGAGGGTGCTCATCATATTCACTTCAGATATCTAACACTCCCAAATAGCTTCCTTCATTGACATATGGCAATTTATTTGACCAATTCCTTTTACGAGAATGAAATGAATTTTCATTCTTACTTATTCTTCATGCTGTCATGAGCAAGCATTCTTTAACTACTTCCTGTGATGTTCTTCAAATTGAAAGTGCCAAGAGGAAGCGTGTTGAAATTAAAGTTTTTGGTATGTTCTGATCAATTATCTTCTGGAATGGTTGTTTGAAATCTGATTAACTTGGTAAAGTTATCCTAACATTTTTAGTCACAAGCCACTGAAAAGTGGTCATCCTAGGTGTGCATTTTTTTTATCTTTCCCTTTTTATTTTAAATGGATTTTTTCTCATATAAAATACCCTGATAATGGTTTTCACTCTCTTGACTCCTCCCAGTTCCTCTCCACCTCCCTTCCCATCTGAATATACTTCATTTTTGGTCTCTCATTAGAAAACAGACAGGCTTCTAAGAGACAATGATAAAATAAGATATAGTAAAATACAATATAACAAAGTAAAACAAAAACTAACGCATCGGAATTGGAAAAAGCAAACAGACAGAAGGAAAGAGCTCAAAAGAAGGAACAAAAATCAGAGAAGCACTTATTTGAATACTCAGGCATCCCTGAGTATACACAGAGGACCTGGTGCAGACCCATGCAGGCCCTGTCCATATGTCAGCCTCTGTGAATTCATGTTAGATTTGATCATGTTGTTTTCTTGGTGTCCAACACACCCTTTGACACCTATACTCTCTCTGTTTTCTCTTTTACAGGGCACCCTGATCTCTGAAGATAGAGATCTGCTAGAGACATATTGTTTGGGGTTGAATGGTCCAAGGTCTCTTAGCTTTTGTATGTGCACTACATGCTTGCCTGGCACCTGCCAAGAATTCAGAAGAGGATGTCAGACCACTAAAGTGGAGTACAGATTGTTGTGAAGCCATCGTGTTAGGTGTGCATCCTCAAGTTCTCTGCAAGAGCAGCAAGTGCTCTTAACCACTGAGCCATCCCTGAAAAGACTTTCTTAACTTTGACAGTGGGTCAAATTGATACCAGTGCTCTCCCACTGTGTAGCATGCAGGGTCAACCTGGGCCTCATCTCTTTTATTATCTCTCCTGACATGCTCCTTGAATCAACCTCTTTTCACTATACTAGAGAATACAAGTTTGGTAGACAGCCTGTAGCTTTCACCTGCTGCTTGGTAACAAGCACTTCTAAGCCACCTCAGACTTCTACTGTGATGGACTATTGTCAGATAAATGGAAATTCCAGACAGTGGCTTAGCCACTTGCCCTCATGATACATTGATAGCAATTGTTGACTATTGCAACCCCCCCCAAGGTACAAAAGCTTCTTTTTGGGTAATATTTGTCATCAAGAAAATTGTGAGGGATTAGATTATGGTTAATTATTATTAACATTTTTGAAAGTGGTAATGTATGTTTTCTTTATTGTTGGACGTGAGCATGTGATACAACTTGAGGGCTTATTTGTTAAATGGGTGAGACCAAAGGTGTTACAGATTTGAAAGTTTAGGTGTTTGCATATAACTCATATGCCATGGGAGTATTCAAACGTGGACATCAAATTCCCTCATATGTTTTTATACCCTGCACACTTGTATAAAAGAAATTTCACAGAATACTTTAGTGCATGTGTTTTACTTGTTTTTACATATCTGTCACTGATGACAGGCATGAGTTTTTTCACTTGCTGCCTTATCTAGGAACTTCAGTAATATCAAACTTGACAGTATTTTGGACTTTGGAATTTCAAATCAGAGATGATAAGGTCCTTTGATAATGTTGTAAGTTGCAATTCCTCATCTTGGGTACTTTTGGCAGATGCCCAGGCATCTCAGTGCATTAGGATTACAGACAACAGAGTTCTAGCAACTGAGGCTGAGGAATCTCTCTCTCTCTCTCTCTCTCTCTCTTACCATTCACTACTCTTTTAGTCTTTCCCTGTTGTTATATATATGCAAAAAACAAAAAACAAAAACAAAATAAAAAACAAACAACAACAACAGCCATAAGCCCACAATCAATCCTACATCAATCCTACACGGTCAGAGCAGCATAAATGACTATTTTAAGTTCTTAAAGATACATATATTGTATAGCACTGCAGTGTGGTATGTGGGTGAGAGTCCAATAAATACATCTCTATCAGATAAGATCTGTAATTTGTTTCTTTCAAGATAGAAACAGTAGAAATTTGACATTGAATTCCAACATAGTTTTAGGAATTGTGATGGTTTGTATTCACTTGGCCCAGGGAGTGGCACTATGTGGAAGTATGGCCTTGTTGGAGTAGATATGGCCTTGTTGGAATGGATGTGTCACTGTGGGTGTGGGTTTTAATACTCTTGTCCTAGCTGCCTGGAAGTCAGTATTCTGCTAGCAATCTTCAGACAAAGATGTAAAACTCTCAGCTCCTCCTGCACCATACCTGTCTGGATGCTGCCATATTCTCCACCTTGATGCTAATAGTATGAACCTCTGAACCTGTAAGCCAGACCCAATTAAATGTTGTCCTTATAAGAATTGCCTTGGTCATGGTGTCTGTTCACTGCACTAACTAAGACAGGAATATTCAATTTCAGTTGCTCCAATGTAACATAGAAGAAAAATGTCTGAGAACAACAACAATAGGATTATTCAATTGTTTGCCTACACCACAAAATGCTGGATGAAGCAACGTCATTCTCAATATTGAAGAGAAATCAATTTTTCTGTATTTATCTTAAAGAATATTGTGGAATTTAGTTAAACCATTGTTTGGTTTCAGAAACAGGGACAGGGGACTGAGTACATATTTTACTTATCAAAGCAGACCTGGCCTCCAGGTTTTCCCAGCATCTCTCAGTTCCTACCTTGTATACCCTAGCCCCAACCCTGAACTTTCCAGTTCAGGGGCTGTGCTAACTTTCCCCCAGATGCTCTCCCCTATATAATCCAGATATTTTGGTGTTTTACCCTCTCTTCTCTTCTTTCTCTCTGTGCATGCCCTCTCTATCTCTGTCTCCCTCCCTGTCTCCAACTCCTTGGGGCCAGTGAACTTGCCTGCCAGAGAGCAGCTTCCCAATAAACAAGCCTTTAATCTAACCTGGCTTGAATGGGCACATTGGTGGTGGAGGAGAATTAACTTAGCAATTGTTGTGGGATATTTTATCACACTGTGAACCCAAAGATTGTGTAATTTAAAAAATGTTTCTAGTTGTGGTGTGGTTCATCCCTTAGCACACACATTTAATCTCAAACCATTTAATCTCAAACAATGAAGGTAAAGTTAGTTTGTAGAAGAAAACAACCACGTTTGAAAGTGAGTGGCAGGCAAAGTGAAGAATAAGAGAAAGATCTGATGGACTAGGATATGTCCAACTCTCACAAGCAGAGAGAAGAAAGGGAAGCTCCATTAGAGAGCAGCACAAAGTGAGAAAAAAATAATGGAAAAGGGAGAAGTCAGTTTTACCAGGACAGTTGTATGGAGACAGGTTGCAGAGAGAGAACAAGCTACACAGAGGTGAAGACAGAATGAGCCTGAGAATGATAAGGACCCAGAAGATTAGAACAGATCACCAAAGTTAATATGAGGCCATGCAGAGTAATTCAGGAGAAGACAAGAGAGAAGCCAGCGTGAATCAGTCAGCTTGGAGAGGTGCTTTCAGCCAGAACAGTTGTGTTGAATCATCCAGCCAAAGATCAGAAAGAAAAAGAAAGGGTAAGCTTATTCAGCAGTAAATCTCAGATGCTAAAATCACTCAAGGCCTATATAAGATTGTATGGAGGTTAGAAGCTTCAAGGACTAGACCTAGCTTAGCAGAATGACGCAGCATGCTTAGGAGACGACAATACAGGATAATAAAAGCTACACTTACAAATGGTTTAAAGGAAAATGAAGAGTTTTGATATCGCACTATGAAGTGTCAACTTCCAGAAAACTGTAGACATAGCTCTGAACTGCAGCCTGCCCAAAAGCTGTCAGGCTTTTAGCTTAGGCCAGTTCCCCAGTACCTCTGAGTGTCTTTCCTGATACAGTAAAAGACGTATCAACACTGATATTATGGCATTCTGTGATTATTAAATGGGATGCTTATTTAACAATGTGGAGGGCTTAGCATGCTCTCAGTCATAGATGGCTCTGTGTAGATGGCTATATCTGATATTCACTAGGGTGGTATCATGATAGAAGACAATATGCATCTAAAGAAAGTAGTGCTTAAGGAAACACATTGTACATATTACAAAACAAGGGTGCTGACACAATCCAGTTCTTGCTGTTTTCCATTGCTGTCCTTTCATGCACTGAGAATACATAAACTTCACAAAAGATGTTTCAGACACATTATTTCTGGTTGGGTTCCCTCTGATTATCATAGAAATGTTTGTGATATGGTCCTTTCAGAGGCAAGCTTTAGCCTGGCTTGTATAAGAATCTTATTTTAATTTATTTCAATTTGCATCTTTGTGTCTACTGAAAGTCTATAAACATTAATATCTTTACTCACAGCGTCTGCCCTAGAATGCTTAACTGTTTGACTGAGTGTTGTCTCCTGTGTTCTCACTATGGCTACTCAGTCACAGAGAAGTTGAGTAAAGGAGCAGTGGCACAAGGGTCATCTGTACGGAAAGCAGTATGTCCTGTGTTTCCTGCCTACCTCATGCCATTTGCAAGGTTTCAAAAGTTCTTAACTGTGTTTCACAAATAAGAAGCCTGAGAACAGATTTGCAGATGAATTAAAGTCATCAACAGGAGACATTAGAGGGTGAAAACCAGACACTAAGCCAGCTATTGTTTTCCCCCTCCTCCCTCTCTCTCTCTCTCTCTCTCTCTCTCTCTCTCTCTCTGTGTGTGTGTGTGTGTGAGAGAGTGCACACATGTACTCACTTTTTATAAAGTATAATGTTTCACTTTATTTAACTCATATATTGTATAGTGATTAACTGAGGGAAAACAGTGTCTATCACCTTAATAATTGTTGCTTATGATTAGTATATTCCAATTCCTATTTCTAACATATATTTATTTATTACATATTTAGGTAGATAATATATAGGATATACAATGCATTGTTACTAATTATATTCACAGTATATCTTTATATGTGTGGATATATGTGCCTATATAATCCTTGTTAATTACATTCATATCACATATTTATATGTATGTCTATACATTACATTCTCACTGTATTTACTCTTTTAGAAGAACAGAATTTCTTTCTCATATAAAATACTAGTAAGCCCAATGATCTACCTCTCTGTTTTTCTTCCCTTCTTATTCATGGTGCCTAATAGTTAATAATCTACTCTCAATATTTGTGGAAATGTTTACACTGTGGATCCCACTCAAGACTTCTCTTAGATGTGGTCCACCCCATCAGGTATCCTTTATTTTACTTAAAACAGCATTCTCTGGGTCATTTATACCGTGTTACCAATAGGTTTCTTGAATTTGGGGGGCTTGGTTAACCCTATATTTTGTGTACAGAGTATGCTGTACAATGGCTTTTCTTTCTCTACAACTTCATAAACTCTTGTCATTTTTCCACATTTTGATAATAATCATTCTTTTTAGGATAAGGTGTGATCTCAGTGTGCTTAAATTTACATTTCTCTAATGATTAATGACAGCCAATACATTTTTAATATACTTTCTATCCATTTCCTTTTTTTTAAATTACAAATATGTGTGTGTGTGTGTGTATGGGTATGGGCTGGTAAATATGGATGCAGGTACCTACACAGATTTGATAAGGGTGTCAGATTCTTAGAGTCTGGAGTTACAAGCATTTGTGAGCCCCTGCTTTGGGTGTTGGAACTAAATCTGGTCCTGTGAAAGAGCAGCCAGTCCTTGACCACTGTGCCATCTCTGCAGCCTGTCTGGGTGTTTGCCTATGCTGCGTGGGTTGTTTCTTTTGATGTGCAGGATTAGTTTTGCATTGTGCCATTTGTCAAAATTTTCTTGTTCTTGCCTGTACATTTGGGGTCAGATCCAGAAACTAATCACCCAGACTAACATTCTAATGTACTTTCTCCCATTGTCTTCTATAATTACCTAGTGTCAAGTCTTACATTTAAATCCTCATCTTTTAAATGTTGATTTTGTATGTAGTAAGTTATGAACGTCCATTTTTATTCTTCTGTACATGGATCTATAATTGCTCTTTTTCTTGTGCATATATTTATGAAATAAAAGACCAAAGGAGGTTTGCCTTTAATGATTTCAAATTTTGTGGTTAGCCTTTCTTTCCTTTTCATCATTTAATTTTCATAACATATCATGAAGAAATGTTCTGTGAGGTAAATGGAGGGACAGGAAGGTGTGTAGCTTGCCTACAATCATAAGCACACTTAGAGTTTGATTCAGGACTAAAATTTAGATGACTCTAAAGCCAGAATTAATTAAAACAGAAAAAATTAAAAGCATTTGGCTATACTAGTTTTTCTTTAACAATGGTTCATCTTGAGGGCTTTACATTGTAAGTCTTAGCAGTGACTCTGATGAACACTACTATCCACCTTTGGACTGGCCCTTCTCAGGTTCCAAAATGAATAAATATGCTTTTTCCCCCACCTGATACCCATATGAGTGGTAAAAACAAATTTACTCACAGGGTCATTCTGATGCTATCATTTTTTTTTAATGAATAACTTACCTCAATTTTTTTTCAGTTAAGCCTCAATGCATAGTTTAAGTTATTTCAGAGGCTTGAAGGAAGAAACTCCCAGTTAACATATTGTGTAGTTTATGATCACTTGAAAAAAAATCAAGATTTTTTTAGCAAAATAAAACAAAGCAGAAAACAAGCAAAGTGTAGCAGTGAACCCAACACACACATTCCATGGAAGAACAGTATTTAAATTCTCAAGGGTTTCCATGGCTAGAAGACAAACCTCAGGTTTTAGGTTCTCTCCCTTTTAGGGAAATTTTCTTTCTTAGCTAATTGTCTCTGAGTAGAGCCCCCTACCTCCATACCAAAGATGTAAAATATTACTAGTAATTAAATTGTGCCATAAAAAATTGTTAAAATACATACATCTTTGTTATCCTTAAGTACTATGCAGTAAAAATGTGAAAATGTAAAAATATAACAGCCATACAATGGGAGAGGTTTTATAATACAATGGGAGATGTTTTATAAGAATAAAGAACTGTGTTAATGACAAAAGGTAAAGGAACCATTGCTAATTAAAAGATCCATTTTCCTTGTTCTTTGACGAGAGTTTTAGTTCTATGTTCCACACTGTTGCTCGAAATCTCTATCAATAAGGGAACCAGTTGTTTATGTCAACTGGTGTGGCAGATTGAATTAATAACATCCCCCAAAGGCTTGGCATTTGATTACTTGAGTTCCGGTTGGTGGTGCTGTTTGAGGGTGTTTAGGAAGGACAGGACCGCTGGAGGATGAATGTCACTACAGGTAGGCATTGGAGATGAAAAGCCTTGCCTACTTCTACTTCACTGTCTCCACATCATGCTTGTGTTTGAAGGTGTGAGCTCTCAGCTTCCTGATCCTGCCACCTGCCGCTCACAGCCATGCTTCTTCACTGAAATGGACTCATCTCTCTGGAATTGCAAACCCAAATGAACTCTGCTTTCTGCATGTTGCATTGACCGTGGTGTTTTATCACAGCAGCAGAAAAGGAACACAGTAGATCACCATAATGTGTCCTTATTGTTTTCTTTGTTTCCCCTTTCTTGCCCCTCTACTTTCTAGTGACATTTCCTATACATCTTACTCAGAGCTGAATCTTTTTTTTTTCAGGATCTACTTCTGGAGAACTCAGCCATAATGAGAGTAAAAAGAACATATAATCACCACAGTCCACTATGCAAAAGTAGCCTGGGCTGAAGTCATCTGGGGATACAGTTTGAGAAAACATCTCTCAGTTATGACCTGGGTGTATGGCTATTTATAGATTCAGAGGAATGCATGTCAGCATAACAGAGAGTTCCCTTGGGTTTACTCATTCACACTTCACAACAATCAAAACATGGAATCGGCTTACACACCCATCAACAGAAGAATGGATAAACATTATGTGGGCCATAAAATAAATAAAATTGGTGTTCGTTGCATGATGTAGAACAGAAAGAATATTATTACATAGCACCTAGACTCCAAATCAATATATGACATAAAAGTAGATGGAGGCTCTGTGGGGAGTGGAGGGGAAAGGAAGGAATGCGGATGAATACGAAAAATGATGTACATGTGTGGAAATATAAAAGAGGAAACTATTGTTTTAAACACTCATTTCAAGAGTTTTTATGAGTCTAGAGAGATGGCTCAGTAATTAATAAAACAGGCTGCTTACAGAGCACTAGAGCTCAGTTCTGAGCCCCACATTGGGTGGCGCATAACTACTTGTAACTCTGACTCCGAGGGGATTTAGTGCATCCTGCTTCTGTGTGTACCTGTGCTCACACATGCACATATCAACACACACATAATTAAAGATAACACAGACTCTTAAAAAACAAATACTTTATTAGGTTTTGATTCTATATCTGCTTTTGGATATTCAGTTATACAAGCAAAATATTCTCTATAATTTTAAAGAATTTTTCAAACCGTCTTATATTGTTTGACCCCATTTGCTTGCTTGCTTATTTGTTAGTTTGTTTGTTTAATTGTTCTATTCTGGGGATAAAACCCAGTGCTTCAAACACACACTGGTAAGCATTTTACTTTCCAGTGGGATATACCGCTTACACTCTTATTTGTTGCTTATGACAGATCCTGATATATTAGAATAGTACTGAGTATAGAATAAAGAAATAACCCCTTAATTTCATTAAATGAAAAAGCGACTTCATACAACTATTTATGTAAATAGTTCTTTGTCTGAGTGTGGGTGCTCTCTCAAAAGGAAAATGAGTCAAGAATATGTGTATATCTTGGAATCGTACAGTCAATGGCTTAAGCCATGTCTTTCCAGGTAGGGGATGATGTGGGACGGTAGAAATAATGCAACCATGGTTGTTAAAGGCTTAGAGTCAGCACAGCAAGTATCTTGGCAGAAGCCTTGGAAGAGAACTGTTTTACAAGCAAGCTGTTTGCTCACATAAGCAATCCATTATCTTATGAGAAGTATTTGTACAGATAAGTAAACTGTGTGTTCAGATGGACCGACATGCAGACTTACTTTGCTGCAATGAAGGACATTATTTATTGGTTTAAAAATCATCTTGGAACAAGTATCTGGGAGTGCTAACATGTGTGTTTTGCTTCCATCTCTGGTGGAGGAGGATGTGATCCAGAGAGAGAGAGAAAAAGGATATCTTGCAAGGAATGGATATATTAATAAAAACAAGAAGCAGTCAGATTCTGCTGTTTAGAATGAATAGAGAATTTGGGAGGAAATAAAGGAAAGGGTCTTTGTTTAAATGTTAGAGAAATAGAAAGACATCTTTTGTCCCCTGTTTTAAATCGCTCACCCTTGGGAAATCCTTGAGTTTGGATTCAATTGTTTGATTTTGATGCTTCTGGCTTATGTCCTCATTATGTCTGGCTTCTCTAGAAGTAGAAGTAGTTCTTTTTCTCTATTAATTTTACATGTGAAATCTTAGTTTTTAAGAGACCTGCAATGCAAAATATTACTCACTAAAAACTTTGTCAACTTCCCTTGAGGATTTAACTGTTTCATATGTTTAAACACCCAGACCTACACTTTAAACGTTGATTGGAAAATGAGATAAATGGCCATAAGAGAATGCTATGTGAACACCTGACCTGCAGCGTGGACTCTGTCACTGGAGCCAGAGAAAAGGCAATGCTTGCTTCAGAGCTGGGCACAGCAAACAGATAACATAGCTTCAGTGCCCTGGGATTCATACTGATACAAACATTACTGTGACTGTGACTAAGGTTCAAGGAGAGTGGATCGGAATGTCTGTGTCATTCAAATGTGTTTAAGAAGAGACACCACTGTGGTCACTTCTTTACTGGATTGAGATTTCTAGAAGTCTTATATTTATTTTTATTCTTGGTATTGGTTCCTGATTTATTTTTCTGCTAAAATGTCTCTTCATAAAAGTAACTGCCCCATAAATACTATACCTATTTCTTTTTAATACAGTGTGATAATTTGCAAATATGTTCAACCTGGAGCTTTAAAGTCAGAAAAACTGTCACCTTTTTCTCTGTGGGCATCATTTGATTTAATGCCAGTTTTTCCCCTCTGTAAAGCACACAATGAGTTCGTGTAACTACAGCAACAGTGTGCCATAGTGTGCACTTGAACTGAAAACCCCTAGTTCACTCTATGTTGATGTTCTTGGCTAGACCTCTGTCCTCCCTCTTTCCTACCCTTCAAGCATCTTTTGACCATTCTTCTGCTCCCTGCTTCTATGGTAGCAATTGTCCTTTTACCTTTTGCAGAAGCCAGAGGATGTGAAATGTTTATTATTGTGGCTGTTATTTTACATCAAATGACCTCTGCCTCACCTGTGTTGCTGCAATGGACTTAATTCATCTTGTACACAGCATGATCTTGTTCTCTTTATCCTCTTTTCTACCTGTGTGCACCTGCTAAGTTCCACATCCCAGGCTGTTGTTCGGAGTGCTGATCTAATTCTTGCAGAAACCTCCTTAACAGACTGCTGTCCCTTGCTTTTGGTGTATGCCTAATACTGAGATAAATGAATTGTCTAACGGTTTTACTCACAGCTCTTTGAGACAGCTCAATACTCTTTTTCACGATAGCAGTACTAGTTTGCATTTTCACTACCAATACATAAGAGTGCCTCCACATTACATGGTTGAAAAACTAAATGCCGTTGTTGATTTTGCTGCTGCTGTTTTTAATAATGATTCTAACTGGATGAGATGATATCTCATTTTTGTTTTGATTTATGTTGCTCAGTAGATAAGGATTTTATATGTTATTAATCATTTGTATCTCTGAGGAAATAAATGGGCTTACATACCACACCCATATCTTAGTCAGATTTCTATCCATTTTTACTTGATTATGAATATGAGAAATTAATTCCTTAGAAAAAAATATTTTCAAATATCTCCTTTTCTGCTGAGTAGCATGATATTGTAATATATCTTGTTACCATAGCATCATTTGAGTAGCATTCCATTGTTACATATGTTGTTACACATGTAACAACATTGTTACATAGAGTTGCATCCTATTGTTCTGGATATTGTTGCATCAGCATAGTTTGCCTACTTTGATTAACTTCACTTGTGATTTTTGAGTGCTTATCCAAACATCTTTCCCCATATTAGTGTCTTGAAATATTTTACCTATTTTTAGAACTATTCTTAAGGTTTTTTCAATTTTTTAACTTGGGTTTCAAGTCCATATCACATTAGTTTTCATGCATAGAAAAACGTTGGGCTTAGTTTCTTCTCTGTGTATACAATGGTTCCCTTTTCCCCAAAGAAACTGTTTCTTTCCAAATATGGACTTGGTTGAAAATAGCTTGTCTGTGGATGTATGAGTTTACTTCCAAGTTTCCTAGTCGGATACATTTATTTGCTTGTCATATTTATGCAAATGTTGAACTTTCGGAGTTACTATAGCTTTGTAATATATTTTTATTTGCTCAAAATGCTGAAGGTTAAGCCCTCGGCCTTACACACACTAGGCATTCTGTTACTGAGCCACGTCAGACATGATTATGGCTCTAGTCTGACCTCCATCCCTCCATTTTGGCTCACGATTGTTTTGGTTCTGCTTACTCTTCTGGTTTCAGAGGAATTTTAGGATTCTGGTTTTGATTTTAGTCAAGAATGTAAGTGGTTTCTTCAGGGGCCTTAGATTAAATCTCTAGACTATATATTTTAACGATACTGATTCTTACAGTCTGTGAACAGGAGACATTTCTCTACTTTTGTTTCTTCTTTAAATTATTTCCTCGTTGATTTTATGATTTGTATGGTAGAAATATTAATTAATTTATATTTATACACACACATACAAGGAAACATATGTGTGTCAGTATGTACATATTCACATATCTGAATCCAAAGCAAAAGCTTATGCTATAAGTACCAGGATGTATTAATGGTTTCTGAAATTGTTACCTGACTGAAAAGAGACATTCTACAAACTGAGTGTCTCCTAGTCCCCATTCCTAATCAATCCCACACCTGTCATGACAAATGAGGTTTGCAGACTTGATATTTTCAAGGCCACACAAGTCACTGTATAACATACATTTCTACAGAGCTCAGTAACCTGAGTTCTGCAATTATCCTATTGTGTGTTGCAAAAGGAAAATATCTCTTCCTGTTTTCTACTCTGGTCCTGGTCATGGATCATTTGATTGGGTACCTGCCAAGCATTGTTGATGCAGTTTTTACCTGTATCATAATGACTGTTCTCCTGCCTGGGAGTACTCTGAATGATGGCCTCTGCTTATGTTAGGACCACACTGGTGTCTTGTCTCTCTTAGGTGTTTCATTTCAAATCACATCTCTCTTTGCAATCCCTGTAAGAACCACAATAAAAAGGCCTTCAATCCCATCACTACATTATTTCAAACTAAGTGTTCTTCCCCAAACTCTGCTACAATTAGTGCAACCATAGCCTGCAGTACAAGGCACAGCAGCAGTTGAGTTTCTCTTAAAGAGAGAAGTGGCCACATGTCTGGATTTTATCTGTCAAATCATTTTTCTATAAAAAGCCCTTTAAGCATACATGTCTTCCTAAGGAGAAAAAGATTGCAAAAATAAATAAATAAATAAACCCTACATTCTATCTCTCCATCTCTTTCCATCTCTTTGTCTCTCTCCTTCCCTAATTCTCACCAAACATTTTTTGAAGCAGGAATATATGTTTAGAACTAAATTTCTTTGTGTTTTGATGTTATGTTATTCATATACATATCTAGAAAGTTAACTTTGAAATCATTTCCCAAATAATATTAACCATTTCTCTTTGTTTTCCCCCCTATGGCTTGGAAAACAGCAGTGTTATTAAAATCCAGGTCTTTCTTTTTGAACCATCTGAGAATTGACCCCAGATTCTTTCATACTTAACACACACAACACACAAGGTGTAACTGGACTGCATTCCTGCCCTTGCCCCTGAGATCTCTTTATTGATAACAGCAAGCAAACAATAAAACATGTTTTTAAAATTTGTAAATGGTTTTATTGATTTCTGACTTTCCAGAAACTACAAGATCTACTTATTTTCTCGTGCTTGCCTGACCTCTTTGGTCCAATAAAACTGAAACATAACTCGTTTGCTTCTAATTAGCTTTGCTCAAGGACCTTCTTAACACTCTGAGTTATATATACAAAATCACTATGCTGTGCTTTCAGAATGCAAGACAATTTCACAATCTCCTTCAGCCAGGATGTTCTCATTTCCAGATCTGAGACTCCTCATCACTTTATTCCTAGTGTACTGTCAACTCACCTGTATAACCCATCTTCTCATTTCAGCATAATTTACCTCCTTTGTGGTGATTCAGTCAACATTTTAAAATAAGGAACTGTTGAGATCTTAAGGAAACCATCAAAATAATCAACTTCATTACTACTGTCAGGAAAATGGCTACATACACAAATGTATTTAGGGTAAAAATAAGAATAGCAATCACATTTTAAGCAATTATGGGTTAAATACATTAAGTGGACTTTCTCGGTGATAAAAGAATACACTAAAAAGGCAATTATCTTCTGTTTGGCAAGGGTCTGGTACAGCTAAAAAGGGAAGCTTTGAGAAAAAGTCTTGGAATGGTGTCATTAAGCAATTAAAACTGTCATATATTAAGAGGAATTTTATGGTATTTTCTTTATTCATAGTGAAATAATATCTCTTCTTTCTCTTCTCTCTCTCTCTATCTATCTATCTATCTATATATATATATCTTTGCTCTTCTTTCATTAGTTAAAAAAACAAAAGGACAAGACAATTTTATAAATGTCTCTGAGATGAAATATTTCTCTTTATTTTTCTTTTTACCAAATGTGGCTTAAAATTATATATATATATATATATATATATATATATATATATATATATGAAATTATTTTCTTAAACCAATTTCCAGTGTATTATTGAAAACCAAAGAGTCTGAGATTTTATGTTAGAGTAGATATTTGGAAATAAGTCTATACATGGAAAAAAATGAAGGGCAAGATGCTTATATTGGGGCACAGGCAAGCTAGCATCCAGATAATCTGCTTTTATCCTACTTGAACTTAAACTCACAATTGATATCTCAGAAACATAATAGATGCTGAACCCCAGACCTAAAGATTGATTGACTACATACACAGGCTTGGCATTCAGTAACAAGCTGACGGATGGTAGCATAATCGAATGATAGTGTTGTCCTCAGGATACTTCTGAACAGGGGTGTTGCGTGCTTCACAGCTTGGAAGAAATAACCAGGAAGTAAATTTTTGATAGTGAGAAGAAAGGGCTGAGATTATGTGTGTATTTTCCTTCTCATTCCTTTTCACTCATGGTGCTGCCCACAAATCAAAAGGTAAACCAATATGATGTGATTTATACTTCAAAATCAATTCGGTACTTTTCAGGAAGAGTACAACTTCTGAGTCCTGCCTGATTCCTAAACCAAGTAATATAATGAATGTTGTAACACTTGAGGAAAAAATGACTATTGAAATTCAACATCTGCATATTTTCAACAAAACAAAATAAAATCCTTCTAAACAAGAGAAAAAAATCAAGCCAGGTGCTGAAAATACACATAAGCTTCCAGCATTGCCTTGGGAAATCACTGTGCAGTTGATTTCACAGACCCTTTGGAATCTGGAAAGAATGAGGTCCCTAAATTCAGAAGGACCAACAGAAAACATCATACAAATTTTCCTCTCATGAAGCTCATTTTCCCAATGATTGGATTCTTCTTGGAACTGTGCTCTCCCCTTGTCTATTGTCTTCCCGGGACTCCTGTGTTCTACTTGCCCTCTGTGTTCACAGTCCTGAATGAATGAGGGTAGCAATTTTGGAAGTTTTGTTGAATATGGAGCAGAGAAGGTGGTCTATATCTAGAGAGGGAGAGGAATTGAGACTTTCTAATACTTAATACTTTAGAGTATTGTTGGAAATGACGAAACAGAGAGGACAATTTGGTGCACATGCTGAGACAATACCTTTGGGGGAAAGCCTGGGAAGAAGTTCCTTGGGAACACTTCAGATATTGGGTTTATCATGCAGGGAGGGCAGTATGCAGAAGGGAACAGGAAGTTGGTTGGGTACAAACCAGACAGGCTGGTGACTAAGTGCTGAGAACACATGGAAACTTATTTCTGGTGGTTTTACTTTCAAAGGAAAGAATCACAGTCATGCCAATTAGCAACTAAATAGTCACAGCATTGGGCTTATGAAAGGTGTTATTTTAAAAGAGAAGAAAGTTGGTACCAGACCTTTAGAGAAACTTGAATGGTACAGAGTATCACCAGACTATCATCAGCAGAGAATGACTGATAGTATCTCTAACATTGTAACTCAGAGGTTCCAAGAGGTCCCCAAATTCCAGTGGGACTCCATAATTCAACACAGAGAAATGTTTATAAATTGTTTCCGCTCTTAAGTTTTCTTTCGTTTTTTAGAAATTCATACATTTATAGAATGAGATATGATCATATTACCTCCATTTGTCTTCTCTGGTTACCCCCAATCTCTTTCTACATACTTCTTCCCAATTTCACCTCTCTCTTTCTTTTTAGACAACCCGTTAAATTTAGTTATTGCTACCCAGACTTGTATCTGCATGGGAATAGGGCATATACATCATCAGAGGAAGCTAAACACTACATATATCCTCCCTCCCCTCTCCCCGCAAAGTTTATTTTTCTACTTTAGCTACTATCCATGATAATTTGTTCTCAGTAAAAAGTGGAACCAGGAAGTCATCTATCCCATTACTTTAGTTACTGTTTTATAGATGTGAAGTCACATAGTTACCAAGGTGACTTTTATAAAAGAATGAATTTAACGGGCCTTGATTTCATTTTGAAGTTAGTTCATTATCATCATATCAAGAAGTACACAAGCATGGTGCTAGAGCAGTAATTGAGTGCTTTATGTCCTGATCTATGAATAGCAGACAGAGAAAGAGACTCTGAGCCTGGCTTGGGCTTTTGAACCCTCAAAGCCCACCCCTAACAGCACATGTCCTCCAAAAGGACATACATACTCCATCAAGTCTCTTCCTAGTCCTCATCAACAGTTCATAACACCATCACACCCATCTATGCTTGGATTGTCACTGGCTTGATCTTGTGCAGCTATTTTGCACATTCTCATAGCTGATAGGGACTCATGAGTGAAATAGCCAGCCTTGTAATAAAAATGAGACAGGAAAGTAGACAAATTTCATTTCAACAGGCTGACTGCTTTATTGGAACAGGGAGGAGCCCCAACCTTTCTGCAGAATGAAGGTTGAGCACACTTAAAGGAGCTGGAGGTGGGTATAAATACCAACACACACACACACACACACACACACACACACACACACACACACACACACACGCGCGCGCGCGCGCATGCACGCGCGCACGCACACTATCAGGAAGTTACAGCCATTTGTGGAAGAAAGGTGAGTTGTTTTAAATACCTAGGCTTATTGTAGTAGCAAGTAAAACAGAACAGTCAGCCTGGGGGCAAACAATTCTTTATGGCTAGCAGTTCTTGTTCTACACAGCTTGACAAAATTCCTCATGACCTAAGGCATTACCCAACAATACCAACTCCAGAAGTCCAGAAGACAGCATTTCACAGCACTCAACTCCCAACTCTGCCTCCTCTTCTGCAATGCTCCAGAGCCTTGGTGATGGTCAGATTAATATAGATGTTCCATTAAGAGATGGCCACTCGGTCACCTCAGTACTTTGGCTCATTATTCATCTATCTATTGACTGTCACCCACTGCATAAAAGAAGCCTTTCTGACTAAAGTTGAGAGTAGCCCAGGTATTTTGGAACACAATTGTCAGATTTGTTAATAGATGACTTGAATGTCCTATTTCAGAAGCATCAGAGCAGAAACTGATGTGAGACTCCAGTTTTCTACCAACAGTCCTCAAAGGCCTGTGGATTTCAGACCATGATTATCTGCTTGCTGGTGACTTTTGTTTTGAAGGGTACACATACTATTCCTAAACTACTTCTATTAGCATACACTCAGTTTGTTTCCCTTGTTTTTTTAAATGGATTAATAAATATTTTTCTCAGCTTTAATTTTTAATATTAAAGACACTGGCATATCTAGCCCATATAATCAGAAAACCTTATTTCAATAATTTTATGAACACATAAAAATCCTGAGATGAGAATGCTTGAAATGGATGGGTCTGAGAACTTATGTCTGGCTCCTATGCAACAGGGAGGGCTCACTTGGGTGAGTGTATATTGAAGTAGAAGTCTGTCAGTGCTTTGATGATTTCTTTTCAGTAGGTGCAAATGCCTGGACTCTGCCATGATGAAGTTGAAGATTTACTCAGTTAGATTTTGCTAGACAACTGGAACGAGGGAATGACAGCAGGGGAGTGCTGTTGGAATTGATGCTGCATCAGGAGAAAAGTGGGGCTTTAAGAGACCTGACAAGGCAAAGGATGAGGAACAGTGGGCTATTCCAGTTGAGGGCTGGGAAACTCCTTTGGGTCTTCATAGTGAAAGTAGTAGACAAGAATCATAGACAACAGAGGTGGGGCATGCTGTGCCTGGAGCTGCTTCTAGGAAGGAAACAGGTCCTGATACAAGACCCGGGGACCAGGAGATAGAAGGCTGCAGCAACTATAATTGAAACCCCATCTACTATGCTAAAAAGAGGGGTTTTATATCCAGTCATAGAGGATGGGGATGCTCATAGCTCATGCCCAATAAGAAGCAGGGCCCCCACTGCAGAGATGCACAGCAGTGAGTAGCCCACCCCATCTGTCAAGTCACCTCAGGGAAGGCTGTCAGCCTTTTAAGTCACAGCTTCATTGCTTTGAATTTATGCCTAGCTACAGGGTGTTTGTGAAATGAAACTGAGATGACACACTTGAAGGACTTATTATAATTCTTGATGCCTGATAAATATCCAGAAAACATTCCCTTTTAGGATCATTCTTTCCTTTTAAGGAAAGGCATCTCTAACCTCCTTGTGCTTTTGTTATAGAGTGCTAGGTTTGCTCAATCCATAAAAATTTGGATGTGTATGAAACTGTGAAACACTTGTTCTCTGCTTCAGCTAGCAATTTTTATATCATGTTGGTAAATATGCAATGCACATCCATACCTACATTTCTAAAACATTTTACAGGACTTTGTGTCTAGTCAGGAAACAGTTGGTCAGCTGTCTGCCTATCTTTTGGTGTCTCGGTAAAATAAGGTTGAAAGTACAGATTTACAAATTTTTTTTTTTTGAGTCTTCGAGTCACTGCAATACTATAATTAAACTGCTGAAAAATTTGAACTCGATTTCATTTAATGCAAAATGTCTCACTTCATTTAAACTTGTATTTAAGACCACAGCAAACCTGTGGTTTTAGCCCCAGTATTGGCATTTTAGCCAAGGATTTCTATATTGAAACCTAAATTATATCTTACCATGATACCTTCAGTTTGTTGACTTAGAGCAAAGTGTCTGAGAACATGTAATTTAAAGATGTAAATCTTACTTGAAAATGAAAAACACTTCAGTTTTGACAAGTTGAACCAAATGATGTATTTCCATAAGCTAATCCATGATTGCCATTTGGAAATGTGATCTGTTTGTGCCCATCCTCATTTTCTGTTGCCAAGATGAGACTTCTATAAGTTGGAAAAGTTCAGAAGTGAGGGAGTTAATAATATTTGCCACAGTGGGATCTGTTTATTGAGTACTTACTGTGTGAGATTTAAGTATACATTCACAGCCCATGGCGCTCTCACCAATTCTCTAATAGTTCTGTTACACCAGCTGGAAACCCCAGAACAGAGCAATTATCTCAGCTTTGCAGTCACCCAGAGAGCAAGTCAGGAGCCAAGATTCACACCTGGAGTGAGAGCCCAGTGGCCACATACTCACTGTCTGACTGTGAGGTCAATGCTTGCCACTTGCTCTTTGATGCAGGAAAAGCTTCCTACCTGTTTCTACATAAAAGTGGAGCCCCGTTCAACATTTGGTACTTTTGATATCTTTATTTTAACAAAATATTGAAAATTATTTATTTTATATTCATATTATTTTATAATAATAGTTTTTTTTATTTTAATCATGATTTCTGAAGAAACATGTAATGTCCTAGGTGAATATCAGACTGTGTCTTGCCCAATCAAATGAGAGTGCAAGTAATTAGCACTTAAATTAGATCTCTGGAAGTACCCTTTTTTCTCCTACTGGGCTTGGTGGATGATCAGAGATAAATCTTCTTACAGCAGCTATTTCTATTAATATAGGCAATATTTGTCCTGGTCGGCATGTTGCTTTTGATAATCTTAGAGAAGAAATGTGGACACAGTCAAAGAGAGCAACTGTTCCAAAACTGACAAAAATGTGATAAGTAATTGTGGGCTTTATTGCTTCACTCACCTCTCTTAATTTGGACAAAATATCTTTCTTGTGGTGACATAGATTAATATTTCGGTATATGATAGAACAAACACAGAAGTGAACAGTTCCAAATGTTTCTTGAAACATGATTTGCCTGTGAGTAGTTGGTGCTCATGGGGAGTCTATCTTCTCTATGTAAAGCAAAATGCTACATCTGGGTGCTCTGTTGCCTTTCAGACATTGTTTCCAACATGTTTTTTTTAAACTGATACCTGGTACACAAGAGATAATTTGTTCTTTGTCTTTTATCTACTTAAAAACAACTCATACATTTGTGGGGCTTCCATGAATTACACAAGAATTTCAGCTTCCAGATTTTTTCTGAAGAACACACATATGAAGGTCAGAACTTAGTGTGTATCTGTGTGTCTGTATATATGTATATGTCCATGTGTGTTTTTAAGTATCATACCTTGAGCCAAGGTTCTTCTTTAATTTATCCTGAAAAAAGATACACACAAATACACACCTATAGACACATACATACACACATACATATATACACATATGCATATACATACACACATATATACACATTCATATACACATACATATATACACACATATACACATACACATATACATACATACACACATACCACACACACACACAACTCATTCTTAGGAATGTGTTAAACAGAGCAAAGGTTTATTTTTGGTCTTTTGGCTAAATGAACAATATAAGTGGGCAGTTATTGATTACCCATCTAAGCTGACTGATGCTAATTCCAAATAAATGTGACCTTTATCCTTATTTCAGGCAGTTGTTTTATGAGTTCCAAACATTATTACTTCATTAGGACTAATAGAATTGCTCTCTGGTTTTCCCAAAGCCTCTTGTGGTCAGTTGTTATGAAAGCCCAGAAGCCAAATTGTGATCTTAGATAGAAGCTGTGGTCTTTTAATGTTTGATTGCTGTTTGAAGGCTTCCCAGTTAATTAAAAATGCTCTTTTCCCAAATCCCTAATGTGAACTAGAGGACCTCTAAGAATGTTGAAGTAACTACCATGCATCCTTGTTAGTTATGAGAATGTGTGTGCTGGTCCAGAATAACCACTGCTGACATGTGAGAATATAAACCAGGGAAACAAGGCTAAAAGCTGGGCTGAAGGAATTCAGAGCATACATCTGACTCCTGCCTCAATAAGAAAAAACATATAGCTTGTTTGTTACATGTTATCAGAACAAATGAATATCTTTTAAAAGCTACCTCTGTTTCTTCTCCATGACAACTTTTGGGAATGTTTTTGGAACGTAAAAATGCATTGTTACATGGGAAGATCAATCCAGAGTTTTGATATATTATGAACTCAGGTGACTGTTCCTCACCGTCATCTCTGCCTGCTATTTTAATTTCCCCTTATGAATGTTTGCCTGTACGTATGTCTGTGCACCATCTATGTGCAGTGTTTATGGAGGCCAGAAGAGGGTGACAGATCCCCTGATACTGAAGTTATAGATGGTTGTGAGCCATTAAATAGTTGGTAGGAGCCAAACCTAGGTTTGCTGCAAGAACTGCAAGTGCTCTTAATTGCTGAGCCTTCTAAGACTTCCATCCTTTATTTAAAGCACTGAACCATGAACCAAAATTTGGAGTGAGGCTCCTACTGTAAATGGTAATTTCCCAAATCAATACCCATCAGTCTGGTGTTGTGAGGATGAGTCTGTAATTAAAAGTCAGTAATTAGAAACAGCTTAATTTCATCTTTAGCACTCCTGGGATTCTGCACCTCAAGTCAGAGAATGGCGTTCAATTCATTTTCATGTACAAATGATACCTCTGACTGTATGACTTGCATACTTCTGAAAACAGATAATCATAGCTAACATATTTCTCTACTTATGGTCAGGGATGAAGATGTCCATTTCAATTCAATCTTAGCAATGAGGCTTGCGTGCCAGGAGACTGCCCCTGCAGCTCTGTTGGCTCTTCATTTCTGTCTCTAATTACTCCCTGATTGTTGGGCAAACTATCCAAGCTGTAGTAGAGAGGAAATCATTGTCTTTTTATCCTCTCCCCGGGGAATTCATTCTTCTTGTTTACTTATGTGTATGGCTGACTGAATAAAGTGATCCCTAATTAGCATACATGAAATAATCATTGGTCTATCTGGAGCCATAATTAATGCATTAGAAAGAATTTACTGTCAGGAAAATAGGTATTAACATAAGTGAGCTTATTTTATCTGTGTTGAAATACAGATAACACCTTTAGATACAATTCTTATTAAACAGAACGACAATATTTGCAAATAATGTCAGCACGCATCAATAAGAATGTAGGTTATTGCACATAAACTTCATCCTATATAACATACCACAACAACAAAAGGCTGATTTGACACCTTGATAGAAGTATCCAAAGATTTAAAATATGGAAAAGTATTTTCTTTTCCCACCTTGTTACTTCTCAGATCAATCAGTAATCAAGATAATCTGCATAAACCAACCTGATCCTCTATTGAAATGCTCTCCCCAGATAATTCCAGGTTGTTGCCTGTTGACACCTAAAACAAAAGATTATGACATGAAAATTCTGGTCATGTAGCAAATAGAAGTTGTGAAGCTAAGAACAAAAAGGCTCAAGGGTTTTGAGGAAAAATCTGGTAGTTTCCATGGGGCTCATATGACATTTTTGTCTAATGAATTTTTCCTCCACCTTGAATTCTGGGGATCAAGCTCCCATCACACTTTTACACATTGAAGCACTCTTGCCAATTCCTAACTTGCATGTTTTTTTTCTTCCTCAAACATGTGTATCTTCTTGGGGGACTTTCAAAATTCTGTGGCTGACTTTTCAACATCAGCTCCCAAACTTCTTTTACTTCTCTGAGTTACTCTATCCAATTCGAACTTGATGAGCCCTAATTTTTGTCATCCCCAGATCAGCTTTCATCTCCCCCCACTCCACAGTTTAGCTGGAGTTTCTGCCTTCCCAGCTCTCCCAACCGTCTTACATCACACTCACTCTTTCTATGTATGTTATCATTCTTTCTCTCCCTCCCTCTGGTGGTTCATTGCTACATCTTAACCATATTGTGTATTTACCTGATCAAGGCTTTCCTCGTGTCCAAAACTGGACTCAGTAGGTGATTTTCTAGGCCACTTTCTAACCCAAGTGAACCATCTCTACACTCTCCCCTATTTATGCTGCATCTGTCTAATACATAATGTCATCATGCTCCTATTTGATTCTGAAGGCTTCTCTAGAATAAGACTCTGGATTATCAACATAATTCCAATGGAAGCAAGCTAGTGTCTGGAAATACCCACAGCTAGGAACACTGCCTCACAAGCTGGGTTCCCTATGCCTCTTGAGATGATCACCCATGTTCACCTTTCTCTTTGTTTTCAAGATCATATAATTATATCTGGTGTACACACACACACACACACACACACACACGGAATGCACAGAGGCAGCATTTTAACATTCTCTCATTAAGCCTTAAGTGGATTGATGCTTCGACATTTTCTCTGTGCCTATGATAAAAATCAGATTTGTTAACTGATTTTCTTATTTCAGATTTCATTTTCATCGCTCAAGTTCATGATATCATCCATAGATCATGAGACTTGGGTAAATTGTTGTTATTTAACTTAGGCTGATAATTCTCTTCTTAAGCCTCTTAGGTGAGTGAAGTCCTGTTAGACAGTGCATATGTATGTAGCTTCTCAGCACTACAGAATTTTTATTGGTCTGTACACACATTTAAATGAAGATCATCATCTCCAAAATAAATAAATTAAAAAGAGAGTGGGGTTAAGATTTTAATATGTGTGGCTCTGGGTTTAGAAAGACAGCTTCAGCTCTTTTGCCAAACAGTGCCTCAGAAAGTGTGGCTCTCCTGAGTGATTATCATGGATCATTGCAGAGTTTTCAATCATTGAAGAAATAGCCTTGTAATAGTCAACAGTTAAGATTCTGCCTTTTGCAAAGCATATACTTAATATACTTATACTTATACTTATTATTATTATTATTATTATTATTATTATTATTATTGTTATTATCTGCCATTGTTAATCCCATTAACAGGCAGAAAAGCTGGCCTAGTGTTCAATCTGCGGATAGTCTTAGTTAATAAAATGCTATATATATACAGAATGTTTTTCAGATAAACAAAACATTATAATCTGTACAAACAATAGAACCACCATTAAAAAGGAATACACTCCTAAAAATCCAAATATTCTGAGATAAGAGGCTAGATACAACCCATAATTATTCTATTTATATAAAATCAATGATCTGGAAAAAATTATCTGTGATGACAGAAATCAGAAGTGTGATTGCCCTTAAGAGGAGGAAGCATTGAATTACCAGGGTCAGAGGATTTTTTTTTAAGTTTAATACATTCTGAGTCTTGATTTGGATGATAACAGTTCAAGAAATTTCATTTGCTAATACTCATCAAACAGTATACTGAAGTCTAAGAATTCATTTCAATACAGAGAGAGTATTTAAGGAGAAAGTTATATTAAGTTAGAGTTGACAAGTCTTTGTTAAAGTGTTTTTTTGTTCACTGGACCAGAATGATACTGAGGAAAAAAAAAAAAAAAAAAAACAATGTGAGTTATGCAAGAGCTCAGGACTCCACAAATCGAAGGATGAGCAATGTCATTCCTATTTTATCGTTGCATCAAAGCCAAGGACGATATTCTTTTAACCTTGGTTCTCCCACAAAAGAGACAACTGGAAGACTTGAGGGTCAATGCTTATTTGGGGCTGTAATCCTAGGAAAGGGCGAGGTGTACATTTGGGAGCAGAAAGCACTATGGGGCTACCCTGGCCACTGCATCTTGATTTAGCTATGACAAGAAACTCAGGTGACACAGCACATATGGAGGGATATTTCCTGATAACCAGACCAGGCAAAAGGTCACTGAATAGAGAAAAAAAAAGTAGGCGATGACTATGGCCTTTCTCCCATCTTCACACACATCTTTTGGGCTTGTCAAATTCTTGTATCTTTGGATTAGATCAATGGATTCCTTTACCATGCATTTAGGAGGCACAATTTCACACCTGTGGTGTTGTACCTCCTCTAAAATCCAGACCTGATGTGCAGCCAGCCAGCTTCAGGTAATGAAACTAAATGAAATCAGACAGTTATTTACAGTGACTACTGAGACAAACAGAGAAAGCAGATGGTAGTCCAAATCACATCTCAGAGTGCAGATCTGAAAAGCTATATCTGGTGCCTCCAATAAGAGAGGGTTGGTGTCTTTCATTCTTCATAACCAGGTCTTTAAAATGGCTTGTCTATTCTGTCTTTGGAATGGTACACATACACCCTGGACATTTGAAACAAGGCTCTGTGTGTCTCACTGGTAACACAGATCAAGGATGCTCGGATTGTTTTTAGGATTGTGAGAATTAAAAAGGTGAACACAGGAGAAATTTTATGACAGTTCCTGGCTCATAGTCAGAGCTTTATAAATATTGAATTTCAGAATTACAAAGTATTTTCATAAATATATTCTCATTTGGTTCTTGTAATAATCTTAAGAAGCAGTATTTTATCTATCTTTACAAAACAGAATTTACATAAGAAGCTCAAAGAAATTAAATATACTGACAGTTTTAGTGTTTGCACATCAAGGCACTAATCGCACAAGACTTGCCCAAGGGTGTGCAGAATGAGAACCCCGGGTACCAAGAGTCTTAGAGAATAGAACTCAGCCCTCTCTGAATGGGTGGACCTTTACCCAGCATTTCTATAAAACTGTAAGCAATAATGCAAATAGTGTACCATAAAACCCAATTATTTTAGTGAACATTTTATCTTTGAATATATTCTGTTGATTTTCTTCTTCTACTCACAAAAAATAGTGGGTTGTGTCATAGATGGAAGGTCATAAAATTTATTTCTATAAACTAGACACCCCAAAACATTTGATCCAAGCTCCTGTGTCTCTCATGCTATTTAAAAAAAATGTTTTTTCTTTTCTCTGTTTAGTGAATCTTAACTATCATATGCAAATCTTGAGAGTGCACATAGCATCTTCTTCAGCACTCTCTTCAAGCCTTCTTCCCAGACAAAGCAAAAGCCAGAAACTTGACTTCATTTCAGTTTGGTATTGGTGTGGCCCTAGTGCAGCCTTCTCCCTTAGTGTGGCTCTTAGCTGAGAGCCTTCTGTACCCATCGATATCTTTTCTGGCATCAAGTTTTTAAATCTTATCTCTTTTGTCATGTAAAATACTGGTTTAATTTTTCAGCTTAGATTTTTTCTATTCCAATATTCTAAAATATCAACTTTGAAAAATATCTTGAACTTAAACTTGACCAAGGTCCTTTTACACTCCAATTTTGTCTGTCCAGTCACTTGAGACCCCCACTGGGCAAGGTTTTCATTTTATCCTCTAGCTGTGTGCACAAAATTGATTTAGTTCCCCAAGGAGAGACAGCACTGAAGATCTCTTTACCTTTCTCTGTTTCCTCTTTAAGAGACTCCTGGGCTCTGTCTTTCATTTAAACAGTTGGTTAGGGCAGTAGTCTAGAGGCCTCTTGGCTGATGGTCTCTGGTATAGAACTTGAGTCTGTAAAGGAAACCATAGAAAAAGCAGTCGGGCCCCAGTGTACTCTGCCAGCGGTCTCCAGCTCAGAGAAAAGACTCCTTATGAAAGTGAGGACTCCACAGCAGAAGGGAATCTCTGACCATCTGGCATTTTCTCACCATTTATTTAGAGTATGAAGTATACAACTGAGGCAGAACTTGGGACAAGCTGTTGGTTTGCCTTTCCCAGGAGGCACCACAGCCTTGTCTCTGATCTGAAGTGACAAAGAGTCCTGTGCTCTAGAGACACTCTGCTCTAGTAGTGCTCTGTCCTGGGATGAACTGCAGAGGAGGTCAAGGCAGGAGCTTGCTGTGGTTCAAATGATGGAAATCTGTCCTGTCCTCATCCTGTTTCTCCATGCAGTTGATATTCTTGAAGAAATGTTTCTTCCTTTTCGGTGTATCTTTAGGACCACTTAAAAATATTTTAGTTTTTAAAAATATCCCTTACTAATTGCTGCTTCTCTGGGGACCTGCGCTGAGTTGTTCATCCAGGAAGCTGATGTAGAGTAATGAATATTTATCTTGTGATTATTCTTCTAAGGCCTAATATAGGAGCTTTCCTACATTATTTCAATACGTTATTTCCTACATTACAAATATGTTCATATTTGTAATAATCATAAGTCTTATTGTTCCATTGTTGCAACAAGAAGGCAAAGGCCTAGGATGCTAGTAATTTGCATATGTTTCTTTGCTGATTGGCTTTTTTAGCTTGAAATAAGACTTACATATTCCAATACAGAAATTTGGGTCACATTGTGCCCCTCTGATAGGTTCCAACACACACAGTGTATCATACTGGATTCTAAGAATGAAAAAACACACACATACATACCATACCTCTACCTACCCTTACAAAACAACCACAGACATATACAGACACAGACACATATACACACAAAGACAATACATACAGATACACAAATATACAAACATACACATAAATACACACAGATATGCAGGCATACACATACACAAAGCCACATACATACATGAACACACACAGACACAAACATAGATATGTACATACAGACATACAAACAAACACAGAGACACACACAAATACACACAGAGATACAGCACAAACATATACAGACACATATAAATGCACATATACATGCACACGTCAAACTTAAGCATTGGTGACCAGACATTTTCTGGGCATGGTTCTGTCACAGTGGATGTCTGGAGAACTTGTCTGTGCAGCAATAACTTCACTAAGGAGCCACAGGGCAAGATAAGCCAGCTGTTGGGGAATTGTATCCTCATGTAGAAAATCCAGCCTTTTCTTTTTACTTGCCAACAGTTTTTAGGATTTCCATATTTTGAGTTGATTCTGCATTCAATGTATAATTGCAATACAAGATTGAAGATACTGTTTACAGTGCGAATTCAAAGTGGTTTATACTCTTGCATTATTGAAATGGTTTGCTGGAAACAGCCCACTGCACTCAGAAGAACCTATGTAGCTAAGCATGGGGACTTCCAGATCCTTTCCTTAAAGCTGTAACAGCATTCAACTGAAGCAAAACCTGTTGCCACTGGTATTTTAACTTACTGCACTGGTGCTTAAGTTTCTCAGGGCAAGGTGGTGCCTTCTTTATTATTTTAAAATATAATATTGTGGGGGCTGCATTGACAGTTTTATTAATAGAAGCATCTCTGTGACTGAAGACAATTAAGAAAGTATTTCATAAATGTGGAAAGGTTAAACAAACTCGGGTCTTCCAGTACACACCTGCAATCCAAATACCTCAGAGTCTAAGGAAGAGAGAGAATCACCAGTTCCAGTACCACTTATGCTTATAGGGAGTTCTGGACTAACCTGGACTATATGCAACCCTGTCTCAACAAACATATAATACAAATAAAAAGTATATAAACTGAAAACAAACAAACTCAGTTATACTGCAAGAAATGTTGGATAGCACTGTGATGATAACACAGGAACCCACAGTCAGGATTTATGATCATAAGACAGCCCAGGGACAGCTTCAGTCAGACTCTTGCAGACTGGAGAAAGAGCCAAGCTTGTTCTCTGTGTGCGTGGGCCATTTTGTTTCCTCAGAGATATAAGAAGATGATCAATATGTGCCATTTTTTAGTGCCTAGTGCGTGTAAGGCTAGGGAAAAATGACTACAGAAAGCAGGCTCATTTGTTATACTGAGGCCCAGGCTGGCCCATAAAGGGTCAGGATTCTTAGTACAGTGATAATTTTACAGTGTCTTCTATTTATATTGTATATTTTTTAAATTTTGAAGTGTATTTTGATCAATTCAGAAGGCTTTGTCTAGAACTATATTCATTACACCAGTCCATATGCCGCATATTTGTTTGCATAGATGAAATATTGGGTCACAAGTTAAAGATTTGGGTTATACATCTGTTGTAGGTAGACTGCTAAGATGTCCTCCAATGCTCCCCAGACTTCAGTAACCTTTTTGAAGAGACAATTGGGCAGAAACCAGAACTGCTCAAATGTTATGGTTACTTTCTTGTCTGTTTATTTCACGAAAGGAACTTTAAATGTAATCATGTTTCCCAACCAGTTAGGCGACTGAAAGCTGGTATGCTGACTGGATTTTGTCAGCTTGACACAAATCTATACATATCTGGGAGATGGAGTAAATGCCTCCATAAGACTGGTCCACAAGCAAGCTTGTCAGGCATTTCCCTCATTGATGATTGATGTGGCAGAGCTCAGATCACTGTGGGAAGAGCCATCTCTGAACAAGTGGTCTGGAGTTGAATAAGAAAACAGGCTGAGCAAGCCAGAGGGAGCAAGCCAGTAAGCAGCACCCCTCCATGGCCTCTGCTCCAGTGTTCAATGCCTTGAATTCCTGCCATGGCTTTGCTCAGTGGCAGAGTAAAATCTATGAGGTGAAATAAACCATTTTCTTCCCACTTTGCTTTTGGTAGTGGTTTTTTATCACAGCAATAAAAACCTCAACTAAGATACATTGGCTAGGTGGGGCTTCCCTAGTAAACAGGAAGCCTTTACATTTGAGCTGAGGATCAGAAGCCCCAAATTCAAATTCAGAACTAAAGAGATGAGACATTCTCCTGCTGAGCTTGAAGGAATGAATAACTAAGATGTTGAGGAAAGCCAGGCTGTCTCTAGAAACTCAGTGTAGTAGGTCAGGTCTTCTGATGTGAAGTTTGATGGTTACACCTGCAATCTTCTGTCTTTAGTTTAGAACTCTTGTTCCCCCAGTGCTATGTAAACATTGCTACAGGGACTACTTATGATACTTACTAAGTATAATTATTAAGTATACTTAAGTATATTTATATATTAATTATATAGAATATAATAATTGCAATATAGTTTTTAATGTACTTGATTATAAGTATACTTAATATTTTATTATTTTATAATATTTTAATATATTCATATATACTTACTAAGTATAATAGCCACCAGTCAGAAGGCAAGTACAGAGAGTGTCCTCCTTGGTGGCAAGAGACTGGTGTGAGGTTGGAGGGCATTGATTCTTCTGTGAAAAGCAGCCCTTGCTCTCTGTTTTGATTTTAGCCCCTAGGGACCTCAACAGAGAAGTTCGCAGTGATGAGGCTGACTTCTAATCTGTAGGAACTGGGAGATAATAACTTTGTACTGTTTTAGTCATCAGTGTTGTATGCATGTATGATTTGTGTGTATGTGCAGGCTCATGTGTGCACAACATGCATGTGGTGCTGAGAGACCAGCTTTCAGGAGTCAGCTCGCTCCTTCTGCCATGTGCATTTCAAGCCCTTTTACCTACTGTGCCATCTTGCCATCCTTCTTCCTGTTGTTTTAAAGGACTAAGTTCATAGTAACTGGTTGTCTTAGTTACTTTTCTCATGTCTGGGACAAAAATACCTAAAGACACAAGATAAAGAAGAAGAAAACATGTTTGCTCATAGTTTCCAGACAGGCAGTCATAACACTCTTGCAGACAAGCAAAGTAGCTCCTGCCTCTGGCAGCATTAATAGGAAGCAGCTTGTTCATGTCTAGAAGACAAAAACAAAACAAAACAAAACAAAACAAAAAAACCAAACTACCAAACAAAAACTACTAGAGAGGCTGGCTAACTAATACTGGGGTCACATCATAGCTCACAAGCTCAACCTTTACAGCTTCACAGCGCTGCTTCTGTGAACTAGACCCCGTGTACAAAAAGTTCCGCAACACACCAGAACAGCCTAGCTGCTGGGAACTCCATGTCCCCAAAACAACCTGTAACAATGGTTGCGTACCATCAGGAAAAGGGTTCAAAGCTAAAAGACAGAAGGCTTAAAGTATGACCATGAAGCTTCCCATAAGAAGAGCTGATTGGTTGCAACTGAGCATTGTCATCCCTTAGTGTAGGACTGACTCCTCCAGACCTTGCTTGCTGGACACAGATGCAGGCGCTGGTGGCAATCACTTATTCTGAAAATACCCCTTGTGGTCAGAAACTTTTGTCAAACCTTGCAAAGAAGTTAATACTATTCCTTGAGTCAATTTAAATCATCCATTCAACCTGTTTCCCTACAGTGAACATAGCCTATTAGGCTTGACCTGCCTTTATTGAAATAGTGTAAACAACCTTATGCTGCCTTGGATTTCCCGTGGAATCAGCTATTACAACCTAAGCTAAATACATAGCTTTAATCTTAAATTATATAGTCCTTCATGCTGCTGACCTGGATTAGTGTGTGTGTATGTGTGAATGTGTGTGTGTGTGTGTGTGTGTGTGTGTGTGTGTGTGTGTGAATGTGTGTGTGTATGTGTGTGTGTGGCGGGGTAGTAATCATTTTCTGAAAGCAGCCAATCAACAGGTTTAAAGTAACCTTGAACAAAACAAGTATCCATAATACATTTTGGAAGCAGCATGTGAGTATGGTGTGATGTCATCTGTTTCTGGTTTTATGTGCTGTTCTGAGGCAGCTGGTGTTGGTATAGTAACTCCTTCCCCTATAAGATTCTATTGAGGACTTCTGAAAAATGAATTTTTCATTTCCATCTTATTCTGTGTTTTCTGTCTTGTTTAATAAACACAGAGCAAAGCCCTTTATTAGGGATGCATGGAAGACACAGGGAGAAAAGTGCAGAATTTAAATTTGGGCTCACCTTGCTCTAATCACTCCAAGGGGAGGAATCTTTTCATTCTTGAGTACAGTACTAACACTAGGGTTAACTATCCTGAGAGATGTGGGCTTTCTTCCAACCATTGCCATGCAAACACTGTATTTGTAATTAGAACACAATGAATCTTTTATGCACCCAATAAGCAACAATCTCAAATGTGCTCTTACATGTGGAAGCAAATTTGCTCTTTCACCCAAAGAAGCCGAAAAGCCTGTAGATGAGTTCGGCATTTTCATAAATCTTAGAATACCAAATGTGAACAGCATGGCATGGAAGAATGTCTGAGTGTGTCCAGCTGTTCTAGAATCTAACACCCATTCAGTGCAGATGCTGCTGTGATCCCTATTTCAGAGATATGAACACATGTATGTAGTTTTGAAGAAAATCTCAAATTGGATTTTACCAGTAAAGACTTTGGAGCTAAATTATGGGGTGAAAGCCTGCTAGCTCAGAAAAGCAGAGAAAGTAGCCAGCAGAACTTCCTCCTCTGCTAGTATCTCAAAAGGAATTTCTCCTTCTCTCTGCCCATTTAAAACATTTCTCAAACTCAATGTCCCTCCTTCTACTTCTGTGCATCTCTGTATCCATCCTGACTCCCTCTTACTCTCTTATGTTTTTTTCCTATGTTCCCTTTCTGTCAACTGGTTATTTGCTCTGTTTCTTGACCTATGGTAGACTTTATTTAATCCTTGGGTTAAAAGTGTGTGCTAGGGATGAGTCACACCACAACTTGAATCAGGTTTTTCCAGTAAACAACATAATCTCAGGGCTCACAGTGTTATCAAATATCCTGTACCACATGGGAGTGCCATTTGTATGGTCTTGACTCCAGTTTGGATTATTCTACCACAAGTCAGGTTATAAAATCTATGCTTGTGCTTCAGTATGTTAGATCTTCATCCAGTAAATATGTTATTGGCCCCAAGTAGCAACAACAATAGATTGACCCCTAATCATCCTGCACCATCTTTAGAGTTCATCCTGGACCATCTCCAGAGTTCAGTGCAGCAGAATCTGATGTCCTAAACAGAATTATGAGATAAAATTGAGGATGTCCTGCCCAGAAGAGAAAATAACCAAATAACATAAAGAGTCACAGGGGACAGATGTGGTTACAATTTCCAAACTCCCGTTTTACTCTCTGTTTTTTTCATGGGACCTGATTATGACATTTTTTTCTGAAGAAGAAGAGGATGGCAGAGGCCTGTAGTGTAAAGTGCAAACAATGCACATCTGACCCTCCCAACATCAGCAAGCTTATGGAATTTGCCTGGCCATGTTGTGTGGTCATTGACCTACACCCCAGTGTAGCTCTCCTTGCCTTGCCAGTGTCAACCATTAGAGAAAGTTAACTACAGTGGGGGATACTTAATTCCACCTGAGCTATTACTAATTTCACCAGAGCAGTGGTTCTCAACCTTCCTAATCCTGTGACCCTTCAATAACAGTTGCTCATGTTATGGTGACCCCCAACCATAAAATTATTTTCGTTGCTACTTCATAATTGTAATTTTGCTATTGTTATGTATTGTAATATAAATATCTATGTTTTCCAATGGTCTTTGGCAATCCCTGTGAAGGGGTCCTTTGAACCCTGCAAAGGGGTATTCATTGACTGAGAACTGCTGCACTTGAGTGTCTGACTAACCTAGGCAGTTTCAGGCAAAGTATGAACAGCAAACTTGAAAACTGTCACTTCTAAATTGGCTGTGATTTGAAAGGGATAAGAGTGCTCTAAAATGTTTTGTGAGGAGACTCTGTCATCCACCAGTTCCTGTTGCCATACATGTCCACATAATACCTGCTGAGACCTAACAGTGTTGGACCTGGCTAAGACACCCTTTCTGTTTACAGGACACTTAATAAGAAAAGGAAGAGTACTGCCTCTAATTACTTAGAACCAAAGTGACTGAGTTAACACAGAAATGGGTGCCAAGAAGAGCCCACTGCTTTTGGCAAGGGAAAGCCTGGCTCTGTAGAGAAATCTCTGAGAGGATGCTAGGTTACTAGTCTTAAAGTAACAAACATATTAAGTGTCAGATTTCCTTATAGTGTTTCATGTTCTTTTTCTTGTACCTCCACCTCCGTCTGCCTACACCCATTGGTCTCCTTCCCGCTTCCTGTCACGTGTCCTTTTCTTCCCCTCCCCTCTTCCCACCACCATTTTTTCCTGTCTTATAGTTTGCTTTTCAGTTTATAGCCTAAACTGTCAGCCACAACCACATATTTATACATATATTAAAAGTAAATGACAAAAACTTGGTTTTTTTTTTTTTATCCTTATGACCCAGATTTATACAGATTACAAATATCCCTTTAATTCAGTCATGGAATGCCTTTGTGAAGATTGCTGGTGTTTGCTGAGGGTGACCTTCTCTTTTAAACAATTCTGTCTTCTGAATTTGCAGAAGACTCTCAGAGAATATATGTCATGTAGGTTCTCAGAATATTAGTGACATTTTGTTTTCTGAATGTAAATTGGTATCAAAAGAGAACTGCCCCCCCCAAATTGTAATCTTTTAAATGGAGCTGATCTGATGTGAATCTTGACATAGTGAAAATCTGATCCTGAAGTAAATTTTAGTCATTCATTTATTTAGGTTTGTTGTTGTTGTTTATTTCCTACAGCACTTTGTATGTAACCACAAAGCTAACTTTGTGCAGCCTGTTTTTGCTTCATTGTTTACAAAAGAAAGGAAATAGAGTCAAACTAGGTGTACATCAACAGATGAATAGACTGGAAAAATTTGGCACATAAATGGAGTGGAAATTTATTCAACTGTAAAAAAGTGAACATTTGTATTTTCTATGAAAACAGATGGTTGTAGAAAATATTCCACTAAGAATGGTAACCTGAGTCATAAGGACAAAATTTCACAACACCTGATTTCACACACATGCGCGCGCACACACACACACACACACACACACACACACACACACACACACACACAATTAGATGAGGGTTTGTTAGGAAAAGTGTTAGCTCAGGACCTCTAAGACAAAGTTCTCGGGTCAAAGATGATTTATTTGCCCCAGAGAGACAGAGTACAGGGAATAAGAGACAAAGACAGGAGATTGAGGACTAGTGAAAAAGGGAAGGGTACAAGGGAGTGGGAGGAGGGGTATTTGTCCCAGAGGAGGACAAAAGACTGACCTTGGATAGAAGGAGACAGGTGTGGCACATAGAAAATTGGTGATTTATAAAAGCACAAGAGGAAAACCCATGTTAGAATGAAGTGTTTAATTTTAATTGCTCATATAAATTAAGTGAACCAAAGTGTGGCTTTTGGTTCCTGGACCTCAATATGTTGCTGGACATTGGTAGTCATCCTCAGGAAGAGAAAGTGGCCAAATAAGGAAGTATACCTTGGTGGCTAGCTTTAGAGATGCAATCCTACATACCTTGCAAATTCTACTTTTATAATTGATTTCTTTCCTTCTATTTTTAAATTTTTATGTGTTCTTTTCCTAAATCTCAATAATTTTTATTGTCCTCTATTGTATAATTTTTTGAAATATATACATTCTCTTATAATTATTGTTAAGTTTATGAGGTGGTTTAAGAGAGGCAGAAGGCATGAGTTTCTTAGATGGGCAAAATCATACTTACTTTTTGTGCACGACAAGGGGGCATAATCCTCTATCACATGGATGTCTGTGAATACCTGTTGAAATAGATGCCTGCTACCTGGGTGGAAGTGACTGCATCACACATATCTTATATTCTGACTCTTCAGATGTTGTCGTGCATGGCTCTAGGAGAGCTAGGAAGTGCAGCCTCTAGCAGGAAGCTATCATTCCAAACTTTAAGAGGCTTTAGAAAATGGGGAAGGAGTATAGCTTATTTAAGAGTTGTTTTCTGCTGGTGTTTTTTGAAGGCAGGAGCTCTAGGTCTGTTCTGGTCACTTAGCACATGAAGCATTTTAACTTGATCTTTAACTGTGCACAGCTAACAAACTGTCTATGCAGAAGAGGCATCAAGTAGACTGCCTCAAAAGAGGGAACATGATAAACCATAACAGATAACAAAGTTCCATAACATAAGACAAATGACAATAAGTATACCTTTGTTAGGGACAATAAGAGACAAACTTACTCCAGTGAGATTATGCTCCACCCAAGAAAAATACTTGGCCTTAGGTTACCCTGCCTTGTAAGTATATTATAAATTTAACCCATTTTACTCAAGTATTCAAAGTTTTATAACTCATTCTCTAAGTATACCTAATTTGGATATTATTTTACATTAAACAGACTTCAAGTTTATTTCATGTTTTGTGTTACTTGCTTCAGGCTGAACTTTGACAAAATGTACAGAAGACTATAATGGGAAACATAAGTTGTCCCCTTTCTCTAAACTTGTCTCTAGGAATGAATTAATTTGTATTGAGTATGTCAGCAAACATAGTTCTGAGCACCTTGAAGAATTTAATTATTTACAGAGTGACTTACTATTAACTGATACTCTTAATTATCTTTAACAGTTTATAAGTTTAGCAGCTTTTATTAAGATTAGAATTTCATAATTTTATTGCTATTAAAATTGAGTGTAGGGACAGTCCTGTTCCCCAATTTGTTCTTGATTGTCAGTAAAGAAGCCATGGGCCAATTGCTGGGCAGAAGGAATAGGCAGGACTTCTGGGTCCCTGGAGGAAGGAGACAGACACAAGGGATGAGAGAGGTTCACCATGCTTTGGAGAGAGAAGTATGAAACAGCCATGTGAGGTCTTGGAAAGAGCCAGGCCTGTGGTCTCTTCTATAGGCAGGAGTGGTCAGGGGTGTTTAGCAGGGACTAGATGTATCTTAGCAACCAAAGTTTAGGATAGGTGGAAGGCGCAGAGATAAGAATAGTATTAAGGACATACTTTTCCAGATGAGAGATAGTAGCACCCAGCAATTGTGCCAAAAAGGCAATTTGAAATGACCAACCCATCTGTGTGGGTGTGTTTTACCCATGGATTCAAAGGAAGCTGGGTAGGGGCTGGCAGTGTGACTGATAGGCTGGGTAGATAAAGGTATACACAGCATTTGAGTCCTTTATTGTTTTTGTTTTTGTTTTTTTTAATTGAAGATTCTTTAGTATCAAAATAAAACTTCAAGCCATAAATACAGCCCAAAGAGAGTCTGGGAGCCTCAATTCCTTTTATAATATAATTCTTAAGAATATCACATTTTTATATTACTCAGTTTCTCCAAATAACTAAAGCTTGACAAAGTTAATAAATACTTGAGCGATTAGACCTACAGCTTTAAATCAGTTCCTGTCAGCCTGAGTAGACCATTATAGACACAGGGACTCAAAAACCTCAATCATCAAACATATGCTGTTCCTACCATCTATATTTAATAAATGTGTTTTCTTCTGTGGAGTGAGCCTTATATGCAACCAAAAAATGTTTGGTTTTTCCCCAGAACAGTCACAACTCCATCGTACCCTCGAGCATATCCTACTTATATTTGATTTAAGGTTGAATACGACTGTTAGTGACTTGTGAGCTCCACATCTGCACTCTGATCGAACTATACAGGAAGGAGGAATCCTTCTGGTCAGTATAACATGTATGTCTCCAAGTCCTGAGACTAAAGTCTCAGGACCAGCAATAGAGTAGTAAAGTCCTAGTGGGAAACCAAGAAGGTGCAGCCAACCAGCCTGTTTGGTTTGGGTAGGTGAGTCTCCAGGATATTGATCAACAGTAAAAGAAGAGTTCTTTTCCTCTGTCCCACAAGTGCTACCCAACTTGTTGTCTGGCAGTTTATAGGTTCTGAGAGGATGATTGATATCCCTGTGTTGGCTAACTCCATTTAAATTCTTTTATATGAAAGGAGATATATATATATATATATATATATATATATATATATATATATATATATATGGTTTTCCAAATATCCTTAATATTAGATCCCTCTCTTCACATTCACTTATTTTTCTGTCTCTTAATTTTTATGTAAATAAAACTTTTACCACAGTACCTCCCTATTTTTGTGCATCATTTTGTTTGTTTGGCTGTTTTTTTTTTTTTTTTTTTTTTTTTTTTTTTTTTTTTTTTTTTTTTTTTTTTTTTTTTTTTTTTTTACAGTGTTTCTCTTTGTAGTCCCGGCTATACTAACTCACTCTGTAGACCAGGCTGACATCAAGCTCAGAGATCCACCTGCTTCTGCCTCCCAAGTGCTGGGATTAAAGGCATGGGCCACCAAGCCGAGTTTATGCATCTGTTCTGGGACTTTCTAGTAGAATAAGAATCAGATATTAATGATGAATAAAATTGGCAGTAAGCTTTGAAAATATTTACATGGATGATAGTGTCCATGAAAGAACATTTGTATACAGCTAATAAATCTGCAGGATGTTGTGCTTCTGGGCACATCAGTTAACAAAGTCCATGTTTGTCAGTTGAAGACACTTCTCACCAGAAACTCTGGCCACACAGACTCTTCCTCTAATCCTTCATCCATTATAACTGTTGCCTAGTTCTTTGGTTCACCTTTGTTTTTACTTTATTTTTTTACATGTGAATGTAATTTTACTTCAAAATTGAAGCCTAAGACTCTCATCTAGATATCATGCCTGTTGGAGGCTCCTCAGCAGATTGTAAAACATGAAATCTGATGTCTAATAGACAGTCTATGGGTTTATTTAATGAATACATGTTGGGCCCAGGACGAGGTAACTCCATTTAACCTGTTACCTTCAGTCACATAGGGCACAGGTAGAGGGCGTGATTAACAAGTCTCTACCTCCAGAGATTTAAATATTAATGAATTATCAAAAGGCCAGGGGCGTAGCTAATTAAGTTATTCCCTCCCCTTTTTCCTTCCCTATAAAATGAGAGTCCCCTGGCCTTTGGTGGGGGAAGCGTGTACCACTTGCGTCCATTAACCATGACATGAACAATAAAAGCTTTGGAAAACCGGACTCCACGTGTCCATGGTCTCTCCGCCTGATTCCCCAGCTTTTGGAACCCTGGAACCTTGCCGATGCAGCTGCTGGCCCGCCCACCAACAGCTGTGTGAATGTGGGATCCTCTGCTGGCGGGATGGGAAGCCCGCCGCCAAGACCCGCTGCCGGACTCCCTCCCCCGGCCCGCGAGATTTCTTTCCCGCAAATACATATAAATAACTAATAGAGAGTCTATAGGTTTATTTAATGAATATCTGATAGATAGTCTATGGTTTATTTAATGAATACATATAAATAATTCACATGGGTATTTTTATAGAAGTTAATTTTACACATCTTTAAATCACATTTTATCTATTTAAAACTAATCCATGCAGATTTTTTAATTAAATTTTTTAAAATTAACAAATATACAAAAACTTTTAACAAGTATATTTTCTTCCTTTCTTTATTGCTTCTGAATTCATATTTACATTTTAAATTCTGATCTCTCTCTGTCTCTTTCTCTTTCTCTCTCTCTCTCTCCCTCCCTCCCTCCTTTCTTCCCTTAGTCTTTCTTAGTCTTTCTCTCTCCCTTGCTCCATCATACTCACAGAAACACACAATTTTATTGTAATTATTAAGATTGACATTAATGCTTTAAGCATTACAACTGTATCACTTCATCAACTTTCTTCTTTAAAACATCTCTGACTATACATTGTAATTTATAGTTTTTACCTTTCTCTTACCTCTGTACCAATAACTCTGTAACAACCCTCCACCTCCCCACTCCCCCTATAACTGTAGAAGATTGTAAGCATCACTCCATGGTGCCAGACCCAGCAACTTAGGCAGGCTCTTAGCTAAAAATAAACTCACATTTAACATTCTGCTAAAGATGAGACATTTTTTATTTCACCGTTTTTTCATTTTTATTGTTTTTTTATTTACTTACATTTCAAATGTTATCCCTCTTCCCAGTTTCCCCTTCACAAGCCCCCATTCACTCCTCCCTCCCCCTGCCTCTATGAGGGTGCTTCCCCACCCACCCATCCATTCCTGCCTCAGCAACTTAGCATTCCCTTATCCTGGATCATCACCCCACCACAGGGCCAAGGGGCTACCGTCCCAGTGATTCCAGATAAAGCAATATTCAGCTACATATCCAGCTGTATCCATAGGTCCCCAGTTTGAACTCTTTGGTTGGTGGTTTAGACTTTCTTAAAGATTCAATTAATGGATGCCTTGGCTGTTTTAGAATTCTAGGTTAAAAATAATTTTCTGTCCAAGTTTTTAATGTGCAAGCTTTTCTTGGCTCTAAGTTTCCACTTCTGTTTTTGAAACATTTTCTCTTCTTTAGAATCATATGAGACTGTAAAATACGATTCTGTATATATAAATTAATATTCTTGCTAATTCTCAATTATATCACATAAGTATATACTAGAGAGGAGCCTGTTAGAAAAGTCAGTCAAAACATGTGTAATTTTAATTGACTCAAATAGAATTTAGGTCCGGAGTGAACAAGGTGAGTCAAAAATGTGGGGAAGCATTAATTTATCACTGGAAAATATAAAATAGGAGGTAGTTTTCAATGCAATTATAGGTTAGTTAATATTAGACTTAGTAAGGTAGCAGAGCCACATGGCCAGTCATAGGCTCTGTTAGAAAACAAGACACATACATGTTTCTACTTTATAACACATTCCATTGGTGGAGGCATCAAAATGTTGTGCTGCTGTAGCTCTCAAATTCAAGAGGAAAAGGAAGAAGTGAGGCCAGGCATGCCTTGATATTACTTCTAAATTCAGGATTTTCTCTTCTCTAAGATACGAGTACACGACAAAGCAGGAAAAATCTGCAATTTTCCATTAGGTATTATCATGTCATGTCTGTGTCAACTTCCCAGGACAATAGACTATCTACAACTTAACAACTTAAAGAAGCAAAATGTATTGTGTACCTTAGGAAGCTGGAGCTCTGAAACTAAGGTCTTTAGGTCTACACTCCTACTATGGTTTGAATTTGTACCATACTGGTAACTCTATCTTTAGAAAACTATTCAACATTTGGTTCTTAAGAGAGTGGCTAAGCCATTAGCTTTCACCCTCACAAATTCATTAACCTGATTATGGAAGGTTCAGTTCATTTGCAATGGATGGATTCCTAATAAGAGAACAAATCTGTTCAGTGTCCTTATAGAAGACCTTCCCAACACCTCTACCTTGGGATGTGGAATGATTAATTTTTTGTTCAATTGATTAGATTGAGTCATACTTAAGAGATTACTAATGGGCCCTTCTAAGTGTGTCTATTAGAATGCACACAGACAGTTAGAATTAGAGATAACAATTTCAAGGAGAATATTTACCCCAAATGTGAATATCATCAACTGGCCTAAGGCTTGAAAGAAATGAAGGGAGGGAAGAGGGAAGTGATGTATACATGGAAACTGGGTTTTTCTCAGCAAGTGCAACTGTCTCTCTTCATTGCCTGTGAGTATCAGATCCTAGCTACCTCTGCCTTCCAATGTGATTTTTATACCCATAGCTCCACAGGGATGCTGTTTCAGGCAAAGGCTGCATCTTGTGTCTCTGGCGCTGAGGTTTCCATCTTGTTGGATCGGGAAATTCATATCCTCTGGTTCAGCAATATGAAGAAGGCCTTTATTGGATTTCTATAGTAAACACCGTGTGACCATGTCTAATTTTCTTGTGTAATTGCATAACTACATACACATATATTTGTATATATGATCAGGTTCCTCTTGGACACATGATACTTAAGAGATTTTTCTTTCTATTGTGATTATTCTTCACTATCTCATTCCTGAGATGTGAAAACTATTTATAGAAGAAATATGAAAAAGTTTAGCAGGGCAAATTTCATGACGCTTAGACTGCTGCAAGTGGAGCTTGTAGATTATTCTGAGGATAGATCATCAGGACATCAAAGACTCTGCTCATGACACATCTGATAGAAATGAGGACTCTATTGGAAACTAGAGAGAGGCTGTCCATGCCACATTCTAGAGGAGAGTGTGTAACCACTTTGTCCAGGCCTTGATATATTGTGCCTGGCTGAGTTAAAATGAACAGAGTGGGGCCTGGACAGATGGATCAGTAGTTAAAAGCACGTGTTGCTTTTGCAGAGGACCCAGGTTTGATTACCAGCATCCATATGTTGGCTCACGTTTTTTCTGTAACTATAACGCCAGGGAATCCAAAATTCTGGCCTCTGTGGGCACTGCATACACATGGGGGAAAGGCATATATACAGGAGATGCACACATACACTTGTGATAATGATAACACACTTAGCTTGAGTGAGGCTTTCAGCTAAGTCTCCAGAACTAGACAGACAGACAGACGGACAGACAGAACTGATAGCAGAGAAGATATCTCAATGCCTGGCTGGTTGCATTTAGCTAGATATGCAATAAGAGTTATGAGGGAAAAGCAGAACAGAAAAATGTAGTTTGGCCACAAATAAAGCATACTTAAAGTTGGGAACTGGGGATGAAGGGATTGTTTGGTGATTAAGAGCACATACTGCTCTTCCAGAAGGCAGCAATTCTGTTCCCAGAAACCTTGTCTGGCAAATCACAACCACCTGTAAGTTCAGTTCAGGGGATCCAATACCATCTTCTGTCCTCCTTATTCATCTGCACTCATATGCACATACAAAGAAACAGACATATGTACACATACTTAGAAAATTAGAAATAAAATAAATCTTAAATTTAGAAACAAGGGTTGTGTAGTTGCTAAAAAACTTGGTGCTCTAAGACAATGGTAAATGCATTGTACTGGAATAAAAGGGATGCCTTGAGGCCATTTGAGAGGACTTCAGGCCCAAATTACAGAGAATTTAGAGGCATTGTACCAAGTCATTTGAAGCTTTTTACTTTGAGAAAAGAGTCCCAGCACGTCCCACTTCCCCAGGATTGTCTACAGAAATCTCTTTTGATATTTAGCTTTACAAGCGGAGCTACTGTACCCATAATCCAATGGTACCAGGCAGATGATTGAGCCTGTGGCAGACCTTGGCATCCAATACATGCTGTCAATTTTCCAAGTGTGTAAAATAGACGAGTTACTGAGTAGTAGAGGTTTCTATCCAGATTTTAAAGGAAAAGTAAAAAAAATCTTAGCAATGTGTTCCAGAGCTGGAGTCAACTGTGAACTACCTGTGATGCTGGGAATTGTAAAATGAATCCAGTACCTCTGTGAGGATCCTGGAATGTTGTTGGCATCAGCAACATGGGATGTCTTTCAACTAAATCACATGTAGTAAGCTAAGACAACCATGAAGCAGGAGGGACGCTATAAGAGCTGAATCTACCAAGGCTACAGGGATGGGCTGCCCAAACCACTTGAAAAGTCACCCTTCCATCCTGTGCATTGAATGTAAACCATGGAGCTAAAGAATTTAATGTTTATATTATTTAGTTTAGGACATGCTTTTATACTTGTGAAAAATATTAGTTTTTATGTGTGTCAGCAGATTCCTGCAAATGCCAGAAGAGGATACTGATTACCCTAAGCAGATGTTATAGGTAGTTGTGAGCTTCCTTAATGTGGGTGGGTGCTGTGGATGGAACTTGGGTCTTTTGGAAGAGCAGAAAGCACTCTTAGTCTCAGAGTCATCCCTTTGATCTATCTAGCCATCTATCTAGCAATCTTCCTTCCTTCCTTCCTTCCTTCCTTCCTTCCTTCCTTCCTTCCTTCATTCCTTCTTCCCTCCCTCCCTTCCTTCCTTCCTTTCTTCCTTTCTTTTATATTTTGAGACAGGGTTTCTATGGGTAGCCACTTAATGTACTGGAATTCTTTGATGTAAACCAGGCTGACCTTGAACTCAGAGATTCACCTGCGTCTGCCTTCCAAGTGCTGCTTTTTCTTTTTATGTCCATTTTAGAATCTAAATGTTTATCCTTTGCTATTGTATATTGATATTTTGTAACTTCTTATCAATTTTTGTAGAAGCTCACCTCTGCGATTTTGCATCCAGTGTCAACGGAGGTTTTGAATTTGAATTATTGAATAAATATTAAGATTAATAAACTCTTAAGGATAAAATAGATATATTTTATATTGTAGGATGAAGACGAGCCTTTGAAAAAAGAGAAATGTATGGTTTTGACTCAAATCTATTTATTCAAGGTCCATGTGTTGAAAGTGTAGTCCCAGTGAAGTGTTCGTAGGTAAGAATTTGAGAGGTAACTGGATCGTGATCCAAAAATCAGTGTATTGATTCATCAGTTGATGGCATTGATGAGATTGGTAGTAACTGGGAGGTAAGTTAGAATGATTAGATTACTGGAGGCTGAACTGGTGAGGAGCATCTTGCCCTGCCCTCTTACTCTCCCACTTAAGCTACCACAAGGAGAGCAGCTTTGCCTCAGCATGTCCTTCTGCTCTTATGTTCTTACTCACATCAGGACCACACAATGGGGTCATGCCTCACACCATGATGAAGTGTGATGCAAGTCACACTTTCAGTTTAAACGTTAAGTTTCAAGGACTGTGTATATTCTTCATTCATGTTACTCATTGGATGATTCTTTTATTTTCCTCTGGAATAGGCAGGAAATTTTCTATTAAGGTCTATTGCTATGCACTTAATTTAAGTTTGGACTTGGATAAGAATTATGCACACATTTTTTCAACATTGAATCAACAATATATAAAAATATATTGAGATCCTAATGATTGTTTTAAAGTCATGGCTGCTCTTAAGATCAACAGTGATGCCATTTCTTGTTACAGTTTTGATCCATCATTTAATATGTTGCTACTGTGAAAATACCCATTGTATATAGAGGAGACCCACAGGGGAAAAAATGGGAAGTGTGTCCCTCCCATTCAAATATGTAAGCTTCATTGCCACCTGGCTTTTATTTAGTAAAATTAATTTATTAATTTACTTATTCATTTGGAAATGTTTATTTAGTACTTAATAACTAGACAACACTTGGTTTCTCACATACTAAATTAAATTTGCCAATGCTTTCCCAGAGAACCTATTATTGATGCTCTGTTTCTACAAATAGATTTTACCATCATCTTTCTTCACATTTCATAGGACTCGCTTAAACTGATACATTAATGTTGCCTCACAGATGTCTAGATAAATGTTTACTGTTAATTAAAGAGCTAAATGACACCCCAACCCTGTCCTTTATTTAGGCAAAAAATATCAGCAAAACAAGAAGTTGTTATTAGGTCTTAATGTTGAGCATTCATGTATAGTTATAATTGCATGCGTGCATAGTGATGGATTATGCATCAGTTGTTATTTTCAACAGCATCACTGTGGACAGTACCTTAACTAGTGCCACACTAATTTAGGATTAGAACAGAAGAGGATATTGTAAAGTGGAAAGTAGTTCTGGAGAAAACACTGGGCAGCAGACAGAAACTCATTCCTGGGCTCCATATGGAAACATTTCCTCACCTTTTTATCATAGAAATCGAAGCTGCTGATTTGAGATACCAGCAGAAGAGAGGCAGAAGTCAGTGGCAGAAGCTTGAAAAAAAAAAAAAAAACATTGGTGTTAGGGGTATAGTGTGCTACTGTGTTCCGTTTAATTGTTGGGGCATTTGATCACCATGCTAGGCTACATTTCACTCTCCCCATTGGGTGCCATCCCATGTGACACCAACATGAACAAATCTCAGGGGAGACAAATCTCGGTCTATGATAGGGACCCCAGCCCTTGTTTCTCTGAATGAGAAACCAGCACAGGCTGGGAGGGGGGCTGTGGTTCTCAAACCCCTGGGTGCTCAGACACTGCTGGGAACCTCAAAGAGCTGAGAATAGGAGAGGGGAGATCCAGCTTACCGCAGAGTGAGTGCCAGAGTGCAATGAGGCTTTGTATGACAAACGCTGCCTTCCATTTGGTCCTTGAGTGAGGAGATAGTCTTTGCTTGTCCAAACTGTTTATTCCTGGTGGAAAAGGATGCACAAGACTTACTCAGGATGGACTGGAGATTAAATACCTTTTGCAGGAAGAGATCCTCAAAAGGGAAGTGTATTGGCTAAACCCTCGGGCCTATTTAGATACCTAATTTGCATGGAGACCTAAAGGCTCTGTGCTACAAGACTGGTTGTCATGGTTCTGTACGTAGAATGTCATGGTTCTGTGCTCTAGGACAGGAACCTGGTCAGGAGAAGACTCAAAAGCCTACCGTTCTCAATTATGAGAATTGCCAGGGTTTCTTAATCTGTTCAACCTTACCAGTTTTTTTTTTCTCTCTGGTGACATGGTTCCACTTGCCCCAAAGTACAGCAGCAACATGGAATCAGGCACACCATAGTGTAAATGAAGAATCTGGCTGCCTGCAGCCAAGACTTAATAACCTGCTGCCTGCTAGCTGTGTTAATAGTTATTGTCTGTATCCTCAGATGCAAAACAGTTGCTTATAATGATGTCAGCACTCATAATGTTCATTCCTATAAAGAGAGAGGATGAAAGACCCATATACACTTTTCATTTCATGTAACAATGGAACAAAAGCCTAGAATGGAAGAGCCATTTAACAGCTTTTCCTCAAATGGAAAATTGCCTAAGTACAAGGGATGTCATGGGAAGGTCGTTCTTCAGAATGAGTAAACAGCGATAGTCTTAATGCTGTTTAACACTCAACTCCTGTTGATGTTCATGACCAGCCATCAGAGTTTTAATTTCAACTTAAGTTATAGGAAGGAGAAATTGGGTGGGGTGGGGAGGTCAGACTTCAGCGAGGAACCAATGTATAAGGAGAAGAATCCACAGAGATGTTTGCCAGTCAGGGGACAGTTGCTTCTTAAAGTTACAGTTTCAAGTTCTGAGTCTTATAGTTTGATGAACCTGCTTCACAGTGGAAGGGAGGGGTAGCTGATTCAGTGAGCCTTTGCTCACTCGTAGCCACACCAGAATGTGGTGCCCACTTGCCCAGCTCAAAGGAGAAGCATGGGGTCTTCATATTATGTGGATGTGGTAACTGGGTGACTTCAGTTTTAAATCATCCCATTCCTTCAAAAACTGTTTATTGGTTAATGATGGAGGGAAAGCAGAAACCCACCTAATTGATTATCTTTGAAGTTTTCCTCTGTCTTCCAAAATCATGGTGTGTGTGTGTGTGTGTGTGTGTGTGTGTGTGTGTGTGTGTGTGATCTGCTTGACCTTACCAGTTTTTTTATGTCTGGTGACACGGTTCTACTTGTCACAAAGTACAGCAGCAACATAGAAGCAGGCACACCATAGTGTGTGTGTGTGTGTGTGTGATCATGTGTGTGTGTATGTGTGTGCACGTGCACGCGTGTGCACACGCATGGTTTTATTATGTGACCAGGCTGGTTAGAACTCTACATAACCCAATCTGGCCTCGAGCTGACAATTCTCTCGCCTCAACCTCCTAAGTCTTCAGTGTTTGTATTGCAAGAGTATCTATCACCAAACTACCAATGTTTTCTTCTTTTGGCCTTAAATTTCAGTTACAGGAAGAATTCTATACAAGAATGCCCAGGTAGTGTTCTGAGAATCAGATCAAATCTGCCACAGTGATGGAATGTATTCTTAGTTTGTATTATAAATAAACTGAAGCATGCATTTTTTTTTAAAAAAAAATGCTTCTTGGAAACCATTACTAGAATGATGATACATACATTTTGACCTCTTTCCTTCCATAATAACTAAAATCTTCCTCTCACTTTATCCTAGATTACATATATATTAAATTCGCATTGCCTTTTCTTTATAGGACTTATCATGCAATTACATATCTGAAATGCTCTGCTTGGCCTATTTGCACACATGTAACAACTGAATGAGTAAGTAGGGATGACAGATAAGAACAGAGAGATAAAATAAAATGAAGGCTGCCCAGTAAAATTTAGGTTTGAGATAGAAGATACATAACTTCTCAGCAATGCATGCCAAATATTGCAGGGGACATGCTGGTACTAGTTCTATATCTACCAAGACTAGCATGAGTGAGATCAGTAAGTTTCTTTCCTAGAGACATAGTTGAGACTTAGTAGATTTCATCCATAGTGTATGACTGTGTCCCTTTCAAGTATCTTTCACTCAGTCAGTGAAATTCTCTTCTCTGCCTTTAACTAGAACATTCTCAAGAAGAGTGATATCATCTGAAACTATATCTGTTACTTGTCTATGAATCAAATATTATCCCAGCCCTTGTGTTGACCTTTGTTCTGATTGTTCCTGTCATGAAACAGAGATTGCTAAGAGCTCTATCAACCTCAGTGTAGTCATAGGACAGAAAGATATATTGATACTTATTGCTTTAAAAAAAATGAGTACAAATACAAACTTGAGTGAAACCTGGACAAACTGCATGAAGTGATAAGAGGTAAATCAAAAGTCTAGTGATAGCACATATTTATCTTTTGTATCCTGTGTACAGTTGATACCCATCATTTGCTAAGCATGTAGAATAATGATAAAAATGTTACAAAGTCATATGTGGAAAATTGTTACTGTGCTCAAATAGCTGATGTTCCACGTGGTAGAGACAGAATTCAGGGCTGGTAACAAGGGAGTGGCAGACAAAGTAAAACTGCAACCATCCTGAGGGAGAAGAGATGAGAGCAAGAGTGCATATGCCACTTCATCTATCTATCTATCTATCTATCTATCTATCTATCTATCTATCTATCTATCTATATCTGTGTATACATGTGTAAAAGCTGTAAATGTGGTATATGTGTTCAGGTATATGTGCACAAGTTTGTGTATGTACGTGCCTACCAGAGATAGATTAACATTGGGTATACCCTAGTTATCTCTCTGTTGCTATAGTAAAAGACTGACACAAAACAACTTACAAAAGTGAAGGATTTATTTGACTTACACTTCCAGTTCACAGTCTATCATTAATAGGCAAGAACTCAAGACCAAAGCTTCAAGCAGAAACTGCTGAGTAATACTGACTGATGGCTCTGGTTCATTCACTTATAGGGTTATTCCTAGATAGCGTTATATATAGCACAGGATCACCTGCTAGGGATGGTGTTGCCTACAGTGGGCTGGGCGCTCCTACATTAATTAACAATTGAGGACAATTTTTCACAAGCTTGTCTACAGACTAGTCTAATGTGATACTTCACCAGTGAAGATTCTTTTCTTGGGTGATTCCAGGCTGTGTCAAATTGACAGTTAATGTGAACTAGGAAAGTTTGTTTTCCTCAGTCTCTTCTATATCTTACTGTTTTCAGACAGCCTTTCACTGACCCTATAAAATAGACTAACGGATGAGCTTTGGGGATCTACTTGTCTCTGCCTTCCAGCATTAGAGAGTGTACAGTATTATGTCCAGATTATATATCAGTAATGGGGACCCGAACTTGTGTCTTAATGTACACATGCTTAGCTCTTTATAGACTGAGTCATCTTCCTCATAAAACAAGCATCTTTATTTTTCAGATATATTATGTATGAGGGGCTGGGAGGGAGAGAGAAAAAGAGAGATGGGTATAGTTTGGCATGATTTGTGTGTGTCTGTGTGTATTTGGATGGGTGCATGACATGATACATCTGGAGAGATCAGAAAACAATAGATTGGGAGTCATTTCTCTGTATTCACTTTTACACAAAAGGAATGGAAATCAATCAGGTCATCAACCTTGTGTAGTAAGCTCTTTTGCACACTGAGTCATCTTGTTGCCTTGCCAACACCTAAAACACCTTACAATCAGGAAAAACAAACATTTTTCCAAGTCTTGAAAGCATGGCATGATCTAACAATAGTAATATATGTTAGAGAAAAAATATTCATTGATTTATTCATTCAACTACATATCTTGGGAAAGAGTGAGAAAATGGCTGTAGGTATAAGCAAAAGGCTAGATGAAAACTTTCATTCTATAATGTAAGAAGATACAGAATTTGGAATCTGTCACTAAGGGGTAGGATTTTAGACAAGAATGTGGGAGCCATGTTGAATCATTACAACATAATGAAAGTAAATAATGAAATTTTAGGACTTTAGTTTGTCACATCTTTTTTTTGTTTTTGTTTTTGTTTTTTTTCAGTAAAGCAAACATGATGGAAGGCCAAACTGAAACTATGATGCTAACAGTTTTGTGTGTGCATGCAGGGTAGATGTTCAGTGTTTAAGAGATTTCTCTTTCCCAGTTCCCCACACACCGCACCCGTCTCTCTGTTGTTTCTTTATTCTTTCTCATCTTGCCATTTTCAATCCTTTCTTTCTTTTTCTTCATATTCTTCCATGGACATCATTAATTACTGGACACCTTAAAATGTCTCCTGCTTATACAACATTTAATTTGTTTGTTTAGAGAAAAGATTAACATTTGAACTTGTAAAGGCTATGAGAAGTTCATGGGCTCTCAGTTGGGTGCCTGTGAACTCCTTTACTTAGTAGCCAAGGTAAAATGATAGTGTCTATTTCAATGGTGGGCATACGAAGGAAGGCAAGAAATAGATACGTATATTCTAGCTTAACACATATGAGTCTTCAGTATCTTGAAAGTTTGACTCCACCCCACAAATTTAGATCCTGGGGATAGATCATGACAGTGGGCTAGAAATCAATACATCTGAACTAATGTTCAAAAGGCTGCTAATTCTGAAAGAATAGGTCATAGAAACTTGAATTCAATATTCCTTCTCTTCCTTTCTGCCAAAAGCCCCAAGCTATTGTAGAAAGAACAGATTACATTTAAAAGTCTCTTTTAACTATAAAGGGGATAACCCCAGAATTTCTTCTTCTCAAAATACAACTCCAGGCTGTCTCTGGAGCTTTGAAAAAAATCAAAGATAAATTTTGGCTTGTAAGGGTGCACACATGACTTTGACTGCACATTCCCTTTTCCCAGTGGGTGGTTGGGAAATCCTCACCTTTAAGACAGTGGGGAAATTTAGGAATAAAAGAATTGTTAGGAATTAGCATTAAATAAATGTTTGCAGGACAAACACTCTCTTGCTTACATCTTTACTGATTCTATCCTGTGAAATCTTGACCCTCCCCTCAACCCCCAACCAGGTGCAGTGTGGAATCACTAGTTTAAACAGACGTACCCAGAGTGGGAGGATGAAGTTACCCACCTATCCTTAACATGCCTGCACAGCAAACCCAACTAGGGTCATCTCTGAAACTTCCTGATTCCTGGTGTGCTTGTAAACAAACAAACAAACAAACAAACTGATGAAATGGTCTATCCAAGATCATAGAGTAAGTGGATTTGGGAAGGCATCACTGGAATTACTGAAGACATAGGGTTACAGTATGCAAACACATGTCTATTTGGCTGGAGAGGCTAGGAATGTGCTAAAGACAAGTTGTAAACAACATGGCAATCACTTAATGGACAGGGAAGTTTGCAGAAAAGCTGTTACTTTCCATCTACAAAGCCCATAATGTTTTATTCGGGGGAGTTGAGACTATTTTGACATTAAGAATGGTTCAGAAGTAACTAGATCACTCTGGAAGCTTTGTCTTTCTTTTTTGTCCAACCTAATATTTTTATTGATTATTTGGGAATTTTACATAAAGCACTTGATCACATTTACTTCCCAATCTTCATAGGCCCATTCCTTTTCCCTTGTGACCCCACACTTCCCCACAAAAGAAGAAGAAAAAGAAGAAGAAAAATACCAAGTCCACTTTGTGTTGCCCATACACTCATTGGAGCATGGCCAAAGTGCCCTGTCCCTTTTTAAAAAATGGAGACTTTCTCCACTCCCACCCCTGCCAGAAGCCATCAACTTCAACATGCCTATCACAATTTTGACAAGTTCTCAATGGCTTCCTGTCTAGACTGTTTCTTTTTATGGAGAGCAGTGAGAGTTGGGTGAGGTTGTCACAGAAGTCTTCCATGTCTCTCATTCTCAACTATGAGTCTGTAGTCATCCCTACCACTGCAAAAACATTCCCTTGCCTTTAAAGTTAGCAGCCATTCTCTGTGTCCACTGGTTATTTGTTTTTATTCTCCAGAAAATTATTAATATTTAGTAGCCACTCTAGTAAGAAGTGGGCTTATAAGTACATAGTAATCAAGTCTATGGAGGAGAAAAAGAACCTTGACTTGTAAAGCCTACTTCTTCCTACAATCAAAGTACCACAGATATCTTAGTTATTTTTCTATTGCCATGACAGAACATGATGACCAAGGTAACTTATGAAAGAAAGCACTTAATGTAGGGCTTGTAGTTTTAGTGGCTTACAGTCCATTACCATTATGGCATGGGTCATGGCAGCAGGCAGACAGGCAGGCAAGCATGGCACTGGAGCAGTAGCTGCAAGCTTGCATTTGATTCACAAGCACAAAGCACAGAGAGGGAAAGCTGGGAATGGCATGGGTAGTTGGAAATATCAAAGCTCATCCCCACTGACACATTTTCTAAAACAACATCACATCTCCTAACCCTTCCCAAATTGTCAACCACCTGGAAACCAAGCATTCCAATATTTGAGCCCATGGGGGCCATTCTTGATCAAACCACCAGAGCAGCTAGTTACAAAGGTAGATAAAAAGATAGAACTCATAACCAACCAATACATTTTTATACACTACAGACTGTATGTACACTACTTGGAAATAAACAATCAAAAGGAAATGGGAAATAACAAAATCTAAAAGTATAATAAATCATTAATGTTTATCCTAAAATAAAAAAAGATGTTTATTTTTATTTTCTGTGTATGGTGTTTTGTCTTCATGTTTCTGTGCAACACATGCATACTGAGCAGTGGAAACCAGAAGTTGTTGAGTCCCCTGGGACTGGAATTACAAACAGTTGTGAACTTCCATTTGGGTTCTGAGAATTGAATCAGATCCTGAAGAACAGCCAGAGCTCTTAACTTCTGAGCCATCTCTCTAGCCCCATATTACAAAAAGTGTATTGATTATTATTGTGGGCATGCATGAAGTATAGGTATGAGCACACATGTTTTGCCATGTCACTGGCGGTCACTGGAAAACTTCATTGAGACAGTTATTTCCCTACACCTTTACATGGGCTCTAGGTATTAAATTCAGTTCAGCAGGCTTGCTGACTTGAACATGGACCATAAAATGATGGTAAAAGTTTTACAAGTTAAAGTTTAGTAATGTGCATTTAAAAGCCATTTCTCAAAACTCTGGAAAATTAAATGTTTATTGAAATAAATAGTATGAAACCCTGGCAACAGATTTGCAACCTGCCTCAATGGTTTTTGCTCCCAAATGAAAAAACACACACAGCCTTTATATTTCAATATGCCTTAAACCGCTCAATAGCTGGGCCACTGCCTAACCTCCATGAGGTTAATCTGTGCCCTGTGCCTTGTGCTTGTAAGTTATTACTTACTAATTCTATGTTCTATCTTGGCTGCTCTGGATCCAGACTGCTGCCAGACTGGGACATGCCCTGGGTTGTGCTTTCCTGACTCCTTCAGATGGAAGCCATGCCTCTCTGTCCAACACTCTTTTCAGGCATACCATCTCTTCTCTCTTCCACATTCTCCTGACATCCTGGTTCTTCTCCTTCTCTCTCTCCTCCTGCTCCCAAACCTGAGAATTCTAAAATCCCACCTCTGTCTACCCTGTCCATATATTGACTGTTGGCACCTTTATTTATCAGTCACAACCAATGGTGGGTGTGTGGAGGGCAAGTTCCCAGAAGCTAAGTTCAGACATTCTCATACAAACTTTTTTTTTTTTTTTTTTGGGGGGGGGACATAATTAGCATTCATAATAGAAACAGCTACAGATGTCATAAACCATCACAGGGAGATGCATTTCCACTCACAAAGCTTCTATTCTGCTCAGAGGTTTGTGGTTTCCTTCACTATCAGTCTCTATCCAATACTTCATGCTATTAGCCTGTCAGGCATCCTCAAGTTCAAATCAAAATGGAGTCATGCGTTTCCCCCTCAATCTTTATAGTCTAGAAAGTGTAAAAATTATTTTTAAAACCAACAAGTTCAGAGATATTTCTAGATTTAGTGTATTCCTAAGAATAATTTCATCATTAAAATGTGATGGCTAATGATAGAAACTTCCATATCATATATCAGAAGTGCATAAATATCATATGATGGTAGGATTTTCCATAAGCCTAAAAGTCACTAGAACCATCTAGCTCTGCATGCACCACTCATGCCAGAGTCCAGGTTTTATATTTGAATATCCTTGTCATGATTGCCTTAACAAACAGATTTTTTTTCTGATATGATCTAGATCTGGGTTTATGTTAGACCAAACTCAGTAGTTCAGGAGGCACCTGGGATTTCTTCAGTAAAATAACCCTGCAAATGGTAGATAGTCATTTCCATTATACGGATATGCCACAAATGTCATCAAGGATTTAAACAAATAAAAGGCTCTAATCTCAGATCAGGGCAGGATACTGTGAGGTTACTGAGGTGTGTTGAGATGAGCCTTTCCTTTGAACAAATCTATATTTTTATCTTCACAGGCTACATGAAGCTGTCTTTCTTTAAAGCTTTTCATAAGAAGATATTTAAAAACTGTCCTGTCCAAATTCAAGGAAGACTGAAAACTTACATAATGAAACTTACAGTAACTCTTTCAGCTTTATTCTGCAGTTAAAGTTCTGATGAGAAGCAGGGGCACATTATCACCTATGGTCAGAGAGCAAAGCTGTGTCTTGAAGCTCATTAATTAATTACTTCCTCCCTTCCCTTTCATGTTTGAACAAAGCCAGTCCTGTCAACCTTCTCACAGCAGTCCTATTTGCTTGTCTCTCTCTGTGTAAATATTCCAGTCTCCTTGTAAGCAATTACATGCTGGGGATTTACTGACTGCCCCTCCTCTAAACATAACTTTATTTTGCTCAGTGCAGGAACATTTTGCTTTGGGGACTTCATGGATGGTATCGTGCTGCTATCAAGAAAGCTGGATCATCCCTTGAGATGATTTGAATTTATGTTATCCTTTTGAAGTCTTCAAAACCTGAAGCCTGGTTCTCTGATCCAGGGTGAATTTGTCAGGCAAACAGTGAGGATAGGTGGCCAGCAAATTACTACTAATTAACATGCCATTTAACAAAGCAAGACTTTAGTTGAACATAGACATATCTGAAGCACAGATGTGTGCTTTGGAACTGATTTCCCATTTTGTAGGGTGAGAGATTTGGCTTAGTCTGAGCTCAGTCTCAACTGAGAGCTTGAACAGTTGTATTATGTAAACATTATTAGGAATTGTCATTATGTTAAGCAATATGTGTGATACTGTGAATAAGAACAATGTTTCATTGTTTCAGAATACTCATGTGACGTTGTAAGACAAATTGAAAGGTCTGTAGATTGAACCCTGTACTTCAGTTTGAATGGAATTTAGTGTGTGTGAGTTTTACATGGCTAGATCACAAGATGTGTAATCTCAAATTCCATTTATACTATTTAGTTTTTCCTCTTCCTTTTTTCCTTCCTTCCTTCCTTCCTTCCTTCCTTCCTTCCTTCCTTCCTTCCTTCCTCCTTCTTTCTTCCCTGCTTACTTGTTTGCTTCCTTCCTTTCTCCTACTTTCCATTTCCAAATTACTATAGAAATATAAAGTTATTTTCACAAGCAATTTATAGTTGAAAAGTTAGCGTAAACTTTAAAAAGTGTCTGTAAAGATGGCTCAGCACTTAAAAGCCCTGGCTACATTTCCAGAGGACACTGCTTCAGTTTCTGGCACCTGCATGGCAGCTCATGACCATTTATAACTCTACTTTCCACAGGACTGTTGTCCTCTTCTGACTTCGGACAGCAGAAATGCACAGCTAAACATACATACATGCAGACAAAACACTCATACACATACATTTAAATTGAAGCAATCGTTAAGTGCTCTGATCTTCAGGTTCCTCATTGGCCGATCTAGAATACTCTAATACCAACTTCTCAAAGGTGAAGAGACCAAAGAAAATAATTTAGGCAAGCCTACCCTTATATGAAGAACTCAGTGATTTGCAATTATTATTACATTTGCTAATAGATTTTTCAGAAGGTTAAATAAGAAAAAATTATATAAAGTTGCTTTTAACAATGTTTGGCACATTGAAAGCTCTAAATGCATGGGAGGTATTATATTATTCTTTCTCTTGTTTTAAACCACATCCACTACCTCATCTATATTCATTATATTCACTAAGAATTCATGAGGTGATATTTTAGTATATATTAAGACTGAGGCTCACAGAAAATAAACTACTTGCTCAAGAACATACAAATTACCCTGTCCCCCAAACCCTTAAGAATGAGTATTGAATCACGAGAACGCTGTATCCAATAATGAATTAAATGCAAACTCAGCTCCACTAATCCCATTCTTTTCTTTAGCTGACCAGGCATCTTTGTGTCTTCACAGGGAGCAGAGCATGAGTATCTGCCTTTACAGTCCTTCATAGAGTTCCTGGACACCCATGAACAGGGACTCTGCTGAGGTTGGAGAAAGAGTCAGCAAAAACAAATACACTCTCTGCTTCCAGTGAACTGATTTAATTGCCCAGGGACTGTCCTCAAATTATAATGAGGATTCTGGACAAATCATCTTAATGACAGTGGGATGTTTCACCTGAATAAGAAATAACAGCATTACCAAGTTTGGGGAAAATGGGAATGGTTTAGTTTTAGGAAGTTGCTAATATGGGGACTCCCAGCTGAGAATCGTAGTGAAGGTGGAAGTATTATTTGTCTCAGCAAAAAGAGAGTAAACAAGTATGCAAAGACTGGATAAGTTTTTGTTTGTTTGTTTGTTTTCAAGATAGTGTTTTTCTGTATATCCCTGGCTGTCCTGGAACTCATTTTGTAGACCAGGCTGGCCTCGAATTCAGAAATCCACTTGCCTCTGCCTCCCAAGTGCTGGAATTAAAGGCATGTGCCACTACTGCCTACCTGAATGATGTTTTTAAAAAGCCGATAAAATCATACAATGAGACTGGAGGAAGTCAGACTATAAAATTCTGAGTTTCCTGTTAACTATTTTTCCTCTTTAAAGTGTTGTGAACCTACCTTTTATGGATCACAGTGTACATCTGTCTCACCAATGAAGTCATAAACCTCCATGTCATGGAATTATGGTTGGTGTCCCTGGGAATTGAAGAGCTGAAAGAGGTCAGCAGTGGATGGTGGGGTGTGATATTGAGGTAGCTTTATAAAAAAGAGGAGGCAAGAAAGATTCTTCATTCTGTGTGAGGAATTAGCACAAAGGCTACCACATGCAAGCCAGAAGAGTGGCTTACCAGGAATCTGATAGGCAAGTACCTTGATGTTTGACAATTTCAATGTTGTCAAAAATAAACCTGTTGTTGAAGGTGGCATGTGCATGTGTTTGGTCATATAAATTTGAGCAAACCACTATGCAAATAGCTTAGATTGCTGAGGATGTGATCAAATTTAGGTCTTATAGGATTCAAATTTACTGTGAGAATAATACTGTACTGGAAGGTATTTTATCTTTTAAGGAGGATAGCTCCAGCTACTTTTGCACTTGACCAGAGATAGAATTTTCATATACAGAGAGTTATTTTGTCCAGGTCGAAATCTTTCTTCCATGCTTTGAGTTTTTGTGATCCCAATAATAGAACCAAAAGAAAATTCATGATATGTCACCAGTTCTTTATTAACTAATCAGATATCTGACAGGATCATAATCCAGACTTGTCTCAAAGAGCCTGAAGATACACTATCTTTACCACTAACCATGGGTGTATTAGTTACTTTCTGTTGATGTGATGAGACACATGTCCAAGGTAACCCATACAAGAGTTGATTTGGGTTTAGATTTTCAGAGCTAGCATCCATTGTGGTGGCAGAGCCATGGCAGTAGATGGTTACATTCGGAGGCTGAGAAATCATATTCTCAACCACAGGCAGAGGGCAGAGAGAGTAAACTGGAAGTTGGACAAGGATATGACTACTACACCCGGTCTATACCAGTTAGTGAAGCACTTTCTCTAGCAAGGCTCTGCCTCCTAAAGGTTCCATAACCTCCTCAGACAGCACCCTCAGCTGGGAACCAGATATTCAAACATGTACACTTAGGAGGATATTTCTTATTTCAACCACTGCAATACGAATTTCAACCACTTCATTTGAATTGCTCTTCACATCCATTCACTTAGCCAAGTGTTGTTGAAAATCTATTCTATGCATAATTTTGTAGGCAAAAAAAAAATCTTATTAAAGCTTTCTTCTTTTACAGACCCACCTCTTTGTTAGAGTAAAAATACAATAGCTTTAAAAAAATTAAGATGAATTTGAGATTAGAAATATATCTCATTGCGATTTGGTGCTGTGAGTACCAGAGATGAAGTATTTTATATGATAACCCTTTATTAAGACATTTAAGCAATGGCTGAGGAGAAGAATCCGTGAGTAGAATTCTCACCATGTAAACATGAGGTTATATCACCAACATCATGGAAGAAGTTGGACATGGTAGTACTTATTGCAATGCCAGTATTATGGGGTAAACAAAGGTCTTGCTGGCTGGTTTGTCTAGTGCTGTGGTTCTCAGCTTGAGGGCCATGACACTTTTGGGGCAAATGATCCTTTCACTGGGGTTGCCTAAGACTATCAGAAAATATAGAGATTTTATTATGACTCATAACAGTAGCCAACTTAGAGTTATGAAGTAACAAGAAAAAATAATTTTATTGTTGGGGATCACCACAACATAAGGAAAAACATGAATGTCACAGCATTAGGGAGGTTGAGAACCACTGGTCCAGTGGGATTGGTTAACTCTAGGTTCAATGACAGATCTTTTCTCAAAATATAAGATGAAGAATGATTGAAGACAGAAATGAAGATGTCTGGTTTCCAAATGTACACATAAACATGTATGTGTGTAACTGCACAGATAGGGACATGCACATGCATGCCTATAACACTCTAAAGAGACATTGGAGACAGTATCTGTGATTGTACAAGTAAAACAAATGAACTAAAAGAATCTAACCTCTATTCTTGTATAGATAGAAAAATGGAGTTTGCTAGAAATGATAATAGAACAATGTGGGGGGTAGTTTGGAGTTTGGTATCTCTATGGCCTGTTAGGAATTAAAGCAGGTATTTTAATTGGTGTTATATCTATTAATTTAGAGTTCAGAGAGAAAGTTCACATTGGAGTCCTTGTACCCATCAACCTTATAAGCAGATGAGGTCAAAGGAAGGTGAATGAGGTCAAGGGAAGAGACACAGTGAATGAGTCTTAAGTCTGAGAAATAGTCCATTCAGAAAATGTTTTTTTTTTTTTTTTAAGATAAGCAAATGTAAGAGACTATAGAGAAACAGATAAGGTGATGTTTTCATATTGATAATAGTATAATGAAGGATGGATGTCTTTTGCTTTAAAATCTTACAGGGAACTTGCAAGCCAGGAAAGATAATCCAAGGTTAGCATAATGGTGAAGGAAGATGAGGGTGAAGGGCCACTGTACTGAGGCTTTAGAAATGTATCAAACAGTAGATTTGTTTCTTTCTGTGGTTTTATAACACCGCTTATTCTGAAAACTCCTCAGTAGTTCTCACAAGAATCATTGCATGCCTCCAGAATGAAACAATTAAATATTCAAAGGGGCTCTGTTGGGTGTATGCATTCTCTACCTTTCTCTTATCTATGCCACTCATCCAATTAGCTATGGTTCTCTGCAAGAATGCACTCAGACTGTATGTATCTCTGAGATAAGAAATGTCCATTATGCTTTTACTTTAGCTTACAATGCAAAAGATGCTCATTATGATAAAAAAGATGAAGTTTTAGGTGTAGAATGCTCTTGCCATAGTTCTGCTACCAAAGTCGAGCACATTGAGGTATGGCTTTGAATTCCAAAATGTTCAAGGACAAGAGCCAAGGATGTGGAGTCTAATCATAGGTAAAAGTCTCCTTCTTATATTAGCTATAAGGAAGAACTCCAATAGATGGTGAAAAATAATACCTGCATCTTTACTTTCGAGCTTACATTATCAATTATCTCAGAGGGAGCACACAAGAGTTAGCATCAAACCACTGTGTTCTCAATGGATTCCATCCTCTGCCCTGACTCAGATGTAGTTGCTTTGATTTTGGGAATAGAGTACTTGATTCACAGACAAGCTAATGTTCTAACTCTAAGGTTGGGTAGGTTTCTTGGTCAACAAGTGCTCTTATTTCCTAATCAGTTAAGGAGGATCAAATACCACAAAGCACAGTGAGAAGCTTCACTTAAGAAGTGGATTGTTGAAAGACAACCTCAGAAACAGACTGGGAATTTTAATCAAGCAACCTAGAAGGTAGAGAAATGATAAGAACCACATTGACTACACAGTGTTCTCTAAGCTCTACCTTACCATGTTATGCCCCAAAACTAAGACGCTTCTGTGTGTCATCTTTTGTCCCCTTCAAGATTCCCATTGGCCTGGTGTCCTACTCAATAAAAAGAGCCAGTTTCCAAAAGGATACAAACACTAAGTACAAAGGTTCATTTGCAAATTATAGTGTTGATCTTACTTTGCATAACAATAAAATAGAAATCTGAGATAACACGTGGGTATCAAACCGGTTAGAGAATAGTACTAAACAAAACTTTTTCAATAATCATGGTCATAATTTGTTGTAACATGTCATGCCATCTGTTCTGAGTTACTGTCCTTCCAGCCAAGAACCCACTGTCTGCTTTGGCCCTTTTCAAATGATCATGCCAGCAGGTCTAGTTGATGGTTTACACCCTGAAATAGAAGTGCAGAACAGGACAGAGTATCTGTCTGTGTATCCAGATGTGCTCTACGCTTCATCAATGCTGAATATGGTCTGGGGTCAGGCTAAAGTATTAGAGTTAGGGAAAAACAGAGCAGGGGCTTTATAAACGCAGCCACTAGGGCAGCCCCCACCCAGACTGGGTAAAGATTTCTAGGTGATAACAGTTAGGTGAGAAGTACCTACACACCTGTAAGCAAACCCTAACTTAAATAGGCTCCGCAAGAAAACCTAATAAATTCACTGGTTCCTCAAAGTAAACTCTGGCAGAATTCTGCTACAGTTTTTCCTTGGAACCTTGGAAGAGAAAGTAAATACTTCTTTACATCTCCCCCACAGAAGGAATTTTATTAATACTGTCTCAGTTTTGGGATTGTGGCTTAGGGGATCTCTATAGACTGTGGCTTTAGAGACATTATTGTTGAAGAATTTCTGCTATTTTATTTCATTCTTAGGTATTTACCTTAAGCAAAGGACCCATCCTCTTTTTCTAAGCTTCTGTAGCTCACTCAGCATGCCCAAGCAACTTAAAAGAACACAGAATTTTTTGTCATTTATTTTTAGAATCACATAGCGCTTAGAATAATACATGAATTATAAATGGGGGAGGGGAGGTGTCAAAAAGCTCCTCAAAAAGGTATCTGAGGCCAAACCAAACTAAACAATCGTGTGAACTAGGACATTCTTTACAGAGTATCACTGGGGTAAGCATCAAAGGAAGAGAGACCATGGGATACACCACTGAAGTGGCTGACACTAATTCACCTGAAACTTATCACAGTTAAGAAATTCAGTGCCTTAGCTGAACTAAAAGGAAGAGTAGGGAGGTGGGAGTTAATCAGTCCTTGAGCTTGTAAGCAGTGTATGGCTAGTCCATCATCTCAGAGAAAGAGGAATCCTTCCTGAAAATGATATAATAATCTTCTTTTTATTGGATTAATTTTGCATGCAATTTTTACACACATGGAAACCTACATGTGTTGCTAAAACATTAAATTTTCTCATGCAAAGCATTATGTAGATATAGTAAGAATATTCTAGTAACAGTTTTTGACTCATCTGCTCTTGGTTAGCTAAAATATTTTAACTGTCAACTCAGTAAATCTGTAAAGTATCTTCCAACAAAGGGCCAAGGTTGTCACCATCATTCTGCAGCTATAATCACAGAAAAATAAATCATGGCATCCAAGGTCACACAGAGGCCAGATCCAAGCTTCCTTTAATCTCAATTAAAAATCCATTAATATGGTTACTGTTATTGACCAGCATTTATTTTTTCCTTTTCTTTTTAAAAGGCTACCTTTTGAAAGACTGATTATTTTGTTTACTGTTCTCAGAAGACACCACCAAAAAATGCCAGATCTCCTAAGTTTGAAGTCGTAGATAAAAAATCAATGTGAAATGCATTGATTTATATATACTAACTACAGATAATAGGAAATAAATTTTCTTGTTAAAACATTGTTGTCATAGTATCAAGAAACATGAATGGCTTAGGAATAAATTTAGCAAAGCAGGTGAAATGTCAGTCTGCTAAAAGTAAGGCAGTAGTGAAACTAACTGAAGGAGACACAGATTAATAAAGAGATAACCAGTAAGAATTAAGGCTTCCAAAATGTACAGTACACAAAGCTGTCAACAATTTTAACACAACCTCTCATCATGTTTCCAGTCAGCATCTACAGAAATGGAGGTCCTATAACTTGTTTAGAGCTGCAGATACCCCAATAGACAGAGAGCTCATGAGACAGAAAACAGAGAAGGGTATGTCATGTTCTCCCATTACAAATTAAAGGTCTACTAACAGAAAAAGTATGATATTGTCATTAAAACAAACAAACAAATGAATGAATGAATCACTGCATGTTGGGACTGGAGAGATGGATCAGTGGTCAAGAACACTGGCTGCTCTTCCAGAGGACCTGGGTTCAATTCCCATCACCCACATGACAGCTCACAACTGTCTGTAGCTCTAGTTTCAGGTAATCTGGCACCTTCCAACATACAGTCAGACAAAACATCAAAGCACATTTAAAAAACTTAAACAACAACAAAATACTGCATGTAGCCCAGAACATAGAGGAATGTGTTCCTGAATAGAAGTGTGCTAACATTTGATGAGAAGTAGAAGAAAGGATAAACTCTTCAATAAATATTGTCAGGAAAAGCCTGTAAAGTATTGACAAGCACATTTAAGAATGCAGGCACATACTATAGACAACATGCACAAGAATATTGGACATGGGTTAAAGACTTAATGGATTAAAAGGGGGTTAAAGGCTTGAAACTTTCAAACTCCAGGAGGAATACATGGGATTATTTATTTATTTTTGACCTTGATCTTGTCAATGGTCAATGAGATACTTACTATGAACCAAGACACAGACAAGGAAAACAGAAATAAACACTTGATATTGCATTATCGAATAAAGGAAATATAAAATAAAGGGGTAGCCTACAGATTGGTGGAATAAATTTTTAAAACATCTATTGATGGGGGTTGAACATCTTACCCACATAATGGAATCACATAATAGCAAAAGAAAAAACTGGACAAAGAATCCAAATCGATGTCTTCCAAGGAATATGACCATCAAGTAGATATTATGATGCTCTCATCATCACTGACCACCAAGGTGACATGTTACAAACCACATGAGATAAATTCATGCCAGTTATACCAAATGGCTATTATCAAAAAGAGAAATGATAATAGGTGTTACTGAGGATATGAGAGAAAGAGATCCTTTGTAGGTCAGTGGGATATGTAAGTTTCTGCAGCTATTACAAAAGTAGTACAAACATTAACATTAAAAATAGAACTGCTCTACAAGCTTTGGTCTTATGTACAACCCTGTAATTGTTACACCCATAGATCAATACATCTCTCATTGTATGTCATAGAAGGTTCTGTTTGGTGTAGTTGATGATCAAAAGAAAGACCCGTGACTGGCTGAAATGAAGAGAGAGCGTGGAATGTGCAGCCATAAATGAAACATGAATAATAAACCCCCTTCCTCCTTCCCAAGGCTCAGGGATCAGTGCAGAAGAGGGTGCAGAAAGAGTTAAGAGCCAGAGATTCTGAATAACAAGATAGAAATAGCACCTTCCAGATACTGCACAGCAATAAGCAGCACATATGAGCTTACATCAGGTGTGACCACATGCACAAGCCCCTTGCAAACTCAAGGCAGATCAAATCCCAGCTCTGAGAAAGGAGTGGGTGAAAAGTCCTGTTCCTAGCTAAGGAGATATTGACTATCAATAACCACTATAAAAGGGACAGTCAGTTTACTTTAAGAGTGTTGCTACTGGTGGGTGGAAGTCCACACATTCACAAATATATGAGTAACACAACTTGGACTTGGTGAAAGGAAGAAAAAAATCATCAAACTGAGTGAGGTAAGTAGGAAGGTAGAGGTGGATCTAATCACAGCTGGGGAAAGGAGAAATATGGTCAAAACTCATTGTGCAAAATTCTTAAAGATCTAATAAAATATTATTAAAATATAAAATATAGACTTACTATATAATATACCAATCTCACCTCCAAATCTGCATCCAAATGAGACAAAAAAAAAGTCAGTATCTCAGAGATATCTGAAGCCATATATTCATCTCAACATGGTCATAACATAGAGAGAATCTCTTATAAGCATCACTTGTCAATAAAAATGCTGATGGCCAATGAGCTGAGGTAGGAAATAGGAGGTGGGAAACTGTCAGGAAGAGAGGGGATTCTGGGCAATAGTGAAAGTATAAAAGAGAGATTCAAGAGCCTGCAGGAGATGCACTGAGAAGCCAAATGTAAACCAGGGGTAGCTGAAAGAGGGAGCTGGGACATTTGGAGATTTGAGAGAGCTGCTCAGGAGATACTAACAAAGAAGCAGCTCAGGACTGAAGAGTGGTAAGTAACCAACTAGTAGACATGGAATAGTTGGAATGGTTAAATTAGTTATGAGCTAGTCAGGAAATAACCCAATGTTAAATGTGCTGTGGCCAACACATTTAAAAATAAATAGTCTCAGAGTCATTGCTGTTGTTGAGAACTAAGTAGCTGGGAGGAAAAAAAAAAACAAAATAAAACATATCTGTGTTTTTTTACATCATAAGATGCAAGATAGAGAACTGGCCTAAGTGCCCCTTGTGGGTGAATGGGTAGAGGTCACTTGTGAGAAAGTAAAGGATGCAGGTCACACTGTGTTTAGTGTGCAAAACCAGACAGAGAATGCACATGGAGCATGGACTCACATCTGGAACCAGTCAGATCAGACGCATTAATGCTGAGCTCAGAACTTTGGGGAAAAGAGAAGAAATTTGTTCAAAAGAAAGAGTTTTCTCGTTAGACAGTGAGGAGATTATGTAAATCTAAAGTACTTCAGGGTTGCTGAGGGTGAGTCCTCTGTTGTATAATTGAGATTTGATTAGTTGTCTTTTACCTTTTTAATATTCTTTTGAAAATTGGGGTCTCACTATGTAGCCAGGCCTCTCACTCACAGTAATTTTCTTGTGTCACCCTGTGGAGCAGCTTCGGTTATAGCACCTGCCACCAAGGATTTGTAATGCACACCCAGAAATGTACAGTCTCACACAATGCAGATAACTTAGCCATATCAACTTAGGTGACTATATAACATATAATATCATAGATATTGTATATATCCGTAAATAATAGTTCACCATTCTATTTTTTACAATGCACCTTCATATGTCACTCAGATTTCTGTGTGCTTAAACTAAATGTTCCTAGTTGTGATTCTCAGATTTACCTAAAATTTGTGTATGGAAATATCTGCCGTTGTACCAGTTTGGAATCAGAAGCAAATCTGAATCAGAAGCTTTACTAGGATAAAGTCTTGAAAGAGGCTTGGAGCCTTGGTTCTCTTGTTCGTAATGAGAGATAGCACCTCTGCTGCAGAGTTGTTATGGGGCTATTAGCTTATGGGAAGAGATGTTCTCAGTGATCTTTAGTGTTTTCCACTGCTCACAGCTTATATAAGCCATTGTCTATTGTGACCTTTACTCTTCCTCAACGCTTTGCCTCAACACTTTTGGGGCTAAGTGCTCTGGTCAAAAGAGAGAGTGGGGCTGCAGGGGCAAGCGACGCGAAGAATGGAGACAAGACAGGGTGTGATCAAGTCTCTTCTTTATCAAGTCTCTCTTTTGAAGGGAATTCTGAGGTATTTATATACACAAGCAGGAGAACACAGGTGAAAACACTTTACCACATGCACCATACAGCTGAGGTCACTAAACAGCAAAACAAGCTAAGTGGGATAAACAATATATTTATCAGAGTGTGCTTCAGCTGTTATAGGCTTTTGAAAACCAAGTCTTTCATCAGGGTATATGGTTCCAGATGGCTGCAAAGTTGATCTAGCCGCTTTCTACTAAAGTTGGCTCCCAACAGGTCCCCCTTTTTAAATTTTTTTCAAAAGGGAAGGCTGGGAAAACTTACAGAAACCGTTCCTGTCAGAGTCCCCTACTTCCAGCCTGTAATATCGGACCTGTATGGGTTTACCAAAGCCATCAGTTTGTTGAACAGCATGAACCCGAGAGACAAGAGACTTAATATCTAAACTGTTGATATAAAAGCAACACTCTTTAAGGCAACACACAACTTCCCCTGTTGGAGAAGTAAAAGGTCTAAGCCTTGTACCCACAAATTTTCAATAGAAGAAATTATACCAATGAAATCCTTGAATTTTGCATCAGCTTAATAACAATTATACAGATTAAGACAGCCTAATATTAACCACCTCAGTCCCCAAGTCCAGGGAATTGGGGTGCTGACTCCTCATTAACTTCTTCAAGCTGAACATGGGCATTGACTTTTAGAAGAGGAATGAGGGGAAGGGTAAATTGATAAGCATCTGAAGTCTGTCTTAACTGCATCCAGCTGGAAGTCCAGGGCATCAGTGAACATGCAGGTGATAAGAAGATTCATTCACCAAGGCTGTGTATTCTGTAATATACAAATTTCAAAACAAATTTTAGTATCAAGATAGTTTTGATTCTCTGAAATCTAGTCATCTGGAGGCCTACCTCTGTCATGTCTGATCCATATAATTCTGGAAGACATAACTACTACCTTAATGACCTCATCAGAAAACTCATAGAAAAACCTTTTTTTCCAAATTAGCCTTTCCTTAAGCCAGTAACCAGAAAAACCTTTACATTGAGTTTTTAATCCAGAAAAATATAACTATATAACTCAGAATCACACCCATTTTGTAAGTTAAATCAATTAACATTATCCTTCTGCTTAGCTGTCTAGAGCAGCCTTCTATTTATTCCTCGAGTCTTTAAAGCCTTTTTCATCTGTTTTTACTCACTTATTTCTTGCCCCATTTTTGTTACTATAACCTTTATTTATTTATCTGTTTGGCTCTCTTGACTCAGAGCAGCCTGCAATTTACTCCTTGCATCTTTAAATCCTTTTTCATCTGTTTCTATTTACTTATTTCTTGCCCCGTTTTTGTTACTATAACCTTTATCTATCTGTTTGGCTCTCTTGACTCAGAGCAGCCTGCAATTTACTCCTTGCATCTTTAAAACCTTTTTCATCTGTTTCTGCTTATTTTTTGCCCCATTTTTGTTACTATGCAATCACCTTTGTTTTACTTCCAAATTCAGCCAGCTCCATCAGTCCATTGGTTCTCCAGCGCAGGGTGTCTTCCACTGTATCCCGCTTACTAGAGCCCCACGTAGGGCTCCACAATATTGTGACCTTTACTCTTCCTCAGCGCTTTGCCTCAATGCTTTTGGGGCTAAGTGCTCTGGTCAAAAGAGAGAGTGGGGCTGCAGGGGCAAGCGATGCGAAGAAGGGAGACAAGACAGGGTGTGATCAAGTCTCTTCTTTATCAAGTCTCTCTTTTGAAGGGAATTCGGAGGTATTTATATACACAAGCAGGAGAACACAGGTGAAAACACTTTACCACATGCACGATACAGCTGAGGTCACTAAACAGCAAAACAAGCTAAGTGGGATAAACAATATATTTATCAGAGTGTGCTTCAGCTGTTATAGGCTTTTGAAAACCAAGTCTTTCATCAGGGTATATGGTTCCAGAGGGCTGCAAAGTTGATCTAGCCGCTTTCTACTAAAGTCAGCTCCCAACAATTGTCCTGTGTAGGAGATGCTCGTGATGACTCTTCTCCATTGAGTAGTGGTTCAATGAATGTCAGCTAGATGAAGGATCTACTTTCCTTTGCACATGAACAAGGGTGGGTGATGTGACTCTAACTCACAGGCACAGAATGAGGCACCAAAAACCTGGTTAACACTCCTACACTCCAATGCCTCAGACCCAAGAGCTGGTCATGTCACAGACAGCACTCAGAGCTGGGAAGACCACTGTGGCCCTTCTCAGAGTATATGTATTCCTATATCTGAGCCGACTCTTTGTTTCCAAGCTAAAGACTATACAACCACCTGTTTTACACGTCTCACATCTTACATCTTGAAAGGGGATGTGTGCTGAATTTTCTGTCAGAAAAAAATAAAGATAACCTAATTTCTACAGAGAAAAACATAAAAAAATAAATTTTCTTACAATAAATTTAAAATATGTGCCCTATGTGTTCACTATGCAGGGAGATTAGGTACAAATGATTTTTTTATTATTATTATTACAGATCCTCTAGTGAAAATATGGAGTCGCTCACTCTCTTGGAGATGTAAACTGCAGATATTAAGAAGAATGGGTTGAGTCTGAGTCCTGCACTGAGGTGAAGGTGAGCAACAGCCCCCACCCAACTCCACACTTGAAGCTTTATTATTTCAGTCACACAGTCCTTAGCTCCCAACTGAACACTATTGGTTACAAGGCGTCGATGCTTCTCACCTGCCAAGTTTACATTTTGATCTAGATGTTAATTGGATTTTTAGAAGTTTCAATTTTACCTCAGACATTTGAATCAAAGTACTTTTCTCTCTTCATTTATTTGGAATAGGTCTTCAGGGCTTCCTTACCACACGATGTAATTGCAATAGAGCAGCCACAGGTAGTCCATGTGCAGTTGTACCAGATAAATAGCTACTCCATGATTCCTGCAAGATACCCCCATTAGTCAGATGCTGATTTCCCTAATATAAGAGGGATTTGGTACTTGGGTTGTCAACTGTAATTAAAGGTTCTGCATTTCAGAATGATGGAGCCTGGGGAGAGAAATGTTCCTATGTTTACTCAGAAGTCAGTATGGCCCAATTGTTCTGGGCACTTAGCATACATAATCTTACTGGATATTGTAAGCTAAATACTATTATCATAATGTCATATTTGCAAGGTGTATGTGTGTGTGTCAAATTTATGCCTCAAATTTACTATGCCTCAAATTTACTATGTATCTTAGAATGACCTTTGACCTCTGAACCCCTGTCCACACCTCTTGATTTCTGGACTTAAAGGGGCATGTCAGTGTATCCAATTTATACAGTACAGTGATAAAATTGGAGCTTCATGTAGACCAAACAATTCCTTTATCAACTGAGCTATAAAGAAGCTCTACATGATTAAATATCAAATTCAAAGGGTGAGTTTGTTTTCCTGGATTTGCACCTATTTATCCTAAGTTTTAAACGACTTAGCCTAACTCAAAAGTTCTATTCTTACTGCTACACCAGAATAAAGCTTGGTCTGATGAATTTTGGTTATTGGGTGTGTTTACTACCTCAGGAATACCCTGAAATAGCTGGAATGAACATCAGTTTTTCTCAGCTTTCAGAAGGCATGAGTTGGACCATAGTGTGGTCAGTACTGACTGGGTTGATGACCGGGGGTTCCAGTCTTCCTGTTGCTCACAGAGTTTGACAGATCTCTATCCCATTCGTTCCTCTTCTCATTCCATGGGAAAGTGCAACCCTTTATCTCTATGGACTTTCCCATTGCAGTTTTCTCCCTAGAACTGTATTAAGCATGACCTTTATTTATTTATTCATTTATTTATTCATATATTTATTTATTTATATATTTATTTATTTATATGTATTAAGCATGGCTTTTGTGAGCCACTTCATTCACTCAAATGTCTTGACATTTCCTCTGTGTAATAGTAAATGCTGACAATTTCTCCTTTTCATTTGTGCATAGTATTTTTATACTTTTTACTTATTTATTATCAGTGAGTGGATATTTACCAGGGGAAAAAGTGCAAGATACAAAATTTGTGCTTTAACTGAAAGATGCATCCACCTTTTCAAAAGGCAAAATGATGGCAAAGCTTGTGTCCTATAGTTGATTAGACGAAGTCATTAACAAAAAATGTCTGCATTTAGCTGTATTCTTTCATGAATTGCTTTACAAAATTTAATCAGAGTCTGATATGGTCATTTCCTCTCTTATGTTTCTTGGTTGAAGTAAAAAGTTATCTTTATTTAATATTAATATAAAATAATTAGGGAAGTAAAACATGGAAATAAATGAGCCTGGTTTCTGCTGCTCATCACATATTCATTAATTCTTAGAACTCTTAATGTGTCCTTTCTAGATGTCAGAAAGCTGCTGAGTGAGTAAGTGTTCTTGCTGTCATCTGTAAGGCATGCTACCTGAGACTGTGCATCCAGCATAAATAGACTCTCAGAACAGAACTAACTAATCATCAGAGCTAACACCTTTCTGAAAACAGTCCAGATGTCCATCAACAATGCAATGAAAAAATAAAACATGCTATGTCCATACAAGCATACTAAGGTGTGAGACATGTGCAGTGTGGAAGGAAATTATGGTGAATGTGCTAAATAAAGACAGCTAGAAAAGAAACACAATCTGCATCGCCCCATTTACATTAACTTCTGGAAGATGTCACATAGTTTAAAATGACACAACACCAATCAATGACTAATTGGTCTAAACAAGAGAAATCAAGCTGGAAAGAAAACCACCTGTGAAAATAATTACTGTTTCTATCTTGATTATGGCCACTGTTTCAGGAGAGTGTATACATGTTAAATTTTTAAATGTTCACATGCACATGTACTTTTCTGTATTATAATTACATCTCTAGAAAGTTGGTGTAAGCATATCATGGCTGCTAATGACCTTTATCTAGAAAACATAAAATAAAGTGTGAGTACTAGAAATAATGACAAAAAGCACTCAGCAACTCTAATAGTGTGTTTAGTATTAGGTATCAAGGTTCCATTCTAGTGGCTATGAGGACAGAACCATTTTAGTTCTGTGTAGTGCCTTCTTTGGGGTCACCTGGTAGTAGCTAGAACTTATATTTGGACCTAAACTTTTAGCCATAACTGGTCAAACACCACATATGCATTGATGGAATTCCTACATGGGGAGGGTGGACTGTAACTCGATAATCAGATCTGCTTACTGTCCTGAAGAGGTAAAGCTACCAAACTCATCCAAGCTGAGAAGAGTCCTAGTGTGATATTATGATTAGACAATATGTGAGCACTCTGGTGTAGGAACCATTCAGTTGATGCTGATCTTTTGTGGACAGCCTGAAGCTGCAAGGTGTCTATTGAAATTCCCATTGTCAAAAAATTCTCACAAAGCAAACAAAAGAGTAAACATTAGTTCCAAATTCTATAGTTTGATCTGTTTTGAGCTGCATAATGGTGAACATAATATTCAAGAGCGGAGAGTATGTAAAAACCAGAGAGTTTTATCAGACACTGGAGAATGCAAATGCAATTATTGAAGCCAAAGACAGCACTGAAAACCATGCTGCTTATGAGACAGAAACTGAACAGCAGCTGTCAGTTATGTACTGACTCTAATCAGCTACAGTTTCCCAGTTACCTGTCATTTATTAACAATATAGCAAAAAAAAAATCCTAGATATGGCCCATTATAAAAATAATTGGTGTCTTGGTATTGGGCACACCAGGAGATCCAGTCTATTGTATGATATCTGCTTCCGGAATGAGGACATCTAATTCAGAACCTTTTCTCTCATTTTCCATTCAGTAGCTGTGTATTAGTAAAATCCTGTCTCTGACATTTCAGTATTCTAAAGCTCATGCTGCCTTCATAACCTTAATTCTATTTTAGAATCACATTAATTTAAAACCATGTCTCATAGCCTCTCATTTCAATCTCCTTCAATGCTATTTTTATACCCTCCCCCAATCATCTTATTTTGCATCATACCTAGCTGTGAGCCCATTCCACTGGGCAGAAGCATTGGCCCTATAATACTATCTTGTGTGAGTTCATTGCTGTTCCCCAGGCAACAGTACCTCTGAGAGTTTCAACTTAATTATGTCATGTCCAGCATTGTGTGAGCTTGGCAAAGCTAAGCAGAAATCTGTACTATGCAGTAGAGGTCAGGGTGTTCAGTGTGTCCACATGCATCTTGCAGAGAGTAATTTTCTCTCATTGCTGGCTCTGAGTCTTCTAATTGTATCTCACTGATGGAAATCAAATATGCTTCCTCTTGCAACTGGCTCCAAAGGGAATTAAAAATAAAACTCACATCAGGCAAAAAGATACTAAGAACGAAAACTATTATTCAGGATTTCTGAAGCCTTTGGTTTTGGTTTCCATTTGTTTTGGTAATTGGAAGGTGGAACAGATGGTGACCGTCTCATTGAGTATGTTATGCCCATTGTAGCAGACCATGTTCTTTACAAGAAAGGATGCATTAGGCGACACCAATGCTTTCTGAAGCACGTGGAACTCAATGGGATGGATGATTATGCAGAGGGTGGGTGGGGCTGACACAGACTCACCAGTGGGACAGTACTTCTGACAGCTGTTGCAATCCAGATGAGGAAAAGTGCACCATAAAAGTGGTGAGCTGTGTTTGACTAGATTTTTAATAACAAGAAAAAAATCCCAGGAAGTTCTTCCATAAGGCTAATGTCTTTCTATTTCTAGCCCTGCCTGAGGACCAAGAAGACAATGTATAAACTATGTGCATGTTATGTAATTTGCAAGGAGGAAGTTAGAGCATAGATCTCACAAAAGATGAGAGTGTATGTGACCATTGTCAGTATCAGGCAGGATGTAGCTGCTGAGACAACCCAGCTTTTATAGCTTATCACCTGGCTGTAAAACTCCTCTTCAATTATTTCAGTGATGGCTGTAACTTAAAATGAAAGTGGCATAACAAATCAAATGCCTTACACAAGTGGAAACCAAGGCATGATAAATATTGTGTTTGTGCAGCTCTCTCATAATGAGAGTCCCAGAGAGACTTAAGCACTTTTGAGTTCTCCTTGATGATATGGCATCTTTTCAATGTGTGTGTTTTAAATTTGCAACAGTCAAGCCGTTGTGTTTTTCTTTCTAAGCATTTGGCATTAAATTGGAATGAGCAGAAAAAGAAGAGAGGTTGAAGCAAGATTTATACTAAAGAAACACTGCCGTTTTAGTGGGTTGGGGGTGGAGACCTTATGAGTAGGGATGATACAATACAATTGCAGAGCACTTGCCAGTGCATCAAGTCCTGACTTAAATCTGAGCAGTAGAGAGAGGGATAGAAAGGAGGAAGGGATATAGGAAAGATGAGGGCAAAGGAAAGAGAGAGGTGTGGAGAAGAGGGGAGGTGAGAGGGAGAGAGAGGTTAGAGGGAGGGAGAGAGAGGGAAAGAGAGGGAGAGAAAGACAAGGACTGAGGGAAGGAGAGATAAAGAAATATGCTGTTTGAAAAGCCAATGCAAAAGAGATATCTCTACCAATCGCTTCACTGAGTATATGTTTTATTAAATATAAATTATTCTGAATAATATTTTTATACTAGATTCATGGCTCGTTCCCATGTAATTCCCATGTATAGCAGATGGTCCCTGCACTTGATGCTCTTATCACAGTTAGAAAGTTCCTGATACAGAAGACAGAAGAAACACAGCATATTTAGGTTCATGACATCAAAGCTAAAATACTAGTCTCAGCCCATGTATGTGGACAGAAAGTCTTGGTAGCTGGAAATGAATGGGAGAGGAGGTTGTTCATGTCAAGGCTCACAGGAAGTATGTATCAGAGACACAAAGGGGATCAGGGATAAAACAGCTCCCCACCCCTCCCCCAGTGATATCACCCCAAGAATCTACTTCCTCCACCAAATTTTTTCAGAACCTCACAAACTTGTGTCATTGGCTGGGAAACCATATCCAATTCCCTATAGAAAGTTAATGTGTATATATTATAAAATAGTCTATGATTATCAGATAGAAGATCCCAAACAGTAAAAACAGCAAGCTATATAATAAAAACAGATTCATCCACATGAACTTTTTATCCTATTTTTCCTGTTTTGTTCTGTGCAACATTCTCAAAAACATTTAAAAATTACCAAAAGGTGTGCTTTTGTAAGCTTCATTTTCTGATCAGGTTATAACTTACACTTTGTAGATGAATTGCGCCATAATACCATATTAGTTCAATGCTATCAAAATGTTAAATGTCCTTAATAGTTTTGAACATTCAGAGTGTATCTAAATGTTGGGATAATACAAACACTCAGATGGAAAAGGCTGCATATAGGATTATTTTATATTAAATTATTTATGTAGAAAACTTTTCTGATATAGACGGGAAATTGGTAAGAGTTGTGCCATTCATAGGCCATTAGCCATTTATGAAAGTGGTAATGGATATTACAAGGCTTTTTAAATGTTTGCTAATTTTATGGGCAAAATAGGAATCTCGTTTTAATTTGCATTTCTTGGATTATGAGGAGGCTAAATACTTTTCATTTGTTGTTCTAGTTCCACTCTGTGGATTGTCTAGGCCATTTATGGACTTGTAATTACAGGCTTTCAATTCCACCCCTTTTATGCATGTCCTCAACCATGATGCACCACACTCACACTTGGTTTGCATTTTTAATTTGTTTTTGTTCATTTTTACTTTGGTCTTTTTTCGGAGAAAAGTTTTAGCTTGTGTGTGGATACATTCTAGTCTTTCCTACCTCTGTATGCAGTGCCTCTTCAGCTTAGAAAGCCACTAACCACACCTATTTTCAGAAACTTAGAAGTTAGAAAAAATAGGCTATATTCTTGCACACCTAATCCTTCAATGCAGCCAAATAGTGTTTTCTATAATAAGCTGTGGAAATTAAAATTGATTAATTCTTCTAAAAAATTTAAGCTAGTATTTTATAGTCACTAGCTACTAAACATTGTCTTTTTGCCACTACACAAAAATGTTTTTATTACACACAGACATACACATATACATAGATACACAGATACACAGATACACACACACACACACACACACACACACACACACACACACCACAGGCACATATTATAAAGGTCATTGGTTTCTGTTACCCTAACAAGTGATTATCATTGTATCTTCTGTCAGAGTGCTCTGTCTGCAGTCAGCTCAGCTGCTGTCTCAGTGCATACAGAAGAGGTCAGTAGTTTCCCTTGAAGTCTGCCAGTTGAAAGGCCACTACCTACCAACTTGGTCATTCTTTTAATTCTTATTCTTCCATATCTGTTCCTCCTATCCCCCCTCCCATTTTCATCAGCACTTGTCTCAAAGATAACATTACATTTTCCAAATGAACCCTCTAAGCCAACACATCCCAGGGATTAGAAGTTTCCAATGTAGACTAAGCCTCATCATTAAGGAAGAACCACAGTGGTAATTCCTGTCCCTTCTCCCATCAAAGCTAAATGCCACACTTCCGATCACCCTATTGCAGCTAATCCATCAAAGCATGCTCCTTCTAGGCTGACATTCTATATATTTTCAGGCTTCTCTACCTGGATATTAGTTTATTAACAAATTTATTCTCTTGCAGTTCTAGATGTCAGGAATCAGAACTAGGTTTCACTAGGCTCTAGCTCAGGTACTGAGAGAATGCATTCCTTCTAGGCTGTATGAGAGTTTAGTTGGCTGTGCCTAATGGAAGTTTGTACATGACTCTGGGTATCTTGTTTGCTTCTGTTTTGCCTTCCAGTTATGAGGAATTCTGTTATGCCATACATTCCTTTTAATGGGCCATCACAGGTAAATAGTCTTTGGGCCACCTGTTTATGAACTTGAGCACCTGAAGCTGATGGCCTGAACAAACCTTGTTCTTCATTAATCGCTCATAACCTGTGTTTATTGTAGGGATAGAAAACTGACTAACTCTCCCAACCTTAGAGAACTCCACGTTCAGCTGCTTGTTTCTGCTCTCCATTTTCAAAGCAGTTAGTGTGTGGTAGCCTCCATAGAGCTCTCTGGCTTCCCCACCTTCTTCTTTCACTAAGAAGGACTTATATCCTAATGTCAGATTTTCTAGAATAGTCTAGGCAAAGACTTAAGCTCCCTCTACTATGTAAAATAACATACTTTCAGGTTCCAGGACAGAGATGTAAGACAGTCTGTGTGATAATAGGTAAATATGTATTTTGAATGGGATTCTTTCTTTTCTTTTAATGTTTTCCCCCAACTGCTTCTTTCACAATTTTTTCATATACTTCCACAGAAAAGGTAGCCTAAACTAGTGTTTAACTATTTGATGAGAACAGATGGTGTTCACTTTTTACTCTGAATCTTGGCACCTAGAAATTAATTGAATAGATATTCTGTGCTTCCATTCTCTAATTTATAATGCAGTCATAACAATATCTGTCTCATAGAGCTGTAGTGTCTATAAAATCAGTTCACATAGATAGGAAGCAAAAATCACATGAAAGACAGGAAATGCTTAAGAAAAATTAGCTACTGTCATCACCATCAGCATTGCTATTTTATTTGTTCAATAAATGTTTTATGATTCCCAAATTGTACTCAATTTCTTGAAAATAGCTCTAAACCTAGAAGAGACTGGCACCTAAATAAATGAGTGACAGACACAATTTGTTTTTTAAAAAGGCACAAAAATGCAACGTGAATTCTTTTGTAAAAGATGTGACAAAGTCACATGTGAGAATCTGAAATCAGTGATGTGCACTGATCTTTCACATAGAATGACAAACGAGTATCAAGGGATGGAGGAGGTAAATGTCTTTCATTTAGCTGAAAAACAAAAAGCAAATGATCTTTTACCACATTCAGCATTATGCAGTATTGAACTTGAGCAATCACAAAGGCTGCTTATCTGATTGACATTTTAGCAATCTTTGGGTAAGTCGATGGTTTGAATAAGAATGGCCCCATAGACTGATAAATTTGAACCCTTATTCATCAAAAAGTGGCACTACTTAGAAGGATGAAAAGGTGTGAGCTTGCTGAAATAGGTGTGGCCCTATTGGAGGAAGTGTGTCACACAGACAGTGGGCTTTGATGTAACAGAAGCCCAAGCCAGATATGTAGCTCACGCTTCCTGCTGCCTGTGGATCCAGATGTAGAACTCTCAGCTCCCTCTCCAATACCATGTCTGTCTGTATGCCATCATGGTCCCCACCATGCTAAAAATGGACTAAACCTCTGAAACTGTAAGCAAGCCCTAATGAAATGTTTCTTTTATATAAAAAGGGGGTGTGGAGAAGGTGGTGTATACTTGAGTTTTATCCCTTGAAATGATCAGTTCTATCCTATAGGGGCTTACAAAGCAGTAGGTATCCTGGAACTGTGTGAAGAAGTAAAGACAAATGATATAAGGAAAAATACTGTGACTGTTGTTCCAATGAAACAAGTTATATGCCCTCAAATGAAGATCTTAAAAAAAAATAGATACATGTGCAAGTATATATGTGAGATCAGTATGTAGATAATGGATGTGCATTTATACAGATATGTAAAAAAATAACACAAACATATGAACAGGTAGGTAAGTTGGTTATGCACATTCATACATGCAAACCCACAGATAGAGGGAGGGAGGGAGGGAGGGAGTGAAATAGATAGATAGATAGATAGATAGATAGATAGATAGATAGATAGATAATAAGAGATAGGCACATGAAAACTTACTGTAGAAATAATCAGAAAGAGAACTAGGATGCTAAGAGATTTTAATTTTCTTCATTTTAAAAATGTATCCTTTGAGCTGCAGAGATGGTTCATCAGTTAAACTATAGGGCTGAGGACAGACATTTGGATCCCCAGCATCCATGGAAGTATGAGTAGGTATGGCAGAACTGTTTCTAGCTCTAGCCTAAAAAGATGTAGACAGGAAAATTCAGAGTGTGCTGGTTGACTCAGCCTCAGTTAACGATCTGTAACCCCTACATCAATCTTGAGCCTCCAAAACCTTAGTTTCTCATGTGTGCTCACACACACTTAAACATGAGTGCATTGCATTCACATACCATGTTGCCACACATAAAAACAAAAAGGAAATATTTGACATTTGTAGGATATTAGAATAACTCTTTAATACTATGGAATGATAAATCACATTGCCAATAAAGAGATTAAGAGCTTGATTTAGACAGCTTTGCAGCTGACTGATGGAGAATGAAAATAAAATATGGTCATGACTTCCTTGGAAAAGATTTGAACTATAACTTTTTAAAATCTTTCTTTCTGTATAGTCTAGTCATGAGCAGTCCATCTCAGCCCTCTGACCTGCTTCACCCTTTCAAGCACATCTACTATTCATGGGCTCTTAAGTTGTTCTGTACTTTAAATATACTATCATTATAATTTTGCATTTTAATTTTATAATATTTTATATCTCAAAAACCAAGAAAAATAGGTGTGCATGGCAGAATGTCCTTTGTGGCAGCAAGATGTTCAATCATTTTCTTCTAGGTGTGTGTAGAGGCTAAAGAATGGCACCTTCTTTCATATCCTGCTTCATGATGAGAGATGGTAAAAAGCACTATCAGCATTTTATGTAAGAAATTAATTGACATTAACTACCAGTAAATGAGAAGCTAGGATTTGAACTCATCAGCATGTTTGAGATATTAGAGCCTTTTAGACTTTTTTGAAAATTTGTGCTCATGTGCTGACCCGGTGTTAGCTGTGTTTTCCCATTTTAGATAGCATATCATCTCATCTGAGGCAAAATGCTTTGGGAAGAAAGTAATTGTTTAATTTATACTGGTGGATGCTAAAATCCAAACACAGTGGTCAGGCTCTGACAAGAAAACCTTGGCTACATCACCTCATGGGTGATGGCTGACAGTAAAGTTGGGACTCTGTGGAAACAAGGCATCTCAAAACAAAAAGCCAAAGAGAGATCAGGGGGCGGCCAGTTCAGGCTTGAGGCAGCCCTCTTGCAAGAAACAAAGAGGTTCCCATGAGAAATACTTTAACCACTTCCAAAAAGAGATTCAGTTGACCTTCATCTGAACAAATGGCCTCTGACTAGTTACTGTATTTAAAAATACCACGATACTTTCTAATTCCAAATAACACATATGGTAGACAAGCTGCACTCAAACCAAAATATCAGGGGTCAGAAAACCACTAAACCACAATGAAGTTCTCCAGAAACAGTAGAATTACTATAGCAATGTCCATCACCGAGGCATACCCCAGCCCAACAAACAAGGTCCAGTAGGAGTCCAAAGAAAATGATCACAGGTTTTCCACTGGTGGAGGATACTGGCAGCATCTTCTGGACCAGGCACTTTCCAGGGAAAGGCAATTAGAGGGCCATGTGGCCAAGCCAGGGAAAATCTATAGGGAATCAGGTCACCTCCTCAGCCATCTCCAACAGCTTCTCCAACAGCTGGCTTTGAGCGCTAAGTGAGGTTTTAAGTGTGAAAGCAAATCCTCTGTGTCTGCTGTTTATCTCCCAGGCACAATCTTGCTAATGGCACTTAATGGAATTTAATAATTACTTCTCTTGAGCACTTTAATAGTAGTTTTTTTCAGGTAAAGCACAATTGCAAGAATGTCTCCTTATATTCCCATTATATTTCTGATTCTGTGTAATTCTGTTTCTGTGAAATCAGGCTTTTCAGTGCTTTCTATTTTGGGTATGGAAAACTTGAAAATGGTAATAAAACCTGTGTTTACTGGAGCTTTTATTCTTTTTTTATTGGATATTTTATTTATTTATATTTCAAATATTATCCCTTTTTACAGTTTCCCCTCTGGAAGCCCCCTATCCAATACCCCTTCCCCCTGCTTCTATGAGGGTGAATTGCCTCATATGAATTGCCCTGGCATTCCCCTACATTGGGGTATAGAGCCTTCCCAGGATCAAGGGCCTCTCCTCCAATTGATACCCAAGAAGACCGTCCTCTGCTACATATGAGGCTGGAGCCATGGGTCCGTCCACATGTACTCTTCGGTTGGTGGGTTATTCCCTGGGATCTCTGGGAGGGGTCTGGTTGGTTGATATTGTTGTTCTTCCTATGGGGTTGCAAACACCTTCAGCTCCTTCAGTCCTTTCTCTAACTCCTCCATTGGGGTCCCCGTGCTCAGTCCAATGGTTGAGATACAGCAAAGGCCTATTAGGTTTACAAAAGCTAGACTCCTTAATACAGTTAAGGAAAGGCCAAAGTAGCATGTGGCTATTAACCTTTCTATACGTACATGTCAAAGGAAATATGTTTTCAGCCTGCAGCAAAATAGCAGAGAGGGGCATCAATAAGGTTGCGTAGACAGAGTATGCTATAAGGTGGCAAAGCAGGACATTCCTGAGAAGAAATAACAAAATAAAAGCATTGTTCAAGAAACCATGAGCCTTTTCTCATTAGTGTGAACAGAAAGAAGCATAGTTGGGATGCATGCATGGTGTCTTTCTGCACTGCTGAGAGGTTAAAGCAAAAATCTCATAATGTCCTTTCTCTTGCAAGGCAATGAATCTATATGATAAAATATTTAAAGTAAAAGAAATCCATATTAAGTTATGACTGATGTTGATGTATCTATGATCTGAAAGACAGATGGTAAGCTTGCTGAGTTCCACATTTGCTGGCTTGCAAATAAATGGTGATTAAAAAAAAAAAAAAAAAAAAAAAAAAAAACTAAAAAAACTAACAGTTTTCTAGATTCTAAAATGGAATGGTAACTTTAATTAGGAGGCGTTTTTTTTTTTTTTTTTTTTCTTCCCTTTCCCAAGGAATAGAATGAGATGCTGTTTTATGACACTTTTCAATGTAGAAATGTCTTTGCTAACCCCAGGAATCTGCCTCGGTAACAGTGCAATTGAACGGCTCAAATAGGAGTAGTCTGTGATTTTAGCAAACTTATTGTTGCTACCAGCTAGCAACACAAGAAAATTTGGGAAAACTGAAGAGTTAAGAACTTAAACCTTTCTGATGCCCTTCGGAGTACAGTGCATTATCCATGACTACTCAACAGAATGCCCCAACTTTTGGTTACAGCAGGCTTACTTAGCTCCACGCAGCTCGAACTGGGCTTAGTTGGTCTTTGCTGCATTCTCCATCTAGGTCAGCTGCCAGTCAGCCCAGACTCTGTGTTATGGAGAGTGGCTGATTGTCAGCTTGTCATGGAGGCAGTGGACCCTGTGTCTCTCATTATCCAGCAGACCAGTCTGATCTCGTTCACAGGCGCATGTGGGAGATTTCTCAAGGCAGCAAGAGAGAGCAGGCCCTTATGTGAAACTATTTTAAACCCCTGTTTCTCCACATTTTACAAATACTTATTAGATAAAACGGGTTTTCTAAAGTGAAATATGTTCTCACCCGCAGTATCTGTGTGTTGGACTCCTGACTCCCTAGTACTTCAGAGGGTGACTTTGTTTGGAATTAAGATCAGTATAAATGAATCCCTTGAGATACAATCACACTGGAGCAGGGTAGACCCCAGACCCAATATGACTGGAGTCTTCATAGAATGAGAACAGTTGCAAACAGACACATGAAGCTAGAGTTATAGGCCACTGTGAGACACCTAATGTGGGTTCCAGGAGTCAAACTTGGGTCCTCTGTGAGGTAGTACCATCTCCTAACCACTGAGCCATCTCTCTAGCCCCTGGAAATAAAATTAGAACTTACTACTTTATCTATAGTACTTTGTAGGAATGTTCCTAAGCACCATCTCTTCTGAAGTAGCAGTAGCCAATCATACAATTGTCAATAATTGAGCTATTGGGAGACGTTAGGAACCGCAATGAGCGTGACAACATTCGCCATTACAAGATGGTGCGGGCATCCTGTGCTCCCACAAGTAAACAACTAACTGCGCAGGTGCAAAAGGCAAAAGCGCGCCAAAGTCACTGCCCATCCCGGGGCGTAATGTGGGTGATGAGTGAACAGCCAATCAGAAGTGAACACACCACTCTAGGGTACATATAGCAGTGCCTTTCCCGGGCTTTGGGTCTTTCTGCTTCTGCTGATACAAGAATAAAGCCTCGCTGTGGTAACCACCTGAACACTGCCTCACGTGTCTCTTTCACGGGCGAACGGGACACGGAGGGGCTCGGAACAGGGAGATAGGCATCTTTCTGAATGACACCTTTCAAAAGGTGGCTGTGCGTGTAGGCTGCGTGTGAACAGCAGGAACTCTAAGGCTCAGGAAGCCCCAAAGGGGACCCCACTCGAGTCACAGGATGGTGCACACCCAAAGGACACATGGAAGACCAACTTGCTGCAAGAACACGAGGTAGTTTAATGGCGGAACGTTCTGGGCTGACACGTGTCTCAATGTAGGAGACAGGGGCATCGACCTCGTGGCTCCAGGGTTTAGGGTTAATATAAGCTCGGGGTGGGGAAAAGGAGAAACTTTCGTGCAGGTGCACACGATTGGTTGTTTTCCAATTTTTGAACATCTGGCTAAACTGGTCCATGGGGGCGGGGAGAAGTTCCTGCAGGCGGATGTTTATCTCTTATCTTCATTCCTGGAATGGCTCAGTAGCCCATTGTCCTGTAACTCTACATTCTTTGTTTACGGATTAACTGGCCTCTGGTTGGCAAACCAGAGGGGCAACTTTAGCTACTCAGGCTAGGGAGAAAGAATCTATAATATCTGTTTTACATGGGACTCATAAAATTTTCTTTTAGAACAACGTAGGAGAAGATGATGGGAGAAAGGGGAAGAGCGATGAATGTAAAATTAACTAGGAAGCCTGCACCACTCAGTCAGTCAGGTCTGATTATTCATACAGGAGGAGTTCAGGGCTCTTCAGTCATGCGAGTTAAATAGTGCGATTGGCAAACAGAATAGCTCCTTTATTCATGGACACAAATCAGAACCAAATGTGTTCTCCACATTTGAGTCCTGGACCATACAAGTATACAGAGTATATAAGTATACATGCACACACTTATTTTTCTCTCTTATCTTAGCTTTGGATGTGATGCAACTAGATACTTCAAAGTCCCAATCATGACTTCATTGTGCAGCTTTATTTTTTTTATTGGATATTTTATTTGTTTACATTTCAAACATTATCCCCTTTCCCGTTTTCCCTCTGGAAACCCCTTTATTGTCTGCAATGCTTTATTAGCACTTTTGCATCATATGCAATGATCAAGTCACTGATGTCAAACTTTCAGTCTTCCTGCATGAACTTCTCCGCACCTCCCCACTTGGCCTTTGTCAAGATATTTTATCATAACAACTGGCATGAAACTAAAATACTTTCTAAAGATCTTAGTCTGGTTTCTTAACTTCTTAATGTAAAGATCTGTAAAATGGACATTTTCTCACAGTATTGCTGTATTAGATAATTCATCATATGTTAGGAGCCGACCCAGGAAGTCACTCCCGGCCCAGAACACTGGTTCCTTCCGGTCTGGGCCAGAGCACTGAGCAGATCTTGGGTGGCAGCTCTGCCCCCAACATCCAAGAACCCAGAGGAAGAGGAAGCGGGGATCCCAGGCACTCAAACTCAGGCAGTATCTTAGGTAAGCAGACAGCAGGGCCCGCCCTAAACAGGGAGTAACTGGGAACCGAAAGGACCCAAGAAGTCACTCCTGGCCCAGAACACTGGTTCCTTCCAGTCTGGGCCAGAGCACTGAGCAGATCTTGGGTGGCAGTTCTGTCCCCAACCTCCAAGAACCCAGAGGAAGCAGGGATCCCAGGTGCTTTAACTTGGACAGTGTCTTAGAAACTAGTTCTCAGATCTGAGGCCTGGATCAGACCTCTGCCAGATATGCTGTTGTGTGGACCCCGGATTCCACCTGAGACATACTGGAAGGTCCACTCAATTCAGAGCCACAGAAGAACAAATGAACTCAGAGCTTCAGAAAACATATCCTGAGATATTCTAGAGGAGACACTGCACCCAGAACAGCAGACACCTAGCTGGACTACTACCTTGGAGGTACCATATCCTGAGGCATCCTAGAGGTACCACTGTAATCAGTGCAGCTGGAAAAGATCAGAGAGACATCTGGACCCCTAGGAGATCAGACACAAGCTAGATAACTAGAAAGACAGGCTTCAGTCAGAGACAGCAAGTACAGGCAGCACTAGAGTTAACCAGATGGCAAAAGGCAAGAGCAAGAACATAAGCAACAGAAACCAAAATTACATGGCATCATCAGAACCCAGCTCCCCCATCAGAGTAAGCCCTGAACACCCCATCACACCAGAAAAGCAGGAATCAGAATTAAAATCACTTCTCATGATGATGATAGAGGGCTTTAAGAAAGACATAAATAACACTCTCAAAGAACTTAAGGAGAGCACTGGTAGACAGATAGAAACCCTTAAAGAGGAAACACAAAAATCCCTTAAGGAATTGCAAGAAAATGCAACCAAACGGGAAAAGGAATTAAACAGAACCATGCAGGATCTAAAAATGGAAGTAGAAACAATAAAGAAATCACAAAGGGACAATACCCTGGAGATAGAAAACCTAAAAAGATCAGGAGTCATAGACACAAGTATCACCAACAGAATACAAGAGATGGAAGAGAGAATCTCATGTGCAGAAGATACCATGGAAAACATTGACACAACTGTCATAGAAAATGCAAAATACAAAAAGCTACTAACCCAAAATATACAAGAAATCCAAGACACAATGAGAAGGCCAAACCTAAGGATAATAGGTATAGATGAGGGAGAAGACTCCCAACTAAAAGGACCAGTAAATATCCTCAACAAAATTATAGAGGAAAACTTCCCTAACCTAAAGAAAGAGATGTCCATAAATATACAAGAAGCTTACAGAACTCCAAATAGTTTAGACCAGAAAAGAAATACTTCCCGCCATATAATAGTCAAAACATCAAATGTACAAAACAAAGAAAAAATACTAAAAGCAGTAAGGGAAAAAGGCAAAGTAACATATAAAGGCAGACCTATAAGAATTACACCAGACTTTTCACCAGAGACCATAAAAGCCAGAAGATCCTGGACCGATATCATACAGACCCTAAGAGAACACAAATGCCAGCCCAGACTACTATACCCAGCAAAACTGTCAATCATTATTGATGGAGAAACCAAAATATTCCATGACAAATCCAAATTTACACAGTATCTCAACACAAATCCAGCACTTCAAAGAATAATTGGTGGAAAACTCCAACACAAGGAGGGAAACTACAACCTAGAAAAAGCAAGAAAGTAATCTTCCAAAATCCCCAAAAGAAGATAGTTACACAAACATATCTCCACGGATGTTAGCCCAAAAGCTTGGATTAGCGAAGACTCAACCCACAGACCACATGAAGCTCATGAAGAAGGAAGACCAAGAGGGGATGCCTCAGTTCTACTTAGAACAAGAAACAAAAATATTCAAGGGAGCAAATAGGGAAACAAAACATGGAACAGAAAATGAAGGAGGGGCCATCAGGAGACCATTCCACCTGGGTATTCATCCTATGTACAGCCACCTAAGCTAAACACTGTTGTGGATGGCTGGAAGTGCATAATGTGAGGAACATGATATAGCTATCTCCTTAGAGGTCAGCCAAAGACTAACACACTCAGAGGACAATGTTCACAATTAACCACTGATATGATCAAGGGTTTCCCAATGGAGAAATTAGTGAGAGGACTGAAGGAGCAGAAAGGGTTATTGACCCCAGGTGGAAAGCAACAATACCAAACAACCAGAGCCCCCCAGGGTCTAAACCACCAGCCTGGGAACACATAGGGAGGGACCCAAGACTCCAGAGTTATATGTAGGGGAGGATGGCCTTGTCGAACATAGGTGGGAGAGGAGTTTCTTGGTCCCATAAAAAAAAAAAAATGAACACACAGTGGGGGGGGGGGGATGTGAGGGCAGGGAGGGGATAGTGAGGGGAGTAGGTGTGGTCACTGATAGAAGCATGAGGAGGGGGATGGGATAGGAGGATTCTGGGTGGTGGGAGGAAGTAGGCTAAGGGGATAAAATCTGAAATGTAAATACTACAACCAATTTTAACAAGCTGGAAAAAAAAGTCTTCAGAACCAACATCTTAAAAAAAAATGTCAGCCCCCTGGGGGTGGGAAATTTTTTTTTCTCTTGATACTAAAACTTGTTCTGAGAATTTTATATTGCAGAATACACAGCCTTGGTGTATCTACTCATCAAGCATACTGAGCAGACCTGCCCAAACCTCTGATGTCCTGGAATTCCATCTGGATTCAGTGAAGATCAGAGGCTTATCAACTTACTTTTCCCCCCACCCCTCTTCTAAAATCTCAACGCACTTAATCAGCTTGAAGAAGTTAAAGAAGAGTCAGAGCCCCTATTCCCTGAACTTGGGGACTAATGTGGTTAATAATGGTCTGTCTTTCTAGGGACAAGTAGTGGTTTTGTTGGAACAGCGGGGATTAGCTAGGACTTATTGCATAGCCATAGCCTATTGGTAGAAATCTGTATAATTATTATCAAGATGAAGTTATAATTTCTTAAATGGTACAAAATTTACTTTGATCTCAAATTTAAGGTTTTCATTGTTACAAGCCTCTTATTAATATAAAAATGAGATGAATATTGATACGCTCATGGGCATTGTGCCTGTATAAAACATTTAGGAATACAATGCTTAGACCCAGCCCTTTTTTAACTTTTTTAACTGATTTGGGACGGTTAACCTATGCGTTAAGGGACTATAGCAAATTCATGGCTTTGAGTTTATTGTTAGGGTGTTTTCCATATTTTATTTAGAAATAGCTGAGAGGAGTGAACAGACAACAGTCCAGGTTACCTTACATGGATAGTTGGTTTTCAAAACATCAGAAGTCCATAGAACTTACGCTACAAATATTTATATATTAATGTTCATATTGATTAGAGACCTGTCTGCTCCTGACAGCTTCCTATCGTGGATTCTAAGAAGAAATTAAGCATCCTTGGAGTTACTCCAGTTGTGTGGTAACAGCCACTAGGCAAGAATTGCCTCTCTCCATCTACAGACAAATTACTGTCCAGAAAAGGACACACATGCAGAATAGTCGACTGATTATATCTGCCTAGACAGAGTAATCAGTCCTTAATAATCCTGCATCACTAAGGTCTGTCAGATGATTCTGGGCCAGAAGGCTGAAGATTTGATGCTCCAACATTTGGTAGTATAGGGGCTTTTCAGGTGTTCAGAGGTCTCTATAAATTGGCTAAGTTTTAGAAGCTACGCTTTGTGCTTCCCACAATTATAGTTAACTCAGTCATTCTGGATTTCTGATGGGGTTGAAAACTTATAGCTATTGACCTTAAGAGAAAAGATTTGAGTGGATGGTCGTCAGCTGACATTCATCCTAAAGCCAGGTTCAGAACTAAATGTTTTAGTTAGGATAGATGACAGAGGTGCTGGTTAGTCAACAAAAGGATGGACGGGGTATTAGGACTATCTTGTACCTCACTGGTACAAATTGGCATAATTATGCTCTAATTGTATTTTGAGAGAAAAGTTTCATTTTAACAGGAAGGGTGATGTGTAGGAGGAGCTAAGGTAGGAGGAGTACTGAGAGGAAGAAAAGGAGTAAGAAGAGGAGAAGAAGGAGAGAAGAAGCTAGGTGATGAAAAAGAGAAAGAGGGAGGAGACAGGGAGGCAGATATTGATGTATCTCCACCAGTCAAAGATAGTTGTTATATCTAGGTTGGTCAGTGGGTTACAGCTCTGATTGAACAATTCCAAACTTATAACGCTTATGATTAACATTATTTTAAAACAATGTATAAATGCAAAAAGGAAAAGGGGGCATGGGATAGGGATTTTCTAAGGGGGGGGGGAATGGGGAAAGGGGATGGCATCTGAAGTGTAAATAAAATATCTAATAAAAAAATAAAAAAAATGACCACACACACACACAAAAATATGTTAAGAGCCCAAAATGATTCCCAGATAGTGCTGCTTTTGACATACAGAATATAATAGCTTATAAATTCATAGATTATGAGCACAAGGTTGGGACTAAATCGCTGCAATAGCATGAACCACAATATTATTCTTCCTCCTGCCATCAGCCTAACTTGATCTGATAAATTCCACATGGTTGTGTAATTGTAACAGCTAATATAAATAAAATACTTGCTGGAGAAAAAAAGAAAAAACATGCTGAATAATCAAGATTAATAAAGCAAATCAATGACACATGTTGTATTATTATTAAGAGCCTGACAGAGTGGATAAACCCTGCAGATTGCAGAAGGTTCACATGCCATATCAAAGCAGGGAGTGAGGTGACTGCTACTTAGATTCAGTCATGTGATCCAGAGCTTTTGTCTATTGGCCTCAAAGTAGATAATTTTAAAGTACAATAAGCAAATTTAGCCAGGGCCTTCAGTTATCCAAATTTTGTCAAACTGTTTTAAGAACACTAGATGACAGTTCTTAGGTCCTCCAAAGCCACCATGTTTATACATGGTTTTCAGAGTGTTCGCTCAGGGAAGTCTTAGGCACAGTCTAGCAATTTGTTAGAAAGAATTTGGGGCCTTCTTTACAGATTTTCTTAATAAGAAAACCCAGGGTTACTTCACTGAGCTCTGCAGAAGCTCTGATGCACTTTCAACCAGAGTCCCTGCTGAAGTCAAAATAATTTAAATCCTTGTGCCATAGCCCACTAGCTGTGCAACCTCCATCAAGTCTGCCAACTTGAGGTCAGCTGTGATCCAAGATATAACATGGGCAAGACTACTGAAAGATTGACAGCAGTGACTTGATCATTGTGTGTGGCACACAAGTGCCAATAAAACACACTGCAGAGCATAAGGATGCACAATGGAATCAATTTTAAAATTATATCCTGTGTGCAGAAAAAAAAACGCTACTCACCTTTTTAAATTGGACTCCTCTTTTCTGTTTCCATGGATAGTTTCAATATTTCTTCCTGTTTCTCCTTTACTTATAGTAGAATAATTCTGTGATTTAAATTATTGAAATGCAGCCTTCTGGTCTAGTGGTCCATTTCCACTGCATTCCATACTTACATGATGGAGCAGTTCTAAAACAGGAAATATAATCTCTGTGGAAACTCTCAGGATTGCAGAGCAGAAAGGGGGAGGAGCCTTGGTCTCATTCCAGACTCAATTTTATAGTGGGCTTCCTTCCATCTGTGATCTGCCATTATTAGGTGTCTTTTCTCTTCTCCTACGAAGTGCTTTTCCATTTCCTTGCTGTAACTTTCAGGGCATGTTTTGTTATCCTTTGCTGGTTTTGTTTGCAAATACCAAAGTGCAAAGCCACCAGACTCATTGGCGAGTAATTTGGGTTTGAATAATTGATCCATTAAGAACCATGGATACAAAGTAGAAAGGGGGCATCCCAGGTGGCCAGGTGGCATGATGGTAGGAGAATGTGCAGATCACATGTATCCTTGCCGGCCCTGGACTCTATGGTCTCCTATACCTGGGAGAAAATTCATATGATAAAGTAGGTGGAGGGCAGGCAAGAACTGACACAAGGAAGCCAGATGCTTAGGGTTTCGAACAAGTTTGAATTGTCTACTGCCACCACTCCAAAACACAAACAAAATATCAAAATGGTTAAGAAAACAGTCTTATTAAGATATATACTCCCAGGGCTGGAGGGCTGGCTCAGTCCTTGAGAGAGCTTGCTGCTCTGTCTGAGCACTATCTTGGTCCCCAGAACTCGAGCTGAGCAGTTCAAATCTGCCTGTAATGATTGCTAAAGGGAGCCAATGCCCTCGTCTGGCCTACTGTGGAAACTCACACATACATGGCACACACACACACACACACACACACACACACACAACAGGCTTGTAGGCCAGGTGTGACAGTACATGCCTATAACCACTACAGTGTGGTGGCAGCAGGAGGAAGACCACTAGCCTGGGCTACATAGCAAGATTCCCCATCTATATATTAAAGCAGCAAACCGGAAATAGTGTTATTTCTGTGATCTGGCACCATGAACTCTTGTTTGGAAATTCCCAAGCTTGCTTTTCCTATTTATCTAAAGTTTGGGCTTTACCCCAGAGTCTCTCATCCCATTTGTTAGTTTCAGAGTGAGGGACCTCACTACCAGGAGAAGCACATGGTCCTATGTTTACAAATTTGGATCTTAGTTAAACCTTCTTGTTCCCATTCCTAGCTCTCTAAATGAAGATCTATTTCTTTATTGTTTTACACACACACACACACACACACACACACACACACACACACACATTCCATGCTTATCTGATAGTCAAACACCTTTATGTTTTATGCAAAGCTCAAAGAAGCAGAACTCAGCACCTGTTCCTACCATGTAAACTCTTAAGTATGCTTCTTATGCTCTAGTCCCTAAGTGGCATGTGGCACTATGGTCTTTAGTAAAAAGTTACTAAAGACACATACTCTGTATGAGACAGGCAAACTAAAAAGATTCAGGGATTGCTACACACCTGAGGGGATAAGAAGGCAGTCAGAGCTCTGATCCCAAGACTACTCAGAAAGCTGACTGTGCTGTGCTTCTGTCAAGCTCCATTTCCCATCCTCTCTTGTCTCTCAGAAACCTTTGTGTTATCCATGCCTTTTCATAACGCCCTTTCAGCTTAAATTGTCTAGGATTACAAAGTCAGTCGGTCCTTGGAAAATAATAAATTAAAATTATTATTAACAAAGACAACCCGAAACAGGCCTCTGATTTAACACTTTTGTGATTCAGAACAGAAAGTACGAATATTTAGACAATATTCTATCAGCAGCAGTCCTCCCACCTGGAATGTACATACAAAGGGAGTTCCAAGAAAGCCTTCTCTAACATGTGACTAGGAAGAAAGACTTCATTAAAAATGGATCTCCACTAACCAAGTGGCCCATTTAAGTAGTTTAAGGTTAGAGGACAGGTCTGAATTCTTACCCATCACTGTGTTATTTCTTGAATCCCCTGTACTTTGACGTATGGTTTGAGCCTTGGCAGTTTAATCTGTGGTGAAAGCTGTCCAATGGCAGACAGTGAAGACTGCAAAGGTTCCACCATCCACAGCAAAATCCCTGCACACAGCTGGGACTCATGTGGAAGGGAACCTAACTCTCCCATGTCCTATGGCAATCTGTATACATGAGAATGTTGTATTATCCATACTCAGAAGGCAAAATCTGAAAGAAAATGAGTTCACTGGGCATAGACAAAGAGAGAGCACTTGTTCCCTGAAGGAATGAATTACCATGAAATCGCCTCATATATTCCATTATGTGTCTCTGATGATCAATGGAAACATAGCCTACTTACTGCCACTTTTCTTAATTCACTGATCAGATTCAAGGTCATTACTGAGCTTCTGGGAAATATTTATGTTTACTGACAAGATGAAACTGAATAAATTCTTTACCAGACAGTGCTTAAACTCTTTAGAAATATCTTCACGTTGGCATCAGGGCTGGGGTGCTGAGCCTCATTAAGACAGTCAGGAATTGTTCTGGCAGTTCAGGGTAACCCTGAGATCTAAAGCATGGTGGGGATGGGCCTGCTGGGTTAACAGCAAGCGGGACCAATGGAGCTTTTTGCAAGAAATTCTATTGTAAAATTGAAGGTACAAGAAAGGAGCAATCTGGCCTTTCAGCACAGGCCTTCAAATGGGGTTGGAAGTCAGAGAAAGTCAAGGGAAGAAGTCTCATTATAAAAATCTATACCCCTTGGGTGATGTTTCTATACACAACATCAGATGCATGCAAAATTTAATTAAATGTGTTCTCTCACCTCTAGCTATTTTTATACTAAATTCAAACTGCAGTAGGACAGGGAAAACTGTGGAATCAATTTAGAGGTGTTCTGCACTGAAGTGTATGTTACATAATGTTAACTATCAGTAAGAGGCTGGCCCAGAAAACTCTTGTCATATAGTGTCGCTAATGGGCACTATATGGAGGGGCAGGGTGGGCTACTATAGACCATCAGCTAGAAACTGATAACTGTCCATGCCACACATAAGGACAGGTCCTGAGGTTGGCTGAAGTGTCACAGTCACATTGTAACAAAACTATCCTTGGTCTTACTCTTTCAGCACATGAAAATGCAGGATCATTCCAGAACATACTTGAGTTGTGCAGCATGCTATTGCTTTAAGGAACCTTAGCAAATTGTTATTTCCCTGTAATGCATAGTAATTTTTATTTACAAATTTTTAAGGCTGGGAATGTAGCTCTCGAATAGAAAATTTTCTTAGCATGTGTAAGCCCCTGGTTTCAGTAGCCAGCATTGCAGGAAATCTGTCCTGAGATCTCCAAAGAGAAGACAAAGACTGCATAAACTTGGCTCTTAGATTCCTGGTGCTGATCACTAAACTTTTCTCATAAAGATGCTCAAATAATTATTAATGAAGTAGAAAGGGAATGATAAAAGAAAGGAAAGAATTTAGGGAGAAAGGGGAAAAACAAAGGAAGCAGGCTGGGAGGGAGGGAGTTAGGTACATGTATTAACACACTGAGATCTAGAATCCGCAGCAGAATGATGTAGAAGTCAATGGAGTTTGAAGAGGCATCTACATTCATGAGTATGTAGAAAAAAAGAGAATCAGCAACACCAATAACACAGTCACATGGTTGCTGAGTGAGCGCGACTATGAAAAAGACTGAGGAAAGGTCCTTCTAGAGCCTGTCACAGACATTGTAAGAGCACATCACTCCTAACAACAGGATGAGCCAGCACCTGTGAGTAAAATCGGGACTATGAAAGAAGAATGACTCTTTAACAAGGACACAGAGGATAAGGATCAAGTTTAAGGATGGTTTTTAATTTTGTTTTATTAATGAATATCCTGTAAACACAATTCTCCTGTCTCTTATATTTGCAAAAGCATCACTTTCTCAGTAAGGTTCACTAATTAGAAGCTTCTACTATTTAAATATTCTCACTATAAGTCAAAGGTAAAAGACGTTATCTAAAAAGGACTCATCTGGTAAAAAGATTTGGTATTTTGAAATAAGTAAATATTTTCCCCAATCTAGTGATAAGAAATGACTTAATTAAAAGTGGTCAAAGTTTAAATAAACACACATTTAAAGATCTGTGAGTGGTTAAGATGTGAGGATGCTAAATATTATTGTTACGATTAAATGTAGAAAAATACTATCCAGGCTATCTACAGTGAGAAGATAAATCATGTAAATCGTATTTTGGTGCCTGTGTGTATGTATGATATCATATATATATATATATATATATATATATATATATATATATATATTCTCCTGTGTGTATACAAGTGCACATATCTGTACATGTGTATGAGTCCACATTGAGGTCAGAGATGGATATCGGGTGTCTTTCCTGGTTGCTCTCTACTTATCTTTCCTATCTTTTGCAACAGTTTCTTTAGCTGAGTCCACTGCTTAGGGATTGGCTAGCCAACCTGTCCATCCAACTTCTAGAATCCAACCACTCCCTTCCATTGCTATGATTTTAAACATATGCTACCACTCCCAGGTATTTAACTTGTGTTGGAGATTCACTGAGCCGGGTCTTTGCCCTTGGATGGTAGGCACCTGGCTTACTAAGCCATCTCTCAGTTTCCATGCCAACATTGACCAGCCATTCAAATGAGTGCCATTTTCATATTAGCTACATACTATGCTAAACTTTGGAAAGCTCTGTGTGGTGGTGGCGGTGGCGGTGGCAGTGGCAAAAGTGACAGCAGGGGATGGGGAAAAGGAGGGAGACATAAGCTTCCTTCCTGTAAGAAATGAAACTGTACATCAATCCCTGGTTGCTGTGTCTATAATAGCTAAATCGTGGGAAAAATATCAAATATCCATTAAGTAGAGAGTGATAAGCCTGTATATATATAATATATATAATCTGTGTGAATATATATTATGCTGTAACATGTTGGGGGCCGACTTTTAGCAGAAAGCGGCTATCAGCTTTGCAGCCATCTTGAGCCATATACCCTGACATGTGACTTGGATTACAATAGCCTACAACAGCTGAGAACACTCCAATAATCTTGGTTTAGATACCTTGAGATTAAAGGTGCGTGAGATTAAAGGTGCATGAGATTAAAGGTGTGTGACTTAAGAGTATGACTTAGAAGTGTAGAGATCAGATTTAGAGACAAGACCTAAGGGCATGATTAAAGGTGTAACTTAGAGGCGTGACTTAGAAGTAAGACTTATAAAAGGCAGAGGCAGACAGTAGACACATCAGACATTAGGGAGACACAGAAGAGAGAACCAGACACAGCAGAGAGAAGATAGGTAGCAGGCACTTGGAAGAGAACTTGGAAGAAGTAACTTGGAACTTGGAGGGACTAGGAGCTAGGGACTAGGCACTAGGAACTCAAGATTTAGGACTTAGACTGAAGAATAAACGGGATTGAATTACACTCTGTCTGGTCTGCATTCTCCGAGTCTGTCCTCACTCTCGCTCTTGCTGAACCCCGACCCGAGGACCGGAGCGGCAGCTTGGGCTGGGATATAGTGGCCGCCCAAACGAGGGGCAGCCCAGGCCTCAACATTTTGCTTGGGCCACGACATTTTTGGCACCCGAACAGGGACTAGTTCGGACCCAACATTTTTTTGGTGCCCGAACGTGGGGCTAGTGCGGTTCCCAACATTTTTTGGCCGCCCCAACATGGGGCTAGTGTGGACCCCAACAGTAACACAGTGAGTTACTGACCCAATGATGTAGCTAGATCTCAAAGCCTAACACCACACAGCTCAGGACTACTGTTCCTGTTTGTTATCTCTGTCACATAAGTCCCTAGCAGGTATACAGATGTAAAGATTATGCTTAGGGCATGTTTGAAGAGATAGACAGTGTTTACTGTGTTGTACCCATAGTTTAATGGAGGAGGAGTTCTGTGTGAGAGTTGAACTTACCAATATTCTACTTAAATCTTTGTACTTTTCAAGTATCAGTTCTATTCTCATAGAACATGGTTTGGAAAGAAAGTAGACAGAAAATAGACTAAAGAAAAAAATACACTAAGTAGTAAGTTTATGAATGACAGTTTAAATTATTGTCTAATCGTGTCTGAAACATTGCATGTGGCTTTGGTTGTGGGATTTTTTTTAATAGTATCTCAGTTAACACCAATCATTTCTCTGCTACTCTGTCTATTGCAATGCTGACTAACTGACTGACATAGCAGATATCTGCCTATTTGAATGTTGTTACACTATTTCCCATTAGTTTGATTTAAATGCCCAATTCAGAATGCAAAACCATCTTTTGTGCTGATCACAAGAATAATTTGCATATCTTTGAGGAAAATTAACCCATATTCAACATACCAACAAGTATCAGTCCCTTTTTCTGTAAAAGGTCCTGCTTCATTTATCCACAACAATTAAAAGTTGTCGGTAAAAGATTCTCTGGTTAATAACATTTGGCAGGAACTATTTGGGATCTTTAAAGAGAAATAGATGAGTTAATGAATTCTGATAAATACAGAAGCTATTAGTTGCCAGCTTTTGTAAATTGAGATGTGTGGTGAGATAAGAGCCTGGAGGTAAGGACGACAGTATGGCCAGCTCCAAGTTGGGATCTCTGCAAACCTAATGCATCTCTCCTTCTCCATGCTGTTAGTCTGATGACAGCAGCAGTTTGAAGGAGAGTGAAAGTTTGGGTTTTGGGGGGTTTTTTGTTTGTTTGTTTGTTTGTTTTTTGTTTATGCTGACTTGGACTTGTTAACTTTCCGTTGACTCTTGGTCCCACTGTATAGTCCTGCAATAGTGAGAGAAGTGCAAAGACCCTTAATGCTCCCCCTAAGCAAAGAAAAGAGCACACCAAAGCAATAAGCAAGAAAAAGGCCATGGATAGATTAGATAGACGACCACTGGGGAGGAACTGAGGGCACGATTTGTATCAATTCAATTTGTAACAGCGACCAACAGAGAGTTGAAGGTCAGCTTCTAGATTCAATCCCCTATGCAGGTACAGGTAGTTTGGGTGTGAACTCCCTGGCCACTTAACCTTTCATGTCTAAAATGCCTCATTTATTAAATGATCCTAATAATATCCCTAGATCCTTGTGGTAAATGAAAATGAATTATACAAGTTTTCATTCTTTTATTTAAAACTCACACATTGGTAGGTATGTTAGCCTGCCTTTTCCACTCTCCCAAATGGTGCATTCAGTTTATCTACTATCATGTATTTATGTACCTATCTAATTCTTTGAGATTCTCATGCAACATGTTTTGAACATATTCACTCTGCTTTACCAAGTCTTCCAAGATCCACACCCTTTCTCTGCCTACCCAACTTTATGACATTTTTTCAAATGGTCTTGATGGAGACCATCCTGGATATGTGGCCTTCTTCTAGATCATGGTCGACTTTATCAGAGGCTACACTCCTAAGGAGAACCAATTCTCCTTCTTCCAATGGCTAACAATTGCTCCTCTCCCCATGCTGGTATTTCATCTAGCTTAAGCTTTTCATGTGTTTTGTGCATGTTGGTACCATACCTGTGAGTTCCTGTGTGAATCTGCCCTACTGATTCAAGAAGGTGCTGTTCCTTTGTAATCATCAGGCTCCCCTGGATCTTATACTACTTCCATCTCCTCTTTTGCAATACTTGAGACTTGGGACGAGGGGGTCTCCTTTAATCTTGTCAAGGCTTTGAAACTCTTAAATAGTGTATGACACAAAATGACCAGTAAAAGAACATTTGTTATCTATTTATTTCTTATTTGCATCTTAAGATAAGGTCTCATATAGCCCAGGCTGTTCTAAAATTCACAGTACAGCAAGAAATGACCTTGAACTTCTCATCTTTCTGACCCTAACTCAGGAGTACTAGCATTCCACGTGTGGACCACCATGCTTAGCACATATTCTTTTCTGACTCTTATGGTACTAAAAATTAAATTTTAAGTTTTATATTATGGGTGTTTTGCTTGCATATATGTTTGTGTACCAAGTATATGCCTGATGCCTTTGAAGACCAGAAGAAAGTATCAGAGTCTCAGAAACTTGAGCTACAGATGTTTATGAATCACCATATGGGTGCTGGGAATTCAACCTGGTTCCTCTGGAAGAGCAGCCAGTGTTCTTACCCACTAAGGCACCTCTCCAGTTCTCATGGTTTTCATCTTTCCACTTAAAATACAATAAAGTGATTTCAAGTTCATAGGCAATCTCAGCAAAAGATAAATGTTTTCTCAAGATCTCTCCCCCTAAACTTCCACATCATTGGTAACCACACCAAGGTACATATCAAGCTGGTTTAAAGGTATAATTTTGACATTCATTTCTTTCTAGTCTGCTGTGCATTATCTATTCTCCACAATATTCTTCTTTCTTTTTCTTTTTTTACAATATTTTCCTTTTCCTTTCTTCCTCCCTCCCTTTTTCCCTTTCCTTTCTTTCCCTTTCCTTTCTTTTCCTTTCCTTTTCTGTCTCTTTCCCTTTTTCTCTTTCTTTCTTCCTTCCTTTCTTTCTTTCTTTCTTTCTTTCTTTCTTTCTTTCTTTCTTTCTGCCTGTCTATCTTTCTGTCTTTGTTTTCCTTTTTTTTTTTTTCATTTTTTCCAAGTGAAACAACCTCTTAACTAAAATTAAGTTCAGATATTGATTATTATTGGGAGGCATGCTCTTGATGCTACATCTAAAATGTCGTCCTCATCTCACCACCACTCAAGCTTGCTCTTGTTATCTGTGGACTTTATAGTTTCCCACTGTGTACTTAGATGTGTGATTCAGCTTTTGTGGAATGTGAAGTCTATGTTCAGAATTGTCTCTTCTTCAGCTTGATATAATGTTGCTTGGGCTCCCTGAGAGATATGGGTTTAGTTCTTCAGTTAAGATCTTGTTGGGCTGTCTGTGCATGTTCACTCTCACCACCTTGCTTCTTTTAAAGTAAGGCATGCAGTTGGACAGGCATCGTGGCATGACAGTAGTTCTCTGCCTTCTGTCCTTTCCATATCATGCTGGTTATATTCTTCTATTCTTTCCATCTAAAATTTAAAATGATCCCAGTGATATCCACAGAATACCTTGCTGAGGATTTCCAAGGAAATCACTGAACCTGTAGATCATGATACACTGAACTGACATCAAGAAAACTGTGCAGCTGTTCAATGCTACAGAGTGTCTCCATGGATTCAATTCTCAACTTCTTTCTTCAGACTATTGTATGTTTCCTCATGTAGATCTTATAACCCAATATCAAGAGATTTGATCATACTATTTAACTTTCTAAAGTAGAAATATGATGGCACTATATTCTTAGCTTCAAATTCTACTTATTTGTTTTCTACTATATAAAAAAGCAATTGACATTTGCATAATAGCCTTGTACCCTGTGACTTTGCTAAAGTTGATTATTAGTTCTTAAATTGTTCACTCTTTTAGGTTTATGGCACAGTCTATTAATTCACAACAAACAAAGTTTGTGTGTGTGTGTGTGTGTATGTGTGTGTGTGTATATAATTTATGAGCTAAACATATTCATGTATGTCCTGTTAATTCTGACTCTACTTCCTAGACTGTGAGATTGTTGAGAGAGGCCAGTGAGAAAGAACAGCCCTAACCGCTCTCATCTAGAAGCTTCTAGATTCTCAACAGTATATGATCCTAGCTGTGGGGTTTCACTTAGGTTCCTTATCAAGTTGAAGTTTTACTCTCTGTCCAAAGTCTACAGAATGTACCACCAATAGATGTTGAATTTTATTTATTTTAGTGTGTTTCTTTGTGTCTATATGTGTCTCTGTATGTCAGTATGTGTATGTGTGTGCAGGCATGTGCATGCATGCATGCATGTGTGTGTGTGTGTGTGTGTGTGTGTATGAAGAATGTGGGGCTGTGAATAGACACATAATTATATAATATTTCTGGTTTAGGCTTTTTCTATTTTATCTACTGAATACACAAGTTCACAGCTGACTCTGTAATAATATTGTAATCTACAAATATGTAGGGTCACATTGAAGCTATCCTAGGACCATGTAGACTTAAAAAATGCACTTTGAGTGTGTAGAAATTTGATTAAACTTTAGGGAGAATATAAGAATTCGGTTAAACTTAATTTTTAGTTAATTTTTAGCTGCCCCAGGACACATCCTCCCAGGATGAACACATTCCTTAGTCCAAGGACACCTACTAGATTACCCTGCTGGATTAACATTCAGAGGAAGAAGGGATTAACATTTTTCAGACCACAGGGAAGGGAACACACCTGTGGTTGAGAAAGGCCCAGAGCACATAGACACATTCCACAGAACAAACCAACCCTTGACACTTACAAACAAGGGAGGTCCTTGTTACCACATTCCCCAAAGACCAATCAGTTTAAAAGTCACACCATTCTGCCAATCATATTGTGCCTAGTCACTGTTTCTGTAGTACACCCCTTAAACTGTATAAAAATTGCTCTTAACCTCAACTCGAGGTTCTCTTGCCTACAATGCAAGGGAGCCCTGGTGTATCAGTATCATTAAACCTCATGTTGTTACAGCAAATCCCATCTGTGTGAGTTTCTGGGGGAGCGTATCCTCTGGTTTTGGATTTTACAGTCCAACATGTGCTTGCTAGAACTTTTAGCAAAGTAATCATTGTTGTTCTTAATTGTTGTATGTGGCAGTTCCAACACTTTTCTCATATCTGAGTCTTTTTCTTTTTTTGAGTGTCTAAGGCTCTATATTGGTTGTTTTTATCCTGATTTATGTTAGTTAAGTCCCTGTTGTTTAGAATGAGTAATTTCTGTTGTATTTATTCCTTATCTGTCCTTCTCACTCTGTATCTGAAACAGTCCATTATAGTTTCATTGGGTGATTGTATTTTTCCCATGTAATATTTCATTTAGCCTTTTAAAGTATCTTCCACATCTTCTCTAGTTCTTTGATGAGACCTCCGCATTTTATTGTTGTTATTATAGCCCCACCCCTTTTATTTTTCTCAAATATGTGTGGTTTTCATTAAAATGTAAATCTTAGGCTAGAACAAAGAAGTAATTGTACACAGAAACCTAAATGTTAAGCTAGAACAAAGAAGTAGGCTTTAGGCATGAAAATGACTTTGGGCTTGGACAAGGAAGTAGGATCAGATATTTTGATCATCCTGATAAGCCCTTAGAAATAGTGATCAAAGGAGTGAGTGATCATGTTGTCCTGCATGTTCTTTGACTATCTGGGTTTATTGTCTTGCTTGTTCCTTGACTATTTGCATCTATTGTATTGTTAGTTCCTCAACCTAGAACTGACCTTAGTACTTCCTTATAATTTTAACAGTATAAAGGCAAAAAAGGAGGAGGGATGGGATAGGGGATTAATGGGTGGGGGAAATAGGGAAGGGGGTGGCATCTTAAATGTAAATAAATAAAATATGGATTAAAAATACTAATAAAAATATTACAAGGCCAAAAAATAAAACCCAATGGCTACTGCAAAACATAAAATAATTCTGACATCTTGGTGTTGGATTTATTGATTGCTTTATATATTCAGAGTCAGGTTTCCAAGTTACTGATGTGTTCTCCTCCTAAGTTTGGATTTCTAGTTAGTACGTTATGAAAGTTTCATTCTTATATAAATGTTGTCCTTTAACTGGACCCTTTGACTCCTCATGACAGGAATGGAAGGATACCTTTTGTTGCTACTGAGTGGTATCTAAGTGTAGGTCTCTTACACACCACATCATAGACATATGATGGGAGCATGGGAGGTCTGGCTCACCACCGCACCTCAGATGATGTGACCTACATAAAAGGCTTCATTGATGCTGCCCATTTCACTTACACTGACACCATCACAGGAGTGACCTTGCTACACTGGGTTTTGGCAGAAGTCTCAGTGTTCCTTTATGCATTCCTTCACCCAGGTGAAGTGGGTAAAATATTACAATGGTGAGGTGAGGACAAAAATCTGGGGTATCCACATGACTTTCACAAACATCATAAGACAAAGGGGGGCTTGTCCTTGTTTTGAAACTGGCACACTTCATTATGGCCTGGCAAAGATAGAAATCTGCAATCTCAATGGTCAATCTGGGGTCACAATCATTTATGACTGTATTTGCTTTCTGCTATTTTCTTAACAATAATGACACAAAAATAATTGCATGTGTAGAGATATATTTTAAAACTAACACATAATCCCATCACCCTAAAACAACATAGTCTATTTTCACATTCTTTTCTGATCATTTCCTCTGTATATGCTTGTTTTCATATAGTTTTTAAAAGTGGATGAGATTCCAATACTATTAATCAAGAATTATGGTGCCTTGCATCAACTACCAGGGCACAACAAAGTAAAGTATCATTACAAATTGAAGCTAACACTGCTAAAGATGTCTATGTATAAAGAGGGGGAGGGCATGAGGATAGTTATGGCTAGTTATGTAGAAGACAAACCCCTTCAGTCTCACAGTCCAGGACAGACCCAAACTTTTATCCAGAGTTGTTTATCCAGATGTGTGCTATATTTTCCTACAGAACATAATAACACTCACACTTTCCAAACTTGTTTACAGTTTTTCACATAATTTTTATAAATTCTGACTTCTGTATCATACAAAATCACAGATTTTTTTACATCTCATTGATTTTGTTAGGAGATTTACTTATTACATGTAATAGTATAATAGGCATAATTACCATTAAATATTAAATATTTTCTCAAGGTTTGGAATTATTAGACTAGTGGTTTAAAAGTGACATTGCTAGGCAAGAAGGTTGTTGCAGATGTCTATAAACTTGTCAGTCAACTTTTAGAAATACTACATTATGCATTCTCATAAATTACATGTGAGAACATCTTTATCTGTAAATACCAACAGATGTAAAGATAGATAAATAGACAGATAGATAACTTATGCTAGAAAGATATCTTCAAAACTAAGTATTGCCCTTTGAAACAACATATAGTTCACTAGAAAAATGTAGATGCATCATCTAATTTTTATTAGATTATCCCTGTGAGTGTTTGCATGTGTGTACGTCTGTGTACCATATGGATGTCTGGGACTTGTAGCTGTCAAAGCTGGACATCAGTTTCCCTTGTGGTAAACTGCTATGTGAGTGCTGGGAATGCAACTTAAGTCCTTTAGAAAAACAGCCAGGCTCTTAATTACTGAGCTCTCTCCAGTGTTTCTTAATTATTTAGTTATTCTAGCTTCCAAACAAGACCAGGAGGGCATGAGAACATTCACCTAAACACTACTTCTTCAAATTACTTTCCATTGATACTCACATGCTGCTAATCTCTTTCTGTGTTTAATTGATGCACACAGGATCTTTATCTGAAAAATCCATGAATCTTAGCTAAACCTTGGTTAAACAGCAGCTGTTATTATGAGTTTCTTTGTGGGACTTTAAGCTTTTAAAAGTATCACTTTGTTTATATGATTTTTGTGATGTTATCTCTTTCCACTTCTGTACATGAGAATGCAGATAGGCAAGCAATCAATCACTGCCACTACATTGCCAGCCTATTTAACTTTTATTTTGAGATAAAGTTTCATAGTTTCCCAGGCTGGTCCTGAACTCCCTCTAGCTGTGCAGAGTTTGAGGTGTGAGCCTCCTACCTTAGCTTCTAGAGTGGCTAAGGCCTCAGACCTGGCTGGTACAGCCTGACTCACACAGCCATTTCATTAATGCTACAGAATTTATTCAGATTTATTCTTTCTTTTTATTGAAAATACTTTACTCATGTACTATGTTGTGATTACAGTTTCCCTTCCTCCTACTCCTCCCCATCTCCCTCATCCTTCTGTCCCATCAGGATCCACATGTTCTTTGTCTCTCCTTAGAAAGCAAACAAGTATCTAAATAATAATAATAATAATAATAATAATAATAATAATAATAAATTAAATCAAATCAATCAGAATATGACAAAGCAACAAAACAACCAAGCCAAAACCAAAAAAGACACATGTATATACACACACAAACACACACAGGAGCCCCATAAAATTCCCCAACAGGAAACCATAACATACACACAGAGGGCTTGTAAACTAGTGGGGATACTCTGACTTTACATTATGGGACATAGATCTTCCAAAGACACTGTTGAGTTAATTTTGTGTTGGCCATCTACTGCTGAACAAAGGGTCTTAAGAGTAGTTTTTTTCCTGAGTAGGTTCCCTTGGAGAAAAATAATTTTTATATATGCTTGTCTGCATGTGAATCAAACACACAGAGTGAAGGCAAACAGTTATTGACATTTTCATGAGGTTTATGGTTGCATTGCTAAATTAAACTAAACATTTTAAAAACCTATTCTTTGGTAAATTGTTATCTGAGTCCCTCTATACTTTTAAAAATAACTGAGCATATCAGACAGCATTTTTAATGTGCTTTACAGCTTGTCAAGGATTCTCAGCTTAAATTATGGGTCCTACCAATGTTTATTACCAAGTCATTTAAAATAATTTTAAAATAGTAACACCATAGTGATACATATTTTAAGGGAAAATTCATACATTTAAAAATAGGAAAGAATGTCAATGTCTTATATTTGCAAATTAGTTTATGTCTTAGTCCAAAGATTGTTTTCAGGATGTTTCTTCATTCAGCCTGTCACAAAGCAATCTTTTGATCCAATATATAGAACATACCTGGTATCACAAGCATATTACTTGAGAAAATGTGGATTATATTCAAAAGCTTTAGGTGAGTAATTGAATATTTTTCTTTGATGTTATCATCAAACTAGCAAGTCAGTTTCTTAAAACCAGTTTTTATATGGATCAGAAGCCAAATAAATTTACTCTGTGTTTTTAGCATATTTAAATCTGGTAATGGTTCTAAGAGATCTTTTCCTAGTTATGTGTCATAAGGGAGAGTGAGACATTTATTCAGGGATTGGTGATTGTCCCATCTCTGTGGTTTCTGAGTCTTGACACACTTAGTCTGATAATAGCAAAAGGCTGACTGACTGTGATTATCCTTGATCTCAAATATCTTCATTATTCAATAATCTAATAAAAATCCATTTCAATAAATTAATTTTAATATTTAACATTTGGATCCCATTGGCCCCATGGAAGTGGAAATGAGTTTTTCAAAATTTTCATTTTTACTTCAAAATTTAAAATATAAAAACAGCAAAACATGAGACAGGCTGTCCCTTGAGTTGCCCCAGCTCTCTTTGGTACTTCACACCTCTTGCCATCTGTTCTTTCGGGTAAAAATGGTGTCCTACTGAAAACTTAAGTCAGTTAAATGCAGTTTCAGTTAAAATCACACAGACAATTTTCTTCAAAGCCGCCACTGTACTTCACGTGGGGCAGAATGTCTTATGCATATTTCCATTTGATCACACCTGGTATGAAAATGACTTACTATATTATCGATGCCAAGCAAAGTAACTTATTAGTTCATTCTTGCCAGTCTTGGGTGAACATAGCTGTCAGTCTTAGGCACTTGGCAGTGAGGGTGGCAGAGACTCCTATGGTACCCATGACACTTTGCCTGCACTTCGTGGAACAGCTTTACCAACACCATGTTTCATCTCATGAACACACATGTTGAGAACCACTCTGCCCCACGTTTGGGGGCCAAGATGTTGGGGACCACTCTATCAATGTTGGAACCGACACTGCCAAAAGCCTTGGGGGCTAAATTGTTAGAGCCCACACTGTCCCAAGCTGCTCCGCACCGCAGTTAGGGGTTCAGCAAGAGAGAGAATGAGGACAGTCGCGAAGAATGGAGACCAGAGTGTGATTCATCCCGTTTATTCTTTAGTCTCTCTTCTTCTCTTCAATTCCCTAGTTCCCAGTCCCAAGTCTCAGGTCCTAATCCTAGTTCCTTGTCTCTAGTTCCTAGTACCAAGATGCTAGTCTCCTTCCCAGTCACTAGTCTTTTTCCAAGTGCCTAGTCCAAGTGTCTAGTTCCTAGTTCTCTGTCTCAAGTCTCAAGTACAAGTGTCGAGTACCTTTTCCTAGTACAAGTATCTAATAATTTCTTTTGTCTGCCTCTCGCCTTTTATATGTCTCACTTCTAAGCCACGCCTTTAAGTCAAGTCTTTAAGTGTTATCTCTAAATTACACCTTTAAGTCACACCTTTAAGTCTCGGCTCTAAATCATACCTTTAAGTCTTACACACCCAAGGGAAGATCCTGGGTATCTAAAACAAGATATTATCAGAGTGTGCTCAGCTGTTGTAGGCTATTGTAATCAAGTCTCTTGTCAGGGTATATGGCTCAAGATGGCTGCAAGGATGATAGCTGCCTTCTGTCGGCTCCCCACACACACACTCAAGTCCCATGTGCCTCCAGGATTCCAAGCACAACAAATTGAGAATTGCTGCATTAAAACATATTTGGAATTTTTACTGTATTTATTACTTTACTGAAGACTGAATTTTTTTTCTCAACATGTGTAGTAGTTTGAATGAGAATGGTCCAAATAGGCTCATATATTTGCATGCTTAGTCCCTACTTGGTGAACTGTTTGGAAAGATTAGGATGTGTGTCCTTGTTGGAGGAGGTAGATCCTTGTTGGAGGTGTGTCATTGGGAGTTAGATTTGTAACTTTGAAAGCCCGCATATCATGCCCAGAAGCCCTCTCTCTCTGCCCACCTGCATGTAGTTTAGAACATAAAACTCTCAGTTACTGCCCAGCATCATGCATGCCCACATGATGATGATAAAAGACTTGACAATGGACTGAGGAAGCTCCCAATTAAATGCTTTCCTTTATAAGTGTTGCCTTGATTATGGTGTCTTTTCATAGCAATAGCAACCAAACACAATATATAACTAATTTTGTTATCTTCCTCAAATAATTTATAAAAGTCATAATTAGATATATAAATGTGTGTGTATGTGTGTGTATCACACATACACATATGTTTATATGCAGAAAGAAAGAGACAGGCATACAGAAAGTGCGATCTTAGTATCACACCAATTGGTTTGTTTACTATTCTATTTACACCTTTGATCATTTAGCTTCTAGTATGTTTTGCAAGCTAGAGGTACAAGAAAAAAATTTCAAATATTTTTCTTATAATACTAATATTATTTTAAAATTTAATATGCCAAGAAACTGCCTAATATCCTTAAAGTAACAAGGATAAGTTGTTTGTTAAACAGGAAGCAGTGACAACTGCTTAAATATTGTCTCTCTGCAACTCCATGAACTAGAAGAGTCAAGCATAAACGTAGACCTTATTTCTAAATGTAAATGCACTTTAAATACAATTTGAAAGTAATGGAAATTCTGTAATAGCCAATCCTCCCTGTGGTGATTGCATCAAACATGGGGTCTCCCCACCACCAACACTATCTCATGATTCTATTGTTGTTATATGAAAACCACGATGCTTTTGCTTGTTTGTTTTGCTTTGTTTTAGGGTGAAGATTAAGGTTTAATCCTTTAAACCTTTTTTTGTTGCCATATAGCAGTCATGTGTGTGTGTGTGTGTGTGTGTGTGTGTGTGTATGTGTGCATTTTTCATCATAGAATTTATCAATCGTATTTTTCTCACATTTGCTTTTCTTATTGATAAGGAGACAATTAAATTTACAGCTGATGCTGGCAAGCAATCAGATTCCTTTTCTTTCTCCCCCAAATAAAAAAAGAATTAAAATACAGCCCAGGGCAGAGTGACATTTTGGCATTATTACAGTCATATTGGGTAAAGAAGAGCCCCCCAAATCTGGGAAACCACAGATCATTAGAGGGTCTGCATCTTTATTTGAGTTTAGGGTATCCCACCTCATGATTCCTTTATCTCTCCATTGGTCTAAATGTATCTACATGATTTTTCTATGGCAGGAATTGGGTCTCTGTTTCTATCATGAATAGCAGGGGTTGGAGCCCTGCCTTGGTGTTGCAGAACATATCCAGCTGCAGTAGGGTCTCTGGCTGCCAAGCAGCAGTAAGGAAATAATGCTGACTGCTCAAAGTAAGAGTGGACTCCACATAGCCCTCCACTCCTTTCAGTGCAATGGGAAGAGGATTCCAGTTCATGTGAGAGGAAATAGGCAGTTTTCCAGGAAAATGGAAACTTATTGCTGGGGACAAAAAGCAACAACAACAAAAAGGAACACTATTGTATATTGCTGAGGAGAGAAAGTCATAAGAAAAGGTCAAACTGAGTTATTGTATTCTGCCTTCGTCCATCCACAAGGCCCATTGCCCCCAAACTAACAATTATGTTGTTTAAGAAAATTACTATAGAATAAAATAATCAGCTTGTCTTATATATCACTTTTAAAGACTCCAATAGTTCTGAGTAAAATAATATTTTGTGTGATTGTACTGGAAATAGTTACAAACATATTAATAAATATGAAATGATAGGTAATTTGAGAAAGGAAATCTCTATTTCACAGTAGAAAAATCTTTATTCTCATTAAATAAATTCTATATTATATTAAATAGTAAATAATAAAAAGGGTGTAGAGTTTATTTCTTAATAGAGCCAGACTTAATTTTTATATTTTTAAAATGAATTCCCCAACACACAGTTAATAACTAGGGTGCTGGTAGGTGAATTTCAGATGTTTCCTACACAAGGCAATTTTAGAAGAAAGCTCTCTCACAAAACTGAAAAGAAAACTGTGTCTAGCTAAAGGTATGTAATATTTTATGTTTATCTTTTTTGTGAAGATGTTTAATGGTTTAATTTGTGAAATAAATATTTTTTGGTTAACATGACTTCTTTGCAACTTGAGAGAAGAGTCTTTGAACTTCAGCCCCTTTTCCTGTTTCTGGAATCCTCCCTGCTTACATCTGTATAGATCTGTTTGCTGTGTAGTGCTTTATAGAGAAGAAGCTGAATTCCTGCTTTGTAAAAAGTCTCCTAAAAGCATTCACCTATCAGCTCCAGATCAAAGGGGGGCGATTTAGTCCATTATTAATGTGGAAGACCAGTAGTTGAAGGAGTGGAACATGCAGACAACTCCGAAAGAGGGCTCTGTCCTCATACCTGGCCCTGCTCCTCAGTGGATGTCTATTTGTAGCTAAGCAAAGGCTCTCTGGTCACTGGGAAGTACCCCATTGCTGGTCCACACTGAGCCACAGTGAAATCTGAGACAGGAGTGTGGCACTGAAATACAGCCTGCTTTTAACAACCCTGTATGAAGGGGAAGTCTCACCAGATAAGCTGTGACCTCTATCACATCCCCCTTAGACACATCCTTGCCTTGGGAGGGAGATTACAGATAGTACTAGAGGAATCGTTTAATGTTGCTGCTACAATAGCCCCTACTGTTGTGAATGAACTCCTCTCTAAATGCTAGTGGTCATGTTAGACCATTTACTTCATGTACAGGCCTTATTAGCTTAATTGACTGAATATGTGACCTAAAAGACCTTAGGAAAAAAATCCCAGTTCTCTTGAGTCTAAATTTGTCTTATTGTTCTGAAAATCTGTGCTTTTCCTGCATTATTAAAGTTTGCATATGTCATTGCATTATTGTTGAGAGCCGCACTAGCCCCACGCTGGATGCCAAAAAATGTTGGGGCCTAGGCTGCCCCACTTTGGGCAGCCTAAAAATGTTGAGGCCTAAGCTGGAGTCCCTGTTCTGGCGCCAAAAATGTCGCAGCCCGAACAAAATGTTGAGGCCCCGCTGCCCCGTGTTTGGCAGCCACTGTATCCCAGCCCAAGCTGACTGACATATTCAGTCAATTAAGCTCATAAGGCCTGTACATGAAGTAAACGGTCGGGGTTCAGCAAGAGAGAGAGTGAGGACAGTCACGAGGAAGAGGAATGGAGACTAGACAGAGTTTGTTTCAATTGCATTTATTCTTCAGTCTCTCTTCCTCTAAGTGTCTCCAGTCCTAAGTCTTGAGTTCCTAGTCCCTAGTTCCTAGTCCCTAGTGCCTCCAAGTTCCAAGTTTCTTCTTCCAAGTGCCAAGTGCCTAATGTCTCATAACTAACTCCAAGTTGTTCTCTCTAAAGTGTCTGATTCTCTCATCCATAGTCTGATTCTCTACTGTCTGCCTCTGCCTTTTATATGTGTCACTTCTAAGCCATGCCTTTTGGTCACACCTTTAATCATGCCCTTAGGTCTTGTCTCTAAATCTGATCTCTACACTTCTAAGTCACTCTTAAATTACACACCTTTAATCTCACACACCTTTAATCTCACACACCCAAGGTATCTAAACCAAGATTATCAGAGTGTGCTCAGCTGTTGTAGGCTATTGTAATCCAAGTCTCATGTCAGGGTATATGGCTCAAGATGGCTGCAAAGCTGATAGCCACTTTCTGCTAAAAGTCGGCCCCCAACTGGTCCCCCTTTTAAATTTTTTTTTTTCAAAAGGGAAGGCTGGGAAAACTTACGGAAACCGTGCCTGTCCTAGGTTGGAACAAAGGACCCCAGCCTCCCTTTCCTGTCATTGGATGCTCAACAGCCATTGGTTGAGCTCCTGTCTTAGGATGGTGAGGCCTCCTTTCTTTTAGGGGCAAGGGTCTCGGTATGCTCTCTTACCCGTCACTGACTATCTGGCTTAGCGCGTAAGTTAGGGGATATACCTCATTAGTCTTGATGACAGAGGTTTTACAATCCCTTACTTCCAGCCTGTAATAATGGACCTGTGTGGGTTTCATTTGAATAGCATCTCATACAAAAGCCATCAGTTTGTTGAACCACATGGACCCAAAAGACAAGAGACTTAACAATGCCTGAATAGTTAGTATGACAGCAACACTCTTTTTAAAGGGCAACACATAACTCCCTCTATCAGAGGAGTAAAAAGTGTAAGCTTCTTCTATTCTGTTAATAAATGTCTTATATCAGAATCTAAATCTATAGAAATACAAAACTGATCATAGCTCTGATCTAAAGGAGACAAGTAAGGAAATCCCTGTTCCTGCTCTAGTCAATCTCACACCCAAAAAACTACTATAGTAACTGTGGTAGTGGGTTTTCTCCTGAGTCTAAACAATCTTAATTCCCACTAAATCTAAAACAATCTAGTTTGCCACTAAATCATAAGTCAGGGAGTCAAGAGTCCAATAGAGCCACCCTGGAGATTCAGGTGGTGATGTCTCCTTCAGCACTGATAACTTCCCAAGTCAGGTTTAAATTGCTTGTACATATCTAGAGACATGTACTTCAATTTGCTATTTTGGATTTTATTACAAAGTGAGAAGAAAGAGAAACCCTAGGTAGAGAAAAACATCTTTAAAAATTCTTAAAATTAAAATATAATTCCCACAATTTCTCTTTTCCCTTTTCTTCCTCCCATCCCTCTCCAAATCATACCTAAATATATAAATAAAACTTGTTTAGTCAGTCTACTGGTACTTGTATGTGTATGCATTCAGAGATGGCTGCTTGGTTTTTGATAATGTTATCAAACTCATCCCTGGGGAAGACTATTTCTCTTGCTATCAGCATTCCTTAGTTGCCTTTAGTTCCTGGTCTATGGGTGGGGAACCCAGGATATTCTCCCTTCCATGTTGGTTTGTCTGGTGGTGGTATATTTCTACAGGTCTTGTTTAGGCATCTTACTATAAGGAGATAACAACAGTAACTTCACAAAAACAGGTTGAATGGTGTTTTGGCTTGATTTATTTTGGAGTTTCTCATCCAATTTAATTATTAAAATGTTGAGGAATCATCCATGCAACTCTTTGTTCTCTGGATTTAGAGTTTGAATCTCCAAATGGACAGAAGCTGTATGCTTACCTTTGTACGAAATGGCTTCTGATTGACATCTTTTGTCTCCTTTTCTACATAAATGACAAGAGGAAAGACTAATTGCTATTATAGAAATACTTGTTGCCACCTATCTAACAATGAAGGGGTAGAGGAAATGAGTGAAATATCAGAAGATGTCATGCAGTGATCTTGGCTGTTTTGAGGTGTTTTGTGAGGTGATTTTGATCATAAATCCACAGAATACTTCAGCTGAGAGACATGTGATTATGGATCAAACCACACAGAGACAAGGGATGTGACCAAACCATGAATAGTTATTCACTGAGAATGGCATACATGCAATGACAACAATATAACAAGAAAATGAGAGCATCAGCTGAGCTTCTGGGAAGTCCAAAGCTCCTAGGAATCCTGGAGGAGACAGCTTTCCAAACAGATAGGAAGAAACACATCTGAACAAGGCAGAAGTGGATGGCCATGCCAAGTGGATGAAGGGTGAGATCTCCCTTTAAAGAGGACCCCACTGCATGTTCTTGGGACTGTGAGCAGCAGACAGCCTTCTTCTGCCAGTTCCTGCTATCGAAGTGTAGAATATGATAGCTGGAGAATCACACCTTTCCTGGCATATCTCACACAGTGTGACTGCTGGCTACCCTCAATAATCTAACTGGACTCATTGCCCAAAAGGAGTCATATCCACTGTACACTCTGCTGACCCAGGATCTTCAGCTTCTCTACTTGCTTCATGCTTATTCCATCCCTTTCCTTTCACAAGTATAGATTCCTATTGAGTATTTGTTAGCTAACTTCATCCTAGCTAATTCAAGTTAAGAATCTAATGTGTGATCATGGTAGCAGTCAAAAGTGTTGCCCATAGCAGTAGCCCGACTCTGTGTGCAAGTGTGAATGACCATCGAAGGGCAATGCCACTGCCACAGATACCAAACCCTTCCCTAGATTAACTACATTTAAATCCTTCTTTTATTTTTTTTATATCAGAAAAAGTCACCTTGTTCTACTAAGACAGAATGAAAAAAATTGTCCCCGACCAGTGGTGTTAAATAAGTTTAATGAGCTTGTACAGGACTGTTTAACACTCAGAAACTGAGTTGCAGCAACGTTCCCTTACTGGTTTTCACTTTAAACACATTAGGTCATTAGTTTTAGAAAATATCATCAGAAGATCTGGTATTTGTAAACTATTGTTAGAGGCTGAATTTGAAATCACAACTATCTTCCCATAAGTTTAATATTTTCTATTGTACCATGGATAGGCAAGCTTCTATAGAGAGCATGTTATGGAATAGTTTAGGCTTCACTAACCAAAGATCCATGTCCCAGTTTCTCTTCTCAGCAGTTGGAAGAAGGAGGAGACACAGTGTCAACACTCAACTCTGTTTACACAGCAGGTAGCAGGTGGATCTGCTTCTCACTCTAATTCTTCGGTAGGTACCTAAGGACCTTAAGGGATTCAGCCAGTCACAGGAGAATATCTTCATAAGTAGAGCTGGCAGTCTGCTCAGGAGGGGACAAGATGCAACCATGGGCTAGGAAATGAATATCCCAGTACTGATTAATGTTTGCTTGTTCCCAGCTCTGTAGGAGCTCTTTGAAGTAACTGAACCATGTATAAGAGTAATGATGAGGTAAGTTATTAGGGCTCAGAAATAGATATTGAATTAAGGTGACAGCATAGGATATACTATGAGTTGATTCCAAGGCATAGATTGCTCTTCTCCCTGCTAGCTAGCTGTGTGACATTGGGAAGTGAATTGCTTACTTTTAATTGTATAACAAAATATATAAAACCACATAAGGAAGGGCTTATTTTGACTTAGAAGCTGAGGCTACAGGACATCACAATAGGAAAGGCCTGATGGCTTGGGCGTGAGTCACTGGGCACATCACTTCTAACAGTCAGGCAGCAGGTGGGCACATCGCTTCCATAATTAGGAAGTAGGTGGGCACATAGCTTCTGTAATCATAGGCACATAGTTTCCACACTCAGGGAGCAGGAAGGTACATGGCTTCTGCAGTCAGAGAGCTAATGGGTACATAGCTTCCATAGGCAGGGCACAGGTGGACACACTGCTTCTATAGTCACAGAGCAGGTAGATATATTATTTCTACTGTTAGAGAGCTGGTAGGCATATCGCTTCCACAGTTAAAATGTGGGTGGGTGCATAACTTCTACAGTCATGGGCAGATAGTCTTCATAGTCAGAGAGCTAGTGAGCAAATATCTGTAGGCAAAAATATTTCTCAACCTACTTTAGTAAGTATTCAACTTCTCCTATAACCCACCTCCCACTAGAGGTAGTAGAAGAGAAAAGTTATTAGGACACAGGGTAAGTAGACATGTTTTGAAATAGTTCTTTGAGGGCAAGTTCAATCTTCATTGTCAGGATATCTATCATCAGTTCAGTACAGTAGCAAACACCAAATACTAATCAGCTGATGCAGTTCAGTCCCCTTGGCAGACACCACACACAAACCAGCAAGGGCAATTCAATCCAGAAGAAAGTGCAAGGATCACCAACCAGCTCGTGACAACTGCAGAAACAGCAGTCAGCCACAGGAACCTACAAGAAGTTCTCTGGTAAGCTTCTCAAATTGGTGTCACCACAAGCAGAGCTCAGCAACACAATGTAAGGGGAACAAATGCATGCATGTTGTGAGCAAGGAATTGCAAAGTGGAGCAAAGCAAACCAATGCTTGGGCTTCCACTGTCTGTGGGGTCATATTTATATTCCTTTTGAACACCACGCTTTCACATGTTTGTTATAGCAAAACATCCTTTGACCTCTACCTGCTTTAGCAAAACATCCTTTCACCTGTGTGCCCCAGCAATACATCATTTGACATAACTGACTTTCCAATGAAACCAGAAGTTTCCATTTCACATAGCTTCTGCAGTCATAGTGCTAGTGGACACAAAGTTCTCACAGTCAAGGAGCAGGCAGGTGACTGCCTTCACTACTCCACTTCATTAGTCATGGTCCTGGTCCATGAGATGGTGCAACCCACAGTCAAGGCAGATATTCCTTCCTCATTAAGCTTCTCTGGAAACACCCTCACAATGCATCCAAGGGGTTCTTATTTGAAACCTGTCATTTAGAAGCTCCCAAAGCTCTTTAACAATATCATCCCCAGACTCCAGAGCATCTATAGAACATTCAACTCATATTATCTATCTATCTATCTATCTATCTATCTATCTATCTATCTATTGAGATATTGATATTTATGTACTTACGTTAATTTTATCTTACTTCCCTGTCTATGAAGTACTGCAATTGTTCACATAACTTTGTTAAAAGACCTTGAACACCTCCCTTCAGCCTTGAACAATAATTTGTTTAGGCTTTTATCTGTGACCTGTTTTACAAATGTATATCTGACTTGTAAAAAGTATCTTGACTTTTTGTTTTAAGCCCTAATATATATCTTCAAGAGTAGAAATTTATTACAAATCCTACAAGACATGAAAATACATGAACATAATTATCTTTAAATAGGAACGTATAATGTTGGCTGGAATTAACTGCTTAAAGGGGTATATTACATGTATGCTTGTAAGGTATGCAGTTAAGGTAAGGTTAGTAGAATGAACAGAGAGTATTTAAAGACATTTCAGAGGTGGCACTGTACTTGGGAAAATGGGTTGCTATGGGAGACTTGAGCATCATCCACCATACAGAGTTTGATCTGAATCAGAGAAGCTCAAAGATCACGGGCTACAGCAGTCTGTATAATGCTTTTGCTGTTTTGCATGTGTAAAACTTTACTGAAGAACTTAAAAAAGATAAGTTAATAAGAAATTAAGAAATACCTCATTTGTCCATTGTGGAAATAATACATGTAAAATATAACTTCTTCAAAAACTATCTGTACATAAATAAAATCCAATTCTGATTAAAAGTTTTATAGAATATGTTTAGACCAATAGAATAAAAACTTTACAATTGATATGGACCCACAAAAGTTTCCATATAGGAAAAAATAATTTCAAGAGGAAAAAAGCAGGACATATTACACTCTCTAGTTTCTAAACATATGAAACAGAAAAAAAAAATAAAAAAGCATCACACTTCTGAGTATATGAAGAAAAAAGAATGCATGTGCTACAGTGATGTGAATTTGTACTCTACAGTCACTATAGAAGAAACATGAGCATTTCATAAGAAAAGTAAAACATTCTTATTTGATTCAGTAATTCCTCTTCTGAATATATCTACAGAAATTTAAAATAGAGATAAGTTATCTATATCCATGTATTTATTGAAGCATAATTCACATGAGTCAAGGTATGGGAAAAGCATAAGTGTCAATAATCAAATTGAGAAAAGTAGCATATGCTGAAGTACTGAGCTTTTGAAAAAGAATTCTCTATTCCTAATGACATGCGGATGACACTACACAAAGTGGCCACATCCCAAAACAGTACTGCTTGATCTTACTTATAAAAGAAAGATTCAAAAGTCAAAACTTAAAAACAGAATCTGAGGTTGGCAGATCAGAAGGTGTGGGTCCATGGGAAGACATTTCAATTGTGTTAAATACACTCTCAGGATGAACTATACAACACAGAACACAGCAAACATGGGCAAATGAAATATATCCTTTTCTAGGATGCACATAGGTCATAGGATGCTGAATGGAGTGACTGTCTAGGAGAAACCTTCCTTGCAATGCTGAAAGCCTTTAGGATCCACACTGGTGATAAGAGAGCACCTGGGTGAGCTAAAGGCAAAGGGATGGGGGTGTGTGTATAAATATTTGTCCAACATTCAATAAAGTCTATGCTTAACAGAATTTGATTTTACTGTGTTAAACTCACTTCAGTTTTTTTAAAATCTTAAAATAAATGGTAGATGTGATAAATGAAATTTAAAAATCAGTGCTTGCAAAAGAGAGTTAAAGAATGCAGGAGAAACACTAGAAAGCACAGGGTTTAGATCACTGGGTCCTAGGCTTTATGTGACCAAACTAAGTCCCAGATTATCATGGAGCTGAGCTCCTGTTTTTACTGGCCCACTTGGAACACCATGTCATAAGTTGCAGATGTGAGAGAAGTTATCACATATGTTTCTAATGTTTGTTGGTACTCCCACGGGCACCCTGTGATCCTGATGGGTATATTTCCATTTCTGTCATATCCCAAGTCTAGGGGCATTTCTCATCAGAATGGCCTTTCTTTCTCACCCTATACACACTTCAATCACTTCTCCAAGGATTCCTATATTGACTTATACGTGGCTCATTTTCCTTTTCTGATGATCTAGCTATTTTGTGGAAGTTACAATAAAACAACTTAATAACAGTAGCACTTCAATATATTTTGTTCAGTCTAGTTTTTTTCCCGTGGTTTCAAGGAAGACAATACACAGAATGGATCAAAGGTGGCAGGAAAGAGTGTGAATAAATGGGGGTGGAGAACAGACAGAAACACTTGCAAACTCAATTTTCCCTGGTGATAGAGGCCAGAGAGGCAATATTAATGGTGTTTTCCTGTATATCATGTACCACTCTGACACATTTTAAATCTCTGCAGTATATGTTTTATATCAGGCCTTAGAATACCCTCCATTAATGATGTCAAAAGAGAAAATCCCTCATTCAGTGTACTGCACAGGCAAAAACCAGGTCACATGACTGTAGCCTTGATGATAGATGACTTGGGAAGTATCTACATTTCTTTTAACTTGACCTTGGAGATGAGCCTGTAGCATGTGTCTAAATACCCAAACTAGACAGCGTTCAAGTCTTTGAGAAAACTTGAATCTATTAGTAATACAGAAACTTCCATGTTCACAAGACCCTAATTTCTTACAGAAGAAGGAAGAGTAGTTCTGAGACTATGAGGAGAATGCCAGAGAGTACACAACCAAAGATGAATAGATATGTTTACCTCATAATTTTATGTTAATTTTGTCATTTCCCAGTCTGTGGAGTACTATAATTACCCAAACAATTCTGTGAAAGACCTTGAACATTTCACTTCAGACTTGAACATTTCACTTCAGCCTTGAACAGCGATATGTTTAGGCTTTTATCTGTTACCTATTTTGCAAGCTGATCCCTTAACTCAAAAGAGCTGGGTGATGAATTCTGAGAACATTTTCTGCTAGTGCCTTTCCTACTCAGCTATAATATCAAGTTGACACAGCCTAAAATTCTCAAAAGTGGGTATCAATTGAATAATTGTCTCATTTGATTCATCTGCAAGTGTGGCTCAGGGACTATGCTGGCTTGATTGACATGGAATATATGAACCCACTATGGACAATGCAAGTCCCTAGGCAGTTGTCTTTGTGCTGTATAATAAAGCTAACTAAGTGTGAACCTGTGAGTTAGCCATCAGGCAGAGTTCCTTCAGGTTTTGTACTATTCTTTCCTTGTGTGCTAGATCCATAGTTAAGGTAATGCATCCTAGAATATGAAACAGTTCATTCCTCTGTTTCTGACTTCGACATTTTGCCCTGACATCAGCCAATGATGGACTCTGAACTGGGAGTGTAAGATAATATAAACCCTTTCTTCCTCTATGTTACTTTTGGTCATGGTGTTTGTCATAGCAACAAAATGAAACTAGAACAGAGTCCCACCAACAAAAGAGTTAGATGTATGAAAATTGAAAGTAGAAATTAATTACTTTATTTCAGAGAAAGTGGTATTTGTTTCTTTCATACAAGGAAATCAAATTGTATGTTACATATTAAACAACTCTGAAATTTTTTTTTAATTCTTTTTTTTAATTCTTTTTTTATTAGATCTTTCATTTACACTTCAGATGCCATCCCCTTTCCCCATTCCCCCCCTTAGAAAACCCCTATCCCATGACCCCTTTTCCTTTTTGCATTTATACATTTTTTAAAAAAATGTTAATCATAGGCTTTATAAGTTTGGTATTGTTTAATCAGAGGTGTAACCCACTACCCAACCTAGATAGATCTACTATCTTTGACTGGTGGAGATACATGAACATCTGCTTCCCTGTCTCCCCCCTCTAACTCTCTTTCATCACCTAGCTTCTCCTCTCCTTCTTCTTCTCCTCTTCTTACTCCTTTTCTTCCTCTCAGTACTCCTCCCACCTTAGCTCCTCCTACACATCACCCTTCCTGTTAAAAGGAAACTTTTCTCTCAAAATACAATTAGAGCATAATTATGCCAATTTGTACCAGTGAGGTACAAGATAGTCCTAATACCCAGTCCATCCTTTTGTTGACCTACCAGCACCTCTGTCATCTCTCCTAACTAAAACATTTAGTTCTGAACCTGGCTTTAGGATGAATGTCAGCTGACAACCATACACTCAGATCTTTTCTCTCAAGGTAAATAGCTATAAGTTTTCAACCCCGTCAGAAATCCAGAATGACTGAGTTGACTATAATTGTGGGAAGCACAAAGCATAGCTTCTAAAACTTAGCCAATTTATAGAGACCTCTGAACACCTGGACTCTCGCTCTACTTCAAAACGTTGGAGCATCTGTTCTTCTGCCTTCTGGCCCAGGATCATCTGACAGACCTTAGTGCTGCAGAATTATTAAGGGCTGATTACTCTGTCTAGGCAGATATAATCATACACTCAGATCTTTTCTCTCAAGGTAAATAGCTATAAGTTTTCAACCCCGTCAGAAATCCAGAATGACTGAGTTAACTATAATTGTGGGAAGCACAAAGCATAGCTTCTAAAACTTAGCCAATTTATAGAGACCTCTGAACACCTGGATACTCGCTCTACTTCAAAACGTTGGAGCATCTGTTCTTCTGCCTTCTGGCCCAGGATCGTCTGACAGACCTTAGTGCTGCAGAATTATTAAGGGCTGATTACTCTGTCTAGGCAGATATAATCAGTCGACTATTCTGCAAGTGTGTCCTTTTCTGGACAGTAATTTGTCTGTAGAAGGAAAGTGGCAATTCTTGCCTAGTGGCTGTCTCACCACAACTGGAGTAACTCCAAGGATGCTCAATTTCTTCTTAGAATTTAACATAGGAAGCTGTCCGGAGCAGACAGGTCTCTAATGAAAATGAACATTAATACTGAAATGATTGTCATGTCAATTCTAAGGATTTCTGATGTTTTGAAAACCAGCTATCCATGTAAGGTAATCTGGACTGTTGCCTGTTAACTCCACTCAGCTTTCTAAGTAAAACATAGAGAACACCCTTATAATAAACTCCAACTCATGAATTTGCTATAGTCCCTTAACTCACACACTGACCATCTCAAATCAGTTAAAAAAGTTAAAGAAGGACTGGGTCTAAGCTTTGTATTCCTAAATGTGTTATACTAGTACAATGCCTATGAGAGTAACAATATTCATCTCACTCTTATATCACTAAGAAGCTCATGCCAATGAAAACCTTAAAATTTGTAAACAAAGTAAATTGGTGCCATTTAAGAATTTATATTTTCATCTTGATATTAATTATACAGATTTCTACTAATAGGTTATGGCTATGCAATAAACCCTAGCTAATCCTCTCTATTCTGACAAAACCACTACTTTTCCCTAGAGAGACAGCCCAACATTTACCACCTTAGTCCCCATGCCCAGGGAATAGGGGCGCTGACTCATCATTAGCTTCTTCAAGCTGATTATGGGCGTTGAGATATTAGAAGAGGAGTGGGGGGAGAGCAAATTGACAATCCTCTGATGCTGTGTCTTCGCTGCCTCCAGAAGGATTCACGGACCTCAGAGGTTTGAGCAGGTCTGCCCAGCTTGCTTGTTGAGTAGATACACCAAGGCTGATCATTCTGCAATATACAATTCTCAAAACAAATTTTAGTATCAAGATAGTTTTTTTTTTTTTTTTTTAGAAGAGGGCTGACATTTTATTAAGAATGTTGGTTCTAACCGCTTTTCTATTTTTCCCCTCTTTTATTGGATATAATATTTACATTTCAAATTTTATCCCCTTACCATATTTCCCCCACCACCCAGGAACCCCTTATCCCATCCCCCCTCCTCCTGCCTCTATGAAGGTGTTTACCCACCTACCCTCAGCCTCCCTCCCCACCCTCAGATCCCCCCCCTCAGTGCTCAGCCTTCAGGGTACTAATTATCTTGTCTCCCACCTATGCCCAACAGGGCCATCCTCCCCTACATATACAGCTGGAGTCATGTGTCTCTCCCTATGTGCTCCTAGGCTGGTGGTTTAGACCCTGGGGAGCTCTGGCTGGTTGGTATTGTTGCTTTCCTCACGGGGCCACCAGCCCTTACGGTTCACGGTTCCTTCAATTTACTCTCTAACTCCTCCATTGGGAACTTTGATCAGATTAATGGATAGCTGTGGGTATCTGTCTCTGGGTATGTCCGACTCTGAGAGACCTCTAAGGAGACAGCCTTATCCAGCTGCTGTCAGCTTTCCCATCCTGACATCCCTATCAGCGTCTATTTTTGGTGACTGCCTATGGAATGAATACCCAGACGCAATGGTCTCCCTACAACCCCCCCTTCAGATTCTGACCCACACTTTGTCTCCATATTTGCTCCCTTGGTTGTTTAGTTATTCCTCCTAAGAAAGACCTAGGCATCCTCACTCGTTCTTTCTCCTTCATGAGCTTCATGTCGTCTGGTAGTTGAATCTTTGTTGTTTCAAATTTTTTGGGCTAATCTCCGCTTATCAGTGAGTAAATACCATGTGTGTTCTTTTGTGATTGGGTTACCTCACTCAGGATGATATTTTCTAGTTCCATCCATTTACCTAAGAATTTCTCGAATTCATTATTTTTAATAGCTGAGTAATATTCCATTGTGTAAATGTACCACATTTTTTGTATCCATTCCTCTGTTGAAGGCCATCTGGGTTCTTTCCAGCTTCTGGCTATTATAAATAGGGCTGCTATGAACATAGTGGAGCATATGTCTTTGTTATTTGTTGGGGCATTTTCTGGGTATATACCCAGAAGTGGTATAGCTGGGTCCTCAGGTAGTGCTATGTCCAATTTTCTGAGGAACCGCCAGACTGACTTCCAAAGTGGTTGTACCAGCTTGCAACCCCACCAACAATGCAGGAGTATTCCTCTTTCTTCACATCCTCGCCAGCATCTACTATCACCTGAGTTTTTGATCTTAGCCATTCTGACTGGTGTGAGGTGGTATCTCAGTGTTGTTTTGATTTGCATTTCCCTGATGACTAAGGATGTTGAGCATTTCTTGAGGTGCTTCTCGGCCATTCGAGTTTCCTCACTTGAGAATTCTTTGTTTAGCTCTGTACCCCATTTTTTAATGGGGTTATTTTGTTGTTTGGCGTCTAATTTCTTGAGTTCTTTGTAAATATTCGATATTAGCCCCCTATCAGATGTAGGATTGGTAATGATCTTTTCCCAATCTGTTGGTTGCCGTTTTGTCTTGTTGACAGTGTCCTTTGCCTTACAGAAGCCTTGCAATTTGATGAGGTCCCATTTGTCGATTTTTGATCTTAGAGCATAAGCCATTGGTGTTCTGTTCAGGAACTTTTCCCCTGTGCCTAGGTATTCGAGGGTCTTCCCCAACTTCTCTTCTAATATTTTCAGTGTACCTGGCTTTATGTGAAGGTCCTTTATCCACTTGGAGTTGAGCTTTGTGCAAGGGGATAAGAATGGATTAATTTGCATTCTTCTACAAGTTGACCTCCAGTTGAGCCAGCACCACTTGTTGAAAATGCTGTCCTTTTTCCACTGGATGAATTTAGCTCCCTTGTCAAATATCAAGTGACCATAGGTATGCGGGTTCATTTCTGGGTCTTCAATTCTGTTCCATTGATCGTCCTTTCTGTCTCTGTACCAATACCAAGCAGTTTTTATCACTACTGCTCTGTAGTACAGTTTGAGGTCCGGAATGGTGATTCCCCCAGAGGTTCTTTTATTGTTGAGAATAGTTCTCGCTATCCTAGGTTTTTTGTTATTCCAAATGAATTTGTAAATTGCTCTTTCTATCTCTATGAAGAATTAATTTGGAATTTTGATGGGTATTGCATTGAATCTATAGATTGCTTTTGGCAGGATAGCCATTTTTACTAAATTAATCCTGCCAATCCAGGAGCATGGGAGATCTTTCCATCTTCTGAGATCTTCTTCAATTTCTTTCTTCAGAGACTTGAAGTTCTTGTCATACAGATCTTTCACTTGCTTGGTTAGATTCACTCCAAGATAATTTATTTTATTCGTGGCTATTGTGAAGGGTGTCATTTCCCTGATTTCTTTCTCTGCCTATTTATCCTTTGAGTAGAGGAAGGCTACTGATTTGTTTGAGTTGATTTTATATCCAGCCACATTGCTAAAGTTGTTTATCAGGTTTAGGAGTTCTCTGGTGGAAGTTTTAGGTTCACTTAAGTATACTATCATATCATCTGCAAATAGTGAAATTTTGAATTCTTCCTTTCCTATCTGTATCCCTTTGACTTCCTTTTGTTGTCTAATTGCTCTAGCTAAGACTTCCAGTACTATATTGAATAGGTAAGGTGAGAGTGGGCAGCCTTGCCTAGTCCCTGATCTTAGTGGGATTGCTTCAAGTTTCTCTCCATTTAGTTTGATGTTGGCTACTGGCTTGCTGTATATTGCTTTTACTATGTTTAGATATGGGCCTTGTATTCCTGATCTTTCCAAGACTTTTAACATGAAGGGATGTTGAATTTTGTCAAATGCTTTCTCAGAATCTAGTGAGATGACCATGTGGTTTTTCTCTTTGAGTTTATTTATGTAGTGGATTACATTGATGGATTTCCGAATATTGAACCATCCCTGCATTCCTGGGATAAAGCCTACTTGATCTTGATGGATAATTGTTTTGATGTGTTGTTGGATTCGGTTTGCGAGAATTTTATTGAGTATTTTTGCATCAATATTCATAAGAGAGATTGGTCTGTAGTTCTCTTTCTTTGTTGGGTCTTTCTGTGGTTTAGGTATGAGTGTAATGGTAGCTTCATAGAATGAATTGGGTAGTGTTACTTCTGTTTCTATTCGATGGAATAACTTGAAGAGGATTGGTATTAGGTCTTCCTTGAAGGTCTGAAAGAATTCTGCACTGAAACCATCTGGCCCTGGACATTTTTTGGTGGGAAAATTTTTAATGACTGTGTCTATTTCTTTAGGCGTTATGGGACTGTTTAGGTGGTTTATCTGCTCCTCGTTTAACTTTGGTACCTGGTATCTATCTAGAAAATTGTCCATTTCCTCCAGATTTTCCAATTTTGTTGAGTATAGGCCTTTGTAGTAGGATCTGATAATTTTTTTAATTTCCTCTGTTTCTGTTGTTATGTCTCCCTTTTCAGTTCTGATTTTATTAATTTGAATGCTGTCTCTGTGCCCTTTGGTTAGTCTGGCTAAGGGTTTGTCTATCTTGTTGATTTTCTCAAAGAACCAGCTCCTGGTTTTGTTGATATTTTGTATAGTTCTTTTTGTTTCGACTTGGTTGATTTCAGCCCTGAGTTTGATTATTTCCTGCCGTCTACTCCTCTTGGGTATACTAGCTTCTTTTTGTTCTAATGCTTTCAGGTTTGCTGTCAAGTTGTTGCTGTATGCTCTTTCCACTTTCTTTTTGTGAGCACTTAGAGCTATGATTTTGCCTCTTAGTACTGCTTTCAATGAGTCCCACATGTTTTGATATGATGTGTCCTCATTTTCATTTAAATCTAAAAAGTCTTTAATTTTTTTCTTAATTTCTTCCTTGACCAAGTTATCATTGAGTAGAGCATTGTTCAGTTGCCAAGTGTATGTCGGTTTTCTGATGTTTTTGTCCATGTCAAAGACAAGTCTTAATCCATGGTGGTCTGATAAGGTACTGGGGATTATTTCAATCTTTTTGTATCTGTTGAGGCCTGTTTTGTGACCAATTATATGGTCTATTTTTGAGAAGGTACCATGAGGTGCTGAGAGGAAGGTATATTCTTTTGTTTTAGGATGAAATGTTCTATAGATGTCAGTTAAGTCCAATTGGTTCATAACTTCTGTTAGTTTCATTGTGTCTCGATTTAGTTTCTGTTTCCATGATCTGTCCATAGCTGAGAGTGGGGTGTTGAAATCTCCCACTATTATTGTGTAGGGTGCAATGTATGCTTTAAGTTTTAGTAAAGTGTCTTTTATGTATGTGGGTGCCCTTACATTTGGGGCATAGATGTTGAGAATTGCAAGTTCCTCTTGGTACATTTTTCCTTTCATGAAAATGAAGTGTCCTTCTTTATCTTTTTTGATTACTTCTGGTTGAAAACTGATTTTATTTGATATTAGAATTGCTACTCCAGCTTGTTTCTTGGGACCATTTGCTTGGCAGATTGTTTTCCAACCTTTTACTCTGAGGTAGTGTCTGTCCTTTCCACAGAGGTGCGTTTCCTGAATGCAGCAAAATGTTGGGTCCTGTTTACGTATCCAGTCTGATAGTCTATGTCTTTTTACTGGAGAATTGAGTCCATTGATATTAAGAGATATTAAGGAAAAATGAGTGTTGTTTCCTGTTATTTTTGTTATTGGCATTGGAGATATGTTTGTGTAGCTACCTTCTTTTACGGTTTTTGGAAGATTACTTTCTTGCTTTTTCTAGGTTGTAGTTTCCCTCCTTGTGATGGAGTTTTCCACCAATGATTCTTTGAAGTGCTGGGTTTGTGTTGAGATACTGTGTAAATTTGGATTTGTCATGGAATATTTTGGTTTCTCCATTAATAATGATTGACAGTTTTGCTGGGTATAGTAGTCTGGGCTGACATTTATGTTCTTTTAGGGTCTGTATGATATCGGTCCAGGATCTTCTGGCTTTTATGGTCTCTGGTGAGAAGTCTGATGTAATTCTTATAAGTCTGCCTTTATATGTTACTTTGCCTTTTTCCCTTACTGCTTTTAGTATTTTTTCTTTGTTTTGTACATTTGATGTTTTGACTATTATGTGGCGGGAAGTATTTCTTTTCTGGTCTAAACTATTTGGAGTTCTGTAGGCTTCTTGTATATTTATGGACATCTCTTTCTTTAGGTTAGGGAAGTTTTCCTCTATAATTTTGTTGAGGATATTTACTGGTCCTTTAAGTTGGGAGTCTTCTCCCTCATCTATTCCTATTATCCTTAGGTTTGGCCTTCTCATTGTGTCTTGGATTTCTTGTATATTTTGGGTTAGTAGCTTTTTGTATTTTGCATTTTCTTTGACAGTTGTGTCAATGTTTTCCATGGTATCTTCTGCACATGAGATTCTCTCTTCCATCTCTTGTATTCTGTTGGTAATACTTGTGTCTATGACTCCTGAACTTTTTTTAAGTTTTCTATCTCCAGGGTGTTCTCCCTTTGTGATTTCTTTATTGTTTCTACCTCCATTTTTAGATCCTGCATTGTTTTGTTTAATTCCTTCTCCTGTTTGGTTGCATTTTCTTGCAATTCCTTAAGGGATTTTTGTGTTTCCTCTCTAAGGGTTTCTATCTGTTCTTTGAGAGTGTTGTTTATGTCTTTCTTAAAGTCCTCTATCATCATCATGAGAAGTGATTTTAATTCTGAATCCTGCTTTTCTGGTGTGATGGGGTGTTCAGGACTTGCTATGATGGGTTAACTGGGTTCTGATGTTGCCATGTAACTTTGATTTCTGTTGCTTACGTTCTTGCGCCTGCCTTTTGCCATCTGGTTAATTCTAGTGCTACCTGTACTTCTGTCTCTGATTGAAGCCTGTCTTTCCAGTTGTCTCGCTTGTGTTTGGTCTTCTAGGAGTCCAGATGTCTTTGTGATTTTTTCCAGCTGCCCTGATTACAGTGGTATCTCTAGGATGCCTCAGGATATGGTGCCTTCTATGTAGCAGTCCAGCTAGATGTCTGCTGTTCTGGGTGCAGTGTCTCCTCTTGGATATCTCAGGGTATGTTGTCTGACACTCTGAGTTCAGTTGTTCCTCTGTGGCTCTGGGTTGAGCGGACCTTCCAGTATGTCTCAGGCGGTGACCGGGGTCCACACAACTGCAGACCTGGTAGAGGTCTGGTCCGGGACTCAGACCCGGGAGATGGGCAGAAAAGGGGTGCTAGCCGGCAGGGGCGCGGGGGAAGGGGGGCGGGGAGGGGTATCTGCTGGGTTCTGAGCACTCAGGGCGCCCAGCTATGAGCTCAGGGTAGTATGTGGGTTTTCCTACCTAAAGCTGGTTGTGGGATCTGTGGATCCCCCCACCGCCCCCCGAATATGTCTGGCGGAATCCGGGATGCACTCACCAGCAGGCCTCAGACCGGAGGGGCGAGCAACAGAAGGAGCGTGCTAGAGCTGGCTATGGGTTCTATGGATCCCCCAGAATGTGTCTGGCAGAATCCAGGGTGCACTCACCTGCAGGCCTCAGACTGGAGGAGGGGCAAGCGGAGGAAGGGGCGTGCTAGCGCTGGCTATGGGTTCTGTGGATCCCCCAGAATGTGTCTGGATGACTCCTGGGTGCACTCACCCGCAGGCCTCAGACTGGAGGAGGGGTGAGCGGCAGAAGGGGCGTGCAAGCACTGGCTATGGGTTCTGTGGATCCTCCAGAATGTGTCTGGATGACTCCTGGGTGCACTCACCCGCAGGCCTCAGACTGGAGGAGGGGCGAGCGGCGGAAGGGGCGTGCTAGCGCTGGCTGTGGGTTCTGTGGATCCCCCAGAATGTGTCTCGAAATTTTGACTTAATAGAACTCCTATGTGGCAAAAAAAAAAAAAAAAAAAAAAAAAAAAAAAAAAAAAAAAAAAAGGCGTGTCTTTTCTTAGTAACAAATAAGTGTTTATCCAGACCTGAAATAAGAATCCAATTATTTGGTCTTTCCTGTTAATAATGGTAGTTGGTGTCACTAGAATATTTTGAGTAGAGCATACTTCTAGTTTTATGTAATACATCAAAGTTTTCTCTTGGAACCTACTACTAGCTTTGTGTGAAATACTCATGTCAAAAATCTCTGAGTTTCCAAATTATCTGATGTCATCATGAGATGAAGCAAAACTTAGAAGGAATTGAAACAGACCTAGGGTCTTAATGGTAGGAGGAAAACAGAGAGCTAGACTCAAAAATCAGATGAAATGCTTAGCTCAGAGCCACACCACAAATGTCCGTTTAAGCGGCCTCCCTCTGTGTGTTTATTTCCTCATCCAGTGAACAAGTGGACTAGAACTAATTTCACTATAATCTCATGTCTTAAGATTGAAGCCAGATTCTTTCTTCTAGCTACATAGCAGGAAGCCAGAAGCATGGCATAAAGACTCTCACCATTAACTGAGACTTAGAGGCATGTGGTATTCCTGTCCTCAGCCTCAGATCCCAGTGGTTTTCCTGAAGAGAGCATGCCCACCTGTTGGTAGACAATTTCTGAAGCCAAGTAACTACACATGCTGCCTATACTTTTATTTCCCTATAAGAATTGATTTTTCTCTATTACACACTTCCATTGATCTCTCTTTGGTTTCTTGTTTATCAGAGTCTGATACCTACCACTAACTTGTATAGATCATCTTCTGAAAGCTGAGACTTAATCAATCAACATTTATATACCATTTACATATCAAATATATATGTCTCTTGTCCATGAGATTTTTTGAGATATAATATAATTACAACATTTCTTCCTTCCTGTTCCTGCCTTCAAATACTCTCATATACTCCTCCTTGCTTCTTTTTCAAATTAATGACCTCTTTTGTAAAATTAATTATTACATTTATATATAATAATGTGATTTTAATCAGTGTTCATTGATCTATTCACCTCAACAACATGTAAGATATGTAGTCAGACATGTCCTATGCCACCCTGCAAAACAACAACAAAACTCAAAGATTTAAAAACAACAAATGATTTGCCAAAGTCCTCTTGCTAATTGACATGTCTAGATTGGAAGCTTCTTGTGTTCTTAACTCAGGTTTTTTTTTTCTCTCTCTCTCTTTCTAGAGATGCCTCTGTACTAATACTGGGAGAAAATTAGTGTGAACTCTGAATGGCCACTCTCTGGTTTCTGTATTGTCTCTCATATTTCCTTGCTTTGCTTACATATGACGAGCCAGAAGATACAAAACCATTTTCTGTCCATGTGATCTCTAATTACTGATGAATAAATAGATGCACAAACCAAGATGTCCCTCGGCCTTCTCTGACAAATCAAGCCTCCCTCTGTGACAGTAAGGATTCATCCCTGTCAGGCATCATACAGTTTTGTGTCTTGGGAAACTAAATTCTGTTATTGCTTAACAGTTGCCCAGTAGGACACTATTTTCAAATTACCCATAGTGTTGGCATTTCCTAAATGATGGGGGAGTGGGTGCAGCTAAGTGGGGTGTATAGCAGAGGAAGGGGTGGCCTCTTAAATAATCTAGTGCACTGGTATTGACTTGCTAGCCTTAAACATGTATATCATTGCCTTCCAAAATGGACAAAATGAGGGTCTCTGGAGTTAAAGGCACAGTCATGAGAACAAAGATATTGGAGTGGAGACACTTAGCCCATATTTCCTAGCTGACAGTCTGACTACATACATTTTAATGATAGGAAAATCTCCCCATCTGGTCTAAGCTAAGACCAGAGTGTTTTGTAAGTAATTGTCTAAACCCAAGTATTAGTCAGTTAAGAAACTTAAGTCAGCTTTATTTTTTCTCATTAATTAATTAATTAATTAATTTTTATCAATTATTTTACTTATTCACTTTACATGCTGCTCACTGCCCTCGTCCTGGTCACCCCTTCCCACAATTCTTATCCTCTTTCCCTCTGGGCAGGTGGGGTATCTTCCCCACCCTGGCAGTTCAAGTCTCTGCAAGGGTAGGCACTTCCTTTCCCACCGAGGCAAAACAAGGAATACCAATTGGTAGAACATATCCCAAGTACAGGCAACAGCTTTTGGGATAGCCCTGGCTCCAGTTGTTCAGGACCCACATGAAGGTCAAGCTGCACACTTGCTACATATACGTGGGTAGGCCTAGGTTCAGCCTGCACATGGTTTTTGGTTGGTGGTTCAGACTGAGAGCCCTGAGGGTCCAGGTTAGTTGACTCTGTTGGTCTTCCTATCCCCTTTGGGATCCACAATCCTTCCTCCTATTTTTCCATAAGAATACCCAAGCTCTATTCACTGTTTGCCTATTGGTGTATGCATCTGTCTGAGTCAGCTGCTGTGTGGAGCTTCTCAGAGGACAACATGCTTCTTTCTGCAAGCGTAACAGAATATCAGTAATAATGTCAGGGATTGGTGCTTGCCCATGGATGGGTCTCAAGTTGAGACTGTTACTGGTTGGCCATTCTCTCAGTCTCTACTCCATGCCTGCATTTCTTGGAGACAGGATAAATTTTGGGTTGAAAGTTTTATGGGTTGGTTGGTGTCTCTATCACTCCACTGGGGTTACTGTCTGGCTAAGGGAACAGAGATGAGAATCTTGCTGAAATTACTATCATTTCCTGGAACTCAGTAAGTGAGAGAATGTAAATTACACTATACCTGCTTCAAAATTCTCTTATATGTCTCTGTTGATATAACTTTTATGAAAGTGCTTTATGAACAGTAAAAAGCTTACCCACTGTGAGCTAAAACATCAGATATTCATTTCAACACTCTGTAGTTATTGGGTAAAAAGCTAGTTTTGTGCCTTAGAGGAATGAAAAGGCAGGAAACAGTCCAACTCAGACACAGCTCCTTCTCCAATTGTTAGGGGACCCACATGAAGACCAAACTGCACATCTGCTACATGTGCATAGGGTTCCTAGTTCCAGTTTGGGCATTCTTTTTGGTTGGCAGTTCAGTCTCTGTGATTCCCCATGGGCCCAGGCTAGGGCAGAGTTCAGTGATAAAGAGCATTGACCGCTCTTCCAGATTCTCAGCACCCACCTAGCAGCTCACAACTGTCTGAAACTCCAGTTCCAGGAGATCCTCTCACCTTCACACAGATATATACATGTAGGTGAAACATTAATCGACATAAAATAAAAATAATTCTACAATTTAGATAAGTAGATGTTAGCCATAGAGTACAGAATACAATCCACAGACCCAAAGAAGCTAAGTTACAAAGAGGGCCCAGGGGAAGATGCTTGAATCTCACTCAGAAGGAGAAATAAAACAGACATAGGAAGTGGATGGAACCAGCTCATTTTTGTGTCTCTCATATATAGTTCTTTTATAAACCTTAATTTTAAGTATCCAAGAGGTTCATGTGTATAGCAATTATCTAGCTGTTCATTTTGAATCTGTAAATATAGACATTTAGAATGAGGTGACCTGTGGTGGTAAAGCAATAATACATCCTGATTGTGTTAGAGGACAATTCTGTGACCCTTCACTTTTGATAAAATTACACAGAAATACACACATGAAAACACACAAAACACATCTGCATACAGATATATACAATAGCTATATCATTTAGAGCACACACAGACACCTGGACATTTCACATGAACACTCATAGACGCAGACACACACACAAACACATGCATAGACATTCACAGCACACATACAAAGCAGACACAAATGTGTGCATGTAAAACTGGTGATATTAATAAATTATAACAAATGTTTGGATTGTTTTAAAGTGATACAGAATGTTACACCAGAGGAACAAATTGAAAGGAATTTCCTTTACGGTATTGCTTCCAAATTCTTTGGAATCTATCTATACTTATCTAAAGTTTGCAGCTTTAAGACATGCCTGGTGGGTTGGTTTCCGATGGAGTAAGTGTGAACTTTAGAGGCAGTGTATTAGTTAATGCAACTCTGGGGAAAAACCACAAACTGGGTCTTTGTGATAGCTTTCTGTGCCTAGAAATATGTCATTCATCTATAGAAAAGGAATTTTTGCCTCAAACCTGTGCTGGGTGTTTTTCTGCACCTGCTCTATGGAACAGAGGTTTAAAACTAAACAGGGATCTTTCAAAGCCAGGATGGAGAGCTTACAAGCCTTGCAATTTCAGTGAATTTTCCTTAATTCTTAGACTTTAATTTGTTCACCCACAGAATCTTTTCATATATATATATATATATATATATATATATATATATATATATATATAATAGTATAGTATAAATATTGTACATATGAATTTCCTTGAATAATGAACAGTGTATTTACACATATAGAAATATATTATATTTTCAGTAACAAATAGCTATAATCATCTTTATGTTAATCACATTCCAGCAAGTTGAGTGAATAATATAGCATTTTGTGTGAAGTAAAGAAAGGCACTAAGGAGTAAAACTGAATGCTGAGGGTGTTTTCCTTTAATTTTTCAAAAGAGCAGGTCCTTTGTCCTAGAGCCCTTTTTAAGTCACCCCAGAGTTAAGCCCACTCAGAAGCAAAAACCTGCTGGGTTTGAAAGAAGACAGTAGTCCTTGGATGAGTATTTTAAGTTTCAAAGGCTGCCTGCATTGATTGTTGCCTGTTCTAGGCTAAAACAACCACTTTTCCAATATCTAACACATTAAATATCTAACACATTAAACAGTGTTTTCATTTATAATGAGATAACAAACAATAATGATTTATATGCATAAATATACTCAAATCTAGAATTATGTAGCTGCACATAAAGGATTCCTATTATAAAATATGTAATTATTTAATCACAAAAGTTGGCCTTCCAGTTACTAATGGTATAAATTGTTATGTTATTGAAAGTGAAATTGATAGGTTAAAGAGTGATTTGAATTACAATCTCTCAAAAGTGTGTGCCAGGTAAGGGAAATCTGTAAGAAATAGTAACCTTAGATATTTTTAGGCACCCAGGAGTGATGAATTTGTAAAAAAAAAAATAAAAAAATAAAAAAATAAAAAAAATAATTGGGTGGTCTTGGTACAAGTTCAATTTAATGTAAAAAAGTAAATTTGGTACTCAAACATTTGTAAACTCTTACAGACTTGGTGCTATCTACCTCAAAGGCAGCATGTATTGATAGTCTATTTGACATCCTTATGTCTAATGATAGCTAGATATGATAAGATCAATGATATAAAATCAACCTACCATTTATATGAAGTTGAAATAAAATGATGGGATGCATATGTTTTGTGTACCACTGGGTGTCCCTATATGCTAAAGTCTCTAACTACTTTCTCCCTCACATAGCAGTTCTGCTTCTACATCATTTGTTTGGGCAGAAGTGGCATCAAGCATCTGTCCTTCTTGGTAACTCTATTATACTGGTAGTTGGTCATCTTAAGACATTATTAAGCTCTGACACTCCCCAGATCTTTAAGTGTCACACTTATAGCCCCTTTTATTCTGTACAAAAAGTCAGATAATACTTATTCTTGGTAACAGTGGAGGAAACATTCAGATGGAGAGAGGCTGCCAGGGTCATACAGTCGAAGTTTGCTGATTTGTTTTCTTTTAGGTGGTGGCAAGTCCAAGTGCCTTCCCATCCTTTGAATTAGAGATGTGCTTACAACATCAGAGTTGATTTTCAACTTGTTGAAGATGAATGGTAATATCCTCAAGCAGATGGTACCCATTAAACAGTATACATATTATGCTTCCTATGCTTGTAAAATATTAATAAAATTTAAAAATATGATAAAGGAATAAAATGCAGTTAAGAAAGTCCTTTTCAGAAGTCATGAAGGAAAATAAAAATCTTGACATTATGATTCTTTTTCCTTGAGAAGATTGCAGCAGTATTTGTGATATTCTGACCCAAAATGTATGGCCTCAGTTACTTAAGAGAGAATATTAAACACTCATTAATCATGACTCCTAAAATGTGTCAGGTCATGAAAGACCAAGAAAGACGAAGATGCATAGGAAAAGTTGGGGAATATACAGAGCTAAATACAATATGGAATTCCTCCCTGAATTCTAGAATACATTGACATAAAATTATCATCAAATGTGAGTATTTTCTGTACTGTTGCTAGTGGTAATATATACTTTGGAATACTTACAGATTACACTTCATGACATGAAAAGCCACTTGCAGTATTTACTTCTGTTTGGGCATGTCTAAGGCTCTCTATGACTTTGCTCATATAAATAACTATGACTATGTGGTGCTTTGAATATGTTTGGTCCAGGAAGTAGCACTATTAGGAAGTGTACCTTTGTTGGAGTAGGTGTAACCTTGTTGGAGGAAGTGTGTCACTGTGGGAGTGGGGTTTGAGACCTTCCTCCTAGCTGCCTGGAAGCCAGTTTTCTCCTGTGTGCCTTTTGAACAAAATGTAGAACTCTCAGCTCCTCCTATGCCATGCCTGCCTGGATGCTGCCATGCTCCTTCTTTGATGATATTGGACTGAACCTCTGAACCTGTAAGCCACACCCAATTAAGTGTTGTACTTTATAGAGTTGCCTTGGTCACAGTGTCTCTTCACAGCAATGAAAATCCTAACTAAGCCAACTATTTTGTGTGACTATATTAACATATCATGATACATCAACAGACTGATATCTATCTATACTGATAGAAGAAATGTTACCCATATACACTAAGATAGTTGTAGGAAAGCCAATATGTAATACTATTTACAATGGAACTACTAAAGAATAGGAATGGCAAAAGATCTACTGAAGATAAGTAATAAATTGTAACACTGTCAAAGAATGAAATCATAAATAGTAATGAAAATAAAATAGAGCTGTAAGTATCGACATGGATGGATATTGCCAACATGTTGTATTAGATGGATTAAGCTGTCACTTAAATACTTGAGATAATCTCTAAAGAGAAAAAGGGTCATATTGGTTCATGAGTTTTAAGCGTCTCAGTCTGTGACGATACTGTTCCTCACTTTAATGGAGGCTGAGCATCATGGCAGAAGCAAATAAAAGAACAAGAAATAGAAAGGGTATGGAGTCAAACTGTCCCCTCCATAGTGCACTCTGTCAGGTGAATAGACCTCCCAGGATTCCTTCCTTCAGTTCCATCACCTCAGTGGTACAGGGCCGAGGATCAAGTCTCTACCAAAAGGAGCTTAGGGGGCATCTGTGATTCAAGCTGCCAATTACTCCACAGGGGCAAAGAGTAAATCACACAATTCTACAGATTGACTCCATTTGTACAGAGTACAGAACACTTACCTGGATGTATTATTAATTTCCAAACTGAGCATGGTGGTTACTTTTGACAGGAAAAGGGTTACAATGAAATCTATAGTGATCAGACAGAAATTTTCGAAAGGAATGTTTTATAAATCCTTTGTTTTCCTTAAAATGGGTAACTGAGGTATGGAATTTCTCCTGCCGATCTCTTGCTTAGTTTTCATACTTTCAAAAATGCCTCATTCATGTGTGTCCAACATGTTTTAAAACCATTTTAGAAACTCTTTTCATGGAAGCTTCAAGAGAATTCCATATTTATGTACAATGATACTGGACAGACAGCCTTTTGTTTTTCTCATTGTTTCCTATCTCTCTGGACCGCTTAAAAGTGCCCCACTCAGCAAACAAGCTGAGAGCAAAAACCTTAGGGAAAGGCAGCAAATCAGAAATGCAAAATGCCTTCACTGATTAATTTATGAAAACGAAGTTTCCAGCCTGCAAGAACCAGGGGCAAAACAAAACAATAACTCACCAGGGGTCCATGAGCCCCAGAGTGTAGCGCTTGGCCATGTGTGACTATTTATCACTTTGGGTCTCAAATCTGAATGATATCTATCATGCTGCTTGCGAGGGTGCCAACTGCATATAAATTGCCCTTTCCGGGCATCAATAGGCCTCCTTCTGCCAAGTGATTTGATAGTTCTTTTATTTTAAAACACTTAAGATGGATTATAAAATGAAAGCATACATTTTGAAGCTGTTTAGAAAAATCAATTCAAGCTACATTTAAGGACAAAGAGAAATCCTTCTGTTGTTTCTGGTGACTTGTGCTACGTGATAGAGCAGTATCACAGTGAAGCAAACATTTACCTATACTTGTGGCTAACCCACTGACTGTGGCTTAGTGTTCACACATCCCCACCTGCCTCACTAACTCTAGCCACTCAAAGAGAGCTGAGAATCTTCCTGCACCATCCCCCACCATCCCTGAAAACTGATCCTCAAAGCCCTAGGTAATCTTTAGAGTTTACAGGGATTAGATTTCTTTGTTTTGCAGAAATTACCAAAAGTGATTGGAATCAAAGTTCAGAGAACAGAGAGTTTTCAAAAGAAGCAGAGCCAGTGTGGCTCATACACAGAGATGGCTACAGCAAACACCTACTCCTGTGCTAAATGAAAGGTCCACAAGGCACCATGGACACCAGCTTCCAAGGATGGAAATAATGCATGGGGGGTGTGAGACTCCTTGGGACCTCAGCTTCACCTCAGCTACTCTGGGAGGGCAGCTAAGTCCCTGCTGTCCCCTAACTGTCAGCTGAAATAAGATAACCACAAGTCCCTCCTGAGGTCGGTGAGACAGATGGACACAGCACACAGTGTTGTGACAGGCAACACCATTCAACAAATCAAAAGCCTGATTTTAGTGAATGGAACGCATCAGTGGGAGAACAGCTTCTTGTTTTAAGGTCACAATTGAGCATCAATTAAATTCATGGACTTTTGAGTCAAACTAAACTTAAATCAATTTAGTCAAGCCTAAATCTAAATCACAGAGTGTCCATTTCTTAGATATATGGTGTACATATTTTTCAGAAAATGATCTAAAATTTTAGGACTCGTCTATTGAAAAATGGGTAGATGATATATTTATTGCTTTGGTATAATAACCATATAGTAGGGTGGTATTAAAACTTAATTTACAAGGGATTTAAATGACAATGAACTTCTTTAAAATTAAGGCTTGCTTCATATATAGGTGAGGTCCATGTGTTAAAGTAGAATGTCTCTGAAGAGCCGACATGGACACACAGGCTTCTGTCCCTGCTGTCGGAGGCCAAAGAGAAAGGGAAAGAATGTTCCCTACATCCCCTGCCCAGGTAGAAGCATAGCTCTGCTTTCTCTAAGCTTTGAACATGGGCAAGTTACTGGAACTTTCTTTCGCTCTTTATAGTCAAAGTTGATTCAAGGTTTTGAAGACATAAAATGTGTAAACATTTAAAAACATACTCTAAAGAAATGAATATAAACTTAAAAATATTAAATTCAGTCTGTGGTTTTTGAAATACAAGTCATTGTTAACTCTAGGTTAAATTTACCTTTGGGCTCTAAATCATGTTGATAATCAAATATGTGTAATTCATGATTTTTATTTCAAAAGAAGCATTGATATTTGATAATTCAATCTGTCCAGATTTCTTGAAGGAAGAGTAATGAAAAAGCAGGGGAGTAGGAAGAGGAGAAGGAGAGGGAGGGAGGGAGAGAGGGAGGGAGGGAGGGAGGGAGGGAGGGAGGGAGAGAGAGGGAGAGAGAGAGCTGATAATGATGTATGTGTGGTTGGTGCATGTGTGCTCACAAGGGTGTGTGTGTGTGTGTGTGTGTGTGTGTGTGTGTGTGTGTTGGAAGTCCTAAGATTACTCTTTCAGCAGATTCAGTCTGCAGTATCTTGTAGTTAATGGCCTTCCTATGCACAGTAGAATTCCAGCTGCCCCATCCTCTCTAACTAACACCTCACACAATTCAATCATCATAACCTTATCTCCTTTCATCCCTCATTTCTGAACAACCAATGCCATTTGCCTCTCGGCTTCTGTGAGTCAGATTTTTCTTGCCCATGTAGTGTTATTCTTTCTATGCCTGACATTTTCACTTCACATAGCTCCCTGAAGGCCCACCATGTTGTCAAACTGATGGGATTTATGTAACATATGAGCACCATGGTCACTGGGCTTGTAATTATTTCTATTTCACTCCTATAAACAAATATCAACATGGTCCATCCTTGAAAATGTCTCCTCTGGAGAAAATATAAAGGATGGTAGTTGTGCTTATCTTTATCTCCTCAGTCTGTGACAGAGTCCTAAGTGACTGGACAGAACTCTAAGGACAGGGAAGTTCCTAAAGACTGGGTGTGGGGGTGTGTGTGGAGGGATGGCTCAGCATTTAGGAGCTCTGGCTGCTAGACGACCAACTGGGATTCAGTTCTTAGAACCCACTTAGCAGCTGATATGTTCCCAACTTTCTGTTACAGAGGATCTAGAACTCCCTCTTTTGGCCTCCACTGGCACCAGACACTCACATACATGCAAGCGAGCAGTCACATACATAAAATAAAAATAAACAAATCTAAAAGAATAAAATAAAGACGAGCAATAAAAGTGTTCACAGTGGCAAGGAAGCATGTTGGAGTTCCCCTAGGAAGTACAGCTGACAGTTTTCTTCCCTTCTCAGTTACCATGTTTGTATTAGAGGAAAATGTAAGTTTGCTTTTTGGTCTCTGCTCACCTTTCCCCTCTACCCCAACTCCACCTTTCATGGTTAACCACACCCAGCTAAGGCACAGGTGTGACCAGTTAAATTTGTCCCACAATCTTATGATTAACATGATGTTATTTTCAATTTTATGTTCTTTTAACAATCTGGCATATTTTGTTCACATGGAGGCATCAAGAAATGATTAATACATTAGAAAAAAAAAAACCCTTACCTATATATTCACAGAAGCCAAGAATATCATCTGTTTCTGTCTGAAAGCTTAATGAAACCCTTGGGGATCAATGTTAGGTCAGTTTCATCTAGCTGGATCAAGGGATGGAAACGCTAACACCACATAGTGTGCTTCACATGGTTCCAGTTCTATGATTTAAGTAAAAGTACTGACTGTGAAAGCTTCAAGGTTTGCAAAATTTCAAATCTACCTACAACTTTCCCAAGCAAAGTTGCATGACAGGTATTGGTCAGGTCCTGGATCAGAGTTCACCAGAGTCTTACAATGTGAGAAAAACACATCTGTTCTTAGGGAATATGATTCCTACCCAGTCAGAGGCAAGAAACTCTCAATGGTGACATTTCTGTCCTGGTTGTGCTTGTAAACCTGTGACTAATTAGACCTTGGTTGCAATGAAAAAAATTCTTATTGGATCTTTTCAAATAACTATATCACTGTGTGTAGCAAAGAAATGTAGTGAAGGCTAGAGTCAATTTGCAGACAGGACCAATCAAAATTTTCCTTTATTTTCTATAAGTCATAGCCTAAAGTTCTTCTAAGGTGTAACATGCAGGACATTTCCTGACAAGAGGTTTGTCCTGAGTTCTGAGTGATCAGCTGAAATAAGTTCTGGGAAATGTCATTTGAGTGTTTTCAAATGTCCCAGCAATTGAAGTGTAAAGATAAGTCAAAATGAATGCAAAAAAGATTTTTCTCTGACACTGACAGATACAAGAGAGTGATATAAAAAAATGGCAACACACTGAATAATGCAGTTCTGTGGACCAATGCCTATCATGAAGCTACATGGAAATGCTGAATGAAGAATGAAAAGTTCAGATGCAAAGGTAAAAACTGGGAATGTCAGAGCTAAAGCAACTGGGAGGGGACATAGGTGATCTATGTAGGCTTTTAAAAATTCAATGTAACAAAATTAATCACTCTCAAGTGCTATAAACAATGAAGAAAAGACCAATTGATAGAGTAAAATGGTAGGACCATTGATAGGAAAACAGTTTTGTCAGTGAGGAAAAGGCAAAATAAGTTAGTTTAATTTAATGGTATAGCTCTGGGTGATGGTCCCACATCCAGGAGTACATGGGTATCACAGACTGTATTTAAGAAGTTATTATAAAAATAAAAAGAAGTTGGCACAAGATAGGGAGGTAGGGATGGACCTGAAATGCATGAGAAGCTTGTAAATATGATCAAAATAGCACATGAAATTATCAAAGAATTAACATATTTTAATATCAAAGAAGAAACAGCAAGTTAAAGATTGGGATGCACCAGGGATGCAGAGTGCATAGTGTAGCAATCTAATGCCACTTCCAGAAGAAAAATTGGAAGTAAGTAATCCTGAGCATATATAAGATTTTGAGTATAATTATCCTTAAATTTCTTAGACAGGATATATTTATAGACCATTTATCCACAGAGAATTTTCACACACACACACACACACTTGCAAACTATTTCAGAAAATTTACACAAGAGCATTCACACTACCTTCAAAACCTAGCAGCAAATTATCCTCAGTGATCTGTGTAGAGAGGAATCAACACCTGGGCTGATCCAAACAGTATAAAAGTAATCAATAGTAAAACCTAAAGATGCTTTTCTCAAATATCAACAACATGAAGAAATCTTAGGCTGTAATGAGTTTAAAATATAGTGCACAACTATGTAAAATATGATACTATTAACAAAAGGCATGTAAACTGATCAGTACAATGATTACTAGTTATATGCAAAGGAAATAATAAATAAAATATAAAATAGCATTGATCCCCAGTGAGGATTACTTGATGTGAAAGGAAGTTACATGGGAAAGAATCCACTGAGTGTATATGGTTTATGTTATGTGTTGCATATTGGGCTATGTGTACATTATAAGTAGAATATAAACATAAATGGAGAAAGAGGAATAATTCCGGGAGATTGAATCCAGAGTCTTTTATTTACTCTAGGCATATGTTCAAACATGGAACTTTATCGCACAACTAAATGATTTTTTTTCTGTATAAAATATTTTGTATGAGCTTTAAGTTGCCTTTGGCATACTCTATGTCACCTCTTAGATATTCTCCTGTAACTTTAAGGTGATGTTCCCATACAGTTATTGTCACCAAAACTTTCTATGACAATTTTTATTTTTCCAAGTGTTTCAAATGAGAATCAGAATTGGAGGTTTTCAAATGATTTATCTTAATGAACTGTGATGTATGTCTTCTACTTATTTATGTGATGGAGACTCTAAAACCAGAGGCCATGATTTAGGCTCGTGGCTGGATCCTTCTCTTGCTGTATACAATTCTCCCAGGGCACTACTCAGCTAGATTTACTAATATTTATTTTTAATACATCTAAGTCTCTTTGCTTTACAGTTTTCTTTTATTGGCATCTTTAATCTTTAAAATGATTTTTACTTGCTTTATGAATTGAATTGCATAGATTCAAGGCTTGCTTTTTTGAAGAATAGATTTCCACAGCATAAGAATTCAAGTGTGGAAGAAGCTACGACAAAACTCTCTGAAAAGATTTCTAGGAGCACTTATTTTATCATCTTTAAAACACTTTGCATGTGTTCTTAGATCTTCAATTTTAACTAGGTCCCATTTTACTCATTTTATTAATAAAATATAAGCATTCAATTCTATTTGGTTGAGATTTTTGCATTAGATGTGTGTCAATATTTTAATTCCTTGTACACATATGACTTTTACCACTGTCTGGCTATAGGAAAACAGAGCTACTATCGCCAGAAATGCACATCAAGACACTGAAGAGAAGAAAAAAATGAAAAAGACTTACATGAAAATCTATGAGAAAGAAACAATCTACAAAACAGAAAAATAATCAGTAGCATGAAAGGTAAAGTATTTTCAATCTTACCCATCAGTGCATGCCAGTGTATATGCACATGTGTGTATATGTGTGCCTTTATTAATGTATGTATGCATGTGTGTGTAGTATAGTATAGTGTAGTGTATGTGGTTGGAGAACAATTAATAACTAAGTCAGATTATGTAGAAAATCAAAAGTCAGCCTAGTGGGACTCCAAGAGCATCCTGTCCCTCCACACCCATGGAAACCTTTGGGACCCCAAAACTAACCAGCTTGGAACCACTCATCCTAGTTGGATTTACTAGCCACCCCTAGTTCACTGGGACAACCAGCAGAGGCACACAAGTGATAGCTGGAGCCCCATATGTCTATCTCTACCCTGGCTTCCCCATCTAGTGGAGCCTCTCAATACCCTAAGAGCATCCTGCCTCCCCATGGAAACTTTGGGGGACCCAAAACTAACCAGCATAGAACACTGTCCAACAGTTCATCCTAGTTGAGCCTGCCTGCCACCCCAGCTGGGTCTGACTGGAACACAACCTGCAGAATAGGCTCTGCCCAGGACACAGCCTGCAGAGTATGGTCTACCTGATGCCCAGCCAACAGTGTAGGGTAAGCCTAATCTCCATTAACTGGCCAATGGCTCACTCCAGCTTCCCAAGAAGCCTTGCCATCATTAGTATTATCCAGGCAACATCAGGAAAAGTATAATGCCAAAAGAACAGCTTAAAGACACAATCACCGAGTAATATGATACCATCAGAGCTCAGTTATCCTGTTGCCACAAACCATGGATTTCCTAATAAAACAGAGGCACAAGAAGAGGATCCTAAATCCAATTTTATAAAGATGATAGAGGTCTTTAAAGAGGACTTGAATGAATCAGTTAATGGAATACTGGAAAATAAATTCAAAGAGGTAGAAGCATTAAAAGATGAAGCAAATAAACAATACAGGAAAATACAATCAAACAGGTGAAGAATAAGAATAAAATTGTCCAAGACCTGAAAATGGAAATGGAAGCAATAAAGAAAACAAAATCTGAGGCAATCCTGGAAATGGAAACCCAGGGATGAGAACAGGAACTACTGATATAAGCATCACCAACAGAATACAGGAGATGTAAGAGAAAATCTCAAATATAGAAGATACAATAGAGAAAATCAGTCAAAGAAAACGCAAAATCTAAAAAGTTCATGACACAAAGCATGCAGATAATCTAGGACACATTGAAAAGACAGGTAGAAGATGGAATCTCAAAATAGTTTGGTTTTTATTTTCCTTATGGCTAAGGATGGTGAACATTTTTAAGTGTTTCTCATTTAAAATTTTGCTATTGAGAGTTCGCTATTTAGATCTGTACCACATTTTGACCCGATTGGATATTTGGTCTTTTTTCATATCAAGTTACATGAGCTTTATACACTTTGGATATTAGCCCTCTATTGAACGTGGTGTTGGTAAATTTTTTTCCATTCTATAGGCTGCCTCTTTGTCCTGAATGATGGTCATTATTGAGGGGAATTTTTATATTTTTATATTTGGGAATACCATATATTTAGGACCCCACAAAAATTTAATCTCTTGGAAATAAGAGAAAACATGGCATTTAAGGTCAGAGTTACATTTGTATAAACACATATTACAGCATACATTGTATTCAGAATAAAATTTGATATATGGTTTAGAAAAATGGAACCACAGATGCCCAATGTCCTTTTTACTTACAAAGTGGACTTGAGTGAAGCTACAAGATGCTTCCATGGCAGATGCTCCTGTGATAGAACAGGTAGGACATTCATCCACCATTCCCACAGTTCTTCAAGGTCAGCCTCTTTCATACCTTATGTCTAAGTCTTGTGTTAGAGAGTTCCAGGGAGTTCAGCCCTTACTCTAATTCCTCTGAATCTAAGTACATTTCCACTGTCTATCTGATGACACTTTCCCCAGGAACAGGGAAATAGAATTGGGACTACTTGTGTGTCACATGACTACACACACACACACACACACACACACACACACACACCATCCACAATTACTCCCAAATAGAACCCTTAAAAGGCTTTATTTAACCATAAACTTTTAGTATAAAATGGAAGAGACATATTCTTTGTACCTTTTCTTTTGTATTTTGAATTGGTCATGTTTCTAAGAATAGACATGGTAGATCATTAAGATAACTGTGTCTAAGCACTAGAAAAATGTCAGTGTCTGGCACTGTAGAAAGATCCAGTTTCTTCTCTCACCAGTACTAATTGTCTTTTTACTCTCCTAGTGGGTATGAAAGGACTTCTGGTTGTGATTTGAATGTATAATGCTCTGATGGGGGCTACAGAGATAACTCAGTGGATGAAATGCTTGGTCCTCAAAGCATGAGGAGCTGAGTTCAGCTCCCATGTGAATGCTGAGCACAATGCAGTATGTGTGTGCGCACACGAACTCGTATGCTTATGTGTGTGTCTTTAACCATGGTATTGTAAAGCAGAAGCAGGCAGATCCTGGGGGCTTGCTAGCTAGCCAGGTAACCTAAAACAGCAGGATCCAAGTTAAGTGAGAGACAACATCTCAGAAAATTCAGGTGGAGAGCAACAGAGGAAGACACAGCAATAGAGTCCCTAGCCTAGCCTCTAGTTGTGAACAGATATGGGTAGGCATAAAGTTATTTGAACATGCAGGCACATGCAATCATAAACACACACACACACACACACACACACACACATCACTCAGAAGGATCATGATTCTTAGAACGCTTTACACAGTTGTAAAGTTCATCTGCTTTGTAGGGATATCTATTCCATTCTGGAACTCATTTCAATCAGCTTGTCTTTATTGTGTGATTAAATTAGGTCTTCATGTGTTCATCCTGTGAATTGCCTTTCCATCTGCTAACACTATCCTCTGAATAAGGAAAGCCTTTCACTTTAGTAATGTTCAATTTTCTCAGTTTCTTTTATTACTGCTTGTTTGGTTGTGTAAATCATCACTGCCGATTCAAGATCCGTGAACTTTTAGCCTTTGTTTTTCTTAAAGTTTTTGTAAACTTCTGTATTTAAAATAGGCCTTGGTTCATTTTAAAGTTCATTTTTATGCGATTAAGAATATGGAGACAGAAGCGAGCAGAAAATAATTCCATCTCAAAACATGGAACCTTCTGTGGCATGAACCTGGAGTAACATTCCATTTCATTAGACCTCTTTCTGTCTCTTTACACAAAGGTTAGCAGGTTTCAGAATGAATGTTCACGATTATTTACTAAACTTATTCCAAATATCTTCACTCTGCCTTGTATTTATTAAAATAAAATGTTTGTTCTTAATTCCTTCCTGCTGGTTAAAATAGGGCAATATGGTAGGTTTATGTTGTATCTTCTAGTATGGTTAGGTCTATGAGGTTCTTAGTGGGTTTTTAAATGATTTTTTGTGTGTATGTTTATAAGACCATGTCACCTAAAAATGCAGAAATTTTTTTACCAATACCTCTCAAATCTGGATACATTGTATCCAAGTTTATTTCCTAATTGCCTTTAGGAGAACTTATGGCACTATACCCACTACTGATTTGAGAAGCATGTGGTATTTCACTGTTTATGCTTACAGCCCAGATTCTTCATAGGTGACTCTTATGGAGGATTATGATCACAAAGAGATACAGAGTTATGTCATGATTATTTTTTCTGTGTCTCTCCAGATAGATGTGTGGCTTTATAGTTTTCTTCTTCTCAGAACCAGAGTGTGGAATGAATGCATTATCAGACATTAAAATGTTCTCGCACTTTACTCGGAATCTTTGTCCCATGACTGAGACAGATCTCATCTGGCTGTGTCACACAGGCCTTTCTTTATGATACTGGGTTCACTTCTCTAGCATTCACGAAAGTGTTTCACATTTGTGGTAATAAAAGAACACATAAACACCTTGTCACCAAAGGACCTCCTCAGGGGAGAATGCCATTTTTATATCATTGACATAAAACTCAAGTTGATTCAGTTTACACATAGCTTATTATACTGGACCTATAAATGAGAACGAAGAGGCCTTTTCTGACAAGCTGAACTAAATTGCATCCAAGCTCATGGCCTTTACTTTAGGTACATTTCAGAGAGATGCAAGCAACACCAATCTAGAAGTGACAAGTACAGATAGGTGTAGTATGTCAGAATAGAAAGTCTTGGACATTTAGATTTGAGTCATAGGCTTTACAAATATCCTCTGGCTTTGAGAAATTTACTTAACTGCTAGCATCTAATTTTCTCGATGTAATAGGGTGACAATCAAACTCAGTTTATGATTAGTGATATGCACTAAAAAACTAAATATCTTAGACATTGATGTTTACAGATATGTACACACACACACACACACACACACACACACACACTCCTCATGAATGTCCATGGCATTTAGCTTTATGTGTGTAACGTGATTACTGGTCTGAGATATTCTGTTTTTATTGTGATTCATTCAGTGTATAGAATTTTTCTCTACATTGACTATTTTAATCTACCTTTGGGTTTATCTTAGTTTTGTTTCAAGCACCCTGTGTACAACCCCAGGCTGCCTGTTTGCCCTTTATCTCCTGTTAAACTTCTCAGCTTTCCTTTAGCTTTGGGGGTGGGGAGCAATTTTGGCCCAGCTCTCTTCACTCTGCTGGGTCTCACAGCCTCTCTCTTGAGGCAACCTGCTTCCTTTAGACCCAATGCAAATGCTTTAGCTAGGCAATTATGACTCTTTTTACCAACATGCCTATGCCATGGAGAAAATAACTCACCAATCACAAATTCAGCTAATTCTGTGCAAAGAGATGATTATAAAGCTTTGCAACCTGTATCTGAGTGATAATGAGCTTCTTTCAATACCTATGTTTCTGGTGGTCATCCTGTGAAGTTTCTACAATCAGTGATAGTATAAGATGCCTGTTTAATTCTTAGTACCTTTCTTCCAACAAGTCCCTCTACTTAGAATCCCTCTTGTCTCTTGTGTAATTAAAAGCACCCTCTATTTTCCACCACCTCTTTTCTGCATAACTGCCTTGATCATGATTAAAATTCACTCTGCTCCTCTACCCACATCCCATTAAAACTGTACAATCCTTTTCAGACAGATAGAGTAGATCTCTCAGAATTTCAGTCTCGGCTGTGATTGTTAAAGCTGAAAACAAACATGTGCTCAAGAAGGACCTTAATTTTTTGTATCTTACTCAAAAAGAAAACTGAAGTAAGGCAATTTGTATTCATAACTAATGATTGTTCCCTTTCCAAGGAGGTAAGCTGACAGAAAATTTCAAAGACCAGTTGGAACTAAGAAAAAAATACAACTCTTATTTTTCCAGGTGATAATTCCTACAATGTGACTTCCAGACAAGCTTGTAGAAAGCAAAGAAGCACAACTGAGCACGTAAGAGCCCTGCAGGCTGCTGACTGGGGATACCTTATGGTGTCAACTTAATTGCAGACATCTGGTGAGCTACTGGTTCCCACAAGTCTAGTAAATTAAATAAAGATGATGACTTAGTTTAATCATGAGAAACAAAATATGCAAATAATTGAGGAAGGAGTTTCAGTGGTGCTGGAGGTGGGAGCACCAGAGACCAGGGAAGAGTGAATGATATCAATTTTAAGAGAATTAAAACTCAGTGAAGTATTAAACCTGGCTGAATATCCAGTAGGTTTCTTCATTGAAGGGATAAAATCTACCAAAAAGGGGAGGAGGATAGACTATCAGTTCAAATTTTAGGGCCAACATAGAGGTAGTTTATCTTGGGTAACAATGTGCTAGATTAAGTATCCTTTCCCTGGCATCATGGATACTGGGAGACACACAGGCTCCTCTACCCAAATATGTGACTATGTGACTCTACTCTTGAGTTGTTTAATCTTTTACCCAGGCATAAATAATTCCTACCTTTTGTGTTTGTTTGGTTTTTTTACATTTATTTTATCAAAAATGATTTTTCATACTATATAGTCTGAATACAGTTTCTCCTCTACCAGCTCCTCCTCACTTGCACACCCTCACTAATCTGAACAAACATCTATAAGTCTTCAACAGGTACATACATGTTTCTTCTCTCTGACTCATCCCTATTTGCTACCAATCACCCCTGAGGGAGATGTTCCTACACTTCAACTTCTTAGACTCATACCCATCTCTTTCTTCTTAAAGTTGTTCATAAGGATATTCTGAAAGATATGCCCATGCTTCATGGTAATGATCAAAAATAGAAGAAATAGAAATCCCATGCTTTTGGAAGCTCCTCTGAAATAGTAGACAGATCTATGAGTATCCAAATTTCATTTCATATATCATCCATTGCACAATGAATGTTTACAAAGTAGTTTTACAGATTGTCTTCTCACTAGTGTTTCTATTTCTGTGATAAAACATCATGACCAAAAAGCAAGTTGGGGAAAGTGGGATTATTTGGCCTACATGTCCATATTGATGTTCTTTATTGACAGGAAGCCAGAACACGAACTCAAACATGGAAAGATTATGAAGGAAGGAGCCTGGAGGCCATAGATGAATATTGTTTAGTATCTTGATCTCCATGGTTTGCTCAACCTGTTATCTTATAAAATGTAGGACCACCAGCCCAGGGATGACACAACCCACAATGGGCTGGCTCCTTCCACACTGATTAATAATTGACAAAATGCCTTATAGCTAAACGTCATGGAGGCATTTTCTCAACAAGATCCTTTCTCTTTCATGACTGTAGCTTGTCGACACAAAACCAGCTAATACACAGAGGGTTTACAGAGAAGCCACTGTGGATTGGCCTTTTTTTCAAAGCACCAAAAATACAGCAGCCAAAAAAATACCAAAACAAACAAACAAACAAAAAAAAAAAACCTCAAGCCTCTGCTTCCATGAAGTTTGTGTTCTGCTATGAGAACAGAACAGATAAATAAAACAAATGGGTAAATCATGCTACATGCTGGAATTGGCAGGTACTAGAAAGAAACAAAACAGATGTGAGGTCAGCAGAGAAAGCTCCCTTAAGTGTCCACACTTCAACAAAGAGTAAAGCTGTTGAGGGAAAACTCAGGGGGATACTAGAGAAAATGCATGCCAGATAGAGAAATCAGACTATGCCAGGGGTCTGAGTTAAAACTTGTCTGTGGATCTTATGAAGAGCAGAAGCCCAGGATGGCTAAAGCAGGGTAACGGTTCCTAATCTAAGTGCAATAAACATCGTACCCAGATTATATATAATCTTACAAATTAGTGTTAAAGTCATCTATGCTTCTCTAATGTCAATAGTGACCCACTGATGGGCTTTAATAGAAAAATATTTGAATCTGGATTGTAACTCATAGCTGAACAAGCTATGCTAAAAAGCCAAATTACAATCAGAGAGACTAATTAAGAAAATATTGAGAGATTCTGGTAGTGTGAGAGATACTCTGCTGAGACCTGGAGACATGTACAGATTCTCAGAATTTCTTCCCAATCCTTATTCTCTTCTTTCCCCCAAATTTCAGTTCATTTCTTAGTTGCTCCAGAATCTCAGTGTGAGTCCTAAATACTGAGCCTGCTGTCCCCTTATTCAAAATTGTCTGCGTCCTAAAGTCTCCAGTTGTTCTCAGCATATAATACTGTGAGGTATAAAAATCTGGCTGCTCATTGTTTTGCTAGGGGATGTAACCCTGAGTCACAAGGTGATTATTTCAGCCAATAGGTAATCGAAAGTCAGAGGTATCTAGAGAAATAAAATCCCTACAGCCTTCCATCCTTTTAATGAATTTTTTGAGGCACGATTTCTCAGGGTAACATTGTAGAAGTCATTCTAAAATGATGGATGTACTGGGCAGGAATCCAGCTGTTTTCCTTTGAGTGCTGACAGGGAATATATATGGATACATGGCAGACCCTTGGGAAGCCTGTCAGCATAAGGCAGAGCTAAGCCCATAGGATTCCAAATTCTCCAAAGACAAAGGATCACTGGGCCATGGAATACTTCTTTATCACTCTAATGCTTTCCTAGAACACACTTTGGGGAATTTTGCTTTAAATTCTTCTCAATAATCATAGCCCAACTTTGTATGAGAGAAACCCCAAAGCTTACACCATACTCTTATGTCCTTGATGCTCCTTAGTCACAGCTTACCAACAGCTCTGTAGAAATGATTAAAGGACCTTAACTTCTGCTGGCCCAGAGTCTGAATTCTCCAGTGGAGCAAAGTACTACAAAGACAACACTGTCTGGGTAAAGAAAAGTGAATTTTTCTAGAACTGATTTATGACCCCCCTGCAACTATGGACAGTAGACAAAACATATCAATGGGATGCCCAGAAGATCAGGGATTCTGTCTGCTTATTAGAAGTGTTCTGTACCATGATTCCACCTGCCACAAATGGATGAGTTAAGATGTGGTATACAAGGGAACTTTTGAAGGAAGGTTTTATGGTAGGTGCTGTTGACTATGTTCCTATATAACATGAATCATCTTTCACACTCACACCTATCCTGCCTGGCATCTGCAGCTCATACTTTCAACACAAATACAGGGAAACAGATATGTTTCATTTGGAAAGAAGACAGGAGATCCCTGGATACTGTATCCTGGGTTAGCCAAGCTCTCATCCATATCTGCCCAGATTATAGAAGAATAAATCATCACCAGAAAAGCATTTCTGAACAATCTCAACACAAAACCTTTTCTTCACTTTCTGTAGGGTGCCAGCCATCATTAAACAATTGTTGATCAGAAATAAAAGTGTGTGTTTTAGGTGCTTCTGGATTTGATAAACTAAAATTTCTTTTTCATTGATTCATGATTAAAATCATGGCTGGTACAAAAGGACATTTGAAGCTTTCTGATTACAGCTTGGTGAAACGTATATTTCTTAGCATTTCCCAGACTGTTTTGAACCTGCATATAATGACAGGGTCAGCCATAATATTGAATAAATAAAACATTTAATGGAAAATTTAAAAACAATTAATTTCTACTTACCAGTGGGGAAGACATGGAAATAGGAATTAACCTGTGCTCTTAGGCAAATTCTTAACATTGTTAGAATAGCAACAACAGCTGTGGCAATAACAACCACTGAGACCTTACCCTTGTCCTAGCAACATGTCTAAAAGCTACATAAGATTGTGTTTCATGATTTCCAAAACCAATGATAGTCAACATTTGTTTTGTGCTTCTTTGCTTCTTTCCTAAGACTTTTCCATGATATTCTCATCAGTAGATTGAGAAGTAGTTACTGGAGTCTAATACTGCAGCAAAGTCAGATTGAAATCCAAGAAAAGAGACCCAGAACCTTCTTACCCAATTCAAAAAAATCTTGTCTAATAACTAAGATCAAAACTCCTGGAGACTCAGCAGCTCAGATAACCTGAGATCAGACAAGCATGATCTTTGATTCATTTCCATAGGAGAAAACCAGAGATGCAAGTTTTTAAACCATTACCCCTAACCTGCCAAGGTAACTAAGTGATTATGCCAGACCTCAGACTCGTTGAGTTTCTTGTCATTGCCTGACATGAAAATTTGACTCTTAAAAATTATCTTCCAAGCTCTTTAATTATTGTCAAATAAAGGTTCTATGTTACTATATAACCTGACACCCTCAGGTCATTCTTCATGAACACAAAGATACAAAGTTGATGATTGCATACACAGAAAATGCTTGAGGGTAGAGACTACATCAGATGCATCCCAGGATACAGAAACAGCAAGGATGTCAAGAAAATGCACAGCTAAAAGCCCTAATGCAAAAGAAAAATCATATGCCATAGACATTTTTAAGTTATAAGGTCCTCATACACAGAGGTTGGCTGTGTGGGGAAGGCATGGATGCTATTTGTAAGTAGAAGGAGAGCCATTGCCTCTGGGAACTTGCATTTGCCCTGCCAAGTTTTCAAGCTGGAATATCTTTTCCATGAACCTTTCCTAATTGCTGTGATTGGACCATTCATATTTTCCTTAAATTCCCTAGTTCCCACAGGTTGGGACAGCTTTGCATGTAACTCTTAATGTAACAACTGCAGATGAAACAGATACCAATATTTTGGGGGTTGGGGAATGTAGTGGCTGCCAATCTGGGTCATCAACTATAACACTCATGAGAGAATCCTAATTAGTCCCTTGGTGTTTTCCTTAAATAGGCCACTTCCCTTTCACTGTTAGACATTATTTCATATTCTATTGCCAGTGTTTGTTTGCATTTGCTGCAGTTCTTTCATTATTAATGTAAAGGAGCAATTCAGCGTTTCATGATTAATTTTAAAGTAGAGCTTCCTTGTGTAAATAATTGATGAGAACGGTGATCAGAGCAACATGGAGACAGGAGCTGGCATCCCTCCTGCTGACTCCTGTCTTCTTGTTTGCACTGATTTTCCTGCCCCTACCCCGAGAACCTTCATTTGGTTGCAGTTGGTTTGTATTTTCCAACTTCTTGTCACTGACTCCTTTAGTTGTGTGTCGACGTATAGTGCAACAGCTTTATTAAAAGAAATGAAACACAGTTCTTCTCACTTTCCTCCAACTATTTATAAGAGGAAAACATGAAGAAGCAGAAGAAGTTATTTCTATCCTCCTGGGGTGTTAAGGCCACTGGAAGATGAATTAGGAACCCTCTACTAAAACAAACAAACAAACAAACAAACAAACTTACTTTTATATTATATATTACACAAATTTTACAATTAAAAAGATAAGATGCCAAGGCTTACTTCCCACTGAATTGTCAAATATCTACTATCTTTCTCCTGGGCTAGCCCCTTTGTTTAAGACATTCTTAATCATGGCCACTCATTTGCCTAGAATATCTAATATAGAGCTTGGATACCCCATGGGAAGAGCAAGGTAGTCTCTCAGTGCTACTTGGCATACACCCTTCAATGCTTACATGCTTATTTATTTATTTATTTATTTGACAGGGAAAAATGAGTTAGGAGCCACTTGACATAATTACTTAGTAGAAAACAGAAATTGTCTAATAGTTGTAAGAAATACAGCTGATTACCAGGAAGCATTTGTTGCTCTCTGTTCTTGATTATCGATGCAATGTGCTCCCTTCCAACCATGATGGATCATTCCTTTAACTGAGTTAAGATAAACTGTTTCTTTCTTACAGAGGTAAGGAGAGACATAGTGATAGAGGAGGAGAGGAAGGAAGGAAAGGGGAGAGCAAAGGACAGAGAGGAAAAGAAGGAGAGGAGAAAGAGAGAGAACAGAAGACAAATAAAAGACAAATAGAATGTGTCTACATTGGCAAGCTTCCTACTCTGTTTCTCTTCTTATTTCATACAGTGTCAGCACCTAAATATTCTACTCCTGGACCCCCAACAATGTACATATATGTCATCACACATTCAGTCCAGATATCTATAGTGTTAATATTTCGAACACTCTCTAAATTCTCAAGGTTATAGCTTCCCTGAAACTCAAGGCAGATTCTTACCTGGAGTCCACTTGAAAACCAAAACCAAGTTTCACAATCATAACATGAAATGTCACAGAATAAGCATTCCTAGTTCAAAAGGATGAAAAGCATAGAAATAAGGAGTGGGACCAAAGCAAAAGTGAAATAGAGTTGGGAAAATGAAAATATTCAGTTTTAGAGCTTATATCTAAAGTCTGGCACAATGCAGGTGAAGGATATAGCATCTAGAAGCCTTGGTCGGACCTGCCCCATAACTGTACCCTTTATAGCCAAGTAATCAAGGAGTAGTAGACTGGTATTGAGTTGGAGGATCCTGAGCAAGAAGTGTTGAATCACTTATGGCAAAAAATACACACACCCAGTATCACACTAAAATATTGAAAGCACTCTTAGAGAAACACAAGAGAAAATTATATTTGTGAGAATTATTCATTGAAATTGGTGCTGATTAGATGAAAAGAATTACAGAGCATGAGGGAATCAGACCTCATTTTTCTCTGGCTTTTGATTTGGATTTGTAACAATTAATTCTTCCCACGTTTACCCATGCAGTCTCATTCATCTGGACTCATCTATATTATATGTGAAGAGTACAGCCACGAGTCAGACACTTATATTTGATCCTTCAAGGCTGTCTATAGGCAATTACAAAGTGCTTTGCTGGATAAGCATCATGGAAAGAGCTGCCATCTCCAATAGTCAACTCCATTTTGTTAAGCCAGTGCATTATAGATTCTGGGAGGGAGCTATAGCCAAGGAAATATCCTAACCTCTCGCCCAACTCAAAGCTAACTGTGCTCAAATGAATAACTGGACTCTTAACTTTTCTCTTGACCCAGCCTCCTTAATAGGATCCTTGTCCAAAACACTTCCCAGGTACCTCCATTATGACTTCTCATCTTTGACCTTTACAAGGGCATTTTCCCCTCTCTGACACATTACTACTTCCATTCCTTTAGTCTTTTCTGTTCTTGGTTCCATGGCTTCCAAGACAGTTTGTTTGGTTCCCTGAGTAATGATGTACAGTCTACCCACCCATCTCAGGTCAGAGCCTGGGAAGAACCAGATGGCTGAGAACCTAATGCACTGTTTTTTTTTTTTTTCCCTTTTGTCTTCATGATCACATCAAGTGAATAAAATGTCGAATATTATTTGGTTTTAGATGACCACCTCTGCACCTTGAGAAATCCATGTGGTAAACTGAGCAATGTAGAAATTGAGCCCTACATTCCATTTTTAAAGGGCAAAGAACCATTGGTTTCGCAGTATAGCTTAGAGTGCTGCTGGCTCCACAAGTGCCTCAACAGCTATGCCAATGATCGATTCTTTACTGATACAATCCAGAGGTGGAATATTGATCCTACAGAGGATAGAACTGAAATCACATATACCATCTCTAATCTAACCAGGAAAGGATCCCTAAAGGTCATGATTCTCCGACAAAGAGAACAGAGATCTTTCAGGCCCCGTGAAGTAAGTTGTACCCAGTAACTTCTTTTAACTCTAAGCAGTCATAACTCATAGAACTGTTTGATAACTATGCCTTCAGTGAAGATAAATGTAGAACCTATGGATTGCTTTGTTCAGTGGCTCAAAGAAACATTAACTGTGGTTAGTTTGCCAACGCTGTAATGGAGATAATCATGGTATACTTATTGAGAGGGTACTTTACTGCACATTGATTGCATAGAACTCCCTAGAGCAGCCACCACTAGGACAACAGAATATTAATAGTAATGTCAGAAGTTGTTCAGGAACTGGACAGACTCATACTGTGCTCTCTCAGGCCTCCTGATCTCCTTGGTGTCTTTATTCTCAAAAAAAAAAAAAAAAAAAAGGTGGGGGGGACCTTCAGAGACCAAAGAAAATGCAATAACGTAGTATCAGCATAAACTTCCCTGATGAGACTCTACTGTATTGCCAGTAAAATTTTAGGGTAGGGCATCTGCATTATACAGCCATAGTGTTCTGCATACCTCTAATCTTTGGGAAAGATAGGGCTATATGAACACTCTCCCATCCTGAACTACTATGGCAGTCCAAGGATGAAATCAACTGTCCGCTAATCTATCCAATTCTTCACTCCCACTCTTATCTTAAGAAAATCTATGACCAGCTAATAGACTATCAGGGTCATGCACAGGGGTGAACCAATGGGTAGCCCATTGGTTCAGTGATTGATACAAGTACAGATGAACTATGGAACTAGCAGTAAAACCCTGACAATCTTTACTTGTACTTCAAATAATGACATAAAAATAAGACTAGGGATCAAGCTGAAGTTGCTGTGTTCCCTAAGGTACCAGGAGCCCCATGCGAAGGTGGGAGTTTTAAGGATGGTAGAGAATTGAATCCTCTGTTTGGTGGGAATAATGGTACAAAGGTAACTTTACTTTCCAAACTCCCTGGTACTGAGTTAAAAGACAAAGAAAGAAAATATCCTTGGGTTCTAGGACTAAAGTCAAAATGGAATGCTTGTATAATATCAGCTGCACAGGCATTCTTTTAGGATTCTAAAACCAATTATTAAGGTATGAATGCATGTTTAGCATAGCTGTATTGTCTACATAGGTTTCTATTTGCCTTTACTCATAAACACTGATATGAACTGTTGCAATCTATGTCATCTTAATAGAGAACAGAGAAAATAGTAAACCCATCTGACCTATAATCTGTGGTACATGGATTGATCTGTCTTCTCACTCAGCCAACTCAGAGGGTCAAGGCTCCAGCTTGAGCCCAAAATATTTTGTACAGTCTGTTAGTTCTAAGGTTAAATGATACAAAGCTTTTCCTGGAATGGCAAGTTACTTGTCTTTGTCTATTTGATTGGATTTAGAATCACCTAAGAGACATACCTTTGGGTATGAATTTAATAGGTTATTTCCAGAGCGAAGCTTAACTGAAGACAGTTCTACTTTCAACATGAATAATACCATCCTATGGTCTGGAGTACCAGAATGAAAAGATGAGTGAATAAGAGAAAGCATTTTTAATATCAGTATTATAGATGGGTGCTGCTCCCTAATCTGCTGAGATATGAACAAGCAACCTCCAGCAGCCATGAGCAGGACTTTGTAGCCAATCATGATCTGTAGGTTAAATGAAGCCCAGGCAGGAAGGACTTTTGGCCTTCTGCTAACTGGCATCCTTGTATACTGTTTTCTGAAAACTTCTCCTCCATTCTTTTTTCAATTCTTTTGCCTCAGTGATTTGTTCTAATTTTCGATCACTACATAACAGTGCCTTAAAACTTGGAAGCTTACAAGGGAGAAAGAAGTTTAGTTGGACAAGCATAAGCAATTAAACAACAAAAGGAGGTCAAAGGGATAGAAATTGGAAAGGAAGAAGTCAAAATATTATTATTTGCAGATGATAAGATAGTGTACTTAAGTGATCCCTAAAACTCTACCAGAGAACTCCTAACCCTGAAAAGCAACTTCAGCAAAATGGCTGGATATAAAATTAACTCAGTAATTTTATAATCAAACCAGTAGCCTTCCTTTATTCAAAGGGATGAACAGGCTGAGAAAGAAATTAGGGAAATGACACACTGCAAATAGTCACAAATAATATAAAATACCTTGGTGTGATTCTAATCAAGCAAGTGAAAGATCCATTTGTCATAAACTTCAAGTCTATGAGAAAAGGGGTCGAAAAAGATCTCAGAATATGGAAAGATCTCCTATGCTAGTGGATTGGCAGGATTAATATAGTAAAAATGGTCATCTTGCCAAAAGCAATCCACAGATTCAATGCAATCTTCTTTAAATTTCCAACTCAATTCTTCATAGAGTTAGAAAGAGCAATTTGCAAATTCATTTGGAATAACAACAAAACCCAGGATAGCGAAAACTATTCTCAACAATAAAAGAACTTCTGGAGGAATCAATATCCCTGACCTCAAAATGCATTACAGAGTGATCATGATAAAAACTGCATGGTATTGGTACAGAGACAGGCAGATAGATCAATGGAATACAATTGAAGACCCAGAAATGAACCCACACACTTATTGTCACATGATCTTTGACAAAGGAGCTAAAACTATCCAGTGGAAAACAACATTTTCAATAAATAGTGTTGGTTCAACTGGCAGTCAGCATGTAGAAGAATGCAAATTGATCCATTCTTATCACCTTGTAGAAAGCTCAAGTCCAAGGAGATCAAGGACCTTCACATAAAACCAGATACACTGAAACTAATAGAAAAAGAAGTGGGGAAGATGCTTGACCACATGTGCACAGGGGAAAATTTACTGAACAGAACACAAATGGCTTGTGCCCTAAGATCAACAATCAACAAATGGGACCTTATAAAATTGAAAAGCTTCTGTAAGGCAAAGGACACTATCAATAGAACAAAACAGCAACTGAGAGTTTGGGAAAAGATCTTTACCAACCATACATCAGATAGAAGGCTAACATCCAATATATACAAAGAACTCAAGAAGCTAGACTCCAGAGAACAAAATAACCCTATTAAAAATGGGATACACAGCTAAACAGAGAATTCTCAACTGAGGAATATAGGATGGCTGAGGACTTAAAGAAATGTTCAACAGCCTTAGTCATCAGGGAAATGCAAGTCAAAACAACCCTGAGATTCCACCTCATACCAGTCAGAATAGCTAAGATCAAAAACTCAGGTGACAGTATATGCTGGCCAGGATGTGGAGAAAGAGGAACACTCCTCCATTGTTGGTGGGATTGCAAGATGGTACAACTACTCCTGAAATAAGTCTAGCAGTTATACAACTCCTGTGCATATACCCAAAACATGTTCCAACATATAACAAGGACACATGCTCCACTATGTTCATAACAGCCTTATTTATAATAGCCAGAAGCTGGAACGAACCCAAATGTCCTTCAACAGAGGAATGGATATAGAAAATGTGGTACATTTACACAATTGAGTACTCAACTATTAAAAACAATGAGTTCATGAAATTCTTAGGCAAATGGATGGAACTAGAAAATATCATCCTGAGGGAGGTAGCCCAGTCACAAAAGAACACATATAGTATGCACTCACTGATAAGTGAGCATTAGCCCAAAGCTCAGAATACTCAAGATACAATCCACAGACAACATAAAGCTCAAGAAGAAGGAAGACCACAGTGTGATGCTTCGGTCCTTCTTACAACAGAGAAGAAAATATTCACAGGAGCAAATACAGAGGCAAAGTGTGAAGCAGAGACTGAAGGAAAGGCCATCCAGAGACTGCCCCACCTGGGGATCCATCCCATATACAGACACCAAACCCAGACACTATTTCAGATGCCACGAAGTGGTTGCCAACAGGAGCCTGATATAGCTGTCTCCTGAGAGGCTCTGCCACGGTTTGAGAAATACAGAGGAGGAGGATGCTCACAGCCAACCATTGGACTGAGCATCAGGTCCCCAAGGGAGGAGTTAAAGAAAGGTCTGAAGGAGCTGAAGGGGCTTGCAACCCCATAAGAAGAACAACAATATCAAGCATAAGACCCCTCCCAGGAACTAAACAGCCAACCAAAGAGTACACATGGAGGGACCTATGGCTCCAGCCTCATATGTAGCACAGGATGACCTTGTTGGGCATCAATGGGAGGAGAGGTCCTTGGTACTGTGAAGGCTTGATGCCCCAGTATAGAAGAATACCAGGGCAGGGAGCCAGGAGTGGGTGGGTGGGAGAGCACCCTCATAGTAGGGAGAAGGGGATAGGGGATTCTGGAGGGGAAACTGGGAAAGGGGATAACATTTGAAATTTAAATAAATAAAATATTCAATAAAAAGAAATCAATAAAGTTTTATTTTTAATCTCTCTTTATTAAGTGTCTTTAGTAGAATTTATCTTATTAGACTTATTAGACTTATTATCTTATTAGACTTATTAGTCAGGGAAGTTTGACTTTCCCAAAATTCAATAGTTGAATCAAAAGGAACTGTGCCTGTAGTCAGTAGAGGTGGAAATCTTTTTTTTTTTTAATTGACCTTTTTTACTTATTCACTTTACATCCTGCTCACTGCCCTACACCTGGTTACTTTCTCCCACAGTCCTTTCCCCTCTCTACACCCCTTCTCCTCTGAGCAGGTAGGGCCCCTTTGGGTACCCCTCCACCTTGGAAATTTAAGTCTCTGTAAGGATAAGTGTTTCCTTTACCTTTGAGGCCAGACAAAGCAGCCCAGCTAGAAGAAGATATCCCATGTACGGGCAACAGCTTATGAGATAACCTCATATTCTAGTTGTCCAAACCCCCACAGGAAGACCAAATTGCATATCCACTACATATGTGCAGGAAGGACTAAGTTCCACCTTGTATGTTCTTTGGTTAGTGGTTCAGACTCGGAGAGCCCCAAAGGTACAGGTTAGTTGACTCTGTTGGTCTTCCTGTGGAGTTCTGCAATTCTTTCTCCTATTCTTCCATTAGAGTCCCTAAGCTTCATCTACTATTTGGCTGTGGGTGACTGATTCTGTCTTAGTCAGCTGCTTGGTGGAGCCCCTCAGAAGACAACATGCTCCTTTCTGCAAGCATAACAGAGTATCATTAATAATGTCAGGGATTGGTGCTTGCCCATGGGATGAGTCTCAGGTAGGGCTCTTTATTGGTTGTCCATTCCCTCAGTCTCTACTCCATCCTCCATGCCTGCATTTCTTGTAGACAGGACAAATTTTGGGTTGAAAGTTTTGTGGTTTGGTTAGTGTCTCTATAACTCTACTGGGGTTACTGTCTAGCTACAGGAACAGAGGTCAGAATCTTGCTGAAATTACTATCATTTCCTGGAACTCAGTAAGTGATGGAATGTAAATTACACTATACCTGGTTCAAAATTCTCTTCTAAGTCTCTGTTGATATAACTTTTATGAAAGTGCTTTATGAACAGTAAAAAGCTCACCCACTGTGAGTTAAAACATCAGATATTCATTCATTCACTTTAATACTCTTTAGTTATTGGGTAAAAAGCTAGTTTTGGGCTTTAGAGTTCCTTCTATATAGAGGAATGAGTGTTTGTACGTAGTCATTAAGTTCTGAATGAGAACACTGGGCTGTTAGTAAAATCATTGTAGTATTTGGTTACGAACAAAAGTGTCTAATGTGACACTGTTTATACACATTAGAAGACACATCTTCTAACCTCAAAAAAATAGAGATGGCTCAATCACTTCTAAAATTTCAAATTGCCTGTCCACTTGAAAAGTTCAAGTATCTTAGTTTTGTAAAACAACAAATATGTTTGTGACAGTCTATTAAAGTCTTTCAAGTCCTTAGCCAATCTTGCTTTTCTTATGTGCTTTCCCGTGAATATTCTGAAAATGTTTCATGTGCTTAATAGAATGAAATATTGTAAATGTGGGCGGATAAGTTCAACAGAGATACAAATATATATATATATATATATATATATATATATATATATATATATATATTCAATCTCTTTAACTCAGGAGTATTTTTCTCAGAGGCAACATTTTAAATTTGACCTTAAAGGAACTTAGTATATCTGGAAGGAAGGTTGATTTCGGTTTAAATCTTTTATATGTTAATGTGAAAAATGACTATTTTCAGTATATTAACCAATTCAGAGCCATATCATTTTTTCCTCTACCTTCAGGTGAAATAGTAATTAACAATTTTGTGAGATTTTTTTTAAAAAACTGGCATATCAGGTTTCCAAGCAAAACATCCCATCTGGACAGCATTGGGTTGGTTTAGAAAACTCACTTGTAAACCATTAACAAGTGTATGCCTTTGTGGGACAGAACTGCCAGTCCTCCGTCTTCTGTGGGCATTTGAATACACCAACATGATGTTCATTCCCAATCTCCAAAAATAACACTGCACTCCAGCAAATTCTAACATCTGTGTTTATGTAACATGTGTCTGTGCTATGCTTAGTTGAGCAGTAGGAGACACAGAAAAGTCAAATCGCAGTCATACATCTCGAACATCTCCCAGAACTGAGAAGAAAAATTTGTCTTGGTCCATCCTGGATGTTTGGCAGAATGCAAGACTTCCTGGCTGCATAGTTGGGTTTAATCGATGAACAGAGGCTTTCTTACTATGCATTTTTACTGAGTACCTTGCCAACTAATCTGTGTGCCCCTCTCTGCCAGCCCTGCCTCTTGCTCCCTGCTTTTGTTGCTCCCAGTCTTTTCCAGCTGTGTCAACTGCAGGACTCCAGGTGTTCTCAATTGCAGTGAGATTAGCAGTGTGATGAACACCTGAAATAGCTGCCAAGAATGTCTGGGAAAACAAGAGGCTTCCAGGTAGTGTCAGGAGCTGACAGAGATAGTCAATTTTCTCTCTCACTGATATTATGTCTTAAACATATAGAGAGACTGGAAGAAAGCTCAGTCATTAATGTGCCTGCTATGCAAACGTGAACACCTGAGTTTGATGTCTAGCACCTCACTGCACTGCTGAGCATAGTGGCAGATGCATTCAGTTGGTAGATCCCTGCAGCTTGCTGGTCAGTCAGTCTGGTCTACTCAGAGAACTCTAGCTTAAGGAAAGACCCTATCTAAAAAATAAAAGTGCCCCCTTCGTGTGTGTGTGTGTGTGTGTGTGTGAGCACATGTGCACATAGATATGTACAATACACACACACACACACACACACACACACACACACAGGGATACATGCACAATGCACATGGGGTTAAGGGCATATGGCAAGAAGAAGCCACTGACGAAAAGACCAAGATCAAGTTTGGCATTGTGATGCATGCCAGGAAATCTCAAACTACAAAGATCAAAGAAGAGGGTTGCTTCAAGCGTGAAGCCAGCATAGACTACATAGCAAGACCCTGTCACAAAGCAATGAATCCTGAGGTGAATGATATGTTATACCAACTGGACTGGAAGGGGTGAAAGAAGAAAGTTTCCTCCATTGTTTATCAGAATGAAGACAGTAAAAGCAAAGAATAATTAATATAGAAAAATCAAAGCTGATCAAGTACGGGTTTTACTCTGCTACTCAAATAAGTTATAAGCAGTTGTTATGAGACACTATTTCTAGAGAGACATGAAGAAATGTGTACTTACTCAAGACAGAGAAGAGAAATAGATCAATGTATGGATATCACCAAAATCTACTTTATTGAGCCAGCTTTGGGGTTATTTATGTATAGATGGATGAGGGATTACTGACAGGGGCAGAAGTGATGCCAATACAGCTGCATCACAGAAGCCCTTTACAGCATGTGTGACAGCTAACAAAAGCCTACCACAGCAATGGGTGACAGCTCAGAAAAGCATGGAATCTGGAACATACTACACCAATTTCAGGTTGGAGAGTATCCCTTCCAGGTGGCACAGTTAGTCAAGTTTCTTCCAGACATCTGGGCTATTCTGAAAGTGATACAGGCATGCCTCTTTGTAGTTCTTCCTGCTTAAATGCACTTGGGGAAGGAGGGACCTACGGTAACTGGTCAATTTCAGGGACTTCCTGAAGCTTTTCCTGTTTTATTTCCTAACAGGTATCCCTGAAGGATGAAATGTTTTATGTCCATTTCAGATCAGATTCAACCTAAGCCCTCTGGTCCTGTGTCTAGTATCTTTAGCAACAGTGACTTACCTTCTACCTCTGGGAAAACTCTGAGATTATATATATACACAAGTAACATTTTACATGGAGAAAAGAAAAAAGAGAAGGGAAATGATATAATTATAGTTTCAAAAACTAAAATCATCAATGTCTCTCATTTCTAGTATACCATTTCTGTTTCCAGTTTGTGGTTTGATACGTGAGAGATCTCATCTGTTTTTGTTGCCAGGTAATGATAATGATGAAGTCTTATCCCTCTAGAATTCTAAGCCAGAACACAAGCCTTCCAACTATCAGTTGCCTTGGCTGTGGTGTTTCCCTCAACTGCTAACATAAGCAGTTATCATTTTCTACCCATGAGACCCAAAAAGCTGAAGCCCGTTGTCAAAGCACCTTCTGGAGGTGAAGCATTGAGTAAGCACATCAGTTGGCTCAACAGTGATAAGCTTGCTGCTTCTCATATCTGGCATCTCACTTTTTACTACCGAGGAGCGTACCTTTGTGTGAAAGCTACAGGTTGTCCCAAATTCACCTGCAATATTAGTCTTCAAACCTATAAGGTTTGAGTTCTGGTACCAAACTTAGTAGCTGTGAAGAAATATAAAAGACAGCTAGCAATTGCAATAACATAAATTGCAATAAAGCACTATTAACTAGAAATAAGGTTTATGTAATTATAAAGATAAATAGAACATTTTATGGTGATAACTGATTAGGAAGCAGATACCTTGATTAACACAGGAAACAAAGGCAAAGAAGTGAACTTATTGAAGCTTTGAGGAAAGATTAGTTTGAGCCAAAGCATAAAACTCTGAGAAGGGACCATTATAGGTCTGAGACTGGTATCTCTAGATAAAAGAGATCTCAATGAACCTGGATTCAGGCATATAAGGGTCTGATATGTGAAAGAATTTGCCTGTGGGTCCCGTGTCCTAAAGGATATGAAATATACATCTGTTCACCTCAGAAAGTGAGCATAGGACAGGCCAAGGTAACAACTGTACCAAAGCCTAACTTGGTAGTTCAGTGAGTTTTTATTAGGGTTACTAGCAGGAACATGGTCAGGGAGTCATACAGGAGCATGTATAAGGAGTAAAATAGGAGAATGGGCAAACGCTTACTTAACAAAAGTAGAGACAACTCAAAAGCAGCCACATCACTGGAAATCCTCCTCAGCACTGGTTATGATTCACAGGAAGGCTGTGAGCTTTCGGCACAGTTTGCAGGCATCTCAACAATCCAATATATCTTCTCACTGCTGCTCAGCTGGCCAGAGTCTCCTTCCCGAGCAGTTGCTAATACCGTTTTGTATTCTGGGGAAGATTCCCTCAAGAATCTTCTGAGTTCCTGTCTTCTCAGACATGTAAGTAACTGGTTAACTCCTGAGGCTTGTCTTACTCTTGCTGGAACAAACTAACCTTCAACTGGGTCTAAGACTCAAACTGGACCTGTTTGTACTAGACAGGGCTTACTGAGATTATTTAGCTGAGAGTTGGTAAATGTGGCCCAGATTCCAACTGCTTCTATAAGGATTTCAGGTGTAATGATGAAGAGGCAGTAATGGGATGACATCATGAGAACAAGCATTGAAAAGGGGCCATGATGGGATGAACAGGTATTAGCAATTCAATTCTATTCTTTTCAAACCTAGTGGTGTCCTTAATGCAAAGTCCTAGTCTCACTATCATAATCTACAGAACCTTATAGACTGCCACTGAGTGGAATGCAGGGACAAGGCACTGCAGGCTCTACTCTGGCCCTTCATACTGGTTATGTGACTACTGTCCTTTTATGCTTTATCCAGTTCAAGAGTCTTAAGAATTACAGATTGGTCAACAGTTATAATTCATATGATTCTCACGTGCCAGCTTGTTTATGCTGGTTTTTTTTTTTTCTCTTTCTGGTGCTATGGAAACCAGGTCATTCAAACAAAGGCTTAGGCAGGAGACTGTGGGCCAAAAGGTCTTACCTCATCCTCCATAGCTCTCTTTTCCACAATCAACAGCTGGTCAGGTTGGAGCTGTTGCCCTGGCTAATACTGTGAAAGCATCTGATTTAGCTTCTGGGGGTATTTGGATGTAATGACCTCAGGCGTCAGAACACCTGATTCCTCTTTATTTTTAGAGAGTTGATAATCTACTTCTTTTTCGATAAAGACTAAGTTCTTTTGGGAATTTTAGTTCTAGCCAATACCAATTTGCATATGTATGAGCACATAGATTATGATTCATCCAACCTGTCCTTTCTGTAGTCTGTAATCACCTCTCACATGGCTGTAGCTACTATAGCCCTTACTATTCTAAGCCTAGATTGACTTTTGCTTGAGAAGCTCAGGGACAAAAGAGTTCTCAAGAAACGACTCTGCAGTTCCTGTGCAATAAGGCACAAACCGATTATGGTTCGAAGACCTGCTCTCTCCATGCACAACTGGGAAGGAGGTAGATCCGAGAGGATAGGTGGTAAATAGACACTATTCATTTTTCTCTTTATCAGAATGTGAACAGGAGTCTGGCATGCTGACACATCAACATGTCACTGTAGACTGCAAATGAGTTGGGGTGTTCTGGTGGTGCTGGGCATCTCAACTTGTGTCCCTTTCCCAGAACTTCAACACAGCAGAAACTATTGAGCATCGTGGAAAATGCTGAGTAGAAAGGGGTGTGACTCTTATGCTCACTTCTGTGCAAATACCGCCCTCCTCTCCCAAGCTGAAAACAAGCAATGATGCAGAGTTGAGACCTAAAGATGGCGCCCATCCTGGTCTGGGTCTACTCTGATCTCCTCAGTGCTGGGTCATTTTCAATTCTTATTTGTTTGTGAACTGAGAGACTAGGGATTTATTGCTTGTTTTGTCTGCTTTCATTTTGTTTAGTTGTTAGCATTCAGAAAGATGAGGCTGGAAGAGGGCAGACTGGGCTACATAGAAGTTCATCTCAAAATACTTATATCCATGTGTATGTGCCATAGCTATTTTACATAGATCTAAGAATGAAAACTGAGGTAGGCAATGCTTCCCACAAAAAAAAAAAAAAAAAAAAAAATCAGATCATCCACCACTTGATGCTAGTCAAAAACTTCACATCTTTCTGCTACAGCATACAGCTTACATGATCAGTGAGGTACAGATGGGAGCAGACCATAGTGAGGACACACACAGCATGGATGCTTCTCCAAGGCATTGTTTGTTTTCAGGCTTTATCAGAAGTTTTGAAGAGTCCTTACCTGTTCGGTGAGTTCATGTCCCTTCCATTTCTTTCTTTACAACTTATTTTTATTTATTTATTATTTTATTTGTATTTATATGAACTTGTGTGTGTGTGTGTGTGTGTGTGTGTATGTGTTCACACATATGTACAGGTGCTCACAGGCCTTGAGAGGGAAGGGATCACAATTCCTGGAATTAGAATTACAAGCCATTGTGACCCACCTGACATAGTTGTTGGAACCCATCTTTACTCCTCTGCAAGATCGAGAAGAATTTTAGCCGCTGAACTGTCCCACCAGCCCTCTTGTTTTTATTATTAATATTTTAACCATGACAAAGATTTCAGTGAAAGTAGCTTTCTTCTATGAGTTATTTTTAAGGCGAAGCTATTGCCAAATTCTTGGCTTGAGGAACCTAATTGCCTTCTGCATGCTGGTGGGCACCCTGGCGGGACCAACACCTGAAACAATATGTGTGAGTGGCAATGATGTTCCAGGTTCATCTGATTTTCATGCTGCTCACAGACACAGTGGATATTCAATTTGCAGCCTCCCCTTGGCTCTGTGCTGATAAGGAGGCCTGTGATTTAATCTAACAGCAAAGGTCTTGATGGCACAGATTAGAAACACAGCTTCTTTAAAGGATTGGGAAGCTGAGAGATAACCAACCTGAAATTTCCCTCTGTACCTGGGGCTGAGGTATAGCTCCCACACAGTCTCATGTGTTGTAAAGAGTGGCAGAGGAAGCTTAGCTCAAGGCTTTCTTCAGGCTGGAGGTCTAACTGTAGGCAGGGTGTGATGTACCAACCTTTGTTTTGAAGGAACAGTTAAACACTAGGCTTTGAAACAGTAGGGAAGTCTACTTCTTTACATGAAGGTTACATTTTAAACAGTTTTTTCATGTCTTCTTCAAATCCTCCCTGGATACCCCAAGTTAGTACATTTTGAAGCTTAACTGGGACAGAGAGCCTAAATTGCTGGCAGAAGTCATGTCATATAAGTGGAGAAACTGAGGCCATGATGAGGAAACATAGCTTCTCATGCCTGGTGAATACCTTAAATGTTTTAAGCACAAAATCTTTGGATAAGCGATTTCACCTGGTTTCTATGAAGGCCCTGGGAAGCCCATAGGAGAGGTTTGGGTTGTTTTATTTTTTTCACTTGCAAGTGAAAATTATGACATTCAGAGACATGTATGAGTTTAGGAATTTTCGCCCGTGTGTTCTCCATTTGTTAAATTTCCCGAGTTCAGAACACTTGTCCCTAGAAACATTACTTCAGAACACGAAGCAAAGCCAGACCCTACAGTATTATTACAGAATAACCTTTTGTAGGTAGTCACTGGAAATGTCATAATCCATATATGTCAGACAGCATGAGATACACACCCCTCTAGAAAACTCATTATACATCATAATGTTGTTTATTGTGTTTGTTTTTTGCATCTTCTTCAGTTTACTTTGTCAGTATTCTTTCGTAGTGTTTTATTAGTTCTTTGAAACTTTTCTACAAAATGTTTTGATCATATTCACTCCCTCCCAACTTTTCTCAGAACATAGCCCATTTTGTGATCATTCTTTTTCTTCTTTTAACCCATCAAATCCATAATATGATGACCATATGTGAATGAGTGACTTTACACTGGACTATGGCTTGCTGTTTTAGTTTGGGTTTTATTGCTGTGGAGATACACCATTTACTTGAGGCTGGCTTACAGTTTTAGAAGGCTAGTGTATTATCGTCATGGCTTGGTAGCATCCAGGCAGATATGGTGCTGGAGAAGGAGCTGAGAGTTCTACATCTTGATCCACAGGCAGCAGGAGAATGTGTACTATACTGGGCATAGTTGGAAGTTATATGACCTCAAAGCTCGCCTGCACAGTGACACACTTTCTCCAACAAGGCCAAAACTCCTAATAGTACCACTCCCTATAGATAAGCATTCCAATACACAAGTCTATTACAGGTGACTTAAATGTGAAATGTTCATGAATTATTTTGTAGGTCCTAGCTGGAGGAAGCGGTTTAATGGCAGCATCTTTGGGAATATAATCATATTTGTCCCACTTCCTTTCAGGGTACCCTAAGAGTCGGTTTGCTCTTCCACACCTTCTCTGACATGATGAACTGAAATCATGAGCTAAAATAAATTCCTCCTTGTTCTTTCAGGAGGGTTGTCACACTGACAAAAAACCAAAAGAGTAACTCCTATCCGTATGCAGTGTAGTATAGAAAGGTGATGAGGAGCATAGTATGGCATCAGACAAACCTGAGTTTGTCATGTGTATAAACACCCGGTGTAATTAGCAGCTAATCTGAGGGGGTTTTTTTGTTTTTTTTTGTTTTTTTTTTGTATTTACAACAGAGAGATTGGGTTGCTTTGTTTAATATGTACTTGATGTGTTAGTAGGGGTTAGAGATCCATCTATGTGAGAAAGTTAATTAGAGGAGCTGAATACATAGTTATGAAAGCTGACGAGAACTGCAGTAGAAGATGAGCGGTAGACTGGAGTTTACAGAATTCCAGAAGCCGGCTTAGTCCAGGAACCATGGATGCTTCAGAGCCAGGAGAGTTGGTGAATATAGCATAGTCCAAGGCCAGAAGCCTAAGATCCAGGAATTCTGCTGACATAAATTCCCTGGGTCCCAATGCTGGCAAGCCTATAGATCTGATATCCAAGGCAGCAGAAATTACCCTGACCCAAGTATTAGAATATAGGCCAATTCTCTTCACAAAATGTTTTCTTAGGTCCCTCAGATGATAAATAGTACCATCCATGAGAAGAGGACACTTTCCTGCTAAACTATTTAGATTGGTGACTAGTTTCTGAAAACCTCACAAGCACACCCATATTTCTGTGTATTCCTTTGGTCACACTGATACCTAAAATTCATTTCTACTCTTGGCAAATGTGGCCCTCCAGCTGCTCTTCACTGAATTTGTTCAGATTAGATATAGGCCAAACAGGAACCTATTCAGAAGTCACTGCCCTTAGAAAGTCGCTGTTTTCACACTCCATGATGGATAAATGTGAAAATACACAGCAGGTCTCTACTTCTGCTTGTCAACTATTCTACATCTGCCTTAACATTGCTGGTGGCTGCTTTGATGCACAAGACTGGCACCAAGTGTATAACCAGGTGCTTGGCTCTAAACTCGCTGTAGTAATAGAGACACACAGGCAACCATTTCCCACATAGTGTTTCCCTGGGAGCCCAAAATCAGTGGCCAGATGTGCTTGTACCTGTGGCCAAGCTGTGATTTGCCCACCTGGCTCGTCCATCACTTTAGTTTCCCTACCCACCTCTCTAAACAGTTGACTTTCTCATTCTCTTCCATATTCATGTAGATTCTCGTCCATATAATCAATGTCTCTGTACCTTAATACCTGTAATGGGTTGTCTTTCCTGTCTGAACTTGATGAACCAAACTGTCTCTGTGGTTATAATCTTATAACCATTGACTGATATTTTTCATAAACCTGTCATAACATAATAGCAGGTGGATGGAACCTGTGATTATCATCAGCTCACTGTTGCCGCATGGCCTTCAGCTGGGGTATCTCTCCTCTTTGAGTCTCTGCTCTATTGTGTAATAGAGTTAGTGCCTCTTCTTTCCTTCTGACGGGAACTTTTGTTCCATTAGCATTATTCTGATATCAGGCAAAGCAGCACACTTTTCTTTCTAACAAAATCTAACAAAAAAATTCTAACAAATTTTTTTCCGCATTTTAAAACCAACTCTGGATCATTGAGAATAAAAACATTTTCTCCATTTCCCTTTGTCTGTCACAACTGATTTCCAAGAGTGCCACCAAATAAGCTTGGAGTCATCATGCCATAAGAATTTTGAGGAGCACACAGTGAAAAAAAATGGCCATAAAATGTGTCTGTCATGGTGAGTGCTGTATCTTGCCTGCATGGCATCAATGCATACAACCCATAGGCTTCCACAAGGATGTCTGTGTATCTGCTTGGAATATGGTCTTGTGCCCATAACAAAGCTAGGCCTGAGTCTTCTAGAATCAGTTGCCCAGTAGTGAGTATTCTGGCTTTGACTCAGGTTTTGCTAAAAACTACTGCTACATTGGGACTATAAAAATCTCTTCCACTGAGATGCATTTATAATTTGTAAGCTCTCTGTAAACAGTGTTGTCTGTGAGCTTATGCTGGGCCAGAACACACACTCACCTCTCCAGCTTGATGGGCCACTGCTGTCAGGTCCCACTGGTGTCCTCTACAGACATCCACTTTCACAAATCCTTTTAATACAATCATCCCGTTTATGCCCACAAACATATAATAGCAGTATGTTTTAGATAGAAATGTTCTTTCTGCATCTATAGACAAAATTTAGCCAGGGCAAAAATAATCAGAATATGCAAAAAAGGATATTCTCACTTGGTTAACCACTACTAATAGAGTCAAAGTATTGAAACATGATTTTCATGTATCTTTAAAAATAGACAGCTGGAAAGTATCATTCTCAAGCCAAAGAAATAATGTTGTGAACCCCATATATCAGAAGAAAATGCTTGATGTTTTCTCCAAGAGAATTGTTATCTTTAGGATTTTGGAGGGAGAAAAAGGCAGATATTTATCATCAGAGGAAAGAATATCATATCTCATTCAAGTTTCTGAATGTTGTTATTTTTTATTAACGAGCTGATACTAAATTTTATGTTGAATATTTCCTTCTTTTATGTTCAGTAAAGCACAGATTTCTCTCCACTTTTGTTAGAGTAGTAAACTGTTTTCAAATGTTGAAGCAATCTCATATTCCTATAATAACTTTATTAATATATCCATTTATATTATATATTAGCATATACTGGGTTATAAGAGCTAACTTGGAATGGCTCCTGGGTTTTGAAACCTCAAAGCATACACCTAGAAACATTATTTCCTCCATCATGCCATGCCTCCTATGCCTCCACAAATAGTACTGAAAAAATTGCGGACAAGTATTCAACACTTCTGCCTTGGTACAAATGTTATTCAATAATGTTATCTAGACTGTAAGTACACTCTCATCCGCTGGTAGCCTAACAGGTAGGGAGAAGAGAGCTATTAGGTGAGCATGTCTACACAGCTCTATGTTCGGACACTTCCTCTGAATTGTAGCATTTCCTCCTGGAAGCAGGCTGATAAGACTGAGGGTATACATACATTTTACAAGTCCCAAGAAGGGCCAACAGGACTGCTCTTTAAGGTCATATAAGCAGTAGCATGTGCTGAGGGAAGATGACACTCAAACCTGTTTAGCTGATTGCAAGTAGCCTAGGGAGCTGCAGGAATTCCTCCTTTGTGGATTGCCACCCATGGTCGGGTAGGCTTTTCAATGATGCAACTACTTTAGAGTCATTCATTCTCTGTAAGAAACCACAATGAAGTCCCTAGCTCTCTAAGCCAGATTTGTTGGAATTGTTACTTTGGTCTGTCCTCAGTGCCCTACTTAGGACTGAGCAGACTTCTGTTTATATCTCCCCTGGGTAAGTCACACCGCAGCCCTGATAAGCTAATTTTAGCTCATAGGAAGGGAAGAGGAGACCATGGTTAAAGCACGAAGGTAAATGAAAGCCTAAGTTACACAGCAAATCTTGCACCATCTTTATGTAAAAACCATTTTGAAGTCACATCCCTATTTCCTGTATTATCTACTGTGTACCATCTCTGCCTCTTCCTTTTTTGAAGAAATACAGCCCAGAAAAATAGCATACATTTTGCCAACAAAATGACAAATTGATACGTGAACCAGAGTATTTCTTCAGTGTTGTAAGGGAATAAACAATTACACATTATTCCAAAATAACAGCAGCAGCTAAAAATTGAGGACACAATACCCAAATGACTGTGGGAAATAAACGGGGAGGATTGTGAGCTTTTTAATACAGAGTTTTCGACCAGAGCTCAAGTTATAAATATCAGCAAATGCTCTCCCATGCTTCACTGTGCTCCTCTAATGCAATTTGTTTAGAGCTTTGAGATACAAGACAGCCGTATATTTTACTCTTGTCGCCAGTAGGCAATTTGCAAGAAAGCAAGTAATATAAAAATGGCTATTTACTCTGATACAAGTGGTATAGTCCATTCTCACTCTCCACTGAAGCCATTATAAGATAGCAAATCAATAATCAGTTCTCATTCCCCAACTCGGTAAACATCTGCTCCTGTTACCATAAGCCACACTCAGTTAGCAAAGCTTTCTTGCCAGGAGAACAGCTGATTCCTCTGCCAAGACCACAGATGTCAACACAGGAAAATCACTCCTTAATTACCTTGCTCCAACCGTCAAATGGTTAAGTGCTGGGGAATTTCCATGCACTTGGAGAAACAGAAAATTATGAGATGGTGCTAAGTGCATTCACAAAGACACAGATTATGTCTAAATTTTCAAATTACAGAGTTCACCTCACACAGTATTGTCTGAATTCAGATCACTCAAGTAACCATTTAGGGATCCTCAGACATTTGAGTGTAGCCCATGGGACATTGCTTACATCAAACCCAATGAGATAAGTCTAGCATCCTGACAAAAGAGATGAGGCACAGCCTCTCAAATACACAATGAATCTGTACAGTTGAACTGTTGATCCTAAGCCTACATTTTGTGATATAGAAAATGGCAAAGAGAAACTTAAACCACTGACTGAATTCCATTATTCAGTCAATTTATATCATTGACTCTTCGGCTCTTCCATAAACTCAGTGTTCACTCTTCCTTTGGTCCTAGGATTCTGTATTCTGTTTTGAAGGGGCTAATATGAGCAGAATACTTGGAGAATTCTCTAGCATGTTTGCCCATGTCTGCCTAGGCAGAGCTCAGAGATGAAAAACCAAGGTACCAGTGAACCAACCTGTGGTGATCCTTCTTGCTGAAGAAATAAAAATAATTAAAACATACACATAATGAAACAGTTATAGATTCCTGTATATTACGGCTCCATTGCTTTTTGCCATTTTTCTGTTTCTCTATAGTACCACTACTGTGCTCTCTCTCATTCTCTCTCTCTCTCTCTCTCTCTCTCTCTCTCTCTCTCTCTCTCTCGTCCTCCTTTCTTCACTCCATACTATACTCTCTTCTCTTTCTGCTTCTTCCTTTTTTGCATTGTATGTACTAGAAAGTTTTACTATTAACCCTTTCGCTGAAAACAGATTGCAAACTGTTTTCCCTTTGTATCATTATAGTACTCTATGATTAAAAAGTAGTCTTAATTATATAATGGCCAAAACAATTAGTCTTCTTTTCTACAATCAATACATTTTATAAGCCTGCTTCCTAAGATGATGAAGGTATTTAATATCTTAATACCTGTATTTATTTCTCAGTGGAATCTGTTTTGGTTATGGTATATAGTGGCTGTTCGATTACAGTTTATTCTATATAAATATAAAACCACTTCTTCACTAAGGATTGAAGTCTCCATCTTTTTGTGATTGGTCTGTTGTCATGGGGGGTGGGTGGAGATGCTCAGATTCTGTCTGTAGATCTACCTCATGTCTCAGAAAGAGAAAATGAAACACATTATTAGCAAAGGAGAAAAGAGTGTGGAATGATTCAAAGCTCAACTTCTTGCTGCCTCTTTGCACACTGGTGTTGGTCTTCATGCAGAGAAAGCTCCTTCTACCCTGTTCTTTAATGCCTTTCACTCCACAGGAGCAGGCTCTAGATCTGTAGAATGAGATGTGTGTAATGTTAGGTGGATAAATCTATTAACCCTGAATCCAACTTTGACAATTCTGCTGTGATGTGAACTCAAGCTACACCCTCCAAAGACCTCCATGTGTATAATTGGGCTTATTAACAATAGCCAGTATTTTCTTATATCTTACAATTCTAAACTCAGGCAGAAGACATGTATGTCTATTTATTACAACCACCTGTGATATAGTTTTACTGGTATGCAGTATCAGCCCTAAGATATATCAGTAATTCTTTAAGCAAGATGTCCATGAAGACAGAAAGTACAGATTTACATAAGAGAGACCAAGAAATCTGAGAAAATTTTTTAAGAAGCAAAATCTAGCTGTAGAAATGCATAAATGTTACTATTTAGGGTTTTTCTTGTTTGTTGCTCAATCATGTCAAATGTTGGGAAGCTGTGTAGATAGTCAAGAGATTTGAGGAAATACAGCAATTGCTCAGTGAATTTTGACCGAAAGGGAAAAGATGTCACACAAAGGATGTGATGGGGATTTACTGGAGCAAATTACCACTCCACTGAGCTCTTAGGTAACCTTGGAAATAGATTTGTACCCTTGAGGGTCATCTTTTCTTATAACTTCTGATCACATGAGTTGGAGAGAAGACTTTAGTGAACTTACAACTGATCCTCCACTGTTGCAAAGAACACAGAGTGAACTTCAAGTTCCTAAGACCAAACTAAAATAGGACAGACAGATCAGGCTTTGGTCAAGGAAATGAGGAGTGTAGGCTTAGATTTTGTAAAAATTACTTTATTAAGGGCTCTAAAACACTTTTACCCCCCACTTCTAACTCACTGTCCCAAGGTAGGGAGAAAAAGATAATAAATAGGACAAGGGGATATAGGCCTGTTTAGAAGTAGTTCTTTGAGGTAACTACAATCTCTCTTTTCAGGACATAAGCAGTCTAGTTCAGTAGTTTCAGGACACCAAACATGAAACAGCACTGGTGGAATGATCCAGCAGAAACAGCCAGGACTCTTCCAAATCCACCTGAAGCAAGAAGAGCAACCAGGACTAGCCTGAAGGTCAGGAGTTCTATGCTGTGCCTCTCACAATGAGATGATGATCAGTGAAGAGGAGAGATCAATGAAGCATTGCAAAGCTAGCTATGCAAGTGCCTTGTCATTGTGCATTGAGTCTCATTTATACTCTCTCCAAACATCATATATCTTTCCAGGGGTCTTACCTTAGCAGAGCATCACTGGAGTCTGCATCACATGACACAACCAGAAACTTTCACTTCAGACCAGTGATGAGGAAACCTCCCAAGTTAGATGCCCAAGTAGATCTTCTGTGTGAGATTTGTTACAGCAACATCCCCTGTTACTATTAATAATGTACAAACAGCCAAGCATTGAAGGTTGTGTCTATCTGTTTGTCTGTGGGGAAAGAAGGGAGGTACAGGAAAGAAATCTCTTTATAAAGACACAGGAAACTTTCCAACTATTGAACAGCATAGAAAGTGTTGAAGAAACAATAAACTGCATGCCTGGACATTTCAGCAACCTGTCAATCTTCCCAAGGGAGATACCCATATTTCTCACACAAGTGCTATCAAGGGGCATACTTATGTGAAATTTGCATGTGTTGCAATATTTTTCATTATGTCAGAATATAAATTAATACTAAAAAGCTAATACTGATCTTTGGAAATAGATTTTGAAAGTTACTGGGAACAAAGAGGTAGAAACGGATAGAAAGTGTATGCATAGGGCATAAGACAGAAAGTGAGACCTGAATAACTGGTCAGTAATTTCCAACTAAGATGTTACCTTAGCTCATTTGGGCTGATGAAAACAAAATGCTACACAATTGGTTTGAGAACAACAGAAATTAAGTTGTTTTCCAATCAACAAAGTTCAAGTTCAAAGCACTGGCAAGATCAGATACCAATAGGGACACATTTCCTGGCTCATGGACTGCATCCCTCTGTGTGTGAGAGTGGTAAAACGAATAAACAAGCCCTCGGGTGACTCTTTAATGAGTACATTAATCAATCTTCATGATACAGTGTTACTCTGAAAGTCTCAACTTTCAATATCATCACATTGGATTTAAGGTTTTAACATAAATTTTGAGGACTACCAATGTTTTGGACCACTTTCCACACCATTTCTCTTCACTATGTCTAAATTACAATGGTGTCACATATAGATCGCACTCTGCTTATCTCAGCCATAGCTCCAATAACTAAATGCCTGGGTTTTCGGTGATCATGGATGCCATATCTATAAATGTCCAAGCCTTTAAAGTTTGTAGATTGTTGTTTAATTACAAATGTATCTCCAGATACAAACGGGCTGCTGGGGTAATAAGATTTGGATGGGACATATTTCTTTTTCAGTCATTTTTATAGGACTGAGTTTTTTAAGCTCCCATAAGGTTTCTGAGCAAGTTAGATATAAACAGAGAGAAACCATCAGAATACAAAGAAATAGGTAAAGGATTAAAACTGTGTCTTCCTTTGTGAGTGATGCCCTTGGCAGTGGCTCTGTTTCCTTTGTAACACAACCTTTCACCTCTGTAGGCTAAGAAAACATATCCTACCTTGTCTCCTCTTACCTAGTTGACACCTATATGGCTTTCTGCATCTTGGTAAAATGGCATTTTTGGCATCCTCATCAAGGCTGCCAGCAACAGCTTATCTCCAGCTCCACTTCCCATTTATTTTCAGAGTCCTCTTACCGGATATATAACTAATCTCTAAATTAAATCTCCTTCTTGTAAAATGTCTACAGCAGTTCTTTGTTCTCAGTGAGCTCAGCTTCAATATTCAATGACTAGAGGAAAAATAAGAAGCCATATTGAGTAAGTTAATGGAAAACTAAGCAAGATAAACAGGAAATGTAACTCAAAATTTATTTGCTAGGGATCTGGATAGATTCTTAGCAGCTAAGAACATTAGCTGTTCTTGCAGCAGACCTGAGTTTAGTTCCCAGCACCCATATGATAGTTCACATCCTCCTCTACTCCAGTTACAGCTTTTCTAACATGCTATTGTGGCCTCAGTCGCACCACACACACAAGGTATACATATATAAATAGATAGATAGATAGATAGATAGATAGATAGATAGATACATATATACATACATACATACACACATACGCACATACATAAAATAAAAATAAATTTAAAACATATTTTTCTGTTTTAATTAAAGAATAGCACAAGTATAAAGTCCTATAGGCTATTGCAGATGAACTGCTTTTGGCTCTATGACTCAGGAACTCTGACAATTTACTTTTTAGTTTTCTCATTAGAGACATCATGTTAAAAAATAATAGTATCATAGTTGGAGACTTACTGAGCACATTAAAGAAATTATCAGCAATACCCAGCTCATAGCAAGTCATTAATAACCACCAGTTCAAATATGCATTTGACATGTGTAGTGTTTTAGTGAGGCTTAAAATGTTTATGAATATTATTTTTTCTGATTTAAGAAGCCAGTGAGGTACCATAAAGGAGGTAGGGGCCCTTCCAGTAAAAAGTAAAAAGAATATAGTATTATGAAGACATAAATGGGAAACTATAATGGGATTAAATAGGGAGGGGTTAGGGGACAGAATAAAAGAGGGAATGTGGAGAAAGACTAACACTTAAGCCTCTATGAAAAAAATTATAGAAAACTGCTATTATAGCAGCTTCCTAATATTAATATATATATATATATATATATATATGAAAAGGATTTAAATGGAGTCATCATATAATGAGAGACAATGTCCCAACTATAGTCATGCCACTAAGCAAAACCTCAAGCAACAGGATTAGTTAAAACTCATTGATTTGTTAGCCAGTCAAGTCTCATAGAAGCACTCCCAAATATCACAGGGTATTATTGAAGCTAATAGTTACTCTCTATGACTTGACAGTAGGAATATATATATATATATATATATATATATATATATATATATGACTATATATGTACATACATATATACATATATGTATGTACATATATATATACACAGTATATATACTAATATATATAAGTGCAGAATTCTTTTTTAAATTTTTTATTGGTTATTTTATTTATTTACAATACAAATATCATCCCTTTTCCTCATTTCCCATTCCTAGAATCCCCTATCCTATACCCCCTCTTCCTTTATGCTTTTATACCATTCTGATTACATGCATGTATTAAGGTGGGTTCTAGGTTGAGGGTCTAACAATTCAATAGATACAAATAGTCAAGGAACAAGCAATACAATAAACACAAATAGTCAAAGAAAAGGCAAGCATTAAAATCAATTACGTGAACATTTCCATGGTCAGTGTTTCTAAAGGTTTATCAGGATGACCAAAGTAGCTGAGCCTACTTCTCTGTCCTAGACCAAGGTCATTTTCATGTCTGAAGCCTACTTCTTTGTTCTAGTCTAAAATTTAGATTCCTGACTGAAATTACTTCTGTGTTCTAGCCTAATATTTAGATTCCTGCCTGAGATTACTTCTTTGTTCTAGCCTAGTGTCAGATTCCTGGCTGAAGCCTAATTCCTTGTCCTTGGCCAATGTCATATTCCTGCCAAGCAGCCAATTTCCTTGTCCTTGGCCCATATCAACTTTTTGCCAAGCAACCCCCAAAGGCTCTCCACCTCTTTCCCTTTTTTTATTTTATTAACAAGACTGAGCCAGTCTTAGGTGGTTCTGACAAGAATACCTTCCTTACCCATCATGGAATATGCATTATTAAAAGTAATACACTCTGTTTTAGGTTGTTAAGGCTCTGTGCAGAATCTTACCTGTCCTTGACTTGCCAGCCTGTTAAATTAATAACACTGTCTAGGGGTCCATTTTCAGTTTCAAGTCATGTACTTTGGCTGTCAATCTGTTGATGTAGTTAGAGACAAGTTTTAACATGATGGGTAGGAATAAAAGTATCCCCAGGACAAGAAGTGTGGGGAAAAAAAAGGCTTGGGGATCCCGCGGTTCCTCCTGCCATGCTGTGGGTAGTCGGCTGGGAACGCTCTGGGTTTCTCCAGCTGGAAGTTGGGCCCGGCTGTTCATTAACTAAAAGTCTCTCCCTGGCTCCTCACGGTTCCTCATAGCGGCGCAGCCCCAACACACGAGGAAGCCCTTGGGTTTCCAAAACTGGTTTATTCACATGGCGAATTGTGGACGGATCTGGATGCATACCCCTCAAACCCAGGATCGACCTGAGTTAAAAGGGGAGGGGAGAAGGGGGGAGGGGCTGGGGAGGAATGTTTAATCGGCTCCACCTCTGGCCTTCAGGTACCTCATTAGTATGTAAATCTCTCTAGGGCCTGTTCACGCCCTCCACCTGTGTACATGACTGAAGGGTGGAGGTGAAATGGAGATTAGACCTTGTGTTAGGCCCAACAAAGAAGGACTAGCATGATCAAGCTATATATGCCATTCCTGAGGTTTGACCAAAATGGAAATACTGACCTCAGGTCATTGATAATTTTATCGGCATTATCTGCAGCATCAAAGCTCAACAGAGAAGCATTCTTTAAATTCATAATCTCACTATGCAAAGTTAACATACCCAAAGAGGTGTTAGGATTATTAAAAAAAAAGCTTGAAAATGCTGGAAGAAATGACTTAGGCTTTAAGCAGAAGCAAGAGAGTAGCAGGCTTGATTATTGGCATAACAGCTTTAATTTCATTAATTGCTAGTGAAGACCCCCAAACTCGGGAGACCCTTACTCAAGTCTCAGGAAGTCACGACCACCCACAAACTCCAAGACACCATACCTGGATGCAATCAGCAGAGGTTTATTAGGGAAGAGAGCTGGCAGCCAGCCGTCAAACTGCACACTTGCGCAGGAATAGAGTTTGACAAAGCCAGTCAGTCTGAGGAGGGTTTTTAAAGGGGTAAACCACAAACCAGAGGAGTGGGAAGGGGAGTTAGGGGTTGCCAAGGATACATAACATAAGAATAGCAAAACATTCCAGAGAAACTCACTCTGAATGGTTAATAGCCATGGAAATTACTCAGTACACTCATTCTTCTCAAAAATGTAGTTTTTCCATGTCACTGTGCCCTACCCTGTCATTACCAACTATTTCAGGTTAGCTATTTCTCACTTGCCATAGCCCCACCCTGAGGCTTGAGGAATGTTAATCCAGCAAGTGTCTTCTGATTCAGGGATAATGTCCTCCACCCAGAATGTGTCCCGGGGCAGTGAAAGTCTGAAATCTTATATCCAGTTCCACGTTCTGGAACCTGCACTTTTTCTGCTCAGGTCTAAGGCCAAAGAAAAAGTCTACATATATTTCATAAAATGGTCTTTATAATTTTTCACTCTACATTAGCACCACTGCTTCTGCAATAACATTGACATAAGGAATGAGTTAAGACAACTATTTTTGTTAACCATCTAGCAAAAAAATGTTACTAATTTATTGAGTACATTTATATAGGATTTATATAGGTATCTGGAACAATGGATGCTGCTCTAAAACCTATTCAAATTATCTGATGGAGTTTCAGGGTTCAAGAGTTAGGAGCCATCCCAAGTGTCATGACAAATATCATTGGAGAAGTGTTACTTTTGAAATTCACAATGATTGTCGTTATAATTAGAAAAAAAATTAAAGACATACTAACACATTGGAAATTATACAGTCAATGCAACTTACAATAAATACTGTAGAAAAAAACAAAACCAATTTTAGCTTGACAATTAAAAGAGCCTTAAAACATGTACTAAACCTTGTTTGAAATCCAGATCCTGTCTCAACTTTATCTCTTGCTAATGTAACATCATAGTGAGCTATAGCTAACTTCCAAATATGTCTCTGACAATGTCCACATCCAGTCCTCCAAAAGTAGACTGTTATTTCCAATATTGGATTGATTTCTAGACTTGTACATGATTGAGTCCTAATAGCTGGTCATCTTTAAGAAGAATACAAGAGACATTATAATTTCTTTTTTTGATTCTCTATCCCACAAGGTTTAAAAATTTGAGACAAGGCAGCTTGTCCCATCTGGGATATAGTCAAGCAAAGGTGGGTCAGGAACATATGTCCAATATAGCACCCAGTCACCCTGTCAGGGCACTCAGCAAGCTCACTGGTGGGCATCATTCTTTGTCTCAGCAACAGTATGTCTCACCAACCTTTGTAAAGTTCCATGGGCCTCTTCCACAATACCTTGTCCTGAAGGATTATATGAAATCCTCCTAATAAATTGTTGACAAAGAGTCTTGACTGCTCGACTACAATTCCCAGACCTGTTATCTGTTTTTTTTACTGGATATTTTATTTATTTACCTTTCAATGTTATCCCCTCTCCCATCCCACCCCCAAAACCCCTTATCCCATCCCCCCTCATCCTACCTCTATAAGGGTGTGACCCCACCATCCACACATTCCTGCCTCCTTGCTCTCAAAGTCCCCCACACTAGGGTATCAAACTTTCAGAGACCAAGGCCCTCCTCTTCCACTGATGCCTGACAAGGCCATCCACAATTTCCTATACAGGTAGAGCCATGAGCCCCTCCCTTTGTATTCCCAGGCTGGAGGTTTATACCCTGGGAGCTCTGGCTGAGTATTTTCATACTCCTAAGAAGGACCAAAGCACCCACACTTTGGTCTTCCTTCTTCTTGAGCTTCATGTGATCTATGCATTGTATCTTAGGTATTGTGAGCTTTTGGGCTAACATCCACTTATCAGTGAGCACATACCATGTGTGTTCTTTTGTGATTGGGTTACCTTACTCAGGATGATATTTTCCGGTTCCATCCATTTGTATAAGAATTTCATGAACTCATTATTTAAATAGCTAAGTAGTATTCCATTGTGTAAATGTACCATGTTTTCTGTATCTGTTCCTTTGTTGAAGGATATCTGGGTTCTTTCCAGCTTCTGGCTATTATAAATAAGACTGCTATGAACATAGTGGAGCATGTGTCCCTGTTGTATGTTGAAACATCTTCTGGGTATATGTCCAGCAGTAGTATAGCTGGGTCCTCAGGTAATACTATGTTCAATTTTCCAAGGAATTGCCAGACTGCTTTCCATAGTGGTTGTACCAGCTTACAACCAACAATGGAAGAGTGTTCGTCTTTCCCCAAATCCTTGCCAGCATCTGCTGTCACCTGAGTTTTTGATCTTAGTCATTCTGACTGGTGTGAGGTGGAATCTCAGGGTTGTTTTGATTTGCATTTCCCTAATGACTAAGGATGTTGAACACTTCTTTAGGTTCTTCTTGGCCATTTGAGTTTCCTCAGTTGAGAATCCTTTGTTTAGCTCCGTGCCCCATTTTTAATAGGGTTATTTGATTGTCTAGAGTCTAATTTCTTCAGTTCTTTGTATATATTGGATATTAGCCCTCTATCAGATGTAGGATTGGTAATGATCTTTTCCCAAACTGTTGGTTGCTGCTTTGTCCTATTGACGGTGTCCTTTGCTTTACAGAAGCTTTGCGATTTTATGAGGTCCCATTTGTCAATTCTTGATCTTAGGGCATAAGCCATTGGTGTTCTGTTCAGGAAATTTCCCCCTGTGACCATGTGTTCCAGGATTTTTCCCATTTTCTCTTCTATTAGTTTCATTGTAGCTGGTTTTATGTGGAGGTCTTTGATCCACTTGGACTTGAGCTTTGTACAAGGAGATAAATATGGATCAATTTGCATACTTCTACATGCTGACTTTCAGTTGAACCAGCACCATTTGTTGAAAATGATACCCTTTTTCCACTGGATGGTTTTAGCTCCTTTGTCAAAGATCAAGTGACTATATGTATGGGGGTTTATTTCTGGGTCTTTTATTGTATTCCATTGATCCTCCTGCCTGATAAGACCATATTTTTAAAGATTCAATTTACTTATGCCATCATTATTGAACATGGAGAAATCAAGTTGGTGTCCGACTAGCAGCTTTATCCATACTGACTAGCATTTATGGTGTTGGAAGATACTTTTCATAGTTTCAGAGAAGATAAGTCAGCATCAGTATCTCTCTACTATAAACCTTGTGTCCTACACCAGTATGTCACATGGTTTTACATAAATGAACGGTACTGCCTCATGAGTTTTATAAAACTAACACAGCTAACCTGTGTTTCTCTTTTTGTGTGTGTGCTCCCCTCTCTTGCCCTCCCTGTTCATGTTCATTGCACAGTCTCCCTAGATGTGTGCAAATGTGGATTTGTTCACCCTTTGCTTTCATGGGGCAGAATAGTTCTTGTACTTCTAAGTCTTGCCTACAAGAAATACTGGTACAATCAAGGAGCAAATAGTACAAAAGTAACCAACCACTTTCTACTAAGACTTAAGCCCCATTCCATGAGATAGAACCCATTCATGACACTGTTAAAGTGGCCAAGAACCTAATACTAGGTCTTGAGCCTTATTACCATTATTTTAAAAAGAAACATAATAATAAAATAGATCCTGGTAACATATTGCTATATTCATAAATAATACTCTCACTCATCCCTCACAAAATAAGTGTTCTTGCTGTAGGTAGTAATTAACTAAGAGAGCCAGAATTGCACAATATGAAGAGTCAGAGAGTCTAGGGAACTCTGTATAAAGGGGATATCTTCATCAAACTTGGATGACTCCAATGAAACATCTTTCACATACAACAGGACTGATAGGCCTATAAACTCAAAAGAGATGAAAGCATACAGAAGACCAATGCACATTCAAACCAAACAAAAACCCAAACACTGAGATGGGGAAGTAGCCGCAAAGTTTCACCCCTAACCAAAAGCCTATTTGTAATTGATACCGGCTCTAGAAGGGAAAAATCAGTGTTTTCTAATGAGTGTCACTGTACAGATCAACACACTCCAGCGATGGCCCCACAAAAAGCAATATTTAGCTAACACAAATCAACTCTCCTCTCTCTGTTGTAAGTGTATGCTTTTTGTTTCTATATTTTTTGACTTACTGATTTTATTATTTTTAGTTTGTCTAAATTAACTTTATTATTTTTGGATCTTGATGTTTTCTTTTTCTGAGATGAAGAAAGAGCATGAACTCAGGTTAATAGTGAGTGGTATGCAGATGACCTGGGAGGAGTTCAGAGGAGAAGAAGGAATATGATCAAAATATATTGTATGAAAAATTAAATAAAAATTAAGAGAAAACAAATGATAACAAATGCTAATAAGATTTCAGGGATAAATAAATAAGAGGGAACTCTTATTCACCTTGTAGGGAATATAAACTAGAGTAGCAACTATGGAAAATGACCATGGATAGTTCTCAAAAAGCTAAAAATAAAACTATGATATATTTCCTTCACTAAATAAAATAAACTATAAATCAGCATAAATGATTTTATTATGCTCCTCTATATGCATGAGTGAAACAGTGATGTATCAGTAATGAATGGATAGAAAATCCATAAAATACTGAAGAAATAAAAATCAGAAACTGACACATTGAAGGGAGAATAAACTTCTGCATCTTTTAACCACAGAAGATGAGCGTTTGGGCAATGCTTCCCTGGTTCACTCTTCATCTGATCCATTCATGACTTTCTTGGTTGTTTTAATGTTTGCACTATTTTCTTCCAGTTTGGTTCATTCAGAGGCACGCCTTCCAAGCTAGCTGACACTGATCTAGCTGTCTTTACAGGCCTGCAAAATTCAAGGACAAAGGCATGAGGATTCAAGTCAAGGAAGGCAGGTTGTATGGTGAAGGACTTACAGGCGTTCTTACTCAATACTAGTGCTGGATCACCTCTTCTTTCTTCCTTCAGCAGTGCTTTCACCCCAAGTGTGTTTCACCTACTCTGTAAGTTTTGGGCTCTATTATAGCAGAAGACTGAACAGAGCCTCAGAGTTCATACAACTCTTGGATCAAGCTTAGGACCTCTTCCATATTATCCATGTGCTCTATGACTGGACTCTGTCTCTGTCCCCTCTTAATAATTACAGAATTATTATCTCTGCTCAAGGAGCTAATAGAAAACAGGAATTTTCATGGAAAGACTAACTGAAATCAGCAATCTTCTTTTATAAAGTAAAAATTTTGTTTTCATGACATCATCACCGATGATAAGATTTCCTATCTTGAAATATAAGATCTCCAAAACTTGGCCCCTGCCTCCATCAGTCAATTTATTTTAAGTACTTTTTCCATGTCTTATTTCATAAGTAATCAATATGTTAATATAAACACATGTTTATATTAACATAATATGTTAATATAACACATCAGGCCACTCTGCTATGACTATGTTGCTTATATTATATTCTGGGACAGGAACTAGTGAAGAATAACAATAGATATTTTCATCTTGAATCAAGACTCTTGAGACCCTCCATGACAAATCTCCCAAAGCATAGTTTAGAAAATAACTTGATTAGTATATAATAATCATACAAAATAATAGGTTTCATTGCAACACTTTCGTCACAGTATATTATAGACATTGAAAGTGTTTAACCATCATCATCTCTTATTGTCTCTAGAAATCCATGCCATTTCTTACCCTTCCAAAGTTTCCTCTTTCTACTTGTATTTTAAGTTAAATTCCACATACAGTAGTAAATATTTTTTTGTTCTGAAATTGTCTCTTTCCTTTATTATGATCTCCTTTTCCACCTATTTTCTTCAAAAGAGATGTCTTTTTTATTCTCCTGTCTGATAATGTGTGTGTGTTTATCATATACAGATCTGTAAAGGGATCTATATTTAGTTTATATGTTGTTTTTATGTATAACACCACAACAAATGTGAATGCAGGTACCTGTATTGTATGCAAACTTTGATTCTTTTTGGTTCATATTCGAGTGCTCTAGTTGGATGATATAATAGTCTGTTTTTTAGTTTTGATATCCATGCTAGTTAGACTGCTTGATAATTTCACCAATAGGAATGTGGGGAAAGAAGAACCCTGATTGACTGCTGATGTAAATTTAGAGAGGTGTATTCACTATGAAGGCAAGTATAAAGGAAACACCAAACATTTGAAACTTTGGAGAACGTTTCTCTTTGTATCCAGAAGGTTTTTAATTTCTGACACTCCTTTTATTATGTTCTTGTGATTATTTTAAGTGCTATTAGAGGCTTTCTCTGGAACCTTTTGCCTGCATGCTGTGTTTACCTGTGTTTTATACTAGCAGTTTCCATATTTTAGGCACCAGCTTAAAGGTTTTGATCCGTTTTGAGTTTACATTGATCTACATATGTGTTTTGTGACTGTGCAAGATTTGTTTTGTCACTATGGTTCTGTTGTATATTTTGAGATCAAGAACTCTAACATCTCCAGTGCTGTTATTTTGATTAGAGTCACTTTAGATATTTAAGGGTGTGTGCCTTGTTTATTTGTATTTCTGCTTGTTGTTTGTTTCCACATGAATATTATTTATTTTCCAGTTCTATGAAGAATGCAATTGAATTGTTATAGGTCCTCCATTGAATGATTATATTAATTTCAGTAATATAATATAATTTTTTAACATATTGATTCTGTTTATCAAAGGACCAAAGTAATCTTCTGACCTTCGAGGTAAGATCTAGATCATCAACTTCTTTCTTCAGTGTCTTAAGTTTTAAACACCGAGGTCTTTCATCTCCCTGGCTATTTTTATTCCTAAGTATTTTATTGTTCTGAAGGTTATAATAAATGAGCCTTTTCTCCCCATTTTCCTTCTCAGAAAGTTAATTACTGGTATAAAACAATATACTTTAAGGCTACTCATTTTTCTTTTGTATCCTAATGTCTTACTATCAGATCCAAGAGTTTTCTGGGGAGGGTCATTAGGACCCTCTATGTATCTGAAGCTATTATTTGCAAATAGTGATACTTTAATTCCTCCCATTTCTTCTTGTAGCTTTAAAAGTATTTCTATATCTCATTGTTCTTGTTAAGGATATAAAAACTATACTAAATAGAAGTAGTGAGGGTGGGCTCCTTGTCTTCTTCCTCATTTTAAAGGAAATGCTTTCTGTACTTCCTTATTTAATATCATGTTGGCTAAAGGCTAGTTATCCACCAACTTTATTATGATGAGATATTGATTCTTATAGTTATAAATATATATATTTAAGTCTGGAAGGAGTATTACAGTGTTCTAAAGGCTTTTAATTTATAGGGCAAGATAACCATGTGGTTTCTGACTTAGTGTCTATTTATATGTTGTATTACATTTGTTAATTTTTGTTTGCTGAATTAATCTTGTATCCTTAGGATGAACATAATTTTCCATGATGACTGAGCTTTATGTGTTCTACCATGTGTGAGAGCCGAAATTCAATCTTTTATGGAGAAAATATTTGATGTCATATATATTTGAGCTCTGTAGTCAGTATATGCATGTTTATTTCTTTACTTTTATGTCTATTGCTTATGTAAAACATTAGAGAATTTCTATTAGATTTATTTTATGTATGTTGAGCACACTGTCACTTTCTTCAGACACACCAGAAGAGGGCACCAGACCCTATTACAGATGGTTGTGAGTCACCGTGTGGTTGCTAGGAATTGGTTGCTAGGACCTCTGGAAGAGCTGAGCCACTTTTCTAGCCCTTTATGTGTTCTTAAATATGAGTTGTGATAACTTTACTGAGCATGCTTTTCTGTCTAAACTCAGGGATATATTAAGAAAAAAAACTGAGTAACTGAAGCTGAAAGTGAGTTTGAGGCCTGTGAGAGCTGTGGGCTTGTTCTGGAGGATAGGGCTACTCATCTCCTACCCGACAGGAAGCTTCTACCTCTACCCACTGTCCAGAAGCCATGCCACTGGTCTGATGTTCAGTTAAGTATCTTTTCGGTTTGTAACCCAGAATTTTCTCTGTACTGAGTTTGTAAAATATTTTGTGTTCTTTCTTTCTCTGAAATAAAGTCTCTTTTGTTTTTTTGTTGTTTTGTTTTTGTTGTGGTTTTAAATGGAGGCAGCTTGTAGCCTTCCATTTTACACAGAAGTCTTCAATGATCTTGATTGACCTAGAGTATCTAATAGTGACTTTTGGGAAATGCTTAGTTTTTAATCTTAAGTCCATATATTATGATGATTCATAATAATTTTTAAAAAAAAACTAAGTCTCAGAAGTAAGAGGGACAGTATGATCTCATTTTCTTTTTCCTTGAGGGACATACAGTTGTAACAAAGCATGTGTGTTTAGCCTTAAGTCTGGATAAGTTGCAAAGTATATATGTGTATGTGTATGTGTATATACATGCATGATAAGTGGCTACTGTACACATTTCCCTCTAAGCCAAATAGCACAAAAATATTTTGGTTTCATTTTAAGTTGTTTTTATTCTAAATTATCTAGATAATTATATCTGGGAAGGATAATTGCATATTCTTGTGCCTGCTGTTTGAATATAATGTGAGTTGTTTGTTCTATGAAAGCAATATGATAATGTCTACAGTTTATGTAATTGTATCCTTGATGCTGTCTTTCTCTGGGGTACAAAGAAGTAATTATGTGTTTAGTGTTGCCTAAAGACAGTCGGTATTGTAATTTCTGATGGGTATTTTCTGTTTCACCTGCCCCCTTCATTCATCTAGACCACTTTAACAAAGGCTTCATTCTGTACACCTGGGCTTGAATTTTACCATATGGAACACAGTGTCAATGTTAGGCACTCAATAAATCCTAGATGTTTAAGGCTAATTGGGAAGATCCCAGAGACCACTTCACAGCCTCAGGAGTGGAAGTACATGATAGAAAACCATTCTAGTGTACCATTTGAGCCAATCTGCTCATCTTTATGGTTTTTTGTCATTTTATATCTTTAAAACACTACGATATATATTATTTGTTCGGAAATTCCCTCTACTTTTCTAAAATGCACTATTTTCTATGCACCACAATTACATCTGATGCCCACAGAGTCTGGAAGAGGGCAAGATATCCTGAACCTGGATTTGTAGATGGTTGTAAGCTAGCATAAGAGTGCTAGGAATGAAACCTGGGTCCTCTGCAGAGGTAGCCAGTGCTCTTTAGCACAGAGAAATCTCTTCAGTCTCTCTTCCCAATTCCCTCTATTTTTTAATTTTGAAAAGGACAGAGGTGGTCCTCATATGGTATTCAATGGGAAGATGTTGATAACTTTGCAGATCTTCAAAGGGAAAAATACTCAGCCTCTTTTTCAGCCTGTTATTTATCAGACTATATGACTCTGAATTACCTAGCCAGTCGATATAATTCCAGTATGGTCCTTTGGCCACTGAGTAATGATTTATAGTCATTGCCTATATACTCCATACCTAAAATACACACATTTGTCATTATTCTACTTTTCCACAGAGAATGTCATTCAAATTTAAATTTCAACTTATAAAGGATTTAACCAATTTTTCATTCTTCTACTATACCCCCTTACACACACACACACACACACACACACACACAATTTATACAATGAAATCATGTATTTAGTCTCTTGGAATCTGAGAACAAGGATGGAGATTTACATTTGCTTGATGACTCATCAATTCTTCTATAATGCTTTGAACTCTAAGGAAAACCAGTTCAGCTCCTTAAATGGCTGCCTTAGAGAAGGAGGCAGTATGGGCAATGCGGTAGAAAGGTCAATAAAATGTATTAAAGGCAGTCTGTCAAGTAACTGTCATTCATGACAAGTTTTATGTCCATTATAGGTATAATTCCCCCTTACTCACACCTCTCTCCCCCTCCCTTGTTCACTCCCTCACTTTTAATTAAAACTCTTAATTTAATTAAAATGTTGCTTAACTGAGGATACATGATAGTAAGACAATATAGTAATATATTTACAATCAAATCAGAGATGAGGAGAATGATATTCAAACCTACGTCTGTCTGTCCCAACTGCCTGTGTTTTTTCTATGTCCTCTCCTTTTCCGATGTGTCAGCCTTGCTGTTCTGTCTCTGCACTAAACATGGTTTCATCCACGTGGTTACACTGTGTGGTGAAACTCATCTTGGAAATCATCTCCATGCTCCAAATTCTCCCCTTACCCACTCCCAGTGATCATAAAACTTCAATCCATGCCACTTCTTTCTGTATCACTGCTATTCTTGGCCTCCTGTCAATCTTCTGGCGGCCTTCTGGCTATAAAGTCTGACCTACAAGTTTCTCTATGAGTCTTCCCATCCTTGCAGTCTCAGAGAACACCCAAGCATTGATTATACCATGTTTTTTGTGAATCCTTCATAATAGCTTTTAGTTTCTTGGTCATTAAGCACTAACAAAATGAATGACCAGATTTAAGTTGTTTGTTCAGCAAATGTCCTTTATCAGTGCTGTGTGGTGGGCTGTATCTCTTCACCTCAAAACAATATATTTTTTTGTGAAATGTCTATAACAAAGAATCTTTATCTATAAATTCTTTATTTCCTAAATAACTGTGTCTACAAAATAGATATACAGCAAACTTGCTATGCAATGTCTGGCATAAATACATGCTCAGAGAGATTGAAAGAATAAATGCAAGACTGCAGAAGAAGACAGCTCTTTGAACACGCCATCGGCTATTACTGATAAAGAGAGTCTCTCAGGATGTATTCTCCAAATCTCATCATCTTTTGAGCCAAACACTCTGATGTCTCATCCATTTTGGGCCCTCCATTCTCTGGTCTCACTTTTGTTATTGAGCACCAGATGAGCCATTCCAAAGGCCAGTCAGACAGTTCTTGCTCTTAATTCCCTCATCTCTACCCTTAAATTTAGTCCTTTTCACAATACATCATTTTTTTCATATCCCAGGCATTTGGCATTTATTTATTTATTTTTTGATTGTGGAGTGCCAGTGACTTTTTTATATTCTCTAAGATTGCTCTGGAAAGCCCTGAGGAAGATAAATCTCCTCACTGAAAAGCAGTGTGGTTGAAACATCTAAAGCCACAACCAAGAGGCAAGTGATGAACAAGCCGCTGCCAGGTACTGGACAGCTAGATGCATTTCACAGCTCACAGTGCATCCCTCCTCATGAGAATAAATGAAGACTCACAAGCCTGAGAGAAAGGGGCAGCAGGGAAGCAGGAGACAGCTGGGTATAATTACCCACCTCACCCAGAATTCGAAAGTGAAAATTAACAGCTATTAGTCCTGCAGAGAGGGTGTTCTTCCAGCTTTACACAGTCTGGATACAGCCTTATTCCATCAAAGGAAACATAGCCAAGTCCTGCTGAGATGTCCAGTACCAATGGCCGTCTTACATGAAACAGGAGGACTCTCAGGTATGACTCTCAGTTCTAAAGCCCAGTTCAACCCATATAGTCTGACATGAAAGGCCCATTCTAATTTTCACTCCTCCTTTGCTCCTCTCAGTGCCAATTCTCTTCTCTGGCCACTTTCTCTTACTCCCCTTGTGCAGTTCAGGAAGCAGCCTTCTTGGTAATGAGGAACTTTGCTTTTCTTTCTTGACCCTTCCTGACTGTTCCATTCAACTTTAGTTTTAGACATTGTAAAACCTCTGCTCACAGCTGTGTGTTAGAGGGGAGGGTTGTGTCCTATTTCTCTTAAAAGTAAAAAGTGTGGGTTTCTGCCTCTCACATTTAGGAGGACAGCAAGTATAAAATCGGACACTTGTCTGATGCTTACTATGGTGTTTTCCAGGTACCAGTCAGGCCTTCATTGTTCCTCCTCTATAAGGTCCTACAGCAGAGAGGTGATAGAAGCAGGGTCACTAGTCTGTAGTCTCATGTATGGATGCAAATATGGCCTCATTTCTTCAAAATGCATTCTTAGAAACTATCCTTCTATAAAATTGAGACAGGAATAGGTCAATTAACATGATATGCTAAATGATGTAGTGCTTTTTTTTGTCAATTTATACAACATGCTAAATGATGTAGGGGTTTTTAATGTCCCCTATAGGCTCAAGCATTTGGACAGTAAGTTCCCAGTTGATGTTGCTTTGGAGGAGTTTATCAGTAGGGATGCAGCGTTGTTGAAGAAAGTTACCACTGGGCTTGGGTTTACAGGTTTATAGAGTCACCACCACTCCTCCTTCTCTTCTTCTACTGTGTGCATGAATAAATAAGACCAGCCAGCTTCTTGCTCTGGAAGCCACACTATGCTATTTCTACCATGGCATATTTTATCCCTTTGAAATTATAAGCTTAATTATTCATTCCTTAAGCTGTTTTTGGTCATAGTGTTTTATCACAGTAACACAACAGTGATTAATATGGTAATAAATACATTATTTTAAGTTAATGCAATTAATTACATAATCAGCACATGGGAATTGGTGTATCATGACATAAGCTATCCTTGGGAAATGTGTTCTCATTTTGGAGAGTTAAAGGACTGCTGAAAAGGAATAGCCATAGATTGAGGAGGAAAAAAAAATCTACCATGGTATTGAAGGTTTGTTGGAAAGCCTCAATTTTCCTTAGAGATGAATTTTTTAGCTTTTCAGGACTGATTAACATTCCAAATAAATATCTGATTGATTATATGTCAACTTACTGTTCAGAAAATTTTAAAGAAACTAAAAAGGTAGAAAGAAGCACTGAGCTCAAGTTTCTACTTCTGATAATAGGTTTTCCTACTCCATCAGTGGTACACAGTGAGTGGATACCACTGCTACCGAACAAAGTATCTTAATGATCAATAAGGTAACAGTTGGCAGAATTCTAGCCTGTCCCGGTTGTCTTCACATGGTAACATCCATAAGTGTGAATGTCACTTCATTTGGAAATTAAAAAGTCTTTGCAGATAAAAACAAGTTAAAGATGTTAAAATGAGCAGGTAATTATGTATTCTTGAATGAGCCCTAAATCCATTGCCAAATATCCAAAATGGGGAAACACACATGAAGACAGAAAAGTTGATGTGACTTCAGCATTAGACATTGGAGTTACAGAGCTACAAGACAAGGGTGGCCAAGAGCTATTTGAAGCTTTTAGAAGCCAAAAAGGAGCCTCTGGAGAGATCAATGCCTTGCTGATACCCTTGAGTTCATGCTTCTATATTCCAGGGCTGGGGAGCTAGCTCCGTCAGTAAAATGCTTACCATGCAAGTAAGATGACTCAGAGTTTGATCCCCAGCTTCCATCCACCCAGATACTAGTGTGTACATATAACCAAATATTGGTAAGACGTGGAAACAGAGTATCTGGCATTGAAAGCTGGCCAATGTAGCCTAACAGGTGAGCTGCCACCCAATGATAGTGTGAGGACAATTCCAGAGATATGAGGAACACCCTTCTGTTGTAATGTAGGACCCTTCTGTTATAGGACCCTTTAGCAAGACAGTATTAAACCAATCCCTAGTTTCTTAAGTGTTCTTTCCTTTGTCTTTTAAAACATGTTGGTTCTGTGTGCATCATAAATCCAAGATACATGCGATCATGCTACAGAAGTCACACAGAAAATAAATACCCAAGGTGGTTTTTAATTTAGATGCCATACCCAACACTAGAGGATATCTTTTCACATTCTTCAGTTACATTTTAAAGTTTGCTTTAGCTAAATTTGTTCCTATCTTCATCAACAGTCTCTTTCCAGATGGCCGGGTGGCTCTATAACAGAGATGAGCAGAGACTTAGCCTCACTTCTCCTCTGCTGGTGATACTCCCACAGCTGCCTGCAGGTCTTAGTGCTCTTGGCTCCCCTGAGTTAGCTGCCCCTCTTTGCCTGTAAGATTGACTCTTGGTGAAAGCTAGCAGGGACTAGTCTGTATCTAAAGATCTTGCTGCTGTAAAATTTAATCTTCGTCAACACATCTATGAGAATTAATTTATACTTGCTGCCTGGGCACTGAAGAGTTCAATCTCAAACTTCCTAAATGAGACTTTTCTGCAAAAGCACTTGGGCCTAGAGAGATCCTCGGTGGTTAAGAGCATTGGATGCTACACCAGAAAACCAGCACCCACATGGCAACTCATAGCCATCTATAAATCAAATTCCAGAGGATCTGAGATGTATGCAGGCAAAACTGAATATATATATATATATATATATATATATATATATATATATGAATGATAAGAACAGTTACTTTTCTCTCTCTTCATATATATGTTTTGCCTGCATATATCTATATATCTCTATCTCTATCTCTATAAAGAGAGAGAGAGAGAGAGAGTGAGAGAGAGAGAGAGAGAAAGTAACTGTTCTTATCCAGTTGAACTGTTAAGCAGGAGTATTAGCACTCAGGTTTTTCATCCTAGGAAGAACAAACAGGGAACTCTGAAGTTTTAATGCAAACAACTATCTTGTCTGATTAAAATGAATGACCATGGGCAGGGATATATCTACAGATAGTGAAAGGAAATCACAGTTGATTTACTGACTTATAAGAGTTTAAAACTTAAGAAACAACTCCTTAAGCCTGGATGACAAATTTAAAATTCATAATAACACCTGTTAAAATAAACATTTGTGGTTTCTCTGATAAAATAGGCATGTTTGGAATCTGATCCTACATTCACAACTGATAATATGCTGCTGGTAGTAGGCACAGTAATCTGAGGTATGGATTCTGCCATAATGGGTCTGCTCCTTCCTCTTTCTATGGCTTCCATTCATTTCTATGGTTATCCTAACATTAACTATTTTACACTCTTTAACACAGTTACAAGTATTATTTTCTAGTTTAGTGATCCATATGTTCAATGTCATTTCTAATCTCATACAGAAAATTAGTAAGACTACCCTTGTGTGTGTGCCTCATCTACACAGACACCAGCCCAGCCCCTGTTCACTGTGTAATTATTCCTGGCAAATATCAAATGTGTTGTTTCTGGGTTAGCTTTAAAAACAATTTTCTTCACAATTCCTCTGAGATTGCTAAAGGTACTGAGTTAGTGTTTGATATGTTTTATAAAATTACCTCATTTTAATTTTGTCATGAAAAGAAGCATTCCTAGCTATGCCTTTTTTATTTTATTCTTTGGCTTCTTAAAACAGTCATAAAACATCCTGAAATTGTATAAATGCCCCCTTTAAAGTTCAACACTTTAATTCGTGTGACATCATCATATATGCATTGATTTCTCCATTTAAATTTGAATGTCATATGTTTAAATATTTGTGCTATGTGGCTTTCTTCTTGTTGATATACTGTTTTTGACTGCTCAATAATAACCGGGAAAGGGAATAAATTTAAAATGTAAATAAATAAAATATCCAAATATATATATATATATATATATATATGCACATTAACATCTTGAAAATCTCCGAAAATTAGGTAAATATCTGTTCTGATAATATAAAATTTCTATGCATAATGTTGCAATGTGTATTGGACCACTATCTTGGAGAGTTTACTGATAAGCCCTAACATTGGAAAGGGTGGTAACATCTGTAATACTTACCCCAGTTGATTAAAGAAATTCTGTGCTGTCCTTGTTTTCGCATTCATGACTAATGCTAACATGCCAGAACTGTCATAAAATATACAACTATATACAACACCAGTGGAAAGACCTAAGATGTTAATGGGAAGAACTAGAGAGACAAAATATAGTTTCAAAGATCAAAGTTGTAATGTTTTCTCTTGAACGCTTTTAGGACAGGCTGGCAAGCCAAGGACGGGTAAGATTCTGCACAGAGCCTTACCAACCTAAGACATAAGTGCATTGCTTATGAAAATGCATATTCCATGATGGGTAAGGAAGGCCTTCTTGTCAGAACAACTATGACAGGCTCAGTCTGATTTATGCAATAAAAAGGGGGACATGTGCAGAGCTTTTGGGGCTTCTTGGCAGGAATCTGACAATGGGCAAGGACAATGAATAGACTGCAGGCAGGTATCTAACATTAAGCTGGAACAAAGAAGTAATTTCAGGCAGAAATCTAAATCCTAGGCTAGTGTGGGACTCTGAAAGAATAGCTTGGTTTCTGGTGGAGCACTGGCTAGAGATGTCTCGAGACCTGCAAAAGACAGCATACATTTTGCCACACTCCCAGACTCCAGGCTCCTGACATGTGGCCAAAGATCTTCATTGATCAGCACCTTTCAGTCACATAGGACAAGGCTCCTACTAACCCCTCCAGATAGAGGGTAGAGGTAGAGGGCGTGACTACAGATCCCTCAAGATATCTCCATATTAATGGGATACCTAAAGGCCAGAGGGTGTGGCCAAGTAAGCATTCCTTCCCAGACCCTCCTCCCTTCCCATTTAAGTCAGACCTGCCCTGAGAAAGCACCATCACATCCACTTTCCACTATGACAATAAACCTTTTAAAACCATGGACTTCCTTGTGTCTTTGGGGCCCCACCTTGGGGAACTGTGGAGAAGACCTTTGACTACCAAGCCGCTGCTTAATCTCCTGCTAGAAGACTTCTCTACATTTCTGCCACAGAGCCCAGCCAACTCAAGCAAGCTAATGGAGCCAGCAATCCAAGTGAGGGAACCAAGAGTCTTTAGCCTGTGGAGCACAGCCAGAGCTTCTCCCTCTTGCCTCTCGGCTGTGGGCCAGTCCAGCCCCTATGCCCACTCTGTCTCTGTTCTTCCATGGCTCCCAGCGGAGTCTGGGTGCCTAAAGAGAGTCCACCAGCCTCTCTGTCAGCCACTTCAGCCCAGAAACCCCCACTCAGAAGCTCTGCCCCGACTGGACTTTAGGCTCAGATCTCCCCACTCGGGCAGAGTCCAGAGGCTTCTCTTAGCCCAGCATCTGCCCTGCACCATGTGGAGTGAACTCAGTCAAATTCCTGTGCTTTGCCTCCCTGAGCCTTGGCAGACACGTGGGAACCACGCAGCCCAACAGGACCCACGCCCACACAGGAGCTACATCCCCACAGGCTAGAACAAAGAGGTAATTATAGGCAGAAATCTAAATCTTAAGCTAGAACAAAGAAGTAGTTTTTGGACATGAAAATAACCTTGGGCTAGGACAAGGAAGTAGGCTCAGATATTTTCGTCAACCTGATAAGCCCTTACAAAGAGTGATCACAGGACTGTGGTTATTGTCATGCATGTTTTTGACTATCTGGGTTTATTGTCTTGCTTGTTCCTTGACTATTTGCATCTATTGTATTGCTAGACCCTCAACCTAGAACTGACCTTAATACTTGCATGTAATTTAAGCAGTATAAAGGCAAAAAGGAGGAGGAGGAATGGGATAGGGGATTAATGGGGGTGGAGGGGGGGAGGATAGGGAAAGGGGATAACATCTGAAATGTAAATAAATAAAATATCTAATAAAAAATGAAAAAAAAAAAACCAGAAGTTAAATTCTAAAGAAAATGCAATGTCTCTTGTCTTCATTACATATGTAGTGGATGTTGCATGATTATGGAGTAGTGATAAGATACAGGTTAACTAGTTGAGAAGTGCATAAGTGAGTGAGTAGATAAAAAGTCAAGTATAAGTATGGTGTTTAGTCATTTAATATCTTCCATTGATCCCAGAATGAAACCTGACTATGGTCATCACAAAAGTACAGCCTGCCTCTCTTCCCCTCCCCCTCTACCTCCCTTCTCTTCCCCTTCCCTCCTTTCTGCTCTCCTTCTCTCTTTTCCTCTTTGCTCCTTTCCTCTCCTCTCTTCTCCTCATCTGCACTCCCCTGTACTCCACTCTCTTGTCCTCCCCTTCACTCTCATCCCCTCCCATGCCCATTCCTCCTCTCTCTTTCCTTCCCCTTCCCTGTTCTCCCCTCTTGTCCTCCCCCTCTTTCCTTCTTTTCCCTTCTTCTCCTCTCCCTTTCCACTCCTCATTATCACCACTCTGCCACCCTTCTCTTTCCTCTCCTTCATTTTCTTCCCCCTCTCATTCCATTCTCTCAGCTCTTCTCTTTATACCACTCTCTTCTCTTTATTGACTGACCTTTATTTATTGATTTGACTCCACATAATGATCTCCAACCCTGCTTTCTACTTTACAACTTTGTGAATGTGCCTCTTTTCTGGAAAGATTCCTGCACTGCTGTGCATACAGGCTCTTCCTCATTACAACAGTCCTGTCACCTTCCCCTGTCTAAAGTGTGCTTCCAGCTCCCTCCAGTTCACCACTGTGTCCTTTCCTTCCTCATACTGGTACGGCCCATTGTTTGAGTGTACAAGGCTTTGCTTTCTAGTTTCAGTCTTTTACATGTGGAGCTGCTAATGCCTTGAGAATAGAGAACAATTTTACTGTATTCCTGTCTGTATCTGGAGAGTCTGTCACACTGCCACTGAAGTCAGGAGAGAATGACAATGAACTCAGAAAAGAGGCTTTGTTGGGGACTGCCTCTCAGTGTCATAGGCCACTGTAGTCTGAGTGGACTTGGTATCTGTGTGTGCGCATGAGTACTTGTGTGTTTTAATCTTTCAGGAGCTGTTGTTTCTATAGATTGCTTTATTTTCCCTTTGTCATTTTTCTATAAACCCTGAGTTACAGGACTTATGTAAAAGGCTCTTTGGTCTCATGGGTTTTGATATGGATCTAGTCTTATAAATTGGATGTTTCACAGAATCAGTATCAGAATTTCCATGAAGCTATAACAATCAGGAAAGATGTAGAGCCTAGCAGCCTATGCAGCTTCTACATAGTCAAGGTTTCTTTACTCTCATTCTAGAAGGAGAAAAAAAATGCAGTGATTCATGAGAACCCCAGGGAGGACAGGAGAGAGAAGAACCAGTTCTAGGTCTGCAATACATCAGCTGTGAACTCTGGGCAAGACACAAAATCACTCTGAGCTCTGACTTCTTTGTTGAAGAGAAGGTAAGGACATAGGACAGTGGCCTTTAAGCTCTGCTCCTTTAAGCTCTGTTGTGCAGGTGTGGGAATGGACTCAGAGTGTCTGGCTTGTTCCAACCATAATGACCCTGCCTTTAACCACATTCAAAATTAGAACACTGATTAAATTTTGCTAAAACAGGCCTTATTTCTAGAGAAAATTTAAAAGCATGAGATTAGTTTTTTTCCCAATACCCTGTGACTATTTTATGTTACAAGAAAATCAATTCAGTATTGACATAATTGAAATCCCATTGTATGCAAACTATTATATTGGATGCCAGAAGATGTCAACTACACACATAGTACATCATCTAATACACAGCCTATTGCAACCACAATACAAGGAAGGTAGATACTAAAATCTATACCAGTAAACTCAGCACATATCTGGGAAAGTCAGAGAAAGGGAGATTCCAAGAATATACATGTACATATATAATGTATATGTGTGTGTTCATGTTGCATATGAATATATAAGAACAATTTTTATTCTTTTATAGGCATGTATTATTGGTTACACATGAATCTCATGTCATATGCATCTGATATAAAACAAATACATGGTATGTACATATATATGTACATTCATATGTAGCAGAGAAACAATTAATTAGGTTTCTAAAACTGTTGCATATTCTCACACTGCACTCTCTATGACAATGCTATAGGGCCAGGGATAGTGGGAGGGAGAGCATAATCCTGGGATTACATTTCTTGCCAATTGGCCATGACTATCTCTCATGAAGATAGAGTCATCAAATACTACTCTTAATGTGTCATTAGGTGGCTACCATTTTTCCCTTGCAAACTTCAGCGTGGTAGCATGGTACTGAATTTGATGATTTTATTATACCTGTTTGTTTTCATGATGTTGGGGATGGAACCCAGGGTCATACATACTACCTAGTGCTATATACCATTGAGCCTCATGCCCAGCCTCCAGACCAGTATAATTTGATCATGTTTATTCCTTTTTTCCCAGCTCTTCTAAGTTCCATTCTTCCTTCCCTTGCCAACCAACTTGGTATCTTCTTTAAAATTTACAAGTCAAGGAAATGGTCCATTTCTATATGAAGTATATTTGACTATGATCCTCTCTGATCATCTAGGTTTACATAATGCTGACTCATGGAACTCATCTAGGTCTATAGAATGGCTACTTCTAAAGTCACATTCTAGTTTTCCCAGTAGAACATAGAAAACATCTTATATTATTTTGTTATTGCTATTGCTGTTGTTGTTGTTGTTGCTGCTGCTGCTGCTGCTGCTGCTGCTATATGAATGTCTTTCTGTGTTGCCCAGGATAGTTTTAAAGTCATGAAGGCAAGGGATTCCCTGTTCTGCTTCAGTCTCCACCCTCTACTCCCAGTGTCTGGAACTACAAGCACAGGTCACCTTATCTGGATCAATGTGGTTTTAACAATTAAATGTCACCCAGTGTATTATATGTATATTCTATATTGATAGAATCTACCATGGCTTGAAATTATCCAGATTAAATTCACTCCACTAGGTTTCAGAAGAAAAGAAAATATTGAGTCTGAGAATTGCATTTGTAAAAATAAGTACTTTGGTCTATCGATGTTAATTGTACTTCAGCTAAGTACCAATGTACTGGAAATCAAATAAAATTGTGGCATTTTGATAATGTCTTGGAGAAACAAGTACAGGCAGCTCTAAGTAAGACTTACATCTGTACTTGGACATTCTCTGTAGTAGAGGTCAACAGACTTTCCACGGAGGAGGATAGGAATAGTGTTAACTTTGAGAGTCCCTTGACTTTTGTGAGAACTACCAGACTTACCCTCAGGACATGAGTGTGGGGCAGGTGCTAATCAGAACAGGAGGACTCTGGTTCACACAGAGATCTGTAGATGCAGTTGCAAGTCCTATAAATGCCTTTGTTTTTATAACATTGGAAAGGCTTCTCTTTAATTGAGTTGTCATAAATGTTTTCAAAGGGTAATTTTCAATTCTTTACTCCAGGGTTCCATGTAAGAAATTGAGATAAAATATGATGTGCTGTAATTTATCACATTGCATCGGTCTTTGCCAAGTGTTATATTCAATTTGTTGTCATTGTGATTCATCACATAGAATTGGTCTCATGTAGAGTACTCCATTTTCTCAAAAAATATTGGCTATTATCTCTGTTGGAAAAATGCTAGTGAATGATAGTGTTTGGAACTTATAATTTTAAATTAATAATGTTAGTATTTAGAATTTAAACATTACTTGTAGCATCCTTGGTATAACGAGTTAGGACTTTTGAGATATGAGAGTAGTGAGGAGCAGTCCAGAGACTAACTTAGTTCAGGGTAATGCATGATATTCTTAAAAGTACCACCTAAGGTTGGATGCTCAGCTCTGACAAAATGTAATCATTTTCTATAACATAATAACTGCTGATCCTTAAACATATAGCATTGTTTGAGGCTGAAACGCTGTCTCAGCAGTTAAGAGCACTTGCTGCTCTTGCAGAGATCTGGCTTCTATTCTCAGCACCCATGTGGCAGTTAACCACTATCTGTACCTCCAGTTCTAGGGGATTGAGTACCTTCTTCTGATCACCAAAGGCACCAGGCACACATACGGTGCACAGACATACACTCAGGTGAAACATTCATATACATTAAATAAAATGAATCATTCAATCAACAAGTCAGCAAACATGCATCAGCTGAAGTGGGAACAGTCACCAACCCATGCTTTTCTTAAAGGCTTTTCCCCTTCATCCACAGAGCAATGCCATCAGTGGGACAGCATTGAACAGGAATCAGAAACCTTGACTGTCAGATGCAAAGGACAAAAATCAAGTATCTCTGCAAAAAAATAAAAATAAAAAAATAAATAGCCAAACAGATTCCTTAGTCCAGGTTTACGCAATATGTGGGTGACTTGCTATTAATAACTACTAAAGTGTTTTTCTGGTTTTGAGTATTAAATAAAGCTGATATAAATATAATCTAGCTTCCCATACCAAGAAATGCTTTTAAGATCACTGTTTAGAAATTGTGAGTAAATGTGTCACTTCATTTATTTTTGCAACAGGGAGGAGAGAGTACTTTTTGAAATGATGTTTAATGATATCTGGCATCCCTTCCCCCTCAGTGTATCATAATTGCCCTAAGCAGTTTTTAGCTGAGTGAGTGGGCATCTGTGTTCAACAGTTTGAAACGGAAGGATGCCGTGGACAGATGTTACACATCTCCATCAACATGTCCCACAGGAACCTCTATTCTGTGTGCAGCAGATGAGACAAAAGTCACAACAGGCAACTTTATTTTTAGAATTTGATCCAAAAAACAAGAAAAATAAATAAATGGTGCCAAGTCTCTATTATGTTGGTACACAAAATAAACAAAAGGTACATTAACATTTATCATGGAATCCTTTAAATGTATCTGTAAATGATCTGACAAGGGAAATGTGATTTACAACACAGAGACTCAACAACCATCGACCGAAATGCACGGTACTGCAGGCATCTAGACTAGATCAGCAAGGATGAGCAAAGTGGCAAAGGCAACCCAAACGCCTTCCTCAGATGGAGACTTTGGTAATTGACTGTGGTTAAAAAGAAAAAGAAATCAGCCCCTCTTCTTTCTCAGGTTGGATGGTCATTTTGTCCATTTTTCTCACGTGATAAGTCCACTTAAAATCTTCAGTTATTCTCAAGACACTCCAGATCCACAGAGCAGCAGACTCTCCCATTCTGTACAAAAAGAACACAGGGGTCAGCTCCTAAGACAGAAGACTCAGTGGTGAAGAGTTTGTAATCCATGTTCAAAACAGTGGAACAGAGAATATGCTTCAAAAATGGAAAGAAGTTGTCTAGTTTTGAAAAGGAGGCAAGCATGGGATGATTTTTCAGGTCATCCTTGACTTAGGCTTTGCTAACAAGTCAGATTCATGTCCTGTCTACATTCATTCTATGCTATGGATACACTCCAACAATCTAAACTGTCACAATTTTTTTTGCTAACTTTATTTCCAAGAAGTACATCAGAAATATAAATGGCTAAAAGGAAAAACTTCCCATTTCAAAAAACTAATCAAAAGTATTAGTAAGAATTGAAGGCAAATCCAAACTTGATTCCACTAAGGGATTTACATCAAGGGTAAATATGACCATTCACCAGATCAAGAATAAGGAGGAGTGAGCATTTAGGTGAATGAATTCATGAAATTTGATTAAAATTCAATTTCATAAATTAATATAAATATACCTTTATAATTGTATTGAATGAATCTCAAGTCTGATATTTAAAAAGGAATTGTATGCTCTCTGCCTCACCTTCAGCATATCACTCAGAGCTTCTCCAACCTTTCTTCTTCTCTACTCATTCCATTCTGCAGCTCTCAACTGCAGCAGGCATTCTCTGATAATCCACCAGCTATGCCTGCCAGGAAATTAGCTGGGATAACTGCAAATCTCTACTTCTCCCTTCTTTCTTGTAAATTCAATCCTCTAGTCTCTTTCCCAGCTGTGTGGCTGACACCTGATCTGCTGCAGCCTCTTCTTCCTCTCTGCTCCCTCCCCAACTCCTGTATACAGTAGATCATGTAGATCTTTTCCCCCAACCTTTCTTCTCATTCACTTTTTGTCCCAGCCCCCAACTCCAGTAGGCAGTCTCTGACAACCTGCAAGTCAACTGCAGATCTTCAGGCTTCCTCCCCTTCTCCAAATCCAGTCACCCAGTTTCATCCCGAATTCTGTAGCAGACCAACTGCTTTAGCTTCCCCTTCTTCTCCACCACCATTTCCAGTGAATCACTCAGATCCTCTCCTCTAATCTTCTTCCCAACTTATTTCTTTGTGTCAGTTGACACTTCTAGAAGGCATTCCCTGGGAACCCTCTGGACAAGCCTGTCAGAGAATCGACTAGGCCAGCAAAGCAGGTAGTGAGCTTCATATCTTCACCTCCCCTTCTTTCCTTCAAATCTAACTTCCGAAGTCTCATCCCCAGATATGACCTGCTGTGTAGCCTTTCCTTGCCATTTGCCCTTACTCCCAGGCATCAGACAGATTCTGTTGGAACAATCTACTCTACTCACTCATATGGATTCCCTTAAATACCTTTATTCCCAAGCGTCAGCACCCAATACCTAGAAATATCTTGTATCTCAAACCCCAGTAAACATATTTGGGAGTATCCCAATAGCATTCCCTACAGTTCACACACAGCTCTTACACCCTCCTAAGAACTAGAAAGACAACATAAATCAAGGAACAAAGCACATACCTGACAAAGACAAGACCAGATATCAGCACTTATATTTACAATCTTCCCAAACCCAGATGCTTAAATGTCAGCATAATGACAAAATTAGTGACAGCAGGGACAGTATGTCCCTAGTAGAGCACAGTAACCTGAGAAATGCCTCATACTGAAACAAAAACCAAGAAACTTAAAATAGACTTTATGAATATGATAGAATTTCTAAAGAATGAAATAAATATACCCATAAAAGATCTATAGCAACACAAACAAACGGTGGAAGAAAATGAATAAAACAGTTCCAGATCTCAAAGTGAATTAGAATCAATTTAAAAACACAAACTCAGGGATATATGGAAATTAAAATCTTAGGAACTCTATCAGGAATCTCAGAAGCAAGCCTCACTAACAGAATATAAGAGATAGAAGAATCTCAAGCATTGAAAATGGACACCTAAATAAAAATCATCTAAAAGAAAAAAAAATCCAGGAAGAAATCATCCAGCATGTCTGAGACACTATGAAATGACCAAGTCTAAGAATAATAGAAATGAAAGAAAACAAACCCAGATCAAAGTCACAGAAAATACTTTCAACAAAATCATTGAAAATTTCCCTAACATAAAGAATGCCAATCAAGCACATACAACACCAAATAAACTGAACCAGAAAAGAAATTCCCCTTGACACATAATAACCAAAACCCCAAATGTACAAAGAAAAGATATTAAAAACTGCATGGAGAAAAGACATATTAAAGGCATACAAAGGCAGACCTACTAGGAAAACACCTGACTTCTCAATAGAATCTCTAAAAGTCACAAGGACCTTCTCCAAAATTTGAGAGACAGAGAAGCCAGCCCAGACTTCTATACCCAGCAAAACTTTCAATCACAATAGAAGAAAAAAGATACTCTATGTGACCATCATAAATTAAAAACTAGTATCAACAATAAAAAACAATCTTACAATCTAATGGAAACTGAAAAAATCATTACTGAATTAATAATATGGGTCAAAACAGAAATTTTAAAAAACAAATAAAACATTTTAGAATTGAATGAAAACAAAATACAACATATCCAAACTTTTATGGACATAATGAAGGCAATTCTAAGAGTCAAGTACATAGCATTAAATACCTATTTAAAAATGTAAACAAATATTTAACAAAAAGCAAAAATGAAGACGTCTCATACTAGTAACTTAGCATACCTGGAAGCTCTAAAAAAGAAAGAAAGAAAAGAAAGAAAGAAATCACAACCAAAAAGAGTAAGTAGAAGACAAGAAATAATCAAACTCAGGGCTGAAAAAAGATAAAATAGTAATTAAAAAACTGTACAAAAAAATCAATAAAACAAAGTTGGTTCTAAATAAATATCAATAAGATTGATAAGATCTTAGCCAAACTAACTAAGAGATAGAACAGAGTCAAAATAAGAAATTTTCAGATGCAACATGGGACATATCAACAGATAGTAAAGAAATCCAGGGTCATAAGAACATACTTAAATAACCTGTATTACAACAAATTGGAAAGTCTAAAATAAATGAATAATTTTCTCAATATATTCCACCTACTAAAGGTAAATCAAGATCAGATAAGCAATCTAAACAGATATATAACCCCTTGTAAAATAGAAACAATAATTATATATCTCCTATCCCCCAAAATGCCTAGGGACAGATGATGCTGGACAAACTGATTGGCAGCATCTAAAACAAGGCAAATGGATCAATACTTACTACCCTGCACAAAACTCAATTCCAAGTGATCAAATACTTCAAAATAAAACCATATACACTGAACCTAATAGATGAGAAACTGGGGAATATCTTTGAACTCATAGCAGCTGCCTACAGAATGGGAAAATGTTTATTTTTTTTACTAACTCCACATCCAGTGGAGGACTAATACCTTGTTGAGATGTGGTCTATTGCTATGTATTGAAATGCTAAATTCTGTACCTGAAGGGAAGGACTAGGCCTACAAGTGAGTTCTCACATTTACAAGCTTTTGCTGTGCAAACCTTGTTCCTTGATTTAAAACTATTGGTTTAATAGTATTGGCTACAGGCAAATACTGAAAGGATTAGAGGTAAGTGGGGTTTGACCTGGTTGTGGGTAGAGAAGAGAAAGGAGAAAGGAGAGACTAGGTGAAGAAGGAAGAAAGAGAGAGAGGAGGAAACTGACATGAGGGGAGAGGAACCATGAACAGATGGCTAGTAGAAACAGAAAGTACCTGAGGTAGACCACTGGGGAGGTAGTAAGGCCAGCAGTTAAAACAGTAGATTAGAGGTTACCCCTCATCCCCCAGTAACTTTCAAACATAGTCTGAGTCTCATTCATTTGTAAGCTAGTTGGGGATAAATTTAAATTGGTTGCACTACAATATCCAAAATATATAAAGAATTCAAGAAACTAGATGTCAAAATAAAACCAAATAATCTAATTTTAAAATGGGATGCAGATCTAAACACAGAATTCTCATTAGAGGAAACTCAAATGACTAGGAAATGTTCAAAACCCCTAGCCATCATGGAGATGCAAATCAAACCTTTTTTTGACATAACATCTTATACCTGCTGGACCAATAGTGCAGATGATATCTCATACTGACACAGACATGGAATAAGGGGAACACTCCCCCATTGGTAGCTGGAAGGCAAATTGTACAGCCACTATGAAAGTCAATATGATGGTTCCTCAGATAGATGGGAGTCAATGTACCTCAAGATCTAGTTCTACCTAACTTTTGGCATATATCCTAAAAATGCATCATCCTACCACAGAGACAGTTGCACAATCATGTCCGTTGCCTCTCTATTTATAATATTTAATATTGGAAGCAACCTAGATGTTGTCCAACAGCAGAATGGATAAAGAAAATGTGGTACATTTATACAATGAAGTAGAATGCAGGCACTAAAATAATTGACATTGTGAAATTTGCAAGAAAATGTAGTTAGAAAATAATCATCTTGAGTGAGGTATCCCACACCCATAAGGCCATATATGATATGTATGTGATTATATATGGATATTAGCTGTTCAGTTGATGAGAACCAAGCTTCTATCCATAGAACCAGAGAAGTTAGATATAGAGTAAGAGACTGGATGGCATAGATAGATCTCCCTAAGAAGGAGAAATAGGATATATTATGGATGGAAGAGCTGTTGGGGGATGAACCAAGACGGGAGGGTCAAATGAGAAGGGGCATAGATGAAGAAGGGAATACAGGGAGGGACTATCTTTATTCAGGGATTTTTGATGGGTCGTATTTTAGCCAAATCTAGTAGACACTCCTTATAATATATACATTTCTGAAGGATATCTAAATGATATAATGTAGGATACAAAGTTTCAATTGGACATCTCTTCTCACTAAATGTTACTTCAAGTATTACTAAATGATACTTCCAGTACAGGGATGGGTGAGTTACATCTAATTAAGTTGCTGGCAAAAGGAGTTCATGGGAATTCCCAAACTACCTAAGCTATTACCAAAGCTATATAGGTTGCTCTCCATAAATTGATGGAAAGACTTCATTGCTCATGATAACACATACACATCTTATTAAATATAGAAAATTAGAGCTGGTGCCTACACTAATCTAAAGAAAAATAAATTGTAGCAATAAAATGACTCTGAATGGCATTCTGCCATACTCAAAGATAAATGCTTTGCTCAGCCACCATGAGGGAAGCTTCTTCCTGCAGCAGATGGGAAAATACAGAAACCTACAGCCAAACATTATCAGGAGACTGAGAGGTCTCAGAACACTTAGCTTTCAATAGAATATCTGCATCAAATTCATCCTTAGGGTCAAAGAACCTCACAGAAGATGAGAGAGAAATAATGTAAAAGTTAGAGGAGATAGAGAACATAAAAAATGGCCTTCAAAACAAAGAACATATGAATGCACGGAGACTACTCAGAGCTGAAAGGAGAAGTGAACATACACCCCCTACTGCACACAAATGAAAATTTATTTTATTCCAAGGGAGTCTCAGGAGGGAAAGAAATACTCTTAAGGGTAGGCTCCATTTCTCTCAACCTACTCTTGCTTCAAGATTCAACTTCTTCCTGTCTCTTCTTAGAAAACAATCAGGAATCTGAAGGATAATAATTTTAAAAATTGAATAGAATAAGATAATACCAACACACTGGAATAAGATCATACAAACAGAAGTAAAAGAGCCCCAGAAAATGCACAAGATGCAAAGATCTATTTGTTTGTACACTCAGGCTAAAATAACTTTCATTTTCTATGAGTGCGATTACAGTTAATTGTTAAAATTCAGCAGTTTTAAGGCAAATTTGTATTACTCCATGTCCATTTGGAATCTGCCTTGATACAAGGACCAGCTATTTATCTGTCTACACTTAATATCCTCCTGTGAGAACATACACTCCATGGAATCTGAATTCAGAGATTTCAAAAGAAAACTCTGTGGCTGCTAGTTACCTTGCATTTACAAGTTGTACAAGGAGATCCAGCCATTGTCCACACTGCACCGCTCAGCCTTGAAACACCAGAGCTGTCCAGGCAAGTTTTTCTGATGTCATAGGCAATATTATCAGCCAGGCAGGGGTCACTGACACAACGGGGACAACACTCGCCTTCAAAGATGGCTGTATATTCACAGCTCAAACTAGGGCAAGCTAGAGGCCAGCAGTCTGCCTCTCCTTCCTGTGGAGAGAAAGATGAAATGAGTTGTCTTCATCCTTATGCAGTTTTACATTCCTAATATCCCTTGGGGAAAGAAAGCATTACAATTCTCATTTTCTTACTGAATGCTTCCATCCCACACCATGATGTGTATTATCCATTCTCCTCTGTGAAGACATACCTTCTATACACATAACTTCTAAGAAGTTTTCACTTCCTCAGGATGGTTTTGCTGACTACCTAATCCAGAGTTCAAAGAAAGTCTCTAATCAGCTTGTTTGTGTTCCAAGCACAGTATACAGTTGTTTTTGTCATGTTGTACTGTTTTTTTTCAGGTTATGCTGTGTAATTGGTATAACTCAACATTAACTTGATCTTTTGGACTTTTATTGTTTGTTTTCTTCCCTGATGATGTTCAGAGATTTGTCCGACAGATATTAATAGAATAAACAAGCAAACAGATGGTGATGTAAGATGCCTACTTCTTTTAAGGTCCAAAGTGATACTCAGAGGCACAGAGTATTTCAACAGCTGCATCGACTGAGATGTTGAATTCAAGTTTAGAGTTGAGACTGGCCGTTCTCTGGAGAAACCACTCCATGACTCTAAGATCTCCAAATCATAGCTCAAATGGAGCCTCTACCTGAGGCCTCTGGCAGTGGCACCAATGAGCTGCCTATAACAGCAAGGTCTCTCCACACAGCCTCACTGTCATCATGTCACTGTCAGCTGCAGTGATTCTCATTTACTTCATTATTTAGTCAATGTCTCCACATTCTAGGCTTACTCATGTGACTGTGTGTGCCTTGCTTGTGTGATATCACCAGGAGTCTAGCACAGGCAAAGTCTTGATAAATTATTTAATAAATGTGACCAATATTATTCTAAAGTAATTTTAAATTAATGTTCAGTAGCTTTCTTTGGCTTTTTTGATATTTTATTTATTTACATTTCAGATGCTATCCCCCTTCCCCATTTCCCCCACCCATTAATCCCCAATGAAAAGCTTTTGTGAGTTGAAATGAATGTACATCCCAAAGACTGGACATTCAAGATGTCCTTTTAAAACTTGTTGAATGAAAATGTCATATGCAAGATAAATGCCAGTAATCCCAGATATCTGATGACTGGCTTCTCAAGGAAGAAAAATGGTTTTCCAGACTGATGCTGGAAATAGGTCTGTAGTTGTCCTAGATATGTTTGTCCTTGGAAGGGAATTTGTAAAATTGGCCATGAATGGAATTTATCTATGTTGCAGTCTTAGTATTAAGATGAATTGTAAAGGATACATGTTATGATGGCTTGCACGTTAACCTGGGGATTTATGGAAGCCTAGAGAACAATTTCTCTGTGTGCTAGTTTTCATACAATACCCAGAAAGAGAAAAATTCATTTCAATAAACATTAAGCACCAAGCTAAGAGCTTGCTTTACAAGCTGACTCTGGTAGAATGCTGCGAGATGGAGAAGGTGGAGCACCACAAGCCTCAACGTACCATGCCCTCAAGTCTTCCCATTCTTAGAAATCATTGTCTGTATGGTAATTTGAAGCACACTGAACCAGATATGGAAATTATGTGTTTTCTCTGAACATTCTCAAATCCAGGCACAGTGTTAGTAACTGTATATTAATATTAAAAATAATCTTTGCTCTGTTTGAACAGCATCTTTAGGGGATAGAAGAGCACCAATAGCAGATATCACTTTCAGGGTTTTCTATGGCACTAAGCCAAATGCCTGCTATGTGATGAGTGTGGTACTCATCTTTCACATACATTCTCTCATCTTCCTAAGAATCTTTGAACTGCTACCCATAAACCTGTGAACATTTATGGAAGACTAACCACTGAAGTGCTTTGACATATCCAAAGTGTCCACATCAAGCTAGCCTATGAGACAGTTACAGAATTGGATTCTCAGTCTTGCTCATCACCCAAACTCCATCTTCTATTATATTTTTCTATAGGCAGTATTAAAGATTATGTCAAAAGCAAAAATACGCTTGGCTCTATCTGGACAATCACTGTCTCCCAAGCCATTTAAGGCTACTTTATGAGGATTTTCCTTGCTTTGGACATTCTAAAATATATTTAAAATATGTTCTAAAATATATAGGTATACACAAACTGCTCAAGTTAAATCTGTTCCATAAATACATTCATTTTACTTTGTAGCATTTTAAATATAGTGTAAATATCTCCAGGCATAGCACATGGCCACTGGTTAAGCATAGTCCATGATGCTCTGTGTAATACTGGAAACTTTGGAACTCTAGCCCAAAAGCTCACAAGTTTATAGACTTTTTTTTACAGCAAAGGCGTCAGGAGCCCCAGGAAACTGACATACCAGACATCGGCACTGCTGGCAACTGTGGGTCCAGTTGTCTCCACTTCGATAGAGCTTCGTTCCGCTTTGATCTAAACATTGGCTAGTGACCCTGGTGTCACACTCTGGGCAGCAGAAAAGGTCAACATTTGGATTCTGGCAATCACAAGCTGTCCGCCGGCAGAATATCTTCCCATCCTGTTGAGAAGTGAGGTTGAGGAGGTTTTGTGATTAGGAAAATGTATGCACAGATGCACTCCAAAAATCAAGCCTTGAAAACAGACCACAGAGATCACAGAATGAACTTCTTAACTCTGAATCTATATTGTCTACCTCCCATCTTGCTCAAAGCAGACACAGCCTTTTTTTACTGTAGCCATCCAATTCAAAATGGAATTACCAACTGTTACTCTGTTACCAACCTGTGAATCCTGTTTCTCTAACTGTGCTGCCTTGTCTTGCCTCAATAGTTGAGGATGTACCTAGTACTGCAGTGACTTGATGTGCCAGGGTGGGTGGGTACCCAGGACAGGCCTCCTCCTCAGAGGAGGAGAACAATAAGGGAAGAGAGGTGAGAGTTCTATGTAAAAGGGGACTGGTAGGAGGGGGTTGTGATTTGGATGTAAAGTGAATTAATTAATTAGTTAGTTAATTAATGGAAAGGATGTTTTTATTTCAGAATTAGAGCTAACATAATCAGTTAAACTGAATGTAATAAAAAAATGCATTCCAGATGAAAAAGGGACTACATGGTGGTAGTGGTGGAGGAACAGACAGGAAAGGGAAAGTGGAACACCAGGGAAATGTATAAAAATAAGAGCAAACTGCATGGTGTGCATGTGTATGGAAATGTAATGAAAGCATGGTATTGTGTGCTGTGACAATAAGAAAATAATTCATTTCAGTAGAAAACTGTGTGACTACATTGTTCTAATATACGAGAGAAGCAGCAAACACACGGAAATGCACTGCCTACTTTCATATATGCCCCAATCCATAAGAAATGTGGGAAGAACTAACTGAGGTCCAGAGATGCTAAGTGCCTTATACAGATGACACAATACAGCATCATCTCGAAGTCTACAATCATGTCTGAGAGTTTCAAAAGATTTTTTTTATGCAAGGAAGTCATTACATTGCTTATTTGAAGAGCTTATGACTAGTTGTCACCTTCTCTCATAAAGCAGTTCATCAAATGATGGATACATTAGAGTTTCAGGGTATTAGTCCTGGGCACCCAGTTATAAGATACTGAAGGTCAAGATCACTGATGTTCATACTGAGTACTTACAGTATGTCTACTATCTACTCATCAAACTAGTGTTATATTTCTGTTGATGGAGAATCTAAGGTGTGAGGACTTTGGCTACCATTTATGGGTACATTTATTTTTGTTAAAGATTTACTCTTATTAAAAAGTAAGTGTGCATGTGTGCACATGCGTGTGCATGTGCATGTGCCAATAGTGGTCACTGGATCCTCTGGAGCTGAAACTAAAGGTGGTTGTAAACTACCCTACTTTGGTGCTAGAAACTGAGCTTGAATTCTCTGGAAGAATGACCGACCCATTTCTCATCATCTCCCTATGGTTCTGTTTTTGAGTACTTTTAAAACTAAGTCTTAGGGATAGGAAATCATTTAAAGGACATAAAACCTACCTTCACTGTAATAGCAAAAGCTAAAAGTTACAAAGACTATACTTGAACCTATCCGTTCTTAGGATCTCACACCAAGGAAAGTATTCAGGGTACATGTCTGTGTGTCTTAGTCTTGTTATCTCTTTGCTGACTTTAGTTACTATTCCTTGAAATCACAGCCCTTGTATTCTCTTATAACATTTTTTAGAAGCTCATTTGTAAGTGTTCACCAAATTACTCCCGGGGAAAACATTTCTGATTGTTTAACCTGTTTCAATTGTTTGTAAGTTTTTACTACACAGCAGCGTTGGTGGCTACCCCTGTTTTTCAATCGTTGACTAATAAGGATGATCTTCACCATCTTTATTAGTCAAAAACTGAACACTTATCTTCTGCCAAAATTATGAAAGTCATTTACCTATAGCATATTTAATACTGATGATCTATGATTTATGCCTTCATTTTTCAAGTCAGGTAACTAAATATGTCTTGAGAAACAAGGGGTGGCATTGGTTTGTATCTCCATGGATTAACTTTCGGTATGCTTTCTCTAATGCAGTCTGTTTTTCCTTTTTATTTTGGTTATGTCACAGTGTTGACTGATATTGAGCTTAACGAAAACAAAACCCTCATTAATCCCTGCCCCATCTCCTGTGGCTGGTTGATTGGTCATATGTGTCTTTCCTGATGCATGTTTCATTTCCTCCTATTAGATACACCTCATCTCCCTTGCCAGTCACAGCTTTTATCAGATACTGTATCTGTCATCTCCCATGAATATGCAGCTTCATAGTTACCGGTATCTACAAACACAATAGGCCTACCCATGAAGTCTTAGTCTATTTCTTCCATAAAAAAAAAAAAAAAAAAAAAAAAGGATGGTAAACTAAGTTCAATGGAAGCTAAAGTAGAAATCCTTAAAAAGAACTATATTCCTTACAGAGACTGGAAAGGAGATGCTGGCTACTTTTGTCTTATAATAACTGAAGACAGTGGAAAGGGGCCTTCACTCAAATTTTATCTATTGTCTCTACTATAAAAATGATAAGAGAGAACTGTTCTAAACTATCAAGAGATGAAATACAAACAGATACTTGTGTGTGCATACATATACGTTAATTTTATAAAAACATAGACCCTCTATAAATATGTAAATGTGTGAATATAGAGAGTGAGATATACAAACACACACACACATACACACACACACACATACAGAGGAGGGGAATCTAGAGGTGATCAGGTTAATTAAACCAGATATTTTACATAGCCTACCACTAATGAGTACAGATCACAGGAATCTTCCAACAAAATGTCCTTAGCCTACTGGCTTATATCATGATTCCCATGACTTTTGCTAAAATAATATGTTACAACAATTTTGTATTAACATGTCATCTTTCTTGTTTTAGTGCTGGGAATTGAACCTAGAGACACACATATACTTGGTAAGCGCTTTGCCACTCACCTGTATCCCCAAGCTCCATAAACTTAATTTTATTACTAATCTATTTCATTTTCTAGGTATTAAATGTCTAAGCATCAGAGACTACATGGCTTGGCCATGCAGTTTAGACCAACATCAAGCAAAACTATACATTATTTTCACAGATTACTGTATTTCTTTCCATGAGATTCAAGCTTACCTACTAGTTAAGAGAATGAATAGAAATGAGTGGATAGCCTTCAGGGTCAGTGCAGAATAAAGCAATTTCACATCTCATCAATTATGTGAAAACCTCATTGAGGCCCCCCTCAGCTTCTATTAGGTTTCAGAACAATGACAATGTTCCCGCTGGCTTTGAATTACTGAGTAACCGTCAAGAAAAATCATGTTTGATAATGGAAATGCCAAAGGTGACTTCATTAATAAAATTGGAATGTTGTTATAAAGGGTTATTCAGAGGGTGCAGTCACACTGGAAACCAAGTGTGAGTGAGAAGAGCCCCATCTCAGCAGACTGTCCTCCTCGTTTTGTTCTGTGGGCTGTGCCAAGAGCCTGACCCCTGTCCAGTTATGATGGTGACCCCAGTTCCACTGAGATATCAAAGCTGAATTCTCACTCTCCTGCTCAGCACTTCAGTGTTTCCATGTAATTTTATAATGAAAGTTCAACCATCCACAATTAATAAGAATTATGTTTAAATTAATTCTAGATTTTTTTTATTAGATCTTTCATTTACACTTCAGATACCATCCTGTTTCCCCATTCCCCCCCCCCGTAGAAAACCCCTATCCCATGCCCCCTTTTCATTTTGCATTTATACATTTTTTTTTAAGAAATGTTAATCATAGGCTTTATAAGTTTGGTATTGTTCAATCAGAGGTGTAACCCACTACCCAACCTAGATATATCAACTATCTTTGACTGGTGGAGATACATGAACATCTGCTTCCCTGTCTCCCCCCTCTATCTCTCTTTCATCACCTAGCTTCTCCTCTCCTTCTTCTTCTCCTCTTCTTACTCCTTTTCTTCCTCTCAGTACTCCTCCCACCTTAGCTCCTCCTACACATCACCCTTCCTGTTAAAAGGAAACTTTTCTCTCAAAATACAATTAGAGCATAATTATGCCTATTTGTACCAGTGAGGTACAAGATAGTCCTAATACCCAGTCCATCCTTTTGTTGACTAACCAGCACCTCTGTCATCTATCCTAACTAAAACACTTAGTTCTGATTTTTAAAAGCAGGGAACTTCTCACTGGTAGAACAATATTTGAATGTATTATACTGTTTAAAATTCCAGGTCTTAAATTTTGAATTAAACATTTTCCTATTGACCTATTGAAATACTGATCCACTCACCCCAAACTGCACAATTTATGTTCATGTCGTTGTCTTGAAATATTTAAATTAAGTAGTTGGATTTACATGAAACCCATATATAGTCACTAAATAAAAATATAAACTACCAGGTTCTATGCAATTTGATGGTCAGGTCCACATTCAGCAGCTGCCTGATAACATCTCATGGAACCCAAACTTCTAATCTAGTTGCATAGAACCTGCAGCTGATTTCATAACACAGTGGTGAGATTGAGGGTTTGTGACACAATGCTCACAGTTCAGAAAATTTAAAATATTTATTAAATGGTATTTAATAAAAATGTCTGCTATTTCCTCACATAAACTATAAAATTAGGATTATTACTCTAGATGTATCTATTGTCCTTTCTCACAAACTAATCAGACTGTGATATGAATTATTTTTCCAATTATTGATTTTGATATTAGGTTATAGCATGTTTCATCCACTTCATCCTCTTTAAACATTAGGGACAAAATTACCCTCATTGTCACATTTATAAAAAAAATATAAAAGAGATCCATGGAGAAGAATGGGACATTCCAATGTAGAAAATTAGTCATAGAATAAATGATGGACCTCCAAATAGACTGTTATGAATGATTTTACCCTAAGATGTATTTTTGTATCATAGGGAGGTTGTGGGACAGGAAAATAAGATTTCTGTTAGAAACAAGACTGAAAGGTTCTTAGACCTTTCAAATGGAGTCCTCAAAACCAAGATATTGATATATCCTGGGAACTAGGTACAAAGGCAAATTGTGGTTACCACCCTGTGTCTACTGTTCTTGAAACTTAAACCACAAAGTCTGGATCAAGAGTTCCAACACGATCCCCATGTTACTCTGAAGCAGGAGAAAGCTTCTGACACACAAATGGAGACATGCTAATTAAAAACAGCGGAGAGTTCACAAGGCTTCGAGCTTAAGTTAAGAATTATGGGCATTTAAGGAATCCTGAGAAGAGGGAAAATGGTAATCCCTGGGAAAGAGTCACCGTTGGTTGTCCAATGCTAAGTGGTAAAATATCATGTGCATATCGGTGACACTGAATGGATTGAGCAGGTTTTATTTGCATATTTAGAGGTATGCACATACACATAGATACAGGCACACATAGACTCACAGAGACACAGACACACAGTTAATTCAAGAAAAAGAGAAGACCTAGAATTTGAAAGCAAGCAAGGGCTATATGGGAGATATGGAGGGAGACAAAAAGGGGCTATGTTGTACTTTGATTATAATCTCAAAAAATAAAGATAATTTAAAAATACATCTTTTAAGAGTCAGAATATTACATACAATATTATTCTATTGTTTGTTTTAAACAAGTAGTTAAAATATCAACTTCATGCATTCTTCAAAAATATGAAAGTGGTAGTGTGGATTATTATTAATAAAGTTTGTTAATAAGACTATAAGAGTTGATCATCTAGGGTGTCAGCTGCATCCAAGTCCCTCAGAAGAGATTAAGGATACCACAGAAAACAATGCAGAAGAGGAAAAGGAGGCTGCTTAGATTGTTAGTACAGTGACAGAAGCATGGGGGAACATTCATGTTGGTTGGATCCCTGGGTTATCGGGGACTTAAATGCAGTTACAAATATAGTTAAAAGTGTTTGGTTTCACTGTACTCAATATTCCAGTGGTCTAGAAAACTTGAAAAATCTGGGTTTCTGGAGATTTCAATCATACTCAGAAGTTTGGGAAGAAGTTGCTCCACTTTACTGCCAGAACGGGGAACATAGTAGCCAGCCTCTTTAATTTTCTGCGTTCATTATTCTAACATAAAACGATCTTTTCCTTTTTTTAAGAATTTTTTTTTGTTTCAATACCACCTGGTTCACTACTACACTTGATAGCATTCATTTGACTGCTGATAATATCCTATCCATGTACTAGATTTCTAAGCTGAGTGTTTGAGCTCCCTGAAGTTGGGAGGACAGCTGACCTCACTGGCTTCTAAAACACCAATGTTCTGTGGGGAAAGAGTAAGTTTGGGACAGTGGGAACCAAAGGCCCTAGATAGTGTATAAGTGGGAATCTTGAGAAAGAGGATGAGTTACTTTATTCATACTGATATTTTCTTCATCATTCAAAGCTGTGCTCATACAAAATATGATGCTGTTTTCTAGTTATGGGTTATTTGGAACATAGCCTAGTATATGATGCTTAATAAATGGGAAAATAAATTTAAATTTGGGTTATGAAACTAGGTTTAAGTGGAAAGGAAGAAAACAGGTGCCATGGGTTAAGCATGGGTCTACTATTCGAAGTAGACCCCTGGGTTCCGTTGAAATGTGGCCAGATGTCAGTGCAGAAGATGAATCACATAGGTTTCTCAGGCTCAGTCCTGCTCCATTTCTGGGAAACATGGAATTTATTAGGAGGCTTGGCTTCCTAAGAAACTACTAAGCAAATAATTTTTCTTGTTTTCAATGTCTTTAAAGTCTAAGATTAAATAATCTCATTCCAGTATTTAAGCCAAAAGCTATGGCAAAGTAAGGACAAATTAAAATAAAATGGCAAAATCAACAAAAGAAGAAACAAAGCATGAAGAAATCAAATATTTAATGGGCCCACTGTGCAAAGCAATAGGTAAGACCACAATGTTGCAGAAGTGTGTTCCATAAGCAACCAATTTGCTTTCTTGGGACTTAGCCTAAGAGACACTCCAGCAATGAGAAAGACAAAGACATCAGTTACAAAGAAACCACCACACTATTGGAAAAGTGTTGTTTCCTTTTTTTCTGAAGACTTTGCCTAAGAGATTCCCCAGGAATGAGAAAAACAAAGACATTGGTTACAAAGAAGCCACAATGGTAACCTCTCCATTTGTCCACCCATTCATGTCTGACCACTACTTGAATGACCTATGAGCCTGGTTTTCTTGATGATATTCCCATAAGCCATGAGCCAGTGAAGGAGAGTCCTTGCAAATGACAATCTAAGATAGAGATTTCTGAGCCAGCGAGCTTGTACAAGTGAGGAATACAGGTTCCTGAAAATTCTCACCTGACCAACAACTAAGGTACTGTGGATCTCAGTTAAAAAACAATCCTGACTTCTTCCCAGCTTCTCCTGAGAGGCAATCTCTTCTCAAGGCTGCAAACCCCTTGCTACAAAAACCAGAGTGAATTCAAATCCAACTTGTTAGTCACCCATCATCAGTTGACTGTATTCTATTGTAGATCAGAATGGATAGGCTCTATTGAGGACTAAGTTAGGGACTAATGACCTCAAGGGCAGAAAAAAATAAATAAATAAACAGTGGTGGGCAGAGAGGAAGAACAACCATACCCATCACTGCCTCCTGTCAGCCTTACCTTGCAGGAACAGACTGAACACCTGTCTTCTCTCAGAATCCACACCTGCCCATTATGCTTCAGCCCTCCTTCGTGGGGACAGTCACCAGAGCAGGAAGGCCCGGAGGGACACAGGCAGTCAAATCCTCCTGCTAAGTTGATGCAGGCAGAGTCATTCCAACAAGTGTGAGTTCTTAAGGCACATTCATCAATATCTGCAATAAATAAACCACAGAACGTCAAAACCCAGGCAAGTGAACCCAGGAAACAACAATAATGCACGGTATCATTGAGCAGCACTACGGTGGATTTACCTGTTGTTGGCTCTGTTGTCATCTGTGTTTGCTCATTTACTCTACAAGGCAAATACTTCACAGAGGAGAATCAGGGTGCTAAGGCTCACAGAGTGAAAGTGCTTGCCCACTGCCAGCTAGCCTGAAGCTTCTGTGAGATCAAATTTACAGCTGCCCAACTCGTTAAAATATCCACTTTCACCTCTATTCTCTTATGGTGGCCATGATCATTGTTAACTCATCAACTACAGAATATACCCTTTGAAGCCTAGCTCTTGTAGAAAATAATTGTGTGTGCATAATCCACTGAATGGGAACAAGTGGGTAATTAAAGCAACTCTGACTCAGTCAGACTGCCCCAGGTCCTGATGGCAGGGCTTTGTAAGAAGAGGTTACATCATTCTTGGTAGGTGTCTTATTTAATATTAAAATAGCACCCTAATGGTCAAAAAAATATGTTGGGTCTCACAAAAAAATCGGGGCTCCAGAGGTGTGGATTAGATGTGATGAAGACAAGCATATTGAATATTGTATTCACTGACAACATAATAGGGAAATCAAACAACTCCAGTCACTCTACCTGGCAGTTTAAACTTGAGTGACCTCAACGTCTCAAATACACTCCTGCCTAGTCCCTCCTGAGCCCTTTTCTGACAGCCAAATTTGAAAGGCAGCCAGTTTTTGCCTTTAAATGGATACTTGAAAAGAAACTTATTCATTAAATTTAGATCAACTATCTCACCCAGCAACTTCTGCTCATTGGTGATGGTGTCATATCAACTTCTGCTCACTGGTGATGGTGTCATATCAAGAACATTGTACTTGGCCTTCCTTTCTATATGCATTTAAGCTTTATTGGAAGGCACTTGTCTTGTGTCTGTCAGAATCTTTCACTCCCTTGGTTAATCTCTAGCCATGTCTACAAATATCCTTCAGATGATGAAACTCTTATGTATGTACAAGGCTACTGGCACAACAGATGTGACTGATATTAAAAGTGACACAGGAACACGCAAGACAGTGTTGTCAGAAAGCTGATGAAACAGAACACATGACTTGGAGAGCCATCGACAAGGCTACTGATCATTAGACAGGAGTCTTGTAGGAGGCAGAATGTTAGAATAATGTGATCTCCTCTGAGTCACATCCTAATATCTGTGTAAAGTTGTACTTTATTAGGATAAAATAATCAACCCTCCTCAGAGAAGTTTTTTTTTTTTTATCTTGCAGGACAATGAGAATTAACACAGAGGTTCACAACTAAACAATGTGCAGAGAGTAAGAGACTTTGGAATACCCAGTACTTAATGGGATATCTTCATCAAACTCCTCCCTTCAGGGATCACGGAGCTCTGGGGAAGAGGAGTGAGAAAGATTGTAAGAGCCAGAGAGGATGAGTGACTCCAAGAAACATAAAACAGTATCATAAGATAAAACAGTTATGATACTTTTGTAGATTTTTGTTTCATTTTATTTGGTATCTTTTCATATTGGTCTTTTTTTGTTTGTTTGGGGTTTTTTTGAGTTTTGTTTTGTGGAGGTTTTTTTGAAAGAAAAATAAAAGCAAAGTTGGGTAGGTGGAAAGATGGGGAGGATCTAGGAGAAGTTAGGAGATGGGATGTGTGTGTGTGTGTGTGTGTCTGTGTGTGTGAACGTGTGTGTATGTATACATATAATCAAATTTTGGAAATCTTACAATTTTGAAGTCATAGCAGCAATTTTACTGATATATATGTATATATATACTGATATATATAATATATGTATATATATGTATATATACATATATGTATATATACTGATATAATATATATGTATATATATACTGATATATATATATAATATATATGTGTGCACTTATGTGTGTTTATACACATATAAATGATGAATATCCTGACAGCTCTTGTTATTCAAGAATCAGGTATGCTTTAGTGATCACAAGAGAGAGAGTGAGCTTCCGTTTTTAAAGCAGGGAAACTGAGGTATAGCTAGGTGTATAGCTAACATGTAATACAGTGTGGAGTGCTTCTGGAGGATTCTGTTTTCCTGTACCAACTCAAGAGCTAAAATGTACTGCAGTGCTTTTGCGGTTTCTATTTACTTTACACAACTTACACCCTAGACGCTAAGATTAATTTTCAAACATTATATCTTACATAGATCCCTTGAGTACTTTTAGTTGACATTCTGAGTGTAAAATGATGCAATTACCCCAAGTATGCTACAGTTTTGAAGCAATTATGACTTGAAAATAATGGGAAATCTGTGACCTATGTTCTCTTCCTGACTGCAGGGACCATATTGCTATAAAACAGATTCATGGCAACAATACAAGAAGGCATTAAGTAGTTTCGATGCTATATTTTTTGTGACACTGGGGGGTTGAACCTGCAGTCTTGTGCATGCTACACAGGTGCCTTCTGGATGAGCACCATCCCCAGACCTCTCTATGCTTTTTACTTTGAGGCAGTGTCTCCTGACATTGCCTTTACTGGCCTCACATGTTCAGGAGCCCAGGCTAACCGTGAATCTGAAATCCTCTTACATAGTCCTCCAGAGTTGTGATTGCAAGCCTCCACAACTAAGGTTACATAACATCATTTCTAGCACCTATTTGCTTCTAAGATACACTTTCTCTTTCTGTTCTAACAACTGAAATCTCAGGGAAGTCATTTAGTTAATAAACAATGAATGAAAGCCATGGAAAGGATGAAAAATTTGATACCTGGATTCTAACTCAGCAAGGCAAGGCCTCCCTCATCTTAGAAGCATGTTTCATGGCATTCTTAAGCAAGACCATTCGCAACACACTATGTAGGGTGGTGATCCTTTCTAGAACCCCCTTTGTCTTCTCATTCTTCCTCTAACTATTCCCAAGCAAAGTCAGCACTGAGTGAGAAAGTTAGTAGATCAAGGTTGGAATCCTATTTTCCTTTCTATTCAGTGCTTATAATGAACCAGCCACTCCACCTGTAAGAGAGCATATGCTCATGGACTTTTGTACTCTGGAGCTCCTTTACCATTATATAAACATTCATAACAAACCTTGACTCGTATGAAAACCAAATTATAGATAATATAATGAAACTGCAATGTTTATTCCTTGATATAATGAGTATGAATATTTAAAACACTCTGTTGATAATCTCTAAATATGATGCTAATTTGCAGCAATGTTTTATTCTTCTGAACCCTTGTTATGATGATAGTGGAGTCTTAGGAGGAGGAAATATGACATATATACATTTTGCAGTCTGTGATTCTTTACACTTTGTGCCATTTGGGGTCCATTAATTACCATGCACAAAAAGAGGACTTTTCTGATGGGGTTTGACAAATGTAGAAAACTATGATTACAGCAATAAGTTATTGGCAGTTGGTTTCATATCATGTCTTGTTAGCACAGTAATAACAGTAGGTCTCCCCTGGAGCCTCTGACTTGGCTATGCATATGTTCTTGGTCCTAGTATCCATGTTAGATATGAGTTTTACTTTTCTGAAAGAGCCTTTAAATCCGATCAGAAAGAGGTTGGTTCTTCCCATAATATCTATACCACTATTGTACCAGTGGAAATGTCTTCTTATGCAAAAAATAGACTGAGCTCCTAGGGTTCACATTCATAGCTGTGTAAAATTAGTGATACTTTTTTCCTCCAGTAGCATACATAGCACCTTCCACCATTATGACATCGAGCCAGTCAACATGAAGATTCGAGGTAAGTAGCAGCTTGCTTTTGTGTGTTTTCTGATGCAATATATGCTGTCTTCAGCAATAGGAGTCTTCCCACCAACTTCTGAATGGCAATTAATATCCCTGTACATTAGATTTTTATTAAACTAAATCACCACTTTTTACCAATTATTCCCATTGTTCTGAGACATTTTCTTTTCCAATTTCATGCACTCTTTCTTTTTTGTAAACCTACTGAGTCCACTTGGTGCTGTTAGTCTGTGCCTGGGTGTAGGATCATCTACCGGAATATGGAACGATTACCAGGAGCCACATCCAATAGAGAATACTGACTCTCTCTACCCCCAGTAGCCATCAGTTGATGTGCACACCACTATAGGCAGTGAGTTCACTGAGGGCAGAGCTGGCATTTTATTGCTCATTTTCCCCAGTGCCCCAAATGGCAGAAAACATTTTAGGCAATATATATATTTATATAACTTCATATAATATATAAATTCCTAAAATTTACCAAAAATACTCTTTATATAGTATTGATGAATATTTTGTTTATGAATATATTGATGAAATTTTATTTATGAAGTGTTCAGCAAGCACAGGGAATAACCAATATTTTGCCCTCAAGGAAAATATTTTCTTACTAATTAATAGTCTGAAATGTCCTTGATTCTAATGTAAAGTAGAATAAACATACAAGAGAATAATCATAATGAAATAGAAAAGAAAAATCTTACCCCCCTCTGATACAATTTCATTGTTCTATCACTTATTTAGGAAAAGGGCAAAGGGGGCCACTTGATAAATCTATCTAGAAACTGTTTAGAAATATAATTTCAACCAAACCATAACCAATTTTTGCTCTGTCTAAACTAATCTCAAAATTGGCAGTTAATTCCCACCCTAAAATGTTAATTCCCATTCCTGAAATGATAGTTCAGTGTTTGGCTATTTCAAGTTTACAAAACTGCAAAGACATTAGCAATCCTTTCCTTTCACAAAAACAGAGCACAATGTCAAGCAAACCTCCTGTCCACAATAAAAACAAAGTGTGAAACCCAAATGTTCTCCACAGAATGGAAGGATTTCAAAGTCAGTTCAGAGCTGTGTTGCCTATAGAACTCCACGTAATTGCTTTACTTATGACACAGAAACCTAATTCTCCTTCCATGCAATTTAACAGATTTATGGAAAGCCAGATGTTAGCAATTATGGAAACTGACATTATTCATATTCTTGGTAACAGACCTGTTTGCTCTGCACAAAGCCAACTTAATCTATTACACATATCCCAAGGCATCCAAAAGGAAGAGGCACCCTATTTACATATTGCAATTGTTGTTCTCTGCTGAGCAAGTGCAAAGATACGCTCCCAGGAGGCTTCTGCAAATCATCAGACAAGCTTACAGTCTGACAAGAGACAATGTACAAAATCAACCAAATCATTTCATGCTCAAATCCATAGTCATTACAGAAGCCTTGTTTTTCTTGTTGTAAATACTAGGTTTTTTGAGACTTCCTTGTGTTTCCCCTTATAGGTTTATTATTTAAATGCTTCATACTCGAATAAGATTTTTCTCAATAAGATTCCATGGCTAAGCTTGCATTAGAGCTAATTTTCTTACATTGGTATTTTCACAAATTCTGAAAGCTGTGATTACCATACTCAATTTTATGTTAAGAGAAGTCTAGCTGCATACACTCTGTCTGATTCCTTCTTTGATTCAAGGTTGCGAGGTTACTTGGGAATGGAAAATATATACTTCAGAGATGTTTATATCAGAGGCAATCAAACCATTCCCAACTTAGCCCCAAACAATTTCCCTACTCCTTCAAGAAAGAAAAAAAAATGGCTCTGTAGGAATCTTAATACCATAAAAACTGTAACAGTGCTTGCATTAGGAGCTGAAGCCGCTACAGGTTGATTTCAGTACTCAACAAAAACACCTTTCCCAAAGGTGAGTAGTGGGCCAAGAAAATGAACTGTTCCATTAGCCAATATTTCTTCTTCTTGAATACCTTTTGCAGCATATCAGACTCAAAACAGGTGATGTGTCAGAAAAGGAAATGTAACCCGGAATTTGAACATCCAGCTATGTGGGTTCTGACTTGGAAACCACTACCTGACATTAGTGACTCAGAAATGAGAACAGAGCTACGGGGCTATTAGTAATAGACAGGATAGAGCACAGGTGCCTCCCCACAGCTACAGTGGTATTACTTCTTTATGATGGCAGAAAGATAATGGGAAAAGGAACATATAGTGCACATCAGCAGAATAACTCTGATAAAATGCAGAGAAAGACAAGGGCTCCTGCAACTTGCAAAGCAACGGGCTTACAGAACTTTAAGCTACACAGTTTACTCCAGGACCAGAATAAGGCTTCCTGGTTATGTGATTTTGTATTCTGCCTTTCTACACTTATCTAGAAGCTCTGCTTTAGAGCACAGGCTATCAAGAATGGGGCTGACATGCATAACACATTGGAAGGTATCACCAAGCACAGTAAGGGACTCAGATCACTTAACTGTCACAAAAGCATGTCACATAGCTAGCGGAGAAATATGGGACATGCCTTCATTATGGGCCATGTTGCCTGTCACTGGAAGGTTTCAATGTTTGTCCAGGGTCACTACCTTAGCCCTCTTAAAAGGACTCTTTCAATAAAGGAAACAATATGGTCTGTACTAGCTATCCCTGCATGTAGTCTCTTGATCCTGATCTTAATTCTTGCTGTCAACAACTAGCAGATGACTAATTATTCATCACTGTTGTCTTGTGCATGTGTGCAAGCTTCCAGGGAACTTGTCTACCTAGGCCAGATTCTGATGCTCCTCCTGATAGCTTATTGCAAAACCATTCCCTAGACTTAGCAAATATTGAAACATTGATCAGAGAGATTTCATAAATTTCCCAAAGTTTAGTAATCCCTTAACCATCCTCTCACCTTATCATTCATTCATTCTCAGTTGCTAAAAGTCTACAGCTAATTATTCTATTCACCATGCTTGCTTATCAATTATCAGGTTACTACTTAGGGAAAGAGATACAATGAGAGAGCAAGATATATACAGTCTCATAGGTAAAGATGTTAGTGATTCTTATTATCAAATTTTCATCTTTCCTAAAATCCCAATTCTTGTCTATCTTCTTCGTCCCCATGGAGGAAAGGTAACATACTCAAGAAAACCTTACTTTGAGAAAGTTCCAGGCAACCTAAGAAAAGTGAGTCCCCTGCCTCAGCCCTACTCTGAAATTTATTTGTTGTATAACTCTGGAAGAAGTTTAACTCTGAGGTTCAGTCATCCTCTGTATAATGCAGATGCAAAAGCATGTCAAGTAACTTGGTAATTTGGTTAAACATAATAAAGCACCATCCTACAATCATTACTTAAAGATGCTGAGCTTCCACTGGTGTTCCTGGTCCTTTTTCTGCTGTACTCCTTGACACTTAAAGTTCATCTCTTCCTATGAAGCCCGTTTTCTTATCTCCCAAAGTTAAATTCACTCTGCACTTGACTCCAGATCTCTTACTACATAGGCAGCACATTCTTTCCTCTTCTTCTCAAGGTATTCGACTCAAATTCTGAAGTCTCACACAAACTAATGGTTTCGGTTTGTCTATCAACCAGCAAGATCCAGGGATGTCAAAACTCCAAGTTCTCTGTGACCTTTTAACTACAAACCTTACACTATGGTTAAGTGATGGGTACACTTTTCTGATACTCCATGAACTAGCCATGGTTGTTAGCTACATTTATTTACAGACTATGCAGTTCTTGGTATTTTACTGCAGATGAAGAAAAGAGCTCTTCTATGTAGGGAAGCAAGAGTTGGTAAGGACAGAGAACATTCTAAGATACCCAGTTCACTACTGTCTGCTGTGGAAAAATCCGACCTCTGTACATAGTGATGAAATTCAATTAAAATCAATGCAATTCTGACCAGTGACTAGAATGAATAAAAAAACTATTAACATTGAAATACTTTCTATATAAAAATAATTGTAATACTTTCAGAAAGCTACAGTATTGATGGCAAATGTGTTAGATTTATGTGTTTTAATATATCTGCTCATAAGTGGAAGGTAAGTTGTTTTCTCTTATAAAGTCAGCCTAACACACTCAACACCACAGAAAATTCATCACGACAATCATTGTATTATGTAGAATTTTTTACCAAAATTTCACTCTCTAGGGCAAAGACTTATTCTTTCTGAATTCCAGTTTATACTGCATTATGTTTCATGCTTCTACATTCTTTCTTCCCTCTGTACCCACTCAGCTTCCCAAGACCCAGCTGTCTCTTAACTGTGTATCTATCACAGCATATTCTAGAGAGACTTTTGTCTACAAAAAAGTATATGAACAATTGTTCTACTTGAATGTGGTTGAGCTGCATGGACAAGAACCCTTGGACTCATTTCTCAGGTTCTTGGCTGAGAAATCAAGTGCTGAAGAAACATTTGCCCTTTCATGCCCTGCTTTCTTTCTAGAAAAATAAAGGAGTTAACTGCACATAATGCTTTCCAAGGTCTTGTCCATTTCCAAGATTATCTGGTTATTTCAGCTCTGTGGGACGGCTTATAAGTCAATTAGAAGACTTATAATAACACATAAAATCCAGACGTAAATAAAAGAAAGAATCCACCCTTGGGACAATTAATGGACTCCCCAGGATTTTGGTTTACTTGAATTTGTGTGTGTGTGTGTGTGTGTGTGTGTGTGTGTGTGTGTATTCATATATAACTCACGTATATAGTCCCAAAGTTGGGAACTGAAGCAGGGGAATATTATTATATTATTAATATTATGATAGCCTGGGATACACAGGAAGACCATTTCTTAAATGAAAACCAGTAACAATAAAAACAAACAAAATAGTTCAGGAGTCTCCTTGCACATTCAACATTTAGTGAAATAATTTCAGTCTTTACTTGGATATTTACAAGCAAGTTTCAGACATAGAAGGCATGTTTTTCTTGTCTGTATTACGTCTGAATCAAGGTAATCTTTAATGGAAATACATGCAGGGAACCAGCCATGTTGAGCCTAAACTAATCCCTGATCTGATAGATCATTCTTTGAAGCATGCTGCCAGAAGAGGGATTATTTCTTTTCTTTCCTGTGTCAATAAAAACTCTTAGACACAGAATGGTACAAAGTCACTTAGAAGGATTGTCTTGTAATTTATACAGAAGGTAAAGAACATAAAAATATTAGGGCTAGTTTCTAAAGACTGGTCTCAATCTGATTAACAAGAGTACTAGTTTAGGGTGGACACCTATTCAAAAGCTGCTGTTCTTCCCTCCCATGGTCTGTTCACTGTGGTCGATAACTTCTGGTGAGCAGTCAAGATTCTTCTAAAATTTTCATTCTAGTGGAACATTTAGGACACCATTCAGAGATAAGAATTTGGAATGACATCCCAAAGGGAAGTAATTCGTGAAAAGTCTGGCAACAATGTAGATAAAATTTTAAACATCTTCTGGTGGTTTTGCTTGGAGGTTTTCATCTCTTTAGATTCGTTTTTCTCTATTTGTATTTTTTCCTCTTGTAGAGCTCTAATCATCCAATCCCCAAAAAAAAAAAAAAAAAAAAAAAAAAAAACAGCTCTTAGAGTGCCTTTTGGATTGAAAGGGATATTGGCCAGAAAGATCTAGAAGGCTTTAGTAGAAAAAAAGGGAAATTTAGGTACAAAGGTGGAAAATTTAACCCACTTTATAGACATTTTGGGAATCTTCAATTTCTGTTTTTTTTTTTTTCCTCAAATCTGTTATTCAAAACTTTATGGCCCCAAACTAAGTTTGTTTCTTAGGAAAACAAAGGAAACCAAATGTTCCATTCTTGAGCAGACATAGTTAGACCCTGAGTAACTAAGGTAGTCTAACCCACCTCATTCAATCATCCTACACACAGGACTTAAACAGATACTCACATGGTTATTGACATCTCAAGGGAGATCCTTGAGATGACAACTCTAAACTCTCTTACAATACCTGTTACTTTTAGTAACACCTAAGTGCAGAGACCTGCTTCTTAGTTTCTGGGAAGACGTGGAATGTCTTATACACATAGCACAATTTAACAAACCCAGAATGGCTCACATGGGTCAATGGCACCATTTTTTAGATTAATTTTTTTTTTTACCATCCTAACTGTTAAATAACCTACCACTCTTCCTTCTTACTGTTTTCTTATCTTTTAAAAGCCCCCAATCATGGGGATAGAGATATTGCTCAAGTGGTTAAGAGAATTCAAGTTTAGTTTGCATCAGCCACATTAAATGGCTCTATCTGCATCTGACTATAGCTCAAGATCTTATATGTCTAACCTCCAAGGCAATCATGTGCACATATTTACATGTGCTTATGCATACACACACATATTTTTAAATGATAAAACAAATTAAAAATGAACATAACAAAACAACAATGAAAAAACTTCAAGAAGTCACTTCTACACAAGTTAGCGTTTTGTTCTCCTTAACTGGAACCATCCTCCATATTGTAACTGTATTAGTAATTAAGATTTCTCTTACTACTTTAAATCACTCTCTTATTGTGTTTATCTCTAATACTTCATTGTTTATCTTTAAGGCTGCTACAGTTGAAACAAAAGAAATCCTTGGCGATCATAAAAGGTGCAGCTATGTTTAACCAGGATAACTTGGATATGAGTCAGTGTCCTCATTGGTCATGAAAAAAAAAACACTCTTTCTCAGAAATATTCCTTTATTAATTCATGTACTAACAGATATTTATTGAACACATTTGATCTGCTAATTATATTGGATAATTTTCTCAATGATTAGAGAAAAATGTCTGACTAAGTCATCTTAAGGAAAATTGCCTTATCCTGGCTCACAATTTGAAGGTACACACGATGACAGAGAATGTATGGCCATGGGCATGAGATCCCCTTTCATAGAATGATACCATATTCAGAGAACACCTTATGTCTTAGTTAATTCTCTCTGGAAATACACTCACAGATGTACATAAACACGTTTCACTAATTCATACATGAGACAATTTCCTGAACAGAACACCAATGGCTCAGGCTCTAAGATCAACAATTAATAAATGGAACCTCATGAAACTACAAAGGATGCTGTCAATACAACAAAATGGCAGCCTACAGTTTGGGGAAGGATCTTTAACAACTCTACATCTGATAGAAAGCTAATATCCAAAGTTTACAAATAACTCAAGAAATTAGACACCAACAAACAAAATAACCCAATAAAAAATCAGGATACAGGGCTAAACAGAGAATTCTCAACAGAGGAACCTCTAATGGACGAGAATTTCTTTTAAAAATGTATAAAGTACTTAGTCACTAGGGAATTATAAATCGATATATCTCTGAGGTTGCATCTTACACTGATCAGAATTGTCAAAATCAAAAGTTCAAGAGATAAGTAAATGCTGACAAGGATGTGGAGAAAAGGAAACACTTCTTTATTGCTAGTGGCAGTGCAAACTTATAAATCACTTTGTAAATCAATCTGGCGTTTCTCAGAAAACTGGGAATAGTTCTACCTCAAGATCCTGCTATACCACGACTGGGCATATACCCCAGGAAACATCTTAATCTAGCCAATTGCCAATCAATGTTAACTAACCCACAGGGATGCAATCCCATGGAAAGTGCTTTTGAGCTTGTGTAGCTACATGCTACATTAAAAAAAAAAATAGTTGCTTCTACAAAAAAATCACATTTTCAAACACCATAAAATTTAAACACTGGGAAAAAATGTATTACTAGGAAGTTTTCAACACTCTGAACTCCCACATCACAATCCTGTCTACAGCTTCACAACCTCCTCTCTCACTTCCCACCCTCACACCCATATATCAGGTGCTTCATTAGCTTTATAGTGCTACCCTCCCCCAAACACAATTAACTCCTTTTATGATGTCTCCACTCAGGCTGCTGTTGTGTTTTTCTTGGAAACGTTGTTTCATTTGGCAGACACTTTACCTCCTCTTCTTTCTCACTCTTCAAGGGAAACACCAGGATACGTCTACTTGCTCCAATATCACTCTTCAAAACATTATGTATCTGGCTAGCCCACACAGTGACCTCCTCCACTCTCCGCCTACCTTCTTTTCCCACCACTCAGACTTCACGAAGGACTCAAAAGTGATATTTTTTTCCTTGCCAGTATTGCTCTATTTGATCTGGGTAGTGCAGTTTAAGGTTCAGTGCTCATAAAGAAACAAGTAAAGTTTTCACAGTAGCAGGAATAACCTCAGACTAAAACAAACAATTCAATAATTGTCCGGAAGAAGTTGTAGATGCTGATGTCTGAATTGCTGCTTAGACATGATCCTGGCCTCCAATGTATTTGAGCCCAAGCTTCAATAATGAAACGATTGTTCATACTGAGCCTCAAGAGGCAAGGAGCTGACAACTGCCTAAGATTTGACACCAAGGATTATTTAGGAACTGAGAAAAGAAGGTAGATGAATCTCCATGGAGAAAGGTTACAGATCTCCAATCAGAAAATACCAAGGAGTTGAATCAGAATGGCAACTGAAATGCTGATGCTGGGACCTGTCATTTTCACAGTGGTTCTAACACTGTCTAGGGGCAGCATATTCCTGAGATCCCAAAGAAAAATCTCAGCTAATGTTCTCTGTAAGATGTAAACACAGATGTACATGCACACTTACTTACTGTTCCAGGATCCTCGGGAGTTTTTCAATGAAAACTCATTGCAGTGGTTTGCAGACATGAGTGGGTATCATTAGCCAACAGGGGCTCATCAAAACCCTAATCACAAATGGTTTTTTGGGTGGAGGTGCTGGAGGGGTTTAAATTTGCATCCCTAAGAACTTCAAGTGAATGTGAGCAGTGCTGCCTGGAGGGTCACACGTCTGGAATCACTACTGTAATCTACAAGAACATTTCCAATGTGGTTATTAAGTCTTCAATGTGCCCAGTTATTCTGAATGTCCTCTCCCACATAAGCCTTATGATCCCCCCATTGCAATCCTTCAGGTGATCAATTAGGCTGGTGGCCAGGCTACAGGTTCCTCTCTCTCTTTATAAGGATCTTTATAAGGACATGTCCAGCAAGCACCTGGAATTTCTCTTCATGCAAATGAAGCGCTCACATCTCCTCAGCCACAGTCTTCTCCAAAAACGAATCCCCTAATAGGTTATCCAATTCCCAGAGTTTAGCTCTAAACATTTCAAAATATGAGTAACACTAATGGACTCAGTAGTTTCTGTCAGTCTATCTGTCTGTGTAAGAAAAATCAATAATCGAGGTATTAATTAAGAGGTAGCAGGTGGTGTTATGTGAATTTGGAGGGGCGAGTGAAAAGGGTAGCTATGATGTAAAGACAGAACTCAGGTATGAAATTCTCAAAAATAAAATAAATTCAAATATGCCCAGGAAATAAGCAAGATTTAAGGCCAAATAAAATTTGGAATATTCATAATGCACAGGGAAGACTCAGCTTAGTTGTTAATTAAATGGTCATTATGCAAAGCACATCCTAACAAAATTATTCTGAGCATAAATGAATCAGGGAATAGAAATATCTTTCAACATTAAATAGTATGTAGATTTTAGATATTATTAATAGATTTTTATATTCTAACCTGTGAGTCTAATTGTTCACATGCTATCTAGTGTTACTGTTTTCTGCTCTGCACTGATTCCTTTCTCTCCTAATTGCCTCTATATTTAATAATGCCAACCACATCATTTTACAGTGAACTATGGTTTATATAGGAAGGATACTGTTTGCTTCATGTGTGATTTTTGTTTGTCTGCTTGCTTTCTTTCTTGTTTGTTCATTTCTGAACTCCAAGTATTAATATTCCTATGGTATTCATTTCATTTCACCAACTTAATACTGTCTTATAGATATTATTTAATCATGTGTGTATGTATATGCATGTGTTTGTGTGTCTGCATGTATGTATGTGTATGCTCACCAACATCCTAACTGCTACTCTATTTTTATCACTGTGGTTACCATCTTGAAAGAACTGACCTCCAAGCTCCCCATATCCTTTGTACTGCTTTGTGATCATTGCTAATTACTGTGAGTATTTGGAAGATGTTTCAACATGGAAACCAGCACCATATCTGTGTCACGGATGGTGGCATGGTTTGAGTCTTAAGTTACTCCCAAAGCCCATGTATTGAAGGCTTTGACCACAATGCAACAGTGTTTTGGGGTGTGGCCTTTAAAAAGTGACTGGATCATTAGCGATCTGATCTCTTGAATAGATTATCTTATTTCTGGACTTAACCTGAGTGGATTAAACAGGAGGCCTGGCTGGGGAAGTAGACCACTGAAGGATATACATTGCTTCTGCCATTTCTTTACCCCTCTTTTTTATTTGCTTCCTGGACACCATGAGATGAGCATTTTTCTCTATCACATGATCCATACTATGTTGTTCTGCCTTGTTATGGACCTAAAGGCACTGGAGTTGCCCCAACAATGGATCAAAACCTCCAAGATATTCTTCCTTTTGTATGTCTGTTGTAGCAACATAAAGCTGAATAACAGCATCTGACAGGATAACCTGATCGGTGTTTTGAGATCCTATTAGAATTCCACCAAATACCTGGCTTTAGTTCTAAAGTTCAACAACATACATACAGACTTGCACTGTTAGCTCTTTTGTCCAGGTGACAACTGAGCTTTAGGTATGGCAAACTGTGTACCAATGTCATGTGTAAATTGTTTATCACTAAAATGAAGGCAAGCATTTGCCTTCCCAGAAGTCTCCACAACACATCCTGTCTACTTGTCATGCTTAACATGTCCAGGTTTATACACCTGTCGCTGGACTTGCAAGATAATAACAAGCTTCCAGCATGCTGATAAAACTCATTCCCATCTAACTCACTAGATGCAGCCAACTCCCCTGTAAGATTTTATGAGGATGCATAGATAGCCACAAGGAAGTGGGGAACATGCTATTAACCTCTGTATCTGAATCCTGGTGATGTTGATCCATTACAATCTACCTTTACCCACCTGGTCTCTTGTTCCATCTGAAAATACGTGTAACATCTAACATACATGGAAATGTTACAACACCTCTGGAACAACTAACAAAGGTGCCAACAAGGATATTTAATAAGAAATTTCATCAAAACCTTGCCAAGTTGTTTTGTTATGTATTGTTACTTTGTATAGTGAAAAAATTACAATACACAACTAACACTTCATTGTGGAAAAACACTATTTTAATTATTTCTAATCATAAATAACGTTTTGCTTTTCATTTTAGAGTGGCAGTTGCCCATGTTGTTGTACTGTTTATTGTAACCAGAGAGCAGAGCACAGTGGGTGCCTGCTTCACTCTACTGTGTCCTGTGAAGAAGGTTGTAACAGGAGGCTGACAGCTGCCCAATATTGGGAGAATATCTGTCTCTTCCTCCAGTGTACCACAACAAAATGATTTGTTGGATTTTGAAATTATTTTTATTATTCACTATAAGACTTCCCAAAATGATTTAACTTATTACAGACATACAGGACATACCAAACATAGTGTAGAGATGAAAAACTAATTAATAATACAAGCCCTATATAGAAAATTCTGTTATAAATAAATAGCTGTGGGTCCACACAGATGGAACATTTTTTTCTTAAACTATTCGCATTAATGAAGAAAATCTGTGGTGGTAGTCTTATGTGACAACTGAGTACTTTTCTAGACACTTGGAGATGTTTTTTAAAGATCACAGTAGTTCAGGTCCCACAGAAGACCAACTGATAGTGATTCTCCTGGTTATACTGTTATATCACAAAAATATTTAAATGTACCTAAGATCTCCTGTGAACTGAATTTAGAAATTGCAAGTTTGGGGAGTAAGATTTGATTGGGATTTCAGTCAGTAGAAATTGGAGTTCAAGAAAATATAAGAGAAATATATAAGCAAAGATTAATGTTCCAAGGAATAATGGAATAAGGGCTTGCACAGGCTGCAGTATCTGTACAAAGCATGAAAAGTATCAAAGGAAAATAAAGGTGTGTATGCAGGACTGAGAACAAGATGGCAGAATGACAGGGAAGGGTAAGTGAAGTTGATCTTTTAAAATATCTAAAGTACTATTTATCCTTTCTGTATGCCATCAATAAGTATGTAGTGTTTCACCTAATTTCTTGATAAGCCGCATAGAAAAGCAGCTTCAAGACTGTAGAAATAGTTCAGCAATACAGTATCTACTGTACAAACATGAGAAACTGAGTTCAGACTAGAACACATGAAAAATTCTAGCATAGTGATACATGTCCATAACCCAGTGCCAGGTAGAAGCAGAGATAGAAGGATCTTTGAAGCTCATTGGCCAACTGGAGAGTTGCATTGCTCTGGATTCCATGAAAGATTCTGTCCTAATAGTAAGATGAATCTGATCAGCTGATCAGGGAGGCAAGTATTAATGTCTTTCCTCAGAACACCTGCATGTACACATGTACACATGTACCCACCTACACATTCACATGTACACATCCACATTTCCACACATGAACATACACATGCATACACCCACATTTCCATACATGTACATCATGCAAAAATGCACATGAATGTGTACACACACACACACACATAGCTGCTTACAACTTCAACATTGGCACTGAGAATCACACACTCCTAATAATTCATCAAAATAGAGTACCATATCAGGCCACTGAAACCTTTCTGATAATACCCAGCACAAACTATTTATGTGTCCCAGTCTCTTTGCAGCATTGTACAAATAAATCAGAGAACAATTACTACCAATGAATTTCTTGTGTGTGATGACTCTGCCTCCGTATTGTCTGGTATCACATGATCTACTTTGGGAAAAAAAGCAAATCTTGAATATTTTTATAGATAAAAATAAAAAATTTTTTTGATAGTGCTATTCTTTATTATGTCAACACTGTAGAGTTTCTGATGAAGTGAATGTAGCAGGTATTATTATCACCATCTGATAAAAAAATGGTATGGAATGAGGAGACTATTCTAAAAGCCTTAAATGGCCACATTTTTAGATTGCAATGCTCATATTTCAACCATTATCTTGGAGGAAAAGCATAGCTGAGTCCATTTTGCAAAGCCACCTTTTTTATTTTAAAGGTTGTTTTAGGAACTGCGTGCTCTTTTAAATGCAAGCATCAGTGGATTATGCTATTTAGGGCTTATTTAGGAGTGATAATTTTCACTGTTGCTAAGCTCTGTTATTATGATTCCAAGTTTTCAGTACATAAATCCCTTAAGAATAGACATCTCTACTTGTTCACAGATATGTCCCCAGAAGGTGTGATGCAGGGTGGGTACAATGGGGGGGCGGGGTCTCATTGAATTTCTTTTCAGAAATGTCTCAGATGGTTTTGCAGAATCTAGCATCTTTTGCCTTGCAGAACAATCTATAGACTTTGCTGTGTCAAGTCAAATGGAAAATACACATGACCTCATATATTTTGAATGTCTGTTCTTTCAATCATTTGACAAAGCTGTATTGAATACAGCATTTTTTTTCTAGAGGCAGCATGTACAGTATTGAATGAGAAACAAGTTCTCTGCCTCCTAAGAACATGTATATTTCTATACAAAAGACTATTATAAATATGTTTGTACATGTGCTAAAGAGTACTTAAGATACAAATATTTAATATAATGAAGTACCTGGGGAAGAACAAATACAGAGTATTTAGCAATAGTCAAACTGTGTCTGCCTATAGAAGATTTGATGAGGCAGCTATGCTAAGTGCCAGAAAGGACAGGAAAGACACATACCAGGAAACTCAGTGTCATGCTCAAAGCCTGTAAGGAGCAAACAGGTTAGTACACAGAGGAGATGAAGCAAGGAAGTGGTCAGGGACACTGCCACCTAAAAGCTTGGGAGCCATGAGAAAGTTAGAATGTTGCTTACAAAAAAAATCAACAAACAAATGGTTGACACAAAATACATTATATGTATGCATCGGTTTGAAGCTCACAATTTTAAACAGAGGTTCAGTCTTGTCCTGAAAAAACACATGCAGTATTATTGCTGTTACACATACCCAGATGAGAGATCAGAGAGTAGACATGTCTAAGAGTTTGAATTGAGGCTACACTTTCTAATTCTAAATCTAGAGTTATTTCCACTTGTCAGCTGCTTCTCCAACTGCCAAAACTTCATTCTGTTGCCATACTTTTACAGAGAAAGAACTAAACCCCTTTAGCACATAGAGTCAGACTTTGTTCCTCTGACTGCTCAGTTTGGTATAAAATTCCCACCATGCCACTCCCTAAAATCTTTGGCCTAGTATCTAAATTGTGGAGGAAGAACATTTGAAAAGAGATTAATTTAGCCAGTGAGTGATCACATGGAGTTATAAAGCAATTCAACCCCAAGTGCAGGGTGTTTCTGAGAGCTGCTTACCAATGCAGGACTCCCCGGACACTGAGTAGGTCCCATCGTCATGGAAACCGCTTCTGCACTCACAGTGGTACCACCCTGGCAGGTTAATGCAGCGGGAGTGGTTGTGGCACTCAATGAATCCCTCTGCGCATTCATCAATATCTGCCTCAGAGAAAAACACAAGCCCACCAGGACATTAGTGTCTTTTTACACTAACCTTTCAGTAAATACCTCAATCATGCTCATGTCAACATATGTCAACATATCAATTACAGCTGATGTATCATCTAAAAAAAAAGTCATAGCAAGATCTAAATGTAACATCCCAGAATCCAAAATTTCTTGAAAGCTTCACTCACCAGTACCTTTTCACATAAATTATAAATAAATATCCGTAGCTCCTGAGCCATTTATAATTGAGCATTCTGGGTGACCATCTGAATAACTAAAATCTGAACGGACAAAACAGACTATTGGATAAACAGCTGATCTCAGACTCAGTGCTTCTAAATTAGTAACTCTAGATATTATTGTGTGGTCTTTGAAAATATTGAAGAACAGATGAGTTCAGGGCATCCCATATTATGAATTATCTAACTGACCTTTAAAAGTCCCAGAGATTTATGTACATGTATAATTTTACACACACACACACACACACACACACACACACACACAGAGAGAGAGAGAGAGAGAGAGAGAGAGAGAGAGAGAGAGAGAGAGAGAGAGAGAGCAGTTTTTCCTGCCCATTGTATTTTCAATGGAGCCCCAGTGATTGGGCAGTAGAAGAGGTAGGTGGAGCTGGGAATTGGGAGGAGGAATGAAAAAGGAGAGGAAAGATGGTGGTAGATATTCGTGTATCTAGCAATCTCAGGTAGTTATTCATATCAAAGGTTAGATATTGGGATAACAATTTTATTTGTGTGGGCATCTTGTGTATTGAATATTTGCTGATATATGAATCTATTGGATAATCTTTAAACATTAAGAGTCTTATTTCTCCCAGGTACCACAAGGATGGCAGTTATTGTCTACTCTGATCTGAGAACCATGAGAGTTGGCCCAATGGCCATTCTTAGAGCCATGGGGTCCACGGAGCTGACCAGTGGAGGCAACAGCCACACCAACTTGTGGGTCGGGGACTGGTGCTCTTGGCTATCCAGTGCCAGTCAGAACATGTTAATTTAACCAGTTAGTTAAATTAACCTTTAAATACCAAGTGTTGATCAGGGTAGCAAAGCAACATACTATTCCTGCAGAGTCCAGAGGGATAGATGAGATATCTAGAATTTTCTTGCTTCCCTGACAGAGAAAGGACACACACACAACCACCACCATGCAAACTTATACCACATTATCCAAATGTATGTCACTGATAAATCCTTTCTCTTGGGAAACTTTGAACATCTCATGGATCTGTGCCTCTGGGGCAAACAATCTGGGGATGATAACATGCTGATTTACTAGTATAGATTTTTTTTTAAATCCCTGTTCTTCACGTATTCTTGATGAATGAAAGTCTCTTGAGCTTTGCTTATTTTCTCTGTCATCTGATGCTTCATTATCAGCAAATACCTGAATCATGCACATAATTTTAAGCCCAAAGGCTTGCCCCTGAGCTAAACTGGGCAGAATCTGGTTGCTGATTGTCATGCCAGGGCTGGAGCCTTCTGACAGAGTCCCTCCTTGTAATTATTTCTTGGAAGCTAGCCACTGCTGGTTAAAACCTTCTCCTCATATTCCTGGAGATATCTGGACTATGGCATATATGAACACAATATTAATTAATGCTGGAATGTAAAGCATAATAAATGAATATGCCTTGGGATTTCTTTCAACAAGGCCTGTTTAAGATATCAGTTCAGGGTCAGTCTGCTAGCATAGTCCCATTACTTCTTTGGTGCCCGAGTTGTGTACTGAGTTAAGGATTTAGCCTGAAATATGACACTGTCACTTCATGACAGCTGAGTAAAGAGAGGAAACAGCTGAATCTAAGAGTTCCTAAAACTTCACAGAGCCAGCGCGGTCCTATTGTGAATTTGAACAGGATGCATTCCTTTTACATGATGCTTCAATAGGCATCAGCATGCCAGAATCTAATACTTCTGTGGCATCTTCAGACACTGTAGTTCAAGTGCATGTGCATTTATACAAATCCCCTGAAATGAGTTCTTAACGCTTAAACTTGATTTTCACTTCCCAAATTTAATATGTGGAAGCTGTGAGACTAAAATTCCAAATATAAAAAAACAAAAACGAAGCGAGATAGGATAGGGTCTGAGTTCACACAGGGGAAAGGCTCTTTTCAGGCCACTGCCAACTCACTGATTTCTAAATACAAGGCAGTCAGAAATACAAGGTGTAAGCAGAAGATTGATTTTGCAGAAATGACTTCCCTGTGTTACAGTGAAAGACAAACCTTTCCATAGAAACAGCAAGAAGTTCTACCTGTGACATTTACAAATAACTCAGAAAAGTGGCCATGATCTCTGAGTAACAGCTGCCTTGCCAAAGTTAGTGTTTAGGGAAAGTGGGGATAGAAAGCCTGACTCAAACAGAAAAACAATCATTTATCTTGCCCTGGCCATGAAAACCAGTGTTTAAATTTCCTTCCCTTTCACTTTCAGGTTTAGAGGATGAATCATCTGACCTTAAAATAGCCTCAGAAAGCCCAGTGTGGTAACACATGCCTTTAATCTCAGCACTCAGTAGGTAAATTCAGGGGAATATGTGTGTTTAAGGCCTGTCTGGTTTCCACAGTGAGTTTCAGGACAGCCAAGGCAACATAGTAAGACCCTGTTTTGATCATGAGGATGATGATGACAATGTCGATGCTGATGATGGTGGTGGTTGTGATGGTGATGATTCACATCCACTTTAAATTCAATGGGGAATTTCTAGCATCAGGATAAACTATGTGCAAACACTTGTTGATTTCTAAAATAAAGTGATGAGACTAATACGTTTTTTTAAAGCCTTAGAAGAGTCAAACTGTCTGTGATCACAAGTGACCTAGTAGGCATTAATTGTCAACTTGATACAGATTTGAGTCAGTCACTAGAGAAGAGGGTCTCAATTCAGAGAATGCCCAAATCATATTGGGACTACCTTGATTATTAATTAATATAGGCAGTATTATTCCTAGGCATGTAGTCCTAGAATTTATAAGGAAGCTACCTAACAGGATCCTGAGAATGATCCACTGAGTGTGCTAGCACGTAACTTTCTTCTATTGGCTTCTGCTTCAGATTCGTGCCTGACTGTTCTCGGTGGTAGACTGTTACCTGAAAGTGTAAGCAACATGAATCCTGTTCCTCCCCCAAGGGCTTTTTGGTTAGAGTGTTTCATCACAACGCCAGAATGTAAACCAGGATAAGCATGGACTCTCACAGCAGGGAGGATGCTCAGGTAAATTCTGCAACTTTTCCCTAGAACCCTGGCTTTCCTGGAGAACCTCTGGCTTCCTCCAGAAATGAGGAAGACAATGACAACCTTCTTGCCCTGGAGTTCACTCCTCACAACAGATATGGGAGTCTGCAAAGAGTAACTACAAATCATGTATAGGGACAGGGTAGTAAGGCTGCATCTTTATGGTCTCAGCAAAAGATGCATTAAAGCCAGAAATCCATTCTATCTGCACTCTTGCTGCAGGTCTGGAGCACACATGTGTGTCATGCCCACAATGCCAGTTATCACTTCCCTGCACTAACAACATTGCTCAATGCCGCCACCACAGGTCCAAACATAGAAAATACTCTAAGGGGTTCCAGCCATGCTGGGTCTTCACAGATTACAATTGATGGTTCCTCCAAAGCTGAGCCAGGACTGCTTTTGTCTGTGGAGACTTGTTTTTCCCAGTCAGCACTTTGCTGCTGGTAAACAAACAAGACAGATGCTGTGGGAATGGGGTCCCATGAGTTTACTGTGGATTCTAACTTTCTTGCTGGAGGACTGCTTATGAATTACAGTAAGAATAGCTGGCTGTCAACATGTCAGTCATCTTAAAGGAAACAGACACTTTATTTCCACTAGCAAGATGAAGGATTTTGTCTAAATCTCAGTTTAATCCAGCATAGATCTGAAAAGGTGAGAGAGGGGTTAAAAAAAAAAAAAACCAGATGCTGCAGGATATTTGAGGCTGGAACTCATGATATTTATATCCATGTGAGCTACACCAACTAACATTATTGTCCAGGTTGCTTTGCTGAGCCATGGTAAAAATTCTAGCTGTGTCTGAGTCTGCATCGGTCACAATATTATCATCATCATCATCATCATATCAATGAGCCCAGAAAGGATAGTTTATGCAAAGACAAAGCACTTTTCAATCCTCTGAATATTATGAGTCAAAATCTGTAAAAATTATTTTAGTGTTTTGGCAGATGCAGAGTTGAATGTAGCATGATTGCTAAAATCTAGAAGTTCACAGCTAAGAAAAAGAAACTATGTTCAGGATTTCTTCAATGCTTAACCAGTATCCCCTTCTCTAGCACCTCCCTACCCCAGTGACTCAGGGTCTCTTGACATATACAGTGTACTACATCATGCTCTAACAAACATTTCCCTTTGCATCTGTCATTCAAATACCAATGTCCCAAGAATAGGAATAAGGAGAATCTCATTTAGGCTTACATTCATTCTTAGCAAGTGAATAATAAGCAATGAGAAAGTACTTAATGAACATATGTACGAGCAAGTAAATGAAACTTATAGCATTAGTACCATGAATTAAAAGGTGCCACCAAACAAACTGGGAATACTACACTATTCCTGCTGTTTGTGAATTACCAGGCATGAGGCCAAGTCTTTTTTTTTTTTTTTTTTTTTTTTTTTTTGTAAGAGGTTTCCTTTTCTTTTTTCTTTTTTTTTATTATATATTTTTTTATTAGATCTTTCATTTACACTTCAGATGCCATCCCCTTTCCCCATTCCCCCCCTTAGAAAACCCCTATCCCATGCCCCCTTTTCCTTTTTGCATTTATATAGTTTTTTAAAAAAAATGTTAATCATAGGCTTTATAAGTTTGGTATTGTTCAATCAGAGGTGTAACCCACTACCCAACCTAGATATATCTACTATATTTGACTGGTGGAGATTCATGAACATCTGCTTCCCTGTCTCCCCCCTCTATCTCTCTTTCATCACCTAGCTTCTCCTCTCCTTCTTCTTCTCCTCTTCTTACTCCTTTTCTTCCTCTCAGTACTCCTCCCACCTTAGCTCCTCCTACACATCACCCTTCCTGTTAAAAGGAAACTTTTCTCTCAAAATACAATTAGAGCATAATTATGCCAATTTGTACCAGTGAGGTACAAGATAGTCCTAATACCCAGTCCATCCTTTTGTTGACCTACCAGCACCTCTGTCATCTCTCCTAACTAAAACATTTAGTTCTGAACCTGGCTTTAGGATGAATGTCAGCTGACGACCATACACTCAGATCTTTTCTCTCAAGGTAAATAGCTATAAGTTTTCAACCCCGTCAGAAATCCAGAATGACTGAGTTGACTATAATTGTGGGAAGCACAAAGCATAGCTTCTAAAACTTAGCCAATTTATAGAGACCTCTGACCACCTGGACACTCGCTCTACTTCAAAACGTTGGAGCATCTGTTCTTCTGCCTTCTGGCCCAGGATCATCTGACAGACCTTAGTGCTGCAGAATTATTAAGGGCTGATTACTCTGTCTAGGCAGATATAATCAGTCGACTATTCTGCAAGTGTGTCCTTTTCTGGACAGTAATTTGTCTGTAGAAGGAAAGTGGCAATTCTTGCCTAGTGGCTGTCTCACCACAACTGGAGTAACTCCAAGGATGCTCAATTTCTTCTTAGAATTTAACATAGGAAGCTGTCCGGAGCAAACAGGTCTCTAATGAAAATGAACATTAATACTGAAATGTTTGTCATGTCAATTCTAAGGATTTTTGATGTTTTGAAAACCAGCTAGTGCAATGGGGTTAGTTTAAGGATCATGTATTATTTAACTCGGACAGATACCATTTAATTTCTGATTAATACCTTGTGTCCATTTCTAATCTTTGGAGGCTTAAAAGAAATAAAGTAGAAAACAAAAAGAGCTATAAACAGTCTCAGTGAACATCCCTTCTGTATTAAGGCTTCCATTGACAACAAAAGCATATGATTATTCAAGGATTGTCTTATGTCCTAAGTGGTATATTAAATATTTGGGGGGATATATAATAGGGTGCACTTTCTATTGAAAGCCCTTTGTAAATACTTGGTTCTTGTGAAGTCTGTATGTATGTAGTCAAAAATGTTTCTAAGAGCTTTTTCTGTCTTTTTTCTTTCTTCCCTTCTTCCTCTTTTCCTCTTTCTCTTCCTCCTCCTCCTCCTTCTCCTGAAGATTTAACCCAGGGCCTTGTGTTCTTTACTACTGACTATAGTTTTGATTCTTAAAATCTTTTACTAGAAGGACAAGTTTATAGTTCATACTAATTGTGTGAAGCTCATATTATACTTGTGGTTCAAAATGCTAAAGAGCAACTCTGAACCCGTGCGTCCCAACCTCTTCTAGGATTGCATATCAGATATTCATATTACAATTCATAACAGTAGCAAAATTACAGTTATGAAATAGCAACAAAACTAACTTTATTGTTGGGGATCACCACATCATGAGGAACCATATAACAGGGTCATAGCATAATCGGAAGATCGAGAGGCACTGTGCTAGTGTCATGACTACTCTAGGAGTCTGTAGCCTGAAACTGAGTGGTTGAAAATCTTATTATTTTTTTCATTCAACACAAGATTATTGAATGCCTACTAGGTGTTAACCATAACGCTATCTCTGCTTAGGAAGACAGGGTTTCTGGTTTGTAGAAATAAAGCCTGGCAGAGAAAACTAGAATATTAAAATAAAAAAAACCCACACAGCTACAGCTATGATTACAGGCTTTGGAGATACATGACTTACTATTCCTACTTGGCAACATATTGCTTTATTTCTTAAATCTTCCAAGACCCTGTTTTCTGCTTTATAGGGTGAAAATAATAAAGTACAAATTCATACTGCTATAGCATACAAAACTCTTAAAATATATGTTTTTATTCAATACTATCATTAAAATTGTAGGATGATATCACTGTTAAAATGAAATAGAATACTGATTTTTTTTTTTAGTTAATTTTATATCCAGCCAGTTTGCTGAAGAACTGTAGGGACAGAAATGGAGAAGAGACTGAGTGAAAGGCAGTCCAGTGACCAGCCCAACTTGAGATCCATCTCAAAAGGAGGGTCCAAGGCCTGACACTATTACTGATGCTATGGTGTGTTTACAGATAGGAGCCTAGCATGGCTGTCCCCCAAGAAGCCCAACAATCAGCTGACTGAGACAAATGCAGATACTTACACCTAATCATCCCACTGAAGTCAGGGACTCCTGTGGTTGAATTAGGGAAAGGCTGGAAGAAGCTGAGAAAGAGGGTGACCCCATAGGAAGACCAACAGTCTCAACTGACCTGGACCCCTGTGATCTCTCAGACACTGAGCTACCAACCAGGCAGCATACAGGAGGTGGTCCAAGGCCCCTGACATATATACAGCAGAACACTGCCTGGTCTGGCCTCAGTAGGAGGAGACATGCCTAACCCTGGAGAGACTTGAGGCTCCAGGGAGTGGGAAGACCTGGTGGAGCCAGGTTGGAGGTGGGACATCCTCTTGAAGACAGTGGGAGGAGGAATGGGATGAGGAATTGTGGGAAGGCTGACCAGGAGGGGGCAATGACTGGACTGTGAGAACAAACAAACAAACAAACAAACAAACAAATAAAACTAGGAAAATGTAGTAGACAAGAAAGATGGATTCTCCAAATTAAAAGGAACAACCCTAGACTGAAAAGTATAGACAACAAAGGAATGCTTAGAGCAGGAAAGAGTCTTCCCCAGGGAAGCTCACATTAATTCATTATCTAATACCAAGTACTCATGTCTAGAAGCATATACACTGAAGCAACATTATGTAGATCAGGTGGGTTATGTATTTCTGAATCCACACATATTTAACAGCAAATACCATGAATCTGAGAGATAGTAAGAGATGGGTATTAAATGAAGGAAATGGAAGATAGAATGGTAATTATATTATTATATTGCAAATTCAAAAAAAACCATAAAAGTATCAGCGTGGAGTCAGGAAACAAGTTGGGAATAAGTATTTTCTATATCTTAAAGGTATTTTTTTTATCTTGAGACAATACAATTATAAGATATTGAAGCCATACTCAATAGACCCTAAAACTTGAATTTTCTCACCAATGTTATGTAAGTTTAAGAAAGTAAAGTTGGAAACCTCAAATTGCTGTAAGCACGGTAAACTAAAACCCAGTGATTCTGCCAGTACTGACACTGAACACAGAACTCAGAGACCCCTCAGCAGAAACAAAGCTTCCCAGCTACTTTTCTGGGTTCCCATAGTTTGTCTTGAGTACTTGTAAGTACATAAATCTGCCTGACTGATATAAGGAATGATATTCTAATACAGCCTACAAACATGTCTCATGGTTCCTCAATGCTGTGTTCACCTGCTCATTCAAGGCCACTGTTTAGAAACCTTAGGAGCCACATGTTGAAAATGGTAGAACCTTTGTCTCTGACTTCCAGCACTGTTACATGGAGCAAGATTATTTACAGAGACTTGAAACTGTGATGTGCTATTTCAAAGAGCAGGAAGCTTTGTGAAGCTGTGCGTTGCCTTTAATCCCAGACTTGGGAGACTGAGGCAGGCAAATCTATGTGCATTTGAGGCCAATGAGTCTACATAGCAATTTCTAGGACATCCATGGCTACATTGAAAGACCCTGTCTCTAAACAAATCAAACCAAGAAAAGCACGCTTGTGTGATAATTGATCTATTACATGGTGGGACCACACCCCTGTTATACCCAGCCTTCCTCAACTGTTTGAATACAGCTGTTGCTATATTAAAATGAAAGACTCTTCATGTTAGAATTCATGCAGACTCACCCTCCAATGGAAAACAAGGAAAGCTCTCAGCACATATATAGTCAACTCCAGGAGTAGACGTTTGGCACTGAGAGTCAGGGTAATAAAGGGCAAACCAGAAATGTTACATGGTCATATACACTTGAGTCTGAGGTCTGATCCAGTTATTTTCTGGTTGCCATACTCTGACCAAGATATTTATCTTTTTCTGAGCTTCAATTTCTTTGGCTCTACTCCACAAAGCTGAGCAAGGTACTTATTAGGAGAGGAATAGTCATGTTTCTACAAGATTAGGTGCACCCTTTCTCATTGAGGCCAGACAAGGTAGCCCTCTGCTACACATATGGTGGGGGAATACCCAGGGGTGGGAAACGCCCTCTCAGAGGTGAAGAGGAGGGGGGAGGCTTGAGAACTCTGTGAGGGAGGATTTAGAGGAGGGATTTGGAATGTAAATAAATAAAATAATTAATTAAAAAAGTGAATGAAAGGGGAAAAAGAAGGTAATCATCATTCTCTAACTCACAACCCTGCTTAGCTCCCAAGGAACTGCTGTCCATATTAAGGCATGCGGGTTTCTAGGTCTCAATTCTTTGTATAAGATGGAAGTGTTCTGTGATATTGCATGCAAGGCCTCTTTGGAAACTTAATTTCGGATGAGATGGACAAACTGTGTTTTGCATCAACGCTATTGGACATTACCCACCACATGAATGACTATGGAAGGTATAAGCAGCCTCTTTGAACCTTAGCTGCTTCACAAACAGAATTGCTACTGAACAACAGCAACACAACATGTTTTATTTGACTCTCAAACAAAGCCAGAATAGAGGGGAGCATACTCAGAAATGTTTCAAATGCTTATTTTTTGTAAGCTTTAAGTACCAATATCATTTGATCCATTAAACTAAAATCTGTCATTAATACGAGTGCCTATGGCCAGGGTGATAGGCTTTCTGCTTTTTGTCAGTCTTTTTCCTAACATAATGACATTATGCAAAACAACCAGTCTATTCTTGATGGACTCCTTCCAACTTTATCCTTGGAGACTGCTTTTGGTCTGTTTGTTCTTTAAACAAAACTGCTACTTTCCTGTACATTTGCTCTTTTGTTTTGGGACTCTGCAATGAATAGATGGATTGGTGGATGAAATGGGATGGATGGAAAGATGGATAGACAGACAGACAGACAGACAGACAGATGACAGAAGTAATAAATTCTGAAACATATTTACAATTACCTACAGATTTGCTAACCTCTGAGGCATCTTTATCTCAAAATCACATGTGCTCGCTTGCACACACACACACCACACACACACACTCACCACACACACTTTCAGCAAATTTATTTTCTTTGTGGGAACTTCTCTCTTATCTCCCATTATCAATAAAATAAGGATCAAAGCCCTTAGAACTGTTTATAAATCTTCTCTACTGTATTTGAAATCTCCTTCTACTGTATTTGAAATCACCAACCCCTCTACTGTTCTCATACACAGAACCTCTACACATCATGGGCTCATACACAGAACATCTACACATCATGGGCTCATACACAGAACCTCTACACAACATTGAACAGCATCATGGGCTGCTGCTGTTCAAGCCCGTGAGCAGCATTGTGTTCTAGCCTTTGCAATGCTAGTTTTTCTGCCTAGACTGCCCCCAGAGATATATGTTTTAAAACTCTATTACAAGTGCATTTTTAAAGCCTTTGCAAATAAAATATATCTTAAGCACTCTCAAAGTTTATACATCAAGAAGAGTCAGTCTGAAACAATGGAGATTCATATTAGACCTACATTTTAAAATTTAACTTCTTATTAATTCTTGTAAATTTATGTCATGTACCCCAATCTAAAACATCTTCCTGTGCCTCATATCCACCCTCTACCCTTGAACCCCACAGAAAAAGAAAAGAAAACCTCATTGTAGAAGTTGTAATGTACCACAGTGTGCCCCATAGTATACCCTTTTGTACGTACTTCTTTACTTGCTAATGTTGATTGCAATAAATCATTGGTCTGGTTCAAGGCCTCAGGCTTCTGCTACACTATCAGTACTGGATCCTCACCAGGACACCTCTTAGATATCCTGTTGTTTCCTTGCGTCATGGAGATCCTATAGCTTTGTTTCTGTAGGACTGGCCCCTTCATGTGTTCCAGCAGTTTGTAGATAGGGTAGATGTTGGAGTGGACCAATTCAAAACCCTGGATCTGTGCCAGAGAAGTAGCTGAGCTTGCCTGCTCTCTTGTACACACATCACCAGGGAGAGCTCCCTAGCATTGACCCAGCTAGCTTGCCTAATGTCCCAGATGGTAATGCCCAGTTCTCCTGTTCTCATGTCCTTGGGGCTGGCTCACCCATGCCAGCAGGGACAGCTCTGTTGTCATGCCCAGACAAAGTACAAGGCCTTCTTTCTTCTGCGTGCGGGAGGAGTCAAGGGGCAGTGCAACTCTCCTGCCCCCATAATCTCAGGGCTCAGTTAGAATTTTATATATGGTAGCAACAGAATGTCCCATTGAGACTTTGAGTTGATCCTTTGAGTCAAGGGCCAAAATTGTTGAAAGACTCATTTGTGATGGTATCTGAGGGGCACATAGATGCACAGGTTCTCCTACCTGCAATAGGTGGCTTCAGGTGGGGGTATGGCATCTTTCCCTCACTCATGCCACCACATGGCAGACAAGTATGATCTGGCTGCAACATCTGTCATCCCATTCTTGTTAGGGTTGATTCAGCTTATCTGATTGGTTAGGCAGGTGTCATCTTCTGTCCTCACCAGTCCATGTGCACCCCCAAGAGGAGGACCTTCCCTGAGTAGAGAAAAGCCAGTCTATGTGCACTCCCCTTCTAGAATCTCCAAGCAAGATTTCAAGGCCCCTCAGATACCATCACAAATGAGTCTTTCAACAATTTTGGCCCTTGACTCAAAGGATCAACTCAAAGTATCAATGGGACATTCTGTCGCTACCATATATAAAATTCCAATTTCCACTATCTGGATCCGTGCACCTTCCCTTGTCCAAATGCATGTTTCTTCTTTTATGTGATGGTCATCTAGCAACCTTTATACGCTGTATGTTCTTGTTTGTTATTTTCTGTGTTCCATGACTAGCACACACAGTCCCTGATGTAACTTGAGGAAAGAATGGAACCTAGAACTTAGAGGGCAGCAATGGACATTTGCTGAAGGAAAGGGAGGGGTGAAAAAGACAGAGGGTAGGAAGGCCACAGGGAATTCTTTTTTGCAATGGTGTCAGAAGTTGCCTTCTACTAATTCATTTTCTCCAGGTCTGCTGCCAACATCACACCCTAGGGTCTTGTTCTCTCAGACCTGGATGAGGGCAGACATAGCTTCAGGCTGACCTTTCTGTGGTTGCCTTCTTTAATCCATATTGACAGTACCCTATTCTCAAAACCTGTACCCTAGAGACATTTAACTCAAACAAGCACAGCTGATCAGGGATCTGATCACTAAGTCAGCTTGGGTCAGTCATACATTCCAAGTCAATACATTAATTCTTTTATTTGTATAAAAAAACAAAGATTTAATTAAACCAAAATTTTCATCCACTGCTCTTCTGAACACTAGATCTCCGTGAAGGCCCTTCCATTCAAATGAGGTGACCACCTCCTGATGAACATTAAGTGACCAGAAGAGCTGGTCGTTCCTGCTGTATAGGCATAAAGGGCAGTACAACTGTGCACATTGAAGGTCTGATAAACTGAAATTCTGCTAAAATTCTGATTTGTGTTTCTTTGTGTGTCACAGTATTCTAGTAATGACAAAGATCTTCCTTATACAAATTTATCTGCTCAAAGGATGAATAAGTGATCTAAATTTTACTATTTGTCTGTAATGATCCAAAGCTTTTACTATAAAAACAATTCTGTGGAGTATTGCTTTAAGTACATAAATTTTACCATCAATTTAATTTCCTGCAAATAATTGTATCTAACTTAAAAGCCAAGCACCAGTTTTAATTCAAGGGATCTTTCCTCATCTCTGAATTCTATAATTTCTAACAGCTCTATTATTCCATTTAGCTGCAATATCAATTCAGTTTTATGATGTGTTGTATTTCTTGAAATTGTTTTTATATCAAAGAGAGGAAAGCCTGAGCTTATTAATAATTCAGCATGTTTAAGGTTTCCTGACAAGTACTTTATGTTTACTACTTTACTTTATCTCCTGAATACTTCCTTGCTAGTTTGAAGTTGGACACTTAAATGTGTGATTGTATTGCAGTGGCACAATATCTGAATGGTACTAGAATGTGGACTGAATCAAGCTCTGTTTGATTCCACAGTTCACACTAATAGCCACATCCCATAGTCTCCAGCACATTTCATTTTGTCACCTCCCACAGCTAAGGCTCATTGCTAACCTAGAGGAGACTCAACACACTGTTACTGGTTTTCCATGTAAAAGAGTTGAAAGAGGAAGCAGAATTTAGATTTTTGATTCAGGAAAAATTAACTGCCTGTTGTCATGAAAATAAACCCTTCAGATGAAATTTCTACTTCTATAAATGGCTGGCACAATTTTAGTGCATAATAATAAATTACTAAAAAGAGGAAGACAAAGGAAAATAGGACTTACCTAAGAGAAATAGATAAAAGAACCCAAATACACTTCTACCTAGAAATCACATTTATCAGGCAAAACTTTAAAGAAACATTGAAAAAAATTAAGGACTTACAGAAAAGAAAATACTCAGGTGAAAAATGAAATGACATCAACCAAGGTAGAGTAACAAAATATGTGTACATCAGCTCAGCTGAAGGAAAGAACAAATCAAACTATTATATATGAGAAGTGGTTTTCAAGTACGAGTGCTTTAACACTGCGTAGGATATGCACAGTCGCTATAGCTGCCCATCTCAGGAGGGCAAGAATGTGAACCTGGATCTGAGAATATCAAGTAGCGAGCTTTGAAAGGCAGGGCAAGTAGAGCTTGCTTGGAGAAAAATGGGAAGAGAACTACAACACTGAAGTCCTACACCGAGAACACAGCTCAAATATTAAGTAGAATGCTAATAAAGGAACTTGAAGAAATACTCCAAATTTAGGAAAGACCCCTAGACTAGAAGGTGATAGTCTTTGATGCTGTACAAGGAGAGAAATTATGCTTGCTTCTGCCAGCTAGACTAGGGAAATGTCACACTCCAATGAATAAGGCTCGATAAAGTACAATAAAGTGTCTGGCTTCAAAAGTGGAAAATGACCACCTTGACCATTTGAGTGTTGAGTATTTACAAGGCTGGCTTCTTGTTCTTGTTTTCTAGCTGCAAGTACCACCTCCTCTGTACTTAGCTCTTTTTCTCTAAAAGAGTTTGCCTCACAAAACTAGAAGGGCACAAGGGCAGAAGATCTTGTGGGATCAATATTATCAGGTATTCTTTGCAGAATTTAGGATTATTTCACATTTCACTTAAAGTCATCACCATATTAGCATGGCTCTATACATAAGAAACTCTTCATGAATTAATTTCTAAAAGTCTTGGGCCAACATTATTTTTTAAACCAATCAAAAAGATTAGTTATTACTAACAGTGTTGACACAAATCTAGGATTTCAGCCTAACTTCTCTTAATTAAGTTTTGATAGAAAGAACATCACCAAAAATATAATATAAATTAATATAATTAAGCCAAAATTACCAAAGAAGAGATTCTTGGGATAAGGTTATCTATCTGTATTTTGTTAAGCTTCTCAGGATTATCCTAGGGACCATACTTTGGGATGAAGCTGTTGCTCCTTTTCCTAGTGATTTGTCTAGATAGTGACATGTAGCAAGTTCTAGCCAATGAGAGACAAGAGAAACTCGGATGACTATGGCATAAGAAGCAGAGTTGTCTTTCATGGAATACTGAGAGTATTCTGACATATTTACTCTGTTTCACTAGCTGAATGAAGGCCAAGATGTCTAGTGCCACAGCCATCTTGTACCAAGGGAGAAAGCCTAATAAAAACAGACACACAGAATTACCTCTTTGACATCACTGAACTGCTGACTGAAACCTTGAGCTACATACTGTAAAATTTCATGACATCAAAGCCAATTAAAAACTATCATTTCTCACAATTAATTCTTATTTCCATTTAACCGGCTAAGAAAACAATCCAGAAGCAGATCATATTATTTGCATAGCTTAGTTTATCCTCTGAGTCGGCAACCACATTTTTCTGATCCCCAAATTTTATAAGCCACTGTCCCTCTTTATACTCCATGCTGCCTTTCAATCAAACTGTAGATCTAAATGTGTCTGCGTTTTGCTTTCCTCTGCATGATTACATTTAATGCTGAGTGTGATAACTAGTATTTATTTCTAACTTCTCAGGATCTAGAATCACCTTGGAGACAAATTCTGCACATGCTTTGGAAGGAGTTTCTAGATTATGTTAATTGAGGTAGGAAGAGCCACCCTAAATGTTGACAGCACCACCCCAATGGCTTGTGCTAGATTGAATAGAAAAAGAAAGCCAGCTGAGGAATAACCTCACCTTTTCCTCCTCCCTCTGTCTCCGCCGCCACCTCTACCGTCTCTTCTTTTCTTTTTGCTCCTCTTTTTCTCTCTCTCTCTCTCTCTCTCTCTCTCTCTCTCTCTCTCTCTCTCTCTAAACTGACTGTGGGAGATACAGTGTGACCAGCTGCCTCACACCCCTGCCCCCATCTGTTCCCACCATTATAAACTGAACCTGGAAAGTATGGACAAAAGAAAACTTTCCTCCCTAAGTTGCTAATGTGAAAATTGTATCAAAACAGTGATAAAAGTCTAACTGAATTTCTTTAAGAACTTCAGAATCCTTGGGTGAGATGATAGTGAACCTGTCCCAGGGGATGCTTTATTATCTTACTCAAGGGGAGGGATACAACCTCTCTTTTAATTTATTCAAGCAGGATGCTAAACCTGTCCCTTTAAGGACAAGTCCACATTTTTTACTTTGATTATTCCAATAGCTTGCATTATTCATCTTGGTGGTATTTATACAGACATGATAAATAAGATAATTTACCTCCAAACAAAACAGAGAGCCTTCAGCCCCCTCCCCCCACAAGAATGAAGAATTTACATCAGTAGTTTTAGAAAGCAATGCTGTATATCTGTCACCAGTGGATTATGCCCAGAGAAAAAATCCTTTTATGTTGTTCATTGCTAGACAAGTTGCCATCATAGTGAAAAAGTTATTTTGAGGGTGTGAAAAAAAAGTAAAAGGTTCTATTTGTCAAAATCAAAAAAAAAGTTTTATAATTTGCGATTCTGAAAGGATGAAATAAAAGTGTCTTTTTTTCTTAGGTGAGTTGGAAAAGATATTGAGGAAACTAAAGTCACTCTTGAAAGAGTCTGAAGGACTCTCCTGCTGGGGTGCAGCTATGCAGAATTTCAGCTGTCTCTGCTTTAAATGTCTTTGTAAGAGTGATATAGATCAAAAGGTTTGAGAACTAAGGTTGGCCATAAGTCATCATAGGGGCATGGAAAGGCTAGCCCAGAAACAAGTAACTTCGAGTACTCTGAGGCAGTATGTTACTTCCTCTTGCATCCATTTTACCAAACACCTTGAGAACACTAAAGGCATCTGCAAGGGACAGGTTCCTGAGAGTTTAGGCTACAGGAAGTGGGATGGAACAGAGATGAATAACTACTTTTAATGATGCCTCTGTAGAACCAACAGTTCCATTCAAGTGCCTGAGTTAGCCACTGTAACATACATGGAGCAGGTATGATACAGTCCAGGAAATGTCACCAGGAAATGTTGAGTCCCAAGTGGGTCCTACAACGGTTGAAGGTTCACCAGTTGAATTTTGCTATTGCAGAGTTCTTTATATCCATTGTTATAAAAATAGCACCACATAGTGTAGGATGCATGAAATTTATTTTCATCAAACATATGCACTTTTTTTTTGCAAACTGAACAGACTAACCATTCATTTACATGGAGGAAACTTAGGGACCTAAAAAGGCAAATTAGCCTATAACTGGCTAGCTGGATAAACAGTTTAATAGCAGTTTAAAGAGTAGGAGAGTCAAAGAGACATATTAAGGTGTAAGTGGAGAGATTCTTAGTTACTTTTGCACACAAGGACAGTTATCTCCTAACACATTCCAAGAGACTTTGCTAAATACAAATTTTGATGAATACAAATAAGAAAAAGAAGAAACATGTCTGTTAATTACTTCAGGATTTAATTTTAGTCCTCATGGCAAGACCAAGGAGTGCTGGTCACTGCGCTATTCTGTGGGCTATATTTTTCTGTGGACATTCTTTTTTCTTTCTTTCTTTTTTTCTTTTTTTTTTTTTTTTTTTTTTTTTTTTTTGATAAACAGGTGAGTTTGTCTAGTGGCATATACCCCTTTTCCTTTACTATGCAATGTTGCTTATTTTTTTCCCTACTTTTTTCTCCTGCGAAATCAGAAGTGACTATGCATGTGGCGCCTACCCTTGAGAACCTCACAGAGTTTGGAGGGAGGCTCACATAGTTACATATTCTTTCTTTGGGGAACACATCAGGCCAAGAATCCTGACTAAAGGACAGGACTGCTAAGAAGCCTTCCAGAGCTGGCTCTGCAGGAAGCTAGCTGCTCATTCATATCAGTAGAACTTCGATTGCTTCCCACTTTAAACTGTAGTGAACCAAATTGCAGGTGCCAATTTTCTGCTAACAGTCTCCAGATAAGGCTCTACCTTTGAAATTAAAGTCAGATCATGGGGTCCCTAAACAAGTCTTTTAGATGAGGTCTGTCATGAAAGAAGGGCAGGTTGTCAGATCCATCTTGGCAGATACTGTCTGAACCTGCAGTCAGTGGGATTTCTCATCCAGGATCTGTGTGAATCTAATCCCTGAGGGAATTAAGAACTGTTGAACTCCAGTTCTCCCTTCCAATGTAAATGTCAAGGATTACACCAATTGACTTGTTAAATTGTTAGCTTGCATGAGGAGCTGGCTCACAACCCAACCCTTCACAAAGAACAAAGGCAGCTGAGGAATGTTGAGATCAGGAGAAATAGTTTTCCCCAAAGAAGAAAGGTTAGTTATCCAATACCAAATGGTCTTCCCTGGAAACATACATACAAGTAACATTATACAGACCAGGTTGGTTGTATTTATCTATTTGGAAATATCCAGGTCAGAAATTTAAAAAAGAACAAGGGTGGATCTATAGGAGGGTTTGTGGCAATGATGTAATATTTTATACTTTGAAAAATAAAGGAATAATTTTTCAAATACAATGTGACTAAGACCCAGAGATAAAACCGTGGAAGCCCAGTTGAGCTCTTGGAGCCTACGTGAGTGCTTCCCACTCCAATCTCAGGGTGCATTTGCCATGGCCTAAATTATTACTTCTTCAGGAATTTAGAGACTTAAGAGAAAGAAGACAGGAAATTAGAACCTTGCAGCAAGATGATGTTTTATAGGGCAACACTTGTGTCCCCACTTTCTGTCTTAGCAGCATTCTGTGCTATTTCTCTCTGTTTGCCTTGCTTGTACCACAGACAGACTTTCAGAATGTAAAAGCAAAGCACCCAGAGAAAGCACTGTGGGCTCCATGATGACCCTTGTGCAAGGATGTCTAAAGCATTATTAAAAACAAAATGTAGAGCGATAATCCAGAATGATTTGTGTTGACATGGATTGTGGATGTATCATTTCCAAAGATTTAATTTCATTTCTAGATCCTTAAGTCCTAATTTCCCCATCGCATAGTAGAAGAGTGAATAACCTGAAGATATTGTACCAAAACTGTGTTCTTAGGAGAAACCATGATTCAGAATAGGAAGGAGAAAGATACAGAGATGGGCAGGGGGCAAAGAGACAGAAACAGAAAGATACACACAGAGAGATCTGACAACCTACAACTTGACTCCAATATAGCAACAGTGGGTGAGGAAAAACACCTGTAATGGTACATTTAACTCTTCTTTGGTAAGTTTAAAGATCTAAGGTTGTGATCTTTGCCCTGGCTTTAACAAGGAAAATAAACGTGAAAACATTTTGGATCTAGCCCTCTTCTGTTATAGCAATTTGCAAAATGTGGCTTCATTACAAGTCATTTTATATAATAAATGTACATAAAAGTTTAAGTAAAAAATTGTGCCAAATAATTTAATTAACAATTCAATTTAGTAATGCTAATTAAATTTTATCTTGTAGACTAATAAAACTGATTATCTCTAATGTATTACCTTTAAAAGTTGCAAAATGATGGAACCTAATTAATTGATTCAGAACAGCCCACTTTTAATCATATATTATTTTCTGTGCTATCCAATTGTCATTGTCAGAACAATCATTTACAATAAAAAACCATTTATAATGAATATTTCACTAAAATTAATATTTTAGCAAAGACTTATGTCCTTATTTTAGATTATTTTATTCACATGAATAAAATAAGCACTTGTATGACTTTAGCCCAAGTGTTCAGTCCTGGATATCCTGTGGCCATGGGTACATGAAGGCATCACTATTCATGCCTTCGATATTTTGCACACTCACTGAGGGAGGACAATATTTAGGATGCATTCTGAACTCAGCTCCAACAAAATTTGAACTTTGGCCTCACCCTTTACCGACTACAGAACTAGATATTATCTTGATCTCTTCATTAGAAAGAATGAATGATAACTGCATCATCATCGTAATATATAAAGAGAAATGTTCCACAGTTGATTATTCTGCTCAGTGTTAATAAGACATCCTGAGCAGCCTTTTTATCACAAAGCTTGATACTTCCTATTCTAGCTTAGTACATGACATCCTCTAGTTGATTCGGATACTGACCCATCTTCTACACCGTGTCTCCTCCTTTTCCAGTTGATCCGTTTTAGTCTTTTTAAGTATGCCTACATTTTGTAAAGATGGAAAAGATACATGCCTTCAAGTGCAGTAGTAAAAACAGAAAAGTAGAGTTGTGGTGCTTTGGGAAAGGCATATAATCTTTGTTATTCAGTCACCAGTAACAATTCAGAGTGGAGATATATTTCAGCAGTTAAGAGTATGTGCCACTCTTCCAAAGAACATGGATTCAGTTCATCAGATGATGCCTCACAACAGCATAAAATTCCAGCTACAGGGCATCCAATTCTCTATTCTAACCACCAAACATTACATCTAACACCATAGATGTAATGTTCATAAACACACACACACACAAATGTAAAAAGCCATGAATGATGCCTTCTCACACATGTACCAAGCTAGACAAATCCATAGAAAAGATTTCTTTACAAGAGCTCAGCTTCATATTACTCCTGGATAAAATCTAATACTCTAACTATAGGGAACAGTTTGCATTTAACTTCCCTTCTGATTACTCAAATATTATTTCACAGGCATTTAATTTTTCATATGGAGTTGACTACAATTCACTGAATAAAATTGTGCTAGAGGGTTGGGAATTACAAATCAAAACGTAATTGAACAGCAGGGATAGGCTGATTGTCATTGGCAAATACCTCTCCTGTAAAGCTTCAGTGGGGCTGCCTGGGGTCCCAGACTTTAACTAATGGTGGTCTGACTGCTTTGGAATAAATTAGTGTCCAATCATATTGAATGCTTCTTTTGATTAGACAAACAGGTACTATTAAATTAATTTTCTTATCTTAAAATGACCAGAACTATTTGTTATATATACCCTGTCAATCAATCCCTGAAGCAGTAACACTATATTGCAGGCAGAATGTTCTGCTTGGGGATTTGAGGCTGGACTGATAGGGTGGCCTATGAATGGATTTTGGTGACTTCTAAATATTCAGATTGCTTTTTCTGGTAATATAGGTTTAATCTTTAGATAGTTTGGGAATGCATTCATAGATCTATCCTTTACTGTACTTGTAGTTTTAATTCTGGCTTTCCTTGACTTCAACCTAAAGATAACAATTCTTGAGCTGGGGAGATAGCTAATTGATAAAGTGCTTGCCTTGCAAACAAGAAGATCTGAATTCAATACCCAGAACCACCATCCTTATCTCATATACAAACTGGACATGTGCCACGTGCTTTTTATCCCAGAACCATGAGATAGGCATCGACAGATTCCTGGAACACTCTGGCTATGGAGGTTACGTGAATCAATGAGTTTCAGGCTAGAGACAGTGAGTCCCTGTCTCAAAAATACAATGCAGCAGTCCTGAGAAAGACTACCTGAATTTGACCCATGCCACATAGGCACACACAAGTGCACTCACATTCACACACACATGCTCATGCAGGGGCATACATTCACACAGAACTAAATAAGTAAAGTTTAAGCTATGAAAAGATAAACCTTGCTCTATAAATATCTATGACTATTAAATGAAATGCATACTGGAAAAGTCTAGTAGATTAACACAAATTTTCTTTTGTTCCCTGAATATTTGGGTGCATAAGACTAAATAAGATAACTTCTACCTCTGTGGAATTCATATTTCATAAGGGAAACGGACATATAAAAAATTAAAATATTGGAAAGGTTTGTGATATTCTTACTCATCAAATGCACTGAATATAAAACTAAAGCTGCAGCATCATGCTCTTTAATGACACAGTATACAAGAGAGTCCTAGAGTGACAACTTCCAGATGGATGAGGTCAGTACAGTGGCTTCTCAGCAACTGTTGTCTCTCATCCTATGGTTATCTCTTATTCTCAAGCAGAAAGTGCTAGTATGACTCTGAGGTGGTAGAGAGAAAAAGAAAGGCAAGGTTTGCATTAACCAGGAAGCAGATTGCCCCTGAGAATGGCAACAGTCTACACTGACCTATAATCTTAGCTCATGGTCCTGGGACTGCATAATGCAAGTAGCTATCAGCTCACTAGGATAGACACCTCCACAGTATGCTTCTGAAGCCCGAGGACAATGGCCACAAGGTAACACTAAAGAGGAAACAAAGTGCAGATGGAGTTTGATTCTGGTGATGACTCACCTGGATTTTCCAAATATTGTTTTACCTCATGGTAGTATAGCTTTGTGTTTCATACAATATAATATTTTATCCAATACCAGTGCCCTTCCTTTCTGGCTTTTAAAAGGAGTTTTGAGATGAACTTCAATATCACTAATGTAAAAAGTTCATACTGGCATAATCACACTGGTCAGATCTACCATCAAACTTACTTAGACCCATCATGATACTTGGAACCCTTGTATTAACTGTTCATACTCCATAAAATGCCCTTAATAAACACAGTTCTCACTCAATGAAAAGCTAAAATACAAGTTTCTCACAGTTTCACTCTACAGTTCACAACTCAAATGTCATAATCTCGGAGACTGTTCTGGACAACCAGTCTTAGGGTAGCTTCATCTTTGTTCTTCCCTGCACTGTTTTTTTCATAGCATCCACCAGTATGTGATACAATCCCAATCACATGACTATTGCCACTCTTGTCATTAGAATGAGGGCCTTGTCGGGGCTGAGACTATGTCTCTATTTTTATCACCGTGTCTTCCAGGGAAAGGCTTTGCCTAAGCTCAAGGTGGTAAATTAAACTAAATCACATCTCACACTAGAACCAAAATACAGATATGAAAGTTGTAGGAAGCCAGACTGAACGGTTAGCAGAAGAAAGCAACTGTCATAGTGAACATTGTGATAATGTCTTACTATTAACAGTGGTAGTAATTTTATTTCCTCAACAGCTGGGTCATACAGATATCATCAGTATTTATTTATTATTATTTTATACATCTATAGATGATGAAATACAGGCACATTTGACTTATGAAATTTACACAGCTAGAAGGAGAAAATACATAGAGCATGATGGTACGTTTCCATATTCTAAAACAAGTCCAATCCTGGAAATAAGAAAGGCACATTAAATTAAATCAATTCTGAAAAGCAGGAGAAAAGTAACCTAGTGGCATCAACTCAGAGATAAGACAAAAATGAACATTTTGATCAAGGTCAGGTCACATAACAAAGAAGAAGCATAGGGTAACGTGCCCAAAGCACAGTAAATGTGGATAGGGAAAAAGTAAGAAAATTTTGAGTGCTTAAGAGCTCAATGTGGGAAATAATGGGGCTGGAGGTGACCCACAATGATAAATATACTTTCTCATGCTCCAAAAACTCATACCACAAATATCAAACATTCTGCCACATTAGGGCGTGACATTGGGGAAGATTTGGGTACAAACAATAGGTTTGCAATATGTCCCCTCAAACTGTGCTGAGGCATGGCCCACAACAAATGCTTATATTTTAACATAGTCAGAGAATATGTTCATAGGGAAAGATAAAGAACAGGAAAAGGAATTCAACAGGGCTTTTCTTCATCTTTCCACACAACTCAACTGAAGGGCAGAAATGAGAATTTGCCCTGTTCTGCTTTAAGAAAATGCTTTACCAATTCCACAGAGCATATCTAAATTGCATTTGGATTCTGCATGCCACTGCTACATGGTTATTTATGGTGTTTACGGAATACAACCACTGTTCTCTCCACATTTATAAATACAGCTTCTAAAAGGCATCTATTATGGCTTATGATCTATAATTGCAAACAAGACATAGCTAGCCGAGCATTTACCAACAATATAAAATTACTTAAAGTCCTCCTGGACTACACCTGGAGGGCTGATGGGACTTGTCATTCAACAAAAGTATCAAAATGTTAATTAGCCCCTGATTCCCAGGCTTTTCAATGAGAATGTCACTTTTACCTGGATCACTGCCTCATGCACCTGCCGCCTCTCCTAACACATAAAGGATAAATTTTAACAATATATTCATCAGTGATTTAAGGGTACTCCAGAGTTTGGGGATTAATTTTAATCAACATGAGAATCATGATAAGACTAGTAATTCCTTCTCATTTATATTTAAAAACATTTTATGAAATGTTTAATAATCAACGATAACATCAAATATAAAATAAAAACAAATCTATACATTTTTAAGTGTAGCTAGCTAAATAGATTAATCACTATTAATACAGCTGAAGACCGAACGTAAACCTGCCTGATTATATCTCTCTAGAATTAATCTGGTTTATAGTTTTATTATCCTATGTATTTTAGTAATAACTTCAGTTAAATAAAACTATAATTTATCTGTATGATGTTCTGTATTATTTGTTTAATTAGATATTTTGAGGATTAATTGATTGCAAGAGAAGATGCTGATGTTTAGTAAAAGGCCAAGATGCAAAACTGTGTTTATTATGGTGAATTAACACATATATTACACACGCATACACACATGTACACACACACATACGCACATGCACACACATACACACATGCACACACACGTGCACACATGCACACACATGCACTCATATACACAGATACATAGGCACATTCACACACACACACACACACACACACACACACACACACACACACACACACACTCCACAGCTATAATTCCACATATATTGTTCCCAAATGTCACTTGAGACAACGAATCATGATTAAACTTTCCTTCGTCTATGCCCATGCTTTGACCTTACTGGTTATTTGACTTTATAGAAAAGAAAGGGTGGATTACAATGCCAAGTTGTAAGAGGGCTTTAAACACAGCCTAACTGCCTTGTTTATCTTGGTCTCTAAACTGCTTTGTCACCTATTCTTCATGTAAGATTCCTCCAAAATGGACTAAGGTCTTGTTTTACATTGTATAATTTTACTTTTTTAGCCAGTTCACACAGTAACCAGTTTTCTGTGGCATTACCATATGGTTACTTTTAGCTGCCCCTCTTCCTGTTACCCTGTTCCCATTGCTTCCTATCTCTAAAATGGTTCCCTAGGGGTCATGTTGCATACATGCCCCAGTTTTACTCAGTATTGTTTTGATATTTACCCACTTTAAAATGAGTAAGACAAATATGTCCATTTACAGTGATATTTACAGCTTCTAACTCTTTCTTCATGGAAATTTAGCTCTCAGATGTTATATGAACAAAAAGCTTTGTCTAAGGCTGTTCAGTGTTTTTTCCACGTGTACAGAGTTTCTCGAGGATCTTACTAAAACAGAAGAGTTGGGTCCAAGAATATGTGGGAGGGACCTAGAATCAGCAAGTACTCCCTGAAACACATCTCATTTAGTGTACCAGCTGAAACCTTACACATTTTAATTTCTGTTGATCTAGATCTTGTCAATATTTTATATTTTCAAAAATTCTAATATTGGCCACCACATTGAGTGTGAATCTGAATCTCCATGTCATTTTTACCTAAATTTCCTATTGGGGCTGGAGAGATAGATCCATGGTGAAAAGCACTTGCTGCTCTTTCATAGGACTACAGTTCAGTTCTCAGGTTGTATGCTTGGCTGTCTTAGCTCTCTAAAGAACTCATTATGTTCTTGACCACACAAATGTGGTAACAGCTGCAGGACTTTGATGGTGGTTTTCTCTCTCAGTCACTAAGGTATGTAGTTCTATCACTATAAATTAATTTGTTTTCTAAGTGTTTTCCATTTGAGATGACTTGAATATTTTCTTCTCTGTTATTAAAGAACTGCACAGGGGCAATACCTACGATTCAGTTATTCTTTAATTTCTAGTAAAGAAGCAACAAGTCCATGACATTTTAAAAGACAATTCTGAGAGGCTGTACTGACTGAGAGAGCATTTGCTGACCTTGCAGAGTACCTGGGATTGGTTCTCAGTGCTCATGTGCAAGCTCACAACTGTATGTAACTCCAGTTCTAGAAGACAAAACAGTCTCTTCTGGACTCCTTAAGCATGAGGCATACATGTGGTATACAGACATACGTGTAAACAAACAAGCATACACATAAAATAAAAGTAAACTTTTAAAATATACTTTCAGAAATGTTACCAATATGTAATTAATAAATACTGATATGTAACTGATACTAAACTTTCACAACACTTTTTATGAAGGAAGTTAAATAAAACCAAGGAGCAGTTCATCTATTTCCAAGAATATTTTATAAAGATCAACATTTTATACTTATAAGGTATTAAACTCTTCTTCCATATACTTATGAATTCTGAGTTTTGAGTATGCACGTTCATGGGACTAAAACCTCAACATCACATTGAATTTTCAGATTAGCATGCTACAGAGCATAATACAATATGAATGCAAACATTATTTAAAATGCATTTCTTAGTAGAAGGGGAAATGGTGAGGGACCAGAAACAAAAGAGGAAGGTCCTATATTTACATTTACAGTTCTTTTCCTTAATTCTGTTTTGTCTGATCTACTCGTTTTTCTGTGTTTCCTTTGGTAAGGTATACCATTTTTCACTCTTTCACGTTATATCTTCATGTATTTTATTTAGAAGTGAACTTCTTACAGGTGACATATTACTATGCCTTGCATTTATAACCACTCACTAGGCATTGTGGTTTGCATATGCAATGGGCCTCCACAGGCTCATGTGTTTGAGAAGTGGATCCTCAGCAGCTGGTATTATTTGGGATATTAGAAAACCTTTAGATAGGGACCTTGCTGTCAGTATAGGCCTTTGGGGGTATGTCAATATAGTCATAGCCTAGCCTAATTCTGGCTATAGCTATCTGCCTCCTGATCTTCTGATATGTAAACAAGTCATCTCACAAACCTATCACCACAGAAAATGCTCATTGTTATGCCTTCTCTACCATAATGAGGTACATCTCCTTAGACTATGTGGCAGGATAAGTCTCCCTTCACTCTCTCTCACTGCTTCTTGTCAAGTTATTTGCTCATGTAAATGAGGAAAATAACTAACACAGTAAAACAGTTTATATGTTTTTATCTGTGGTATTGGGTTCATTTATATTTAGTGTTATAAGAGATATATCATAAATGGTTCTTGTCATTCTATTAAATTCTTTGTTTACTTTAAATATTTAGTCTTCCTGTCTTACTGTTCTTCTTTGTGGCTTACTGTATGAGTCAGGCTTAATTCTTTTTTTGTTTCTCTTTCGTGTACCTTTTACTAGTGATATTTAAGTTAATTGTGTTTTAATAATCAAAATTATGCTTATTCTATTTGGTTGTGAGACTGTCTTAAAAATCTTCTATAATGTTGTTCTGGTGGTGAGTTCTTTTAGGTTTTGTATATCATGAAATGTCTATTTTTTCTTCATCTTCAATGGATGGCTTTGCTGGGTATAATATCCTTTGATTATATTTATCTTCTTTCAGATTTTGGTATATGTCATTCTATTTCCTCCTTGTTTGTGATTTTCATGCTGATAAATCTACTGTCAATCACCAAGATGTATTGTTATTGCAACTTGGCACTTCAGCAAATCTAAGATTTTTTTCAGTTACCATATTTAACAGTTTGTCTATAACATGCCAGAGTAAGACTGGTCTGACCATGACTGTTTGAGGGTACTCTGAACCTCCTGTACAGCCATGTGTTTCCCAATACTAGAAAAGTTTGTAGCTAAAATTGTGTTTTGTTAACATTTGTCCATGCATTACAATTTCATGTACTGAGTTTACAGTATTGAGTTTGAATCCCGATTCTGCTTCTGCTCAACTATGGTCTTAAGTATCTAAATCTCATTATAGTGTAAGAGTAAATTTTAATTTACAAAGTGTTGAGATCAGGTTTCACAGGTAGACTGAAGGTTGAAACTACAGAGAGACCCAACAGAGAGCCTAGAAATAATGTGTTCAGTGCATGATGAGCTGTGACTTCCTTTACATATTTATCTCTTCTTTCAGCAAGCGAGAATGACAGATGCACAGTGAAAAACTGCCGAGAGCCTTCTAGGAGGAAAAGAGGAGAAGGTCTGTGGTGTCTCTTACTGTGGCACTAAGTTATGGCAATTATTTATCAACCATATGAGTATGCCCTCTCTCCAGAGTCACCACCTGTGATATATTAGAATGGTTCTGTTATCCACCTTTGGAGCTTTAGAACTTAAAGAATGAAAAGTTGATAGAACTTTTGAGGTAATAATTATGGTTTTATGGGTGTTCCAGTCCTTTTCAACTTTATAACATGGTTCTTCTAATTTTACAGATGAGAAAATGCAAGTCCCAGTCTCTGTGTGGAATCGCATCAAAACTGAATCAAATCTGTTTACTCCAGGTCTTCTCTGATAATCTCAGAAAGCAGCTCCTACCTCACAGGAGTGGTGGACCTTACCTGTGTACTTTACAATATTGTTTCTTAGTATCTTCAGGAGGAAAAGTCATGAGCACCTCACAATGGTTTGGGTTGAGTGTCTTGGTCTTGCTGAGTGGTAAGCTAAGGGGGGGGGAGGAGTGATACTGGGTGAGCATAAGCTCACAGGTATCTCTGAAACTCTTCATCACCATTATCAGGTTTTCTAGGTGTTTTGCGAATGTCCTAATAAACTCATAGTTTCAGCAAATTGTGTTCAAATTGAAAATTCTTTAAAGGATAATAATCCAGCCTACTTTGGGGGTGCTGACCTTCATAGAACATGATTATTTTATAAGGCACACATAACTTATGAAAATGCATTTTGAACCAACTCACAGCATGACTTTTTCATTAGTGTTCAGACTGTCTCCTCATATCAGGATGCTCATCTTATGAGATACTGGCGTGCTCTACTGAGCAGATGTTTGTGGGATTTTGGTTGTGTACCAGGGGAAAAAGTCTTGGAAAGCTAATGCTCACCCATCCATCAATCATTTGCTGAGAGGCCATTCTGGGCCAGGAACCAGAAGAAAAGATTCATGGGGAAAAAAAAAGCATGGTCTTTGTGGCTGATAGTCTATGGGCTGGCAGAGAAGAAATAGACAAATAATTAAAATAAAATAAATATTAACTTGGAGAGCATGGAATTACAGTAATTGTTTAAGCAAATTCCTTGGGTGAGCCCTGAAATGAGGCTATAAGTTTAGCAGGAGAATTAGAGGTAGTAAGATATCATATGTTCAAAAAAAGGGGGGGTGGAGGGTGTTATAAAATATAGAATAGCCAGAGAGCAGTGAATCACTTTATATAGGTGTAGTGCATAGCTTACATCCAATCATGTTTAATCCAGCTTAAATTCAATCATGTTTGCACATCGTGATATGAGCAGAGAGAAACTGCAGAAAGTTTCAATAGGTTCATCCTGTAAACTACTCCTCTGGTAACAGGTACACGGGATCACTACTGCTTATATATTTGATAAATTCACAGATTAGTGACTTGGTGATAACCATATTATGTCTCACAGAACTGTATTAATTCTCCCAGGCTGAATGATGGCTCCCGGAGTAATATTCTGGAACCTTCTAAAGGTCTTAGCAGGAAGTGACAGAAAAGAGAATGTGAATGTGCATTAATGGTTGGCCATGACAGCATCAGAGTTTAGCTAAAGTTTATACTATGCTTGATCTCACGAAAATATTCTAGATAAAAGAGAAACAAACCTATACTTTTTAGGTAGTCAGCTAAAACATGCATTTTCCCCCATTAAAATTTGGAGTAATAGAAGAAAGAACGAAAAACTGACTGAAGTATTGATTGCCTAAGATGTGAGGCCACAGGCTCTTTGTCGAACTTCTCCCTGGAATATCCTTAATTTGGGAGCCAGTGGCATTGAGTGACAGCTCAAAGGCATGGGGAAGCAGGAGAAGAGGAGTCCGACCAAAGCAAGCGTGAAAGGCAGCTATGGCTCTACAGCCTTTACTTTCAGCTAGAGAGTGGGTGAGTTTAATAGAAATTAAAACTCATCAAAAATAAAGTTAAATAGATATACACTTTATAGGGGTCAGAGGAAAGGCAAGAAGATGACCAGATTCACATGATCAGAAGAAGTATAGGACAAAAGTATATGTCAGCAACTTGAACACTGAACTTCCCAAATCTCTTTATAGGTATACCATGGTATGCATCAAGTTGATTAAGATAAAAGATATAATAGCACCTCATGGGTTTATTTAATTGTGTACAAAACTACAATCAGATGGTAGGAGAGACTATGGAAGTGGAGGAAGTAAGCCTACTTGTGATCAAAAGACGCCAATTTCCAACCCCTACTTGGCTGGTGGGGGCATCTCAATAAGCCCTGGCCTCCACACCCAAGGACACAAGATAATAATGCTTGATTGAAAATAATACAAGTTTATAAAAGGTGAGAGACATGAATTCCCCTATGACCTTAAGGCCTTTAATAAATAAGAGGTATTATTATAATGGTCATCACGATACTAGTTTGGAGCATGTCAGGGAAACTACACTGGCTGCCAATTAATCCTGTGAACATATTAGTTGTGCACTTGAGGAAAAGCTCTGAAGGGCAAATGAAGTCCCTACTCTCATGGAGCTCTTACTGACCCAGCATTCTCCCAGCTGGGGAAAGAAAACAGTCATGGGTTATTCACAAATTCAATGAAGTTTTGGCAAGGAAAAAGCATACATGCTATTGAGAATTCAGCTCAGTACTTCTAGGAGCCAGAAGGAGAGAGGGACACCAAAGGTATACCCCAGTGACATCCTAGTACTCAGTGCATCAAGATTGAATTAAAGAGAATCTGGGATTTAAAAAAAAAAAGGAGGCTTGAGGATCCAATACTACTGTGAAAAAGTACAGCAGAACCATGAATCACTGACTAGACATAAAGTCTAAAGTGAATGGCTAGATGAGGCACGTGTTTAGAAACAGCAAAGCTGGTGCGTGGTCTGCTTTGACATTACTAATACGGCTAGCAAATTGAGAATACCTTTAAAATGATTGGATGTACACAGTTACTCAAACTGAGAAGCAGTGTAAATGTTTCCTAGAAACTGAGCATTCCCTGAAGTGGACAGAGGGAGACGGGAGGAGTAAAGCCTTGTTGGAAACATAGCACATTCTGCATACTCACAGCATTCCTGTAAACCCAGACACATGTAGACCTGGCCTCTTGGCTGTAAATATTAATGGTGGTGTCGATGTACTCTCCCACATTATGTATAGCATTCAGGTTCAATCGGAATTAATATGACACAGGTATCAAATCTCCAGTGTTCTTGGAAAGTGAAATAAAAGGGTTAGGTCTGGGAAAGACTGGACTTTAAAATTCCACCTGTGTGTGTAGACACGCAGTACACAGATGTGTATACATGTGTGCCTATCGACACAATACATGTATGTGTACACATGCATGCACATTCACACACTAGCCGTGAGCATTTGCCTTACAAGTACTTTGTGAGTTTGGTTCTGGTGAAGAACTGGCAGTATATATGTAATGACAGAGTCTTTCAAAGCTATGGTACCTTTTACAAAAGATAAGTGCCAGGAGTCCTGGTTAGCTTTGTCTGGAGACTTTAAAGGAAAATGCACAATCTTGGCAAAGAGGAACTTATAGAGAGGGAGATATTTATAAGCTCACTGGCTCTGTATTGAAACATTGCCATGGTTGTTCCATTTAATTCACCAGAAGCATGTCTTCATTACACAGAACAAAATTGTAAGATAGTCTACAATATTCTGTCATCCATGGCATATATACCGTTGTTAAGGCAGGTAAAATAAACATGTTCAAATCTCGATAATGTACGCAGCATGGCCACAGTTGGGCACATGCTTCATTGTCTATCTGTTAAAGGAGTAATTTTTTTCCACTCATCATAGATAAAAATGTGCAGATGATATAAAATGGAGGTTGTGGCAGTCTTCTCTGTGATGAGAAGCAACTTCTAGATGTAACAAGCTGATTCACATAAACAGTTTATAAGAAACCTGGTGTGGTAACAAATACCTGTAATGCCAGTACTTGAGGAGACAAAAGAGGTCTAGGATTCAAAGCTAGCCTTAGCTACAAACTGAATTCAAGGTCAGCCTGGGCTACATGAAATTCCATCTCAAAAAAAAAAAAAGTCAAGAAACCATAATAAAACAAAACAAGAACAAAAATACACAAGCTTATAAATTTTGTGATCTAAACTTCAAATAACAAGCATAAAGTCAAAGGACAAACATCATCCACAGAAATTTGCTAGTGTGAAGCTATGGGTCTGCAAATACTTCGTATAAAAGCAAAGCAATAGATAAATGTCTATTATGTTTAAAACTTAGAAACAAAATCAGAAATTACCCTTCCAAGGTAAGGTGTTTGAAATATCTTTATCAGTAACAAAGGCCACTATCACACACACACACACACACACACACACACACACACACACACACACATATATATATATATTATATATACACACACTTGAACCATGGACATCACCAGCTATATTTAAAGTATATTAGTACTAGGTCATTGCATTGTGAAAATACTTATATACATATAATAAGCTGTTAGAATTAATAAATAGTATCAGGTCAGTTACCGACAATAGCTGCATCATGACATAAACAGAGTGCCTACAAGTTGTATCCACTGGACCACACACTGTGGGAAACAAACTGCTTATATAAAGGCCAGAAAACAGGAGTTTAAATATTTTGTTATATTTAAGAAATGAAGCACAAGGGCAGCTCTCAGTTTTGGTCCTCTGAAACACAGTTTGTGGTGCAGAACATAAATATGTTTTAAAGGAGAAAACGTATCTGAAAACTCATTGTGGACAGAGTGTATACAGAATTTGAAAACGTAATAGCTTAACTGAGCCTTCTAACAATTTTAGTAGCTGCATAGTACTGAATGCTTGCTTATAAGAATCAACCGTGAGCAGAGATAAGTAGGACAAAGCTATATTTTAGACACAGAACAAAGGTTCAGTTCACAAGAATAAAAAAGATACAAGCAAGTGCTGTCCAAAATTATTGAGATTATACAGATTATAAAATGGAATTGTTGGGAATTATTGATCTAGATGTTTATAAACATTTTTAAGGAAACAAGAATAGTAAAATACAGCAAACTTTCACAAATCAGATGCTCCTGAATGCAAGCTGTGAGATGGGAGGGGCATAGGAAAGACTCTCAAATGATCCAGCACTAAGAGAGAGCTGAGAAATAACACAAGGTTATTATTAAATTCACTGTTATAGTGAAATCCACTGGGGCATAAGAAACAATGATCTGGGCAAATGAGATCTCGGGTTTTATAAGGTGTGGAAGGTGCCACGTACTTTCCAAGACTCTGTATATAATCAAGACACTATGAAAAGGAAAAAAAATTACATCATCCTGAATGTATAGTACCTAGTTAGTCGCTTTTCAGATAATGTTGCTATAAACTCTCATCACATCAAATCTGAAGTACAGCTTATAGAACTCATATGACCTATCCTTTTCTTTCAGTTCCAATCTATTTACATGTTTTTTTCTGAGGAATGTAGCTCTGAATACTACAAGCAGGTAAATTCTCAAAAGTTTCAATAGCCCAGGACAGGACACAGCTTTAGAGTTAGTCTGACATTTTGATTCTGAAATACTGTCGGATAACATTGTCTATCCTATAGGGTTACCAATTGTAACCCTATAAACCCTATATTGTTTCCTTAAAATATACTCTTTACTAGGAAAGTTGCACTCAAGGACCCACAATATCATAGGTAGAACATCACCCAATCCTGAAAACATCCCTTAATACTACTACTGTTTGTCTTCAAGAACTACAAGAGAGACAAAGTGGGCAGACTGCTGTCACTCCACACTCTGGATGCTTCTCAGTTTTACAACCAATGCAGAGGCTTCTCCCTGTGTTTTCACAAGTCATGGTGATGATTTTGAACTCTGGGGTAGGGGTGGCTGGACATCACAGTAACTGGACTTGCTTTTCAGTTAAAGTCAACCAGAAAGTTTATAAGAGGAGGAGGAAGAGTTTGCTCAGAGAGGATAAAAAACTTTTCAAAACATAGAAAACCACACTGCATGCTCTTGTACACAGATGGCAAGAGGACTGAAGAATGCATAAGGGGCATAAGTGATTAGGTTGAGCCATTTGCTTAAAACTGCTAGTGATAGAGGCATGATCAGGAGGATTTAAAAGATCAGTCAAATAGACTGAACCACTGCTTATCCTTAGGGTAAAATGAGATGACAGGTTCTTACTTAACAGTATCCACAAAATGACCTATGCATTTACTAGACTCCTTAATAAAAAATACAAACTGGAGTAAAATTCTGAAGAAGTGACATTCTAAGTTTAGGGTGCTGTATAATGATGGTTTTGAAGTGGTATGAAGAAACAAAATGTAGGCAAAAGAAAGAATATTAGCATACTCCAAAACCTAAAACAGAGAAGGAATAAGGGATAAGAGATTGGCATTCAAAAGTGCAACTAAAAATTATATTCAACACTGAAAAAATGTCAGTGGCGTAATATAAATGTGAGCAGAAAACAGGATTGGGAGGGAAAGAGATGAACAGTGAATAGGTTAAAATATGCTAACCCTCCCCATCAGTCAGAGTAATTCAGATAAACAAGGGACAGACACACATATATCTGAGAGGAAAGTGGACAGGATAGCCAACAGCACACATTAGTAAAAATCTATGGGAGACTGGCTCTCACACAGTGCTGAAAATGAGAAAACCTCCCTAGACACTAATTTGCCATTATCTGACAAAGATGAATATAACCATAACCTGTTATGAAATAATGTCCCCCTTGGCATATATCCTGAAGAAACTCCCAGGATAATTGTACATGACGACTCATACAAGAAAACTGACTGTGGAATTGCCTAAAAATTTTTTAAAAAAATAGAAATAACCTATATGTTGACTGGCAGAAACTGAAAACAGCCACACTTGTCTTTTTCAAGTTTGATAATACACATAACACTTAAAATATATAATTAGAACTAGAGTTATTGATAGACATATATCTAAAAATAGTAGGGGTACATCTATATATAGATGAATCTTGATGTATACTAGGAGTGAAGATTAAATGACAAGATGATAACATATTTATTTCAAAGTGTTTAATGTATTTTTATGAGGCTCAAAAATCAGCAAAACTATGAGCTATTTGTCTACTATGTGTGTGTTTAAACAATATACACACATACACACATACACACACATACATACACACATGCTATAATATAGTTTTGAGTACATTTTTATAGTGTGTGTATGTGTGTATATGTGTGTATGTTTACATGCACATGTCATGGTTCACTTGTGAAAGTCAGAGGACAACTTTTGTAATCAGTTCTTTTGTCCTTCCATCATGTGGGTTCCTGGGCTTGAATTTAGGTTGTCAGGTTTAGTTGCAAGCAGCTTTACCTGCAGAACCATCTTACAATCAGAGTCTACATATACATGTACATATGTATGTATATACTTTGTATATGTATAGATTTTGTGTGTGTGTGTGTGTGTGTAATGGAATGAAGTAACAATTAAAAAAATAAAGACTTATGTACAAACAAATACCGAAACAGAGATAGATCAGTATTCTGACTATAAAATTATACACGGTGAGAAACATCTTTTTAACTGTTAATAGTTTATACATGTATATTCATTTCACATGCCTCAAAGTGTATTTTATTCATCGAAATGCCCATGTATATAGATAATATATTATAGTGTTAAAACAGTAGCGTCTTAAGACATATTTTATAAAGTTTAATAGTAATTCCAACTCACGTTGGCTAGTTTTATATCAACTTCACACAAGCTGAAGTCATCTGAGAGGAGGGAACCTCAATTTAGAAAAAAAAAATATTGCCAAAAGATCTGGCTGTAGGCAAGCCTATAAGGCATTTTCTTAATTAGTGATTGATGGAGGAATGCCCAGATGGTTGTGCTGGTACCATTCCTGGGCTGGTGGTCCTGGGTTCTATAAAAAAGCAGGCTGAGCAAGCCATGAGGAACAAGACAGAAAGCAGCCCCCTCCATAGCTTCTGCATCAGCACCTGTCTGCAGTCTAGGTTCCTACCCTGTGTGAGTTCCTGATGTCAGGGTTTTGTTTGTTTGTTTGTTTTTTTGTTTTTGTTTTTTTTTGTTTGTTTGGCGTGGTTTTTTTTTTTTTTTTTTTTTTTTTTTTTTTTTTTTGTGAACCATTATATACGACTGTAAGCAGAATAGGCCTTTTCCTCCCCAGGTTGCTTTGGTCATGGTATTTCAGCACAGTAATAGAAACCCTAAGAAACAAGTAAAACTGCACAAAATGTAACAATTAAATGACTACTTAGTTACAATAAGTTCACCTGTTAAAATATCAGCAACAATAACACTAATGAATAAAGAGTAAGTTATCAAGAAGAACAGGAGGGAAAAGACAATCGTCTCCTGTGATGACTTTTTTCATTGTCAACTTGACACAAATTAGATTGGTCTCTAGACATATTATATGGGGCATTTTCTTCAGTTAATTGAGGTGGGGAGATCCACCATGAAAGGGATGACATCAAGGCAGGGGCTGGGATCTGAGCTGAATGGAAAAGAAGTGTGAACTGAGCTCTTGTATGCATGCATTAATTCATTGCTCTCTACTCTTGATTATGGATAGAATGTGACTAGCTGTTTCAAATTTCTGCTGCCTTAACAGTCCACAGTGGTATACTGTATCCTATAATTATAAGTTGAATGAATCATTTCTTCCTTGCATTGCTCTTCTCAGGATACTTATCATAGCAGAAGAAACAGAGACACCATCACTATCATTAATATTTGGCAGATGTTTACTTCTAAGTGGAAAAATCTATATTATACTTCCTCCATTCAAGGTTCAGGTATCAGAAGATGGCACAGAAAGATTATAAGAACCAGAAGTAATGGACACATTCACTTTGCTGGATATGGCAGGGCCATTGTGTACATGAATTCAGTGGCCAGGACTGGTTTCCTAAGACTCGAGTCAGGTAAAAATCAGCCAAATTCTATCATGGATAGGAGAAAGAATCATGAAGCCGTGCCACTAGCTGAGGGCTTATTGGTAGTTTTTCCCCCACCCCCAGAATGTGATCCCAGAGAGACTACCAGTATTCTATAGATATTCCTATACCCGTGTCCATAAAGACAGCACTGGGTGGATTTCAGGGGGGTTGAAAAACAAAACACAAGAAGACAGAAAACGGTGGTAAACCTCGTGAGAAATTTGAGGGGATGGACCAGTATGGATTGACAGAACAAAACAAAATCAAATGATAAAATTTAAAGTATTGTAAAAAAAAAACAACTTTTAAATGTTTTCCTAAGAAATATTAATGTGCGTCATTTCTTTATTTAAATGGCTCTATTGAAGTATGTTTCTCATGATGAGATCACAGCTCTTAAGCACTAAGAACTAGTTATTTAGAATATATACAAAATCCTAGCCATTTCAGCATTACTTGTACTGAAACTATAAAACCTGAATATCTAACTAAATTATGGTTCGTTCAAATAGTCACCTTATTAAAAAATACTTAGTACTATTAAAATAAATGAATCTGTTGACTTGCAGAATATACGCAACAAAATTGTCTCCCTCTCTCTCTGTTTCTGTCTCTTTGTGTTTCTCTGTCTCTGTCTCTGTGTGTGTCTCTGTGTTATATACATATGTGTCTATAAGTGTACTCACCCACATTTGTATGTGTGGAAGGCCACATGTCACTGCTGGTATCTTCCTCTGTCAATGCCAAACATCATTGTCTGAGGTAGTTGTCTCCCTGAACCTAGAACCGACCTTTACAGCTCGGCTAGTGACAAGCAGACTGTAGGTTTCCTCCTTTCTCCACTTGTACTGTGCTAGGGTTACACTCATCGTCATCCCAGGAATATATTTGGGGATCCAAACATATTCCATCCCAGGCTTTCCACAAGAGTTAGGGAACAAAACATGGTTTTATGTGAGTGTGGTAATTTATTCTCTGAGTAATCTCTAGCTCCCAAACTGACACTTTTAATTTAAAAGCAGTTAAAAATTGGCAATTGCATATAGTAGTTATTTCATGTATAATCATATATCTCTATACACATACATATGTTTTTATTTCTCCTGCTAGAAAAAAAAATATATGTACAGAAATACACATATAAGCACAAATATACATACAAATACATTTAACATGTGTCTTAATCATAGTTCTATGCTTGGAAGAGACACAAGACCGAAGGCCAGTCTTATAAAATAAGCATTTGCTTGAGGGATTGCTTACTGTTCAGAGGTTTAGTTCATGACAGGAAGCATGGTGATTTGCAGGCAGACACTGGAGCAGTACTGAGGGCTCCCTTATGATCCATGAGCAGAGAGAGAAACCCTGGGCTTGGCAGGACCTTTGGAAACCTCAAATCCCACCTCTAGTGACACACTTCTTCCAACAAGTCCATACTTCTCAACCCTTCTAATCCCTTTTGAATAGTGCCACTCCCCCATGACTAATATTTGAACATGTGAGCCTATGGGATCCACTCTTATTCAAACTACAACACCGTGGCTGTTCCTTAGTAGGTAAAATGATACATTGTATTTTCCTCTGTGGTGGGTGTCTTATTTTCACTTGCTGATCATAAGTGTATTTTGTTTTAAGAAAAAAAATGGGGATATCTTCATAAATAAGTTTTATAGAAAAACTATAAAATACTTAAAATTTTATATAAAAATTAGCCATTCCTATAATCTTCCACTTAAATGCCATTGCATATGATAGTCATTATTTTCATTTATATGCATTTGTAATAAGGGTATACACTGTATATATAATAAATGTAACATATGTATACTTGCTAATTTTATTTTCTCTGCTACCTTATATTATAACTACCAAAAAACTGTAACTACACAGTATTCCACTATCTTTTTGCTTTATTTTACTTACATGTGCCCCATGCTAAACACCTAGCTACTTCCATTTGTACATTTTGACTAATTAAACAGCTCAGTGTATACTTTATATAAAAATATCTGATTGTAATTGAAAATATTCCCTAGGAAATTATCTTTATATTTGATCAACTCCAAAGTAAAAAAGATGTTTTAAATCTTGGTGCAATAATTGAATAATAATATCACTATTATAAGTATTATGGTGTTATTGTTTGTTAAAGCCTTACTAAGTAGTCCTGGCTGGCCTGGAGCTTACTACTCAGCCCAACCTGAACTTGAAATTATGGTGATCCTTCCACCTCAGCCTCTCAAGTGATAGAATTGTTGGCAAAAACCACCATGCCTAGCTAATAAAGGTATTTTCATTACAATTTTTATGACTACTTGCAAGCTAAATAATGCAAAGTTAACACAATAATGCCTCTGCCTCAGATAAAAATACCATTGTGCTTGATAGACCTAAACTCAACAGGTAATCATGAGTGGCCTAACAGCTCATTCAAGTTGTTTGTTAAGTGTGCACTTTACAGGAAGTATATGTTGATCTAGTCTTCAAACAGCAATATTCTGTTTCTTTTGGGGGTGGGTACATAAAGGACTGTGACCAGAACACGCCAGGGTTGCCTTTCTAACTACACACATGTTAAAGTGATTTAATTGGTCTCTAAGTAATTCAGTCTCAATTAAAATGTTAAGTTATTTGGGGGTGGGGTAGAGTTAAGACAATGTTTCTCAGACTGACCTCACACTCAGAGAGGTCCACCTGCTTCTGCCTCCTCCCAGTGTTAGGATTAAAGTCATATGCTATCACACACAGCATGAATTCTTAAATAATAACAAAAAGTGGTTTTTCTGTTGAGGTAGTTTGAATAAGAATGTCCCCCATGGGCTCATATACTTGACTATTTGGTCTTCAGTTGCTGTAACTGTTTGGGAATGATTAGGAGATATCTTATTGGAATTGGTGCCTCACTAGGGGCAGGCATTGAGTTTTAAAAAGGCTAGTGCAATCCCCACTACACTCACTCTTTCTCCCTCCCTCCGTCCCTCCCTCCCTTCCCCAACATATGACCTCTCAGTCATTCCTGCTACTATGCCTTTGCTTTCCCCTCCTCCCATCATGGACTCTAACACTAAAAACATAACCCCAATTAAACATTTCCTCATATAATGTGCCTTGGTCATGTGTTTTCTCACGGCAATAGAAAAATAACTACTACACAACTTGGTACTCGGAGTGGAAGAACTTGGTTATTGTTCAGTGTGAACACAGAACATCCAGGAGCTCATGCCTATTACAATTCCCCAATATCAGCAGTGGGAACCACTGATGGGCACTCTTATGCTACCTACTTGGACTATGGGGGCCAAGTTCTAATAATAGAAGAGCCACTCACTGTTTAGTGAGCACGTTCCATCCATCCATGAGATGAATTTCTTGGTTGTTTAAAGGTTATGTGACAATTTTGTTTTGTTTTCATTACAGTGATAAGCCTTTAAGAACACCAGATTCCTCAGGTAAAGACGCACTGTACTATCCTACAGCAATAAATTATTTCTAACCAATATCTAACTCACAAGAAATATTAAATTCTTAAGAAACAGTTCCTCAAGCTGGTAGCTCTAGACCCTTGGGGGCTGCTTGGACATAGTCTAAAGAAAATGGCCTTTTCATTTCCTGTTCACTGCAGGATTTTGACAGTTACTTTCGGATTGGATGATTTCAGGCAGACTTGGTTTCTTCTTTGTGCAGCCTGCTAGTTAGTTTGAACTCCCTGCATGGAAGCCATTGCCCAAAGGATAAAATAGTACAGGGAACATCTGGTACTCCAGATGATAGACACCTTATATCCTTGCCTACCTAGGGGGATGTGATATTAATCATGATATCTATTGAGAATAGATATTACCTGCACCAATATGATGGTACTCAGACCAAAAAGACATATTTAGAAGGTTTAAAATATATTTTCATAGTGGTCTGAGACCATGAGTGTAATTGTTGACAGCTGTCCCACCATCTACTGGGGTAGCAAATGTTTAACAACAGTGAAACTGGGGTAGTTTCTCACCTGAAAGGCCATTCCTTAATGTTGACTAATCTGGTTTCTGATAAAAAATGAACTTTTAATCTCTTTTTTAATCCTGTGAACTACTTAATCAATACCCGATAAACCCTGGTTTTGCCTAAATTTAACAAAATGGATTTCTTTTGTTCTTCAAAATGAATGTGATGAACTAGTCAACAAAGCACATGGAAAGACCCTGCTTCTTTGTGGTCACTCAAGTTGGAAATGGTAGAAATCAGAATCAAGCCATCCCTGCCTTGTTCCTCTGAGAGTCTGTGAACAGGAGTTATCTTTTTTCTTTCCCCTCCCCTCTCTGTGTTCTCTCTCTCTCTCTCTCTCTCTCTCTCTCTCTCTCTCTCTCTCTCTCTCACACACACACACACACACACACACACACACACACACAAGCACACAACATAGAGAAAGTGAGATATTATTTGGATTATTAGACAATGGATTATCAGACAATGTTCACATAGTCTGCAGCAGATGTAAAACTATTCATCTCCACCGGGCAGAGCAATCTCAAAGCTACTCAGATATCTTCCATCTAGATCCTGTCCCTGATAAAGTCATACAGAGGGAAATTTTTCTCCTTCTATGTCTACTGCTGTTGGCACTAGGAATTTGTGTCATCTCCTGTGCACTTAGGGAGGACTTTGAAGAAGGCAATGCTGTATTTCCACTTTAATGCAAATCTTTCATTACTCCTTTAGTTGTGAACATCAGTCATGCTTGAAGATCATTATTAAGTCAAGAAACAATCTTTACCTGTCTCTACTGAAGATCCCTTTTCTCTAACCTCCTCATTAGAGGACTAACCTCATAAATGCTTTATCATCTTCACCATTCATCCCTAAGTTCACCTCAGTAGTCATTAGGCCATGACTAAATATGATAAATTATGTTTTCAGTCCTTTCATGGAACTGCCTTCATGAGCTAGCTCTTTGGCAGACAGGCTTTCCCAGGAAGACATTCACTTTGGGGGTCTCTGATATAGTATTCCATACTATATGACTCTACTGTACATATAATCTATTGATCACATATTATGTACTAAGCAGACTATAGGAGCCTCTTGTGCTACATCTCACATATTTACAAAAGACTTTGAGGGAAGTCCTTATAAATTCACATCTCATTGATTAATAAAATGATTCTAACTGACAATTGATTTGGCTAAGACAATATAAATCAATGGAAATGAATCTATGATTAAGAAGTTAAAAGCAAAACAGTAAAACTCAGTTTAAGGGATATTTCCTCCAGACATTCAGGTCTGCTTATTTGACAAATAAATATACAAAAACACTAAAACCAGGCTACGATGCATGTGAAGGGAGTGACTGCCAGGGTGTTTTTATGACCTGGTTTCTTTCATTCCCCAGTATACCTAGCTGGGTTCATTCCTTTATGCCTGATCAGCTCATGGTAGGTCAAAACTGGCTCCCTTGCAGAACCCACACAGGTGCTAAATCTGAATGTATTGTGAAACCCCACTAGTCTCTAGTAGCCAAGTGAGGTAGGAAGCATTTTTAGGTCAAAGAGGGAAATTCTGCTCAGGAGTTTTTATCAGAGAAGTGTGACAATTTAGCACACCCATGGCCAGCATTGTCAAGCTAAATGGACAGCCTAATAGCTCCACTTACAAATGGAGCTCTCTGACTGACTGGACAGTCTGATTCCACCCAGGCAGAGTAATTGTCCTTTCACTCTTCTCCTCTATGGGAAGGTCCTGCTGCCAATAATGTTCAACCCACTGATTTGCATTTTTATCTGAATGAGGTCAGGGAGGCAGTAGGAGGAAGACCAAGGGAGGCTTCCTTCCCTGTAAAGCAGTTGAAACTGCCCCTGGAGTTACCACAGCTTCAGCTTTGCTGATTCCCAACCTAGAAACAAAAGCATCAGTAACCCTCTCATTTTATCTCAGGAGGAGAAGGGATCATTGCAGTATATGAGGGTCATCTATTAAACATATGCTTTATTCCAAAGACTCCTGTAAGTGCCTAAATAAATTTGAGACCTCAGAAAAGAAAAGGAGGGATTTTTAAATAAGAAATTTTCTGGTTGATTATATTGTTCAAACATTAGCTCTAAATTATTCTGTAGAAGACTGAAGAAGCTTGGGAAAGACAAGCATGAGTATGGCAGGTATCTTTGTCATTATTCTATTGCTATGCATTCTATTGCTATTGACCAAGGCAAGTATTTCAAAAGAAAGCATTTAATTGGGCATTTGTTTACAGCTTTAGATGGTTAGCTCATCATAATCGTGGTGGGGAAATGCTGACAGGTAAGCAAGCATGTTGCTGGAGAAGTAGCTGAGAGCTATATTCTGATCCACAGGCAGCTTGCAGAGACAAGCATTGGCCCTTGAGTGAGCATTTGAAACCTCAAAGTCCATGTCTAGTGACACATCTCCTTCAACAATGCCATGCCTTCTCCAACAAGATTGCATATCTTCCAACAAGACCACACTTCCTACTCCTTTTAATGTACTTTATCAGCTGGAGACGAAGAATGCAAATATATGAGCCCATGGGGCCATTTTCTTTTTTCTTTCTTTTTTCTTTTCTTTTCTTTCTTTCTTTTTTTTTTCCTGAAAGCATATTTAGTATCTTTACTTGGGCTTCCATGTCTGTCACGGTTCTTAAATAATCTTCTTGAGGTTATGGCCAATCCAACATTTTGACCAATAGTCTATTAATTCATTTTCACAAACACATTTCAAATTATACTGCTTATCGTTAACTGTGATGGCTGTTGTTAACCACTCTTTGAATACATTATGTGGATTTGTTTCTTCTGATATTAACTGGGAAGGTTTGTTTCTAAGGCTGGTAATGGATGGACTCCAGCACAACTGTTAAACAATGCTTTGTAGAAGTTTACATTTAGCCTTCTAAATGGAACAGTCTACCGAGAAAATTAAGTTTGTCTTGATTGCTGCCTACTCACTTGGAAGCCAAATTTCAGAAATTTATACTTTCCCCTCTAAAAGTCTGGAGACTTTTTGAAGACAACAGCATCTACTCCACAGTAACTCCAGCTCCTAGTATAATTCAGTATCTGCTGTGTGGGAAGTAAAAACAATTAGTTGATCAGTAGTAATTAGTTTCAATGACCAATTCAAACCCACCTAGCACATTCTAAACAGAAAATGACTTTGCCATACTGTTGTGAGCAGCTTTAGATATGACATGGAAGACTTTGGTATGGTTTGAACACATTGTGAGGAGTTGATTCGTTCGAACCACCATAGCAAGGAATTGGGCTCAAGAGAGGACCATTGGACCTGGCATACAAGGACAGGTTGAATGCCTTGGAATGCTTACTGCAGAAATGATGTGACTGTGTAGACTGGCAATGCTAAAAACATTGAAGAAACATAAATGCCACCATTTGTACATCAAAGTCAATGTTCACAATATCACTATATTAATGTAAGTTATTGATTACTAATTGGCAGAAATGATATTCTTTGTAAAACATCTACTCTGTTTGGAGAATGTACTTTTTATGTAGCCCATAAAAACAGCAGACAGGAATTGAATGCCTCTGAATCCCACAGTAATTCACCTTTCACTGAGGTCTCTTTGCATCTTTCCTATAATAAAGGGATTGTCTCTGCTCTCTACAAACTGATAATTCTTATTAATAATGGATGGATGGCCTACATGAGTAGTCTTGAGATCACTCACCTAGAGGTGGTGCTATTGCTTGGTTTTTGCAACAGGCATTTATGCCACATGACCTTTTGTTTAAGGCAAGTGGAAATGGTTTTACATGTCTGGGAGTAAGAAGCTTCCTGGAGAAATGACTAAATTTATATGAAAAAGTGCTTAACTGAAGAGGAACTATTATGCATTTACCAGACAGGCATGATTCACTGCACTGTCACTGTGCAGTCTCACTTAAATCATTTCAAAGTTTTTGATAGTTGATGAGACGGTGTATAGAGGGTAGAGACTCTTCTGATGTGTGCTGGATGGAGTTGGGTACTACACTATGTAGTAACTTCTATACAGCACAGACATGAAGTGGAAATTCCTAGTTTCTTTGGAGACTCAGTTGTGTCATATGATGTTTTTCTGGAAACTGTCTTATGAGAGGATGTTTTTGCTGAAGCAGACATGTGGGGGATGTTTTGCTGAGAAGAGACACATGGTGTTTTTCTGAAAGCAGACTGTAAAAAAGGAGACATGATATTTTACTAAAGCGGATACTTGAGAGGACATGTGATGTTTGAAAGGTTATAAATGTAACCCAATAGATGGTGGACTATGCTTTGTAGTATTGGTTCACCTTGCCCTTCTTTGATGGTCATCATTGGGCTTTGTTGATGTTGGTCTTAGCTGATCACACTTTATGGTTTTGTTTGCCTTGCCACTCTTTGCTGATCATCATTTTTCATGACTTCATAGAAAAAAAAAAGTCACCAAAGAATTTCTGATGTTGTTCTGGTAGCTTCTTATCACTTTCACAAACTTCTGCAAACTTGGGCTGATGGGCAGAGCCTCACAGTTTCTTCTGAATTGAACTGCCATTGCTGATTCGTAAATGGTGTTGACAAGTGGATCAAGCTACCACTGCTGATTTGTGTTATCTAAACTGCTAATATCCTGACAATGAAAATTGGATTCACTACAAAAACCTTTTTCTAAACATGTCTCCATCCTCCTTTGCCATATTAACCTTTTTTTTTACTACCTCTGGTGAGTGGTGGGATAAAAGAGGTGTTAAATCATTTAAGTACACTATTAAAGTAGGTTTTAAAAGTATATAGACCTATAGAAATTAGGCCTTAGTATCTTATGTCTTGTCATCTTTGAGATTTCTTATTGAACTTTGTATAGTTACATGTTACATGATAAACATTTGGAAAACGACAGGATGCCCATCCATGGTGGCTGAGTATCTATCATACCAGTTGAAGTGAACATAACCTCTCACCTAATAATATCAGTGCCAATGCAGTATCATAGCATAGTACATTACTTACAGTTTGAGTGATTTTGACACAACCATACTGATAGAATGGCCAGTGAGTACAAGGGAGCAAGCAATGTAATCTTACCATGGTAAGATGCTTGCCTTGCAAACATGAGAAAGTGAGTTCAATCCCCTAAAGTCACACTAACAACAAAATGCAGAAAGCAATAAGACATATTTATAACCCAGTGCTAGGGAAGTGGGTTTGTTATGTATGTGATATGACAAATAGGACAACAAACAAATATATCAGCAGCTTGTGACTTTACTAAACTATAGTGTTAGTGTAATTACTCTAAGGAAATTAAGTTTGCTATAAGCTGAAGGGTGTCATATGCTGTCAACAATCTCAGACACTTTTTATTGTATTATGTGGAAAACTTCATCTTTAGGATCTTGGTTTCTGTGAACATATTCTATAATGTCACTATAATGGGAAGAACATCTAATAAAATATTCATCTAGCACATTCCTTTCTTTCTTTTTCTTCATTTGTCTCTCAAATAATACATCCCAACTACAGTCTCCTCTCTATTTTCTCATCCTTGTTCCCACATTCCTTTCCCTGGGATCCACTGCTCTTCTGTAGAAGAAGCTAAGGTGGGAGGAGTAAGGAGAGGAAGAGGAAAAGGAGGAGCTAAAGAGAGCAGAGATGTAGGAGAATGAAGAGTGATGCAGGTATGGAGAGCAATCCCGGGTAACAACTTATATTTAGTTTAGCTAACTGGGAAACACCTCTAATTGTATGGGCATATTGTTATTGAACATTACCAAACATATAAAGCCTTTGATTAACATTTAAGCATTAGAGTTTCATTTCCTATCTGCTCTGTGTAGATGGCAGGGTAGTCTGGGAGCAGCCCAGCCTTGCGGAGACAGCATGAAGATTGGCAGAGCCATCTCCCACACTGGCATTTTGTGGGTGGCAAGGACAGTGTCTCTGGCTGCCTGAGCTGGAGGTCTGAGCCAACAGCATATAAATACGCCACAGGCCTAGACTAGTCGGGAACATGGAAGCTAATTAAGAAAAGCCAGATTGAATGCTGCCGATTTAAATATCTACTGCAACACTCTTCCACTTCCCTTCAGAAAAGAGCAGGCCTCCCAGGGATATCAACCGAATATGACATAACAAGTTGCAATGTGAGTAGACACAAACCTCATATCAAGGCTGGATGAGGCAACCCAATAGGGGGAAAAGGTCTTCAGAGCAGGCAAAAGAGTCAGAGACATTCCCATTGTCCAACAAAAACCCCAAGATGAACAACCACAGCATGTAAGCAGAAGGCCTAGTACAGACCCACACAGGCTTCATAGTTACCAATTGAGTCTCTGTGATCCCCTAAGAGCCTTGCTTATTTGACTCTGTGGTCCATGTTTTCCTGGTGTCCATGACCAGTCTTGCTCCTACTATATCCTTCCTTCCCATCTTCTGTGGGGTATCCTGAACTCTGTCTAATGTTTGGCTGTGAGTCTCTGTGTCTGCTCCTATCAGATGCTGGATGAAGCTTCTCTGATGAGAGTATAGCATAATATTAGAAATAATTTCATTGGGGCTTTGTTTGTTTGTTGTTTTGTTTCATTAGTGGTGTCTGGTTCTTCCCTTTGTTTGAGCCATTCCAACTTTCAGATCCTAGTCATCCAGGCAATATTGAACATGGGCTCCCTCTTGTGGCTTTGGCCTCAATTTGGAGCAGTAGTTAGTTGGCCACACCCACAAGCTTTGAGCTCCCATTGCCCTAGCACATCTTGCAGGCAGAACAAGATATAGATGGAAGATTTTGTGGTATCCCAGTTCCAGTACTGGAAGCCCAGCCTGGTTACAGAAGACGGATGGTTCAGGCGCTATACCCTTCATTACTAGGAGCCCTTTCTAAGGTCACCCTCATAGAGTCCAGAAAGTTTCCCTGGACTAAGTTTTCAGATTGTCCCCTAAATGCCCATTTATTTCAGCCATTTCTCCTCATATGCACTCCTTTATGCTTCCCACCCCCAAATGATCCTTCCTGTTTCCAACCCCACTCACTCCCCAGTCCATGATAGGTATTCACTTATACATGGATATTCACTATTTAAAAAAGGATAACTTTGCTAGAATCCATAGATCCAAAGAAGTTGGATAAAGAGGAACTGTCTAGCAGGAATGCATGGATCTCCCTGGGAAGTACACAGTCCCTTCTTAAGTGAGGTGTGACTATATCTCTGTTACTTGTGTTCCATTATCTTAACAATCCAGCTTTTTCAGTGATACAAAAATAACAGGCACTTGTGTTTTTAGAAGTTGGGTCAATTTCTACTGTGGGTATTTATGACTAGTCTTGACACAGTTTTCTTTTCTCTATCTTACAGTGACAGAACAACCCCTTAGAGGATGTGCTTCTTCAGCACTAGGAAGCCATCAACTCAAAATCCTTGCTTGGATGCACCCAGCATGCTGTGCACTTATCAAGTCACGTGATGAGTTTTGCCAAAGGTGTCTATGTAGACATTGTGAGTCGTGTGATTGAACATATACATGAAAAATCTTCTAATCACAGTGAGAAGGAAGCAGAGAGTGAGGGACAACAGTACAAATTACCACCGGAATATTCCGAATGAAAACACAAGGACCATAATTAAAATTTTCCCAGCAGGATGCAACCTCAAACGTCAATGCTTCCAATTAAAATGACATTGAGATATGGCTCTGTCATGTCTCCACATAATTAAAGAAATAGATAAAATAAATGAAAGCATTTTCACTGAAGTTATCTTATGACAAATGTTAATATGATGCAAAGTAAAAAAAATAAGGCACTAAAATAGATTTTGCTTTTTGTTTTTTGCTACTGGAAGAAAAAAAAAGAATAAAAGAACATGGAGATCCACTCCAAAGATAAATATAACATTGAAAGGGTCCCCACCAACCGAGACTCTGGGATGCCCTCCAGCCTGAGATGCATAGAGCTTAAGATAGAAACACAGCCACAGCTTTGTCAAATAAGTACTAAAACCAGAGAGAAAAGGAAAGAGAGAAAGAATCAAGGCTAGTGCTAACTTATACCAGCTAAAGTTAAGACATCTGTGTGTTAATTAGTGATTACTGTGAAGTAGACTCTGCAGTTACTCTGCAGGAGATGACAGTCCAGGTGATGCTTTACTGAAATAAGGAATTAGAAAGACAGCTATCTAATTAAGACTGGGGTTTTGCAGAAGACAGACATTGCTCATGTGCACCACAAAGGCATTTAAAGCAGTGTGTTCTTAAAGGTGGTTTGGTTATGGTAGAGGGGTTTTTAAGATCTTGAACTCTCAGCCTCTTCAGTGACTTTGTTGGTGACCTTGCATACATAAATAAATTTTTATTGGCCACCTTGTCAAACTACTTTGCTTTCTTGTGTATTAGGGATTAAGTTTCCAACATAAATCTGAGTGTGGTGGGTACTGCCCATGATCCCAAGATGAGGGAGAAGGAGGCTGAGATGAGAGGAACTGGAGATTGAGGCCTGTCTGCAGTACATAATGAAATTCTACTTCTTAGAGAAAAAAAAAAAAAAAAAAAAAAAAAAAAAAAAAAAAAAAAAAAAAAAAAAACCTTTGAACACATGGACTGTAAAGAGAAAGAACATGCAAATCAGAGAGCATACAATGTACCCCTCTGTACAAGGACAAAGATGCTACTGTAGGTCCACTCTACTTTAATAAACACCAACCAATGCCTGCTGTGTACTGGGCAGGCCCCTCAGCCTAAAGGATTCAGCAAATAAACTGCAAGGCCCCATTCTCTTGATATTTATCTCCCAGAAAGTATCATAAAAAGAATAACACCCACCAGTGTTGAGTGAGATGAAGGTAATTAGAAAAAGAGCAGCCAGCATCAACTGTAGGAGATCTACTAGACTAGAGTTAAGGGTGACCTGTCTGCACAGAGAACAGATGCGGGACAAAGACACACACTAACTTCAGGTAGAATTGCAGCAACAGCGCTTTACAGATGGATTCAATGAGAAGAATTAACAGGAGATAAGGCAATTTAAGGAACATACAGATAAAGATAAACAATGAGCAGGCAAAAGACAAGACCATTGAGCTACATTGGCCTTTTCAATAGTGTCTCTTAATTTGTGATGAGACACACCTTTGTGGAGGAGAATTATCTTAGAAATAGCACAAAGAAAATAACATTATGAAGGCAATAATACATTTTCCTTTCAGTATTCCACTCATTGTAAAGCAGAATACCCATTCCAAATATATCAACAAAAGCCAAGAAGATGACTCAGTGGGTAGAGACTGCCTGACAAGCATGATGACCTAAGTTCTATACATGGACCTACATAGTGGGAGGAGAAAACTGACTCCTATAAGTTATTCTCTGACAAACACCATGTATGCATATGATAATACACATGTGCACATACATGTGTATACACAGAATAAGTTAAAAAAAGAAAAAGAAGAAAAAAGGAAGGATGAATGAAAGGAAAGAAGGAAGGAAGGAAGGAAGGAAGGAAGGAAGGAAGCAAGGAAGGAAGGAAGGAAAAAAGGAGAGAGATCAACTACTAAGGCCACACATAGTGTTGTAGCTGAGAAGCTGAAATTGGGTCCCAAAACTCATACTGAAAAATTCACAACCTCCTATAACTCATATCTTCACGGGATTCTGAAGGTATTTGCTGAAGTACCTGGTCTCTGCAGGTACTAATATTCATGCTTCTACACACACACACACACACACACACACACACTTAAAGAAATAAGTTAATTATTGTATTTTTAAAAAAAATTGAATAAACAAACAATATCCTCTGAAGCATAAGATTTTTAGAGCACAGATAATAGGGTGCTGTGGAAAAGTAGTGAGAGGGCCACCCAATGCCCTGCTTTGATTACAGTAGTCAACTGTGCCCAACATGAACCCCACTATGACCTCCTAAAGCATTTATCTGCCAAATACCTTATCAGCTGCATGCAAATGATCTTGCTCACAGTATCTAGACCATGCTCAGACCTGACAGATTGACAGACTGCCAATAACATTTGCCAGAAGGAATAACAAGCTGGCTAAAGTGACAGTTATACTCTAATCTGGGGAAAGACTGAGAAGCTCCCTCTCTTCCCTACAATGGAAACAAGAACTTCGAAAATCTAGTCTTCATATGTGGAATTAGGGTCACATGCCAAACACTTCTTACACTTCCTGTTAAAGTCTCAACAAGCATCTTCTGGATGACGCAGCAGGCAGGTATTTACAGGTGGACCGACACTTACCTTAGCCAGTTTGTCACTCTGACTGTCCTAGAGATGCACACAGAACAAAATGAAGAAGGGTGTTTTGTTGTTTTTGATTTGTTTTGTATGGTTGGTTTTGTTTTTGCAGATAATATGTAAAAAATACATGGGTACAGTATGTGTGTGTGTGTGTGTGTGTGTACAAGTTGTTGGCATGGACGCTCAGATACTTTCTGAGAGAATGAGCAAACTAATAAAAACACAAGACTTCTCGCCCTCATGAGCCTCTGTAGCCTTCTGCCTAGAATGCTGTTCCCCACCTCCCAAGAGTTTGGCATGGCCAAGACTCTATCTATTTCAAAGGCTGCCAGTCACACTTCTCATGCTTTTCCAGGAAGGGAACACTTCTCTAGGCTTGTGTGTGTTTCTTTCTCAGGGGATGAAGTTTTCTTTCTTGACATTTCAGTTACCTTCTCCCTGAATTTCTCTCTTCCTGTTATAGACACAGCTCAAGGTTGAGATTGAGTCAGATCCATCTTTAGGTCACCTTTCTTTAAATATGAGTTTTACATAATGTATGTAAATGTATCCAGTAGCTGGCAACCATACAGATGATTCAAATGGAAGGGGGATAAAGGAAAGAAGAAAAAAGAAATAAGGGAAGGAGGCAGAGTGGGGAGAGAGGATAAAGGAAAGGAGGAAAGAAAGAGGGAAGATAGGAGGGAAGAATCAAGCAGAACTGAGGACAGAGGAAGGAGGGATGAAGACAGAGGGAAGAAGGGGGAGGATAGATATATGGGAGACGGGTATAGACATATCATATAATAACGAATAATAATATTCATTATCTCAGCAGATACCTGCAGCAGCTGTTTCCCACTTGATTTCGGGAAAAGGAGTTTTACTTTGGTAGATATTTCTTTCATTCTTTCTTTCTCTTTTTTCTACTTCCTCGATTTTAAATCAACCCATCTAATCTGAAATACCACACTGATCCTTCTCCGGCTCTCCAGATAATTAGATAACAAGATGTGTATCAAGCCCAGAAAGGTTTGGTTTTCTAAGAGGACACACTCTCAATAGTTAACTGCAAGCCCTGACAGTGGGTAAAGGCCAGGGAGTGATTTATGACCCAATAACAACTGAAAGAGTAATGTGCTTAGTGGCATGAGCTAAAATAATGTTGTAATGCTCTAAATCTTTAAAGTTCAACAATTTAGGTTAAGGGAGCGTGAGCTATAGTTGATAAGCAGGCGGCATCTCAGGTGTCTGGAAGCAAAATCACACTAATGATGAACTAAGATCTGGCCAGGAGGCTTGCTCTTCAATAGAAGGAGTGAGCTGAATTTTTCTAGAGATTGGAGACAGTCTCCACATAGTGAGCCACAGCTGGGAGACAAGTTTTAAAGAGAAAAAAAGACCTGGCATCGAACCTACATTTTGCTTCTGAGAGCTTAAACAGCTTAAAGGCCATTAGAAAAAAGAAAAAAAAAACCTATCAGTTGTTTTCAACACTAATTTTAAAGTCACTCCTGAAAATGAACTCAGGTGAGCCCTGCTGGCTTCCTGAACAGGCAAAAATAAATGTCATCAAGCTAGCTTCACTTGTACTTAACCAGGTATAAAGGGAAACCTTAATATTTTTAGGCTTCACCTAAGGCTTCATGTACACAATTTCAAGTCTAAGTCTACCAGGGTGTCACAGGTATATACCAGAGTGTTTCACTTGTACATGCATGTCTGTTCAGAGAATTGGAAATGAGCAATCTATAACAGAGCATGGTTTACTCTTTAGGATATGCCTCTTTTTTCTGAGAAAGGATCTCACCAAATAGCTCTGTTAGCCTGGGACACATTATGTAGCCCACAATGACCTCAGACTCTGGCAACCCTCCTGCCTCAATTTTCCAAGTACTGCATACCACCATAGGGGGTTTATTCTTGCCTCTGTATAGTTGCTGACCTTGGACAAATCTTAACTTCGCAAGCCTCAATCTCTTCATTTCTATAAAGAGAACATATGTCCTCTTCATTGCAGAAAGGCTGACATTAGTGAATGTAGTAAGAAATATGCTTGTCATGGCAACAAAATAATAAACATTAGTTGTTACAATTATGTTGCTAAATCATATAATGACCATTCCCAGTTTCATGGATTTGTTTTTTTCCCAAATGGAAGGGAAACAGCATGGTGCTAGCATTTAGTAGCTGGGAGTGGGAGCTCTTTATATCAAAAATATCCAATGATGGACCAGGAAGGAACAGAAGCTGGCTTTTTATTAAAGCATGTTCTAATGGTCAAGAGTGCAAAGGTGGACAACCTGATCAGTTTGTATCAGGCTGTTTTATTCTCATCACACAAACTACTTTCCTTCAACCTTGTGAATTCACTTCCAAGCCTATAATCTTTTCTCAAATACAAAGAAAGTCATCACTGAAAGGGGGACATAAAAATGAATGAAACATGATGTGAGCCATGCAGGGGGCCATTTTTTCTGCTCTGTTTTTGACCAAAAGGATTGACAGACCATTGCAAATGTCAAATCAGGAAACGCAAGAAGAATTTCTTTGAAGCCTTTGTAGCATTATTAAATAGCCATGCTCTGGCTTTAGGTGGCTTAGGCACAATCCCTGTCAAATATGATGGTGGAGAGAGTGAATGGGAATTAAAACTATAAACAAGTATAAAAGACCATGCCACACATTTTATATGCACAGAGCTCCTCAATTTGCACAAGACCATAATGAAGGCATTATGATTTTTAAGAGTATATAAAGGAGATAGCTGATGTTCACAGAGTTTAAACAAAATGTGCAGAAACTGAACCATAGAGTCAGAGTTTCCAGCTGCTGCATTGTACATCCTGAGAAGCAATGCCTTTCCTTCACTGTTCCATCATAAGCCTGGGATCCAGGTTAGGTCCAAGCCTGAGAAGGTTGTGTTGAGGCATGACTACCATATCCATGAACTTCAAGAGCTACTATTGCAGAGAAGACTACCATGCCATATGGTACTCTCTTTTCTTGAAGATGCACTGAATACTAGTGAAAATTTAGAAGGAGCATTTCGACTACTGTAAAACTTTGAGAAAATGGCCCAGAATGAGTGACATGAAGGAAAAGGCAGAAGCAAGACAAGGATCAACAGAAAAAGACAAAAGCCTGAAAAGAAATAACTGGGAATATAAGTATGTGAGCTGGAATGTAAAATATAAGAGAAGAGTGGGCACGAGATGAAACTGGGTAAGTGGAAGAGCCAGAAGTTATGATAAGGGTGTTAGACTCAGTTCAGTAAGCACAGAGATTTTAATTAGAAAAGGGGGTGATTCTATATGGACTTCAGGTATGTTGCTAAGCAACTGGGTGGGTCCTTGTAAGACTGCTTTGTACATACTTGGTGACATTTCTCTTGTTGCCCCATGTTCTTCAATCCACACACACTAAATAGAAATAAAGTATCTGCCTCATCAAAAAGTGGTATGAATTAAATAAATTTATGTAGAAAAATACATATACAAATACCTCATAGAGTAATCTCTTAATGTCTGTGAGATATCAATTCTTTTATCTTGATCAAGATGGGAAACTCTACTCAAGTTTGAATCTTAATTAAACACTTCAGAGAAAGAAACTTAAAGAGGACTACATTGGTGGTAACATATGTGTTAAGCATATCCCAATCAAATGTGGGGAATGTTCTAGAAAGAGGGATATACATAATCTCTTTCTAAACATGTAATACTGCTTCTGGTGATTCAAGACACTGTATCCCTTACCCTTACTCTCACAGAACCCCTGCTTATCTGAACTGATAGCGTTTTGTGCCTTGTCACTCTTGCTTCCTCTGTCCACACATTTCCTTGAACATTGATGAACTATTTATCAGATTACTTGCCCTCCCCAAGCCTGGCAAATGTGTGGCACACAGAGAGTATTTGGTTCCAGTTGATTGAATGTGCTTAATTAATTGTAGGAAAAGGAAAAATGGAAAGAAGCCCAGATGCGGATTTGGATCATATGAAACAAAGAAGATTGCAGAGACCCAAAGAGCATAAATATAAATAATATTGATGTGTCTGGAGAGATGGCTTAAGAGCACTTCTTGCTCTTGCTAAGGAACTGGTTCAGCTCCCAGGACCTATATGGTGGTTCGTAATTATCTTACCCTCAGTTCCAGGAGATCTAATGCCCTTTTCTTCGATATTACAGATACAAAGCACAGATGTATACATGTATAGACCAGCTGACACAACATTCATTCACACAAAATAAAATAAAATATTTTTAAAATAGACTATTTACTTATCTCACAGTTACAGATTTCTGGAGTTAAAAGAAACTCAGAAAGACAGTTTCCACTGAGGACATAGATCTTTCCATGTGGGTGGAGGCTAAGCACTGGGTGGGAATTTTGTGCAACACCCTCCCATAGAGATGGCAACCTACTCATTTTCAGCTTTTCAGCTCCACTTAAGAAAGCCCCAGTATTGTGTATTATTTGGCCCTCTAGTCAACCTGCTGATATGCCATGTCATTCCTAAAATAAAAGCTCACATTATAGTTGGAAAGCACTCAAGCTCACGGAGTTGTACAGACATTTTTATCAATAATTTCACTGAATTATGCATTTCTAGTAGGAAAAATTTCCATGAAATTCAGGCAGTGTCCTGGAAATGTCCATACTTTTTGCTTATGGATGAATGGAATGAAGCCAGCCCAGGATTTTCCAGCAGGAAGCTACTATAAAGGTGGACCAATCCAGATCCAACTTACTCTTCATGCTCTTATAACTGGCTTCATTCCATTCACTTATAGAAAGATGTGCAATATTCTAGGTTAAATGAAAATAAATGTTTGGTTCTGCAATAGTAAGATTCTTAAAAATACATTTTCTCCTAAATAAAAGTCTAACGGAGGGGCTCTGAAGATAATTTAGGCAGAAAGCAATTGCCTGACAAGAATGAAGACCTGAGTATGAACCTCAGAATCTATGCAAAACCCAGATATGGTAGCATGCACCTGTAATCTCAGTGCGGGGAAATAGAGACTGGCAGATCCCTAGTTTGTTGAAGAATGTACAGCAAGCCTGCTAAGTGAGTTCCAGGACAGTAGAGAAATTATTTGGTTCAGCCAGAGAGCCAGGAACCTATGCTGCTAGCTGTTTCTCACTTTGAATAAGGGCCACTGGGCCTGTGTGCCCCTATCCATCCCTGATAAAAATCAGCTATCTGGGTGCCATGTCTAGACCACTGAATGTCACTGGCATGTTGAGATGCCAGCACCATGCTCTAACACCAAGGCTCTAATTGGAGTGAAAAACATAGCACTGGATGCAAACTCAACCCTGCTGTGGGTAACAGACTTGGAACTAGAGAGTCTGGAGAGATACTTCTCTGCCAGTAATTAGCTCTATAGCCTTGAGTAACTGGTTGGTCCTTCTCTGGGTTTCAGTCTCTTGATGTGTAAAAAGAAATGAGAGAATGAGGTTTCAAGATTACAGGAGTGTCTCTTTCTCCCCCCCCTCTGTCTCTCCCCTTCTCCCATTCTTCCTCTCCCTCTCTTCTTCCCCCCCTCCTCTCCCACTGTATAGGGATGTAGCCATATAGCTTCAAAGAAAGATCAGTTACACAGACAGCTGAGCATATGCTCTCTGGAGCTATGACTTCTGATTTTTTTAAGTCAAAGTAAGCTACCAGGGTTCTTCTGACCTGATTCAAGCACAGGCAGAAACTGTTGCCCAAGGGAAGGACCAGGATGGCATGAACAATAGATAGAAATGATGGCAAGGCTCTGAGGAAAGTACACCTTAGGAATCTTTGCCAGAATTTTATTGTTCACCTCTCCACTGTGTATTCTCTCTCCTTCCCACTTCAGAAGAGCAACCTGTCCAGGAGGCTGCTAAAAGAAAATGTCACAATAAGGGAAAATATCATAACAAGGGAAATGGGGCTTAGAAAAATAAAACATTAAGGAGATTTTAATGCTATTTTTCTTAATTCTTTGAAAATTTCTTACACTGTAATTTGATCATATTTGCCCCGAACACTCACCTTAACTCTTGAAGAATCCACTTGGAGTAAGTTGTATATTACAATGATTGACACCTAGTCAAGGGTTTCTTCTCAGAAAGTCAATGTAAATTCCATAACAAACTCTGGACAGTTGCCAAACACTCATCAAAATATGCACAGGAGTGTCCAGGCAAACTAGGGGTTGAGCCTCAGTAAAATACTGTTACATGAAGGAACAGGCCAGGACTGAGGGAGTAGCTTCCATTTTTAGTTCTAGATTAGTCTTTTACTAATCTTGCAATTTTTGTCAAATCACATAATTGGTTTCGGTGTCAGTTTCTTCTTCTTCTTCATTATCATCATCTATCATTATTATTATTAGTAGTATTACCTGCCGATAGTTTGAATCCATAGAATTCCTTTCCAAACTTAAACATGAATAAATCTCTAGTAACTGATACTGAAAACAGTAGAACAACCATCCTGAGGCCCCTGAATATTATTCCCATAGCTCTACACGTTGGCCCCTCAACCCTCTTCATAAAACCTTATGCAAGATTCTGAATATGAAATGTTCCCCATAAGCTATGGTGTTGAATGCTTGGTCCCCAGCTATCAACACTATTTAATATTTTTAGTACATTTATTTAGGCTCAGTGTTGTCTGCTTCTCTCTTTCTCTCTCTTACTCTCTCTCTCTGTGTGTCTCTGTCTCTCTCTCTCATTCTCTCTCTCTCTCTCTCTCTCTCTCTCTCTCTCTCTGTGTGTGTGTGTGTGTGTGTGTGTGTGTGTGTGTGTGTGTGTGTTTGTGTGTGCCCATGGATGTCAGAGAATAACTTGCAGGAGCTGATTCTCTCCTTTTATCCTGTAGGTTCTGTCAATTTAGTCTTGGAAGGCAAGCTCCTTTAAGCACTGAGCCATCTTGCTAGTCCAGAGTGACATTATTTTGAGAGGCTGAGAAAACTTAAGAGACCAAGCAGGGAGGAATTCGAAGGTGGGGAGTGGGGAGAGAGGTAGGTGGGGGCACACCCTTGTGGAGGCAGAAGGGGGGATGAGATAGGGGGTTCCTGGATGGTGGTGGGGAATAGGGTGAAGGGATAAAATCTTAAAATCTGAAATGTGTGTGTGTGTATATATATATATATATATATATATATATATATATATATATATATAGAGAGAGAGAGAGAGAGAGAGAGAGAGAGAGAGTGTCAAGGACTCAATGAGGGTGGAATGAAGGCTAGGAAAGTGTGTGCACTTTCAGGCTGTGCCTGGCCATATCCCCTTTCTTTCTGATTTTTGTCTGCCATGAGAGAAATGCATCTTCTGCCACAAGTTCCCACCCCTATGATATTCTGTCAATCAGCCATCAATTAAACCCTCTGAAATTATTGGCCAAAATAATTCTTCCATCTTTATGATGCTCCATTAGGCATTTTGGCCACAGGAATTCTCCATGGCCCTGGGCATATCTGAAACCCATCAGATCATATTCCATGTAGTCTTGTCCACTGTTGTATTTACTCTCATGTACCCCTCATGGATACATGATCCTCACTTCAAGGATCCTCACTTCTTAGGATCCTCTTCTATCTTGGGTTTCCCATTAGACATTGAATATAAAAGATAAAGATGGTATTACCACTGCTAATCCTCACCAGATAGCATTACTTTCATTTTTCCCACAGCATTTTAGGAGAAAATTATTCAGGGAGGTGTATATGAGTATGCCTAGTCACATATGACATGTAAATTATGAACTGAACTGGGTGTTGTGGTACATACAAGTAATGTCAGATCAGTGATACTGTCAACCCTGGACACACAGTGAGTTAAAAAGTCACCTTAGACATATGTAAAACCTTATTTCAAAAACTGCAAGGGCTTCCAACAAAGCTTATGGCACAGTCATTCCCTAGACTATACAAGGTATTGGGTTAGAACAGAAGCTTATAATAAGTACAAACTGAAACCCATGCCAGGGGCAAGCACCAATTCATAACACTATTAAAGATAGTCTGTTATGCTTGCAGGCAGGAAAATGTTGTCCTCTGAGAGGCTCCACCTAGCAGCTGACTCAGACATACACAAACACCCACAGCTAAACACTGGATGGAGCTTTGGGGATTCTTATGGAAGAATAGGAGGAAAAATTGCAGGGCCTCAAAGGGGATAAAAACTCTGCAGGAAGATGGTCAAAGTCAACTAACCTGGACCCTTGGGGTTATCAGAGTCTGAACTACCAACCAAATAATATATATGGTCTGGACCTAGGCCTCTCCATACATATGTAGATGTGCAGCTTGGCCTTCTTGTGGGTCCCAAACAACTGGAATGGGTGTTAGCCCAGAAGCTGTTGCCTGTCTGTGGGGTGTGTCTTTCTAGCTGAACTGCCATGTCTGGCCCCAGTGGGAGAGAATGTCCCTAATCTTCCAGAGACTTGAAGTGCCAAAATGAGGAGGGTATCCAGTGGGGCTCCCACCCACTTAGAGGAGAAGGGGTTGGGTGCATGGGGGATGGATTGTTGAGAGGGCTACTGGGAGAAGGGGTGTGTGCAAGATGAAAAGAAAAAAAATAATAACTACAAACTGATGTCTGTGTTATATATTAGTCCTTCGAGCTAATTCAAATGATCCACCACTAAGGGGGCATTATGGCTTAAGGAGGTTTATTAAACTTCAAGTTTTGAAGTTTATGAGGATGTATCTCAGAATGCAGTGAATTCAAAATGCTCTTTAATAACATTGCTTCTGCTCTTCTCCCATATTTTGAGGTAAACATCCAGAGACAGAAATGCTTGAGTGATTAAAAAATAGCTAAAACATGCCCCATACATTTCAAAATAAATGGCAAAAAAATGTAAATATTATTATTTTGTGTCCAGAAAGGAGAAAAGCTAATAGGCCTGTGCTCTCTGCAGCCTGCTCAGCTACCCAGATGCTATTTCTGAGAGCTTTCTAGTCCATAGAAAGTTCCACACAGCGTGTGTCTAGATTAAAAGTAGATGCACTATCTAGAGACATACTGGGCTATGTCATTACTTTGGGATGCCAGTTACCCAGAAAGGTCGTTTTAATATACTCATTGTTTCTTTGACATTTTTCAGAAGAATGTGGGAATGTGTTTTATCTACTCTTGAGCATGGATGGGCTATAGCTGCCTCAGTCTTGGGAGCATGTGTAGAAGTAAAAATATGTGTCTTTCTTGATCAGATGATAATGCTTGCCTCTAGCCACAAAAATGTCCACAGTGAGCACTTATGAGAACTTCCCTGGGGGCTGGCGACATACTTGTCCACTTACTGTGAGAAAGGGATTTGGAAAGCTTGTGTTCATCAGACATAGATACTGGGACACACTGGAGATGTCAACTTACAAGGAGGAATGTTTGTTTTAGCATAAGGTTTCAGACTGTGGTGAATGTATGATTCAGCCGAGGTGAAGGTGAAAGTCATAGATGATGGATTATGAGGTCAGAGAGCAGAGAGAGGAAGAGAGAGGGAGGAAAAGAATGACAAATAGTCAAGAACAAGATATAGCCCTAGAAGACATGCCCCAAAGACCCACTTCTGCCATCTAGGCCTCATTTCCCAGAGTATCTATCACCTCACCTGGGACCCACGCCTTCAGCACACAAGCCTGCGGAGTACAGTATATGTCCACATCAAAACACCCCATACCACTCTAGCTGCTTAAGAGAATTGCAGGCTATATGAAAATAAAAGGTGTGATATGACACGCATGAGGAAATTTAGGTTTGATCAAGCCAACCTAATTACCTTAATTCAGAACTAACCCTGATCTTTGTAACAAGCTCCAGATCTTTGGGGGTAAAAACTGTCAGCACACAGTGAGTCAAGTTGAGGGCATCTCTAATTTTGATCCAGTCATCATCAACAGACAGCCTAATTTCTGTGCCACTCAGTGTGTCTCCTAACAATTAGGGGCATCTTGTTCTCGGAGGTCATTAGTGAGTTGTGAATCCATACCCTGTATCCAAACTGATGGTTTTTAATTATGGCATTATTAACAATGGTCCCCATCTGACCCTAGCTTACAGCTAAAGATGTTAATTAAAGCACATGCCCATCCAAAAATTTGTGAAATTCATTACTAAAGATGTTTATCAATGATTCTAGGGAAAATTGCCTATGGTGTGGCAAATCATACGATGATTTAACATTTCATTATGCACTTGTAATTTTATTTGGAAAATAATATTTCCCCTTTTGACAATGTAGGGGAGAGGTGGATGTTCCCCCTGCAGTAATTTATCAGGGTTACCCATTTGCCTCAGAACTGACCTGTATGACCAGATATTTTTACATATCTCACTGATTATATGAACAGTAGAAAACAAATCATGCAGCCTTTGAAGATTTCTCCAAACAGCAGAGAATAAAACTGGTTATATAATAGCTGGAGGTTCCAATCTTCTGATGACTAGACCTCTCTGCCCATAACACTGAGAGCTCAGAATTAGAGAAAAATAGACGAGTTCATCCCCAACCTCATACAAGGAGTTCTTCTTATAGGCAGGTTACCCCCACAGTGCTCTATTTTGTGTAGTTCATGTCAGGGGAAAAAAAAGTCAGCTTTCTGGCAACCTCACACCATTGATTCTGCTGCAAGTGGGCAGCTAACTGTATCTAACCACCAAGAGATAATTAGCTTTATGAAGTGTCACAGAGGCTTCTGCACAGTTTGCTGTTTGACTGAAGGCTTCTAGCTTGGATAAAATTTTCATACTATGTAGGTCTCAGTTGGCTCATGCCAAGGGCCTCAGAATAAACATTTTGGGCCACATGCCTCTCTGAGGCCATTTTTAGACATGAGTTAGTCCTTTCAATTCATAATGCCTCTTTTGGACTCTGATTGGCCATATGTTCTTGTTCATTTCGGTTTGTCTTTCGTTTTATTAATTTTTAACTTTAAACATTTTCTTTACATCCACTTGTGTTTTCCCTACATGTATGTATTTGTGAAGGTGCTGGATCCTCTGGAACTAGAGTTACAACAGTTGTGAGCTGTCATGTGGGTACTGGGAATTGAACCTGAGTCCTTCGGAAGAACAGCTAGTATTTTTAACTAGCTGAGCCATCTTTCCAGCCCTCTGGTTTTCTTTATAAATTCTTTTGACCATGTTCCAAGATTAAAAGTTTACTCCTTAACAAAAGTCCTCCCTCCTGAAAACTACTTTTGTATTTTTTAATTTTTTTCACGTGTGAGTGGGCTGGTTTTGTACAGAATTTCTGCCTCATGTAACATTCTACCTGTGGAACCTGCTTCTTCTCTAAGAAAACTCCTCTCTCCCCGTTACCCCAGTGTAGTGTAAAAGGCCCTCCTCCTATTGCCCTTACCTGATTCTTCTTCAATCCTCACATGAAGCCCTTTGGCCATTTGAGTTTCATGCCATTGCACTCAACCACATCTACTCTGTGTCACCTTTTATCTTCAAGCAACCTTCTCATAACTCTTTTTATCTACTAAGCATGCAGAGATAACACAGTCATGGTCTCATGGCTTCTGATCCTTTCATCACAAGAAGAATGCCTCAGTCACTGTTTTCCAGAGAAATAGACAGTTTTACTATTTATGTCAATGTTGTCTATGATCTACAGCTGACAGGGGTTGGACCAGCATCCCAGCTCAACCTTTCCCACTATACCCTTGGCTCCATGAGTCCTGCATTCCCTCTGCATACATTTCTCTTTCACTTTTTATTTCACCCAAAATGCCAGTTTTTCCCATTAACTTGTGCCCCATTTCACTTTACTTATGGCCGAAGCTTTCAAAGCATTTAAACTGCCACAATTTCCCCCAATTTCTGAGACTTATAGCTCATCTTTTCTATTCCCCAACACCAAGATAGTCACCTAATTTTTATGTAAACAAGGGATCCAATAATGAATGACCTTAAGGAGACCCTGGACACCATTCAGTTACCTGGGAATTTGTTTGCTTCTCTAATTATCTACCTTGGACATCCTCACAGTTCTTCCAAGTTTCTCACTTCTCCTGCTATCATGGAAGGCACAGGTATAGACTCTGAACTGAGTTATAGATGTACAATATCCTCACACAGAACTTTCAATAGATTTCTTCTGTGCCAAACCTTAATTTGTTTATCCCTAATACTGGAATCCAGTATATAATGAGAGACCCAGAAGACTATTCATTGGTAAAGTGCTTGCTGCACAAGCATGGGTACCTGAGTTTAGATCTACAGTACCAAGATAGATACCTCAACCCCAGTGATGAAGCCCTGAAGCCAAAGAGGTCCCTATGGCTGGCTGCAGCCAAACAAATCTGTGAGTTTGAGGTTCAGTGGGAAAAGAGCCTATCTCAAAAATAATGTGGCAACTGACAAATGTGCATATTCATACACACATATACACACACACATACATACACACATACACACATATATACAGATACACACATACATACAGATACACACATACACACATGCATATGCACACACACACATATATATGCATGCACATACACATACACAGGTGCATATGCAGACACACATGTACATTCATGCACACACACATGCATACATGCATATGCACACACGTGTGTGTGTGCACACTGACCTATGCATATACACACAAGCACACAAACACACAGATTATAAATAAACCTTAGACTTTTTTATTTCTAGATATATACTTTTGATATAGTTTGGGTTTAATAGAAGAAGAAGAGAAGGAGAAGGAGGAGGAAGAGGAAGAGGAGGAGGAGGAGGAGGAGGAGGAGGAGGAGGAGGAGGAGGAGGAGGAGGAGGAGGAGGAGGAGGAGGAGGAAGAAAAGAAAAGAAGTAGTAAGATAAAGAAGACCTTCTCTTTGGAAAGGAATTCTCTTGACTCCCTTTTCCATACCTACAAATACACTTCTCTGTTCTCTGTAGCAGCATATTTTCCCCGCAAATTGGGAGGAGCTAAAGTGGGAGGAGTAAGGAGAGGAAGAAGAAGAGTAAGGAGAGGAAGAAGAGTGAGGAAGAGGAGGAGCTAAGGGGAGAGAGATGTAGGAGCCATGGATGATCATGCATGTACCCAAGAGCAGTCCAGCAGTCCTGGGTAACAACTTATATCTAGGTTAGTTATTTGGGTAACACCTTTAATTGTGTGAGCATCTTGTTAATTGAGCATTACCAAATATATAAAGCCTTTGGATAATATTAAACATTAAAGTCTCATTTCTACTGGGTACTGAGTGAATGACAGGATGGTCTGGGCTAAGCCCAGCCTTGTGGAGACAGCATGGAAGATTAGCAGAGCCATCTCCCATGCTGGCATCTTGTGGGTGCCAAGGCTGGTGTTTCTGGATGGCTATTTCTAGCTGTGGTGCACCTGTGGCCTCTGGCTACCTCCAGCTGTGGAGTGCTTGGCTTCAGGCCATGGAGCATGGCGGCCTGAGATATGCAGATCTGCCTCCACTTAGATGGTTGGCCCGTGCAGCCCCAGTTACTAATATTAACTGCAATACTCCTCTTCCCCCACTTTGTTGTCTACCTAAAACGAAGTTTGTGTAAAGTCCCTTCCCCTTAACTATACATTCAGATATTTTTTTCTCAGTTTCTGCTTTTTGGCAGTATTGTAGTTTTGATTTTCTTTTAAGTTTAATGTATAAGTTTTATTTTATTTTAGCCTTTGTATTAATTTATATTCAGTGGTTTTAGTTTTCATTTTCACTCCATAATACATTACAAGAACATTTCTACCAATAATTTAATATAAGATTTGAATAGTTATGTAAGTTTCAATGAATACACTGTAATTTATATAAGTATGGCTTCCTTCAGAGATAATGATTGTTTCAATTTTCATTACTTTAAGTGATGAAGTGATTATTATCCATTACTTAAGTCTTTATCTATATCTCTAGCTCTATCCACAGGGTAGATCTCTATAAGAAGACTCATGGAGTCAAATATTGTATTTTTTAGGCTCTTCACAGACATTATCAAATTGCTTCTCAGAAAGATTATACCAATTTATAGACCCACCAGCTGTGTGCAAAAGAGATGGTCACAACACATCACTGCTGTCATTAAGAATATTTTCTGTTAAGTTTTCAAGCTTTTTCTACCTGTTTGTTCTCAAAATAGAGGCATATATATACATTTTACTTCACAAAATAATAATTTTTACCCAGTGTTTCATCTTGTATAGCCCTAGTCTTCTTTCATATTTGGGTTTCCTGAGGGGTGGGGGGGTGGAAGAAGGGCAGAATCTTCAGCTTAGTCATTTTCATTTAAACTTCATACTGTTCCTCAATCAAACTTTCACCTCTCTACTTCTTAAAGTTACCATAAACTTCCAACAACCCAGTCAAATATGTCCTTCTTATTCTTATGCATACATTAAAATATGTATCATTGTGATGGTTTCTAGAAATTTCTACTTTTTTTCACTTCTATCTTAATTTCATTTCTTGTTGCTATGACAAGATTCCCTGACAAAAACAACTTAGGGGGAAAAGTTTATTTTACCTTATAATTCTAGGACATATCCATCACTGTGGCAAAGTAAAGGTAGAAACTTGAATAACCAACTGGTAATGATGATAACCAAGTGTAGACAGAGATTGAATACATTCATACCTACTGCCTATTCCACTATTCCACAGCCCAGTATCCTCTGCCTAGGGAATTATAACACCCACATGGGCTAGATAACCAAGGAAATGTCTCATCAAAATGCCTACAGACCAATCTGATTTATACAATCCTTCATTGAGATTCTCTTTATTATTATTATTTTTATCATCATCATCATCATCATCAATTCTTTTTTTAAAGTCTAGTCGCCATCTGCCTTCCAGTCCACCCTCCAACCACTCCCATTCCACTTCCCCTCCCTTGCCTCCAAGAGGACTTCCCCACTCTACCAGACCTCCCAACTCCCTGAGGCATCAAGTCTCTCTCAAGGTTTAGGTGCATATTCTCTCACTGAGGCCAGACCAGGGAGTTCTCTGCTGTATGTGTGTTGGCCGGCTTTATATCAGCTAGCATAAGCTGCTTGGTTGGTGTTTCAGCATCCAAGAGTTCTCAGGGGTCTTCCCATGGGATCTCTCTCCTCCTCAGCTTCTTCCAGGCCTTTTCCAATTCAACCACAGGGGTCCCCAGCTTCTGTCCATGGGTTGAGTTAAGTACCTACATCTGACTCTTTAAGCTGCCTTTTAGGCCTCTCTGGAAGGCAGCCATGCCATGTCTGTAAGCACACCACAGCCTCAGTAACAGTGTCAGGCCTCAGAGCCTCTACCCAGGCTTGATCCCAATTTGGGCCTGTCACTGAACCTCCCCTCCCTCAGTATCTTCTCCATCTCTGTCCCTGCAGTTCTTTTAGACAAGAACAACTCTAGATCAGAGCTCCTGTCTGTGGGATGTGCACCCCATTCTTCCACTTGATACTCTGTCCTTCAACTGAAGATAGACTCCACAAGTTGCCTCTCCTCACTGTTGAACATTTATCTATGATCCTTCCCTTTGAGTCTTGAGCATCTCTCACCTCCCAGGTTTCTGGTACCTTGTAGAGGGTCCCCCAACCTCCTACCTCTCAAGGTTGCTTATTTCTATTCTTTCTGCAGGCTCTCAGGGCTTCACTCCTGTTCCCCCTCCCAATTCTAGATGATTCTAAGTTGCATCAAGTTAATGATTAAAATTAATCACCATCGCTTCTAGGCCATGCTTTTCTTCTCTTTTCACATTATTTCTTGGAACCACTCTGTACACCACCTTCTTACTGTTATACCTCCTGGATTATGTAATCTGAGAAAATGGGGAAGTTTTACTGTCAGCTTAACAGCCCTTCAGAGAATATCAAGAACATTCTGTTCAGGATTCCAAAAGGGATTTGAAGCCTACAAAATCTGTCTTGAGTTCATCCTCTTCGCAAAGCCACCTAGTAGAGAGCCTTCTCTTACCTCGGCACTCTCCATGACCTTCTGTAAGAAAAAACTCAAGACACAAAGAATCCATTTTACTGATCTTAGCAGATAGTCAGTGAACCCAAATCATGTATTGTATGTGTACTGTACATGTACATGTTTGGCCTACACAACTGACTCTAAATAGCTTTCAGTCTTATCCGTGCCTGTCATGCCTCTGTAATACTTTAAGTCCCCCATAGTTCAAATTATTTCATGTTTATAAAGTGTACCAATCTGTCAGGGACCACTCTGCCAACTGTTGGAACCTGCACTGCCAAAAGCTTGGGGGCCAAAATTGTTAGAGCACACACTGCTCCAAGCTTTGGGGGCTAAATTGTCCCAGCTCCTACTGCTGCTCCAGCCTGCGGGTCAGGGTTCAGCAAGAGAGAGTGAGGGTGGACACAGAGAATGGAGACCAGACAGAGTGTGATTCAGTCCTGTTTATTCTCAAGTCTCTCTTCCTAATCCAAGTCCCAAGTCTCGAGTTCCTAGTCCCTAGTTCCTAGTCCCTAGTACCTCCAAGTTCCAAGTTTCCAGGGCAGTCTTCTGTCTGCCTCTCACCTTTTATAAGTCTCACTTCTTAAGTCACACCTTTAAGTCACACCTTTAAGTCACACACACCGAAGGGAAAATCCTGGGTATATAAAACAAGATGTTATCAGAGTGTGCTCAGCTGTTGTAGGCTGTTGAAAACAAGTCTCTTGTCAGGGTATATGGCTTAAGATGGCTGCAAGGATGATAGCTGCCTTCTGTTGGCTCCCCACACCAATCCAATTCATGCCCAAGGGACTCGGCAATTGGTTTCTTCTAAATGGGGCACTCACACCACACATAGATAGTAATGCCAACCCTATCCATTAACTATTATTATATTTTCAGAATGAACACCACAGACTGATCTCACTTTCATACATTCAAACTATGTATCAAGATAATAATATGCAGCTTCAGTTCATTTTTGTATTTGTCCCAGGTACTACATATTGTCCTCCCTAATTCATGCCTTCTCCTTTTACTTGCAGCCCACTAATGACTCCTAGTAGTGCTGCCTGTTGGAATGTGAGCTCATCTTGTTGGCTTGACTTTTCACAGGGTGGTAACGAATTGAGAACCACAGTAAATCCATGTGTGCAGCAGCCATGCCCTGTACAGAAGACAACATCTCACAGCAATTACCCCATCCTATAGTTCTTACATTCTTTTAGCCTCATCTTCTATGGCATTCAGTTTTGAGTTTTTTAAAATAAGATTTTTATTGATTTCTGGGTGAATTTCATATCATGCACCCCACCACTTTTACTTTCCGATCCTTCCATGTACACACTCTGCACGGTGTCCTCGCCCAAAACAATATAAAAATAAAAACTAAGTCAAATTTGTGTTGTCTATATACTCACTAGAGCATAATCCAACTCTCAGAGGTAAGCCCTCTAAATAAAACTGAGTTATTCCCTATCTGTACCCCCTCCAGAAGCCATCAATTATAGAGAGCTACACTCAGCATTTTTATCACAATTTTAAGAGTTCCCTTTAATGGATTTTTTTTTAGGTTGTTACTTTGGTGGCGTGGCAGGTGTCACAAAACCTTCAATGACCCTCTTTCTCAACTGTGCATCTGCAGTCATTGATATCACTACCAGAATAACATCCTTGCTCATTAAAGTCAGCAGGAGCCAGAATCCTGGTCTTCATCATGGATTCTTATAAGAGTTATCACATTTATCCTGACCATCTGAAATCATTATATTGAATTTAAATGTTGTCTTTAAAAATCATCTTTGAGGAACATTTTGGCCTGGTCTTATCATACACAGATGTACATCTTCCTTTATATCATGTACATCTTTCTGAATCCCCACCATGTTGCTTTTGCATCTTGACTACAGCCTTTAATTATCTGTGCCATAAAACCTGACTTCTCTCATGGTAGTTTTTGACTTGCAGTGTTGTCTATGCCATGAGGACAGGTTTTAGACCTTTACCTTCACAGTCATATTTGTTGATAATTGTGAACATTAATTTATAAATCACTATACAAGTGAAGAAAAATTGCCAACAGAGTCTACCAGGAGAATAGTTGTTCCCAGTCAAAAGAATATTCTTGCCCCATGCAAGCCACAGAATAAATACTGTAAAAGAAATTTATGTAATAAATTTTCAAAGCAACCACTTCAGGATCTAAACAATAGATAGTGTAGAACTGAGATTCTTCTACGAAAGGGAGAAGTCAGTCAATGTAACTTCTCACAGCATTCTCTGATACCAGAACCCAATGCTATGATACTTACCATCATACAGCAAATTAGACTTTTCAGATGTTTAATTGGTGAAACTGAAGTGACAGAAAGAATTTATCTACAGTAGAGCAATGAGAATAGCAATAGCTGGAGTCTCATCAATGCATTTGACAACATACCAGTATAGCATACAGAATATTATATAAAATAAATCCCAATATAGCATACAGAGGAGTATATAACAATATCGCAGGATCTCATAAAGAGGATTTAAGTTCTGGAGGGAAACATGGTAAAGGATATAAATGGAAACAAAATATTCAAAGAAGAAATAAGGCTAGGTGATGGCACAGAATCTTTCAAGATTAAGCAAAACTATGATGTAACACACCTAAATAACTCTAAGAATTTGCACATGAAACAACATAGAGAAAGCCCTGGTGAGGCACAGCTCATCCAAACAGTTAACAGCCACAATGAAATCTCAAAATGGCACCCATTAGAAACTACACAGCATGTTAATGGTAGTGAGAAAAAATTTCAGATTTCACTTCAAAAATTATCAAACCAGAAAGATAAGAAGATACAGTCATTGCTGGGTAGTGCTAGTGAATGCCTTTAATCTCCGTGCTTGGGAGACAGAGGCAGGTAGAGCTCAGAGTCTGAGGCTAACACAATCTGTAGCTAGCCCCAAGGCAGCCAGGACTACTCTGAAAAACTCTTTTCTTAAAAAGAATTAAATCAATAAACACTTTAAAATAAACAAATATGAAAATACATTTTAATCTGTAAGGGGTGTTGCTAATGCATACTTCTGTTCCCGGTGGAATTGCTTTTCCCAAATGAAGTCTGGATACAGACATTTTTTAGGCAAAGTCCAGAAAATAAATCACCAAAAAAACTGTTTTTATAGCAGCCCTAGGTGAGACAAATGTGTTGCCTTATTTTTAATTTTAATGAAAATTCTTACACCTCAAAATGAACAACCTACTTAGTTAATAACACATCTAGAAATAAAAATCTATGTCTAAAACTAGCACTAGGAAAGGAAAATGGGCAGGAAAAACTTACAGACTTGTGAAGTGTAAACTTATAATAAAGTATTAATATTATATATGAAACAGCTTAATGTTACCTGAAGGAGGCTGTATAAGTTAAAGGCAGGCATGCCAAACCCTGGGGCAGCATCTAAATAGCAATAAAGTTAGACCCAAGAGGGTCATAATTGAAATTAAATGGAATCGAGGATAATGCAAAAATAACAGAAGGGTAAAAACAGCTAACACACATAAAATAAAAATAGCAGCCCAGTGCCTTTAAATCCAACCGTATGACTGACGCTGCTAGATACAAACCATCCAAGCCTCCCATCTAAAAGGCAGAGACTGACGTTGCATCAGGATGGCAGGCACAGTACTGTGCCATCAAAGTAAGACACAGACATAGAAACCACACACTGTATGCAGTAAGTAATGCGAAAGTAGAGTTAACTATAGCAATGCTGACGAAGGCAAGTTCAGGTGAGGTCACCTCCTGACACACCAATCCCCACTCTCATCTCACGTTCCTCCTCCCACACCACATCCACCCTCTTCATTTCCCTCTTTCTGTTCTGTTTAAGATCATGAGGTCAAAGACATTCTGGTAATGTTTCAATACAGAAAGCCAAGCTTAATTATATATATAATAATGATATATATCATAATTAATTAATGATATATATATATATATACATATATATATATATATATATATGTATATATATATATATATTCCAAGAAACTTTCCTTCACAGTAAAGATAAAAATTTCATCCCAAAGCTTCTATGATTCTAAATATTTTAACACCTGACAGAATGAATTAACATATGTGCTATTCTCTCTCAACCAAGCAAATATCATTTAATGTCAATTTCCCATCTTGTGTCTCACACAGCTTTCTCATTTCTTTATGGGGGTCAAATGTGAATGGAAGAGCCATGTTGGTAGGCTAAAGTAGCTTATAATTTTTGCACTTTTATTTATTTTTTATTTTATTTTATTTTTTTCAGAGCTGAGGACTGAGCCCACGGCCTTGCACTTGCTAAGCAAGCTCTCTACCACTGAGCTAAATCCTCAACACGCACTTTTATTTTTTATTGTGTTTTTATGTGTGACGGTTTTGCCTGTACTTATTGTACTGGGTTTTGCCTGTACTGTTTTGCCTGTATGCATGCCTTCTACTTACAAAGACCAAACAGGATGTTAGATCCAATAGAACTGGCATAACAGATGGTTTTGAGCAGATATCGGTGCTAGGAATTAACCCTGGGGTCTCTGGAAGATCAGGCAATGCTCTAAAGAACTGAGCCATGTGCTCTACCTGTCTGATGTAGATTCTAAAAGCAAACCTAGTTTATGATGTGACTCAAGTTATTTCATACTATTAACTATACTGAATATACTGGATAAGTATCTTTGCCAAAAATGATAAGCTTTAGATTCACAAATTTCTGAGAGTAGTTCTAAAATTCAACAGTTTTCTGACTTGTTGAAATATCTCTCTCTCTCTCTCTCTCTCTCTCTCTCTCTCTCTCTCTCTCTCTCTCTCTCTGTCTGTCTCTCTCTCTCTCCCAGAGTCTACAAATAACTGATCAGCCTCACTATGTGGAATAGGGATTAAATCAGAAGATTCAAATGAAATGCTCAACGTGGCACCTGGCACAGACTCTCCTCTGGCTTTCTCATCACTACCCCTAAGCAGGGATATAGTTATTAAATGCATTTCAGTGAGCAATTCTATTAAAAATCAGGAAACACCATTCTAACACGAATGCCAAGAAAGAAACTCCAAAGGACTTTACCCACAACAGATTGAGAACTGACCCACACCAGGTGCCTCTTGGGTAGGGCAGTAAATGTGACATCTTTGGGGGTGTAAGTACGTGCACAGAGGGTGTGTTGGGGGGGGAGTGTGCTTCCCATAGACCCCTTGCTCTAAAGTCATTCTCCAGCGAAATCTATATCTCCAGTGTCTTTGTGAACAAACAGTGCTTGCTAGGTTTTAACTGCAAATTCAAAGTTGTTGCAAAGTCTGAGACTTTTAATACCCATCATTTATGATTATCATCTAGAGAACTAACATTCTCATGTTATGTTGATTATGAAACATTACACCTCATTGGCATAAATCACATTCTATCTACAGCACAAATATCACTGTCAGAGAAATGTAAGCATACAGCTAGAGAGTGTATAACGCTGGATCCTGGCCAGCAATTCTTCCTGAGTTAACAATCTATTTTGCTCTGTTCTTCTCTTCTTTAAGGCTTTGTGGTAAGTTCCCTGGAAATCTCGCAGACACAGCCCCTGAGTGATAACGGGGAAACTATAATGAGAACAGGAAAGGCCCCAGATGGTGCAGTTCCTATAGCGTTGTGCTCTTACATTAAAAACATTCTTCGGTTTTGAAATGAATATTTTATTTTATAATAATTAAATGAGCAATAAAATGGCAAAATGAAGTCCTATTTCTTTGGACCTTCCTGTTGTTGCTACAGAACTGGCCTCTTGCATTAGTGGTTGTGGAGCTGCCAAGAATGCAAATGGAAATTGTTTGGCATCTGTTGAACAAGTTAAGAAAAACTGAAAGGGAAATGAGAAGGAGGAGGGTGAATTCTACCCTTTTCCAAGTTTTATGGTCAAGCTACAGGGAAAGATTTGCATAGCACTGGATTTAAGATAGGCAGGTGGACAGGCAAGCAAAAGGAATTCACAAGACTCACTTATAAAGGGACAGTGACTAACCAGGACACAAAGGCAATTCTCCTCCCAGCAAGTGTGGGAAGAACCATGACCATCAGTGTGCAAAACAAAACAAACAAAAGAACATGATCAAATCTCTCTACATTTTATAAAGTTACCTCAAAATACACCACACACCTAAATATCAGACCCTGAATTTTACACTTTTTACGGAAAAGTTTGGAAAAAAAAAATCCTTGTGACTGCAGGTTTGCCAAGCATTTCTTAGAGCAACACAATCCAGAACACAGTCCTTGAGAGAACAAACACATCAAAATTAAAACTTCTTCTTCAACGAAACTAACGAGTTAAAAAAAAAAAACACAACAAACACCGACAAAAAAAAAAAAAAAAAAGCCACTACCTGAGAAGACACTTCGAAAGTATATATTGCATAAAGTAAATGTAAAAAAAAAAAAATAGTCAGGATTTTACAAATCTCGATAAAAGTTTGTTTTTCAGTCAATTGTATTTAACAAAATGTGTAAAATTAGGGAAAACATTGCAATAGGAGAGATGTTTCAATGGTCGTGCATAATGTCAGACATAATTACCCTTACCTCGGCTAAGTCAGGAGACAGTTGGGGTCACTGAGAACTGGGGAGGCAGTGGGGATGGGGGCTACTAGATCACAACTGAGCAAGGACAGCAAGGATGGAGGGAAGCAAAGGACAGAGCCAGGAGCAAGCCCCTGGCAGCGGCAAATGCAGACTACAACTTCTAGTTTATCAAAAGATATTGATTATAATGGCTGAAACTCCAAAGAAAAAATATGGCCCAAGCTGCTACAGACAGAGAGGAAACTGGATCTCTAAGTCCTGGCTGGCAATATGAAGTGATAGGGGCACTTTGGACAACAGAGTAGTTCTTTTAAAAGCTTTCCCGTCTCTCAGTATTTTACCCAGAGAGAGGGTTACTCTATGTGCCCGTAGACATGCATTCGTTAGCAGTCATTACAGCTTTATTACTAACAGATAAACTTAGAAACAGTGATGCCCATCAGAGTTGAATATTTTTCTAAGTTAAAAAACATCCCATTGGCTGCAGGTGGGGCAGGATGCATGGGTTCTGGGTGGGGATTGAGGGGTCTTGGAGGCAGGGCTGTCCCAGAGGGCGCCCCGCTGACCCACACCTATCTGTGAAGTATGTAGAGTGGGCAGAAGCCACAGTCGCTGCGCTGCCAGGGGCTTGCTCCTGGCTCTGTCCTTTGCTTCCCTCCAGCAGACAGGACCAGACTGGGGTGTGGGAGGCTGAGCTGGGCAACTTGAGTAAGGGCTCTGGCCTACTGGGAAACAGCGATTGACCTGTGCTTCTGACAGCCCCCTGAGACCCCTCGAGGAGGCCGCTCCTCCCCACACCCCTCAGCCCTGGATGCATTGACAGAGAAACAGCTTGCTCAGGTTCTAATGCTCCTGCTCTCTTTCCCCTCCAACCAGTTCAATCTCATCCCTCCCAGCAGCTCCCCTTCCATCCCAGGGTAACTGAAGATTGTGTTGGTTGTGACCTGAGACCTCCATGAGTGGAGGGAAGAGTGATCTATGGTCTCTTCCCCCAGCAGCTGGAACCAGTCCTAGACCCGCCCCCAACCCCTTTCCCTTGGGGAGTTGGGGAATTCCTGCCAAGCACCTTCAATGGGAGGGGTCCTTCAAGTGGGTTGGGCAGGGGTCCAGTGGGAGGGGGGGTGTCAGGGGGAGGTTCTTGCTCTGCCCTGCTGGGTCCCACCCAGTCTTGTCCTCCCATCCTCTCACCTATCCCGCCCTCCCCTGGAGACGGAAGATCTCTTATTTTCTATTATTTATAACCTCAAACTTGAGCCCCCTGTTCTTCTCCATTAACTTGAGTGTCCTGTGTGAGAGACCAACAGACAGATACCTCAAGGACTTTTACTTTTTATTACATAAAAAATTTAAAAAAAAATAAAAAATAAATAAAATTTTAAAAAATTAAAAAAAAACAAGAAAAAAAAGAAAAATAAACCATTCCATCCATGTAAATAATACTTTACAATAAAAAGTAAAAACACAAAACACAAAAACTATTGATATAAACAGTATCTATAATCTCTATTGTTGGAGAGAGAAATGTTAAATTAAAGGTAAATGTTGTGTTATATAATTGTCACATGCTATGAAAATGTAAACCAATCTGACACGTAGTGAGATACTGTGTCAATGCTCTCTGGTTACAAGGGAAATGGAAGAGAGGGAGGAAGTAAAATCCAAGCATGAGCACTGACTACAGCTCTGTCTGAAAGGCCTGTTTGCTCATTAATTGGGGAAGTGGCTGGATCCTGAGAGCTGTGACTTCATCAGAGGATTAAACCAGGGATGAATTCATCATATAGTAGAATTACTGAGAAATATTGGAAAATGAGAAACTTGGTACTAGTTAGAAGAAGGAGGCCACAGGAGCCATGCTCTGAAAATATAAAGTGTCCTTAGCTTTACATGTCCCTAGTTCCTTTGCAGGTCTTTGCTATTGAGGCCTCTGAACCGTGGAGGAGTTTCCTCCTTCAAATGGGTTCTATCAGGTATGTGACTAGATGGTGAAGAAACTATGCATCCTGTGAGTGTCTGTGATAATGGTGACAGTGTCATGTCAATATGAAACTTGTCAGACTGTGCCTTAAAATAACTCTAGGATTTTTCATTAATACTGTAATATTCAAATTATACATACATATAAACAATAATATATATACACACATGTATATGCAGACGTAGGGTAATTTGTACATGCCTTTTAGTCAATTTGATATAGCATGTACAATAATAGCTATAAGTGAATTCCATTGACAGAGAAGAAATTTTTTACCTAATTTATTTTTGCTTATTTATTTCCCATCCTACTTACTGCCCCTTCCCAGTCACCACCTCAACAGTTCTCCCATCCCCCCCACTCCGTGTATCTCTCAACCCTGGTATTTCAACTCTCTATGAGGCTAGGCACTCAGAGAATTCTAAAGTATGATTTTCAATTAAAATTATCAGGCTATAACCCCTGTGTTAAAAAGTAAAAATTATGATTTGATAATTTAAAAAAAAAGAAGAAAAATTATCAGGTTAAAAAAGTATTATAAATGATACAGGATATACATGAATAAAATGTAATGTGGGTATCAACATATTTTCTTATAATTCTACCCTCCAGAAATTAAGGCAGGAGGATTGCTATGAGTGTGAGTCAAGCTCCTGTCTTCAAAGTGAGTTTCTGATCAATCTGGGTCACACTCTGAGTTCTTGTCTTAAAGAAAGCAACACACACATACACACATGCTCATGTATGCACACACGAAAAAAATAAAATAACAGAAGCATAAAATATTTAAGATTAGTAGCATGGATATTACTTTATGATCATGAAAATCAATTCTAGCTTATTTTTATAACATTGGCAAGAATGAAGATTGATGATAATATTGAATGTTGGTAAATGGAAATTCTTTTACCCCTATATTAGATGAGCAGGGGTTGGGGAGACTAGCCCAGATATGCAATAAGTCACAAGTGTGGATACCAGAGCATAGTTTTCAGAAATCCAGAATTTTATCTGAGGATTGTGACCAAATGTGCAAAGACAAAATATTTAAATGTTCACAGCTGTCCTGCTTAAGACAGTAAATTTAAAAAAAAAATCTCTACAAGACAAATATAGGTATATTGTTTAAATTTATTTTTAATTTTATGTGTCTAGGTGTCTTGTCATGTATATATTTTACATCATATATGTGAAGTACCTAAAAGAAGGCATGAGATCCTTTGGAACTGAAGTTACAGACATCTGTGCACTTTCATGTTCATGCTGGGACTCAAATATGGATCCTCTGCAAAAGCAACTGCTCTTAACCACTGGGCCATCTCTCCAGCCCATTAAAATATATGCATTATAATCTGGTAAGTGAAAACCATTTAAGATTCTTCGTGATCTCATGCACTACATTCATACCTCAGGATTATAGCAGATATGGTCATTCCAATTGCCCTAAAGAAGCCTTGCAAATAGGAGCAGTTTTAAACAGGACTGCTCCATTGGAGAACAGATCAAGGAGGAAGTCAACAGGAGGGCTAAGGTGAGACAAAGTTCGGCACAGGAGCGGAAAAAAAAAAAATTGTTTTCAGGAGAATAGGATGGCTTGCACGTTGGTGTCAGAAAGGGTCCCGTAGGTGAGACGTGGGAGGTGAGATGAAAAGGCTTTAATAATGAAAGAGCTTCAAACACTTTGCGGAACACAGCAGGATCTGTAAAATTGTGAACTAAGTATAGCTCACACCTATAATTCCCACTTTTCGTAAGTTTTATGGATCTTCAACAGTACAGTCAAATAGATGTGGCTTTCTGAAGTCAAAGTCTCAAGAAAAGCCCTGTCTAGGAGCAGTACCTGAGGCTTGTACATTCTTTTCAGGACAGCTTGTACTCAACACCCCCTCAGTTCTGCAACATCTTCTGAGAAACGAGGGCTAACAGCTTCCCAAACCCTGGGGCTTATTCCTCTACTTTATTGTCTTCACTGCAGAAAACCAGCTGCTGCCTGGCACTGACTCCTCTTGACACGCATGTTCTGTAGCTGCCAAGAGACTTCACCAGGATATAATGTTTTCACACATCTCAGGTTCTAGGTATTAGCAATGTTCCCTTTGCACATCTAGTTTTTAATTTTGTTTTGTTTTCTAATCATATTGTATTTCCTTAATAGCATCAGTTAGCTTGCATGTTATCTGTCTCTTAGAAATTCTTAAAAGATGTCCAGCTTTATGTGGTAAATCTTGTATTAGACATCAACGTGTGTAAGGCAACTAAACAATGTGATATAAGATACTGACAAATCTGGGAGTGGCAATGCATGCTAGGATTGGTGATGTATGCCTATACCAGTCCTCAGAAGCCTGCAGCAGCAGGATCAGAAACTCAAGGCTAGTTTGGAATATATAGTGAATGTGAGATCAGTCTTGGCTGCAGAGTAAGACCCTGTTTCAATAAATAAATATAAATAAATAAGTAGATAGATAGATAGATAGATAGATAGATAGATAGATAGATAGACAGACAGACAGACAGATAGATGATAGATGAAATTGGGTTGCATTTTGGAGCTATAATAAGAATGGTCTTAGGTGTTTTGGAAGAAAAACAATGATAATAACATGCTCACTTTCTTGAATTGTAAGATGGGTGACAGCTATCAGGAGCCTCATGCAACATCTAAAACCTTGAACTTGAAATCTAGCATGGAGGAAAATTCACCTTTTCTTGGATCAATCCTGAAAAGTTCATAATAGCAAGGGGTGGACTGTATAGTGGGAGCTGAGGCTTCATCCTGCAACTCACAGTGTTGCCTGAGTTTAGTTAACACTCATGTACTGTAGCAACAGCTGGGATGACCAAGCAACCTGTGGCAGTCTTGGATGTTACCCTCTTGACTGCCATCTTGCGACATTGTAGTGATCTGGGGTTAACCTGCTTCTCCACAACCAAGAGGTAATAAAGAATCTAAAAGAATAGAACTACAGGTAGAAGATATGGCTCAGTGATTAAAAGCTCCTTTAGTGCAATTGGTGGATAAGAGTTCAATAGCCAATGTTGACACAACTACCTGTACCTCTAGTTCCAGGTGATCTGACATCCTCTTCTGGTCTATCTGCACACATATCTGCAGCTATCCTTGCCCCTCACCATGCACACACATAAATGAAATAAAGTAAGTTTTGGAAAGCATAGAACTAGTTCATCTAGCTCTAGATAACTCAGATAGAGTTCAAATACACGTGCCTTCTTCCTTCATGGATGCCAAGTAAACCCAGTGGTGCAACCCTGAATCGGGAAGGGAAGAATTAGTGTTTGGTTAGTGCCACACTTCTTGTCTTGAATGCCTCTGCTTTCTTTGTCTCCATCATGACATATTACTGACTTTGAGGGATGATAACCGCTTAAAATATTTACTCAGCTTGGATTGCCTATATGTACATGGTTATCATGTATTCAAACAACTCCTTTTCTTCATATGATGCTCACCTCGTTCTGTGACTTGTGTCCTCATCCCACTTAATCCACAGGACTGTTCCACATTTCAACCTTTCCCTGTGTGGCCAGCCCCTGATAAACCAACCACATAAGCTTATGTGCATACAAGACCTTCTGTTAGCTTTTCTTTGCACATATTCTATATCATAGATATGTTTCCAATGTGAAGTTGGGTGGAATAAATGAAGAGGAACAGACACAACTCATTATGACCTCAAGCAACCTGCCAGAGGCACACAAGGGAGCCTCTGTTATTTACATTTAAAATAAGGCATCTGTACATTATAAGAGATGTGTTCTTTATTGTGTTTAATTAGGTGAGAAATAGGTAAAGAGGTATGAAAAGGAAATTATGTTTTTTAACCAAACAACAATAATTATACGTTGCTGAAGCAGCCACATTTTAATGTCAAGGGTTTAGTGAATCTAGTGAATTGTGACATGAATTATTAAAAAAAAATCACACATTTTGTTTTAGCGTAAAGAGAGCTTTTTGTACAATAGCAACCAAAAGAAGTTCTTTTTAATTGTAAACAATGGAAAATTAAACCTTCTCTTTCTTCATAAGCCTTTTTTACTTAATTACTTCCCTTAAACTTCTTTTATTTATAAATGAATATAAAATAACAAGAACAGAACAAAATTAACTGAGTATGAAATCAAATATGTATACTTTGTGGTAGTGACTATAAAACACAAACGTAAGGGTCTCAATTTAAGCAAAGAATATGATTTAATGATACAAAACCCTATAAAGAGAAGAATTCAGACATGAAGACAGGGGTTAAGGAGACCATCTTGCAAGGCATTTACCACAGCCCTTGCTAATATATTTCATGGCTCCTAGTCTAAATGGAGCATTACCAGCAACCAGATAGTACCTGTGTAAGGTGTGTGGCAGATTGGTAAATAAAGAACCACAGGCACCACAGACTTACAGAGTTAAAAAAACAGGATCGGAAGTTTAAGAGCACACTTAGGGTGACAGTTACCAAAAGAGCAACAACAACAATAATAAACAGAATCTGACTCAGTAAAATTTATTTTATGTTTTACTTTCCACATTTAACCAGGGAATATTAGGGAAAAAAATTACAAGAGGAAGAAGGTGTTTTGTTCTCATGGTGACTACAAAACTTAGCATCACAAGCCAACCATAGCAGGCATAGCAGACACAACATTTCTGGACCATTCCTAGGAAACACAGTGTTGCACTCTGCATTTTAAGGGATAACAAAATAAATGAACTAAGACCCAGTTTCTATTTGTGAGAAATAAAGTGTCGGAGGGAGGAATAGAGAAAAAGAAAGAGAGATAGACAGACAGACAGAGACAGAAAGAGAGGGAGAGGAAAAGGGAGAGAGAAGGAAAGAATGAGTCAGAGAGAGAGACAGAGATAGAGAGAAAGAGGGGGGAAGATGAAGAGGGAGAAGCAGAGAGAGAGAGGAAGAGAGAGAGAGAGAGAGAGAGAGAGAGAGAGAGAGAGAGAGAGAGAGCTGCCTGGCTAAACAAGTACCCCTGTGAGGTTTGCTAACAGCTTGGCAGCATCATCTGCTGAGAAAAAGGCTGATAATTAGACTGTGTGCTATGTTTTGAAATAGAAGCGCTCCCAGAGGCTCATGTCATTAATTTTATGTGCCCAGATGATGAGTTTTGGGCAGACTGTGGTAACTTCAAGAAGAAGAACCTAGTGTGCCAAATGAAGAGAGGACACTGAGGGGGTCTACCGCTTGATCCTCTTCTGTGTTTTCTGCTTCCTGACCTGTATCATACAAATAGTCACCACTACAAGCTCCCTCAAGCACTGGCTTGGCTGCTCTCATTATCACACTTTCCCCAATAAGACTCTTTGAATACACATGGCTCTGTGTAAGTTGTGTCATTATATCAATGACAAAAGGAACTAAAACACAAATGGGTACTGAGTGTGGAGCTGTTGCAGTAGTTAATTGAACAAGTGTTTCTTAGACTCTAGACCTTAGCTACAGAAGTGAGGAAGCTGGGAGATGAATACATTTGTACTTCCTGATAGAGTCCTTTTTCTTGTAGCTATCCACCACTTCTTGCTCTTATAACAGTTCTGTACCCTCTTCTGTACTGATCTCTGAGCCTTTGTAGGAAGGGCTGTGATACAGACATCTAATGGGAGCTGAGAATTCCACAGTGCCTTATGATTGGCACATTGGTCAGTTGAGGGTTGCTGTGCTAATCACCAGCCACTGTTAACAGAAGCTTCTCTAATGAGGATTGACACATGTACTAACTTATGGTTATGGTAAGTCCTAAGGATTCAGTTTAATACTATGTCTGTTTAGCAGAATCACAGTGATGGGTTCTACCCTAGGGCTTAGGATCTCTCTAGGCAAGGATTCTTGGCTCCAGTATTGGTCCAAGGTATGGGTTTAATTTTTTAATTTCTTGAAGCAGGCCCTAAATCCAATCATAATGTGTTCGAAGAATTATCATTTTGTAATTGAGGTTATGTGGGCCTGGTAGCTATGACAACTTATTGCAGTGATGGCTTTGTCTGGGGTAATAGGAATAGAGCTTTTGACTCTCTTTAGGGGAGAAGGAAGAAAAAGTCACTTTACTTGTGACTTCAGCCCTTATTCTGTTCTGCCCTCTACCAGTTGATAATGATCTTAAAAGATGCTCAAGTCTATAGATTGTGGAGTGTCACCTCAAGGCTAAACTCCATGCAGCTTCCATGAGATGAGCATATAACTCTGGTTTGGCTAGTTACACTTTTATGGGAATCTTACCTTTGTCTGTTGAGGGCCTCTCTGGAGTGACTAGATATTTGTTTGCATTGGTTCAGGAAAAGTTAATATAACTCTGGAGATTTCATGGGAGCATAGCATTCAAGCTGTGGCATGACTGTCACTGGCTCTAATTAGTGATCTCCACAATGAGAGTCCAGAGTGAAATGTGAAGCAGAAAGAGATGAGGGAAAAATATAGTTTGGGGATTCGTGTTTAAAGCTGGACTCAGAGCAAGTTTGGACAGAGTCATTGGTAGCAGTTAATGAGTTGATTAGCATATGAAAGAGAAAATAGGAACTTGGCATTAAGACAATAGGAAAGGTGATTTGAGAGTGAGAGTCCCCACCCCCCAGTTGAAGGTTCTAAAAATGCAAACTTATTTGAAAACTTTTTTAAAAATAAAAAGTCCTCCAGAGTTCTTTGTAATAAAAATAATTTTAAAGAAGGCCTGAGCTGGAGATATGGCTCAGTTGTTAAAGGCTAGGCTCACAACTAAAACTATAAGTAAGGCCATACAAGGGATTTGGGGAGGATCAGCTGCACCTACACTGCACCTTTAGGCCACTGTATCTTCCAGCAAAGTCTTGAGATGGGCAGACAATATGTGGCAATGAAGGGTCGCTTTAGGAGGGTGCCAATCAGAGTATATATAAATTCATGAACGATCTTCTGGAAGTGAAATTACAGACAGTTGTTAGCTGTCACATGGGTTCTGGAATTTGAACCAAAGTCCTCTGCAAAATCAACACAATACTTTTAACTATCTAGTCATGTTCTCAGCCCCAAGACAATGGGGACTACTTAAGTTATACCAACTACATTTTACATTTTGACATGGTCACGAACGTATGAGGAGCAGGAGAAAAATGCTATTGCTTGAAACTAAAATTTCCTGAACAGGTTTATCCAAGGCTGATTCTATAATAGAAAGGAAAATGCATTTGGAACAAAGCTACATTGGAAACTCACTTCTCTAAGTAAGTTATAGTGTAGTTGGTGCCACAGGTGAAAAGATTAGGTTGTATGTGTTTGAATTATAAAACATGAAGAAAGAGCTAGACATAATGGCTCAGCAGTTAGAAGGACTTCTCAATCAGTAGGACAGAAATTCAGATCCTGGATCACAAATGCCTGCAACTCTAGCTCCAAGGGATCTCATGCCTTCTTATGGCCTCCACAGGCATGCACACACATGCACATCTATACTCACAGACAAACCTAGACACAAGAAGAAGCACACACATGGGGATGAAAGAGAAAATCTATTTAAAAACCTGCAAAGAATCTTATTACTTTTTGCCATGTTCTATCATCATTACGTGTGTTTTCTTTCCAGTTATGGATTTTGAGAATACATATAGAGCAGTCAAACGACACAGTTGAGCACCCCTTCTGTCTGCACTGATGTTGCCTGGTTTGGTAGGGGAAGGGTCATAAATGTACACTATGAGAGTTGGTAAAGCAGAAAACAGGGCCAAGATACTAAAGTAGACACTGGGACAAACACACTCTCAACATCGGGTCGCATCTGGGTTGTGCTCTGTGGCAGATCAGGGGGCTTTGACTTTACCATCTCTTGTCATCTGAAGTGTTTGGCACAAGTGGTGAGACATGTCACTCAATAAAGCCATTCTACATGATAATTGTGGCCCCATACTGTGTCTCAGAAGTCCCTGGTTCTGTGTAAAAGGATTAAATATATATTTGTGATGAGATGTGAACATTTCATTAGAAACATGAGTAGACTTTGGTTCTGGCAAAAGCAGTTTGGTTAAAGTTCAAAATTAAATAAAGCCAAACAAACAAATTAAAGAATTGGTAGAGAGAGATTCTCACATGTGACATTTGAATGTTGTCAGCTTTCCAATGCTCTCACATGGAGAATTTTTAAATATTCTCATTATTCACATATGACACATGGTATAAGATCATAAAGAAAAAAACTTTAGAAAAAAAATTAAACTTAAAATTCACCCAAAATATCAAAGTATAGTAAAATAACCAAAGGGATGCAAGAATGATCAAAAGGTTAGAATTTTAAGTAGTTAGAAAAATGGGTTAAGTGTAGTCAATGCTCTTGACTGGCAGAGTAACAAGGCAGGTATCCTGCTTGGTTGGAGGCCCAGAAATTCAATGTCATTTGTCTTCTAAGTACACACAAATGGATTCATAGTTGGTTAATGATTGCATGGAAGCTGATAATAGAGAGATGCATAGGATAGTAAGCATGTAACACATGCCTAAGGTCCCAAATCCTAAGCACAAGTTTAGTCTGAGGTCTTGATTCACCTTAATTCTTGCCATCAAACACATCACCAAATCAAGGGATTAAGGCAGATTAAAAAATGTATATATATTTCATAGAGGCTTCTGCCTCAGACTGATGACTCTCTAAAACTGTACAGTTGTCGCAAAGATGCTGTTGGCATGCTAATGAGCTCAAGATGATCAGTTTATATCAGAGGCAAGGAACTTCTCTGTCCAGTACCTCTTCTCACTGGTAAATATGCAAATATTTGTCATCAGTCAACTCAGGGAGAATCCTACAAAGGAGGAAGCATCTTTATGATTTCAAATCACCTAGCATTTGAATTTCAAAGCCAATGCAGTTCAAAATGTGTGGTTTTAGAAAAGCAGACTTGTTAGGAATAGTAAGTCTTTTTTTTTTCCCTGTGCACTGCATTGAAGTTGAGGTCATAACATGGTGTCCTTGTTTATGGTCCGCTATTTTTCAAATCTATGTATACTATTTCTGTAAAATCAAAACTGCCTTCTAATCAATTTAAAAGCTAAACTAGGAAACTTATGGGACTGGGGAACTTACTCAGCTGTGAAGAGCTTGCTGCAGAAGCATGAGGAGGTAAATGTGATATCCAGTCTCCATGTGTAAAGCTGGGAGTGATGGATGTTTCTATATAATCTCAGTGTTGGGGAATGGAAAACAGGAGAGTCCATGGGTTCACAAGCCAGACAGTCAAGCCACATTAATAAGTTTCAGTTTCATGAGAGATCCTACCTCAGAAATTAAGGTAGAGAGTGATCAATGAAATACACCCTGCTTTGAAATTTTGGCTTTAAATTACATGGACCCTAGTGCATATATACACATAGACACATGAGCACACTTGTATTTGCACATATGCACACACCCTCACACAATAACAACATCAACAATAACAACAACAATATACAATGTAAATAGAAAATGCATAAACAAGCCCCTGGTTGAATGTCAACTAAGACATTAGAATTGTATTTCATTTATCCCAACCCAATGTTTAAGATCATAGACTTTATATAACTGTCTTAAAGATACTTTAAAATATTTTTGACTTTCCAGTTTAATTTTAAATGTCTTAAAATTACTAGTTCCCACTTGGTAGCAACAATACCAAATTACTAAATTAGCTTTTTTTCTGCTTTTAGAATGAACAAATTTAAAAAGCTCACTGCGGATGCGTAGGATGCAGAGTTGACAATGGAAGTGGCCTTAGGGCTGTCATTACCGACATTCCAGCTGCTCCAGAGACGACCAAGTTCTGCACTCCCAGATCATCACAGCCAGGGGAGGCCCTTATGAAACTGCCTTTCGTGTTTTGAAGAAGTTTTGTTCAACTCGACACTCATGTGTGTGTTTTAGCCATTGTGTAGACATACTTTACCACTCCTGATTTACAAATATTTCTATTCTTTCCTTCCTGCTTTGGCATATTTCCCACCGAAATCACCAGTGTGATCCCATACACCTGCATGCAATTAATCAAGGACAGTCATTTGGGTTCCTTCAAGAAGCTAACAAATTCTAAGCCATAAAATCTAAAGAAGAAAAAAAAATATGAATGGCTAGTTCAGGTTTTGTTTTGAGAAAAGTGAAGTAATGGCTACAAATTAATCTGAACTACTCAACAAAAGAAAGAAAGGGAGTTGGAGGGAAGGCAGTGCAAATAAATTCCCACAATGTGTATTAGTTAGGACTTAAAACCCAAACTTCTGCCCAAATAAAAAATAGCAACCATAACAATTTCACAATTTTACCCCTGATAAATTAATGATTTCAGAATTATAAGTCTTATAAGAACATCACTGCATTTAACTAAATTTATCAAAAAGTATTGGTATTAATATTGGCTACTTTTATTCTCTATAAATGAGCATACTTTTACTGAGAACTCTGTGAAGGCAGAGGACAATAAGGAGTAACCTTCCTCGCACCCCCTCAGTGACATAACCAACTACTCGCTTTTCATCTGCAGACTCACCCTCTCGGGTAAGTTCAGCCTGTAAAGCTGGTTCATGGCTTGTCAATGGAAACACACCTTTCTCTGAACATTCAATCTTAGGTCAATAGCTTCTATAATTGATCCAGCTCCATATGCACTGGTCCTTTCATCAGCTGCTTAAGAGTACACACAAACTCAAGACCACATGCTCAGGACCTATTGTGAAGCAGGACTCACATCCTTTAGGAAATTAGTTTGGGGGTGCCTGATATAAAAGAGACTCTTTATTTCAGAGACTATTCAGAGTTACGAGGACAGCCTATATTGCTTCTGCAGCCTCTTACTTTTGGCTAGGCCACTTGATATAGGAAGAAAACATTTCTTAAATTATCTCTGCACTGTTCTGTGCCTCACTTTGTGTACTAACTGCTGGCCCTGATGACCCATGGCAACCTCAAAATCACCCCCCTCCCCATACGTGCCTGGCAAGGACCCACTGAGGCAGTAACTATACAGAAACCATAGCCGTCACTAGAAATTTCTTGGGAGTTATTCTCTCACCCTTCCAAGGTTGTAATCCAAGAGCCTAAGCTGCAGATTTTTTTTTTCACAAAGTGTGTCTTTTTTACTTGGTTCCATGTCAGGGCTCAAGTGTCTATTAAGTGAGTGTCTTGGACCTTCTGAGTCCAGCATTCCAAGTCTTTACTGACACAGATCTTCCTTACTGCTAAAAAAAAATCTACTTCTTTTTCTTTTTAGGATTGTTCAACTTATATTGCATAAGTCTTAAAAACAACTCACTTTTCCAACATGGCCATAACTGCATGTATTTTGTCTTGACCTTGTGTTTTGATCAGTGAAAAATCAGAATGAAACTTAATGATATTTCTTATATATTCTTGCATATGTTGTTGAGGTTTTTTGTTTGTTTGTTTTTATTTTTCTTGTTTTTTTTCCCTATCCTATGAAAATACCCAGCAGATGAAGGTTCAAGGAGAATAGGAGAGATTTAAATAGTCAGCTCCAACCAATGCATGAGAATAGGTTCAGACAATTTCTGCTGTCCTAGCAGAACTCTATGGGCCTAAAGACTCATGTATAAAATGGGAAAATGTCTGTATTCTATGGTGTTTACAACACAACATTATTTCAGCAAGACCAGGCTATGTGTGCACGGAGGCTAATTAGCTTTGATGAAGATAAGGCTTGCATTTAGATCTTTAAAACAAAATCCAGGATGCCTCTTATTCCGTTATGACACCCAACAATTTGGTAAACCTAATCATGGGGGTTACAGAAGAACCACAAATTACTAAAAGCTAGCATATAATTATGCTAATATGCTGGAATAATTTTAATCACCATAGGCGATTGTATGTCATTACCAACAGCCTGTGAAGTATGACAATTAAATACAGATTAGTCATCCTCAGGTAATAGGAGAGTGGTTCAAGTTCATTTTGTGACTTGGGTCCCTAAGTAGCAAGCAAGTGTGGTATGTACTGGATCTCTGAGTCAGGCCCCTAGATAGCAGTGGTATGGTTCATGTTGGGTCTGTGACTAACCAAGTTAGCTTTAGCTGCCAACTTGGCATAGCCTAGAGTCACCTGAGAAGGGAATCTCAAATGAGAGATTACCTAAATCATAATAGCCTGTCACCATATTTGAGGTATTTTCTTTAGAGTTAGTTGATGCAGAAGGGCCCTGCCCACTCTGGAAACACCCATTCCTGGTAATATATAAGTAAGGCAACTGGACAGGTGAGGAATCTGGCAGCTTTTCCTCTAAGGTTTCTCTTTCAACTTCTGACCCTGACTTCCCTCAGAGATGGACTGTAAATAGAAATAAAGTTCTTCCTACCCTAAGGTGCTATTTCTCAGAGCATTTGATTGCCAGAAGAGAGAGAGGAAAGTAGAACATAACAGATGACAAAGGAATGGGGTGCTGCTGTAGCAATGAGGCATTGTGTTCTTCGCCTTTGGAACTATTCTTATGGAGGACTATAGAACTCTGTAAGAAAACCCATTGAGTATTCAGAGCTTAATGTGCTCTGAAGGTAAGAACATGAAAACACAGACAGAAACATAGACAAGGGAGGCCCAGCTTGTGTGGTGTCAGAGAAAAGCAAATGCTCTATTGAGACGTGGAATGAGCACATTCATGTGATAGTGTGGTTAGAATCTGGGTGTGCTTGTCAACTGGAGGGAAAAGAATCAGCCATGATTGAAAAGAGACCAGAACTACTAAGGTGAGTCCTGTGCTCTTATAGAAACAGTAGATGCAAATCATGATGGATCTGAACAAAACCAACTGTGATTAACAAGATGGGGACTCTTCAGATCATCCTCAATGTGACAATAGGAAAGAATTTACATACATACACTACATAGAGACTGTGGGCCAAGGGAGTGAAGGCTGCATCTCAGTCTAGCAGTCAAATTCTCCAGTATTTGAGTTACCCACATGGTACTGGTTATGAAGATATGAGTGCTTCAAGATTGGAGGGGTTCTGGGGAGCAGCTGAGGCAAGTGGCATGGTCATATTCTTAGCAGAGAGTTTAGGAGAGATCATTTGTGGAGGTACCATTCCTAGGTTTATTGTAGATGCCAGAATTCTGGAATATCTATCAAAGGCAGAGGCAAAAGTGGAGCTGGCCTTGGTCTCAGCCAGCTGTGAGTGCTGTGGTTGGTAGAGGAGAAGTGCAGCTGGCTGCCTAAGCCATTTGAAGCCAAAAGGCTATTCAATGAATGAGGCCCAGATGTTGAACATTGAACTACAGAATTTGATTTACACTGCTTGTTCTTGGTTTTGATTTCATCTGATTATTTTTATGCCCTGGTTCTTCCCCCTTTGGATAAAGAAAGCACAAAATTTGTTTTTATTTTACAGGAACCCAGAGTTAAGAGACTTTGTGGATTTTAAATAAATCTGAAACTTTTAAAATGTTTGAAATTTTAAAGACCAGAAGTTTCACAAGTTGGACTGTGTTTTATATTACAATATTAACATGAGATCTTGGCATAGAAGAGGTGAAAGGTTATAGTTTTAAGGCAGTGTGTTTTTGTCAAGTTGACAAGGGGTAGTGTGCCCTAATTAGTTTTAACTGCTAACTAGAGATAACCTACAGCTTTCAGTGAAAAAAGTCTCAGTAGAAGAGGTATACAGATCACACTGACCTATGGGTATGTCTGTGAGGGATTGCCTTGATTATTAACTCATTTAGGAGGTTATCTCAGGCTGTGTAAGAACTAGATAAGCATGGCTTATAATTCCTCCACATTTTCTGTTTCAAATATGTGCTGGCTGTATTTTGTTTTATTTCTTTACTTTGACACAACCATGAACACATCTAGGAAGAAAGTATTCTTAACTGTGTAAATATTTCCATCAGACTAGCCTGTAGGCAAGCCTGTGATGCATTTTTCTTAACTATGATTGATGTCAGAGGGACCGGCCCACTGTGAGTGGTGCTATGTCTGGGCATGTGGTCCTGAGTAATATAACAAAGCAGGCTGAGTAAGTCATGGAGAACAAGCCAGTAAACAGCATTCCTCCATGACTTTTGCCTCAGCTCCTGCTTCTAGGTTCCTGTCTTGAGTTTTTTGCCCTGATTTTCTGCTATGAGGAACTATATACTATAAGATGAAATAAGCCCTGTTTTTTTCTAACTTGTTTGGGGTCATGGTGTTCATCACAGCAGTAGGAACCAAACTAGCACCCATATCTGGTGGCCTACAACCATCTATAATTCCAGCTTTAGAGGGATCTGATGATTCTGGCCCATGTTTATCAACGTTCACATGCAAACACACTCACATTCATACATACAAACACTTTAAAATGATATTAAAATTAGAAACACCCCACTTAATTCCATAGGAAATGACAGCACTAGGCAACAAACACTGAAGCATGATGACATGGGCAACAATAAAGAGCTACACTTTACCTAGCCAAATTTCTCAAGAAAACTTCATAAACCTACTTTCCATGGAAAACAATGCAAAAGGCCCCCTTTCCTAGCTATAAGGTGTGAGACTCATAAAAAAATCATAATAGTGATCAAATGCTCATGTTTTAGTCAGAATCTCATTTTTCCAGCCACTGTACATGTCAGAGACTATGCTGGGTTGTGGAATAAAATAATGGATGAGACATAAAACTTGCCCCAGTACATTATATGCCAACTGCATATAGTGTGGGTACTGTTTGGGGACCCCAGAAGGAAGTACAAACATAGACCAAGTTAAAGGTTACAGTTATATACCCATCCTCTAAGATGAATGTCTTTTATAAATGTTCAATATGTTGGTTTCTTTGCCTTTTAGAGTTTGTACGCTTCTGATGAAGTACAACCTCTATATCTCCCTAAGAAAGCAAGCATGGAAGCAGTTTGGAGAATTTCCTCCATTCCTTAGAACTGTTTTGTCTTCATAATTCATCAACTAGGACAGAATGGTGCTCCCTCATGTTTACAAGGGTAAACCAACACAACACTATCATCTCACAGTTAGGCTGCAATTATCAAGTATGTCAGCACTACTGGGTCCCTTTTAGGGCTTCTGATAGAAGATCCAAGCACAGCCTACATTCTTCAGTTCATTCATCACAGCCATGTTGATTCGGGCATTTACATTTTTGTCTTCACCTTTGGTACTCTTCTGTCTAGATTATAGGTCTTTGTGACTACATTCAAACTTCCCTAATGACTGAACTTCTTTTCTGCATCTCAGGTACCTTGGTTTGGTCATGTTATATCTTCAAAGTATTTGGTTTGAGGTGGGTTGTGTGTGTGTGTGTCTGTGTGTGTATGTGTGTGTGTGTGTGTGTGTGTGTGTGTGTGTAGTCTTGTTTTGTTTCATTTAGATATTAAAGGTTAAATACTCACAGGTTCTGGGAATAAGAACATAGACATTTGGAGGAGGTGTTAATCTGAGTGCAACAGTGTTCAAAGTAGATTGCTAATTAGCTGGGTATAAAAATAATACACACTAAAGTCTTTCATATTTTTGAAGCTTTTCCATTATGCTTAGGTTCCAAAGTTATATGTAGGATGTCAATGTCATTCAATCTGTACATTGTCATATACCTGCTTTCTCTTCCATTAAGGAAGCATTAAGAATCTCTCCTTTGCCCCTAGTGTTTAGAAGTTATACAGTGATATGATTTTTTAAGACATTGCAACCAGTACTTAATGATCTCATCATCAACTATCATCTCTTATAACCTTCATTTGTGAGAAATTAGATTTGCTAAATATTTAATAATATTACTCTAATGATGCTTACCTTTTTTCCTTCTATAGCTTTCCTTCAGCAATGTTAATACAGTTGCTTTGTAGTGCTTTAACTGGAGGTCTGTTTTCTCATGTGTGTTAGGGATCATTTCTGCTATTTTTATTCCATTTAATAGCCCATGGTTGTTTTTCTCATTGTGGAATTTGGTTTATATTTTTTATTAATTAAAATCCCAGGGACTAAACCTTCAACCAAAGAGTGCACATGGGGGGCCCATGGTTCCAGCAAGATATGTAGCAGAGGATGGCCTTATCAGGCATCACTGGGAGGGGAGTCCCTCCATCCTGTGGAGGCTCAATGACCCAGGGAGGGGAATGCTAGGACACTGAGGCAGGAGTGGGTGGATAGGTGGGGGATCACCCTTATAGAGGCATGGGAGTGAGAGAGGATGGTGGTTTATGTAGGGGAAACTGGAAAGGAAGATAACATTTGAAATGTAAATAAATAAAATAACCAATAAAAACAGGAAAAAATAAAAAATATTTTGACTACTCTGGAGTTCAAATTCTTTTCCTTATCCATTTTTATATTCTTCTTCATTTTATTTTATTTTATTTATTTTTTATTGTCACCTGCCAGCAACTGCAAAGATTACCCTAAACTATGAGTTAAAAGTCATCTGAAATGTAGTCTCATGTCTCACTAAATTTTCACCTTGCCCTGGGCATAGGCAATGTTTTCTAATTTCTCATTCATAATCTTTCTATTTGGTATATCATGATTGACTTATTAATAAATGAAAATCAACTTGCCATTTTTAGATATCTTCTGTAGAACATAAGTACAGCTATCTTTCTGGGTTTATAAACTACTAGACAAGCCAAACTAAACTCCAAGAATATTTTTAATTTAAATTTTATGCCACAGAGCTTTTGGCCTTAACTTCATGCTCTCCTCTGCTGGGAAAATTGCTTCAGTACAGACCAGCAGAGGCACAGCCTCTCAAATATTTCCTCAAAGTCAAGGGAGAATGAGTGTGGCATGACACACAGGTGTGAGAAGACAGCTGAAGCCACAGAACTAGCTGTGACAACAGGTTTTGTGAGAGAGCCTAGAGGTGTGTACTGTATCTCATACTAGCTTTTCTCCTTTTTAACGAAGTTGGTGACAACCCATTTAATCAAGAAGTGTTAAGTAAACACCTAATTATGGTGTTAATGAACTTCAGGCTTCTAGGGGCTAGTAAAGTTTCTAACCGTCTTTAAACATTCACTTGACCTATCTCAGGAATATGGGATTCTGAGGGTTGAAAATCATAAATGAAATTTCTAATATAAGAATCTACAATATGTATGGAAGAAATTTAGCACCTTTGTAGTTACTCCAGTTGTGGTGAGACAGCCACTAGGCAAGAATTGCCTCTTTTCATCTACAGACAAATTACTGTCCAGAAAAGGACATACTTGTGGAATAGTCAACTGATTATATCTGCCAAGACAGAGTAATCAGCCCTTAATAATTCTGCATCACTCGGTCTGTCAGATGATCCTGGGCCAGAATGCTGAAGATTGAATGCTCTAACGTTTTGTAGTATAGGAACTGTCCAGGTGTTCAGCAGTCTCTATAATTTGGCTAAGTTTTAGAAGCTATGCTTTGTGCTTCCCATAATTTCAGTTAACTCAGTCATTCTGGATTTCTGACAGGGTTGAAGATTTATAGTCTCATAGCCAATCCCAGCTATTTACTTTGAGAGAAAATGTTTGAGAGGATGGTTTTCAGCTGACATTCATTCTAAAGCCAAGAAAAAAATCCAGGTTCAGAATTAAGTCTTTTAGTTAGGAGGGACAACAGAGGTTCTGGTTAGTCAACAAAATGATGGACTGGGTATTAGGTCTATCTTGTATCTTACTGACACAAACTGGTATAGTTATGCTCTAATTGTATTCTAAGAGAAAGTTTTTTTTTTTTAAACAGGAAGGGTGATATGTAGGAGGATTCATTAAACTTTGAATATAAAGAAACATTTCTCAGTCATGTCTGAGTAAAGGTTACCAGAAGGTATGAAATGCAGGAGCTCATGAAAAAACACTAGGACAAGATATAATATTAAAATAATACCAGGAGTTGGAGCAACGGTTTAGTAGACAAGAATGCCTTCTTCACTTACTGGGGACCTAAGCTCAGTGCCCAACACCCATATCTAGCAACTTAAATTGCCTGTCATTACAATTTTTGAAGGATTTAATGCCCTCTTCTGGCCTCTATAAGCACTGCACAACCCCTCACATACACATACACACACATATGCACATAATAAAACAAATATAATATTTTTCATAACTTGAAGTATGAAGAATGAGTGAGTAAAGAAAGAGAATTGTAAGAACAAGAGGAAAACAAAACCCCATAGCAGGAGCAGAATTTACAAGTAAACACATTCCATTCTAGGTGGTGATTAAAGTCTCTGCTTGCATGAATGCTTAAGAAAATGCAGTATTTCAATGTGTTTAGTTTTATTAACTCAAACATATGTCATCTTGATCTGTGTGCTTACTCTGATACTGAACAACTATGATGGGCAAACTGCATGATTATTACTGTCTCTGCCTATTCATCCACCAAAAAGGAAGGGGAAGAGTAAAGCCACAAAATCTTCATGTGCTACATGGCTGAAATGAACATGAAAATGGAATATGAGATGGAAACTCAATGAAGTCAAATGAATTTTATACAACCATCACTGACTCCCTCAGTTCCTGAAAGGAAACAGAAGACTCAAAATTTATTCCAAGTATATTAACAGATGAGATGGTTGAGCTGTCATTGCTTTGAGGGTGTGATGGTTTGTATATGCTCAGCCCAGGGAGTGGCATGATTAGAAGCTGTGGCCCTATTGGAGTAGGTGTGCTACTGTGGGTGTTGGTTATAAGACTCTCATCCTAGCTGCCTGGAAGCCAATAGTCTGATAGAAGCCTCCAGTTGAAGATGTAGAACCCTCAGCTCTGCCTGCACCATGCCTCCTGGATGCTGACATGCTCCTGCCTTGTTGATAATAGATTGAATCTCTGAACCTGTAATCCAACCCCAAAATGTTGTCCTTTATAAGACTTGCATTGGTCATAGTGTCTGTTCACAGCAGTAAAAAGAAATCTAACTAAGATAGAGCATCATTCCCTGTGAGGACCACGTGCCATCAACTCCTTTGCACTCTGGAGATCTAAATCCCATTATTTATACCTTGTATTTGAACATTAGTGGTAAATGCCAAATATAAAAATTATAGCATTCATATGAAAGGAAAGGGAAAGGGAAAAGGACAGAAAACCTATTTTCTTCCTTTCATCTCAACTTTCATCACAGAATTGGGGCCTTATTAACTGAAACTCAGAAAAAAAATGTTTGCAATCAAAGGTCAATTTCATGTCTCCTTTCCTATCATTTTCTTTTACAAATGAATAATTAATACAGTAGAACAGGTATGGGATGTTTTGAATGGAGAAATGAACATCTATGTGGCTCCCATATCTGAAGCCAGTCTTCTCACAGCTTGCCAGAGGGGCAGCCTCAGCTCCTGACCAGAGCCTTGCCTAATCTGATCCTGGATACGACTAATTTTTAGCATATAACTTTTTTCAGCTCTATATTTCTTAGCCTGTTCCTAAATCTGAACAAGAAAGAGTAAATCTCTTCAAGAATTCAATAGGTGAGTAGGTTCACAACTTTGTCCTTAACTCAGAACAGTACCTTATGTAGACTAGTAATTGTTCGGAAGAAATATTTACTCTATGAGACCAAAAGAAGTGTAGAGAGAGGCATGATTTCTTTACAAGCAGCAAAGAAGTTACAGCAGGAGTTGTGCTGGCAAGAGTCCTCCCTCTATGTCTTCTGTTCCCCCAAGATGGAGAACATCCCTATAAGTGGGACCTTGTGCCTGAACACTAAAATCTCATTGCTACCGAATTTGAGTATGAAATACAGATATCTTAATTCTGTTTCCTGTATAAATGCTGGAGACCAGAAGACTTCTAACTTTTTTATTATTTTTTCAGCTTTACTTGATCAGGTGAACGGAAACAAAAACCATCCTTTGTAACATACATGATTAAAAACCCTGTCTGCAGATTCAGGTATCATTAAAAAAAAAAAAAAAAAAAAAAAAAAAAAAGAGGTGAACAATGCTGTCATTTTCCCTGTGTCCTTCTTAGAAAACATGAAGAAAAAAAAAACATAAAGAACAATGAAACAAACAAGTGTAAGAGATAGAGATCTTGGGCTAGGAAGATGTCTTTATGGCTAACCACTGGGTGTGCAAGCATAAGGCCATGGTTCAAATCAAAAAAAAAAAGAAAAAAGAAAAAAGAAAAAAGAAAGAAAGAAAAGAAGAAAAGAAAAGAAAAAGAATAAGAAAGAGAAAGAGAAAAAGAAAAAGAAAAAACATTTAAATGCCACATGGGCATGGTGACCCACTTGTACTTCCATTCCTACAAAGGCAGAGATGAGACAGAAGACTCTCAGAGCAACCTTGCTAGCCATATAGGGAGCTCAGGGTTTGCTTGAGCAATCCTTTCTCAATGAATAAGGTGGAAGAGAGATCTAGGGCAATCTCTGGGACCAACCACAGGTGTCAACGTGTACAGGCACCCAGGTTTGCATGCAGCTACAAAGGTGTGCTTACATGCACCATGTGTCACCATACACAATAAGAATGGAAAAATAAAAGAAATGCAATAGATCTATAGCCTTGTGTCACTGCCACATTCTTAATCCGAAGAAAGGCACACAGAGACAGCAAGAAGAGAATGTCATTCATCACTGCAGTAAACCAGTGAGATGCTCTAGTGTTCTCAAGCTCATGTTGAAGAACTTAATTCTTTTCAATCTGAGGAAAGGAATGTTTAACTCAACTTGTCTAAATTGCTTATTTCTTTCTCTTTAGGGCAACTGGCTTCCAGGCAGCCACGGGCCATGTACCTCCAAATACACTTCTCTCCATCTCTCTTTAATAGCCTCGGCCTTCCTTGCATGACACTACTGAGAGCAAAAATAAGGGAAGGTGGGGGCCATGAGTCTCTCTTGGTTCTTTCAGGGATGAAGTCTCAGACAAGGTCAATGTATTCATTCCAAGCTCCAGCTCACTCCAGCTCCAGAAAGCACAATTCCCCTGAAGCAGCAGATAGAATTGTTTGGAAACTGAACTGAAGAAGTCCAGACATATTTGAAGGTGACCTTGATCCACTAGATGTCTTCATTTTTTTGTTGATGTCTTTCTTTGAAGCATCTTGTTATTGTTTGATGCCCCCATCACAATACCAAACAAAGGAAAGGAAGAAACTGAAATTGTCCTAAGAAAGAAAGGTAGCTACCTATAGCAAGTGGTGGCTGGAAATGACAAAATCTGATCATTTCTCAGAATTATCTATGATAATATATTAATAGATTTAGTTATAGGATCTTATTTCAGATAGACTTGTTAACAGTTTTAAAATTCTCTTTCAGTGGACTAAAGAGACAGTGCAGTACTCAGGTATATATGCTGCTCTTCTAGAGGACCAAATGTTAGTTTCCAGCTCACAGTGTCTGTAACTTCAGTTCCAAGTGTTCTGGCATTCTCTTCTGGCTTTCATGTGCACCTGCACACACATGGCAATTAAAATGCCCTTCACATGGTGAAGTGTATATCAAGAGAAAATATACATACAAAGGGTATAGGGATTTGAGACTGAAACAAGAGTTCAAGAGGAAAGAGAATTTACCAGGCAAAAACTAAGCCATTACAAAATTCAGGTCAGTGCACTTTAGGGTCTATCTCCAAACTGTACCCAGTTTTACCTGGTTTTATCTTGTATTAGATCATTAATTCTTAGGCAGTGATCTGCGGATGTCCACAGTTTAATGGGGAAATTTAAAAGGCACTAAAATCCATTTGTTATTCTTAAAAATATTCTCAGATTATATATATGAATATGCAAATCTTTGTAGATAGATTATTCATAGATTCCATTAACACGAGGAAAGAGAGAGGGGGAGAAAAAAGAGTTAATTTAAAAAATTGTGATTGAAAAACACCTGAGGGTGGAAAATAGTTCAGCAGATTAAAAGATACCTGATGCTCTTACAGAGAACCCAGGTTTGGTACTTAGAACTCACACAGTAGCTCACAACCAACCATAACTCCAGATCCAGGAAATCAGATGCCTTCTTTTGCCCCAGAGAGTAATAGGCCATGTACCTGGTACACATATATACATGTAGGCAAAAAAGTAACTCATATATAATGAAATAAATCTACAGAAAATCAAAAGGAACAGGCCAAATGCCTGCATGTTCTGATTCACATCCTTGAAATTTTTTCAAACCATGTTTTCCCTTTTTCCTTTCCCATAAAATTATTCTAATTAACTTGATTTCCAGAGTCCCCTTAGCAGACCTAGTAGCATAGAACACCCATGTATCTTCCACCTGTTTCAGGCTTGTCCAGAATAAACCCAGACACTCTGAACAAAGAGCCCATTTGCTTATATTTGTGACTTTTTGCCTCCCTAATCTACTATTCTGAGTGAATTTCTATCATAAGACTTCAGATGGCCCAGCGTGTCTTTAACTGGAGGGTTACAAGGACTTTACTACCATCATGAGCAACAGAAACTTTGATCATGCCCTTATTGCCTCTAAAGAAGAAATATAAACAAAATGCTGTTTACATGTCCCCTCTGAGCCCCCACCTGCTGACAGCTGATGAAACATGCCTTGCTTTTCGCCTCTGGAACGACTGATCCAAATTGTGACAGATTGCAGAAGGTAATAAATGTTGATATCTCACCATAGCCTCAAAAAATATTTTTTTTTCTACATCGGACCAATTGTTTCCCTCTTGCACACAAAAGACAAACATCCAGTGTTTGAGAAGGATTTGTGGTAAGGCAGCTTAAAGCTGCCTAACAGGTATGCAGACAAGTACTGAACAGAAAAGGAATCGAACCTGAAGACAGGTATTAACAAAGTCTGGGCAAGACACACAGCTTCCCTGGGACACAAGTGTCATAAAGATAAGAGAATAATATGTGCTTAAACATTTATTTGATTTTAATTTTCCTAAGTGGAAAACTATTACTCAAATCTAACCTTATATAGGAATCAATATCTTGAATATAAACAGAAGGCTCAGTGACTGGCAATGGGATGGGTACCAAGAGATCACTGTACCCATGGCACACCTCACAACCCCTAAATGTCATTAGTTTTTCATGCCATTTCAAACTCACCATGGTGAGTGTTCTAGCCTGAACCGGCATAACTCAGAATTCTGGATGACTCAGCAGTCCTGGTCAGCTGTCACACAATGATTCAGATGGGTACAGTGATGGCAGCATGCCCCTGCAGGGGTCTAGTGTGCCCTCTGGGTTGCTGATAGGGGCTTTTATTGTCTTAATAAAGCTTCTGCTGTGATTTGTTACTGTGCGTTTTGAGAATAGAGTATCAGAGGAATAGTTGCATCCTGAAATGTGTGCAGAATCAACACTCTCTACCCCTGAGCTAAGAGGTTCAGAATGATGAAATAAAAAGAGCTCATACGGTAGGGAAAGTGAGACCTAGGAGACACCTCACACAGGAGGGCGAGTGAGACCTAGGGGACACCCTGATGCATATATAAAACCACAGAAATACCTTTCAGGCATGAGAGTAATCTTTAGAATGTTGCACCCTGCGGGGCTAACCTGAACATGGGAATGAACAAAGACATAAACCTGCAGCCAGGGTTCAGACACAGCAAGCACTCAGATACCATAGCTTCCTTTATTCAGTTACAAAATTATTAGTATGAACTCTCTAAATAGACTTCTAAGGGAATACATCTAATTTATGCAATGAAGTGAGAACACAGAAAATTGTTTCTCTATCTCATAATTTTTAGAATTATCAATTAAGACACAATAACTAGATTGAAAATATACATTGAATTTCTATCCCAGGTCTTCCTACCTGCCCCCCCCCAAGGGACACATGTGACCACATGAGGCTGAGGGCAGCTATAAACTTAAAATCATAAATTTTAAACTTTAAATATTATGAGATTTTAAAATTTCATTTTTGTTGCTGTTTTTTTGTAACTCAATTACACAGTTGTCAAGTATAAAATTTGTAGTTGATGACTTTGTGTGACCATGTCAGTAGGTCAGACAGGAATTATCTATTATCAACCTAGATTACTGTCCTAAGCATGACAAACCTATTTGTCATTTGCTTGCAAAATTACCAACACTGTGCTTTATAATCCACCATGATAAATTTACTTCTGATTGTAGCTCAAAAATAAGAGACCTCACTGGAGAACAGCTAGTGATAGTCACAAAAACAAAACAGGGAAAATTTATTTGTATAAACTTCAAAATCATGTCAAGGTTTTTCTCAGCATCAAATGCATAACCAAGACAGAAAGCCCATAGCTGTCCTGCTGTTGCTTCCACACTTCGCAGGGGCCATATGCATGCGGGGATCGCCCTGCCCATCCCTGCCTCTTGTCTCATGGGAATCTCATTTTCTATGGACCTTGCCTTATTGTAAGAAACATGCTTTACTTTGGGTATTGTTTCTGCTTTAGTTTTGATAGTTAAAACCATTACACTGTTGGACTATAGAGGTAGCTCTGTGGTTCAGAGTACTGTCTCCTTTTGAAGATGGACTCCAGGTTAGTATTGTTCAGGAGCCACAATGGGCATCTCCAAACTCTAGCACCAGTGGATCTGATGCCCTCTTCTGTCCTCTGGAAGTACTACATTCACCTGTACTTACCATATTCAGATACATTTACATATTTCAGAGTAATACTATATTTTTCAATATCACATTAAAATAAATTGTATCTTAATCATAGAGGAATTGGTGCAGTCAGTTAAACTCTGACCTAAGCTGAGGTCTCCATCTCCTCAGCCTTGCTTCCATGGTGTTATTAAGGTCCTCAACAGTTTCTATTCCCTTTCTTTTAGCTGGGATTTATTGCTTTTCATTTGTTATTTTATAGGTATCACCATTGGTGGTTGTATGTGAATTCTGAGGAGAGAATGTTTAAGCCCCCCACATGGAAACAAATATGTCCAGTTTAGTTTTCAAAGGAAGAACCCAGTTGAACAACATTATCTTTTTCTAAGCTCTCCCTTCTCCCTCCCCCTACCCCCCCATGCCACTCCCCTGTCCCTTTTCCAGGGTCAATGTAACCCAGGTTGCCCTCAAACTATCTTTGTAGCCAGGAATGACTTGGAACTTGTGATTCTTCTGCTTCCAGCTCCCCACACTGGACCACAGGTCCTGGCCACTACACTGGTTTTACAGTGTGCCGCAGGTTAAGGCCGAGGCTTTGTGCGTGCAAGGTGGGCGTTCTATTAGTGAGGCTACTTCTCCAACTTTCACTTTCTTTTCCTTAAATGGCTCTAAATAACAAATACTCCGGTAGAGTACTTTACCAGAAGCTCGTTTAATTTTCTCAACCTTAAGAAGCAAGGTATTTTCTTCACTTCCAGATAAAAGCAGAGAGTAGAGATTTGTCCAGCCTCCTAAGGTTATGACACTAATCCTGGGACTGTGCTTTTCAGGTGGGCAATGGGAATCCCAGGCTGATGCTTTTTCTTATGACCTCTGGTATTCTGAGACACTGATGGCCAGGCTCTCTTCCCTTCATTAGATACCACCATAGAAACCATTTGTTGGGGATGAAGGCAAGAAATTTGGGGTTTTTATTAATTCCTTCTACAACTAAATTGATGTTTGCCTGCCACTAGCCACAGTGCCTGCAATCCCCAGAAACTACACACACTATACACTGCTACAAGTTTCAGAGCCTGACAGGCACACTGCCCCACAGGGACTTCATGGTATGTAACTTTGTATCAAATATTCTCTGGGCTGAGATCAGAAAGAGGCAAATCATTTCTGTGACCAAACAGCATGACGCTTTTAAATAGGTAGAGATTACATATTACATTTTACCGCTGAACGTCTCAATAAAGATACCATAAACAGAAATCCACACATATAACAAATCATACTTAACTGTGGCTGGTATTTGATTTATGTGAGATTATAAATTATTGAATCGTGTGACTATAGTCCTGGAATGTAGCCCAGACCAAGAAATGTTTAAAAAATAGAAAAGAACAACAACAAAAAAAACCCTGTCTCCTCTCTTACTTTCCCATACTCTTTCCTCCTCTCCTGTCCCTATTCCTTTCTTTTGCTCAGTTTTAAAGGCATCCTGAATAGAAGGTGAAATTGAGTCTGAGCTCCCCCCGCCCCGCCCAGCTGGCACTGTGCTTTAAAACAGCTAAAGGTTTCCCAGTTTTCTACAGAATGTGGTGACATGACTGACAGGGGTAACAAACACCTGACATGGGGATCTGCAATGGTTCTTGGTCCTAAATTTTCAGTTTGAAAGTTCATTTGAATAGTGTAGCCCCTCCCCTTTACTTCATTCACTTCTTGCTTTCTTTCTCCTGCTGTTTGGTCTTTTATCACATGTACACATGGAATACCAAGCATGTCCCTCAAATTCAACCGGAGCTGAAGAGCTTTCCTAAGGTGAGTAATGCTTGCTCACCTAAGATAAACTCAGGCTAGTATGATGGCGAGTATGCTTTCACATAATGACCTCATAAGCTGGCAACTGGGAGTCAATGCTCACAACAGAACTATGGGTTATTCTGAAAATTCGCTGCTTTAAAATGCTAGCTTCCTATTTGTTAAATGTTTATGCATTCCCACAAGTAGAGCTACTCCAGAAACTGTAGCAAAGGACTCAAAACCCTTCAACATTTGGCCTTCCCTTTTACACCAAAACGGTACCCTCATCTAGGAAAATGAAGAAACAATGAGGCCAGAATCTGCTTTAAAACAAAACAAAAGCCATGCTGGGTTTGGACAGCCAAATAAAGGGCTGTGCTGAGCTCTGGTCTGGGGCAAAGAAGGCTGAATATTGCTACATGAGAATGCCTGTTATGTTTTACTTTTCCCAACAGTGACTCCCTGAAGAATCACATCAGAAAGCCATCTGGGGTCCTGCCTGACTCTCAGAACTGTGATCAACTTCAGATACCCACCATAAGCAGAGCAAGTCGTGTTCCCAACATGAGAACTGACAACTCTTTAACACAAGAAATGGAAGTCCCACAAGAAACATGGAAGTTTTCTTAGAGAGGGAACAATATCCTAGTAGAAAAATCAGGAACTACTTTACAGTATACAGGAATACTTGACATCGAGAGTGCACATAGGCTTGGGTGGCAAAGGAGACAACACCCTTTCAGGAGTAGATAAAGTTATTGAAACAAGGTGAGGTAGTGATGCTGAATGAGCACATGGAGAAGTGTTTAGATGCACTGTTTTCTTCAAGAGATAAGTAAGTGGATAAAAGTTGAGGAAGGAAAAGTAATTGATGTAGCTCTTGGATAGAATATTAACTGGAATGAAAAGGATATTATTGCTCTTGGGTGGTAACAGATATTCACTGATGAAGCTTGATAATACAGAGGCAAGTAACCAGAGTTAGGTTTAGAACAATGAATTTGATAAACAACCTGTGGACTAAATATTCAGAGAAAACATACAGGCAATGTCAAGAACTTTGTTCCTCAAACCATAGGGATTGAGGAACTAAGCAGACCATAGGATATTTACAGCAGAATTTGAAATTTTTACTTAATGTTTATGAAAATAAGTAATTTTTCATAAAGTGTAGATTCTCCTTTGATCTTGGGAGGTGAAGGGTGGCTTTCAGACAAATTGATACTGGAGTGAGATGACTAGATGTTTAATTCTGGATTCACAGATAGTGTTAAATGACCTTTGACATGGAGATGACTTCTCTTAGCCTCATTTTCTCATCTATAAAAAGATATCATCCCTATTGCACAAAGGTGATGTGAGATCAAAAAGTTAATTAACATAAATCACATAGGAGTTTCAAAACTGGGAAAGAGCAAAGCACACAATAATCTACTCTGGAAATTATTATTATTACTAGAAAAATAAGAAAAATGCATAAATGGATATGATCTTAATGCAAAGGATTAAAATATCATGTAAAATTTGAAGGATGGCCTGATAAATTAAAGGAATTGGAGAGATGGTTCATGGGCTGGGGATAAGTGCTGTTGGTACATAAGACCTGAGTTTGAATGCCAGCAGCCACATTTCTTGGCTTACAATTGCAAGTAACTTGAGTGCCAGGGGATATGATACTTCTGGCCCATGAGCATCTGTACTCATGCACACACACATACACACGAGTCCATACACACATATGCATAGACACACACATACACAGACACACACACACACACACACACACAATTAAAATGTTTAAAAGATAGCCCTGAAAACTTACAATGGATCAGTTAAAGCAACTGTGGCTGATTTCTTAGAAACCAGAAAGAAACCTGAGGCGTTCAAACTGCATACCTGACATTTTTTCATTGTTCTCTCTTTGTCTTCTGAAAAGGTTTGTTCAAATCATAAAGCTTTCATTTATATTTTTCTGTGTATTTTGTCTGTGGACAAAATACTATATCTGTCTATAGTTTTACAGAGCCAGTTATCAGTACAACCCTACTGACCAGGCCTTCACATATTGACTTGACACCTCTTGAAAGGAGGACACAGTTACCTCAACATATACGGGGCAGTGAGCATCTTCCAAAGTGTCAAGACTCATTTAGGTAAATAGTCATTCCAGGCAGTAGCAAGGGACACTCTTTTAAAAACAGGGGAATCATGAGGAAGAAAAAGCATGTCCAATTTAGCAGAAATTACTAATTCAGTGTGAAGAAAGATTTTTAGTCTATTGAACTTTTTATACACAAGGAAATACTAATTTCAAAGTTAAGAATGGGTGTAGAGTTTAGAAAAGATTTAGGTTAGAAATACAGGTTGTAGGGCTGAAGACATGATTCAGCCATTAAGAGCACTGGCTGCTCTTCCAGAGCTCCTCAGTTCAATTCCTAGCAACCACATGGTAGCTAACAACTATCTATAATGAGATCTAATGCCCTCTTGTGTCTGAAAACAGCAACAGTGTACTCATACACACTAAATAAATAAATAGATAGATAGATAAATAGATAAATAAACAAAACAAATACCAAAAAAGAAAAAAACTAAAGTAGGGCCATGTGGTTTTATTGCCAAATTCTACCAGACTTTCAAAGAAGAGCTAATACCAATACTCCTCAAACTATTCCAAGAACTTTTAAGAACTTTTAAGTCCCTGAAGAATGAAATTGAAGATATCAAAAGATGGAAAGATCTCCTATACTCATGGATAGGCAGGATTAACATAGTGAACATGGCCATCTAACCAAAAGCAATCTACAGAGTCAATGTAATTCTTATTAAACTTCCAACATAACTTGACAGACTTGAAAGAGCAATTCTCAGATTCATATAAAACAAAAACAAACAAACAAACAAAAACAGGATAGCCAAAACAATCCTGAACAATAAAAGAATCTCTGGAGGAATCACTATTCATGACCTCAAGCTATAGTTCAAAACAATAGTGGTAAAAAACTGCTTGGTATTGACACAGAGGCAGACAGGTTGATCAACTGAATAGAATGGAAGACCCACACGTAAACTCACACATCTATGGACACTTGATTTTTGACAAAGAAGCCAAAACCAAAAATCGAAAAAAAGAAAGCATCTTCAATAAATAGTACTGCTCTAACTAGATGTTGGCAAATAGAAGAATGCAAATAGATCCATGTTTATCTCCCAGCACAAAACTGAAGTCCAAGTGGATCAAAGACCTCAACATAAAACCTGATACTCTAAATCTAATTGAAGAAAAAGTGGGAAATAGCATTGAATGAGTTGGTATAGGAGACAATTTCCTGAACGGGACACCAATGGCTCAGTCTCTAAGATAAATAAATAAAACTGATAAATAGGACCACATGAAACTGAAAACTTCTGTAAGGCAAAGGACAATGTCAATAGGCCATAAATTGGGAAAAGATCTTCACTAGCTCTATATTAGACAAAGGGCTAATGTCCAAAATATATAAAGAACTTAAAAAGTTAGACTCCAACAAACAAAATAACCAAATTAAAAAATACAGATACAGATTTAAACAGGTAATTCTCAACAGAGGACTCTCAAATGAGCAAGAAGCACTTAAAGAAATACTCAACATCCTTACTCATCAAGAAACCTCAAATCTAAATGACCTTGAAAATCCACTTTAGACCAATCAGAGTGTCTATGATCAAAACCTGAAGGGACAGTATATGCTGGTGAGGATGTAGATAAAGAGGAACAGTTTTCCATTGGCAGTGGGATTTCAAACTTGTGTAACCACTCTGTAAATCTATCTGGAAATTTCTTTAAAAAATAGAAATTGTTCTACCTGAAGAACCAGCTATAACACTCCTTCATAGACACTTAAAAGATGCTCTACCATACCATTAGGATACATGTTCTACTATGTTCATATCAACCTCATTCTTAATAGCCAGAATTTGGAAACAACCCGGATATCCCTCAATTGAAGAATGGATACAGATAATGTAGTTTATTTACACAATGGAACACTGTTCAGCTATTAAAAACAGAAATCATAAATTTTGCAGGCAATTGAATGGAACTTGAAAATGTCCTGAGTAAGGTAACACAGAAACAAAAGAACATGCACTGTAAAGCAGAGAATATCCATGCTACACCCAAAGACCCAAAGGAGTTAAACAAGAAGGAAGGCCCAAAGGAGAATTCTTGAATCAGACTTAGAAAGGCAAACAAAAATAGTCATAGGAGGCAGAGGGAAGGAGGGAACTGGAAGGGAGAGAGGAAAGGGAAAGGAATAGGTGAGCAGGATCAAGTGTGGGAAGAGAAAATAGAGTCCCAGAGAGCAAGGAGAAAAAATGGAAATCTGCAGCTCCCTGAGGTAGAGGTGTGGGTGGAATCTCTAGGAAGTTCCAGAAACCTGGAATTGGAGAGGCTCCTAGGAGTCAATACAGGTGACCTTAGCCAAGGTGGCTAACAGTGGGGATATAAAACCTAAAGAGGCCACCTCCTGTAGTTAGGCAGGACCCCCAGTGGAGGGGTTAAGGACACAAACCACCCATAAATCTTTCAACCCAAAATTTGTCTTGTCTAAAAAAATTGCAAGGACAAAGATGGAGCAGAGACTGAAGGAATGGCCAACTAGTAACTGGCAAAACTTTAAACCCATGGACAAATACCAATTTGTAACATTATTAATACTCTGTTTTGTCTGTAGACAAAAGCCTACCAAACTGTCCTCAGAGAGGATCTACCCAGCAGTGGACTGAAACAGATACAGAGATCAATAGCCGAACATTGGACAAAAGTGAGAGCCTCTTATGGAAGAGTTGGGGGAAGGATTGAAGGCCCAGAAGAAGATGGGAACCCCACAGGAAAATCAACAGAGTTAACTAACCTGGACCCTTGGGAGCTCTCAGAGACTGAGCCACCAACCAAAGAACATACACAGGCTGGACCAAGGCACAATCATAGCCAATGTGTAGCTCAGTCTCTATGGCTATCCTCAGTGGAAGAGTATGGGCCTAATCTGGCAGACTTCATGTGTCTGGGTGAAGGGATATGCACCCTCTCAGAGGAGAAGGGAAGAGAGGATGGGGGAAAGGGATTCTGTGAGGGGGTACTGAAAAGGGGAGTGGCATTTGAGATATAATTAATTAATTAAAATGCCCAACAGGCTTGTCTTCAGCCCAATATTATGGAAACATTTTCTCAATTGAGGATCCCTTCTCTCAGATGACTTTAGTTTGTGTCAAGTGACATAAAACTTGCCACTATATCTCACTTGACTCAGTCTTATTAAATTGAATGTCAGTAGCAATATATCCATTTTCTGCAGATTATCAAATCTGTGGTATAGAAATTTTCTTAATAAACTCAATTTGTGTATGTAAAACCATATTGGTGGTACATACATCTGAGTTCTTAATTGGAACCAAACTAGAGACCATCCTAATGAATGGGGCCAATGTCTACAGGAAGGGGAAAACTTGGGTACAGTAGAGCCTGGGTCATCCACCTGTCTTCCCATGTGGGTAAGAAATAGAACTACACAGTCATGAGAAGTCATGAGGTTTGGGAAAAAATAACTACCTCCACCACTATTACCATCACTCCCACCATTACCACTACCATCAGCACCACAACCACAACAACATGAACAACAAAAACTGTGTTATCATCTTTTCATCTTTTTATCATTCATCTTCTTGTTTGGGGGGTGAGAAACGTCTCTGGCTGAAGTAGGAGTGACGTAGAGTCTGCCATTTTGTCCTTGTCCTCCCACAAATAAGTAACTTCACTTATTTACTTGTGCTGTGGCTGTGACAGAATACCCAACAAGAAGACACTTAAGAGGGAAAGGATTTAGTTCAGCTCACAATTCAAAGGGACACAGTTCATCACAGCAAGACAACTCTGACAGATGGAGCTGAATAATAATAAATATCTCCTATTTATAAAGACAGGGCAAAGTCCATCAAATGGTGTCACTTAATATTTGGGATAGACCTTTCTACTTCAATTAATGATCAAAAAAATTCCATGCAGACAAACAACATAAACCACCAAGATAATAAAGGGATTCTTTGAGAAGGAGAATTTGATACCCTTGAAATATCCTTGATCTAAACTTCAGGAGACCCAGATGCAATGTTAGCACCAGATTAAGAGCTTTGCAGAGAAAAAGACATTGAATTAATCCTAGCTCCAGACCAGATTGGATACATGAAGAGGAACTAAGTCTACGTATCTCATTATTGTGATTTTTTTCTTTTCATTTTACATAAAACAATTTGGTAACTTGGTCAAAAAAAGCTACCATCCTACAGGTACCACAATAAGCCCCTAGGACAAGCAGTTAGTTATAAACTTTATTCCATAAAAACAGCTCAAAATCTTGTAGCTTCACTCTGATTATATGTTAACATATTAAGACAATGTGGACCTGAAAAGACATGCTAGAAAATCATAAATCATTTTAATATTTTCTTAGTGGCCCACATGCTCAGAGGGTACTTATGAAATCTTTGAACTGTTTTCATTCTGCTTCCTAAACTGTACACTAAAACTGTCTGGAGAATATTGTGAATAAAATCATGTACCCATATCTTTTGAGTATGTGACCTACTTAAACAAACTTGTGAATCAGACAAATCTGGAAATATTAATGTGTTGTACCTAGCCTCTTTCAGTTCTGACCCTAGCCAGATGCCCTACAATGCATTCTGGAGAAGCAAAATAGTTGACAGTCACATGCCAACATGGATGGGGGAATTTCACAAGGTCCCACCACTAGATAATGAGCTATCTGCAATTTAATGGAGAGAGAGAGAGAGAGAGAGAGAGGTAATTATAGAAGATGTGTTGAATTTGAGAGTGTATGCCACATAGGAGAAGTTAGAGAGGAGAGATGGAGTGGAACAATATGAATATAACATGAAACAATATAAATACAATATAAAATTCTCAAAAATACAAAAAAAATGAAAGTAACATTTTTTCTCTTATGAAACCTGAAGCTCACCAAAAAAAAAAAAAAAAAAAAAAAAAAAAAAAAAAAAAAATCAAGCACTGCAGCTGCTTAGGCAGAAGCATTTGCTGGAATGTTTGGGAGGTTTAGAAGCAGAAATGAAAGGCAGCCTCTCTCTGATATTGATGAACAGAAAATACTTCTTCTGCAGATAGTAGCAACATATGAACACCCATTGTCATCCCTCCACAGAAAGGAGGGAGCTACAATGGATGGGAACAACTTAATGGTGAGCCCACAAAGGAGTCTCATTTTTGTTAGTTTATTTATTCACTCTACATTCAGATCACAGCCTGCTAGGCTCCTCTCCTCCCCCTCCCCTTCTCTGGATAAAAAAAAAAAAAACAAACCATAGTACACCTACACAACGGAATGCTATTCAACTATAGTCCACTATTAAAAACAAAAACATCATGAAAATTGCAGGCAAACTGATGAAACTAGAAAATATCCTGACTGAGGTAACCCTGACCCAGAAAGACATGCATGGTATATACTCCCTTATAAATGGACATTAGCCATAATGTATAGGATAACCATGCTACAATGTACAGGCCCAAAGAAACTAAGCATTAAGGAGGGTTCATAGGAGGATGTATAAGTCTCATTCAGGGAGTGAAGAGGGGAACAGATATGGAGATCAAGAGTGGAGAGAGTAGTAATACAGAGGGCTGGTCTTGAGAACACAGAGGAATATTAACAACAGCTGTCAGTTTTGGAAAAGTGCCCACTTCCTCTTTCTAGGTACACACTGTTTTTCAAAAACCCTGTGTCTATTTCATATCATTTTCTAATATTCTTTAGTTTCTATTATGTGTGTCTCTCTCCCTCGGGCCTTATGGTTCACACAAAAATTATCTACCAATACCATTTAATCTAATCCACACATCCTGAGACAATAAAGACATAATTCTTGGAAGACCCAGTTAGCTATTTTTAAATCTGCCCAGATAACAAGTGTGTGAGGCCAGGTGCTTGGGCCAATATTTCACCAGCAGGAGAGACCTGACTAATCTTAAAGTTAGTCCAGAAGAAAATAGATAAGAGCAAAAGACTGATCACCTCTTTCCAGCTAAGCCTTCCAACTAGGCCTTCGAATTTCAGTGTGTAGAAAACAAGGCACTCTGGGAAGGATTCAGCTACTAATAAAGTTTTTGTGATTGATATTCATAAAGGGTTACTGAATGACCAATCTATAATAGCCAATGTCTACTATATATATAGACCCCAAGATAGTCCTGTGATCCTTGGCAGACCACTACTCAGTGTGGTAGAGATTGAATTCCCTCTAGTCTGTGAAAGAAGAGGGAGAGGCATAAAGTGGGGTTTTAATGTACAGAAACAAAAATAAATGCTATGTGGTACAAGTTAGCATCAATATTAGAAACAAAGGGCACATTTAGCAGTAGACCAGCTACTCCAATCAACGCCTTCCCTACAGTTATTGACAACTGAGCTGCTACTCAATTCTTTAGGAATCAACCAGTGTCAATGATGACAGATAACACTTAGCTGTTCCCATCACACTGTGATCTGATCAAGAGTTGTCATGCTCAGCTCTGTCTCAGGGTGACTTTAGCAGGCGATAGGAGGTTTTCAGCCATTTCAGTAGGCTCTACATAATACTGATGTAACATAAAAGGGAAGATCTTTTAGTTCAGATGTCTGCTTATTTTAAAGAGGGTAGCTGAAAGTAGTCCTCCTATCAGATGAGATGACATGAAAATTGATTATAGCACAAAGGCCATCTTTTAAAGAATGGTCAATTATTGGATAAAAAAAAATTGTTTGTTATATGAACACAAAAACCTGAATTTGATCATCAGAATTTATATAAAAACTGCCATGTACTAATAATTGTGGATTCTTTAAGAAAGAAAGGAGGAAAGAAAGGAAGAAAGGAAGGAAGGAAGGAAGGAAGGAAGGAAGGAAGGAAGGAGAAAGAAAGGAAGGAAAGAAAGCAGACAGACAGGACAGACAGACAGTGAGGGAGGAAGAGAGAGACAGAGAGAGAGAGAGAGAGAGAGAGAGAGAGAGAGAGAGAGAGAGAGAGACGGGGCTTTTATTTTAATCCCAGGTATAGGATATGGGGCTGATTTGGATTGTCTACAGCAGCTGACTGTGATTTGCCTCGTGCTCTAGCAAAGTCATTTTTGCCAGCTGCAGTTAGTTTTTGCTATTGTGTAATGTTTGGCATTCTGGAGACTTTTCAGAAGGTATATAAAAGGTAGGACCCCGAGAGAGGTGGTGTGTTATTGGTGGTTGTTTGGATGGTTGTTAGTTGGTTGGTCAATGGTTATTGGTTGCTGTTAGTTGCTCTTAATCATGGTTTACTAAGTAGTTATGAGCAAGAAGAAATAAGAAGAAATTAGGTATCCTGACTGTGAAGATCAAACTTACCCTAAGGAACTTGAGACCCCTAATCAGCAGGAAGTAGTCTACAAACAACGTCATCCCCTTACCTTTCTATGCTTTTTTCCCTATCTAGAGTTAGGGGGTAGAAAGAATGGAAAATGGTGGGGAAGGATGAAAGAAACCCACAAGTAGCCAAAGATCAGCTACACTGACAGGCATGGGGCTATATCTGTAAACCCAATACTGGAAAGATAAAGGTAGGGAGTCCACAAGGCTTGTTGGCCAGCCATGCTAGCCTCTTTGATGAGCTCTAGGCCACTAGAGGCTCTTTTGAGAAAAAAGATGAGTGGATTCTAGGAAATACTCTTCATGCTTGCATATATATATATATATATATATATATATATATATATATATTTATATATAAAACATTTGAATGGGGATACCAGTAAACTTGTTTTGAAGCTTCTACAGTTCATATTTTACATCTTACTTTTGCCTTTCTCCATTTGCATGTGTGAACCTTAGATTCAGTAAAGATGGGGGCTACATGGCAAGAATATATAAGTATATATAAGTATATATAAGTAAGTATATATAAATATATAAGTAAATATATAAGTATATATAAGTATATATAAGTAAGTATATATAAGTAAGTATATATAAGTAAGTATATATAAGTATATATAAGTAAGTATATATAAGTATATAGGCCTCATAGATTTATAATTGGAGTCTTTGAAAATTCACCACTAGAAAATGATAACTGTGTGGGGAAATGCATCTCTAAACATCTTGTAAAGGAAAATATTGTAGGTAAGAACTCTGCCTTAAATCTTCTGTGTGGATGACCAGGAGATGGTAATGAAGGAGATGTTCAAAGTATGTGAATGGTTCAGAAGGGAATCCTTCAAGACCAGTTGCCAGATCAGATCAGTATAGATTCCTTCTGCATGAACTGACACCAGGATGGGTAGCTGAAAATTCAGGAAACTCAAGGCTATCACTGGCCACTTCTTGACAGCTGCAAGAAGCCACAGGAAGGCCCACTGAATTATCTAAGCCAGCACCTGCTCTTTGAAAGTCTAGATATAAATGTTTAATGTTGGTGTCAGATTTGAAGATCATTTCTAAGATTTAAGTGGCAGCCTATCTCTTTTCCTATTTTTAAAACATTAAATGAGAGGAATGGAAACCGTACTGAAAACATAAGCTATGCCCAAGGCACAAGCTAAACCTACTTGCAGCACAGCATATAATCCTCAGCAAAAAAGTAGAAATGATCACCCTGGATGCCCAAAATTATACTTTAAGATCAGAGATACTGTATAGTATAAGTCTATCATATGATATGTACATGGATATAAATATCACATGTAGATGAAGACACATGAATACACATATCACAGACACATAGACACATACATATGCATAACACACCCATACATTATATATACATATATATGTATATATATATATATCAATCACATACACACATATATATACACACAGAGAGATACATACCACACATACACATAAATACACAAACAGATACACAGACACACACACACAGACACACCATAGATGCACACACAGAATTCTCTCTCTGTCTCTCTCTCTCTCTGTCTCTCTGTCTCTGTCTCTCTCTCTGTCTCTCTCTCTGTCTCTCTCTCTCTCTCTCTCTCTCTCTCTCTCTCTCTCTGTGTGTGTGTGTGTGTGTGTAGTTTGTCAGGTAAGCAATTTTATTTAAGAACCTAGACAAAATATGTCTTTTCATATTTGTCAAAGAAGTAAAATCTTCCCAACTGTCCCTTTTAACTTTCTGTTTCTTTCTGGATAGTTGGGACAACCTCATGATTTCCAAATGACTTACATTATCTACAATATATATTTGGCTCCCAGAGAAGATCAGACTGAAGAACTTACATTATCAACCGATAAAAATCTTTTATGTTTTCACTGAAAAGACAGTTTGTATTTTCTATTAAGATTGCTTTATGGCAAGGGTGTTTTTGATTTAACAGTTGGTGTTATAGAAAAGGTTGTATAATTTAAGTAGAAGGAAAGGAATGGAAACTAAATGCAGTATTTTTCCTTGCCATATTCTTTCTGTGACATTCAAAGGCATACTGTCAAGTTGCCATTAGTGCCATCTATGGTGTCTTGAAGTGTCTTATTTTCTGTGTGACTGACATGGGCCCTTTCAACGTCCCCTCCCTACTCTGGAACACAGGAAGGCCATGTCTTCCTGTGCCTTCTGATGTTGATGATGTCCCCAGAATCCTGACACCATGGTGAGTAGAGATAATTCATTCTGACACCAGTGGCCAAGCAGAAAGAAAAGAGATGGAACCAGTGCAACCTACAAAACTGGAGAGAGTAAAGAGTAAGGTGTTAATAAAACGGAGAAATCTGAATTTTTGTATATGGCATGTCAGTTTTCCTTTCTAACATATCTTGACACTGGCAGGGTGAGAATAAGATTCCATAAGTCAAAAACCAGAGATGTAGAGGGCATCAGGTGCTCATCAACATCAGCCATGAGTTCAAACTCACAGGAAGACTATGAATACAGGAGAGGACTGTGTCATGACCCAATATGAACATAACATCTGGGAGTAAGGGACAAAACACACACAAAAAAAAATGGCATGAATTTGGGTAAATTTAGGTCTGCCACTTGAATATTGGGAAGTTCACATGTGGAGGGGCTAAAGCTTCCCAACTGATTTCATAATGGAGAACTAGAACCCAGAGAGAGAGAGAGAGAGAGAGAGAGAGAGAGAGAGAGAGAGAGAGAGAGAGAGAGAGAGAGAGAGAGAGAGAATAGACAGACAGACAGATGACCATCATTTGTGTAAATCCGAAAAATGCCATGGTGGCACTTGGCACTTGTGAGCAGGCTCACACTTAAAGCATGCCCATCACCCCAGCAATGCCTATAGAATACAGTCTTATACAAGTGCTCTGTAGATGTTCCAGCAGTCTTCAAATACAATTTATACTTCATTCTATACTTTGATGCTATTTGGAAGCCATGTCTCAAGGGAGCCCAAGTCAATGAAGGAAGATACAAGAGTCTGTCCACAGTAGCATTTATTATGTTGGAGGGAAAATGAGACTTGTGAGAAATCAGGTAGAAATACACACAACACTATAAGGTGGATCAGAGGAGTCAGCTGACTTTGAATGCATCAGATAACTCACTGAAACCTTATATTTAAACAAAATGTGGGGATCTTGAGAGAGATTGGGTCATCATGAAATATGTAGAATTATATCACCTCTGCAAATTATAGATCTGTGCCCCCAAAATAGTAACTCATGGTTAGATAAACCCAGTCGAGTATGCAAGGACCTGAGATGTATTACAAGGCTGTATGATGAAGTGCAAGAAGAGAATGCGACTGAGAAATAGAATAGATTAAATAAGCAGGGGAGAGTACAAGATGATGGCCCCATGATGTGCTGCAACCAAGGGCGATGATTAATACCCCTGTATCTGAGGGTAATAAGAATAAGCACAACATGAGCCTTCCTCTCATGCTGGGTCATTTGTCTTTCCCCAGGCATGCCCTGCAGTTGCAGGGCACAGAATTCTATTCACCTTTCTGTGACTCCTATATTTCTCTCCTTGAGGTGCATGTTTCCAAGTCACCCTTATGATGAGAGTCATGTGACTGTCATTTACTAAAATTTTGTTGATTTTTTCTTCTAAGAATAGAAAGCAATGTACCCCTCAAACCTTACCCAAACACCTTCTGCCTCTCCTATACAACAAATGCTTTCAAACCATGGATTAATAATGATTTAATGTGTCTTTCGCATCTCCCTTAACATCTGATGCTCTGAATCTGTTCAGATAATTTACACAGAAAGTACTCAGCATGTGTGAATGCAGGTACTGCTCTCATCACTGCCCTATCCCCTGCCCTCTCAGTACTTAATACACTTAAATACTGAAGAAGCCATATGTAGGATAAACAAACACCCGAGGTTCCTCAAGTCTTTCTTTGCTACCAACTCCTTGGATGTGAGTCTTTCTTTTAGAAATTATCTATCAGTTTTCTTCTTTGCTTGGCATTCTAGATTCATTTGTTCTTAACTAAAGGAGGTAGACTAATGTGTCTATAATTTGTTACATGTGAATGCATTAATAAAATTGGCAAATGTGGCAAATTCAATTGCTGGTATTGGAAAATCTCTTTAAAAAGTAGCTGTACTCACAACTACCTCCTACCATCTTGGTTCCCTGTAGACATTTTTCCCACTGTATGTAGTGAGCACGTCCATGGGAATGACTTGCTGGATTACAGAGACCTTGATGACAAGACCCTGGAACAAAAGCCATTTATGTGATGCAGGCAGTTTTGTTTTCTGCACACACAAGTGAATACTGCTTCAAGCAAAGCTCCAGCTCCTTGCCACTGTAATCGAAGACAGTATTGAAAAGACATTTAATGTGCCTGTGGATTGATCTGCTCTCTTTAGTCTCGCTGTCATCTCAGCTAGTATTTTCGTTTGTTTTTCTTAATCAATAAATTCTCAAACCTGGTTGATTTTGTGCATTGATTGTCACTTTTCTGTTATTTTTCCAAGTCCCTTCTTCATATTTGAGACTCAATTCAGGTGTTATTTTCAGAGAGGCCAATGCAATTTCCACAGATGTCAAAAAGTAGAATTCCACCTTTAATATTTCATGGTTTCCAAGGTTCTACACTCCATGCATGGCCTGTAATATTTCTCCTATGGTACTGAATGACAGAAAACTTGATGTCACTACATTAATAGATATGATTCCAATCTGTCACGGATAAATTTTTCTAGTGTTCTCAGAAGGTATCATGAGCTCTAATATCTATAGGCAAAGATAGAAGGAACATTTTAGATCTCTCATCCATAAACTGAAACTCTATCTCTTTTTATGCATTTCACTTGGCAAAACATAAGTTCACAGATCAGAAAGAATAGCAGCTACTTGTCTGAAGATAATTCTGGAATTTACTTGCTCTGCCTCCAAAAGGGACAATGGACATCCCTCAATTGCAACTAGGTTCCAGTTCAAACCAGCTTGCTTCTATTATGAGCACAGAGCCAATCTCAGCTGGGCACTCAGTGTTCAGAGGCTTGAGGAACAAAGGAACGAAGAGCAGGGAAGCTACAGCATCAAGCATGCAAGACCCTTCTTGTTGTGTGGCCATTTCTCCCTCATTCTTTGCTCACACTCCTGTGGGGAAAGAAAAGTTCATCTTTCTATTTGTCCACTTCCAAGGATATGATGATTTCTGAGTATACATCATGAAAATACCGTTTCCCATTTTTAACTGCTTCTAAACAAAAAATTTTTATTCTTCACTTTTTCTAACTCCTTCAACTCTCATTGTGATGATAACTAACTCTAAATATGGTCAGTTGCACCAGCAACCTATTAAAACTGGTGCAGGGTGACCTACACAAATGAAATTGGTAATTCTGGTTTCTTCTATATAGGAGAAATTTCAGCTAATAGATATCTAGACTTTTAATATGTAATGTAATTGAGCATGTATAATATCTGAATATTTAAACAAGTATGCCTAAACTCTCAATGATGCAGTTTCTAAAATAGTAGCACTGGGGTTCAATTTTCACTAACACTGGTGAGGCTCAGAACACTACACAATTGTGTAATGCTTCTTAACTAGCTGATTTATTTCACCTCCCAAGACCATTAATCAATTTACCAAGGTATCATACACATCTCCCTTTAAGAATTGTTTTGTTGTCGTTGCAAGTTGAAGAATGACCTCTGCTCACCCATGTTACCTAGCAGAACAACTCTGTCAATAACAGTCTTAGAAGAAAGTACTTTTCTGCTTAGATTTAGCCCATAAAATCCAATAGAAGGATCAAAATGTATATATACATGCATTTTACACCTATCACATAATATTCTACGGGGACTTTGTAACAGCACAGTCCCTGGGCTTATATAAGCTTGACCTTAGGTGCTTTGTCTGACATTTTCTAGACTCCTGTTTTTCTTGTGACTGGAGAATTTCTTGTCCTATAGAATTAATCTGAGAATTAAAGTGATCATCCAAGTAAATACTGTGCTGAAAATCATCTGGCGCTGACAAGGTCACAGATTGACATGTTGCCTATTATTTTTCCCATTTTGCTGTTTTCTGATCTAATGGGCACCACATGTACTTCAGAGTTAGTTCTACTGTCTCCAGGTCTCAGTAGAGGTCTATTGACCTTTGGAAGTAGAGAAGTTATTCTAATACACAGACCTTACAGGCCTTCTTATAGTCAATTGTGTTTCTGGAATAGGGAATAAATATACCATCTATTATTTCCCAACCTAATAACTTCACACCAACAGTTTCCTTTAGTGGGACCTGCCTCTGAAGTTCCTCGTGCTGTGTTTTTCCAAGCATCCCCCTGACCTAGATCTCATGAACATGGTAACCTGCATTTCCAATTGTCTAATCTCTATACCAAGCTATAACATAAGCACCTCTGAAGGTTGGAGGAATTTATTAAGGAAATTAGCCAACTCATTTATGTATTAACAAAAATGAATAAATAAATTCACCAAGAAGCACATTTTTTTTATTATTAAATGAATTTATTTCTGAAGTCAGAAAGTCCTGTTCTGGCAGATAACTAAGTCTTTCATCAGCCTCCAGGACTTCCAAAGCTACCATTTTTCTGAGCACTATTAATTGACTATACTTTAACTCTTCTTTTCACTGAATGAAATGTATTCAATTACAGTTATTCCTCCCAAATTTAATTGTGCTCTTCTGTGCCCACAGCTATTGTAGCTCTTGACCTCCTGGTTTTTATCTATTATTTCTTAGTTCTCCTGGTATTTGTAACTTCCAGAAAGGGCCTTCTGTAGACTTAATTAACTTGTTGAATCCTCCTTCTTCCAGATCATTAATGAAGCTGCTAAGTGAGTCTGACCCCAGAGCTCACATCTGTGGTGCCTTGACTGCCTTTCAACCCCAATTACACATGGCATGGTGTTCCCTTTTCCTGTCTTCCCTTATTTACATTCCTTTGGTCATTTCCCAAACCACTGAAACTATCACTTCCAAATAATTGGAAATTATATTTCAAATGAAATTTAATGTAAAATAGCCCTCAATGTTTTTCTTTGACCTAACTTTAGCATCCTTAGTGGAATAATAATTTATTCCCAGAATATTCTGAAAATTTAAAATAACAGTTCAAACATTTAACATCTTAAATAATGCTCTACTGGTGTTTGAAATTATGTTGATATACTGTTTCTAAAGGCAAATTTTTCATCTTTTCAAGTATTCTTTCCTCATATGTTTAAGGATCCACTGAGATGGGATACTTAAAAAATCTTATCTCTTCCCTTAACCTTATTAAACCTTCTAAAAGAGGAAACATTTGTACTCTTTGATTATTTTCAAAGGAATAATATAAATCATCACATTGGTCAGTGTTTCTTAAGATTGTTTTCCAGGGGTCAGACACAATTTTAGAAGTGAGAGCCTGGTTTCTGATTGAAAACACTGGGTTAAATATGCATATCTATTTCTGCTTTCACCTACAAAAACACTAATAACTACATAGTACAAAATAAATCAAAAGGTCTGAGGCCTCAAAGGCAAAGCACACAGGAGAGGACATAAGGGCAACATAATTTTGGAAACCAGAAAAGAGATAGATGAGTGTTAAATCAACTGGAAGACATAATAAAAATAGCTCAGAGTCCAACTGAGGAGAAAGCCCAAAGCCTCCTGATTTATACCTTGGATCCCAGGACGAACGGTGCTTTATCTCAGCAACTACAAACACTAGGGAGGCTAAACGAGGAAAATTAACTTGAAATTAGATTAAAAAGCAGTTCCTCAGAGTTTTTGTTCACCCCAGCCCATCACATGCCTTTCTCAACACAGCAGATGCTACAGCACTGTTCTCAGCATAGGGTGCCACAAATCCAGATGGATGAGAGCAGAAGTACCACGGCTCTGAGGGGCACCAAGTGAAAATTTATAGACCGAACTTTTCAACTCTTGCCTTTTGCAGCCTAGTTGTCTGCAGGCATATGCAGGCATACCAGCAACCACATTTAACGCATCTAGGAATTTAATCATTTCTTTCCAGGGTAATGGGCAGTTAATCTTTGCAAAAACTGTGGATTACCATGCCACACAGACAAAATGAGTTTAAAATAAACATTTTTTAATGCTTCTATCTAAAAGATGAGCAGATAGGTAAGGATGCTTGAGAAAAAGCAAAGATGCCTGAGAAAAAAGCAAAGTAGGAGGAAAAGATGAACTTAACAAAGTAGATGTTAGGAAGGAATCATGAAACAAAAACTCTTGTCATTATATTTAAACATCAAACAAAACAAAGCAAACTACTAGATAGAAGAGCCTTTAATCAATGACAATAAAACAGAATAGTAGAAGTTAATAGCATAATAAGTAGAAAGGTAAGATAGAGAAAAATCCCAACCATACTCATAAAATAATAAAATAGTAAACGGGAGGGATAAAAACATTGAATTACACACAAGTATTAGAATAATTTAAAATGAAATCTAGCAAGTATGGTCTAGACTCGTTGATCTAGTTACTGCTTCCTCTAAAAGGAAAAGTCACACAGCACCCTCCTCTACCACCCCTAAAGTAGCTCTTCTCAAATAAAGAAAGGGTAAATCTGGATGATGTGGTAGAGTAGAAGAAACTACTTCTGTGTAACCTATTTAAAGAGAGGAGTTGAGGCAGAAGAAAAATAGAAATAGTTTCATAAATTCACAAATTGATAGGTTAGCTGAAGTCATAAGAAGAGGAGGAGGAGCAGGAGGAAGAGGAGGAGGAGCAGGAGGAAGAGGAGGAGGAGCAGGAGGAAGAGGAGGAGGAGCAGGAGGAAGAGGAGGAAGACAGATGAGTTGAAGCTCTGTGACTATCACAAAGGGAGAAGCCAATGCCTCATTTCAAAGCAGACTGGACACTGAGTTCTTGAGAAGGAGCTGTTCAACAAGATTTCCAAATAAAATTAGAAGAGACACCCGAAATGTCAATGTACAACTCAGAACACTGAAACTCAAGAAACATATAAAGGAAGGAGACATGACTTCTGGTCATGTGACCTCAAGGTGGATGTGATAAAGCAGATGAATTTACTCTAGAACTTAGGAAACTCAATGCTACAAAGGACAAAGTCAATAAAATGAGTGAGAAAACAAGAAACATAGGAGGAAAGTCTACATAGATGAAAAGATCAACAAGAAAACTGAAGTTTTTGAAAATAGATAGAGGGAGAAAAAAACCTCAGTGAGCCAAGGTATGTGCACAGAAAAAAATACTGCCACTGATATGCTTGACTAGAGAGAACAAAGGACATTACAGATGGAAGATAGAGTCCAATCATCTGTACAAAGAAAAGATACATAATCATAACAGCAATGTTCAAGAGTTAGGGATATGATCAAAATACCAAACCTAAGGATCTATGAGACAGAAGAGGGAGCTATGATACATACATTTAAGTCTATGCAATGAAGCTAGGACAAACAAGTTTTCAAATCCAGAGAAAGAAAAGAACCTTCAAGCAAAAGGAGTAACAACAACAACAACAAAGATATGATCATAGAACCTGTTCGTGCCACATTATAGTCAAGATGTAAACCCAAACCAGACCAAAATAATATCATATAAAGTAAACATATCAGAATAGTAACTTATCTGTCGTGGCAATCCTAAAGGCCAGAAAAACATGAATTATGGACCCTTGAGGCAGAATGTTTGGAGAAGACCAGAGGTAGGGAGCAGGAGATGGAGGAGAAGGAGAAGGAGGTAATGACCTTACTTTTAATTTTTAAAACTTAATGAGTTGTAACATTCCAAGTGAAAGTAATTGGATTTATTTAAAGAACATGAAAGGAAATCTGGTATAGTTATTAATTATTGGGATTAACCCTCAGCTCTGTGGAGAAAAAAAAAGGATAGTTCCACTAATTTAAAAGAAGAATGGGAGCTGTGAACACAGCTTAGTTGGCAGAGGGCTTGCCTGGCATGCATGAAGTCCCAGGTTCGGTCTTCAAAACAGTGAATAAACTGGGCACAAGGATACATATCTGCCATCCCAGATCTCTGGAATCAGGAGGATCAGAAGTTCAAGGTCATCATCAGCTATACTGAATATTTGGGGGCAGCCTGAAGTACATGAGATGTCAAGCAAAATAAAGAAATACATTGAGCTATATACTTATATTTTGTGTAACTCACACATGCTTTGTATATTTCAGTAACATTTCTCATCTTTTATAAAATTTTCTATTTTCTTTTTTTTTTTTGCCTCTTTTTGGACCTAGCATTATTTTTTAAAGTGTGAGAATAAGTATAACACCAAAATTTTACTAGGTTACAACTCTAACAATAGTTATAAAAACTGAGACAACAGAAATGATAGTGATATGAACAGAAGAAAAATGGAAGATTGTCAAGAATACTTTAATAGTGCAAATAAGTAGAGCCAATATCAACAGAAATTACACAATATGCTGTAGACATACATGCCAATCCCATTTGTGTGATCTCCAACCCCTTCAACCTTCAGTTCCCTCATTGATTGAACAAGAACGATAATGATATCCCCCTTTTCAACTATTTAAGCACATACGCAATGGCTGAAACATAGCCACCTCCAGAATATCAGCCGTTGATGAGTCTTAGAATAAGAACTAGGAAAATGTTTGCTGCTTAGGCAACCAGTACATAGGTGCCTGGTAACTACTTTTTTCAGTGTGTATGACACTAATGTCATGAGATTATACTTACTTAGAATAAAAGAAGCCTACTGACCCATGAGTTTGTTCATTCAGTAAATACTTCTTAAGTGTGAACCAAGCTACAGATACTGTTCTGAGAGCTGAGTCACAGACACAGTCACAGGTTCACCTCTCAGGAAGAAAAGGGGCAACAGCAAGATAGCTAAGTGATATAATCTGCTGAGTCATTAAATTAGTCAAGCAGGGAATGCAAGGGTTATTTTGCTTAGACTTTCTGGTGTCAAGTTGACATAAACTATCCAGCACAGATTCTACATGAATTTCAAACATTGGGTTAAACTGTTTGGGTAGGCAATGAAAAAGATAAACAGGTGGATTTAGTACCCTTGCATAGAGAATATGAAAGAACAAGAAAGAATGTAAGAGAATAAATTTGTTTTGAATTATCAGGGATTTTCAATAACCAGACATTCCTCTTATTGGATATTACATATATTCATGATAAATATTTACGCCTGTATAGCTCATAGGCAAAGAGAAAAAAACTGCAATGAAAAAGCTCAGAGATCTGAAAACATACACTGATTGAGAGTAGTTTAAAATGGTCTAAACTTTCAGACTTAAAAAGAGGAGAAGATAAAGCTAGAGAGAGAAGCAAAGGTTTAATCACACAGGTCTTTATAAAATTTGACGCTTATCTTTTAAGGACTAGAGAGGTCAGGAAAGATTTTCGTAGCAAGGCATCCTTTAATACAATAATCTTCCAGGATCTCTCCTCATGAACTCCATCTACTTGGTTAAAACTACATCCATCCACAGATAATTCTGAGGTCTCTGTTAAACTAGAGGCTGCGATAAAGCCAACATACCTCATCAGAAATTGCTTATCATTTCAACCAGCACCAGGAGAAATGTGTAGATCTTGGTCTTTTATCCATCCTATTTTGGACTGAACTGAACACTGATAGCTGCCTTTTCTAACCAATGAATCTTATTAGAATAGCATGAAGCAAGACCTGAGTTATATTCATTCTAGATCTATCTTGAAGCTTCAGTGAGCCCTTTTTCTACATGATCTATAGTGTGGTACATGTTCTTAGACACAAAGGCTTACAAGGATATGCTAAGGTAAGTTAGTAACTCTGGGATCTGGGTGGTCACAGGGTCACAGAAAGCTGCCTTGCTTTCCGTTTAGCCAGTACCCTTCACGTCACAGTGGTGTTTGTATTTTCCAGAACACAGGATTAAAAATGAGACTCTGAAGCAAACTCTTGACTTTCACAGTTCAGTAGTGCAGGCTTGCCTTGTGGGAGGCAAGTGCTGCCTGTCACCTAAACAGCTATTATTTTTCTGCATGCAGCCTAGACAGGGTAATTCCTAATAGCCTTCATTTATTTTATGGTGAATGTCAATCTGTTAAAATGATTGGCTTCTTTCTGAACAGCAAAGGCACTAAGAGCTTTACAGAAACCAATGCTAACAATGCTATCAGAAACAGCCCCAAACTCCTAGACTCTTCTTCCAAGTATCCCAATGGTATTCTTCATCCTCACCCTCACCCTCACTATGATGCATTCTGTCTAAGACAATTTTTACATATAATTAATGTTGGAGTTATAACTTAAGATCCAAGAAATGTCATGACTAGACCTTGTGAAACCTGAGTCCCCATTTATACATGTTTGTTTATTTATTTATTTATCAAAATTTATTGAGTTATATTATAATCATGTGCTACATGTGGATTTTTCCCATGTTAGGGTCCTGATAGATAATAATATAATATTAGTTTTAAGAACTTTTAGATCCCAAAGTTGAGTACCAAACCAAATTTACAACACATGTGAAAAGCTCCACCTGTGTTTGTCAGAAGGTCTTGCCTTCTGATTCTCTGAAACCAAGCCTAGAAATCCAGCAGCAGGCACTCATGGACCCAAGGAAGAACTTCCTTGGGTGAAAGCTATTTGCCAAGATCTCACTCTCAGTATGAGAAGAATTTCCTTTTTAAACTCATCCCCATGGAATTAGAGCTTCTGTAGATAATGGATTCAAGCTGTAGACTTCTTGTGATCTAAGACACTCCAAAGCCCTGAACTTTTGCCTTCCAACTTTACATATTCTAATAAAACAACAACAAAACACAAAAAACCAACAAACAACAACAACAACAACAACCTCACTTAGCCTATTTAGTGTTGTTTCTGTGACTCTGAGACCATCTTCTGCCCCATGTGGAGATTTTCAGGGACACCATCCCTGAAGAAAATTGACTCTCCCTTCCCTAGCAACCATTAATTCCCATAGCTCCTCAACTAGGGGGTGGAATTTCATAAGCCCCACCCCTATCCATGCTGGGCTTCTGGTTGGCTTGATCCTATACAAGTCTCATGCACATCACATCTACTATGAATGCACGTGTCATTGTGCTGTAATATCTGAAAATACTGTTCTACTGTAGACATCTACTCCCTGTGTCATCTTCCAAGGGGATTCCATAGTTTTGTGGAGAAAGAGTGATATAAACATCCCAATTGGAGCTGATTATCTATGGTCTCTTACTCTCTGCATGTTGTCTAATTATGGGATTCTGTATAAATAACCAGCTACTGTGAAAATGAACTTCACTGATGAGGGTTGAGGGATACAATAGTCTGTTGGGATAAAGATAAGAAGGTCGAGGGGCAATTTAATACTATGTTCATTTAGCAGAATAAAAGAACCTAGCACTATGGTCCTTAGTCCATATAAATCTCCATGTTGACATGAAACTAAATCATGCCAAACACATAAAAAAAGAAATACCCAAAGGGTAAATTTAAAACTAATATGACATGTCTAGGAAAGAACGGGGACAAAATGAAACCTGACGTTTAACAAACCCACATCAACAGAAATGAAGTGGAAAGTTATTGATCCTTGTGTCATATACAAATGGAGTCTACCATTTCACCCATTACAAATAACATTGTATTTAAAAGAACAACTTTAGCAACCAAAGGAAATGTACTTGAATTTTGAGTGGATACATATTACAAGCATTGAGTAAAAACAGTAACTAGAGGATCCAGGGAAACATGTATAAATATAAGTGGCTCAAATAAAGCCATTTAGTCCTGTAACAAGACAAATAGAGGATTTACTGTGTTTGACTCACCAGCTTGCTGCCATTGGCTCTCTAATTCTCATGAAGTGGAACTTCTCATGAGCCAATAAACTTGATGCTCATAATGAGCAAAACTAAAAACATTCAGCCCAGAGAGGACCCAGACTTGAAATGATCTCCATACAATTCACCCAGATCCACTGTGCACAACTAATTGGAAAAGCGTGTATTTGAACCTTTCTGTGAAGGATCCCACAGAACACTGGCCAGGATTAAATGAATGAATGAGCTCAGAGAAACATCACTTGCAGAAGATTTTTACATTAATGGATCTTTTCCATGGGAGATACTGTAAAAATTCAATCATGTGGAATTGCTGGTTAAAAATTTAATATTTATCTAAAGAGAAAGGACTTGCCTGAAACATTGTCTTTCTGTCTCTGTCTTGATTTTCTTCTATACCTATATTTTCCTGTGCTTCACCTTAGAAGCAGAAGAATAAGGAGTACTTCAAAAATTCACTTAGTGGACGAAAAATAGGACAGAGGGGCAATCAATAAAGAAAAAGGATCCACTGTAACTTCTCTGGGGCTGCTACTGACCCCTGGCCTTACTGTGTAGCAATGCTCCCCTCTGTGATTTGTAATCTTAAAATATGTAGTAGATATTATGATTAAATTTTGAAGTACCCAGTGCTTCTCAGTGGAAATGCAAATTTGTGGAGCTTTTCTTCATGTTCCAGTTCCCCTAGTCTAGGGGAAGTGATTCAAAAAAATAATTTTAATTCTTTTCTGACAAGTTCTCACTTGTCTGAAATGTGTTGATATCACATCCACTTCATGTGGTGTTCTCTTATTCCCTTATCCACTACCATCCATGGCTTCCTCCTCCCAACTGTTCCTGTCCTACCCCCGTGTCTTCAGTTTTATAGGTGCAGGATTGGTGCAGATAACCACAGACTCGGTGTGTTCATGACTGCAGCTGCCTGTTGCATCTAGAAGACAGTGTTTCTAACTTCTTCCCATTGTCTTGGTCTAGCATGGCTCTCCCCTTTCATCCTCAATACTCTGTGATACTGGGTAGAGATGGATCTATGCACTATTTTTGTTTTAGGCAAAATTTATTTCTTCATATTATATAATTATTATTTCTCAAAATATTGGACTGCATTTAAATACTTTAATTTATTATTTTATTGCATAAAACACACTCTAAAACCTCTTACTACTTATCAATATTTCCCATTCATACAGTTTGATGAAAGTGATAGCTTAACTTTTGGAGTTAGGCATTGTATTCTTTACACAATAAACATTTGGCATTGACTATTATAATTGTATTAGGTCTTACTTTCTTGTTTTATTTCCACATCTCCTTAATGCTAACCTCTAAATGAAGTAAGAATACCCATCACAAGTGATGAGATGCAATTTGAATAATACTCTCAGTTTGGGCTATTTGCAAATGTCATTGACCCCAGATCAGCTTTAGATTGTCATCCGGATAAATGGGAGTGAAAATATGTATCTCATGGTAGCATGGGAGTGATCAACTTTAATCCAAGCAGTCTGGAGGCAGAGGCAGACAAATTACTCTGAGTTGAGGGCCAGCCTGGTCTACATTGTGAGTGTCAAGTCAGCCAAGCCTATATCACAAGATTTTGTCCAAAAAAAAAAGCAGAAAAAAAACCACCTTCTCTCTTTAATGTTTATTTCTAGTATTAAAGCACCCACTGAAAAAGATTAGCATCATTATTATATAGAGATGGCACAGCATTAACAATGATGTCTGCAACTTCATGATACAGACAGCATTCTCTCCAGTTTAAGGAAACAAATGGGTTCTAGATAAAACCTAAAAATCCTGCCTCTTTTTTCATTTAAAATATAATTAAAATTAAGTGTATTGCAAGAGCTGGTATCACTAAGTTTACTAGATTTGAACAGGAATTCTGTGGGTAAGGTGGCTGGGACACAGAGGGTTCCTCCAGGGGGAAGTTAGGTATAGAGGCTGTAGATACAGCTGCTCATTAAAGGCCTTCTCCATGGTTCCTCATGGAGCAGCCCCAATGACATGAGAACATCCTTGAGTTTCCAAAACAGCTTTATTGGCATGATGGATGATGGTGGAATCTGGATGTGCACCCCTCCCCGCCCCCGTGAAACTCAGGGCAGACCTGAATTAAATAGGGAGGGAGAGAGTGGGGAGGGGATGGGGAAGAATGCTTAATTGGCTCCACCCTCTGGCCTTCAGGCTAAATTTGGACATCATTTTAAAGGGTTAGTATGCAAATGTTCAGAGTAGACAGTGAAATGTTAACTGTTGGCCAGAGTGAAGAAAGGTAACTTCCTTGTGTGCTTTGTTTTTTCGAAACAGAGTTCCATTGTATAGTCCTGAATGGCTAGAGGCTCTCTATATAAATGAGGCTGGCTTCCAGCTCAGAAATCTATGTACCTCGGCTTCCCACCTCATGCTGAGATTAAAGGTGGATGCCACTATTCCCAGCAAATGGCCTCATTTTTAAAATCCATGACATGAATTCAGAAGCTTTTAAGCCCAAAGAAAAGAAGACAGTATCTATTCTTATCTATAGCATTTGATAAGTATACCCCCATCTACCTGACTAATAGGGCTACATACAACATCATGCCCATTTTCCTAAGCTATAGCGTGATATCCAGACTCAGGAAAGCACAATGCAGTGAGTGTATCTCAGAAAAAGCATGGCAAAAAAAATAGACGTTTCCTTGTACATGCTAGTGAAAACTACTACAAATTTCTCATGTGCACACGTAGGCCATTCCCAATCACCAGATGGACTAGACTTCCCTAAGGAGTGGCACATGTAAATGCCACCTTTAGTGTGAGCAGAAAGGTGCATAAGAGGAAACATACTGGTATTAACTGCCTTATATGATTGAGTTCATGAATGATAATGTTCCCAATAAACCAATATTGAAATAAAATCTTAACCACACTAATAATCCTCCTGCCAGAATTATTTAACGTGCTTTTATGCAAAGACCAGGTGCTGCTCATTCAGATTCCATCGACACAGCAGATTGTAATAACTCCAGTAGTTTTGTGAACAGCTACCGGGTTGATGATAAGTAGGGCAGGTCAGTTCATCACACCTTATCTCTAATTAGTACTGAATAAAAACACACACAGCAAATTACAGCAGAGAAAAGACTTGACCTGGCTAAGCGAGATGCACTGCAGTGGGGGTAGATAAGATTCCATGTACAGAAAGAAAAGGTCTATTACCCAATATAGTCATCAAAATGAACCAGCTTTGGAAAATCCACGATCAAAACACAATGTCAGCTCACAGAGACCCCTGAGGGAAACAGCTTCCATTTCCATTTATTCTCTTTGAGTTGCTTCCCCCACTTACATAAACGCACCTGAAAAACAGGTCAGATTCATCTTACCTTTCTCACAGTGGCTTCCTGTGAATCCAGAAGGACAGACACACTTGTTAGGAGCCACACAGGTACCTCCATATCTGCAACCCTCTTCACAGAATGCTGTAATGGAAGCAAAGGTTTTGTTTAGCTAACATAATCATAATATATATATAATCTTCCAGGAAAATGCACCTCTATATTGGTATATTCAAGTTTTTCTATACACACAAAGAAATAAGTATAACAATATGTTTCCACTGCTTTATATGAAGTTAACTGAAATAATTGATTTAAGGTGTTGCACTTGAACCTGACATGGGCTAAATGAGAGCTGGCATTGGCAGAGGCTCCTTCTGCCATCCTTATTGATTGATTTGAAATCATCTGAGACAAATAGCTCAAAAGTGAAAGGTGAGGTTGGGAGCAAAGACGTTTTTAATACCCAGTGTCTTAAAACCTATTTTTTTCTCAATAAGTATCATTTATATTATCTTTTATGGCAATACATTCTTTACTTTTTCAAAAGTATGTTTGGTGCTTGATAGTTTTTTTATATATATATAAAATAATAAAATGAATCATTTACACTTGAATATTTAAGCTGGCTCCAGTATTTTGCCTCCATAAATAACTCATTTTTCTCATAGCTAAGATGTTTAGCTCATCCCAAATTCTTGATTTAGGAAAATTATCTGAATGTGAAATATGCCTTGAAAGGGTGTGGACTTAAATTCTCCATTTTGGTAAGTCTTACAAAGCTATCCAACCCCATCTAAGACCCTTAATGTTACTTGTAAATGTGATACAATATAGAATAACCTATAAAGAGAATCCTAATGAAGAATTTCTACATCAGACTGCCCTATGGGATTTTCTGTAAGATATTATATTAATTGCAAATTGATATAAAATGACCCAGTCCAGTGTGGGTACCGTAATCCTCCAGACAGGGGAACCTGAAGAGTACAATAGAAGAGGAAGCTAGCTGAATAAAAGCAAGCAGGCAAGGACCCTTAGACTTAATCTCTCTACAATTAACAGTAGGTGAATTAGCTGTTTAAGCTCACCCCTGCCTTTACTTCCAACAGAACTATGACTTGGAACTGTGAGCACTTTACCAAATTACATTGCTTTTTATCAGGATGCTTTATCACTGAAACAGAAATAAAAGCCAGATTTTACCCCCAAGTGTTTCTCAACTGAGGGGGGCTGGAGGTCTCTAGTTATGCACCCATAGCAAAACAGCACTCACAATTGTCCCTTTACACACAGTTAGTACCCTGACACCACCCACTCCACCATGAGGCCCTGAAAGGACAACTAGCTAAGATACTTTTGCTCATTTCTACATCCTAATCTCAGCATCTATCTCCTGGTAGTTATAGAAGATACTTGCTGGATGGCTTATTCTCCACTTTGCAGGTTACTCTGATAAGACAATTCCCACCTCTGTAATTCTACACCACTTCCATTCAGGATAAGCCACTGAAGGGTGTTACCATATAACCTATCATGTGATCTGTTGACTAATACAGTCATTAAAATTTGCTATTAATGAAGCTAAGTGACACAGTTAAGACTGAGTTCCTTTTATTCGAATGAGAGCTGCACACACAAGAGTTTTAAATTTTAATTGTAGTAAGAAAATGTCACCCTGGAAAAATGTCCTGGCCGTATGTTGCCATCGTTGCTTAATTAATATGAGTCTAGCTATAAAAGCCACAGGGTGTGTTTAGATAGCTGAGAACCAGCCAAAGGGGTAGAACTTATCACAATGTTGCTGTTTTCCACATCATTTACTGTCTCTTGGGTAAATTCATATTCTACGGATTCAGCAATTAATTTTGAGCTGCTTTCTGTGCTAGAGGAGAGTGCAGACCTTGGAATTGAAGGACTATTTTCTAGTCTACAGCATCTTACCATACTGATACAAGAAAAAGAAAGAGAGTAAAGAAAGATTTAGGCAAAATCTGCTTTGGCGTGTCCATCAAGAAACCTATATGCATCTTGAGAAGTCACACAGTGTAAGATCTTGTGAAAGGCATTTTCAGTGAGATATTTAAAGTGTACTTGTGGATCACTGAAACATAGCAAAGTTTTTCTGCAGAGTAAGAGTGAAAAAGGGAAGCAGGTTACAGAGTTCAGGGGATGGCAGAAGATGGCAGAGCTGGAAGGAGAAAGTTCAGCTTGACTTTCCTTAGTATACAGATAGATATTACTTAGGATCTACGGACCGTGTTAAAAACCGAGTATATATGTTTCTGGTTTTATATAAAACTATTTCTTATATAAAAATAATAATATGAGAATCTGTAAGGGGCTTGTGAGGCTTTTGTGACAATATGTGGATATGTAAAGAGCTCTATGATGTTGAGTTTGTAGTATAAAGAACTTTACCTAGATTGTGTTGTGTGTGTAGTTATGTAAAATTAGTTGGTAGCAGCGTCATGGTGACTATGAAGTACAGACTTGTGTCAAGACATTCAAAACCTTCCTGGAAGCTACATAGATTCAACAGCTAAGGGAAATGGCTGTTGTAGGAAATCCACGTTGGTTTTCCAGCATTCGCATAGTAACTCACAACCATCTGTGACTCCAGTTCCCGAGGAACATAGTGCCCACTTCTGTCCTCTGCATGAGCTACATGCCTGTACATGTGTGTGTAGTCCACAAACATACACACAAATAATCACACATATACATAAAATAAAAGAAAAACTTAAAGACATTTAAAATAAGCCATTTTTACAAGAAGTTTACCAACACATGCTGATGATAACAATATGGAAACTTGTTACTGTTTTGATATAAAAATGTTCAAAATGAGGTTCAGAAACCAAGACTACATTGTCACTCACTGGCAGAGCTATGACTCAAGCAAAAGGCTTCACCTACAAAAACACCTTTCATTTGTTACAAGACAAGCTAACCTGTAATCCCATGCTCAGAAAGGCAGGTTTATCCTTTCTTAAATAGTTCCATAATGGATAAAGAAGGTGGATATTCCATTCATTTAGCTACTTGGTAACACATTTTTGTCTGTCTGCTTACATCTCTTATAGATCTAGGAACATAGCAATTTTAAAAGAAATTAATCTGGAATAAAGAAGGAAATAATTGCCTCCTTGATCATTAGACTAAATAAATAAATAAATAAATAAATAATAAAATAAAACAAAACTAAGTTTAAAAAAAAAGAAAAACATAGCCTTGTCATCCAAAACTTATCTACCTTAGTTAAATCAAGATCAACACTAGTTTTCTTGCTTTGATTTATAAAATACCAAAAAGAAGCTGCTCTGTTCTAGTTTAAACATGGGTAATTACTAGTGCCCTGATAAGCTTTTTAAAAAATGTTATTGGATATTTTATTTATATTTCAGATGTTATCCCCCATTTCCCCCCCTGCTCAGGAACTCCCTATCCTATGCCCCTCCTCCTGCTTCTATGAGGATGTGCCTCCACCCTCCCACACTCCCACCTCCCCACCCTAGAATTTCCCCACGCTGGGGCATCCAGCCTTCATGGGACCAAGGATCTCCTCTCCCACCTATGCCTGACAAGGCCATCCTCCCCTACATATACAGCTGGAGACATGGGGCCCTCCCTATGTGCTCCCAGGCTGGTGGTTTAGACCCTGAGGAGCTTGGGTTGCTTGGTATTGCTGTTCTCCCCATGGGGCTGCAAACCCTTTCAGCTCCTTCAGTCTTCTTTCTTAACTCCTCCATTGGGAACCCCTTGATCAGTTCAATGGTTAGCTGTGAGCATCTGCCTCTGAAAATGTCAGACTCTGGCAGACCTCTAAAGAGACAGCTATATCGGGCTCCTGTCAGCACGCACTTCCTGGCATCCACATCAGTGTCTACCTTTGGTGACTGCACATGGGATGAATACCCAGGTGGGACAGTCTCCAGATGACCCCTCCTTCAGTTTCTGTCCCACACTTTGTCTCCATATTTGCTCCCATGAGTATTTTGTTACTCCTTCTAAGAAGGACCGAACCTGACAAGCTTTTTTGACCAATTATCAACCCAACCAACATTACAAAGGAAAGGCTATTCGGGCACCTACAGCTTGGACAGCAAAGCTTTGTGGGCATCAGAACTAAACATGTCATGGCACCAGTGTATCAAGTCTTGGCTTATACACTGAGCTGTTAGAAGGTCTATAGTCCCCAGTCTGCCTTAGGCATGAGAGCTATGTGACCTTTGGCATAGTAGTTCATCTCTCTGTGTCTCAGTTTCCTCATTTCTAAGGCACTGATGATTATTAATGATGCCACCTGTTCTGAGAGGGTGAGATTAAGTTACTAATTTCAGCCACTTAGCACAATACATGAGCCCAATATCTTCATGACCAGTTCTGTCACCAGAGCCAGATAACAGTCATATTCTAGTCTTTCCTGACTCAATGGCCTTAGAGAATAAATAGCCACAGATCTAGGATCTTACTTCCCTTACAAACTCAGAGAAATTTAGTGACACAGGTTTGGGATTTAATAAGCTCTTTATTTATCAACCATGATCCAGAACCTGAAGCATAGCATAAACAGATCGAAGGAAGGCAATGAGATTACAGGCTTCGATCTGTTGTTTTAGTGCCATTTGTTATTAACTTATTGCCCTGAAGGAGATGCTTGATCAGATCAACTCAAAGAAGGTATGGTTCTGTTTTTGAGAGAACTCTCTATATTTGCAAGAAAAATGAGATCAGAAACCTCAGAGTGAGATTTAATCCACAGGAAGAATGGATGCTTGTGCTAGAAACAATCCTGGCATGTAAAATCAACTGAGGTGTTCACAGGAACCAGGTGTTACATCCAATAACTGTGGTATAAACCAATAAAGAGTAATAGCCCTTCATTCACTGAACACGTCTCCTGGTCCTCTTCAAGTTTTACTGGCATATACTCAGTTCCTAAGCATCCTAAAATCCTGGCAAGTGAGCACACTTCCTTGGGTCTGTTTCTGACTCCTCTCCATACCAATTTTTCTTGGTCCATTCCAGGGGTCCATCCCATGGGAAATAAGGGTGATGTTTGATAAAAAAAAAAAGAAGCAGGAGATGGTCATAGAAGCACCTAAAATTACAAGCAGGCAAACCTACCATTTCTAATCTAATCTAGACTTATGTACAAGGCAGCAATTAGGCTGTTAAACTCAATTATTGATTTATTACTAATAAATCAAAGTCAGATTCCATGAATTATAGTCATATGCATTACAAGTTTGAAGTAGGTTGAGCTGAACTAAAACCTGGTATTTCAACACAGCACTGTGCCCAGTTTCCTCTCTAGAGACCTGGTGGCCTTAGGGTCACACCAGCTTTCTGTATTCTCTTGATATAGTCTCAGACATAAATTTCCATTATCAAATCAATTCTGCCAACAATGAAGGGGATAGCATTTCCTCATGTTTAGTTTCTTGATTAATTCCTAGTCTTTTCAGAATATGTAGCTTATCAAAGGGGCTTTCAAGTTCTTTGGGTTGGCAAGGTAGTATCAGGATGATATTCTACTATTCCCTAAGATGTCACTTTTCATACAAGGCACAGAAAAGCCCTGCACAAAGAAGAAAGTCTTGGCCTAAAATGTCAGTAATGATGAGATGGAAAATCTTTTACTCCAAGTTACTCAGCTAAGTTCATTAAATGAATAAAGTTACTTGGTTAAGTTCACTAAATAAAGCTATTCAGTTACGTCCATGAAATATCTCTGTGACCAGAATCCTGTTGTTTTATCCATCCCCCTTTTCTTTCAACTTTGCTCTTCTTAATCTTTCCGTAAAATAAACTGAAAACACAGAGTCAAGTAGGATAAAAATCATTCAGAACACCACTCAATGATAGAATATAAAACATGCAACTGTCTTCAGTTCTCACTGGTTGTCATTCAAGTCTCCAATCCATGATGCACTGCATAAATTAATAATTATTCACTTTAAAACTCACCATCAAGCCAGGCGGTGGTGGCACACGCCTTTAATCCCAGCACTTGGAGGCAGAGGCGGGTGGATTTCTGAGTTTGAGGCCAGCCTGGTCTACAGAGTGAGTTCCAGGACAGCCAGGACTACACAGAGAAACCCTGTCTCAAAAAAAAAAAAAAAAAAAAAAAAAAAAAAAAAAAACCCTCACCATCAACTGACAGTTAATGGTGGCTGTGGGACAGGTGTGTAGGCAGGTGTGTCATAAAAGGTTGTCAAGTTCCCACATTCCACATGTGCTCATGTAGTCAGTCCTGCATAAGCAGGAGGTTGTACACACAAAACAGACATGAAACTAGAAGGGAATCTTTGGAGACGATCAGCGGGAGAGGGAAGTGGAGTGAGACTCAAGGTAATAGAAATTAAAGTAGCTGAAATCTGTACCCAGACTTTTGGCTACTTTATGGGTTCCTATTTCAACCACCCTTCTCAACCCTAATCCCTTCCAACCCTACAACAGATAGAACAGAAAGAAGGCTAGAGAGAAAATGTGACATCAATATCATTAAATTGTTTCCTGCTGATTAGGAACCAAATTCCTTGGGGGCAATTTAGGATATCTCTAACCAAAAAACAGCAACCAGAAAACAATGACTAACAACCAGCAACAGCAACCCCAGGAGCAGCAGCAGCAGCAGCAGCAGCAGCAGCAGCAGCAGCAGCAGCAGTGGTAGCAGGAGGAGGAGCAGCAGAGGGTAATGTATTGTCTTGAGGCTCTTGCATTTATATACCCTCTCGAGTCCCCAGAATTCTAAATGTCATATGTTTGCAAAATCTATCTACAGCTGGCAAAATCACACCACTGCCAGAGCATAAGGTGAATCATAGCCTGCTGCTGTGGATAATCTGTGAAGCAGCCCTGTATCCCACACCTGGGATTTAAACAAAAATGCACAACCATAATGTTTCTGTTTCTATGTTATCACTACAATTATTTATATGTATAAAACTGTCAAGCAATAAGAAATAAATAAAACATAAATACCAAACTTCAAAAATAATTGTTTTCATTTTTAATTATGTATATGTATGTATGTTTCTATAGGGGTAAGTGCTTATGAGTGCAGATGGCTATAGATGCAAAAAAAAAAAAAAAAAAAAAAAAAAAGAATGTCAGTTCCCCTGGAGCTAGAGTTACAAGTTGTGAGCCATCCAACATCAGGTAATAAAAAAGAAACCTCAGGTCTAGAAAAGAGTAAATTGTGCTCCTAATGGCTAGGCCATCTCTCCAGACACACCCCTCCCATACTCTGTTTTTAAAAGCAAAACAAATCACCCTCAACATGATCAGTTGTAATACTAGCAGCCCCCGTGGTAGTTTCCACTTTTCCCTTAAGTACAATATTGTCTTCTTAGGAAACTTATTCCATGGCAGATGCTATAGTGATGCCTTGTATGTAGGATTCCATCTCCTTATTATAGCATCCTGGTACACGCATGACAGACAATTATCAGATGAAAATTCTGGCTCATACCGAAGCAACTCGTCAAAGGTCATGCCTCTACTAAGTGGATTTGGAAGTGGGAGTTCTCACGGCATCTCCAAGCTGTGTCAGTTAGGGCTTTCCTGTCTCTAGTGTGTAGACAATAAGCTGGGTACTGAGAAATCTATACCTAGTCAGGGACATTGTCCCCTTTCCAGAGACACCTACACTATAGCAGCAGACAGTGGCATCATAAACATGTATAAAGACCTACAGTAGCAGTAAGAACAGTTGGGGACAGAGAGAGACCATAATTAACTGGGCCAAGTGGACTGGGACAAAGCTTCCCAACAGAGCTGATGCCTGTATCAGGTCTAGAAGAGTCAAGGGGACTTTTTGCTAGATGGTTCAGGAAATGTGACATTTCTGGCCAAGGTTTTACATGAGGGAAGGTGCTAAAGAGAAAAAGAAAGTGAGATGAGAGGCACATTGGTGAAAGAGAAAGCAGGGAGCCATAGGCAAGCAGAGGATGCTAAGATCTGTGTGTCAGCCATCACCTTGCCTTGAAACTTCATCTGTTTCTCAGGTTTGCTTCCTGTGCTCAGTTTATCAGTTGGCTTAAGACTATGCTTCCATAGTGGTATCATTACACCACCATAACATGATTAGAAATAATCTTTTAAAAATGCAGACCCTCACATATACATACGCACATATACATCAAATGTATATATATACACATATACATTTGCATATATACATATACATGTATATGTACATGAGGTAAGCAAAAGACAAAAAATTCTCCTCTTATGTAGAATTCTTTGTGATAGGTAAGCAAAAGACAAAAAAATTCTCCTCTTATGTAGAATTCTTTGTGATATTTTCTATACTGTCCTATTCAGTTTTATCTGTCTGACTCTGTTTTGCCCAACACTATTTGTAAATCAGGTCCAAGGCTTTACTTTCACAATTCACTAAACCTATGTCATTAAAACGTATCTTGGGCTAGAGAGAAGACTGAGCCATTAAGAACATTACAGTTCATTCAGAGGACCCATGTTTCATGCCCAGTCAGGCTGCATGTGACATCTAGCTTCCAGGGAGCTGATGTCATCTCCTGGCCTCTGCCATCACTATAGACACTTTACACACATGTGACATACAGACATAAAAATGAAAATAAAATAAAAGGTTAAAAATTAATCACAAAATTGCTTGTTTCACATACTGTCATGACCTATGTATCATTGAAGCTCATAGTACTTTGTAAGAGAATGGGGCATTTTACTATGCTTCTACAGGCTCTATAATTTTAAATTGAGATGTTGAGTTTAACTCTAGAAAGGCTGACAGAAGGAAACATGTTGGGAGGAAGGATTTCAGTGGGACAAGTAGGAGGGCTAAGAGAGGGGTGGGGGTGAAAGTTGACTAAATTTCACTACACAAGCAGGAAACTGTCAAGCAATAATAAACTATTTAAATTTTAAAAAGTGATATAAAAACAGTGTGCTTTATGTGCTGTATCCATGGGTGTCTTTGCAATACACACACACACACACACAAATGGTACCCAAGGTACAGAATATTTTTCATTTAAATCTTTTTACAAAAGCCCCCTGTAATAGAAGATATACTGCATATAGGAAGGGAAGATTGGGAGGTGAGATAATAAGGCCATCTGCATTTGTTTGGTTCAATACGCATGCTTTTCTAACCAGATCTTAAATGTTCTTAAGAACCAAAGTCCTGTATTTTGCAATTCTTAATTTATGTATACTTTTGCCACAAGTAGTATGAAACCTGCTGCCAATACACAAATTCTTTAGGTAAAGAGGGATGAATTTTGATGATAAAATCTCTTTCATAAATTATGTCATGATATTTGAAATAATTATTTGGACAAGTCAAACCAATCCAGCACATCTTGTGCCACATAGCCTGTGTCCTTAACTGCAAGTGGTCCCGACAGCCTTGCAGCTGAAGGCCTGATAGATTGGCTTCAGGAAAGGCAGTCTCCTCCATCTTCTCTATTTCATCAAGGAAGAATCACTCTGGTCATGTCTGAGGATAATTTTAGTTGTATTGACTAGTAGAGTTCTACTGATAGAAGTCAAGGGTCCTACAATACACAGAATGATTTTCCCAATGACCCATCAAGCTTGAGATATCAATAGTGAAAAATCTGAGAGGAGGCAAACATTCCTGCATGCAGTAATTTGAGAAAAGCTTCGGTGTCAGAGATGATTCTGAGAACCAGGACACCAACAGAAACAGAGCAGATAAGGGCACTTCAGCTTATAGGCTCAAACTGAACCCCCCCCCCAGCCAAAAAAAGAACATATAAAATAAACAAAAATGCAAGTGAATGTATATGTTATATTATTACAAATGAGAAGGACAAAAGTCAGTTAGATCTGAGTAGAAGTCTGTTGAAACAAGGTCTCAAGTCATTGAAGTTGATCAGGGATAAGTACACAGAGAATTTCACTAATAGTACACAGAGAATAGTGACCCAGGCAGTGTCCAGCAGAGGAGCTAAGCAGACAGAGGTTGGAGTAGGTGCAAAGACCCTGAGGAACAAAGCATGTGCTTCATATATTGACTCCCAGGTCTTTAGAGTACTGTCTGCATCTGGTCAGGAAGAGGCTGAGAGGAGGAAAAAACTATCTCCCCAACAAGTTCAAAAGTACACTCATAGCACTAATGCCTGAGCTAAACTGGAAAAAGTAAACAATAGCCAGGCATACTGGGGCTGGATGTATTGCAGACTGGGGAATCAACATCCTTAGCTAAGGCATAAGGGTGTGGGACAATGGGGGAGAACAACGAGTGCTTTCAGAATTCCCAGATATAAGGAGAAGAAACCCTGTCTCTGCCCAATATGTTACAAACACTGACTCTGGTCTGATTCATAGAAGAGGCTATGCCATGTTTTAAATGTCTCCTCCAAGTTAATCTTTGTTATAAGTCTGCTAAGAGGGCTAAGTACTGGTTGGGTTCTATACCCTTATGAATGAAATATTGCTGTGAACTCAAGAAATTTCTTTTGTCTCCTTCCTCTCTGTCAACCATGGGATATCTTCTAACTCTAATGCTGTCCCGTACCAGCTCCCTTCAGCCCCCTCCCACCCACCTACCCCCATAGACTTTCCATTCTCCAAATCCATGAGGAATATGTTTTTATCCATTACCAATTATCCAATCTCTTTAATTCCCTAAAGATATATAGACTAATTCAAGGCAATTGTTTTCTGCTTGTTTTCCTCATAAGGCACTCATCTGTCTTACAAGAGATTTAAGATTCTGGTTGCTTATTTTTCTCATAGTTCCAGCTTCATTAAGAAAGTGAATGGTGGCTTTTGCTCAGGAGAGAACAAATGGTCAGGACAAGCAGTGAAAGACAAAACCCCGGGTGAGAATCGGAAGGGCTCTTCCTATACTGCTTTTCAGCAGTACTCAGATCACTCACACAGGCGACAGTCTGAAGACCTGCAAAGTAATAAACCCCAGCAAAGTGTCTTGAGTAAAAGACTTTCTGCAATTTCATGTAACTGCATGGAATTTGATACTAACTCCTGGAATGAAATAGTAATATGGGTGGACCAGAGTTCTTTTTTAAGTGGGCTCTTCCTTTTCTCATTTTCACTGGGTAGCCTCTGAAAAACTCCACAGATATCACCTCCCAGTAATCTTTTTTTTTTTTTTTTTAAGTTAAATGTATTGTCTTTTTTGTGCCTGGGAGAGCTGAAGAGAGCAAAGTGAGGTGCTTTGATCAAGGAAAAGTTAATCATGAGGCTGAAAGAAAGAACTTATGATTACAGGATTCTGGCCATGCTCAGGGTTTAGCACGTGAGAGTCCATGATTATGAGAGGATGTTAGCTCTGACCAAATGAGAGACAATTTATTTTAGATATTAAAGTGGAGCAGAGGAGAAAGATGGAGAAAATAGAAATGAGGAACAGACCCCTCTCACAAACACGGCATTCCTTACTTCAGCATCTCATATCCACTCCACCCTTTTAAATACAAGGTTTTCTAGTGGACATCTTCTGGGCAGTCAGTCACAGACTGTTTCTTAGCTGTGTAATGTGGGACTTATGGGAACCTCTGTAGCCCTCTGTCTTTCCAAAGAAACTGTTCTGATCTCTAAGGCTACCTGAATTCATGTATTCACTTCCAGGCAATCACAGGATATTAATTACTGCTGGGACTATAGTTATAAAATTATTAGTTACACACTTACACACACATGGGGCAAGCTCTCTGGTGAGAGACACACCACTATGACTAAAATAAAAGCAAAGAAAGCTGTAACTTACAGGGTGGTCAGGCTATCCTATATATTTTATGGGAAAAAATTTGTTTCCATCCAATTTTTGAAGACTTTTTTTTAACCTGGGAATTCAGCCTTGGAATGATTAATTGTGAAGTAATGTATGAAATACAAAGTCTGCTTCTTGTAGGCACATACACACACAAATATATTTTTTCTTTCTTCAGCTGCCTTCAAGGTCAAACACAGGGTCCTCTTGAGTGGGTACGTCTGATTAATGTCTGCACTCAATGCTACTCACACCCGCCAGGCTTGAAGCCTCTCCGATGCTTGGTTATTGGTCCTCCTAGAAGTCGAGCTGTTTCTCATCTACAGCACAGGCTGCCTTCATTCTTGTGCTAATGTTATTTTGAAAGGTTTAAGCTCAAATCCCTCACAGTGTATTTCTAATTTATAGGCAGCATAGGGTAAAAGAACACAGTCTACAAAAAATGAAGGAATCCTGAATCTGAGCTAACAGTTATGTGACCTTCATCAGGTTAGCCATGTTTTCTGAGCCGAGGTTTCCCTCTCTTGCTGAATGAAGACCTCCTCTTCAAGTTGTGCTGGTGATGAGACGGTAAGTTAAATGCAAAACCAGTAGTATGGGGATTGATGCATCCTTCATCTCCATACTGCTCCCTTTTATATTCTCCATTGCAGTCCTTTCTATAGCCTTACTTAGCTAGGTTGAGCTCCTTACACATGCTGAGTGTGCATTTTATCCACTCCTTTAGCCCACATGACAGCGGCTATGGAGAAACAGAGCAAAATGCTTCTGTGTTTATTTCCTGTGGGCACAATCAGGATGTTTTCCTAATGCCCATCTTTTTGCTCAGTGGAAAAGCTTCTCACAACTTAGCTCTCAGTGGAGAGAAATCTACATCTGGTGGGAGCTTTCAAAACCCTTCCTCAACCCTCTGCTTATGGGAAGTGATTTAGTGTAGCATTGTGGGAAATATGTTGGTGGCTCATCCAAAGCAGTAAAACATAGAACTAATGCATAATATACCAATCTGGCTGGGAAATAGAATTAGTAGGCAAAGAGATACACTTACAGTTATTGCAGCCTTATTCACCATGCCTAATACATAGATAGGATCAAGGAAAGTACTGGTAGATTCAATGAATAAAGAAAATACAAACATATATACACAATGAATTACTCAGTTACAAAAAGGATGAAATTCTATCACTTATGGAAACATAGATGCTCTTGGAGGTTATTATATTAGATGAGACAATCCAGGAGCAGGAAGACAATATGACATAAAGTCATCTCTATGTGCAGGCTAACTGAAACTGATCTGAAAGTGGTAAAATGTGATTATCTGAAGCTAGAGAGAGACGGGACATAGAATTTGAGGAGGAATTGGTAAGCAAGTACATTACAGTTGAGAAGAATAAATTTTTGGACGCTGCTGCAGAATAAGTGGATGTAGTTAATAAACACTGACTGACTAAACACACCTCCAAGGATGGAGTCTAAATGATAATCACATGAAAATGATGATGGTCTAAGACAACAGACATGCTAAACACCCTAATTTGACCACTACATGGTATACACATGAATAAAAACACCCACCTCATATCCCACATGCATGCAAAAATTATCAATGGGAATGTTAAGACTGTTCTTAAACACTGCTTCTATGTCTACACTGGGCAAAGCATTGTCACTGATCATTGCAATAAGATTCCAACTAAGGTGGCAGGAAAATATCCAGGCAAAAGGGAGAGTGACTGATATACAGAACCCAGCAAGCACCTATAGAGAGCAGGGGAGTGGAGCTAAACCTCCCGAAGAAGGCACTGATGGCAGGAGAGCATCAGGATCTACATCATTTGCTGTGTGAAAGAAAGGAATTAGGGACAAGAAAGGTTGGGTAGGAATAATATTTTAGAAGAGAAGGTAGCCTACAGTAAAAAAAGCAACTTCAAACAAAATGGATCAATTTCCTATTTATATACCACACTGATTAAGGACTCAGTCCGGTTTCTATTTCTTTCTTTCTTGTGTGGATGAAAAGGAAATGAGTTTACTACTAGATCCCACCATAGGCCATTGCAATCTGTTTCCAAGAATATTATCTGCATAATTTATTTAGTTTTTAAAAGCATGGATCTGGCAATTCTCATTAAATGCTTCTACAAAGCGTTGATCCTCAAGAGACAATTCATTCAATAACCATCTTCTGAAGTCATAGCAGGGGCCAGAAGTGCCATCAACACTGACACTGTAATGTAGGACAGAGCAGGTAATGACTCTGACCTTGGAGATTTTAGGGTTTTTTTTTTTCTTTTGATAAAATAAATACAGTAGATGACTGGCTTCTCAGGCAGAGAAAATGATTCATTGAGGAAAGCCCCATATTAAGTACATCTGAAGATGGCAAGGACAAGTGAGTCACGGTCACAGATCAAGTCCTAGAGGACATAAGCAGAAAGCCTCAGAACTTAGCAGCTATACTAATGTTCTGAATGCAGTAACTACCATAGCACCCATCTATAGCATATCTGGGTAGATACCCAAGGAATCAAAGGCAGCACTCCACAGAGATAGATCTATGTTTACTATACAAGTAATGCATATATATGTATACAAGTCACCAGGTCATGCCACTGGTGTAGGTGTTCATTAACAGATGAGTGGACTTGGACTATCATTTATTTAATATGAAAATTCAATCATGTTGTTTTTATGAAACTGGTTGGGATTGGGATAAGCCTGTTAAGTGAAATAAACCATACTGAGGAAAACAGGTATATAGAATGTGAAACTAACTAAATAGTGAAAATATTAGTGACATAAAGGGAATCCAAATGGGAATTATGGAAGAAATACGAGGGAATGGGAGAAAATGAGAGACTGAATACAAACCCAAGGACCTTATATGCGTGTATGAGTTAATATACACTGATGAAAGAAGCTGGGTCATTAATTACTGTGACTAGCCATTTGAAGGAGCTGTGCTGACCAGTGGATTCACATCACTTAGGTTTAAGCAGAGCCTACCTCATTCCTATGTTAAGAGAAGTTAACTATGGATCAGGACAAGAAACAGAGTGAGCAGATGGCCCAGCTTAGAAAGCTATGCAGTCATTCAGTCCCCATAGCTGATGTGATGAAATGGAGGTGTGAGGTGCCACAGGCTGGTTGGATTGTTAATACGTTTAAATACATGAGCTGTCAGGCCACAGAGTGCAGACACAATCTTTGTCTCAGTGAACAGAACTGGATGGCTAGCAGACTCTTGTCCTCCTTTAGAACTGGGACTTAGGGTTTTGTTTTCTAGTTGTGGTTATACACATTATTTTTAAAGCAAGATTTTTTTTCTACAATGGTAAGATATTTAAATCACTGCTTGATCTCCAAATATCCCCTGAACAGAGACACACACTCATACCGAGTTCCTCTCCAGTCTCCGGCCTCCAGAAGTTCAAGGTTTGTAGTAGTTCCCAAGAGTCGTGGTGCCAGATCCCCACATAAGGGCAAATAACTTCATTCTCTCAGAGTGTAAAACCAGCTGTGGTCAAGCAATGCTGATTTCTGCAGAGGTTCTGAGCAGGGGGTTGGGGGTGGGGAGAGGCCAAGAATGTTTGATGTAGCTAGCCTGTGGCTTTACATCTGCAGTCTCTGCATTCCACTTCCTAAGCTTTCCTTCCTACAAGTATCTTTTTTATCCAATCTCTACTCCAGTTTTCTTATATTGGCCCCAGCCATTAAATTTATGAGGCATGCTGAATCCAGAAATCAGAATAGAATCTTAAACTCTCTCACTACATAGGCAAAGACACTGCTTCCCAATAAGGCTATATGAACAAGCACTATAAGTTATCACATGGACATGCCACTAGGGTTCATTCTTTAACCAACTACAAGGCTCTTCCTTTATTCTTTCAGAGAACCTTCCAATGGCATTCATTACAGTGGCCTACAACTGCCTTCTTACTGGTCAGTTTGCCCTAACAGATTTGAGCTTCGAAAACATGGCAGAGCCTATCTTTCCAGTCTCCATCCTTGGTCCCAAGAAATTCCTGAACATCATGCATAATTAATTACTCTTAATTGATCACATTAATTACAAAACACTGAGTAGAGTTATACAAAGATGAAAAGTTTAACTCACTCTCACCAGGCAGATTAAACTTCCTGTTACCACTAGACAGAACTTGCTGAGGGTTTTAATACGATGTTGGCCTTTTACAAATGTTTGGCTTCTATTTCCTTCTTTGTTAGAATATTATACACAGGATCATTGACATTATCAATGTAATAATTGATAATGGTACCGATGAAAACACCAGTGTGCATTGGTAAGCAGGGGAGGGAGCTTATCTTTCCTTATTGGAGATACATGATTTCCCTTACGTAATATATGGTAATTAGTTTCCCCTCCCTCTACTCCTCCCAAGAACTCAACCCTCTCTTCTCATCTGGATACGCCCTACAGGGGGAGTTCTAAACCCACAGGACACGGCATTTCTTCAGCATTAGTAAATCTAGGACTTTTTGAAAGCTGCCTTGTGAAACTGAGTTCTCTTCTTCCATTAGTTACTCACAGTAGGACTGTTTTCCATTTTCCAAAACTGGGATCAGAATGATCCAGTATCTTGATGACAACTGGCTGGTTCACAGTTATTACAAACTTGGCAGAACCTAGAATCACCTGATAAGTGGGAACATCAGCCAACGATTTGCCCAGATCAGGCCTATATAAGACTGTCTTGAATGATGACTGATAAGGATGGGCTCAGGCCTGGGCAGGTAGATCGAGGGTATATAAAGAGGTGATCTGAGCCTGAGTCTGACTCAGCACTGACTTCTCAGTTGCTCTTTGATCATGGTGTTTATCATAGCAAATGAAATCAAGCTAGAGCAACTATATCCAATTGTTATGAGGTCATGGAGCCTTAGGATAAAAAAAAAAAAAAAAAAAAAGAACAACATAGTAACCCTTGTTTGGGGCATTTTCTAGTTTATTGTCCCTAGCAGTAAGTAATTTCTCTAAAACATAGACCATTTCCCCTGACATACTTGTTATACCACAAAAAGCAGGGGAAGTTGGCACCAAGTATTACCATAGCTAATCCATCTTTATCCATGTCTTAAAGCAAAGGACTGTATTATAGCTGCTTTCATGCTCATGCGCTAAGGCTCGGGGGCCTGCTACAATTATTTCCTTGCTTTTTAACAGAGGCAGAGAACCAAGCACGACTATAAAATAGGTTCGTGGAGACCTGCAGATAGAAAGAAAGAAGGTGTGAAAGTAGGCAGGTAGGGTACTCTAAATCCAAGATAACACGAATCCCTTAGAGATAATGCAACTCATCTCCTAGGATCCACTATCCTAGAATGTGCAATGTTTACAAATAAGCCAGCTTTGTTCTGCTCTGAACTCATTTCCTGTCCTCTAATCCTTTAACTGATGGAGAGAAAGATCCAAGCCCAGCCAGTACCAGTCATCTCCACTATGAAAATGATAGATTGGTGATTATCACCTTCGGGTTCTGAGAACTTGAGATGAAGTAGACCAGAGAAGAAAGACAGAAAAAGAAGATTGCGTGACAGCAGCAAGTGTGACAAGGACACAAAACATGAAACTGAGGACCTATGGCATTTCAGAGACCACATGGAGAGAAAAGGTAAGTGCAGATACAGTCTCCCAGAGTACAAGTCATCTGAGTTCAAAGCAGCAGTCAATTGAATATGATTGCTACTGTCTATCAGATTTGTGAGCTCTGCCAGCCGTTCAAAAATAGCAAGTGAAGAGACCAATTCGTCTTCATTCTAAGAACTACAAGGTGATAGCAACGATCACAATCTAAAATGCTGAAAAGTATTTATTGAAAGGTCCAATCAATTTATGTACATTCTTTTGGCTCCTTGGGACATTACTGAAACCAGATATGGCCATACTGAGGACACTAGTGACCAGTGTGTTCTAAAGTGGAGTATCAAGAAGAACAATAGGGCAGTGATGAGCTGTAGCCTACACTGCAGTGTCTGCACATAGGTCAGGCACACGAGGAAAACAACATTACATGTTTATTCAGCAATATACATGCTGAAAGCAGACTCCTTGTGGTTCGCGCTATGTAAAGAGGAGAGTCTTTTACTAAGCAAATGATAGGCTAAGTTCTTTATAACTTTTGATATTAAAATGATTCTTAGACTGAGACAAAAACATTTTAAATTTAAAATATATATGGTAGACAATAAGCTTGAGAACTTTATGAAACTTCAAAGTATTTTCTGAGGTTTTCAGCAAATGTTCTTCTGGGCACCATATATTCTCAAAGCATTTTACTTTCTGATAGAGGAAGGTCTAAGGTCAATGCTGACAACTCTCGCCAATAGATTCAAGCTAGGAGTTGCAAATGCCATTTTCGTCCAACTAGACAGACTATGATGAGCTTAACTATTCACACAAGTGCTAAAGTTGGCAGCGTCATGAATAAGTTGACTATTTCTTCATCTATTAATGCTACTAGTACCCATGTCCTCTATGAGCATTCCTCATAGAGGACAAAAATGCCTTCGAAGAAAATAATTGTTCCTCTTATGTTTATTTAAAATATATATGATAGACAATAAGCTTGAGAACTTTATGAAACTTCAAAGCTAAAAGCCTTTCCCCTAGACATTGATGTTCTGTCATTCTGGGTTGTGTTGTGGAGTAGGCATGTGTATGTTACTGGTGTGGCCATGGATGTATGCACATGGAGGTTGATGTTAGAGCTCTTTAATTGCTCTTCACATTTTTAAAGGCAGGTTTCTTACTGAATATGGAGTTTACCGATTCAGCAAAGCTAGCCAGCTAGTGAGCTCACGGAATCCTTGTCTCCACATCCCCATCACTGGAATCACAGACATGAAGCACTATGCCTGGCTTTCTATGTGGGTACTGCAGACCTGCACTCGTGTCCTCGTGCTTAGCAAGCTTACTGGCCAAGTCATCTCTCCATCTCCCCCTTGACAGTGCTGTAGCAAAGACTATTCCGACACCCTCCCACATACACTTTCTCTGTCACAGTTCTACCTGTTCAGTCACACAGAATGTTCAAGTACTTCTGCCTACAAGTCTGGAAGCCCCCTCACTATTGCCCAAAGAATTCTCTCTTGGCAAATATTCAAAGCCATTTATAACCTATCTCCAGCACAACTTTATCAAAGTTTTTTCTGTGCCTCAGCATGTCTTGCCTAATTGTAAGTTTCAACAGCTCTATCCACTAGATGCTTTCTTTATAGTAGTTCCTGTGGTTTCTGCCTTGTAGTTCCTGCTGTCATTCCTCATCCAGCTTGTGGGGGAAGGTGCTTTGCTCTTCTCTAGTCACATTCTCAGCCCCAAATCATTCATTTCTTTTCTTCCTTCTTGCCACCTCAACAGTTCACTATCACCAAAACTGAGAGAGAGAGAAAGAGAGAGAATGAAACCTCAAAGCTGAGATGTCTGTATATACCTGCAATCCAGCTACTAGGGAATCTGAAGGATTATGAATTCAAGACCAGCCCAGGTGACCTAAAGAGTTCAAGACTGATTGATAAACTTAGTGAGGACGTATTTTAAAAAGAAAATGCAAAAACTCAGTGGATGTAAAGATGCAAAAGAACATCTTCACACAAAACCAGAAATCACTTGAGCAGATTTCTGCTTCCTACCTAACATTTTCTTTCTCAGTGATCCTACCAAATGGAAGCCTGGGAACACAGCCATACTCCAGAATTAATTTCCCCAAGGGTTAACAAACAATACTGTTTCCTATGTTCAACCCTCTGCTGTGACAGGTCACAACAACACACGATGGTGGCTCTGTATGGATGGGTGACAAGCCTTGCTGTATACACTTTCCAGTTCTGAAGACTGGAAACCTCTTTGTAATCAAAATACTTCAACTCAAACATAATTTTGTATTTCCTAAAACCCTTTGGTCAACTGTTTCCACTGACCATCACAGTCAACCCTAGGTATTTACTTCCATTCTGGGTCACAGAAAAGCTGGCTCAGCTTCAAATGATGAGAAAGAGAAATTAAATGAATAGAAATTTCTTACCCATAAAGATACAACACTTATTCCATGTGATATGTCTCTAATTCTGTTAAATTTTAAAACTGACGATATTAAAAGAAATGGCACTCAAGTAAATGTCTCTTTGAGGCTGTACTCTGCAGAAAATCTAGCTTCTTATCACCAGGAAGAGTTCCCCTGCTCCCTTTGCCTGGAACTTTGGCCCCAAGTTTTTTACATGGTCCATAGGTTCACTTCATCTTACTGCTGGACATACACTATCTCCTTAGAAATGACTCCCAGAACACATCACTATTCAATGCCGACACTGCCACTCTCTGTGCACTCCTTATAGTACACCTCTACCATGGCATCTTAGTGTCAGCAGCAGCAGCAGCAGCAGCAGCAGCAGCAGCAGCAGCAGCAGCAGCAGCAGCATGGCTAACCTTATAATGCACTTAAGTTTCACCAGAGACTTTAATGAGCATGTCACAGACTGTATATACACAATCCCTACATATTGCTTCTCCATCAGTTTTTCCTCTTACATATAGTGCTATGTGAACACAACAGAAACAAAACCACCTAAGTAGAGAGATGATAAATAATGTACCCTAAGATCATGTACATGATAAGTGCTTCTGAATCGGGTCAGGTTATTAAGACAGTTTTGCAGAGTAAAATGTCTCGTGAATACTTTGGAGTTTAAGTTTTATCTGGTCATTATCCACACCTCATTAACAGAACTAGTTAGCCATCAGTTAGTCAGAATTCCCTTAACCTCTGCTCCCAGTTCATGTAGTTGACAGTTGGCCAAGTTTTAATGGTATCACACCAATATGCATATAGGCAGCACTAAATTAGACTCAGAGGATTATGAGAGAGAGGGGGAGGGATAGAATGAAGTTTGTAGAGGGATATAATGAGGAAGGATTGAGGGAAGAAGGATTTAGAGGGGGAATGAGGGTAGCATGATTATTGTACAAATGTATACAATTCTCATAGACTAAATAATGTGGAGGGAAAAACTCCCAAAGCCCCACCCTAGATCAAGAGCTATAGGCAATTAATGATACTAAAATAGGGAGAATCAGTCTTTTCCAGGAACAATCTACCTGCTAGCTTATCCAAACTGAAATCATCATCCCTGAACACATATACATGTAAGCCACAGTAAATGGTCACAATAGGTTGCACTTATATGTAGATATACATGCACATAAAAGTAATAATATTAAATAAAAGAAGAGTGCATGGAGTTGAAGAAGAGTTGGAGGACATAGGAGGAGTTGGAAGGGGAAACATGGGACAGAAATTAAATAAATATAATATTTATTATAAAATTCTCAAAGACATAAGTGTGTAAAAAGAGGTTGTCTAAGCTGATTTATAGGAGAAATTCTTTGTGACATTGGGTCTGGAAGTTGCAAAAGACACTCTAATTAGAACTGCTTAGCTCACACAACCTTTGAATTGCCCCGGCCCTCTTCCCTCTTGTCTTCCACTAGGTCACTACCATTCAAGCTCTTAGGAGATCAGTGGTCCAATGGAAGCTCAGCAAGCACATCTAACGTGATCCTCAATATGTCCTTAAGCCCTCAAAGCATCACATCTTCAAAGAATCAATCATCCTCAGTAGTGTTGAGTACTGCTTCCAGCTATGACATTTTATCATTGGAGGATTTAAAGTCAGAGCCTGTGCTCTGCAGCCCTAACAGGCTAAGCTTGACCCTCCTCTCCACGATACCAATTCAGGCCAGAATAGTGAGAAACACAGAAAGGAGAGTTATTCAATATGCCACACAGCGAAGATGCTTATCTCAATGCATCCTATGATATCCTCTGTCTTCCAATTCTAACAGGAAGTTTTAGGCTTAGACTGCAAAAGGTATGTATAGCTAAGCAGTCCTGGTCAAGATTTCATTTACCCATCATCAGCTTAGCTCTAGTGTGTCCTGCAACATTCTCTGATAAATAGTCAGAACCACATGACTCTTTCCTGGCAGGTAAGTGTCTCCTCTGGCTGACCACAGATTTTCAGTCATTCCTTTATTGTACCATGAGATTCTTGGAGACATTTTAATTTTCCATTGTCTCACTATTAAGCTCAGCTCAGTTGTGCTTGCTAATAAGGTGTATAACAATCAAGCAGTCCCACAGTTTCTAACACCAATATTCTGGTAGCTTGTCAAAAGGAGGAGCACATATTTCTCTTTCAAATATCTCCTCTCAGGCCAGCAATATTGCTTAGCATATAAGAGAACATGCTGTCCAAACTGATGGCCTTAATTCAATTCCCAAAATACAATGGAAGCAGAGAACTGATTCTTGTAAGTTGTCCTCTGACCTCTACACTTATGCCTTGGTATCCCCATGCCATTCCACTGAACATCAAGCAAACAAACAAACAAATAAATAAATAAATAAATAAATAAATAAAATATCTCCTTTCCTTCCATGGTAATTATAATTTCAGTCATTTGCTAGGTCTCTACCTTACCTTCATGAAAGTGAAAAACCACCACCATTTGGAAAGTGACTAATAGGAATTAAATGAATGAAAGGCTATGTTATCTCTGAGGCTTGAGATCAATCACAGTTGCATCCCAGAACCAAAAGTAGCTGCATCTACAACATGGATGACAAAAACATATCTCTAGAGCTGTCTCTGATCTACGAATGCGTTAAAACTTTATCAACTATTCAGTTTAATAAAGCAGTGAGTTCATTGTGTGTTCTTTGAGAAAGAGTTCAATAAAAAATGTTAAAAATTAAAACTCTGGCACTTTAACAGATTAAATTGCAAGGAAACATCTCAGTTGGGGCTGACACATCATTCCCTAGAGAAGTCAGAATAATTGAGGCTTTCATAAAACAACAACCGTCACTGCTCAGCATTTTCAGAGACAAAAATTGCCTGAACTTCATCAAAAGGCTGTGATGGGAAAGCCAGGCATTACCCCCTCAGTAGATGGGGAAATGGGGACTCTGTGTGTCAGCCAACTCACACACACAGTACTGAGTAAGTGTGGTGGTTACTGTTTGAATTTTGTCTTTTGATTCCTAATATTTCTGTTAGCTATGTTCCCTCTTGGTACCAACTGTGTGAGCATCATCATTATTGCTCTTTCTTTTAAGGAAGATGCACAGTGGAGAGTGCTGAGCTTTTGAACTGGAGGAGAGTAGATGTCTAGACTAAGCTGCATTCAGGTGTGCTTGCTGTGTGCGTTTACACAACCAAAGACACACCAAACAATGCTCTAGCTTCTACATCAATACCCAGGGCTCACACATACGATTGATGGCACTCAATTAATGCTGCACTCTGCTGTCTGCTTTCTCAGCGACACCAAGTTATCTCAGCACGTTATAGCTGCCTTGAAATTTCTCCACTGACTCCTGCTACAATTGAGTATTGATTGAAAATTTCTATTACTGTACTTAGTTACAAGACTTTCAATAAACAGGTCACAGGTGATGCTGTAGCTGGTTTCAAGGATAGCTGAAAGACCCAAGAGCAATTGGACATCCAAGGAAGTAGCAAGGAGCCTCAGCTTCTCAAACAGAGTATCTAGCTTGTGTTTGAGTGCACCATATAAATTCAATATGTAGTGACTTGATTCTGGCCCTCAAATGCAGCACACCTACAGGACACAAAACTGGAAATGGTTTGGATCAACTAAATTTTATTTTAAACACAAGCAAGAGTAAAGATTAGACGAATCTCCTGGCCTGAGATAGTGTACCACACACCTGATAACCTACTAGCTTCACTTTCATTATTATACATTGAAATCTGTCTTGGGTCTTGAATTTGATACTGTCTTTAGCCCAAGAATAAAACCAGGTACTACAGTCACAGAGAAACACAAAGCATGATTACCACCATAAAACCTTGGAAAGGGATGAGAAGCTATGAGGAATGGACACATCTTACTTACCCTTTACTTTTGTAAGGAAAGTTTGATTGCAACTCTGCTAAGCTCTCTAACTTGCATATTGTCTTTGGCTGTTTCTGGTCATGATGGCATAGAGCAGAGGAAGATATGACATACTTTCCATATACTACAAACTCAAATAACAACTAACTGCTTCCTTGTCAAGAAAGGAAAAATGGTGGCTCTGGAGAGTTTGCTCAGTGGTCAAAGGCACTTGCTGCTCTTCCAGAAGATCTGGGTTTGGTTCCAGCATCCATTTTGTGGTTTGCAACCATCCATAACTACAGACCCATGCAACCAATGCTATTTCTGTCCTTTAACCGAACATGGATGTGATACAGACATACATGTGAGCAAAAATTAAATTAAATTAAATATAAAATGTTATAAACTCCTAAAAACCAAATATAAACTAATAAGAAGCCACTAAGGAAGAATACTCAGGTTTTGTATCTAGAAGACACAATTTTGAAAAGAATGAAATTTGCAAATCACAAGGTCATATGAAAACCAAAGAACAGACTCAGAAAGTATAATGGTCATAGATATTCATGGACATAGGCCCTGTATAAGAGCAATGAAACATGTAACTCTTAAAGAAAAGATGTGGTCCTATGCAGAGAGCATCTTGCATGCCATTCTAGGAAAGCTGGGAGTCAGAACTGCAAGAGACAATTCTGAATGCTGTTAGATGTCAGAATCAACTGGACAGGCCAAGTGGCAGACTTCAGCATATGATTGGGGGTCTCTCCTCAAGAAGAAAGAATGGAGATCAGTGAGGAGGAGGATCCAACTCACTGAGGAATTTCCTTATTGATGATGCCAAGGGAAAACACATTCAAGGTCTCTAAGCACGAGTTTCTACAGGTGTTCTAAACATGGGCAAGAAAGCACCATGGAGCCTTATTACCAGGCACTGAGTGTAGGAAGGTAAAGAAAGACAGGCAGCATCTTCTATCAGACCCAGTGTCAGGGTCTTCATAATCACACAACTGTTTATCCTCTGCAATTGGATACATAAACAAATGCATAAAAGGGAGGGTATCCTCTGAGCGTATGTCCACTGCTTGGCAAGGAACTGGAGATAGGACAAGGGCTAATAGTTTCCTCGTCTTTGTTCTATAAATACAAGAAGAACCCATCCTTAGTGATGTGCAAGTTTTCCCAAACAACAGATGGTTTTTAAACACACATGGACACTATTGCAGGATCTCTAGAAACAGAGGAGACAATACTGATTTAACCATAGCATCTTCTCACATTCAATCCAGACTCCTGGCCAGGAACCACTTACCGAAGAAAGGAGCACTATAGCATTAAAAAAACAGTTATAGTTTGAGTTGACACTACATTTTGGTCATTGACATACAGAAATAGACTCATGAGTCTTACCAACTATGGAGCTATTTGGAAAACCTCAACAAGGAGAGTAAGACCTCATCTAACTTCATGTAAAACATACATTTTTAGTATTATTAGGTAAATAATAAGACCTCATCTGTCTTCATCTAAAAAGTATTTTTAGTATTATTAGGGAGGAAAGCTGTTGGCTTGAAGCTCAAAGCTCCATTTTCTGTCCCTGTCCTTGAGGCTGATGATAGGAGAGTAGGTTTTAAAGGGTTGCTGTGCCTCTGCAGTGTCACGTGCAAGTAACTCCTCAATAAATGCTTTGGGCTGAGATAATGACTTGGATTAGGGAATGCTTTGAGCCGCTGTCCGTGCACATTTAGCTGGAGAGATTCTTTCTCCTAATCCTCTATTATCAGGTCACTCCCAATTAATATAATTAATCACACACACAGCAGACTCCCAGAATCATAAACACTAATTACTCTGTCTGAATCACTGACACGGGGCCTTGTTTACAAATGTCTGAATTTCCTGTTCAGGATAAAATTCCCCTTTGTCTGACACAAATCCAAGTGTGGCAATGCAAGCATATAGATAAAACATAGCTAGCTCAGAACTTCCCTGTGGTGCCATTAGGAAACCTTCAGGATAAAAAGGCTTCCCTTCCCAGCTTACTCCATTCTACCTTCTCTGATCCCACCAGTTTTACAAATTCACTTAGTCTCACCAAGTACTGAAAGAACCTTCCCAAAAGTTACATATCTTATTTCTTCTCTACTAGTCAGTGCCCACCTCAGTGATATAACCATAAATATTAAAAATAAAATGTTGTTTTAGCTTATGGCTTCAGAATAATAAGACCCAGTAAAACTCTGAATGCCTTTGTGTTGCAGTGGTGCAGAGCAGAAGCTGACAACACAAGTGGAGACACAGGTTTCATTAGCCAGAATTGTTAAAACAAAGGACCACAAACCACGTGGCTTATGAAGTACAACTGTATTGTGCCATAGATCTGGAGGGATCAAGTTGGTGGTGAGACTGGTTCTTGCTATACACTGTGAAGGCGAGTATTTTCTTTCCAAAACCTCTCCTCAGCTTCTGTTAAAATGAAACTATATTAACACAAATTCTTTGCCTTTACTCTTCCTTTGTTTCTGTGTTTCTCCATCTCTTTTCTCTCTGCCTTCATCCCCCACCTGTCTCTCCTTTCCTTTCTTAACAACAGTCATAAGTCAATTCCACTATGACATCATTTCAACTAATCATATTTGCAATGTTATTTTCCAAATGATATCATATTCTGAGATGCTGGGAATTAGGAATTTAACATATGAATTGAATTTAATCCATTAGAGTACACAAGCCAACAGTAACACTGTGAAAGGTGAACTGGCCACATCCTTTCCCATACCCCCACCAAGTGCCAGTAGTTTTTATTTTGCTTGGAAATTTCAGATGATAATATTGTAGAGCCACTACTTAAAAAACAGCTCTAAAACAGAAAGATTATGGAAGAAGGCATGGTCCATCTCCTTAAACCTCTGTATTCTCAGTTGACATCACTGGCCCCTGTAGAGCTTTGGGAGAGGCCAGCGTCTCCTAGATCCTAGTCAGGTTGGACACAGACATGGCAACACTGTAGATCCTGCATAGTCAACGTGACATGAGTGGCTTACCCAGTTGGTACATGACTCCAAGCAAAGTGATCAGTAGATTCTGATGGGCAGCTAGTATGCTGTGACTGTAGAAGAGCAGCAGCCATGGTTGAGTTGTCGAAAAGGCATAAGTAAGAAACACATACTTGGAAGTCAAACAGACCCAGGTCTAGCAAGGGTATTTATAAAACCCAGCAAAACGCAATTGTCAGCATTGACTTTGCTAATGAAGTGTATTGATGTGCAAAGTCAGCAAGGAGTGCTACTTTACTGAGGTCACCACAAGAAACATGGTGGCTTAAGCAACAGAAATGAATTCTTTTACCAGTCTGTGGGCCAGAAGAGACATCTACCCTCTACCACAGCACTTTCCCTTTGAAGACTCAGGGGAATATCTTTTCTTGCCTCTTTATCAATTCTAGTGGTACTCAGCATCTTAGTACTTGGAGCTGCCTAACTCCACTCACTTCTCAACTTTTATGGCTGTCTATTGTGTGTCTGCATTGTTAGTTCTTAACTCTTAATTTAACAGAGTCCCTCTTTCAAAGACTATATTCACAGGTTCCCAGGCTATGAACTCCCCCATTCAATAAAATTAAAGCAGGGAAAATTACAACAGAGTCTTAGAATTAGATTTACCACAAATTACTTGATCTGATATACATCTTTATCTCTTCAAATTGAAGATTCCTATGTCTTTACAGTGGTATTAGGAGATCAATCTTTTCTAGCTAGAACTCCCTCTGCAAAAACATACGTAGGGCTGAGACACAGGCACAGTCAATAAAATGCTTGCTGTGTAAACATGAGGACCTAAGTTAAATTCTGCAATGCACATAGAAGAGCCAGGCATGATGGCATACACTATAATTATAGTGCTAAAAAAAAGTAGATACAAACCATCCATGGAGCTCACTGAGAAGCTGGCATGGCCCAATTGCTATACTGTCTGCTAGGGAGAGACCCTGTCTCAAAAAAGAAAGGTAGATAAAGATAGGCAAGTTGCATCTTTGGTCTCCCTACACATTCATACAGGAGTGCACACACCCACATGGGAACCTGAATATAAACACACACACATACACACACACATATTACTGCCTCATGCAAACAGCACATGTTGAAATAGCATGACATATTGACCTCAGTCTGCCTGTCATCTCTCTCACCTGACTGTGGTGAACATGAGACTAGGAATCATGTCCAGTTATTGTACAGTCCTGTTTAAAAATGATCTGCCACAGAGCAACAGGACCAGAAGAAGGATGAGGTACCAAGTGTACTCAGCTTAGAAGGCTCACCATTCAGGCCATTCAAATACTTAAAGATTTGAAACACAAAAGTGGAAAGAAAAACAGAATGAAAAGAATGACAAGCAGGAGAGTGAGAAGCAAAGTAGCAGAAACAGACTGGAAATAATGGCCTGGTCGCAGAGCATCCATCAAATGACAGAGTGCTCTTTCAGAAACCTCGGGTTTCCTTACAGTTGACTTGGACCAGTTTGGGCCAATGGGCTGTGAACAAAAGTACCTAATACCATAAAAGAGCTGGCCCAATGATTCCTGCTTCTCTTCCTATAGCTATGGTGATTCTGCATCATGTGTCATGATGATAACATTGAAGGGATTGGCCCCAGACACATCAAATATAGCCACCATTAACCTGATCAGCATAGTTGTTATGCCCTGATTCATATAAAAGGTAAGAGATGGAAATATATTTTATATTATTTATTACTATATCTATTATCATATTTTTGGTCATATGACAAAAATCTAAAGAAACTCGATTTACTGGGTTAGCGAATCATGCAGGCTGACTAGCAGATCGTAGACTCATTCACTCAACATCTAGTTTTAAATATGTTCCGAACTAGCCATTTCCCTGAGATGGATCTGACCAACTACCAACTTAGATGTAGAGGAATTTTCTTGGCAGCCATTTAGAAAACAGCTCATCCTTTTAAGCTTCTCTTTTCCCATTACCACTGTGTCACTGAGTACTGAGTCACTTAGCCTGATGTTTACTGGGCTTTCACACGCAAAACTGATCTCCAGTTCCACCAGGACCACCACCCTCTGTTAGCATCTCTCTGTTTCAGCTTTATTATCAGGCTGCAGGAGAAGCTTCAAAGGGGGTACCTCTGGTTTCCTGTGATCGTTGGAATTTAAGTTGCTTTTACAATAGTCTTTTAATGTAATAACCTCACCAATTAAAAACTGTAAAGGGACACATAAAATTAGCAATAAAAACCAGTGAAAATTTAAAAAGCAAAGTAGCACATTTAATTATTTCTGCTTGATACATATATGTAATGTATACATGTATGAGAAGTTACTATCAGTATTAAAGTGATCCATTAGAAAGAGTTCTAAATAATAGTACCACCTCTACTTTTTACTTATGTTGTGAACATGAAAAAATAACTTAAACTATTTGGTTATATGTGAATGGTGTGAAGAAAATATCAGAAGGGCAGATAGACAACACAGAGCTTCCCACATCCAGGACACCAAGCATCCTGGGAAACACCTGTAACCTTCTCCCTGGCCAAGGCAGGATAATCACAGGCCAGGGCTGACCTGGGCAATCTAGTGAGACTTTGACTTAAAAAGACTAAAAACAAATCCTAAATACAGTCCTAAGTGCAACATCCAGTTCTCCCATTTGTTGATTCTGGCTTGGAAGTCATAAACCTCAGTTGACTAAGCGACTGTAGCTATAAGATACAGTGACAATGAAATTCAAAAGGGGAATGCATGCAGGGAGACTTGACACACTGTTTCTGTAGACAGGCAGTTGGTTCTACTGCTGTGCAACATCGCACCTGTAGGATCTTGTACATGTGTCTTTCAAACACATATTTAGTTAATGTTGGTTCACTGTACACCAGATACATCCTAACCTCTGGAAATGCAGTCTTACACAAAGTGCACTCAATCTTGCATTCATTAATCTTACAGTCTAAAGAGGAGATAGACTGTCATTATTAAAAGATAGCCACACGAGTAAATGTATAACTGAAGACTGAAAAAAAAAAAAAAAAAAAAAAAAAGCAATGGGAAGGGGTAGCATGTAATGACACTACCTTTATAGAAAAGCTTTGTGAGTAGATCAGCTGACCCTTCCACTTTCCTAATCTCTGGGCCTTAGAACTCTCCTATAAATGGAGATGAGTTACTAGTTCCATGGGATGTTAAAAATATGGAATTAGCGAGCAAAAAATTTACTGCCTAGCAAATAAAGTACTCAATGTAAATATTATTATATTAAATAGAAGAATTTTGGGGAAGATTGTTTACTTAGCTAAACAAATTCATCTAAGTAGCAAACTAGACATACTACTTAGTGTTCCTTGGTAAATTTGTCTGTAAAAACTGGGGATAAATAAGAATATGTGATTGATAGAGTAGACTGAGAAGAATCTCTCTCTCTTTCTCTCTCTCTCTCTCTCTCTCTCTCTCTCTCTCTCTCTCTCTCTCACACACACACACACACACACACACACACACACAAACACACAGACAGACACACACACAGAGGGGTGGGAGAGATAGGTGCATCATATTGAGACCATCTGTCCACTAGTTCCCTGATCTGTTAGGAACATAAAGTCATTGCATAGGGTCCATTGCTATCGATGTTGTGTAGCAATTGATTTGTGGTTTGAGGTGGAGAAAGGCTTGACAATGACATGAGTTGTATTTGTCTGTCTTCAGGAAGAAGTCCCAGGTGTCCTGACATTGGGGACTCTCCCCTCAGTAGCCTCTTCTGAGGAGGAATATATTAAACTCCACTGTAGATAACAAATGAAGGGAAGAAAATTTCACATCTTGATGAAAAAGGTAATGTGCAATCCGAAGTGATCTACAGCTTGAATTGCATGCTTGTTGTTGACAATTTCTTGATTAGATCTTTGGCATTTTCCTTAATCATAGCTTTTCCCCTGTTTAAACAAGATCTGAAAAGTCAGATAATGAAACAATTAAAAAGAAGGGAGAAAGAGAAGAGAGGGGAGAGTTGAAGGAAGCAGGGGAAAGCAGAAACAAAAGAAAGATGTGATTGAGTGTTTGATAAAGTCACATTGATTGTGTATGGGTCTTTTGTCCTTTTATGGTTCTCAAGGTAATTACAAGAAAATATTTAGAATATATAAAGAAATATCTGAACTTCTATCTTAGGATCAATTTAAAATAGAATAGTCACTGTCAATGTTTCAGGCATTTAAAAATCCCATTTGGGGAAAAAAACATGACTTTTGTATTTTATAATACATTTTATATTTTGAATTTTTAAAAGGAATTAAATGGTTGCTTTGATTTTTGGTTTTGTTGTTTGCTTGTCTTCTAATCAAATGTGTTCCGCTATTTCAAGCCTTTTCAAATATCCTTGTATGCTCATGAAGGACAACATGTTTTTCTCAGACTGTTAAGAACAAGGAAATTTTGTATAACCTTTGATATAAAAGATTGCTGTAACAACATGCTTGCCAACCTACTCTGTGATTCTATGAATTTTATCAAACCTTTTCTCCCTTTCTGCCTCTGCCTTCAGTCTTTCTCTACAGCTGCCTTAGTAGATACAACACTTCTTAGCTGATTATGGAATCTATTCAAATGTCAAACTATAAGGTCACTATAATATTATATGAAAACTATTGACATAACCAAATCCTTTTTTTAGAAGAGATAAATAGAAAGCCAAATCAAAATACTATAAAATATAGATATAATTACACATATTCCACACAATACTATTTAATTCTACAAGAATTTCATTGGCAGACAGACAAGGGTGGAAAAAAACAGATTCAGAAGTGTAAAAATAGAAAGAAATAAAGTCAGACAGAGATATCTAGATCTCACAAACACCCATTAGAATAGTGACCATTACAATTTGATAGCTAGAAGCTGGCAAACATAACCCACATTTAGAGAAGTAGGATTACAGAGTTTAAGACCAGCCTGAGCTACACACACCCCATCTCAAAGTTTAAAAATCCTACATAAGTGTATATAACTCCTAGGAGCCTGGATTGTGAATATAACATGAATATAACTTAGGTGATCAAGCTATGCCTCTCTATGATCCTTGTACAGCTTAGAAATGACATTTTTTAATCATTAAAGGTAAAATTAAAAAAAATAGACTTGCCAGAAGTATAGCGCAGTAAGAAGAGTTGCTCCATTTTGCCTACTGGCCATTAAAGCCTAAGACACTTTCCATCTGTCCCTTGATAGAAAAGTCTAACATGCTCCTCCTGTCATACACAATTAGTCACTCATAGCATCTGGCATTCACCCTGTGTAGCCTTCAGTATACCTGTGCTGACTCATTGCACATCTGTCTATTCTCGTCAACAAATTCCCCAGGGATACCTACAGACTGTGTGAATCCTATTCATCTGTGCCCATAGCTCAATATACAGCACCAAGCACACAGAAATCACTCACTGACAATTTGATTAAAAACTTATGAATTACAATACACATGCAGCCCTTAATTGATTATTTGCCCCAACACTAATGAAGAAACCAACGTTAAAGAGAAGAACCTGCCACAGTTAACATAATTTAACACAGAGAGACCACAAGGCAAATCCTTATGAAATTGCATAGTAAGATCTCATTGAATTTTGAGCAGAAGAGAATATAGTCTTTATAGAACTATATAGATAAACTGGTTTAAATGTATCTATGGGGAATGGATGAGCCAGACAGAGTGGCACTCAGAGGACCAGACAGTGTTGTATCCCCCTTTCCTCCCATAATCTACATATAAATCCTTCTTTGTTGCTAAGTGAAACTGCACACAGCCCAGAGACTGAATGTGCATGGTAACTCATGGAGAACAGTAAGCTAAATAAGATATTTGTGTGGGACCACCCAGCAGAATGACATACATACCCATATACATACATATAATGATATAGATGAGCATACATTCAGACACACACATAACCCACACTGTTCTAAAGAAATGGAGGTTGCAACCTCACTCTTTCCTTTCCCAGCTTTATGACTTGCATTCCCATGTTTTCCTCTTCAAGTAACTTTACTACAATCTCTGCATCATGGTACAATTATTAATGGTAATAGCCACCATGGTGATATATCATCTAAGTTCACCTTATCCTCAACATAAAAGGAAGGAGGGTAATGCTTACAAGAAACTAGTGATGGCACTAGGTCTTTCTGACTCAAAAAACCTGCCATTGCTCTATTTCCCTGAATTAAAACTGCCACTCCCTTAGCCAGAAGTAGTGGCATACCTTTAATCCCAGGACTCAGGAGGCAGAAAAAGGTGGATCTCTGTGAGTTTGGGGCCAGCCTAGCTTACAAAGTGAGTCTAGGATAGCCAGGGAAATTTTGCCTCAAAAAAACTAAAAAACCAAAATAAGCAGACAAATAACAACAACAATAAAAGTTCTGACCCTCCCCAGCTGCTCTAGAGATCCCCAATGCTTGTCTTGGTTCCTGAATTGGTAATGCCAACTAGCTTCCAATGGCATTCCTCTGATGTCAACATGGTCTTTCTGTATTCAATTCTATTTTTGCTGAATTTGAAACATATTTTGACCTTTCAAAAATGAGTCATATGCTAGTAGCTATTTAAAAACACATACTAATATGCCATAACCTTAAGTCTATGGTACAGGATGAAGGAGATACATGAACTCTAATGGAAAAGTGTACCAATGGCTTTCCAGTGATTTGCATTTAGTTAGCTCCTTTATACACTACCCTTTTCTATAAATGATTTGAAGAAATGCAGAATAAAAGACACACAAAACTGTCTTAAGTATTAAAACCAAGTTTAGTAAAATAAGAATTCCAAAATTTAAAAAAAAAAAAATGAAGCCCTCTGACAGCCCATGAAACAAACTAGACTCCTGGTCTCTGATTAGAAGCTCAAAAAAAAAAAAAAAAAAAAAAAAAAAAAAAAAAAAGAGTTTCAGTTAAACAGTATTAAAACGTGAAGAGGCTGAAGAGGTAGCTCAGGAGTTACAAACACAGCTGCTCTACCAGAGGATCTGTTTCTGCTCCCAGCACCCTGATGGAGAGCAACAACCCTCTGTTACTCCAGTGCCAAGGGGTCTGATGCCCTATTCTGGCCTGTGAGGGCATGTGGGGCCATGAAAGGGGTCTTGGTTTTTGGTAGAAGTGCTGCCCTACAGGGGCACTGCTTGCATGTAGGGATCAGCTGTACATGTAGGAAAAACACCCAGACACATTAAATAAATATTTAAAAAGATAAAAGACATGGAAAAAGAACAATGTAAACTACTAGTTGACATAAAGGAGAAAATTAGTGTCTGTTAAAATAACAGAGCATTTCTGGGTTGGTTGCTGTCATCATTCTTGTGTCATCATTCTTGAAATTAGCTAAAATTTTATACTTTAAAGAGTTTCTCATTTGAATGAAAGAAAAAAAGAGTAACCTACAAAAGAGCAGAGGAAAGGCTACCAAACCCTCCAATGAAAGTTCCAGTGGTGCAAGACTGCTTTCCATCATGAATACCATCACTTCATAAAATGCAAGAAATGACTAATTTCAATCATCAGTCAAAAGACAGAACAGGGCACAGTGCACAGCAAAAAACAAGGCAAATATTGCTCAGGTTGCCTCAGTTCCTGCCTCCAAGAGGCTTCTAGGAAGGAGTTTAGGAGAAGGAAAGCTCAGCAGAGCACACCAGCTTCTTATGGTTTGGAGGCAAGGATTGGCATTTGAGAAATCAGAAGAGATAGGAATGAGAGCTAACATACTCAAGAGGGAAGATTCTACCATCCACCTCTGAACACAAATGGATGTCTCTATGGACAACAGAATACAGTCAAAGCACCAAGAATCTGAACCTATTCCCTCCAAATAACTAAATTTGATTAGAACAATGTGAGGAATTTCAAGCTTTAGGGTTCTCTCAGAACCCATGAATGTTTCCATTCTGATTACTGAGAGTCTGGAGATTTCCATCAGGGATCAAGTTAAGAGACAGGTTGTAAATTTAAAAAAAAAAATAGAGGAGAAAGTGAGGGAGGAAAGAGAGGCCTCCTGTAGAAAGAATATCGTCAAAGATTACTCTAAAAAAAAAACAAAACTCCCCTGCAAATGACTGTGGATTTAATTGGGTAAACTTGCAGCAATTTATCTACCTTGGCAATGCCTAGGACAGTGGAGAAACTGGAAACTACCAGAGCCTGATGACCAATTAGGACAAATACTTGTTGTCTTGTTGCTGTAACAAAATTCCTAGAGAAACACCTGAGGAAGGAAGGGTTTCTTCTGGCTCATAGTTGGAGGATATAGTCCATTGCAGCAAGGAAGGCCTGGCAGCAGGAACTTGAGGCAGCTGGTCACATGATGTCTGCAGTGAGAGAGCAGACGCAGGAATGCTACTGCTAGGCTGGCTCTCTCCTTTCGGGTTCTGTCCAGGACTGCAGGTCATGGTTAATACCACCCACGTTCAGGGGCCCTTCCTTCTTAATTAAACATTGCTGGTATACGCTCAGAGACATTTCTAAACTGTGTTTCCATGGTGATCTAAACTGCATCAACTTGGCAATCAAATTAACTCTCAAGTCAGTTACTATATTACTAAATAATATAATATTACTATCTTAATAGTAAAAGTACATATCTTGTGAGAGATCAGAGAATGAGAGTTATGATCCTTGATGAATCCTGTCAGTAGGAAGGCACTGGGCAGGGCTGGAGAGATGGCTCAGTGGTTAAGAGCACTAACTGTTCTTCCAGAGGTCCTGAGTTCAATTCCCAGTAACCACATGGTGGCTCGCAACCATCCGTAATGAGATCTGATGCCCTCTTCTGGTGTATCTAAAGAGAGCAACAGTGTAGTCATATAAATAAAATAAATATTTAAAAAAAAAAAAAAGAGGAAGACACTGGGCATGATGCTCAATCTGTGTTTTGGAGGAACCACAACATACTCTACAGTAAAAATGAATGGATTCCACTAAAAATAGTTCAGCTAATCTCGCTCTCTCTCTCTCTCTCTCTCTCTCTCTCTCTCTCTCTCTCTCTCTCTCTCTCTCTCTCACACACACACACACACACACACACACACACACACACACCAAAACAAAACCCTAGAGGCAGGGGGTTAGAATCAGTATTTGGTGTCACTATGATTTATTATCTAAAATGACCACTTTTCCTCAAAGGAAAAATTATGGGTCAAGCAAGGAAATAGGCAAGTGTGACCCATATACCAAAAAATGTAAACATCTGGAATTAGAACTTTCAAGAAAGCCTAGATATCACTCTGAATAAAGACTTCAACACTGTGGCAACAAATTCAAGGACTGAGTCCTGCTGCAAGAAGCAGACGTAGACCTGACAGGCACATCTCCATAAGCCGAGAAATAGTTATGAAGGTGAAGGGAATCAGAAGGAGTTCTGGAGTGGAACACCATTACAAGTGAGTGAGATGTGTGAGTGGTCAGCGGGGTGGACTAAAATGGATGTGACTTGGCAGAGGAATCAGCCATGTGAATATGGTCAGGAAGGAAGGGGCCCTCTGCAACAAAGACAGGATTACAATGAGCAAGGCCTTGGAGGTGTGAAGGACGCCATAAAAAGCAGCAATGTATATAATGAATATAAGAAGCAGACAGAGACCAGAAGAAAACACTCACAGAGCAGACCATACACATGAAAGACCATAATAGCAGTGAATAGAACCTGTTGACTGTAACATTGTTGCCTTCCCAATACAGGAGAATAATGTGCTTACCCAGATAGCCTTGAAGATACACCTGTAAACAAGTTTCCTCTGGTGTTACATCAAAGTTCTATGTTCAGACTAGGTTTAAAAATATGTGACATATAGATATATCATCTATTTAAAATATTTAAATTTATATATTATTTTATTATTATATGCCATTTAAAGAATATAAATTTAAATATATTTTATATATTTTAAGTATATTTAATTATTTGATGTATTTAATATATTAATAATATATTTAATTTGCATGTGATTTAAACTAGATAGAGACTGCACATGGCCATGATGGGGACTAAAGTACACTCTCTTGCCCCTCTGAACAGCTGACATAAGTTAACTCATGGTCTCTGGCTAGCTATTGCTTTTGTCTGTCATTAAGGAACACAGATCTGAAATTTCTAAGCACATGCAGAGTAAGCACATGGAGAAGAATTAGACTTTTCATTGAAAGGTTTTAGTTTTCTTCCAGAAAATATTTCTACTCCGAATTCCCAAACAGAACAGAATGTTTGTCGGGATATTTATATTTCTCTGTGTACGTTATCTATGTTGATTTTAAATTCAATGGGATGAATATATTTAATGAAGGAAGTACTCTTTGTGGTCTTGTCTTTTAAATATGCTGTGCAATTTCTCTTCAGGGTTGAAGTTCAGGTCCTGAGTCTGTTCTGTGGCCACTATAGATTACAATAAATTTTGTCATCTGCATGGACCATGTGTTTGAGTTGTGTTGAATTTAAACAGACCCCATAACACTATAAGTAACCTAAACAAAACTCATTGGTTCACCATATCAGACCTTGGTGGTATATGCATTTTGGCCAGTGGTGAGCTCCCTATCTGGGGTAAGTAGACATACTTTGGCTACATCTTCCCAGGAAAGTCTGTCACACAACAGAGCACTTATTACTCTTGCAGAGGACCCAGGTTTAGTTCCCAGCCCTATGGTAACTCACAGCCTTGTGTAACTCCAGTCTCAATGGATCCAACACCCTCTTCTGACTTTGTGGGCACCATGCCCATACATGGTAGACATACATACATGCAGGTAAAACTTCACAAAATAAAATAAATACATCTAAACACAGTTAAAAATAAAGAAAATTTTTGACATAAAAGCAAGTGACCCCAAAAGACCTTCCTATAAGAACAAGCAAAAAAAAAAAAAAAAACAAACAGTTAAGATATAGTTTTAAAAGCTTGCATAAATATATATTTCATTATTTTACTCCAGACACATTTAAAAATATAATTATGTAAGTATATTAATATGACTGCATTGTCCAGGCTACCACATACATAAGTATAATATGTTTAACAGCAGCTACAGGAAGAAGATGAATGGGAGCAGAAAATTGTAATAAATGGTTACTGAAATCTATAGGAACAAAAAATAGTAAATAAAACAATTTTAATAAAAGTTACAAGATATAATTTCCCTAATTTTTTCTCCAAACTGCTTTTTAAAAACATGAAATTATAGAAAGAAAGATTACAAGAATACACTGTTTTGTTTGTAATAAATATACGTACAAATATGTATCACAATAACGGCAACAAAATTAAAACACAGGAATAAAGCAATAGAAAAGTAAGAGCCCTATGTCTCATGGAATTAAATTAGTATTAATCAGGCAAAGACTTTAACTGGGTGCATATGGTAAGCCCGAAGGCAACCAATTAAAAATAACTCAAAACATAGAGACAAAATAATTATTGAGGTGATTAAAATGTTACAGTAGGACATATTCACTTAATGCAAGAGAAAAATACTAATAAGAACCAGAGTTTTAAAAAGGGCACAAGACATACAAAAAAAAGATGAAAGGGCAGACATAAATCCATCTCAAATATACAGCAATATTAATTGTAAATGGATGCAATATCCAATCACAAGAGGGAGATTTTCAGTCTGAATTCTATTTTCAAAGAACAGAAGACAAAAGAAAATATCCTCTAAGGACCAAAGTTGGGGGGAAAAAGTTTAATGACTCTTCCCACTGAGGACATCCTTTGAAAATGTGCAACTATACACAAGCTGTACACTGGAGTTGTGACTCTACCATGAGGGACTGCTGCCCTGTTACAGGAAGCTCTTCAGATGGAAGGACAATGTGAACTTACAGGAAGTTGGTCCTCACCACACAAGAGGGGTCAGAAGGACTGAGACAGAGGTCAGAGAGGACCAGAGTGAGGCAGAATCTTCAGAACTGACAGGACCCTCACACTCACAAACTCACAAGAGCAATTCTGTCTACACAAGACCAATGCAATCACTTTCCAACAAGGAAGGGTTAGGAGGTTATGAGCCGGCTATGACTAGCTAAGGTGTTGACAGTTGATGACTTCTGGAGGAGGGAGAGTTGGTTTTCTTCGAGTGTGGCTCCTGGTAGGTTGACAGTATTGCAGTGGATGGCCACTCACTCAAGCATATATACGCAGCACACACTCTCTACTTGGTGAGAAATTTAAAATAGAAAAAAATGGACACATAGTTGGGAATGTGTGGGAACATGTGGGTTCCTATGTGAAAGGATACACAGAGAGGAATAGGAGTGTGTGAATATAACCAAACTATGCTGTGTGCGTGTCATGAAATTACTTAAAAAGTAATGACATTATTTTTCTTTAAACAAAGGGGTTGGCACTAAAACACATGGGAGTAAAAGATTTCAAGTTATGGCTGACATATGAAACAAAGTCCATTGTTATCTGTTATTTCATGCTTTTCCACAGCTTATCAAGTTAAAATAAAAATAAACTTATCTCCAACTTTATAACACACCTATACATGTGAGTATCTGAATTTTCTTTGGGGGTAAGTCAAAGATGCATCTTATAATCAATAGAAAAAACTACTAAAAGCTGTCAAATAAAGACATAACTAATAACTCAACAAATGGAGAACACTGAACCGAAAAATACACTGTTCATGTAGGAAGAGGGTAAGATACGAGTGCAAAGTAAACAGGTGGTGCAATGGAGAGATAAACAGTAAGACAGAGATGTAAAACCAAGAGCCTTGAACATGAAATCTCCTAAATTTAAAATTCATACACCCATCAATAAGAGAATAGATGAATGCATTGTGGTGGTTCACATAATTAAATACTATCCAGCCATAAAATGAGATTGATACTATGAAAGTATAGATATAGCCACCCATACTGATGAGCCCGAGGACTTCGTCTCGAGATAAGCAACCTGTCATAAAAGAGACACACGCTGTATCTGTATATTAAGTTCTACATTAAAAATCCTACTGAAAGACATCAAGACAGCCATTGTCGCTGGGTGAGAGTGAGGAGGTGGGGCACCAGGAAACTTCTGGGATATTAGAATAAAACCTACAGTCAGACAATTAAGAAAGTGTATGGACTTTTGAAAGCTTTATTTTTAACTTATGAGTGCTTGCCTGCATATAGGCATGTATATGATATTCACATCTAGTATCCATAGAGGTCAGAAGAGGGCATTAAGTCAGCTGAAACTGGAGGTACAGGGGATTGTGTGTGGGTTTGTAAAACAGAACCCAGGTCCTTTGCAAGAGTAGCAAGTGCTGAACCGTCTATAACCCACAGTGTTGGAAGTTTTATACCTTATTGAATAACATGCTTCTGATCTCTGCATTTTACTACATGTAAATTGTGTGTCAATTTAAACTATGATTTTAAATACATATGACAAACTTAAAACACATAATGGTAAATCACACAAACAGAAATAAAACATCTGCCACATAAGAAATCAAAGGTTCACTTTAAAACAATGGAATATTTATTTTAACCACAAAATTGGCAACAGATTTAGGATATAACATTCATTGTTGACAGTGTGAGTGAGAGAAATAAATAAATAAATAAATAAATCCTCACAGCATGATGGGAGAGATTAAACTGGTTTCACTTTTGTGGAAAATCTCAGATCTAGTTATTTAATTCAGTATCAATTCAGAGAAAATGAATGAAAGATGTGGACGGAGATCAGTGCAGCAGTAATGCTCTGGGGCATTATTTTTCATCCAGTGGCACTAGAGACAACCTCAATGCCTAATCTAGGGAGAAAAGTTAGAAAGCACAGTTATATATTCATTTAAACAAAATATGATGTATGTGAGAGAAACTGTCAGCAGTAAGGGAATTAGCTACAGAATTGTCTCTCAATGAAGGACTTGGGCTTATATCTGTATGCTTCCATAGTTTAAAACATTTCTCAAAGTTTTTGCTTCTTAAGAACAAAAATAAATCTCTATTCAAAAGACACAAACTAAAACAGAAAGAATAGTCCATTGTGCAAACAGATTACAAATGTGCCTTTAAACAGGTAGATCAGACAGGAAAGCAAAGAGGACATGGTATACTCAAAAAAAAAATGTGTGTGTGTGTGTGCACATAAGTGTGTGTGTGTGTGTGTGTGTGTGAGCATGCATGCGTGCTCATGCACGCACATGTGGGTACGTGAGTGTGTGTATGTTTACTCACAGAGGCAAGAAGAGGGTGTCAGTTCCTTGGAGCTAAGGTTAAAGGGCTTTCTAACATGGGTGCTTAGCACTAAAGTCTGACCCTAAAGAAAGAAAGTATAGCTAAAGAGATGGGTCGGGGCTTAAGAGCTCTTCCAGAGGTCCTGGGTTCAAGTTCCAGCAACCACACAGTGGCTCACAACCATCTGTAATGTGATCTGACTTTATTCACTGAGCTACCTCTCTAGCCCCTGAGGTATACTCTAACAGGAAGGAAATTAGAAATGCCATTCCAGATGGAAATTAATCATTCCCAGGACCTTTCTCTACAATGTGTCTTTTTTCTTGTTCCCCCCAACTTCTGATTCCCTTTTATCTCTTTCTACTCTGCCAATGTCTCCTTTAGTTCTTTGTAGATGCAGACAGGATATGCATCATATTTGGAATGATCAGTGTTCTTTACCACCATGGCAATCATGCTTCAAGTGACAGATCAGCTATCTGTCCTTAGGAGGATTTCTCAGAGCACCCAGTTAACAGATTTCTCCACTGATGTGTCCGTTGCTTGAGTGGACCATGCATGAGTTTCCTCCTTTCTTCTAAGCCCTATGTTGTTTGGAATATAGACACATATTAAACAGTAACATTAATGAAAGCTTTTTTTGGTGCTGTCTCCACCACAGTTTCTAAAGAAAATGTAAGAGAAATAGGACGATTTTTTTAAAGTTTCTTTTTAAATCAATAGTTTTACTCTTAAAAATCAAGATTCGAGCTAGAAAGGTGGTATAGTACTTGCCTAACATGCACAAAGCCCTGAGTTTGATCTGAAGCACTACGGTGACCTGAAGTGGTAGTATATACACCTGTAATACTATTCTGGGAAGGTGGAGGCAGAAAGATCAGAAGTTCAAGGTCATCCGTGACTACATAATGAATTCAAGGCTGGCTAAATTACAAAAATCTCTGTCTCAAAATGAAAATAAATAAAAATTAAAATTCCTTAAATGTTCGGTTTTTAATTTTTTGAAACATTTAACTAAGTGATTCTCTAAGCAGAACTCAGTGACATAAAAATATAGAACATAAAAAAACCCGAAGTTCTCAAGATTTATTTTATTACTTATTGATGTGCATGTGTTTGAGTATATGTGTGGGTATGTTCATGTGTCTGTACATATGCCCACAGAGGCCAGAAGAGGGCACTGGACCCCCTGGAACTGGAATTGGAGTTGTGAGCTACTGGGTGTTGGTGTTGGAAACTGAACCCTGAACCTCTTGAAAACAGCAAGCCCTTTCTTTCATTTGCTGCTCCATCTCTCTACCCAGCACTGTTAGGATTCAGATGGGTGTGTCCTGCCAAAGGAGATGCCAAAACACATCTCTCCCAAAGCCCTTTCTCTTACATTCTTTTTGTTCATGGCAAGCAGGAAGCAGGAAGCAGGAAGCAGGAAGCAGGAAGCAGGAAGCAGGAAGCAGGAAGCAGGAAGCCTCCTCCACCACATGCTTCTGAGACCACAATATTCAATCTTACTTTAGGCCCAATTCAATAGAGCTGGAAGCACATGGACTGAGGGTCCTGGAACAATGAGCCAAAAGAAACCTCACAGAGTTTCCTTCATGTATTTTGTCACAGTAACAGAAGACTAAAAAAACACAAAGATAAAACAACAACAAACAAACAAAAACAAACAAACAAACAAACAAACACAAAAACAAAACTCTTCCTAACTAAACAATTTGAGCCAAATATCCAGCAACAAAAAATACATAAAGGTAAGTACTTAATGTTATCATCCTAAATGAAATACTAGCCTTACTTTAGGAATGCAGTATCTAGCAAATGAGGCAAATGTTTAAGTTAGAAATAGATCCCAGAAGCAGGAATGATGCAAGATACACTTTGATGATCAGAGGAAAGAGAAATATATACAGCTTAGCATTAATTTGTATGACATTCATTGTGCTTTGACATTGTCCACCAGGGCTATGGTTTCTGGGACAGAATGGGGAGGATTCCTTCTTACCTTCTGCAGAACCTCTATATTACTGAAAGTATCAGAGAGTAAACGTGTAATTTCGAAGGGTAGAACAAACCAGGGTAATATGGCAGAGAAATTGGAAATCAGCCTAGCAAAGTATGTGCTCAGAACTGGTTTTAGTCATTGAAGATACAAAGAAAAAGAGCAGTTACCTTGGACATAAATCAGGCAAATCAAGAAGGCTTACCCAAAGTAATAACTGTGGTAAAAGTAGAAAAGCAACCTAGCCAAGTCTCTCAGCAAACATATAGATGGTTCCTAGGTCACTTAAAATTCAGATTGTCCTGCTTAGTTTATATTCTCAACATGACACAACCTGACTAATACATGGGAAGAGAGAGACTTTAGTTGAAAACCTTCACTTGTCAAATCGGCTATGTCTATGAAAAGTTTATCTATCTATCTATCTATCTATCTATCTATCTATCTATCTTGATATTATCTATTTATCTAAATATCTATCTTTTAATTCATTTATGTTGTGTGAGGGGGTCAAATCCACTGGAACTTGAGTTATAGACAGTAATGATCGGCCACGTAGGTTCTGGAATTTGAACCCAGGTCCTCTGGAAGAGCAGCCAATGCTCTTAACCAGTGAGCCATCTCTCCAGCTCCATGAAATGTTCTCTTGGTGGATGATTGCTGTAGGAGAACTCAGGCCACTGCAGGAAGCCTGTCCACACTCAGCTGTGCCTGGGATATGTAAGAAAGGTAGCTGAGCAAGCAAAAGAGGCTACATAGTTAGCAAGCAGCATACCATTTCTGCTTCGGGCCCTACTAGAGCTCCTGCCCTGAATTCCTTCAATAACCAGTTGTGATCTGGAAGTGCACATCTGGATGAAATACACTCTTTCCTTCCCAGTTGCAACTGGTCATGGTATTTATCATAGCAATGGATGGCAAACTATAGTAGGTAGAAAAATAAAACATGCTCAAAACCTACAGGAATAAAAGAAACCCTAAAGACAGAACTGTTGCAAATATTACCACGTGACTGCTCCCGAAGCCATAAGGCAAAGCCCGCATGAGAAAGCACTTCACAAAGAGTATGTCTTGCAAGCCTGAAGTGCACCATTCTGCTCGTCCTGTGCCAGTCACTGCTTGAATACCCCCAGTCTTTGGGGCCCTCAGCTTCAGTTTATAAATTTAAGATGCCATGATAATTTCTCCATCAGGCTGAAGGGAGGCTGATCTGATACTAATGAACCACTCCACAAGCTGCAAGCATTCTATTTCGTTGTTGTATACTGACAAATGTGGGTGATTATTTTCTCTCCCCAGTTAATCTCCATGCATTAGAGAATTTTAAAGAGCCCTTTGCTGACGGAGTGAAGCCATTTAATTCCAGACAGAATTGGCCAATCGCTTCTTCATACAACGATGCCTTGCACTTCTGTCCTAAGGGGGCATTTTGAACTCACTTCAGTAGGAGCAGAGGGTCTAATGGTATCATGGAGCCAAAGCAGGAAATTGGGAGCACTGCCTGACTAGTCAGAGGGAAAAATGCTATCCCAGAGGGCAGCAGGGAATAGTGTCAGTTGTCTAAGAAAGAAAATAATCCTTGTTGCTCAGTAACCAGAGGGAGCTGGTTTCAGGACTCACTATGCCCCCTGCAGGATAAAGAAAGGCAGGGACACTCAGCTCCCCAATGCAAAACTGTTACATTTACACCTGACTGCACATTTCTCCTACACTTCAAATTCTTGCCACATTTCTTATGATACCTAATACAAGCCTAGGCAAACTGTCGGTGTTCTCTATTGCACACTGACAAGAGAAGGTCTGTAATTTACAGTAGGGCGGGCGGCAATATTTTTGTGTGTTAATATCTGTGGTTAGTTGAGTCAATGTGTACAGACGCACAGATAAGAGGGCTGGCTATGTATCCTTGTCAGCCTTTGACCTTGAGAAACTCTTCACCGTGATCTGGCTCCATGGAGCAAAGCTTAGGTTAGGAAATTGACTTACTTGACCTCAGTCAAGCCTTCTACATGGAGAAAATACAATACTAGGGAAGATCTCACAGCGGGGATGGAATAATGTGTAAGGTCTCACAGTGTATCATGTAAATAGTAGTATTGTTTCTGATATGTATCCATGCTTGTAATTCCAAATACAATGTAAAAAGTATTTCTTTTTGTTGATTGGAGACAAAAGGCAACAACAAAAAAATCCAATCCAGGAGTGGTAGAACATGTCTGTAATCTAAGACTTCAAGAAGGCAAGGCAGGGTTGAAGAGATGGCTCAGCGGTTAAAAAATGCTTGCTACTCTTTTAGAGGATTGATGTTCATCCCAAGCACATTGGACTGTTTATAAGCATCTGAACTCCAGCTCCAAAGAAACCAACATCCTGTTCTGGCTGGCCTCCTCATGCTCCTGCATGCATGTTTTATATACATACTTGTGAGCATATGTGCACGCATATGCACACACATATGCACATACACTCACATACCACATGAATAAGAAACAAGTCTTTAAAAAGATGAAAGAGCTAAAGCAATAATATGACGATTTTGAGCCAAGACTGGACTACATAGTGAGACACTGTAGTAATAATAGTAAAAATAAAATAATAACAACAATAATAGCAATAAATCTATACTAATAGAAAATATCCTACATTGAATAAGAAAACTGAAATTTACCCCCTCAAATCCCACTGAAATTACAAACTCAAAATCAAGAATTTCTTCCAGAGAAGAACCATATAAATCACTTAGAGATGGGAAATGAATTGAATGTAGTTACTTCTCAAAGATGTCAAGGGATTCAAGGATTGAACCAATTTTCTCTTGCCTTACAGTTGGAAGTGCTTCATACTGCATTAAGGACAGTCATGGCTTAACATGGGAATGAGATTTGTTCTGAGTTTCCTGTGCATGACCCTAGCATTACAGAGGACAGAGGAGCTCTCCTAGTCTTAGTATGGAATCTATCATGCTGTGAGCATTTCCTTGTCCACACATGCCACAAGAAGTGATCAATGCTGCCATATTTGGGACACATCCGCTTCTTGCATTCTGCCTCCCCTGGAGACTTCAACAAAGGAAAGCCACAGAGCTTGATGTTTAGAGACCACATGATATAAAAGATGCTAGCTTATGTGCCACATAGGTCAGGATTCAGATCAACTAACTAATGGGGCCCATTCGAGTTCAGCCAAGTCTATCTCATTCTGGGATAAGACACTGTATCTCCAGTGTCTAAAATCTGATGTGAGCCCCTCAGATTCCCATGTGTGTTGGCTGCAAGAAGTAAGAGAAAGACATGATGCTATAATGTCTCGTACTTTGAGACAATAATCAAGTGACTTGATAACTAAACATTATCTTCCTCATCAATTAAAATCAAAATAACAGAAACTTTCAAGAATCATTTAGAGGATTAAATGAGACAACACAGACCTGTGATTTAGTAGTACAAAATATATGGGGGGAAATCAATGTTTGTTATTGGTGGTAGCTCCTTCCTATTTCATGTCAGTGACTTTTTAACTTTTCAATTAATAGAGAAATCCTTTTCTAAGATGGCATTTATGGTATATAAGAGAGAAAAACAGTGGAGTCTTATGGGTTTCCTTCAACTCCCCTACATCCATCCCCACTTCCACAGCCCCCAGCAGTGGCCCCTGAGTCACCTTTTCGAAATCTCTGGGTTGATCAGGATTCTGTATAGGAATCGCTCCCCTGGGCTGTGACCTTTTCTTCTTCCTGGCAGGATTACTTCTGAGGCTGAGATGGATGGTGATGCTGTGTAGGAAATGAGGCCCTGCAATGAGCACCTGTCAGAACTAAGCAATTACTAATCCCCCGGGAGCCAGAAGCCCATTGCTCACAAATGGCACCTACAGTGCATCCTCGGAGCACAAGCAAACATCATGTCCTAAAGAAGGCGGTGGGTGAAGAAAGAACTTTAAAACAAGCCCTAAAACCTGGGGAAGTTAATGTCAGAGTCATGTGCAATGCTACTAAATTTCAGGAATTTATTGATTGCCCCACATCTAACAGCTTCCTCCAGGCACACATTTGCATATGGAAATGTGCCATGCTTTTTATTCATTCAGTTTCTTCCTTAATGTTAAATTAACTGGGCCAATAAACTGCAGGAAGTATTACTTGAAATCTGACTTCAATCACTATTAACATAAAATATTTAAGTGTGCACGGAAAGCATATTTCTGGGGGGCTTGTCCCATAGAGCAGAAAGAAGAGACAGGATTCCCTGCCAGGTACAACAAGCCAAACTGTGCTGTGTTGTGGCTGGCAACCGGACCATATTGCAATGGAGCCCAAACACCCTGGGCTCTCATAAAGTCAGAGATTTTGTAAGAGCAACTAATGACTTTCCCCACTGAGAAAAACTACAGTATAAGTCAGTCATGTCAGTGAATCTTCTGTATCACCCAACGGGAATCTCACGTCAACATCTACGGACATTGCAGGGATACAAGAAGCTACAAGAAAGAATGCCAGGAGCCTGGGCAGCCCAGCACACTATAGTCACAGCTCAGAGCCTCAGGATTTAGTCTGATACCCCCACACTTAGCTTCAATCTGCTAGAGCCTCTCAGACCATCAGGATGGTGTAAACATTCAGTGGTTCCTTTTAAGAACTGGGATGAAAGATAAAGGTTGCATTCTTGCCATGATCCCTGGAAGAGTTTTCTAAAGAACTTAGCACTGGGTTAAGCAGTTACTAGAGATAATGCCAGTGACAGGGTCATATTCCAACAGGACCTGAGTCACCATTTGAATAAATCTATGGCTGTAATCAGCAGGAGAGAAGGAGAGAAAGGGAGTCCTCCACTGCAGCTGAGGGGGGCTTTTGAAGCACCAGCAAGACCTGCTTTCTAAGGTGATTTGAAGGGTGGCATTTGTCTGGGGCTTTTGAAACACAGTCCTTCCTCCATAGCCATCCTCCACTCAGTCTTCATTTACTTGGGGTATGTTTGGTCTGCTTCCTTAGAAACCAGATAAGGCACAGCCCCATTGCCTGCCGCTGGGTCTGCACTCCAGAGAAGAGAATAATGCTGACAAAAATTCAACAATGAATTGCCCTTTGGTGATACGAACCTTCTAAACCTCACACATCAATCAAATTCAATAAATGTTGGGAATGTCTCACTATTAGCAGAAAACCAAAATTTTATATGAAAGAAAACTCACTTTTAAAGTAGCTTCAAATTTAGTGAACTCCATTAATAACATAAGCCTGTGGTGGAACATAAGCACAAAGCCTTAAGCTCATTACAAGCACTGTCACATTCAAAGGGCAGACATAGGAAAACCACTCTGTTTTTGCAGATGAATACACTGAGGCCCAAAGATACTGGCCAGTTGCCACGGTCAATCATGCATCTCATAAGAGCTGACACCAGGATTCAAACCCACACAATCTGATTCCAAACTATCTACCTCTACCACAAATAAAATACAGTAGGAACATGAAGAAAAGCCAAATAATTTTGCTAGGAAATGCAACCCAACAGTAGCCACATATCTATTTAGCAAAAATTCCTGGAATATATTTTTGATGCCAGATGTTGGACTTATTTCATGTTTGAGTTCATGCAATACTGTAAAGATGATTACTAATAATATTATGGTATTAAAAACTGAAGTATCAAGAGGACAATTTTTTTCCTGGAAGGAGCATGGTTGGTGGGGTGTTAAAGAATAGCTAAGAGACTTGTGGTCTGCTAGGGGCATATGGGCCTTGTTTAAAAGAGTTTACAAAATTACCAAGTTGTGAAAGATGAAGATGTTGCAAAGGGCTTTCTGGGAAGAAAGGAACCACTATGGGCCTTTCCATCAGGGCACAGCTACCCGAAGGAGCTGTCCAGGGTTCTGTCCTAAAGCGTGGTTTTACTGACCCAAAAGAGCAAATGGCAGCCACTTGAGAAAGAACATGGGTTTAATGCTTCTGTGTATCAATATCAGGCTTGACATGACTTATCCGCCCTCTAATTTTATATGAAGCTCTCCCTACAATTTAAGAGGAAAATCAGGCTATGCCCTAGAATTTAGTCAAGGTCAAGAAAGCAATTTATATCCCTATGAGCTGCTGAGGTTACCAAGAACATTGGAGTTTTAAATCTTTCACAATTGGCACACAGTCTCTTGAATCTCCTAGCAGTATTAATTATCTTCTAGGAGGACAAGACTTCGACTGATAGCATATAGAATCCCCATTTTTCATCATTTAAAAAACAGATAGTTTGTAATCCTAGCAACACAGTTTTTATTTCTAGTTACATAGGGTTCGTATTTAAGTTTCATGGCAACTGAATAACTACCATTAGAATTCTGAGGAAGTATATAATCAAGTAATAATGTTTGATTTATAATTTAGTAAGCAGATGCTCAAGGAGACTACATGTTCGGTTCAAGGCAAATACAGAAAACATCTCCTTTCAGCTAGTCTATCCACTAGCACTGAGAGAATACAACCGTGTTCTAAAAACATCAGACCCAAATTTTGGGTCAAAAGTTTTGTGGGTGGGTTGGTGTCCTTATCTCTCTACTGGGGGGTCCTGGGTGGCTATAGAATGTTCCCTATTCCCACTGCTATGCAATGGTCACCTGCATTGATTCCTGGGAGCCTCCCGCATCCCAGGTCTCTGGCAAGTCCTAGAGATTCCACCTATCCCCCACCCTGCATCCCTGGCAGCCTTTCATTCATTCTCCTGGCCCTATGGCCCTCTCTCCTGTCTCTGATTTATTTGTCCTGTCTAAAAGAAATGTACGGACAAAGATGGAACAGAGAATGAGGGAATGGCCAACAGATAACCTGACAAAATTGAGACCCATAACATAGACAAGCACCCGTCCCTGACACTATTGATGATACTCTGTTATGCTTGAAAACAGAAGCCTAGCATAACTATCCTCTGAGAGGCTCCACCCAGCAGCTGACTGAAATGGAGGCAGAGACTCACAGCCAAACATTGGAAGGTGCTCAGGACTCTTATGGAAGAGAAAAGGGAAGAATTGGGTGCCCTGGAGGGGTTAGGAACTCCACAGGAAGAACAACAGAGTCAACTAATCTGGAATTTTGGGGGCTTTCAGAGATAGAGCCACTAAATAGGAGCACATATGAGCTTGACAGAGGCACACATGTAGCAGAGTGAAGCTCAGTCTCCATGTCGTTCCCCCAACAACTGGAACGTGGGCTATCCCTAAAGCTGTTGCTTCTTTGTGGAATCCATTCCCCAACAGGGCTGCCTTGTCTGGCTTGGGTAGGAGAGGATGAGGCTAATCCTTCAGACACTAGATGTACCAAGGTGGAGGGATACCAAGGTGAGGGCACAGCCTCTCAGAGGAGAGGGGAGTGAGGGATGGGGAATGCCATGAGGGACTCTGAGGGGGTGATCAGGAGGGGTCAGAGATTGAGCTGTAAAATGAATAAACAAATTAATTTAAAAAAATATCAGACCTGTCACTTTCCAGTACTTGCTGTGCTGATGGCTTCTCTGCCTGAAGCCCAGTCCCTCACCCATCATCACGTGTATTCATTTACACATTGACCAAGTTCCCAAGGAAGCATATAATCCCTTGGGAGAAATATAAATATCAAATAGTCTCCTTGACAACCAGGAGAGTATTTCACATACTACAGGATCTGGGGGCAAGGTGGGATAATCAGGGCAAATATAGAGAAAGCTGGGGTGGGGTTGGGGTGACATGAGAGAAACAGTAGACAGTGTTTATGGTAAAAATTCTAATGACTCTTTGGTAGTGGAATAAATTACACCTACCTGAAAAGTAAACAGTATTTTGGTGATATATAACAAAGGTCACACACTTATTTATAAATCTATGCATATGTCTTATGGTAAGAATAAACAAAGAAATAGCATGAAACTGTGTGGGTCAGAACAAACTTCACAACATTATCTTTAAATAGAAGTATCAAAATCTCCAACCACTGTGTGTTATATTAGTAGAATGGTTAAGCAAAATTTAATACATGCCACAGTTCAATACTATGTATCTGCCATGATTATATTTTTAAAGTTTTGGCAGCAACTTATCTGGTTCAGTTCATGGATTCTTATTCTACTCTTGCTTTCATCAAATGCTAGCTTGTAGTTTTGTTGTAAACTCTATAGATCTCAGTATTTACAGCTATCATCATCCATGCTATTATTTGTTCTACCCTGTACAGTAGACATAAGCACACGTAAGTGGATACTATTTATATTATGACCATAATCAAAGCCATATGGAAGTTTGTTTGTCTTCAAATACCAGAGCAAGGTCTAGATTTTATTTATCCATTTAAAAAAGTCAGTGTAGTTGGGAGTGACTCCAAGTGTGTTATGTGCAACCTTAGAGGGCATGGTGTCAAGCAAAAGTCATAACTTGACATTTTTTTTTCACTCAGAAACTTTCTCAAAGAAGTCCCCTGGGCATCAACAGATTTAAAACTAGGATTTAGCTGCTGGAACACAGATTAGAGTTGAGGCTGGAATGGGGGAGAGAAAAAAAAAGGGCATGAGGACATTACTAACAGTGAAGAAGTTCCTGGCAAATTGATGTTTAAGAATGCTTCCAGAAATGCTGTGAATGCTCAGAGTAGTAGTGGATGACTGAGATGCAACACTGCTTTGTGAGCATGACAGTGCTGTTACACCCATGAACTCAGTGTCTGTGACTGCACTCACAGGATAAAGACAGCTTAAACCCTTGCATGAGTAGGGAAGGGTGACAGCAAGTCTCCCCGCTTGACAGAACCATTGACAACTCAAGGATGCTATTGGAGGTAAAGTCAGTTTTCTTCAGGGATGCAATCCCTGAGAAGCCATCCATGCTTCAGTGGATGGTCCTGCACCCATGCCCATACAGACAGGACTGAGTAGACTTATGTGTTTAAGAGGAGAACAGAAGAAATTGGGAAGAGTTACAGTGGGGGATAATGGAGAGGTACTGAAAAGTAAAAAAGAGGGCAGGCAGACTTGATCAAAACGCGTCAGATGCATACAGAAGACCCTCGAACAAGCAACTGTAAATGAAATAGAAATGCTGGGGGATCGTTAAAGAATTAGATGCAAAGAATGTGTACCTTTTGATACAGGCTCAGCCAATGTTTGCAAAGAGACAGACAGCCAATAAATCTATTCTCTGTAGATAATGCAGTCTTTATAATAGTGGTTCATCTCAGCCACTGAGGCACAAAAGCAGCCATAGGCAGTAGGCCATAAATGTAAATGAGTGATAAAATCATCTATCCCAACAAAATTTTATTTATTAAAACACTAAGAGGGCATAGTGCCAAGATCATTTGTGTTCTTATCCTGGATGCTGCACTGAGGCTTCCCTGAGGTTTGGCAGCAGTGAGATCAAGGAGAAGCTGAGTATGAAATGAGGACTGAGGCAGCCACTCAGTGCAGGGGAACTAACACAGTAGAATTCAGAGAGTCAGATGAAATAGGCATTATTTTGTGAGATTATAATTAAGTAACTTCCCCTTTTTCTTTTCTCCCTGCAAACCTTCATATATATCCTGCTTGGCCTGTATAATGCTACTTGTGTTTATGTTTTCAGGGCCGATCATTTGGTTTAGGATAACCAATTGGTGAACTTTTTTTTGTGTGTGTGTGAGACTATGTCACTAGATTTCAATATTTCTTAGTTGCCTCTAGTTTTTTGTTTAGGATGAGAAAGGCCTCATGGGCCTTTCCTTATTTATATTAAATTTCCTTATTTAATTTCAGTGATATGGAGAATTGATGTTGAATAATTATTAGTGAAATGAAAGTTTCTGGTTTCTTTGGAGACTTATTTGTGTCATATGATATTTTTCTTAAATGCAACAGAAAAAATTGCAACAGATAGTGTATTAGATGAAGCTAACATATTGGTTTGCCTTGCATTGGTTTGCTAATCTTTGCAGACAAGACTGTGGCATTGATTTGCCTTGCCTTTTTTGCTCACATTACTTGTGACTTTGCAGAAAGTCACCTTTGTAGAAACCCACCAAAGAAATCTTGATATTTTGGTAGCTACTTGCCGCTTCAGTAGATCTGGGCCTATTAGCAGAGCCTCAAGGTTTCTTTCAAATCTAACTGGAGTTGCTGATTCATGAATGGTGTTTGTGAGTAGATTGAGCTACCACTGCTGATTCCTGTGAACTGAACTGCTGATATCCTGACAAGAAAGATTGGAATCGCTTCAAAGAACTATTTCTAAACAAGTCCACGCCTCCCTTTACCCTATTAACCTTTCCTTTCCATTACCTCTGATAGGTGGTGGGTTAGAAGGGAGGTTAAAGCACTTAACAACCCTTATTAAAGCAGATTTTGAAAAATATAAGCCTACATATTAGTATAATAAGAATATTAATTCTACAAAATAATGAGGTTACCCATGACATTATCATACACACTCATGACAAACTCTGATCATAGCTGCCGTCTACGAAATTAACTTCTTAAATGTGTAAAAAATCCAAGCCTTGCCCAAGTATTTGAAGAGGAAAACTAAGATGACCCAATGTCAAGGAGAAGTCATAAATTGACATTTTTCATCCCAGAAACTTTCTAAAAGAATTCCCACGAGCATTGGCAGACTCAAAATCTGGGGATTTAGCTGCTAGAACATAGATTAGATCTGAAGATGGCATGAGGGGAAAAGGAAGCTGGTATGTTAAAGGACATTACTAGAAGCCAGGAAGTTCCTGACAAACTTTGCAGAAGCTATTTAAAATATATTCTGAGGAATACTGTATTCTGTAAAATGACAAGAAGACTTGACAAATTCATGTAAAAGTGTCAGGTAATCAGTGAAGTGCCCTATTTGTATCTTGGTAAATACTTTTAAAACACTATGCTAATATAAAAGAAAAAAGAGTAGGAGGGAGAAAGGTAGGGAGAGACAAGACAATGGTGGGAAGGAAAGAGGATGGGAGGGAGAGAAGAAGGGAGGGAGGGAGGGAGGAAGGGAGGGATGGGGAGGGAAGAATGGAGGGAGGCAAGGAGGGAGGAAGGGGGAGGGAGGGAGGGAGGGAGGGAGAAAGGGAGGGAGAGAGATACAGGCAGGAAGGAAAGCAAATGCAAGCCCTAAAGTAATTCCTCTAAATAACTCAAAAGTCTCAGTGCCAGGCATGGGAAACCTCCTTTCAAGGTGTTAGTCCGGGTCCTAAAGATTCCCAAACCATATAGACTATTGCCATTACCCTGGGTTGCCTCCCAGAACATGAAGGGACCATATGATTTTGACACATGACTTGGAGGAACCAAGCTTGAACTGACCTGGAAGCCTGTTCTCCGAGGACTAGCTCCCATAATATCAGAACATACTATACAAGCTGCCAAATTTACTCAGCTATAACACATAAAGCCTTAACAATGACTAACTCAGCAAGATATCTGCAATGGTACAAGAGTGATTCATATCTGGGTGTAGCCCTCGATTTTCTAGTTGCATTTAAGACCCATCCAATAGGACAGAATTTGTATATTGCACTATAAACCTAGCCACTGCTTGTGGAAAGAGTGGTCCTAGACCAGGAAAAACCTACTTCTGTTATTTTCCTAAACTAATATAATTTCCTATTTAAAAATATTTTAATTGTATCAATATGCAATACATCTGACATTAATTATGACTTTTAAAGGACTTAAAATATTGTGACTACTGGAACATACTGTAAGGTTTTTTATATCAAAGTTCATTTTGTTTTTAATATTCACATTAATTTTTTCATAATTGTATATGCTGTTCACATAATCCTTTTTCTGAATTATTACATGTCTCCATAATTCTATTCTTTTTTTCTTTTATTGAAAATAAATTTGTTTTCAAACTATATGTTCTGATTAAGGTTTCCCCACCCCCAAGTCTTCCTAGATCCTTCCTACCAGCCCTCCCATTCAAAAACTCTCTCTCTCTCTCTCTCTCTCTCTCTCTCTCTCTCTCTCTCTCTCTCTCTGTGTGTGTGTGTGTGTGTGTGTGTTTCTCTCTCTCTCTCATGAGAAAACAAACAGGCATCTAAAATAATAATAATAAAATAAAATAGAATAAAATAAAACTGAACAAACCAGAATAGGACAAAACAAACAAACTAAAGAAAAAGAGCCAATGAAAATGCACAAGAAACACATACAGATGTAGAGACACTCATGTCCACATACATAGAAATCTCCCCAGAACACAAAACTAGAAATCATACTAAAGGCCAAAAGACCTATAAGGTTAAACTTAAAACACAAACAAGGCCCAATAAAGCATCATGAAACTGTGAGGCAAAGTATCTCCATAAAGGCCATTAACTCATTTTGTGTTGACCATCTACTGTTGAAGATGCCCCTCCCCCTCAGAATGGTTTATATACCCAGTGAGACTCCAATGGGATTTTTTTTTCTGTTGTGAGCAGGTATTGGTTGAGGATAGGACTGTGTTAGGAATTGGGGCTTATATCTACTTCCTTTCTTCATGCTGGGACCTCATCTGGCTTCGACGTGTGCAGGACCTGTGCATGCTGCCACAGCCTCTGGGATTTTATATGTATGGTGATCAAGCCTTGTTTCTTTAGTGTCCTTCATCCCTTTGGGCTCTGCCCCCTCTTACACAGTGTTCTCTGAACCTTAAGGGGAGTTGTTTAATGGAGACATCCTACTTAGGACTGGATGATGTTCTAAGGACTCTCACTCTCTGAACATTGTCCAGCTGTGGGTCTCTGTATTTGTTTCCCTCTACTGCAGGAGGAGGTTTCTGGTAATGGTTGACCAAGGCTCTGATCTATGAATATAGCATAATGTTGTTTGGAGTCATTTTATTGCCACACAGGCAGTTTCAGGCATGGGTTCCATCTTATGAAGTGGGTCTTAAATGGAGGCTCTAGTTTCAGAATCAGGTTACGTCTAATAAAGCTGGTGGCCAAAAGAGCCACATGGGAACCAAATGACCTAAGCTATTAGGAAGGCTACTGGTTGCTTTCCACAAGCTAATGGTAATGTCCTGTTGCTAAAGATAACACCTATACAACTCACTAGACATGGAAAAGTTGAGCTTGTACCTATCAAGAACGTTCATCCCTAGTGACTAGAGTTCATGGTGCTGGGAGGTACTCTGTACACTACCAAAGGAGAAAGGTAAACACAAATCCAGATACAAACTCTTAATCTACAATGGTGGCTTGCCCATAAGATACGCTGGTGCAAGAGTGACACAAAGTCTGTGGGGAAAACCAACCAATATCTGATTGGATTGGATTGAAGGCCACAAACCAACATGCTTTCTAATTGATTTCTAAAAGGAGGTTTTAAGGGAGAAGTCTCAATACTTATCTTATACCCCAAGTACTGTAGCAGTCATCCCTCATTAAAAAAAAAAAAAAATAACTTTCCCCCCACTCACCCCATCAATCAGAGACTACTACAAAGATCTACATCTAGTCAAATTACAGAGAATCAGTGACCAGGAGGTGTCCAGCCACAGTGGGTACATCTACAAAACAACCTAATACCTAAGTCATAGGGAGAAGTAATGGAGTGATGGTAAAAGCCTGATGACAGTACATTGGCTAAAGATAGTATCTTCTGGGCATGATGGGACAACTGCACCCATGACATCTCAACAGTATGGTTGCCTAAACGGGACCTGCACAAAAATTATAATAGGAGAAGCTGTGAATTTGAGAAGTGTGGGAGAACAGAGTAGGGGCTGGAGAGGGGAGAGGATGGAGTAGAGATGATAAAACTCATGTATGGAATTCTCAAAAGCAAGTTAAAAATAAAACTGTGCAATATTTACATGGTTATGAAAGCTGGGAACTGAACTGCTAGTAGAAAAACTTCAAGATACAGGAGAAGGCAAAGCCTTTCTAAAGGATCCTAATAGCAAAGGAAATAACCACAATGATTGACAGTGGGATTATATGAAACTACAAATCTTTGACAGTGTAAACATAACTATGAACTGAGCAAACGAGAAGCCCACAGAATGGAAGAAAATTTGGCAACTATCCATCACCCAAGAAGCTAACACCATATATATATATGGTATTTTTTCATATATATATATATATATATATATATATATATATATATATATATATGAAAAAAAACAAAGCACCAATAAAAATCAAATCTTCCAATCAGTAATGTGCTAATGAAGTGAGCAGACAGGTCACAGATGAATACAAATGGCCCATAAAGACATGAAATACTTTCCAACATCCTCAGTCATCAGGACAATACAAGATAAAATTGTTTTGAGACTCTACCTTATGCTAGTAAGAATGGCTATCACCATGACAAGTATTTGTGAATATGTGGGGGAAGTAGATCACTCATTGCTAGAGGGACTATACACTGGTGCAGCCACTATGGAATTCAGTGAGGAATGTCTTCACACAACTGAAAATAAAACTACCACATGACTCAGCTATCCCACTCCAGGGCATATACCCTAAAGACTAGAAATCTTCACAGCGGAGATACTTGCTTACCCATGTTTACTGCTGTATTATATACAAAAGTTAGAAAATGATGCCAGCCTACATGTCCATCAGAAGACAAATTGATAAGGAAAATATGCATTTAGACAATGGAATTTTTCATTTTTTTTAAAAATGAAGTCATAACATTTTCAGCGAAGTGCTGGCACTGGAAACTTTAGTAAGCAAAATAACATGGACCCAAAAATCCAGATATCGAGTTTTCTCTCTTATGTGGATCTGGGGACTTAATTTTTACATATGAGCTGATACATGTATATAGTGAGGTTCAAGTCATAAAACTAGAGAGGGGCCTATGAGGGCAGGAGAAGAAGACAGGATGAAATACAAGTGACAGAAAAGCCAAGGGGATGTTCCAGAGAGAAAGAAGGGGAACACAGTGGAGATGTCAGGATAGGGGAGGGCCATGGGAAAGGGGAATCATAAAAAAACAATGTGGAAAAATGCTGTATTACTTTGTATGCTAATTTAACAGAACAAACAAAAAAATTAAAAAATAGAAGGAAAAATAATTTTTCTTTTCTTTTTTTATTGGATATTTTACTTATATTTCAGATGCCATCCCCTTTCCCCATTTCCCTTCCCTAGAAAACCCCTATCTCATCCCCCCAGAAGGAAAAATATTAATCAATATAGTGGAGATGTTACGTGCTATATTTTAAACTGAGATCATCTAATTCTACAGAGAAACAATGTTCTAAATATTTGCCATAAAAGTGGCCACCATGCAAAGATAACTCAGGTATCTGAAAATTCCCTACATTTATAAGCAGCTTCTAAACATGTTAAGTTAACTTTATGCAGCAGCACCCAAGAAGTTCCTGCTACAGCCCCAGCCTCTTAGTAGATCTGATTTTAAATAGAACGTCACAGAAACACAGGGCCAGACTAGGCTTCTACTCCAATTCCCACTATTTCCTGTTCATTTATCATCAATCTAGGCCATTCTGAACGCCCCTGAACAGCTAGCTCACTGTGGCTGTTACAGTTTCACTGATCTGGTCACCTTTTCAATGATAGAGGCAAATTCCTAAAGCAAGGACTCTTGTTTCAACCTCAGCTTCAACACTCAACAGTTGTTAGTAGGCAGCTTGTGTTAATAAGCTACAAGATGTTTCCCTCCTCTGCCCTTGACTTTCATACCCATGCATTGTTGCACCATATGCAAATGAGCTCAGAGCTGAGATGATCTCCTATACCGGCTGAAAGCTTTCTTGTTGCACCATCTGTACACTCCCTATCATTCCTCCATCAGCCAAGAATCTTTCCATATAAACCCTAAGAGGGGAAGAATCATGATTGAAAATCCTCAGTCAGGAGGAAAATTTTATATCTATCCCTTGCTTTAAAATTCTTCTTTCAATGACTAACCTTTTGATTTTATTTTGGGAAAGAGGAGGTAGGGTGTGAGCAGGAATAAGGAGGAATTGAATAGTGGCTAAATTATAGCTAATTAAGGACAATGAGTGATGTTGTTAATACAGAAAGATGCTCAGAATGGGGAAGGGCATGCCCTGCTTTCTATGTCCTCTAAGGGTTGAATTGAAACAAATGTAGTAATATTTAGGTTCTAGAACTCTGCAGTGGCAATGTTCACATATTAATAAGTCTATGTTTTACCCATGCCCGACAAGCATTTGAATTATACCTGTTGATAATTGGATGGCATGCAAAGGTGCATCTACTTTATGAGATTTCAGCAACTGCCTAGAAGCAGAGACATGCGTGCTGCTAAGACAGAACCTACATCCTTTCTCGTAGGACCAGTTTACGTGATGTCTCCAAGCTTCCATATTCTGGTCTGTGGAGAGGAACCCTTCCACATCTCTCATAAAATTGAGAACAAAACGAAAATGGCTAAACAGGGCACCTGGTGTCTGGGACACAGCAAGGGAATGGCTCACAGTGATTTCTCTTACCTCGATCACTATTGCCTATAACCAAGGAAATTTTCTTCTAGAGTAATTTTTTGATGGTACATGCATAGACATCAGGTTAGAAAAGGTATCCACTAATGAAAATGAGGAAAACAAAGTATCACATACAAGAAAACATTTCCAAAAGGCCCATCATCGTATGGTGGATAGTACACGGAAGCCAATTGGGGCTTTTGTTCATCCCCAAGCTTTCATTCCTAATTGCTGTATGGGGTGAACGGGTTTCTTAACATTTTACATGCTATCTTAACTTTTTCAGGCAAAAATAAAATGTTGCTGGGTTTATAAACATGAGAAAAATTTCCCTCATTGTTCTGGATACTGGAAGTCCAAGGCTAAGATGATGGCAGAGCGCATGTCTCATGAAGACACCCTTTTTGTTTTGTTTTATTCATGGGTGGTGTCTTTTATAGTCTCCTTGAATGGCATGGGTTTCTGATAGCTTTATGGGGCTTCATTTATAAGAATACAAATTCCATTTATGAATGTGCTGCATTATGACCTCGTCACTTTCTGTCATGGTCTAGGTATGGGATGTACTTAAAAGGTCACTTGGTGAAGGCACAGTCCACAGTACAGTGGTCAAAGAGGAGGTTTTTATAGTATTTGGATCATAACAGCTCCAACTTAATCAATAGATTAATCTACTGGTGAAATCATGATGGAATGGACTAACAGACAGAAGGAGGGGCCTGGCTGGAGGAGTAGTCATTGAGACATAATATTGTTCCTTTAACCTGTTTCTCTTGTGTGTTTGACAAAGTGATAAGTCTCTCTCTCTCTCTCTCTGTCTCTCTCTCTCTCTCTCTCTCTCTCTCTCTCTCTCTCACACACACACACACACACACACACACACCTCTCCCAAAAGACCCACTTTCTAATGCCATTATATTGCTGATTATATTTTATCATAGAAATTCAAGGGGTTCAGATATTCAGACAGTGGGACTCATCTATAAGATAATAAAAGTAATTGCAACTTTATATCAAATAGGAAAACATAATAAATAGTTGGTACATAGAAGATGCTCAGTAAATGTCACTTACCTGGGCTTCAGAAAATATCGTAGAATTTGTTTTTAGGAAGGATTCCAGGATTCTATATTTTAAATAATATGTTCAGAAGGTTTTAGGAACAGCCTAGATTTTTGCCTAGAGAGTGTTTATGAACTTTATAGCATAGCTCTATTTTAAAGGTTGTTAAAAGAGGGTCATAGCCCCACAGCAAAATCTTATTAGTATTTATATAAAAGGATATAGAGGCTATATATATTTAATTTTGTATAAATTAAAAAATAGTTCTCAAAATGCATACACCTGCAAAGCCATAACCTGAAGAGCCATGTGAGCTAAATGAAAAATACACATTTCCCAGCTCTGAAAAATATACATTTTTGTTAAAAAAAAGTAACTAAAACCTGTCCATCAGCACAAGCTAACTAAATAATCTTAAAGAAATATATTCCCAGTGGATTTAGCTGTCTCCTTGCTCCAATATAATTTTATAACATTTAGTTTACAAAAATTGACTGAAGAGATATTTAGAATATTGCTTTGCAATGCAACATTTAATTTTATAGCAGGGAAATGTGTTTCTTTTTAACAAATATATCAGCGGATAGCTTCAATGAGTAGCTCCAGAGTCATTAAGCACTATGTGAGAAGCTGGGAGAGCTACAGATTCTGTTACTGAAACACACATATTAATTTTCAGCTCATAAAATCACGGCATGGGTTCCTTGCCCAATGTCTGCAGCCCATGTACACTGAAGTCTGAAATGAGAGCTCAGTCAACTCAAATATGGGATTTTACTCAAATTAAAACCTTTCCAGAGATTCTCAAAGCCTATTAAATGCAGATGAAAACGTTTCATACACATTGAGGATTTTCAGTATCTGCCACTGTTACCTTCCTTGCCTCCTCCTCTTCCACTTCAACACACACAGTCCTTTCTGCTTCTGAAGCTGCATACAGGCTATGCTACCATCATCTGCTTAATGGTAAACACTCTAAGCCACTGTCCTACCTTAAGTTCTTATAATAAGACACCAGTCTTCAGGATAATTAGAAGGAATGCTAATTCTGACACCTGAGTTCAATCTATGACTATTTGCCAGGAAACATTGAATGAGGTCAAGTTTAAAATCATGCATGACATGATGCCCTACATTCTTTCATAGTGTGTACCATGGTCATATTTGAAATTATATATGCTTATGTACACTATACTATACATAAGAAATGGGCAGAAGGAAGGCATTGTGTCACGATCTCAGGTTATCTGTCCATATTGTTTTCCACAATGCCTGGCACAACAGTTACATGGGGACTACTTGCTGATTGGAGCCTATGTTACTATTTGAACAAATACAAAATGTCAACATCATGGTGTGGTTATGAGCATATATGGATGTTGGGCCTTGGACGAGGTAACTCCATTTAACCTGTTACCTTCAGTCACGTAGGACAGGTAGAGGGTGTGACTAACAAGTCTCCACCTCCAGAGATTTAAATATTAATGAATTATCAAAAGGCCAGGGGCATAGCTAATTAAGTTATTCCCTCCCCTTTCTCCCTTCCCTATAAGATTGGTCTCCCCTGGCTTTTGGCGGGGGAAGCGCATACCACTTGCGTCCATTCACTATGCCATGAACAATAAAAGCTTTGGAAAACCGGACTCCAGTGTCCATGGTCTCTCCGCCTGATTCCCAGCTTTTGGAACCCTGGAACCTTGCCGATGCAGCCGCCCGCCCACCCACCCACCCACAGACAGCCGCGTGAGTGTGGGATCCTCCACTGGCGGCGCAGGAAGCCCGCCAAGGACCCTGATGCCAACCGCCCTGGGACTCTGCCGCTGGACTCCCTCCCCCCGCCCGCGAGATTTCTTCCCCACATATGGACACTAGTCTACATTGAAACTTAACACACATATTTAGAATCTAGGAAGTTTTTAATTTGAACTTCAACTCTGCTATTTACTAGTTTCATATAGGCATGAAAAGTCTTGCTCTGTGCTCCCTAGCTTTCTTTGTCTGCCTCTGTCTCTTACTCTCCCTCCTTCTTCCCTTCTCTCCTTCTTTCTATTTCTTCCTCTTTCCCCTCTCTCTTCCTGCTTATATCTATGCTAAAATATCTTCTTAATAAGTGACAAATCTGCTTCAGAAAACCTATAAGCAATATTAGAATACAAATTAGCCAGAGATCAAAGTTGGTTCTTTACACGGAAGCCTAATATCTTCTAAACACTCCCAACCCAATCAAATTATGAAGGGCTGAAGGCCAATTGTTCCTGAAGAAACATTTGTCTGCACATAATCTCTAGTCTTATTGCTGAGGTAGAGTTTGAGTGATGACGAGAAGGAAGGTCAAATGCTTCTAAAATCACTGTGAGAAATGATGGACAGCCTCGCTCACACCAGGAAATGAGCATGGGAAGTAATTTTTAGGCTTTTAAGAGGTAGTATAAAGGGCTAAAGACATTTCTGTACTTTGGACTGGAATCAAAAAACGATCCTGCCAACTGGCTTGCTGCGTGACCCTGAGAATATTTACCTTCAGCAAAATGGGGGTATTGTATTAGTGTTACAGAACTGAGATAAAACCCAGACAAAAGGTTACAGTGTCTAATGTGATATCTAAGCTAACACCGCAGGAACTTTTTTTGCTTTCAAGGCATTTTAGGACCTGCTTGCTCTAAATCCTTTTTGTTTTGATGAGATTCCTGTATGGTGACATCAACCCCATGGGATGATCAAAATGAACCTGTTAGACATACTGTGCCTAAAAGGTTCAAGGAGGAAATTAAACCCTTTACTGTGTGTATAATTAAAAATAATATCAGTGGCTTAGGATGCTGTCACAAGATACTGCCATAAAACGACTTCCCATTGCTAGATAAATTTCAAAGGAAGTTTGAGAAACTGCTAGGGATCTGGAGAAAGGAAAGAAATAAAATTAGATGCTTAGAGGAAGTAAAGAAGAAAATACAGCTCAATGATCCCTGGAAAAACATCTTCCTAGAACATCTTCCTAGAACTAACTCACTGTAATCTTGTAATTGAATCGGTGTACTCTGCAGTAAGAAAATCTGAGCCAGTTGCTTCCCCACAGAGAAAGCAGATGCTCCTCCCACACCTGTTTGTTCTTGAACTCTAAGAAATGCAAGGTCATAGAGGCCATAGACACTGCTACATCCTCCTTGTCTATTAGTATTCTCTGGGGGAAACTTTGAGGCTTAATCTCCTCTCATTATCTGCAGCTTAATTTTGTGGTATCTTGGCTCAGAGACCAGGTTTCAAATCTGCCTCATTTAATTTAGTGCATATTCTATGTGTCAACACTGGTGTCTTTAATAACTTCCTAGCAGGATCAACTGTGCTCTCTCTCTGGCACGTCTGCATGTCCATTACACTTCACAACACACTCAGGGGTGTACTGATGGACAGAGCCATCAAATGACTCACGAAAATCATCTGATGGTCAGCGTCAAAGCCAGTGTCCTAGCCCAGAGCTATATGACTTCACATAGTCTGTGCAGAGGAATGCTTTCTTAGAATTTTGTTTCATTCAGGCTTTTCATGTAGTCCATCTTCTAACATGACAAATGACTCAATGTTTCTGGGATGACATAAGACTAGAGAATCATATTCTATAATTGTTAATGAATTCTGAGTATAAGATGAACTTAGTTTTATTCTCTCCAATGAAAGCTTTATCTCATTTCTTATAGAAGTGTAGTTGAATTTTCTTCCTTAAAATGGAGGCTCACAATTGAACACCCCATTGAAAGAATGCCATCTAACTTAAATAAGACTGGGAGATGTGTCTCTATCTTTTCACTGTGGCACAGATCACAGAACCTGACCAGAATCTACTTTCAAGGACACAGATCATTGACCCCAACATAATGTCGCATATTTAGAACTTAGAGTCTAGGAAGAAACCAATATGTGATAGGTATAAAATAATATACATTGTGAAACAGAGCTCTTACTGGGAAAGAGGTATTCTAGCTGCGTGTGCCTATAAATTTTGATGTGCCTGTGTGCTTGGGAATCTGTAGAATAATTTTTAAATAAAAGAAAGAAACCATGCCCTCTTCTCTTTCTTGTTATCTGAATTTGCTTTTATCTAACTATGTCACCAAATTTATAAGTAAATACCCAATACAGTTGGCTTTCTTTCTTCTTCATCTCTTACTCCCTCCCCCTCCCTCTCTTCCTTCCTTTCCTTCTTGTAAATATTGGGAATTGAGCCCAGGACCTCATGCATGCTAGTGGTAGGCATGTTCCTACCTGTGAGCTACATTCCCAGCCCAAGTACTTACATTTAAGTCAATACATGCATACTCAGGGCTAGCTACTAATGGGTTGAAAGGTCATAATTTATTCATAGTAGATTAGACACAATCTTCTTACTGCTAGTCACTAGAATGCTTTCAATTTTCATTAGCCAAAGAGTTGTCAATAACAACATCCATGACATCAGCTATAACATGATTCCAAATCAACACATACCCAGTGAAGCCACAATGCAGACCATAGTTAACAGTGTTTATTTAAAAAAAACAAGTATGTAAGTAAATACAAAGTCAGAATAGAAGATGTACTTTATAGAATAAGCCTATAATTATAGAAACTTATTCCATTCAAGTCATGGAATAGATTAAGAGGACTCAACTCTCTTTTGTGTCAGCTAATCTTGGCTCCTGTTGCCTTGTAAGTGTTATTACATGCTATAGCCATGATGACAATGGTAGGAGATAGTATCACTGTTGAGGAAAAAAGAGCCTTCAGCACTTTACAACAGGAAAAAATAGTTGTCCTCTTTTAACCATGGTGTGATAAGCTTACACTCATAACTTCAGATGGCTTCTTAGGAGTTCTTCGTCTCTGTCTGGTGGGAACCCAGAAGCTGTGTAGAATTGTGATGAAACAGAGACCATGTGTCCTTGGTGACTAGGCAAAGTTGATGGGAATTTCATCTAAATAAGGGTCACTTAAAGAAGAAGACTGAACCATTGCATTCCAAAGGGAAAATTGTTCTCAGACTACCCAGGAAAGGAAATAAAAACATTAGTATATGACAGTTCAGAACCTCCCTGTACACAAAGAAAGAGAAATGAGTGCTTCATGAATATCCCATACTTGCTAAGATTGTTTTTTCAGAAAGGAGTAGCTTACGAAGCTATTAGCAAGTATTTAACTACTTTGATCACTTTATTCTTTGATTTTTTTTTTCAGCTCCACTTCCTGACATGACTTATTGAGTATGACTTTATTCCCCAAGATGTTTCACTAAATCAATCCAGATTTGTGGATGAAATGAGCCATCCTGTTGGTGGACTGACTGACAGGTCCAATGAATTGATTAGTGGTTTCAGTCTATTGACAGGTTGGCTTGACTGAAAACAAAATTTTGCATATGCAGAATTTCTGAGGGCTTTGCATAAATGCCAGATTGCAACAGGAAAAAGGCCCAAAGCCAGGAGCAGGTGTCTCTGACAAGCATCAGTTCAACCCACCAGTAATAACAGTACAAAATTAACCGTCTATTGTGGCCACACGGACATGTAAAATCCAGAAAATAATCTTACATACCCATTGACTCAGTATTTTACTCTAAAAATGACACCTCTGGGAAATAACCCCTAAAATGAAAAACAAAACTAATGCACTAAGACATTTGCTAAATCAATAAATATGATTTTAAAAACTTTTGACTCTTAAATATCCAAAAGTGTTTAAAATGTTAAGTAATCATTAAAATTCAGTAATAGGCAGCTACTTTTAAATTAATTCTTGTGAGCTAGGTGATGTTGGCACATATCTTCAATCCCCATACTTGAGAGGCAAAGGTAGCCAGATCTCTGTGCATTTGTGGCCAGCCTTATCTACAGAGCTATTTCTAGGAGAGTCAGGAATACACAGAACAACCCTGTCTTGGGAAAAAAAAAAGAATTCTCATGAGTATTTCTAATAATGTCATAACAAATAAAGACTACATTGTCTAGACAGCCACTAGTCAGAAAACCACCACAGCATGGTCCCTGAGTCTTCTATCCTTCTATTCATTGTATTCTCTTTACATGTTTTTAAAACACCCTATTGGCAAACACACTGCTGCATTTAGCTTACTAGAAGAGCAACTGTGATTAATGCTGGTGCTTCTGCGCTTGTTACCTTTCAGGCATCAAATGGAGTTGTGAGTACACTTAGAATCTATGTGCTTCCCAAGTCTTTTACAGTATACAATCCTTTGAATAGCAGATTTTTACTGCTAAATTAAATTTAACATCCAATTACCATAAATGAGGACTATCACATCTGCATACTTTTCTCCCTGAGCTCAGGATAAAACAAACAAACAAAAAATATATCATGTCTTATTCCTTAGATGTTTCTTGTCATCTCACAAGGGAAACTGACCTATATATTTAAGCATAAACTTAAATATCATATCAATACAACAGGCTAAGGGTGCCCTCTAAAAACAAATCATTCCTCCACTAGAATTTTTGTTCTCTGCTAAGTCTTCAGGATAGAGGAACAAATTACCCACTTAACAAAGAGAAGACCAGATATCAGCACCTAGAATTACAATATTCCCAAACTCAGATGCCTAGACACCAGCATAAAAATGTAACCAATAACAGGACAAAATGTATCTACTAGAGCCCAGCAACCTATTAAAACAGGCCCTGAGTATTTCAACATAGCTGAAGCACAAGACAATGACCTTAAAATACCATTTACAGATATGATAGACATTCTTAAAGAGGAAATAATAATTTTAAAAAATGATGAAACATTGAAGGAAATTAATAAAACAGTTCCAGATCTGACACTAGAAATAGAATAAAGAGAATCCAACCTGAGGGAAAAATAAAAATAAAAAATTTAGAAACTTGAACAGGAACCGCAGAGGCTAGCCTTGCCAACAGAATCCAAGAGATAGAAGAGAGAATCTTAGGCATTGAAGAAATGATAAAAAGAAATGGATATCTTGATCAAAAAAATTGCTGCCACAAAACATCCAGGAAATCTGGGACACTATGAATGAAAGACCAAATATCAGAATTATAGGAATAGACACAAAAAATTTTTCAACAAAAACATAAAGGAAAATGTCCCTTACCTGAAAAGGGTACCTATCAAGGTACAAGAAACACACACAACACCAAGTAGACTGGCCTAAAATAAAATTTTCCTTCAGCACATCATATCCAAACACTAAATGCTCAGAACAAATAGAGAATAGCAAAATCCACAAGAAAAAAGTTTAGGTAACATATAAAGATAGACCTATTAGAATTATTCCCAATTTTCAATGGAGACTCTGTAAGCCAGAAAGGCTTGGCCAGATGTGCTGCAGACTTTAAAAGACCATAGAAGCCAGTCACACTACTATACTCAGCAAAACTTCCCCATCTATGGTGATGCACCAAATGTAAGGGCACAAAAGTTCCCCCCCCCAAAAAAAACCCCACTAGTGCATAAATCACATATTGACCCTCACACACTAAGAGTGGGAGACGTCCACACCTACTCTCACCAATAGGCAGATCATCCAGATAAAACTAAACAGAAAAATATTGGAGCTAACTGATGACATAATCTAAATAGACCTAACATATATTTGTAGAACATTTTACCCAAACAGAAGAGAATATCTTCTTCTTAGAACCTCGTGTAATATTCTTCAAAATTGACCATATACTCAAACACAAACTCTCTAAACAAATACAAGAAAAATTGAAATAGCACCCTGAATTCTATCTGACCATCATGGATTAAAGCAACAATAAAAACAGAAGTTTTACAAACTTATGGAAACTCAAGTACTCAATACGAATGAAAAATGGACAAAGACAAAAATTAAGAAAGAACATAGGGGCATTCTGGAATAGAATGGAAATTAATATACAATATACCCAAACATATGAGACACCATAAAGGTAGTTCTAAGTGGCAAATTCATAGCACTAAGTGCCTACATATAAACAAAATTGGAGAGATCTCAGTCTAGCAACTTAACAGCACATCTGAAGGCTCTAGAAAAAAAGACAAAATCACACTAACTATAAGAAAACAGCAAGAAATAAACTCAGGGATGAAATTAATATAAAAAATACAAAGAATTGATGAAAAGAAGATTTTTTTCATGAAATATAAAAAGGTCAGTTCTTTGAGAAAACCAATAAGATTGATAAGCCCATAGCCAAATTAACTAAAAAGCAGAGAAAAAAATCAGAAATTGGAAGCTCACAACAACATATTTTAAAAACATATACTCTACCAAATTGGAAAATCTATACAAATAGAATATTTTGATACATACCACTTACCAAAGTTATCAAGATGACACAAGCAATATAAACAGACCTATGACTCCTAGTAAAATTAAAGCAGTAATTAAAAGCTTCCCAATCAAAAAGTCTGGATCAAGCACTGACTTCTTCTATCAGACTTTTAAGGAAGAGTTAAAACCAATATTCCTCAAATTATTCCACAAAATAGAAACAGAAGAAACATTGTCAAGTTTGTTTTATGAGGCCATAGTTATCCTGATACACAAACCACATAAAGACTCAACAAAGAATTACAGACCAGTTTCTCTTATGAACATTGATGTAGAAATTATCAATAAAATACTGCAAATCAAATCTAAGAACACATCAGAAAGATCATTCACTACCATCAAATAGACTTCATCCCAGAGATGTAGGAATGGTTCAACATAAGTTAATCAAATGTAATCCACCAAATAACAAAATGAAAGAAGAAAAAAAAATCAGATCAACTTATTAAGTGCAGAAAAGCCTTTGATAAAAGCTAATGTCCCTTTATGATAAAGTTGCAGGAGAAAGATTAGAAATATAAGGGACATATCTAAATATAATAAAGGAAGTTTATAGAAAGCCTATAGCCAACATCAACTTAAATGAAGATAAATTCAAAGCAATTCCACTGAAATCTGAAATCAGGATCAAGAAATGATTTTTCACTCTTTCTTTAATGCTTCAGTGGAGTAGTTGAGGTCATACCTAGAGCATTAAGGCAACTGAAGGAGATCAAGGGATACAAACTGGGAAAAAAAAAAAGAAGTCAAAGTATCTGTATTTGCAGATGACATCATCAAAGTAGCTGGATACAAAACTAATTCATGAAAATCAATAGCCTTCCTTTATGCAAATAAAAAATCCCTCCCCTCAAAGTTCAGGCTCAGGGAACCCTGTGGAAGACATGGAGAAGAGTAAAAGAGCCAAGTGGGATTGAGGACACCAAGAGAACAAGGCCCTCAAAACCAACAGGATCAACATTCATATGAACTCACAGAGACTAAAACAGCAAGCATAGAGCCTTCCTAGGTATATATCAGATTGTGTTCTAAAGATGAAAAGAAAGTAGACACATGCCTCCATCCCTAACCCAGAAGCTATTGCCAATTGATAACCACATGCAAATAAAAATTTAGTTGTCTCCAAACAGAGCCCAACTGGAGAAATAAATTACTCCCAGGCTAGGCTGCATGCCCAGCAGTAGAGAGCAACAGAAAATGAGCTCAGTGGCCTCACTGAGGTTCCTTGTCTCATAGGGTCATGCAAGTACATTTTCTTTCTGTAAATTCATCTGATTTTTAAAATTTTATTTATAGTTTTTTTTCTCGTTTTACACGATAGGTCTTTTATTTACATACTATAGCTTCCAGTTTATTGTTTTTATGGGATTCCTAGGTATGTAAATGAGTGGGTCTTTGTGTCTATATCTGTTTCGTGTGCCTTTTCTTGGCCTCATTTCCTTATGTCTGGTCCTATTCTAATGTATTAGTTTCGTTTTAATTTATTAGATTAGATTATTATCCTTTAGATCCTTGTTATTTATTTATTTATTTATTTATTTATTTATTTTAATTAGAGATAGAAGGTGGGTGAATCCAGATGGGAGGGGAGGTGAAGAAGAAATGGGAAGAGGACACGGAGGGGAAATCATACTAAGATATATTATGTGAAAAGGGAAAAAATTAAAACTATCTGACATGTATTTATTGGGTGTCTCTTAGTTTCCATGAAGTTTTAGACACAAGAAGCCTCCTTAAACAGACAAAGATTTCTATCCCCACAGTAGTCTGTATTTTAGGGCACATGACACAGAGATTAGGCAAATAATGGCTGCTGAGAGAAAGATTCAGTTATCCCCAGCGACGAGCTCCCTGAGAGGTTGATAGGTTACCCAATCTTAATGGTCATCACGAAACACACACTTACAGAAGCAACACTAAATGAACTCAGTAGGTTATATATTATTAACATAACATGTATATATTAATGCTTAATATATGTACACATTAGTAACAAAGAATAGAGGTCATGAATTTGAAAGGCTGTGAGAGGCACATGGAAGAAATTGAAAATAAAAAGAATGGGGAGTTACATAAATACAGTGATATGTATAAAGCTCTTACACAAGTAAATTTAAAGAGAAAATAATCAGATGAAATAGAATGTTAGAAGACAATGCATGTGATTAAAAAATCTAAGTAGTCAAGCAAGAGCAGGGATTCAGGACATATGATGGAGCTAAGAAGAAAATATGTCTAAATTAGCATGGATGTACAGGCTTTGACATGTGTCTAAAGAGAGGACTCTTAAAAGCATGCTAGAACCATGATCATATATATTCTAGGGTTTTATTGCCATAAAGACACACCATGACCATGGCCACTTATATAAAGGAAAATATTTAAATGGTGCTGGCTTATAGTTTCAGAAGTTTAGTCCATTATGGTCACGGTGGTCATGGTGGAAAGCATGATGGCATGCTGGTAGACATGGTGCTGGAGAAGGAGCTGAGAGTTCTACGACTGGATCCACAGGTAACAGGAAGAGATAGTCATACTTGTTCTGGCTTGAGCATCTGAAACCTTAAAACCGGCCCTAAGTAACACACTTCCTCCAACAAATCCCCACATACTGCAAGGCCACACCTCTAGGAATGTTGCTACGCATGAGCTTATGAGAGCTGTTCTCATTCAAACCCTCAGAATATAACTGCTTGGTTCTGGACTATGATAAAAATTGACATCTAATTTTGAGTCTGCTGAAAGCTACCCCAAGACATCCTCACTTGGCTAACTCTGTGTCTCTGGGTGAAAGGGGAATCAGTGACAGACTCAAAAGGACTAAGGTTCAAGCCCTACCTCTGACTTGAGCAGGTCACTGTACCTTTCTTGTGTGGAAAATGAAGAAGGTTATGGAACATGTACATAGATTTCTACAAGGACAATGGAAATAACATATAGAAAACACTTAAAAATGTTTATAGGGGTGTGTACGTACCAAGCATCAGGGTAGCTTTGTGAGGGCTTGTTTGACTTTAGACTCATTGGAGTATGCAACACAAGCATACAAAAACTTCTACCCTGTAAACTAATATTAAATGACCAACTGCTATGCTTTTGATAATAATATCACCTCCAATATCACCTTTCAAAATTCATGTTGAAAATTAATCCTCCAATGCAATGGAATTAACTCCAATGCAATGGTATTAACAAGTGTGGCCATTGTGAAGCAACCAAATTAGGAGTCCTCTGCTCCTGGAAATAGAATTAGAAAGGGCTAGAATTTCATTCTCTTCCAACATATGCCCTTTGAAGGTAAATTAACCATGCCCTCCAGGGGTCACAACAGTGTGGAAGTACAGACTGGGACCTCATTAGATTCAAGTTTCCAGTATTATAATCTTGGACTTTACAGACACACACTATAGGCAACACATTCATGTTATAGAAAAATTACCTATATAGGGTGTTTTACTATAGCAACACAAAGACAGTGTGACAGCATTTCCCAAGTGCCAAATGTTACATTGTTAAGAGAGCATTGATATCCTGCTAAGTAGACTAGCTTTCCAGATGATTGGGTTTTTTTGGTTGTTGGTTTGTTTGCTTTTTTGTTGCTGTTATTGCTATTTTTATTTGATTTTCTCATTTGCTTGTTTCTTCTTATTCATGGCACTGGATCCTAAAATGTTCCAATGAATAAGAAACTAATATTGCCTCATAACCTATACTAGGCAGAAATTAAGCAAAGTAGTAATAAACAAAGAAGTAGAGTAGATAAAATTCTTCCGACACTTTACTGACATGATGTTAGCTCACCTTTGAGAAAAGTTGGCTCTTCACAATGCCAAATATGCTCTAGGAATAAAGGCTTCAATTTCTTTTACAATACAAGAAACTATAACAACCAGAAGAAAAGAATATATCTCTTAAGAGGATCACGTTTCTGAAATTCATTCTTCCAATAATAGCAATTTTAAAAATGTCTTAAGATACATGTTCTATATACATACATACTCAACTTTATTTTTTACTTTTTATTTTTTGCTAGAATCTAGTAGTATATTTTCTTCTAGACTCTACGCAGCTTGAGGAAAAAGCCCACACCATATCCAGGTTGCGTTTTCAGGGGACCTAATACAGTAAGTACTTCACTCACAATAGGGAGCAATCAATGATTAACTAGAACTGGGTGCCTTTTTCTATGGCTTATTCTTGAGTACTGAGCAGTCCATCTTGATAAGTCACTGAAATAGCAAGCACTCTCTTTCATTTCCATCTAAAGACAGAGCCAGGGTAACAATGCCACAGATATGGAAGATCTGTTCCATGAGACTTTATGGGAATTTACCTTTTACAAAATAATATTATTTACGAAGTTATATGTTGGTGTGCATGAAACAACAAAGTTAAAAAGAAAATGGCCAGAGGCTTGGGAGAACAAAGAGGTGTGTGGGATGTGTTAGAGGGAGGAAAGAGAAAGGAGGGCATGATATAATTCCATTATAATTTTTAAATATTATAAAAATGGTCTCCCAAAGATCACATAATCTAAGTAAGTTAGAAATTTGTTTTGGGCCATGTTCATAGTCCTTTGGGTAAATGCAGGTGAATAAGCTGTGAGTTGGGCATCCCAAGCAGAGCTTTACTCAAGCTTTACTTTAGATATGTCTGAATGACCTGTTATGATGGAGTAATATCTTCCAATTCAATGTAAGCAGATCTTCAAAAGCACCTGAACATCAGGCTTAATTTTAGGAAACATTCCTACATGGAACGTATGGCAGAAATTTCCCTGCCCAATCTATTTGCAGCAGGAGGCCTATGATTGGACAGAAAGAAAGGAGGCGGAGCTAAGGGTGGAAAAGAGAGAGAGACGCGGGGAGACACAATTCAAGTAAATAGGAAGATATAAAATCTAAAGGAATATTGAGATAAGTTTCTAATCTATGTGGACATCTTATGTATTGAGATTTTTATTGACATATATAAATCCATTGGTTAACCTTAAGCATCAAGTGTTTTGATTTACTGGGTTATTGGAAGGTGGATCCACCAACAACCCGGTGGTTATGGCTGTGAAGGAACTAGCAGCTCCAGGGACTAGGGAACGGATCTGGAAGCACAGCAACTTGTCTGGTGGCAACAGTGCCTAGCTAGAGAGGGTAGCCTGAAGGACATCCAGCTGGGACCAGGGAGCCTGGTGGTAGCCAGCATTAGCGCAGGAATATGGCAGTTAAGCCAGGAGCCAAGCCAGATGCCTCATTTATAATATCTCCCACTACAGGAACCCATGCAGTTCTAGCCTCACCAGGGCTGAGAAACCACATGGGATAACATAGAGCAGACAATTATCGACCAAGACCTTAAATGGGAATGAAACCACTGTGGACTCTAGACCATTGATGAGATCTTGACTGCCTGTAGCAGAATAATGTGGATGCCAAAAGATAATCGATAAAGTAAGAGAATGACCCAACTGAGTGGGACAACCCCCAATCACAAATTCACGTTACTAGATTTTTCTAATGTATTTTTATCATTTTTAATAATGTGCATGTATCCATGGACCTCTCTTTACGACACCAAATTCATGTTGCTGAAAGGCAGGAAGGCCAACAACTTGTTTCTTGAGTAAAGAATGACTTTAAGAGTTATTAAATTTTTACTCAATTTTTATATAAAACATTCTGCTTATATTTTATCTATTTCCTCCCTCGACTCCTTTCAGATATCCCCCAATTCCCTATCTACCGAATTTCATGTTCTTTCTCTTTCTCTTTTTCTCTCTCCTTTTCCACCATCCTTCTTTCACTCTTCATCCCCTTTCCACTCTCTGTCAAAAAAAAAATGATAATAAAACCCTTTATAAAACTCCTGCACTCGGGGTTAAGACATCTGTGTAAAAGGAGAAACAGAAAGATTTAAGAGATAGAGGTAATGGAAGACTCTAAGGGAATGGTGTCTTCCACATACAACAGGACTGATGCACACATGAACCCACAGACTGGCAGCATGCCCAATAGCTCATAGGCTTCCATGGTTTTTTTAGGGTTGAAAAAAATCATGCAGAGATTATGCAAAAGTTAAACCACAATGTCTCCACATGAAGGACACTTATGCTAACTAGCCCATATGCTACCCATGACTCTTGAGTATTTAGACATACCCAGATCAAGGAGGCCATAACTTTATCCTCTGAGATATACATGTATGCAGACCAATGGTTTACCCTCACCTCAGCAGTGTCTGGCTTAATATAGATTACTGATTTATAAGCATTCTAGGAATTTTTAGGAAGAACAAAAGAATATCTAATTAAAATTTTCCAGGTGCCAGGGGTAAACAATGACTATAAGAATGCTTTTTTCCTGTGATAAGCCAGTTAACATTAAATACAAGTTGCTGACTGTGCACTTGGAAACCCTGGAGGCTCCTTACTCCCCTCCAAAAGCACCATGTCCCTGTAAATACCAGAATGCAATCGCTGCTTTCTCATCAAGAATTCTAATTGGTCCACACACAGAGAAAAGTGCAATGAATAAGACTGGAAAAAATTAAACACAGATTTCTTAATAAAGCTGAAAATAGCTTAATAAAGCTGAAAATAGTCTCCTGGCATCCCCAGGCATGTTTATTTCTGTTTAAATAGATGACTTCCCATAGACTGTTACCCACTCAGCAGGGATCCTGAGAAAGAAGTGCTTCCCCCTCCTGTGCGTTTTAAGCTCTTTCTTGCTAAAATCCCACAAAGATTGTAAAGTGCATCTGTCAATAGGGATAAAAATCACATGCATGGTCAAGTAATACCAATATCTTAAGCTACCTGCATCTGAAGTTTCTCCAAATAGATGCACTATAGCTTTCTATAAGAGCATGCAATTTGATGATGCTTTTGGCAAAATATGCCACCCCGGGAGTGAAAAAGGGAAGCATGGGGTGGACCAGTGGCAGTCATGAGAAATGTTGTTTATTTCCTAGAACCTAGGAAGTCTGGGGAATGCTTTAGCTAATCTCTAGTGGTTCTCTGTCATCCAGAGGTTGCATATCCTCCTAATGCAACAGAAAAATGTGAACCACTACTACCACAGACCCTGAAATATTCCTAGCCAATCAGTAGGTTCTCGGGGAAGTGAGGTAAAGACAGCAAAGAGAAACTGGTGACTGAGAAGGGACATCAAAATATCCCACAGAAACTCCAAGGACATTCCTGGAAGCGATAGTGGGCTCTTTAGTATCAGAGCAGGCAACACACTCTGCAAGAAAACACTAAGGAAAGGAAGCTGAAGTAAGCTCCTCCCTAAAGGGGACATCTGAGAAAAGAAGGCAACATAAGTTAGAAAGTGAAAACAGGAAGCCTGCTCACAGAGAAAATGACATTGAAAGAGATGCATGAAAAAAAGAACAGAAAAAGGTTATAACTGTGTTAAGAAAAAGCTTAAGGGAAACAATGAGTCTTTCTATTCTCAAGAGTTAGAACAGGGTGGGATGGCATATGACTTTAATCCCAGCACTCGGGAGGCAAAGGCATGTGGATCCCTGTGAGTTCCAAGCCAGGCTAGTCCACAAAGCCAGTTTCAGGACAGCCAGGGATCAGTTACATGGAGACTCAACAACCTGTCTCAACAAACAGACAAACAAGCAAAAAAAAAAAAAAAAAAAAAAAAAAAAAAAAAAAAAAAAAAAAAAACTGTCTCAACAAACAGACAAACAAGCAAAAGAGAATTAAGAGAATTAGAACCTACTGCAGTGAATGGCCTGGCCTGGTAAGGTTAGCTCACCCATGTAAAGAGTTCATCCAGAAGCAAAAAAAAAAGTCAGCTGTTTGCCTTGGGTCTTGTAAAATTTTGCCTGATGAATAAATGTTCATAGAATTAATTCAACAAAAATTATAGGCTATAAAATACGAAATGCAGTAGACTCAGTTGTTTGGGAGTTCCCATGGAGTCCCTTTAGCCAACAACTCAATTAGATATAACTCAATACCAGTACTGAAAGCTTCACTTGAAGCTTTTGTTTCCCCCATTATTTGATGCTAGCGTGTTTGTGTGTGTGTGTGTGTGTGTGTGTGTGTGTGTGTGTGTGAGAGAGAGAGAGAGAGAAAGAAGAGAGAGAGACCTTATAGCTGTTTCTAGCTGTTTCTATCTCCCCCATCTCATCCCTCTCTTCCTCCCATTTTGCCACTTGATTCTCTCATTCCAGTCTCCCACCCCATCTAACTTAGGGTTATCATCACTATGATAGGACATCACAAACAAAAACAGCATAAGGAGGAAATAATTAACTTAGCTTATACATCCACATGACCATCACTCAAAGAAGATAGAATAGGAACTTAACCAGGGCAAGAATTTAGAGGCTGGAGCTGATAGAGATGTCGTAGATTAGGTGTTGCTTACTGGCTTGCTCCCTGTGGCTTACTCAGCTTGATTTCTTATGTCTCTATGGTAGGGTGAGAAGTTGGAAAGAACTCCAATAGCCATGGATTAATAGGACTGATAAATGCCCTTCCTACTCAAAGCAATCTACAGATTCAATGCAATCCCTATCAAAATTACAACACAATGCTGCAATGGATTTGAATGTCAGTTAGCAAGTAAACAATAGCAGCCCAGATCTCAGTGCTTATCCACAATGCTCCCCACTCTCCCTTCTACAAAATCACCCCTTCTTGTTCCTGGAGCTTTAAGGCTCAGTTGAGGTTTGCTTTGTCTTTGGGAGGCTACTCTTGTTACCTTTGCCTTCTGTTGTCATAGCTACTAGCTCATATCTCTATTACCACACTTAGTATGCTCTGTTAATAGTAGCCTAATTGCTGCTGATTCCTTCAGTGCTGAGAGCTCCTTGAGAGAGTGCATATGGGCTCTCAAAGATGAAGCCTCGTGCCTCCAAAGGTTTACAGGGTCAAAGCAGGAGACTCACTCAACAATCTACACAGAGCAGCAAATGAGTGAGAGAGAATGAACCGTGAGGTCACTACCTGCAAGGATCTTGCTGTTCGTGACAATATGTTATAGACAAAAAAAGCTTAATATCAATCACCAGAACATGAATACCTAGCAAAGTATCAGTCCTAGAGACATTTCTTAGCCTGAAGAAAACAAGTTATTTATAAATCAGGCTTTCTTTTCAGCTTGGCATAAAGTTGACTTTTGAGTACACTGCACACCTGTTCAAGAAACCAAACCTTTTATGACTTTGAAAGATCAAAACTAGATGAAGTACCACAGATGTCCCCTAACTGCAGCTGTGAAGAGTTAAATATAACTTCTTTTGAAGCTCCTTTTTGTATTTCTTTCCCTAAGAGTATCTAGAAATCTTGATATCTTACTTTGCAGGTTTCTGCACAATAACTTCAAAATCTCCTCTCTCACTTCCCCACAGAGATCTGTGCTTAGATGATGTTGTAAACATTTAAAGAAATGACTTTAAATTTATCTAAAATCATTTCCTTTTCATTGCTTATAACATTTAATTTTATTTTATACTTATTTATGTTGGGGTAAACTATCTATGTATTCAGGTCAGAGGACAACTTTCAGGAATAAGTTCTTCCCTTCTAGCAGGTGGGAATGTGGAATCAAACTCATATGATCAGACTTGGAGGCAAGCACCTTAACCTGCTGAGCCATCTCATTGGCCCCAGTGATAGCATTTATAGAAAGGAAAATAGTCTGTACAAAGTTGAATAACTTAACATATAGATGGACAGGAATGTGAATACTTACAGATTCAAATGTATGTAGATAATTTTATTGAATATATTCGGAGTAGACTATGATTAAATAACACTCATTTAGAAATATTATTTTTCCTTGAATATGACTGTTAAATAATTCTGTTTCATCTTTTCACAAGAAGAACCTCAGCATCTTTCCAATGCACAGCCACTTTCCAAGTGCTCTTTTGCATTGATATTAGAAGATCTAATATCTATCGCTATCTGTCTTATCCTTTCTGAGTCTTTGGCTATGAGGGAGTCTTTAGTCTGTGTTTCATGCTTTTTCTGATGACATCATAAGAACCATGTTCCACCCTATTAGGACTTGTTTCCCCATTTTGAATGGTAGGTTTATATTTATAAACTCTATGATGGGACCAACATTGAATTGTACTAAAGTTTATTTTTTTCAAAGTTTTCAGTGTTTGTATTTTCAGTCTTTTTTTTTTTTTGGTAGAATTGACTATATATATTTAAAGTATGTGTGTACATGCATGTATATCTTGATGCCTAATACACAGGTGTACTGAGAGACAGTTAAAACAATCAAGCTAATTAAACAATGAAATTTTCTTAATCACTATTTTATTGCTATGAAGAAACACCAAGATCAAGACAACTATTATAAGACAAAGGATTTTATTGGAAGCTTGCTTACAGTTTCAGAGGTTTAGTCCATCATGGCTGGAAGCATGGTAGCATGCAGGCAAACGCTGGAACAGTAGCTGAGAAATACATCCTTATCCCTAAGCAGAGAGGTGGGAATTTGAAACCTGAAAACTCACTTCCAGTGATATGCTTCCTCCAAAAAGGCCACACCTCCTCAGCCCTCTCGTCCTATCAATGAGAGTTCTACTCCCTGATGACTAAGCATTCAACTATATAATTTTATAAGGCACATTTTTATTCAAACTACCACAGGCATTCAATATTTGCAATTCTGAAAAGTACTCTTCTGTGACTAATTAGTAATTCTTTGTTTAGGAATATTTTTTTCTCTTCTTATAATGCATTCTCCAGCTAATTTTTATGAAAATATGAAGTCAGTATAACCAAGGTCAATGTTTCCTCCCTTAAATAAGCTCCTTGCTGGGTAGCCTGAGAGCATTTATAATAATTTTTATTTGAAGGTATTTTATGAAAAATAAAAACACACCAAGGTTTGCATTTAGACATGTGACATTCTCTCTTTTGTGACAACCTTGGTCATGTACGTCTATAACTAGATGTTTGAACTGAGCAGAACATGAACTGAAGGGTCATCAGCAGATATTTTTACTCAGTTGAGTTTTAAGCATTTGTAAAATTGATAATAAAACTGCATTTTTTCTTTCTGATGACTTTAGTGAGCCTGAGGCATTTTTTCCCACTTTGCACACCCACTTTCCCTTTTTCCCTAGGCTCGCCAGAACAATTGCAGATGTACCAGCTTATACTTTCCACTATGGTAAATGAATCCTTTCTGATGTGAAGATCTCTCTACTACTTCAAATTCTGATGTTACACACATTGCCAGGGAAACTCCAAGGACCAAACATTCCCCTTCAAACTCGTTTTGGCTTGTTCTGTGTCCAACTCCCAGCGGAAGCTGAGCCTGCAATAATGCTGTCAGAGTTCTCAACCTCTGTGATAACCTGACATTGGACACTTTCTTCAAACTCTTCCTCTGATTTGTGGTAATTTAAAATGATGCTCTGGTGTATCTCATAGCATTATTTTAGATATTTTGTTTTTATTGTTCTAAAGATTCCATCTGAGGCCTCAGGCATTGGGGACATTTTCTGGGATTGAGGAGATGCACAGCCCTCTCTTCTACTTCTTTCTACATTGTGAAAGCATCTCACCAAGTTGTGTGGAATGGCCTTGAATGTACTCTGTAGCCCAAGCAGACCTTAACTTTCTAGTCTCCTGAGTTACAGGGATTATAGACTTGCACCAATTACAGCTTAGCAAGTCTTTTATCCAAGCAGCACATCATCTCTAGTCTAGGGTTTCTCTCTTTTTCAGTTATTACTCCAAAGGAATGATTTTTATCCTTGACATGTTTTTTTTATTTGTGTGTGCAGGTGGCAGGGGAGGTTGTGTGTGTGAAGGAATGTGGGGAGGGACTAAATGATTATGTACATATATGTCTTCATGTGTGGATGAGGCTGTGTGTGTATATGGGTTGTGTGGTGGGAAAGCTGTGTGAGTGTTGGAGGAAGGCTATGTATGTGGGAGGCTGTTGTGGTCTGAAGTGTGCAATACATGTACCCTAGCATGCTTGTGAAGATCAGGTGGTCATTTGTGAGAATCATTTCTGTCCTTCCACCATGTGTAGATCCTGGGATTCAAACTAAGGTTGGCAGGCATGAGGATAAATGCATTCACCTACTAAGTCATCTCATTGGCTCCTGACTTCATGTTTTTGGAATGTCACTCTCTTTAATATTTGATGCTCATCTCAGGACACACAAGAGTCTCATATGATTAAAACATTTGCCTTCCTCTTACTGGTCAACATCAGTAATTCCCATTTTAGTGTTCACATTTAGTTGTGAAAGTTAAATACTGGTACTGCCCTCTAGTCCTGTCTCCCTGCTGACCACCCAGTTGGCTTATTTTGGCTTGAGTAAGACTGAACTTGTCATACTTCAATAATCATATAATCATGTGATAATTATATTCCTACTGCTCAAGAAACACTTAGAAGAAAACCTGACATAGAGTAAATATTTAAACACACCAGCACATGATGTGCCTGCTGGCCACACAAGGAAAGGAGCTGCAGAGAAACAGAGACCTTCATATTTGAGACAGTGTGGATGTTCATCAGGCTAATGATCAAGACATGAGATCAAGGCCTCTCAGTTTGCCTTCCTACACTGCAGTTTCTGAAAGACAGCTCTTAACATTTCTTTAATTCTACATGTACCTATAAAATTGTTTCCATGTGGAAACTTGAGTCTATTGCAGAAAATTCATCCCCTGCCATATAAAACTGAGAATTCACCAATAGCAAATGCTGACAATCTCTCAAAGATGATAACTCTAGAGCTACCTGGCTCAATCACTTTGTGTGGGTGATACTGCAGGCAAATTTCTTAGTGTCTGTTCCTCAGTTTTCTCCTCTATTAAAAGATGAGCATGCTAATAATCACTAAATAGAGTTAACATGAGAATTGTAAAAAAAAAATACGCAAATTATGCAAAATAAGGAATGAAGCAAAACAAATAAAATATGTCATATAAACTGTAATTATTATCTTCAACATAATGGAGTGTATATACCTCCTATGCAGTTACTGCTCTGGTCAGTATACGAACTAGAAGGTCATCAAAAAATATATCCTACCCCCAAAGACCATGTGATATATTAAGACTATTATCAAATAGATGAGTTGCTTGCTCCCCCCCCACTCCTCTTCTAATATCTCAACGCCCATAATCAGCTTGAAGAAGCTAATGATGAGTCAGCGCCCCTATTCCCTGGGCATGGGGACTAAGGTGGTAAATGTTGGGCTGTCTCCCTAGGGAAAAGTAGTGGTCTTGTCGGAATAGAGAGGATTAGCTAGGGTTTATTGCATAGCCATAACCTATTAGTAGAAATCTGTATAATTAATATCAAGATGAAGATATAAATTCTTAAATGGCACCAATTTACTTTGTTTACAAATTTTAAGGTTTTCATTGGCATGAGCTTCTTAGTGATATAAGAGTGAGATGAATATTGTTACTCTCATAGGCATTGTACCAGTATAACACATTTAGGAATACAAAGCTTAGACCCAGTCCTTCTTTAACTTTTTTAACTGATTTGAGATGGTCAGTGTGTGAGTTAAGGGACTATAGCAAATTCATGACTTGGAGTTTATTATAAGGGTGTTCTCTATGTTTTATTTAGAAATAGCTGAGTGGAGTTAACAGGCAACAGTCCAGATTACCTTACATGGATAGCTGGTTTTCAAAACATCAGAAATCCTTAGAATTGACATGACAAACATTTCAGTATTAATGTTCATTTTCATTAGAGACCTGTCTGCTCCGGACAGCTTCCTATGTTAAATTCTAAGAAGAAATTGAGCATCCTTGGAGTTACTCCAGTTGTGGTGAGACAGCCACTAGGCAAGAATTGCCACTTTCCTTCTACAGACAAATTACTGTCCAGAAAAGGACACACTTGCAGAATAGTCGACTGATTATATCTGCCTAGACAGAGTAATCAGCCCTTAATAATTCTGCAGCACTAAGGTCTGTCAGATGATCCTGGGCCAGAAGGCAGAAGAACAGATGCTCCAACGATTTGAAGTAGAGCGAGTGTCCAGGTGTTCAGAGGTCTCTATAAATTGGCTAAGTTTTAGAAGCTATGCTTTGTGCTTCCCACAATTATAGTTAACTCAGTCATTCTGGATTTCTGATGGGGTTGAAAACTTATAGCCTCATAGCCAATCCTGGCTATTTACTTCGAGAGAAAAGATCTGAGTGTATGGTCATCAGCTGACATTCATCCTAAAGCCAAGGAAAAAGCCAGGTTCAGAACTAAGTGTTTTAGTTAGGATAGATGACAGAGGTGCTGGTTAGTCAACAAAAGGATGGACTGGGTATTAGGACTATCTTGTACCTCACTGGTACAAATAGGCATAATTATGCTCTAATTGTATTTTGAGAGAAAAGTTTCCTTTTAACAGAAAGGGTGATGTGTAGGAGGAGCTAAGGTGGGAGGAGTACTGAAAGGAAGAAAAGGAGTAAGAAGAGGAGAAGAAGAAGGAGAGGAGAAGCTAGGTGATGAAAGAGAGATAGAGGTGGGAGACAGGGAAGCAGATGTTCATGTATCTCCACCAGTCAAAGATAGTTGATATATCTAGGTTGGGTAGTGGGTTACACCTCTGATTGAACAATACCAAACTTATAAAGCCTATGATTAACATTTCTTAAAAAAATGTATAAATGCAAAAAGGAAAAGGGGGCATGGGATAGGGGTTTTCTAAGGGGGGGGGAATGGGGAAACGGGATGGTATCTGAAGTGTAAATGAAAGATCTAATAATAAAAAAAAAGAAATGGAAAAAAAAATAGATGAGTTGCTGTTGCAAGACAAAGTGTGAGATGAGGTGTTCAAACTCGGGATGTTAGTAGAGGGTTCTTTAATCCTTAGTTGGCAAAAAGGATAAAATCAATGAGGAGAGATGGAGTTAACTCAGGGCACATTGTAGAGCAGAATTCACAGATCCTAAAGCGAGGTAAGAAGTCATAGAAAAGTGGAGAATCAGAAGAGCCACTTCTGGCTAAACAATGCCTATGGCAAGCAAGGCAGGCACAGAAACAAATGATCATGATCACAGAGTGTTTCCAAATGTGGCCACGTAACACTTTGTATTCCACTGGATGCTGTGCAATGAGTCCTTATCTCTGCCCCAGACTCCAATGCTAACCCTAACCCTCTAAACATTTCCTTATTCTTAAATCTTCTCCATCTCTAGCCTGTTCTGATTATCAGAATGTAGAAGAAACAGTATTGAGATATTTTCAAGGCTAAGCCTTAAGAAATCTACAGACTCAAATTTTCAGCTTAGAAAACAGGCACCATGCTGTGAAGGGACCCAGTTACTTCAAATTTTACATGTGGGGATGACTGAGGATTCTGACAGGCAGCCGTTACTGTCACCATCCAAAAAGCCATCTTGAATGTCCCAGCCATTCCCAGCACTCCCTTTAACCTACAGAACTATGACACACAATCATTTGTTCTAAACCACTAGATTGAGGGCCCCATTTAGCAGTAGACAAGCAATTTTTATTTTTTCTTTTTGTTTATTCTTCTCTCATATAATAAATGCCAACCACAGCATCCTCTCTTCCTACTCTTGCCAGTTGCCCCTTACCCTACCCTGTGGGGAGCTGTCAGAAAGTGTCTATCATCCTTGCAGCCATCTTGAGCCATATACCCTGACAAGAGACTTGTTTACAACAGCTTACAACAGCTGAGCACACTCTGATAACATTTTGTTTTAGATACCCAGGATCTTCCCTTGGGTGTGGGAGACTTAAAGGTGTGTGACTTAAGGGCATGACTTAAAGATGTGATTTAGAGATAAGACTTAAGGGCATGACTTAAGGGTGTGACTTAGAAGTGAGACATAAAAGGCAAGAGGCAAACAGAAGAAATTATTAGACACTTATACTAGACTTGGAAAGAGAACTTGGATTAGACACTTGGAAAAGAATTAAACACTTGTATTTGGAAGAGGACTTGAGACTTGAGACTTGAGGCAGAAAACTTGGGACTGGAAAGGAGACTAGCAACTTGGTACTAGGAACTAGGGACTGTGATCTAGGGACTTGGAGAGAAGAAAAGAGACTGAAGAATAAATGGGATTGAATCACACTCTGTCTGGTCTCCATTCTTCGAGTCTGTCCTCATTCTCTCTCTTGCTGAACCCCAACCCATGGACCAGAGCAGCTTGGGGCAGTGCAGGCTCTAAAAATTTAGCCCCCAAGGCTTTTGGCAGTGCGGGTTCCAACACTGATAGAGTGGTCCCCAACATTTTGGCCCCCAAACATGGGGTAGTTTGGTCCACAACATTACCCCATGGAACTTTTATGGTCCCATGAAGATAAGCTTTGGCCTTCTAAAAATTAAACAAACCAGAGACCAGAGAGATTAAGCAACTCATCCAGTGTCAGCACACCTCCTATATGTGGTAGACTAGAGATGAATGTCAACTCTAGCATTTGAATGAATGACTCATTTTAAGGCCACCAGTCAAAACAGAGAACTGGCGAGAATGAGGTCAGATAGAGAAAGGAAAACAGCATACTTCTATCCTTCATGTTCCAGAAGTAAAAGCAAAGCAGAGAGGATGGTAAAGACAAAAATGAGATGACAGAATGAGTGAAGAAAGGTAAATGTGGGCACAATCTGCTGTTTAAAGTCGCAGTCTACCATGACCGGACAGCTCCTCTGAGCTCCATGCAAAATGGAGGTCTTCCTTTACCAGCAGGGCTTCCTCTTCTCTGACTTTGTCTGGGGATCCCAACCACTCAATCCCCTACCTGGGAAAGGTCAAGTAGTCCTTGGAAGACTTACAAGTTCAACTTCCTGTTTTCCCATAAAAACCCACCAAGCAAGTACCTGGGTTTCCTGGAATGCCTCTCCATACAAATGAGTATGTACTTTAATGAGTATGTACATTCACAGTACTTTAAACTCTAGCTAACGATTTTACATTCACTCTGAAAACTTCTCACTCCCCAAAGTTCATACATAGCCCTATTCTACCTCAAATAAAGTGTATGCATACAAGCACCCTGAATAAAGGTATGCTCACAAGCTACGGTCATTTACTAGAGCTGTAACACTAAAATCCTTCTCAGAGAACTCCTCTCTCCTATTGAGCACTTACTCCCAGCCAGACTGCAGACTCCACCCATTCATCCTTCCAGCCTAGTGTACAGCAACATCTGGGCTCACTGAGAGGGAGAAAGCAAAGGAAGTGGAACCACATCTGGATCCCAACATGTATACCACAGCTGGTGCCCAGACCATAGGGGCCAGAGCAAGAAGAAGCACATACCTGATACCACAATCAAGATGCTCAAGTGAGATAAGCAAGCACTTGGCACTTGTTTCACTGCCCTGTGGGCTCCTTAATTCTTTAGAAACAAACAGTCTTGGATCGGTTTGTAGATGAAAGCCAGACACCAACATTTTGCAGTAAATTAGTTTTTCTAGTTGGCAACACTTGTCTGTGACTGAAACCTTTCACTCACTCTCTGTTTCCTTGCATAAATACTTAGAATGAGTGTGAATAAAGAGCCTGCCCCTGTCCTAGGCCCTGACTCTTCAGTGACGGATTTCTCAATCACTCTTGTAGCCTAGGGCATGTTGCATTGTATGCTCTTAGCTGGTTTTCTCCAAAGAACAAAGGGAAGCCACTGAATACAGAGTCTTGAATAAGAAGGTGACAAGATTCTATTGTGTTTCAAGAAAAACATATCAGGTGCATTGCAAGAAATAGGAAAAAGAAAAGTAATCTATAGGTAGATACAAGTTAACAGGAAATACTTTTAAGTAAAAGATACTGGGAAGTTTCCCATGCACACACACACATGTATTTTCATATACACATGTGCCAACACATGTCCAGAAACATATATACACATAAATTCATACCAGATACACACATGCAAAAAGAAACAAACAAACAAAAAGGAGAGATAATCAAGGAACTTAATGAAGACAGATTGTTCTCATGGTCAAAACTGAGTTACAGGAATACTAAATGCCTTTTATAATAATCTGATTCCCTTCACAACCATCATTTACTATGGCATGTAATGGGAAATATTAAAGATGTTAATTCTGGAAACCTACAAGGTGCTATGTAATGGCCACGCTTTCTTTGTCTTTTCAGCAATGTTATGATACAAGTACCATCAAATCAATATCAACTGTTTTATTAATTTAAAAAATGAGTATTACATATCTTCTGTGTACCAGTCATCATGGTAAAGATACAGAGAACAAAAAATAGGTTCAAGCCATTTTTTTCTAGAGATACTTTACTAGAATAGTATAACAATGAAATTGGTAAATGACAGTAAAGGGTGACAGGTTGCCACCTCTAGAGCCTTGGAGAGTGTCAGGGGATGAATATTTTAAATTTTGAGATAAATTTTAGCTTTACATACCATAACCACCCTCAAATGCTAAACATAAGATGACAGTTGGGCATCTGAGTTGAGCTGGCTATGCTTTGAGTAACACCCCAGTATTACCTAACCTCCCCTTTCTTCATGATGAAACACCTTGAATAAAGCCACTTAAAGAAGTAAGGGTTCATTTTAACCTACATTTCAAGTATATCATGATGGAGAAGACTTAGTGACTGAGGCTTGAGGTGGCTGGTCACATTGTACCTGCAATTAGGAAGCAGAGAATAGTGAATGTCTATGTTTAGTTTATTTTCTTCTTTCTGTTTGTCTGGCAGTTAGGATGGGGTCTTCCCACTTAAATTTACATAATTTATATAGTCATCATGGACATGTCCACAGGCTAGCAAAATCAAGATAGTCCCTCCCTAAACTGTCCAAAGCCTTACCTTGTAAATGAGTCTAGGACTTGTCATGTTTAAAATTTGGTATTAGCCAGTACATACTTCTAGTGCTAAAAAAAATAAGGGTCAAAAGTAGGGATTACAATAGTTAGTTTGGTCACTGTAGCTTAGTAGGTAGAGATGGCAGGATAAATCCTGGCTCTATTTACTGAAACAATGGCACTGGTATAGGTCTGGACCATGTAGAAGGTGGTCTTCCAACAAAAATGTCTTCAATCGTTGGTAAATCCCCATTTGTATAACTGACTTTTCCAAGAACTTCTATGTAGGATTATTTATCACTTTGTCCTCAAGCAAAATTCATCCAACTCTTCTGATCATGGATGTATGCATCATTAGGACAGGTGATCCAGCACCGATGGGACCTTTTCATGGTCCCAGATAAAGAACTTTAATGTGTGATAATGAAGCATACTGGTATCCACAGCTGTTAGGTTAGATATGAGGACACTGATGATCTCTGCCTTTTGCAATCTCACTTCCAAATATATGGCATTCCTTCTTGAAAAATTATTGTGAGCTTGTATAACCATTTTTCTACTGAGAAAGAACTTCTTTCAGATACTAACAAGGTTATGTTTGCATCATTCCCAACTATAATTTTAAAGATACTGTGAATACAATATAATAAAATAATGGCAAATGTTTAAGATAGCTCACAATTTTTGATTTTTATATGCAATTTTCATAGTTGACAAATAAACCATAAGAAATTGTGAATCTGCCTTCTGGTCTGGGCCGAGCACTGGGCAGATCCCAGGTGGCAGCTCTGCCCTCAATCTCACAGAACCCAGAGGAAGCTGGCTTCCCAGAAGCTCTAACCTGGGCAGTATCTTAGGTAAGTAGAAAGCAACACCGGCAACAAACAGGGAGTAACTGGGACCCACTAGGACCCAGGAAGTCACTCCTGGCCTGGTGCACTGGTTCCTTCCTGTCTGTGCTTGAGCGCTGAACAGATCTTAGGCCCCAACTCTAACCCCAGTAGTAACACACACCGCACACAGTTCTGATACAACCAAGATAATAGGAAAAACAGGCTCCAGTCAGAGACAGGGCAGGTAGCACTAAGGAGATCGAGATGGCACCCCTATTCCCTGGGCTTGGGGACTGAGGTGATTAATATTGGTCTGTCTTTCTAGGGAAAAGTAGTGGTTTTGTTGAAACAGGGAGGATTAGCTAGGATTTATTGCATAGCCATAACCTATTGGTAGAAATAAGTATAAATGTTATTAAGATGAAGTTATAATTTCTTAAATGGTACAAAATTTACTTTGATTTCAAATTTAAGGTTTTCATTGGTATGAGCTTCTTATTAATATAAAAGTGAGGTTAATATTGTTACTCTCATAGGCATTCTGCCTATATAACACATTTAGGAATACAAGGCCTAGACCCAGTCCTTCTTTAACTTTTTTTAACTGATTTGAGATGGTTAGCCTATGAATTAAGGGACTACAGCAAATTCATGGCTCTGAGTTTATTGTTAGGGAGTTTTCTACATTTTATTTAGAAATAGCTGAGAGGAGTTAACAGACAACAGTCCGGATTGCCTTACAAGGATAGTTGGTTTTCAAAACGTCAGAAGTCCACAGAATTGACGTTACAAACATTTCTGTATTAATGTTCATTTTGATTAGAGACCTGTCTGCTCCTGACAGCTTCCTGTCTTGGATTCTAAGAAGAAATTGAGCATCTTTGGAGTTACTCCAGTTGTGGTGAGACAGCCACTAGGCAAGAACTGCCTCTTTCCATCTACAGATAAATCACTGTCCAGAAAAGGACACACTTGCAGAATAGTCGACTGATTACATGTGCCAAGACAGAGTAATCAGCCCTTAATAATTCTGCATCACTAGGTCTGTCAGATAATCCTGGGCCAGAAGGCTGAAGATCAGATGCTCCAATGTTTTGTAGTATAGGGACTGTCCAGGTGTTCAGCGGTCTCTATAAATTGGCTAAGTTTTAGAAGCTATGCTTTGTGTGTCCCATAATTTCAGTTAATTCAGTCATTCTGGATTTCTGACAGGGCTGAAGACTTATAGTCTCATAGCCAATACTGGCTATTTACTTTGAGAGAAAAGATTTGAGAGGATGGTTTTCAGCTGACATTCATTCTAAAGCCAAGAAAAAAAAAGCCAGGTTCAGAACTAAGTGTTTTAGTTAGGAGGAATGACAGAGGTTCTGGTTAATCAACAAAATGATGGACTGGGTATTAGGTCTATCTTGCACCTTACTGACACAAATTGGTATAGTTATGCTCTAATTGTATTTTAAGAGAAAAGTTTTATTTGAACAGGAAGGGTGATATGTAGGAGAAGCTAAGGTGGAAGGAGTATGGAGAAGAAGAGGAGGAGTAAGGAGAGGAGGAGGAGGAGAAGAGGAGAGAAGCTAGGTGATGAGATAGAGAGAAAGAGAGAGAGGGAGGGAGAGAGAAAGAAGGGGGGACATGGAGGTGGATGTTCACGTGTCTTCGCAAGTCAAAGATAGTTGATATATCTAGGTTTGGTATTGGGTTACACTTTTGATTGTATGGGCATCTTGTTATTTGGAGCATTGCCAAACTTATAAAGCATTTGATTATATTTGTTTTTTATAACAATATAAAAATTGTATAAAAGCAAAAAGGAGAAGGGGGGATAGGATAGGTATTTTCTAGGGAGGGGAAATGGGGAAAGGGGATGACATCTGAAATGTAAATAAAATATCCAATAAAAAATAAAAAGTTAAAAAAAAAAGAAATTGTGAATCACTGAGTATGTGGCTTGTATTCCAGGGTTCTTTTTATATAGTAGAGAATTATGGGCTCTGTGACTCTGGAGTGATTTGACAACCACATTTTTTAAGTACAACTGAAAGAAGTTTAAGAGTGTTCTTTCTAGGAGAGCTGAGGGGTCCAAGTGGGAACTCATGTACCCATCAAAACACCATAAGGAATTCCTAACACAAACATCTTAAACAACATCAGGAAAAAGGAGATTGTTGTGGGTGTGGTAGCTTTCTGCACTAGCTCAGCCTCATTATTAAAAGTATAATATACACTTTATATTAAAAGTATAATATACACTATAAAGTAGGCAAACTTTATAGCACTGATTAATTCATTAATAACTTCTACAGGAAAGCAAGACTCCTCTCTAGGTTGTATTGCGAAATTTCAGTGGCTCAGATAAGGAGAAAAAGTCACATTTTTAAGGTTCTGAGAAAACCCCTGAACTTTATGAAGAGTTCTGATTTATTAAACATGTTACATCCCAGAGAGGTGAGGACTCTAGAATAAACTTTTAGGAAAGTTCCTTTTTGTCCATATTGTGATAAGCTTTATTAATTCAATAAAGCAATACTTACTGCATTTAAATTTAATGAGAAAACCAATATTGATCCCCCCACACATTTTCCCTTCCAATGAATTGGAGGCAATGTTCACTCTCAATTCATGCTGGCTGAGCTGGCTGGACTTTCTAAGGGTGTGAATCAAGTGTAGGACAGGAAGAAATTTGGATGACAGCCACTAAGTTGTTCTTTCATATAGTCTAAGATATACTCTACAGTGCTTGATGTGGTCCCCTGACCTCCCGTGTCTGGAGTGCAGATGGCTTTGTTTTGTAAGGATGCCAGGACTGCATTGCGGATGTGAGTGGCATAGGGTTGGAGATCAAGGTAGTCCAGCATGATACAGCTGGTCAGCAGCATGGCGACAGGGTTGGCAATATTTCTGTGAGCTAAATCTTTACCTATTTCCTTTGAACCTGTTTCAAATATTGCATATGAATCACCATAGTTGGCTCCAGGGACAATTCCTGACCCTCCAACCAGCCCTGTGCAGATACTGTTGATAATGTTGCCATAAAGATTGGGCATCAGCATTACATCAAACTGTTGGGGCTTTGATACCAACTGCATTGTAGTGTTGTCTATAATCATACTCTCTAAGGTGATCTGAGGGTAGTGAGCTGCCACATCCTTACAGCACTGAAGGAAGAGCCCATCTCCCAGTTTCATGATGTTGGCTTTGTGAACAACTGTCACCTTTTTCCGCCCCATCTTTTGAGCCATCTTGAAGGCATAATCAGCAATGCGCACAGACTTGGCCTTTGTCACAATCTTTAAGCTCTCTACCACCCCTTTCACGCTTTCATGTTCCAGGTTAGTGTACTCGCCCTCTGTATTCTCCCGAACCACCAGGATGTCTATGTCCTTGTGTCGGGTCTCCACACCAGGAAAAGTCTTGAAATGGACGACACTGGCATAGAGGTCAAGGATGGTGCGAAACTTGGTGTTGTGAGACTTGTAACGGGCAGGCAGATTGTGATTGGTTGCAATATTGCCCTTCAGAGCTACACGGTTCCGACGGATAGCCATGATAGCATTGCGGATCTCCTCCTCATTAGATGTCGAGGTGACCCACACCTCTTCAAAGTCCACTGGCACACAATTTGATCTGAATATTCTCTTGACATGAACCATAAGCTCAGGCCCAATGCCATCTCCAGGAATCATAGTCACTGTGTGTCTTCCACCATACTTTGGTGAAGGAGGCACTGTGTAACCTGAGCAGAAATTTCTGAAGGAGGTCACAAGCTCACATACTACCTCCCTAGAATGGCCAAGAAGAACAGGAGGTTGTAGAACGATTCTCACAGAACAACTGGCTGCTGCCAGCATCTTTACTATCACAGCTGTCCTCTTACTCTTTCTTAGAAACAGCTTCCTCTGGAGTTCTGAGGCAATCATTCCTTCTTGAGTCATAATTCTCTCTCCATAGTTACATTCTATTTGACAGACATTCTACTCTCATAAGCATGCTAGATATGGAAAGACAGGGTGTCTACATTAAAAGCTACAAACATTTTGTGACTAGGTAATAATTCATGTACCACATTATATGGGCTATGTTTTAAAAATAATGACTTTTAAAATTTTTACTTTTGTGAAACAATTATAATTTTCTTTCATATATTAGATTCCAACCACAGTTTACCCTCCTTCTACTCTTCCCAGTTCATCTTCCCAATCTTCCCACTCACCCAGATCTACTCCTCTGTTTCCCCATGCCACTCAGCACAATAGACAGTGAGTTGATTTCACAGTTTTAAAAACTTAATACATGTATACATTGTATTTTATATTTACTACCTCCACCTCCCCCCAGATCCCCCAGCTCCTAGAAAGACTTCCCAACACATCTCCCGTCAGTTGACTAGAATTTTCCATATATGACTGGGTGAAGGACATCTTGAAATGAGAAGTTTATACATTCTAGGGGAGAACTACAATTGCTTTGCTAAACAGTTGTTTTATCAAACTGTCTTTTAAGTATGTTTATATTCAGAGATTTGTGCCACTGATCCCTACCTTGGTCAGAGAAACATCTTTTTACATTAGGTAGTGATTAATGCAGAGACTAATTACTGGTTATAATGTTGAGAATAAGTAACTGAGTGCAGAGCTTTAGATGGAATAACTATATCAACTTCCTCTGATCTGATGGTCAGAAAACATCTAAATATAAGTCAGAAGGACTGTAAGCGCCAGAGTATGGAGAAAAGACTGTGAAATACCATGTTCTAGACATTACATGACTGCTGCACATATAATTTAATTTTTTTTAATACTTTAATTTTTAACTGGACTTTATTTTCCAACAATTACAGAGGCACAGAGGAAATGATATAAAGATACTGGCATTCCTCACATACTTGGGCCATGATATAGACACAGATTTTCCCCTGGTCAAAATCCTGCCTGCATATGATGCATGTTTAATAAATGATGAATAAACATTGGCAAACCTTTGTGACTCATAACCCATGGTTTGCTTTAGGATTTTCTTCCAATTTTAAACTGGATATAGATTTACACAAATATAGGATGCCATGTATCCATTGTTATAGTGCCATAATTGGGCTTCTTCTTTAATACATTCTAAGAAAAACACTGGATAAAAAATGCAATTCCTTGGAAATATCTATATATTTATGGAAGGAGCATCTGTGGAGCTGACAGCAAAATGTTTTAATAGTGTTGGTGCATTCTGAAATGTGAGAGCTACTTAGCTAAGAAGTGACCCTAACAGGATGGGCAGCCACATCAGATTAAGGACTGAGATACAAAGAACAATATTTTCAGAGAGATTTAGCTCAGTAGCAGGGCTAGGCCACACACAGGGACTGTGAGCATTATTCTGAATGCATTTAACAGACTGGAAGAAAGATGTGCAATCAATAAAAAAATGGGCAACACTGGAAGAACAGTGAATTGGGTGAAGAAAGATAATCTAATGAGTTCAGTTTCAGTATGCTATGTCTTTGAAGCCTGGAAGACATCCACACAATGAGTAGTTTAATAAATGAGTCTGAAGCCCCTGATGAGAGATCATGGGTGAAAATATAGATTTAGGAATCATCAACATATCAGAGAGATATATAGAAGTGTAAACAATAGCCTAAAGCAGATGATGCCTATTTTGTTTTGCTATTATAGATGACAAATGACATCCCCAGGAAATAGTCCCATATGGATACACACATACACATATTCATGTGCAAACACATATACATATACATGTGCACACACATAAAGTAGTTGACCAAAGAGAGCAAAAGGTCTTTAAGTTGCTTTGTAGGAAATATGTACGAAAAGCAAAATTGTACTAGTAAATGATTATGAAATCTATTATTGGTTTTAAACCACATCACTTTAAGGGGAAAACGTAGATGCAAATTTTCTAATATTAAAACTATATTGAACTGTATATCAAAGATACAACTCAGGTCTCTCTAGGTAATATAAGTAGAGCAGCATGCAGTAACTCAGAGTAAGAAAACTAATTATAATCTCAGCATCAAAATGTACAGAAATTGTATTTCTGTGTAATCTGTATGCTTATACTATAGGACACAACTGACTAAGCCTTTCACTTGGATAACTGCTTTACTCCTGATGTGGAAGTTTTAAGGGCTTAAGGGTATCCTCACTCTTGTTCTATGTTATAAGGAAACAGGTAAATATACATGTTTTATCAGCCTCTCTTCTTAGTTATCTATGTAAAATATCAAGGAAACAAATATACATATAAATCTACAGTTCATAGACTGTAGCCTATCATAATTGTAATAACTTTTAAAAAGTAGCTTTAGTAATTCTACAATAATTACACCTATTGTCTTTTGAACATTTGCATCCTTCCCCATCTCCTCTCAGATCTACCACCCAACTTTGTGTCTTCATTTTTTAAAAGCCACTCTGTTCTTTGGGTACCACCTGCATCTTCTCCCATGTATGGATATGGGCTGAACATGTAGACCTACCAAGGGCTACAATCTAAACATAACTACCTCTTCCCTTGGAAGCTATCATTACCTACAGTTTCTCAGGTAGTGGTGGGAATTTGTGTCCATCTATTCTCCTCTATGCTGGAATGTTTTTTTTTTTTTTTTTTTTTTTGGTTTTAGCTTGCATAGGCCTTGTGGGTGTTGTCATAGCCATTGTCAGAATTGTTACAACTACATTAACAACAGATCATAGACATTTCAAGAAATATGAGCCAATGAATGATGGCCAATCCTCCATCATATATAAACCAAGATATCATATTGAAATACAGTTGAGGAAATGTTGAATTCTATGAGAGTAACTCTGTGGTGAGTCTGATTCATTGAAAAAGGAATCCATTCACAAGCACTTTCCATTTAAGACATATGAGTAAGTGCAGTGCTGTTGGGTCATAGCTGATTGTGACATGATGCATTAATAGTGTCATGCCAGTGTGGGCTGGGAAGATGTCTGCACAGACAGCATAAGAAATGACAACAATGAAAGGGACGCCAGTATTTGAAGCCTGAGAGGAGGATAACTGAAAAGAAATGCACTGGCATGCTGGACTTACATAGAGAGGCCATTGTTTTCTAAGGAAGGTGATGTGTCCATGGACAGTACAATCAACCCTATCACAATTCTGTAAAGAGGGAAGTATGATCGGTAATAGCAACCATAGGCCCAGTGGCAACCTCAACAATGAAGGCAGATTAATGGTTAACAGCATGGGCTCCAGAGCCAAGTGGCCTGCCACATCTAACTTTTGTGTCTCAATGTGTGTGTGTGTGGGGGGGGGGGTGCACGCACGTGCGTGTGTGTGTGTGTGTGTGTGTGTGTGTGTGTGTGTGTCTGTCTGTCTGTCTGTCTATCTGTGTCTGTGTGTGCACATGCATGTAGAAGCAGAGTCTACTTTTCTTCCTTGATCAGTCTCTACTTTATGTTTTGTTTACTTATATTTTTTATGTGTGTGTATATCTGTGTGTGTGTGTGTGTACGTGTGTGCGTGTGTGTGTGTGTGTGTGTAGTATATATCATGTGTACAAACATGCTCCTGTATGTAACACTCATGAGAGAAAGTACATGTATGGGCGCATGTGTCTATGTGTCTGTGTGTATGTGGAGGTCCAAGGCTGATACTGAGAGTCTTCGTCAATCACTTCCCATCTCATGTTATTCACTAAGGTAAGGTTTCTCAATTGGACTCACACTTATCAATATGGCAAGTATAGCTAGCCAGCTTGCCCCAGGAACTGACCTACTTTAAGAGCACTATAATTACAGTGAAGCTTCCATACCCACATAGCATTTACATGAGTACTAGGCATCTGAATATAGCCCTTACCCTTCATTGGAAAGACTTTAATCCATGAAGATATCTCTCTAGTCCTCCACTTTAGTTTTTAAGACTAAAACTAGCTAACTTGCTCAATGAACCTGGATCTCACCAATTCAAGAAAATGGACAATAGAACAAACACCAGGAATCTTTCTGTCTTTTTCTAATTCCCCAGCACTAAACTTTTTGGTATGCACTTGCATAATTGGCTATTTACATGGGTGACAGAGATCTGAATGCAGGGTCTCACAACTGCACAGCAAGAGTTGCACAGATGAGGCCATCTCTCAGCTCTTACTAATGTATTCTCCTCAAATCATATGACCTGCTTTAGAAGCTGCATTCCAGGGAAAAGAGTAAAATAAAAATGGGCACACGGATGACAGACTGATAGGCATGCAGATCGCTTAACGCCAATGCAAAAGTGCTATGAAACAAATACAAATTACTTTCAGAATTTGAATTCTATACAGACTTGAAATATACAATATATACATAATAACTGATATTATGTATGTACATTATATATATGTAACTCACATTATATATATGTAAACATATAAGTGTTTACATATATATGGATTCAGATCCCTATTACACATGTAAATGCTAGGTGGGTGTGGTAGTTCAACTACAATCATAGTGTTCTTAAAATAAGTCAGATCCTGGGGCAAGCTGGCTAGCAGTGTGTGTGTGTGTGTGTGTGTGTGTGTGTGTGTGTGTGTACAGATGTGGTGCTAAATGGTTTCCTAAGGACAGGGCTGGAATGACTTACCTATCTATGTACCTGATAAGGATGGATACAACTATAAGACATGACAAGTAGCAGATGGAGAGAGAGGTAGGGTGTGGGGAGAGACTTTCTAAAATGAAGACAAAATTGAAAGGCCTGTAGGGTGTGCTAAGTTTTCCTGGTTGGCTGCATTTATGGGAGAAAATAGGGACAGACAAAAAGGGAAAGTAATTGGGGTCAGAGATTAGGAGTCTTCAACGACAAACTTATGATCTCTATGATACCCTAAGGGCAGCATGGAAGGATTTAGAAATAAAAGCTTTAAATGGTCTGACTGTAAAAGGAAAGCATACATTAGAAAGAGGAAGAGAGACAGGAAATGTCAAGGATTATGGTGACTTTATATAGCAAGACTTACCTTGATACAAGCAGAAAATTTTAAATGCACATACATACAAAATGGGGAGAGAGGAAGAGGAGGAGGGGGAGAGAGAAAGGGAGAAAGGGTTCTTGACATTCATTTGAATTTGTGAGAACCAACTCGTTGATAATATTGCTTTACACTTTTCCAAAACAACAGTGTCAATGTATGCCAGGTTCTACATTGCACATTAATGAAACCTATTACACAGATCCTGCCTTTATCATTTGACAGCAAGAGAAGTAAGATGCTAAGGATATTAATAATTCCTTATAATTTAACAAAAATGCTAGGCCTTAGTCTCTTCAGACTAATTTGTATTCTTCTCCCTCATTGTGCAGCTTTCCTTGAGGCAGTGATACCACCATGGCCTACCTTCCCCTCCTACCCATGAGATGGAGAGCAAGAGTCACACTCACAAGCACACAAATCACCAGGGCAGAGTTTCAAGCCTTTACAAAGCACACTGATAACTGCGCAGAACTACCAATATCTCCTAACAGGCACCTAGGTAAAGGCTCCTTTAAAAGCATGTGCTTGCAATTACTCTGGCTTAAAGATACACTGAAATTCTTTATTTCTTTTTTTGTTTTCCTGTTGTATAACTTTGCATATTTACAAGGGTCATGAGAATTACAGAGGATAAGGATTTTTGAAAATTAGAAATTAGATAAAGGAGTAGTGCCTGCCTCCTCAGATGTTCAAAGCCAAATGTCAAGTATAACACAGAAAGAAAAAGAAATAATCAGGTTTACAACACAGAAGGAAAACATAGAGACTGACAGAGGGGGCGGTAACATCTATTTAATAATTATATACCCAGTCAGTTCTTCTCATCTGCCCTGTCAGATGGCTATGATCCCAACAGTTTAGGAGCAGATTAGAAGTTCATCTTTGGTCCTCAGAAACACTGTATATAATTCAATGCAGACTCAATATTGACTATTAGGAAAAGAGGAAAGTCATACTAAGTGCTAGTTGTTACCTACACTGCCTGGGCACATGTATTAAAGAGTATTTATAACAAACTGAAAAAAAAATCTCAAAATACTGACAAGATCCCCAAGAGAAGGGCCCTGCTGAAGTCTATGGTCAAACTATATATAAGAGATTAGAGGTTATAATTTCCCTGCTCAGCTCTTAAAGCCAGAGGGAACCACTGGTGGGAAATATCTAAAATAAGAAGCAGAAACCAAAACAACTCAACAGACAAATATCATGAGGGAGGCATGGGAACCTACATCATGCATCAACACTAACATCTGAAGACAAAAAGGGCAAAAGACTCATGAAACAAAAACAATATGCTCTGAAACAAAAACCGTATCCTTTGAGAACAACAATGGGAGAAAAAAATTGTGTTCTGATATAGAAAGGGACAGCAGAACCAAAAGAAAGGAGAAAGTGTTGGAAGTCAAAAGCGAGCAATTTCCACATATGGACATGCACATACATAAACATGAAAATTAATAAGAAAGATGCAAGATTTGACATCAATATCTTAAGAATGCTAATAAAAGAAATAGAAGGCAAACCATCTATAAGTCAAAGAGTACAAAACTCTCTAAATTCATAAAGCAAGACACTTGCACATTTTAAGTTTATGAGTTTCAGAGTGAAACAGTCCACTGAGTGTGTCTACCCATCAGAATAAAAGAAAATGAAACCACTTTGTTCTAGTTTCATTTCCATTACTGTGATTAAAAAAAAATCTTGACAAAAAGTAGAATAGGGTAAAAAGTGTTTATCTAGCTTACAATTCTAGTGACATATCCTTGTTTCAGGAAAGTCCAGGCAGAAACTCAAGTAGCTGATCACAACATACGTCATACGAGAGAGAGAGAGAGAGAGAGAGAGAGAGAGAGAGAGAGAGAGAGAGGAAGGGGGAGGAGAAGAGAGGGGAGAGGGGAGGGGGAGGAGAGAGAAGGGGAGAAGAAAAAGGGAGGGAAGGGGAGAAGAGAGGAGAGAAGAGAGGAAAGGAGGAGAGGGGAGAGAAGGGGAGGGGAGGGGAAGAGAGGAGGGGAGGGGAGGAGGGGAGGGGAGGAGAGGAGGGAGAGAGGCGAAGGAGAGGAGGGGAGGGGAGAGGAGGGGGAGAGGAGGGGGAGAGGAGGGGGAGAGGGAGAGGAGGGGGAGAGGGAGAGGGAGAGGAGGGGGAGAGGGAGAGGAGGGGGAGAGGGAGAGAGGAGAGGGGAGGGAGAGAGGAGGGGGAGAGGGAGAGAGGAGGGGAGAGGGAGAGAGGGAGAGAGGAGGGGAGAGGGAGAGAGGAGGGAGAGAGGAGGGGGAGAGGGAGAGAGGAGGGGAGAGGGAGAGAGGAGGGAGAGAGGGAGAGAGGAGGGAGAGAGGAGGGAGAGAGGAGGGAGAGAGGGAGAGAGGAGGGAGAGAGGAGGGAGAGAGGGAGAGGGGAGGGAGAGAGGGAGAGAGGAGGGGGAGAGGAGGGAGAGAGGGAGAGAGGAGGGAGAGAGGGAGAGGGGAGGGAGAGAGGGAGAGAGGAGGGGGAGAGGGAGAGAGGAGGGAGAGAGGAGGGAGAGAGGGAGAGAGGAGGGAGAGAGGGAGAGAGGAGGGAGAGAGGAGGGAGAGAGGGAGAGAGGAGGGAGAGAGGGAGAGAGGAAGGAGAGAGGGAGAGAGGAGGGAGAGAGGGAGAGGAGGGAGAGAGGGAGAGAGGAAGGAGAGAGGGAGAGAGGAGGGAGAGAGGGAGAGAGGGAGAGGAGGGAGAGAGGAGGGAGGGAGGAGGGAGAAAGGGAGAGGAGGGAGAGAGGAGGGAGGAGAGAGGAGGGAGGAGAGGAGAAAAGAGAAAAGAGAAAAGAGAAAAGAGAAGAGATAATTACATCCTTTGGTGCTGCATGCTTGCTTTCAGCTAGCCTTTCCTTTCTTATAATATTTAGGACTTTGTGCCTAAGGAATTATATGACCTACAATGACCTGGGTTTCCCTACATCAGTTAAATATCAGGATAATCCATTGCAGACATGTTCATGGGCCAATCTAATCTGGAAAAATTACTGACTGAAACTCTCTTCCCAGGTGATTCTAGGCTATGTCAATCTGACAATTGAAACTAAGAAGTATACCATGTCACTATTTAACCTAAAGGAAAGGGAAGCAGAAATGCATTGGGTTTTTGAACTATCATATCCTAACCTGAAATGATGCCTTAAAAATCTGAAGAAGAAATTGATTCATAGAGTAAAATAATTTTTTTTAAATCACTAGTCTTAATTGGAGGTTAAATTAATTTAAAAACATTTACATTTTGCTCATTATATTCCAGGTATGTAAGCAATCCAGAAATATTCAGTCATCATCTTTTTAGAGAGCCAGTCTCAAAACGTTCCCATCAGACACCTCTACAACGTGTTTCACCAAGCGAGAACAGTAATACAAGAAAGAACAGAAATAATGTCCCAAAGTCTAGGGCTCCCTTTCACAGGGAGAGGCAAAGAGCATCTCGTGGCACAAGCTATGGAGAAAGCCTAGAAATTAGTTGAACTGGATGTAGAGGGGTTAAAATTATCAGCTAATGTATTGCAGGGCATCTATTTCTTGAGTTGGAACTTAAGAGTAAATTATGATAGGTACATAATAAATTAATCACAAATATGATTATTCATGGTAAGTAGAACAAAAAGCTTTGCATACAAGAAAATCAATGCTGTGCATTCCATAATCTGCTCGTGATCATTTCATACACGAGTACACTAACAAAAACACATAATACTGACCTAGCAAGAGTGTAAAGCAGTAACTGGCAGCCATTTTGACGTATGTAGGGAGAGTTGACCTACAAATTGTCAAAATTGGAACTATGATGATGTGTTAAGAAGCTTGCTGTTTTGAGACTCCAGGGGAGCAGCTGAAAGAATCTGCAAACAGAATTGATCATGGCTGTCTCATGGGTAGGAAGTCAGAAAGGATTACTGGGGGCCCATTCTTTAAGTATAGCCTGATAAGGCACTAATGCCTAAGAGTTAAAAGTCACAGATGCCCTGGGTTCTAATGCTGGTTGTTCCACTCACATCTATTGGAACATGACTCTAACAAACCTGCTTACAACTCTTTACTTATAGCTATGGTCACCTGGCTTGGACCAGAGTGTTAAACCTTCTCTGTCTCACTTGCCTTTTCTGTAAATGACAGTAATGTCTTTCTCATACAGATTGGCAAGAATTGAATACATGTAACATGAATGTTGCCTAGGTCATTATTATTCATACAAATACAGTATTTTGGAGCAGCCTCAGTCCAAATAAGTAAGATTAAGACAATATGCTATTTCACTGTATTTGAACTCAACTTGTATATGTTGGCCCAAATTTGGAATTTAAAATATTCCAAGAAAACAGTATCATTGTAGTACATTAAATGCTTTCATGGGTGAGTACTACTTCTTTCTATCCTCATTTATTATCTATTCACATATACAGAAAAATTCCTCCAATTACAGAATATTGGAAGTGCTTAATATCCCAATCTCCCTTCACTTAACAACTTGAGAAATTGATGTAAGGTATTAATATGTCTTCTAGAGGAAAATGAATAAGCTCCCATTTGTAATTCTCCCCTTACTCTGAGAAATTATTTTAAGATCAGTCTTCATATTTTGTGAATACTGACTAATTTTTAATAATTCTTGAGCCCATGTGAGTATGAGCTAAAATTCATTCACCTAAAGAAAAAGCAAGAGGCCATTCAATAACCCTCAAGACAAAATATCATTTCCCTTCCTGCAGGTGAGGACTCTGGCTGCTGCATGCTGATTAGTTAGTGCCTGCGATGCCAGCGAGAAGACGGCGCTTTCCTTTGCTCAGTTATAGCTTTGCATGGAATGCCGGAGCATAGAAGCACACTAACCCAAGCGATCAACCAAACATCAGTGTTCCATGTGGCTTTTACTTTCTGACTATCAGAAATTATGTAACAAACAAACAAAGACAACAGGACAATCTGTATGGCCAATAAGCCATGTGTGCACATCCCCATGGTCAGTCATGACATTGCAAGTTCCTTTGCCTGTTCACAGTGACCCCTAATAAAGGCATTCTTATCTGACAGAAGGCGTCTCAGGGATGGTGATCTTTCTCTTTCCTGCTACAGCATGGAATACTGCCTGTCAAAGATAATTACCAGCAGAACAGAGAACCTATCACTTGCTCATTACCCTGTTAACACATCCACAATAAGCACATGTGAAAGGAACACAAGAGCAGAAACTTGCTAGAGACCTGAGCTATGGTACCACTGAGGTCTGTGTGTCAGAAAGATTATGGAGTAAGACTAGGCACCTGTTCTCAGAGGCAAACGAGATGGGTCAGGTTTGCTGAAATTAGTTTTAGCCACAGGTGGAAGAGTCAGGGTCTCCTCACACCTGCAGACTCTTTGGCTGTCGCTAGACAGAAATATTTTGAAAGTTTTTATGTCAGCTCTGACCCTAAGCAAAGGATGTGGACTGCAAGCTTTTGTGCAGGGGAATTGCCAGGAGGCAGTGCTCTCTGGAGAAGTGTCAGTTGCTCATTTGCAACCTCAAACTTGGTGGTAGAAACTGATGGGGTCCATAAAGGCAGAGCTCGGTTCTCAGGGAAACAGCGTTTGCAGGATGAATGCTCTGTACACAGAAGCTGAGGAGAAGATGCCGAGTGTGATGGCAGGTGCCTATAATCAGAACTCAGGAGACGGAGGCAATGGAATTAGAAGGTTGAGATCAGCCTGGGCTAAGTAGAAAGTCAGAGGTCAGCATAGGTAACACAGTGAGATAACTTCTCAAAAACCAAACTGAGTCTCTGCTGTGACTCCGGGTTATATACTTACATCTGAAGGATGGACCTAGGGACTTCAGATTGCTGTTATGAATAGTGGCCCACTCTATATATGCACCACGTTACACTAGCCCTTTGTCGGTTGAAGGATATTAAGGTCATTTCGGTTTCCTAGCTGAGCAAGTGTCTGTAGAGTAGGATGTCAAGTCCTCTGGATATATGCTAAAGAGTGGTATAGCTGCCTCATATGGAGGATTTACTATTTTTTTTTAAACATTTTGAGAGAATTCTCCACACTGGTTTCCATAGTGGCTACACTAGTTTGAAACCCCACAAGCAGTGAATATGGGATCTCCTTTTGCCTCCATCCCCTCTAGCATTTGGTCGTTTTTCTGTCCTTTGTTTGCCATTCTGACTGGGCTAGATGAAATTTCAGAGTTGTTTGGATTTGCATTTCCCTGATTGACAGAAAAATGAACAATGTTTGAGAGATTTCTTCGCCATCTTTATTTCTTCTTTTGAGGCTCTGTTCAACTCCTGAGCTTTGGATGGGCCATTTGGTTTTTGTTTTTTGACTATTTGACTTTTAAGTTCTTTACATATTATTCTGCATATTAACCCTCTTTCAGTTGTACAGTTGAAAACCACCTTCATTCAATGGGGCTTCTCTTCACATGCTCGCTTCTTTAGCTGTGCAGAAGCAGTAGTTTTATAAGGCTTCATTTGCCAATTGCCTTAATTCTTAGGCAAATGGGGTCAGGAAGTCTTTTCTTACAATTATATCCAGCTGTTTCAGTGTTTTGTGTTTTACATTTAGGTCTTTGATCCATTTAGAGTTAGCTTTTAACATCTTGGTAAAAAGATTAATGGCTGAAGTTACATATACTCATCTTTAGGTCTTTGATCTTGTTCCATTGATCTACATGTCTGTTTTGTAACAGAATGTATTATTTTATTACTATGACTCTGTAATATATATGGAGATTTTGAAGGGAAATCCCTCAAGAATTGCTGTTTTTGCTCAGGACTCTCTTGGCTGTCTGGAATCTTGTGGTTCCATATGAACTACAAGCAACTAAGGAATCCTGACAGTGTGAGGAGAGTCTTCCCCAGGGAAGAAGACATTATCCAAGATCAAACGGTAAGCTTTGAAAACACACACACACACACATATATATATTGTAGGCCGCCGACCCGACTCAGCTGGTCAAGATGGGGATGTAGGCCACCGGCCTGATCCAGTTTGGTCAAGATGGTGCCGGCTTTTGGTGTGATCTACAAGTAAACAAGTGCACTGCACATGCGATCACCCTTGGGCCAACTCAGTTTTGGTGCCAACCCCTCCTGAGCGGGATATGTTAATGAAGCACTGCAATGCTGACCAATAGCCCCTCCCGAGCGGGATATGTTAATGAGGCACTGCAATTCCGACCAATCGTGGGGCGCGACAAGATATATAATATTATATTATATTATATATAATATATATATTATAATATTATATTATATATTATATATATTATAATATTATGTTATATATATATATATAATTTGGGATATATATTATATATGTGCAAATATATTTGTAACAGTTAAAAATAGACTTGGAATTTATAAGAAAACAATAGGAAGAATGGAAGGATGTAAAATGATGCAATTATATGATAATATATAGACATATAAATAAACAAGAAAGGAAGGGAGAGAGAGAATGAGGAAGGACTAAGCCAACAAATAGAATAAAGAGCTGGAAATTGGGAGAGAGGAAAAAGAGAATGGAGAAGGAGGGAAGAGGGAGAAAAAAGAGGGAGAGTGAAGGAACGAGAAGAAACACAAGAAGGAAGAGGAAAGACTGAGGAAGAAGAGGTGGGGCTAGAGAAGGGGAGACAATCCCAGGTACAAACCTGCACCTCTGAACTACAGGAGAAGTTGACAAAGCAGTGTTGTGAAATACGTGCTTTTAGGAAACATTTTATAAGGACTGCTTAGTTTGGGTTATGCACAACCTTCTGAAAGTAAGGCACTTGCAATCTAGGATCCTTACCTATATGTACTCTGTACACACATTCCCTCTTGAAACAATGCCCTTAGCAACCTGACATCAAACTGGCTGGGACCCTATCTGCATCAAATTGCATACACACCCCTCTCCAAACAATGGGATATATTTTTCTCATATTAGCCACTGTCAAACATAGATTCTAACTCCAGTTATCTCTACATAAGAGGTATGGGGTGGTGGAAAATCCTCAACTATTTTAGGGCATGTATTATAAGACAAACTCTGTCCTCTAAGTGAATTTTTGTAGAGAATTCCTCATTTGCCATCTTATGCATATGCATTAGGTGTTCCTGCTATTACTAACATCTGGTGTTGAGTGTGGCTTATGCTTTAAATCCTAGCACTCAGGAGTCAAAAGCAACCAGTTCTCTGTGAGCTCCAGGGTACCCCTTATATACATAGTGAGTTCTAAGCCATAGCTATATAATGAGAAACAAAAATTTAAAAAATGAAATGCATTATGGGAAGGTACACACACAGTAAAGGTAAGGTTATATAATTTAAAAACTGTCACTCGGAAGAGAGAACCACCAAAATGAGTGTTCCTAACTAATTCATCCTTCCAAGTCTTTGAGTTTTCTTACTCTTATGGAGCCTGAACTCAAAACAGGTTTCTCACTGTTCTTCCACTTTTTTGAATACCATTACTTTGCTACTCCTGCAAGATCTCATTGTCTTGATTTCATTTTTTTTCTCTGAGACACTCAGGTCTCTCATATTTCACCTTTTATTTATTTATTTATTTATTTATTTATTTTTCTTTTTTAAAATTTATTTATTATTGGATATTTTATTTACATTTCAGATGCCATCCCCTTTCCCCATTTCCCCTCCCTAGAAAAACCCTATCCCATACCCCCTTCTCCTTTTTGCTTTTATATAATTTTTTTTAATGTTAACCAATGGCTTTATAAGTTTGGTAATGCTCAATATCAATCAGAAGTGTAACCCAATACCCAATCTAGATATATCAACTATCTTTGACTGGTAGAGACATGTGAATATCCTCCTCCATGTCTGCCCCCCCCCTCTCTCTCATCACCTAGCTTCTCCTCTCCTTCTCCTCTTCCTCTCCTTACTCCTCCTCTCCTTACTCCTCCCACCTTAGCTCCTCCTACATATCATCCTTCCTGTTAAAAGAAAACTTTTCTCTCAAAATACAGTTAGAGCATAACTATACCAATTTATGTCAGTAAGGTGCAAGATAGACCTAATACCCAGTCCATCATTTTGTTGACTAAGCAGAAACACTGTCATCTCTCCTAAATAAAAGACTTAGTTCTGAGCCTGGCTTTTTTTTTCTTGCCTTTAGAATGAATGTCAGCTGAAAACCATCCTCTCAAATGTTTTCTCTCAAAGTAAATAGCAAGGATTGGCTATGAGATTATAAGTTTTCAACCCCATCAGAAATCCAGAATGACTGAGTTAACTGAGATTATGGGAAGCACAAAGCATAGCTTCTAAAACATAGCCAATTTATAGAGACCGCTGGACACCTGGACAGTCCCTATACTACAGAAAGTTGGAGCATCTGATCTTCAGCCTTCTGGCCCAGGATCATCTGACAGACCTAGTGATGCAGAATTATTAAGGGCTGATTACTCTGTCTAGGCAGATATAATCAGTCGACTATTCTGCAAGTGTGTCCTTTTCTGGACAGTATTTTGTCTGTAGATGCAAAGATGCGATTATTGCCTAGTGGCTGTCTCATCACAATTGGAATAACTCCAAAGATGCTCAATTTCTTCTTGGAATCCAAGACAGGAAGCTGTCAGGAGCAGACAAGCCTCTAATCAAGATGAACATTAATACAGAAATGTTTGTAACGTCAATTATGTGGATTTCTGATGTTTTGAAAAGCAACTATCCATGTATGGTAATCTGGACTGTTGTCTGTTAACTCCTCTCAGCTATTTCTAAATAAAATATAGAAAACCCCCTAACGATAAACTCAAAGCCATGAATTTGCTATAGGCCCTTAACTCACAGTCTAACCATCTGAAATAAGTTTAAAAAGTTAAAGAAGGACTGGGTCTAAGCCTTGTATTCCTAAATGTGTTATACAGGTCTATGATAGTAACAATATTTATCTCACTTTTATATTTATAAGGATCTCGTACCAATAAAAACCTTAAATTTGAAATCAAAGTAAATTTTGTACCATTTAAGAAATTATAACTTCCAGCATTACAAAGGATAATAGCAGGGAAGTTCCAATACAAGGAGGGAAATTATACCCTAGAAAGAGCAAGAAAGTTATCCTCTTCCAACAAATCCAAAAGAAGATAGCCACACAAAGATAACTTCACCTCTAATAACAAAAATAACAGGAGACAACAATCACTGTTCCTTGATATCTCTTAACATCAATGGGCTCAATTCTCAAATTAAAAGACATAGGCTAATGGACTGGATACATAAACGGGACCCAGAATTTTACAGCATACAGGAAACCCACCTCAGTACAAAGACAGACTCTATCTTAGAGTAAAAGGCTGGAAAAAAATTTTTCAAGCAAATGGTCTTAAGAAACAAGCTGGAGTAGCCCTTCTAAAATCTCCAGCCCGAGAACACAAAAGTAGGGACTCATGGCTCCACCTGTATAGGTAGTTGAGGGTGGCCTTGCCAGGCATCAGTGGAAGTGGACAGCCTTGGTACCTTAAAGTTTGGATTCTCTAGTGTTGGGGAATTTCAAGAGCAGGGAGGTGGGAATGAGAGGATGGTGGGAGCACACCCTCATAGTAATTGGAAGAGGAAAGATAGGGTAAGGGGTTAGGCATCAGTGGAAGTAGAGGGCCTTGGTGCCTGAAAGTGTGGATCCCCAAGTGTTGGGGAATTTCAAGAGCAGGGAGGCAGGAATGAGAGGATCGTGGGAGCACACCCTCATAGTAATTGGAGGAGGGTAAGGGGTTAGGCATCAGTGGAAGTGGAGGGCCTTGGTGCCTGAAAGATTGGATTCCCTAGTGTTGAGGAATTTGAGAACAGGAAGGCGAAAATGGGAGGATGGTGGGAACATACCTTCATAGAAATGCCCAGAATTATATGGATTAGACATGATAGAGGCAGGCAGCCAGAAGACTAGATTCCAGAATTCAAACAAACAATTATCTTGATACTAAAATTTGTTTTGAGAATTGTATATTGCAGAATACATAGCCTTGGTGTATCTACTCATCAGGCAAGCTGAGCACACCTGCTCGAACCTCTGATGTCCTGGAATTCCAGCGAGATGCAGTGAAGACACAGTGTCAGAGGCTTATCAATTTATCCTTTCCCAACCCCTCTTCTAATATCTCAACACCCATAATCAGCTTGAAGAAATTAATGAAGAGTCGGTGCCCCTATTCCCTGGGCTTGGGGACTGAGGTGGTTAATATTGGGCTGTCTTTCTAGGGAAAAGTAGTTTTGGTGGAACAGGGAGGATTAGCTAGGATTTATTGCATAGCCATAACTTACTGGTAGAAATATGTATAATTGTTATTTTGGTTTTATTTTTAATAAGATGATAAGAAATAGAAAATACCCCTCCCAAACCCTGTTCACTGTTACATAACTATTTTTTTTTAATTATCCACCAGGTGTGGTGGCAAAGACCTTTAATCCCAGCACCAGAGAGGCAGATACAGGTGCATCTCTGAATTTGAGGCCAGCATGTGTCACATAATAAGTTCCAGGACAGCCCAAGATACACAGAGAAACTCTTGTCAAAAAAAAAAAAAAAAAAGAAAGAAAGAAAGAAAGAAAGAAAGAAAGAAAGAAAAGAAAAAAGAAAAGAAAGAAAAAGAGAGGGGGGAGAGAGAAAGAAAAGTATTAATAGATCTAACAGTAGAACTGCCTTGTAGATTTAATTGTTGCCTCTAATATCATCCCAGTGAGACTTTTTTTCTACCTGGTTTCAAATTCAGGCCAATATTTTCTTAACCCTCACTCTTAAGTACACAATAAATAAATTACCAAAATACTGCTGAATGAAAGTCATACCAATCTTTATCTATCTCTGGTTCTCATCAAAAAATATATACAATTATACGAAGGTGGTTCAGGAAAGGTAAAAAGTATATATCATGTAATCATGAAGGAAGTTTGGAAAAAAATAGTTGGAAAAAAATAGCTGGGATAAATAGCAATGAAAACCCAGGGCTTCCACTTCCTGAACATCCTTTTGTGGATGTTTTGCTATGCAAAGGACGGTAAGACAGTGGTTCTGTCTTATAATAGAATCACAGTCTTGTATGGGAAATGGTGGCAGATGTGTAGAAGGAAACAGAACTGGAGGAGGTGTGTGTTTGAATGCTTTGAGACCTAAAATGTCCTCAGTGAGGCATGAGTCAATATTTAGGGTAGAGGAAATTTTAAATCAGTGTGTGTGTGAGTGTGTGTGAGTGTGTGTGTGTGTGTGTGTGAGTCTGTGTGTGTGTGTGTGTGTGTCTGTGTGTGTGTGTGTGTGTGTGTGTGTGTGTGAGTGTGTGTGTGAGTGTGTGTGTGTGTGAGTGTGTGTGTGAGTGTGTGTGTGTGTGTGTGTGTGTGTGTGTGTGTGTGTGTGTGTGTGTCTGCTCTTAAATGATGTGCCATTTTTCCATGCCCCTAGAGGGGACATTTTATGCAAAAATCAGAATTCAGGCAAAACACCATAGAAATAGTAACTCCATACAAACACATGGAGTTAGAGAGCACATGGTACATCCATCAACAAAAGTAAATCTGAAAATGCAGGAGGAACTGGTGTGGACAGGACTTCTCTGCACACTTTAATAAAGCCCTTTCAGAAGAAACTGGGTAAAATTCTATTGTATTTCCAAAAGCAAATACAAATACAAGGGGAAGGGGAATCTTTTATCAACCAGAACAACACCCATAGTGCTTTGGAAAGAGAATCAAAGAAGAGGCGAAGTCTGACCACTAAGGAGATGTACAGGAGGCAGCTTTCTGGAGGGCCTGCCTTCTTATCTAGCTCCCCAGCCCCATGGAAAGTTGACCTTCACCCTTGTGCCTGAGGTTTGTCTGAGCATAATCTTGTCAAATTTCATTGCAATTTTCTCTCAGAAGCTAGTCCAGGGAGAGTATTTTGCTGTGAAATTTTGAGTTTAGGTGTTAGGTCGATTATGACCAAGCAGGGAGGCCCATTTGGCTCACAGCACATCCTAGAGGCTTCCTAAGGATGACAAATCTGTTTTGTAGCCGCTCAAAGAATAAAGTAGTGGCTTTTCTAGGAAACAGAGAGTGGAGAGCTCAGATTCCAAACACTCTTAAAGAAGCTGAGGATCAAGCTTTAGACACTTAGCTCTCATGGATATGTGAGATAAATACTTCTCTCTTGACAACCTCAATTTGGAAGAACATGCACACCCACTGGCCACCTTCCATGTGAAGAACACTCTCATTTGGCTCCACTAAAGGCCTCCAGACAATCCTTGCAGACTTTATCCTTTTGTGTCCAGCTGGATGTTTGGGGGGGGGGGGGTCCATAATTTCTAGTACATTGTTTCTCCCTTCCACCTACTTGTCATTTTAGACCACATCTGCTCCCTTTGCTCCCCTCACTTCCCTCCATGTTGGTGAGAGGCAAAAGAAGGCACTTTTGGAAGACCTCGGGGCTTACTAGTCGCTCTGTGATGTCCCTGAGCTCCACAGTGGCCATCTCCACCAAGCCAGGCTTGTTTAGAGACAGAGGAAAAAATATGCTATGAAGAGGAGTGATGGGGAAGCTCACCAGGCAAGCAGTGCCGTTCAGTCTACTGGTCTTTTCGTGAGAGATCGCCAGCATACCTGCCACCTCCCCAGACAAGGGTTAATGGTGAAGTCAGCCCTGGCTAGACAGCATTGTCAGCACTGGGGAGCAACTTAGTGGACATCAGCTCCCTCAGGCATATGTAGGCAATCCTCATGGCCAGTTTCAAAGCTCCTTCTGCACCCACTGTCACCTCCCTCATGAACTCCTTCCTCCCATGAGCAGAACAAATGTCACTTTAATATTAACCTTACTCATGATATTTAATTTATGCATTTGTTTTCTGGGCATTGGGATTTTTAAAGTCATCTATTAATTCATTCTGAAGGCACAATTTCCATAATGTAATTTCTTGGGTAGAAAGGAAATGGCTTTCTTCCATCATTACATTTCTTCAGGTACCAATATGAATGTTCCATTTAGCCTTGCAATTAGTCTTATACTTAACATATGCCGACTGCTTGGAGACACATTTATTATTTTCGTTGCCTAATGCTATAAAAGAGATGCTCCGTGTAGTTCAGAGCCTTACATTTCTCAGGCAATTTTGACAGCTGAAGGACCAGACATATGGGAAGGGAATCTTCACACATATGCTCTGCTCTTTCCTGCAACTGGCTTATAACGTTCCTGATACAGGAATTCTTTTCCCTTCATATTTCCATCTTCAACTCTAACATCTTGCTTATCTCACATATGTCTGTCCACCTTCAGTAGTCAGCATAAAAGTATCATCCTCAGACCCTCCACTTCTATTCCTCAACTAAGACAGACATTGAGGTCCCTCTCTCATGTTCCCACAGACCTCAGGTCTTCTACACTACAGAATAACTCCCCAATGTTGTCATGGCCTGGATTATAGTCTACAGCCCTATGAAACTATTCTTTTTGGTATCAAAGATCATGTTTTATTTCCTTGGGTTTACATTATATTTCTCCTTTAAACATCTGGGGTATTCTTAACTGACTATAAGCTTAGAATAAATAATAGAACTGCCAAATGCCCCACCTGTTTATCCCATATGGAACCACCAATAAAATCACTAATATCTCCTTGACCCACTCTCAGAAGCATTGTGAATAGGTGGGCTTAAAGTATGTGCCATTATACCTAGATTCTCTGGGCTTTTGCTCTAACCAAGTAGTTCCCAACCTGCAGCTTGCAACCTCTTTGGGAGTCAAATATCAGATATCCTGAATATTATATATTTGCATTATGATTCTCAACAGTAGAAAAATTACATTTATGAAGCAGCAATGAAACAATTTTATGGTTGAAGGTTACCACTATATGGTGAACTGTATTAAAGGGTCACAGCATCAGGAAGGTTGAGAATCACTGCATAACCCCTGATATGAATGGTTGTTCTAACACCTCCACTACATGTTCCTGCTCTGATGAACTGCCGTGCTCCAAGCTCAGCTAAGGGACTAAGCTGTTCTGGATTGAAACCTCCAATACCATACACTCCCAAACTCTGTAAATTTGTAATCTCAGATATTTTGTCACAGTGATATACAGCTAACACAAACATCTCAGCAGTCCATGTCTTTTTTTATGCTTCCTGACTTATTGAGAACTTTCTTATTCTTTTGAAACTAAAACCAATAAACATAGAAAAGAACCTCACAGTATACCTCTTTGCTCAAGGCATGAGGAGCTAACATGACCACTTCAGATCTTCTGTCCCCTTGAACTTGTCCTAGAATATTACACTAAAGCCCAGTTGCTCAAAGAAACCACCCAAACCCAGAAATCTGCCTGTTCACTGAGTGCCTCTGACTTAGAGGTCCTTTTCGTCCTGACCCATTTTGTCACCTTGAAGCACTCTCCTGTTGCTGCCAACATGTTTCTAGTTCCCTGGATGCTGGATTTACTCACCAGAATGAAAATTCCTTGGCAGTAACTGCAGCTCCCCTAGTCTGATAATTTCCTCCTACATTTCATGCCTGCCAGGTAGAGAGCATGCCAACCTATGTCTACAGAGTTTGGTGCTTGCTTGTGACAGAGAAGGGATAAATAGGCTACTGGATTAAAATACTTCTTATTCTATGTGATAAATACATTTCTTGGTGGCTATTAGGTTGGCTAATGATATATATATATATATATATATATATATATATATATATAATCTCCTTCCAATTGGCTCTAAGAAACATTAATTGTATATTTGCATGATGCTCTATATAAATATGTTGATTTTCAGAGAGGCTGCATTGTTTTTTGGAGACTATTGGGTCTTAACCATTGCTGTTATCCCAAACATTCTATGGATATGCAGTGACTAGAGAAATGGCTCTGTGGCTACAAGCACTTTGAAAGAGTCAAGGTTCAGCTCCCAGCATCCACATGGTGCTTCACAATTATCTGTAACTCCAGTTCCAGGGTATCCAGTACCTTCTTCAGACCTATGTAGGTACCAGGAACATATCTGGTACATATACAGACATAAAAACAGAGCACGCATACACATAAAATTAATAAATCTTAAAAGAAAGTATTGTGGCTAGGCTGTGCATTTGACTCAGACCCTGGTGCAGGATATAATACACAGTCATTACAGTGTCATGGGTAAGAGACATAATTTTATATTTAAAAATATACCAAGATGTAATTAAACAGATTAAAACGGGCTTCTTGATGTTTCATGATAAATCCTCAAAATATCTCATGAACCTATGACAGTGCTCTTAAAATGTCTGCTAAATAATTCTTAAATCCAAACCACATTTCATATGCCCCACAGAAGGATTAAAAACTTGAAAACCAAAAGGGAAAGGGGAAGGTATCATGTGGTATGCAAATCAAAGTGTTTCCCAAATGAATTCCAGTAATAGGATAAAATGGGTTGAACAGCAGACACCTCAGCTCAGCCAGGTCAGCCCCAGCAGTGAGAAGTTCCATCCTATTTGTGCCTATATGAGATACATTTCTATGTGTCATGACATAAAAAGGATTGCCAGTCAGTTTTCATATCTTAAAATTGTTAATGCACCATGCAAGAGATTGAAAGTTTTGCTCAAAGCAATACAATTTATGGCATTATCTGAATGAGAGACATTGATTTATTCTCGCCCAAAGAGTTACTCATTTGAAGTTATTTGTAATCTAATTTTTATTAGTCGGTGTCAAAATATGGCAACTCTCCGTCAAGGTCAGTAACTCTCAACCTTCCTAATGCTGAGACCTTTTAATACAGTTCCTCATGTAGTGGTGACCTTCAACCATAAAATTATTTCTGTTGCTCCTACATAACTGTAATTTTACTACTGTTATGAATTGTAATATAATTATCTGATATGCAGAACATCTGATATGTAACCCCAAAGTGGGCAGTGACCCACAAGTCAAGAACAGCTGGTCTAGGTGATCAACCTATAGCCCTCAGGGTCCAACTGATTAGAAAGCAAATATGCATCGTTTTAAGGAACAGGGAATTGAGAAGAAAAGAGCCTGCAGGGTGTGAGGACAGTACAAGGAAATAAAAGGGTAAATGCTTTACATCCTTAAACTGAAAGGCTCCTGAAAACACTGGAGAAAAATCAGAAAAAAAGCTACAAAATACCATATAATTCACTCAAATGATAAGCATATTTTAAATAAATAAGAAGTTTTAAGAATGTATCTGTTGAGATAGAAAATAACAGTGCCTGAGATACAAAATGTACCGGTTTGTAATAAAACACACCAATTATTCTCCTGTCCAAAACACTGTTTTCCATTTGGCTTGGTAGTAAGAACCTTGGCCAGCTGGCTCTTTCTAGTCTTTTCACAAAATACATTTTACTCTAGTAAAAGTACAACAACTCTCTCATTTCAATGTTTAGAATCTCTTACTGCTTTTCTTCATAAAGTTGAGTTAATCGGCCAGCAGTCACCAGTGTATTCAAAATGATAGAAGCTGTTGAGATGCTGTTTAGTAAACCTGCAGCTCCAGACTTGAGGACATCTGTGATATTGAATTCTGATCCCACAGTAACACCATGGACAGATGGAAGGACCTTCACTGGGTTGTCTGGCCATTAAGAAAGTGATGTCTTTCATCCCTTGGCCTCACAATACTGATCTGTTTGCTTCATGGGATTGAGTTAGTTACTGTGAAAGTGTTTTAACTTTATCTCTTTCACATGCAACCTTAATCATCCACTTTCTTTTACACCTTATATATTTTGTTATAAAAACAGAAAAGAGGTTGAGACAGCTTTGAACCAAATAGTTAAGTGCCATAAGCCATGATCTTTATCACTCTATCATCCTGCCTGACTGTGGATTCAGATGTGCACTGAATGGGTTAATGAACAACCAGCATGACAAGATAGGGGTGGTTATGTTTATGCCCTCTATGGGTTAGTGTGATTTCTTCCATATTTCTTGGGCAAGAAAGCAAACCTAGAAAAGAAAAGGAGGTGCCATAGATGAGATAACTTATGTTGTTGTTGAGATTTAATTCTAAGAGTGTCAGATTCAGAATCTGTTTGGCTTATGATAACTATTCAACTCAATTTCTGTGGAACAGTACAAATTCCAAGTTACCAGAGATGACCTTAATAAAGATTTATTATCTGTAAATTCAGATTTGATCCCAGTAAGTGATGTCCTCAACATGACAGAAAATTACCCACACATTGCCCTGTACCCTAGACTTGGGAATACTAAGGTTCTCTGCTGGGTAATGGCTGTACTGTGGGGTAGCACAGGATGTCACGAAAGTTGATAGACATTGTCCTCATGAGCTGGTCATTATGAAAACATTTCACCTGCTCCATTATGAACTGTCTTTAATTGAAATTGATCTTGAAGTACAACAAAAGTGCATGCTAGAGTCTCGCTCCCCCTCTCCTTCCTCCACTTCCTCTTATCTTAGCATAATTCAGGGTTAGAAAAAGGCTACTCATTCTATTCAATATTTGACCTTGTGGTGAAATTCTATCCTGAAACAGGAAGTGTAACACTATAGTAGGAATTAAATGGCCTCAGCCTTTGGTACATGGATTCCAGCCACCTGCCTTTAATAAATGCTATGATGCTGCACTTGACTAAAGGCCAGACCTGAGCTCTCAACACAAAGGAACTCACAGACGATACCTTTCCCTATTTTAAGAGCACTGTGACCTCTTCAGAAATCTTCTTTATGCATTAGCAAGCATACTGTGTCCTGCCACTGAGAACCTAGCCTGGACATAACATTGTTGCAGTGTTGGTGACTGAGTTCTGAGTACTTATAGTTTGTCTGGTGTGAATTGAGAAGTATCACACTTCTTTCTTGGTTAAGGACACTTCTAAAAAACTTTACCTTATACATGTGGCTCATGCTACATTTCTCATGAATGAAGCTGTTCTTGAGACTATATCTCTCCCCAAACTTCGGAGCACAAACCACAGAAACTTCAGAGCACACACACACACAGTGGGTCTGATTTGGCTTTGTTTTAATAGCATAAAAAAATTCACTTCAAGTGAGTACACTACACCTCCATGGTCAGCCATAAATATAGTCTTCAAAGAACTAATGTAATTCAACATACCAAGGTTTGGGCTGGTGAGACATCTCCATGGATTAGAGCACAGATGCCTCTTGCAGAACTCCTGAATTCAATTCCCAGTATCTATAACCAGAGCTCACAACAACCTGTGTGTGTGTTGAGCTCCAGGACCATCTGATGCCTCTGACCTCTGAAGGCACCTGTGCTCACATGCAAACACATCCACACACCCCAAACATATACATACACATTATTTAAAATAATTTATTTAAAGGTATAAGGGTTTAATAGAACTCTAGAACACCGGAATTGTGAGTTGTGGTCTAAGCCTCCAACATCTTCTAGGTTGGAACTATCTAGGAGACTGAAGCCAACATTTTGTATCTCTAACTACCCTAGCTTTTGGAGAGTGATAAAGAATGCCTTCTTCGTGCTTACCTGCTAATTATGGAAAGTATCTATATTTTAATTAGTGCTCACTTCTTTTGTCATATCCCTGCCCAGGATCTTTAAAATTGTCACATTAAAGACTGATGTCACCACATGTTGAGGCACACACACACCTATAATCCCAGGACTCAAGAGGTCATGAATTGGAAACAAGCTGGCCTAGACAGATTCTTTCTCCACTGGCCAAACAAGTATCAATAATACTTTATTAAAATAAAATAAAAATGTGATCAACACAAATGAGTTAGGTGATCCATCCAAGAATGAGATTAAAAAATAACCAATACACCAGTTCTTTCTTGCAAGTCTTAAAAATGGCAGATTCACCAAAGGAAAGAATCAGTCAAGAAGCACAGAAAAGGAGCCACTGTATAAACCAAAATCAAGCAGCTATGTAACTAAAGAGTTCAAAATGGTACAGGGCTCTGCTGTCTCTTCTATGTCACCTGAAGTTCTGCTCAAGAGGTCATTATGGATTCAGAGCTCTTCACACTACTTTCAAGTGACCTGAAGAGCATTTTCTCAATTTACTCTAAAACTAGAAAGATCACGAGCTTCAGCAAAAACTGAGCTGCCTTCATTTGATTGAAGCCTGACAGAAGTAGTGATGATGATGATGTGGTTCACCCAACAAGAACAAGCTTCAAACCCAGTCTACCTAATGTGAGTACCTTCAAATGACCATCACAATGTGCCAGGTTGAATGGCTTTGGAAATCCACTCAAGCTTTTATGTGCATGTCACTGGCAGCAGTGCTCATCTGAGACTACTTGTGCCCACAGACACTTTGTTCCAACAGTAGATATGGCATGGAAATGGTTCTATTGAATTCAGTGTGAGACAGTGACAGGTGCTACCTTCAAGCCTGACCCACAAGCCACCTGGGAACAACCTACCATCTCTCTGCTGTTAGAGAGGTACAGATGCTGAAAGTTATGGACAGGTGAGCTCTCTTGGGAAGACACTCTGCAGCCACACCTGGTGAATCATGGCAACCAGGAGAACAGGTTACTGCACATCTGTCAGAGCTGTATCATGTCCTTACTGGGTACAGGCAGATTGACACATGCTGCCCTATCTAACACAGATTCAATGAAAAGAGAAAAAAATGGGGTAAGATGAAAGCACTAGAAACAAACATTCTGGTCCAAGTAGTTGAGTTAGAGGATGTCACATTTTCAGAATGAGGTTTAAGTGATAGTTACCAAGGCCTGGAGACTGCTGCCATGCACACAGCTAACTCTATTTCAGAAAGCAACAGAATATACTCTGAGTTGAAATACAGAAATTCATGGACATATTTTAGATTAGATGAAGCAGAAACTTGAAGGCAGGTAGGTGCAGACAACAAGGTGGGATGACTAGTCTTAATTATCCACTCCACTAATATTCTGCTGAAGGAGAGGTGCAGTGAACAGGACTCCCAGATTATGTTTGGAGTTGTATAATATTTGGAAATATTACTCAATTTGGCTAAATGAATTAGTGATATAAACAGAGTCACCAATATGTGTTGGTGTCATATTCAGGCAAGAAATCAAAGACTTCTTTCTGAAAGTATTGTGACTAAGAGTGAACTCATATCTGAATTCTTCACCACTCTATCTCTCTGTAGCTTGTGGTTTCTGATTTATCTGTACTCTGTTGTAAAACTGGGCCTACCTGAATACTGTCTCATTAATCTGTCCCTAACAAAGGCCTTTGTTCTCTCTTTTATTGGACAACACAGAAAGCATCCAATGGGGGAGGAATGAGAGCTACTTTAAAAAATCTTTAATCCAGTTTCACAGGGGATTAAGTTACTGACTTCAACTGACCCCACCTGACCAAGATACGAAACCAAACAGAGGCTAAAAAGAACAAGCAGGCTGTCAGGCAATATCCAAATGCTGCTTCTGGTGTTAATGGTGGATATTAGTTTCATAGGATTGCCTATAATATAGTTGCTGTTTCAAGCATTTATTTACCACTATACACAAACCCACATGCATTACTTAAGGTCAGGGGCAGGGAAAAATACATGACTTAAAATTAAAGCTATGTATTAAATTAGATTTTAAGAGCCAAAACATGGGAGATCAAAGCAAGGAAGGCTGGCTGTGACATTGTTCTCTCAAAGACAGGTTAAGCAAAGAGCATGGAAGGCTAGCAGTGTTGAGCCTTTTTGAGCTCCAGATAAAGTTTCTATCTCATAGAATGTAAGAGATACTTTAATAATAATTCTATCGCCATGCTTTGCTACATGGATAGAGACCTGAATCGAAGAAACTGGCTAAAATAATAATAAAAAGTATAAGATGCAGGTTGACCTAACAACTGCATTCATCCCAGACACCTGATCACTTAACTCTCAGGTCCTACTCAAAATGGTGTAAGGTACGGCAGCATGTGTGAATCTGCCTGTATCCAATAAGAAAATGATAGAGTTCTGACAGATGTCCAGTAACCTGTTCTCATGGTTCCCATTGTTCACCAGGTGTGGCTGCAGAGTGGCTTCCCAAGGGAGCTCACCTGTTCATGGTTTTCAGCAGCTGCATCCCTTTCAGCAGCTGTATCCCTTTCTCAGCTGCATCCCTCCAGCCACAGAGAGACAGTAGCAGGTTGTGCCCAGATAGCTTATGGGTCAGACCTGAAGGTAGCACCTGTCTCTGGCTCATATTGAATTTGATTAAAAAAAAAAAGTTATCCATGCTATATCTAGCATTAAAGTAAACTGTCTTTGTGCCTGTGAAGTAGGGGAATACATAGCTATTTGTGCATTCATTAAAAGTTAATAGATCAGTGCAGGTGTGATTTATGCCTTGAATCCCACCACTCAGGAAATGGAGACAGAGGCAGATGGATTCCTGTGAATGCTGGGCCAGATCATGTAAATAGTGGGTTCAGAGACAACCAGGGCTCTGTAGAGACATCCTTTCTCAGAAAAAGTTAAAAAAAAAAAAAAAAAAAAGAAGGGGTAATAGTTCTTTTTAATGCTAATCTTGCCTTAAACCTGGTAAAGGAAAGTTTTTACTCTCTGTGCACAACCTGACCCAATACAGATGCACTAATGGCTACTGTTCTATAATGGTATCCATCACTGACTGCTTCTCTGAGATTTATTTTTGTTATTTTTAATTATATGTATGACAGTAGGTATAGAGTTCAGAAGAAGATAGTCAGTATCCTGAAGCTAAAGATACAGACCATTATGAGCCATGTAATATTGGTGCTAGGAACTGTAAAAGCAGTATGTCACCTTAACCACTGAATGATCTTCCCAGTTTCAGTCACTGAATAATTTGAGTATTTTGTCAGTATTTGCTCAGCAGCACACATCACAGTGCAGCGCTGAACATGGACACTGACTCTGGCATCTCCTACTAAAGCTGCCTAGGGAAGCTTTCTGGTCCTTTGAAAATTGTTACTTAGGAAAGGAAGGCAATCTTGTCCCAATGGCTCAATAGACACACAATGCTTAGTTGCCTGTTTTAAAATAAAATGGACTGATGGGTATTTATATTGCTATGCTAATCTTGTGAGTCATTTATGCAGTGACAAGTAGGGTACAAACACCTGTGAAAGTCACCCAAGTGCAGCCTCAGCTCTCGAAAGAATCAGCACTTGTCAACGAGTCTTATTTCCACACCCTCTGAGAGTCAAGCTAACTAAGGATGCTTTCTTTAAGCCTCAGGGGACTCTGTTACTGTCTTCCAGGCTGTGAGCCTTAAACAGTAAGTACTGACTGACATCACTTAGAGATGAACTGTGATCTAAGTATATCTAAGAGACTCTTTTTTTTTTTTTAACCTCTCTCCTATTGGAAAAGCAGTGGAAAGAAAAAGAGTATCAAAGACCCAGAAAAAACTCAAGATCTACCTTAACAAGCCAAGGAACACAACCAATGGAGGGGGCTTTTGTCACTGAGGTTGTCTTCTGTCTCTGTTTGTCTGTCAATGCTCTCTTTCCTGTTTTGGGAGGGCAGCATAGCTTCCAGTGGCCCACAACCCTTTACCAGATGTACAGGCATACATGTCTCTCAGTATCCGAGCAAGAGAAAAACCACATCTATTTTCTAGTTCCAGATACATTTTTCTAAAGATGAATTGCTGAAGTATTAAGCATAATAACTTTCTTTGGGCTTAGAGGCTTTTTCTTCTCTCAGAGTTAAATCAGTATTATAAAACACTTCCTCTTTTAGGACCATAACATGTTACTTGCTCGCACATTTTGGTAGCTGTGCTCGCTGGTAAGCATCAGTCTGGCAGGAAGTTTGCAAAGCCACTTTAACTTGTTCCAGTACTGCTTCTCGCCATCGCCACAAACAACAGTAGTGCAGGTGGGAACAGGGGGCCTCTCACACCATGCCAGACTCCAGGAGGGAGCAGTCATAGAAGAGCTGCTTCAGCTTTCCTTGCCTCCCCAGGAAACAGTTCACACTGCCTTGTAAAGGAGCATCTACTTGGGCAAGCCTGATGAAGTCTCTGTCCTGAGCTCCCCACACTGAGTCACAGAGAGATCCTCAGAATTTCCAGTCTCAGTCTGGCCAGGTTTCTGCATCCTCGACTAACAGCATCAGCCTATAGCATTGAGAGGGGAGGGAGGTCATCTCTGACGTATGGTCCTACTGTCTTATGTACTCCAAAGGCCACTGTGCTGTCTACCCTGTCCCATATCTACTCTCTATTGTCTCAAACCTGCTGCAGTGACAGGAAAACTGTGGCATCTCAAGCTCCGACATTGCAGAGCCATGTCCTAATATTCACAGAATAAAGTGATTCTGGGCTGGTCTGTGATTGAGAATTAAGTGGCTATGCTATGTGGGGTCACATAGAGACTGATCTCAATCTCAGGAATAGCTCACTTGATTACAGCGAGGAAGGGCACACAGGAATGTCCAACTCAACAGTGCACACCACACTTGGGTGAATTTTTATGACCCTTAGATCACAAAGGGGCATTTCTCATTTTTGTTTTCTTAAAAATATATATTGAAGTAGCCAGCCCAGGCCTGTAATAATTAAAATAGAAAATACATATGGCTCTGATGTTCTGAAGACATACTAAATATTAACACAATCAATACCTTGAACAAGAACAGAGATGACTGTTTGAGTGCATGTATTATATACATATATATGTATATATGTATATGATGTATACATATGTATACATCATATATGTGTGCCTATGTTCGTGTGTATATGTATGTGTGAGTATGTTTTTAAGAAAGCTCTGTGTATCCTAAGAGAAATTGATTCTACCTAGTGACATGATTGAAGATCATATGAGAGTTAATACTGATTGTCAATTTGACCGGATTGTGAATAACCTAGGAGTCAAACCTCTGGGCATGTCTATGTCTATTATCTAGATTAGGATAGTTGAGGTGGGAACACCCATGATCATTCTATGAGCTAGGGTCTGACTAATAAAATAGGAAGAAGCAAACTGAGCGCCAGCATTCACGGTTTTCTGCTTCCTGGCTATAAACGTGTTTTGACTAACTACCTAAAGGCCCTCACCATGACTTCTCTACCAGGATGGAACATCTTTCAAACTGTAAATTGATATAAATTCTTTCTTAAAGTTCTTTGCTCAGTGTGCTGGTAAGTTTTGAATAGCAACATGCAACAACCTACAGCCATCTAGGAAGAGAATATTCATGAGGGATGATCAATATTCAGTTGGCGTATGAAGACTGCCTTGATTGTTAATTGATAGAGAAGACTGTAGGGCCATGAAAGGGGTCTTGGTTTTGGTTGAAGCACTGGCTGGAAAGCCCGGAGACCCAACAGGTATCCATTGCCTGTGAGGGATGGGCATCTATTCAGCTGCACTCCCAGAATCCAGGCTCCTAACACATGGCTTGGAACTTCATTGATCTACACTGTTCAGTCACATTCAGGGCAATGCAGCCCCACCCAAAGAGTAGAGGGCATGACTACAGGCCTCAGGCCCTAGAGAAATTTACATACTAATGAGATACCTGAAGGCCTAGGGCTTAGCCAATTAAGCATCCTTCCCCAGCTCCTCCCCTTTTGTTCCCTTCCTGTTTAACTCAGGTCTGCCCTGAGTTTCAGGGCGGGGAAGGGGGGCTGAGGTGAGTGCACACCATCTACGTTCCCATGGACAATAAATTCTTGGAAATCCACGGACTCCCTCATGTCTACTGGGGCCTGCCATCTTGTGACAGTGGAGGACTTCCCTGCCACCCAGCTGCTGGTCCACTGCGGCATTTTTGTTTTGTTTTGTTTTGTTTTGTTTTTCCCACAGAAGACGTAGACCACTGTGGGTGACACCATTTCCTACAGATGTGCTACTAGACTACATAAGATGGAAGAGAGCTAGCATGTATATATGTGTTGTTTTTCTCTGTTCTTGACTATGGATGTGATATAACTGAGTCCCTGAATCAATGTTCCTACAATTATGACTATAACCTGCAATTGTAAAATGAATAAACCCCTTCTTCTTCAAAGCCATTTTTTTTTGTCAGAGTATTTTATGACAGCAACAGAAATGAAATTAGAACAGTAAAGTATTTTATCACAGCAAAAGGAAAAGTAGATAATACAGATGGGAAGGCAGAAATTTCCAGTGATGTTTTAATCCAGTTTATCTGTGTTGTTTTATTTAAAATCATATAATCACATGAAGCAAGTGCCCTTGGGCCTCTGATAGAGACGGGGACACTGGTTTGGAGAAATGAGCATTGTGTCTTGCTGTATGTACTTTGATAGCCTTATGGGTGTAGAAGCTAGTGTTGAAAGAAACATGGTCATTCCCTCGTGGTCATATTGCTAGTACCAGTAAATGCAACAGATGAGCCCAGCATATCTACCTCCAAAGCTTACAATCAGGACACAACTCTCACATATCAGTGAGGTCTTACACAACAGCTCTTTTCTCCATGTTAGCTGAGTATCTTATGCTATACACTCTGGCAGTAGCTGTGTTTTCTTTGAAATTCTTAAATCTCAAGGGGGAAGGGGGGGTTAGTTACTTTTTGGATTTCCATTTCATTTTAGACCTTTTCTTCCCACCAAAGTTCATTCTGCCTTTTCACCAGCCCAGCTCTCACTGCTATGGCTGCTCATTTCTTGAAGTGCCTCTTCTTCTCAGTGACTTCAGCATTTATTCTACCTCTCCACTATTCAATCTATGAAAAAATAGAAGTTACTGCCTATGATGGTTGCAATCACATATGTAGTTTTCAAAATTCTAGCTGGAATGCTTTCTAGCGCGTCCACCAGAGAGGAGATGATAGTGGTTTAAGCTATGACAGAGGTCTGCACTGGTAATAAATTACTGTATTGTGAATAAGGGACAGATGACAGATTTGCTGATGGAGTGGTATATGACATGAAAACAAGAAACAAAAAGAAACATTTAGGTGAGTTCTTAAGCAATCTGGTGAGCGATGACCCTAGTGCCCGGTTGGGGGAATGGCTTAGAGAAAGAAGCAAAGCCTCTGTTTGAGTTGTACAATTTTGAGATACAATCCGCTCCTCTACTTTCATTTTTATTTCTATGGTATAGTTAACCACAGACAATTGCTACTCGAAAATGTTTACATGAAAAATTCCAACAATAATTCATAAATATCAAATTGCATGGCATTCTGGGTAGCATGATAAGAACAGGTATGTATTGTTCTATCTTGTCTTGGTTATGAACCACCCTTTTGTTCAGTGTATCTCTGCTGTAATATGTACTGCAATACACACACATACACATATATACACACATACACACATATGTATATGTATACACATGTATGTATATATACATATACATACACACACACACACACACACACACACACACACACATATATATATATATATATATATATATATATATATATATATATATGGCTTTAAATACATTTTCAGGCATCTGCTGGTAATCTTGGAACATATTCCCAATGGACAAAGGTGACTACAGTGCCTGTGAGAGACTCAGGGAGGCGGTTCAAGAAAATGACTCTGGGGACCTTAAGGATGAGTTTGGAAGTGAAGGCATAAATTTCATGCTTGTCAAAAAATAAGTGCTGTTTAAGCCTTTATGTTTGCACATAGTTACTGAGGAAAAGAAGAGGAGGGAGAAAATGTTCAAAGACTAGTGAAAAAATCTGCCAACGAAATCAGAGTATTTGTTGAAATAGGAAAAAGTCGAGGAGAGTGAGCTTTCTGGGGAGGGTTTTTTGTTGTTGTTGGGGGTTTTTGTATTTTTGGGCTTTGGGGGGTTTTTTGGACAATTAAAAGTAATTGATTATTTCAATGCTGCAGGAAGTTGAGTTATAGTTGAGCCAAAACCTAACCATCTACCAGTGTCTACAGTAGAGCAAAGCTTACAGTATCTGCAGTAAATATTTATTCAATAACTTATATGCTAGTTGGCATTTGTATCACTGATTACAGCAGGAGAAAGTTTTTAAGGCAGAATCATCAGTGGGGAATCAAAGAAGGGGCTTAAATTGCAGACATACACAGAACAATGTAACAGAAACTCATTCTGCTTAGGGGAAGAAGGTACTGTACTACTTGGGAATCAATAGAGAGCACTGCTTTGTTCAGAATATTCAGCCTAGAGGTTTATTCAGCAAAGCTGAGTTCCCAAGGGTGTCTGCAAAGCTACAGGATTAGGGAAAATTGTTGCAAATTTATGGCTGTTCCTTGCTGCTTTGATATCACATCAGATCCTACCTTCTCTGTAATAGCCGATATTCAGGAATGACTCAGCCATCGTACTACAAGAACAGAGGTAACCTGTGTCAAGTGGTCCAGCCCATTGCAGCTTCTTGGTAAGTAATCATCATACGTAAGGTCTCATGGCAGCAAGAAGCTATGTATGAGCTGGTAGGTTTGACTAGACAATAATGCATTGAAGAATACATCAGAAGTAAGCGGGAATTCGTCTATCCTTCTGCAGAGATGTCGGGAATCAGCAACTTGAGCTGCACTGAGGAGAGTGAACAGAGCATTAATGGGAAGAGGAGGATGTGAGAGGGTATTCAAGATCATGAGTCGATTCCCAGAGGGGAAAAAATCACATGAAGCTAACTTGTCTGGTCAAGCAGTCAGTGGGCTTCCAGCATGACTATGGAGGACGAGAGAGAGACAATATATTGACAGATGAAGCTCAGAAGGGACAAAGTTTCACAGGACAAAGGATCCTATGAGAGTTTAGGTGTCCTTTAATAAGAAAAGGTTTGTTTGTTTGTTTGTTTATGAAGAAAACTGGAGAATGATTACAGGGTGGATATAGATAGACAGACAGACAGATTTACTGTTCTGAAAACCACTTCTCAGCTCTGTGTGTGCTTAAGTATATTTTGGGTCTGCATGTTCCTGACAAGTAATTTTCTGCCACTGTGTGTTCAAATTCATGTCCAATGCTATGCATGTTTTCTGACTAGTTGAGCTTAATTGAAGTGAAGTTTTCCTCATCCACATTTACATCAGTTTCACCTTTAGGCAACTGATTTACAGTCAAATTTCTAAATATTCCTATATTATTTGAAAGTCCCATTCCTTGCAGTAAAATAATTTGGCCCAAGAATGTCCATATGCAGCTAAGGAGATTCTTAAATACTAATGAAAGTGGATCATCTTATGCTAACCTCCAAACATAGAAAACTTTAGGTGGCCTACAAGATGGGCAGGAGAAAAGATGGAGTAGAAATTGAGGGAGTGGCCAACCAATAACTGGTTCATCTTGAGACCTATGTTATGAGAGTGAGCTCTCGCCTGACACTGCTAATAATATTCTGCTCTACTTGCAGACAAGAACCTAGCATGCTCCTCATCAGAGAGGCTTCACCCAGCAACTGATGGAAACAGATACAGAAACCTACAGCTAAGCATTAGGCAGAGCTTGAGGAATGCTGCAGGCTGCAGAAGGGGAGGAAGGATTGTAGAAGCAAGCGGGGCCAAGGACACCATAAGAAAATGTAAAGATTTAACTAACCTAGGCCCATAGGGATTGTTCTCTTCAACATTCTGTCTGCAAACCTAACAGCAGAATTTCAGAACGAAGCCTTTCCGAGCTCTTCCTCATTACATTAACCACGTTTCAAAACTCCGTCTAGAGTGCTGTAAGCACCTTTGCCAAAGGCTTCATATTTCCCTTGCTATTTGCTTCAAGATCTTCAAATTTCATCTTCTCTGATTCATAGCCCGGCAGTTCATCAATTTTATTATTTTTCGGTGATAGCTTGCTATAACAACTTACTATTCTGTTCCCGCTCTCCCTCTCTCTCTCTTCCTCTCACACTGCCTATGAGCTGCTGAAATCATCCCGGCACCTGCAAGATGTCTGCTTTCCTTAGAATATCTGCTAACTCAAGATGTCAGTGGCATTGTGAGTGTGAGCTGTCACATTAATCTTTTTATGTCCGACCTTCCCTAGCCTTCTGTTTCTGTCCTCCTGCCAGACAGTGAGACTATTCAGGCTCCCATCAGATAGATGTTTCCAGGAAGTAGCCCTTCTACCCAAGTACTCTCTGCAAAGTGCTCATAACATCACCTCCGAGAACTACCAGACTCTTGGAAGCCTTAGAAGTCTCACTTATGTGCCTAAAATTCATACAGTGAACTTAACTAGTGCTTTTCTTTGAACCCAGGTCTCCCATTAGCACCCCAGGCTTCACACTGAGATTGGTTTGTGTATCTATTTCAGGAACCAGTGGTTTCTCAGATGGGGATAAAGCTTGGGTGGCCCCCTAACTCTTGGGACTTCAGACAGACTGGCTTTCTTATAAAATCTTCCAAATACCTGAGTGCACATCCCATTAGAAAGGCATATTTGTCTAATGTTCGCTCCTGAGAAAACTTCCAAGGTATATAATACACTCCCCTTTTGCTAAGCATTGATACAGATGTATTAAGCCACAGGAAGCAGATGTTTAAACAAACAGGTGTGATATGTGGTTGTACAGGCAGAGATGGCACTCAGAGCTTTGTGGGACACAGAAAAAGGATAATCTCCCAGCCTAAGGCATCAGGATGCGAACCCAGGACTTGAAAAGTAACGAGGAACATCTGCATCTCTACATCGTTAAAGTGTCCCCTGGGATATCTGAAAATAAGCCCCAGGAAGACGAAGATTGCTTAATTCACTCCTGTCCAAAGGAAGGGTAGGTATTAAAAGATTCAAGGGTATCACAACCTATCAGGTTCTGAAATGCTGGGAAAGTTTAAGCAAGTGCCTCCTGCTAGCTTTCAAGTATTCTTCAGAGACCCCATCAGGTTACGGAGGTGGTAACAGTAGTCTGCACTTAGGCCCTTCGCTCTGATTTCCATGTAAATAGTTACACATTTTGGAAAAGACTCCCGTCCTATTCATAGATCAGAACACCAGTGAGAGGGCAGACACGAGTATTTTGCCATGTCTCAGTGAACATCATTAGGAGTATGAAGTTCGGGAGAAGGTGCTGACACACATTTGATATTCCCTCCTGAGCAATCCCACCTGGCCCCTTGACTTAGCCTCATTTCGGGTGAGTTAGAAAAAAGATGTGATCATGATGGACTTTTGCCTCACAGTTCTTTCTTCATCTCCACACAAGGGATCAGTGTGCCCACAGGATCACCCCTTCTAGGTTTTCCTCCTGACCTGAGGAGTGAGAGGAAGCTTCATGTCGGCACTTCAGCCTCTATGTGCTTGACTTCATTACCTTCCCTTCATTTCCTTCTGAGTGAGGAGCCTAATATTTCTATTCTCTTCTCAAAACCACAACAGTTCTCAAAATTAATCAACAATTTAGCAGTTTTCCTAACAGATCTGCTATTTAGTCAGGTTGAAGAGAATGACCATATCAAGTTCCCTGGTCAAACCTGGTGTCTGAGACACATAGAATCCCAGTCTGCAGTGAGAGATAAGAACAAAGAAAGCAACCCACAAGGGAAACCACAGAGATGTATGCTCCTCAACCTGGATCCTTTGGAGCAGTTATCCCCAGTGCCAGGCCTTTTTCTGCTTTTAGGCTCTGTGATATTCCTGGGAAATCTTTTTTCTTTCTGTTAATTCTAGCTCACACCATGCAGGACCAACTTCACAAGTACGCATCACCTAGGAGGGCTCCACACTTGGGGTTTAGCATTCTATAATCACCACTGCAAAGTTCCTAATAACTTCAAACACATGGATTTTTGTCTTAAGTAGGGTTCAGTAAGACCCAGCATGGGTGTTTCCCCTGGGCACACCGATTCTTAGTGCAGGCAAGAAAAATAAAAAAGGTCACATACATCCAACATGTTTGTGTATCCTCTCACCTACTCACCAGTTCTTGGATAAGACAAAATTCTGGGTTGGATGGCCTAGAAAACTTTAGTTCAAATGCAGTCCCTCCAGATGCTTCTCTGCCTTTTCATCATACCAAAATAGCTTAAAGACTTCTACTAGCGGACACTGAAAGGTTTGGGACTGAGCACATATGTTATGCTATTTCCAGAATAAGAACGATGGCACCCTCCTGGGTGCTGGATATCAAGGACCTGGTGCACGATACAGATATCCAGAGAACTGCTGCAGAGATCATCACATCGTTGAGTGCCCTCATTTGCTGTGGATTTAGGATATGTAATTTTAGGAAGAGGGAATGCTTGATTCAAGTTCTCTGCTCAAGCAAGATCAGGATGTATGGTGGCATATCCACATGAGGATTCTGTACTACAGGAAAGACCTATAGCTATCCTATGGGTCAGCAGTTACACAGAGACTGCCCTCCATGCCCAAGGAAGCAACACTGACCAGTCAATTTCAAGCACAAATGAGAATAAATATTTGGGTACCTTTAAGAAGCAAAGCTTTGCCTGCTTTTGCAAATGAAGCCCAAACTTACATTTGTCTCTTGGCTCTCAAAATCACAAGTCTTCATCCTTGGCTCCTGTTGCTTGCAACCAAAGGAATCCTGAAGTATACACAGCATAGCACAAGGCTCAATGTTTTCATAGTTCTCATGAACCTCTTTTGTATGAGCCAATGCTGCTTTGTAAATTTTACCACTTGAGTTGGAAGCATTTGTTCAAATTGTTTTCCATTTTTAAATGATGAATCCTCTGGGGCCCTGTCTTATACCTCCTTTTTTGAGGGGGAAGGGGATCTACACATAAAATTCACACTCACTTTGTATTTACAAAATAAATGCCAATATTATCAGCCACTGAGACAAGAATGCTTTCCAGGATCACCAGATTTTATCCAGCTAATGACAGATAAGAAAGGAGGCTTAGTCTATCAGCTACATATTGACAACTGCTTAGTTAAAGCCTGATTTCCATTCCAGCACTAATGCCAGGCTGGCAAGGCAGATAAACACTCTCCTATTCAGAACCTTAACCCTCAGGTCAGGTTATGCTAATCTCATTTAGAACTGTCTGCAAGCATTCTGTCCATTTAACCCCAAATGCCAAGATATTTAGCAACATGTATTGCTTGGCTTAAAGTGCTTCAGTCTGTTTATTAAATATGTGAGCAATTTTTTTCTAAAAGTTACACACTGTAATTATAATTATCTTTCCTTTCTGCTTTTGTTTTAGTTTCTAGTTAGGGGAGAAGGAGGTGTAGGAAGGGAAGGAAGAGAAGGAGGGAGGGAAGTTGTGTCTCTTTCCTTGTTGACTGATTGGGCTGGTTATCACATAGGTAATGAACTGCTATAGTATGCCAGGCACGTTCTTTTCTTAGACATTAAGCTATGAAGATACGACATGTGCTTGCTACCCAGGGCTTCCACCCTCACTGCAAGGCAAATAACACAGAGACAAACACAAATGTGTAATAAATACAGAGTGTCCAGTCAGGCTGCTTATGATAAGCTGTTGAGCAAGGTTTGGTCTTGGGAACACTAAGGGTGCTTCTGTGCTATGTGGACATCAGAGTAGAGACATAAAGAAAGTGACCACCCATGAAGGCTGAGAAGATGGCCATTTCCAAGGATTGGCAGGAACGAATGGGCTTCTGTAGAAAAATAATCTGTGGATAGTGGGTGGTGAGTTGGGAGGCCCCCCATTCTCATGAGACTGAAGGAAGGATATGAAGATGACCATAAAATTCATGCAAAGCCAGACACTAGCTGAGCTCTAATCAGCTTTTCTAAGGGTAAAGTTTCTCAGACAAGCAGATGCCCTGAATGTGAGCGTGACTAGTACCCACTTACCCTCTGACCACACAGCTCACAGGAACCCAAATTCATACCAGATTTTGATCTTCCAACACTAGTTCCAATTTTCTCTAAGAGGCAAAGCTGGAGCACCCCAGTCAGGGGTGGAACGGCACCAAGACCCACATCCACAGCCCCTGAACTGCTAAGGCTTTTTCTTCCATGCACAATACCCTAGCCAGCTATATTCAGCTCCCACAGTGACAGCAGGAATTTCACTCATGAAACTCACAAGGTCAGGTGGGACAACAGGTGGAGGTGTCCCACAAGGCAACAAGCCTACCTTTGCAGACGGTGCCATTTCCCACGTAGCCTGGCTGGCAGGTACAGCTGTGTCCCTGGACTGTGTTGGTGCAGATGGCATTTTTGTCACAGTTGTGTTGTCCGCTGCCACAATCATCATGCTCTACAGGGTGGAAAAGGAGGAGAAGAAATGCCATTACAAAAGTAGGAACAGCTGGACTGGAGAAGTATACTAGAACTCACCAACAAGAATGGTACTGACTAGCCAGGCATGATGAATCATGCCTTTGATTCTAGCATTTGTGATGGGTCTGAGGCAAAGGGATGTCAAGTTTGAAGCAAACCTGAGCTACATAAGAACTTCCTTTTTGTATCTACTGTCTTTGTCCTTAAGAAACCATGGAACATGGAACGTACACTATGTTAATACTTGAGTCTTAGAGGATGATCCTCAATCATGGTGCTGATGAAATCTGTATTGGTGAATCTCCTTTGTGACCAACTCTCATGATTCTAAGCATCCTGTACACACAACAGCAAGCTCCAATGGCACTCCTTGACCCAGATCATGGCAACCAAAGTTCTCTTCAAAGATTCCTAAATGCATTTGGGAGTAGTATAGCATAGCCATTCCTGGAAAAACAGTGCCTTAGTGTATCATATAGCAATTGTATAACATCGATTGACAACTCTGAGTGGTTTGTGCTGTTCAGACACCAATATATAGTTAACAGCGACATAGCAGAGAAGTGATACAGTTTTAAGTAGGTGACTATATTTCATCCAACCATCAGGACACATCTAAAGCAAAAGATACTCTGTTGATAATGGTGTCCTGATAATGGGCATAATTCTGAATGATTTGGACAAACCAGTATTGTGTTGTCATGCTAAGAGGAGCAAACACAATGAGCATGCGAATTTGTGACAGAGAAGTCATTGCATCTACAGGAGAGAAGATACTTCATACAAGAACATATAACCTTATCTTTCAAGAGTGGGATGGTTTTCTTAACCAGAGTTGCCTACAAAGAATATTCAAAACAAAAGAATAGTGTAGGGGGTAGCAAGAGGCTATGAAACATTCCCAAGTCAGGTCCATCCTTGACTACCTGCTCATGTCACTTAGTACCCTAGAGGACAATTCTCTTATGCAATGACCTGGCATCATTGCTGTCTTGGCAATACAACTTCATTCTTGTAGTTCAGTATTTAGCATTCTCTTGATTTTTTATGTTGTTTTCCTGACTCAAAATACTCCCCACTCCATATGGTGAGAATAAATATAGCCCTGCCTAGCTTTAAATGCCAGTTCAAAGCCACACTAAAAACGACCTTTCCAAATCTGTTCTCTCAGACCATGTGAATCTCACCCATCTTAGTGTGTAGCTTGTTGTTTTATCCAACTGTGAAAACAACCATGCAATACTGCATCATGATATTTTCACATTTTGTCATCAATCTGCAAATTAACTTTGAAGAAACTCACATCATATTTGAGGAACATTTTGAAGTCTGTACTTTACCAACATTTTAGATAATGGTATTAAACCAAGAGAATGCCAAATACTAAAATACATTTTATAGGTGTTCAACAATTTAACTCACCTAACAGCATGAGAAGTTTTCTCATTTCATTCTGAAAGAAGTGGTTTTTTTTTTTTAAAGACCCATTAAACAACTTTCCCAGCATCAAAATCTGTGTGAGTGGGGTGTCACAGATTTGAGAACATTCATACCAGATGAGCCATTCCAGCATTGAGCAGTGATTGGAAGCTACCTGGCTGTGGTCAGAGCAAAACCATGACAAAATAGAAGTATCCTCATCATGCCAATGATTAAACAAGTGTCTTTTGTATGGCTCCTGCATTCCTTGGGGTTTCTTAATACTTCCTGAGGGTCTGGTGAAGCCTGTGAAGCTCCCAGGTCTCATTATCTGCAGGCTTGCCCAAGTCTACAAAGTAGCTGGATCTTTAAATATGTATCTGACAGAGAGGAACAGGCAATACAGCATTTCATTCTAAAATACCAAATTGCTTTTCCAGATGCTGCAAACAATGCCAAAGGTACAAAATAAGTAAGGACTCATGAGAAGTATCAAGATATGAGGGTGAAGAAAATGGAATCCAGAACCAGACACCCTGAGGCTGAAGATCCTGGGTTCTAGCTATCCACACTATCAAAAGTTGTTTAGTCTCTATCTGTTGTATTTACTAAGAGTAAAATGGAAGTCAGCAGGACCCATCTCCTGAGATTGTGATGAATGTCAGTTAATGAAGGTGGAAGACAGCATATTGCTGCTAGTAAGTGCTCCAAGAGTAAGTTACCTTACTTCACTGTCACCATATTCAATAACTACTATTTCTACTGTCCCTCATAGTACCCCAGCTACATTTGGACTCACTTATTAGATGGCAGTTAAATTAATAAAATGTTTTCTTTCCCTAAGCAGTCACAAGCAAAGTGCTCTCTGCCAAACGATAGCAGAAGAAACAGCCAGGGAGTCATTATTGACTTTTCGATAACTTCTTTTATCATCATGCTTTATAATAATTCATTCCTGAGTCATGTCGGTTTCTCTTTTGCAGAGTCCCCAAGAAACTTATCTTACTTAAGCCCCAGCCACACCTTTCCAATAGCCCTGCTGCTCCCTCCCCCTGCTTTCCCTCTATCAATTCAATCTTCGGGACATGTATGGAAATCTTTTGAGAAATAAAATCTGATTCTCCTGCCATTCCTCATTAAACACAAACAAATCCAACCACTTCCTCACTGTTCTTAAGTAAACGTTTTCTTTTGAACCATCAGACACAGCACGATGTTGTTTCTGCTCCTTTCCAACCACAACTGCTTTGCCTCTTCTTTCAAAAGGTCCTTGTTTCTTCTTGTCCATAGACACTTTCGTCTTCCACCTGCATCATAGTATTTTCTTGTCCTTGAGATCTCAATTAAATCTTTACCTTATTGCAAGTAGAAAACCAGATTCCCTGGGCTGAAGCCATTTGCCCTGGAACATTTTCACATTGCAGCCAGCATTTCTCCTTCATGGGTTAATCACACTTATATTTCTACATTCATTAATGTATGATGGATGTCTTCCTTCTTTATAGAGCACAAATCTCTTGAGGATAGGAATTATATCTTTCTGTTTTTCATTTTCCCCAGCCTCTGGCAGAGCTTCAGAAATTTAAGTGCTAATACAAATATGAGGGAAGGGGGAGGGGAGGGAGAGGAGAACAGTGGGAGGGAAGATAAAAACTGCAGAGGGTCAAGGAGGATTAAGACAAGAAAGTGTTATTGACCTGGTTGAGGAGATTGAGAGGAGCAAAGCTAAGCAAGGACACGCAAGCTGACACTAGCATGGCCTTGCATTTGCTTCTCACGGTGACTGTGGAGACAGGCCAAGAAGGAATAGACTACAAATGCTATTGAAGACATAATCCACAAATTAAAGTATTTTTCAGCCATGTATCTGTGAAAATGCTTGAATCAAGATTATGTAAAGGACATTTTACAATGCAATACTAAAACCTTAAACATACTGTAAAGGGGTACAAAATATTCAGTGGCAATTTCTTTGAAGAAGATATACAGATAGCAAATAAATACATGAAGAAGTGAGTATATATTAGGACAAATTTTAAGACAAAACTGAAATATTATCTCAAGCCCATTAGAATAACCAGGAATAATAAACTGGCAAATTATGTAAAGAACTTGAATCATTCGAACATTGCTAGTAGCTATATAAAATATTTCAGCCACTCTGGAGATTAATTTGGCAATTCCTCAATCTATGAAGCAAAGGTTTATCATAATGACCCCAGCAATATATCCAAAAGAAAAGAAAATGTATGTCCACACATAGACTTGTCTCCCAATGTTCATAACAGCTGAAAGGTGAAACAGTGGCCCACTAATGAGTGTACAAAGGAAATGTGAAATCATCACACAGTGGATCATTACCCAGTGAGGATACAGGATGGAGTGCCAATAAATTACACAACACACATCATAAATACCAAAATTGTTATGTGAAATGGAAAGAGCCAATCATAAAGGAATACATGTTAAGGGTTTTAGTTTTATATAAACATCCTATTAGGTAAGTTTATGAATACAGAAAGTTGGGTTCATGGTTACTGATGACTAATTTTAGGTGGATGGGGGATGACTATTGATAGACATGAGGTTTTCTCATCCAGGTGATGGAGACATAAAGTTAGGTCATGGAAATGATTTTTGTGACTCTGGCAAGATGTGTCAACAGGTAAAAGCACTTGTCACCATGCCTGATGTTTGGATTTTGACCCCTGAGACTCACATGGTGAAAGGAGAGAACGGATTTCTATTGTTTGTGATCTGACCTCCACATATACTATGGCACATATGCTCCTTCCCCACACAAAATAAATAAAATATAACAAATTTAAAAGAGTGAATACCATACTCCATAAACCAGACATCATTAAATGCGTTAAAACGATCACATGAAATGTTTTGTCCATGCATTCACAGGAATATAAAATCTCACTGGGGTGTAGACCTAAATGAAATGGACTTCAGAGCATAGAAATTCTTTATGTTGATTATCTGGCTAATGACCAAGATATTTTTTTCTTCTTCTATAGTTGAAAATCTTGTCTATTTTATAGTGGCATATGAGCTGGGTTATGCACAAAACAAACACTTCAATTAAAATATATTCCCTAGTTCCTTAAATAGAAAATTCTGAAATTCTAAGAGCTGGGCTTAAGGATGTAGATTATTTATAGCACAGCACAATTCTCTTTTCTTCAAGTAGCATTTTTCTGTGTCAACATAAAAGCAGCTCTAGGATCACTATGTGCCAGCATGGAAGAATAACTCATGTTCATTACTGGATGACTTTTACCCATCAGGGTCCCAGCACAGTTCCAGGAATCATAGACAAAAGCTCCTGGGACAGCTATCCATGCCTCACAGCAGGTATTGGCTAGCCAAAAAAAGGTCTTGAAGGCTATAGCCCTGTTGATTCCCTGCTAAAGTCAGGTGCTTAAATCTAAGCCAATTCTCCATGGGGCACCGGTCTCCCTTCTTGGGGAACACACCAGCATAAGAATTATCAGGCCTGTTTTTTCCCCTCTCCGGAGACAAACTGCATTAGCTTAAAGTACTTCCAAACTACAAACATCCATCCTGGCTCCCCTAGGAGAGGCTGTTTCATGGAAGTGGTTTAACTGTGTACTAGTAGACCTGGCCTCTCAAACAAAAGGCTGTCCTTAAAGCTCTGAGTAGGGTGACAGCTAGGATGGATATGGCATTAAGAAGCCATGAAGACAGTTGGAGAAATGGGTAAAAAGACTTGTGTTCTTCCTTGCTAATTCCTCAAAAGCAGGAAGAAGAAAAATGGAAAGTAAAAATGATATCTTATACTTTTGACTTAGATAGTATTATGCAATAAACCTGGCAAATTGTACATACTATACATAGCGATACTTACACATGACACTCCTGCACATGTAGAGAAAGCCTATAACACTCTATGCTAAATCATTAACACTGATTTTTTTGTTTAACTGGGCAGAGGATAAATGGAAGATACTTGTACTGTTTCTTATTTACTTCAGGTTTTTGAAATTTTACAACCAACATGTATAGTTTATCGCAAAATAAAAGAATTTGGGGTGTTTGGAGCTGGAACTAAGAAAAACCAAAATGAATTTCAGACACATTCAAAGACTCTGTGAAGAAGCAAAGCTTTGGAGACTGGCAAAGGTAGATGGGGATATTCAAGTTGTCACCTGCAGGAGCTTTAACAAATTGTACTCCCATTTGCATATAAAATGTAGTCAGTATGAAGAGAAAGACTTAGTCTTCATTTGCTCAGATTCAAACAGAATACTCTACAAGTCAAATGTTTGAGACATGTATTTAATGACTACTCATAAAGTCTATAATGTATACAGTATTGTTAAGAGAACAAAGTAGGTGCTTTTAAATGATAGACGCCATCAACACTGTCACCATCATTACTGTCAACGTTGCCATCTTTATCACCACTAACACCATCATCACCATTATAGTCACTCTGTCACCACAAGCACTCGTAAAACACTGATAACACTATCACCATCACCACAAAGCACTTCTTACCACTACTACCCTCATCACCACCATCATCATCACCACCATAATCACTAGTACCACCATCAGCAGTGCCAGCAACATCAGCATTAAGGTCATTCAGTCCCCAGGAATCCATGCCCAATAAGTCTAGGAATGTTTTATTAATTATTTGTGTTTCCTCTATATTCTTAAGTTTCTAGATCTCCTGGAATTTTGGAAAATCAAAAGGCCTGAATTCCGAATCAAACCTGTCTTTGTATATAACTCATTCACTTTGTGGTCTTAGAAACCATGCACAATATCTTTCAGTCCCTTTGTTGTTGCCCTGAAATGTGAGCAATAAGATCAGTTCAAAGAGATGTTGGGAGAATTAACAGAGAGGGTATGCGAAATGGAAACATTTTCTAGACACAACAGGGCTGATGCAGAGAAGAAGGCAGAGAGATTTTAACACCATGCACAAAACCTGCAGAAGCACAAGCCAGACAAACCTCTAGCACAGGGAAGAAAGAGAAAGTAGACAGAAAGACCCCACACCTAACCAAGAAGTTATTTGCAATTCATAGCTCTTGGGGGAGGAGAAATCAGTTTTATCTAAAGGAGTGTTCTTGGTCTATCAACCACACTCCAGGGTAGGCATCATGTTCAGGAATATTTTGCCAACACAAAAGAGAATCTATGTTTTTGTTTTGTTTCAGGCTTAGATTTTGACTGAGAGGGGGGAAAAAGAATAGGAAAGTGGGTAGATAGTAAGATAATAGAGTGTCTAGGAGAGATTGGGGAAAGAGAAGAATATGATCAAAATTTGTTGTTTTAAAAATGAAATAAATAAATAAATAAGAACATAAGAAGTACTAAGCAGCTTCCTAGCCAAGTGATGGAGGAATCATTAATCACTGTACCACTGAGATAATTTAGAAATGCACCATTAAACTATGAAATTAATGAGTAACTGATATCTGTGCCTGTGCTGTGGGGCTTCACTTAAAACATCCAGTCCAACAGGGATACTCACAACTAACACAAAAGAAAGACGCAAAGCAGCTTGTTTGACTTTGGTTTCTTTTAATGGTCACATGCCATGTGCATCCCCAAAGTGACCCTTTCCCTGAGCACTTTTATCTGTCTGCTGTGAAGAAAGTGCCTTCTGATGTTTCCCTTTGGTTTCACAGCTACCTAGAAACTGGAAAGAAACACTGAAAATAAAACATGCCAAGAAAAATAATGCAGGGTTAATGTTTTTTTTTTTTCTTTATCACAAATGTTTGCTTCCACTTTGGGAATTTTGCCTAGATGAATTGTTCTTTCTCTTTCTGCAAAATAAAAGTGATCGAGCAGAAACTACTTTCTTCCTCCTTCATGGGTGAAGCTCAACCCAGAAGCTCTGGAGCTCCAGACTTGTGAAATTCCAGAGGAAAGGAAAATAAAAGTGAAAGCTTGCAAGAATGCAAAAACATGTCATTGGCATGGCTACAGTTCTCAGCCCATCCTCTATTCCAGCTGAATCCTTTGACCATACCTAAATATAACAGAACCAGGAATATGGCCAGGAACCTTGGAATGTGATCCTATTGAAGAAATGGTTATCTAAAGCAATTTACATAGGGTTCTTCAGGACTAAAGTAGACCTCAAACACAGTAAAAATATCCTTATCAGAAGAAATGACATGCAGATACATAAAAGAAAAAGATCAACAGAGGATACAGGCAAATACTAGACACTGCTAGAAGGCAAGGAGCTCCAGGAGCCTCAGATGCCAAGAACCCTTGGACAATGGAAACCTAGACAACTAGAAACGGCAAAAAAGGATTCTTCAATGAAGTCTTTGGAAATTTTTGTTTATTTCTTTAGTGTTTCAAACCTCCAAAATCTATGAGAGAGAGGGAAAAAAATATATTGGAAAACTGTCGGAGGTCATCCTGTGTGTGCAGTATGTTTAGCTAGATCAGGAAGCCAATGAAATCATTGTAATTGAAAACCTCTGTGTAATTCCTACTCCAAAATGTCCTGAGAGAGTAGTGAGGAGTGAAGCTCAGTGGGCTTCAGTGCTTGCTGGAGAGACCACAAAACAATGGGGAAATACTCATGGGTATTTGTGTCCACAGTGTTTGAAGGGGAAGAGAAAGAAAATGGTATTACAGACAGACACACTAAGCCTTATCCACAGCCCCAACATGAAGCAGCTATGAACTACAGGGAAATCTCTTGCTCCTGAGTGTGTTTCCTTCTACGTAAACTAAATAAAATGAAAACAGAATTACAGACAAGCACTCTCTCGGTGTGTCATTCCTTGCATGTTTAACACATCCCTTCACTTCTACTGACTTCATCTTTCAATTCCACTGTCCTCCTAAATCTCTGTCATTTTCCTTGCTGAGGACCATGAAAATTAAGAAAAGTACAACTAGGGAGTATTGATCAGAGTTTAACACCCACTAGATTCCTGATTCTTATCGTGTTACCCTTTATCTAACATTAGGCTCAAATTACAACACCCAGCAAAATAGAAAACATCAGGCTAAGCAAACACCAAAGATTATGTATCACCTTAGAAATGAGATTGAATGAGACTGAAGGAAAGCTTAAGGGAACCCATCTTTGACATCTGCGATCTCCTGACAGTTTATATCACGATAGTGAAAAGAAAGTCCTCTGGGTGCTGACGTCCAGTTCAATGGAAGAGTACTTCCCTTCCTTAGATACTCAAGTTTTGGGTTCAACCTCCAGTACTCTAAATAAGTAAAATAGCTGCAGCATGCTTCTCACTAGCTTGTCTTAGTCAGATAGGCTGGGGTAATCTTCTTTATTGACTACCCATAAGTTAGATTTTTTTTCCCATATTTTTGACCAACAGAGTCTACCTAGGGTCCAGAGGCCTAGTAAGTATACTAAAATGATTACCTCCATCAAAGAAGAAGGAGGAAGAGAAGGAGAGGGAAGAAGACTGATGAGGAAGAAGAAGAGGCTGAAGGGTTGGGAGGAGGGTGGTGGTGAGGAACCAGAGAACAAGGAGGAAGAGGTGGGGTTGGCTGGGAGATGAGAAAAAAGTGTACCATTGTGATATATTTATGGTCTGTTTCTTCCTTGGGTTGCCAAGTTTACATTCAAAAAGCACAAGGGAAAAGAACAGACCCAAAAAGAAATTTGAACACTGTATCAAACACAGGGAATATGATAAGTTTATTTAGACATGAAGCCTGACTTCCTGCATTCTACAATCCAAAGACACAATGACCATTCTCATCCCAGGTGATACAGGCTAAGCCAAGAGTTAAGCAGGGTGCCATAGTAACACACAGCAGAAGACCATAATCCAGGGCTCTGAGAAGTTTACTAAGATAAGTGACATTTAATTTAAAAACCCACAAAGGAAGTAGAAATGTGAAAGTGAGTTAGTCACCGCCTGAATGTACACTCAATGTGACCACATGGTGAGTCTCCACAATGATTCAGCTCTTGCTGCTCACTGGCCTTTTCCTGTGTGGAGGGAAGGATAGATTTTCCAAACTTGACTTTAGTTTGCTTCCCACACGCTGATCCTCAATGTCATTTCATCTACCTCTATCCAAAGGTCCAATCTAATCATACTCCCTTTGATTCAAGACTGGTTTTAGATCTCTGTAACTAATAAAATATAGCATCAACCATGCTACTTCCAAGGCTTCTGAGAAGCTGATGAGCCTCTGGAATAACCCATGTCTGCCGATTTTATGTTCAGGTATCATGTCTAAAAACCTAACTACCATGGTGTCAGAAACTAAGAATACAGACTTGTGATCATTGGCACATGCCAGACAATGTATCCAAATGAATCTGGCCTTCAAAGCATAGAAAAATGTTCTTGACAGCTGAAGAAAGAAGCCTTCAGTAGGCTCTGACTCCAAATTGTGCTAGCCCTAACTCCTCCCTGGAAGGCTTCTTGAGTGAGAACCAAATATTAAGGAGAAACACAGGGGGGAAGAAGAGATGGGAAGAAAGAAGGATAGAAAGGGAGAAAAAATAAGAAAGACAGAGGGAGAGAGGAGGGGGAGGAGGGAAAAAAGAGAGGAGAGAGGGAGAAGCAGAGAGAGAAAGAGACAGAGACAGAGAGAAGGGGATGGTAGGAAGAGGATGAAGGGAGGCAGAGAGGATTGAAAACTGGATCCTGAACGCAAAACCTGTGGTCAAGTTCATAGCTCAACTGTATGACATCTGAACAGCCATGTTAGTTCTTACTTTCCACACCGACTGTCACAGGACAGAATGGGATTTTGTGTGGTGTCAGGCTGGGAAGCCAGGATAGTACTCAACATTTGCCTCTAATGCACTTGCTCTCTGCTAAGCATGGGGTACTAATGAGTTAAACATCTTGCTTTTGTTAAAAAAAAAAAAAAAAGACTTTTTATTTTAACTGGAAAAGCAAATGCTAGGTCAGTATGAGGTCCCATGTCTGATTTAAAAGCAGATATGAGGCAATCGGAAGGGAATGTCAGGCATCCTATTCTCAGCATCCCTATGACTGCACTTCTTTGTGAAAACCCTAGCAGGATAACAGAAGACCACGTGCGGAAAAACATTTGACTGGGACAAAGTCCCTGAAAAATGAGCCCACTGAGGCCTGGACCAGGCTGTACTTTTGTCCCTAATCCAAAATTTAGACCTACTTTGTCCAACAGGGCAATGACTAACCACAAGTGGCTACCAAGCCTTCAAATATGGTAAGCATGGACTGAGATGTGCTGTCATTAGAATATATTCCCTGGATTTCAAAGATACTCCAAAATGAAGAATAAAATATCTCATTAATAATTTTATACTAATTATATATTGAAATATTTTGAACATTCTACATTCATTAAAATTACTTTAAATTTTATTTCACCTGTCACATTTCATGTCAACAAGGATACTAAAATGTATATTTTAAATATAAATTTATTTATTTTTTATTATTAATATATTTTGTTTATTTATTTATATTTAAAAATTGATATATTTGATAAAACATCACACACACACACACACAACACACTACCCAAACAGAGGCAGTACTTAATAAATATGAACAGAAAGAAAGTGGAGAAAAGAGAACAACTTTGAGATTTTGCATTTTTAATCAAAGTGGTAAATGGGTTTTATTTTGAAAGTCAGGTATTCGCTGTTTTAGTGGTTGTGTAGAGTACTACATTTTAAAAGTTTGAACACCGAACACCAGCTAAGGAAGAAGGCTGCTTTCCTCAGTTAATTTTAAATACTTGGCATGGATACCACAGGAGAGTATGGCAAGTACACCATGTGTTGATTATCCTCCAGCCACCTACAGTGAACAGGCACTCCTGCTGGAAGGCTGAGCTGTGAACAGGCACTCCTGCTGGAAGACTGTTTTCCATGGGATGCTGGCTGCCAGCATGGACCTTAATGATCTGCTTGATTCCAGTGGTTGATGTCTCATCTCATCCTAGACTTGGGGCTATTTCATCCACCTTCTGGATGAGGAATGCATCCTCAGCCTCTTTTCTCACCTTTGGAAGCTAATCTAGATAATATTTCCCAAGCTTTGACATGTATCTGAATTGTTTGGAGGGCTTAAGGAAATGCAGATTGCTAGGTACTGTCTGTGTAAAGTTTCTGTGTAAAGTTGAATTGGTTTGGGGCCGGAGGATCCAGATGCCAATAAGTTACCAGGTGGTGATGTTATATTTGGTTTATGAATTTATAAAATTTACCTTGGGCCAGCTCCCTGATCTTGCCCATGCATTTAATAATCTAGGTAATAATAATAAGAAGAAAACAAAAACAAAAAAACTGGTGTGTAACTGAACACAAAACCAAACCACCCAACTAGTAATTTCAGTGTGTAGGTCTAGACACAAGCAGCAAGTAAGTACTAGTTTATTTGGTCTTCCTGTTAACCCTTCTTTCTAGATGGTCCAAAGGACAAGGTTGAAGTAACCAAACCTACACCCATCAAGTATCCTCATTTGGGTCCACAGTACAGCAAAACCAGGCCTGGGATGAAGTCTAGCCCATCAGTTAATGGGTAGGAATCAGAACAGTGAACTATGTGTGAGGCCACAAGCTGGCAGCACAGCAGAAGCCTGAGTTCCCAGAAATGCCATCCAGCCAAAGGCATGACAGGAATTTATAGGGCAATCCTTTAATGATATTTTAATGGTAACTAAAGGTCATTCTGTACTTATTCCCTGTCATCGGCCTCATAACCAATATTGCAATGTGAAAGACATTGGCATTATAACCATCAACTGGCTCCATATAGGTTAAATTTGATAGAATGGAATAATCAGCATTCACAAGGGTCTCCACACAGAAATTCCATAAAGCTAGCATCTAATCATAGAATATCTACAAAACTCAACATTTCTGGTATAAACATCATGAGGTGGTCTTTCCCCCCCACCCATGAAAGTGGGACAAATCCTCAAACTCTGAAATCTGATATTGACTTCTTCAGCAGCACCCGGAGTGAAGCCTGCAGACAATCTTTAAAATGTGTCCTTTATCTCCATCACTCAAAAGAGAGAGAAAGCCCTGAAACATCAAATGAAATGACTTATCAGTGCAATTTTCTGGTGCTTGGTAACTTTGTAGAAACACAACTCAAAATTTCTCAGCATCTACCTGTCAGAAAGTTCTCAAGTCTCAACATTCACTTTAGATTTATTTACAGAATTATTTTTGCTTCTAAAAGTCAGTATCCCTCTTTTAAAATGATTATTTTTATTGTCTGTTGGCTATGGGGATGATTCCGACTGTCTCTGAAATACAAATTAATTATCAAATATTTATAAATTTTATTCCACAAAATGTCTGTAACAAGCTACCTCACATCGCACCGTTTCCTCTATAGGGTACAGGAAGACAATTCTTCCAAAAGCACCTTCTTCCCACCCATTTTCTGTGTGTTGTCAGACAATGTTCTCATTTCATGCTTCTGAATGAACTGTACCAATTTGTACTGATCAAAGCTGCCAGCCCTTCATATGAAGCTTCCCAGCTCCATTCCAACTTTTTTGAGATGAACCCTATTCTTGACTATGTAAATCAACCCTTTACAGCATTGCAAACTCTTCCATTTACTGACCTGATCGAAATGTTGGATTTTGACATATTAGCCATATGATATTCTTCCCAGACCTTTGTGTTTAGAAGAGAAGGCTCACAAAAAAAAAAAAAAAAAAAAAAAAAAAAAAAAAAAAAAAAGCCAGCTGTGGGGAGCCAACAGAAAGCAGCTATCATCCTTACAGCCATCTTGAGCCATATACCCTGACCAGAGACTTGATTACATTAACCTACAACAGCTGAGCACACTCTGATACCATCTTGCTTTAGATATCCAGGATTTTCCCTTGGGTGTGTGTGACTTAAGGGTGTGACTTAGAGATCAGATTTAGAGACAAGACCTAAGGGCATGATTAAAGGCATGACTTAGAGGCATGGCTTAGAAGTGAGACATATAAAAGGCAAGAGGCAGACAGGAGAGTTCAGAACAATTTGGAGAAACAGAGAATCAGACACTTCAGAGAGTACAACTTGGAACTAGGAATTAGGTTAGACAGTACAACTTGGAGTTAGTTATTAGGCATTAGGTAGCAGGCACTTGGAAGAGAACTTGGAACTGGAAACTTGGAACTTGGAGGCACTAGGGACTAGGAACTAGGGACTAGGAACTCAAGACTTGGGATTTGGACTAGGAAGAGAGACTGAAGAATAAACGGGATTGAATCACACTCTGTCTGGACTCCATTCTTCAAATCCATCCTCACTCACTCTCTTGCTGAACCCCGACCTGAGGACAGAAGCTGCTTGGGGCAATGTGGCCTCTAACAGTTTAGCCCCCAAGGCCTTTGGCAGTGTGGTCCCAACATTGACAGAGCAGCTCTGAGCATTATGGCCCCCAAGTGTGGGGCAGCTCGGGCTGCGACAGCCAGCATTTTTATTATAAACATATCACTGTTAACCATGTACATTGTATAAATGGTTTTCATTCACCAGGAACCAATAATGTATAAGCAATGAGTAGAACTCTTACCAAAATATGATTATTAAAACTTGCAGATATCATCCATGACAAAGGAATATATATATATATCTCCACCCCAGTAGGAAATCAAACCATGCAATGATATATATATATATATATATATATATATATATATATATATATATATATCTCCACCCCAATAGGAAATCAAACCATCTCAAATGTTTGGCTTGATGTGACTTTTACTGACAAGACTATATATTTATGCATAAAAGTGCAGCCACACCTTCTCCCTAGGCATTCTGTTTAGTTTAACTTTCTCTTATGCTCCACAATGGAATATAAATAAAAGTCTTCATAAAATCTCCGCAGGAAACACTGATTAGAAAATAATAGCACTACAGAATGTGCTCTTTAGCTGTGCCCAGGAGTCAACTGGAAAATAGGAACATGAAATAAGTTGTCTGTAACAGTGTTTATTGCTGGCTTTGAAAAGAGGAATGCACAATTATATTGTGGACTAATGGTTAGTTTTCAGTATGTAGACACACATGTACAAACACACACATACACACACACACACACACACATACACACATACACACAGTGTGCTATTGACCCAAAACAGAATCTTCTTAAAGGGTAAACTAGGTATTAAATATTAATTTCATTTGCTTAAGCTTACTTATTTAAATGTGTATCTAATCAAAATTCATGATAAATATTTGTGATTTGCTTAATTATTGGCATGCATGCCAATGAGAACTTTGCCATCCCAACTACTAATGAACAATATATCTTTGAAAGCTCCAAAAACATGCCATGAAGTATGATAATTATCCTGACCATACACATAATCCCTCCACTCAATCAGCTGAATTGAGTAAATATCATGTTTAGATTCAAACATTATAAGCAAAGATTGCCATTAAATAACAACTCATATCTCTGAAGTTTTAGATAAAAATATTAATTATTATTATATAAATGAAAAGTATAAAACTATATTCTATTCTATATTTTATTCTATAAAATAAAGCCATCTTAAAAGAAAAAAATGTGTCACTCAGAACCAATAATATCCATTACTTCAGTGCTGGTTTCTATAACTGAATAATAGCGTGCTATAGTTTCTCCCTTTTGTGTGCCTCTACTAGGTAATTTAATAAGTTCATTTCATATATAAATTAATTCACAATGAGATATTACATCTGATTAATACTTTAGTTAATGCCACACCAAAGGTGTGGCCACCTCCAAAGGTGAAGGGATGCTGCAGAAAAGAGACCCTAAGAATGTCAGAGCTAGATGATGTGAAGAGGGCCATGACATTCTGTCTTAAGTGCATGGCAGAGACATGATCCTCACATACTCATCACAGCTGAGGTTACCCACACGGGGCCTGAACAAGACTGAGCCTGCCAACAGGTAGAAGGAGGAGAGGCCGTGGGGCCCTGCTTTACAGGGAAAGCCAATGGCAGTGAAGAGTTGCTGGGGGAGTAGCAGTCACTGTATGGGTTACTCATGCCCCAGTGGATAGCTCCACACTCATGACCACATGGGAGGCCCTAATTCAGCCCAGTGCATCACAAAGCCAAAACTAACTTAACTAATTAATTAATTAATTATTTAGGACATGGAAGTATGGAGGGTAATGCCATGAACTTGACCAGAATGAATTGTTAATTTGCATTGAATAGCAAACAATAAATGACTTTAAAAAAAAAAAAAAACTAAGCTGATTTCATTCGTTTCTCAAGTCAATTTTACAAGAAAGCCAGAAAGTTGACTTTAATAGCTGTAATACACATGTGCATAGTTTGGCCCCTAGCATGGCAATCTTAAGGAGTGGCCTGAGAAACTTTGAGCTTGAGGTGAAGTTCTTCACACAGTGCTGATCAAGTAGCTGGAGTGTCATGATCTGCATCTTGGAACAAAATGAAGTCTCAAACTATCTGTAGCCACCAGGGCTCTGCCTTGGTATCTGAAGTCTCTACCACACTCCTGAAGGTATACATGACAATATTCCATATTCTATACCCGATCTGAACACTAAATCAGCTTGTGATTGCATGAAACTATTTATGTCCTGTGTGAATTTTGATTGATGATTTAATTGCCAATTGAGGCAGACTGCTTAGTTCAACCCACGAGCTGCTTTCCAATGTCCACACAGAGTCGTCGTTCCTTCAGTGACAATACTGCCAAGCACAACAAATAAATACTCAAACTCAACTCAGAACAAAGAAAGTTTTTTCTCTGGGTACAACATCTCTGTGCAGTTAATAAAACACCAGTAGCCTCTACCTACAACAAAGCAACCAAATCTTAAACAGCTGGAGCATGTGGGTGTTTAGGTCTGATCAGGAGAGATGCACTCCAAGGCTCAGAGCAAAGAGATTAGAAAAGATCAAGGCATGTCAAGGAATTTGCATCCAGCAGGCTTAAAGATGATTCAAGTGAATCATCACCTCCCAGCTGCCTGAGTCAACACTCACATGATCACACACAGCAGTAACTAACTGCACAAGCTTATTGCCCACATATAATGGGAAGTTTGTTGACAGCAGATTGCCTGTCTTTCTGCTAAAATGGAGTATGCAATGTATGCCGCATGAGCGAAAACAGAACAGTCAATCTGAGATTCTTCATCATTGTTCGAGTTAACAGGTCATGATAAAATAAATAAGCCTAGAAACAAGCCATCGGAATGGTGGTTTTCCAACTTTTAGCAGTAATTTGGCAACTTTAAGGGAAATCAAAGATGTACAGGCAGGAGAGATTTTACCAGGACATTAATTCCAGCATTATTTTCCATTGTAAAAGCTAGTCAGCAAGAAAGGGGCTAAGCAAGATGAGGATAGTTCACACAATTGATTAACAGACAGTGATTAAGAAGAATGAGGTAGGACATATGCAAGCCTGAAGAAACACCAAATCTCTATTGTGAAGGGCTGCGGAGAGGGCTCAGTCTCTCAAGTCCTTGGCATATAAGTATAGGTACTTCAGTTTGATTCCTGGCTACATCTCCCCTACCCCAACCTAAAGAAATTGGCATGGTAGTATGTGCTTGTAACCTTAGCAGTGGTGGGACAGAGAAATGGGAGTCCCTGATGATTCTTAGTGAGAAATTAGGAGACTAAACAATCTAGCTTGGCACAGACCAGGGCATTAGGTGACTTAATCCCATTAAGTGTCATTTTGATTGCCTATGATCTAAGTCCTGAAATACCCCAACCAACCTCCAATCTTCAACCTCCTTGCCAGAGCAGTATCTTACTATCATCTTCACGGAGAAGGAACAAATTGGGAACACTCCCAGGCTTCACTTTTGCTTTCGTTTGTTTGTTGGGTGGTATGTGGTAAGGCCTGATACACCCCCAGGATGACTTCTGAACTATGTATCTAAGGGTGCCTCTCCTGCTGCTCCTCACTTGGCTTCTGAGTGCAAGCATTACAGACAAGAGTTGTCACACTTGGTTAAATTATCTTATCTCTTTTGTTTTTATTCTTCCATCATTTTTTTCTAATAAGATTTGCTTTCCCCCTTTAAAGGTCAGCTTGAGATACTCTCTGCTTGGTCTCATCTAAATCATCTCAACAAGACCCAGTGATTTCAATTACTTCATATCTCCTTGTCTCTCTGGTGCCTGGGGAAGAGGAAATTAGATGTTTGAATTTTATTCCTACCATGTGCTAGATATTCAGCCCTAACAAGTATAATTGCATGCATCACCCTCAACCCCAGTCTGCTTGGCATGGTTATTTACTCCCATTCTCTCTAGTGACACATCTGAGATGCAGCAATGTTACAATGACAGTGCAAATGACATGGGCCTGTTCAGAAGTGACCATCAAGTTAACCTATGTCTAAGCCCCAAACCAAAGGCTGGCAATACATAAGTTCATTGAGATAAATCCACTGGTGTGTGTAGAAATGCAGATACCTGTTTAGTTTTCCTCCTGTCCTGGGTGAGGTCAGATTTTTCCTATCTTTGTTCTACCCTTTCGGTTCCTAAATGTAAATCCTCTTCTAGGCTGACATTGCTAGATGCCCAGCTTATATAAAAATAAAATTATTTTCTTTCAATAAGTATTATTCCTGTTGACTGGGAATAGCAGACATGAAAACAAATACATTCTTCTTCCCCTGAAACCAACCACAGTGAGCTAGCACACAAAATTGTCAAACCCAGTTGCCACAGCTCAATAAAGACTTAACAAGAATTGGAGATAGTCCAGAAGTGATTAAAACTCCCCCAGAGATGGAAAGACCTGCCTTAGAGGAACAAACCAAAATCAATCAAGACCTATAAGTTCACTGACACAAACTGAGAACTATTGGATCTGGGTTTTGTAAAACCATGCTGTCAGTCTCATTTCCTGTATGGGTGGCATTTCTCACTGTGTCTTCCCCTGACTGGCATGTGGAGTTTTTGTGATCTTTCCAAGGGTCTATCCTGTGGAGAAAGTAATGTCCTGAACTCTCCCACCATGACAGGACATCAAGGAAAGAAACCTTCTTTTTGATACACCAAGTAAAGCTGTATCATGTAAATTGATGTCATGTTATGTATATCATGTGACTTAAGCTCAGTCCATCAGATGCCCCTTTTTTCATTAAGCTAATTTTTAAATTAGCTATATTTAATTATATATATATATATATATATATATATATATATATATATATCATTTGCTTTCCCCTATCCAACTCCTCCGCCCACTCCCTCTCAAGTACATGACCTTTTTTAAACTACTACTGTAACACACACCCATATTTATATATAAATATGTAAAGCCTCAGATTAAATCCACCTCAGAAGGTTGTTGTGAGACTCTAATATATAAATTCAACTTGATAGACCCATTTAGTGTTGCTTGAGCTGACCACTTGGTACTGGATAATCAATTAGGGAACTCATCCTTGGGAAACACTGATTCAACAGTAGTTAATCGCCTGGGCGCCCCATGAGGATGTACCAGCTGGGCTGGGCCTAGAAGTTGGATATGGTGCCAACCAGTTAAGGTCAGGTAGACAACATGATCCTCCTTTAACTTTGAGTCTTCAGAGCTTTGTGAGCAGGTCAGTGAGATTTCTGTATCCAGCCAACCAACCAATCTGTGGACAGCATCTCTTTCCTTCTGTTCCTTGATGTAATAATCCCTCTGTGTCCTGGTATCTCTACACGGTTCCCTATCCTGTCAATCAATTAATTATGATTTCATGAGAGCCTTGCTGTAAAATTCATTAGTCCTTTCAGATCCCTCTTAGAAACCATCATGTTCATTAAATCCTGGGTGGGATGTTAAAAAGTAACAGGACTACAGTCAGCAAAGTGCAGGCAGACACCACAGGGAGGGAACTAATCCATTCTGGAAACACCACTAACAGCTTTATGCCTATTAACACATTTGAGTCTCACAAACAACCCTCTGAAGTAAGACCTAATCTGGGGTTTAGGAAGAAGCTCAAACTAAGTGGTAAAGAGTGGGTGTACTGAAAGTGAAATGCATGTCCCCCGGCAAATTATCAAGAATTCTGAATTGAAACAATATTTGGAATGTTTATTTATAACTGCAGAAGGCTTCAAGAAAGGAGATATTCTTTATAATAGGACTGAATAACAAATCCTAAGGGCAAATATACATGAAAGACTTTTTTCCTCTCTCTTTCTCTCTCTCTCTCTCTCTCTCTCTCTCTCTCTCTCTCTCTCTCTCTCTCTCTTTCTTTCTCTCTCAGTGATGAAAATATAGGCCAGATTAGACCAGATTAAAAGCAGATAAATGCAAGGGTGTTTAGGCATTTATCTGCTGCTGAGTGAGTTCATCAGTACCAAAGAATAGGGCTGAGGAAGTCACATACCTGGACTAGGGCAGAGATAGTTTATAGATTGTAGGGGAATGAAGATGATGTGCCAGCCACAAGCTTGGTTTGTGCCCAAGTAAGGTCAAGAGCTGAGTACTTAGATGGCAATTTGGGTGGCTGTCAGCATCAGGGAAGGAGGTTGTGATAGCTGTTAAGGTGGAACTGGGCTCTTGGAGGCATTCTTTTGTTAGGAGTTTTTCTGTGTGGGTGGGGGAAGGAGAGCAGATGGGGTTTCCTAGTTTGTGCAGAGTTGAGCAGGGATTCCAACCATATATCCTGACCTCTTTGGGTACATGGGCACCTGTTCATATCTGGCTAAATCCCACTGGCATGGGATGTCATGAAGACTGGGAGTTGAGAGTTGGTGGGTTGGTATTCAAAGGAAGGTATGGGTGTAGGGACATTTGGTTGACTGCCACCCTAGAGAGTTTAAAAAATCTGTTCCTGGTGGAAGAGGAAAAGGCAAAGGGCTAGAAGAAAAACAGATAAATAAGAATGAAGGGTCCCGTAAGAGAGTGAGCCAGGGAGGACTGCCATCAGATTAAGGGAGAGGAAGTGGGTTGGTTATGCTGTCCAGAGTTCTCCCTTCAGTTTTTGCAGTGAATCCATCTGGGTCTCCACCAGGCCAGACTAGTTGATACAGCAACAGTCTTTTTCCCAAGAATAGGCAGGTGCCACTCTTATCAACCACAAGAATCTTCAGTTTTATAGGGCCACTGAAGCTTACAGAAAAAATTTTCAAGTTGGCAAAAAGAGATAAATTTTAGACACAGAAGCATTATCATAATTTGTAATCTCTATTGAGACCCATATTGTAGAAAAGGCAGTAGACTTATACCTTTGTGTCATAGTAGAGGCATGGGAAATGATTTGGGGTCAAAAGCATGAACATTCTTTAGGGTAGGCTCAGGAAAGACAAAATTTTGTGGAGCAGACGAGGAAAAAGCTCAATTGATCGTGGTTTTTAGTATTACTTTCACTACAGACTGTGAAAAAGGGGCTTCTTTCATCTATCCAGAACACTGGATTTATATAGATTAAACACATTTTTTTTTAATGAGAAACATTTTCAAGTATATACTCAGAAAACAACCAGAGTAAAATTTAAACCTTGAGTTTGTGATTATGATAATATTAGCAAGTGCTGTATCAGAGCTAGGTTAGTTTATCAGAACTCCATTGATTAATGCTAGAACTCTGAGTTTTTGAAACTTTAATACAAGAGTAGAATAGTGAGGATAAGGAATCTGAAACATGTTTTATTTCTTTTATATATCTTAAATTACCTTTTCATCATTATTTAAACTTTCTCATCCTCTAACCTTCATGCCATGCATTTATTAACCTTAAAACATCTCTCTTAGACTCTAAAAGTTTTAGACCCTTTATAATTAAGCTTTTATGTCTGTTAACCTTTGTAAACTTTATATGTCTTGTGAGTTTTTGTTTTCTGAATCTTGTAACAAGGCAAACTGTAAGACAGATGTGCAGCTCTAGGAAGGTGAGGTCTGTGGCCTGAATTTTACACATGGAGAGAACTGAAAGGGCATCTGAAACCTTGCTTATTGTTGTTAAGTTGATAAATCTTTTATTAGCCTAGTCTTCAAACTCATCAAAGACCTGAGAAGGATAAATTTTACTTAAGTAAACAAGAACAAGCAGTTTCCAAATCTATTAAAAATGACAGACTTACAGGCTACCTGTACAGTCGTCTTCGGTTCTTCTGTGGTCAGTAGGAACATCAGTCTTCAGCCACCAGGCTCAGATGATCTAACAGACTTTCTTGTAGAGTCAGAACTTAGGGAAGATTGCCCCACCTTGTCTTGGCAAAGGGAAGCAATCAACTCTCCAGTGTCCTGCTTGTCTATAATCTTGATAGCATGCTGTCAGCAGTTGAAGTAAAAGGACAGTTTATAGACCAGTGTCCAGCTTTGTCACATTTAAAGCAAGCCCCAGGTGGAGAGTCTTCTGTGCCTATTTTCTATGAAGGAGATTAGGGGTGCTACCAGGAGCTGATATGTTTCTCTATCATGTAGTGTTCTTATTAAACATTTCAAATGCAGATCAGATATTCTGCAGATCTCAGATCTCTTTGAGAACTATTTATCTATCTAAAATATACCTGAACAGACAAACTTTGCTTGTATCTAATTACTTAACCCTGATCTTGAAAATGTATACAGGAATATAAATAAGGCTTATTTCTGTAATAAATTATATTAGTTCTTAGTAAGACTATAAGTATAGTTCTGAACACATTAAATAATTTAATCATTTATAAGGTGAATGAATATTAAGTTGTATTTTTAATTATCCTTAACAGTTTATAATATGTTAATAATATAGTGTTTTTATGATTAGGTTTCATTAAAGACAGGACAGAAAAGGGTTAATAAGTTGGGACAATGGTAAGGTCCTTGGTTGAGAGAATTGTTATCTCAAGTTATCTATTGTGCTGTAGCTCATTTGGTTATTAATAGTGGAAATTTAGGTTTAGAAAGAGAACAGGGTGTGGCAGTTGGGCTGAAAGGAGGGGGATATTTTGGAGCCTTGGCAGTAAGGAGGAGGTAGCATTTGGCATTGTTGGAACAGTACAGCTAGAACAAGTTTGGGATCTCAGTACAGGAGAAATGATGGGAAGGTTTGGGAGGGGGTAGTCAAAGTAGCCCTACATGAGCACCAGGAAAACTATTGCTATGGCCCAGACATGGGCCTAAAGAGGCTGTAGTTCCAGGAGGGACAGGAGTGACCATTTGTTAAGAAGCACTGGAGAAGCTAATGTGCTGCATGCATGAGCATTGAGGCCAGGCTGCACTGTGCAGAGTGGGCAGGGCTGAGGTAGATGTCAGTGTGGCCTGGCCCAGTGGGCAAGGAGAAGGCGCAGCATCTGCCTGTGCATGGTCAGAGCTCAAGCAAACCAAAAGGAAGTGGGGCAGAAGGACATGGCAGACTGCAAACTCAGACTCTAGTATTTGGAATTCTAGAAATTTGAAAACAAATGGTTCCTACATACTTGGGGGGGGGGGGGAAGGGAGGGTGTTGATTATGTTCCAGAGTGGACAGGCAGCTGAGGCTAGGCAGGCCATACCAGGAATTCTGGATCCAAAGGAGGCACTCAATACCTCCTAGGCTATGGCTGGGAAATGGCAATTTACTGAGTCAAATGTCAGTCACATCAGGCGGAGAGGAGAGAGAGAGGAAGTAGAATGGTCCCCGAGTGACAGGGTCCTGGCCCACAGGCTCATGTCCTCCTGGGTTTTGGCACCAGATGGAAGACTTTTCTCTCTCTTTCTTGGTGACATAGATATAAGCCACCAGATTAGACCAGATTAAAAGCAGATAAATGCAGGTTTATTAGGCACTGCTCCTGGACAGATTAGTCCAAAAGAACTGAGCTGAGGAAGTCATGTGTCAAGACTAGGGCAGGGACGTTTTATAGACTGTAGATGAAGGGTTTGTGCCCAAATATGATCAAAAGTTAAGAACTTTGGCAGGGATTAGGGTGGCTGGCAGCATCAGGGAAGGAGGTTTATGACAGCTGTCAAGAATGCACAACTGGACTCTTGAAGCCATTCCTTTGCTAAGAGTTTTTCAGTGTGGCAGGGTTGGGGGAAGGAGGGCAGGTGAGGGTTTCCCAGCTTTTGCAGGGGTAAGCTGGGATTCTAACCAAACAATATAGATGAATGAGTAGATTGTTGAAAAGAAAACAGTTGATCGAATTCAAGGGAAGACAATTCCTCTATGATTAACTGTCAAGTTACCTCTAACAGCTGGTGATAAGAATAATATAGAACAAACCACTGTGTCTAAAGTTGCTATTTGAAGGTGTAGTACACACTGACATGACTGTCCATACAGACCATTTTTCATATTGCATTTAGGAGAGGTAAGACTTTTACAGCCCACTTTCCACCTCAACACTTAAGATCTGAGGCAAGACTCATAACACAACACTTTTCAAACAAAACAGACTAATATACTTTTATCTTGCTAATATGCATCATAAAATTTAGCTCTGTCCTATGTTTTGAAAGGGTGAGGACTGTTGGGCTGTAGTGCGTGCGTGGGTCCTGTGGGTTGAGTTGTGGGTCCTGCGGCTGTCCCTTCCAGGCAGCTGAAGCCTGGCTCAGAGAGGCAGAGACATGGGAATTCGACTGAGTTCACTCCACACTGTGCCAGGTGGACCTTGGGCTGTGAGAAGCCAAAGGACTCTGCTCCAGGGTGGAGAGAACACAGTCTGAGACCCCAAGGTGGGCCAAAGCTCTTGAGTTGAAAATCCCCAGGCCAGGAGGTGGCCAGGAACCAACTGGTCTCAAGCCCTTGGGCTCTTAGGCACCACTAAGAGGCCATGGGAGGACTGAGATGAGGAGCATACAGGCTGGATTGGCCCACAGCCAAAGGAGTGAGGGAATAAGACTCTTAGTCACTGTGACTCGCTTGGCTGGGTCTCGCTTGAGTTGGTGGCCTCCATGGCTCAAACATAGAGAGGTCATTGGTGGGAGGTTAGGAGGTAGCTTGGTAGTTGAAGACCTTTTCCGCGGTTCCCCACAGAGGACCACAAAGTGGAAAGGTAGTCCGTGATCTTAAAATGTTTATTGTCATGGTGGAAAATGGATGAAGCTATACCTCATATTCTCAGGGCAGGCCTGAGGTTAAATACCTTTTGCAAGGAGGAGAGTCAGGGAAGGAATGCTTAATTGGCTATGCCCTCTGGCCTTTAGGTATCTCATGACTATGGAGATGTCTTAAGGCTCTGTGGCCTGTGTCATACCCTCTACCTGTGCTATGTGACCAATGACCACTAACTTCTCTTTGGGAGGGGCTGTAGAGGGCTGTGACTATGAAAGCAACCAGGGTCCCAGGAGCAAGGCCAAACTCCTACCATCCCTGAGGGTCTCCGGGGTTTGAAGCCAGCTCGACCAGGTACCCAGCTGTCTCTTACAGCCCACCACCCCACAAAGGACCTAAGTTGAATTTCCCAAAATCTATGTTTTGATTTTTTGTGTTTAAAGCAAGGTGTGCTTACTTATGTCACTGAATATAGAGAAATTAGGCTGGTGTCAAACTAGAAGCTTTACCCCTGCTGACTAGTGTTCATGGTAGTGAAAGAGCTATACACATTTATACACACTATGGGAGGAGAAAGGTAATATCACCCAGCTACAAACACTATGACTTACAACTGTGACCTGCCTGAAGGATATGCTGGTGGAATATTGTACAAATGTGGGAGTAACCAACCACTTAGTGAATAGATTCAAGGCCAATTCTATAAGATAGAACTTACAACTGACACTGCTAAAGGGGCCAAGAATGTGAGACTACATAGGTTATGGGCCTAGAGGAAAACCTAATACTATTATTTTGCTAAAGAAAAAGCAATAAAATGACATATTTCTATGCCTATAGATCACTGCCTCACCCAGACTTCATCAAAGATGCTTCTTCTTGCTGTATGTGAGAATTAACACAGACATAGTTCTGTCTCTCTAGTGTTTTGTTTCATTGGAATAATGAATGCATAACCTTCAGGATCTTCATAAGAGAGTTAACTGAGTTCACATGTGCATAATTTTAGACCAATACTGACAGATCAAAGCACCATTAGACTCTGACTTTGCCAGAGAGAAATGTACAACATTCAGAAATCCTGAGTTCCTGAGACCCTGGTCCTGAGTATAGACAGGGGAGACAGAAAAGGGAGCTCTTTTCCCTACAATAAGTTTCTACTCCTTCTACCTGTTGTAGGTTTTACTTCCCCCTTTATACCATGAAGAAAAATGGGGCTAAGACTTAATCTAGCCACAACTACTCAACAGTAATTTCCATACCTGTGCCCTGAAACAGAGTTAGAGGGTCCTACTACATCTGTTTCCATGCTCAAGGACAGAAGCAGAGGATACAATTATCATGCTAGAAGTAATGTCTAAATGCTATACTCTCAATAGAGAAGGGAAGTCTCTGAGGAGAAAGTTCTTGACCCAAGGAAAATGTAGTACCCGTTAGGATCAGTACCACTTCTGGGGCCTCTTGCCTAGCCCAGAAGAGGGTAATGCTTGTCCAAAAACTTGACAATAAACTTGACTTTTACATTTCTCTGAGCCCTTGTCTTGTCTCTCAACTCTTTAGCGCATGGAGAAAAGAACCATTCATCTAGCCAGTGTCATCTGTGAAGAGTCTTAGGAAGATGATTGCACCAACTAATGTGCTGCATTTTCTATTTAAATGAAGACCTGAGGTGTCTAGAAGTTTGCTGTGGTCCAGTTCAAACAGTGAGAAAGCTCAGTGTTCCATAAGAGACAGAAAACAAGGGAGTGTGTTGGTTAAACTGAAGCAGCATTGCTGTCTCTGGGGCATGCAAATCCAGATGCTGTGTTGAGCCAGCCTCTCAGAGCAGGGGGAGAGGTTAAGCTCCAGACCAGCCAAGTCCTGAGGTAAGGACATTTTCCTGGCACCATGGAGGTACACAGAGAAATTGGAGGTACACAGAGAAAACTCTCTGTAGGGAATTTCTTTCCTTCTTTGAGTAAAATAGTCTACAAATAAACTCAACAACTCAACTTGGTTACTTGGTTTTATTTTATATTTCTCCTCATAAATTCCATATGAAAGCATGGCTCATCCTTACTTACCTGTCAAATAAAGCTGCTGAGTCTCAAGGATGTTTAACAAATTCATTTTAAGAGAACTTTAATTGTACCAACTTCTGCTGGGTTACTTCAGGGAGAGAGATGGCAGGAGAGAGGGAAGGGGATGGAAAGGAAAAGAGAAAAGAGTGAAGAGAAAAAGAGGAGAAAAAAGGGAAGAGTAAAGAGCAGGAAGAAGAAATGAGAAGGGCAAAAGAAAGGGAGAGGCCTGAGAGAGAATGCTAGAGAGGAGAGACAGAGAGAAAGAGAGAGGAACACACAGAAGAGAGGAAAAAAGGAAGGGACAGGAGGAAACAGAAGGAAAGGAACAAAGATAGAGACAGAGGAAAGAGGAAAGAGAAGGGCAGAGAACGAGAGGCAGAGAGGAAAGACAAGAGAGACACAGAGGGAAAAAGAAAACGGAAAGAAGGGTAGGAAGAAAGGAGAGAGAGAAGAGCAAAGAGGGTGGAGAAACACGGGAGGGAAGTGGTGGTGGAAAGAATTCAGCTCACCAAATATGAACCGCACAGAGACTTGTGTACAAATCGCATATCTTCATGTTAAAGATACTTCTCTGATTTGGGGCCCACTCTGCTCAAGACATCAATGATAAGATGCAAGGAAAACAAGTGGGATTGAGGATCCACCTTAATAATGTAGATTTTATGTAGAGATATCTGCTTAAGGAGGGAATTCTTGAGGTAAGGCATTCTTGAAGTAATGCATTCTTTAAGGAATTAGAACCAGGAATAGTGTCTTGCCCACATAATCTCAGCACTGAGAGAGCAGAGGCAGGGGTTTGGTATGAGTTCTAATGCAGCCTGGGCCACATGATGAGCCTCTAGCTGACACAAAAATGGAGGAATAACTGGAATTTTAGATAGACGCTTAATAAAACTGCTTACAAGTGGCATGAGGCAGCCAACCAGTGATGCCGAGCTGTGGTCCAAGGAATGGATGGGGAAATACACATGAGATGAATAAGAAACTGCATGAAACTCAACTGAAAATCTTCTAGACTAAATTTAGAGAGAGTGCTAAGCCCGAGTGGCCTTTGCTCAGCAAGAGGAAGAACAAATCTTTGTCCTAAATTGGATACTAAACGTTTCTCGGCTGTAAATAAATAGAAAAGAATGACTCATTTCTATATTAATTTGGCAAGTCATTTTTCTTCCACAGAAAAGAAAATTGTCTATCTTGATCTTAAAGTATTTTCTGATTGCTCAGAAAGAATGTCAGAGGCAGAAGAGAGTCTCTGTGTAAACCCTGTGATAAGAATCCAGAGCAGCACGATTGTATACCAGGACTCCAAGCAGAATCCAGCAGGAATTACTAATCTGGATCACAGCATGTATCAGACATCTAAGAATTTACTTTCCAATTAACACTCAAAGACGTTTACAACAAATGAGAATTATGTTGTAATAACCTCAGCTTTGGAAACAACTGTGGATTTTGTTTAGTTTGTTTCCTAGTAAGAGGGTATAGGTTAGAGGTTGCTCGGTACGGGTTAATTTAATTCTATAAGAATAGCAAAATAACAGCTGATGTTCTGGAGGGGGAATTTACACAGCATTATCTACTATTATCACATTCCTGTAAATTTGTAACCAGAGGGTCAAATCCAGTCCTCATGTTCAAACCAGTTTCAACCACCTGCCTTGCTGTATATACAGTTACCTGCCTTTGTTTGCATACATACCTCTGCTGCTTTCTTGCTACAAGTCACATTTGAGTAGCAGACACCAGACAGTAGGATATACAAAACCGGTGATACTTACTATCTGTTCTTTAAATCATAGGATCATGAACTCTTGTCCTAAAGAAGTGTTTTTCTGTATTTCAATTGCAAAATATCTAGGATACCCAAACAGTGAAAATCACAGGACTGCACTGTACAGATGAGACACCACTATGTGACTGGTCTATGAAACCTGAAGGTCAAGTTTCACTACAGTCACATACCACCCCAGAATCTGGAATCACTGCAATGCTCTGCACTTTGATTGTGTACCAGCTACATGACCAGCGTTCCTTACTTTGGCTAAAGGATACTGTGTGACCCAAGCAAAGACCTAAAATGTATGTTCCTGTATTGATGGTTTTGACTTCCTGTTGCTCTTTTGTCTCCCCTTGTCTGTTATCCCAATGAGGATTCAAAACATTCAATGGCAGAGTCCCAGAATAAAGGAGAACCATATCAGTCAAGTGCCAAGTCACTGAAAATTATTTTTCTGTTTAATGACTGGCTTTGTGTTGGTTTGTTAGACGTCACTGTTGTGAAAATAACTAACAAATACACTATAAACTGATTCTTCAAAATAATCCAATTCTATGCAACTGGATGGCTGCTAACCTTCTACCTAAACAATTCTCTTTGTCACATCCTTGCAAAAAGATTTTGTATTTCCAGGATGAAACTCCATTCTAATCTTGCAAAAAAAAAAAAAAAAAAAAAAAAAAAAAAAAAAAAAAAAAAAAAAGCCATCAACTGATTATCTAATAATGAGAATTCTTATTTATTATCTTCTATGTTATTTCAAGGCTAGAGTTCATCAGAAATGAATTAATTGTTCTATAAATCAGTAGTCTGCAGTTTGGAATAATCTGGATTATTTGAGGGTATCTCTTAAGTGCCTCTGACAAAAGCACTCTATTCTGGTCCTGAGCAGGGCAGAATCCAGTCCATCAACACAATATAATCTCAGACACTCATAACATCATGGTCATGCTTTTCCATACCCGAGAAGAAGCTATTTTATACTCGTTGCCCTAAAACCAGAGAAGTACCTACTATCATGTATTTGATACATTTTCCTAAACTGAATATTTTTCTTTTACTTACTAATACAACCAATAGGAAATCTTAGAATTGAAAACAAAGTTTTAAAAAGTGAAGTAAATTTTTGCTATGCTGACATGATTCAAACTGTTCAGTAAGTAGTAGTAAAGTTCTCCCAGAATAATGTAGCACATCTTCTTCACTTTGGGAAGAAAGCTGACTTTTTGATAATGGTGTATTGTATAATTCAAATATTTTATAGCTAATTTTATGCAGCTTCCTTGAAGATGAGGATCAATTTCCATGGAATGTTTGGTTATCGGTGGCCTCAGAGTCAGCCAAGAAGAGTGATACAGTAAAGAAAAAGGGCCTTTGTTAGGAAAACAAAATTATAGGAACATTCAAAATTCTCCTCATCTTATATTATTGATTTTCATAATTTATATTAATGCTTAAGAGTCAGAATTTCACATACCAAAAGAGTAAAGGGGACCAAAGATTAGAAGAACATATTTTCATCTAAGATACCAAATACAGATTCAGTTTGGAAAACACATAAGGAACCCATACTGTTTAGTAAAGCCACAAAGCAAATGACTAACTTACAAAATTAGCAAAGGATCTCAAATGGACTTTGCTAAGATAAAGATGTACAAATGACACAGATCAAAGAATGTCCAACATTGCTAACAAATAGAAATATAAACTAAACTCACAATGCCAACTCACACCTGTTAGGATGACGATGATCAAAGGAGGGATGACAATGAGTGTCTAAAAAGACATGGAGAAGAGGGAATCTTGTACAGGGCTGGGGAGGGTGGAAGTCAGAGTTGCTGTAATGGAATCAACATGTGACCCAGCAATTCCACCAGAGAGTACCAATTCAGAAGTGATATCAGAATTTCAGAGCTGTCTGCATTTCTATGTTCACTGCAGCATCATTAATAAGACCCAGACTTCAGTGAGGTGGAAATTTCCAACAGACAGTGAAAACCCAAAGGGAAACTCATTCGCAACAAATCCTGGAAAAACCTAGGGAGTAATGATGTAATCTATAGAAAGCCAGACACAGAAAAGCAAATATTCAGGATTTCATTTGGGTTGGCTCATTAGAAACAAAGTAGATGGGGATGCCCAGAGGCAGGTGTGGCAAGGACAGAGGAGGGGAGGTGGTTGGAAGACACAAGAATAAGTTCTGGTGCTCTGCTATACATTGTGATAACCATAGATAATGGTGTAATGTATAATTCAAAATTGCTAAATGACTGAATGGGATACTGGTCTTCGCACTAATCCAGGATGCTTGACAAAAACAAATTATTGTGAAGATTTAATTTGGCTCCCAATTCAGAGACTTCAGTCCATAGACACTGGGGAAGCTCCACCCACAGCAGCAGGAGTGTGTGAGAAAGGAGCTGAAGTGGAAACTTAAGAGTTCTTTGGAAAGTCACTTGTATTGGATGGTGCTTTGCTGGGGCAAACATGGGAAACAGTGTTTTCCTGAAGTGGACACAGTGAAAGGACATTTTGCAAAAGCAGACACATGAAGAAACACTTCACTGATAAACGTTTCACTGGTAAAGGATGTTCTGCTAAAGCAAGCACATGAAAGGGCACATGATGGATTTTTTTTTTTGCTAAGAACATGCATGTGTTGGTTTGCTTCACATTGCATAGGTGAGCTCCATGTGTCAGGACTCCATAGAGAGAAATGCACCAAAACACTTCTGCTGGACTGCTGTGGATTCTTGCCTTTATTTTGGACTAGGGCCAATTGGCAGAGTAATGTCAGCTGAGACAGACTCACGGGAAGTTTTGCTAAGTCAGACTCACATGCTAAGGCAAAACGTGGTGAAACAAAATCTGAGGAAGACATGTGATGTTTGGAAAGATATAAATAGAACTCAACGGACTGTGAGAGGAGCTTGGCTTGCTTGCGTACTAAATGCTTGTTGGTCTCAAGTCTTTGCTGATCTTCACTTCCTGAGAGGGACACAGCCAAGAACTTTTCCTGGCATTCTTATTAGCCCTGGACCCCTCCTGCTGACTGCTGCTGATTTGGCTGAGGCCTGGCTGTTCCTGTTAGGTAGTGCTACCACTGCTGCTATCCCAACACTGCTGCTATCCCAACACTACCGAACTGGACTGCTAGTGTATCTGTGAAGTGTCTGCGAGTGGATTGAGCTACTGCTGTTTGTGCTACTGGTATATCTGTGAACTGAACTGCTGATTTCCTGACAATGCAGGTGGGATTTGCTCAAAAAAAAAAAATTTCTAAACAGGTCCACTTCTCCTGTATCCTTTCTTTTCCACTACCACTAGTGAGTGGTGGGCTAGAAGGGAGGTTAAAGCCTTTAAGAACAGTCATTAAAAGTAGACTTTGAGAAAATTAAAGTTACAAGGAGCTCTTTGTTTCTTAGCAGATCAAGAAGCAAAAAGAAGATCATAAATAGGGCTAGGCTATAAGCCTTAAGGTCCACCCCTAACGGCCTACACTCACCGGAGAGCTCATTCATGCCTAAGTTTCCATGGCATCCAGAACAGCACCATCATCTGGGGACCAAAGGCTCAAACACATGAGCCTATGGTGGGCATTTTACATGGATAATAACAACAAATAAAATTTTAAAACCTTGGATTTATTATTAGGCTTCTCACTCTGGGAAATTTTCAACCTATTACCAAGCATTGGAGTATTTAACTACTGATGGCAGAAAAGTCAAAGGTCTCCACCAGATCCTACACTATCAGAAATCCACGTTTGGGCCACTACCTATGCCTTTTTGCATTTTGTGGCAGCAAATAATAGTTGTATAAAACAATGAGTTTCATTATATTTCCATGCATGCACATAAATGTGTTAGTATTCCTATGTTCATGTTTTGTTTCATGAGTAAATTTTGCATCTGAGGGAAAACAGGTGGCATTGGTGTTCATCAGGCTAACGTCACAACATGATTTTTAGTCCCACCCGTTTTCCTATAGATGAAATAATTTCATTTGTCTTTATGATTTATGCTTACATATTTATTCATGTATTCTTTTGCTAATGGGCATGTGGACTGGCTGATGAAAGCAGATATTAAAGAATAGTGCTTTACTCATTGAATGGGACACAGACAGGACAGTGATTGTCTGATCACAGATATATATTCTATCTGTCTATTTCTATCTATCTATCTATCTATCTATCTATTTATCTATCTATTTATCTATCATCTATCAATTTTAGACAAAAGGTTTGTTTTGGCTTACAATTTTAAAAAGTTTATAATCCACCATGGCAAGGAAGGCATGGTGGAAAAACATGACTGTCCGATCACATTACATCTGTAGCCAGGAAACAAAGATGAGACAGAAAGAGATGACCATGTAATGTTTTGCTGGAGCAGACACTTGAGAGGACACAGGATGTTTGGAAAGAGTATTAGTATAATCCAACAGACAGTGGACAATGTTCTGACATAGGTTTGCCTTGCTGTTCTTCATTGGGCTTCACCTCCTGGCATTCAATGACAATGGTCTGACATTGGTTTACCTTGCTTTCTTTGCTGATTTTCACTTGTGACTTTGTAGTGAGAAGCACACCAAAGAACTTTTGGTGGTGTTCCAGCAAGTTCCTTGCTGATTTGGTAAACTCCTGCCAATTGGCAGAGCCTCACAGTTTCTTCTGAATCAAGCTGGTGCTGCTTCTGACTAGTCTTTGCTATTTTTCTAGTGTACTGGACCACAGACAACAAAGATGGGATCGCCTCAAGAAACTACTTCTAAACAGGTCCATGCCCCACTGGACTGCTCTTGCCTTATTAGCTATTATCATACCCTACTTTGCTCAGTAGGCTATAAGGAAGGTTGAAGTATTTAGCAGTTTTCATTAAAGTAAGTTTTTGAAAAATACAAGCCTACAGCCATGTGCCAATATACATGCTTTATATAAGACTAGTTTATTTAAACACAAGCAAGAAAAGGAGATGTTCTACTTTCTTACTATGACAACCCATTCCCTTTCAAGGCACAGATGTGTACCAAAGATATCAAGAACAATGCATAATGTATGCTAACAGAGAGAAGGGAGTCTGTAGTAGGAGTCCTAGCTACAGATATGTAGTAAAGAAAGAAATGGTTTGCCATGTAAGAAAATAAAGACCTTTGAGTTAGGGAGTCAGCAAAAACCCAGTCTGCTTGTCAAAATTATACTAAAGAGATTTTGAATTTGCCTCAATGATTATAACAGCAGTGATCCCAGAAACAAAAAAAGGCATTTTAAAATGAGATTCCAAAATTTAATTGTGCGCAGAGACAAAACATTACTGTTTAGAGAAATAAATGATGGTCCATTGTGACATCCAAGAACCATTTAATCATCTATTTGTAAAAAAAACGAAATGTAGAAAGACTGCTGTCTACTGAGTTCTCAATTTTTTTTACCTTACAGACAAGAAATGCATAGATTTAAAGTCAACACTGACACAAATTATTCCAGTGGATTAGTTTTGAATACCAAATTGGGCAAATTAAGGACATTTTTCCACCTGATTAAAATTCATTACAAATTTGAATAACAATAGGAAATATTTACAGTGATTAGGTATGCTTTGCCAAAAATCCATACTTATATCATTTGGTATCAGGGTATAACATGTGTGTATTCGCAATGAAATTGAACTCTAAAACTGACTCTGAGTTAGAAAAGAGAGAGTGAGCAAACAAGAAATTGAACAATGGTTAGAAATGGAAACTCGGCCATGCAGAAAGGCCTAGAAGGGAAACAAATGAGACAATGTCATGGACAGGTGCTAATGGGGCTACACAACCCTCCATAGATGCAGACTGGTCCTGAAAAAGCTGAGTACACAGAGTCTCTCTGTGGGAAATGAAAGAGGGCCAGGGTTATATTGCTTATGGTTTCAGACAGCAACTCAGTAAGTTTTCTCTCACACAAGCCTCTTTATCTTTGTCTTAGAGATCTTTAGACATTGTTGCATGGCTTGAATAAAGATAAGCAAGTAATTTATGACCATTTATAATTAAGGCTCATTTAGAGTGATTTACTTGTTAAAATCAATAAGGATGAACTTTGGGTAATCCTAGACACTGGATCTCTCTCATTCACTTGCATTTCAGTTCTAGAGATGCAATAGGGGTCAGCTTTGCTGGAAACAGCTCAGTTGGTCAAGCGCTTGCTACAGAAACATTTGGATCCCAAGAAGTCACATAAAGCTAGATGTGGTGGTATGCATGTGTAACACTACAGAGTGATCGGAGACAGAGATAGAATCCTCAGACACTCATGAGCCAGCTGGCCCAGAAATTTAGGAGTTACACCTGAGCTTGTCCTCTGACCTCTCCATTCCTGCCATAACATACATACACCCCAGCACCCATGAAATATATATATATATATATATATATATATATATATATATGAATAGACATTATTTTTTAAAAGAAGAAGGGTTAGGTTAGAGATATTGATTGTACAGTTGGTTGCTTTTGAACAAAATGGGAAATGATGTGGAGTTCTAAACTCTAAACATGTGAGAGAGTTTATTTACCACATGGCCTGTGTGTTGTGGTTTGATTAATAATAGCTCCCACAGGCTCATGTATTTGAAAGTTTAGTCACCAGTAAGTGAAACTGTTCAAAGAGATTAGAAAGATTAGGAGGTGTGGTTCTGTTGGAGAAAGTATATTACTCAGGGTGGACTTTGAGGTTTCAAAGCCTATACCAAGCCTAGGATCTCTCTTTGCCTGTGGATCAAGATGTAGCTCTAAAAGACTGTTCATTATCATCGTGATAATGGACTGAGTCTCTAAAACTGTAAGCAAACCTTCAATTAAATGCTTTCTTTCAAAACAGTAGCCTTGGTCATGGTGACTCTTCACATCAATAGAACAATAACTAAGACACTATCACAGAATAAGACATCTGGCAGAGTCTGACATATACAGAGGCAGATGCTCACAGCTAACCATTGAACTGATCAAGGGGTTCCCAATGGAGGAGTTAGAGAGAAGACTGAAGGAGCTGAAAGGCTTTGCAGCCCCATGAGCAAAGCAACAATACCAACCAACCAGAGCTCCCCAGGGTCTAAACCACCAGCCTGGGAGCACATAGGAATGGATCCATAGCTCCAGCTATATATGTAGGAGAGGATGGCCTTGTTGGGCATAGGTGTGAGAGGAGATCCTTGGTCCCATGAAGGCTGAATGCCCCCAGCATGGGGGAATTCGAGGGAGGGGAGGTAGGAGTGGATGTGTGAGTGGGGGCACATCCTCATAGAAGCAGGAGGAAGGGGGATGGGATGGGGGTTCCTGGGGGTGGGGGAAAGAGGGTCACATCTGAAATGTAAATAAAATATCCAAAAAAAAAAAAAAAAAAAAAAAGACAAAGAACTGGATCCCTAAAGCAGCTTTATCTCTACTGTCCCTGCATGGATAGAATGAATGACCACTGCTCCTCATCCTTCATCCACTATTTTTTTTTTCTCCCTTCTCACATCTGCTCCTGTCTGCAGAGAAAGGACACATCTAATGAATCATTTTATGACTGAGGTCACAAGTAGTGAGTTGAATCATTTGACCCCTTGAATTTCGTTTCAAGACCATCAGTTCTTTATTTGGGTCGTGGTAAATTCCATCCACTGCTGAGCATTAAACATAAGATTTCTGAAGATTGGAAACTGTCTTTACAGGGTGAGATTGTAGCATAATTGGTAGAGTGCATGCCTAGCATGTATAAAGCCCTGGGTTCAGTCCCCAGCACTGAACTAAACAGCATTGCAATCCAAGTCTGCAGAAAGTAGAGATCAGACAATCAGAAGTCTGAGGTTATCTTCTGTCCTTAACTACATAGGAAGTTTGATGACAGCCTGGCACATATGATACTGTATTGGATAAAAGAGAAAGTGAGAAGGGGGGAAGTGAGGGGGACAGGGAGAAGGAGAGAGAAAGAAAAGAGAGGAATATCTTGAATATGTACCCAGTCCTGACCCATATTGAGTCAGGACTTGGAGTTTTACAAGAGTATACAAATGAAAACCACCATGTCTATGAATTAGGCAATTATAAAAGCACCTCTGAGTAGCTGAGTGAATTTCAATGAATAATACCCACTATCCATAAGGGGCAGCACCAAGCAGTGCCTTCATCTTTTCTTGAACTTGCTTCTTCTGGGAGACAGATGATGGGTCTGTTCATTTTTCCCGGAACATAGCTGCCTTGATAGAACCTGTTGAACTAAACTTAGACAGGAGAGAAAAACTTGCCCCCTTCCCTTAGGCAACAAGAAAAAGGTTCAAGAAGAAAGCCTTTATAACATGTGGATGGCTGTGACAGGCCAAGGAAGGCATTGTTCTCCCTGTGACAAGGCATGAAAGCTGTGAGATCATGAAAAAAAAACCTGAGAGTGATCTATAAAGTGAAGAACATGGGGGCTTCTTGATTACAAGCAATCACAGGACTGAGGATGAGGGCAGTATTTCCGGAAAATCTACCCAAGACTTTATAATTTACCCTTTTCCTCACTGACCACTAAATTCTAGCTTGAAATTTGCTTCATTTGCCTCTGGCTGTCAAATAATTCATCAAAATGAGAAGACCTCCAGCAACATGTCTCATGCCTCAAACCTGCTCTGCATATATCTTTCTAAGAACTTGTAGGCAAATCAAATTTCTCCAGTCCAATCCAATTTGAAATGCATATAAAGAGTTAGGGCCATCCCATATCAAGATCTTCTGTAAAGTAAACTAAATGTATTAACAAATCTTATGCTTCAGTCCCTATTGTTTCTGACAGCTCTCTCTCTCTCTCTCTCTCTCTCTCTCTCTCTCTCTCTGTCTCTCACACACACACACACACACACACACACACACACACACACACACACACGGCAGAGTGCCCTGGCATAAGCACACACATCCAATCATACTCAGCATGTATCTGCACATGTGTTAAGGTGTTAAGTATATATCCACACATCTGTGCGTATTCCATGCTTCATGAATAGCTAACAGGGACATCAAAAGACCCAGTTTCCCTCACTATACTTATGTAGGAATACATAAACTAATACAAGTTGTTTCTACATTGAATTGATACACATTTCTCATACATGTGCAGAAACATCCTGAGCTTCAGAGATGTACATACACTATTGAGAGTACTGTAAGATGTGGAGGGTGACTCAGTAAGTGGTCTTTATTATCCCAGTACATAAGAAAAGGTACACAATCAGGAAGTGAATACATAAGAAGAGGTATTTTAAAATAGATAGGGTTAGTTGCTTTTCTATTATACCATGACCAGGACAAATTATAGAAGAAAGACTTTACTTAGGGCTTAAAGTCTTAGAGGGTTAGATTCTGTAACCATTGAGATAAGGATCATGGCAGCAAGCAGGTAGACATTGCACTAGGACAGTAGCTGAGAGCTTCCATCTTAAGACACAATCATGAGGCAGGAGAGCTAACTGGGAGTGGTTTGAGTCTTTGAAACCTCAAAGCCTACATGCCCCCAGTGGCATGCCTCATACAATAAGAATATACTTTGTAATCCTTTCTAAGTTTCACCAACTGGGGACCAGGCATTTAAATAAATGAACCCATGGGGACCATTCTCATTCAAACCACCACATAGACTATGGAGGTTGATCCCTCAGAAAAATTTAGAGTGTACACCCAGGACAAAAGATGTGCAGATGATTCTAGAACTAATAGAATTTTCCCAAAGCCGGAAGGGGACAAGAGATTACACTTGGGACAGATTAGTCATATGGTAATAGAGAAGTACATTTCAAATGAAAAACACTAATAGAAAGGCAGTCTCTTGGCTGCATCATGGGCCGGGTTGACCAAATGTATCATTAGTCTCTACTATTTCCCATCATGGTACCTAAAAACACTCAGAAAGTCAACAAGCACTAAAAGACTTCAGCTGAAAGTTAGTAGTCCTTTGGTCTACTAGTATAAAACTGTCCTTGGAAGGTGCTACTAGCTTCAAATGTAAAATACAGAATCTAGAATTTTAACTTCAAAACTAACTGAGAATTCATATAGGCCAGATTAACATTAAATGAACATGAGATATTCAAAAGATGAGCCCGAAAAAGTGACCTTTGGAGTATACTTTCAAACCACCCTTCTTAGATTTTTCACAACTACCTTCACAGCAGCTGAAGGCAGGAAGAAAATTTCAAATGCAATTGTTCAGCCCTTTGAAAAACAGAATTCTGTAAAGTACATTCCACCAGGTTCAAAGAAAGTTCAGAAGCATGCAAATGTATTTTCAATTGCAAAAATTGTGAGAAAAAAAATGCTTTATTTTCTTTGGAATAAAAACCATCCTTCTAAAAATGGATCCATGCATAAACAATAACAGAGCAGTTAGGAAGTGTGATCTAGTTTAGAAAAATCTTGGACAGACAAGAGAAACCCAAATTCATAGCCTGTGGCCCCAGAAGAATATCCCAGAACCAAGTTTAGCACAAAAAAAACTATCTCAAAAGTTCCTCAAGGAAAGAGTTATACTAGCCCATTTGTGCTAATTCCAAGTGCAAAGAGATGCAGTTGTGCTGAGACCAAAGAAGTTAGAATAAGGACAACACTTCTCCTAGAGGTGTACACAGCCTCCATGTGCATGTAAGCATAGAAAATGCCTGTGGTGCTACAAATGCTGACAGCAGACAAAAACAGTGCGCTCAGTAAACAGGTCTACCATGTGTGGTAAAAAATAATACATAGCTACATTTATTTTAGGCAAAAACAAAAAGAAGAAAAAGAAGAAGAAAAGCACAAGAACCCAGAGTTACCAAGTTACTTTCAATGTTCAGACTAAAAATAAATTCTGCTTGCTTTCATATCTATTTATATTGCATACAAGTTCCACAGTCAACTTGTATTGTTTTACTGTTATAAGAATAAATGTGAAACAGCAGGATAACCAATCTTTAGTATCACTAGAGTCAGAAACGTATAAACACTGGATATATTTGTACTGACTCATGAAAAACACTGTAATGAAAATCCTGACTTAAGATGCTGAGCCTACAGGGTCTGAAGATGACATGTATAAGCTTAAAGCCTATGGTTGAATGTATTCTATAATACATTCATAATTAATTATAATTAATGATTGACATGAAGGTATGTGTTTCATAATGGCATGACACACAGTCAGAAAGCAATGTGTGCATGGCTAAACAGTACAAAGGGAGCGTGTGTTCATTTATGCTGTTGTTACAACCCCTTGTGAGTTCCTATGTGTATCTATCCTACGTGTCATACACTGCCCCTGGCTCTTACACTCCTTCTGTCTTCTTTACCATGATGAACCTGACCTGGGAGGAGGGGGTTGATGTAGATGTGTCATTTTGGGTTGAGAACTCCAGAGTCTCTTATTTTTTGCAAACTAAAGCCAGAAAAAAAAATCCAGCATAGAGGCAGGAACACTGGACACAAAGTCTCACCCTGAGTTGAGAAGCTACTGGTATCAGACAGTTGCTGGAAAAGGAGAGTCCATGTTCTTTAGGGATATATCTCCTGGTAAGTCAACCATGCTCCAGTGGGTTACACAGACTAAAATTGATGGGGTTTGTTTGTTTATTTATTTGACTGTTCTATTTTGATTTTAATGAGAACACAGTGATGGATGAATAGAAATATGGGAGCAACTGGGGAAAGGGTGAATATTATAAAATTACAATGTATGGATAACTAGTTAGTGGATTCTTCCCTGACAGAAGGAACTGGCCTCGCAGCCTCTGCTTTCAGCATCCCTCAGTTGTCTGCAGTTCTCTACTTATAGGTGAGGCTTGATGAGATTTTTATCTTCCACCTTAGCATGTCTATTGGTGCTCTCCTTGTTGAAATCTTGTTAGGCAGCCAAGAATGACTGTGATGTGTATGTGATGAGTGTCTATAAATGTCTTTATATGTTTAATGGAATGATAGTTACATTGATACACACACACACATACACATACATGTATACACACAATACACATGTGTAAAAACTAATTAGATTGTTTGCTTAGATCTATGATTTTAACTGTTTATTTATTTTAACAAATAATAAATAATCTGTAGTTCACAAAAAATGTAATGCATGAAGTTCTCAGAGAATTAATAAAATATTTTTAAAAGAAACCAATAGAAAATGATAGAACATACATACCAAAGAATAATATCAAGCCAGGAACATAGAATAAATGCCATGAAGTGTGTGATTTTGACATAAATATAAACTTTCCTTATGTGTTTTATTAACTCATCTACATATATTTTATATAGCTATAGACAGATGCCTACCTAGCTATAGACAGATATAAGTGGATGTGTGTGTGTGTATGTGTGTATGTGTGTGTGTATATATATAGTGTGTGTGTGAGAGAGAGAGAGAGGGAGAAAGAGAGAGAACATTGACATCCTCCACTTTGCAAAGTATTTAAGGAAAAATTTAAAATGTATATAGGAAGAACTAGGGAACATATTATATTTTAGGTAAATAAGATAGAAAAATCCATTATTTTGGAGGAGTAATAGGAACCTATTTTGGGCATATAACTGTGGCATTAAAGATTGGATCCATTTTCAGTCCTGGATAGACTTCAAATTATATCTCTAAAATTCACTCCCCTGCCGGGCAGTGGTGGCACACACCTTTAATCCCAGCACTTGGGAGGCAGAGGCAGGCGGATTTCTGAGTTCGAGGCCAGCCTGGTCTACAGAGTGAGTTCCAGGACAACCAGAGCTACACAGAGAAACCCTGTCTCAAAAAACCAAAAAAAAAAAAAAAAAAAAATTCACTCCCCTGAGCTAGAGAGAGATGGCTCAGAGGTCTTAAGTTCAATTCAGAACAATCACATGATGGCTCATAACCATCTATAATGAAATCTGATTCCCTCTTCTGATGTATATGAAAAAAGAAGCATTCATATACATAAAATAAACAAATGAATCTTTAAAATAATTAAATTTCCCCCTCTTCCCCTCAATCTCTCTCCTCCTCCCCTTCCTTCTTCACCCGATCTCTCTCTCTCGCTCTCGCGCTCTCTCTCTCTCTCTCTCTCTCTCTCTCTCTATCTCCTCCTTCCTTTTATTCCTTTATTTGGTTTCAGAATAGTTCTCTCATTACTTTATCAAGACAGGTATATACAAAAGTACTACTTGGAAGGATGTATGGCATTTGCTGTTCAATACCTGTCCTTATAATCATAAGCCCCAACAAAGACCTTCCACAAGGAAGACGTGGAATTATTCTAACTAGCTGGTTTGAAGCATATGTCTAGCTATGTGTAGAAAGGACCACAAAAGTAACTTGACCATCAAAAGTGACCAGTGAATGGTTGGCAATAATGTAAGGCAACTGTAGACTAAAGAGAGGCTTCCCTAAAGTAAAGCAATAAAGGACATTGTTCCCTCTCTCAAACTTTCATTAGCATAGTTCATTACAAAATAGAAAATTATTCACTAACTCTTATATTTTCATATTAAGAGGAGAATGGGGAAGAGTTAATAAAAATAATAATAGTCATGTCGGTCACAGAAATAAGCAGTTCCCAGTTCTCTCATGGTATTGTGTGTGAACCCAAATGTAACTCCCTAATATTTAACAGTTGGCCAAAAACATGAAATTACAAAGTTATCTTACAATCCATATCACAAAATAACAAGTCGAAAGAAATAGTTTGTTTTCTTTATTTGATACTGAAAAATTATCTCACGTTTTCACAACAAAAAGGGGGCTGTTCTGTAGCCCGCCCTTGAAATTGCTAACTCCACCCTTCCAGTACCACCAGCCACCTTCACTTTGGTGAGCCCTAACACACTCTTCAGAGACTAAGTTAGAAAATCACTTGTCAAAAGTAGTTCTGTGGGGAGGGGCACCACTTTTTGTAACAGATGTTGTCCCAGTGGTCTGTTAAGACTGAAAGACATAATTTAGAGCATTTGGAACTGGATCTCACCTGTAGTTCTTTACTCCTTTGGGAGTCACAGGGTCACCTAAAACCATTGTAATATAAAATTCGTAACTGCAGCAAAAATACAGTTATAAAGTAGCAACAAAAATAATTTTATGATTAGGGGGTCACCATAACATGAGGAAATGTATAAAAGGGTTGCAGCATTGAGAAGGGTGAGAGCCTCTGATTTGGAATGATTGGCAGTCAGATGTTCCTTATAAGAATTGTGTAATAAGATCAAGTCTGATCCCTCCAGGGAATGGGTACAATGCATTCCAGAACTGGGTCATGGGCACTGACATCTTTCTGAGGGAAAGATGACAAATAAGTCATTTGGGGCAGTCCAGGAGTCTAACCAATGTGTATCCTGAGATGCACATAATAAGACAACTACAATCCTTTGGTACCTAAGAGAAAGTAGGGAGACATCCTACTTAGCAGACCTGAGTAATAATGCCTGCATCAATAGCATGGCCAAAAATAGACAATCTAAAACATGCTAATTGATGAGTCACCAAGTTGGTGAGGGATGTCAAAACCTTGTTAGACAAGAACAGATGGAGTCATTAGAGAAATCTAAGTTTAAAGGCAAGAAGACAGGGGAGCAGAGGAGGATGTGATAGCTGCCTTCAACATCATGAGACAGTGTTAAACTCAAATTAGACTCTAGGGAACAGAACTATGTAAGCCTATCTAGGTCATGGTGAGATGGTATCTTTTTTTTAAACTCAGTTAAAAAATGTGTGTAGGATGATATTCTAATGAGTCAGTGGTGGAATATTCATCTTGGGGAGATAGTAAATTTAGTGTCACCAACATTGGTCTGCAAGAGGTTGTATGGTCATTTGTCAAAGATGGTCGTTCAAATTTTCTTCTATCACAGGCATTTTTACAATTTTAGGAGTCTTCTCATTTATGACTTTATACTTACTGACAGTTGGTTTTAAGGCACTTTAATATGTGCAAAGATCTGGCATGGAGTAACATCCTCAAAAGCTTCAAACAAAATGAAAAATTGCCAGTAACTAGAAAACAAATTGTCATAAGTTTTGATACATGCTATAAAAGAAAATCGAATAGTATAGCATAACTAAGAGGCAATGAAGAGTTACATAACAATGTTTCCTACCTGAGTCATCAATACAAAAATATGCTAGCAGGTGCTTTTAACTTAAAATCTAAAGAATAAATTCTCTCTCAAAAGCAGCCTAGTGAATGTAAAGTAGGCAGGACACTGAGGCAGACAGAATAGGAATTAAATGTCCTGAGTCAGAAAAACGCTAATGGTTTTCAAAAACGAAAGGTGCACCAAGACTATTGCAGGAGACAGAGAAAAGGCAGGAGGGCCTACAAAATGTTCCTGGGATGTAGAACAGGCAAGTGTCACTGGCAACATCACAATAATTCATTCTTTCCTCCTAAATCATAGCCCAGATTTTATATCCTTAGTGTTTGGGAAAATGGAACTAACCACAACACCAGAGGGGAGCTTTACTGAACTAAGGGGGCCACAGCATGGTAATTCCTGCCTCACATGACTGTCAGAAACCACAGAGCCCAGATCAGGTCTGCCCAAGCCAACAACATAACCCCAGTGCATTTGTTTGGCTTGTTCTTGGAGCAGAATCTCCTTTCTCCTAAGACTGAAAAGAGAAAGAATGCCCTGGTTCTCAGACCACGAAAGGATATGGCACTGCAAATTTTGACAAAATTACTTATAATTAAATCCACAAAATGAAAAGAAAAAAGGAGAAAAGAATAAAGAAAATCTAATCACAAGAATGTCATGGGTCAACTGGTTTCTGCTTCCCCCAAATCAGCTTTACAACAGGACTTTCAGGCATTATTCTGCTTTCTTTATTGCTTAAACTTCTTGGAGTGGCTTCCTGGTCTTTGGTATACAAAAGGCCTTGATTAATATACAGTACATGAGGATTCAAGTTTATCACATGAGAAAGGGAACCCACTAAAGACCTTTTAAACCGAACTTATATTATTGATATTTTAAATACTCTAAATAGCCTTGCCTTTTTTCATAGTAAGTATCCACTGGGCATTCTGTTCCTTTGTGCGTTATGTTCTATTTTATTTAGTCACGTCCTTTATTCCTCCCTCTTTCCACTGATAACAAAAGTGTAGGATATTCATATATAGAAGAATCAAAGCAATCCCAACCTCTAACCATACACAGAAATCAATTCCAAATAGTTTACAGACTCTAATGAAATTCTGAAGCTACTGGAGATCAATGTGCTAGACTCAAGTACAAATTCCATATGAGTGACACTCATAGAAGTGGTCCCATAAAGAAAATAGTCAAATCCTACCAGGATGTGCTATGCAGAGATATTTGCATTACTTCCATCTTCTTGATGGGATATATATCATAACAGAAGATTTCTGATCTTTCTTCAACCCTGCTCTTCTTTTAAATAAATGCAGATCTACAGTACTATAGTTTTTTTTCTGGAGTAGGAATACCAGTGTCCCTTCCATAACAAACAAGAAGTATTACTATCTAGTAACAGCCTAAAGGAAAGGAGACAAAGATTTGACCACATAAGTCATTCTGGCTAGTTAGATGGATAGGGGACAAACAGCTCCATCTTTATGCACATGGATGAAATGGCCACTATTAAACAGAAATGATATGTCTACAGATACTCATTCATTCACCCAGCATTCAGCTAACTCTTCATTTGAGCCATAAGTGTCTCTTGCTCTTCACAAAATAACAATTGTGTTTCCCATGCTTGTCACAAAATACAGAGAGTAAAGCATAAGTAATGAACCCATCCATAGGTTAAAGAGATTTATGATTCATGTCTATCAGAGATCAGCTGCTAGATCAGAAAAATCAAGGAAATTATTTCACAGTCCTGCAGGGCAAACCTACAAGATTAGGGTGGTGTACACTTGCTTTCTGACAGATGGCTGCCTTTCTTCTATGCCCTCACTTTAACTTTTTTCTATATGTGCATGTGATCATGGCATCTGTTCATTTTCCTGAAAGTACACCAATCAGTCCTGTTGAATGAGAGTCTCCTCCTGATGACCTCTGATACACACTCATATTCTTCAGCTCATGTGTGTACTTCCTAACTTCCACTGTGATGAGTTTTAGGAGAGACTTTGGGAAATGGGTAGTTCTAGATTAAAACACAAAGGCAGAACCTGTGAGAAGGAATTCACATCATTAGGAAAAGATAAAGAGAGAGTGGTGCTTCATCTCTACTCTACAAGGACACAGCAAGAAGACTGCTGTGTACAGGCAAGAATTAATATCTTCAGATGATGTGCATCTACGGTTACCAGAGCCTCCAATATAATTAGAAAAAAAATGCCTGTAATTCAATGCTTCTGCAGACCAACATGATGAATAAAACCTCATTTTATCTTGCTGTAGTGGGAGGTATTAAAAAAGAGGTATCCGGCTGGCTCCCTTGTTCCCACACTAAGCTCGCTGGTGATCTCAGTGGCACCAGCTGTCCCCACTCCCAGATGTTGGCATGGCTGCTGCCTCTGCCTGCCAACTTCAAGGCCTCCACAGCCTCCACAGCCTCCACAGCCTCCACGGCTCTAGGCCTGGCCCCTAGGCCAGTTCCACCACCTCCACAGTGCTAGGCTCAGCCCCATGCAATAACTGCCACCCTCAAGGTTAGATATCAAAATACCCAGTAACCCAGTAAAATCAAAACTCTTAAAGCTTACAGTTAGTCAAACAGGTTTGTATATCATCAAATACTCAAATACCAAGATACCCACACAATAATTTCAAGGCCAGTTGATAGTGGTAAGATGCCAACACAGATTAAACCATTTATACCATTTATCCTAACCTTTTGGTTTCATATCTACCTATAGCTGGTTAAAGTCACACTGGTTTACATCTACTTCCATTTTCAATCTCCCTCTTCCTGTGTGTCTCTCTCTCCCACTCTTCTCTCTGTCTCCCTTTTCCCTGTCCAGTCACAGGCCTTCTGCTGTACAATATTTAAAATAGATTGGGCAGGGAAATTTCTGCCACATCTTGTCTCCTTAAAAGCTTTGTAGGGCTTCAACCCATGACTTTTAGTGAAACACATTGCAAACCACAACAGCCACCAAGTCCTAAATGTCTAATCTTCTAAATAGTAGATCCCAAACCCAGGTTCTCTGCTGTTGACTTATTACTAGGAATTTTCATTCTTTATGTAGTCTATCCCCAAAGCTTCTATAACAATCCATCTTTAGATAACATTAAACCATGTACCAGACACCCTCAATGACACTGCACAAATATTGCCTATGTACTATTCTCTCTAAGACAATGTTCAAGAGCTTCACATGGCCCATAGGTACTGTGATCTGGCTTCCCATCTTCATTTCCTGACACTCCGACAACACATTATTGTTCTTGGAAGCCATTCCTGAGAGCTACAGAGTTCCCTCTTGATTCCTCTGCTTGGATGCCCAGCCATTCTTTTCTCTCAGGTACACTAGATTTCTCAAAATACAGAACCAGAGTCATTTACTTACTTTCTGTCCCATAAGGTGAAAACCCTTCTTTCTCGGTGAATGCCTTAGCCCATTCCCATTATTAAACTCTTACAGTATTCCACACTTCCCTTCCTACATTATAAACATCTTGGGTATAAAAATCCAGGATTCATCTTTTTGCATGTATATCTCAGGTATATTGTAATATTAAATTGTTAAAACATAAAATTATGCAAAGAACACACATTGCCCAAATTCTTAAGCAAGTGACTATTGTCCACAACAGTGAAAGAGAGTTGATATGTAATGGCCTTTGGATATCTGCAGCACCTATATTACACCAACCACAAGTGCCCACATACATACATGTGCACACACACACATGTACACACATACACACACACTCACACACCACCCTAGCAGTGATTCTATAACATAAAACAAACTGAGCATCTCAAAGGGCAAACGTTACCAATTTCATTTAGGAAGTACTCTTTTCCCTCTGACATGGACATAACTGAGATTATAAGCCTAGCCATTCTGTAGAGAATAAATGTACAAATGCATGACAGACCCTTAAGACAAAAACTAGCTACAATAAAGCCACCAGGCAAGGCTCTGCCTTCAAGCACACTAGCCTAGTTATTTCTAATAGCTTCCTTGATCCTCAGCCCTCACTTCAACTGAAGCCCATTTTACCCCCAGTCCTAGTAGCCTTTCTCTCCACTACACTCAGAACAACAAAGCAAACAAAGCTAGAAAGCTAATGTAAGGTTGTCTTCTCCCAGAGTCAACATACAGATTCCTGCATCAGTAGGATGCTGGTCATGTCACATGTGCCTAGTCCAAGTGAAGAAGTCCTAAGAGTGTAAAGTGAATTCTGACTTTCAAAGATTTTCTTTTAATATATAAAAGAATATAAAGGGCTGTGGCATAGTTCAGATGTCAGAGTGGATGTCTAGCCTGAAGGAAGCCCTGGGTTAGAGCCCTAAAACTCTGTAGACATGGTGTGGTGGCATATGCTGGTAGGCAGAGGCAAGAGGATCAGAATTTCCACATCAGCTCATGCAACTTTGCCCCAAACAAGCAAATAATATAAAATACCTCACTGGTAATATATTAGCTACCTGTTAAATAACATTTTTGTCATGGGGATTAAAATATCTTATTCAAAAGAATTGTAACATTTTCCTTTCAAACTTTGACTCAGAAAAATTGAAATCTATGGCTCTCATTTTATTTTTACAATGCTGTCCTATATGGAAGGAGAGAGGTAGGGGGAGTGTGGAGAGGGTAGCAATTCAAGTAAGAAGGGATGGGGTGACAGAGAAGATTGCCCAGTGGGAAGGAAGAGAGCCTGTGGACACAGAAGATTCCCTGAGAACAGCTGTTCAAGCTAGCATCCTCTGTGGTTTCTGGCTTATATAAAATATTTCTAAATAAAATTCAAATTGAAAATGCTAGTGTGTGTATGTATATAGGCTAAGAAATCAGTTTTTAAAACACAATTAAATGCTAAATTCATGACAGTGCTACATATTTAAATTAAATAAGTTACTTAAAATCAGAATGTTGGGACTAAAACAATTTATTTCCAAAACAGATTACCATAATGCATCCATGGAGAAAAAAAAGATGACTTTTTCATGTGTTACAGAACTAAAGCAAAACATATCTGAGGTAACACCACAGAAATAGCAATGTGTAAGTTCTCTTTGTTCTATGAAAACACAGTATTAGCCTGGTGCCTCGCTATAAAATTTCCATTGCTAAAATCTTGTAAAATATTCATAAATAAATTATGTTTCCTGAAAGCTCCATTTGTTTCCCTTAAACAAAAGAATGGGACATTTCAAACATAGTGATTACACATACAGAGAGATGAATACTGGTCATGGAATATCAGAAAAATACAAATTGCTAAACAGACTCTAGTGCATCTGGGAAAACCCTGTTCCCCTTTAACTATAACACCGGAACAAAAAAAATACACATAACGGAATTGAAGTACCCTGCACAGTGAAGAGTGACTTAAGATGAAAACTCCTTTCCATTATGAATGATTAACCCAGCAAACATCTTGTCAGAGGAAGTCTCGGAGCAGGCCTTTATGACAGGATCTGATGAAATATTAGCTGAGAAAAAGTCTTCAAGCAATGCCTAGAAATAGTGCCAGTCTGTGGATACACAAATGGTTCCTTGCAGCTGAATCCCACAGGCTGCTTTCTTTTGTTTATGGTTTAAGTTATTTCTGGAGTTTTCACCTGTCCTTATTTTAAAAGGGGTGTGGGAGGCAGATCTAGCTAGGCTTCCTTTGTACTCTGTAATAGAATGTGGTTTTCCTTAATGATATCCTAATGGAAAAAGAAAAGATGGAAAGCTGTAATTGCTTGGTGACAATGGATTACTTAATGGGACACGATGAGCCTTGAGAGACTCCTAAAGCCGTTAGGAATAACTACCCTTACGCTTTCCAGGTAGTGTAAGGAAGCTTGCTGGTAGAAATTTAAGTATGCTTCTTAAGAGGAAGCATTGGGTCTAAGGATGAGTCCCCACCAAATAGGTGGAAAAAATGTCTGAATCACTCACCTGAGTGCAACAAATGGTCTGGGTAAGGAAACCCTCACATGCCCCACAAGAGTGGATAATTGACATATTGTACTTGAGTCCCAACCAACAACTAAAAATCTGTCAGGGCTTATATGTTGTTTTGTTCATATGAAAATTTATACTGAGTTCTGTCCTGTGTATCGGGTATTAAGTCCACCTGGAAAATGGTTACCCTCATAAGATTCATCCACTATTGCAACAATGGGTATATCTTACCAGGTTGGTAATTACTGTTGCTCACAGTGTTCACACCTATATACGAGTTTACTTTAGATGCTTCCTGCTAGGTTGTCCATGCTCTAGTGGACACAGTGTTTGCACATCCACGTAGTACTAATTACATTTTGTGAGTTAAAAAAATAAACATGAAGGGCTGGAGAGATGATGGTTCACAGCACTGACTGCTCTTCCAGAGGTTCCTTTCAGGTCAATTCCCAGCAACATGGTGGCTCACAACCATTCGTAATGGGATCTGATGCCTTCTTCTGGTGTGTCTGAAGACAGCTACAGGGTACTCATATACATAGAATAAATATCTTTTAAAAAGGAAATAAACATGACATGAAATTGGAGTGACACCTGAAGATAGTTTGAAACTAGTGGAAAGAGAGAACTGATTTGATCAAAATACATTTACACCTGTTTCAAATTTTCAAAAATCCCCTCCGCTTGGTCCTCTCTGCTGAGACAGACTCCTAGATGCTCTGCTCCAGAGAAGAAACCATATCCTAACCCATCCTAGAGGATCCAATGTACTCAGAGCAGTTGTTAGAACTCTCCTCAATAACCCAAAATTCGAGAGTTGCAGCTGGGAGCCCAGTGCACCAGGACACAACCCACCAAAACCACGACCTCCCTAATACCACTCACCTTCTGCCTTCTCCACCTGGTCCTCTCTGCTGGGGCAGACTCCTAGGTCTCTGAAGACACCATATCTTGACCCATTGGCAAGGGTTCCTTCCAATAAGAGCTGGTGCCCTGAGCAGACTTTGGGCACTAATTATGCAACCAATCCCACAACACCAAGAGGAAGCTCGACTCCCGGGAGCTCTAACAAGCCCAGGATCATAGAATTTAAGGATCCCAGAGTGAGCGTGACTCCCAGTAATTCTTACACCCAAAATCTCAGGATCACAGGATTATGGAGACAGCTGGACTCTGAGAAGTACTAACACAACCAAGATAACAGGAGAGAGAGGCTCCAGTCAGAGACAATGAGTGCAAGTAGCACTAGAGATAACCAGATGGCGAAAGGCAAGCACAAGAACCAAGGTTACTTGACATCATCAGAATCCAGTTCTCCCACCATAGCAAGTCCTGGATACTCCATCAAACTAGAAAAGCAAGATTTGTATTTAAAATCACTTCTCATGTTGATGATAAAGGACTTTAAAAAGGATATAATAACTCCCTTAAAAAATACAGGAGAATACAGGTAAACAGGTAGAAGGCCTTAAAGAGGAAACACAAAAATTCCTTAAAGAATTACAAGAGAACACAACCAAACAGGTGAAGGAATTGAACAAAACAATCCAGGACACAAAAATGGAAGTAGAAACAATAAAGAAATCACAAAGGGAGAATAACCTTGAGATAGAAAACCTAGGAAAGAGATCAGGAGTCATAGACGCAAGCATCACCAACAGAATATAAGAGATAGAAGAAAGTATCTTATGTATAGAAGATACCATAGAAGACATTGACACAACTGTCAAAGAAAATGCAAAATGCAAAAAGCTCCTAATCCAAAACATTCAGGAAATTCAGGAAGCAATAAAAAGACCAAACCTAAGGATAATACATATAGAAGAGAGCAAAGAATCCCAACTAAAAGGGCCAGTACATATCTTCAAAAAATTACAGAAGAAAATTTCCCTAAAGTAAAGAAAGAGATGCCCATAAACATACAAGAAGAATACAGAACTCCAAATAGACTAGACCAGAAAAGAAATTTCTCCCATCATATAATAATCAAAACACCAAATGCACAAAGCAAAGAAAGAATATTAAAAGCAGTAAAGGGACAAGGTCAAGTAACATATAACAGCAGACCTATAAGAATTACACCAGATTTCACACCAAAGACTACAAAAGCCAGAAGTTGCTGGGCAGATGTCCTATAGACCATAAGAGAACACAAATGCCACCCCAGTCTCAATTACTGTAGATGGAGAAACCAAGATATTTCATGACAAAACCAAATTTATACATTATCTTTCCACAAATCAAGCCCTACAAAGGATAATAGATGAAAAACTCCAACACAAGGAGAAAAATTAAAACCTAGAAAAAGCAAGAAAGTAATCTTCTTCCAACAAAACCAAAGGAAGATAGCTACACAAACATAATTCCACCTCTAATAACAAAAATAACAGGAAGCAACAATCACTTTTCCTTAATATCACTTGACATCAATAAACTCAATTCTCTAGTAAAAAGACATAGCCTAACAGACTGTATACGTAAGCAGGACCCAGAATTTCACTGCATATAAGAAATGCACCTCAGTGACAAGACACACTACATTTTAAAGGGCTGAAAAACAATTTTCCAAGCAAATGGTCCTAAGAAACAAGCTGGAGTAGCCATTCTAAAATCAAAATCGGCTTTCAACCAAAACTTATCAAAAAAGATATGGAAGGACATTTCATACTTGTCAAAGAAAAAAAATCTACTAAGATGAACTCTCAATTCTGAATATCTATGCTCCAAATGCAAAACCACTCACATTCATAAAAGAAATTTTACTAAAGTTCAAAGCACACATTGTGCCTCACACAATAATAGTAGGAGACTTCAACACCTCACTCTCAGCAGTGACAGATCATGGAAAGGGAAACTAAACAAAGACACAGTAAAACTAACAGAAGAATGAACCAAATGGATTTAACAAATATCTATAGAATAGTTCATCCTGAAACAAAAGAATATACCTTCTTCTCAGCACCTCATGGTGCCTTCTCCAAAATAGACCATATAAATAACTGGTGACAAAACAGGACTCAACAGATACAAGAAGACTGAAATAATCCCGGGCATCCTATCAGATCACCATGGACTAAGGCTGATCTTCAATAACAACAAAAACAATGGAAAGCCCACATACACATGGAAACTGAAAAACGCTCTACTCAATGATGACTTAGTCAATGAAGAAATAAAAAAAGAAATTAAAGACTTTTTAGAATTTAATGTAAATGAAGACACATCATACCAAAACTTATAGGACACAATGGAAGCAGTGCTAAGAGGAAAACGTATAGCTCTGAGTGTCTCCAAAAAGAAATTGGAGAGAGCATACACTAGCAGCTTGACAGCACACCTGAAAGCTCTAGAACAAAAAGAATCAAATATACCCAAGAGGAGTAGACAGCAGGAAATAATCAAACTCAGGGCTGAAATCAACCAAGTAGAAACAAAAAGAACAATACAAAGAATCAACAAAACCAGGAACTGATTCTTTGAGAAAATCAACAAGATAGATAAACCATTAGCCAGACTAACTAGAGGGTACAGAAACAGTATCTAAATTAACAAAATCAGAAATGAAAAGGGAGACATAACAACAGAAACCAAGAAAATTCAAAATATCACCAGATCCTACTACAAAAGTCTATATGCAACAAAATTGGAAAATCTGGATAAAATGGATAATTTTCTAGATAGATACCAGGTACCAAAGTTAAATCAGTATCAGATAAGCCATCTAAACACTCCCATAACCTTTAAAGTAATAGTAGCAGTCAATAAAAGTCTCCCCACCAAAAAAAAAGCCTAGGACCAGATGGTTTAAGTGCAAAATTCTATCTGACTTTCAAAAACCTAACACCAATCTCTTCAAACTATTCAACAAAACAGAAACAGAAGGAACACTAGCAAATTCATTCTACGAAGCCACAATTATGCTCATACCTAAACCACACAAAGACACAGCAAAGAGTACTTCAGAGCAATCTCCCTTATGAACATCTATGCAAAAATACTCAATAAAATTCCTGCAAACTAAATCTAAGAACACATCAAAACAGTCATTAATCATGATCAAGTAGGGTTTATCCCAGGAATGCAGGGATGGTTCAATATATGGAAACCTATCAAAGTAATCCACTATATAAACAAACTCAACAACAACAACAACAAAAAACCCACATGATCATCTCATTCGATGCTGAGAAAGCATTTGACAAAATTCAGCACTATCTCATGGTAAAAGTCTTGGAAAGATCTGAAATTCAAGGCTCATACATAAACATAGTAAAAGCAATATACAACAAACCAGTCACCAACATCAAACTGAATGAAGAAAAACTTAAAGCAATCCCACTAAAATCAGGGACAAAACAAGGTTTCCCACTCTCTCCCTACCTATTCAATGTAGTACTTGAAGTCCTAGCCAGAGCAATTAGACAACAGAAGGTGGTCAAAGAGATACAAATTGGAAAGGAAGAACTCAAAATATTCCTCTTTGTAGATGATACAATAAATAGTATAATTAAGTGACCCCAAAGTATCAACCTGAGAACTCCTAAACCTGATAAACAACTTCAGCAAAGGGGCGGGATATAAAATTAATTCAAACAAATCAGTAGCCTTCTTTTTACTCAAAGGATAAACAGGCTGAGAGAGAAATTAGGGAAATGACACCCTTCACAATAGTTACAAATAATATAAAATACCTTGCTGTGAATCTAACCAAGCAAGTGAAAGATCTATATAACAAAAACTTAAAGTCTCTGAAGAAAGAAATTGAAGAAGATCTCAGAAAATTGAAAGATCTCCCATGCTCATAGATTAGCAGGATTAATATAGTAAAAATGGCCATCATGCCTAAAGCAATCTACAGATTCAATGCAATCCCCATCGAAATTCCAACTTAATTCTTCATAGGGATAGAAAGAGCAATTTGAAAATTCATTTGGAATAACAAAAAAACCAGGACAAGGGAAACTATTCTCAACAACAAAAGAACATCTGGGGGAATCACCATCCCTGACTTCAAACTGTACTATAAAGCAATAGTAATAAATACTGCATGTTATTAGTACAGAGACAGGAAGGAAGACCAATGGAATAGAACTGAAGACCCAGAAATGAACCCACACACATAAGGTGACTTGATCTTTGACAAACGAGCTAAAACTGTCCAGTGGAAAAAGGACATTTTCAACAAATGGTGTTTGTTCAACTGGATGTCAGCATGTAGAAGAATGCAAATTGATCCATTCTTCTCTTCTTGTACAAAGCTCAAGTCCAAGTGGATAAAGGACCTTTTACATAAAACCAGATACACTGAAACTAATAGTAGAAAAGGTAGGGAAGACCCTCAAATACTTGGGCACAGGGGAAAAGTTCCTGAACAGAACACCAATGCCTTATGCTCTAAGATCAAGAATTGACAAATGGGACCTCATAAAATTTCAAAGCTTCTGTAAAGCAAAAAACACTGTCAATAGAACAAAAGGGCAACCAACAGATTGGGAGATCTTTACCAATCCTACATTAGATAGAGGGCTAATAATATATATCAAGAACTTAAGACTCCAGACAACCAAATAACCCTATTAAAAATGGGGAGCTGAGCTAAACAAAGAATTTTCAACTGAGGAAACTTGAATGGCCAAGAAGCACCTAAAGAAATGCTCAACATCCTTAGTTATCAGGGAAACGCAAATCAAAACAACCTTGAGATTCCACTTCACACCAGTCAGAATGGCAAAGATCAAAAACTCAGGTGATAGCAGATGCTGGCGAGGATGTGGAGAAAGAGGAACACTCCTCCATTGTTGGTGGGATTGTAAGCTGATACAACCACTCTTAAATCAGTCTGACTGCTCCACAGAAAACTGGACATAGCATTATCTGAGGACCCAGCAATACCACTCCTGGGCATATACCCAGAAAATGTTCCAACACATAACAAGGACATATACTCCACTATGTTCATAGCAGCCTTATTTATAATAGCCAGAAGCTGGAAAGAACCCAGATGTCCCTCAACAGAGGAATGGATACAAAAAAATGTGATACATTTACACAATGGAGTATTACTCAGCTATTAAAAACAATAAATTCATGAAATTCTTAGGCAAATGGAACTAGAAAATATCATCCTGAGTGAGGTAACCCAATCACAAAAGAACACAAATGGTATGCACTCACTGAGAAGTGGATATTAGCACAAAATCTCGCAATACCCAAGATACAACTCACAGACCACCTGAAGCTCATGAAGAAGAAAGACCAAATGTAGATACTTCAGTTCTTCTTAAAAGGAGTAACAAAATGCTCGTGGGAGCAAATATGGAGACAAAGGGTGGAGCAGAAACTGAAGGAGGGGCCGTCCGGAGACTGCCTCACCTGGGGATCCATCCCATGTGCAGTCATCAAATGCAGACACTGTTGTGGATGCCAGGAAGTGCATGCTGACAGAAGCCTGATATACCTGTCTCCTGTAAGTCTGACATACACAAAGGTGCATGCTAGCAGCTAAACATTAAGCTGATCATGGGGTTCCCAATGGAGGAGTTACAGAGAAGACTGAAGTTGCTGAAAGAATTTGTGGCCCCATGGGGAGAGGGACAATACCAAACAACCAGAGCTCCCAGGGTCTAAACCACCAGCCTGAGAACACATATGGAGGAGGGACCCATGGGTCCAGCTGTATATGTAGTAGAGGATGGCCTTGTTGGACATCAGTGGGAAAGGAGGCCCTTGGTCCTGTGAAGGCTGGATGCCCCAGTGTGGAGGAATTCGAGGCTGTGGAGATTGGAGTGGGTTAGTGGGTGAGGACACACTCTCATAGAAGCAGGAGGAGGGGGGATGGAATAGGGAGTTTCAGGGGGTATGGGGAAAGGGGATAACATCTGAAATGTAAATAAATAAAATATCCAATAAAACAACAATAATAACAACAACAAAAAATTCTCAAAGAATAAAATCTCATATTGAGGCTGACTTCTCCAAGGTAGTAGTGTTGAGATCATGTGAGTTCTGCCCTTGAGTGGGATTAATGCCTTTATCTCAGAAGTGAATTATATCTATCAGGTAAGACTAGTAACTAGGGTTATCATAAAACGAGGTCACTGCGTATGCCACTTTTATATAAGCTTACTTCTTTTGCTGTGTCTCGACCATGTTGTTACACAGTTCAAAAGCTCACATTCAATACCAGCATCATGCTGTTCAGACTTTCGAGCCACTATAATTATGCCTTAGAGACATTTCTTCCATTTGCAAGGCTCTTAGTCTCAGATACTTCATAGCAGCATAGAGTGGGATAAGAAATAACTTCTTTATTTTCATTTTTGAAAATTCATACATGAGCATATTTACATCAATTTTACCGTACCCTCTTTCCCCCTCATAACTCTGCTCATCTCTCGCCACTCTCTCAAATATCCATGATTGTGTGTGTGAGCACGCACGCACTCACTCGCATGTATCTGTGTGCGTGTGTATGTGTGTGTGTGTGTGTGTGTGTATAACCTGCTGAGCCCAATTAATGATGTTTCTACATCCATGTATTTAGAGCTGACCTTTTAGAATTTTATAATGTAGCAGGAAACACGTTCCCATAAAAAATTAATTCTCCTTCTCTCAGAAGCCATTGATGACACATAGCCCTTTATAACTGTATTCTAAATAATTACCCTTATACCCACAGATGAGTGTAGGTCTCAACAGTCATCAAAGGATTTTCGTTTTTGCAACAACAGTTGGAGACACTTTCAGGAATCCAAAACTGGTCAAAATGCAGAGAATAAGTAACTGTGGTTTGCCCAGCCCCAAATGATACACCCACAATGCAATTCTTATACCTAATATACAGAGAAAATTGTAGAAGGAAGTAGAGGACCAGGATGACTGCTGTTATGATAATGCCTTCTAGATGTGACACATAAGCTGTACCCATGAGATCGGAACAGTGTGCCTAACAAGACCTGCATGGGGACAATACCAATGACATTTCGATGTGAATGGAAGAAAATTATAGATGTTATTTATACTATTTAATAATTATCTAATGATTACTTGGTAGAATTCTACCCGACATTTTAAATGATAAAGATAACTCATTCCTACAACCAAATTGCTAGAGTACAGATGATTTTGACTCAAAGATTCAGATGCTCCTTCTCAAGCCTTCTAGCTCTTTGGAATTAGCATATAAAATGCACCACAATTCTGCACTGCAAAGGAAACTGAGATTTGAACCTCAAGTGACTCGTGCTACTGAGAGTCTGGGTTGGCAAAATCAGATGTAGTGGAGCAGGCTTTGGTTAAAACAGAGACTTACGATTCAAGTATCATTCATGAAACTGTATTTGATTTCCAACATTATAAACTCCTAAGGCAAATAACTTACAAAAAGAAAAATTTTCATTCTGGTTTACAGTTTTTAGAGTGTTTAGTTTAGCAGCATTATTTTGGTTCTCTTATTGAATGTCCCAAGAAATGAAGTATATATATAAGAATAAACCTTATTCATGCAAGAAGCCAAAGAAATGACAAAAAGAAGCCAAGATCCTACAGCCCTTTGAAAGTTTACTTGTAATAACTTAAGAATACAATTCTTGTTCCAACATCTTAAAAAGACCTATTATCTTCCAAACATTCATGGATATTTAACACCAAAACTACAGCAGAATTCCATCCGACTATTCCTAAATCAATATGTTGAAGGTATATCCACTTTTTTTGGTTAGTACTCAATAACATCAACTCAGTGTCCTCCTAATACACTTATGTTCATCTTAATTACAATCAGGTATGTTAAGTTTTCCCACTAGAAAACCTAGTACATGTGGCTTAGAGATACAAGGGAGGAGGTTCAGAAACGGTTGTGTAGTAGTTAATAGCAATGATCAGTTTAATGAGATCTAGAATCAACTGGTACCCAGACATCTCAACACACCTGTGAAAATTATATTGATTAGGTAACTGATGAGAAAAGATACATCCACTGTGGGTTGAATCATTCTGTAGGAGAAAGTGAACTGAGTACACACATTCATTACTCTTTGCTTTTTGAATGTAGTCACTTTGTGACCAGGGCTTCCTAAAGTTCCTGCAGCTGTGGATTCCCCACCATGATGTATGATAGATCCCCTGAACTATGAGTCAAAAGTTGATCTCGTCTTGGGATTTTGCCATAGTAACATGCAAAGAGAGATCATGAATAACCAAAGAGATCCAAATCCTGGGCCTAACTAAGTTTAAGGGTATATATAGATCATAGGAGTAACTAGATAGCAGAATGAGGCAAGATACCAGTTATAGAGAATGCAGAATACTTGATAAGTTGTTCTAACAGAAACAAAGAGGAGCTTAGCTGCATTGCTTCTAGGTTAGAGCTAGGGGTCTTGATCAGAACTGAAGCATGAAATTAAAGACAGAGCCAAAACACTAAGCATAGCATGTGACCACAAAAAAAGCAGTTGGTCCTCACGTGACCTAAGATAGTCCAGGAAGTTCTTAATTCCTCCATTCATTATGGTGTCAAAAATATTACTAACCATTCCTGAAAGCTCAGAAAACAATGATCATACACATTATTCCTTTCTTAAAATAGACAAGAAAACCAGAGAAAAGTCATGTTATATTGCAAATGAAAATAAATAATTTTAGTCAATGCAGATGAACAAAGTGTGATGCCCACTCAATTCTATATCAATTAACTGAAAGTCTGAATAAAATCTATATGTGATAGGTGGCTAAGAGTTTATTTTTCAGATGCAAATTAACACTACATCATCTAGGAGGAATGGTGAACTATGTCTGTAAATTCAGCACTTAGAGGAAAGTCTGAGACAGCAGGACAGACTTAAGTTTGAAGGCACATGGTAAGGTCTAAGTCAGCCTGGGCTTTAGAATGAGATGGTTTCGAAAACAAAACACAGCAGCCAACCAAAACTAGACAACAATAACATCATATAGTGTAGAGGCTGAGACATAGGAGCCAAGAAAGGAGAAATAAGAAGTGTCAAGATGATAAGATCATGTTTTGCATTTAGGTGATTATACATTTATATAAATGCACTTTACTGGGAAAATCAAGTAGGCAGAACTCCTATCAAATGGCCAGGTGTTGCTTACATTATTAATTTATCTTTTTAGTTGATCAAAATATCTTTTTTGAACCTTATTTAACACTTACACATGTGCTATGAGGTGACTATAGCATTGTACTCATTTTAGAGGCAGGAAGATTGAGCCACAGCAAGGGTCAGTAAATTATCTTAAGATAAGGCATTGCAAGCAGTGTGTGGGCACAGTAGATTGGCTCCAGAGTTTGTATTAAAGTCTTATGTCATATTGCTTCTCAGGAAAAAAAAAGTAATGTTATTGAAGAGCAGAATCTCAGAAACATGAATTCAAAATTGAATCACTAACATACATAATCAATTTAAGATTACGGCTTTCATTTGAGGCAAAGACAATTTGCTTTCTCGTGTCTCAGCAAGAACCACTGTACCAAGAACTATAAAGATAAGTGCATGTACTCTGTCAATCGCCAGTGTGAGCTTGCAAAATGCAGAAGTTGATGGTAAACATTTTAATTCATTCCATATTGAACACTTGCTTCCATGCCCAATATTTGCTATAATATGCTTGTATAATTTTCTATTACAAATAAATAGATCTAATACTATATTTTCTATTTGTGTGGGAAGAAAAACCAAAATGGCAAATAGATAGTCAAGTTGAATCAGTCAGCAAAGACAAGGCAAACACTCAAGAGACTGAGTTCTAAAAAAAAATATATATATATATATATTGTTTTAGTGTGAATGTAACTGATTTAATGATCCCCCCCCCCAATCTTTATGGATGACCCATTGTCCAGGGCATTTTCAAGTTATAACATCTTTAAGTCTAACAGTTATTATATCACTTCCCTTCAGTGTCTTCCTTTCATTACTGCCATTATCTGGAAGGGACCCACATAAGGAATTGTAAGCTCCAGGATCCTGAGTTCTCCCTACATCTTTATCTCCTTCTGCATCTTTATCTCCCTTACTCCTACTCTCACTTCTCTTTAGTTTATAGATATTTCTCCCACCCATGGCTTCTGTGCTGTGTGACTACTTAGCCTAGATAAGTACTACACAGAGTCTGTCACATATACTTTTGCCTCTCCATCAGACACAACTCCCTGAAGCCAGAGGAAGCTCAGTCCTAAAAACAGTCTCTTCCATGACAGTGTGCACAACTGTTCTCCATGAGGTAAAATCACTTGCCCCAGCAGCTTGGTTTTGCTCAAGATACTTTTCCCATTCAACTAGTTCTACAACACTTAAAATTAATTTTTTTCCCAATTCTAAGGATATCCTATCCACATATTCTCACTGTATTTGAGTTTTTATTCTCTTATATTACCAACAGATGCCTTATATTCTGATGGGACTCACAGCCTTCAGCATAGTACCAACTGATTCAATGATAAACTTCCATCACTTGGTATATTATTGTTTCTTTCTTCATCCTGACTCATGTTCTGTCCAGAGTGAGAACTTTCCACATTGGTTAATTCATCTGTACACTGAGAACATTTCCCTGCTCTTCAGCCTCTGGGATGTTACTGCAATCTCACCTTTACTTAAAGGTCCTCTTGAATGTCCTAGGCAACCAATTATAACATTGCCTCATTTTTCGCCTCCCCACACCCTTAATTTCTTTCTACCCAGAGTCTTGGAAATTTTTATTTATACTATCTGTCTTCATTCCTAGATCACTTACTCACACTCTATTATGTAGCCACAATTTCTATTCAGTGTTCCCTCACATCCTCAGCCAAGCTCACAATGCAGTCTTATGTGCTAAATCATGCATCCTAGGCAAGAGTCAAAGTGCATTCCTGCGGGTTAAGCTGAGACACTGACATGCACTATGACTTGTGTGCATTGTCAGCAACACATCCTTAGCAAGCATCACAATACAGTCCTCCAGGGGAAACTAATGCACACTGTATTGCACTGTATTATATCTCAGTTTCCTTCTTCCATACTTAGGCTCCTTCAGTTGAAAACAATGTACTACAGGTGGTTTTCCTATTCAGTTTCCTTGGCTGTTTTCCTCTTTCTCTCCTTAAGTACTTGCTGGTTTGTCTCAGGCTTTGGTCTGTATTCTCTCTGATGTAAGTCTATACACTTCTATACTTGCTTTGGAGCTGGGGACTGAACACAGGATCACATGCACGGTGATACTGTGTGCTATCACTGTATTTCACATTCAAGGACTGGGTGTTTTTTAATGACACTCTTATCTTGACATCCATCTTGTGTATGAAAATACACATCTTCATGCCCAGTGCTGCAAAAGTTTTAGTAATATGCATCTATTTAAGCCCCAGTTATTTCCAGCAGAATTTCTAAAGCTGCCTTCATCCATCTACCCAAATGAAACAAATAACATCTGGGCAGTAAAGACACCAACCATCTATGCCTTTGAGTCAGAGTGTCAGAGCCAATTTCTGAAGACTTCTGTATCATCAGCAACTAAACCACATTGGTTTCCAGTACTGTAACTTTCAGCACAGACTAAACCTTTTTTCTCTTTCCTCTTTGGCCTGACTCAGGACACTTTCTTACCTAGAAAAATGTATTTGCTGTTAGTAGAAATTTTCTGTTTTAATTTTATCACAAAGCCTTCCCAGACAAAGGCACTAAACACCAAGTCCTGTAAATTCTTCTTTATGCCCAAGCTCCTCCATTGTGGGGTGGTGGGCTGTGAGAAGCAGCTGTGTGCTTGGTCGAGCAGGAGCTTGGAACCCCGGAACCTTATTGGACAGTGGGAGTTCAGCTCTGCTCCCTGGCCCTGGTTCTTTTCATTTAGCTTCAGCCCTCCAACAACCACTCCCACAGAGAGGTCTATGGCCAACAATCATGAGGAACAGGCCTCAGGCCCTACAGAGATTTACATACTAATGAGGTACCTAAAGGCCAGAGGGTGGAGCCAATTAAACATTCTTCCCCAGCCCCTTCCCCTTCTCTCCCTCCCTATTAAACTCAGGTCTACCCTGGATTTGAGGGGGGTGCATCCAGATCCATCCACCATCCACCATGACATTAAAGCCAGTAAAAACCCATGGACTTTCTCATGTCATTGGGACCATGACCTGAGGAACCGTGGAGCCACAGCAGCCATGCCTAACTTCCAGCCTGCAGGAACCCTCAGCATTCCTAGCAGCCTTACCTACACTCCATGACATGGTATAGAATAGATACACTAAGGGCCTGGAATGTAAGATTTGGCAACCAGCTTATGAAACTCATGGGAAGTGATGGGCTTGCAGAAGTTGAGGTCTAGTAGATAAAACTAGGTCAATGATGATGGATGGATTAGATGGACTTTGTCACCTGGTTACCCTTCCATGCTTTTGAGTGTCACAAATTCTTCTCCTATCTACTAATGCTAAGAGATACTGCCTCTTCATGGGCTCAACATGCACAAGGAAGCTGTGTTATGGAATAAAGGCTCCAAAACGATGAGTAAATCTCTTTTTACTTTTAAGTTGATTGCTTCGTGTAGTTTGAAGGAATGATAGGAAACTGACTGCATTAGTAACTTTTCTTATTGCTGTGATGTAATTCTGGAGAGAAAGTAACTTTAGGCAGGAAAGACTTAATTTGGTTTACAGTTGGAGGATATAGTCCATCATAGCAAAGGAAGTATTTCATCAGGAGCTGTAGGTAGCTGACCACATTACATTTGCACTCAGACAGCAGAGAGCACTTAGTGCTACCTCTTAGTTCCTATCTCCCTTTATTCACTTTATTCCCTTTATTCAATTTATTTATTATTTATCCAAGACCCTAACCTGTACATTCAAAGTGGGTCTTCCAACCTCAGTCAACCTAGTCTAGAACCTCCCTCACAGATATGCCCAGAGTCTGGTCTCCTAGGTGATTCTAGAGTTTATTAATCAATGTTAACCATCATATGTACTAAAGCAGCTGTGGTCTTTTATTCTCTCATACACGGATGGTTTATTTATTTGGAGCTGCCCATTGATCTGTCTCCACTGATCAGTATACCTCATCTTCTGTCCTGATTGCTTGATTATCTCTTAATATTCTACAAAAGTTTACATTTTTTCAAAGAGGCTTCATTCAACCCCTACTGTCTTCCTCTGTTTTGTTTTTAAGAGACAGGGCTTCTCTGTGTATCTTTGGCTGCCCTGGAATTTGATCTGTCGAGATCAAGTTCAGAGATCCTATGTTAATTTCAACCTCCTTGAGATTAGTTTGAAAATTTCTAACCTTTGTTTGTATTTGCCACAGTCACCTTGAAAGAAAATCTACATTTTTACACAAATGCATCACAATCAGAACTTGCGTTTATTAAAGGAAAGAAAGAACCCAACAACTTATACATACTCAAATTCTCAGACCGGAGCATGAAGCCTGCAGGTGACAGTCAATGAACAGAACACTCAGTGGATACAGTAGAATCAGAATTGCTAGCTCAGTTTTTGTCTTCAGAGATGTCTACAGACACATCAAGTCCCAGGCCAACCATCTTTCAATCTAGACTTCATTGTCACTTCTCTTACAGGATAAAAAAAAAAAATTCTCTGAGATGTAAATATTTGTTTTGGATAATCAAAGGCTTGAATAGATACAGAAGTAGGATCCTGAAAACCATCCACTCCATCTCACCATCAGCAGGTCATTAAAACCCTTCAGGATGAATGTTTTCTCCACAATAGATCACAGCTCAATCAAAACACTCAACAGCAGACACAGAGTCATATGCCATATTATTTGGGCAATCTAGTTCCATTGCACAGTTTTAATTACATTGTCCAGTAAATAGGAAGCTAGGAAGAGCCATGCATTTTGGCACACATGGATCTCAATTCTAGAGAAAAGGCTTGAAGAATCAACCCTTGCTGTCAAGGATTGGAAGTAGGGTTTTTAATGGATAAGAACCCTGTACAACCTTTAAAGAGAAAAAGCAAAACATTAGAGAATGGGTATAAACTTTGAAATCAGAAGACAGTCCTTAACACAGCTCTTATCAGTGGTACAATCTCCAGAAATTGATCTTAACTTATGAGCTTTAATTTTCTCCTTAGAAAAATGAATAAAAAAAACTTAGCTCACTGACTTAGTATATATAACTAGTATAAATTAGGTGATGTATTATATCTAGTTGTCTAGAAGAGTTGTAGGCAGTATGTAAATATTGGTTCTTTCCCCACTTCTTCATTCCATTTCCCAAAGTCTGAATGGTGGTGAAATACAAAAGGGCAGAATGGTATGTCTGTGTCCTTCTCTTTGAATGCTCAATGCCTATGCATAGTATCATGCCTGGATTATAACAAGTTCTCAGTAACTACCTATTTTAAGGAGTGAATAATGATTTTCTTACTTTTCTGTTGCTGTAATAAAACACCATGACCAAGGTAACGTATGGGGGAAGGTTTTTATTTGGGCTTATGGTTCCAAATGATTCAAGTCCATGATGCATGGAGCAGAGGCTACAGACATCAGAAACTGGCTGGAGCAGAAGCTTAGGGTTCATGACCTAAGCCACAAATACAAGGAAGAGAGCCCACCAGGCATGTTGCAAGACTTTTGAAATATCAAAGCCTTTCCCCAGTCACATACTTCCTCCAAGAAGGCCATACTTCTTAAATCTACACAAACTGCACCATGAACTTGGATCAAGCACTCAGACATCAGAGCTGAAGGGGAACGCTGTCTTTCAGAACCACCACAAGATTAGAGTATAGTCAAGGAGAGACTAGATACCTGGTAGGCACCAAGCTTTGCATTTGCTTCAATGAATATTAACTTATTCTCAACTATAACAGTTTTCTGTGCCTCCCATACACACACACACACACACACACACACACACACACCCCACAATTAACTCAGACACAAAAACCCCAAACTGAGCTTTTCATTTTTGGAAAGCATGTCTTCTAACCTCAGACAGACTAAATGAATGGTCCATCTGGTTAAATAAAAAAAATTCTATTTAACACACTAGCAATTTTATGATTTATAAAATACCTGATAAAAACACAATTGCATTTTAAATGCCTGGACTAAAATCCATCTACTCTAAGAAGGTTAACAGGAACATAAAAAGACCCAACTGCCTCGAGCCATCTGCCTCACCAGGAAGGACACATCAAACAGGCTACAGAAAAAATACTTTGCAGAGTCACTGTGAGGTATTACAAGGTAACAAATATAAAAAATGCAGAAAGCAAACCATAGATTTCTTTGAGAAAGTCTATGTAAATGCAGAAAAGCAGGGAAGCAATTGAGGCCAATCTCTAATATCATTCAGATATAATTAGGCAAAAGCCCCTGGGAATAGCTATCCTTAAAATAATACAAAGATACAAAGTACCTTATGCCTACGATATTTTACTCTCAGTCTCATTCCTGGAAAGAAAATAAGTCATATAATTTCCTACTTGCATATTTTTGTTTAATTAAAAAGCAACTCAATTGATGAAATTTTAAAGACCATTTTATAACTGCCAGCTTTAAAGACAAAGAGAAAACTGGATTCAATAAGATGAAACAGCAATAGCTGTCCACCTAAGTGTCCTCAGTATTATCAGAATTTTATCAAGGTCAACATTATTTCAAGTCCTAGCTTTGTCATTTCCTCAAACTTCCAACAGCTCCAAAACTATTCTGACAAGAAAACAAATGCAGATTGCATTTTTCAGAAACAGATTTGAAAAGGTGTCTTTTGGCCAAACCTGTCTTTGCTGGGTCAAGGTTCTGTATACATTTCACTTTGAGGAATGGAGTTAGAACTTTAATCAGTGTCCACCGGAAACATACCACCTGCCAAGAGCCCATAGTGGGGCAGCCAGGCAAGAAGAGTGACAGAGAGGGAAAAATTGGGATCAGGAACTAGACTAAAATATAAAATTTCTCAAGCACTCAGATGCAACCACTGCAAGACCACAAACCTTGTGTGTAAACCAAAAGCATTGTCCTCCCCAGTCCCTCCTTACAGAGTGAAAATATTCAGAATCGTGGCGAAGCACAACAGGCTCCTAGAAACCTCGTGAGTAGTCCAAATACTCCCGTGTTCTACAAACCCTGGGTCAAATTAATTCCCCACCAGGATAAGGTATCCATACCTACTATTTTGGGTCAGAGTCAAGATTGGGAAGAAACAGTACGATTCCATCTGTCAAGAACAAAAACTCCAGAGAGGGCGAATGATGAAGAAAGGTATCTCGACAAACAGAGGCCTACCCAGGAATCTTACTTTGTCCAGCTCATTCCTTGCATGCTTGAAGAGAGCAACTCACTTTACTTTTGCCAAAGTACCTTTCAACAGTAATACTGTTTCCACTTAACTGATACAAGTGGGATACAGAAAGGTAACATAAATTCATTAAGTCTCCATCTGAAGACTTCTAAGGTGGGCTTACTCTGATCATGGAACTAAGAACATAGCATTATCTTAACTAATCCCTACAAGAAGCACAGGGCTGGTAGTCCACTGACACACTGAATTTCACAGTAGAAATTAGAGTGCAGAGAAGGAAAATCACTTAATAAGGGTCATTATTGATAAATGGCTAAGGAAACAGGATCGCCTTCAAATTCACATGCATCACCATGGAAACCATCACTACAGAATATAGACATGTCAGTTAGATACATTCCATGCCACACATAATCACACACATACACACACACACACAACTTTTGCACCATATATACATTGTATCAAAATACACCTATACACACATGTAAACACACAAATTATACACAAATGTGGTACACAAGCATGCCATCAAACACACATACATACACACACACACACATGTTGGTAGAAATGCTTGGGTTATTTACTGAGGAACAAGTCTCTAGTTTAATAAAAGATCTTAGTTCTAAAGCCAAAATTATTGGAGAAATGCCTTGGGGAAAACAACAGTAAAATGGCAATGTGCATCTTTCTAGGCCAGAAGAACAAACCTGGCTCCACAATTGAGCCACATGGCATTCACTTAAGTTTGAGAAAAATATCTAAATCTAGGTTTTATAGATGACCAATCAATTTAGGATCTTTAGGGAAAAGAATGGGGTCCTAGACCCCAGTATTAAAGTATTCACCCACACCAGATAACTAAGATGTAGGGTTATTTAGCGTTAGCAATGTTTTCCTCTGCCCTTCCAGGATGCTTGAACCCAAGCAACACACAATAACCCACAATGTGGAGAAGCCAAGAGTCTCTACCTTTACATGTCTAGTTCCTCAAGTTCCGCCAAAGCCCTTCAACAACAGGATAGATGCACCAAGTAACACTAGAGAACAGCCCTTCAGTTCAGCTAAAACCACAAAGCTGACAATGCTGAGCCAAAGCAGAGAGCCGTGGCTCCAGCAGGTCCCATGGCAACCTGGAAGCAACTTCTTGACTGCATTATCTTGGTAAAAGATAAAGGATGCTTCACAGTTACATAGCCCGAGTAGGAGAGAGTAAAGCAAGAAGCCAGCAAAGTGCAGACTTAGCTTCCCTTTTGTTCACCGGGCACCTTCTAAAGTCTTCTTCCTCTGCCCTTGCTCTACGGGCCTGACTAGACTTCCCTTACTGCCACAGGATCTTTGTCACTCTTCCCCCATCTTCCTGAAATATGCTCATCTATAGTACCATGTATGGGATTCTTTCTAATTCCTCAGACATAAGCTCAAAACCTACTTCAATGAGCCTTCATCCTGTCCCTGGTGACTTGCTGGAATTGCCCTGCTTGGGAGCTCCATAGCATTCATCCCTGGCTCTGGCCACTCTCATTATCATGACTTGAAATAGTCATGTGAAAACTGCCCTCTTTCTCATGTCTTCTCACCTACATTAGTACCACAGGAGCAGAAACTCTTGTCTCATGTTCATCTTTATCTCCCTAGCAACAGCACCTAACTTTCAGTCAGAGCTTGATAAATTTCTGACTAAATGATAAGTCAAATGCATAATCAATGAGCAAACCTATTAATTTAGATTTCAGGGAATCTGAAATAGGAGATCGAGACCCCTATGATATTTTGTGAAAGGGGTTGCCTAATCCCAAGGTTAAGTCTCATCATCCCTTACTGGTCAGGTCACCAGCACTGCAGCCAAATACAGCCCATGTTCGGCAATGCCTGTATTCTTAAGTACTATGTGGCTACAGTAGGTGGGTGCCATTCAAAAGTCCAACCAAGGTCACCATGTAAAACTAAAGCAAGAACCATATGGTTTTCCCTGGTGCATTTCCTGTAGACTGTGGCATATACAAGAGAGAAAGAAGGTAGAGTAGGCACCCTGGGACAGCTGACCAAACGCAGCAAGCATCTAGTGTGTGATATGAAATTCAAGTCCCAAGACCACAGCGTAGCCCTAAGTACTCCAATACAAGGAAATGTGTATCATAGAGATCCAGCATATGTATGTATCCTTATGTGTGTGCATGCATATGGTCAAAAAAGAAAAAAAGTGGGCATGCATGGGAAGACAGAGGTCAGCCTGGATGTCATTCCTTGGGTACTGTCCACCTTGTTTTCTGAACCAGGATCTCTGTTGGCCTTATAGCTCACCAAGTAAGCCGGGCTAGTTGTCTAGCAAGACCCAAGGAACTGGCTTGTCTCTGCCTTGCCAGGACTGAGACAGGAAGCATATGCCACCACGCTTGGATATTAGCCATAGGCCTGGGGGATAAAATTCAGGTATTCATCCTTGTAAACACTTTACTAACTGAGCCATCTCTACAGGCACATGTGTACAATTGTTTTAAAAAGCAACCTCACTGCTTTAACTCGGAAATTGCTGAGTCTTCTATTTTGGTAATATCTTATCAGAAATAAAACACTTCAAGGGAAATTCAAATTTGTCCCCAACCCAATTTACTGACTCCTTACAGATAAATCCACATGATAACACACAGAGGGATGTTCCCAGTAATTAACTTTCAGTGGGTGAAAGTTGACTAATAGTCCATAGAGAGAAGCTGAGCCACACTGTCCATTAGCTGCTCAAGGAATGGTTGAGGGAAGGTTCATAAACCCACCAACCTCTTAGGGTTTGCCATAAAAGTCACTAGCTGGTCCTTTCCTTCCATGAATCTATAACCCAAAGATACACATAATGCCTGCAAAATCCTTCCTCCTTTCAGTCTACTAATCTCTATTCTTCTACATGAAATTCCAGTCTCTCTCGCCACGCCCTGTCTACCCAAGTTCATCTGGGGCTCAGGAGACTCTTCAAACTGAAATGCCCTTTTGTCCATATGTATAACTCCAACCAATTATTTCCCATAGCCTGTGTACTAGTTTCCTTTCTATAGCTGCCATAAAAAGATCTGACCAAAATCAACCTAGGGGGGTAGATTTATTTAGCTTATACTTTCAGGTCACAGCCCATCACTGAAGGAAGTCAGAGTGAGATCTGAAATAGGACCTTGATATATGAAGAACTCTGCTTGCTGTCGTATTTGTAGGGTCACGATTTGTTAGCTTTTCTATACAGCTCAGGAACACTTGAACAGGGGATGGTGCCAACCACAATGACCTTCTGTATCAATTAAATCAATTAAAAGTCAAAATAGTCCCCCACAGACATGCCTACAGTACAATCTGATCTGGGCAATCCCTCAACTGAGACTCCCTTCTCAGATGGATTAAGGCTGTGTCAGGTTAACAATTAAAGCTAACTACAATACACTGATTCTACAACTTGTTTTAGTATTTGGCCAAAGCTATCCTGATTTTCCCACAAGTGTTTTGGGTGTGTATGTCTATTTACAATAATCTTTCCATTGCCTTTATGACAAAGACAGGGTCAACTTCTGTATGTCTTAGTGTCATCTACACTCAAGATTCTTGTCAAATTGTATCAAGAATGTTAATATGGCCAGCCTTCTCATGGGAGGCACAAGAGGGATAAATGCTTGTCAGTGGGGCCTTAGCTTGAAGATAGCTATTTGCACAGCTTAACTATCTTATAGGTTATGACTGCTAATGCCAAACTAATCCAAAGAAATTCCTTTTCTAAAGTATCGGGGGTTTGAGGGGAACTGAAGGATATCCTAACACACAGGCATTTGCTACTAAATCTTGGTGACCTTTGGAGAGTCCCAGCTTGTATCTTACAGCTAGAGGTAAGACAGTCATAATGACCCTGCACCGTCATCCCTAGATGAGAATCTCCTTCAGTATGTTGCAAGGAGAATTTAGTCATAAAATACTCCACAAAAACTGATTTAAAGAGTGCCACATACTACAACCCCCACAGAGGGACTCAAAGTAATCCTTACTAAAGACACTAAGAAAACCTTTAGCAAATCTAATTGTCGTTACCTCAGTATCTCCCACATCCATAAGCACCAAAGCCATTTTTCGAACGAGGGCTGTTACAACTTCACAAAAATATCAGTGTTCATATGGAGTGTTGTTTTAGTTAATGCATTCAGTGTTATTACTGGAAGGCCATGGCACCACCTGCCTCACTGCCATGAAGGTGGGAAGATGCACTTCTGGATATGTAGAGTGAGCCATGTTTTGCTGCTATTGTTGTTCCCTAATCTTCAGCACGATGGTCCTCCACTGTACACCCGTTCTATTCTTGCAGCCATTCCACTCCTTCTGTGTCCTGAGCTTTGTCCCCTTTGAGGTTTCCTGCTGGCTGCCTTTCAGCTCAAGGGCAGGAGGTGAGAAAAGCACTGGAAACAGCTTTAGGATAGCTCTGACCAGCTGTCCCAGCATACAGTCCCAGATCTGTCTTCTGGGTGCCCTGGTAACCCTCTTTTCATACTTAAGATTTGAGAGTAATGATGGTTTCCTAACTCTGATTCTCCTGATTCATATCCTCTAACTCTGAAATGTTGGCTCACCACAGATCCATTTGGAGATAAATTCTTGTTTTCCATTCTAACTTTGGTTGATGGAGCAGGAAAGGAAACCATTAATTATTAATGTCTTCTGGTTTCCAGGAATTACACAAGATAATTGCATTCATGTGTCATATAATTTGATTCTTGTGACAACCTTTGATGATCAGTATTCTTATCCTCATGAATGAAGCTAAGAAGCTCAACACAGATTCTCTTAGCTTATGATGCCCAAGAGAAATAGATACAGGACCAGAGGACATTCTGTCTGTGACTGGATTGCTGCTTCTCTAAACCTCTTTCTAAGACCCTGAACTAAACCTTGTTGACATAGTAAAGAAGAGATAGAAAAGGACTAGAGACCAAATAGAATCAGTCCCTAAACAGTGATAAATAAAATTCATCCCCATCCTTTGTAATTTAAATAGAATCATGAGGTTGTACCCTGATGAGGCTCCTGATCCTGGCATTGCTCCAAGTAATGCACTACCTAAGACTAGGTGCTCTCCTAAGGGAGGCATCTTTTCCTATATTTATGTTATTCAACACAATTAATACATGTGGCCCAAACCCAGCTTTGCATTGCATCTTTCTATAGTTGGATAAATAAGAAATAGTTCAGCACCAGTGGTCTTTGCATTCTCGATGGCTTAGGTGGCTAAGGCTATGTTTCCTAAACCCTAAACAAGATTGTTATCACCCCACTTCCCGCATCTGACTTGATTAACGATTGCACAGCCATACCTTATATCCTCACTGTTTAGATATTCTCTTTCCACACCAGTTCTATTTCAAATGACCACACACAAAGTTATCATTTGCTGATCCATTCATATGTGTCAGGCACCTGACTGGTTTCCATGGCTACGTGTTGGGGTTCTATAATTGATTGTCTGGATTTGCGGCCAACTCATTTACTTATTAGTTGAACAAGTAGCTCAACCTTTCTAAGACCCATTTCTTCCATTTAAAAATGAAGGCAATAATAATGTCTACCGATATAAAATACCGTTCTCTGCTCAGCACATAAAATGATAATAGTGATATTAATAAACATATATAGCTACATAACACTTGCTATGTGCCTGGCACTCTTCCAAGTGCTTTACAGGTCCTAGCTCCATTATTTAACAGTCCTTTATGGTAGATATTATTATTGTCCTTTAACTTCCATAGCTGAGGAAACTGAGCCTCAGAGAGGTTGAAGGGATTTGCCTGAAGGCACATGTCAACATTCAGGAAGGCAGGCTTTTAGAGTCGGAGAGAGAGAACAAAGGTATAATGTATGCTGAACAAACCTCTTTATCTCTGACTTCAGGGCCTTCCTCCCTTGACCACTCACAGTGGAATCTTCTGCTGGAATGATCATTCCCACTTAGCATTCTGTTCAGACCAATTCTTCAGTGACTTTCTCTGAGCCTCTAAAGAAAATTTAGTTCTTGTAGTATATACATTGCAGCTTTCCACCTGCTGTGACTGCTTCATTTCCCCATCATGCTCCGTGGCCAGTCAATATGAAAACAGCAGATACTAGGTTGCAAAGATACATGCCTCCTCCTCTATCCCCACTCACTCATCCCATAGGGTGAGGTTCCAGTGATGGAGGAGGAAAAAAAAACAAAAAACCTCACATCAGAGTCGGGATGCTTAGGTTGTTGCATAAACCAGTATTCTCAAAATCTCCCTCCATTACTGACATATTTGAAAACCTAGAACTTCACTGTATCGGTTTGTAACAGGTTGCTGGTGCAGTTATAGCCTTGAACATGAAAAAGAAAGATGCAAGGATGTATACACGTCTCTCAATCTCAAGTTACTTGGATCAATTAGAGCATAATTTCCCAGAGATGAGTAGGTAAGAAAGCTGTTGGTTTCCACCTAACCTCTACATGGCAAGCACATGCCTCAGCTTTTCTCTTCATCACTCCATCCCTGCAGCCCCTCATGGAGCCCACTCATGCTTCCCTGCAAACACAGGCACTGCTGCACACTTGCTGATCCTTTGAGCACTGTTCACATTCCTTAACCTCATGCAACATCTGTATCTCACACCCCATGGTCACTCTGTTATTCACTTATTTTAAGGTATTTTTTTGTCCTTTTCTCCCTTTCAAATTTGACTTCACACTTAATTCTTTCCCATTTCCTTGAGTCTATTCCTTTTTGTCCTCTTTTCATACTTTCTGCTACCTGTGACCCCCACTTGGAGCTCCTCTCCTTGTTCCCTGCTCTTGCACCAGTCCTGACATAGATCACTTATACATAATCAAGATGATGTGTCTTTTATTATTTATGGACTCTCGTTCAGCTCTGTGTTAAGGCACAGATGGATACTTTACTTCATTGTGTCTTTGTGACATAAGCCTGTATAAAGTCAGGAGGCTCTTTGGGATGAAAAGTAACTCACTTGTCAGTCTGGGATTCCCTGGCCTTTCAGATTGCTATAGAAGAATGGTTCTCAAACTTCCTAATGCTGTGACCCTTTAACACAGTTCCATATATTGTGGTGACCACCAATTATGAAATTATTTTATTACTACTTCATAAATGTAATTTTGCTACTGTTATGAATCATTATGTAAATATCTGATAATATCTGATGTGCAGGACATCTGAGATGCTACTTGCAAAGGGATTGTAACGCACAAGTTGAGAACCACTACTATGGACCCTTCTATAGAAGAGCCATAGAAGCTCAAAGCACTGGGTAAAGTTTACATGAATCCCAATGGGTTGTGAATGAGATATAATTGGTCCACATTCACTTGGCCCCAGAGAACCTTACTCTTTGAGGTGAGATGATTCTTTTCTCTCTCTCTCTCTCTCTCTCTCTCTCTCTCTCTCTCTCTCTCTCTCCCTCACACACACACACACACACACACACACACACACACACACAAATTGCAAGTGAAAATAGCTTCTTCTTAGATTTCAGAAAGAATGAAACAAATAAGATATAAAAGCACCCATATAATATGTGCTTCCATTTGGTAGATATAGCTTTTAAAGAGGAAAGCCATATACTCCTACTGTGTAAACTTAACATTCTGAACGCCTTTCCTGAAAGCCTTTGGTCTTTCATGAGCATTTGACTCCATATCTTGCCCCAACTTCATACCATCTCTTCAGCCCCTCTTCTCACCACCTCTTTTCTATTCGACCACCTACAAGTTCTGATTTCTGTGGTAGAATACCTACCTTTTTCATTCTTTCAGGTCTAGTCACTCATTATGGTCTTAATTTTTAAAAACACCCCTCTATAAGTAACTCTTTCACCATTTATTCAGATAATGAAAGTTTTATCAGAAAGTTCTTTCAAAACTATCACTGTGCTCCAGTAAGTGAGAACACAGTGACCTCTCAGCTTTCTCTTGTTGAAGAGGCAAGTTCCAGAAGAAACTGGCAAAGACATCAAAAAAGACCAGGATCTGGAAACCCACGTGGATCTTGATCCAGGACATGTCGCTTCTTATACCCCATTCAGGCTGTTCTTAGAACACTGCATGTATTTCAACCCCAATTTACTTATTTATATCTTAGGCCTCACAGGAGCTCCAGGAAGCTCCCAGCATTCCAGTAGCAGCTTTGCTTCTGGCCAGCTGGGTTCCTTTTCCATAAAGCCACCACACCTGTGAGACTTATTCTCAACAACATGAGTAAGCAACTTGAGTCTTAGGGCTCAAGTACTGAAGTGTATTTCTTTCTCACTGGAAAGAATTGGGAAGGAAGATCTTTCTAGAATTGTCTGCTGACCCTTTGTGTCCATAAAACCAGCTTAGCGAGTAAATACAATCTTATAATAATAATCACATCTGACCTTTTCGCTGAGCCTTTGTCATATCCTATTGTTGATGAGGTGGAGACAAAGGGAGAAATGGGCTAAGCTCCTGGAGCCACATCACAGAATTGTAACCACAAGGCAATGTAGCTACAACAATCAAGTGGCTTCAGAACTAGAAATCTGCTCCAGATCAGAACCACCCACCTCTACCACCATATAGAAGTTGCCCTGTACAAAAGGCCACAGAGAAAGCAGTGAAGTGGCATCATGCTTGAAGCCAGGAAAACGCAAAGTACTTACTCTTGTTTCATATTAATTGGATTCTAGAAAAGCCACCAAGACTAATCTATTTTGAAGACCTCAAGTCATATAATTTGGGACTCAGATAGAGATTTGAAAAATATTTATTGACCATCCCAGTCGCTATGCAACAAGAGCATACCGATAGGGGTTGAGCTGGGTGTTGGTGAGCCAAAGCCCAAGTATGCTATGGATAGTTCAATGCCACTCAACATATTTTTCTTAAAAGGGATAATTACTTCCTCCTAACAGAAAATCTGACAAGCATTAGATATTCTTGCTGGGAAAATGCAGAAGGAATGAGAAATGGAGACTGAACTGGTATTTGTTACACAAATGAGTTTGTTACAACACAGTTGGCCTTTGAGCCATGGTTCTATGAAGAAGTTGTGGGAGAGATAGAGAAATAAAACGGAGAAAGAAGAGACCATGAAACAGCAACACCATCATTCTCTGATTGCTACATGCCTGAAGTCTGCCCTCTGCTTGAAGCTACTGCTCTTGCCTTAATCACCTCCCTTATCATTCTCCTTGGATTTATAAGCCTAGAGCACTGTCAACCATTTATCTTCACAGATTCCTTATTTAAAATTCACAGAAGCATGATTTATCTCTACTAGTCTCTGTGCAGTAGGGAGGTACTGGCTTTTATTTTCTGGGGCTCAGAGGGGTTAAGTGGATCCTCCAAGGTTATACTGTGAGACTGAAGGATAAAATAGCAACACAAAATAACAATCCGTAGCAGATGAAAAGTGCTCTCCACAAAACTCTGAAGCTCACAGTATAAAGAAGACTCCCACAATGGTGAAGGGAAGCTGCTTGCATCAGACTATATCCTGGAGGAACAATTAAGTGCATATCAAGAGTCTGAAGTTTTCTACTGAGATCTTTCTTTATGGTTTATTTCTTTAGAGATTTGATATCTCAAATTTGATTTTCAAGATCAGTTACTTTAGTAGAGCAAGATTTTTTTTTCTCTGCAAATATCTTGAATACAATTCATGCATATTCGGGAAAGGATGAAATAAAATTGAGCCTCCAGTTTCTCAAATGATAAAATTGACTGCTTTTTATCTGTGGAAATAAAATCTTGCAAAGCAGTTCATTTTTTCTGTTCTTTCGGGATATAGGTAGTCTCTTTCATGAGGTCTATAAAATAGTCACCCATGTATTATCTCCAACCTTAACAATGGGAAGAATTTTCACATATCACTCTGTGTGATGAACCAGCTTTAAATTCCACTTTGGCCATTATGGAGCCAGGTAAAACCTACAGCAAGTTCACATCTCTGGGCTTTCAATTCACATTCATAAAACAAAAGAACTATAGGTAGCTGGTTCGTAATCTTCTTATAGAGTTACAATCTCCAATACAATGCTTACATTACTATATGAGAAGTATATATGAGAAGTATTTCGGTAAAGAATTAGCAATACATTTAATATTTGACTGGAAACAATCCTCATTTTCTTTATATATAATGACCTACGAAGGAGGTAAGCTGAGTCCATTTTACCGAATGAGAGCTGTATGAGGTGACACAACTCTCTTAGGGTGGATTAAGGGTAAATTGTTAACACTGTGGCTGACATCTGATCTAAACTGGTAACAATCAAGAGAGACAACTCTCTAAAAACACAGCCAAATCTTTTTGTGACTGGAATAGTGACAAAAGTAATATGTGTATGTGTGTGTATGTTTACATATTTTTGTGTATATATGTATTTGTGCATATGTATGTATGTATGCATGCATGTATATATGTATGTATATATTATGTATTATGTATGTATTTGTGTATGCCTGTGCACATTCCATTTAGGGTCCAGAGGAGAACATGTGGTAATTATTCCTTTATGACTTTCTGCCTTATCCCTTAAGAGAGGCTTCACTGAACCTGAAACTTGCTAGCCTTTTGGCTAGGCTGGCTACACAGAAAACAACAGTGATCTTCCAGTATCTGTACACTCTCCTAGCACTGAAGTTCCAAACATGAGTCATCATACAGAGCTTTTACATGGGTGCTGGGGATATGAGCTCACTCCCCATTCCTTTACACCAAGTGTTGTTATCCACTGAGCCATCTTCCTCATCTCCCACTGAGTAACTGTGAGTGCTGTTAAGTTTCATTGTGTTTACCTATGACCACAGTGAATTCTCACATCTGTTTTCCCACCTTGCGACTTAGAGTTCATACATCTTATTTATGAATTTCTTAGGTCTTAGGTAGACCAAACTTAGGCTTTGAGAGGCAAGAGAGCTTTTCTGTTATAGAGGATCTTACGGTTGTTGATTTGTTATTTGTTTTTCCTATTCTAAATATTCTGATTTTTATCCAGGTACTCATACACAAAACCCATGTTTGTACTCTGGGTAATATTGAGTCCAGCTCAGATTCCTGTGGTCCAATTTCTCGGAGACTATTTTCTCTGTCTCCCAGATGTGAAGGGGAAATGTAGCCATAGGTACTCATGTTGAAAATAAATTAAGTTCCCTGGCTTTCACCACAGAAGTCAAAGAAAGAAATATCAACATGAAGCAAAGCACAGAGGTCCCTAGTGATATCACTATACTGTGTGGTCAAGCCAAGCCTCCAAACTCTGTGTGACAACAAGCTGCATTAGTGCAAGTAACTGGGCAGAGTTAAGAATTTACTAGGGTGGCTCCTACTGCTAGGTTATTGAATCCGAAAGCTCCTACACAAGATCTCTCTGAGAGAAATGTACCAACCCCACCTTCAGCAGAAGCTGTTACCTCTTCCTAATTCAAATCCACAGCACTATGGGTAACATAGTGTTTAAAGATATTTTCCAAATTTGCTCATCACTTATCAATAAAGCAAACCTACTCAGCAAGATACCAAGTTTCATGTGTAGAAATCTCAACCCCAGTATGCCTTCAGATCTCATTTGATTTTAAATATTTTACCAACAATGTAGGGGGCAGACATTGTTTTCAAGAAGAAATTCTCACAGCAACCTCTGTACCTGAAACAATGTTTTGGTTAAAACAAACCGAATATTCGGTTTACACTTCATGCTGATATATCTCTGGGTAACAGATGATCTGCCTCTGGTTTTGCTTTGGCAGAGGATATATAATCTCTTTATAAACACCAGGCTATCACTGTGGAAATGAACATGAGGTCATAAATACGTCATTAGGAACACCACTGTGTCTCTTAGGCAGGTAATGACAGTAACTTCACATTGCAAACTTTCCTGTGACTTAGGAAACATTAACTCAGTAATCCCCTGGTGCCTAGAGGAGAACGGCAGCTTATCCCAGTTTTAAAGATCTGGATACTGAGAGGGAAATTATGCTATTTTCCCAAAAGTTCCAAGGGAGTAGGGATTAACGTTCTTCATGGAGAGCTTGCAACTCCAGAGGTGTCACTCCATGATCCTATCAGCTTTCCCTAATACCTCAGAGGGTAAGACACCTTTGCAAACAAGACTGAGGCATTTCAACACTTCCTTCAGGGGAAACTCTGACATTTCTATTTGTTTGGGGTAGACATGGTCTTCATGGTTGTAAAACCAGGGAACATGCTGGACAAAATGCACTGGGTGGAGAGAACAAGGCACTAGAGGCAGAGCCTTCCAGATAGGCCTTTCTCTCTGGTTCTATCCCCTGATGTTCCTCTGCAACCCAGAAAAAAAAAAGGCATCAGTGTTCCTTCACAGCCAGCTCATCTGCCTGTGGCCTGCCTGCCATGATGATTGAGTTAAATCCCCTTACTCCTCTTCTCCCTTTCAGTTTTCATCTGAAAAGTGAGCTCAAAGAGGCCCAGATATCTTTCACTTGACCTGACTGTCTGATTCAAGTTTCTCTCCAATTCTTTCTAATCCTCTAATGGACAAGGCCGCCAAACTCTACCTTCTGTCCAACTTTCCATCAAAATCTCTCTTTTAAAACCCTGTTATTAAAGGCAATGACGCCTCTGCTCTTTGGAATACTGCCAACAGCTCTTTGCACCAAACCTACTGGAATTTTATGGCTTTGCCTCCTGAGCCTCCACACTGTCAACCACTGAGCCTTTTGTATTTCTGTATAATCTCTTGATTTTATTGCCATTTTCTCTATTTTTTTGAGCTCCTTCCTGGTCCTGACATGGGTGTCTCATCCCTATAGCTCTCTCTTCTTTATTTAAAAATCTGAACTGAGGTGTCTCAGAGCTATATCTCTGTTAAATACCTAGCTCTCGCACTTAGTTCAGTTCAGTACTTCCATCCATACAAACTCTTAAAAGAGGCAGGAGCCCTACACTGCCATCATTCATTTCCAGGTCTATGTCTGGGACCAATAGGATGGAGAAAAATCAAAAGCACTAATTGGGAAATATAATTTGCAGGTCCAATTATTATGTCCAAGGAGGGGCCAATCCAGCTTATATCTTCTCTTTGTGAAAGATGAACTTTTAGTCTCTAAAGGAAAGTTGATGGCATCACTTGGTCTTGAAAATATCACCTCCACTTAAATTTATGATTAAATTAAAAGTATGCTCAGTAACTTTGGTACAGAAACTGAACACAAATCCAAATGATGATGGTTTTAGCAATGTCTTTCCTTAAGTTGCTCAGAGTCACAAGGAACACTTCAACCTTGGAATTAGTTTTGTGCTTTGAGACCATCCACTGATTTTAGGTGCTACGTATTTTGGGGAAGAATCATTGCTTATGGAGGCTTGATCAACCCAGAAACACCTCATAAGTCCTGCCCTACTCTCAATACTATATATCAGTTATGGTCAGTAGTGACTGTCATGGAGTTGTATCACTTGCACGGAAAGGGATGAAACTGGAAATTTTCTGTGTTAAGCAGATTGAGCCAGTTGCACAAATGCAAATATCACATACTCTTGTAGAGGTAGGAAGTAGCAACAGGAGAGGAGGGGGCACTATTTCAAAAGATGGAAGAAGGGCAGCAAGATAGAGGTGAATGGGACAAAGGCTAGAGGGAGAGAGATAAATGTGGTCAAAATACAGAATACATTTGAATCATATGTCGTTTCATAAAAATACAAGTAATAAAAAAGATATGTAAAGTTCAAAAATAAACGCACCTAACATACACTCTCAAAAAGCAATAGTCAGTGCTCAACTATTTTATTCAAACTCATGTAACTCTGTTAACATTTCTAGGATGAGGGTCTCAGTGGCTAAGAGTACTTGCTATGGTCTTACATGAGGAACTGAGTTCAGACATCAGCATATAACATGGCCACATGTACAGCTATAAATCTAGCACTGTTGTGGGCTCACTTGCTGCCAGCCTGGCTCCAAGCTGGTGAGAGCATATCAAATGAATAAGTGGAGAGTGATAGAGCAGGATACCAAAGAGCTTCCTCTTCCCTTCATGAGTATACATGGGTTTCCATCTACAGACATAATGCATGTATACAATGTGTACACTTCTCTCTCTCTCTCTCTCTCTCTCTCTCTCTCTCTCTCTCTCTCTCTCTCTCAAAACATACATACATACATACACACAGACAGACAGACAGAGAAAATATAAGGTACAAGGATTAAAAAAGGAGGACTCTATTATTTATTAAGAAACTGCTATGCTGTAATATTTTGAAGAGCTAACACCAGTGCCATGTGCTATGGTGCCACTTCAGATTGTACATTAGATAACTCAAAGACCTTCCAAGCTGTCCATAATATAGACAAGTCTATTGCCCCCATCCTTGCCCTGCCAATACAAATGGGCTCAAAGCAGTTAAAGTGACTTGTTGCAGGTAACACAGTTGTGAAACAAAGACAGAATTTGGTCTTTTTGAAGCCAAACCATAAACCCAGCTCTGCTTCACACAGCCTGGGGTGCTCTCTGGATATTTGCATCATGCCAGATAATTAAACACTCCTCTAATGTAGTTCTTTATAATTTAACACCCACCAGATATGTTAGTCCAAAATGGACAAATACTATTTCACCAAAGGAGACAGAATTAACTTGGTTTCTTCCTACCACCCTAAAAACCTATAAAGAGACTGATCTCTTGGTTCCTACTCTCCCCAAAATCAAGGCACTTTCTGCATTTAGTAGAGAAAAATAGGGGTGATTCTGTATTTTCTTTTCTTTGTAAAGAGGAACTCTTATTCCTGTTCAATAGTGTTAGAATCAAATGTTGTAATTTTAATAGGAGTATATAGATTAACATATTATATGCATACATATGCTAGGCATTAGATCTAGCTAATCTAAAGATCACCCTGTGATATAAACACTAATTCTATGCACAGTCTGCATAAAAAAATCACACTTGGAGTGAATTCAACAATATTATACAAACTCAGTGAGCTACTAAGCCTGGGCCTGCTAGTGTCAAGATTCTGCTCATGCCTATGATTTGAACTTTGTATCTCAAAATATGTTCTATTACTGCCAGAAAACTTCTCTTTTCAACGGTATGGGAGGTGGGATTCTTCTACTGAGGCCAACTTTATAGGAAGTCTGAAGTAAGTACAAAAATAACAGATGCCTCTACAGAGTGTTTCACAGGGAAATGGGATCCTGCCTCTCTGACCATCATATCCTTAGCACAAAGGAGGATCTGGTACATAGTTGACACTCAATGAATATGGATGTACTGTTGACTACATGATTATCAGAATTGTCAAAATTAGGAATTTGAAAGCAAAGAAGCTAAAGATGCATAGATGGATCTCACAGGTGCTCCATCCTTTGAAGGACTCTCTTCCCTGCAGAAGATTAAAGGCCAGAATATCTAAGAGGGCATACCTATATAGCTCTTGAGCCTTTCTTCTTCTTGTTTAAGTACGACCCTGCCCTGGACTGAGGTCTAAACTCTTAGTTTTACCACCCACACAACAAAATCCCATTTCACAGTGCCAACGATGCCTTCCTAGTTCTCCTGGCTGGGGAGCTGCTCTCTTGCTGATCTTGGTCACTCATCATATTTAGACACAGACTTCACAAACTATACATGAATGTGTTCACTGTATATTAAAAAAGTAATAGAAATAAGTGATGATGCATTTTGTCCAAAGCAATGTCAGTCTGAGGCAGATGTTCCAATAGTGAACATGTTTTTCTTTCATAGACTCTATTACTTATTAACCTCTCTCCACATAGATCAGTTTTTACAACCGGCACCAGAATCACCACATCATCAGCAAGTACAGATCCAGTCTGATGCCGTTGGGTAGCAAAGTAAACCAATAGCAAGGATGATGCTAACATGTGCTTGCCCACTAGCCTCAGTTCTCAGCAGGACAGCATTCCTGCTAGCCTGAGTCTCCAACAGTCCATCACAGAAACCATAATCTCAAGCTACAGAGGAGGGCCCTTGTTTCACAAGTGCCTGCCATTATTATGGCCTGAGCCAATATGCAAAAGTTCCATGAAATATTAAGGAGAACAAACACTGCCAAAGAATGAGCACTGTCATGATGATGGTCTTGGGTTCCTATCGGATGGCCTGTTTATAAGCTTTACATTTAATACTGAAAAGGACTTTAAAATAAAGTTGTATAAATCAAAGTTCAATGTTAAAATTCTAATGCTGATGGAGGTATATTTAAGTCAAAACAAAATACAAAAGAACAAGCATTTCTCATTAGCACCATTACCATGGATGATATGGTGAAAACCGTGTTTTTAAAGAGATGAGTTTCCTGAAACTTCTGAAAGTCCAATATATTCTATATATCGTATATAGAAAATATATTCTAATCCATATCTAAACTAAATTTGAATAATCTATAATCTAATCTATATTCTATAATCTAATACACCCCAATAGATGATGGAACTGAAGCCTGAGGGTGAAGCTACACACTTGATGTTACAGAGTGTGTTGGTCTGGATCACAACAGGTCTTGTGCACAATGCCAAATCTTTTCTTCTCTGCCCCATTAGCTTTGCAAAACACCCAGCATCATCATGCTGGGTGTCCTAGTTTTGCTTCTGTTGCTGTGATATATCCTTGCCAAAAAAATAGCTTAGGAGAGAAAGGGTTTATCAGGCAAACAATTCCAGGTTATGGTCTATTTGTGTAGGGAACACAGAACATCACAGTCACAGACAAGAATGGAGAGAGAATAAACACATGGATCCTTGCTTGGTTGGTGCTTTTGTTCAGTTACCTTTGTCCTCTCTTAAACAGTTTCCTGCCCATGGAAAGTTGCTGCCAACAATGTGATGGGTCTTGCAGTATCAGTTTAACAATCAAGACAGAGACGTTCCATCAGAAACAAGCCTACAGACCATCCTGATCTAGTTAAAGCCTCATTAAGACTCAATCCTAAGTTGCATCAAGTTCCCAGTTAATGTTAACCAGCACAAACGGTAGCCCCAATTATTTGCCTAATATATTTATGGAAATGTTGCTTTTACGTGAATGTGGTGGTTTGAATGCAAATTGCCCCATAGGCTCACAGGGAGTGGCACAACTAGGAGTCATGGCTATGTGTGGCCTTGTTGGAAGAAATGTGTGACTAGGGGTGGACTTTCAGGTTTCAGAAGCTCAAGCCAAGACCAGGGTCATTTTTTTTCCTGCCACCTAAAGATCTGAATGTAGAACTCTAAGTTAATTCTCTAACACTCACTTCTGTCTGCCTGCTACCTTGTTTCCTCCATGACAATAACGAACTAAACCTGTGAACTGTAAGCCAGCCCTAGTTAAATGTATCTCTTTACAGCAATAAAAACCCTAAGACACTGATTAATCCAAATAATTATATTAAAGTTTATTTCTTAGTTTACTTCTATATTATATGCATATGTTATTAACACATTGTGTTATTGATATTTCCTTCTATTAGAGACAACTTTCAGAAGTGAATAAATGGCTAGATACTAAGTTATGTAAACACACCCTAGTTGCACATGGGAAGATTCCAACATGAAACTTCCTGGTTCCTCACCTCTGATACCAGCCAAAGCTGGGTCTCAGATGCTCAATGTTATCCTCCTGGCTCTGTCCACCTGGATTTCAAGACAACATGCTGATGTTGTTTGATGATCATGCTGTTCTCTCCTAAGCCCATGTGAATCGACTCCCAGACCTACTGGTCTAAGACCTGTTGCTGAGTACCCACTAAGAACCTGCAGAGACCCCTTCTGTGAATTTCATACAAACAGCCCTGACATCCTTTTTAGCTACAAAAACAAAGCCAATTGATTGCAAAGCCCCACAGGATACACTGCCACCCCCCAAAATATAAAACGCTCAACTTGCAAGACCCTGTCAGTGACTGGGGATCAGTCTCCTAATGTATTTGTGCTCTATGTTAACAAGCCAGGACTCTAGCCTTCTTTTCTTTTCTGAATTATTTATCTACAGCAAAGAAAATAGAAAATGACAGAAGTAAAAATAAAAGGGGTAGGGAATAGCAGGGCTCTTTTAGCTGCCTGGTTGCTTAGAGATTTCCTGGCCTGGGCTCTGGACCTGCCACACTTGGCCTGTAGAACTAAATGTGAAGGCCTTGTTATCAGTAATGGGACTTTGGCACTGAGTTTCCTACATGCTGGGTGTGAAATACCGCTTCCTGAACTCCATTCCTCTTCTAAGAGGGATATTGTCTGGTAATGGCGAGGGCCACTGAAGCCTTGCTTTCTATTTACACGAAAAATAGAGTAGCGCCCCATTTACCCAGTGGCTGGCTTCTGTCATCTACAAGCCCTGGGAGGACGGAACTGACCCAGAATTTGTCACTCTCTCAAGCCTTGCGTCTCACATGATCTAGGCCAGCAGAGAGAACCAGAGAAGTTGGTGGGCTAGACAGGGGCCAATTGCAGTTTATGGATTTAACAAGTTCCCATATTTCTGAGGAGATGACTATTTTACGTCCTATTGTAGAAACTGGAAAAATTAAATTACAAGGCAGAGACTAGAAATTACCTGGGATATTCTGTCTTGCAGATCCTTTCTTTGTGTGCGAATGTACACTGTATATATATGCAGGTATACGGGTATGAACGGGCACATCTGTGTAAGATTGCAAGTGTGCAAGTGCATGCATGTGCACGTGCATGAGTATAGGTACACGTATGCGGGTATGTTTGTGTAGGTGTACATGTGGGCAGGTGAATATTTAGGTGTACATGTGTGCAGATGCATGTATGTGCAGGTAAACATATGTGTGTGTACTTTTGCAAATCCTTTTATGTATCTATCCCATTGTAAAATCCTAGTAATAATGGTTGTTATTTTACAGTTGTAAAATGATTAGTTTTCCATTTTACAGTTGTAAAATGATCAGTTTCCAAACACCTTTGGAAAATTACTACTTCCTATGTTTTATGGATGCTGGCATCAAGGTTCACAAAGGTAAAAGGACTATCCTGAGACAGACTAGGATCAGATATGAGGGCCCTACATGTGCCATATATGAAATTTCCACAGTGGAGTATATGATGTTCAAAATCAACAGTGTAGCATACAGTGTGTGATTTCCACAGTGCAGCACACAGTGTGTGATTTCTACACAGGACACACCACATATCACACAGCAGTGGGTTCTGCTCTTTCACTTCTACCATGCATCATCAGTGAAATTTTTCCAGGCCATTCCACGTAAAATGGCAACTCTGTAGATTTCTGCAGCCGAGGTCCCTCCATCAGCATAAGCTTCTGCATAGTGCACGTCATCTTCCAGCACATCTTCCTGCACAATATGCTTGGTGTCTCATGGCTTGCCAACCCCAGCACAACTCACAGCTAGATTTTATTCACTGTCATATCCCTGACATCCATAATTGCACCTGATAGAGGATTCTCAATAGATATTTAATATATGAATAAACAAAGACACAAATCAGTAAGGCATGCTTTGAGTTGAAAAAGAAGCTGATGACCAACATGCGATCGAGACACAAGGAAAGTGATGCTAAGTCTAGTTTCTAGACATTTAGGAAGAAATCTTTGCCTGGAGGCAGTTTTATTCTAATTTTTACAGTGCTAAAATCCACACAACAGAATTTAACATTTTCTTCTGTCCCATTCAGTAGCATAATGCTTACTTACGTTGTCTACCAGTGCACAGCCATTCATGGCCCTATTACTTCCTTCCTGCCTCTAGCAGTTTGCCTGGGCTGTTTCCTACGACTGGAATCACAGCACTTGTCTGTCAGCAGCTGGCTGGCTTACTCCACTCAGTATGCCCTAGAGTTTCATCCTTGCTGTAGAGTGCTTCAGAACTCCCTTTCGTTCAAGGGAAACAGTTTTTCTGTATCTGTGCTGCATTCGGCTCTTCTGTTCCTCTTCTGGTGAGCCCCTGGATTATCTGCACACTGCATCTCTCTCGAATGCTGCTGTGGTCAATACTGGGATAAAAGTATTTTATCTAGATGTCATTTGTGATTGTTTAGGGCACACCCAGAGTATAATTGCCATATCAGATACTCCTTATTATATTTTCTATTTTGTTAATTTTTGGGAGACAGACTGTCTATGAATTCTTAACACATGCATACGAAGCTCAGCAAACACACTCATAGGTGTATACACAGCTTACACAGTATTTGGGCGTTTAATGTGTTACCCTTCTTTAAAATGTATATAGGTGAACACCACACAGGGTGTCATTCCTTCTACCAATCACCCACAAGTTAAGCATGCATATTTCTTGCAGTGGTGTACCATGGCTTTGTCTGTGGCTCACTCTTCACCTAAATGGAGTAAAAGCAAAGGCCATCATAAGAGAGGGGAAGACAAGGCTTGTGGATGTCCCCATGGAACCAAAGGAAGAGAGAGAGGTGATTGGATATTAGTCTTTCTCTGGTGTGGGAAGAGCTGAGATGACAGTATTTTCAGCCATAAATTCCTCTACTCTTCTTACAGGACCTCGGCCAATTTAGGAAAACCTTATGAAATAAGTTAAGCTTAAAAAAATATTACCCAGCAGTTACAATATGATTTTTTTTTCACTATATAGAGAATCACAAATTCTTTAAAACCTACTAGGAAAGAAATACTCAGAATACTAAAGGTATCTTCACTGGTTCAGTTATGAATGGTTTTCATTCTCTTGCTCTTCTTAGTTTCCTCATGTTGTTACAGTATTCACACACTGCTGTCATGATTAAGAAAAGCCCTTTCATGACTGCTGATTTCTGCATTCTGTGTATGTTGTCTGTGTGCTCTAAATCCCTCTAAGGACATTTCTCCAAACCCAACCCTCACCCTGATGTCCTACTTCCACCAAGCTTGTGGCCTTCCATCCATCTTTTAAAATCACTTTGCCCCATGGCTCCCTTCAAGGACTAACTAGATGCCACCCAGATATAGAAGTTTCTCAGAGTTCAAGGGACTTTCCTTCTGGGAAACAGATAAATTTTTAAACAGAACATTTTTCAATGTTGTCTTCACAACAACCTACAAATTCAGGGTTATAGAAAACAAGACTTTGCTTTAAACACAGGAATGTATTCCGCATGGTTACAAAGGCCATCATCAAGCCCACTTCACACCCGTCCTCCTCTTAACCTGTAATCCTGAAGCAGCTCACTGCAGGCTTGTATTCTCAAGAATTCTGGAAATAAACAGATGTTCTAAAAATGATACTAAGTATTTCAGGGCTCTATGATGATGAGAGGGGATGCGGGAAGCACACCCAGGGCTTGAGTTAAATACCTATTAAGAGTGACTCTTGCACTGTCTCCATCATGAATAAACCATAGGATCTAACTTCTCTTGGCGTGATAAAGTGAAGCATGCACTCTGGACCCAGGCCCAGCCACTATCCCAAGCTCACAGGTTTAACACTTTATCCTAAGAATGGCTGCTACCCACTAAGCAGATGAACTATGTCCCATTAGCACTTTCAGAGCTTCAGAGGCTTTTCTTTCATGCACTTTGCAAATTGTCTCTGCCTCATTCCCTGCAAGGTTCTATAAGGAAGGGAAGTTTGATTTCTCTCTCTCCCTCCCTTCCCCCTCTCTCCCTCTCTCTCTTCTTCTCTTCCTCTCTCTCTTTGTCTCTCTTTGTCTCTGTCTGTCTCTGTCTCTGTCTCTATGTCTATCTTTGTCTGTCTCCATCTCTCTGTCTCTCTGTCTCTCTGTCTCTCCCTCTCCTCCCTCACCTTCCTATCCTCCCTCTCCTCCCTCTCTCCTCCCTCTCCTCCCTCTCCTCCCTCTCCTCCCTCTCCTCCCTCTCCTCCCTCTCCTCCCTCTCCTCCCTCTCCTCCTTCTCCCCCTCCCCCCCTCTCTCTCTGTAGGTAGGTACCCCTGGAAGCCAGAAGATGAGGGTGTTGGATACCCTGGAGTTGAAGATACCAGTACAGTGAGCTGCTGTGGTGGGTGCTGGAAACTGACCTCAAATTCTCTGAAAGAGCAAAATGTACTTATAACAACTGAGCCTTCATCTTTCCAGCCCATATGGTCTTTTCTTTCTATGTAAGTCATCTCCAGAGCCCATTGTAGATTAACAAACACAAATGGACCTGGTTCTGAAGCACCTGACTCCATTATTTTTCATTGCCCTCACCTAAACTCCCAACTAATGTTAAACCTAACAGGTCAGACACCCTGTGGAAGGGTGGAAAGCACACACTCTCTCTCCCCCTCTGAGTAATTAATTCTTTCTTCCTCCTGGTATCCGTGTTCTCTGGCATTTATCACCCGTGTCTCACAGTTTAGCAGTCAGTTATATGCCCTATAAACTTATTCTCCTTAAATGTAAATTTTATGTCTCCCAAAGAGACCATAACCTCCTGGAGGTCAGGAACCAAATCTTACAGAATCACGGAATTAGAAAAGTAATAGTTTGTAAAATTCTTTTTTTAGAATCTCTTTTCAGAAGAAACCTAATTTGTAATCCCAACCCCTCTGAAACTTTAATCTGCCAAGGTTCAACAAAGAAAAGAAAACTCTATATTGCCTTGGTGCAATTCATCTGGTGGACTATTGGCAAGAGCTACATGAGGCCATTTCCTGACTCTGATTTAAAGGTCACTTTACTGAGGAAACCCTTGGTGTTTTGTGCCTCTGCTCAGTATCTTTGTCTTTACCCTGGTGCGGAAAAACCTGGGCAAACCCTCTGGTTCTGGAAACTCTGCCAGAAGAGCTTGTATTATACAAAGTGGTAAGATGCTAGGTACCAAAAAACAAAGGCAGCATCTGTAGTGATTTGGACATTTGCTATATGCTAGAATTCATTCCATAGGTGAAGCCTCAGGGATGCAATTAGGTCATCAGTGACCTTATACAAGGCATCCAGGAAGGTCCCTCACCCCTTGCACCATGTGAAGGTCAAGTGACCTTCAACATGTCCTTACTAGGCATAGAATCTGCAGTTGCTTTGATCTAAAAGTTTCAGCCTGAATGACAAGGCATCCATTTCTGTTGTTGATAAGCCACTGAGTTAATGAATGGACTGAGAATCATGACTTCAAATGCACATACAGAGAGACACATGCCAGCCACCAAATTCTACTGGAATTCGATAAAATGTATCTAAGCCTTTTAATCTCATTAGTTTAAGATCCATAAACCATGTAACTAAAAATGGAAGAAATTAACACTATGGAGTTAAAACACTTGGTAAAAAAAATAATCAGATAACATTTGAAAGAGTTTAAAGAGGAAAAACATTCAGTGTCAGCTTTATCAGATTTTTGTTTTCTAATACTTCAGTCTCATACTTTCTGATAGTAAAATGTAGCTACATCTGATGTTGCTGTCTGTGAAATTTTTTAAATAAATAAATACAGAGAAAAATGTTAGCTACTCTGTTATTCTGTATTACCTACTTTTCAACCTGTGCTTGTAGTCATGAACATGCATCATATATGAGTATGTACAACCATAACTAAAAAAACCATATGCCTATTTTAAATCTTACCACCCCATAGTGTGAATTTTCTATTGACAATTAACTGTCATTTAAATGTTATTTATTATATATTTCATTTCACTATATGTATATAATATACACAAAACAAATATCCATTGCTGCATATTAACACTATTTTCAGTCTTTTTATTTCCTTGTAAACAATGAATGAAATGAGTGGCCACGATGAAAATCTTATGTAATAATTGTGACGGATGAGCTCTTGGACATGAGTTGCTGTAATTAAGTTGCTTCTGATACACTCATCAAATGACCTGCAAGAAAGACTGCAGCAATTCACATTCCCAAGGCAATGTATGAAAATGTCTATTACTTGACATACATATGAATATGCAATATTTCTCTGTATGTCCACCTATATAGTCACATATCATTTCAAGAAAATTTCTATTTTCATTATTTCTAACCTTGAAAAATTTATTCGAAGTTTATGTATGCTGTCAATATATGCTGTCAATTGCCCTAAAAATTAGTGGATCTACACCCATACATACTTACACACACATGCACACATGGACACCCAAAGAAACATACATGCACATTCACATGCACTCTCTCTCATACACATGCTGCCCACACACAAATATTTTCCTTTCTTGATAACATAACATACATTGTTGTTAGGGAGCTGAACAAGTACACAGAAGAAAATGTTTCCTGCCCTAGGTTGAGAGAAAATAAATCTTCATTCAAGGAAAGTCTCTTCACCTCCTCAAGATACATTTTACAAACCAATATACCAAACTACATTTTTGTCAGTAGGGCACTGAAGTAAATCTATTATGGTGGCACTTCAGATAAAGACATTCTGAGTCCCAAGAAGAAAGAAGGAGGAAGGAATGGGCTTCCCTTTGTGAGGTTGGGATCTGGTTGAGTTCAGCTCTAACATTTGGAAAAGTTTTGTTAACTTTGAATTAAAATTAAATTCCAAAAGATCACAGTGGAAAAACAGAGTAAAAACCTGGAAGAATTTTTAGAGTGAAGATGAAATGGAGGGGCTGAATTAACAGAGAAGCTATGTCTCTAGCTTGTGAGCCACATGAGAATGAGTTTGCCTTACAAGACAGCTGACTCACTGGCTGTAGTTTTTTAGTTTGGGTTATATTTTTTTATTTGTTTGTTAAAATCACTTGGACTAACCCTATTCTCTCTCTCTCTCTCTCTCTCTCTCTCTCTCTCTCTCTCTCTCTCTCTCTCACACACACACACACACACACACAATTCCTCTCTTTTTTTTTGTCATATATAGATAGACAGATAATGCAAGCACACTATATCTTTTGGGCAAAAATAAAGAACACAAGACAGAAAGCCAGGTTGTTAGAGAGAAACACCTACTCATGACCCAGATGCAGATGTGGTGGGATTATAACCCAGCCTATACAGTTCTCAAGTGCTGGAGCACTCTTAATCAAACCCCTTTATGTGAAACTTAATTGTCATTCTGAAAGAACAACTCTAACAATAGCATGTACAGAAATATTCACAAGCCTTTATGATGAATTTGGGTCAAGGGCAGCACAGTACTTAATAGGTTTGTGCACAAACGCCCCAGGGGTGAGCTCCATCATTTGTCCTGGTTGCTCTACAGTGGCCCACGTGATTCAGCTCCTTCATAACACAGACAGGGATAAAAAAGAACACCACTTAAAGCAACAAAGAAGCCCAACAGTCTTTCAGAATGACTTCCATCATAAAAGTTCAAGCTAAACACTCTCTGGTGGCCTCTCCGACACGAATTTTTTTCAGACTGAATTAATCTCAGCACGATATTAACATTGAATTTTCCAGTGTTACATATGGAAAACTAAAATAACCTCAGTTACTATGCTTTGCAATAATTTCCTCACCCACACAATCTCTCTTAAGAGAGTCTTAATATTCTTTTCTCCTTTTTTGACATTGACTTTGTTCACTTGTAATAAATAAACTTTTCTAGTCCAAAGATGTATAATTAATGTAGTGTTGTACAATTTTTAAATTCCCTAGAAATGGTTCTGAAACCTGAATTCCCTGGTCATGGTGGGCAATCTTCAATTCTTTTGGGTTGTGTCAGCTTTATAGGATTCCAAATAGCTATGGAGATACCCAACTTGTTCTACATGATGCAGCTTAAGATACTGGATCTCTCCCACCTTTCAGGACATCACATAGCCCTTTTCTTTCCTATGCCCCACCCATTACAAAATACAGCCTTGAACATAAGGCCTTCATTTAAACACTGTTTGAATTTCTGCTTTTACTGCCTTCCCAACTCAAAGTCTGCCACCACCATTTTAAGATTTTCTTTTTAAATTATGATTTAGAAGACAATCATCTGTTCTTCTTACTTTTTCTCTCCCCACATGCTGACTTCCTCTGGTCTCTGCTGAAGCAGCAGCCCCCAACCTTGACTGAACATATAGATGTTTCAACACAAGCACAAAGGTTCATTCACAATCTTAACCCCAAAGAAATCAAGGTCTCACAAAAAAAAAAAAAAAAAAGAGAGAGAGAGAGAGAGATTAACTCTCTTTTTAAAATGTTTCAGGTGTGTCTTTCTGAGGTAAAGATTGGCAATTTCTGTCCTAACCACTCATGGTTTTGGAATATTACTATAGTAGGTCACATTCCTGCTTTGGGGGATAGGTAGATCATAGAATCCCCTTATCTCTTTAAATAATGGAAAGAAAAAGAAAGGCAAATACCAAACCAACAAATCAAAATAAAAGGCAAATATCTCTTTAAAGTAATCAGACCTTTTAGGTAGATATTTTAGATATCCAAGGATGTGTGTCTTTTTTTTTTTTTTTTTTTTTTTTTTTTTTGGTTTTTCGAGACAGGGTTTCTCTGTGTAGCCCTGGCTGGCCTCAAACTCAGAAATCTGCCTGCCTCTGCCTCTGCCTCCCAAGTGCTGGGATTAAAGGCGTGCACCACCACCGCCCAGCAAGGATTTGTGTCTTATTGTGACTTTTCTTATTCAATATATTGACAAGTGATTCTTCTTATCTTTAATAAACATATTCTATACTCTTTAATGTAGTTGGCATAGGAATTTCAACTTTAAGGATTTCTTAATTCTTTTAAACTTTCACCCATACTTGCAATATATTTTCTTATTTCCACTCTCCCCTCTACTTCTCCCAAATCCCTCTCCTTCAATTCATTATTTTTATAACCTATTGAGTCTAATTAGCAATAAGGTTTTCTAGACTAACATTTTAACTCATTGCATTACTGAAATTTTATCACCTCTTCTAAACCCCACAAACAAGTAATCACTTCAGTGACCTGTCTCCCAAAGCTGACGAACAGCTCAAGATACAAACTGCAAGCATCCTGAAGCAAGCACAGGCCATGTACCTGAAAGGCAAGGATACTTGACAACACCATCCCATCAACTGGAGGGATGCTCTCTCAATTTCATATGGCATGCAATACTAAACAGGGAAATGCCAACAACCTGACATTTGGAAATTGTGTGTATATCATCTGCCTTATCCTAGAAACGTATTCCAGAAAACAACCCTAACATTCCTACCAGCTGACTGTTTCTCAAAAGTTTTAAGGACTTGTCTAATCTCTCTCCATTATAAGGTCCCTAATTCAAGCCATTAAGTTAATAGACTTTTATGTCTAATTTTTTAAGCTTTATCTGAGTATTTCGAACATGTGCTTCCTTCAAGGTTTCTTCCACACCAATAAAAATCTTTTTAGTGATGTAATAGGAATCACAAGATACATTTGTTATCTCACTTTTTCTCTTTATATCCTACCTTTATGGGAAGTTTTTGGCATAAAAATGGATGCATACCCATTACTGTCAAGCACCTGTCCCACTGTTGTATGCTTTTGCTGTAAATCAGGAGAATCTCTTTAAACCTGCCTGTGTCTCTAATGAGAACATCTTAGCAAACAAGCAAAGCATGAGGAGTTTAGCTGGGGATAAATGAAAGTCAGAAGCCAATAAATCAAGCCTGTCAACCATTTCAAAAATTAAAACAGTATTCATGACAGTCTCTCCTCACACATGAAGCTTTCACCCTTTCAAAATTCATACAGGAGCCACTAAAGAACCTCAGAGAGGACAGACAGATAAAGCTCCAGACTGATACAACTTTCAAGACAAACACTTTCAAGACTACCTGCACCCTGCACAGAGTCAAAGCCAAATGTGTTTATGCTTCAAACACTCCAGGGAAAATTATTCCGGAAGCTGATGTATAATACATAGTTGTATAAGTCAATGCTGTCTGTCCAAGAGTAATGCCTGAGTTACACTTTCAAGTTTTAGATCACTTTTCTCAATGTGAAACTCGGAGCATTGTTGCCCTATAGGGAGGGGGGAGGGAGATAGAGGTGTGTGTGTGTGTGTGTGTGTGTGTGTGTGTGTGTGTGTGTTGAGGTAGGGTTAGTCCAGGCTGGCCTCAAACTCACTAAACTCACTGCAACTCACTATGTAATTAGTAAAAGATAACTTTGAACTTTAATCCTCCTCAATTTCCAGAGTACTGGGATTAGAAATGGGGGCTACTACACTTGGTTTTATATCGTGCTTAAGATAGAGCCCTAGACCCAAAAGCTTGGAATAGCCAAGACTCAACTCACAGACCACATGAAGCTCACGAAGAAGGAAGACCAAGTGTGGATGCCTCGGTTCTACTTAGAAGGAGTAACAAAAATACCCAAGGGAGCAATTATAGAAACAAAGTGTGGGACAGAATCTGAAGGAGGAGCCATCTGGAGACCATTCCACCTGGGTATCCATCCCATGTACAGTCACCAAAGGTAGACGCTTATATGGATGTCAGGAAGTGCATGATGACAAGAGCCTGATATAGCTGTCTCCTTAGAGGTCTGCCAGTGTCTGACACATTCAGAGGCAGATGCTCACAGCTAACCACTGATCTTACCAAGAGTTTCCCAATGGAGAAGTTAGAGAGAACGCTGAAGGAACAGAAAGGGTTGGTGGCCCCATGAGGAGAGCAACAATACCAACCAACCGGAGCTCCGCGGGGTGTAAACCACCAGCCTGGGAGCACATAGGGAGAGACCCATGACTCCATCTGTACATGTAGGGGAGGATGGCCTTGTTGGGCATAGGTGGGAGAGGAGATCCTTGATCCCATGAAGGCTGAACACCGAGTATGGGGGAATTAGAGGATGGGGAGGTGGGAGTGGGAGGGTAGGTGGTGGCACATCCTTATAGAAGCATGAGGAGCAGGGACGGGATAGGAGGTTCCTGGGTGGTAAGGGGAATGGGAGTAAGGGGATAAAATCTGAAATGTAAATATAATATCCCCCCAAAAGATAGAGTCCCAGGTTTTATGCCTGCCAGAAAAGCATCTTACTAACAGAGCCCCAGGTCTATCCCCCCCCCCATTTTAACAATAAAATAAAATAAAAACAGATTCTGTTTGTGTATCTGTTTTCTATTTGACCTCTCTTTTCCAGGAGCAGTTTCAGATGCAGGCATCTGAGAGGACTTCCAGCATAACGTAGTGCAGGGCCCTTATATTAGATATTTTAAGGAGAAATACCACAAAGTATTTAATATCTGCTAATTATCTATTCCCATCTAGCCACAGAAGATGGGTTGGTTTGGCAAATGGACTATTTCTATTGGAAAGTAAATAAGAGTTTCTTCAATGCAAAGCTGATTCCTCATTAGCCATGAATTCTGTAGGCACAGACTCACTAATTATTGGTTGCATGAAATTTCTCCGTATGTCTACTGAGGTCTCCGTTTGATCTTAATCAAATGTCTAATAAACAATGGCTGATGAGTACTACATGGAATACACAGAAAAGACCAAGGAGCAGCTCCAACTTTGACTAGAAAACCAACAGGGAAGAGCAGCGGTAGATAATTGATCCAGAATGGAGGCAGCATGATTTTTGAAAACAAGAACTATCAGTTCAAAAATGTCATATAAAACTCTTAGGATAACAATAGATGCTTTTTAGCCTAACAGTTTTTCTAGTAAATTGTCATCTAGAAATGAGAAATCTGATATATATATATATATATATATATATATATATATATATATATATACACACACACACACACGCACACACATGCACACACACACACACACACACACACACATACATATACATACCCATATATTGGCAGAAATCTATCACATGTCTTTTTTTGTTACATCAGCAACTTCCAACTTAACGGAAGAAGTCTTCATCAATAAATAAGTGAATGTCAAATATTAAGTGGAAACAGGTTGCATCTTGAACAATAAACACTGTACTTAGCCTTTTTCAAGGTAAAATACCTAGTCTCGGGGACTCAGTTTACTATTTTTCAGAGGCCCCTGAGTTAAACTATACAAAATGAGAACCAGAAGGGTACCTTTTGGCTCTCTTTTCCCATCTAAATTACCCACTGTAAAATCCTAAGTTTATACAGTCATCATATGTGAACATGTACCAGCTAATTCCAGTAGCTCCCTCTGGCTTGCAAAAAATAAAAATAATTACATTCTTTCTTGAAAACTACAAGCCCTTTTCCTATGACTGTTTGCTGGTACCTCTCTCTTAATACATAATGCAATGAGCTGAATCTGGAATTTTTGCTTTTGTTTATTTTGTAGTTCTGGGACTTGAACACTGGGCCTCGTATGCTAGGCAAGCTCTCCGCTACTGAGGTACATTCTCCACCCTAGTTACTCTTTGAGACCATCTTCTCTATTACATCATCAATTGATGCATCAAAAAGACCAAGAGAGAGCTTCTGGTGTCAAGAAAAACTATGTTGAGAGTCAAGTATCATTTATAGTGTTTATTAGCACGGGTACCCAATATGTCTGATTCTCCACCAGAAGACACCACAGGATTACACTGCCTCCTCTCTTTGTGGCTAGAAATTCCAGTTAAAGCTCAACAATGAGCCAGCTTCAGCATTGTTGCGACCCACTCTGTCCACAGGTTGGGGTCTAGCAAGAGAGAGAGTGGGGGAAGAAGGGGGAGAAACACGAAGAATGGAAAACAAACCAGAGGATCTGTAGTCAAGTCTCCTTTACTGTCTTCAACACACACAATTCCTACTCTACTCCACTACTACACCACACCTTTACAAGGAAATCCTGGGTATTTATAAGCACAAATAGGAGAACACAGGTGAAAACATTTTACCACGTGCAGCATACAGCTGGGGTCACTAAACAGCAAAACAAGCTATGTGGGATAAACAATATACTTATCAGAGTGTGCTTCAGCTGTTATAGGCTTTTGAAAACCAAGTCTTTCATCAGGGTATATGGTTCCAGATGGTTGCAAAGTTGATCTAGCCGCTTTCTGCTTAAAGTCAGCTCCTAACACCTCCTGGCGGGTATTTCATAGCTGCAGGAGGACCCCATGTTCTCTTTTCCCCAGTTTTCATCACAATGACTCTCCCATTAGCTCAAACCCCAAAGCAGTGCTAAGCAGAACTCTCTTGTTCATCAGCAGTAGATAAACAGGAGTGAGAGATGAAGCTGTGGAATTTCTCATGCCTATGCTTATTTTAACAGCACAATATCCTTTCCTGGTTCAGTGTCACATTAACTACTGTGGTACTTGGAAAGAAAATGACACCCATAGGCTCACAGGGAGTATCACTATTAGCATGTGTGGCCATGTTGGACTAGGTATGGCATTGTTAAAGGAAATTTATCTCAGTCATTTCCTGCTGCCTAACAATATGGATGTAGAACCCTCGACTTCTTCTCTAGCACCATGCCTGCCTACATGCCAACATGCTTCCTGCCATGACAATAACGGACTAAACCTCTGAAACTCTAAGCCAGCCCCAGTTAAATGTTATCTTTTATGAGAGTTGCTGTGGTCTTGATGTCTCTTCACAGCAATAGAAACCTTAAGACAACTACCTTCATACATACTATATGTACTAATTTTTATAACTTGTAAGATGTAAGCACGATTTTACAGCTAAGGATTTCTGAAGTAAAAAGGTCACTCATGGTCCATTACCTTAATGCATTCATTCAGACTACAACTATTCACTGAGCACTGTTGGCATCAGGCAATTGTTGTAGGTCATCAAGGCAGTGTAGAAACCAAAATGAAAAAATCATTTATACATATATATGTATATAAACATACTCTACATGATCATCTCATCCTCATGTCATGACAGAGTAAATGCATAGATTATTTACATTGCTCAGTGGAAACCTGATTTTTACGCTGAGATTTCAACAAGACAGAACTCCCTGTATAGCCCCAAGATGAAGAGATTTCCAGGAGCTTCTAAGAGGGAGTGACAGTTCATGCAGAACAAGCTTATTAGAAAGAGAAGATACAGTGAAGCATCTGTAGGAGTGGAAGGAAAATGCTGCACGATAAAGTTAGAGGTGGAAAGGATAAAAGCATCAGGATTCTTCATTGAAATATAAGGATTAGATTGGATTTTCTGTGTAGTGAGATGCACTAGAGAGTTTTGAGCACATTTGTGTAGAATCAGATCATAAAAGTGTGTTCCAGGGGTTCGAAGAGATGACCTGGTAATGAAGAGAGCTTGCTTCCCAGCACTCGTAACTGTCAGAACACAAACACCTGTGACGTCAGCTCCATGGTGTGGGGAAGAAAGGTCCAGTGCTTATTCTGGCCACTGAAATCACTCATGTGTGTGTGTGTGTGTGTGTGTGTGTGTGTGTGAGAGAGAGAGAGAGAGAGAGAGAGAGAGAGAGAGAGAGAGAGAGAGAGAGAGAGAGAGAGAGAGATCTTAAAAGTGCGCTCTGGCTGCTCTATGAAGAATGGATGGTTGTGCAGTAGAAGACTGAGATAATTCTGCCTGCATGGAATAGCTGTGTGTGGACATGAACAGGCTCAAGACAGTGGTAGTGTGGGAAGACTGAGTCACACAAGACTAGAAGCACAGATGCAGTCAACCATGGCTCCACGGGAAGAAAAGGAATCAGGCACAACCTTCAAATGTTACCCTCTGAAAACCGGGCACATGATACAGAAATGGACATATTTTTTTAAATGCAGAAGTGGAAGGAAATTAAGAGCTCTGTTGTATGTGTGCTAGGTAAGACCTGACTTCTTGTAGACTTGAACAATAGATGAAATGTATATTTCAGAAACTCAGAAGAAAGGTAGGAGCTGAGGGTAGAAACCAAACAATGCTGTATTCAAGATAATTTTGTAGTCATAAAGTTTATGAAGCTGTACATATGCATACATACACACAACAACATATACATACATATATACACATGCACAGAAATACAATAAAACTACAAATTAGGTTATATCAGTGCCTCTCATACAGAGACAGAGAGTCAAGTCCATGGAACTGCAGGCTAGATGAGAAACTGACAATAAGTAAACTTTAACCAAATAATCCTGACTGGCTTCCAAATGCCCAGTCTCTGACTACTAAATGGACTTACCACCCCTGCCAATCTAATGATTATCTTTCCTGACATTTTCTTATATGAAAAAATACCCATTTCATCATGATGGCAAGAGAATAGTGAGACACTTTCTATTTTTAGAACTTCCATCTCTTGCTCCTTCAGTGTTACCATAGGCAACTGGGGTTTCGATTTCAACTCACAACCGGTTTGTATATATATGTTCACACACACCGTCAGAAGTACTGCCTGTATAAATCAGTAATGCAGATAAAATTGCTTTTGGCATTATTCTTTTCTCACAAGATGATATTGAAGCAAGGCAGGCAAAGATTGCTAGGGTGAATTGCAGGACTTTATGCACGAGAAGATCACAGGAAAGATGCAGGGATGTTGCACAGCAAGAATGACTTAGCAAAGCAGCTGTAAATCTTATTGCTCACCCGTACAAGAGAAGTCATCCACCCGGATGTATCCTGGGATGCAGTCACAGCGATATAACCCTGGCAAGTTGACACACACTGTGTTGGCATGACAGTAGTGCATCTTAGCTGCACACTCATCAATATCTGAAAAAGAGGAAACAGAATTATGGCTACTGGAGCAATCAGGCCAGAGTATAATTGCCTTGTAATGAAATTATAGAAGGCGAATGGCTATGGTGTCAGGAGTAAAAAGCAAGGTGCATTAAACTCACACACTTAGGTGCAAAACCAGCTGGTGCACTAGACCCCATTCTGAGCTAAAAAGTATTCTAGAAAGATGCATGGGGTGCCACAGTTGAGAATCCAAGACGGGTGAAGATGAAACCAGTTGTTAATTTCTCACCAAGGGAGAAACTCTGTTTAAATGCCCCAAATCAATGAGTTCTGTATCTGCCACACTGAGGCCTATTATTATGCATTGGGCATCCATGGGACATGGTGCAGCTTTCATCAGCAAGATCAAGGAATCCAGTCCCTCTTTGCTTATGTGTCTGACTGAGACATGCTTTAATCCATCTGTTACCAAATGCTGCTGCAGCCATTTTCTCCACGCTGTACCCTAGACTAAAGACAGCAACTGTTTGGGGATGCAAAATCAGCACTTTGGTGCTTTGACCTGGAGATGTGTATCAGGCTCACTCAACAGAACACAGCGTTCTCTTTGGGATGGAGGTCAGAGAAACACATACTTTCTATAAGTAATTCTTGATGGAGAATAAAATGCCTTACCACTGTAAACATTGGGTTCAGTCTTTTCTATAAGTTATATTTTAAAATTTTGATCAATGTTCATTGTGTTCAAAGTACTATTGCATAATTATTGATAGGGTTGTTAAAACAGCACAAGAAAAAAAAAATGCAACATCTAGATCAGGGTCTGATAGTCACTAACACAGACTTTAGGCCCTCAATAGCTTGCCCTCTGTGGCAGTTCTGAACCAAATGCTTTGTACCTCCCAAGCATCAACTAGCTTGATTCCAATGTAATTCCATTATCAAAGTGTATACATCAACCCTATTTTAAAGTCTAGAAAATGAGGTTCAGAGTAGTTAAATTATCTGCCAGAGTAACCCCACTTAACATGCTACACATGGGATTTGAATTCCTAAGTCTCTTATTAGCTATGGTGTCAGCTGAAAAGACCTTGAAGTTGAAAATAGTCAAATCCAGTTTATTTAATAATTACTGACATCCAAATATTTTAATTTATAGAAAACAAAAAAAGTGTCTATAGCAAGTTACTAGGAAACTCATTTATCTGTTTTTTTTTTTTTTTTTTTTTTTTTTTTTTTTTTTTTTTTTTTAGAAAAGTAGTTTGATTTATTTCCCAATAAAGCACAGTGAAATAAAATTAGGCTCTTTTCAGTCCTAAAGAGCTGTCAACCTATAAATAAGAGTTATTGTTCGGTAATTGAGGTCTTAGGAGGAGGCCCATAGTGAACAAGACTCTAGTAACCTTGATATGAGAAGAAAAAAAAAGCACCAAAATTGAATGAAAGAACACAAGTAGCCAACAATGTCCTCTGTGCCGGTCTGTGTCTCAAGGGAGTATTTCAGGAAACCTCACTTGCTGCAGAAACCCTGATAGAGAAACAGAGTCATGGTACCAGCACCATACTTCTTTTGTGCATTCACAGAAAACTAGAAGTCAGAGATAGAGCCTGACACACTGTTGCTATTACTAGTAAGTTGCTATTACTCTGAAGAAACATTATAGCCAAAGCAATTTGGGGAAAAGAAGGCTTATTTGGCTTACACTTCCGTATCACCATTCATCATCAAAGGAAGTCAGGACAGGAACTCAAACAGGGCAGGGACCTTGATGCAGGAGCTGATGCAGATGCCATGGAGGGGTGCTGCTTACTGGCTTGCTCCCCATGGCTTGCTCAGCCTGATTTCTTATAAAACCTAGGACCATCAACCAAGGGATGGCACCAACCACAATGGGCTGGGCCCTCCTCCAACAACTACTGATTAAGAAAATGCCCTACAGCTGGATCTTATGCGGGAATTTTCTCAGTTGAGCTTCCCTCCTCTCTCTCTCAGATGACTATAGCTTATATCAAGTTGACATAAAATTAGGCAGCACAGAAAACAACTTGTAGTTATTGTTCATTGCAAGCCTTTTTTACGACTATAGAGTAGTGGTGGATAAGCTACTGGAAGGGAAAGCCTATAAACATAAGAGAAGCCAGGTTTAAAGAAAGGTTGTAGGGATAACTGTGTTCATAAATTATTTTTCATATTTCTGGACACAGCAGGATCACACTTCCACATTCTCATCTCATTTAATCATGGCTACCCAGCTGCACATGAAGTCTGAGTGTAAAAATATCTCTCTGGGTACAAACACAGTAAGCCAGCATCTGCCTTTACATCTGCATCAGAGCCAGCATCTGCCTCTACATCTGCTTGTTGCTGCCTTAGAAACCACAGAAACATACACAGGGGTCAAGAAGGGACTCCTGGGTTACAAGTGGGTCATCAGACAGGCATGATTAGTGTGTTGCATGATGAAGAAATATGTCCTTACTGAGATATGTCCTTGAACCTTCTCCAACCAGGACAAAGAGTTACCTCAAAAAAGTGGATCTTCAAAGAAGAATATGAATTTATTAGGTAAGGAATGTGGGCGGGTAATTAGAGGAGAAGCTACAGAAGAAACCTTTTAAGTCTTTGTGGAGTTAGAAGGGGAGAGAGAATCACTGAACCAAGACTTTTAAGAACCCTAATTAATCAGTTGTGGTGGTGTATGATGGCAGTATATACTGAAGAGGTGAAGGCAGGGGGGGTCATGGGTTTGAAGCCAGTCTAAGCTACATCTTTGGGAGTTGACGATAATGGTTCAAAGGTTAAGAAAACATACTTCTCTCTTAGAGGAACAGATTTCAGCGTTTGGCACACAAATCTGGTGGTTTGTAACCACTGTAACTACAGCTTCAATGGATTCTATAGCTTCTTCGGGCCTCCACAGGCAGCTTTACTCATGTTTACATGCTCCCACCCCCAAAACACACACACACACACACACACTTTTTGAAGCATTTAAATAGTTTAAAAGAAAACATTAATTAGCCTTTACTGAGCCTGACGGTAGAATAATGATCAAATTGCCACTTTGGATCTCAGCCTATAAAACCCTGAAGAATTGTTTTAAGCAAAGACAGGAAACTTTCTCACAAGGTATTTTACATGCTCTGAGAAGGCCACAGAGGAGGGTCACAGAGCATTTCTCTGTGCAGAAAGAAGTCTGTGGAGGTGCCGACTCACCTGGCACTTTAAGTATGAGTGAAGAAGAGGAGAGAAACGATGTACCACATGGCAGAGGGTGTTCGGGAGACTGTTACAGGAAGCTTTGCCTATTGAAAATGGGGCTGGAGAGAACCAAAAAAGCTCAGGCAAGTTCCCACTAGACCTCATGGCCCATATCAAGGAGCTTGGACTTTAATCAGGGCAGTGACACAAACCAATTTCTGTTTTTAAAATATCACTCCAGCTGTAGGAGAGAGAATTGATTGGAGCAGGCCAAGCTGAGGCCTAAATCACATTGGTATTTTGCTCACAGCCACACTGACGTCCTTTTCACTCTGCTGGGATGCCCAACCATTCCTCAAGATGAGAAACTAGTCAGGACCTGCTTCTAAGGTGATTCAATCTTCACCTATGGCCACAGCTGACAACTAGGCTGCTGCCCACAGTAAGCACTTGCCTGTCATGGATGCCTGTTAACTTTTTCCAAGGGGGACTCCAGGCTCATTTCCCTCAGCCCACTGCATGGCTGCTGGGAGGCTGCCACCTCTTCTGGATTTGAAGGAGTTATTTGGTGATGGTATGCTTACTCTGGTTTAGATAAACCGATCCATCTCTTTACTTCATAGGCTTCTAAGGCCTTGAATTTTCAAAACAACAAAGAAGGGGGTTGTTACAAGCCCCAGAGAGCATTTCTCACAGAGTTTTAACCAAACTCTTGCTCTCTATAAGTCAGGCAGGACTCACAGCCTAGCATCTCAGCTGCTCTGTTGAAATGTCTTATAGTAAGCTTTGTTTTTAGCTCATGCCTGTAATTTTGGCTCTTGCATATCTAAAATTTCCATGGCATAGCACCAAAATAAACCTCAAAAAATCCTCTAGAAAATCAAGCTGCCACAATCTTATCTTGGTTGTTCAGCTTTCATTCAACCACCACATATAAGAGGCACACTGTGGTACAGACACAGGGGAGGGAGAGGAGAATGAAATGAGGTCACCCCTCTGGGTCCCTGGAAGAGAGGACGGAGATGACTTTTGTAGTGTCAGGTTAGGGGTTGGGGTGGAACAGTGACAGCTTTGCCAAGATAAAGATTGTCTCTCTCCATCCTCAGAGAAAGGCATAACAGTGTAGAGTTTCAATAGGACTCAAGAGAGCTTCAGAAAGAAAATCTGATTAAAAGGAGAATCAAAACAGAATTAACATCTTCAAAGAGCTGGGCTATCCAGAGACAACAACCTCCAGAAATAGCTGATATTTTTTAAACTCCCCCCACCCCAAAAAACTGAGATTTTTTTAAAAGTGAGCCTAGGACAAACACTGCATTTTGTTCATAGAGAAAGGGGCTATAAAAAGTGATGTATAGGATAATTAGAAAATAAAAACCATAAGATACTGGCCAAAAGAACAGGTCACCATGCAGGGAGAGAATGCCAAGACCCAGCACAGCAAACAGGAAGACTTCTTACAGGGGTGAGATGTGTTGTCTGAGTTTGGCAAGGCAGGATGTATTCTGCCTGAAGAAAACATTCTGGAGAGGTGGTCTCTCTCAAAGTAATGTTCTCCCCAAAGTCAGGAAGCAAGAAGAGGCTGAGTCTGAGTAGGAACCTCAAGTGGGTTTGAACACACACAAATGCAGGCTCCCAATAAAAGGCTGAATCTGCCCTGTGAAGATGTGGAACCATAGTTAACCTGATGCCTGCTGAGATTCAAGGGGACAGTGAGGTGAGCTACACTCCTGCTGAGACAAGGACCAGCACCATAGCTGATGGATGACAATGTCTGCTGTCTGTACATAGGAGACACCATGCTCAGCACCCCACGTGCAGCTACCATAGGTCATAATAAGTAAACTGAGGCTCAGAGATTATTACAACACTTATCCAAAGCACAAAAATCACTTGGCACTAAAACCTGGATTTGGAGACAATAATTCAACTCGAAAGGGCATTTCTACTAGCAGTTCTAACATTTTATTTAAATTTCAATCCAATGACTTCATGTGTGGCTCCCGTGCCTGTGACATGTGCAGGAACAGACAGCTCTCCAAATCTATATCCACGCCCCATGCCATCAAGGACATCTGTTCAGGAATCTCTGTGCGGAAACAACAGTGTCACCCCAGACATTACAGTATTTTTTGGCTCTTTTAAACCAAATCCTCATATTTTTACACTTTAGATTCCAGGTCCCAAGGCTCTCAAATGGGCAGGTATATCCTGTTGCCACCTTGAACCTGTTTCTTCCTATAGCTTCTGCTTCAGTTACTTGCAAACCCTGCAAGTCTCCAGTGAACTGGAAATTAGCAGAATGCCTGGGTATTTATATGATTATCCACTGTTGTTAAAGAAACATCTGAAACCTTGCTGCCGTGTATTTTTGGCTCCAGTAGAATAGAGTTCAGATTGTGATTCATTCATATAAATTGCTTGTCGTCTTTGAAATATTAGAGTTCATCTTCTCGTGGTCTTTCGAGGTAATGAAAACACATGATTTATGTCCCTAGAACAGTGAAGTGGTTTGTTTTCATTTTTTAAATGTATACTTATAGACTTTCAAATGAAACTTGATGTGACAGAATGGTTCTTCACACATCGCCAGCCTTCATCTACAGGACTTCGGCGTAAACCCCAACCAACCCAGATTGGGATCACTGTCATTAAGTTAGAGCACAAATGAAAATTAGCTTGTGGTGCGTGGTCTAGACAGCAAACAGAGGTGGCTGCAAAGATTCTTCTTAATAACATATGATCTATCCAGACTCGTTGTGTAAGGCTTTCCTAGGCAAGAAAAAAAAAATAACCCAGAGAAATGGATCCAGAGATGGGGGAAGGGTTCAGGCAAAGGAAGGAACAAAGGAAGAAAGACCGTGCCTGAGCTGTTTTGAGTCATGTTCTGACCAAAGACTATCAGCATCTTCTCTCATTATTTCTAAATCCTCAAGGGACTGATTTCAGTCCTGGAGTTTTAGATAGGGTCCACATGACGCCAAGAAACACATATACCCATGTTCTGCTCTGAGCATGAATCAGGGATGTGGGCTCTCTGGCCAAAAGTTGCATTCTGTTCTTTCTTTGTTAAAATGTCTTCAATGTGGAGAACTGAAACAGAACTTTCCATCTGTGTCCTACAGAATATTTGTTTAAATTTCAGCTTCTGCATTTGTGGCATCTATTAGAGCTCTGAGCCAACCTGGCACAGCTCTTGGCTTCTCTGTTAATTACTTGTGGCTCTAGACAAGCCACATTTTCTGAGATCATAGATCTTGTCTTGTGAGGGAATTGGACCCAATACCTTTAAAAGTCCCACTGATTTTAAGGCTCTTGACTCTTTCAGATCTTTCTATCAATTCATCTTAAGGTCTTGCCTCTGGAACAGCTCCTGTGTCACCTTCTTTATTCCCAAGAGGAGCATATGGACATCCTACATGTCTTTCCAAGACAACAATCCTGAAATTCACTATTCAGATGACCAGAGCCCTCACTGTGGTCCCCTATAAACTGCACCAGCATCTCCCCCATTAAGATAAGATAATCCATATTCACATGAAAGCAGTTCCAGACAGGCTCTCTGTGCACTCTTAAGGTAACAGGCAATGTTACCAGCCTGACCTCCTGGCTGTGCAGCAGTGGAGATGACGAGAACACAGCAGTGGCTGCCAGCTGGTTGGTATTTTAGAACCAGCTATACTTTCCTTTCCTTATGGGCCATATTTATATTTTTTTAAAAGTTTAAGTGTATGCAATCTCTAAATTGAAACTATAAAAACCCAGCTCAGAGTACATCAGCTACCGCGAGCCACTGGTAAGATGATGGCTGCCTGTCGGTGTCAGTCATCCAAATTAATAGAATTCCCAACAAGAATGAGTCCTGGTGTGAACTAAGGCTTTAGATGATTATGATCCATCAGCAGTATGCTCCCCGACTACAGCTAATGTACCATCTGGTGGAGATGCTAATAATATGTGTGGCGATGTGGGTGCCATGCCTGTGCCTTCAGTTATACTGTAAGCCTAAACTAATTTAAAAAACATATTTTTATGTTTTTAAAATCTAGGGAGAATCACAAAACATGGACTGTTTTATGATTTCTCATATGAGAAGGTGGAACGAAGCCTTGGACTTGACCATTGGCACCACTGAAAGACAGAGCAAGAGAGGTAGAGAGTGGGAATAGGGAGTCCCCCTGGCACAGGCATCATCACTTCTCATCAGTCTGTCAGAAGCATGTTCAAAGGTCAAGGTCTTCTTATTCCCAAAATTGGCACTTTGTACCATGTTCCGTTTATCTGTAATTATAGTTTCTTCCTAAATTAAGGGGAAAACAATCAAAAGCTTATAGAATCTAGGACTATAAACAGATGCCAGGGAGAACTCTGTGTGTGTGTGTGTGTGTGTGTGTTGAGGCTTGTGTATATATATTTATGTCTATATGTTTGTGTGTTTGTACATATGCATGCATGTATTTGTATGTTTGTGTATTTTCATGTATGTGAGAGCATTGTATGTATATGTATATTTCTGTGTATTTTGTATCTGTTGTTTTACATATGTGTTTGTGAGTATATGTATATAGTGGTTTGTGTGTATGTATGCATGTAGGGGGATGGTGGGTGGCTGTGTGTATGAGTCTGCAGCAAAATGTGTCCTTCTCACAAAAAGTGCCTTTTTGATGATGAACAGAGGTGTTGGGAAAGATTCAGCCCAATCCCTCCATAAAAGAGTACAGGAGGATCAGTTACATGAAACCTCTTAATTATTAGGCACACCTTTAGAGAATGTATGTGAATGAACTCAATCAGCACTCACAGCTCTTCATAGTACAGGTTGCAGCCATTTTCACTTAATGCATTACGGATTAAAGGCACAGCATATTGTGAAATGCCATATAGGTCAGAGCAGGTCCAGATGTAGGGATACTGGGATACACAACTCTGAACTGGATGGTGTGCTCTCTCCTGAAAGATGGGACAGAGCTTTCACCTTCCAACATAACTCGGAAGTTCTAGCATTTTATACCTTCAACCGTTGGTTCTGCTTTTCCTTGGAACATTTCCAGAGGACTCAAATGTATCTGCCAGTGCAATTCAACTCACAGATGCCTGTGCCTCAAGGAGGGGTCATGGGGAAGGACAGGGAGAAAAAGGGGCAAGAGGGAGAGAAAAACTAGTAATAAAAATAGGGAGAGGGAAGGAGAGATGTGGAAAATAATTTTTAAAAAGCACCATATAGCTCATTGCTGTGGAAATAATTGTGTCCCCCAAGTGTACATGTTGAAATTCTATCTGTGCTCCCAACGTGATAATCTCTGGAGATGAAAGCAATTAGGGCTAGATGCAAGCAAAAGAATAGGTCTTGTCAGGGTGTGCTGACACTCTGGAAGAGATGCTGGGGACTTGACCTTCTTCCCCTTTTAGGTGAGGCTAAGATGGCCAGCTGCCAATAACCCAGAATAAGACCCCTCACCAGAGCCATGCTGTACTAGGACCCAGGTCTCAGACTTCCACACCCCAGAAAGGCAACAAAGCATCCTGAGATTCCACACTACCCAGTCATCAGTATCCTATTATGGCATCATGAGTTGCTATCCACCATAACCCTTTCCATTTCTCTGTTGCTTAGGGAAATGGGTTTTTGTATCAAACTTTACCATATGTGCCAAACAAATATATTGCCAGCTAGAGCAAATATCTTCAGATTTAAACTCCAAGAAACATTTTGATCTTCCCATGATTGACAAATAACATCCTGGTACATCATTCCATCTAAGATAGTTGGTTTGATATTTTTAAAGTATTTTCCATATTTAGCTATGTATCAGATACCTGGAAATTCGGGATAACATGTTTGGTGTTTGTCCTGCTGGGCTTTATTTCAGAATCAAACACTGCTATAAAGTAACATTTTCATTTTTGTCTTTGGGAATCACGGTTCACTAATTTCTACCTAATAGTGGCAAAGCATCATGAGCGCACACCCCATGACATTCTGCCCATCCTGGCACTGCTGACCTTTAAGAATGTCCATACACTGATATTAGCTGTCTGAGGGGAGAGAGACATCTGGGTGAAGAGTGATTACTCCAGTCTTGGTCTCCAGCTGTAGGACAGCACGTCTGAACCTATCTGTATCTAAGCTCCACTGCAGATCATGGTAACAACCAGCAAGACCAAGGTCTCAAAAATAATAATAATAAAAGGCAAGTTTATGAGATGTAAGCCAGACGAGCTATCACAGAATACCCTGGATACACAAAAGTAACAGCAATCTTTTGTCTTTGGGACAGGAGAAAAGGGAATGCAAGAGCTGTTGAGGGCCTGCCAGACTGAACAAGCAGTGAAGCCTCTGCATGTCACTGTGATGTGGCTTGGGTCTTCAGAAGCCATGTTCATCCAGGAGGAAGGAAGAAACAGGATGCTAGGTTGTGTGGGTGCTGTTCGAGGCCTCTTGGTGAAAGAATAGGCTCAACACATAAAAGGGGGCCATGTTCTTTGATCATCACATCGTGCTAAGCATAGGCAGAGTACTTTCGTGTATTGATTCATTTTATATTTGTTACAGAATGAAGGTACTATGAACATTTTTATTGTCTAGGGGCCCAAAAGGTGAATCAAATGGAAAGAGACAATGGAGGATATGAACCTATAGCTCCTACCTTTTTCTAACTCTCTGAGAACCTTACTTTCTCTGTTCTACTAATATTCACCTTCCCTAGTTTATTAAACAGCCATTTTAGGCATGTAATCAAATTATTCATTCATCTTTTTCATTAAGCAACCAGAATAAAATGCACAAACTTAAGCCTTTTTAAAAAATAAATAATGGAGGCCTGGAGAAATGGCTTGTTGCTCTTGCAGAGGATACAGGTTTTGTCCCCAGTACCCTTATTAGGTTCACAACTGTCTTTAACTTGAGCTCCAGAGATCTGATACCCTCTCCTCTTGTTCTATATGCACACAGCATAAATACATACAAAGATACATATAATATAAAGATAAATTAATAAAAAATAAAAACAAATAAATGATTTGGTGACAAAAGTTTAACTCTGACTCACAATGGCATCAAAATAGTAAGTGACCAAACACCCGACTCCAAAATGTAATCTTGTGGATCAAAGATGAGAGGTACAACCTGGACTGGGAAAGCCACTCCCCATTGCCTACAATTTGTATGCTGCAAAACCGTCAGCTATAATTTCCTCCTGTATTCTCCCATGGGGGATGCTTTAGATAAAACAAGTATCTTAAGATGAAGTCAATATTACTCCTAATTCTAACTTCTTATACACCTACCTGAATCATAGTACAAAAAGCAGGAAGTGTTAAAGCTGATACTCAAAAACCATTAGGTCCAGATCCCCACTTATTGCCAAGCAAATAACAAATAGAGAAGAAGAAAGGGCATTTGAATGAAACCAAATTTCTTCTGAAAAAAAAAATCCAAAGGTAAGATAGACTACATTATCAAAAATAAAAAATAAAAATAAAATAAAAACCCAGAAAATGAAAGAAAAAAATCTTGTACCTAAAGTAACAATAGCAAACATTTATATAGAGTTTTGTAATCAGTATGGCTCCATGTATTAATTTCTGGTGTCCTCATAGTGTCAGCCATGGGTGGATTCTGTTTGACCTCTCAAGTCTACAAAGGAAGAGTAAAAGTAGCAGAAAAAAGAATAAGTGTCCTAACCAAGGTCACACAGCAAGGAAGGAATGAGGAGAGATAACCCTGCTCCCATCCTCCACCATCCAGGACTATAGCCCTGCTCACCCTCCATCACCCTAGCTTATAGCCCTGTCCACCCTCCATCACCCTAGCTTATAGCCCTGCCCACCCTCCATCACCCTAGCTTATAGCCCTGTCCCATCCTCCACCACCTTGGCCTACAGCCCTGCTCCTATGCTCCACACTCTAGTCTGCTCGATCAGGCCTTGCTTATTCTGCTTGCTTCCTGTTGTTATTTCTGGTTTCATCTCCCAGGGACTACTGAACTTTAGGAGAAGGGGGATCCCATAGGTAGGGAGATACTAGGAGATAAGGAATATGAGAGGCTGGAAGACAGCAAGGTCTTAGTAATCCCAAAGGCTAGCGGATCCCAGGCACTGGGAGATGATGAGACATGGAGGTCTCCTGGTGCTAGGGTATTGCAGAGCATGGAGGACTACAGTGGGAGCTCTGAGACTGGAGGTGGGAGGACTAAGTAGCTAAGGCTTATCTGGTTCAGGGTTTCTGTTCAGAGTACTAAAAGTGGTTTTAGTGGTGATGGCTGTTACACTTATAACTGCTAAACTGTTCACTTAAGACTGCTAAATTGAGCTAAGTATGGGGTGAATGATGGTAATTCTAGAACAAGAGACTAAGGAAGGAGGACTCTTGTGAACCTGAAGGTAATCTGCCTCATATAGTCAGTATCAGGCCAGTTGAGGCTACATAATAAAACACCATCTCATAAATATACATAAGTGGTTAATTGCATAAATTTATCCTCCTTAAATAGGTAAATTGAATAGTGTAAGAATGTTATCTCAGTGTAGCTGTTTCAACATGAGAAGGCAGTAGACACAGCTGTAATATATACATATTTATATATTATAAAAATATATACATAATATAATATGATTATATATATATATGTATATATATATATATCATCCCACATTCCTGCCAAATTGACCCTTATTGTCACTGTAAGAACACCTCTTAGTGTTTTGAACCTGAACTTGCCCATCTGAGAGATGGATACACCACTATGAAGGTTCTGTGAACTAGCCTGCATGATCTTGGACATCAACAATAATTCTCAATCATCTTGAAACTTCTCTTATCTTTGATTCGGGGGCCATTGTGGACAGACTATCAGGCTTCTCTTCTTGGTCAGCCTTGGAGATCTTAGCACAAGCCACTGTCCCCTCAAGGGTGGGTGCTCCTCCAAAGTGTCACCTTCACTCTTTCATAGAGCCAATCACACCCTTCACAAGACAAAACTCTTCCTGCCTCACCCTACAACTCCTGCCCAAGACTGCCATTGCGGAGGTTAACAATAGCATATACTGTGTGTGCTCATGTGCCTGTGAATGTGCATGTGTGTGAGAAAGAGAAAGGGGGGTGGCTTCCTTTAATGTCTTTGCCCTAAATATGAAACATTAAAGCTCTGAAGAGAAAAAACTTTAGAATTTAAGGTTTTTAAAGCTTATGTATGGATGTGAAAATAAGAGACTATCTTTGAATAAATAGTCTGATAACCAAGATAATTGTTATCCCACCTCTGATAAATGAAACAATTTAGGCAAAAAATAAATCTAGGATGTCAAAATGCCATATACCAGCATTTCCCAGAGGCTGAAATGATGCTAGAATCTCTCTTTTAGAGGTGTTCTGTGATCTAGTACAGAGATCTGATAGTGGCTAGTGAATTTTAGAAGATAACCCCTAAACATAATAGGAGACAGGAAGGAGGAAGAAAGGGATGGACAAAAATAGGCAGAATTGAGAGATACATATTTTCAAATGCTATTCTCAGACCTTTACTGTGCAAAGGGAGAGGCTAGATACATAAAATGGTGTCAAAGTCCAGGGGTACCCTCTCCTCCTCACAGGCTTCTGGCCAAGGAACGTTGCTTTAGTGTGAATAATTTTGGATAGAACAGCCAGGCCCCTGTGAGAAACACCATTAAAACTCTCACTGGTCTTTCCATGACTTTCTTTATGTTAGGGGCCCAGGCTAGGGTGATGTAGGTATTTGTACCATAGGCTCTTCTTCCTCTCAGAAGCTCAGCTGGCCAGAAGTGAGACTGGGTGACAGTAGCTGAGATGTGGCAGGCATGGCCATGTCTTCTATGAGACTTGGCAAGAGAAATGTAGACAGAGGACACAGGCAGGCTGAAGACACTTGGAAGGAAATATGCCAAGAAAAAACAGAAAGGGCAGGGAACACCTAGAACAGGGCCTGCTTGGTAAAAACTGTCAGGAAAGGTGGATGAAGATAAACCATGTGAAGGAATGAAACTCCTAGAGAAAGGATCGTTACTGAAACACCAACCAGTATGAACTAGACCCATTGGTGAGTGTGGGTTTGCTGGTTAAGAGGAACATCAGGAATGTGAGTATGGGCAGACCTTGAAGGCCATGTGAAGACCTGGATTCTACCCTGAGGACTACAGCAATGTGCATTTGACATGAAGATGGGCCCATTTCTTCCTCCATTTTTTATACTTAGTGAATACTTTAGCATAGCATTCAATAACAAATACCCCCTCAAGTCTTTCTATAGCTTCCCCTCTCTGCCTCTCATTTAAATTTATTTTTCCTAAAATTTCAAGTCATTGTCATAAGGTACTTGAGTATACGTATAACTTTGGAAAGAAGTTGATTAAATTCTTTGAACTAATAAACACGAGTGAGATGTGTGCATTTGCTGAGGAGAAATTGTCTGCTTTTTCACTGTTACATATTTGTAAAGGCATACATGAACTAATCTAAAATTATTAATGTGTTCTGAGCTCAGGAGACCATCAGCAGGTGTGTCAAGAGTATGCACATAGATAAAGAGAGATATCCACCTGCAGTGAGTTTGCACACAGAACAAAAAAACATGCAAGAGCCTGGAGCTGGAAGGTTCTGCTTGAAGATTGGTCTACTGAAATTTCTGATTTTAAGGATCACATCCAAGGCGCAGAGGGTCAAGAGCGCAGGAGGTAGAACGAATGTGAAGATGGCCATAGGCCAAAAGGTAAATTTCTTGAAGCTGAACTCTTGTGCACAATAATAGCAAGGATTTTCGTGAAGATGAAATCCAAGCCATGAGGTATCAAAGGCCTTGGCAAACAAGGGAGGAGGCCAAGAGATGTGTCAACGATGACAACTGGATAGGGTCACAGGTGTGGTAAACAGATGGCTGAGAGTTCATGAGAAAAAAAAAATACTTGACATAAGGCGAGGCTGACTTTGAAGAAGCTGAGCTGACTCTGGGCTCAGAGAACATCCAGTGTTAAGAGAAAAGCAGTCCCTGCTAACACCACAAAGAAATTCAAGAGACAGGACATTCTGTGAAATATTTGATAAGGCTGGGGTCTTTTAGTTAACAACACAATCCGGGCAGAGGAGATGGCTCGCTGGGTAAAGTGCTTGCTCTGAAAGTATGAGGATCCGAGTTCAGCATATGCATAAAAGTCAGGCAGAGTGATGATACACATCTCTAACTCCAGTGCTGGCAGAAGGCAGAGACTAGTGAATCTTTGTAGCTTGCTGGCCAGGCAGCTTACCTAAAATGATGAGTTCCAAGTTCAGGGAAAGACCTCAGCTCAAAAACTACAGTCATAGAGGGAAACATCAACACTGAACTACAACTTCCGCATTCACATGCACAGGCAAGCACACCTATGCACGCATGTGTGCACATACAACATATAACATACACATACTAAACACTCAAGCATATAACAAACAGCCATGTCATTCCTGGAAGACAGCATGCCCTAACACTTCACCTTTCTCTACAGCTACTTTATTCTTTCTGACTCTCCTCCAGCTAAGGCTCCCTGAGCCTTGGAGCAGGTGATGCAGATACACCATTACATGTCTGAGCCCTTAACAGCCACTCACTCTCAGAACTCAGATCAGTTAGGAGCCACTTCAAAAACTGACACCCATGTGGGCATAGTGGCACATGCTTTTGATCCCAGCACAGAGGAGGCAGAGGCAGGGAGAACACTGAGTTCGAAGCCAGCCTGATCTACAAAGTGAGCTCCAGGACACCCTGAGCCACAGAATGAAACCTTGTCTCCAAAAACAAAAACAAACAAAACAGTAGCTTCTCTGACAAAGGGTGGGCTGCATTAATCTTTGGAACATGCAGTAATTTGTCTTCCTTTCCCCCATCTTGCTCTAACTGTCCTTCCTCCATTTTTACCCTCACACACGCATACAGACAACATGCTACCTTGTAGAAATACTGGAGACTTCTGAGAATCAGTTTTTTTTTTTTTTTTTTCAAATTTGTACAGGCCCCACAGCAAGGCTTTAATGTTTCCTTCTGTCTAGGAGAGAGATACCAGTGAGAACTCTGGAAAGGAGGCTTTACTTCCTGTGTTTCTGACACTGTTCTAGGCTTACTGTGTACACCAGCTTGTTCATCTTTTATAACAGTCCCTGTGCTGCTACTGATACTGTCCCAGAAGGGAAAAACAAAGAGACACAGTTCAGGAACATACATCACCAACATGAGCCAGGTGCACTGCCACTCTCATCAACTGAGCCATCTTCCCAGGGGTCCCTAATCCTCACTTTTACCTTCTGCTCCTGCAAAATTCTAAACCTACCTAACGTCCCAACTTAGCCTGCATTAAATGCTGAACTATGGAATTTTAATATCAGACTTACACCAAAGCAATCATAAAGCAATCATAAAGCAATCAAGTAAATATGTGTAAAAATAAAAGCAAGTCATATAACCTTAGAACATTCTGGAATATTTAGTGTCATTTCTCCGGCCATTTCTTCTGCCTGGGATGCCCCTCTCACTTGTCTTTTACCTTGCCATCCTGCAGATTCTGCCTTATGTGACCCCCTCATGCCCATCCTCTAGCTTTCCACTGGGTCCCCCATATATACATGCCTCAACTGAGGTCCAATCTGATAGAAGAAGCACCATATCTCCCCAAGTTCTATGAGGTTAACATCTATAAAGCCATGTTACATTGTCACTGCTGAGCACATGTGTACTTTCCCACTGGCCTGCTCTTTGAATATGGGGCAATTTTACTTTCCTTTGTTAATAATAACAGCACATATGTAAGACCTAATATCAAATATGTACTAATTTATAGTATAGAAAAAGAGTGACTTTGATAATTAGATGGATGAATAGTAAACATAGTAATGGATAAAACCCACAAATCAATATTGCATCTGATAAATATCAGAACTGGAATGTCAATCAAGTAAGAATGGGCCCTATAATAACTACTCAATTGGCTGGTCCCTTAGTGAAAATCTCACTAAAAAAAAATTATGATTTTTTTCTAAAATTAAAAATAACCCTCTAGAATATCACTCATTCCTTTCCACACACAAGTGCCTGGGGTTTTAGCATTACAAACCATATTTATTCACTAAGTACTTTTTTATATAACTAAATTCTTTAGACTGGGGTTGCATCAAGTTAACTGCTTAACTAGTTGAAAATTCCTCTAGGTATACTTCAGCATGCTAAGAAAACAGTCTGTAGTCTTTATCTGAGCTTTTCAAGTCACACGGTAAGGCCAAGGACATGGCTCAGCAGGTGAGAGCATTTATCCCTAAGTCCCACCCTGAGTTCAATTCCTAGGACTCATGAGGTGGAAGGAAAGAACAACAACAAAACAAACAAACAAACAAACAAAACCCAAGTTATCCTCTGAGGTACACACACACACCATGGAATGTGCATACACACACATATACATGAATGAATGAATGAATGCATGAATGTAAACAGAATAAAAATAGCCAGATACAACCTGAATATGTTGTATGTCTTAGCTATAGAAGTCTTCAGAGTATTTATCAATAAGAGATATTTATCCATAATGGGCCCCCTAATGTTGCCTGAGGAAATCAATTTATGGCATAGAAAATATCTGTAGTTTATTGAACACCAGATATAAGGCAGCAAATATGAGTCCACTAGCTATAAGCCACAGAAGCCACAGAGTACTGCAAGACATTTTTCATTCTACAGAAAGGGTAACAAATGAGGCTTGGAGAACTAAGATCAGATCACTCACAAAGGGCAGGTCCAGGACTGAAATCTACTTCTGTTTTATTTTGAGGTTTCACCTTTCAAATACATGATACGCTCCTCAGAGTAGATGCATTCTACTTACAAACCAACAGTGCACCTGCCTAAGAGAGAGCAGAGACACCTTTTATCCAAGTCAAATTCTGACATTTCTCAGGGAGCCAAGGTTTGGCTTCACTCTGAAATCCCACTAATACAAAGGATAGCCCACTAAAAACATTCATAAATGTGTTTAAGGTGAAGGTAAAAACGGATGCACTTCCTTTCAAAGTAAACAGGTCGAGAAAGCCAAAGTGTGAAGCTGGTTCTCACTACTGCAGCCATTGTTCCCACCGTTCTTTCTTGTGCTTCTAAGTCTCTTCATAAGCCCAACATCACAACTGAAAAGTAACAGAACTAAGCCCAAATCCCTCTGACCTCAAGTTCACTGCTATGTAACAGAAATATGTTGCCACCAGCAACATGAAAGTTAACATCAATAGAGCCAAACTACCTCCATTGGACCTGGGGGAAAACCTCAACCTAGAACAAGCAAACATCCCTCCCGTTATTGATCATTGCTGCCATCGGGATATGTTGCTTAGCCTCCTAGAGTGGGATGTTGAGCGCAGTTTTGTGACTAACGTGTCAACAGTCACAAACACTGTCATTGACTACAGGGAAGATGAACTGCCCTTTATAAACCCAGCAAAGGACAATGGTTCTGGGTCATTTAACACTCATTCTTCAGCCATTTTTCTTCTTTGTGAGTCTTTTCAATGTTTGTGTCACCCTATGTCCTGTACAACAGGAAGTGTCCGAAGAAAGCTGAAGTTAGGATCCAGCTAGAGATAGTTGGCTTCTAGACACAAGATGGTCTACTGAAAGTCCTGCCTCCCCAACCACACATCCCGGGAATAAAAGACACTAAAGAGCTGCCAACCTGTGTGGCATCCCTGTTCAAAACCAGACACAACTGTTACATTGTGACCACAATCCAGTGCCATCTTCTCCCACGCCTGTTTGTTGCAGGATATTTGATCACACATGAAGCCCAAGATTGTGCTGTTTACCAGAAAAACCTGTTTCTAGTTGTGGGGTGACTTGGCCCTTAGCACTCAACTTTAATCTTTCTGGTTGGAATACAGACACACCCTTAGTACACACCTTTAATCTCAAACAATGAAGGTAAAGTTAGTTTGTAAAAGGAAGTACCCATGTTTGAAAGTAATGTCTAGTTGAGTGACAGGCAGCAATGAATTAGAGAAAGACTTTACAGAATAGGATGCACCTAACCCTCATGAGAAGGGAGAAGAAAGGGAAGCTTCTTGAGGGGCAGAGCAGAGATGGAAAAATTGAGAGAGAGAGAGAGAGAGAGAGAGAGAGAGAGAGAGAGAGAGAGAGAGAGAGAGAGAGAGATTTCCTGGGAAAGTTTTACAAAGATGGGTTGAAGAAAGAAAAAGATAGACACAGGTAAATGCCAGAATGAGAAGGAGCCAGAAGATTAGAACAGATTGCTTAAGTTAATTTGAGGCCAAGCAGAGCAATTCAATCAGAAGCCATGAAAGAAGCCATTCTGAATCAGTCAGCTTGGAGAAGACTTTGAGCCAGATCAGCTGAATTGAGCTAGCCAGTCAGATCTCAGAAAGAACTAGAAAGAGTGAGTGTATTCAGCATTAAATCTTAGAGGCTGAAAATATTCTAGGCCTAAGCTTGGAGAGAGGCTAGAAGCTTCCAGGACTCGACCTAGGTTAGCAGACTGAGGCAGTAAACCTCAGAGACAATTACTACAGGAGAATGTTACTATAACTTTTCAAGAAGGTGCCAACTACAGAAGAAACAGGATTTTGCTTCTACTATGAGCTAGAACTTCCACTGTGAAGTCTCTCCAGCTACCAGCTCTACTGAAGCCCCAGGGAACCAACACAGACCAAAAACAGAGGAGAGGGCACTGCTTCCATACCACCATCTTAAAATCCTAGGCAATTAAAGACTCCCTCCATCTTTTATTCCTCTATGTAAATACTTTGATACTTTGAAGCCCACAGAAATAAAAATGATGCCAGGTAAATTCTCACGCCACAAATCAGTGAGTAAACTTTTCTTCTTTCTTTTTGGTGTGAGGGGATAGGGTGGGAAGGGTTTGAGATAAGGTTTCCCCAGATAGCCCTGGCTGTCCTGAAACTCACTCTGTAGACCAGGCTCGCCTCAAACTCAGAGATCCACCTGTCTCTGCCTCCCAATCGCTAGGATTAAAGGTGTGTATGCCACCATGCCCACCATGCTGGGCTTAAACAGGCTTTCTTAATTTTTTTTTCTAGACCCAGCTTTGTCTACCACATGTATATAATTAGCAATGTCAGTTGTTTTCATTATTATAACATATTTCTCTCTGTGAGAAGCCACTGAATAAGGGATGAAACATTTGAAAGGAAAAAACTGAGCCTGCACCTACTTCTACCTGACTCTAACTGATAAATGCATTTAATGCTGTTCCAACTTTATAGAAATTTCAAGAGATTGGCACTTGGGTCTTTTTAGAGATACCTTTAATTCACCTTGACAGTGAGAAGGAAAACTGAGCCACACTAATGCAATTAAGCTGATTTCCATTTGGCTACTACATATTTCACCCCTGTAATCCATTATCCTTAACTTTGCTATTGGCCTAGGATGAACAGGGCAGCATTAAATCTCCAAATGAATAATCCTTGCCTTCTCACTGCTTTATTCTGAACAATTAAGTTAAATCAGCAAGCATCCCCGGAATTTCCATCTACTTCCCATCCCTCATTCGTGGAGGGGTGGGAGAAGAAGTCTTACTTCTTCCTTTTTAATCCCTAATACTCTTACACTGGCCATGTCCTATCTCTGTGCTGTGATATTGACTAGCCTCTTTTTAAATTCACATAGATGTTATCTTCAAGTGATAAATTGTAGCAGGCTACTCATATAATTGATCTCGAATTCCCCGTGCCCCCAACAACCTTTAGCTGTGGCATTTTGAAGGACTCAGTACCTCTTTGAAAAATCACAGGCTGATGGAATTCTGATGGGGGGATGTCTCACTCTACATTAAAAAAAAAATGTCTCAAATCTCCCAAGAAGTGTGAACATTGACCTCTATCACCATTCTGAAGATACATTTTAAAAAAATTAGACATGAGATATGAATAGCAGTCGGGAAAGAAACTCATGTTCTTGCTGTACAGCTAGAAAAAAAAATTGTATTTACTTGACCTCCACATGCAGCAAGAGATGGTGTGAGCTGAGGGGGAAATGACTAGTTGCTATCAGTACAAATCTGTAGAATTTGTCTGACTTATTGCAGCTTACCTGGAAAGATACCAGATGTGGCTGGAGAAAGGACATCTGTGGACTTTGGGGTCAAATTCAGATTTAAGCCTGGATTTACTGATTAGAACATATTGCTTTAAGCAAATAATTCTCTGAGCCTCAGTTTCCTTATGTTGAGTAACTGTCAAATTAATTAGAAAAAAAATAGAGCATTACACAAATCCAGAGAGATACTATTTTGCCATTAGATTGACTCTACCTAGATTGTTATTTTCCTCAGACTATTGTTATGTGTCTATTGAAAGCACAGATTCTGGGTCACCTCTCTCGGGGTATGGCCATGATAACTGGGAAGCTTCCAACATCAAAAATATAGAATCTGTAACTGTATGCTTTATTAGAGCTAGAAAATATCCAGTGACGCATAGAAGAGGGAGGAAGAAAAAGAGGGGAAGAGAGAGGACGAGAGAGGGAGAGGGAGAAAGAGAGAGCTGAAGGGAGGGAAGGAGGGAGAGAGGGAGGGAGGGAGGGAGGGGGGGAGAGGGAGAGAAAGAGAGAGAGGGGAAGGGAGGGAGGGAGGAAGGGAGAGAGAAGAGAGAGAGAGAGAGAGAGAGAGAGAGAGAGAGAGAGAGAGAGCTCATAGGAACCAAGCAGTCATTGCAGAAGCCCATTGCAAATTATGCATTTGAAACCAGAGGTCAGGGGTCAAATTGTAAAACTTGTATCTATAGCAGAGGTTGGCATACTTTGTCTGTAAAAGATCAGAGAGTGGACTAGCAGACAGCTCAACTAGAAAGTGTCTGCCTTGTCAGCATAAAGCCTTAGGTTGGACCCCAGGAATTCACATTTAAAAAAAGAAGAGAGCCAGAGGTGATGGTGCATACTTGTAATTGCAGAGTTGGAGAGGTAGTGACAGGTGGGGTCCAGGGATCAGGTGGCCAACCATCCCAGCCTGCTTGGTAATTTTCAGATCAGTGAGAGACCCTCACTTAAAACAAAAGTGTAGAAGGCATCTGAGGTTGTCCTTTGGTCTCCACATGCTCATGTCCATATGTGGACCTCCATACATATGAACACATGTGCACCTGCACATGCACACACGCATGCACACACGCACCCACTCACAAATGAATCAGATAATTCATAGCCTTTGTGAAGCATGTTTCTATCACAGTTATAGAACCCTGACACTGTAACATGAAAATGGGCACAAACAATTCACAAATGTGTAGAATTTGTGTTCTACACATGTGTTCCAATAAAACTTTATTTACAAATCAGATGTAGCAAAACCACCATACTTTGCTGACCCTTGCTGAGATGGGAATCAATGTACCCAGAATAGGCATCTTATAGTCTCCTTCACCCTGCTGTGTTCAAGCTGCCTGTGGTATTTAAAGTGCCTTCATGTCCAAACAATTTCACAGAACATCAAGTTTGAAACATTCATAAATAATATTAGGGCAAGACAGAGTTTTGTGCCTTCAAAAAATTATTTTCTATCCACACACAGTGATAACATTTGTCAGTATGATAATGAAAAAATAGAGATTAAATAGATCTTTCCATGAATTTCAGCAATCTGCTATAATTTATAACACAAGTACCAAGTGAAATACTCGCATTCTTATTTTCTTCTATATCACACAGGCACTAAATCCCTTAGGCATCTCCTAACCTAACTAAAGCAAGGTTTTTTTTTCCCCCAGAATATAAACTTAATTTTCTCTTTCTACTTTGTTCCTTACTGGAAGTTTAATAAAAATGTTAATTCTAATTGTTTTGCTCTTGGCTATGATATTTATAAAAGAGCATTTTCATCCTATTACCCTCAAAAATAAAGTCAACTTTAGTCTTTAGTCTTTAAACAATTGCAGGACTGGAGAGGGCTCCTTTGGGAAAACGCTTGTTGTGTAATCACGCAATCAGGAGTTTGGATTCCAGAACCCGAGTAAATGTCAGGTGGCTGTGTCAGTGTGCCTGTGAGTCTAGTGTGCGTGAGATGCTAAGACGGCTCCCCCGAGTAAACCGGCTACCTAAACCAGCCCAACCTGTACTCCCTGGATCACAGGAAAAACCCTGCCTTAGCATCAAAGATAGAAGATGAATATCAACTTCTACCTCTACCCACATACACAATAAGGTATACATATACAGACACATACACAAATAAACCAAAAAAAAAAAAAAAGAACAAACAAAACAACAACAAAAAAAATAACCCTCCAGCCTTGGCTATAGAATGACACCCTGGACATGTCATTATTGTTATCACCACCACCACCACCACCACCACCACCACCACCACCACTACCATCATCATCATCATGCAAATAGAAAATTGAAACCAGAAAGCAACACAGCATGAAGGGTCAGCACCCCACACTTTACTTATTCATTCTTTTTCTTTTTTTTTCTCCTCTACGCAAGACCTTATCTCTCTACCTTTAGATGAGAGCTTTACACTTGAAAACCATACTAAATTTGGTCTGAAGTTAGATGCAATATTGGGATAGAGGAGAATAAAGGGTCCATGACTTGTTCTGAAGTGAATGAAGGAATTGGTGGTGATGGGCTGAGAATTCCCCATATGAACCTGGGATGCAGATTAAACATCCAATGACAACAGCAATGGGTCAGGACTGCCCATTGTGAGGGAAAATCCAAGTCTCTAACCACATCTTCCAGCTGCTTTAACAATGACTTGAGAAACCTTCCAGATCCACTTCCTCCTCACTCAGAGATGGTGTCGAGGCAGATGAAAACAGTAGTTTGTCAGAAGCCAACTAGGAGAGGCTAAAACTAATAATTAAAACTGAAAACTGACTTTTCTGGAGCTGGCCCATCGTTTTGCATGGGCCGTGATGGGTAAACTCTGAGTTGCAGGGCCTTCAGGGATCTCATGTCAGGATTGATTCTTGTTGTTGGTATGCCTTCCCTGTCATTATCATATAGTCTAATGATCCCTAGGCATTGGCCTATCCTATTGGGCAGATTTTCTATAGCTCAACAAAGAAATACTCTCATGAAGTGATGCTGTGTAGACAAACTGATGGTTTCATAATACCCGATAATGATTTTACAGAATTCCTATATTTATACAAGTAATGTCCAGCTCTCTGAAAACGCTGCAAATGGGACTCTGCAAAACTTCAGGTGTCACGGGCTAATTGCACTAGGATAAGAAGCCAGGCTTGGAACAGATTTATGAGCAGGGAAAAAAAAAATCTCTTCTAGGATAAGCTAAGAGTCCTTATAAGTATAGGTCATAAACTAGAAATGGACAATTTATTTTAGCTGTGGGAACAAAAACTAAAACATGGACTGGTATTAATAAACTTAGAGAGCTAGAACAGGTTATGAATGTTTAGTCAGACGCTAGTCCTAATGGAAATACATGTAGACAATTCTACTGCGACTCCTTATCAATTTATGGCTTAAATTAGTGTCTTAAAATTACTATGAACCTTTGGAATGTAGACATTCTTAGAAAGCCATGTGAACACTTGTCCTCAGAAAATATAAGAACCAAGAATGATGAAAATGAGACATAGGGCTTTTTTTTTTTTCTTTCTTACTTGCAACAATAAAAAGGAGGAGGCTTTTCCTTTCTCAGAGCAATGGAGGTTGGCGCTTCTCTTTCATCCAGAATGACTGAGTTTTTTCCGCATTGGCACTTACTCATTGGAACTTGCTCATGGGAGCTTTTGCTCCACACACCAAATGTATTTATATATGTGTAAGTAGAGGTATGTGTAAGTAAGTTTGGGTGAGCACTTGTGGAGTTGATGAGACAGGTGGTCAGGGCTGACCAGTGTGTGTGTGTGTGTGTGTGTGTGTGTGTGTGTGCATATTGCCCGTGTAAAAGATTTTAATTCTTTTCTTTTCTCTCTGATTCACAAAAAGTTAATGAATTCCAAGACTCTTGTCTAGCCAGTGAGAGAAAAGAAGCTAGCACTTATTCACACAAAATAGTAAGAGAGAAAGTTAGAGAAGAAGAAACCAGTGCCTTTTAAAACATGAACTAGTAACAGAGAGTTACAGAAGTCAGAAATTTTTTTATTGGATATTTTATTTACATTTCAGATGTGATCCCCTTTCCCCATTTTCCCCCACCCAGAAACTCCCTATCCCACCCCCTCCTGCTTCTATGAGGATGTGCCCCTACCCACCCGCCCACTCCCACCTCCCCACCCATGAATTCACCCACACTGGGGCATCCAGCCTTCACTAGACCAAGGACTTACTCTCCCATCTATGCCTGACAATGCCATTCTCCCCTATAAATACAGCTGGAGCCATGGGTCTCTCCCTTCTTCCAGGCTGGTGGTGTAGACCCTGGGAGCTCTGGTTGGTTGGTATTGTCACTCTCCCCATGGGGCCACAAACCCTTTCAGCTCCTTAAGTCTTCTCTCTCACTCCTCCATTGGGAGCTGTCTCCTTAGACATCAGCACTTACTAAAGCATGAAATAGTAAGAGAAAATTACAGAGAAAGAAGCCATCGCTTATTAAAGCACAAACTAGTAAGAAAAAGGAAACCAGTGCTTATTAAACTATAAATACTAAGAGAAAGGAAACAAGTGCTTGTTTAAGCACAAATAATAAGATTATAAGGCCAGGGATCATTGTTGGTCTTTAGCCTTCATCTAATGCTGTGTCTCACCCAGTCCTGATTAATCCTAAAGGCTGGGGCAAGCCCCCAGCACTAGTTCTAAGATACAGAAAAGAAATACCTTATTCTAAAACGACCTGGGTGTCCGAATAGACAGTAAAAGTGTCTAAATCAGAAAACCTGATGGTTTACCAAGAAGCTAAAGAAGTGATGCCAAATACCTAAGCTTTTCACCTTTTTGACTACTACACTTCTGTCTTTAAATATGATAGTTAATATTAATTGTCAACTTGGCAGGATCTACAATCATCTAGATCAAGTTATGTCTGTGAAAGATTATACAGATTAGGTTAGTTGAGGTGAGAAGACTCTCCCTAATTCATGGATGGAACAAAAAGGAAGCTTTAGTAAGTGCTGATGTCTAAGGAGACAGCTCCCAATGGAGGAGTGAGAGAGAAGACTTAAGGAGCTGAAAGGGTTTGTGGCCCCATGGGGAAGAGTGACAATACCAACCAACCAGAGCTGAATACTATATCCCTCTCATCTATTTTATATATATATAAAATATATGTATATGTATACAAATATATAATATATATGACATATGATATATAATATATATTAATATATTTATTATATATTATACATTATATATTATATATTATATATTATATTATATTATGTTATATATTATATATTATATATTATATATTATATATTATATTATATATTATATATTATATATTATATATTATATATTATATATTAATTATATATTATATATTAATTATATATTATATATTATATATTAATTATATATTATATATTATATATTATATATCATATATCATATATCATATATCATATATCATATATCATATATCATATATCATATATCATATATTATATATTATATATACATATGTATGTGTGTATATATATATACACACACATATATATTGTCTACTATCTATCTATCCATTCATTATCTATCTATCTATCTATCTATCTATCTATCTATCTATCTCTGTCTCTCTGTCTCCCAGGATTAAATAAGACCATAGTTTCATGTTCCTGCTACCATTTACTTTGATACCATAATAGATCATACCCTAGAACTGAGAACTAAAGTATATCTTTCTTTCCTTAAATAGCTTTAACCAGGTATTCTGCCTTAGCAACAACACATGTAACTAATACTCCAATAAGACCTGAAAACCCCTATGAAAAGAATCTTACTTAGCTTAAGTTACAAAGATTTAAGCTCCGTGGTTTGGATTTCTTTTCTGGACCTCCTATGTATATGGAAATAATGACAAGCGACCTCCCAGCCCGAAGATTCAAAGTTTAAGATCAGGTATTAGGACTCAACACTAGGTAGTTATTTTAGCTTCACTTGTTTCTGTGATAAAATACTCTGACTAAGAGCAAGTCATTGGAGCAGGAGTTCATCTTAGCTGACAATTCTAGGTCACAGTCCTTTGCTACAGAGGAAACAAGGGACCATCAACTTCTGTAAGTCTGTGCATTTCCTTCCTTTATGCTCTCACAGCTATAACACACACACACACACACACACACACACATTGTGAATGTGTGTCCAGACAATGGAGCCACAGGGAAATGCAGACATTCCTCTGTTTCTTGAAAAGCAATGGAAATAATCATGGTATCTGGACCCCAGATATCCACAGAGCTTGCTCAGAAAAACACCACTCTAAATCGGAACAGAGTTCTTGCTCATAATATAGAGACCTGACTCTGGTTCCTGACCTATTCAACATGGAGCTAATTTTACTCAAAAATAAAGCAATTAATCAGCACAGTGACTATCAGCTACAGGAACATTTTATATTTATAACATATTCATTATCTTGTTTTACTACCCAACAATCATACTCAATAGGTATTATAAAAGTCATGCCATTTTCAGAGTAGAAAACTGTTGGCTGAATGTCATTTCTGTTTATTACACTAACAATACAGCCAGAAGTACTAGAACATATAGCTGAGAAGATGAATAATTACCCCTATTCTAACTTTGGCACCTGTACAGTCAGGACCCCAGAGTTCAGGTGAAGGTCATGACATAATCCCATTCACTGCCAGCTGAACTGTGTACAAAGAAAAGAAAGAGAAAAATGAAACTGAAGAACACAGCACTTTCTGTTCAGGATGCTTTAATGTCATCTGCCTGAAATTTTCCATAGCAATACAAATCTCTAAAAGCTGCAGAGAGAAAGCTCATTGTGGCACTCCCTGACAGCCACTGGGGTTATGCAAACACAGCCTGTACTATTGTAGCATTCTGTGTCATTTTTAGATTGTAAAGTTCTTTGTATATTTTTAAATGAGATTTCAGAGTAGAATCATAAAAATGGTAATAATGTTTACTTTGTATAATACTTTTAACACAGTGCACTGTCATCCTGTGGCTGGTGAGGTAATTATAAAACAATGTACTATGTGCTAATTTATACTACACACTGAGACAGTGAGGTATAATAATAGGTCTCAAATCTCAGGTTGCCTGAGAGATAAATAATATAAATACTGTCAGAATGTTCCTGTCTCTCTCGAGGTATGTGTTCACAGCATAATGTCTACAGCCTAAACAGGAAGTCCTAGAAGAGGGGTCTGCTCTCTCTAGGATGGGCCCTGAATCCCATCACCACTCATACTTACTGACAAAGGGTGTTCTGAGGGATACACCACGCACTGCTGACACTGATAACCGCAACAATAAAACAGCAGCTTCAACTCTCCCAAGCAGTGCTTAGGAGCAGCATACATTGATGTATCATGTATCAGTGGGCTTATTGCTCTCTCTTCCCTTTCCATGAAAACTGGACAGACACCTGTCTCATTGTTTGACAAGCCTAATTGGGTGACCTCAAAACCTAGGTATCTAGCTAATCAGTCCAGCCCCTCTTCTCTTCATTATCATCTTCCAATCTACGAAAGGCCACTGAAAAATCCATTTGCTCCTTAGACTTTTCAGGCACACTTATACTAAAAGCCAAGATGTGAGAAAAAACAACTGAACACAGTAAGACTAAGTTACCACCAACCTAGCATTGTGCTATTTGATTTTGTATCTTAAATTATATGTTTTAAAATGGAGTCTCAGGGCTGGAGAGATGGCTCAGCAGTTAAGAGCACTGACTGCTCTTCTAGAGGTCCTGAGTTCAATTCCCAGCAACCACATGGTGGCTCACAACCATCTGTAATGGGATGTGATGCCCTCTTCTGGTGTATCTGAATATGGCAACAGCATACTTACATAATATAAATAAATAAATCTTAAAAAAAAAAAAGTTAGAGACTAAAATGGAGTCTCAACTAACTGTCCACCGATGAGCTATGTAACTGAAGATGACCTTGAATTTCTGATCATCCCCCTGATTACAAGAGTTCACCATTATGCTTTGTTTATGGTGTTAGGGATCAAATCTAGGGCTTTGAACATGCTAGGCAGATACAGTACCAACTAAGTTCCACCCTTGGCCTTTAAATATTATTAAATAGGGATTTTTTTAGAAGGATGAAGAAAGCAAAGATACTGAACAAGAAAGAGTAGTGTCGCTTAGGGAGAGTTACCCTGTTCATTGCTGAGATCTTAACACACATTAAGTGAACAGCAGTAACAAAGAAGCAGGAAACATGTCAGACAGCATCACAGGGTATCTGAACGCAAAACATCAGATCTAGCTTTTGTTGGGCAGGCAGTGAGAAGACACTGACATTTAAACCATGAGTGTGATGGATTTGAACTGAAACAAAGATGATTCTGAGAGCCTCTAGAGGGTGGTTTGGCAAGAATGAGTGTAAAATGCTTGTTTTTATGCAGACCTTGATGGGGAAATTGCAAAGAAGGAGTAGTCTCCCGCATCTTTGATTACTATGATTAACTGATGAGAGACCAGTGAGTTCTCTTCAGTCAGTTGCAGAAAAAGGATGCAAATATGTTATTTCCCTAGAATTACCTTAGTACTTTTCTAAATTAATCTGTACTTTTGGAGAAATAATAAAAAAAAAAAAAGAAAGAAAAAGAAAAAAGAAAAACCTGTCATACTGAGTCCATCTCAAGGGTATCACAGCATAGTGTGTATAAAATCCCATTCACCGGAGTGGAGCCCCTAGGAAATCTGGATGAAGCCCCAATGAGTCTGTCCTAATTCCACTACCTATAGCAAGGCTCTCTTCGATGTTGAGTGCCAGAAAAACAAATGATCACCATTGTAAGGAAGTCAACTGTAATTTTCAAGGTTCCCAGAGGCAATAGAGATGAAGTATTGAGCTACAAGAGTTCAACTTGCTATGAAGAGGAAAATGGTACATTCTGGTGAAAACATGGCCATGGTCTCATGTTTGGCCAGGTGTGGGCTCTAATGCAAAGCAGTTTGGGCCTAGATTATAACTCCCCCAGTTTCTGCCTACGTGACCTTGAGTAAATTACTGGGCCTCTCTAAAGGTAACAATAGAATCTAGGTTCTAAGATGATTTAAAACTTAAGTGAAACAGTATGATCAGCTACCACAGTGACTAAAGGATAGAAATTGTATTTTATTTTCTTTGTTTTTTTTTTCTCTTGCAAAGATCACTCAGACTGCTAGGTGCTAGGTGTAGGGTAGACTGAACAGAGACAGAGATGTAGAAGACAGAGCAGAAGATACTTCATTGTTCATAAAAGAGAACACAGAAGATTGAAATGGGAAGAGGAGATGAATTTGCAACACATTTTCCAAGAAAGCCAGACACGATTTGCTTGATGTCACAAAGAGTAACTGCCACCTTTCCAGGGGTAAAGCTGAATGGATAGTTGCATAACACACTAAGTTCCTGACATTCTTTTTTTAATATTATATTATATTAATTATAATATATATCATATGCATAATGTGTATATAATATACAATGACACAACTCTATTTTGTTTTTGACATGTGAAATAGTTTTGTTGGCAAAACCCACAAAACTTTGATTTAATATAAGCATATCAACCTTTAACAGTCTCCTTACATTAGAAATACTACAACATAAAGGCCCACACACATGCCAAGTAAATGTAAAATGCAAAGCTCACACCAGCCTTTGAAGTGTCCTTTCTGGCTTAGTGACAGCATCTTAGGCTGACATCATCTGATAAATCAGAAAGTTCCAACATATAATCTCTGGGACTGGCAAAAAGCCAGCTCACTTATAACTCTGAACATACAAATTTAGGAGAACTCAAGATTGCACCCTCCAAGAAAAGATAAATCCTTGAACTCAGCTTTTAACGTGCAATTGATGCCTTTTTGTGTTTCTAAAAACAGCAAAATGGTTTCCACAGTTACATTCGAACTGGATGCCAGTTGGGGAAATATAGTTGTTGAAAGCACAAGGTCCTTTCCCCAGTGGCAGTGATCCAGGGCTCAAGAACAAACTGTGTGCTCAAAGACTGAAAGAAAGTGATGTAATTGACCCAAACAGGACTAGAGAGAAAACTGATGATCTCACAGTGCACAAGAAAGAGGCAGCAAATAATAAGAATGTGGGCTATATTTAGTCCACAAAAGCAGCAAAGAGTGACAAGGAAAACAAAGAAGGAAACATGTTTGCAGTGGAAAGTGAAGCTTAAGAGACATCTTGTTATGTATGACTTGAGAATGTAATTGGGCATTTGGACCAAAATAAAGTTTAGAGAAAAGATATGGACCAGAGAGATTAATTTTAGAACACTTCTCAATTAGAAAAGAGGTACAAAGAAATGAGGTAAGAGCTGAAGCCTACAGAGCTGTTTGTGTTGTTTGGATGGAAGAGGAACATGCAAAGGTACAAGAGAAAGGGAGATGTGAGAAGTGGAGAGGGAGACAATATGTTACCACAGATGCACAGCGAAGGGTAATTCCAAGGGAGAGTATGTGATGAACAGAGGTGAGCTGCTACTGAGAGAGACTATGGCCATGACAGGACCTGTCCCCTGTAAATGAGACTCAAGTGGAAAGGCTGCCAATGACATGGTGACCAATTGGACTCGATATGAGCAGAGCACTGGAAGCCCCTACACAATTCATTCTCAGCTAATTGCATGAGAAGGGTATATGGATGGAGTAGGGCTGGTGAGGGGACTTGGACAAAGAAGGAATCCTATGTGAGATGAAAAACAATGATAGAATCTTGATGGAAATAACCCCAGAGGGATGGTGAAATAGATAATGGGAGACAACCAAAGGTCACTGAAAAAAATCTTTGGAGAGCAGAATGAAAGTACAGGTAAGGGCTTGCCTCTAATGATACAAAAGTCATTTGCTACAACAGGAAAAGGGAGCTGTTGGAAACTGAGATGGGTGTTTGGTGGTGGGTGAGGTGAGGAGAGAGTTCTCTTCTGAAGACCTCTTTTCCTCAGAGACAAAGCAAGATCATAAGACTGAAGATGAGACCAAATCAGAAGGAGACTAAGAGTTTGATGTGGATAAGGATGAATCAAGGTTACTAGTGAATGATCACATGATTGGAGTTTCTATGTGAGTTTCTATGTGATCATTGATATAACTGCCCTTCAGTTTACCTGAAAGCCTGGCTCTGTCTGGCAGGATCATTTACTCAGGGACAAATGTATACAGGGTGGACACTTGAGTTTATCAAAGATTGAGAGGAATAAACATGGACGAAAAGAACCAAGATAATGGTGATGTTTCCCCAAAAGTTATAATGACAGGCTACATGGTTTACATGTACCAAAAACCGAGGAAAGTTAAGAGAAGACATAAAATCAGAAAAAGAAAAGATGAAATCAATCAATTATATAACAATAAAGTATTTTTCCCATGAGGATTGGTGAGCTAAGAAAAAGAAATGATAAAATTCTGAGCCTAAATAATACATATAGGAATTGAAACAATGTTTTCATTTGTGACAATGAACAGGTTGGCCATTACCAAAGAAATCATTGCAATATGAATCTTTCAACCACAAGAAAAAGTGTTTGGACAGCTCTGGAGATCATAACTTGAGCAGGTTGCAATACTGGCATTCTGAGTGGGTTCAACCCAACAGGTGTAGAAATGTGCATGATAACAGCAACTTGCTTGAAGAGACAGAGAGTAAAACGAAGCTATGTGCCTGTGTGGGAACAAAAGATGGTGGTCCAGAAGGTAGGAAGGAGGCTGCAAACTCAGAGTGGGTCTCAACAGTAAAGTAATTTTCAATGAAGGGTAACAATGCTCCTAAGTTGAAATGAAAATCAAGGAGATGTTTAATCCTCTGGGATTTGAAATCCACTGTGGAGTGGAGTGGGGTACACAGCTTTCACCTGGACAGCTGAGAAAATGCAGGTTCTGCACAGAACATCCAGCTCTCTCAAGCCAAGAATGTGTTAAGGGCCCATACCATAAAAGGCAGCTTTATATACTGATTAAGAACATATACTCTGATCTTCTGCCAAATTGGTTGTGATTTAGTTACTAAGTGCATAAAGGCTAGGCCTTCATTACTGCAATAATAACAATAATAGAAATATCAAACTCTCTGGGGAAAGTCAACAAAGCAAAAAAATACAGAGAAAGATAGCTAGGAGATTTATATGACATAAAAAGGATTAACTTTCTTCATACATAAAATGTTTAATAGATTCTTGGCCTTTCAGGTAAGATTAGGTGGAATGGGTTCATGTGAATCAACAGGGAAATAGTGACAAACCTAAGTAGAAATATGAGAATAAATGAAAAATGCATTTCATGGAAGAAGAAACTGAATTGGCTTTTAGACATATGAAAACATACTCAAACAAGAGCATATCAAAGCAAGGGGACACTATTTTATCTCCATATGTGCTGCTACATGTGCTTGCACACATATGTGAACAATATCATCAGACTGGCACAGACTGACTAATGTATATGCACTTTGCTGGTAAGGGCACAAGAAAGGGTATATACTGTATTGTAGTATTGTTATACATTGATAATATATTCTTATATAGTAATACCATTGTTATAGAATACTTTCTTTGGAAGTATTTCCTATAGAAAATCATGTGCATGAGCCATGCTCACAAAAAATCTAAGTACAAGAACATTCAATGGAACATTTTTACAGAATTGAATCCAGAAAATCACCCTGAGATTCATGAGGAAATGCTGGTCTGAGTTAAAGAATAGCCCAGCCACAGAGAGGAAGGCAAGCTTAGGCAAGCTTGTAACAGGACAAGAACTTTCCACGCATGCTCCCACCAGTGCACATCCAGCACACAAAGAAGAACATAAGAACTTAGCAGCATCCTCTACTTCTAGCCACGTGTATATATAAATAATTTAGTAACTAATCACATCAAAGGACTCAAAGTCAGTCTCAAGAAACATGAGAAGGGCTAATGAAAACCACTATGGTTGAGGACAGAAAGGGGCAGGTGTCATTCTAGCCAGGAGGTCCACAGAAAAAATGAGTTTGAAGAGTGTGTTATACATTTGTACAGTTTGCTGTTATTTCTTTTTCTTAATATAAAGCCATTGGCATTTTATCTTCTTTTATTTAACTTGCTAAGATGCTCAGAATGGCCTCAGACCCATAACCCTTCTATCTCAGTTCTCTGAGTAGCTGGGGTTACAGAATGTCCTGCCATTCCCAGGTGTTAACCAAACTCTTGGAAAAAATTCCCTATTTGCTGCTGTAATTACTTAAAAAATGTTTCTACTACTGCCCTCAAGCGAACTGTGGCTTTGTTATATAATAGTGACAACTTAAAGGAACTATGTCCAAGATCAGTCACCATTCTCCCTCTACTCATAAATTGCCTTCGGAAGGTGTCACCCACCACACTATTACCAAACTCTATCGGCTTCCGTTCTACTTGGCACTCATCCATTAGCAACTGTTAACGGTGTCCTCCAAATTTCCTTATCTGTTTTCACTATCCTCCCCGATGCTCTAACTGCTTTCCAGAATAACCAAATACATGAAGGCATGGATTCCTTCAACTACTTTTGAGGTCACGCTGTTCTCTTGTCACAGAATGCTATGTTTATCCTGAAATATTCTAAATTACTCATTAGTTATGTTTTTTTTTTCATTGTTCAACTAATAATCTATGGGTTTGGGGAGATGGCTCAATAGTGAGAATGCTTGATTAGCAAGCATGAGGATCTGAGTTTAGATCTCCAGATAAAACCCAGGCATGGCTGGATATTCTTGTAACCCCAGCACTAGAGGCTTGAGATAGGTGAATCATGAGAGATAGATAGCCAGCCAAGTGGTGTAGATGAAAAGTCAAGCTTAAGATTCAGTGAAAGACCCTGTATTAAGACAATAAGGCAGATAGTTACCAAAGGTAACAAATACCTGGTGGCCTAACCTCTGTATGAGTAAGCAGAGGTGTGTGTGTGTGTGTGTGTGTGTGTGTGTCTATGTCCTACATATGAGTGAGCAGAGGTGTGTGTGTGTATGTACATGTGTGTCTATCCTATGTATGAGTAAGCAGGTGTGTGTGTGTGTGTGTGTTTATGTGGGTGGGTGTGCTAGTAGCTAATTATAAAGTCAATTATAATACATGTTTCTAAGGTCTCTCAGTCCCCTGAAATCTCTGTCATTCATCCAGGCTCTATTGTGCCAGATGTTAAAAAGCAGAGTCTGAATAATTTCAGGTTTAGGGGTTTTACTGATATTTTCTGCTATTGTTTTCAGTAACATTCTATGCACACTTGAAAGACAGAAACATTTTCTGTAATGTAGACCATTAAGACACAGTTATAAACTCATCTTTATGAATTGCTTAATACCAAAGTGAGTTATCTTTTGTTTTATTTGTTATGATCTGAAAATGTTATATTAAAGTCTGCAGCTGGAATTATGTTTCAAATGATCTTCTTGCTTGTGTAAAGCTTTACTTTGTACTTTAGTGGTAAACCTGGATTTGTATCTTTGATGTCTTCATTATAGATTTTACATTTCACCAACCTCAAGTGACTATTCTCATTTCTTTTAATGTGTTTTGCCTATGATTTTGTTTTTAATAGGTATTAGTAGTACATTCTCAGCACTGCCTCTCTTCATATTTGCTTGCTATATCCTTAGTTATTGCTGGCATGGTTTGTTTATTTGTTTGTTTTATACCTTGATGTGCTTGAAGATTTTATTAGAAATGCAGAGCTGGATCTTACAACAGGAAGCTATATGATTAAGTTTAATTTATAGCAGATAATCAATCACTATTATCTCATATTTGCCTTCCCATATTTTAAACTACCTTGTCAAATTTTTATCAGCTAATTTTTAAGAAGATTGTGAGCCAAGCATGGTACTATATGCCTGTTATCTGAGCACTCAGAAAGCAAAGGAAAAAGACTCAGAAGCTCAAGAACAGCCTGAGCTACATAGGTAGTCTGAAGCTAGGCTAGACTACATTAGAACCTATACAAAAACACATAAAAAAATACAGTAGTGATTTGTTTACTCTGCTATGGTGAGTTAAAAGGCTAAGCTTCAATTCTATCAGTACTTACCTAGAGGATATTCAAAACCAGTATCCACCTATCTACCTTCCCTACATGCACATATCATATAATGTAAGTGTGTGTATATGTGTGTGTGTGATAATAGATAGATACATGGCAGATGGATACATGGCAAATATACAATAGATGGATGATGGATAGATAGATATATGATAAAGATGATAGATAGATAGATAGATAGATAGATAGATAGGTAGATAGACAGACAGACAAGAGAGTTTGGTACATAGAACAACGCGATATAAAATAGAAATGATTGATGATAAAGAATTTATTGGATAGATGATGATAACAGACAGATGACAGCTAGACATAAAGTCATATATTGACAATGTGAGATCTGAAACACAGTGTGTTTTTTGCTTTTCCAGTCTCACTTTGCCACGTGAGATTCAGTGAGACTTCAATACACCATCCTACCTCCATTTTCTATTTCATATATTCTGCTTTCACCTCTTATTTACATAAAACAGTGATTTCAGGTTCATTCTGAGAGTACCAGCTTCATTATTCAATTCTCCATGTGTGGGTTTTTTTTTGTTTTTTTAATAATGATCTTACTCTTGGGCTATTTAAGTCATCTGATTAAATTCAAAAAGCCTCTTTCCTGACTGTGTTTCAATTTTCAGATTTAGAAGATAATCAGACATAAGGGACAATTTGAATATGCCTTCTTTTAAAGATTTAAAAGAATAAATAATCTTCTACATAATCTTCTTCATCCTACAACAGTGTAACTTTTCTTTTAGCAGTTAATACCTTGTTTTTAAAGGAAAATTCTGATATCTGCCTGGTAGTTGTTTCTACAAGGTTATAATTTATTTTTATTTATATTTTCTCCACTATGGAATTTTGTTGAATTTTAAAATGTTTACCTTTGGGGAGAAGACCCACAGGATTTATTTCATTGTAAGACTACTAAGGTTATCTGGAGTCTTTGATCTACAGATGAGTTTATGTTTTCATTTTAGAAATCTTTATCATAATGTTTCCTATCTTATATCATTCTCAACATTCACTGGAGAAGTAAACAGAGAATGATTACCTGATCATGGGGTATGGATGTTCTCTTCCACTACTTTGATTCTAATGGGTTCTGTTCTTTTCTTTCTCTCAGTTTAAAATAGGAAGGTATTCACATGAAGGAAACTTAACCCAGCTTCTGTGAAAAGTCATCACATTAGATTTGCCAGGGTATTCTCTTACTTTTGCTTCTTGGTCTCTGAGCCTATAAATTATTTTTGTGCTAGAAAACTGAGAAAAACTAGAGTCCTTGTGTGACATCCATCTTGCAAAATAAAAGTCGTAATTCCTCTCACACATACTGCTTCCAGGCCATGATTCCAACAAACAAACCCTTGACTAAATTCACTGTGGGTGAAATCAATACAAGTCATGTATTCAGGAACTCTTGGATATAGTGTGAGTCCCAGTTAGTTTTAGTTGTCAGCTTACTGTAGCATAAAGTAAACAGAGAGAAAAGCCATTATTAAGAAATTGCCTATAACATATCATCCTTCAGGCATATGAGTGGAGAACTGTTAATTGAAGTAAGAGGGTCCACCCCATTGTGGGCAAACTATTCCCTAGGCAGGTGGTCCTCAACTTTTTAAGAACACTGGCTAAGCATGAACATGGGAGTGATACAGCAAGCATTGTTTCTCCATGATTTCTGTTTCATGCTCTTATTTGAATTCCTGCCTAGACTTCCTCCAATGTTGTGCTATGTCATACAAGTTTGAACCAAATAAACCCTCTCCTCCCCTAAGTTGCTTTTGGTCAGAATGTCTTATCACCGCAACAAAGAAGAAATTAGAACACTATGCCTGCTGTGGTTCCTGTGGCGTTTGGTTGTGTTGGATTTGGTACAAATTCTAAATCTTTTATGTACCATGGAATCCCTCTGATTTCTGGATACAATGAAACCGTACATGAGGGAGAATTAAGAAAATCTCAGGTGTAACTCTCCTGATACAGCCTGTCAAATCATTCAGACATGATACAAAACCCAAATGACTGAGCTATCCCTTGAAAAATTAATTATTGAATCTCCATTGTCTAGTATCAGGATATATTTCCACTAGGAAAATAGGATAGTCAACTATCACTCTTCCACGACATATTTTTATCTCAGCTGTACATCAGAATTATATAGAAGGAATAATAAAACATCACTTACAGGTGAACTTTGTTATATGTATATGACATCTCCAGGGCCTCTGTTTCCTACACTACAGTATCAGTACCCAATGCCACCTAAGGGTCTTGTTAACAGACACAATATTATTCCATAACTCTGAGGTCTTTAAATTCTGAATTTCTAAACAGGGTCTGTGTTGGTGCCATCTTTGCAGGTCTCAGGACCACATGTCAGGAAGCAAGGTCCTTCCTGTCTTAGAAATGCAATTTAACAAAGACTCATCCTTGATTAATAAACTTAAGGCCTCTTCTTTCTCTATCTCCTTCTAATTTTTTCTGTGAATGTCCAAATATCTTTTATTAAAAAGAACAAACATAAAAAACTTCATACTACTTCATACGCAAAAGGGATAAGTATATTTCTAATTCTCAAAACCATCCTTTTTTGTTTTGATTAAGAGAAACTTCTTTAAAGTCACTTCCACTGCCTTTGTAGACTTGTCAAGAAAGGATGAGAAATATTTATTTATAGTACAAGCATTAATTGGTTGAACCTAGAGCTACAAAAATATTTTTCAGAAATACAACTCTGAAAGAGAAAGAAATAAAAATAACTGTAATTTTCTGTTTTCACTGCATCCCCCCCCCAATTTCTCCATGATTTTTTTGAAAAGCAAAACAAACAAAAAACCTCACTGCTTCCCTATGAAACTTTCCCTGTGTAGGTTTATGAGATACCCTTTGCTTCTGTGATTCTGCCTTGCCTTCATTTCTTCATTTCTCAGCAAGTATCCCTTGATCACTTTGCTGTGATGCCGCATAGGGCTTTGAGCATCAAGAGCTTCCCTGTGCATTAGCTATTTTTCCCTCACTGTTCTATCTACTTACAAAAAGTTTGTTAAGGAAGAAAGGGTTTTTTTTTCTGGATAATAGTTTGAAAATACCATCGATCATGGTGGCAAGAGCTTGGGGTAGCTGGTCACACAGTATCCATGGTTAAGAAGAGAGAGATGAAGGATAGAGCTCATTCTTCTGTCTCCCTTTGATTCAGCCGAGGACCCCAGCCCAAGACATGATACTACCTACATTCAAGGTGGAAATATCCTTTTCTGTACATACCCTTAAGGACATACACACACACAGAGGCACACTTCTACACACATACAAAGGCAAACATATGTGTGTGTTCATGCACATATATACACACACTCATAATACAATACACGTTCCCACAGTAACAGCTACTAAAATAAAATTGTTTTTAAATGCCATAGAAATGAAAGAATTAAGAGGCATTTATATTAAAAGCCAGGAAAACACTGCCAGCTCTGTCTACTTAACTAGAAAGCATACCACATGCTAACGAATGCAGGGTACAGCCACAGTGCTGGCATGTACACATGTGGCTAATAGCACATATTCTGGATAACTGTCAGAAGAGGGAAGCCTTTGCTGATACAACAAAATTAAGGTACACAATTCCTTGCCAGGGCTGCCTGATGCAGCCACATCTCAGTATAGCTTTGAAGCTTTGCTGTTTGCTCTTTGGAGGGGGAGGGATTTCCTCTTTCCCCATGTCTCTGGCTGAACAATACTTCTCTTCCTGCATAAATCTTTGCCGAGCTTTATCTGCTAGGTTTCTTACAACTTAACAACGCATCTTTAGTCTGTCATTTTTTATTTCTCCCATCCCTGTAAAGAATTGTTGCTCAGTTATATTCTTTGTAGGAAATGCCAGGAACTTTCAGACCAAAGGATGCTCTTACACAAAGAACTCTTGATGTTTAAAATGAAAATACAATTCAAGTCAGGGTTCTGCAGCTAGGGAGAAAAAAAAATAACAACTTACTCGGGAATTATAAATAAAAATCCCAATATCACCCTGGACAGGACAAGAATGGGGAGAAAACTGTACTCTGTGTAGCTGTGACATCAGCCATAGATTGCTGCTTCTCGTGCATACCATCCGTGGGATTTCGAGCCACTCGGCTTTGCTATTTCAGCCTCCTGTCTAATAATTGCCCTGTTTATTGACTTGATTGTTGTGTGCCATTTGGCTATTAGCAGCACCAGGCCTCTAAGCACTGACCTGCCGAAACAAGTGTTCCTAAAGGCTTCCACCACAAAGCTAAACAAACTAATGGATCAAGCTTTCATAAAAGTGTCTTAGTTACTAGTTTAAATTCATTATCTTCAGCATATATTGCCAGTGGGACAACCAAGAGAAAATGGTGGCTTTTCAGTTTCCTACATTTCTCCTGGACTTCTGCCATCAACTTGGAATCATGAAAAAAAAAACAAAAAAAAAAAAAACATGGTCATTGTTGTGAGACAAACCAAGCTATCAGAGATAAAAGCAACCAAGCAACCTCCCAGAGGCATCAAAGACACCATGCCTGTGAGAAGGCTAAATAGATTCATTTAAAAAATTCTCATTCTTCAAGAGAGAAATCAAAATGCTTTCTTGGGTGATCACCTCATTAAGTCACCTACTGCACAAAGGGTCTCAAAGACTTCACCCCCGCCCCAACCATCCATTAGAGTCAAGCTTTGCTGTCAGATGTTTGTGCCCAGGAGCCACCTGCTGCTTCCCCTAGTGACACCTGACAGTCTGCAAATGAAAACACCAGGCTAAGAGATGGAAAGGCTGGAAGTGAGGTCATCCTCAATGTTTGGCCTTATGAGGAGAGTGGGCCAGAGACCTGAAAGAAGCTATACCAATTGTATGAAAGGGGCTTTGAGAGACAGAAGGCTGATTCAAAAAGAAGAGTCACTTAAAAAGTATTCAGTCTTTTCCCTGGTTCCAACATAGTCTTTTTTTTTTTTTTTTTTTTTTTTTTTAATTTTGGAAGATGTTCTACATTGATGTTAATTGTATGACCACAGTTATTATTAACATCAACCACTGTGATTAACATCATCTATGCCATTCATGAAAGGATCAGGACATGGCAAATCTGCTGCTGAATGTGTAATGTATGTTACTTACTCATTAAGTAACTCCTATCACCTGCTGTGGGAATTAGAAGAACAGCTATGTCCATACCAGACATTGTCCTTTCTCCAAAGACAGCACACAGTAAGATTGATCAGTTTATTTCCTTAATGTTTATAATATATCATTTATATTTTTAAAATGATGTTACTGAAGCTCAAAATTTGTCCAAGATTACACAATAAATAGGTAAGATATCAAAAAAATGTAATCCTGACCCCACAGATATGAACCTAATCTTACAGCTGCCCTGCCGTTCTGAGGTTTTGAAGTGGCATGGGCAGTCATTTGGGATCGATGAGAAGCAAAGTTTAGGTCTCTGAAAATCTGCTGTCTTCAGAATAAAAGATTTGTTGGTTTTCAAGCAGTTGGGATAAGGAGGCTCCCAGTTGTCAGAATAAAAGCAACAAACTAGCAAGATCCCTGATGTTTGATATTTGCTCAAAGGCACTGTTCATCTGTGTCCTCCCACTCAGACATACTTTAAAGACATATTCATCTCAGTTCTTGAACAATGATTCTGCAGACTTAGTTCTGATGCTAATTTTAGTGTCATGGGGATCTTTTAACTCATCATGACAACTGCGATATATATACTCAAAAGGCACTGCAACTGAGTTGTGTAGGCTCAGCCCACACCAGGCTTTATACAAGACAAGAAATAACAGGATAGGATATTATAAAAGAAACATGGAAGAAACATTTTCAAATAAGCACATCCTGTGCTTTACTTTGCAAACTATGGAAGGTTCATTGTTGTTTGTTTTCAGTATCAGAATGCACATGGTCCTCTTGAAGCCGATGATGCCACATCAGCCTCATTATCCAGCTTTCTAGAATCTTTTCAACTCTAATGTCAACTCCTGAGAAACAAAACTTTTAAAATCATGAGGACAAAGGATGAAGAATCCTAGTTTAAAGTTCATCTAGTAAACTCAAACGCCAAGGCCACTACTTTTGTAACCTTTCCTTGATTATCATTTTGCCTTTTGGTGGCAGATGTCACATATCCAAAGGTGATCTTGAGCTCCTGATTCACCTGCCTCCAGTTCCTGAATATATGTCACCAGCCCTGGCACTTACTTTTTTCTTATATGAATATCTTATCTCCTGAAAATTATCCATGTCTATTAAATGGCCAAGTCCAAAAGGAATAATGATATTGGATGGATGTTAGTATGCCCAGCTTCCTTGGAATCTTCATCTCACTTAACTCAGTATGATGGTCCATACCAGAATCCCCAGCAGTATATAAAGTAGCAACAGGCTCCTTTAATTTAAAAAAAAAAAAAAAAAAAAAAGCACAATCCTCCCTTGAAGTAGGTTGTGTGAGGTATGAAGGAACTTGCTTGTCATTTAAAGCTGGGAAGCTATTTGTCCACTTGGTTTAACTGACAAGTCAGTTCACAACACCAAGAGTGACTGTGTGCCTAAAAGGTGAAACAGAAATGGATAAAGTGGAGATGCAAAGACCTATAGAACACCTACTGTGTGGCAGACACTATACCTAGGTACTCCATCTTTGTAAAATATCTCACAGCGACTTGAATGAAGTTCAGTGCACTAACATGACTTTCCCACCGCCACCCAGACAGGATATAGAGAAATTGAGCCGACATCTAGACATGTTGCCAAACTCTGTATGTTTCCAACATTCTCTTCTCAATATTCTTAATCAGTGATTTCCAAGGTACAATACCAAACATCTCAGGAAAGATCCTAGAGATACCCAAATACTAATTCACAACAAAAAAAGAAAAAGAAAAAAAAATGAATTTGAATCTTTAAACATAAACACATGTCTGCCATATGTTGTGTGAACTGAGGCTTAACTGAGTAGCATAAGGTCACCTTCATGGCCCTCCCTTGAAAAACAGCACTATCAACCTGGAAGCCAGGCAATGAGGATTGCCATAAGACTCCTTCTTGCAGTGTTTCAAGAGGGGGTGGATAATGATCTTTGGAGCCCTTGCAGAGATGGAACGTATAGTGTGTAACAGTGCTCAATGCAGAATGCCACTCTACAGACTCAGGGGAGGAACACACCCGCTTCTAAATCGTAAGCACTTCTGTTTGTGGTGAGCGAAGACATCCAGTCACTGTTTTCAACTCTGGATCCTTAGAGCCAAGTGAAGCATCTCCACAAGGAATTGTTCTGAATGAAGGCAGTACCTGCCTTTATTCTGTGGGATCCCATTCAGTCCTCTGAACTCTGAAGGACTGGGTGTGTATACATTTAGACACAATATAGTCTTTATCCCATGGACGTATTTCAAGGAGACTGGTCCCCAAGGTCTCATTTACCTAATAATCATTAAGTATTATAAGAGGTCCTAAAGATCGACCATGAGAGAAATTTAGTGTATTAAAAAGGCACAAACACTCAGTGACCAGAACAAGAAATTCTTATTCCCTTCACTTGTAGTCATACTTCTCAACATGTGGAGGCACATGGACTGTAGAATCTGTTGGTCAGTCCCATATTCTCCACATGCCCAACAGTCAGCCACTGCCTTCCCCAACTTGATTCAAGGCTGATCTCAATCGTACAATCCTGCCTCCGCCTCAAAAGTAAGAAGGTGACAGGTGTACTTCACGGAGATAGGCTCCTACTTCTCTCTTTTCATCATCGAGGTACTGGCTATACTCCAGGCATCTCCACTAATTGTTCCTAATTGTTTTTTACGGGTATGCTGATAGTTCTATCTGTGTGTGTGTGTTTGTCATTGTGTGCCTATGAAAAATATAAACATTAAAGATCAAAGAAACAAGAATGACAATCAACCCTGTAAGAAGATTTATCAATTTATATATGGATCCTAGGCCAGTCAGTGGATTTTGATCCTTACAAAATTATCCATTTGTTCTAATGAAAAGAGAATACATAGGCTCAACTTAAGAGAGTAGTACCTGAAATCAGATTCTATTCATTATTAACTTGAGTCTGTGCAAATTAGTGAAGTCCTAATGTTTATGCCTAAAATGGAGAGGATACTTCATAGGGACTAAACTAGGTGACATGTAAAAGGTGTACAACAGCAGGTTCGTGGGAAGAACGGCCTTCAGAAGTGGCAATCAGGACCTAAGTTCTCTAAGGAGATCTTTCTCTTTCCTGCACAAAGTTCTGCATTCTTAAATGTTAAGGGTTCAGAATTGACCCACAGTCTACCAGACAGCAGAATGCACACTCCCTCCTTGAGGTCTTAATAGAAACAAGTAGCAAACCTTTCAGAGGAAACAGCCACTCTGGGCTGGAGAGATGGCTCAGCAGTTAAGAGCACTGACTGCTTCCCCAGAGATCCTGAGTTGAATTCCCAGTAACCACAGGGTGGCTCACAACCACATGTAATGGGATCTGATGCCCTCTTCTGGTGTGTCTGAAGAGAGTGACAGTTTACTCATATACATAAAACAGGCATATAAATCTTTATAAATAAATAATAAACAAACAAATAGGCACTCAATAGCACCTAAACAAAGCTATGGTTGTGTTCAAGAACATAGAATGGATACAGAGGGAGCAGCTCCACCAGTAAAGTGTTTGCCACATGTGTGAAGAACTGAGTTTGATTCCCAGCACTCATGTAAAAGCCAAGTGCCCCAGTAAACTCTACTGTCCCAGACCAGAAGAGGTTGAGCCTGATGAATGTCTAAAGCTTGCTGGGTAGCTAGTGCAGCCAGAGTGAGTTCTAGGCTTAGAGATGGGCTCGAAAATTAAAGGTGGAGAGCAATTAAGAAGGACACTCGACAGGATCTCTGGTTTACACACACATGGGGTTGGGGGGGGCATGAGAAGGACATAAATTGAAGTGTAATAAAAGTCAATCTTGTTTATGGCATATACCTAGTGAATGGTCTCAAAGGCCTTCTGATTTGCCCTCCAGGCAGTTGCTGACTCTCTTTATTAATGGCATCTTTCTTCAAAGAGAGGAAAAAAAAACCTATCTGTTTGTAAAACTCCTTCATCACATTTCCCCTTTGTCCAAAACACTCCTGGAGCCAATCTTCCGAGCACTGTGGACGGACTTTACCCCAGTACATGGAAGGTCTCAGCAGAACCAGTCTTACTCCATTAGAGACAGAGTGTTTCATTCCAGACTGGGGATTTTAGCTGGAATGCTACTTTAAAATGCAAGACTTCCACAAAATATGGTGGAAATGCCAACTGTCCCAACCCAAGACACCCACCAGACTGAGCACTCTGTCCCTTGGTCTCCCAAGCTCATTAGCTTTCTTAGTACTCCTTAGAGATTCCTGTGTTCAAAAGCTACAACTTCACCAGAAATTCTCCTTTTCAGATTTGAGGGCAAACCAGAGACATAAAACATTAAAAGAAATTTAACGGCATACACTCACTGAGCCAATTTCTTTAGCATGCAGAGTGAAGGGCAGAGTGACTGTGCTGTGTTTAGGGACTGCTGGGTTCTGTGCATCTCTTCTCCCACAGGAGCTTCAGCCAAGGACAAGAGGGCAGGCGCTCTGGTCCTCAGTGTCTTTTACAAACAAGAAGTGAGGGCCCAGGACAGTAACCCTGCCTCACTGTTCTCAGGGAACACACCCTGGGTGAAGGATGCTAACTTTCATTTCACAGATCAGTAAACCGATGAACAGAGAGACAGGGAAATTAACTTGTTCAAGGCAGCCAGAGGGAAGAAAATCTGCAGATTGAAAAGTCTGAAACCACAGCTCATCTGTTGTCATGGCTTCATCTTTTCATGGTATATTAACGACAAACCAAAAAGTATAGCAGAGGGCTTCGGGCTGCCAACCTCACTAATACCCTAAGAAAAGAATGTAAAACACTATATGTTTACTGTTGTATGCATGTTTGTTTGATTGAAATACAATCTCCTATAGCCAAGGATGACCCTAAATTTACTAAGCTTACACCACTAGGACCATTGAAAGTGAGACATTCTTTATAAATGGTCAACCCACAAAGCAAAATGCGCAGGGATCACATGACAATGAATGGAAGCACAGCTCTGGTCATTAAGGTTTTCTAAACAGCCGTAAAAGCGGTAAGCCAAGAACTGAAACACAAGCGCTATGAGAAGACTATGAGAAGGTAAAAATGGCACAGGTGTTATCATTTGTCTTCAGATATCCAGCCAGAAAAGCCTTTTGTTTCATTACTGACAAGGACGCCACAGCCAATGGGCACCAGAGAAAAATCACAGGTGATGAGCTATGTTCATTTTACACAGCGAAACTAGGCATCCCACTCAGGGAAAGGCTGAAAATGAAATAAATTAGAATACTCAAAGCTACCAATGAATCAGGGACACATAGGGCAGATGCAGATGCATTCCCCTTGTCTTAATCAGAGGTTCTATTTCTGCACAAAACATCATGACCAAGAAGCAAGTTGGGAAGGAAAGGGTTTATTCAGCTTACACTTCCACATTGCTGTTCATCACCAAAGGAAATCAGGACTGGAACTCAAGCAGGTCAGGAAGCAGGAGCTGATGCAGAGGCCACGGAAGGATGTTACTTACTGGCTTACTTTCCCTGGCTTGCTCAGCCTACTTTCTTATAGAGCCCAGGACTACCAGCCCAGGGATGGCACCACCCACAATGGTTCCTCTTACCCTTGATTACTAATTGAGAAAATGCCTAACAGCTGGATCTCAAGGGAGGCTCTTTTCTCTATGATAACTCCAGCTTGTATCAAGTTGACACACAGAATCAGCTAGCACACCCCTACAAAGGAGCAAGGGCTTACAAATGGCCTTTGCTAGCCCATTTTGAACAATACAAGAGGAAATACTTGATCTTTGAAGATTGTTAGTTTGATTTTTTTAACTGATATCTCCTCTTTCTCAAGAAACATGCAAACTATCTGAATATTTAATCACAAAAGCACTTACCCATTTGAACGAGGAAACGACATTTCTTCCCAGATTCACTGTGAAACTGTTAGCCCTGCCTTACCACTGAAAGTTAGTTCCGTGGTAAATGAACAACATCCCTTTAAAATTATTTACCCCACAGGTAATGTGTTGCCCTCTATCTATAACACAACTAGAACAATTTGGGTTCAATACATGCAATCAATACCAAGTTACCAGAAAAATACAAGAAGAATCCATTATTAAGAGTGGTAAAGACAAAAATCGATATTTTATATCTGTTTTTCAAGCCTCTCAATAATTCTCCCAACATCATCAGGGTGGAAAATACTTTCACAATGACATGAACAGACTAACTGCCCAAGAGTAAACTGGGCCAAGAAGCCAGACCTTTAGATTCCCTTATAAACAACTCTAAGATCTATTTGACCAGCAGGCACAAAGTGTCTTTCAAAATGTAATAGCAGACATTACAAAATGATGGCTGGTAGATACTTTTTTCATATGGATTTTCCTAAATTCTTGCCTCTGTAAAGCCAGTGAAATCAAGAATTTTCCAAAAGTTCCCTTCCATAAAGCAGGTTCCTAAATAACCCCCCTGGGATTCTTGTTGTTTAATCTATTAGGATTATGAGCCCATAAACTCTGTAGAAACCCATAAAAATCTTCAAGACCTGTAAAGAAACATATGTGCTCAAAAATAAAAACCATAAAGTCATATTGGTGCATAGCGATTTGTCTAAAAATGTGCCACTGGATCAATTTTATAAATGATTGGATTCATTATATCAATTTTGCAAATTGCTAAATTCTGCTTCAAAACTTCAAAAAGAAAGTCAGAGTAGTATTTAATATCCATTGATTTGTCTACAAAAATTGTTGCCAGTGCATCAAATTCTGTGTTACTAAAGTCACAAATTGCCAAAAGTCTCTTCCCATCTGAATATAATTTGTAGGTTAGATTGTTCTCCCTTTTCTTATGAGTGCATGATAACTCACAAATCAAGGTCATTTTTCAATTAAATTGCTAAGAGAAATCAAATGATTTCATTGGGGAAATTATAAAATTTCTTTAAAATATTTTGCAGCAAAAACTTTTGCTTAATAAAGGAGCATTGGCATGTCTTCTCTGTTTAATATGAGATGGTATGCAATACCTACAAGATGGTCAAACACTATGGCCCTGCCACTCTGCACCCACTCCCATAATTCCTCCCCAAACAGGCCACAATGAGTTTTGTAAATGATACTAGTTTACTCACGCTCTTGTATGGCTTCCACAGCACTCAATATAAGAAGGCATCCTGTGAACAGCAACCCACACAACTTCTCACGATATCCTCTGAAGAAGTTCGGTTGCCTCGATCTTCAAAATGTATCAAAAATCCAGTGACGTCTCATCACCTTGTCTCCTATTCCTTACTCTAAGCTGCTATCGTCTTGTACCTGAACAATGGAAACTGCCCCAAAGCAGTTTGTGCTGCATTTGTGCTTGCTTTCTATAGTCATCTCACAGAAGACAAGGTGAGACTCTCAGATAGGAAACTGGGTCCTCTATTCAGAATTCTTCAGATGGAGAGCTCACCAGAGTAAAAGCCACAGCCACTGTGACCTGGCCTCATCCACCTCTGCTTCTCTTCTGCTATGTTTCGTGGTCTCAGGGCTCTGCTCAAGTGGTTTTCTGCCTGTTTCCTGGCTATGCCATGACCATCTCCAATATTAGGCCTTTTCACTGGCCTGGAAAATTAGTGCTCAAGATTTTAGCTGCCCTAACTCTCTTATCTCCTTTCAAGACTTTGTTCATCATTCCTCTAGTCATAGTGTTTAAGATCAAAAATACAAATGGAAAACCATTGCCATGGATGTAAGAAAAGAGAAACACTTATTCACTGTTATGGGGATGCAAACTTGTATAATCACCCTTCAGAGTGGATGTTCCTCAAAAAGTTAGAATTAGATGTATCTAGGACCGAGCTATTCCTCTGCTGGGAAGATTTCCAAAGGGCTCTACATCCTACTGTAGAGAAAATTCTTCATTCATGTCCAGTGCTGCTCTATTCACAATAGCCAGGAAATGGAAACACCCTCGGTGTCCACCAACTGATGAACAGATAAAGAAAATGTGGTATATAGAGACAATAAAATATTATTCAGCTACAAATAAAAATGGAATTATAAAATTTGCAGGTAAATGGATGGAGCTAGAAATAATCTGGAGTTAGGTAACACAGACTCCATTAAACAAACATTGCGTGTTCTTCAAGAGACAGGGAGAAAATGCAGATTATATGAAGAAGAAAGAAGGAACAATGAAACAGAAAGAGTTAAATAAGGTAGAGAATGGGAAACAGTGCAGGGGGGATGATTAACACTATGGACATTTAAAAAGTCATTCTGAAACTTACTATAGTAGAACTTTCTAAAATATATGCATATTCATATATAAAATCTTAAATGAAGTTACCCTACAACTAAGGGACAAATGCCTCTCTCAAACACCATTGTTATCAAATAAAAATCTTATGCCAGATATAGTTTTTTTTCCCAGTTGTTGGTCACTGGGTTCAATATGCCTCCCTAAACATTACCAGCTATTGCCATTATTCTTGGTTACCCTCTGGAACTTGATAGTAAGACTCACTGTTAAAACCACCACATACCTGAGTCAAAGCACATGGAGAAATGAAGCTGCTACCAATCTGAAGGCTTCATTCCTACTGGCTATCTTCCATATAGCTAGAAGGTGCTATTATAACAGGGGAAAAATCATCAACAGTCATATACAGCTATGAATCCTGTAAGCGACAATGTGCACTGGTCTATTAATATATGCCACTCATGCAATGGTGGCACACATGTTATAGGAAGAACCACCACTTTCTGATTGGATGTATAGGTTGTTCTACAAGATAGAACTCATGTCTGGCCCTGCTAACTGAGCAAAATACCTGTGACCATCTAGGTCATTGGACCTAAGAGAAAACCTAAGACCATTATTCTGCTAAATAGACATGGCAATAAACTGTCCCCCAAGTTATTGTCTTTGTGCCCACAGATTAGTACATTTTTCAAGTCTCATTAGAGAATTTTCTGTTTGCAACAGGTAGTAATTGAGAGGCCTACAATGCTCAACATGTAGAGAGAAGGAGACTGTGGAGGACTCAAGTCTAAATGGGACATTTCTATCCTCTTCCCAAGGCTAAAAGTTTATGGAATAGGCTTCAGCAAGGTTGTAGGAACCACAGGTAAAGTATGCCTGCAGGAAAACACAATTTTTAGGACATGGCAGGGCCATTGTACACATGAACTCACAAAGGCTGTAACTGATGAACACTTCCTGCAAAAGATCAAGCTATCTGAAAGCCCAGCATAGATGGGAGAGGGGCTCATGAAGTCCCACCTATAGCCGAGCAGGTATTGGCAATTGACGGCTGCTGAAGGAGGGGCAATACATTTTCTTCAAGGTGGGCCTTGAAAGGTTACTCATGCTGCAGTTGATGACCCCCACACCCATACACTACAGGCATCCCTAAGAGGACTCAGTCGGTTTCAAAGTATATATGAAGTTTAGAAAGAAAATTGGGAGTAGGCATCGGAGGGGAAGATAATGAAGGTAGATTAAACCAAAATGTATCATATGTATGTATAAAACTCTCAAACAAAAAAATAAATAAATAATGGATTAGGCATACTTATTTCTTCAAACATTTACTATTTATATTAAATACTTTAAATATGGTTTCATCTAGGCTTTTGAAGTATGCAGCTCAACATCACAATCTATAGTCACCCAACTCTGCAATGGTACTCCAGAGCTCCTTGCTGCTGTCCAAGCATCACTCAGTGCCTGATGCTCAGTCTTCCCTGCTCTCCATTCCCCACCTTCTGGTAATCACCATTCTATTCTTGGCTTCACTGAAATCAATGTTTTTATGTCTCATGTACCATGGAGATTATGGAACACTTGTCTCTCTGTGCTGGGCTTATTTCACTTTGCAGAAGATTTCCCCTCCCATTTAGGTTGCTACAAAGACTAAATCTTCATTTTCTTTTCATGAGTTATGGTTTCCAGAAGCAAACCACAGGACAGAAGCTGAGACATGCTTGTCTCATTTACTTCTATACCCTGAGATTTAAACCTAGACTTTGTACACATGACAGGAAAGCTAGCAAATTACCCAGCAGCTCTGGGTCTTTAGAAAGTTCTAGATTTCAGGATGTGAATGCTCTATTATCCATTAAAAACAGAGATGGAGGGGGAGGCTCCAAACACAACTATTTTCCTTGGAGATAACAGTGGAGCTGGTCCTGGGCTGTTCATAGGTTGCCTTCCCTTGGTTTTACTCTTCTATATGTGGGCTCATTATTTGGTACATAATGGGATACTGAAATCAATAATATAACATTTTACTAGGTGTCAGCATTATAATGAGAGCTTGGTTGAAATGTTATGTAAAAACAATATAGAGGCACAGACCATCACCAGTAGAGATGCTGAGACAGCTAAGCCAAATAGTCATAGGCAGCTAAATCATGCAACCTATTAGTTAATACTAATAACTAAAACTTTTAAGTGCTTCTAATGCCTAAGCTCTGAACACATGTAATATAATTTAATTTAACCCTCACGATAATCCCATGAATAGTGTCATTCTCATTACATAGAAAAGGAATATAAGAGGAAGTTAATTAAACATCTCTTTCCAATATGCCCAGAGCTCATCAGTAGCAGAGTTAAGACTCAAACTGCAAATCCTCAGCTTTGCTAAGTAAGGATGGAGCTATGGAAAGACAAAATGACCTTCACAGTAGAGAGTGACAGGGAGGTCTTATTTACCTAATTAATGTGCTTAATCCCATGCGGTTCATTAGTTTAGAGCATCTTTCATTATGGCTAGGGAGCTGGCCCAGCAGGTGGGCTCTTGAGCATGTCATGGACAGAACTGAGTTTTTAAATTTAAGAATAGAGTTCTCCACTTCTGACCCAGAGACAGCCTTCTCCTCTTGCTTCCAGTAGCAGCAGTGATAGAAGCTCAGCAGCAAAGCAAGCAAACCTATGGTTTTAACCTTAGGTTCCTTTGCTGGGACCCATTGGGGCAGAGATGACATTTCTGCAGACTGTGGGAAGCCAGATGCATAATGAAATCACTAACCCCCCAAAAAAGTTCTTAAATTCTCCAAGTTGGTAAACTATCAATTTTTCTTTAGGTTGGTAAGATAAAAGATACTATCATAGTAATTAAGAATATCTACTGGAATGTTCTTTGATTCATCAGGACAAAAACCCAGAAGAGGTCAAAAGTTTCATGGAGGTAAAGAAAAGGGTCTCTATTGTTGTGGTCTAAAAAGTGCCTTGGGAAATCCCAGGATTCTTTTCAGCAAGTGCGGCAAATACTCACAGACTAATAACTGGTTTCTGTGGATAAGAATGTGAATTAATCTAGGTGTGTGCTAGGTGAAACATGGAAACTCACAGATGTGGACAGAGTGAACAGGAGGAAGAACTGTAATGAGAGTTCCGGGTAGAATACTGTCGGAGCATTGGTCATGGAAAGCTTTGCTCTACCATGCACCAGGCATGATTAGCACCGAACCCTGGTGGATAAGCAGGGTTTACCACTCAGCAGCTCAGCACAGCAGAAAGCACTTACAGTGCAAAGGCCAGTGACAGTCCTCAGCTGGAGGACTCCAAGCAGAGTGGCCACTGCACACCAAAGGTGGCTCTGGGCCGCTGTTCAGTGGCTTTCATTTTCACTATGCAATGATGTCATGAATCTCACTCTGGATCCTGACACAGAAGCAAACAGATGACCCAACAGTGACAGAGGGGGACAAAAGGAATTAGGTCTTACAGACAGTTGGAAACCATATCAGCTCCTCTGATGCTTCTACACAAGGCCAAGCACTCTCATCCAAGACAGATGACTCATTTCTGTAACATGTTTTAGAGCCCTGAAACATGTTTCTGTCTGTACAAATAACCCCAGCTATAACTCATTTCATTATATTTCCCACTGGACAAACAGAAAAGCAATAGCTCTTGATGAATCAGAGAGACCCACCTTGCATGCTCCTACAAGGAAATATCATCACCACCAGAATAGTGACAACAATGTAGTAGTTTCATTTTATGTGTTTCTGTGTGTGCATGGAGTGTATACTACATTCATATAAATGTGCAGGTGCACACAGCCATTACCTCACATAGGAAGCAAGAGCAGAATGTCAGTATCTTCCTCCACAGTCTGCACTTTATTACCTTAAAACAATGAATAAAACTCTGACAAGGAAGCTCGCCATTTCAGCTTACAGTGGGGTTACAGCCAGCAGTGAGCTCTGGAGATCTGCATGTCACTGTTTCCCAGATCTGGAGTTAGAGGAACAGGTAGCCACACTTGGCTTTTCATATGAGTTCTGGGAATGCAGACTGAAGTCCTCCTGTCTGCACGGCAAGCACTCCAATCTACTTGTCCATTTCCCCAGCCCAAGAATTATAGTTTTAAACATAACACTGTAGAAAATATTCAATGAAAGATAAAGGGATATTCTGGGTATTGGGTATGATGACAGTGGGTATTAAATAAATCTCACTATTGAAAAGTTATAACAAAATGACTATCACTCAGCGTGTATCATGGTACAAGCAGGGTAGATGCTAACACTACAGCTCCACTTCTAAACCAAATCTCAGCACACAGTACAAAGTGGGGAAAAGGGCATGGAGTGTACCTGCTAATAAAAGGAAAAGAAAACAACAATTTAATTTAAACAAGCTAATCCAAACATCCGCTTCCCTTAAAGCTTGGAAAATGTCATTTCATTAAATCATGATGTTTTCATTTCCAAAGATGACTGTCAGCACAAAACTATTTTATTATAATGAAAGGCACGAACCACACAGAAAAACAACATAATTTTAGATTAAGTAACTTGAAAATTTCTCTGTTCTTTTGTTTAAAAGAGAAATATAATGAACTTATAAAACCTCTATGCTTAAATCAGGGGACAATGACACCAACTTGATTCACATGGAATGTTTCGGGGGCTAGCACACATCCATACAACAGTCTCTTTGTTGCTGAGTCCTTTGCACCCACAGCACAGGAGCTATTCACATCTCTGACTATTAACATCTATTTAGGGGAGAGGTCATTGTCCTGAAAACAATGTACTGCCTTTATTGCAGCATCTTCAGTAGTTTGTATTTTCAGCTCAAGATGGACTTCATTTTGTTCAAAGATGGAAAACAATGAACACAGCAGGCTTTAATCAACCAACTTTCTGCAAAAAAAGAGAAAGTCCAAAGAAGTAAAATCAAAGGAATTTCTTTAAACCACTTAAGAGCCTCTGAAAATAATTCAAGTGCCTACTTTTTCTGGAATAAAATTAATTTATGGTCATTATTTTTAAAGTAAAGAAATATGGAGCCAGGAAGATGATGGGTCAGCAGGTAGGAGTGCTTGCTGCCAAACCTGCTCTCCTGAATTGACTCCCAGGACACAAATAATGGACAAAGAAAACTGATCCTTCTGACCTCTATACATTTACTGTGGTGCGTGCACACATGACACACATAAACATACACACATACACACACACACCCTCTCCTCCTGTCATGGTGATGACAATTTGAGTAACTCTCAAAATCTCCACTGTCCCTTCATGAGAGAAAAATTAATGACATTTGCAAAGTGGCTACTTGGAATTGTTTCAGAATGCAAGTCTAAGTGACCTCTAATGTTGAATCATAGACACATTCCTGATCCCTCTTCTCCTATTTGCCTTTTAAACAAGGTGTAGAATTCTCAGCTCCTCTAGTTCCAGGCCTGCCTGGAGGCTGCCATGCTTTCCCACCATGATGATAATAAGCTGAATCTCAGAATCAGTATGCCAGTCCCAATTAAATGTTGTCCTTTATAAGAGTTGCCTTGGTCACGGTCTCTCTTCACAGGAATGGAACCCTAGCTAAGACAGAAATCCTGTTGGAAAATCATTCCCATCTACTTTCTAAGGCACAAGTGTGAGGGTGTCAACATCCCTGACTGTTACGTTTTCTTAATCTTGACTTATTCAATACATTGAATAAAAGCATGTAATTGTCTTAATTTGCATCTATTTGAATAGCAGAGAAATTTATTTTTATTGGGCCATTTATTTTCTCTTCTTTTATGAAATGTCTTCTTATATGGGTTTATGCCTCATTTAAGGAATTTACATATTTATCTGTTTTGTATTGATTTGATGAAATCCTTACTATATTGAGGAAACACTGAGCCACCTATTTTTCTAGTTCATTATACTGCAATGATTTCCTTTTAAAACTTTCAAAATTTGAAATTCATGACCCTCTTCTTTATCTTTCTGAATCTCTTCACTTTTTCAGCTTTTTTAAAAACCCCAATGTAAACAAATTTATGCATATATATGTATCAGAGAATTTGTCCTCAGAGGCCAAAAAAGGGTGTTAGATCTGTAGTTACAGGTGGCTATAAGTCTCCTAACATAAGTGCTGAGAACTGAACTTGGCTCCTCTGTATGAGCAGTACACAAGAAGACAGAGATGGAAGATGAGATGTATGGGCATAACCCATAGGATTGTGGAGCAAGGGTTTACCATTATCTGTGGACAACCACTCTCCCTTTGAGAGACAGCTGTTGGCCTGTAACTGAGCCATAGTGGAAACTGAATGTTTGACAATGGGCCACTAAGTTATTATACAACTTGAGCTGCCTATCATGAATTGAGTATTATGTTATTCACCAAGCAATAAAGTACGAAATGCACAGGAGAAATCCATTATCAAATGGAGGCGGTATATACACGATCAGGCAGAAGCCAGTCCTGAAGACACAAGAAAGTTTCACAAAGTTACCCAGATGCCTATGGTTTCTAAACCTGTTACAATATTATCTGCTCCCAAGCATGCACCTATAGTCTCATGGGTGTTCCTTTTGATCAGTTGACTGAGGAAGAGAAGACATTTCTGGTTTACTGTATACAGACACCACCCTAAAGTGGACACCTATAGCATTACAACCCCTTTCTGTGGCAGTACTGAAAGAGTCCAGTGAAGGGAAATCTTCACAGTGGGCAGAACTTTGGGCAGTACACTTGGTTGTACCTTTTATTTTGACAGAGAAGTGGATAGATGTATGATTATTCAGATTCATAAGCTGAATGGTTAGGGACTTAGAAAGAGCATGATTTGAAAAATTGGTGTGAAAGACATCTGGGAAAGAAATCTGTAGATAGATCACTGAAAATGAGCAAAGGGTATAACAATACTTGTTTCCTGTGTAAATGCTCATCAGGAGGTGATTTTGGCTGAGGAAGAGTTCAATACTCAAAAACAGAACGATCCATTCTGCAGGCAGTCAGCCTCTTTCCCTATCCATTTGTGTCACTGCCTAATGGGCCTATGAAAAAATAGCCATGATGCTAGAGATGGGGGTAGACTCAATAACATGGGCTTCCACTCACCACAGTGGACCTGCTCCAGCTTCTGTCATGATATTCTAGGCAGCATTACTTCTGACAAGAAACTCACTGCACAGCCAGAAAAGTGAAACAGTGGACTCATGTTCAAGAAACATTTCAAGTTTTCTACTATCTTGAAAACGGGTTAACATAGCAGTAGAATAGGCTTTTGTAGACAAAATTGCAGTGCCAGTGCTAATTAGAGGGCAGTAACCTAGAGGGTTTGGGACAAGGATCCCCAGAAGTCAATATATGTTTTGATTCAGTGTTCAGTATATTCTACAGTTTCTCCCATAGCCAGCATTTACAGGTTCAGTAGTCAAGAGGTGGAAAGTGGAATGGTCCTACTCATTATTATCCCTAGCAACCACTAGAAAAATATTTTGCTTCCTGTTCCAATGATGGTAAGTTCTGTTGGCTTATAAATGTTGGTTTCAGACATTTGGAAGCACTCCTATCAGGAGATATAACAAACATTTCACAGAACTGGAAGCCCAGATTTCGCCATGGCTACTTTGGGCTTCGGATTCCCTTAAGTCAGTAGATGAGACAAGAAAACAGTGGTAGGTGTGGTGATTGATCCAGGTTACCAAAAGGAAATTAGATTACTTCTCCACAATGGAGGTAAGGAAAATCATGTCTGGAATGCAGGAGATGCTTTAGGGTAGCATTTCTCAAACTGTGGGTTGCAACCTCTTTGGAGTGGGGGGTCACATATCAGATATCCTGCATATCAGATATTTATATTATGATTTATAACAGTAGGAAAATTACAGCTATGAAGTAACACCAAAAGTAATTTTATGGTTTGGGGTCACCACAACATGTAGAACTATATTAAAGAGTTACAGCATTAAGAAAGATGCTCTTTAGGGTATCTCTTGGTGCTACCATGTCCTGTGATTAGAGGCAACTGGAAACTACAGCAACTCAATCTAGGTAGGATGACAGAGGGCCCAAGTCCTTTAGGGATTAAGAGATAAGTCACTACTTTAGGAAAAGAAATGAGACCTAATGAGGTACTTGCTGAGGGTAGAGAATATACAGAATAGGGAATAGAGAAATATAGTTATACCAGATAAGGCCAAGTGACCAGCTGCAAAAATGAGGATTATAAATGACATGAGTGACTCTATCATATCTAAGAACATATTTGTGTGTGTGTGTGTGTGTGTGTGTGTGTATTAAGCAAATATTTGTGTTTTCTTTCCTTTCTGTCATTATCATGTAATGTAGCATCAATCAAGATACTAATTGTTATATTGAAGTTATGAGACACAAAAAAAAATTCCTCAAGGGAAATTGTCACCTATTCAAAAATATATATAATGCATTTGCAGTTGGATGTGGAATCGTTATATTATGCTAGGTGTTATGACCTAGTTATTATTTTCATTTGGAAATTAAGCATGATATAAGAATATGTAATTGTGTGCCCACTTGACAAGGGGTAGGGCTGTAGTGGATAATCTTGGCTGTCAATTTGATTACACATGGAATTAGCTAAAACCCAAGACACTGGACATATTTGTCTTGATTGGATTATCTGAGATCAAAAGATCTACCCTAAATCTTGGCCACCCTGTCTGATGGTAGCCTACATAAGAGGACACGATAAGGCTGTGGTAGATGGTAAGCATATTTTGATGCACATTTCTGCCCTCCACTCCTAGTGAGATATCAGGCTAGAACTCAATACTGCTGAGCCTCGGCCTCTGAATCTGTAATCTCTGAGGATATTATGGTTGGAACATTTGCTGGATCTATGAATTGGCAGATACAAAAGATTTCACTGAGTGTATGTTCATGCCTTAGAGGGACATTTACTTCCAACTTTAATAAAAAAAAAAAAAAAGAAAATAGAATTTAATGGAGAGGGAGCTTGCCAATGCAATTGATTTACTAAAGGAACAAGCTATCTGCTCAGCATGAAGCTTTAGTCTGTATAAAATGAATGCTGATTTAAAAGGACACTGAAATCTCAGATTGTTACGCTTCCAGAAGCTTACACAACCCACCTTCCTATTCACTCAGTGACTCCAAGGCCAGAAGAAGGTGCCTAACAAGTCACACAAGGGATTACATGATGGCTGAACAAGGACCCAGGTGTCCACATTTTGAAGGAACGCTTTTCTATAACATGTACCTCTTTGGCTTTGTGCCTAAACTACAAAAAGGTTGTCAAATTCTTTGAAATTAACAAGTGAGGAGTTATATGTGAATATCACATCTTACCAACATGGCCAATGAGTGTCATTTTGTGCATTAGGAAAAAAATGGGACTGTCAGCAAGTTGGCTTAGTCCTTGGGAACAAGGGCCATGGAATAGTGCTCTGCTCCAAAGTGAGGCTCTAGCCCTGGCAGTCAGTGTTACCAGGGTGAATTGCTAAGCCTATCTCTTTCAGGTCTTCCATCCTCAAAATGGAAGTCATAAAATACCTACCTCATAAACATGTTGTGAAGATTAAATGCATTAATCTATATTTAGTGCTTGGCCCAATGCCTAGTCTGCTCAGTAACCGTTAGCAGTTAGTGATACATTGACTTGAATATTACAATATTCCAATGTACATAAAGCAGAAATCAATACACCCCTGAGCCTTCCTTTCTCAACCTCACTATTAGCAACATCAAAATGAATCATTCAAATAACTGGAAAGTATTTTGCGAGAAAGATTTTCATTGAGCTTCGCTGAGAAGCACTCTACATTGTTGAGCTGAATGAGGAGAAAAATAACCTGTGCTCAGGCATACTCCCTTCCCAAAGGCATCCCTAGCCCATCATAGCCATGTGGACAAGGCTTGACCAATCCTTCCTCAGGATTTCCTCCATGGTATGACATTAGTAAAAATTAAGACCACAAGCCAACAAGTTTCCTAAACAGAACCTATAATCTGTTAGAAAAATGTAGTTAAAACCACATATAGTAATAAACCATAGTGACAAGTAATAGGGCAATAGATGTACAGAGACATTGTCAGTCCTTAAGAGACATGGACATTAACTTAACAATAGACATATGGCCATCCTCTAAATGTTCTCAAAATTACTTCACCATTCATTTATTTCAAGTGTGTATGATTGTTCTGCTGCCTGTTCATATGTCCATCAAATATGTATAGTACTTGTGGAGGCCAGAAGAGGGTATTGGATCCCTTGGAACTGGAGTTTTGGATGCTGTGAGTAGCCACGGAGGTATGGGGAACTGGACCCAGGTTCTCTGCAAGAGCAATATTTGTAGTCATTAATCCATCTTTCAAACTCTGGTGGATTAAATATGGTTGGCCCATGGGAAGTGGCACTATTAGGAGTGTGGCCTTGTTGGAGTAGGTGTGTCCTGGTTGGAGGAAGTGCATCACTGTGGGGTTGGGCTCTGAGGTCCTATGCTCAAACTACACCCAGTGTGGTAAGAAGTTCCCAGCTGGCTGCCTGTAGAAGACAATCTATTCCTGGTTGCCTTCAGATCAAGATGTAGAACTCTCAGCTTCTCCAGCACCATATCTGCCGGCATGCTGCCATGCTTCCCACAATGATAACAATGGAATAAATGGAATAAAGCTCTGAAACTGTAAACTGGCCCCAATTAAATGTATTTTTCTTTATAAGAGTTGCCTTGGCCATAGTACCTCTTCATAGCAATTGAAACCCTAACTAAGATACCAGCCCTCAAACTTATTCAAAAATAGCATGTAAGTCCAATAAAATATGACTTGAAAAATTTATAGAACTGCTTGATACATCCTCTGAAAAATGAGAGTTGTGAAAACAATTCTGAAATGACAATAAAGGGAAGGGAAGTAAAAGAATAAAGGAAAATTCAAGCTGAGAACCTACACTGCCTGATAGTAGAAACACAAAATAAAGCTGAAAAAATTAAAATTCTGACCTAGGTACTCATAATTTGGTTCATAATGAAAAATGGCATTTTAAATTAGCAATAAAGCTAGGATTATTTAAAGAAGTTCTAGTAGATTTTATCAACCATCTGAGAGAAAACAAAAAAACAAAATAATAATGCCAGGCTCTTCTATAGTACCCCAAGGCAAGCTAATACTCAAATGAACAATTAATTGTTTAAAATTAAACTGCAAAATAATAAAGAAACTGAAATGGTTCACTGGGGAGGAATATTTTTCTCATCATAATGCACAGTCAGAAGCATCATATTTTTTTCCAATTTCTGTAGTCTTGGACAGTAAACCTGAAGTCTCTCACAGCTGGACAAGCAAGTCTGTCCTCATGCGACATTCCCAGAATGAGGAAGAATATCTGAAAGATTTGATTTCAATCAAAAACTTCTATAAGATCAGAAATACCATAAGCAAACTAAAAAGCAAATTATAAGCTTGGCAGATAATTGCACACATACTAAGCCATACATACTTAAAGGTTAAGCCAGGCATTATGTAATCCCGGCACTCAGGAGGTGGGGCAGGAAGATCAGAAGCTCAAGGCCAGCTGTGGGTACATACTATGCTTAAAACCAGCCAGGGCTTACATAAGAGCTCCATTTTAAAAGAAACAACAAAAACATATCCAATAAATTAGACTGTTTAAAAAGTCTGAACTGTGAAAAAATACAATCTAAAATTGCACAATGTATAGGAATTTGCAATTCACTAATCAAATGTAAATGTGAGATAGGAGCAGGGAAAACACGTGAAAAGTTGGTAAGCAGAATAATATCAATTAGAGCAGTGAGGCTGCCATTCCTTTATCTATTAAATGAGCAAGAACTAAAGCCCTACAGCACTGTGATGCACTTGTCCGTGGGGTCCAAAGTCCATGGGGTTAAAATTTCAAAAGAAGAGGCTGAGAAGAAGTCAGGTTTAGCAGTGAAAGCTTAATGGGACCCCTACAATGGTATGATCGAGTGTTCTTAGCCATTCTATATACTCAGGGAAAACAAATATTCATAACTATATTTAATCAATCACAACAATGCTTTGTTTTAAAAGTACTGACCATTAGAGAAGGATAGAACATAGGAGGTACCTTATAAGATGTCATTAAAAGCATAATTTTAGACATTTATTATTGAAAACTATGCTAAATGAGAAAGCCCTGTGATGGCTAATATTAATTGGCAACAGGATTCAGAATCACACAGGAGACAAGCATGTCTGTCAAACAAACTCCCATCCTAAAACCAGAGCCATAAAATATGTGCAAGCCTTAAGGAAGCTTGTTACCCACGGAATTCCAGAAGGCAGTCAGTCTGCATGACATAACATGGACCCAGGCGGTCTCCAAAACAGGCAACCTGACCTGTCTCCCACCAAGCAGGTCATCTGCTAACACAGTTTCTGGGCCTGGTGAAGCCAGGTCCTACCTCTCCTTATGTTCTATTACAAAATCACTGCTGCATATATTCTCCTGCTCCACACAATGATTTGGGGGTGCTAGCTTCTCACCAATGAAGTCTTCTCTCACCATTTTGAGGACAAACTGAGTCTACCCTTATTTTCCCCTACTGACATTATCTTTACATCTGTGAGGCAGTTTCTACATTGTGTTGAATGAGGAGGTAAACCTACCCTATGAGTTTCATCATCCCATGGTCTGGAGTTCTAGACTGAATAAAAAGGAGAAAATGAACTGAATACCAGAATTCACCTCTGTCTGCTTCCTGAGGATGGAGTGTGACCTGCTGCATAAGCTCCAGCTGCCATGCCTTCCCCATCATGGGGGACTCTCCTCCAACTGTAGTTAATACACACCCTCCCTACCTTAATGGCTGTTATCCAGCTATTTCACTGCTGCTTCATGAGGATACTAACACAAGTGTATTCCCAGATAGTTAAGGACGAAACAACCTTGGCTTTCTAAAACAGAGAATCTTCCTATTGGTGAAAGTGAAATAAAGACAGGGGGAGATGGAGAGAAGTATCCTTATCAAAACGCTATCTCCTGTATCTCCACATGTGTGTACTGTTTCTCCACATGACGGGATTATGGATGGCTTTGTTTGTTCCATTCATTCCAACTCTTCTACAATGAAAAGGTATTGTTACTGAGATGAGGAAGAACAATCATGATTTGTAAGATTCATTGAAAGAGTCATCCTGCAGAAAGAATCTCTTGTGCAATGTATGGAAGCATCAACTGTCAACTAAATGCTGTTAGCCTATTAGCTAACACAATAGAAGGCACAAAATAGAAGGTGGGGTATCCAACAAACAGAGAATTCTGGGATGGAGTCAGGTGCAGGAAGAGATTTGCCCTGAACTCTGAGAAGACATGGCACTCATAGAATAGAATGAATGGGTTAAGTGAGTTATGAGCTGGGGAATGAGAAAAAGCTTATGGCCTAAGCATTTATTCAGAAAATACTTAAGTCTCCAAGTCAATATTTTGGGAACTGGGTATGGGAGGAAAAGCCCTCAGTTACATCATCCAAATAATGAACTGGGAGAAAAATATCAAGTTTTGTGCACTAGTACTCTCGTTGTTTAGGCTTCATGTAAACTGGAATGGATTTGGTCCATGAATTTGGTTTATCAGAGACACACATTTGCTCCAGTAAGGACACCAATGATACATCCACATCACGAAAAGCAATTGTGTCAAACAATTACATTTGAGGGAAAACTTCCCTGGGCCTAACCATGTCTCTAACTCCCTGTTTTGAGCTAACAGGGATTGTGGAGGAAGATGCAAAATACTGACAGCAAATACTGAGAGGGAAGCTGGTGGATATTTTCTCCTAGCTATGTGGGTCTCAGGAGAGCTTTCCTAGTATACCGACAGTGGGCCTGTGGTGCTCAGTGTACCCTCCAAGCTATGTGGGAAAGGCTCTTGCAAGAAAGCTTGTCATAGTTAAGAAGAAACTTCAGGTCCAAATGGGTCAGACTAATGCATACCAATCAGGCATGACTGATCAACAGTCTTCCCATCATGGGTTGGGATATAACTCCTTTCAAATGGGACAATCTCCATGGTATTAGTCTAGTACTAAACACAGAATGCCTCTCCCCTCATGTGACCTATGTCTCTGCCACAGCATCAAAGAGCCAACTCCCACCTTGGTCTACAATGCCCCACCTGTTTGAATCAGCTCACATTTCCAACTTCACCTTCTACCTCCACCTGCCATCTCGGAAGCTCACCCAGTCACCCTAGACTCACAACTTTGAGAAGAGAAACTTGGAGGCTGCCTGTCACATGATGATCCCATGAAGCAGAACACTACACTACCGTTTGGTCTACTGGCTTTGCTTCATTCATATTTAGGGTGGATGGCCTCTAAATGGTCCATCCCTCAGAGACCATAGAATGAAAACCAGTCCATTCCCTGATCCACACTATAGCATCCAATATATAATCTGTCTCTTATTTCATTGCACTGCTGGAAGCTACCAAAACTTAATAAAGATTTATTAATTCACTAAAATTAATATATCCACATAGCTGGCTATAGAGTCAAAATATATACAGGATGTGACTACTTTGGTATTGTGGCCCAACCACCCACCCTTCTAAGGTTTTTTTCCACAGAAGACTGAGTAGTCTTCGTGCCTCTAGCCTTGTTATAGTGCACCTATTTGAATGTAATTCTGATGATGTGATGCTTTGGTTCAAGGCCTGACCCAGGCTCAGTTTCATGCAGAGCAAAGGCAAGAGATGCTACAGTGATTGCCAAGGCCACAGAGATCCTGCTCACCTCAGCTTTTCCTATCCTCTCCCACTGTTTCCCTTCTCCTCCTACACCAATCACGGAGGAAGGCAGAAATTAAAGGAGAAGGCTTTGTAACAACTCATTGGAGGGACTGGAGGTCTGCCCCAACTGTTAAGAGCATTTACTACTCTTCCACGGGAACTGGGTTTAGCTCCCAACCACTTACATCAGGTGGCTATCACAGGCCTGTAACTCTAGGTAGTCTGAAGCCTCCCCAGGTACTTGCATGCTTGTGGGACACATAAACATGTGCAGGCATTCACATATATACATAGTTTTTTAAAAAACCATTAGAGGTAGACATTATGGCATATATCTTTAATCACAGCTATCTTAATGCTAAGACAGGAGGATCACAGTAAGTTCAATGCCAGCCTGCAGCCTGGTCTACATGAAGAGTTCCAGGTCATTCAAGGCTACATAATAAAAGAATGATTTTTAAAAAATAATAATAACTTATTCCACTAAGAGGCTCTGCTGACCTAATCAGACCTTGAAGTCAATTCAGGTCTTCAGTCTGTGTATTTATGCATCACAGAAGACTTGGAGATAATTGTTCCTGTTTAAGCAAAACAAGAACACTTAATTGTGCATTTAACTGTGCTGGTCGTTGCAGAGTCTGCACTATCTAACATGCATATGACTCTTTATTAAATCAGCTGTCTTTTCTTCCACCAAAAATAGACTGTCTTAAAAATTATGTTTATGTAATTTTTAAACAATCACTGTTCAGATTGTCACATCTAAGAATTTGATTAAAATGATTAGTTTACAAAAGTAAGAATAAAGGAAAGTTTTAAAGGAAAGTAAGAAACCAGGTAGGTTTGTCTTTTGATTTTCTGCCTACTCCCAATACTGCAAATCCCAAATAAACTACAGGTATATATTAGGGTTAGGTTATATATATATTCATTTCATGTGATGAGAGGTGGTGGGTGGTCAAATTAATAATACTGCTGAGGAAGGGAGACAATTATATCTTGTTTACTTCATTCATCAGTCTCTGAATGTATTGAAGATGCAGCCTGGCTGTCCTCAGTGACTGACATCTACATCTGTGTTTGTTTGTGGCTTCACTTGTCAAGCTAAAGTTTCATTAGCATTTCTTCTCAGTTCAACTTCAAAAGCACTGAATGCAGCCCTGCAAGAGGGAGCTGCCTTGAATTACAGAGCTATTTGAAAAAAAAAAAAAAAAAAACAGAGCCGATCTGCAGGGAACACAAAGCTCAGATCCTGGTTCAAGACAGATTTGTATGTACTGAAAACTACTGGACTCTGAGGGAAATGTTCAGAGAAACCTGTGAGCAAAGCTAGTCTTAAAATGCTTCCCTCTTCCTGCATTAGCAGGCAAATGCTTGGGAAGTCTGTATGTGTGCCATGCCCTGAAAATGGAGCTAGGAATATTAAATGGAATTATTTTTATTATAGGATATTAGATATTACAGAACCTAAGCTATATCTTCTGATTCCCATTATCAATATCTCAATATTTGAGAGATTTGCTTTACTTTTCCACTTATGTGTGAGGGGTGGTGCACATGCATGCAGATGCCCTTGGAGTGCAGAAGTGGGCATTGGGTCCCTCAGAGTTGTAGTTTAAAATGGTTATGAATCTCCCAATATGGTTCCTGGGAACAAAATAGAGCACCAAGCATTCTTAAACATTGAGCCATCTGGCCTGCCTCAAGATACCAACATTTTAACGCTAATATGTCCATGCATAACTGGGCAAGACCAAGCGAGGGCTTTGTGCTTTGAAATGAAAAAAAATTATTATAAATCATTATATTACGTGAAATAAGCCATATTCAGGAAGACAAATATGTTTGATCTCATATGCAAAATCCAGGTTAAAATGGAAGAGAACATGAACATAGATGAGGACACAATGACGAAGATTCAGACAACTGAGACAGAACAGACTGGTCATGAAAGGAAGGCCAGGGGAGAGGGGCAGTGATATGATCAGAGGAGGGTTCACACATATGAAAATGTCCTGAGGAAACCCATTATCCTGGACAGTTAACATATACCACTCTAAAAATTTTTTAAATAAAAAGTTTATTTGTCTATAATTCATGCAATAATTCCTTACTCAACAATATAGTCAATGATCCTTTCATTCAGCCACACACTGAGTAATCCATAACCTGAGCCTGACCGGGTGATATCTTTATAGGAAACAAAAAGTAGAAGTATCTCACTGAGCAAGAGCTATGGCATATGAAAAAAGACTTCCCATGTTGGTGTGGCTGTCCTCAAGTCTGTGGGTGGCTCTATGTGTAAAGGCTCTCAGAGCTCTGAGTTTCTCTGGTTTGGAGTGTTTCTTCCTACAAAGTTGCCATCTTGATCAGAGTTGCCATCTTGATCGGAGAAGTTCAAACTCTTGTTAAAATGGCACATGGATGTAGACAAAGTGACTTGGGAGGCTCAGCTGAGAGCATAGTCTGAGTCTTGGGATCGGAAACCAGCCTGGCCAACTCAGTGAGTGCCAAACCCATCTTTGCCAGGAACCTCTGGGGAAGTAGGAAGGAGCTGGAGACCTGTATTCAGACATCTGCATCTTCAGCCTCAGTTATATGTTTTGGTTACAAGTTTGCATTTAGAGAACATGGTCGTGCTATCTTCAAACTCACCAAGCCTCAAACATTCTTCAACCTACACATACTTCAGAAGTCCGGTTAAACTCTCTTCATTTTCTTAGTGTCATCTTGAATCCAAATCCTAAAGACCAAATACAATCTAAAAGATATCTCCCAGATAAAAGCCCATTATATGAATGCATACACCTGTAAGCTGCTGAGAAATGTCTTCTTGACAATTTAGAAATTCTAGAAAATTTGCATCTAAACTATTCAATGTCATATTTTACTACTACATAGGTATTCATTCAGTAATGCAAAAAAAGGCTCAGAATTAGAAAATCTATTAGGCTAACTGGTATTAAAGATCATTTGTTAAGAACCGATAGGATTACTTAATTATCTAAAGAAAACACTAGGGGAATTTTTTATTATATTTTTTTAAAGGGTACTATTAGTTTTTCTAACATTAGTTACCATCAGAAAGTTCTGGATATGAAATTAACACAGAAGATAACTGTCTATAAAAGTACATAATAAGTAATGTTTTGCACAGACTATGTAGTGTTCTGTTTTATCAATTATTTGCTTATTTAACATTACTATATAAAAAAGACTCCCCACCCTCACTCCCTGACCTTCTTTTTCCCATTAAATAACTACTTCCATTTTTGCTTTCAATCACATGTGTTTTGTTTTGTCAAAGTTTCCAAGAATAATCTTTCTCATGCTTGAGTTCAAAATCCCTAAAAATTCCAGGGTGTATTATCATTGATCCTCCCATCCTTAGTAATACTCTTATATTTGTATTCTTTTAAAAATCTTGGAAGCAAATTTAAGCTTCTTATGTGTGTAGAATTAATGACTATGAACAGTGGATTATGCCATTAGGTGACAGGTAAGTAACTGTGCAGTTGTATTATATGGTCACAGAACTGACTGATTCGGTTCTATTATTGTTTGAATCACTGGATCCTGATAATAATAAAAAAAATAAAGATGTAAAAAACAAAATAATAACATGGTTGACAGCTCTATAGTGATGGAAAAAGAAAAAAAAAAAAAAAAAACACCAAGCCTTTGCAGAGTGATTATTCTTGAGGCATGATAAACTCTCTGACACTGGGCTTCAATAACCAGGACACAGTTACACACACAGAAGGTGCTGGTTTAAATTCACCAAAATAAAGAGAACTAACCAGAGACAAAGAATCCTGCTAATTTTATAATCAGTTACCAGGATAAGAAGTGTAGCCTTGACTTTAAATTCCATATCTTAGCAACACTGTTCTGATCATCTGCAGATAGGATCTCTAAGTCACCACAGGTTGGTTTTTTTTTCCTTTAGAAGCTAGTCTGTACCTTGCTGAGACTTGAAAAGCACCATCTTTAAGAATCAATTAAAATGCCATTAATGCTGGTGAGTGTATTCAATAATAAAGACAGATACAAAGTAAATATACAAAAATCAATACCATCCTTAAACACTAGCAATAAAATGGCACAGAATATAATGGGAAAAAGATAATTACCATATTAGCAGCATAACAAAGGATAACCAGAAATAACATTAACTAGAAACACCCAGCAGAGCAAATGTTGTACAGAGACGGATTATAAAACTACCTAGAAACTCGAGAACTCTTAGACATTTACGATAAAGCTAAATAATGACCAATGGGCTATTATTCTGAAATTTAATTACACACTTAATTCAACTTCAATTAAATCTCACATAGGATTATTACTGGAATGTGACTGTGATGGTCTATAGGAGAGCAATGAACTGGTGAGAACAGTCAAGAAAATTTAGCAAAAGGTGAGAAATAGAAGAAGAGTCAGTTTTTATCAGGGATGTGGCCCCTGATAGGTTGCTGAAGCTCTCATCAATGGTCCTACATCCATGTGGGAAATAATTGGACCAGGAGTATGTAAAAGGAAGACATGAAGTTGGTAGGGTGGTATAATTGGAGGAAGCCTGGGAGAGGAGCAGGTAGTGGGTTTGGATATGATCAAAATAGATTGTATATATATGCATTAAATTCTCTCTCTCCATATATATATATATATAATTTAAAGATGTATTTTTAATAGACATTGGGGGATAGAGTACTGGCTGCTTTTCCAAAGGACTTGGGTTTAGTTCCCAGCACCCACTTGATAGATTACAACTCCAGTCCCAGAGCATCTGATGATGTTTTCTTGACTCTGTAGGCACCAGGTATTCATGTGATACATGAAACACATACAGGAAAAACACTAATATACAGAAAAGTAAGTAAAATCAAGAGTAAACATATTATAAAATTAGATTCAATTAAGTAGGCTGGATGAGATCTTTCTAACAAAATTTAGAGACTTCTGTAGGCAGTCTGAGGACAAGGGGTAAAAGAGAAATACACACCTTTGCCAAGTGTATGAACATGCACATTGAACCCATGAAGCAATGCCAATACCTACCTGCATTACACCCAGAGCATAGTTTGGAAAAGGCACAGGAAACTACACCTCTGAACTCTTGGGTTCTTTACTTTCTAATCCACAACACAGTTCCTTCAATCCACATTAACCATCAATGCCATGATTCTAACCCTCACCATGGAGAAGTGTCCCCATTTCCAGCCTGAACCCACACCACTGTCTTCTGATGTGGTGGTTGGTTTTCAGTGATCAGCCTCTGCCATAGTCTTTCAACCTCAGGGGCTACTGGTCCATGCATCTGTTGTATGTGTTCTTAATCAGCCTTCCTGTCTTTGCTTCCCTTTGTCTTCCCTACCTCATTGTCCTTCTAACCCTAACTGCATTGGCCATCTGTTTATAGCGTTCTTGTGTAAGTAAAACCCTATACTGTGTGAAATTTAACTATCCACCCTTAATGGCCTTCATTCAACCAACTCTAAGTTTCAGAGACAAAAGCTCTGTCAATCAGCTTTAGAGAATTACATGAACTATGCTATGAACTCCATTTGATATAGCTTGCTCATCTCTGGGAGGATTACTCACACCTCCTCTAACTACCAGAACCCTATGTTCTGAACTCCCCTGTTCCCACCTGCTGGTCATTTCACACTCTCCTGAGAAAGCAAACTGCCTATTGTAGATCATTCATGTTCCCCCCACCCCCCCATCAAATCAGCATGGCACTGGTTCAACTTGTACTTCTTTGGGTAGATTCAGTAGGTGAGAGGGGAAGGAGAAGACATGGTGTTGGATGGGATATAAGGGTCCATAAGGAATTTGTATAGCAAAGGGTATGAATTAATTGCATCCATTTATGAAATTACCAAAGAATCAATGAAAAAATTTAAAAAGTGAAGTCCATTCTTCTATGAATCACTACTCATTTTACTTGTAGAAGCCAAGCCAGTTGTGCCCTCAAAGACAACTTCTCCCTTCCTACATTGTTAATCTCTTTTGAATTTTTCTTGTCTACATATGTACACACTCTGATATTGCTCATTAAAAAAATATGTAAACAAATTTCAACTTAGTTTTTCATCTCCCTGCTGTTACTATGTATTTTTCTTCTGCCATTCAAAATTCCTCAACTGACCTCCCGGAGTTTTATTTAATTTCTTTCACTTCTGTACTGTACCTTTAGGAAAGACTGATCGTAATCACCAACAATGGGCCTCTTTCCCATTCAAAGATGCACATCTCATGTTTCCTTAAACCCTCCTCCTTCAACCCCTTCCAAGGATTCTGCCACCCCTGTTGAAGACACCTTCTAGCTCACTGGGTAAAATCTATGTGCTGCTCTTTTCGTTGACCTTTTCTTCTCCACCAGAGCCCTAAACCTAAAGGCCCCTTGGGATTTGATTTGAGTCAATACCAGTTTGTTAATGACTGCAAACATTTTTTGCAATTTTAAATATAGTGCCTATGTTGATAATGGCCAAATATTTATAACCTATGTAAACTAGTCTCTTTTATTCTTACATTCCAAGATCCTTCTGGTCACCTCCACTTGAATTCTCTCAGAACCTCATAGAATGTGTCCTTGTATGTCTCTCTCAAAACAATGTCATTGTGCACAGTTATGAAACCAGACACTTTGGATTAATCCTTGACTTCTTTTTTTCTTTACACGCTCCTATTCAGTTGATCAGAAGGCTTACTCACTCAATTGTAGTTCTCAGATGAATCAGTATGGGAGGATTTTCCCTGTCCAATCTATTTAAATATTAGTACAGCAGGAGGCCTGTGATTGGACAGGGAAAAGGGAGGCAGAGCTAAGAGTTACAAAGACAACGAAAGAGACAGAGACAGAGAAAGCGACAGAGACAGAAAGAGACAGAGACAGAGACAGAGACAGAGACAGGAAGGGAGAGCCAAGATGGAGTCAGACAACGGACAGGAAGGAGATCCTGATCCTGCATGGTCTTAAATAGTCACAGGTAGTTATGAATATCATGTAGGGATAGAATAATTGGAATAACTTGTCTAATATGTATGGTCATTTTGTGAATTGAGAATTTACTGATATATACATCTATCTGGTTAACTATAAGCTTCAAGAGTTTTGATTTTACAAGGCTACTGGGTATTGTGGTATCTAACCCTAACCATGAGGTTGGTGGTCATGGCATGGGGCTAGGCCTAGAGCAGTAGAGGCAACAGAATTGGCCTAGGGGCTAGGCCTAGAGCTATGAAGGCAGGGAAGTTGGTGGGTGGAGGCAGCGACCCAGCTGAAGGAAATTAGCAAATTGGATTGTGATGTCTCTGGGTTCCTGGGCCTGAGGGTCTACTGAGATGACAATACCTGGCTAGAGACAGAGGTGGCAGGACCACACCAGGGCTGGGAGAGTTGGTGGCAGTAACGTGGGAAGTTTGCCATTCAATTTCTTTAATAATTCCCACAACAGGTGGTGCTGTTACAGTTCTCTCTCATCTGTCTGTCTATCCATCTCTCTATCATCTCTCATCTCTCATCTAGTTAGCTAGCTAATTATCATTTACCTATCTCCTTCTTATCATCTATCATCTATCTATCATCTACCTACCAGTACCCTACCTTTATATCATCCATTTATCTATGTACCTATTTTTTAATCTATCTGTCTGTCTGTCTGTCTATCTGTCTATCTATCTATAATCTTTGGAGTCCCAGGTCCCCTCCCTTCCCCCCAACCCACTCTTCACAAGGCACTAGTGGATCCTGTGAAAGCACAGGCTACCAGTCACCCCTCTGCCTAGATTCTTTCAGTATTAAATCTTTACAACACATCAACATCAGCTCCAGGCTCTCCATGATATATACCTAGTCCTTCTCTTTTACTTCACAGTGGCCTCTTTGTACCATTTCTCTAGGCAAATGGCGTTCTCTAGAACACAGTGTACTTTTTCCAACCTTACTTTATTTCTAAAATGTATTCAGATCTGTGCCCATTTTATTTCCTGTGTCATACATACACACACACACACACACACACACACACACACACACACACACGTATGCACTTTAATGAAATAAAACAGCTCAGAGCAGATTCTGTTCCACACAGCCACTGCCAAGGTGATAAAAAATACTGTAAGCTTCGGCTTCCAACAGTGTTCGGACCCTGGCTTAGAATGCATTGCAGGAACATCTCTCTGACCTCCCATTCACCCGTTCTTAGTTGTTTCTGGACTTTGTCACCTGCAAGCCCCCAGGCCAGGATGAAAAAGGATTGAGAAGTATGGCCATGCATCGAAGACCACTATCTCCAGAGTAAGGTTCGTCTCCAGATTCTTGGTGTTGAGACAACTGCTGACCCTGACTTATGGCATAGGTTACAGTCTATATAAACTAACACTCTTATTGGCTCTCTGCAGGACTTGCTTAGCTGTGATCCAGGCTCTAAGATACCATTTCCTGCCCCCTCCCAGTCTGCAGATTCTCCACAAGGCCCTGACTCACAAGCAATTCAATGTGGTCTAATTCCTGAAAACAAGGCTGTGACATCAGGAATGTGTATGGTCTTTGCCAGGGTCACAGTTCAACATCTTTTGACAATGGTCTCAAAACTGTTTGTTCCATCTTGGATAATTCTGATAAACACTTTACAGTTAAATAACACTATGTGTTTTTGTTTCCAGTTTATCATACATTGTACCAAGAGAAGATGTTTTTACTATTGCTAGCCAATGAGAAAAGAGGTAGACTTGATTGATCATGATGTATTTAGGCCAAATGAAAACAAAGTGGGATTTCCAACATGTCTTCAAAAATGATTCCCCAATGGTTCAAATATAGCAAGAGAGACAAATGAGTCATCGTACCTCTGAGTGGGGCTGCCTGCCAGCTCCTAAAATCTGCACCAAAGCATAGAGTCTTCATACACATTGCCAGTGCCGATTTAACTCCAGCAAAAACACTATCTTTGGGACTGTTAAATCAATGTAGTTAATTTAAATCTATTGGCTTACAAATTCATTTATCCTTATAGTAAATTACTTTTGTAATTCTATAGGATCTATATTTATACCTGAGTTTATGGTTGTACATATTTAAGACCTGTTAGAAGAAAGATAATTAAATCAGGGTCTGTATTTACTTGTCTTTTTATTCCTATTTGAAAGTTTGCAAATATTGGTATCCAGGGAGATGGTTCTGTCAGTAGAGCGATTGTTGCACTTGCCAGGAACCCAAGTTTAGATGCCAAGAATCCATGTAAAAGGCCAGACATGGCAACAAATGCCTATTATTTCAGCAGTGAGGAAACAGAGACAAGAGGATCCCTGGGCTCCCTGACCAGTCAGCCTAACTGAACCAGTGAGTACCAGGTTCATTGAGAAACCTTGTCTCCAAAAAAAAAAAAAGTTGGAAGGTGGTGGCAAGTGATAGGGGATGATACTAGACATTGGCCTGTGACCTCCACACCCCCACACATATACAAACATAAATGCATCCATACATACATCAAAAAGGAAAGAAAATTTGTGGGTACTGTCTAATATAGAAAGACAGACTTTAGAATCCAATCGACTGAGCCCACCACTCAGCTCTGCAAGTAGTGTGAGCTTGTGGACCCATGCATACATTTTCTTTAACATATCTTCTCCTGGGTAGTAGAGGGCATTTTGAAAGGTGACAAGGTAAACTTCACTAACCCTTCAGCCTAGCATTGATCATCTCAGACATATTTTAGAGATAAGCTTGCTTTCTTTTCAGTTCACTGTCTTTACATGTGTAAAGCTCAGTCCCACTGAGCGTTCAACACTGATATTTTCATGGTTAATGTTGGTAGTGAGGCTGATGAAGTTGAGAAGTAAGTACTTATAATACACATAAGGTGTCTGTGATGGTGTGTCCGAAGATGATGAACTGAGCAGGGAAATCTCTCCTGAACAAGAACAGCACCATCACATAGGCAGGAGGCCTGGGCAGAGTAAAAGAAAACATAGGAAAGCCAGAGATGGAGCCAGTACCCTCACACCACCATCTGTGCCTCACACCTACATTGAAGTATATGGAAAGGTAAGAGGTCTCCTTAGCTGCATGCACATGACAACATGAGTTCTTGCCCAAGTGCTCATGCTTAACCAATCATGGACTGAGAACTGTAAAACCAGTAGCAAAAATAGATCCTTCTCCCTTTTAAAACATCAGCTGGATGTCTCATAGCCGCGGCCGAAAGCAGCAAATGCAATCCACAGTGTTATACTAATTCCAGTTCTTTGTACTTATATCACACTTAGAAATGCATGTTCACTCCAAACAACTGAGCCTGGGAAGGACAGTGAAACATAACCTGGCCCAATCCTATTGATGTGGAAATTCAGATTGAAATCCATCTTTGTATGGAGACTCGGGCAATGGTCAGTGGAATATCTCAGAGATGGTTTTACCACATCTCCTTTACTCATGTTACTGTTCTCTGCCCAAGGTATGATCAAAAGATTCGGTCTCTAAATTTCCCCAGTGAAGTCTTATGGCATAGCTTCCTGTCAGGTGCAAGAAAGAACCAATTTCATAAATAATGTACAGAAGGTATTTGTGAAAGAGAAAAGTGAGAAAGACAGTCTGGATCCATGGTGAGTAGTAACAGCTTTAAGGCAAGACAAGGCTGCTGGCCTTCTATTTTTCTTACCTAACCCTCTCTCTTCTCCAATCTCTCCTTCTCCTCCCTCCACTTCTTCCCTCTTCTTCTTTCCTCTTTTTCTCCCTCTCCCTCCCAGCACCCTTTCCTCACTCCCCCTCCTCCTTATAATTGCACCCTTTTAGAATCTTTAAATCAATTGCCAACTCATGCTACGAAGAGAATGCATAATCGCTTTATAAATTATAGTACATCATAGTACAATTATTTTTTCTAATGACCCAAAATATAAGCAATAATTAAGCTATGCTCCATGAAAACACAGGTGCGCCTGAATGCCCAGTGACACTGGGAGAGCTGATCTCTCCCATATTTTTATCCAAGATTACAACAGAGCCAAAGAAGTTAAAAAGCTAACACTACTGACAGAGAAATTCTCCACCTAGGCTCTATGGAAATCCATATAGATATTCTTACCTCTATATGTGATCCAGCACCACCACTTCTGGGTATGTCCCTAAAGGATTGTAAATCAGCATATCACAGAGAAGGCTGCTTACATAGCCAAATTCATTAGTACACTGTTCACAATACCCAAAAGAATGAGCATGGGTGCCTGACAACCAATGACTGAATAGAGAAAATCTGTTTCACAAACAATGACATTTTTACTTTATTTTGATGATAGAGGGTGTGTGCACATGTACATGGCTAAATGTGCTGGAACTGAATGGACATGCGCTCTTAACCATCAAGCCTTCTCTGTAACCCCAATCATCTGATTTTTGCATCAGCATAAATGTTAACTGGGAGCCATCAAGATGTCCCACTGGCAAAATCCCTTGCAGCCAAGCATAATAACATGGCATTGATCTCTATGACCTGACCGACATGGTGAAAGGAGTGGAATGATTCCCACAGGTTGTCCTCTGACCTCCACATGTATGCCATGGCATGCTCATGTGTGTATCCACACATAGAGGGATTCAAATGATAGGATTTCTACAAAATACTGGTATTTCTTGAGGTTTCGCAACAGAGCTGAGCTCTCACCAAAGGAAGACTTTATTTATAGAACCAATACATCCTCCCCCCACCCCAAAAGTGTGAGGCTATGGAATTGACCACTAGGAGTCTGTCAGCTTTAAGCTGACTCAACTACCCTCCAGGATGCACTCTCATAAGACAAAAGGCTCAGGACTGATGGGTACAGAAGGCAACCACACTACAGTATTATATGATTTTATTGACACAATGAAGACTGAATCAGGTGACAATGGCAACGTTTAACAGATTTCATCAAAAATCACAGGACAGATCATTTTGTCGATCATGAACTTTTCCATTCAGAAAATCACTGAGCAGAGGCTTGGTTTTTGGGGTTTTTTCTTTTGTCTGGTTGGTTGGTTGGTTGGTTGGTTGGTTGGTTGGTTGGTTGGTTGATTGGTTGGTTGTTTGGTTAGTTGGTTGGTTAGTTGGTTTTGTTTTCCTTTAGCAGTCTCATGGAAAGTGTCTCTGAAGGCCAAGTGTACATGTGCCTAAGAAGAAAATGTAGGGTTTCCCTCATCCAGGACTTTCTCTTCCTTATGAACATAGTACTTTCTGCCCACCTCTAACCTTCAGTCTTACCTCAGCTCCTTCTCACATCCTTCATCCTTTGACCCTCCTTTGTCCTCAGGCCCTGAGTAATTCAAGGTGGTGAGTCTGTGTGCTTTTTGTTAGAACCCACAAACCAAGGAGCTGACACCAGAAACAAGTCAGCACATGGCTTCCTTCAAAGAAATATCTTTTCACAAAACAGTGCAAATACAAAGCCACCTGCACTAACATACTTAGTGATGCAGTTGATTTAAATTCTAGAGAAAGCTGCATTTCTTATTGTAGTGTAGAGCCACCCTTTGAAGACTGACATTTGTGCATTTCTCACTCTCCAAGATTTAGCTCCACGTGCCCATCCATATGTGATAAATGTATTGTGAAAATGTATGTAGCCCTCAAGGAACAGAGAGAAGTGAGGGGCACACACCAGTAAGTAAGAAGTGATGTTTGAACTGAACGTGAGGAGATCCCCAGAAAAAAAGATTTGTCATGAGAAGCTTCAGACCAGACAGGAAACAGCCAATTCTAAGGACCCACTTTGAATGCATGAGATGCACCGGAGTGGGGCCATCTATGTAGTTAAATCAGACAGCCTAGTCTTCATCCATGGTGGAGTGGCAAGGAAGATGTGGCATGCTTAAGATCAGCTACAGGAATGAGGAAAAGCCTGTGGCATGTAGAGATGAGACAGAGCACACAGAGCTAACATCACAAACATCCCAGAAGGTGGTGTTGGTACAAAACTAATTCCAAAATCAGTCATAGGCAAGGTCTGGATCTTGGATTGAATCAGGCTAAGTCGGTAGATGAACTCCTAAGGGCCTGGATTATTATAGGCTAGGATTTAAAAAAGCTAATGTGTGGCCTCCCTATCTCCCACTACATGTCACCCCCATACAGAATCCCAGAGGCATTATCATCTCACAGAATAAATTCTTCTTAACCAAACTGTAATCAATGTGTAACCATACAGAGGATGCTTTTTCCTCACTGCCCTCTAAAGGCTTGAGAAACAGCAAGAGCCTAAGGTTACATCATCCTTTGTAATCATGGATGGACACAGGATACAAGTCACTCAACTGATCCAGAAGAGGTTGCCTATGCACACATCAGGAAAGTCATTTTCACTTCTGATTAAACAGACAATAATGCTGTAGCTTTTTCCTCCCCTCCTGGTTTGATGACTTGGCTATCTATAGTCCCAAAAACCCACATTGAAAACTGGAGACAAGCTTGGACATTAAAGCAACCATGGTCAATATGGGTAAAGAAAAAAAATGAAACTACATAGATAATTTGACAGCATCACTGAACCAATATCCAACATCTTATGGTATGAGGAGCAAAGAAGGAAACAGATACTGCAACTTAAATATTCACCTAGATCATCCTCCCAGTGGTTACAGAATTCAATACTTAAAGCATCAGAGAGTATTTCTAAAATGAAATGTACTGGCTCAGAAACAGACACAGGCATCTGGGTTCAAATCTTAGCAGTATTGATTATTGGTTATGTGAACTTAAGTTTCTCAATTTCCCTGTGTTTGTGTCACCACTGACAATAGGGGTTATAGTAGATTCTAGGAGGGAGCCAGCTGTTATTGAGGGAGAATATGGTTAAATTACTTGATATAACTGAGCAAATGTATCTTTCAGAAACCCATCACCTACACAATGAATCTAGCCAGTAATTGTTTTGACAACCTAATAAACATGTACAAAACTGCATCTAGAACATAGGGACTGGCCAGACGAGGCTGGGACTTACAACGACACAAAGTCAAGAGAGTCAAAACTGACCTACTACTACTGACACTGCTTACCTCACACGTGGGCTCCTGAACTGTCTTTCTAGTACATTCTACCTCTGGCCTTCCCGTTTCATATTACATGATTAATCGCCCTATGTTGGAATCTAAATCACATACACATTTTAAAATAGAGAAGAATAAAAATATATATTGACTAGTTATCAGCAACAGACTCATCAAACCAGGATTACCTTTCAAAAAGCAAATAAACCATTGAAGGCACTTACAACCTACAGCCTCACAGACTGAATCTCATTATGATCTTCCAGCATTCTCCTACAGATGCGGGAAGGTAATTTGACCTTCACAGCATGGACTTGTGGCTCCCACATCAATAATCCTGTGTGCCCTGATGCAGCTGGGAAAATAGGATACTTGCAGGCTGCTTGTTTATAGTTAGAGCTTAACATACCCGGTTTATGAGGAAAGTAGTGTTCAGTTGCCAATACAAAGCACCTTGTCCCATCTACTTTATTCATGGGCTTAATGGCCCATGAAAGGGCCTTATTTACATTCCCGTTCTGTTATTTGACTGCTAACAAACCCCTCCCTCCAGGCCCAGCAAGAATGTATTCCAATGCCTGTCCACTACCAAGAAATTATTCAGTCAGCAAGAACAGGCCACATTTCCGTTTCCAGCAAAAAAGGACTGATCAAGGTAACTGCCAATGACCACTCAGTCAAATTGGGTACAACAGAATAAACCCTCCTCTGATGGCTATCTGAGCCTGCAAGAAGAGAGAGGAACTTGATGGAAGAAGAGAGAGGCGGGGCCAAAGAACAGAGATAAACATGCTCACCATTTGAAATGAACACCCTGGAGCTCTTTAACAGGTGTAAGTAACTGTTGGCAAAGGGGATAAATGGCCCAGATTTTCCCAAAATGGGGAAAAAAGTCCTTACATAAAGTTAATACATTAATGGAACTGTGTATACATTAGGGAAACTGTTTTTTTCATATTCCTTCTGCACACCAGAAAGGAGAGGTAGATGAGGGAAGATGTCTTTCTTTATCTTGTACATACATGTGTACATACATGCATAGTGTGTATATGTTAAAAAAGGAAAGAGATGATATATGCATATGTATATATAAGATAACTTGAATATACCTGTCTGTAAGCTGGCACTGACATTTTCAGAACAATTTGTACAGTGTGGGACAATAATAGTAGACTGGCCATTCTCAAGAGCACATAGAAAAAGCCTAAATAAATGTTCTGTAAAACTGGCTGTCCAGTAAGTTAGACACTAGACATATATGACTAAATTTACATTTTAGTTAATGAATATTAGGTGAACTAAACAAACTCACCTTCTCACAGTAGCCAATTTTTTTAATTGCATCTTGATATTGAAAACATTTTACAACCCTGTAAAATCTCATACTGAACAACATTAGTGTTCAGAAACACAGCCTTCATCTGGCCTTCCCATGACCCTCTCCCCAGCTGATGCTGAAAGTCAGCTCATACCCAAAGTATAAACAAGGTCACAAGTCACCACAAGTGAGAAGAAACAAGACCTGCACAATGACAATGCCAGCTGATATCTAACATGAATAAGGAACCTCCCAAGGCCCCAGGCCCCACACCCAGATAAAGACCTACAGTCAATTAATGGCTGATGAGAGAAGAAGAATTAATCTTCCTCAGGGATGAACCCCCTGACATTTAGCCAATCTCAATTCCAAGCAGTTAGCTCCAAACACCACATACACTTTTGAACAACTAAATAGACTCAGCAGTCAGTGCTCTCTCTCTCTCTCTCTCTCTCTCTCTCTCTCTCTCTCTCTCCTTTCCTGCTACCCTCCCTCTCTGACCCAGTCTCTCTTTCTCTCTCTCTTCTCCCTCCATCTCTGTGTATGTGTCTGTGTTTGTGTAAGAGGCCATGGATTTGGAAGACATTGGGGAAGACATTGGAGGAGTTGGAAGGGAGAAAGGGAAGGTTAGAAATTATATAAATATAAGACTCATGTATGAAATTCTCCAAGAAACATTTTTTAAAAGGCAACCAATAAAAAATGTTTTGAAAGAGTAACAAACATGAGAAAACTAGTGATGAGACCAGTAATGTTAGATATTATATATTATACTTATTATATTATACTTATTATAAGGTAAATATTTTGACTGTTCTTAAAAATCAAACATGAGCTAAAACCCATAACAAAGGAAAGAGATAACATTAGAAAAGATCAGACAGGCTTCAAACAGCAACACAAATTCTAAGCATGTATTCATATCATCATTAAAATTACAAATTCAGTGACTAAATGAATATATTCTCGATGAGACAATGTATTTGAGAATTACCACAGGTACTGCATAGGGAGATGGAATGTATGTAAAGAAAGGTTGCTATGGTTTTCGTATGAAATGTGCCTCACAGGCTCACATGCTTAAACACTTGGTCCTCAGCTGTTGGTGCTGTTTGAAGAGGTTGTGGAAACTTTATGAGGCAGAGCCCTTGGCAGGAAGCAGATCACTAGAGGCCAGCCAGAGGTTTAGGAGCCCAGCCCCATTTCTAATCCCCTGTATGCACATGAATATCTGCTTCCCAACTGCAAACTCAGTGTGACCAGCTGCTTCACCCCCCGTGCCAGGACACTTTCTTAACTATTTATATGGTGTCTCATCACACCGTGTGCCAATTGTACCCTTTCCCCTTAAGTTGCTTCTTGTCAGGCATTTGACCAATTCAAGTAACTAATACAACAATCAAGAGACAAGGGAAGGCAGACTTCAAAACTCTAATCAGAGTTCTGAGGTGAGAAAAAAATCGAGGATGTTGGTAAGACACAACAATCAGAAGAGAACAGCTGAAAACCTGTAGACTTTGTGAGCATCACAAAACCTGACATTCAGTAAGTAGGATGACAATGAAAAAAGCCACTCCGGTAAATCATGACGGAAATGCAGATCACCGAAAAACAAAGAAGATGTCTACAAGTAGTGAGCAGAGATAAAAGAAGCATCCTCCAAGGAGTATGCTTCTGCTGCCCAGATTCTTCTACCAATCAGATACCAGGACATAATGACTGTGAGTTGTTGAGAGAGCACTGGATAGTCTTCCCATGAGGAAACTCCTATTTAGGATTCGGGTCTTAGCATTTAGGAGAACCTGGGTTCAACTTGAAGGACTCCCAAGAATCTACATAACAATAATTGTTAACTTAGAATTAAATAGTATCATACATGAATATTCTGGGGTGAGGATAAAGTAGTAATTTACAGCAGAAGGGAGAACTGACTGGGTGGGGGCAGAGGTTGGGGGGACCAGATAAAGACAGGAAAGTACTGAAAAACAATGTTTACAGAAAAGCGAGTCAAGACTACAAGCTCTCAAAGCCCTTCCCGTGTGATGTACTTCTTCCAGCAAGGCTGCATCTCCTAACATTCCCAAACAGCATCCATAACTGGGAACCAAAGGTTTAAATGTATGACTTCAAGGAGGCCATTGCTCTTTCAAACCACCACATACAGAGACACATACACTAGGCACAATCAGCTCAAAGTGGAACCAAACTAGATGTCCGTCAACAAATAAATAGACATAAAAAAGAAGGAAGGGAGGGAGGGAAGGAGGGAGAGAGGGGGGGAGAGAGAGAGGGAGAATGTGGAGATGTAGAGGCTGGAGAGTTCACACAGTAGTTAAAATCTCTGGCTGTTTTTCCAGAGGAGCTATGTTCAGTTCACAATACCTACAAGGTAACTCATGATCATCTCAAACTCTAGTTGCAGGGGACGCCATACCCTCTTCTGGTCTCTTGGCACCAAGCATGCATATATTCCTTCTTCCTTACAGTCATATATTTAAAGACTGATATATATGTAGACAAAAAAAAAATCATAGGTAGAAAAAAAAATAAAGAAAATGTAGTACCAAAACACAGCAAAATTTGATTCAGCTGTAGAGGAGAATGAAATCATGCCATCTGCAGAGATATACATGGAGCTAGAGACCATTATGCAAAAAAAAAAAAACAAAAAAAAAAAAACAAAAAAAAAAACAAAAAAAAAAAAAACAAAAAAAAAAAAAAAACCAAACTATTCTCAGAACGATAGATATCATGTTCTTTTTTGTATATAGGATCTAGATATATGTGGGGGGAGGGGCTTTATAGGATATAAAATGGAGAGGGCACTATGAGAAAGGAGGAAGAAATCTGGGGGGGGGGGGGGGAATGATGCACAGGTTACTTGAAAGCACAAGGGGGAACTGACTAGGGGGATGAATAAGACCAGACAAAGAGGGGAAACAAAAGATGGCCATAGGAAGGAGAGATGAAAAATATAAAATAGAATATCTTTATATGAAAATACCATAAAGGAACCCAGTATTTTTATATGTTAACTTTTAAAATATAAAAAATGTCATAGGAGGAGAGAGAGAGAGGGAGGGAGGGAGGGACCTAACTGGGAAAAGGGACAGGGAGGGGAAGAGGGGAACATGATCAGGTGTTGGGGGAGGGGGAAAAGGACTGAAGCCCTGAGGGCCAGCAGAAAGAATGGAAACAGGCAACCTCAGGAGGTAGGACGTGGGGGGCCCCTCCAGAATGTATGAGAGACCTGAAAGGTGAGAGACTCTCAGGACTCAAAGGAAGGGACCTTAGATGAAATGCCCAACAGTAGGGAGAGGGAACTTGTAGAGCCCACCTCCAGCAGGAAGACAGGGCATCAAGTGAGGGAGGGGGTTGTCATCCCACAGTCAAAAAGTCTGACCCAGAATTGTTCCTGACTGAAAGAAATGCAGAGACAAAAATGGAGAAGAGCCTGAGGAAAAGGGGGTCCAGTGACAGGCCCAAATTGGGATCCAGCTCAATGGGAGGCCCCAAGGCCTGACACTATTACTGAGACTATGGAGCACTCACAAAAAGGGACCTAACATGACTGCCCTCTGAAAGAGCCAAGAAACAGCTGAAAGAGTCAGATGCAGATATTTATACCCAATCAATGGACAGAAGCTGCTGACCCCTGTGTCTGAAATAGGGAAAGCTGGAAGATGCTGAAGAGGAGGGCAACCCTGTAGGATGACCAGCAGTCTCAATTAACCAGGACCCCTGACATCTCTCAGACACTGGACCACCAACCAGGAAGCATACAGCAGCTGATATGAGGCCCCTGACACATATACAGCAGAGGACTGCTGGGTCTAGACTCAGTGAGAGAAGACGCACCGAACCCTCAAGAGACTGGAGGTCCCAGGGAGTGGGGATACCTGGTGGTGTGGGGGGTGGGGACATCCTCATGGAGACTAGGGTAGGAGGTATGTGACATGGAACAATGAGAGGGTGGACCGAGAGGGGGATAAAATCTGGACTGTAAAAAAGTTAAATAATTTTTTTTTTCAAAAAAATCTCATTTTATTTCAATGTACCTGTTGATATATCTACTAAAAGGAATGATAGACAAGAGGGATAATTAAAGCCTAGAAAGAAATACACCAAGTGTTGTTACTTGTCAAACCCATGGCTGAGTTGAAATGACTGAATTTTACTTTCATTCTCCAAACAAATATTGCTATTATTAACAGAACGAACTAAGACGAGTGCCAGCTTCGGCATGGACCTCAGCAAAAGAGCAACAAGTTTCAAGAGCTCCCATTCTTGAACCACCAGAAGCCTTAAACTCTACCTACCAGGCCAAGGAAGTAAAAGATAAATGCGCTCAAAGAAAATCAACAGAATTCTACATGGTGATCTTAGCACCTAGGAAGTGGGAAAGGGAGCATTAGGGGCTGCTGGCTAGCTTAGGATATACAGTGAATTGGAGGCTAATCTGAATTGTACAAGCTTGTCTCAAATAATAATAATAATAATAATAATAATAATAATAATAATAAGTTTCTGAAATGAACTGCATAAGTACACACTATAGTCATTAACAAAGCCACCATCAAAAGAATAGAATAACCTCAGATACACAACCTCCCTCTCTATGTGGATTTTTTTCCTTTCTTCCCTATGAACACACACACACACACACACATACATATGGGTGGGGGCAAGGAGGAAGGGAGGGGACAAGACTCTAATCCCCTGAGTTTCTGCTCAAAAGAGGCAGCCCAGCCCTGACATTTCATCTTTTAACAATCCTCTGTGCAAACAAAAGGTCAAACGCTTCCTGGAGCGGTGCAGACCACACAACCGCAGAGATGCATCCCATCCTTCCTGGACATCCACAGCTCCCTGACCCAATCCACCAGAGCAATGATAGCTTTCCCACACCAGAAGCCCTTTCACTTTCTTCTGCTCTTTCAGACTCTTCTGCTGACCCCTAAAAAAAACATCTAATGGGATTTTAAAGTTCAATTCACAAGCTAACATCTGGCACACAGGGTACCACTTTCACAGTGCGTGTGCACCTGTCATCTAATATGTCCTGATGACCCCCACCACTTCATTTACTTTGGAACTGGCACTCTTTCAAGTACCTATTCAGCAGGTCATTCCAAAAAAACAGTCTTGCTGAGTGGGTGGAAATTTCAAGATCTTCAATCTCATTTTCAGTTACAATGTACCTGCCATCAAAATAAAAGCACTTAATGGTTTTTCCATTTCTTTTCTGTTAGAGAAATGGATGAATGGAGAGGAAAAGACGGGGCTAATGTAGAAGGTGATTCTTGCTCTAATTTGAAGCAGATATTCTTTTGTACTTTTTATCCAACCCATCTCTGCCATCTTCTCTAGCTTCCCTTTGAAAGCATGAGCCCAAATCCAGATCACGTCAGGAAAAATGACAACAGCATCTTTGGACTGCAGAAAGTCAAGGTAACATTAGTGAACTCATCAAACCTTAATAAATCCACAGAGATTGGAAGCTTAGTAAGGTTTATGGGTGCCTTTGTGTATCTACTGTGATGGTGGAGGAGGAGGAGAGAGAGGGGTGAAGGAGAAGAGAAGGGGAAAGAAGAGAGGTCAGGAAGGGGAAGGGGCACTGGTGGAAGGTGAGGAAGGCCAGGGGATAAGTAGGAAGGAAGGGCAGAGGTAATGGAGGAGGGGGGGTGACAATGGTCTTGGGAATGTTGTTGGCGGCAGGCATGGTGATCAAGCCTGTGAGATGGAGTTCGTACACGTCACAAACCTGGGACACGCAAACCAAGCTTCTCAAACAAACGCCAAATTAACTGAAAAGATTTACATCAAAGAGAGACAGTGCAGACTTTGTGAAGCTTTCATTCACTCTGTATGTGTGTTTCAATGATTCTTAACTTTCCCAGCAGTAGAGGACAGAACCCTGGCCTTCCCCTCCAGTGAAGGGCAATGAGGGCTAAGAAAACAAGTCAGTCTTGATCATCTAGATATAGTGTTTACAGGAAGCCAGGGATCTGGGTATAACCACATTTTTTTTTTCCAGCTCAGGTAGAAAATCTGTGCACTTCTGTGTCTGGTATCAGAAATGATAAGGCCAAGCTTACAAGTCAGATGAGAGAATGAGGAAGGAGCATGAACTGGTGTGGGTGACTCCGATTTATCTAGTAACAGGGCATGGGCAGAGGTGGGGGTCTATTTCCATTAAGTCCCAACAACCCATGAGAGAGGCGGTGTAAAATCCAAGTGTGCAAACATCCCTGGGAGTCTCTTAAGGAAACAGTAAAATCTTGAGAGCCAAGAGAGAAATAAGGCAAGAGTGTAAGTGTGAATAAATACAAGTTAAAGAAGAAAGGAACAGAGAGGTAGTGGAACAGCGCATATGGAGACACAGGATAGGGAAGAGTAGGGAGGGAGGAAGGCTAGAAGAGAACTAGATTGGGGCAGTTTCTGCAGATTCATGAGAAAGTATATGGGGAAGTAAGTGCTTTGCGAATCTCATGTTTTTCCTTCATCAGTGGGTTCTACCTGCATTTAGTGTCCTTTGAAATGACAGTATCAATTATATCTTCTGTATGAAGTCATTTATCTAAAGACCATATGTTTCCCAAATGTTTTCTAGTTCTGAATTGACGGGATTTCTCTGGCCCAGATGCATTCTGCCTGCGGGAAGAAATGACTCTCTAAGCACAAAGGCCAGAAATGGTTGAAAGGAGTATTCTCAACCCTGCGGGCATACTAGGATTACAGCAGAGGGTTTGAAAAATACAATATGGATGGCTACAATAGCACATCTGTACCAGCTATAGGCATCCTAAACTACATCTTGTACAACATCAAAAGAAAGCAGGTTGTTGAGAAGGTTAGGATAGGAAGCTGTAAGAAAGTTCTCTTTAAGAGCCTCAGCCCTTCTAGTTCCAAGAATTCCTCACCTTGAGAGTTGGTTACTGCTGAGGTGAGGTGATTCTGGGAGAGGCAGAGCATATAGGTGCACACTTCTACTGACATCCCCAAGAGGAGAGGTAAGTAGATTCCAACACCAGATTTCAAGGGGTAATGCTCGAGAGACTTCCTATGGCCACGTATCCCTTCCTTCCGCCAACTTGGATATTTCTTTCTCTACATCACTAATGTGGTTGCTGGCAGAAGAGAGGTTGTGCTTACCTTTCTTAGTAGTCACAAGGGCATCACAGGGGACGCAATAGTGATGGTTTTTTGCTTGATGGGAGCTTGCAAACTAGATAGGAAATTAGAAGTACATGGGGAAACAACTAATGCCTGCTTTCTCAGAGTAACTGGGGTAGGGGTGGGAGACCTCTTACGAGATTTAAAATAAAGATGTTTTGTTAAGTCTGGCTGCAGTTCTGATTTGCAGGTTTGATTTGATTATCACCTTAGAAAGGCTAAATGAGCTACTGGAGAAGTGGCTTAGCAGTTAAGAGCACTTGCTGCTCTTCCAGAGGACCTAAGTTCTCAGTACCCACATCAGGCGGCTTTCAGTAACATGTAACTCCTGCTCTCGGGGATCTGGTGCCCCCTTCTGGCCACTGCAGGCACTGTACACATGTGCCATATGTAACATCCATACACATTTTGAAAAAGAACTGCTATCCCCTCCCCCCCCCAAATCCTTAAATGGTGATCCTAAGCCTTCCCCCAACCTATTGCTTTAATTCTCACTGGGAATTAAAGAAGTAAGTATTACCTTCAATTCATCTCCATTTTTCCAAAGAATAACTAATTATTCTTAAAAAGACACTAGGAAAGGAGTGTTATAGTCCACCAGGAGGAAATGGACCAAAAGAAAATTTTATGTTTGGGGTGGGGAAGTAGGGGAAGGGGGCTGGCAGGGGGCTGTCTGTACTGAAAACAAATGTCAGAAAAAATACGATTATAGCATGTGTTTTTGGAATTTAGAAAGACTCATGTCTATACTTAGCCGTGTAACCTTGAACAAGACACTTAACCTCTGTGAGTTCAGGTTTCTTATCTGTAAAATATATGCAGTAGAATTGTTTAAAGAATTATGATGACCCTTTGACAATGTGATAGTAAATGCGAAATTTAATGCATGATGTTTTATGACAAGTGAAGCCACCATGCATCCATTCAACAGAGATTTAACAAGTACGTAGAATATATGGGGCAATGGTCTGGGGTTGAGACAATGACCACAAACAGTAATAACCTCTGCCTTCCTATAGGTGACTGTCTACTAGTAAATCAATTTGACAATGAATTGTAAATTTAGGTAGTGATGGTTGCAATGGAGATTATAAATGCAAAGAAGGGAAGCCAGGGAGTTGGAAGGATGTGGAACTTTAGATAGAGTCATCAGAAAGACTGCACTGACAAGTGACATGTGAGTAAACACTGAAGACAAGAGGCAATGAGCCATACAGAAGAGAAAGTCGTTGCCAAGGCCTAGAGGGAGAGGCTGCCTGGCGGATCAGCAAGAAGGTCAGTGTGTCAGGGTAAGTGTAGAAATATTAGGAGGAGATGGGTTCAGAGGAAGGGCAGAGCTGGCTGGGAAGAATTTTCATAGGTTGATTCCACAGGGGGACCTGGGCATGGTGTGCTTTATACTGTCATGAGGTTTTATCAACATGGGAGCATAGAGACTGGAGGGTGCAGAGGCAGATGCAAGAACAGCACAACTAAGAGGTCATTTCACAGTATATGAGTTGGTCAGACCAATTTCAGATAATTTTGAAGGCTGAGATCAGAGGATGTGCTAATGAATTAAATTATAGCATGACAAAATAGAATCAGAAAGAACTGCAGGTTTTCAGCCTAGGTCACTGGGATGATTGTTTTTAATTGTGGAAAAGCTGAAAGAAAAGTAAGTTGGAGGGTATAAGTTGAGGAGTAGCTTGAATGCCATTTAAGACATGATCTGCTTGGCCTGCTCTTAAAATAACAAATGTAGATACAAACTAACCAGTAAAACACATGAATCCAAGGTGCAGTGGTCAGGTCTAGACTTCTAAATGTGGACATAATCTGTTCACAGATACTACTTAGTACCAGAACACACTACGAGGTCATTAAGAGGACGCTAAGCAAAAATAGAAGCCCATGAAGAGAGCTCTGGGACTCTTCAAACTTTACATATTAGAGAATGAAGAGGAACCGGAAAGGGAGATTGAGAAGAATTGTCCAAGGAAGAAATAAACAGGGGTGAAAATGGGAAGATGTGATGGAGAGAAGGAAAAGAGCAAGGGAGCCAAGGAGACAAATGCATGATTGTGATGATATCACTGGACAGATAGGTGATAGATTAGGTGTATACATACATATAGATCATAGATAAATAGAAAATGATAGATGTGTAAAGAATAGACTCAAAATGATAAAGAATGATGGATATATAAATGATATACAGACAGAAAGGTAAGGATATAGATGATATATAAATTAGATAGAAGATAGATAGATAGATAGATAGATAGATAGATAGATAGATAGATAGATAGATACATGGATGGATGGATGGATGGATACATGGATGGATGGACAGACAGACAGATAGATAGACTGGCACATAGATACATAGATAAGTAGAGAGATAAGCACATATAGATAGATAGGATAATGAAAGATACATTGATGATAGATGATGATTTGGAAATAGATTTAAACTTCCTAAAGATTAAATCCATTCATCTATTCATGCATATATCTATGCACCCACTCAAAATCAGTTACTATCAGCCTGAGTCAAGCCCAGATCTTTTTCTTCCCAGCCCTGTGTCCATGGGATTTTATCCTCACTCGATGAGTCTCTGCTGTCTTAACTATGAAATGAGAAGAATAATACCAAATTTATAAGCCTGTAATAATGAAATGGGGCATTTTATACAAAGCACAAGAAGGCTTGTTATAGTGAAAGTTCAATAAAGAACAGCAATGATCCTTTAATTATCATTCATCAAGTTCAGATTGAATACTTAAAATGGACATTCAGGTTCAGACAGATAAGGGAATTCACCTCTCTTGGGTAAACTTCACAGGTGTTTAGCAATTTAAAACATACTGCTATAAATCATTCTGAGTATTAATAATCAGTTCTTTGAGGCCTTATTGAAAGCACTTCTTCTTTGTGTTCATTTTCCTGTAAATAAGCAAAGTCTGAGAGTTGGGGCAAGTTGACCCTCTAATTAGCAGCCATTCAACTTGCCCTGACTACCTTGACCAGAAGGACTGGTGATCTAACAGCTGGCTTGATTATTCTTATGACATCCATGACCACTCCATGGATCCTTTAAGAAAACTAAAGGATACATAAGAAACTTTTACTCCTGAAAGCATGGCTGTTCCAAACAGTGACATTGGGCTCTGGTATCACAAGCCCCTGTATGTACTCTAGATCAGCAGTTTTCAACCTGTGGGTTGCGACCCTTTGGGAGTCAAATGACCCTTTCACAGGAGTCACCTAAGACCATCAGAAAACACAGATAGTCACATTCAATTTATAACAGGAGCAACTGTATGAAGCACAAATAAAAGTAGTTATGAAGTAGCAACGAAAATAATTTTATGATTGGTGATCACCACAACATGAGTAACTGTATCAAGGAATTACAGCATTAGGAAGGTTGAAAATCATTGCTTTAGATGGTCCTACAGTTATTTTTCCTTTAGCCAGAAGGAAGCACTTGCCCTGGAGTCCTAACAGAGGGAAAGAGGCTGTGATTGGTGCAATCACAAAGCTAGATTTGCACTCTTTTTATAAAGAGTATCTCCTTGCCTATCACAATTCAAACCTGAGTAGAGCAAAAGACCCTCAGCTAGCTGACTAGTAAAATGTCAACAGTGCAGTTATGAAAGGGGAGAACTCTTCTCAGGATAACAACCTAGCAGAAAAGACTGTACAGGCAAACAGTCCATAGACCATAGTCCCCAACAAAAGCTCACTAAGGAGAGTGACCTTTCTTCCTGGCTTAGGTGGTTTCTTCAGCAAATGCCACAGACACAGAGCTGACATTAAACTGTTTCATTCATTCATACATGAATGAATGAATGAATGACATTCTGGGATAAAAACAATGTTTGTGACATTAATTTTAAGAACTAAATAGCCATCTTTTATAAGACAGCTTCCTAAAAACTATTTGTAGGACTAGGGATTTAGCTCAGTGGTAGAACACATGCCCAGCATGTACAAGGGCCTAGATAGTATCCATGGCACTGGGGATATTTTCTTGTATCCAATTGGGTGGAGCCACTCCTATGTAATGCCACATAGGGAAACACTTAGTCACTGTTAAGGTGCAAATTAAAATAGCTCTGAGACCTACCAGAAAAATAAACTGAGGTAAAGCCCACCTGTAGTCATTTTCTTACTGCAGCATGATAAGCCAGTCCTCAAATAGATCATGCATGTCTCCTGTGAATAAACAGATGGGTGTCCTGTAGGGTGAGAAGGAGTCAGGCACTGCCTTCAACAAAGCTTCCATGGTAACCATATCTCAGGCAAAGATACTATGGCTGCACCCAGTATGGCTGCACACTGCCCATACCCTAAGCATAAAGGTAGAAAGACACAAAGAAGTTTGGGGTGTGTGTGTGTGTGTGTGTACTGTTTATGACATGCACATGTGTATACATGTGTAGGCATGTATAGATATCACAGGACAACACTGGGAATTTTATTTCCCCAAACAACACTTTAGGTCACTATGGAGTCATTAGTGAGAGTCACAGCATTAGATAACTCTTTATTCTCCATATATGAAATATTAAGTACCTTGGTTTTCAACCAGGGTCATTTTTTTTCCAAGCAAGGGTAATTTTGCCTCCTAGGAAGTGTGAAGATGTCTGAAGACATTTTTGATTGTCACCACTATGGTAGGAGATGCTACTGGTTTCCAGGAGATAGAGTTATGCCCACTACCTAATATCCATAACAGGGAATTAATTTATCTAGCCCCAAATGGAAATGCTGTTGTATTCAAGAAAGCCCAAGGGGAGAGAAAGCTTGCTGCTAAGATCAGGAGATCATTCCACTTCTCCTGGCATTCTCTGGGGTCAGCCCAAACGCATACTCCCTAGGGGTTCAAGGCAAATGACTCATTCTTTTGATAGCATGATTTCTATCAACAAGTTTGCAAATGAGCCTATCACCACTCTGAGAGTTGCACCTCACATCTCCAAGGCAACTAGCTATGCAGAGGAGCAAGGGGAAGCATAGCACATCCTTAATGCAATCGATGCTCATTCATGGAGAAGCAGCTCAGGTTCCATCCACACAGGTGTTCCTCTGAAAGCATGACATTACAATTAGCAATAATAGCACCTTCATCTGATGTGTCTTCCCCATCATGTGCTGTGATTATGAAAATAAGTTGAATTTTAAGCCAAAGTAAAGGAACTACCTGGGGCACTAAAGTTGTCTGGGAGAAAGAATGAACAATTACCCACAAGTCTATAAGCCATAATGAATCATCAGACACTCAAATTTCATATTCCCAGATGAATATGAAAGGCATGTGCAAGTTTAAGAAGCTCTCCTCACATGTGTGCCTCAGCTCTTTCCCCAGCCCCACCAATCCAAGCTGATATTCCAAGTTGAGCTGAGTGTGTTCGATCAGATTTAAGATCTTCTGTAACAGGGGGTGTGCAAACCCACACTTACCTCTGCTCCAACTCATTAAGATGCAGTTACAAATGAGCCCTGACTCTTGACTTGCTATAGAACCATCTGTACTTTGGATGGCCTTTTGAAGATCGTCTATAAATTACGTTTTGTTTTTGCTATTTGTTAGAACTGTGTTTCCTTCTACACTCTCAGACAGCCAAACCTTCACAGGATGGGTTTCTGAATGTTATCGCAAGGGTGAATCAGTTCCAGTAGCTCTACAGATGACTACAGTCTGGTGTAAAATCCAGCTGATCCACAATATGAACTACAAAAACTGATAGTTTTCCTGAGCTTCCTGCAGGCATATCCCTTCTAAGGAGGCAGAGGCCATGAAGGAGTATATTCTAAGCCCTCCCCACACAGGGATATCTTTTCTGCACAAATCTTTTGGCCAAGACAGAAAAAGTGGAGCAAGCCAAGAAGGAGTGGATCCTTCCAGGTACTGTAGATCAGATGAAGCCAAAGAAGGATGTGCAAGTAGGACAAAGCAGTTTGAATAGGGAGAACGTTCAAGAGGTAAACCAGGCCATCCTGATCTAGACAATGAGGGTTTTCTGCTTTCAAAAACTCTCCTGGCATCTGCTGGTCACCTCTTAAGAACTAGCTTCCTAAATAGTAAAATGTAATAACAACAACCAAGCTTTCTTTCTAGGTGACATTAGAGAATTAGCCATCCCAGACTGCAGCCACCATAGCTATTGATTCATCAGATGATACAGAGATTTAATAGCCCTCATGCCTCTGAGCTGATCTGGGCATGTGTGGTTTCCATACCTCAGCTTTGTATCTGGCATGAAACAAAAGCATAGTAATTTGGAATGCTCTGGGTTTGGTGTGCATTACATAAACCAATTGTTAACCTCTGTTAAACACTTATGAAATGGGAATAAAAAATCTCAGGAACTTATTTGCTGGTACATCATCTTATTCTTTCAACATTTTTATTGATCTACAACTGCAGAAGACACATGTTAGTATTTCCAGCTTGTACTGGTATTAGCTAAAACTCAAATATTCATCTGCAGTCAAGTGGAGTGTAAATGGCAGACCAGGATTCAAAATGGGCATTCCACCCATGAAGTCCAAATTCTTAACCTTCAGGATCTGTTAATACAAGAGACATCCTGCAGAAAGAAATAACATGAAGAGACGAGACGGGTTTAAGGTCTAGAGAAAGTGAATGCGGTAAGAAAATGCCAGGCTCATTAAACCTGAAACCTGGTGTAATGCCTGCAAAGACAGATCCTGGGAGAACCAAGAACCAGCCACAAGCCCATTACCCAGGAAAGTTTTTACACCTCACAAGTTCCCATGTCTCACAGAAGCGGGCCTTGATAAGCCTGGAGGTCTCACTGTTTCTCCTTCACCTCACTGGATGATCGAAACTACATTCTTTGTGGTGAGGAGCTTGCTTTATATACAGCAGTGTGGTTACAGCATCCCTGTTCTCTGCTGACTGAATGCCTGATATAGCCCTTTTCTCTCCTGAGCTTGTGACACCCTAAAATATCTCCAGATACGTCTACTCCCCTGCAATATCTCCTCTCATCAGACAAAAAAAGAATAACCACAAAGTATCCTCTTTGCTGCTCTTGCTGTACTCTGTCTCAACTCAGATACAATGTAACCCTTGTTACCTTTCAGGGAATATTCCTTTATTCTTACTCCACTGCATCTTCTAGGCTAGAAGGCAGTCTTGAAGTGTGGCCACACCCTACTCGGTGCTTGGGAGTCTATATTCCCAGTGCACCCTATATTCTGATGAATGTCCCTTGCTCATCCAGAGGGAAAGAAATGCTGTTTTTGAACCACTGCCTTATAATCAAAAGGCCTTAGCCAGATTAACATATTCTGGGAACTCAGAAGAGCAATTACAATCACTTACATTTCAAAGGGCATGAACATGAGGCTAAGAAAGGTTAAGCCATTTGTCCACAGTCACAGAGGTAGTTCCTGTTAGAATGAGAGCTCCAACCTAGACTTTCACTTCAGATTCTCCCATAGCTCTCTACCACCCTCAGGGAAATAAAGCCTCCTAAAGACCAATTAAAAGTGAAAAGAAAAGCAAAAACTTCCCGACTACTTCCCAATGCTTAAATCATCTTGAGGAGGGTGGAGGTGTCCCAACATTAGAAGCACTTAAAATGAAGTAGGACATGGAGCAGATTGGGAGGCAGCCTCTGCACATGAAAAATGAGGAAGGACCACAGCGCATCCATCTCTCACTGAGCCATTTGGTAAATAATAGATCTGAGCATTCCTGGGGTAAACTCACTCGATAAAAAATTTCCACATGCAGCTCGAGAGTCACAAAAAATATTCATCTCTAGTCCCAGCCAGGGGAAAGACAGTGCCATCCACATTGCTCTTATCTCTGCATCAGCACCCAGGATGTCTTCCGCTCTAGGGTAGACATGATATACTGTACCTGCCACGCTGAACCAGCCTGAGCCAACGACAGGGCTGACAGAAAGGAAATCTGTAATTCCCAGTCACGTTCTTACAATCAGAAGGACCAGGTCCAGACATCTGATCACACTGTAGCCATAGAGTGGTGACAGCAGTTTGTCCCCTATTGCTGCAGTTTAATAGGTCTGTCCCATGCTTTCCTGTCACAGCCCTGTGGGTCCACAACTTGGACAGAGCTTTAGCAAAGTAACAGAATCTATCACTGAGGCTTTCCATCCCAGTGGCCACGTATCTTCTTCTGGGAACCATGAAGGCTATGTGAGTCATTGGACATTTATTATTGAAACCGATTCTAGCCTAGTTACAAAACTAGAAACAGCAATGGGTATAAGAAAGAGTCCTTGACCCAAACATCTTACAAATGCAAGGAAGATGCAAGAAGGCAAATGTGTCACTTGAAGACTTTAAGTTCAATACCTAAGTCCAACTGTGACAAGAACAAGAGCTAAGTGTGGCCTGGGAGCTAAGTAAGTATCTGAGATACCTCAAGGGCTGGCATTGAAACAAGGTATTACATGGCTAAAAGAGAGGGCTGCGAGGTCACCTAGTTAGTAGAGTGCTTACTGTGCAAGCATGAGGACCTGATTTTAATCCCTAGCACCCACATACAAAGGCTGAGAATGAGGGTACACACCTGTAACCCCAGAGTGGGAAAACCAATCTCAAAAGCTCACAAGGAAGCTAGTGGTCATGACAGCAGATCAACAACAGCATCCAGAATGCAAACCGAGATACACAATGTCTAGGTAACCTTCCCACGAATATACCAGAATTGGAAAGAGAGAAATTAAAAGGTCAGGGGTTACCCAATTCACCACTCTGGTCATGTGTAAAGTAAGAGGAAATTGGAGATCAACAGTAACTGATGGGGTTAGGAAGGTGGCTGAGCTGTTAAGAGTACTGGCTGCTGGACCAAAGGGCTAAGGTTCAGTTCTCAGGACCTACATGGCATCTCACAATTGGTAACTCCAGTCTCAAGGGATCTGATGGCCTCTTCCGGCTTCCATGAGTACTAAGCATGTATGTATTGCACATCCATACATTTAGACAAATACACTGAAATAAAATAAATTAATAAAGCTTGGAAACATTTTAGGATTAAATGGCAAATCCCCATTTAGATAACAACCTCTCAGTGCAGATAAGTAGATTGTTCTGAACCTGTTTTGCACAAATAAGCCACATGAAGCAAGAAAAGAAAAGGGGAAAATGCATACAGGCTACAACCTTCACTTTAATGGGACTCTAGAAAGGTTACAACCTTCATTTTAATGAGTCTAGTCTTAGACTTTGAAATTGTCCAGTGCAGTGTGACTTCAATGTCCTAGAAGGAGTATCAAGAGGAGCCATCAAAAGCTCCCCAGATGCTCTCTGAGAGAGATGCAGAGCGGTGTGGGTCCCTAGTCTGGAGAGAAGCCTGTCCTGTTAGCCCTGGGATAAAACAGATTCCCAGTACAAATACACTACTGCCACTAGTGGTAGTGAACATACCAGACAGCGTTCGTTCCTTCCCTTTGGTTGGCTCCACTTCAGTCCCACAACCCTTTACCCCTTTACTTATCCCTGGTCAAATTCTAAATGTTTTTAAATCTGTGGAAAGCCTGCAACAATGAATCATAAGTGAAAGCCACATTGTTGCTCAAGGGAACCAGTCCAGTATTCTGTGTACATGTGCGTTCATTTCTTCATTCTCCACGGGACACTGTCATAGGGCTGAGGTTACAGAAAGGACTAAGTTGTTTTTATAGGCTAGAGACAAGGAATTCCCACATTTTCTATAGTCAGTACTGGGTTTTTGCCTTTACAAATATTTATTTGGGCCTTGGTGTGATTGCTCTTCTTTCCCACTACAGAGTAAAACCAAAATAAATAATTAAATAACTTGTAAGTGAAGGAGTAAGGCTGTCTCCAGCAAAGCATATTCTTTCCTTTTTTTTTTCCCCAAGGCAGAGTCTGATGTAGTCCAGGTTGGCTCACAACTCACTATGTGCCCAAGGATGACCCAAACCCCTGATTTTCCTACCTCCATATCCTAAGTGCTGGGATGAAAAGCTTGCCATGCTGCTTCAAGACAAACCTGTTGATACCGGTCTAGGTCACTTATGGATAAACTGTGCAAACTGTAAGTCTTCAAAAAGAAATCGCATTATTGCCAGGGAGCCTCCAGGAAATACAAATTATGAGGCCATAACCTCAGACAGATCCACTGATTCAGAAACCCAGGGAGGGGTTCCCAGGGGCTGTGGTTTCATCAGGCCCCCCAGGCCGATCTAAGCTAGCTCTACAGCTGCTGCTCCACATGTGCACTGCCCAGTACAACAAACAGGAGCAACTAAGTTAGTCATCTCATTAAAACAGAGAAGATTAAAATCTCAGCTCAGCACTTACACTAGGCATATTTCAAGTATTCAACAGATACCCTCTCTGCTGCTTAAATACTGCAATGACATAGGACATTCCCTTTGTTGAAAAAAAAAAAAGACATTAATTTACACTGACATATAGGCCTCAGATGGCCAAATACAGAAAGTCCATGAATGTAACAAACACAGACGTCTCATGATATGAGAAGGTCAGTCGTACAGGCAGAGAGGAAGACGATTATGTCAAGGCCCTGAATGTAGGATAGTATCCTATTTGCTGTTGGTAAGAAGCAGGGAAATTACATCAAGGACAAGAAAGCAGAGGTAGGACGCCATCATGCACAAAGACACTAGGAACTAAAGAACTGGGCAAGGTTGTCACAGAACCATGACTTTCAGTGTGTCTAGAACAATGGATTCTGTGGGTAAGAATGGAGAAGGGGCATGAGGAAGATCCCCCATGTGGAAGCAGGTCATGGTGGGCCCCAATTCTTTAGGGGAGTTATTGCCCTCTGATTTTTATTTTAAAGTGTGTGTGTGTCCACACACAAGGTGCTCACACAGGCCAGGGCTCTTGGAGTCCCTGGAGCCTGAGTTATAGATTATGAGTAGTCCAAATTCTGGGAAGCCAAACTTGGTCTTCTTTTAAGCATTGAGTCATCTTTTCATCCCTGCTATTGGCATTTTAAAGCATAAGGAGCTGGTATTTCCCCATAACAACACCCAGCTAAATGCTTCCAAAGTATCAGGAAGAAGTCTGTTCAGATTTGACTTGCCCTAAGGGCCCCTCTAGTTAATTGGTTCATTTTCAGTGATTGTAAGTGAGAAAGTGGATGAATTAAGTCTAAACTGAATTGTCATTAGAAGGAAAGCATTTAATTATACCCATCTTGACCTGAACGAACCTGTCCATTCTAAGACACAAGAGAAACAGGAAGTTAGAATCTCACAAAGTCACTACCTGGTATCCATCCAGGACTGTCCAATTATGCCCATAAGTACCCCAGTGGCCACCTCTTCCTGAGATAAGACATGTCAGTACAGCCACTTTCTGCCAATAGCAGAAGCACAAAAAGCAAGTGCTATGGAAACCTACAGCTCAGACACAAAAGGACTATATATTGTATTCCAAAAACAGAGGTAGAAGGGCTATTTATGTAGCAGAAGACTCACTGAGAAATGGCAACAGTGCAAGGACAATTACTGGATGTTTGGGGGTTACAAGACTTACTGTCACCAACAGGACAGACCTGCCTTAAAAGAGGTCAATGGCATGTCTTCCTGAACAGCATCATTCACGCCTGTAAGAGCATCCTTTAGAAGAAAAGCACAGATGGGACTCTAGAATTGATTGTCCATTGGGGAAGAAGAAAGGACCAGGGGAGAATGGAAATCTTGAATATGAGCCTTACAGAATCCATTACAAACCAAAGGGTATCTATCACAAGCTGACCTTTACACGACTCCATTGATTCAACCACAGAACAAAACAAAACCAAGAACAACAACAACAATAACAAAAAATCCATGAAACAATGTCACTTCAGGGTATCAGGTTAAAGAAAATGGTGAAAGGAGAAAGGACATGACCTTCAAAGACTAATGTATTATCAGTCCAATACCACCGAGACAGGAGCATTGATCACCGGTCACCAGCAGACGAGGGCCACTGTGACCACATAGCCACCTCACCATCTGCTCCTGAATAGGGAGTCCAACCACAGTGAATATGTCTACATCACAGCTACTGCATCTATAGCTCAGGGAACATCGCAGAAGAGGAGGAGGAAAGATTGTAACAGTTAAATACCAGGAAGTCTGCAGTCAAACTGTCTCTCCTAGAAATGACTGCACAAATAAGATCAAAACAATGGCAGTATCAGTGGGCATGTCAATGGGGAAGAAAGAAAAATTTGCAGGGTCACACCCCCTGGACAAGAACTACAAGCAACTACTGACAGCTAGGAGAAAGACTTGAGCTCCATTACTGGCTGACAAATGCAAAGTGAAAGTGTTCATCTTTGAAACCATATACACACCAACAACAAAAACAGATCAGGGGTTCTATTTATATATTTGTAAAAACACACACACACATAGACACACACACAAGTAACAAATATCACCAAAGAAAGGAAGGAAGGAAGGAAGGAAGGAAGGAAGGAAGGAAGGAAGGAAGGAAACAAGGAAGGAAACAAGGAAGGAAGGAAGGAAGGAAGACTTTATGGTAAGGGAGGTTGAGAGAGAACAACCGGAAGGGGCTGTAGGGAGAAGGGCAGGGATGTAGTTCTATTTCCATTACAAACATGAAAAAAATAAAAACCCTAAAATAAATTTTAAAATAACAGGGGGCAGTGTCTTTCCTTAAATGTATATAATTGAATTGCATAAGCTTGATTAGGAAAGCACAATCCCATCAAACTATGTGAATAAACGAGTCAATTTTCCAGTGTACGGCCCTCATTCGTTTCAGTGACATTACTCAGCTGCTAATGAAGCACCATGGACTCACAAGTATGTGCTGCCATAGTCTATGCCCTGGGGGACTTCACAGTCCTCTAGGTCCCAGCCTTCTATGCACAGATAATCACAGAGCCAGCAGTGCTCAAAACAAGACTTAAGAAAGCATTGAATTATGAGCTCATCAGTCCTACAACTGTAAAACTTACCTGAGAAATAAGCCTGCCTAGGGCTCAGTTAGAAAACAGACAGACAGACAGACAGACAGACAGATCCCAGGCTGTCTGAGGAATGCCAGCATTGTGGGCTGAAGACATGGTACATTATGCTACATTTCTTCACAAATCTGTCCTAGGAAGAAAGTCTCGTTGTTCAAAGGGAATTTACAATGTGAACGGGGAGATAAGGAAACAAAGTGAGCAAGCTTGGCGCCACCCCAACAACTGCATTTCAGACACTAGGAAGACCTGCAGGGCACAGCGCTTGACACGGCTGCCAAGTGGAAGAATCCAAGCATAGCCAGAGGCAGAGTGAACATGGGCAACCCCCTGCTCCGAACCCCGGGTGCCTGTTGTATCAAATCCAACTGAACAATTTTCACTCAGTTAAGCCAACTTGAAAATCTCCAACAACGGAGGAGGCAACTCTAACGGCCCTTATTTGCCAAAGTTGGCACAATCACAAATGACAAGAAGTGTGTCAGGTTTTAATCAAAAGTAGAAAATAACTATCTATTAGTTTTTGTCCCCAAACATATTCGAGATGTAATAGTGAGACAAGCTTTGGAGTGATGGGAATGGGGGTGGTGGCGGCGGGTACTCTAGAGAGTTGTGACTGGTACCCTTTAGCACTTGCAGTGGCAGCAGCAAAAAGTGAAGCATAAATGCCTTCAGGGGATTTGAAGACTGGGACTGCAAAGGACAAAAGACAGAAGGCTCAGGGAATTGGAACAGAGGTATAGACTTTGGCTAAGCCAATAAACCAACATAGGTCTATATCATAATAATATAAAATACCAACAGTAAAGAAAATTTCAACTCTATGCAGTATCTTCAAATTTTTTCCATAAATCTAAACCTTTTCTTTTCTTTTTTTTATTAATCATCCCTTTTGTTTACATCTCAAATGATATCCCACTTCCCGGTTACCCCTCCACCAACCGGCTATCCCATATCTGCCCCTCCACCTCCCCTTTGCCTGTATGGAAGTGCTGCCCCCACCCACCCACATTTTCCTGTCCAACCAATCCATCATCTTCCTACACTGGGACATCGAACCTCCCGGGGACCAACGGCCTCCCCTCCCATTCCTGCCAGGCAAGGCCATCCTCTGCTACATATGTATCTGGAGGCATGGATCCCTCCAGGTACACTCCTTGGTTGGTGGTCTAGTCTTTGGGAGGACTAAGTGGTCAGGCCAGTCTGTGTTGTTCTTATAATGGGGTTGAAGCTTGTTTAAAAACATGGTTGGAGAGATGGCACCACTAAGCTATGAGCACTAGCTGCTCTTGCAGAAGACTTGGGGTCTTTTCCAACATTTGCACATGGCTCACAGGTCTGTAACTCCAGTTCTAGGGCATCCAGTGCCTTCTTCTGGCTTCCTTGGGCACTTCCAACTCGTGGTGTACTTACATGTAGGTAGGCAAAGCACTCGTTCATGGAAAATAAAAATTAACACTTTCTTATTTTAAAAAGAGAGACCAGGATATCCTTTGTAGACAGTATGGAGCTCACTTTATCCCTGCAGTACCTCACTTGGGGAGTTAGTTACCAAGAGTTGAAGAGAGTCAGAGGCACAGATGGGGGCAGTGACTTGCTCACACTCACATGGCTGGTAGGGTCTGACTTCAGATTCATGGACTCTGACCTCAGAGACAACATTGTGGTCTCCTCACTACACCAGTCCATAGGGTCACAGGATAAATGCATCTGCTATGCACATAGTTGATTTACACTACCCATGGATGACACCCTTTTCTCCAGCCAGGACCATAGTTGCTAAGTGCTCCCAGCACTGACCCTGCTGCTACCTCCTGATGGTGGCTTGCCTCCTTGGAGGCAACTTCCACAGTTCAAGTTTTTACTCTTAAGTTTCATCACCTGCCATATAACTGGAAGCTAGGCAGATGACGTCCCCACCTTCTTCCAAATCTATCCTTCTCTACTATTTCTGCAGCCAGAGTGGGAACCTGAGTAACCCCTCCACCATGGACTATAAAAGCCATATAAAAGATCCCAGAGGGTGGGCAGGGTCCTGCTTATATTAAAGCAAAAATAGGGATGTGAAAGAGACAAAAGATGATGGGCTGTTCCTAAGAGATGATGGTCAATGACTTCTACAGGATGAGGAGTAAGTGGGCTCCTGATATCCCATTACTACACAGTGGCCTGGATGGAAGAGAAAGGAAGGTGACCTATAAGGAAAAGTGGGCTCTTAGAAAATTAGCAAGAAAAACAGGTCTGACTGTAGCATATAGGTCATCATGTCTGAGGGATTTGCCTCAAGCTTTGATAAGAGAGAGCAAAGCTTAGGCAGATGTGTGAATCCAGGATGCTGTGAGAAATAGCATCTGAATAGAGCAGAGCATTCTGGATAGGGCAGCAACTGACAAGAAAGAGTGTCTACCGTGATATTCAACTTGGATTCGATCTGGTCCTGTGGCTTAAATGTGAAATATCTCCTGTGGGTTCACATATTTGAACATTTAGTCCCCAGTTGGTGACGCTATTTCAGAAGGTTATAAAGGTTATTTCAGAAGGTTATGAAGACAGAGCCTTCTTGAAGGAAGTGGACTACTGTGGCAGGACTTGAGGCTGTGTAACCATGCTTACTTTATGGTCAACCTCTGCTTCCTGAGTTCTGATGCAATGTGACAATGTGACACAGTAATGCCACAAGCCAGCTTATGCTCTTGCTGGCAAGCCTTACTTGTCAAGGCTTGTGTAAACCAGAAAACATAAGTCAAAATAAGTCCTTTCTTTCACAATTTGCTTAGGTAAGGGCATTTTATCAAAACAATAGCAAAATAACAGAAATATAAGGCAAACAAAGAAGGTGCAGGTCCCTACCCCAACCCCGAGAAGCACTTTCAATACAAAGCCTAGAAGTCCAGCCTTACCCACAAAGGCAAAGTGACGCAGACCAATGGGCCCTCTGCATCTCTCCAACTGTAAACAGAGATCGATATCTCTCTTCACGAAGCATTTGTGAAGGTTACATTAATTTAAAGATACAAAGCTCATATCAGAATGATTGGCACCCAAGAGGGGCACAGAAAAATGAGTTTCTATCCTTCAGCTGCAATTGACAGCTCCAGTGATAGAAATAACTCTAGGATTTAAACTGGCTTTGTGATCATTTGTGAAATTCTTACTGAAAGAGACGTTGAGTGTCCATCATGTGCTAAATGCTGGAGATAAGGAGCATGAGCAAGGATGGCGTGCTCTTGGTCTTCGGGGGCTGGTGGAGGATGAATTAACCTCACGTGTGTTCACTGGGGAGCTGAAGTGTTAAACACAAAGCCAAACACTTACTAGGCTCTCCTCGAGAAAGAACTGGGTATCCAATTGCAACTTATGGGTGCTGGACACACCTCTGGCTGACAGCCTGAGCTTCAGAGAAGTGTCTGATCGAGAAACATGCTCTTCCGGGAGCAGTGCACATCTGAGGAGGGGAATAGGTTGAAGAAGAAAGGTCTGGATCATTATGGTCCAAACGATTGCAACACAAATCTATACTTCATCGTTGTGGTGTTGCAACAATCACTTTTTCTCACAGTCCCATCCTGCTTCCTCCATCTTCCCTATAGAAGCAGTGGTCTCTAATGAACAACACCTAACAGCCTAAACTCCATGTTCTCAACTTGTATTCCCACAACCCAAAGAGTAACAGGAAGGTAGGCACGAAACTGCATGCCAAGTACATTTTGACTAGGCAGAATCGCCTTGAGGCTTCACTATAAAGGACATTCTTAAGTTTAGACCATAGAGAAGGCAAAAATAGGAGAAATAAGGTTGCCACCTGTGAATTAAACGCAAGCAAAAAAAAAAAAAAAAAAAAAAAAAAAACCCTATGAACAATCAGTGAGATTAACCAACCATCTGAGGAAATAAACCCAGAAAAATGTCTGCAAATGTGTGAGGGAGGAATCAGGAATACTGAAAACCCCAATCAAGGTGATTTGGTCGTAATTTTAAGGCAGGAAAGCTGCGGTGTGATTGTGGTTTACTAAGTAGATGAAACCTAATCAATGGTATTGTCCCTGATCAGAGAAAGACTGAACAGAAAGGGGGCTGAGCCACTGAAGTAGAAGTCTCCAGAAGGAAGCACGATCAAAGCTGGGCAACGTAAGTATCATTTGCCAGGATTTTTGTTTTTAACTCTTTGGGATGGAGAGACAGGAGTGTTTTTGCATGCATTATAAATTCTTTAGTTAAAAAACAATACTGTCTTGGGGCTGGAGAGATAGATAGTTCAGCACTTAAGAACACACATTACTTTCTCAAGTTGGCTTTCCACACTCACACCCTCATTGGATGGCATACAACACTTTTAAGGCCAGCTGTGGAAGATCTAGTGTTTTCTTCTGGGCTATGCAGGCTGCTACGTGTGTGTGTGTGTGTGTGTGTGTGTGTGTGTGTGTGTGTGTGTGTGTGTGTGTGTGCGTGTGTATGTTGCACACCTGCATGCATGTATACACATAGAGTTTAAAAAATCTTTAAAGATATATATTGTGCTAAGTCAGTTTATGGTATCTGTGTTTTTAAAACACTTCTCAAGCTGCCTGCCTCTTCTTAGTTTATTTTTTCAAAGTATTCAATCCAGGCGTTTTACATATATTGATTTCACTTTCCATTGAGACTGTAAATATTATCACTTTGATTTGGAAGAGGGTGAAACCTATGATCCTAATTTAAATAGCTAGTATGCTGGCTTAGCTGACAGGTCAGAATATGAGCAGTGTATCCTGAACTGTGACAGCCAGCACTAGGGATCACACCCTTGAACACATACTGTTCAAACCTCACCCGAAGTTTCCAGTGAGTTCTGGCTAAGTTGGCAGATTGGGAAAAGGAGGAGAAAGGCGGGGTAGGGGAGAGAGAGCCATTAGCATGCTGAATCCTCATTCATGTTAAGAAGAAAAAGAGAGAGAGGCAATAGATAATGAATAAAATTGCAGACATAATAGCAGCACGAGCACAGCATTTGGAAAGACGGAAGTCGATTTGAGAAGAACCTTTAACAGGAATGCTCTCAGGGATAAACTGGGAAGGAGGAAGCAAGATGATGTCGGCTTTCATCATAAAAATACCATGGAGCAGTATTTCTCTTTTTTAAACATACAAATATTTTATTCTGGTAAAGAAAAAAACAAATAAATACATAAAGAAAAGCAGCTTGAAATACTCTACCTAGAAGAAACAAGTGTGTGTGTGTGTGTGTGTGTGTGTGTGTGTGTGTGTGTGGTACATTATGAAAGATTTGCAGTCTGTCCATTCTTGTAAATATTTATGTCTTGGCTCCTGAAAGCAAACAGCCTGGCTCCACAGGAGGAGAGGGCAGGGAGAGCCAGGACTTACCATGAGTGTGAAGAACATTGGGATTGCTCAGGAATGATCACTTCTCTATAGGATGCAAGCAATGCAGAGCCAGACTCACCAGCCAGGCAGAGCCCACTGCTATCAAACCTTCCTCTGGACACCTGCTTACTACGGAAGCTTATGGCCATTTGTCTTCCCTTCTAGGTGAACATACACCAGTCTGTCTGAGACAATGCTGGACCTGCCTGATGGCTACTACAAATTATTGAAGGGACATTCTCAGATAGCATGTATAATCAGACTGTGAATATGTCTAACGGGAACCTGTCCCTAAGAGATGGTACTCTTTGCAGCAAACCGGAAGAATCATTTCTTAAGCAGCAAGATGCAGAACCTAGATGAAATTGATTTTCACCAGGACAAGGCCACCCTGAGTGACCCCTGCCACTGTGCATGCTCTCTTCTACTTCTTTGCAAAGGAGAAGATGAAGGTGCACAAGGACAAGTAATGTCCTCTCGTCTATGGATCCTCTACAGCTTCACAATAACCAATGAACAGAAGACATTCAATACTTGCTGCATGAATGCATGACTAAATGAATGAATGAATGAATGAATGAATGAGTGAATGATAATGCTACATCTCCTGAAGCTACTTAGAAGTTGATAGAAGGATGCTGTGGGAACCACCAGCAAGGAGAATGCCTTGGAACTGGCAGTAGTGAGTCTTGGCTGGCTGTCTCAAGGCCTCATCACTAGTGTAATGACTGCAACAGTAAACTGAAGCACAGATTTTTTACTAACATGCCCCGTATCTAAAGGACCAGATATCAGTGTCAGGATATCCACCCCTACCAACTAAATCACCATGTCTGCTCATTAGCTGTAGATTCTGGTTTGAGCCTGTTGGAGACTCTTAGGTTCTGACACATTAAACTTCTCAGCTCAGGGCACTTTGGGGACAACAATATGTTTGGAACAGCATCATCTTCTCCATATTAACTTTTATTCCCCTCCTTCATATCCCAAATTAGTAAGCGAGGATCCTACTTCTCCAAAATAGGAAAGCTGGCAGTATCATTTAAAAACAACTGTCACTGCCCAAGGTGCAACTGGATTATGTAAAAATTTCCTGACCTGCCAATGTGGATGTACGTAGGCTGAGTGTGGGTGTCATACAAGCAAACCATCCTTATAAGCTCCCCTCCCCCACACTCCATTTTTAGTGTTTATCCTTTTAGTTCTTCACAAGCATTTTTACTCAATGTACTGAACTTTTTTTTGGGGGGGGTCATCTATAAAATACAAGATCCTATGAATCTAAATATCACAATATAACCTCACTCCCACTGGCTCACTTCTAGTCTCCTGGTTTCCACATGTACACAAAACAAAAGATTTGAAGCCCGGGACCACATACAATAGAGGGTATGTGGTGTCTATTTGGGGGGGCCTGTATGACCTCACTCGGTCACTTGGTATAATTTCTCCCAGTTCCATACATTTATCTGTAACTTTCATAATTTCAACTTTTCTTCACAGCTTAGTAGCACCCCGTTTGTGAAACAAAATTTCATTATCCATTCATCAATTAACAGAGCATCAAGAAAGAAATGGCAGAAAAAATATAATCAGGAGGACTGCTGGGAAGCGCTGTCCTTGCCACGTAACATGGTTCGTGCACATGTGTGCTCACAGCCGTGGTTACCACACAAGACCAAATCAGCAAAATGTCCCGCCGAAAAGGGACATTTATCAAGGCTTCACCCTTAGATAAAATGCTTTGGGTTCTTAATGGCTACTGAGGGAGGAAGGGTCACTCTTCTTTGGGGAAGTAGCCACTGGAAGATTGCTGAAGATTCAGTGGTCCACCCCACAATCATAACTATATGGGCAATGCTCATTGGATTCAATGAGTCATATATAAAAGAGAGGGGGAGGACATGAGGTTGGGATGTGTTGGAGGCTGACATTTTGGAGGGAGAAAGGAAAGTGACTATGATCAAGGTAAATTGTACATATATATATGTGAAATCTGCAAGAAATGAAATAATCAAAAATAATTCGATAATACAGCCACTGCTTTACTGTAGATCTCACAGGCCAGAAATAAATCAGAAACATTCAGTAAAGGAAATTTTCTCAGTGTCCTTTTACTTAGAGTCATGCACACAAAATACCTAGGAATGTCAATTAATCACTAAGCCTTCCCGGTTAAAAAAAAAAGAACAAGTTGCATCCATCTGATAGCCTTCATTGCAGAAAGCACTCAACATAGCATGGCGCTCACATCATCACATGTATAAAACAATAAGCAAGCAATGCACTTCCCTGAAGGTGACTCAGTGTCTGTTTGGTGATTCAGAGTTATAGGCACTACAGGTATTGAGACAAGGCCCTGCAGGGACAAGTCAGTTGAGAACTTATGGGCTCAATCTTTTCCACCAAGAAGCTTTAGGTGGTTGACATTATTTATCTAGGTAGCCATTTCCCTACTGTGCAAAAAGGCCGACATGGGTGATTTTAAAGCCACTTGTGGCTCTGAGATCCTTTCTTTAGCTGAAGCATTAGCTTTATTACAACGTCTGCAAATCAACCTCTGGATATTTCCAATCTTGTTCATACCTTCCAGTATGTATGCTAGGCATTATAAAAAATCATCTTGGATAGCAGGCCACACTTTAATAGTAATTTTAATGTTATTTCCTTAAGTGGGTATCCACATCTTTTCCTCATTGTTCTTTAATTTGGAAGTTGGAAGGTGTGGTAAAGTATTTGATGTTAAATTATAATTGCACAACACTTACAATTGCAGATTTAATTTGTGCACACTCTCCTCGCACAATCCCAGCATGAAGATATCAAGAGGATGGAACCTGGCTGCCTTGTTTCTAACAGAAGAGAAAGACCAGGAGAGAACTGAGAGTAGAGAGAGGAGGGTGGGCAGGGCTGTGGAACACACATGCCAAAGTCTCCAAATATGGGCTGCAGCAAGCTCAAAAGAGAGCAGCCCAGGCATATAATAACTTCTATTCCAGTCATTCTGCACTTTCTCACCTCGTGCCTGATAACACACTAAATATGAATGCCTTCATTCTATCAATATGTCACATGCTATTGTGTGTTCTGGGGAGAATACATCACCAGGAACAGATATTTGTATCAAGTTCGAAGATTCCAGTAGCTTCAAAAATACCCCCCCCCACACACACACACACTCCAACTTTAAAAACAACATTTAAGACCAGAGAGTAAGAGAGTAAGGAGATGTTGTGTGTCTTGTTTCCTTGGTAATAAGATGAGGTGAAAAGGTGGGTGTGGGGAAGGATCCCTTGGTGTTGAAGAGAAAAAGCCTGTGGTGCTATGTCTGCTCACCACAATGATCTGGAAGGATCCTTTGCCCTTTTACATCAGATAAATATCCATTAAGAAGCAACCCCAGGTCCTAAGTCTGTAGTTTCCTTGGGTTATTCACAATGTTAGAAGCTTATTATAGAACTGATGTTTTTTTTTTTTTTTTCACTCTAAACCAAGGAATTGATCTTGGCCCAGCCTCTCTAAGAAATAAATAGTCTAGTAAAGGACATTAACAAATGAGAAGTACTGGACCATGACAGCCCAAACCCCAGTACAAAGCCATCACATGTGAGGGAGGCAACTGGTGGCTCTACCATGAGAAAACAAAAAATGTACATCCCCCTCCAGGTAGCTGCTGAAAGAGACCATCACACCAAGAAGACAGAGACGCCAATGATAGAAGAGCTAGGGGGAGCAGGGGAAGAGGTCAAGGTCTTCTTGTCAATTTATAGGCCTAGTGGCAGAGAAAGGAGTCTCTGCTTGGAGAGGTCACACCAAGGGGATAGCATGGTTTCTGAAGTCTTGAAAATTCTAGGCAAAGTATTCGATCAACAGAATTTCTTTCCTCGGTACCACCAGAAAGACAAGGACAGACCCCACATGTGAACATGGCTGGCTGCTGAATATATAATTTGCATTCATTAAGATTTGTCTCAAATCCATGAGATTGTAGAATTGTACCTATTCTATTGACAAGAAGATGACTTGGAGCTAGACTAATAGTTCATTCAGTAAAGTTCCTGCTGGGAAACCATAAGGGTGAGAATTTGAATCTCCAGAACCCTTATAAAAGCTGGGTGTGGCTGTGTATAGCTATAACCCCAAGGTCAGAAGTCAGAGACACTTGGAGACTGCAGTGGCTCATTGCCAGTCATTCTAGCCAAAAAAGGTAAATCCTAAATTCAGACAGAGATTCTGGGTAAAAACCAAAGTAGAAAGTGATTGAGAAAGGAATCCTGTCTCCATGAGCATACACACGTGTAGTCGCAAGTGCACACATGCATAGAGAACTCAAAAATATGTAAATACGGATGCACATGTGTGTGCACACATACATGCAAACACACACCAAAAATAGATGATAGATAGATAGATAGATAGATAGATAGGATAAAGAATGATAATGTAAGACATTCAACACAGACCTCTGGTATCCATGTTCACATACACAAACCTGCATGCTATGCATAGGTGTACCAGCTTATCTTTATACACACATATGCACACATTCAGATACATGAATACATGTGCATTTACACACACACATGGGGGGGGGGAGAGGATTGTGATTCATGAATTCCGTATATGGCCCAAGGGCAATAATAACTCACAAGTGAGATTCAAACCCAGATCCAAGCCCACCTGTCAGAGAAGATATGCATACTATTTCAAATAGAAGTCAGGCAAGAGCAAGCCCACCATGGTAGCACCTACTACTTTGGGTGATGTCTCTCTAAACCAGCTGTTCTCAGTTTGTAGGTCAAGTGACCCTTTCACAAGGGTCACTAAGACCATTGAGGAAAAAAAGAACACTAGCAAAATTACAGTTATGAAGTAGCAACGAAAATAATTTTATGGTTGTGGGTCACCACAACATGAGAAACTGTATTAAAAACTGCATTACAGCTGTGGGTCACAGCTTTGGGAAGGTTGAGAACGACTGCTCTAAAGCATCCATCACGGATAAGCTTGCCACTGCAAATTAAAGCTGTTTGATCGGTGATGATTCCAGCCAGGGTGCTTAGATAATATTAAAAATGAAATGCCATTGTGAGTTAATGAGACAGCAGAAAGCTTTTAACCTCGGGGCTGCAAAACCCGTGCTGTTAATGCCGGTGTTCATAAACACCATCTTTATCAAGAGAGGAAATTATTAATACACCCTCCCATCAAAATGGGCAGGGGCCAAGTTGCAGAAAATGCCAGTGAACAGGCAGCAGCTATACTGTATGAAGTGGCCTCCAAATGCCACTAGTTCCGTGACCCCTCAGTGTCCCTTCCCCAACAAACACAGCAGAATTCATTCATCATCTCCAGGTAGGAAACACACACACATTGCTATGAGGCCTGTGATCTGAGTATCAAATTCTAGGTCAAAAGTGAGGATGTTTGTGATGTAAACTAACTTTTATAAAGACAGGGGAAAAAAACATATATTACTGTCCCAGATTTCTTAGACATGATGGAATTTGGCTTATAAGAAAAGTCTCAATAAATACCTTTTTAAGTCTTTGTGTGGGGAGTCATCACATGGGTGTTTACAACCACACCCAAGATTTTCAGCAGGCACAGCCAGGAAAAACAAGTTCCTCAGAGTCGCGTGACTACAAAGTTACTCTTGACTGAGCCCTGGCTTTGCAGGGCTGTCGCAGAAACAAGAAATTATATTTGATGTGTTCTGATTCCAAGGATGCCCGGTGGGTTTTAGATGGATGCTGTCTTAATTAAATTTCTGGTATGTGCTTATTTTCTCATCATTTGCTTCCAAAGGGCAGAAGCAGGAAGAAAAAAAAATTACTTAACTGTTTGAGGCATATGACATAGACATCTGTGGTTTCTATGTTTTGAGGTACGGAGACCACTGAGACATTAAAAAGGCAGTCAATGGTAGTGGCTCACGAATTGCGAGCAATGTTCTTGGAGACTAAAATGATTTTTAGTATGCTAGGTGTGGCCACAATCATTTGATTTTTTTTAAATGATTTAATAACTGTAAAGAGTTATTAGAGGAATACTTTCTTTTTCACTCTTAATTTCCCACCTCAATCATGGTCACAGCAAAGTTACCAAACTGATATTAGTCGGCTGTGGTTTTAAATGTTTTTGCAATGTCCAGATGTGACTGAAAGGAGAGAGGAGGCTGACATTGGGATGAAAAGTGAATGAAAAGTTCACATATTCATCAAGGAACTTAACATCACAGTAAGTGTATGCTAGCCATGAGTATTACTTAATAAAGACTTAGAATTATTTTTAAAAACTTTATCAAAAACACAACTGTGGCAGGAGACTGGGCCATTAGGATTCTGCCTTTGTGGATGGATTCATCTCTTTATCGTGGGATACGACTCGTTATCACAGAGATGGATTTATAAAAGCGAGTCTGGGTCAGTTGAGATCTAACATCTCCATGCTTTCTCCTCCTGTAGGTGACACAGTGCTTTCTTGATGGTGAGCTACTGATTTCCACAACTGTGAGGCAGGTACATTTCTTTATAAATTACACAGTTTGGGGTTTTCTATTATTGCCTTCTACACTCCATCCAAAAGTTACCTGTCAACAGCCAAGTAGGCCTGACTTGCTATAAAAGAGACTGGCCCCTCCACACTCTTTCTGTACCTTCTCTCTCCCTCCCTCTCCCCTTCTCCCTCCTTCTCTTTCTCCTTCCCTTACCCACCCCCCTCGTCTGTCTTTCTTTGTCTCTAGTCCTTCCACAACTCCCATTCCCATACCCTAAATAAACTCGATTCTACTATACCCATCATATGGCTGGTACCTCAGAGGGAAAGGATGCCTCAGCATGGGCCCACCAAGGCACCCTCTCACCTCACCATGCCACACTCTACAAAGGCTTTTTATAAAACATAATTATACAGCAATTTAATGTGAACTTTATGTTATCACTTGCCTGCCTCTTATGTAAAAATCTTCTTATAGAAGCCTGCAACAAGGATTTTTGAATTGAAATCTTAATATCTCATTTTTAAAATAAATCATTTTTTAAAATAATACTAGGGAGGAGCTATGGAAATGACTTAGCAAGTAAGGCTCCACACTGTGCAAACATGACGACCTATGTGCAGATCCCAAGCCTGCACATAAAAAGTCTGGCATGGTTATGCAGGTGCCAGTACTATGGAGGCAGAGACAGAAAGGTTGCTAAAAGTGCTGGCTACTGGCCTTGCTCTCGGTTCATGGGAAAAACCTTGTCTAAAAGGACTCAGGTAGAAAGTGACTAGGAATACCTGATGATGTCCTCTGCCCTTCACAAACAAATGTACTTTCTTAGTTACTTTTCTATTGTGATAAGACACCATGACCAAGGCAACTTATAAAAGAGTTTATCAGGGTTTCACAGTTCCAATGGCCAGGAGCATGGCATCAAGCAGGCCAGCATGGTGCTTGAGCAGTAACTGAGAGCTTCATCTCTAACTGCAAATCCGAGGATATGGTGGCTTGAACAAGAGTGACCTCCATAGGCTCACATGTTTGAATGCTTAGGGAGTGCACTATTTGAAAGGATTAAGGAAGCGTGGCCTTGTTTGGAATAGCTGTGGATTTATTGTAGAAAATGTGTCAAAGGGAGATGGGCTTTGAAGTTTCAAAAGTCATGCCACACCCAGTGTCTCTCTCTACTTGCTGCCTGTGGGACAAGATGTTCAGCACCAGGTCTGCCTGCTTCCCACCATGCGTCTCACCATGATGACTATCAGGGCCTGCCAATCCGTCAATGTGGGAACCATGCCTGGGGCAGTAATGATGATTAGAGGAAAGGTAGATAGAAGATGCAAGAGACAGGTCTGGGAGGGCTGCTGGTCAACACCGTGCCAGTGAGCAAGTGTATTTTCTTAGTGTCTTTTAAAGGCAAGCAACACAAAGCATGAGCAATTCCAGGGAGATAAACAATGGCCACAAATCCTTATGGTACAGAGTATCTGTGTTTGACTAAGGCCATTTCCTTCAGGCAAGGGCAGTCTCTCAAGGACATATGCATAACCAGAGGAACTTATCAGTGTATAACAACGCATGTCTTAATTAAAAACAAAGACAAACGTTGGCAGACTCATTCATGATTAATCACAAGCAAGAAGTCAGTTGAAGTTAACTCTGGAAGTTAACTCCCCACAGATGACAATGGACTAAACCTCTGAAACTGTAAGCAAGCCCCAGTTAAATGCTTTTCTTTGTAAGAGTTGCCTTTGTCATGGTGTCTCTTCACAGCAATAGACGCAGAGAACAAACTAACTGGAAATGGTATGAGCGTTTGAAACCTCAAAGCCCACCTTCAGGGACAAACTTCTTCAAACAAGGACATACCTCCTAATCCTTCCCCAAAAGCTCTACCAACTGGGAACCAAGTATTCAAATATACGAGCCTATGGGACCATTCTCATCCAAACCACCAAATGAACAACCCACCCCCCCACACACACACACACACAGTCACAAACACACACATACACGGGAGAGAATTTAAAACTGAGTTTTAAAATGTTTTCCACTGACTAAAAGTAAAAATTACAAAATAACAACAATAACTTCTCTCTAAAATTAATATTTGAATCAAATAAACAAATATACTCTATAGGCAAAAAAAAATTTTTAAAACAAAATTTCTACATATTAAATTTTACAAACTTACCTTGCATTTCACTAATTATATATCTGTTATTTCAATTAACCTAACATGGATACCCAATATGTCAATATACACTTTGGGGAATATGGCAATAAGTACTGCTGATATCTGTCACTCAAATTCAGGGCAGCCAAGGAGAAAGGCACAAAATGAGTAAGCAAATCCCAAGGTCCCAAATGTTAAAATGGTGTCCTGAAGTGTAGCAGGGACTCAGTGACAGGGCAGTGTGCTCCCTAGGAGAGACCAATGAGTCCTGTGATAGGCAGATGAGAAAGATGATGAGGACAGAGCCCAAAGACAGCTGACACAGCAAGAAAATATACACGAGGACTCCATTTATCTTATAGTTATCTTTCTACAAGCATCTGTAGGCTGTATTTAAGTATTTGTGTACATTATACACTGGAACTCACAAAATTTAGAGGAATCTAAACTCTGGAGTTTGTGAGGAATACAAAAGGCAGTCTGAGGACTCAGAAACTGTCAGAGGGCAGCATCCTGAATCCAGCCCATCCTGCAACTCAGTGGTCAAAACACTTCCAGCTTTCCCTGGTATGAGGCCCAGCATGAAATAAAACAAAGCAAAGATTCAGAGGCCCAACACACTCATTTAGGATCCTGTCAACTTGAAAATGTCATTGTCTTTCCATTTTAGGTTCAACCTATGAAACAAAGTGGACTAGATGTCCCACTGCAATGCTACCAGCCATTATGCCTAGGTATAGTATAGTATATTACATTCCTTTCATCCCAGAAGCTGAGAAATAGAGGCAAGAGGATCAGAAGCCCAAGGCATGTCGATTACATACCTTGTATATACCAAAGTGCATAGAAAGTTTGAGGCTGTTCTAGGCTACATGAGGCATACCACCACATATGCACTCTCAGCCAAAGATCCGTTCCACCAACGAATGGAATGTTGGCCTGATATTTATTATATTGCTCGGTTAAAGTTAGAAGCATGCCATTAAGGAATCAGTGAAGCATCCTATGGATAGAGAAGTTGGGGACTGGGGAAAAAAATTCTGGCATTCAAGGTTTCTGTTAGCACAGCCAAAGGCTACAGAGGAGGACATTGCAGGCATTCTGGCAGGAGAGAGTGCATGCGACTGCAGTGGAAATGGTGATAGAAAAACAAGTGAAAGGACACTGTGCCTCTCCAAGGTGAGTCTAGAAGATGAAAGTTTTCCACTGGCTACGAGCCATAGCATCGCCCTTGCTCACAGCAAAGTTGTTCCCAGACAGTAGTGGGGACAGAGGTGGATATGCTAGAGAGAAAGGATGCAGAAGAAGGTTAACTTAAGAGATACAGCTTAAATTGTCCCAAAGTATATCTAACCCCTGTTCTAGCTACTTTTTATAAGATGTAGTTATTATTATTTTTTCTGTGTGTATGTGTGTGTGCATGTGCACATGTGTGTTCACAGCTTAACAAAAATGCACATTTGAGGGAGCAAAATCATCTAGAATTGACTGTAGCTACACAGTGCTAAAGCCTGGGCATTCTTCCTAGATATTCCCCAACCAGAGTACCTTACCATTCTAGTAAAAGTTTTAATGTTGGTCCACTTATATCCAACTTAAACCTTTTACCAGAGACTATTCAGACTGTACAGTAACCAAATGCTTTGCCAGACCCACATGTGATCTGAGGTTCCCTCTCATATCTTGCTTCTTTCCTTTGTATTGTTTGTATAGGTTACTCGCATTTCTTAACAAGCCATTTGCCCCTCTAACTCTCCCTCAGCACCTCCTACAGAGGCAAATCATGGGTTAATGGAACAGAACTCCAGTGGGAGTGCAGGTCTTCCCCATGCCAGCCCTGTGCCCCGTGTCAGCTCTCCCCTCGTATCTGCAGTCTGGGAGCCAGGTTAGCTCAGCACCTGCCCCAGCTCCAACAGCAGCAACTTTCCCAGAGGTGCCCCAGTGCTTTCCTCGCAAGACTTCAGAAATGAAGAATCCTCCTCTCTTGTTTCTGTAGAGGAAACTGGTGGAAAGGGTTGAACACTTCTATACCAGGGGCAGGTGGGGAATGTTCATTTAGCTCTTTAACCTCTGGAGAGGGTAGTGACTTGTCAAGACTGGTAATCCCAAAACCCAAAATACCAACAGGTATCAGAGGAACCTGTGAATGGAGAGTATTAATATATGATCCTGAAGGAGACACTAGTCTCTGTATATACAATTTTCATACACTTACAACTTATTTAAACATTCATATCCTCAGACCTTACATAACATTTACATTTTTTATTTTATCATTTACCATGAGACCCAGGTTTTTCTGTCATAATTAGTGAAAAAGACCCCAGGCATCTCCTGCTAGGCCCTGCTGCATGGCTGCCTCCTCTTCTCTGCTATGTTCCTGGGTTTCTGTGAGGGGTAGAAAAATCTTTTATAACCTCCTGCTAAATAACATTTAACTTCACAGAAGATGACTATTAAAAGCTTCACCTTCTGCTTTAGGTTTTACATAGATGATTTTTCCAGTCTATATGAATGCTAGTTATATGTCCTCCACTGGGGCATGCCAAAGATACTGCTGATCTCACCCCGGGAGACTTCTAATTTAACGAAAATAACAAGATTTTGAAAGTAACTGAGAGCCTTTTTGTCTTTCATAGTTTCCTGCCCCCCTTATGTATGCATATGTTCATGCATGTGTGTGCCTGCCCACGAGCATGTGTGTTTGTCTGCAACTACTGGCAAAAAGGGCATTGAAGAAACTAACTTATTCAGATACTCTGGTTAAATAACAGCAGCTACCATGTCTGACATTCTAATTTAGGCCCCTGGAAGTTGTGGTTGGGAAGATTATACAGGTCCAGGGCATCTCTTAAAAAGCTCACATGAAAATATTCTAGAGTGATCTTGAATCCAAACAGCTCTCATAGCCAACTAGATCAAGGTTCTTACTCAAGGTGAATGAAACTAAGAATGTCATCTGATTAGAAAAGATGCACATTTCAGTGTGATTCAGTCAATCACTGCCAATGCCTTTTGTCCAACTTCACTCAGTTGACCTTTGGGGATCTGACAGATATCATCCATCAAAGTTCTGATTTAAACACCTCTACTCCAACATATACTGAAAACCTTCAGATGACCTTTCAAGTAATCAAATGTAATTAGCAAACACACTCTGGAGTATCGATGGCCTTTATGGAGCAGGTGGCAGATTGGAGCTAAATCTTTGACACCGTAATGAACAAAAGAACAACAGGATCCACCATGTTTAAGGCTGAGTCATACATTCTGTTAAAACAGATTAAAACTTGAAGCAATAAAACTCATACCCTTTAAAGTTAGATGTAACAATAAGTAAGTGGAATAAGGTTTCTTACAAGGGTTTCAATACTCTTGATCAGTGAGGTTTTCAGAAAATGACATATGTAAGGAACATGTGCATAATTGAGGTGATATTTTTAAAAGTTGCCTATATCCAGGTAAAGGGGGCATATGCCTGTAATCCCAGCAGATAAGAAGTAAAGTCAGGAAGACAAATTCAAGGTCAGTTTCAACTACAGATCTAGTTTATGACCAACATGGGGTACATGAAAACCTGTCCCAGAACAAGAGTTATGAGTTTGCAATGCCACCACTATATTTAGATTTGCAGGTTGGTATAAAAGATGGAAAGATGGGGGGTCACTAATGTGAGTGGGTGGATGCAATGAATGTTTCTCAACTTCTTTTTCATGCTTTATATTCCTTCTTTGAAATTAAAAGTTACATATTTTAAAAAATAGTAAAAAAAAATTTAAACTGAGATGGAATATTTTTATTGGATATTTTATTTATTTACAATACAAATGTCATCCCCTTTCCCCATTTCCCCTCCCTAGAACCCCCTATCCCATCCCCCCTCCTCCTTTATGCTTTTATACCATTTTGATTACATGCATGTATTAAGGTCAGTTCTAGGTTGAGGCTCTAGCAATACAATAGATGCAAATAGTCAAGGAACAAGCAACACAATAAACATAAATAGTCAAATAAAAAGCAAGGCATTAAACCCAATTATGTGAACACTCACATGATCACTGTTTCTAAGGGCTTATCAGGATGACCAAAGTATCTGAGCCTACTTCCCTGTCTTAGCCCAAGGTCATTTTCATATCTGAAGCCTACTTCCTTGTTCTAGCCTAATATTTAGATTCCTGTCTGAAATTACTTGTTTATTCTAGCCTAATATTTAGGTTCCTGCCTGAGATTACTTCTTTGTTCTAGACTAAGATTTAGATTTCTACCTGGAATTACTTCCTTGTTCTAGCATAATGTCAACTTCCTGCCTGAAGCCTACTTCCTTGTCCTTGACCAATGTCATATTCCTGCCAAGCAGCCAATTTCCTTGTCTTTGGCCCAAATCAGATTCTTGCCAAGCAGCCCCAAAGGCTCTCTGCCTCTGTCCCTTTTTTATTTCATAAACAAGACTGATCCTGTCTTAGGTTGTTCTGACAAGGATGCCTTCTTTACCCATCATGGAATATGCATTATCAAAAGCAATACATTTCTGTCTTAGGTTGGTAGGGCTCTGTGCAGAATCTTACCTGTCCTTGGCTTGCTTGCCTGTTAATTTAATAGTCTGGGGTGGCCATTTTCAGGTTCAAGCCATGTACTTGACTGCCAACATGTTAATGTTCTTGAAGAAAGGCTTTAACACAACGAGCAGGAATAGAAGTATTCCCAGAACAAAAAGGGCTAGCAAAATCAATCTATATATGCCATTTTTCAAGCTTGACCAAAAAAAAATACTGACCTCAGGCCATGGGTAATTTTATCTGAAATATCTACCACATCAATGCTCAGTAGAGCAGCATTTTTGAAATTCATAAGCTCCCTTTGTATCGTTAAAACATCCTGAGAGGTACAATTTACAGTGGTAGTCATTATAATTAGGAAGAAGTTTAATGACATGTGCAGTGAGATGGAATATCTTAATATAGAGAGTTTAAGCAAACAGGTGTGACTTGGGTCACAAATGTTATCATCACTTAAAAATGCCATATACTAGATAGAATAGGGCCAGAACCCTGAGAACAAAGTGAGATGTAGATTATTGCAGGTAAAGATGCTAGCAGCATCCCGTGAATGCCTACTGGAGCTCCAACTGGGAGTGGAGAAAAGGCATCAAGAGAATCAACACCATGTGCCATATTCTATAAAGACAGGTTTTATGTCCATCTCATAGACATGGTACTCTAATTCCATCATATTCAAGTGGAAACACAGAAAACTGGTGAAATATCACAAATCACTATAAATACCCAACTGGGATGCATGAGTCTGTCTACCAAACTGTTGCCTAATGTATGAGACGAGTCTTGTTTGGTTTGATTCACGAGCTTCCTTTGTTACCTGTCTACTATTGGCAGGAGTCACCATCCACGTGGCTCCTACTGAAACTATGCATTTCATATTGAGAAAGCTGAGTTTACAGAACATCAGAAGAGTTTTGCACAAGTAGACTTCACAAGAAAGGTAGGGAGCATGGTCTTCATCTTACAGAACATCAAAGAGATTGAATTTAATTGCATTTACTCTTAGACAGAGATATTAAGTAATACAATATTCAAGCACAGCCATTAGACTGTTAAGTTAATAAATAGTGCTGATGAGGAGAAATTTGGAAGACAGCTGGAGTGTTCCTACTGGCCAACATTATTGATCAAGCCTGAGCTGTTAAATGAGCTGCTGTTCTGGTTCAATAGCTTACAAGATATGTTTTGTGCCAAGGTGCTTACTTACTTAGGAGAAAGCATTAATTTTTATAATATGGAGCCCAAGTCACACAGAGGTGGTGGCAATGTGAGAGATGCTTGATGGTGATTGTCACCACTGACATTGTAAAAAAGACTATAAAACAATGGCAAAATCACATCTCCATCTAAATAAATTCTATAGTGGCAACCACAAATGTAGCTGTAACTAAAACAAAACAAAAAAAGATGAAATGAAGCCATGTCATCTAGGCTAAATCACAAATCACTCACAGGATGAAGAGCCTATGTCCACATGGAATATTGCAGGAGAATGCTAGGGAGATGACTCAGTTGACAAAGCACTTGCTGCACAATCCTAGAGACATGGGTTTTGATCCCTAGGACTCACAGAAAAGGCTTACAAGGCTCAGCACACCTATAATCGTATCCCAGGGGCCAGCCTAACTGAATCAGTGAGCTCCAAGTCCAGTGAAAAACAATGTTTTGAAAAGTAAGGCAAAATTCCAGCAGGGATGCAGAGAGGCCTATGAAATCCAGCCTCTAGCTGAAGAGCAATTGGCAATTGATAGATTCTGGTGGAGAGAGAGTCAGTTCCCATCAGGAATGTAGTCCCCAGTAGGCTGCCCGCTCTAGCCTATCAGTGGGTTATGCAAGAGTATATGAAGCCAGTAGGGGAGAGTAATGGTGTGGAAAAGGGGATACGGTGAAGAGTAGGGGTGGAAGTGAATTTGATAAAACCACATATAGAATGTAGGAAATTTTCAAACAATAAATTTACTTAAAAAGATAAGTTATAAAAATGTGAATTTTTAATTATAAAAACAATAATCAGTAAATAAAAAGACGAACAATAAAGAAATTTAAGGCAAAAATAAAAAGAGAGAGAGATGGATAGCAATAGTGGAAAGCAATGTCTAATGTTAACTCTGACCATGCCCCCCCACACACACACAGGTACATGGACACAGAAGATGTATACACCTCCACACAAACATGCACATTCAACACACAGAGGTGCACACAGTGTTGGGAAAGGAGTAGCTTTCTCTCTGTCTAAAAGCCTTTTTGCAGAAAATTAGTACACATAAATAAAACAACATAAAACACATATATGTAAAGAAAGAAATATAAAATTTTAAATTGTGTAGCATTTTTTTATATTTTTAAATTTTTTGATCTTAAATGACAGAAAATGTTAAAAATGAAAACACTTGACCAATCAATATGAAAAATTTCTATTCTGCTGGTACTTTTAAGGCTTTGACAATATACACAAGTAATTTATTATAAATAAGTTCTAATGGGGGATAATTTCATACACACAAAATTTACAGGCAGTCCAGGACATGTTCTCAAATAAGTCCAACCCGGTTTCCTCTGATAGTTATACCAATGACTAACACTGTGTATCAAATAAGTCCAACTCAGTTTCCTCTAATAGTTATATCTACGATTAATACTGTGTATTTGTCAAAACTAATCCAATAGCATAAACCAGAACATTACTATTGACTAAATTCCACTATTTGATTGTTCCATTAATGCCATCATCCACTCCAAGATGACTTAGCACTCCTGAGCATGGATGACCCCAGTGTTCTGTTGCCACAAACAGACAAACTCCTGAGATGACAAAGCCCAACGTTTTGTCTTGTCATGATCCTCCTAACTGGATGATGGGAAAATGCCAAGTCTAAAGCACTTAGTGATTTTTGTTTTATTATCCTATACTTTCTGTCACATTGTTTAAGATAAGGATTTGGGGGACTGGAGTGATGGCTCAGCATTCACAGAGCACTGGCCGATCTTTTAGAGGGCATAAGTTCAATTCCCAGCACCCGTGTGACAGCTCACAACTGAACTGTCTGTAATTCCAGTTCCAGGGCATCTGCCAACTTCCAAGGGCACTGGCACAAACACAGAGCATAGAAATAGAGGCAGGCAAAACACTGATGCACATAAAATATAAAATAAAATAAATCTTTTTTAAAATTAGAAACATTTTTTTTTTTTTTTTGGCTAAAGCAAAATTGGAAGTGTGCCCACGAGATAGGGAAAATGAAAAAATATTGTATAACTGAAGTTTCTAGAAGAGAGAAAATGGAGAACAAAGCCACTGACTGGGGGATATAGAAAAAGCAGAGATTTCAAGGTAATGTAAGAAAAATGAAGGTGTTAAGAAACTAATCCCTATGGCTCTTTAGCTTAATGGAGTAAGGCATCAAGAAGATAAAAGCCCTAGAGAGGGCAGAGAAAAGCTGAAGAACAAAGGATTGTTGGTCTGTTTTCCTGTAACAGTGCATCCTCATGTTCACAGAAATATGCAGTCAAAGGAGGAATATAGAGAGAGAGGGGGCCACCCTCACATGCATGAAAAGATGCAGCTGAACTCTCATGGAAGAATATATAGAGAGAAAGGGAAGGCGAGAGGGAGAGGGGGAAAGAGAGAAGAACAAAGAGACAGAGAGATAAAGAGACAGAGAGAGACAGAGAAAGACAGAGAGAGAGTCATCCTTACATGCACAGAAAGATGCAGCCAACAGAGGGATGCAGAGAGAGAGATCTAATGGATCATTGATATCTGTGATGGAAAAGAGATCCAGAATCTTCTAGGTTTCCATTACAAAAAAAGTTACTGAGCATACTTAATTGTGACATCAACAAGGGGGCCACTGTGATAGGCTCAATATGTAGATTATCTACATGAAAATGAGCTTAACTAAAATAGTAATAATAATAATAATAATTTTAAACTACAAGAGACCCAAAGGCCCAAAAATAACCATATTCTTAATTGATTAAGAATAGAACATAACAATCAGATGGGACTAAAGGGAATAAATTTTCATACAAAGGGTTAATGGGTTCATTCCAACTTGAACAGCCAAGATGATTATATTGACTAAGCATAATTTTATGTAGGAGTAGTACAAAACATTTAGAATCTGTCCTTCAGCCAAAATCTTCCTCATTGATCAGCTCCTCTGGTCTTCATGGAACCCATCTAGTTCATTCCCAATTGATCTAGATTTGCCATCAAGTCCCCACCCACTGTGATTCTACAACATTCTAGTAAGACTGCTGTTTTGCTGTCAACTTGACATAATCATACCTTGGTATATTTGCATCTGAAAGGTTTCCAGACATGGCCATGCACTTGAGGAATTATCTCAAATTATTAACTGATATAGCCCAGTCTACTGTGGACAGTGATGATACCTCTGGGCAGGCAGTCCTATGTTACATAAGAAAGCTGGATGACAAGACAGCAAGCATCGTTCCCCAGTGGTTCTCCTCCAGGTGCCTGTACTGAGTTCCAGCTCTGACTTCCCTCAATAATAGACCATGGTTGAAAGTATAAGATGATACAAACCCTTTCCTTCCCAAGTTGCTTTTGGACATGGTGTTTATCATAACAATAGAAAGACAACCAGGACAACTGGCATCCCCAAGAAAGTGATAAGGGAATATAGAGAGAGACCAGATAAGATCACATTCTTCTTCTGATATTACACCTGCCCCACATGAGATAGGGAAGGCCATAAGCATGTGTTAATTAACTTATTGACTGACACAGTTACAGAAAGGGCAGGTTGCTAAAAGACTGTAGGAGAAGGGAATGCTGACTTAGCAATTTGAGCCATTCTGCTGTCTGGGGTACAGAATGTGAGGCTCTTTTTTTGTCAACATAATATTTTTATTGATTCTCTGGGAATTTCACATAATACACCCTAATCATATTCACTTCCCAGTCCTTCCATATCTGTTCCCTCCTTTCTGACTTCCTTCCCCCACAAAAACCTAGTAAAAATAAAAAGAATTTTAGAAGTTCAGTTTGTGTTACCTATCTACTCACTGGAGCATAGTCAAACTCTCAGTGGCCTGCACCTTAAATAAACTGAGTCAGCCTCTTCTGTACCTGTACCAGAAGCCATCAGTTGTGGAGAGATCCTCTTCAGCATCCCCATCACACTTTTAAAGAGTTCTAGCTTTCTGTCTAGCCTGTTACCTTCATATTTGGGGGAGTGGGGGGGAGTGGTATCACAGAAGACTTCCATGAATGTGAGACTCATTATGGAGTGTGTGTGTGTGTGTGTGTGTGTGTGTGTGTGTGTGTGTGTGTTCCCTTGTTCCCTCTGACTCTTGGTTATTCACAGTCCTTATCACCAGAAGGATGAGCTAATGTAACTCCTCTGGACAACTGACGTGGGTTGTACCTAACATAAACAGTTTTCTTTGCAGGAATTAGAAGTAGGGGAAAAAATAGAAAAGTCAAAGGAAAGGAAAGAAAGCATGGGGAGTGTTGATGGCCAACCTCCTCAGTGGAGTTTGCAGATAAAAATAGCAGCACGTGGATAAGGAGAAAAAGAGAAAAAGGAAGTTTCCTCTCGGATATCTTCCTTGTTACTAGAATATTCTGAGGTGAGCAGGTTGGACCACGGAAATGGGGAAAATCCACATCTATGAGTTGTTCAAATGAGGTCTGAATGTCTCAAGGTCTAACTCGTCAGAAAAGATAGTTATTTATGACACTTCATCACAATTCCCTCCAAAACACATGGCTACCTTATTAGCAATTAAAATTCATGTAAATCGCAGCAGGATACCACACTAAGATAATGAGAGTTACTCCAAGGGACAAGAAACAATTCTAGCCCTGTTCTAAAGCCTGGCACGTATGATCTACAATTTAAACTAATTCACTGATAAGTACACTGGCAGATTTGGAAAGTGTGAGCAATCCATCTACTACAAGCACCAGTGTAAACACTATTCTTTCCTGCTTTGGGAACACATATAATTTGTATTTTCCCTGCATATTTCCCCTGCTCCATTTCACATTTTTCAACTTAAAAATCATCCTAGTCCTTGGCAATGCCTGTGCTGTCTTTTCTTGCATTTAATTGTTGGTATTTGGGAAGCTAGGCTTTCAGCAGACTGATTACCTTCTCTTTCAGCAACAGTGAACAATACATAGGTTCATGAAAATAGGCACAACATTGTGAACGACCAGGCACAAGGCACTACATGTTTTCCTAACCATTAGACCTCACCTAGGGTTCATCAAATTCCCTCAATTGCAGTGTTTCCTGCTCAGGGAATCTCCATATGTTTTCATTAAAATGTTCAATGCTTATTTTTAGATCTGGCTGGCTGAGTTTGCATTGTGATTATTTCAGAGGGTGCAGGTGTGTGCAAGTTCAAATCAAACACTCAAATTCTAAATAATGACTTCACAGCTATGAAATATCAAGCCTGAGCCCCAATATGGGGCAAATGTCATCAAAAACAAACTGGCTTTCTAAAAGTTGTCTCATTTCCATAGAAAATTCATCCTTAACAGATAGAGATTAAATGCTCACCACAACTGAGACTTTTCTCTTTGAGGACGGGGAAGTATATGCAAATTACATTGATATTATTTATTGAGAATGCAGAAAATGGAGCTGCCTGGACCATATCAATTTGGGGAAGCTCTGGGTTGGTCTTCATTTGTAATAAGACCACCTATTTAAGTCCACCTATTAAGGTTCTGCTCACAGGCCATGCTAAAGACCAATAGCCAAAAGAAGTTCATTACCAACATAGTCTAGTAAGAACTGATGGAACTGTCCCTGGCTTAGAAGAACAGAAGTCTAACCAGTGGTACTTACTGCAGAATAGCTGCGTGTTTATTTAGACAGTCAACAAACACTGACAAACAACCCCAATTACAATAGCATTAACAACAGGAGCCCCCGGCCCTCCGGGAACTCATGCATGGTCCCCTGTGATATCTACCCAACAGTTGCAATGTCATGATCACCATAAGTAGATTACAAAGATTAAAACAGAGATTCAATATAAAATTACATGCTTGCTTGGAGTGGGGGGATGGGCAGGGAGCATGAAAAAAGGCATGATGGAGGTAGCTTCTGAATTGAGCCAGACTACTCTCAAGGAAGCTTGCCAGGCTCCTACTGTAGGAGGCATGAGTCAGAAACTGTCTTTGCTAAGAGTAAAAAGCATGACAAGGTGGAGATGAGCCTAGAACTTTCCACATAAAGTTTTTAAACAGTGATCAAAATGATACTTATAACCAGGAGTAGTAGCAGTCAGGGGCTAAAGTTAGGGATATGGCTCAGAAGAAACATAGTTTTGCTCCTTGATGTATAGCTAGCCATCTAACTTTGGCCACTCAAGGTCCAAGACAAGACTACCCCATGAGTGTCTAAAGGAGAAGCCAAGTTCTTAAGTTTTCTGAACTATAACTAAACTTCATTTTCAATGGCCCTTGCAGGCTGTATTTAAAGTCTTAAATTAAAAAAATAACCAGCCAACAACAACAAAATCTCACAAAAGTTTCTAACCCTCTGGCAGATGACAAATCCTAGTATGAATGTCCTGGACAGCAGTGACATATGTAAAGAATATGATTTAAATAACAGCCAGAAATTAAAGTCTAATAATGAGAAAGAAATAGAAAAATCTAATCTATTTTGTGGTAGGTACTGTTGTGAAGACCCCCATACTCGGGAGACCCTTCCTCAAGCCTCCGGAATCGCGACCACCCAAAGATCACAAGAAACCATACCTGGATGCAATCAGCAGAGGTTTATTAGGGAAAGAGCTGGCAGCCAGCGGTCTGACCAGGTACTCGCGCTGGAGTCAAGGTCCGACCCCCTCGGCCAGTCCTTGGAGGGTTTTAAAGGGAAAAACCACAAACCAGGGGAGTGGGATGGGGTTGTTAAAGATACAAAACATGAAAACAGTGGAACAATTCAGAGGTATTCACTCTAAATGATTAGTGTCATGTGGAAATCGCCCTGCATTCTTCTCAAAAATGTGGTTTTTACCATGCCATTGTGCCCTATCCGGCCATTTCAGATTGCTATCTTTACTTTTTCCGGCTATAGGGCTAGGGCCCCACCTAGGTGGTAGCATCTTTATCTGTAATCAGGAATGCCTTCCTGCCTTGGGCGAGGCTTGAGGAATGTAATCCAGCAAGTGTCCTTCACCTGGAATGTGAAGGCCTGAAATCTTATTTTCAGTTCTGTAAGGCAAAAAATCTACACATATTTCATAAAATGGCCTTTATAATTTTTCACTCTACATTCCTCACTTTTTCCGATTTGGCTATGTTTTTAATCATAAAAACTCAATTATTAATAAGTCTATTCTCACCCCACTTTTTCCGATTAGGATCTTTAGAAAAGTTTAAACTCCAGTGTCATCATAATTACCATTTTCTTGACCCAAAGTCTTATATTGGTGGCGCAACACAAAAAGCTGAACAGCATTTATCCTTTCTCTAACAAAAGTTACTAATCTATTTTAAATGTAGGGGCCTATGGTTAAGAGCAAAAGTAAAATCACAAGGGGTCCAGCAAGGGAGGATTGAACCAACTCTCGAATCAAAGTTGCGGTGCATCTCTATCTTGTCTCTGGTCTAACTTTTTTCTGAATTTACTCTCTGGTCACTCTTGAATGGTCTACATAATAGTAACATTTTTTCTTAGAGCAGCACACAGACTTTCTCCTTTAAGAAACAGCAAGTCTAGTAACAACTTAACTTTGTTACTGACTGTTCTAGGGCTCTCAAATCCACATCAGTGGCAGCTCTCAGCTGATGAAAATAATGAGGTGTCTGTATCAATGTAGTTACACCTGTCTCTATACCTATGGCCACTCCTAGTCACAATGTAACAGCTAGAGTCAAGGAAAATAGGCTCTTTGCAGAATCATCTAGGGTGTATCTCAAACTCAGTTCAAGAGTACCTGCGGGATCTAGATGGACAAGTACACAATAATCTTTGTTTTCATCAAAGATAGCAGTGGAAACACATGGTGTTAACCCGGAGCTGTAAGTCTACCATTTATCAATTTTAGGCAATAGGTATCTGTTAGCAGGGGTTCTTGGGCTCTATTCTATTGACTAGGGGTTTCAAAACATTTCCTTTTCTTTGTAGCACACTTTCAAAGTTGTCTTCTGACTTTTCCACATTTTGTGGCACATAGCTGTCTACATATACATAAAATCACATATATAATAAAGAGAAATTGCAAAAGGAACAAATCTATATAACTCTAGATTCACATTTCAACTTCAATCTTGTAATCACAAGCTGTCATTTAACCTTGGGTGTACACACACTAAGTCCCACCCTCCAAGGCAGCATTTTCCCTGTGCCTCTGGGGTGGTCTCAGGAGTCAAGGCCTGCTGCTTCTTTAGCCTTGTAGAATAGCAGAAGACCTGGAGCCAAAGAGTAGGGGGTTGTTCAGGCATCTGGATCTTCTCCAGTTGGCATCAGTCACAGGTGGTGATGGTGAACTTCAAGGAGGTCGGATGGTCCACAGCACCAGGAACAGTCTTTTAGTAGCCTGAAAAATCATTTCTCACACAAAATGGGCATTCTGGGTATGGAGCAAGAACAAGGGACACTCTAGCCAGCGCCAGTTCCCAAAGGTAGTTTAATTTTAGGGTCCTGTATATTCTCTCTACCTGTCCTGAGCTTTGGAGACAGTATAAACAATGGAGCTTCTATAATCTCTGACAATTCCTGACTTACCTTAAAACTGCTATCTGATCTAATTACCTAGGACACTTTAAACCTCGAGAAGGTCCCTATTCTAGGCTGTTTTCTCCTAGGCATTTCTTATCTATTCTAAGTCTTATTATTTCTCTGGCTCAGAACCTAAGGTCCCTTATACGCTTTAAGTCTCTTGGCTGCTTGGTTGCACTCATATCTTAAGAGTCCATCTGTGTGTTTAGCCTGGTAAATCCTTTGCTTTCTGGGGAGTATAGTTCTCCCTTCTTGTGTGCACCATTGTCTCTTTTTCTCTAGATAGTATCTGGCAGGATGGCTAGCAATCTGAGTTCTTTTTCTTACTCTGTGCTTTAAGTGAGGCCATCTCTTAGGCCCACAACTGGAACAGGCTGCCGTATCAAGACACTTGATCTGTCCGGTTATTGCCTCAGGCCACTGAGTCTCCTCCCTTTTGGTGTCCTGGGCAACGAGTACTCACAGTTGCTGGCTTCATCAGGGTTTCCTCTCTTGGCATATAGCCTTGCAGGCATGGACTGTGGCAAAAGCATACCTGTTGTCCATGCAGATGTTGGTCTTCTTGTCAGCCCCAAGTTCCAAGGTTGTTCTCTGCACCGATGATCTCAGGGGTGGGGAGTCAGTCCAGATGACATTTGTGTCCACCACAGTAGTGCTGGCTTGCCTCTGACCAGCATGGAGGAAAGTGCTCCCGTCTGTAAAGCACGTTACCTCGGCTCCCGGATGGAGTCAGTAGGAGGAGCCTTTCCTCTACCCGTGAGTTCTTGTCAGTTAGTTGCAGCCTGTCTGGACCCCAATCCTGGGGAGTAAGTCTCAACCCGACAGAGGGTAGGAACAGTCTAGGATGACCATAAATGAATGGGATACCCAGCCCATCTCTTAGTCCACCATTTTCGGGTAGTCCATAAATATATTTTGGCCCATTGGCCTGGAGGAGGACCCTGTCTATCTTAATCACTGTCTTCACACAGAGCTAATATCTTCACCATCTGGGATGTTTTTCAAGGCCTGGGATTTCTGGCCCTGGCTTCTATTTGTTAGGACCCTCTTGGACCCTGAAGCTGGCTCCTTTACTTGCAATGCACACACTGGTCTTTTTCAAAGAGTTTTATCTCTCTTTGATTGGAATCCCTTTTTTTCTGCTTTCTGTAAATTCTTTCCTGTCACCTTTCTCTTTCTTCACCTCTCTCTAGTCTCCTCTATTCCTCTCTATTCCTGTGGACTCACAGCAACTGATCTCTATTCTTCTTCTCTACTCTTTTCTTCTAGACTTACACTAAACCTTCTCTATTCCTCTTCTCTATTCCTTTCTTTTAAATCTTCTCTCACTTGCTATTACCATCAATCATTTTAATATGTAGTATACTTCCTAAATCTTTCAATGACTTATCTTGTAGTCTCTGTAGCCTCTGGAGCCTTGTCTACACTGACAGAATGTCTCTATGAGCTAGTCTAGAAAGGCTGTGGGTAACTTATCTGATCTCTGCTTAACCTCATGTGTCCTGATCAAACTTAGTGGGGTCTCATATAATCTTCTCTCTCAAGACCTATCAGCGGAATCTGGCGTGGGCCTCTGGGTGTCCCTTACCTTCTGTCACATGGAGGTCTCAGTCAAATCTGCTCCAAATTGACCTGCTGCTGACCACGGCCTGATCAATTGACGGGGTCCCCAATCTGAAGACCAGAACCTGCAAAGGTCTTGTGAAAGCAAAGCTTTTACCTTATTTATTGCTTTGAACTCTGTGTAGACTGATGCATTTGTGAGGCTGCATGACTGCTGTTCACATCACACTAGAAACCACAACCTAATTCAGTCTGTAAACCTTGTCCACAGGTGTAATGTGAGCTCACCTCTGAAGCTCTAAGAAAGAAATCAAATCAGAACAAATAGCTTTATCTATAGCATTTCACAGTAAGGACTATTACGATGTTGAAGGTTCATACAGTTATTAACAATTTTTAAAAGGCAACTTGAGTTACATTTGACACTTATTTGAATTTAACTTTTAACAAAATAGAAACTTTGGTCATAGTTCTATAAAAACCTTTTGAAGAGTTATTTCTGATTGCAACAAGAACAATAAAGTAAACATTCTTATGTCTAACATAAGAGCACAAGTCTTCACCACTTCTTTAATTTTATCTTGTCAGAACTCTCATCTTTGAACCAAATCTTAATGAAAATCTCATACAAATAATGAAATTGTCTCAAACAGTAATGGCTATCAAAACTGAAGGAGATATATATATATATATATATATATATATATATATATATATATATATATATATATTTCTGACTCAGGGCAGCCTATAACTTTTAAGCTGTAATTTTAGAAAAAAGCACTGCTTTACTTATAAAACTGGGAAAAATCATTATCAACTTCCTTATTACAGAAGCTAAAAAAACTGCTGGCCCCCTTTTTTTTTTTGCTTTCTGCTGGTGTCTTTCTCCTAGCCACAGAGCAGGGCAAATTATCAGTTTTTCTTGTGTAAATCAAGACTGCCTCACAAGTAAGTTTTAAACTAAATTAAGTAACTCTCAGGTGAACAATCTTGCTGCGGCTGTTTTCTTTTTTATCACCTGGGTTCTCATCTATCTTCATAGGCGGCAGGTGGAAAACCGCCATTTGTTGCACTAGTGACCTCAAGGTACCCAGTACAGCCAGGAATACCAAACTAGGTAGCCGTTACACGCTGTTGCTGTGCGGGGTAACCACGAGTTGTCGCCCGCCAAGTGCGGGGCTGGGTGAGCGGGCTGGGTGAGGGCACCCTCCATGTGCTGTTACCTGAAGCATACCCTACATGAGGTAGGCGGGCTGTAGGAACAGGAACCGCGAGCACGAACCGAGGTAGCTGCCCCTTATTAAAGGACCTGCCCGCCTTTCTGCAGTTGTATTCTTGTACCGGCGGCTTCATTTCTCTCTCTGCCGGCAATCATGTTACCTATTTTTAACTCAAGATGTTTAAGACAGTAGATTAACAGCTAACACACAGATGATTTGCCAAGAAAAGACACACACATATAAAAAAAAACAACACAAATAGCTCACCCCTCTCACGGGTGGTACATAAAACACAGATAGCTCACCCCTGCCACGGGTGGCACAAATAACACTTAACCACATTTGGTTACGACCCCAGGTGGAGAAGGATTCCGCGTCTTCTCCCCAAGTAGGAGCGCTCAGGCTCTTGAAACCTGACGGTCAGATTCCCTGACCCTCTGGAAGGCCTCTCGCCTTCCAAGTAAGACTCCAATAACCAGACAACGCGGTCAGTCTTCACAGATTCAGATTTAACAGATTCAGACAGCTTGGTCAGCCTATGCTGGACCAAGTCTAACAGATTTCTAACATACCAGCAATGAACAACCCAAAAATAGACACACTGCCATGAGAGCATAACAACCACGGTGGCCATTTCTGACCTTTTCTCTCTAGTTTTCATTGTTAACACACAAAAAGACTAACAAAAAAAAAACCCGTCTCAATCGCCAGTGCCAGCCAAGAGGGATTCCACGTCCTCTCCGGCACCTAGATGCAAACCTGTGCCAGCCTAGAGGGATTCCACGTCCTCCCCGGCACCTAGATGAACCCCCAAACGTCTCTGGGGGTGCAGCAGCTAGTGACTCTCCAGCACGTCTGCTAATCACTCATTTGTCCCCTCTCGAAACAAAAACCCGTCTCAATCGCCAGTGCCAGCCAAGAGGGATTCCACGTCCTCTCCGGCACCTAGATGCAAACCTGTGCCAGCCTAGAGGGATTCCACGTCCTCCCCGGCACCTAGATGAACCCCCAAACGTCTCTGGGGGTGCAGCAGCTAGTGACTCTCCAGCACGTCTGCTAATCACTCATTTGTCCCCTCTCGAAACAAAAATGGTTTACTGCCCCTCACGAGACAGAAACAGCTGCCAGTCCAAACCGAAGTGCACTTTTCAGAAACCAAATAATCCAGATAGACGGGCACAAACAACTTAGAAACCAAATAACTTAAACAAACCTAGACAAAACAGCACACGATTTAGGCAACCCTAGCACACGAGAAATCAGACGATTTAGGCAAACCCGCACATGAAAAACCAGAAATCAGTACATGAAAAACCAGGCAATTTATACAAAAGGTCACACAACAATCAGACAGAAAAAAACCGCGGTGTCCCTTTACCTCCCAGCGTGGTTCTTGGATTAAGGTGGTCGCATATCCCGGACGAGCCCCCAAATGAAGACCCCCATACTCGGGAGACCCTTCCTCAAGCCTCCGGAATCGCGACCACCCAAAGATCACAAGAAACCATACCTGGATGCAATCAGCAGAGGTTTATTAGGGAAAGAGCTGGCAGCCAGCGGTCTGACCAGGTACTCGCGCTGGAGTCAAGGTCCGACCCCCTCGGCCAGTCCTTGGAGGGTTTTAAAGGGAAAAACCACAAACCAGGGGAGTGGGATGGGGTTGTTAAAGATACAAAACATGAAAACAGTGGAACAATTCAGAGGTATTCACTCTAAATGATTAGTGTCATGTGGAAATCGCCCTGCATTCTTCTCAAAAATGTGGTTTTTACCATGCCATTGTGCCCTATCCGGCCATTTCAGATTGCTATCTTTACTTTTTCCGGCTATAGGGCTAGGGCCCCACCTAGGTGGTAGCATCTTTATCTGTAATCAGGAATGCCTTCCTGCCTTGGGCGAGGCTTGAGGAATGTAATCCAGCAAGTGTCCTTCACCTGGAATGTGAAGGCCTGAAATCTTATTTTCAGTTCTGTAAGGCAAAAAATCTACACATATTTCATAAAATGGCCTTTATAATTTTTCACTCTACAGTTGGACCCAAAGATCTAAAACTGGGGACACGCTCCCGCAGAAACACTCACAGACAGGGGATTCGCTGCAAAAACATGAGGTTTAATAATCATAACCAATGCAGTGGGGCTCCCTTGCACACAGGCAAGAGGAACCCCAGCCAAAGCTGGGAGCAGTTTTTATACAGAGTTCACGAGGGTAACCACAAAAGCTGACCTTCCCAGGTCCAGTGCCTTGGTGACTCAGATTCACACATTATTTTTATGACAATGAGTGTCTTCCGTTTGCCCAGGTTTACCACTTTAAGGGCCCAGCTTCCTGACCACCTCCCATCCTGGGCCCCTCTCCTGGAATGTTTCTACATGCCCTGGGCCTTCCTCACCTGCAAGTGGGTTCCCTCCCCTGTGGTCTGAAAAATGTTAATCAGCCTCTCCCTTCTTCCTCTGAATGTTAATCCAGCAAGTGTCCTCTAAGGAATGCTCCTCCAGGAATGTGTCCTGGGACCGTGAATTTTAAGTTTGGACTGAGACTTGAAATCCTACAGTACCAACTATGGTACCTGTTGGTAGTTACCAACACCTATAGTAACTGAGAGCATATTAAAATGAAAATGGGCTCCTGGCCCAGCCTCCTTGTTGCCAAAGCCCTGTTTATTTTAGTGCCCTAGGTTCTCTGCTTGCTTGCATATTCAACAACTCTGAATTAATAATCTAGCATGTAAATATCTCTGTCTTCATAAAACTGTTATTCCATTAAATAATGAAAAAAAAAAAAAAAGTCATCCTACCGAAGCTTTTAAGGAGCAAAGAGGGAACAGAAAAAGAGGTGATGCTGTGACCTTTCTGTAAAATATCTGTCATCCTGGGAGTGAGTCTCCTCTAGTGTAACACTTCTGAGACAATGGAGAATAGAGATGAGTTTAATTTCCTTCTGCCAAATTAACTTCCTCATCTGCTACAAGTAACACGCCTTGTGATACGCCTGGGATCTGGAAGCCAGTGCGAACTCAGAGCAAGGATCCCAGAACAGATCTGACTCTGCAGGACCATCAGTGTAATGGCAACTGTTGACTGAAGCCCATGCTGGTTCACACAAACAGCCACAACAAAACAAATTCCAATCTGCTGACTCGTCCACTGTTCTTGTAATAAGAGGTAAGAACTGAGGATTTTGGAATCATCCCAATGAGGATTTCAGATCGAGCCTGATAGGATACACAACTTACATATCTAGGGCCTTTTATATAGTCCTTAAAAATATGATGCCCTGTTTTCCTTTCTGTTGCTGGATAAATAACTCTGACTAAAAGTAACTTGGGGAAAGAGAGGGTTCACTTGGTTTATATTTCCAGGTCACAGTACATCACTGAGGGAAATCACAACAGGAACTTGAAATAGAAACTATGAAGAAGAACTTAAAATTCATTTTTAATGGCCCTTATAGGCTGTTTTTTAAAGTCTTAAATTAGAAAATAATCAGCCAACAACAAACCCACAAATGTTTCCAACCCTCTGGCAGAAGGCAAATACTAGTATGAGTATTGGACAGCAATGACATATGAAAAGAATCCGATTTAAAGTACTAACAAGAAATTAAAGTCTAAGAACAAGGTCTTTACTGACTCACTCACAGGCTCATAGAAAATAGCTTTCTTATAGAGCCCAAGATCACCTGCCTGGAAAACAGTGCCACCCACAGGGGGCTGAACACTCCAATGTAAATTTGTCAATTAACAATTAAGACAATCCTCTACAGATACACCATCAGGTAGGCCACATGGGCTGTGCAATTCCTAGACTGAGATTCCCTTCTAAGCTGACTTTAGGCTTTAAGTTGACAATTTAAAGCTAACTAGAACGGATGAGAGTAATGTTACCAACCATATAAAGTTGTTGGGACAGCTACATGAGAGCATAGGAAGACATTTTGAAAGTACTTTGTAGAGGTTCCTTTATGTTCTATTATTGAAATTCATTCACCTTAGAAATCTAAATAGAGGATGGGTAACAATCAAGGAGGGACAAACATAGTATGTTACAATAAAAGGTTGGGTTGCCAGAAATAATACTACCAAAGTCAGAAATAATGAGACAAGGAAATACATCCTTACTTGCTCTTAGAGAACAAGGATCTTAGAAGTCAAGGAGAGTCAAAGCTAAGGAATCTGGGTGTGGAAAGGTCCAGAACACAGCCATGGGTTATGGCCAAGGAAGCTCCTGAGTATTAGGTAGTTTCTGAACTAAACTCTCATAAGAGCTTGTCAGGCACCCCACAACCGGTGTGCATTCAAGGTAGGCAGATTCCCTACTAAGAATAGAAAACATGCCGCCAAGACATAGATGAGCACACCGGCTCTAAAACCAAGTGGCTAGGCTGTGGTCTGTCTACATGACAGTTCTGATTAGTGGCAAAGTCCCCACTATGCTGTTCAGTGGACAGTGGTTGTATTCTAGGCTGCACCATCCTATTCACTTGGCCATGTAAACTCCAGAAGAGAGAGCTACAGGGCAGGCCCAGGGAAGTTCTGAGTGTTATCAGCAGAGAGTTTTGAGCAGGGCTTCTCATAATTAGCTTTAGTATCAAGGCCAAAGACTAAATTGTTCCAAGTACACAAAGTCTAAAGAATTTAAAGACCAGTGAGTGGTCAATACTTCCCAAAGTTTGCTACCTAAGTCACTACAACACCATTCTCTTCCTCTAGCTGTAGAAACAAAAGGCAAATGAGGGAGCTAAAAGAATGGGTCAGAGTTAATAAAACCAAATACTCAGGTTGTTGAAAAACAGGAGGAGGAGAATGAGGCTGCCAACAAAAAGAGACAGGAAAGGAACTCCTGAATTGGGCACCAATTTTTTTTTCATGGATCTAGTGGCTTTCTCTGAGTCTAGAAAGCACCAGAAGAAAACATGCCCTCTAGTATGATCATGCCAAGAAACCATGCTTAATATACTGTATACTGTGTGAAAAACAACCAGCCACCAGTCATTTTTCTAGGGTCACGGCTAAGAGACTCTAAATGGGAAAGAAGATCACAGCATCAATGTGTTATAGGAATTTACTACTAAAAAAGGGAGGGTTAAAGAGAGGATTGATTAGATGCCAGAGAACAAACTACTGTCAATGTCCGTATTAGGTATCCGAGTGAGGGACCACCCTACATGACCTGCCAGAGACTTTACACCTTGATCATAAAAGAGAACATAATGTGATACACAAGTAGTAGTGGTGAAGTGCTAGAAATCCAGACTATATTCCCTACCTCTGTAAGCCCTTAAGCCAAAACAAGTAATTCTGGGACAAGAAAGAAGGAAAGACAAGCGCATTTAGATATGAGATTGGAGTCTTAAACTAAAGTTTCAATATACAAAAGTCACCAGAAATCTATGGACTGGGCCCAGCATGTGGTTAAGGGAGTAGTTGAGAGAAATGTATAGAGAAAATTATCTTCATCATCTACCTCAAACCAACTTCAGATTTTTCAACTGCCCAGTTAACATCAAATTGTACTGTCAAATATGGGGTGAAGTCAAGACCTCTAAAGTGGGTCAAAGGCAAATAGATGAATCTGGAGAGCACATAGGATATCAGTGGAGAAGGAAAGACCAAGATGATGGAAGAGTTTCAACACCTTGTCATATAAGTATTGATAAGTGGGTAGGCAGACATGACTCCCAGCACTATTTTTTAAAAGATGCCTTGGTCTAGGAGTGAAGCCTACCTAATTTATCTGCTGTGGGTGAGTGATGGAGAATGAGCTGTCCTAAGGGAAACCCCTAATCTCCATCCACAAATGTCTTGGTCCAGAGTGTACACAAGATCTTCCTCTTCAGAAATGGTAAGGACAATGAGAGGACAGTCCACATTCCAGACTTGGACTTAAACTCTGTTATGATTTAGCTGTGTGTGTATAAGTGAGCACTGCTTCACCAGTACCACAAAGGAGAAATACTGTGACATATGGGCCAACTGGTGCTCAGAAAGGTTGTTCATCTTGCCAGAATTAGTATCAAACAGTCAGCTACTAAAGGCTAAAGCACACAATTCTTTGTGTAATGCCAAAGCCTTCTATCAAACTAGTTGAGAAAACAATATTCCTCAAGGTATTCTGATGACCCAGAAAAAAAGAGCTTTGGAGAAAATATATATGAGCACTTACAAGCATAAGACATTGCTAATGGTATCTACAACCAGATGATAACAGGGCTTGTGGGACTGAACTCATTCTATGATAGGTTGTTTCATTTTGACAAAAAAAAAAAAAAAAAAAAAAACCTAAAATATGCCTAGAAAAAAATCTTAAAGTCAGAATTCATCTTTTTATGATCAAATAGCAGAAGAAGCCAAGGGGAATTGTGAAACATATGAGGAAACATCATTTCTTTAGACCACAGAGTATTCCAACAGCCAAATAGCAAAGCAAAGGCACCGTGTCCTATATATGTTCCCAGTGGAAGTGTTAAATGCAGCATGGTCTGGAAGGCTGATCATCTAGTTTTTGTAAGCACAGACAAATTCTGATTTTTGTCTTTTAGTTTCTCTGCTAACTGTGGATCAATATGATGTGCTTTTCAGGACCAAGAAGTCCTTTCTGGAGAATTCTCTAAGTCCCAAGGAAGACAAGTATTCCATTACAATATTTAAAGATGCCCCAAGCATCATTCCAGTCCCTTTACGTGTATAAATTAATTTATCCTCAAAGCAATGACACAGTATAAATACCATCATTATCCTCATCACAGAGGATAAATGAGGGAAAATGAGATGCAAGAAAGTTAAACAAGTTTCTTAACATACACAGCTAAAGACTAACCATGTAACAGAAAGGGACTTTAACTTGGGCAGTCTGTCTCCAGAGCTCTTCTGTATGGGCTGTGATTGGATAAAATTAGGTATGACCTGGGTCAAGCTAGTTGAGGAGGGTTACAAAGGGAAAGAGGAAATTAAATTGAATTAAAATTAAGTGGAGTAACATTCACCCAGGTTAAAATGGCTTTGGCCTTTTTACTATAATTAGAGAATGTTTCAACCCTGTAGAATGTCTTTCTTATCTATTACAAGTCATTTTGAGTATTTCCAACCAAACGTTAGAGACTGTATTGGGCAAATTCTATATTATATGCTCTGTAGCTTCCTTTTGGATCACTTAAAATATTTAACTCTTTTATACAATTAATCAATATTTTATGAATTTCAGGTTTATTTATATTTATATGCCATGTTAACAAAGGCTATAAAATTAAGGGGGATAAGTACAAAAATAATACCTAACATAACAAATCTAGATTGTCTGATTATCTTAAAGAGGGCTTTACTTCCCTAACATTACACTTTAAGGTATATACAATATCTTTAGTTGTTTGTTTTATTGATACAGGCTTGAGAGAGACAAAAACAAAACTTTAAAATTTAAATGTCTATGAGAGCATCTCTAGCGCATGACATTGACATCAGCAATGAGGCAATGGCTTGTCACCTGGAACTTGTTAGATAGGCAAAATAAGTTTCCACTCCAGACCAAAGAAATCAAGGACTCAGGATGGATGTCTCCTCTCTCCTAAACACAGACACCAGATGACTATGATGCAGGTGAAGTTCCTAAACACTAGTACCCAGCAAACTGTATCCTTCTGACCCTAGAATAGATGTTGGACATTATAATCTAAAGGCTCAGAGGGACAAAACACAAGATGAAAGGACAAACCATGAGGCTGACAACAGCCAAATAACCAGCCAAGTCTAGTCTATGACTTCACTGCTAAGTGAGATTTTAGTTTAAAATAATTTCTACTATTTCAATTTACTGTAAATTCTTATAGGCCATCTTAAGTTCCTCATCTATCTAATAGAAGGTAACCACTTGACTTCATCCTGCTCCTAGGGGTCCATCATATTTCTAGTCATAGCTACTCAAGGTAAGTTGTTAACCAGTAAGTTGATGAGACCTTTCAGTAAGTTGTTGAGACAATCAACCTAAAACCTTTGACTGAGCCATATAACTTGAAGGAAACTATTAACTATTTCACTCAATACATACATATACACATACAAACACACACACACACACATACCTATATAAAACAAATGAAATGTGTTTGAAGTCATGGAACCCCAGTAGAGAAGCTACTTAGGGACTCTATGAAGAAACCTAAACACTGATCTGTAGTATCCAAGATGAGTTAATGTACCTTCAAAACTAAGCAAATTATTCCCTCCTCCTGGCAAATGGCCCACCATGATAAATGCTGGTCATTAAGGTGCCAAGTGACTCAGCATGGACACTCATAGGACACAACAGAATGTTGACTCATCTCTACCAAACCGAACATTATTCACTAGAAGTCATGCCAGCAAAGCCAAAGGAAGAGATGGCCATATGGAGCAGGACAAGCAGAGCTGCTATGCACTGTTTGTGGAATACCCATTTTTGCATGGTCTATGATGGGTGAGCTTGATGACAAGTTCCCAGAAAGATTTCATCTCAAGGTTGCTTCTTGCAGCTGATATGCGTTTCCTGTCATTATTAAATTAATATAATAATCCCTGGGCATTAGCCCACCCTATTGATCAGATTTCCTGTAGAACAACATAAAGATGAACTCTCATGAATTAATAATACTGTTTAGATGAATTAATGATTGTATAGAATTCCTTATTTGATTCAAATAATTTTAGGAAAAACGTTTTAAGAGATGATCTTAATTGCTTTGCTAGAAAGATGTAATAAAGTTAGAATCAAGAATAGAATATACCCATTCCTTATGATAGTAAGTAAAGGCTACATAATAAGAAATACAGTGAGCTTTCATAATTACACTAAAAAGAGAAATAGACTTGGGACAAACTTGTGTTCAAGGAAAAACATTTAGATCCAAGAATATAGCCACAGGTGTGCACTATGATAAGGAAAAACCATGTAAAAACGGTTGCTTTGAACTTATAATGAGCATATAGAATGAAACATTGCCTTTAACTTATATCAACATCCTTCGATAACTCCCATTTTATGTAACATTTTATTTCTGAAGTAATTTTCTAAAGAACTTTTTGTCTAAGGAGGTATAAAAAAAAGGCCAGAGAAAAGAAATAAAAGTGTTGGTTAAATGGTTTGGCTATACATCCATCCAGTCTGTATGTACATGTGTAGGTATATGTGTATGTATGCAAGCATACATGAATACTTGTGTTGGTTGAGACAGACAGGTGGATCCAGCCAGAGTGTGGATATATGAATGTATATGTGTCTGTGCATATCTGCTGTGCATAACTGTATAAAGCATTCTAATTCCCTTTCCTTCCTCTCTGGTTCACAAAGAGTTAACCAGTCTAGCCAGAGAGGCTTCTGGCTGCCTGAACAGAGAAGGGAGTAATAGCAATAATTTTTTTTTTTTGTTTTACTTAGTTCCTCGCTGCTAGGCAACAGGTGTTAACTGCCCAAGCCAGTGGTTTTTAACCATAGAATAAGAAAAAAGATTTTAGGAATTTTTTTTAGATGTTATCAACAAGCATTCAGTATAGTTAGAGAGTTAGAAGGCCAGAGATACCGCTAATTCTATGTCCAATGCTATTTCCCAGCTTCAAACCTTTCCAGGCCAGGTTGGCTCCTGGCAAGAGACCTTCCTTTGCAGAGCAAATACAGTGAAAGAACTGTGGACATTTCTCTCCAAGAAATCATGCCCATTTTGTGAGATGGTGTCCTGTTTCCTCTCATCATAGACCTATGATGCATCTATCACATGCTTTAAGTGCAGCCCAGTCCTACCCCCAGTTTGCAGAGTCATAAAGCTGTCATAAAGCAGGACAAACTACTTGGGACTTTGTAGTTCCCTGGGTACCTGGATATGCAAGTGGTTCAAGGGCCAAACTCTGAGCTCAACCCAGAATAGTGACACTCAGTTGGGTGACACATATGTTGAATGACACAGCATTACTGACAGGTTTGAGAATGAAGGTAGGAGCTGAGCAGATATGCTTATAAAAAAACAAGATAAAAGAGAGAGCTGAGTTCTGGGAACTGTACTGCTGAGATTCAGCCTCGCCTGAGAGCTAATCCTGAACTTTAAGTTATCTCAGGTCATCAAATTTTCCTGCATAAGCCACTTTGAGTTTGTCTTTCTAGCATTTACATATCAAAGAAACCCTCTCAGCACTACTTGTTCATCCAAACACCTCCATTAGCTCCTTGCTTCATTGATTTTTTTTTCAGTGAGAGGTTTTCAGGCTGGAATGTAAATTTGCATGACATCTTGATTTTTCTTGGTTTGTTGATAGAAGATCCATGAGGTAAGAACTAGGGAAAGGGCCAAGGTGAATATTTTAGTCTTACTTAAGTTTATCAAGAATCTAATGATTTTTGTCAACAACTCACAAAATTAAAAAACCTAGCCCTAAAACATGGCTTCATGTTGCTCAGATACGGAATGCCTAGAAGGAGCTGTGGTTAGCCACAGTTGAAACCAGAATGTCACTTGTCATTTCTTCTCTTACCACCCTCACAGCTCTGGGTACAAGAAACCACCAGCCTGCCTTTCCACTACACCACAAGTCTTCAGTGAGCCACAGGCAAGCCTACAGATTTATGTTCCCTTCGAAGATTCTTTCTTAGCCCAGTGACACAGCTCAGCTAATAAAGGCACTTGCCAACAAAACTGGTCACTAGAGTTTGATTCCTAAGACCCACATAGGAGAAGGAAATAACTAACAGTTACAAGTTGTCTTCTGACTTCCATGCATGTGCTGTGGCTCACATACCCCCACACACATAAATGTCCTAGCATCGGGGTCCTCACAGAATCTCCCAAGAAGCTTAGATGCTCTGGCACATTATAGAAGCACAGGAAGGGGTGTGAAAACGTACAGTGGATTAGCCCAAATGCCCATCACCTTTCAGAATAAGGATGGTAAAATATTTTGCAACAGATCATTAAAAAATCTGATGAATATGAAAGTACCTACTATATATATATCATATATACATATGATATATATATATATATCAGTACAGTATCTGAGATGTGAGAGGGATGCAGGACATGCTAATCCCCTTTGTAGTTGAGTTAGGAGGCAATAAACTCAAAGAAAGGGAAGGAGTCAGACAGAGCAGCTGAACAAAATCTTTAAATCCTCAGACTTACTAATGTGTTTTCTGAACTACTGGATTTTGTTTTTAAGTCAGGTTGTCACACAGCCTAAATTTGCCTGGAACACACTATAGCCAAGGATTACCTTGAACTTGTGATCCTCCTTCTTCTACCCTCTACGTGCTGTTAATGCAGGCTTGTACCAGTATATCTGGTTTTATGCACTGTCAGAGATCAAATTCCAGGACTTCCACCATGTTAGGCAAGCACTTTACCAACTAAGCTACATTTCAGAACCATTAGATAATTGTAAAAGTACATTGTAACCAGCATACCAGGTATAGTGCTGAAGACACTATGATGCATGGAAAAGCATCTGGCTTTGGAAAGAGCTGAGACTTCCTTTCCTGTGATCACCTCAGGGAGGAAAATCAGAATGATTGCTAAGATACCAAACCAACCTCCAAAGCCATCCTGAAAGAAAAGACAACAAGCTTGTGCAAGCCTCAGTCTGGTGATGCACACCTGACACTGTGGATGAAAAGGCTCTGAGTCAATGCTGATGTCTTCTTGGTGCACCCATCAGTCATCAAGTAGAAACTGAATAATAAATATGGCCTGCCACTCTAAGCCCATAAGTGAGACTTGAGAATTTAAAGATTTGTTAATAAAACAGAAGATCATGAACATATCTGAATAATTTCTCCAATTAACAACAATTTATTCTTTGAGCATATCACCCATCAATTTGACCACATTTCTCATTACATCCTAATATAGATGTTACTTCAGAGCAAAGGTTATTTTATTTCTTTGATAACATAATAAAATCTTCATAGAAGATACCATAAGTAAAAAAACAGCAGTATAATTTATTATAACTTAAAATGTGCCGTGCATTTGTGTGCGCACACACACACACACACACACACACACACGCACGCACGCATCTTCTGTCAGAAAGAGTTGACGTTTATAGTTTTAGCAGCCAAGGTTTCCTTTTATGGTAACATGGTTTGTTTTTCTTTTCTGAAAAGAAAGCCATGGATTTATTATGTTCAGCTCCCTACTAAGTAAATGAGCAGAAGGGAGAGATTTATAAAGCAAATAAACAGAAAGATTTATGGTTTCTTTCTTGGAGCAGCTCAAAATTATGGAAAAACTCATTGACCTTTCAAGAGAAGAACTTGGTTCAGCCAAGCAGAAACTAAGTGTACCTGAGAGGTTTCCAATTAATCCCTTAATTTAAAGCCTTTGTCTTTCTCCAGTAAATATTCTGGGGGCTGCTGAACCCCATTTATTCCTTTTGAAGTATACTTACCTGTGGGCATTACAGACAGCATTTCCTATCACACTATGCAGTAAGTATCAACAATACTTGCAATAATTAGGAAATTAGGGAAATGAGGATTAGAAAGAGAAAAGAAAGAGAGCAGGCAGCTCAATGGGAGCAGTGGGTTTTGCAGAATAAGCTAGAAAGAAAGTAAAAGAGATGAGACCGTCTGGATCATGAAGACAGGATGAAGAGAATGAGAGCTGGAAGGTAACTGAGACCAGATCACATGTTCTAGAAGTTTCTGTCATGAAGTGTTCCAGAATGGATAGGTTAGAAAGAACCAAACCAGCCTGAATTTATGATGGAGTTATCCTATGTCCACACCAACACAAGATGGCAATGTGAATGTGTCTCCAACTGTGTCTTTCTCAGATATCAAATTGTGCTTACCCAGGACAAATGACAAGGCAACCAGCTAAAGCAGACAGACATCTCATTAGGAGTCACTAATAACTTTATCTCCCCATTTTTGCTTTGTTTGGTGGAGACAAATACAGTTTGGAATTAAAGTTGATAGAGCTTCTGAGTTTTTTTTGTTGGCAGTATAACCCTGGGCAAATCATTGATCTTCACAAAGCCTTGGCTTTCTTGGGATAACAATAATAGCTAACTTGTAAATTTGGTAGAATTAAGGAACATAAGAAATATAAAGGGCTTATCATAGAATAGATGCTCAGAAATATTAACTGTCATCAGAAGTGGATTGTCACCAGTAGCCTTTGTCTATTGTGGAGATGAGTGTGACAGAGCAATGTGACATGGGTTGTTGTAGAAACAGCTGGATCTGGTATAAGAAGATTCAAGTTCCTCTGTTCTCTCTTTAAAGATGAGGGTTAGGATCCAGGAACCAGAGAGAGGAGACTCTGTCTCTTAGCTCTCTGGATAACCTCAGGGCTTTCCTCTGTTCTCAACCTCAGTTTCCTCATGTGGAAACTGAAGATGGCAATATTTAAATTAAGTTGTAATAAGAAAATTCAAGTTATTATGACAGAAATATGAAAGTATATGAACAAATATTAACAGCAACACTTACTACAATTAAAGTTTTTATGATTGCAGTCAACAATGATTTCCTGAGCAGAGCCGCTGTGTGGCTGGTAAGACTAGATGTTAGAGAAGCAGTAAATGATGCTGACAGAAGCATGTGACATCTGGGAGCCCACTTGTCATGCCAACAAGACTACCAAGTGGGCTGCCAATGTTCCTTAAGTCATGTAAGTATCGCTTAAGAAAGGTCAATATGGAAACACCCATAAACTAAGATTAGACTCTATTTACATGCATGTAAGGCCAAGCTCTGAGTGTGTACATGCCATCATTGCTCTGGGCCTCAGTCTAGTCACCTGTAAAACATAAAGGGAACATTATTCATTGAACTCATTTATAAATTAGACTGCATTATGTAAATGTGTGCTATTAACATGTTAATTATTCCTGTACACATGATTGTGTTTATCAAATTGGGAAAAATAGAAGGACAAACATTCTTTTATTAACTATTAAATAAATTAAATCTGGAAGATCCAAGTCGGACAAATTGTAAAAGAGAAACAACTAGTCTCAGAGGAGCTTGCATCAAAAAACGAGTAATTAAACATTGACACTTATCACAGTTACCATAGAAAATGCTGGCATCTTTCACATCAATATTCAGGGGTTTCTTGGAATTCTTGCATCTCTAGATATTCTTAGAGGCTTTACACAAGCAAAACACACTAAGGACTGTTTTACAAAGTGTCTCAAAGAATGATGACAGGGTTCATATGTGAAAAAAGATGATTCCATGTTGGGAGCCGACTTTAGTAGAAAGCGGCTAGATCAACTTTGCAGCCATCTGGAACCATATACCCTGATGAAAGACTTGGTTGTCAAAAGCCTATAACAGCTGAAGCACACTCTGATAAATATATTGTTTATCCCACATAGCTTGTTTTGCTGTTTAGTGACCTCAGCTGTATGGTGCACGTGGTAAAATGTTTTTACCTGTGTTCTCCTGCTTGTGTATATAAATACCTCAGAATTCCCTTCAAGAAGAGAGACTTGAGAAAATAGAAGAGACTGAATCACACCCTGTCTTGTCTCCATTCTTCGAGTCTCTTGCCCCAAGAGCCCACACTCTCTCTTGACCAGAGCACTTAGCCCCAAAAGTGTTGAGGCAAAGTGTTGAGGCAGAATGTGGGCCTCAACAATTCCAGGTACAAACCATTTAAAGAAAACTAAATTAAACAGTTTCCTATGAGCTTTTTTTACAGCCAATAATCATGTAATCCTGAGATCTTGTGTGCAACATGTTCAAGACATGTTTAAACAAGGAATCATTGTTCTCATCCTTCCTTAGACAAGTAGAAAGAACTGAGACTGTAAGCAAACAATTTAAGCATTAAGTCTGGAGTTTCAACAAGAGGCATTCAACTTTCAGTGGCCAAGGCAGAAACACAAGTCAGAGCTGGGGGTTGGGGAGTCGGGGATGCAGATACCAATGGTCTGGTTTCTATTCAGCAGCCAGTAAAATCCTATCATGCTTTGACAATTCACTAAATGTAAGGATGATACTATCTAAATTAAAACTAATTGCAAATTTTAACCGGGATGAAATGGAGATTGTCTGTTACATATAAAAGCATATATGTCATAGGATAATTTTAACATGTAACCAGAAATTATATACTTATGTGATATAAGATATACATAGTTTTAGGATTGTACTACATATAGTAGATAGATTAGATTATAGTAATGATAGATAGGACATGTGGATATATATTTATATATATTATCATGGGGATGAATAAGATATAGATTAATGATGAGGTTGATATAATAAAACCGAGGACTTTCTAAATGTTTTTAAATACAGCTAAGTCATGGCCATCCTTTTTCCTCAATTAAATGGGATAACATGGCTTTCCATGAAAATGCAGTTGAAATTCAAATTTCTTCATTCTATCTTCAAAGATGAGACCCAGAATCCTAAAATCAGAGAAATTTGAGTCGACTACTTAGCTACCTGGGTAATCTCAAGTCAGTATTTTCACTGTTCCTAGCCTCAGTGAACTCATCTGCAAACTTAAAATGTACACAGATGTGAAAACACACACAAGAAAACAGAAAAGTCTACTTTAATTAAGAACAATGTCAGAGTACTAGATGCCAACTACATTCTCAGGGAAAGCTATGGTATCTCATTTGATTGAGGAAGAATGATGACTATGACTTAGATATGTTCAAAAACACTGAGAAAGCTCCAGGTTATATTACCTGCTGGGGTGGCATGAGAGTGAAAGGTTGAGTGATAATTTACTGCACATAAGCTGTAATCCAACCAAGTGGATTTGGATGGACCTCCCCATTTTTCAAGAAAGTAGGTATGCAAAAATGGACTCACAACTACCCATTGCTAGTGAGGAGGATATGGATCTTGGAGGGGAGTCTACTATGTCACTTTACTAGACCAGCATAATTCCTAGCTGCATTCTAAATATTTATACTTACAGATAAGTGTAGCTCTCAGCCCTCATCAAAGAACTTTCTCTTTGCGGCATACAGAGACCATTATAAAAAACTACATCAGGTCAAAAGGCAGATAACAACTAACTGTCGAGAGCCCAGCCCCAACAGATGCATCTACAACACAACTCCTGAACTCAAGGAACATTGTAGGAGGAGAATCAAAAAGATTATGAGCCAGAGGACAAGGAAGTCTGCTGTGAGATAATGTCTCCCAGAAATGCCAACGAAGTTTCACTCATGGTACTTCAACAATATGGCTGCCTAAGCAAGACTCAAACAATGACAATAACAATAGACATGGAATGAGAAATTTTTATGGAACCCCAATCCCAGACAAAGAACTACAAGCAACTAAGAGATTCCGATAGAGGGAGATTTAGTCTTTCCCAGGAAAGAGCTCCACTGTGGTTACCCAATAATATACATACAAGTAACAATAAATTCACTCCGCATGTTGTGTTGACATTTATATTCACATATAAACACATATATTTAAAGAAAATAATATGAATTTAAGGCAAGGGGAATATGGGGAGGGTTAAAGGGAAAGATCTTTGAAACAGCTGAGGGGAGAAAGGGAATGGAAAAATAATTTAATATAATTAAAAATGTAAAAGAAATTAATAGGTAGGTAAGGACAAATTAAATTAAAATAGACTGTGGGGGTAAAATATCAAAGATAAGGGAATTGGCAGATGAGGGAGACAGAAAGAATAGATATGGGAAAAGTTGGGGTGAATAAAATCAAATATACTGTGTGAAATTCTCAATAGTATTTATAAAAAATACTAAAACCACTTGTGTATTAATAATCTGAACATTTCATAATTTCCATTCAACAGGCCTTCTTTGAGCATCTTGACCCATCCCACAGAATTGTTGCTGCCTCACCACTGAGAACTCAAGGACTCTACTCTAGATCTTTCGAGTGAACAGTATTGGACAGAGATGCGGACTGAGGAGCCCCAAGACCTGCTGCTTACCACTGCAAGTCCAAACCTGAGAAAAACAAAAATCAAACACTGCAAGCTGCTCTATCACATTCCAGAAAAGGTGTGAATTTTTCTTCGTGTCAGATGGACCTGAGATCAAATACTGGCTGTTACAAACTGTGAGATGCTGCGCTTTGGAGTTCTATATTGAGCAATGAGGATTAAATTAAGTAACACATATAAATATCTGGTTAGCATGTGTCCTGGCACAAATGTTAAATTGGCTTTTTTTTTTCCAATAGTTTATTTATTCACTTTACATCCCAGTCATAGTTTCTACTCCCTCCTGTCTTCCCAGTCTACCCTTACAAATCCTCCCCCTACTACTCCCTCCCTGTCTCCTCAGAAAAGGGGAAGCCCCCTTGGGTTTCATCTTGCCTGGGACATCTAGTCCCAGAAGGGAGAAGCTCATCCTCTCATATTGTCCCACTGAAGGCCAACCAGGCAGTCCTTAAGGGGAAAGGGATCCAGCAGCAGGCAACAAAGTCAAAGACAGTCTCCACTTCTTTCATTCAAAAAAAAAAAAAAAAAAACCCACAAAACCACACCAATAAACACCCAAGAATGCCCCCCATCCTGTCACTAATCATTCAATATTCAGTAAATACAGATTTAGTGCTCTTCTCCAAGTGCTAGGCAAAATTCTAGCACAGTGGTTCTCAACTTTCCCAATGCCGTGACCCTTTAACACAGTTCCTCATGTTGTGGTGACCCCCAACCATAAAATTATTTTCATTGCTGCTTCACAATTGTAATGTGCTACTATTCCAAATTGTAATGTAAGTGTCTGACGTGCAGGATATCTGATATGTAACCCCAAAGGGGTCATGACTCACATGTTGAGAACCCCTGTTCCAGAGAAAAAGAATGAACAATGAGGCAGCAGGCTCGGTGTGTGTGCACAGCCTGGCGCTTGGAAAGAGCACGCTCGTTTCCATTTATTCCTCACAAATGTAAACAAACTTATTACCTTGCCAACTCAAGCACAAAGCAGACGTTTGCAGAATGCTGGAAGCATCAACACATGAAGCGTAATCTATCTCACAAACAGGGCTCTTTAGCTGGGCTCAGAAAAGTTGCCACCGGAGTTCTGAGCAACCCGGTGAGTGAGCATCAAAGACACAATTCTGACATTCCACAGCAGAAGGGAAGGTGATAACGGCCTAGCAATAAAGTAGTGCCCAGATCTCTACAGCAGCTCCATGAGAGCCATTAGCTAGCACTGAAATTCTGAAACTCTTCAGTGGTAAAGGAACAAAGCGGGAGGAGGCAGAGCAGGGGATTCTTTAAAAAAAAAAAAAAAAAAAAAAACATGTAGAAGTCAGAATTGGAAGGCTTCCTAGTGGCTCTTTTTTGTCTTTAAATTAGAAAGGAAATTGAATAAGACATGGGCTAGAGAGATGGCTAAACTACCAAGTGCTGGTTCTCTTGCCAGGTTCAGTGCCCAGCACACACATTAAGTGGTTCCTAACCTCCTAAAATTCTAGTCCTAGGAGGCCCAATACCTTCTCATCTCTGTAGGTGTTTGCATACTTGTGGTGACATTAACCTATGCAGGCATGCACACGCACATGCCTAAGTAACAAACTTTGTATTTATTTATTTATTTATTTAAGTTAAGCAGATGTGCAGCATCTGTGAGAAAAGAGCCCATGAAGCACTGTGTTCACACAGGCAGTCACTCACACCTTTATTTTCTACCTAAAATAACTACCACCCTCCATGCCCAAGGCTGGGCCTTGGCAACTTGGAGATGAAGCTGAAGCAGTCCATAACTCATAATTTAGGAAATATGGAGAGTAGTAACAAGATCCTGTTGATACTGTTAAATTATGAGCAAAGTGTTCTCAGAGCTAGAACAGGGAACCACAATGTCAGTCACCAAAGTGAGGAGCATACACAGAACAGCCAAAGAATAACCTGAACTCTTCTGATACAGTGTCCAATCTTCCTCTCAGCATCCAGTGAACCACTCACCCAGCCTGCTGATTTCACCTCTGCCCACTATGACAACTTTCCCAGACGAGTGTCACTAGCTGAAAGTTGGTGTCCCTAACTAGTTGCTGTAGTTAGAATAATTTTTTTTAAAAATAAAAATCGAACCTCATTGTTTCTTATAAAACAAAACAAAACAAAACAAAACAAAACACTTCAATACCCCAATGTCTTTAGAATGATTTCATAGAATCCTGGTTCCACCTCCCAGAGCTCCAATGCTGTGTTCTCAGAACAGCACAGGCTCCTGTGCCCTCTTCCTGCCTCAGTGTTTCTATAGATGTCTCTCCCAACAGTTCATCCACTTCCCATCAGTAGCTCCCTCCATCTCATGGAATAGTTTCATCTTGAATCCCCCAGGGCAATTCATACTTGCCCATGAAACATCCAGCCTCCTCCACAGTCCACCGTGGTCCTCACTTGTAAGATGCCAAATTCCTTCTCACTCCAGGAACCGCCCTCCCCTTCCCCACTGCTCATAATTATAGTTATGATATAGTTATCTATAGTTAGCTGATAATTTATTTAAATCTTAAGCTGTTCTATATTTTGTTTCTTAATGCTTATTTTGCCTTAGTTTTTATAGTAGTTCTTAAAGAGGCGGGCTAGGTAAGAACATGTGCTGTGCAATTATAAGGACCCCTGAGTTCAAATTTCTAGTACACATAAACAGTTGGGCATGGATGCACATGTGTGTAACTCCAGAGCAAGAGCTCAGAGATAGGCAGACTGCAGGAGCTAACTGGCTAGCCAGTCTAGCTGAAACTATGAGTTTCAGGTTCAATAAGAGACCATGTCTCAAAAGAATAAGGTACAAAGTTATAGAAGAAGATGTACAACATCTTCCTGACCTTTGCATGTGCCCACACATGCACATATATGCATATCCTTCACACATACCACACAAAAAAGAGACCACTGGAGTGTATACATTTGCGCACTGGTTTTATAAGACAGAAACACAGATAAACGCATTTTTGGTCTGAGATCACAAATGAAAAAGATAGAAGTTTTAGCTCAAACATACCAGATCAAATTTTAAGTTCTCCATCCAACCTCTGTTCTTCTTCCCTAAAGATTTGGCATGTGTAAATTTTAATCTAGGCAAACTTTGGCAAGAATTTAAATTTAACAGCAAGGGCAGGTATACATACTAGAAACTATAGCTAAAGCAAAATAAGAAGTTTGGGAATGAGGAGATGGCTCAACAGATAGTGTGTGAGAAGAGCAAGTGTAAAAACCTGAGTTTAGATCCCTAGTTACCTACAAAACTATGGGTTTATGCCTAACTTCAAAGCTGGCAGGGAGGCAGGAGGATTCCCTGGAGCTCAATAAGCAGACATTCTAGCTAAACAAATGAGCACCAAGTTCAGTGAGAGACTTTATCACAAAAGACAAGGTGGAAATTGATAGTAGAGGACATATGAAGTCATCTTCTGGTCTCTACACATATGTGCATGCACAGGCACACATATTTACACACAGAGAGATACACACACAAAGAACAGCATGGTACATTCAATTCTTTCTATCTAAATATCAGACATATCAAAGACTCAGAAGTTATTTACACTTTAGGTAAAGAAAAACATTTCAATCTACTAAACTTCCCATTTCTATTTAAAGCTTTAAGGCTTAAATTTGTCCCTAAAGTGTCAGTGGGACATTTTCCTTCTCTTTTCTTGTTTTCTTCTTTGTTTTTGCTACATAAAATGCTGAGACAATTCTTGGCTCTTTGTGTGGGATTTTGAGACTTTAGGGTGGTCCCTTGAAAGACCCAGTACCAGGGTCCCAGTACAAAGAGTTCAAAGAACAGAGAAAAGAGTCAGAGACAATCCCCACCCCCATTGTTAGGCGTCCCAAAGAACAGAAAGCTACACAATTATGGGGGTACATGCCTAGTCTTATTGTAACTTGTTATATATTGTTATATATTGTTGTATAGTATTATATCATATTTGGGTTGATATCCCTGGGAAGTCTACCTTTTTCTGAAGGGAAACAGAGGAGGAATGGATCTGGGGGAGAAGACTGGTGAGGGAAGAAACTGGGAGGAGGGGAGGGAGGAGAAACTGTGGTTGGGCTGTAATATATGAGAGAAAAATAAATTTTCAAAATGCTAAGTACTATAAATAAATGGCTAATGACTTTCAAGGGAACACCCTAAAGTCTCAAAATCCCTCACAAGAAGCCAAGAATTGTCTCAGTATTATCTCCCATGTTTCTCCCTGGAAAGCAACTACTGATGTCACTGTTGATCCTCTGAGTGTTTTGAGTCACAAGGAGAGAATGACACACTAGGGAAATGCTAGGTACATCATTCTCACCAGGAGCCTGTCAGGAGTCAGGTGCAACAATTGTGGGCTTTACAGAAACATCACCAAGCGGCCAAGCAAAGCCAGATGGACTCCTCCAAGTGGCCTCAGTGATACTTTATCTATTTTCCATCTATGCTGACATGGAAGACATGTACTATGTAAGCAGTGTCATCTAACCTGGTTCTTCTCCAGCAGCCCTCCAGCCAGTGTTTCTGAACCCTTAGGATCTGGAACACAACTTTCCTGACAGGACATCCAATTGCATCCTCCAGACCTCACACTTCTTACATTCTGGTTCACAGCTGTGGTCTTTAATAATTTTTTCTTTTGGTCATGCACCTTTCGAGATAAAAATGTTTGGGCATGTACTTCCTATAAGTAAATACATAATTATTTAATAAAGTATATGTGTCTACTAGCACTACCCTATATCATATTTTATAGATAGATAGATAGATAGATAGATAGATAGATAGATAGATAGATAGATAGCAAAATGAAAGCTATTCGTATGAGGTTGCACCAAGCTTAAAGTTCCAGTATATTTTCCATACTCCAGTGGATTCAACTGTGCACCCAGTGTGATGTCTGTACAGTGTTTATTTGCATGGCTTACAGGACAACCTGGAGCTCCTGCCACCTCACCACTGGCTACATCTACCAGATGCTGTTTGTTGCCGTCACATTACAGCTATTACTCTGTACTTTTGTGTACTCTAAGGATAGCCATCCCTCACACTAAGGATATTCTTTCCTCACACCTCTCCCATTCACCCCTTTAAGAACTCAGTTCCTCGGCCATGCCTCTCAGGTAACCTACAGAGTGCTACTGGCAGAATGCATGGCTCCCATCAACACAGACATACAACAGTCTTTAAGTCTAGGATGGGACAAGTTCTATTACGCTTTCATTGTCTGGTTATAAGTCTTTCTTCCACTCTGGACAATGTGGTTCCTGAGGATGGGACAGATCACTGATCATCTTCAGAGTTATAACAACCCAGAGGTTGCATGTGCTTAAGTAAACTAAGGCGTCACACCTGGTTGCTTTACCTCCGTGACAGGACTGCAGTGTACAACTTTGTATGCTTCATACTACAAGACCAAAACAGAGTCCACTGACCCAGATGAAGGGCATGCCTGGATATAAGCCCCCACTTCTATGAAGTCTACCACAGCTCAATATAAAACTGTGGCCCAATATGTATGTTGGTGGGTATAATTTATATCTAGAGTGTCTGTAAATGGGCAGACAGACCAGGAAGACCTAAGCTCTAGTCCAATAGCTGCAAAAGATAAGATGCACTGCTATTATGACACATAATTTCAATGATAAGTGATATAACAATGCACACCTATATTAGACCAGCCTTCCCAAAGGACTTCCAATTGTCTTTACTTTAAGTCTTGTTTCACATCTTATTTGAGCTCTGAGAAATTGAGACACAAAAGGATCAAGTAACATTCCATGGTCACCCAGTTGCTAAATGGTCAAGCCAGGATCAATCAGGATCTCCTTGCCCCCATTTCAATGTTCTTCCACTGTATCATTGCCTGGAGAACTGTCAAGAAAATAAACGGAGAGCACAAAACACTAGAACACAGAACTATCTAGCCACCAAGGCAAGCTGCCAGGCAGGAAGCGCCAGCCATTTCTACATTCATTTTGCTTCAATCTCCACTTTCTTTTCCTATGGTGCTTACAACTCTACAATTTGGGGACATTCTTAATTAACCAGCACCCTATTATGCGCACACTCAACCCTGCTACCATTAGGATGACATCAATCATTTACAGATGCATGTTAAGTTTTTTGCATGAACTGCTTTCTGCTTAGCCTAAGGCTCTGAACTACATGTAAAGCCATGAATTTTGTCTAAGGAAAAAAAAGGAACAGGTGAGTCACTTTGGGTGAAGGGAGTTGAAGAAACCCCGCAGGGAAGCAACAGCAGTCACGGCAGAGACATCTTAAGGAAAAGACAATGATACAATGATACGATACCGTGTCAGGCAAACTGTTCTGTTATCCAACCCTATCCATGAGTGAGTCTCAATAATATCTGCTGACACCAGAACACAGGAAATAAAACAGTAAAAAGAATTAAAATTAATGAGGAACTTTTTTTTCATTTAGTAAGCAGAAAAGCCAGCGAGATCAGAAAGCTGTTCATCACAAATTCTTGTTCCTCCTGGGCACAGAGCTAGATGCTGTTCACCAGTCTCCCTTGGCACTGAGTGTGGTGGGTAACAAGGTTTTGGCCAATGAAATGTAACCAGCACAGGCACATTGAAAACTTTCTGTTCTCTCTTCCTCCTCCACAATGACCTTGGAGGCCACAGACTACACATGATGGACCACCAAAGGGGCCTAACTCAGAGCTCTGAGGGAAGATTCTTAATGGCTAGAAACAACTGTTTTAAAGATTATGTGATGAGGAATGATAGCTGTCATTGCTGTAAGCCCCACATCAGTTGATTTACTATACATATCATGATGAATGCCCATCTTGAGGTACTAAAGACAGCTAGTTCATAGAGGGGTATGGTGGTTTAATGAGAAAAGTATTTAAATACTTGGAGCTGTTTGGGAAGGTCTTATATGGAGCCTTGCTGTAGGAAGTATGCCCCTGGGAATGGACTTTGATGCCTTAAGCCTCACCCATGTTCTTTTTTTCTCTGCTTCCTATTTATGAATGAAATGTGATTTCCAAGCTTCCTGCTTCTGCTTCCATGCTATGGGTCCCTGGCGTTATGGACTCTATCTCTCTGAAACCATAAGCTAAAATAGGCCCCTTCTTCCTTAGGTTCCTTTTGGGCATGGTATTTTTCACAGCAATAGAAAAATAATACAGGGGGAAAAGTTAACACAGGTATGCTAATATTACATAAACTGAATAGTAGCAAAGCTTAGCAGACGTGACTTTACATTTTAGAAAGCAGGTCTAGAACAACACAAGACAACTCTGACCTAAGAAAGGGAGAGTCACACAGAGTCTTGAATCCTTTCCCACCTCTCTCTTATCTCTCCTTTACTCCTTCCTTTTTCCTTCCTTCTATTAAACTCATGTTTGTTCATCAGCAATTCACCTTGCAGTATCTTAGATGCTGAAGATAATAAGGAATAAGGTAAAATTACTGCCCCATGAAGTTCCTACCCCAAAAGGACAAAGTCAGATAATAATAGTTTTGAAAAAAGAGTAAAAAAAACAATTTTAGAGAGAAATATATTTGCATCTTGGGTACTTGTGTTTCATCCCAAGCAACCTTGGGACCCAAGATGCAGAGGTAAATAAAAGGACCCCAGGAAGGGAGTCGACCTGTTCCTGTCAGAGGTAGGACAACAGACAGAGCTACTCAGATGAAACAAAGGCTAAAATCTGTCTCATGAAAGAGAGGTAGTCTGAGAAAACACTTGGGTAACAAGCTATCTCGCTGAGCCATGCAGACTAAACAGAACGAGAAAGACTTCTGAAGGCATTCTTATATCCAGCATTCAGGATTCCTGCCAATAACCAGCCACAGGGGCAAAGAGCTCATGTGCTAAAGATGGATAATTCCTCCCTAGTCAAAGGCGGACTTCAGAGATAGACTCATACTGGAACATTAACTGGGCTCTGTGAATCACAAGGGCCATTCATGCCAAAATATGCAAAACACTTAAATGTAAAAGAAAATGAGAAAACAGATATACCTGATTAATTCTTGGGTAATCAGAAGCACAGTGAACATGCTGGGCCAGTTCCCCATGGATTCTCTAAAGCAGGAACTGGCAGTTTTGTTTCAACGGCAGCATGCTCACAATAGACTCTGTACAGTAAATCTCTACCTTCTTAGTGACTCTGAGGCTGCTTCCCATTTGAACTCTGGTTTCCCGGTCACTTTTCAGGTCTCCTAGTACTGAGAAGGACAGGCCAATCCATCCATCATACCCTCCAATCACATGAAGTTTTTGTTCTGATGTAATTATAATATAATCTTGGGAAATGAAACAAATTATTTTAAACGAGAAGTTATGATTCACATTGCTGATCTGTGCCTGTGGGTATCCAAGGCTTCTGAGTATCTGCTACATGTGCTAATTAGATTCATATAGCACAGGCCATTCCATGCTAAACTCTTCCCATAAACAGCTCCATTTGTGCTTTCTGAGAAAAGAACACATTCAGCTTTGTAAGTGATAACGTTTTGTGTCGCACAGCCCCTGAATAACTGATACAATCTAGTCCTCCCGTCTCAAGGCACTTTTCCTGGTGACATGACAGTCTTGCCATAACATGTAGATGAATAAAATTCAGTTGTCAAAGCACTGACCTCTGAGAGAACACAAACCAGGAACCTATACTAATGTCGATGACAATGATGATGATGATAACCAACATAATCTTTCAATCTTTAGTCAATCTGGGGAATTTGCTAAATTTTTAGTATGCTCCATCTCATTACCATATGAACTTGGGAGGCCAGTTTTCTTTTTTTTGTTTTTGTTTGTTTGTTTTTTGGTTTTTCGAGACAGGGTTTCTCTGTGTAACCCTGGCTGTCCTGGAACTCACTCTGTAGACCAGGCTGGCCTCGAACTCAGAAATCCGCCTGCCTCTGCCTCCCAAGTGCTGGGATTAAAGGCATGCACCACTACTTCCCGGCTCTTTTTTTTTTTTTTTTTAATTGGATACTTTATTTATATTTCAGATGTGATCCCCTTTCCCCATCCCCCCCCCCACCCAGAAGCCCCTATCCCATCCCCCCTCCTCCTGCTTCTATGAGTATGTGCCCCCACCAGTTTTCAATGCTGGATTTGGTATAACCAAAGACTAAATTACAACTGTATTCTACCACACACACACACACACACACACACACACACACACACAAAACAATTTACTGCTTGACAGCTAGCTCCTGTTTTTTAGACTTTCCCTGGTGATTTTCAACACTGCTTTTTTTTTTATTGTAAATATTGATCTCTTCTGAATATAAGAGCTTTGGATCAATTAATTAAGGGTCTATCAGCAAACTCAGCTCAGGTATAAAAAAGCAACAGGTAGCTGTCTCTCACCATCAAGGCAAATTTCAATGGTAGAAAATATTATACATGACATGCACCAGAAACCTATTCATTATCTGTCAGACATCAATTGTTCCATGTTGTCTTTCTTCTGGAAGCCCAACTAAACAAACAAAAGAGAAAAAAAAAAAACCTTGATATATGACCAGGTTTTGTGCCAGAAAGAGAAAAAAAAAAAAAAAAAAAAAAAAAGAGAGAGATGTGGGCTTGCAAAAATTATTAGAGCCTTCATTCAGAAATAATCTGGGGCATGTCTACTTGCAGCTTGTTCACTTGATTTCTTTTCTTTTTTCTCCCACTATATTGCCCTTTCTAACCCAAAATGTATCATGTAGACCAGGCTGACCTACAACTCAGTTACCTGCCTCTAACCCCTGAGTGCTAGAATTAGAGGCAAGTGTCACCATGCCTGAACCAAAGTTTTACAAGAATTATCTTTACCATGTTTAATCACAGGTGTGTATGTGAATGCCATGCCCATAGGCAGCAGAGGCATCAGACCTCCCCAGAGACAGAGTTACAGGTAGACCTGAGGTTCCTGTCATGGCTGCTGTAAGCAGTGCATTCTCTTAAGTGCTCAGCCATCTCTCAGCCCCTTCCCATTGTAGTTTTTTAGCTAACCTGAATGTCAGGGGGATGAACCTATAATAAGGAAGGTATTTTGAACTCCAATAGGAGATCAGAACAGTGGGAGGCTTAGAAGCAGTGACCACCAGAGCATCAAGAAAAAACTGGAGTAGAAAGTCACCGGTCTCTGCCTTGACTTGGTTTCTCTTAGTCTCAATGCCTGCATTGGTAAAGTGGGGCTATTGTGGCCAGGGTTGCCAGGTACTCACATATTCTAACCCTCCAAAAGTGTAACAAATACAAAAGTATCCTGGGAAACTCAGGGCAACTAAAAGATCATTTGCCATACAGTTCTCATCCTGCAGAATGCAAAGGACATCATATTATTCCTCGTCTTCCCAAATAGTTCTTCCTTCCTGTTTAAAAAAAAAGCTACTCAGACTCCAAATTCAGTAGCAAGGGTGCCAACAGGACAGCTAGCTCTGTAATTATACCAGACACTGGTTATAATTCACACTAAGGTATCAGAAACTACCTAAGACCTACTCAGTGAAAATGCTTTCACAGGGGGGAGAAGGCCCCAACCAACCAGATCCATAAGACACTGATGTCCAATGAAAGAAATTTTCAAGATGAGGACTGTGCCTGCTTCAGACTCACAAGACAAAAATGAAACCTGGTGAATTGTATTACAGCTAACAGAAGGTTTTATTACCTTCCATTGATTGGTCAGGGGTGTCAGACATCTCCTCAGCAGTTTTATAACTTCTGAAGACCAGTAGTCTTTAATTCACCAAAGCTCTGCTACCGAGGGACAAAGGTAAGAAAGCCTTTTGTGCTGTCTCTTCCTCTGAGAGTCTGGGATGGATTTTTCAAGATATTCTGAACAGTGTGTGTGATGTTTTACTTTAATTTCAAGCTAATCTTGCTCATTGTGGTTTTTATAATACAGGTCATTTTCATTCATTTATTGCAGCTCATGCATCTCTAGTTGTCTCTAAGCTACAGTGAAACAATGCATCCCTGGGAGTCTCTGGTACCTCTAAGGGTCGCCACTAGATGACACTGGATGGAAATTCCTAGATAAAAACTCAGAAAATGCTGAGAACTATGCATACTTAATAGAAGAGTGGTATAGGCACAGATTTTCCTTCTCCCAAATTGTCCTCATTGTTTCCTCTTCCCAAACCTTTACTGGAATCAAAGGGAAGAGGTAACATGATCTCAGCTCCAAAGGAGGAACATGAATAACCAGACATGGTAGCATCCCCCACCTTCTCCAAATATCAGATGAGGGATGTCAGTACTAAGTAGGAGGTAATCCAGTTCAAAAAACTAAGATGGAGAATGTTCTGCATGTCTGAGTAGCATGGGACTTAGAAAATGCCCTGTGCGAAGAAATATCTTTGAATATGAAAATGTAAAATCCCCACAGAGATCTGCCCTTCAACATTTCCTTACTTGGGATGCTGTAGGGTAACACAGTGACTGGAGATACAGCAGTACAGATGTCAGTATTATGTAACCACAGGGACACAAACCCAAAGATCAAGTTTGATGTGTTCAAGATTATGAACACATGCTCTAAGTATTGGCATCCACTATATGTGGTCCTCGGTTCCCCCTGGATGCCCAGAATGTAGTTTATGCTTTACCCTCAAAATTCTGTTGTGCACTGCATTCCTCCTTATTACTTATATTCCTTCTTAGAGGCTGTCCTGTCTCCATGAACAAGTTCCCTGGGACTTCTGGACTGTCTCTATGATGGCAGAGTAACGTCTACAGCCCCTAGCCATCACTATGACCTAGGGTACCAGTACCAAGCAAGTACGCTAGCATGAAGACAGATCTAGATGGTGAAATAAGCAGAGGCATTCCAAGAAAACAGTGATTCAAACTTGCAGTCAAACAGTGTAACTAATTTTTTTTTAAAGGCCTCCCACAGAAAGGGCAACTTTAATACCACAGTTCTCTCTTGGAGCCAATTTTATATAATAAAAATCAGAATCAAGGAAAAGAATCAGAGTCCCAGAAAGCATTTGCAGAATCCATTACTCCCACTTCTAGGTCTCACTTGCTCATGGAACATAGGGGAGTATGTAGCCCTAGGGGTCATTCATTGTGCATGGATTCTGCTATCAGAATGGATGATAATGGCTCAGAGTTCAACCCAACATTTAGCAGGTAGGAACATAACTCCATCAGGTCATTACCTAGCTTAGTAGTGTTTCCCATACATATTAAATTAAAAGAGTGTTCACATGGAGGGGTTTTTTTCCTGATTAAGTGGAAAATAGCATGAGATAGAAATATAAAGTAATGACTTAATGTGAAGTATTGAAATTTATAATGTTCTTCCCCAAATTAACAAATAGCTAACAAGAATTCAAGGCTGGATGAAAAAAAATCATAATCAAAGGGATAACTTCATTCTCCCAAAGGACATGAATCAAGTTCAAAGCAAAAACGCAAATGCAAAATAAAAGAAGGATTAAAAAGAGGGAGGGAGCCCACAGACTAGAATACAGCTACTGACTAAGAAGGAAGGAACAAAAAAAAAAAAAAAAAAAAAAAAAAAAAAAAAAGCCTTCCAGAATAAATGAAAAAGCAAGGACTACCAACCAGAACCATCACTGGGAACTAGCAGATACTTTTTTAAAGAAGTGAGTAGCTCTTTGAGAGAAGTCAAAAAGTTAAACAGGGGTCAGCAATACAGAACACAAACTGAACAGGCATTTATCATTACTGCCACCTATGAGCACTGTCTGTACCTTAAGAACACTTGACCTACTTTAGAACCAAGCTACAGTAAATAGACACTGCCACATTTGTTCAGTTTGAGAAATCTGCCTTCCTCCCAGGCTAGCACAGCTTGCTATTTAGCTAACAAAGATTAAAGGAGGACTGAATTAGAAACAGGAGGAGCAGAGAAGCAGCCCAATCATGACTCTGCCTTAGAGAACTTCTGTGCTCAAATGGGAGGAGTCAGGGAGAGCCTTTGAAAAGGACAGGCTCAGATATATAACACATGGTCAGAGCAAGCCCCACCCCTCTGGATGCTCAAGGAGTAGAGGTGTGCAGTGCTCACCATCACACATGAGGTGCTGAGCTTGTGAGAAAGGGATGAACCCCCAAGGCAAAAGAGATGGTAGGTTGGGCTTGAGGCCACATCCCCATTGTAACCGTGTGGATTCATGGAACTAAGTCCTGTCAGTCTAACTCATTCTTGATAAAGACCGGAAAGTGACAACCTGTGGGTCATCCTTTAAGAAAACCAACTGGAAAAAAAATAATTCTGCCTTCAGGAATTGACAATGAAATCTGGGTCTAAGCCAATCTCTCACCATTATTTGAAAAGGGAACTCAGTTGCCACATCCCATAACGAGCTTGGAGATGATTCTCCCTTCCAATCATTAAACAGAAAGTGCTGTGTTTATGGCTGTCCTGATATTGGTGTGGACAGTGGGGACACTGTATGATCTTACACCACTCTCAGTTTCTCACGTGACGCTGCTGGTTAAACCGTAAGAACCGATGCCATTGCATAGCCAATTCCATATCTGTAGTAACTGAAAACATACTTCTCTGCCACTTCCCCACAAGACCCGCCTGCCCTTACCTTCACAGTATGCAGAGTTGCCCTGAACAGAGATGTATCCATTCTTACACTCACAAGTTGCTTTTGTATTCCAATTTTTGCATTCTGAGTTTTCGCCACACTTAGGTGCTTCTGCACAGAAGTTATGACCTGTAGAACAGAAAGAATGTTTTACATCGAGGAATGACAAGGAATGAGGGCCTCCAAACAATAAAGCACACAGTACTGTATATGACATACAGCTCACAGAAATAGACCATGGCAACATGCAAGATTAAGCCAAGTAGGAGCTATAGGGCAGGAAGGAGGAACTCTGGACTGTCCTGTGTGTGAGAGCGTGTTTCCTGATACTCCTGGCACTGCTCACCTTGCTAAGCTACTTCCTGCCTGTGTTGTACCCATACCGATCTGAGTAGTCGTGTCATATATAATGCTATAATTATCATAGTAGATACTTTACAATGTGTAGAAAAGAATGTATGACCTAAATATATGGGTATAGAAGATACAATGGATCTAATGTGAGTGTTATCATTATATAGACTTTCCTTCTGCCAGGCTTCAATATTTTTTACATAGCTATACTCTTTTCATACACTGATGCTGATTTCTAGACAAATATTTAGCTTTTGCCATCTTCAACCTCCCATAAGTATAATAATTTGTACACATATATATACATATATATATACTTGTAGATATCTTTATTCATATTAATAAACTCTAACCATGGCAATGCTTATGGGTATTAATATGTCAATGCTGTACCTCAAGATTATGAGAAGTCCATAATTTACATTTATGTACTTTCCTAAAAATCAATATTGGAGTTATTTGCATGTTTTGAAATATAAAGTTGTTGCTAAATGGTTTTAAACACAATTTTGACAAGTCAAAATTGTTTTTGCCCACACTTCTTCCAGAATCCCTGCCATCCCTTATAGAATAGTTACTTTACTTCTTCAAGTATCTACTAGAAATCTCTTTGGTGGAGATCCTCAGGTATTTCTGAACTTAATTTTAATTTATTTTAAATGTTTAAGGTGGGTTTCTTGAAACATACAGTATACTCCGAGAACATGGGAATCTGGAACAGAAGGATTCAACACCTGCCTTGACTACACAGAAAGACTGCCTCAGTCAATCAATTATAGAACTATTCTTATATTTGAAAAATAATTCTACTCTATAAACGTATTTGATCTCAACATTTGAAGATATGATTCTGCTTTACAGTTTTCATATTATTATTGATAATTAGAAGTTAATTTAATAAATATTCCTTCCTGTGTGGTTATCATTCTGTCAATGAAGATTTTGAAGCTTTATCTGCCTGTTTGATTGTTGAGTGGAAGGTTGCCTTGGCTTGGTTTGGTATTCTACTCTTCAATTTTATTTTGAGGTTCATGAACATGAACTTGTTTTCACACACTTAGGATTGCTTGGGGGAGGAGCCTAAATCTGAGAACTGGTACAACCCTTTATTACTTTTGAAATGCCTCTCTAACTCTCTCTAGCACTATCTCACACTGAGTTGTCTAATGTCTACACATCTTTCCATTTGACCCATCAAAACTATGTGCTTTTATATACAGATATGATTAGATAGTGATTACATTGTGTCTATATAATACAGAATCAACTCTTCACCTCCAATTCTATCATCTTCTATTTATATCTGCACAGTCACTATTTGTTGCAGGATATTTGAACATACTGTGAAGCCAGAGATTGTGTTATTTACTAAAAATTTCTGTTTCTAGTTATGGTGTGGCTCAGCCTTAGCACACACCCTTAATCCTTCTGGCTGGAATACAGACACACCCTTAATACACACCTTTAATCCCGAACAAGAAAGGTAAAATTAGTTTGTAGAAGGAAGCACCCCTGTTTGAAAGTGGTGTCTAACTGAGTGAACAACTAGATGAATCAGAGAGAAATCTGATAGAATAGGATATGCCCAATTCTCATGAGAAGAGAGAAGGAAGGAAAGCTAATTAAGAGAGCACAGAGAGAAAAAAACAGGAACAGTTTTACCTAGACAGTTATATAGAGACATGCTGCAGAGAGAAAACAAGTTGAAGAGAGAAAACACAGATGAAGACAGAACAAGCCAAAAAATGAGAAGGATCCAGAAAATCAGTGTTTACTCTCAGACTTCTAGCTGGGTCACATGACAGGCTCTGTCTTATTTCATAGTCTTACTGTCATGTGGCCTATATCTCTTTTTGTTCTTTCCCTGTTAAATTCCAGTAAATTCCCCATGTAACTTTCAGTTCATTAATTCTCTCTTGGGTTGTGTCTCATTCTGCCTCAGTCTTTCATATCATTTTAAATTGTCCTTTTATTTTTAGTCTAGAATTCAGTGTTGTTCTTTTTAATCTGCTTAATCAGTTTGATATCCCCTCATCTATTCCTCTTTTAATCTTTTAAATCAATCTTTATGCTGACACTTTCACTATCATCCAGGTAGGCTGGTGATTTTGCAGTTTGTAGTTACTGCTGAACACCATTGATGGTGACTAGTGTTCTTTCCTTTCATTGTGCAAGATTCTTTTATTTTGACCTCATCTTGTTTGAAATTGAATATGTAGAAAATATTCCTGGCTTGGGTTTTAGTATATGTGTTATTTTCTGTCAGGTGGCTGAAGGAATTATCAACGTAAAATCACTTTAAACTCTCTCTTTGCCTTGGGGTGAGAATTAAACCACACAGACAGGACACCCTGCAGCCCTAAACTTTCTGGAATGTTGGGCGGCTTCCTCCTGTAGACTCCAACCTAAGACTCAAGACTAACAGGTAAACCTTGTCTTAAGGGTTTGCTTTTCACCTTTTGAGAGAATCACACCCTTTGAGATTCTCATTCAAGCATCTCGTACTAGCACCAGGCTACGCCCTGTCCATTAGAAGTCATGCAGAAAACCAACAAAGATAAAAACAAAAACAACAACGGCAAAAACCTGTTCTCAGGGAAAACCAACACCAGCATGCTTCCTGATCTCAAGGACATCACACTTCTTTAGTCTCTCGCTCTCTCTCTCTCTCTCTCTCTCTCTCTCTCTCTCTCTCTGTGTGTGTGTGTGTGTGTGTGTCTGTCTGTCTCTCTCTGTCTCTCTCTGTCTCTCTCTCTCTCTCTCTGTCTCTCTCTCTCTCTCTCTCTCTGTGTGTGTGTGTGTGTGTGTGTGTGTGTGTGTGTGTGTGTGTGTGTGGTTATATTCTCCTTCTCTACACTGCAAGACCTACTAAGTAAAAAAAATTACATCCTGTAGACATTAGGGGGTTGAACTGGGAGGCTAAGCTGTATAAAAGGATAGGTTAAGTGTGATAAGACATGTGACGGTACTTTATCCCCTTGAAATCTGTACAGTTTGAAGATACTAATGGTTATGCTACAGCACATACTATGATCATCTCACAGGAAACTGCACCTAGGGATCAGGAAATCTCATGTATAATTCAGAGTCTGCAGCTAACAAACACTGCATATCACCTCTCCTGCCTCGGTACATACAGAAATGATGACAGCAGTGATTTCAAGCTGCTGCTGAGACCCTCAGCCACGACAGGCAGGTGCAGAGAGATCATGCCCCCTGACCTTCTCACACATGGAGCAATTACCTTTTTTACATTTTGACATATGGATTATGGAAACTACAAACTCAGGCTTAAAAACTATGCAAATCCCCAGACAAGGTAAAATTACATTTTAATTCCTTTTAATGAGAAGATTCTAGAACTGTTATTCTTCAAAAAAAAAAAAATTTTAAGCCAACATTTAGCCTAGAAGGAAATGCTTTTTACTAAGTAATAATAAACAATTCTTGCACCTGTAATGTGCCTGATATTACAGTAAATATTTTAAATAAAAGAGATAGCATTACTGACGTTGTTGAAGCATCTGAAGAGCCAAAAGAATATAAAATACTTGAAACAGCTCCTGATGTATACAAAAAAAAGTTGGACATCGGTGTACCCATTCTATTGATGATGTTGATAATGGATGAGGTTAGTGATGGTGATGAGGAGGATGGTGATGAACATGATGATGGTGATGGTGGCGATTTTGTCAATGAGAACCAAAGTCTAAAATAAGGCCATCGTTTCCCCCTCAAACTCAAACACATGACAGGTAACTGGAGAATGGACAGGGGCGTTTTTAATTTGCATTGTAGAAAGGAATCTGCACCTATATGATATTAATAGCTTTAAGTACGCACTTCATTAATGCCTTGTTCTGGGTTATCTCTCCAACCCAGCTGGCACCTGAAGGACCACAGAGTTGATCCCAGCAGACAGCAACTAGACTCAGTACTTAAGGACATGTATGAGCCCAGGAAATGAGGGGTGAGAGGATGGAAACGTAATGAGAGAGGCACAGAATCTGAGAAATGTGGCTGGCCACTGGGGACCTGAGCTCCAGAACAGCTGGCTGCCCTGTCCCCTTTCCTAGAGACCCAGGTGAGTGGAGCTGAGAGGAGAGGCTGTTTGACTTCGGAGTGTTAGCTCTGTCTCCTCAGAACATCATTGCTCACAATTACATGGAAGGTAAAGATTCAGTTGCTCTCCCTGCACTGGTGTATGTGGCCACAGGCCGCATGCATGCTAGTATTCCTCTTCCATGCCTGAGATAGGCGGACACTGGGGGTCCAGGCCAGGTCCAGGTAACTCCTGCAACCATGTTCTTCTCTTATACCATATACCCTCTGTGGTGGCAAAATCTAATAAAAGGTCAAAGGTGTGGCTGCTTCTTGGGACATAACAGAGTAGATACATAGCCCTAATGAGACTGACTAGATGCCAGTCATACTCAGTAGGACCAACCAACCAAAAGCAGAACATAGATTTAACCCTTAAAAATCTGGGAACTAACACCTGTGGGTGGTTGTAGCCAGATATCAAATGTTTGCAGTGATCATTACAGTTAAAAGAAACCGATGCTTTGGCTGCCCAAGGGGCAATTTTAGGCATCATGACTTTCTCTGCAGGAGGAAGTATCTGAAGCTCACTCCTTAAGCCAGTCAGTACTCATCAGGAGTATCACCATTGTGACACCTGAACCAATGTCACGCATTCATCTCTTAGCGTCTGCATTCTGTTTCTGATTTCTTCATGTTTCTTTTTATTCCCAAAGTGAATACCACAGCCTGAAACAAAAGCCTTCAAATATTGTCAACAGGCATCTAAACATCACTTTAGACCTCATATAATGTATCATTATTATTTAACTACTATAAAGCTTTAAAAAAAAAATAAGCTTATGGTAAGGGAAACAGAAGGCTTTTCAATATGTTCCTGTCAGGTAACTCTAAAGCCTCAGAGCAACAGCTCAACTTTAGTCACTGCATCCTCCTAGGTCAGAGCCTATGTCTAATCCAGGTCTCTAATCAAAAGCTTTCTAAGCGCTGGAGTATAGATCTGTCGGTGGAATGTTAGTCTAGCATTCAGAAGGCCCTGGGTTTCCATCCTTAGTAGTATGAAAACAGGGAACAGTGGTACACATTTGTGATCCCAGCACCTGGGACACGGAGCCAGGAAGAACAGACATTCAAGGTTATCCTCAGCTACACTCCAAGTTCAAAGCCAGACTGGACTACCTAATATTTGGTCTTGACAGAGAAAGGTCTTGTACAGTACAGGTATAGCTGTGTGGATGTGTAGCTCATAAGTGAGAGAACTGATAGGCAGACAAAAGCTTAGCGGATAAATTAGTGAGTTAACAGATGAATTGATGCCATCCCACCACCACAAGCAATTCAGACTCCCTTAGGCCGTCCATCATGTTTCCTCTTTAAACACTTTTATTAATGTTACTATTCACAAACCATCAACTCTTCCTATAGTAAGCAGAGAGTCTGATGATCTTTAGCAACGGTGTGTGGTTGTGAGTCAGCCTCAACGCCCAGGTCAAAAAACGCTGTCTCCCGCTGCTAACCATCATCATTCATCAAGAACTACCTCAGTATCTTAGCTGGCTGTCAGCTCAGGCTCATAAATCGTCAGCTGGCTCTCTACTTCTATAATCCTTCAAATGGCTTTGTCTTTCTTATCTGATGTCTGTGAACAGCATGTCACTTAAGACACAAGCTTTCTTTGCTTAATATTTATTGTCAGTTGCCACCCAGTTCTTCCCTTTGCCCATTCATGTTCCAGTCAGACTTTAGTCTAGTTTTACCCTCAGCATGGTTATCAATACAGGTCTAAGGCATGATCCCACTCAAAAGTACCATCTTGATTAATATCAGTTTTGTTTATCTTTTAGTTCTTTATTCTTTTGTAATTTTATAACTATAGATGAAATACTTTAATGGTATCCACCCACCCATTTTCCTCTCTATCCCATTCGACTCCTACAAAAGCCCTTGTTCTTCCCACGAAGTGTCTTGTATGTGTGAGTGTGTGAGTGGCCCACTGTATTTAATCAGGACCATTTGCCTTAGCATGGTGGCAGGTTAATTCCTGGAGCATGGTCAGCTTAGCTGTGTCTATACTAGTGAAGAAACTGACTCCCCATCTCCCAGCAATTACTAACCACTAAGAGTATCTCAGGAAGGGGTGGGCCCTCGTGATTGGGTTCCCCAACCACAACTGATTGTTGACAAGTATCATACAGGTAAACACAGCTACAGTGAACTCATGCCTAGAAGACAGCCTGTTCCATATCCTTCCCAATCCTCCAGCTTGTACATCTTTGCCACACTCTCTTGCATGCTGTTCCCTTGGAGGAGGTTCTATAGCTTACTTGTTCGGGGCTCAGCACTCAGCATTTTGGCCAGTTATGAGTGACAGCCTTAACCACCACACACTGCAAAGGGAAGGCTCTGTGACCAAGGCTGAGAACAGTACTAATTATAGGGATAAACATAAATATTTAGAAGGCTATTTGACAACATTTGCATTTTACAAAAACATCACCAGTAAGTTCCTGCTACAAAGGCCTTTTGACTTCTCCAGACATGTAGGGAAAGGGGAACCCTTATTCTCTGTCATTGGGAGAGTAAACTGATGTAGCCTTTATGGAGATCTGTGAGGTCTCTCAAAAAGCTAAAATAAAACTGTCTCATCAAGCTGTATCACTCTTGGACATATACCCAAAGATTGCCACAGAAATGCCAAGGCATTCATATTCATTGCTGCTCTCTTTGCTCACAAAACAGTCAGAATATTATTCAAAACTAAGGATATACTAAAAAAAATTCTATGAAAATGTCTTATTTTAAAAGCTAATTTAAAAATACTTTTTAAAGACAGAAAAAGACTGGGAACTGAAGTAGCTACTGTAGTAAGTAATTCTGCTCCAGAAACCATAGCTATTAAACAAATCCCCCCAGTGACATGTGTGGGATATCTCCCTATAAGTTGTTGTTCATAGAAGCCCTGGTGTGATGCAAAATTAATAGAGTACTGCTATTACCCTTGGTGCCCACGAGAACCAGACAGCTGGACCATACTTCTGAAGATACCACATACTTTGGATATAAGCCTTAGAGAACTCAAGCTGGAAATGAGCTGAGTGCTGAGTTTCATAATGCAAAGCAGTGCTATGCAGGTTGCTGAAGAAAGAACCGCCATCAATAGCCTTATGTAGTTATGAACTGTGTGAGAGCTACCACACCAACCCACTAAGTAAGATGTGTCCACTGTGCAACAATGGCATGGCTGTTATGAGGGTAACCAACTGCTTTTTGGATTAGAGACACACTTCACCAGAAAGAAATCATGCCTGGCATTCTAAATGTGGTAGTCCTTTTATCTTTACGGACTTAGAAGATACAGCTAATCAAGAAAAAAAGCATAAATAAGTAAATAAACAAGCCATTGTTCAAGTATTTCTTTTACTTTTTTTAATAAGCAGATTTTGAGTTTTTGAAACTATTATGAAATTAGTATATAATGACATCTTTAACATAGGATTTGTTCAAATGTCCAAAGCATCTTAAATACAAAATATGCTTTTCATTGACGTCATCCATCTGTCTTCTAATATACAGCTAGACATGTTACACATATCAATTAAACTTTTACAACAACCCTAAAAATAACTACCCTCAATTTATAGGTTAGAGAGATGAGGCTAGGAGTTTGTGTACCCAAAGTATACATGGGTAAGCCACAGTCACAATCTGACTCTAAAGTTCTTATTAGAACCACTGAGAAAATAATTCTCCTGACATTTAAATACCTGGAGGCATACAGAACCCCAGCAATATCCTCTCCAGTGATATTTGTAGACTGTAATCCTTCGTGTGTGTGTGTGTGTGTGTGTGTGTGTGTGTGTACATTTTTTGTAAAATAAGGTTTCTTATCTTTATTGCCTATAATCTAGAAGATGGATATATATGCATATACATGTGTGTATATATGTATATATACATATACATACATACATACATACATACATTTTTTAATCTGTTCATTTAGGTCTGCTATTCTGTTCTAATCAGAAATTAAATAAAATACCAACTCTTATGGACATGTGCTAAGAGTATCTATTTCTCTCCATGAGCAATAGTGACGGAATCACAACCACTTCTAAGAGCATAGAAAACAATAGGATTCTTTAGTGTGCCTGGCTTTACTTATGTTGTATCATTATAGCAAACAGACTACTCACTGCCCATTAATGTTCCTCTCCATTCCAGCCTCAGAGGCACCTCAATAATCCAAGCTTACCAGTGAAAGCTGAGCCTTTAATTACACTCTCAAACCTGAGTCTCATAGGTTCTTCCCATCTATCTGTGCCACCTTCATCTACCCAAGCCAGAGAAATGGAAGTCATGTTAGCCCTCGCCTCTGGAAAACTAGCCCTCCTGAGTCCCATCAGTTTCATCTTTATGTGTGTATGCATGTATGCACATATGTACATATTTAGGTAGGCATATAAATATATGTTACTTTGGGGAGCTGGGGTCACATATGGGGCCTTGTACATAGAAGGAAAACACTTTAACACTGAGCCACACCTTAGTCCCTTCTTCCATAAATATATCATCAATTTATCTGCTTCTTTACCTCTCCACAGCTATAATAATAAAAATCTCCTCCCCACTCTACTATCCTTTCTTAAACGGAAACCACCTCATCTTCCTTCCTGCACCCTTCTCGAATTTATTCTTCATAGAATGACATGTATCTCTACCCACCTTACCCCTGCCACTGCCACGCCCTCCCCCCTTTGTCCCTTCCCTACCTTCAGAATCTTGCAAGGGCTTTTCATTTGAAAACAAAATCCTTAACACCGTCTTCTCTCCATTCTTTTAACTCTTCTAGTATTTTTTAAATTTAATTTGTTATTTGTTGTTGCTGATAACCATTTTAGTTTTTAAATTTTGTTTTGTTTGTTTCTTCGTTTATGAAGCATGCCCCTTATATCCCAGGCTAGCCTCAAACACCTTGTGTAGGGAAGAATGACCCCAAGTACTGTGACTATGGCACCACACTCAGTCTGTGCAGTGCTGGGAATTGAACCCAGAGCTTTCTGTATTTGAGGTAAGCTCTCTACTAACTGAGAAAAACCCCTCACCCCTCCTCTAGTATTCTGATCTTTTTTTTCTAATTCAAGGGTTTTGCAAAGCCTCTCTCCCTGATAAAATAACTCAGCCTTCAAGTTAAGGTCAATTATATCCTACTTATTGGGCAATAAAGGATCTTGGTCAAAGGGGGCAGTATTTCAGTTAAACAAAGTGTAAATTATGACCCTGTTTTACTCAGCATGAGGTTTACTGATAGTTATAATATATGCTGGAAAGTTCCAGAAAATGTTCATGGAAAAGTTCTCACTGAGCACACAAAAATGATGAGTAAGATGGTAAGTATGTGAAGTCACTGATACATTGATTAGATTGATTTAATAATTTTATTACGTATACACATGTCAAAACATCATGTTATAAATCACATGTAAATAAACACATATTTTTTGGTCGATTATACCTGAATAAAGCTCAATAATAGGTTTTTTAACAGAAAGAACAATAAATAAGTCTCCCCCTCACTCACATTCAGGGAAATATTTATTTCCCAAGTCTAAATTAAACACTATTATTCTCTCACAAGATGCTGTGAGTTTGTTTGCAGTGGTTATCACAATGACTAATTATGTGAGTATTTTTTGCTTTTATTATTAGATGCTTATCTCTCTGCTAGATGCTTCCCTCATTGAAGGAAAGGACCATGTAAATTTGCCCACCTTCTGGCTAAGACAATAGCCCAATGTACTGTAGGCATTCACCTGATATGTATTCAGTTATTCACTAAATCCTCATTGTCTTCTCAAGCTAGACCTAAATGTGTTTTTAAGATAAACAAAATGAGTCTGGAGAGGTCAACTGCATCTCCTGCAAAGACAGAACTAGTATATATTTATATGCATAAACATATATTTATATGCATACCTAAATATGTGCATATGTGCATACATGCATACTAGTAGAAGAAATAGAGTTATAAACACAAATATGACTCCGAGTTTCTCTCACCACCCATATGACTAACCAGCCATCATTTCCATCACCAATGGAAATTCAAGGAACACCAACCCTGCTGGCCTGGGGAAAACAACACTCCATCAGTCACTGGTATTTTCCAGTGTGTGAAACACCTGCACCTTCCCAAACAACCAAACCTTACTTCTTGCTTTAAGGAACACGACATCATTTTTCATCGCCTGGAGACTTAACATGAGAAGTAAAAGAACTTGTCACTCTGCAGAATGGTACACATGGATGAAATAGCAGGATGAAAGAGAACTGATCTAGAGACGTCAAGTGGCTGAAATGAGCAACCGATCTGAGAAAGGCACACGACCTGCTGGGATGCAGCTGGAAGGTTCACTCAGGAGACACACCTGTGTTTAATTCCCAGAAAAGTGTCATCCATCCAGCCAACAAAAACTAAGTAGGCACAAAGCGTCTCTCCAATTACTGTGCTTAGCAATGGAGGCATTACAAATACTACCATAAACCCAAACACAAAGCAGCAAACACCCATGGCATGTTCAAGGTAATTAATGAGGAAACATAAATATTAGGTGTGTCATACTTTTCTTATGAAGAGGTTAAAAAAAATCTGGACTTATTCTGTGGCCCTACGTTTGCATTTCTGTGATAGAAAGACTAGCAAGCCAATCTGGTTTCTTTTAAACTGTTTTCCTTCATTATAGTGAAGCTCTCATACTGCCACTATCTAAATTTCTGTCTTTCTCTCTTTCATAATTATGATAACACTATTCATTTATCTTGCTTCACCTCTGGCTTCTGCCACCAATGATGGACAGCATCTGTGTTCTTTGTCCTGTGCTTTTATCTACAATAAAGACAGAACAGACCTGACCCCAGGTCTCAGCTTTGCTGAGATGACTAAAGACTGACTCCATTAAAACAGTGCTTTTTCGACCTTACTAACACTGCATCTTTAATACAGACCCTCATGTCATGTGACCCCCTCCCCCAGACATAAAATTATTTTGTTGCTACTTTATAACTGTAATTTTGCTACTGTAATAGTATGCTTCCTGATGGTCTTAAGTGACCCTTGTGAATGAGTTGTTAGAACCCCCCCCAAAAAAGACTCATGGCCCACAGATAGAGAACTCCGATAGAGGGATGCATAGCTTGCCCCAGGTCCACTGCCAATAGTGCACTCCTCATGAGCAAGCTAGGCAGTTTATCTTTGAGTTGTGTACCTGCACATTCAGAACACACATTCCAAAGCCCTCTATCCTATGTCAAATTTCAGAAAGTCTATGCCTCTCCCATTCCCAACTACTTGCCCAACATTGTAATTCACACAAAGAGCAATGGTGTACTGGTCTATGTGCCTCAAAGCTAGAGTCAACACCATCCACCAATTGGTTAAGAGAGATGCTTGATGAGAATTGAGGGTCCTTAAGGGACACCCACAACCAGAATACCTGTCACTAGAGAAACCAGAACCTTGGGGGATGAGAAGATCCCTTTAGCCTTTTAGGGATACACCATTGTGCATCACCAGGACAGGACTATCAAAGGAGAGTGGGCTCCATGCTCTCACAGGTTCTGTCTTAAAAGCACTCTGTTGCTTCTGAAATTATCAACATTTAATTGTCTTCCTGTCTAGGACAGCCCAGCCCTAATTTCCAGTCTTCCCTCTGGGTCAACAGACCTCATCCTGGGCATGTCAGAAACCTTCACCCAATATAGTACTTCCATGGGCATGGAATTCTTGTCTTCTCTAGACAGTGTTATCCTTCAAATTCCTCTGCCCACAGCACAGCAGCCGCATTGCAGCCCTGTCTTCGTGGTCCATGTTCACTCATGTCTGCAGAGTTTTGATCTGACTCTTGACAACATACAGAGAACAATCCCCTGCCATGAAACCCTGCCAGTTCTTCTGCATGTGCACAAGCCCACATGCTCACTAAACGCTTCCTTTCCAAATTGCTTTTCACCTCTAATACCCTGAAGTCATTTCTCGAAGATCATTTCAATTACAAACCCACCTGAAATGATCAGGGAGAGAGGGAGTGAAACTCGTGTGTTACCAGGATTCTTTGGGAGGATTTAATTGAAGAGCATAAAATCTTAAATAGTACAAATAATCTCAGCTAATTTCAGTCCAGGCCAGATGACAAGGCAAGTGAGCATGAATTAAAATTACCGATAAACACATTTGGAACAGATGTCGGAAAGAACTTTCTTCCAATACCCAAAGTAATAAACATGAAGCGAAACCCTCCAAAGTCGTTGGCGATGCAGAAGATACAATTAGAGCTGGTTATGTGGGAAATAAAGCTCTGAGGAGTGTGTTGAAGGTGCCAGGATGGGCCGAATGATGGGTGTGTTTTCCTGGAGTGGTCTCAAAAATGCACGGTCAAGAGTATTAGCTTTTGTTGTTGTTGTTATTGTTGTTGTTGTTCAGCCTTTGACTGAGAGTACCAGAAATCCATGGGAGATACTTCCTGCTGGGTCTACATTCAGTCCTTCATTGCCTTCTTCCAGGAAGAAGCATAGTTGCCACTCTACTGTCCACTCTGCCTCTCCACCTAGTGACCACACACTCTAAGGTGACAGGCCTGTGCTACAGCCATTACCTCATTACAGCTATAAACAATTGTTCACAGGTGGCTCTGAAGTATCAGGAAAAAAAGAGGCATCAGTGGTTAGTCAGGGCTGCTCTGAGTGCTACCCAGGTGACCAAGACCTGCAGACTCAGCAACAGCACAGAGCCCCCAGCTATGTCCATCATGTTTGATCCTATGTGTGTGTCTTCCTAAACTGTCCTGTGGTTCTTTTCCTAGCTCTGTCTTAGCTGCACCAAGATGCAGTCCATCCACTCAATCCTGTGGATTAAGCTGTCTGCTCACTTGGGTCCTTTATCTTCCTTAAAGGCAGAGGGAATGGTCTGCAGGGTTGCGATATTTGACAAACCCAGAGCAAGGTGCCCAAGCTCCTGGTCTAAATTCTACGTCAGATGATGCGCTGAACACTAGAGATCACAACACATTGTCATGCTTCACTATAAGTTCTCAGATTCAAATTCTTCAAAGACAAAAAAAAAAAATCCCTCAATGTAAAACAAAGGTCTGTATTTTTCATCTTGATTAGTCATTGGAGTGGTGGCAGACATAAAAGAAAACGAATATCACTAATTTAATTTAAAAAAGTAACGTTATACCAAATGAACAAGTTGTAACTTGGAAACGTTAAGTTACAACTCGGAAAAAAAAAATTTAATACTATCATATTTGTGGAATATCTAGAGTATATTATCCAGTGCTAAATGGCATTGTTTAAAGTCTTCAGTGTAAAAAAAAATACAAAACATCTCTTCATAATCAGAAGGTCTGTATTGTCCCCTATATTAAAGATTACATAATACATGATCATTTAAAGCAATGTTATTTGTTAAGTTGGATATTGTTGTGGTAATCACTTAAACACGGATCTGGAGAAGGAGGACAGTTCTCTCCAAAGCCCAGACTATGCCCCTTGGGTAAGGTGGTCTAACAGAGTTTTAACAAAAATAAATCTTGAAAAAATGTCAAATTCCCAAAGCACAAGAACAGTTCTGATTCAAACTTCCAAGAAATAACATCTCAGACAGCATCCCTCAGGATACAGACCTGACACTCTCAGTGAGACAGAGATGGCAAAAACATCCATTGGAAGCCCGTTTATGCACGTGTATAGAGAACACAGCCACTTGGGTTTCCATGATCAGTCACTCCAGGGTAGCAGAAGACATGTGGCCACAATTTCCACAGCACCAACTCCAGAGATAACACACTTCATCTCATCAGACCTCAAGTGTCTGTTTGGATGTCTGCAGGAAATCTCAGTCCACAAAGCAAACGAGGTAACCTTCCCATATGCAGGATAAAAGCTGATTTCATATGGTTCTGAAGAAATGGCTCAGCAGTTGAGACCACTGTCTGCTCCTGCAGAGGACCCAGATTCAATTCCAAGCACTAGATAATGGCTCACAACTGTCTATAACTCCAGTTCTAGGGAAATTAGTGCCTTATTCTGGCCTGGGCAGGCAAAGCATGTACATGGTGCACAGATATACATGCAGGCAATACTACTATACACAAAATAAATCTTTTTTATTTTATTAATTTACATAGATATTGACTAGTTTCTGCCTTTGTTTGCTCTATGTTTTGAGGATGTGAGATAAGAAAAACTGAGTTCTTTGCCTTAGACAAAGCCCCTGAAATCCATGCATTGTTTAAAAGGTACTACTAGTTCAGACCCTTCTTCATCTAAGACCCCACCCAGAAAACAGGAGCATAGGATGAAAAACAGTGAATGACACAGGGAGAAGCATGTTTCTCCCAGAACTGTGTGAGATTATCATGCCACCTCTAAATGAGCCCCTAAGGAATAAAGCAGGACTCAGAGAAACTGAGTCAGATTCACAGTGGGTGTGGTTCAGGACCACAGATGTTGAATTCATCTGGAAAGATCATTTAAGCTGTAGGGCTTTGTGGGGATGTTGTAGACCCTATCCTGATCTTCCATTTTGTAGTTACATGATGTGTCACCAGGACCAGAGACATGGGCAAGTGAGCTCCTATTCTGGGATTCTGGGCTCCTGTCCTCAAGAGGAGGATGTAATGACAGTGGGATATGCTTCAAAGGCCCTTGATCAAAAATAATCCTTTCATTTTTGGAAAATTATTAATGAATATGGCTAGCCTCTGTGCTAGTGGGGGTGGAATAAGGCAGGAGGGGATAGAAAAGAGTTAAATGTAAGATGGCCCAAGCTAAGTATTAGACAACTGGATTACTTTTCTTAACTCAAAAACATCAAAGTGCAGGCAGAAAGGACCTGGCTAATTGGGTATTTGACAATGTGAGGGGTTGGGGATAGGAACAGATTCTAAAGAGTAGCTATCATTATCTTTTTTTTTTTTTTTTGGTATGAAGAAAATTTTATTAGAGTTTAAAAGAAAAATCTCAAGAGCAGGGAAGCTATAAATCTCCACAGCTGCCCAGAGGGAAAGAATGGAGGACAGAAGAGAAAAGGTCGTGAGTGTAGCTTGTGTGAAGGACAGCAGTATGGCAGCCAGGAGCCACATAGTGGTGCAGCAAAGAAAGAAATTCAAAGTATTAGTAGGGAAAGAATGTTTAAAGCAGAGACAGTCGGATTGAAAACAAGACAAGTTACCCTTTCCAGGTTAATTCAGAAAAGTGGGCACACTTGTAAAGCCCTTGGCCGGTATCTATAAGATACTGCAATGGAGGCAGGAATTCTGGGAATGAGAAGTACCGTATGTCCACCTACCTCTTTAGCATAGCTTAAGGTGAGCTACCTTCCTCCTGTGGTTCCTTGGCCAGGTGACTGAGCTGCCCAGCTGGAATGTTAGCTCTCTGCCCAAGCCAAACATTGACCAGATTTCCCTTAATGTACCCTTACTGCTGAATAATTATCATTTTAGCTAGATTAGCTTTTAAGATTCTGAATTAATTCTAGATTCTTTTAATCCGACTAATTCTCCCTGAGTGAAAACTTCATAGAAGAAATGTTTGAACTGACATTTGAAGATAAAAGATGAAATTTAGAAAAGACGGGGATTCCAGAAAGAGGAAGTGAGACAAGTTCTGTCCCATAAATTAATTAGCAATCTAGTGTTACATAGCTGTGCAGGATAAATAAAATGTCAAGAGGGGAGCTAGAGAGATGGTTCGATGGTTAAGAGCACTGGCTATCCTTGCAAAAGACCCAAGCTCAGTTCCCATCATCCGTAGCTATAGTTTCAGTGAACCCATCTTCCCACTTCTGTAGGTAACAGGCATATTCATGGTTCACGGGCTTAGATGCCACCCAAATACTTGTACACATAAATAAAATAAATAAATCTAAAACATGTATTTTTAAAAATTAGAAATTTTAAGTCAGAAGAAGTAAAGGCACAGAGGGATTAATTTGCCATAATTTCCAAGAAAACCCCCTCCACTGCATCTTTTCTGAATGGTGACTCCAATTCTTGTGGAAGATGCAGAATTCAGAACACAAAAGAAACTCTCACCTACACAAGCATTTCCAAAGAAAACCATTATCCTCTCTCTCCAGATATTTCCTAGCAGGCCAGAGAGCATACATGGGAGAGAAGTCCTCAGCTCTACAGCTTGTCCCCGATGAAGTCTGCCCCCTGCCTCTTGCTCCTCTACATATGAACCAGGTTTGGCAAAAGCCACCCATAGTGATTCCAGTGGAAGCCTCCAGTGTGCCTGTGGGAGCTCCCAGCAGCCCTGCTGATGAAGTGTGTGAGCTCTAGACAGGCACAAGCCAAGGCAGAGACACCTATTGTAAACTGGGTGAGGACAATGAAATTCCTCTTGAGTTTCTGTGCCCTAATCAATGTTTCTGCTCTAATGAAGCCATTAATCAGAAGAGATCTGCATAAACAGAGGCCCACTTGGCACCTCAACAAATAGCTAGTGATGGATTTTGCATTAAATTATAAGACCTACCTAACACCCTTATTGGTTCCCAATAAATGCATCTCTCTGAAAATTCAACTCAATATTTAGGAATTTCTAAGATTCTCCCAGCTGCAAACAAGCTCCGTGTCATACCTTCAACAGTTCTTCCCTCTGAGAAGAGACATACCCTCGGGGGCGGGGGGGAGGGAGGTTATGACTCATAAGATTCTAGAAGTTACCTAAATTCACAAAAGCTCAAAAACTCATGAAACTTCACAGGCTTAGACAGCTCAGGAAGGGTGACCCCTTGAGCCACGCTCCTGTGAGTGTCCTGTCAGCCACGCTTCTGTAACTCACTCTAATAAGCTCACTGATTCACCAAGATAGACTTGGGTGGAATTATTTCTTCACGCTGTCTTCAATGCCCTATCGAGACTGGGCAGATGTTTGTTTTCAACCCTCCAGAAAAACTTCATAGAGAGCAGAAGTAGATGAGTCAGGGCTGATACTCAGATGGGAGAGTTATCATGTCCCCAATTCTACAGACATTTTTTTAGAGCAATAAGATTTTATATAGCAGAACTCTCTCCTGACCAACCACTGAGAGTAATCACAACTTCAGATGAGAACACATCATAATGATGTACATTTTCCATATAAATCAGAAGGTGCTGGGTATGGAGCCAGCCAATCAGCACCTGCTCCCAGGAGTTCCTAGAAATAGTTTTGAACACAGCTGTGCCTCCTCATATACCAACACCCCAGTTTCCTTTTGTGTACAAGAGCAGAGTTAAGGAGATGTAATAGAAAACTAGTCTGCTAAAGCTAAAATATTCGCTATATTTTATAAAAATATACTTACTTAAAATAATATATTTTATAGTAAGAAAAATGTTGCAAACTGTTTCTAGAATTAAAAAAGGAGGAGGAGGAAGAAGAGGAGGAGGAGAATTATATATCAAGTGACCTGAGTTAAACTATTAGACTCCAGGTCTTCCTTAACTCAGAAAGCACCAAAATTCAGTTAGGGAGACTCCATATTAGGGTGTGTTATAGAAAGTGAGGTGCTTGAAAAAGGCACAGCTATGAAATAGTGGCTATGATTTTTTTACTGGATTCGTGGGTTAAGATTTTTAATAAATTCTAGGTTCTCCTAACCCACGTAATTCTCCCTGAGTGAGAACTTCAGGAAAGAATCAATTCATGAGCTAACAGCTAAGGACATAAGAATAAATTTGGAAAAGAAAGAGGACCCAGAAAGAGAAACCAATTCCCGCCTAAGAATTAACAAGCAGACACACTTATTTGAAGTTTTGAGTCATTCTGTGTGAGAACTGGCCCGTGGATGAGGCAGGGAGGAACACTGCTCAGCCCCACTCAGTAAGAAAATGTAATAATGGTGGTAATGATTGTTATTACAGGAACTATCATTTGCTTTAATATAGGAACTACTGCTTATTGGATGTCTGTCGCACGCTGGGCCTTTGGCTCCGTGCTTATGCGTTTTCCCATTTAATCTTCACAGCAGGCTTATTTGGTGGATACTATTATTATCCTCAGTTTACAATCAAGATGATCTCAGAGAAAGGTAAATGGGGTCTACAAGTCTCTGAAATCAGGGTGGAGTGAGCAAGACAAGCTGTCTCACACCACTGCTCCTCACCAAACCTTCATGCCCACCACCAGCTCCACCCAGAAGCCACCACCACCACGCCCACCAGCCACGCCCACTCACCTCGGCAGACCTTGCAGCACTGATTCTCTGGAAGAATATGATCCTTCTCTGAGCAGTTCAAAGGAGGGCAAGCTTCTGTGATTTTTACCAAGACTCCATCCTAGAAGCCAAATACCAGGAAAGAGTTAGTTCATACGGCGAGAACATCACAGAGGCTTCTAATGTTCCTTATTATCAGTTTGCAGAGGTAACCACCCAGATGCTAAGAGCATTCTTGGGAATTCCACTGAGAAGAACAATCTTGCAAGTCAAATTGATGAGTCCAGGGAGAGAAATCAGGCTTCCTTTCTGTTTCAAAACAGCCTGGGTTTCTACAAGTACCATTTGTTTTTTAAGTCTCTTTTTTTAATGCCAAGGGATGCCCACAGGGATATACTGATAATTTCCAACAGCTGACTTCTGAGTGTGGCAGCATCCTGTGTCAGATACTGAGTTCCCTGCTGTAAAATGCAACAGCTCACGTTCTGTAGCCCATGTTATGTACAACAGGCTTCTGTGAAGCAATTTCAGCTTCCATAGGTCACAGCCTTGTCCCCAGACATCAATAGGGTGGCTTCCTAGTTCTTAGCGAACTTACAATTCGGGTGAAATGAGATATATAATTCCTAAACCAAGAACACTAATACAGTATGGAAATTCATTTTAAAATGCGCTCTGATAAAAGCAACGTAATGTGCCACAGAGAGTAGTTAACTCTGCCTAGGCAGGGAGAAATTATAAAGGGGTCCCATTGGAAGAAACTTGACTACTTGTATAAAGAAAGAGACTTTACAGGTCAAGACAGTAGACAAGCCACATGAGCATGAAAGAGTCATGAAAGAGTCAGATGAAAAATAGATTTCCCCTGGCTGTAAATAACATAACTTACAACAATGTTGTTAAATATTCAACTGTCATAAACTCTTGGCCTGACTGATCTAAGGTCCTACCGATTGGCATGAGTGATGCCTACATTTAGTTTTATGCTGAATTTTAAAAATAAGATTACTTTCTTTCAAATGGCTGAAGAGACTCTCACTTTGATAAAGTACATTTAGGTTTTTTTCTCTGCAATTCTTTGGAAGGTCTTTAAGACAGTCAAGAAGAGAAGTCTCAGTTTAGGACAAAAGTCAGTCCCAAACACAGGGGGGGTAGGAAGACAGGACAGAGCTGCACATCCCTGAGGATAGGAGAGACAGGCACTGTGTTTTATATTTCTAAGAGAGACTCACTGTTCCTCCAACCACCCCACACCCTTCTCAATTCTCTGGCTTGGCAGAAGGGACATGAATTTCTAGAGAAGAGAAGTCAGGACATCAAATGCCAAATAGAAATACAAAACACGAGATTCTTGCTTGAGTACTATTATGTTGGTAGCACAAAGCGAGCCACAGACATCAGCTACTTGCCTTCTGGTAAGCTATCTGCAACATGCCTGCTTTTCTCTTCCTTCTTGAAGTTTCCCACTCAGCCAGCCTTGTTCTTAACATTCTCTTTCATATCCACCCCCCCCCCATGCTCTTCCTAAACTCTTACTTTATTCCCAATTCCATGAGGGACTGGCCCTAAGATTCAACAACTGATTCTGTAACATTCAGTCCTCTTTTCCAGCCAGATTCCTCATTTCTCATGTAGCTGACAGTGGTCAAAGTCTAAGCATCAGGACTAAGATTGCTGTCGACATCTGAGTCAAACCAATTATTCCAAGGCAACAGAAGCTAAGGTCCTTGCTCTCTGGAACTGCACTGCATGAAAATGGAAATGAATAACTTATTATCAACTCCAATCCTATCATTCCATGGTAAGATGCAGGTTCTGTTGCACTGCTTCCAACATAGATTTAAAAAAAAAAAAAAAAAAAAAAAAAAACAGACTGGTGAATACATTTTATCCAAACTATGCTCCCATATCCAAGTTCTGGATGCTTTTCTAACACCCTGATGTTGGCTCACCTCTGACAGATGGCACATCGATTGCTGCTGCAACCATTTGGAAACCTGGAAGCTACTTTCAAGTTCTACACCTCCTGTTTACACAGACCAAAGCCCGTGGCTGAATAGTATGTACGGCCTCCATCTACAAAATGAACAGTCTCCAAGGTATGATTTACATTCCACAATGGCCAGTAGATTCCAGCTATATGTGGCATTTTATCTGAATTCTTTGCTCAGGTTCTTCCCATCTCCCACCTAATTCATCCACAGTTTAATAGGTCCTACTGGGAGCACTTCCTGAACAGGTCACTCCTTAGTACAGAGTCAGCTTCTAGGATTATCCAAATTAGGACAATTAATGTGCTTCACTATTCCATTAAAGCTGTTATCAAAATACAAACTACTAAAGAACTCTGGGTGGTCAGATTCTAAATGATTTTCAGTTGCTTCCTTGTATTTTTCCTATAAATCTAAAATTTTGCAGCATGGCTGTGTGTGTGTGTGTGTGTGTGTGTGTGTGTGTGTGTGTGTGTGTGTGTGTGTGTTGTTGCTGTTGTTGTTGTTGCTAAACAATACTTTGAATGCCACAGAAGATGTCTTAAAACTGATCATTCATGATGTTTTCTTTCTATAAAAGGAGTTGGCTCTAGCTACTGATTACATCAGCCAACAGTTCTTTTTAAACATTTTTTCATTATACTTATTTACTTGGGGAGCATGCATGTGCCACAGCACCTGTGTAAAGAGGTCAGAGGACACTGCAAAAGTCAGTTCTCTCCTTCTGCTACGTGTGTGATGAGGACTGAACTCAGGTTGCCAAGCTTGGTAGCAGGTTCGTTTACCTGCTGAGCCATCCCAAATGACCCAAAGTTGAGAACTCTAATCAACCCTTAATATATTTAATAAATAAGACCCAATTCCAAAGTTTAAGTTGAGACAAACCTACTGGTACATTTTTAAAATAACCTGAGCTGGCTTTATTGTTGCATAAGTACAGCTACATCCATTAGCCCAGGAAGAAATGCTTTTCAACTCTATTTTGAAAATTATTGCCAGAAAAAAATAATCTGTCATTACTTTTAAATCTTCCTGATTGTTGTGTGTTGTGACCTCTCCACTGAACTCTGTGTTAGTGGGAAAACACAATTATTCCACTTTTCCTATTTCAGAGTAACTAACCTGCTCAGTGCTCAAACGTAAACATTCCAAGTTCTATACAAATCACCTCACCAGGCTCTGACTTGAATTTCTAACAACATATAAACATCTGCAAGTTGAAAACTGCCACTGTGCTGAAGAAATGTTCCTGAAAAGTTGATAATTGAGCAAATGGAAGCAAGACTGTTAGGAGAGTTCTCCAACTTGGTTTAAAAATAACGTACTGGGAGCTCGCTGTGACATCATGTCTCCTAGAAATGTCAGAAGCTGTACCCATAAGGTCTCACCAATATGACTGCCTAAAGAGGAGCCTGATAAGGACACCACCGATATACATGCCGAAGTGGACAGAGGAAATCCCACAAGGCCTCCACTCTACACGAAGACTCACACAACTAAGGAGTTCTGAGAGCAGAAGAAATAGCCTTCCCCACAGAAGAGTACAGAAATTGTTTATCCGATGCCCAATGGTTTGCCCTGAAAACACACATACAAGTAACATTATACAGACTCGAGTGGGCTATATTAAGGAGTATATTTGTATATTCATATATACCTGCAATCACAACTGATTTAAAAAAAGAGAATGTAGATTTGAAAAAGATAAGAAGGGGAATATTGGGGCAGTCTGGAGCAGGGGAAGGAAGGAAATTCTTTGTTGATTAATCAGTGTCCCAGCCTGACTGACTGTATCCTCAGTTACATATTATTCATCTGTGCTAGTCAATGTTGATGGTCAATTTGACAAGATCTAGACTGTTTTCTCTTAAGTTAATCTAGAGCCACTTAAGAGAAAAGCATCCAAGAGTGCTTAGGATTATTTAGATTAGATGGGTTACGGGAAGTCCTAACCTGACTTATGGTAGTACCATTCCCCGAGTGATTGAATTAGGGGAAAGTGACCCATGCCAGCACTCACCTCTCTGCCTCCTGACTATGGGTGTAATGTGCCTCCAGCTCTAGATGTCATGAGTTCCCACCATTATAAGTCTAGAGGGAATACTAAAGATCAAGCAGAAAGAATGGAGAATGAGGATGATGGGGTGGGCTACAAAAAGACATGGCCATTGCACTCATCAGTTCAGTGCAGCTGTGACTACTGAAAAAAGATCTGCACAAGACTAGACCCATCAATATTTCATCAGGGATGGGGAAGGGAGCCAGGAGCCCCAGTTGCTCAGGGAGGGATGTTATTTTCTTCAGTGTTATACCCACTGACAAATTACCCCTAATTCCATAAAGAACTCCCCAGCCATGCTCACATAAGCAACCCTAATTCAACTCTGTGATTCCTAAACACCCTGAGAAGAAACGAAAATAGGAGGCAGAATTTTTTCAAAAGAAGAATGGTATCAATAGGACAGGTTGAGGGTAACAGGAAGTGAAAATGGACAGAACTCATGATAGATGTGTAAAACTTAATGAATAAAAAATTAGGAACAAAGAAAAACCCTTCTCCCTTATATGGCTTCCACCAGAGTATTTTATCATAACAAAAAAAGGAAATAAACATACTATCTCTCTAAAATTCAAAACCAAGAACTATTACAAATAATTCAAAGCCTGAGGAATGACTGACTACCTAAAGGTAAAAACATGTATTACACAGCCATATACAAAGTCTGACTCCAGCTAGCTCCCTTGCCCTTCTGAATCCTGACTGCCACATCTGTGTAGTACATACCTTGTAGAGTTATTATGATACTTAAATGTGATAATCTTAAGTATTATCTTATATAATACTCAAAAAGTACTAAGTACATAAGGAATGTTGAATGCTATTGTAAATGACTCATTTCTCTGTGGGCAGAATAACTCATAAAAGCCAATAAATAAATCACTTTTCAAAACAAGGTGAAATTATTCCTATGAACATATACCTGTACACACAAACACACACACACACACACACACACACACACACACACACACACACGTGTGCACATACAGCTTATGCAAAGAGTTCTCTGGCCCAATTTCTTTTTAACTCATCAATCCTAAACATAGGAGTAATGAACCAAAGTACACAGGGTGTCTGTTTCATGTCAGAGTCGACTCAGATTAGCTAACAAATCAACCCACACCCATTTATTCTACATATCTCAAATATGTCTGATCTGATCATCTCTGATGACAAGGATCCAGTCACAAAGGAGACTTTGGAGAGAGTCACCCAAAGCCTCTGCTCAAAATGCAAAAAGGAATAGGTTTACTGAGTGTCGGTCCTGTGGCTTACGCTGTGATCACATAGTGGGCAGAATTGCCTTTAATTGTCCCACCTTTCCCTGGAGTAGGAGAGAAAACCAAAGGCAGAATCTAAAATCATTGTTCTCCCCAGAAGGGAACCCATTTACAGAGACCATGCCATCTTTAATTATACTCAAGGAAGGTGGACAAGGCCATGTGAGATGAGAACAACTCATGTTCATGGAAGATTTAGTGCCAAGCACCACTTTTTCTCCTCTGTGTACTCAACATTTCCCATTGTGATGCGCTTATCTTAGGTTGAATATCAAGCTTCTTAGTTGATAAAGAGACAAAAGAAAGTCCTCAGTGCCATCTCATTCCCACCTTTGATCCTGACAAAGGAGATCTACACCCAGCATCTATTGATACAGAGATACCAGTCCCAGGGTCATTTGGTTGCTGTGACAAACACCTAGCCAAAAGCAACATAAAAGAGAAAAGGGTTTTCGTAATTGGTTCATAGTTCCAGATTATCAGCCATCATTGCAGAAAACTCAAGGCAGGAACTTAAAGAACCATATCCACAGTCAAGAGCAGAGGGAGAGACAAGAGTACCCCATGCCACCTGCTTGCTAGCTTCTGTTAGCTTCTTGTTAGCTTTACAGGTTCTTACAGTTCAGGGCCTAGCACATGAAATGGTGCTGCCCACAATGGGCTGGGATGATTACCAGTCAAAACGATCTCCACAGACATACCAATAGGCCAACGTCATCTAGATAATTTATCAACTAAGGCTTTCTTCTAAGTGATTCTAGGTCATTAACATTGACATTGACAACTAGCCATCTCACCTGTGTAATCACCAAACTAGCTGGACCAACAGAATTTCTGCCAGGCCTGATGCCAGACAGGAAGGAGTAATGAGGAACACAAAGATGAATTCAAGGGTATCAACCTTTAGAAGATGTTGGCAGTAAGAAAAATATACAGGAGAAAGCCTTTTCCCCCAAGCCCCATCAAAGAAGAGATTTGGGCTCTTATTTCATTGGGATCTCTTTGAATGCCCAGTAAGTCTCTAAACGCTTTGTTCTAGTCAATGTTTAAAATACATTCTTCCTTTTCTCTTGGGATGTGAAGAAAAGAAAAGAACATAAGTAAAAAGCATTTAAAAAGATGTCTGTTCTAGACAGGGCAGTTCGCTGAGCATCTCTTGATATGCCTCACAAAATCAGCCTTGGTCTGTGGCTGTATAGTAACACATTTTCTCTTCTTTCTTTCCCTCCCCATCTCTTCCTGTCTGTCACTTCCTCCCACTGTCCCAGCTCCAGCTCCTAACAAAGACTAAATAAGTAAAGCATTAACTCAAAAGCCCCATGCCTCAAGTTTTGTTCTCTAGGACAAAATCAAATGGGTAAGTAGTACTTTTCCTTTGCTATCTTCTCTGTTAATGCTGGCTAGGAGAGGGAGCCCAGCTGAAGGCTGGAGCAACTTTTGTTTTGACATTCTTCTGTATTACTCTAGGATGCAATGAGCAAGGTAGCAAGAGGAAAAAAAATGGAAAGACAGAAGAACTCAAACTTCATCTTCTGCTTCCACTCTACCCCAATTGTCTCTTACTAAGAACCAACAATGGGAATCTGAACTTTATCCAAATCCATGTAACTACAGGCTTTTGATCTGTCAACAGGATGCCACTCTGTCAGAGTAAACAAACTTATTCTCATACTTTCCAGAGATCAAAAGTAAGGTCACTGGGTAGAGGTTATAGAAAGGTAGATTTTCACCAAATCAAAAAATTTTCCTTGTTACTAATGGTTTCTAGCCAGGGAATGAACTACTTGATGTGTTAATAAATGACAATCAATATATGGGGCAAGTAGACGTGAGTATTTTCACAGAAAACTATCAGATTCTCTTCTGTGATAGTTGGTCTCTAAGGATGCATGTTCCTGGTATCCATGCCTTCTCACCATCCTCCTTAATGATAAATCTGAGGCAATCAAACACAAATAATAAAATTAAGAGGAAATGATGCCACACAGCTTTGGAGACTAGGTCCTAGGAAACATTGGATCTCTCACATTGGTCTTTTGGAGGGTTTGTCCTAGGGAAAAGTAGTCTCCACATGAGAACTGTCTCAGACCATTACTCCATACAAAGGTATCTACATAGTCATGCATGAGGAAGGGGAGAAGCCATTTCAATTGTCTTAGAGATGAATGAAAAAGTCATCTTGGGCATCCCACATTCTGACTTATGCAGTCATCATAGGAGTCTACGTCCAACAGTCAAAAAATTCTGACCACATTGAGACTCCAAGTAAGAACTGCACATCTGACTGCATGAGACATATACAACTACAAGAGATCATTCTTTGACCACTTGTGGAGGTTGGCCCCATCAGGGATGGTATCACCTACTCCCTTGCCTACCACCACCACATCCCCTTTCCATAGGGCCACCTGTCAACATCCCCATCCACAGAAGCTCCTGTCTCATTTTCCTTTCCACATCCTTTCCATACTGACGGTTTCTCCAGGCATGTTACCCATGCGAATGCAAGCTAGTCGCACAGAAACAGTGGCGAGATCCACCTTGACTCCAGCCCATTACTAGGCCAACATGCCCCACAGAAGAATACTATATGTCTACCTTTTGTCTGCTCTGTGGAAATGATAGGGAGCGTGGATAAACTTACTCGACATTCCCGGCAGATCTTGGTTAAAATCCGCTGGCCTTCGGCAAGAACTTTTCCTCCATAGATACATTTTGCTGCAAGAAAACAAAAATACATTTCATGCCTAGTCATGCTTTGCTACAAAATGCCCTTGGCATCTCCATCCAAAGCCAACACAACCCACAGGAACATAAATTCCCTGAGTCTAAGTGATTTAAACTTCATCTAACGTAAGGCATGGCAAGAGTAACATGCAAGTCCCCCGATGCCCTCAGCTAGACCTCAGCTTTTTGAGTTTACCTCACCTTCATAGCAAAGCAAAATAGTGTGTGTGGGGGGGGGGGGTGGCGGGGAAGCCAAAAGGTAAATTTGGGGCAGAAAGTTTTGTGGCTGGGTTGGTGTACCTATCACTCCATTGGGGTGTCTACCTGGCTACAGGAGGTGGCCTCTTCAGGTTCAATATTCCCAATGCTGTAAGTCACAGCTAAGGTCACCCCCATTGATTCTTAGGTGCCTCCCTTATCCCAGGTCTCTGTCTCATCACTGAGATGCCCCCTACTTCCCCACCCCATCAGTTGCAGATTTCCATTCATTCTCATGGACCTCTGGCCATCCCAACTGTCCCTCCCCATACCTGATCCTGAACCCCCCCTTCCCCCTCCCTATCTCCTCTCCTACTCAATTCCCTCCCTCCATCTGCCTCTCATGACTATTTTATTTCCCCTTCTAATTGAGATTCAAGCATCTTCATTTGTGCCTTCTTTCTTGTTTAGCTTCTTTGAGTCTGTGGAGTGTAGCATGGGTATTCTATATTTTATGGCTAATATCCACTTATAAGTAAAAACATACTGTGTATTTGGGGACTGGGTTACCTCACTCACAAGAAATGTAGGGACCAGAGATGGAACAGAGGAAATGGACAACCAATAACTGGTCCAACTTTAGACCTATCCCATGGACAAGGACCAATCCCTGACACTATTAATGAAACTCTGTTATGATTGCAGACAGGAGTCTAACGTGGCTGTGCTCTGAGAGACTCCACCCAGCAGCTGACTCAACAAATGCAGACACTCACAGCCAAACAGTGGATGGAGCTTTGGGACTGGAACTCTTATAGAAGAATAGGAGGAAGGATTGTGGGCCCAGAAGGGGATAGGAACTCCACAGGGAGACTAACAGAGTCAACTAACCTGGACCCTGTGGCTCTCAAAGACTGAACAACCAACCAAAACATATACACAGGCTGGACCAAGGCCTCCCTGCACATACGTAGCAGAAATGCAGTTTGGTCTTCATGTGGGTCCCAAATAACTGGAGTGGGGGGCGGGGGGGCAGTATCCAAAAAGCTGTTGCCTGTATGTGGGACATGTTCTAGCTGGGCTGCCTTGTCTGGCCTCAGTGGGAGAGGATGCACTTAGCCTTGCAGAGAATTGATGTGCCAGGATAGTAGACCTCCACCCACTCAGAGGAGAAGGGAAGAGGTTGTGGGGGAAGGACTGTGGGAGGGTGTGAGTGGAGGGGAGCAGTGAATGGGATGTAAAGTGAATTAGTAAAATAAATAGCCAAAGGGTTTTCTCTGTGTGTGTGCATTGTGTGTATGTTTGGTGTGTGGTGTGTGTGTGTGTGTGTGTGTGTGTGTGTGTGTGTGTGTGTGCACTCATGAGTGCAAGTAGAAGCATGTGGTAGCTTCATGTCAATATCAAGTATCTTCCTCTGTCCCTTTCCGTCTTACTTGTTGAGTCAGGGTCTAGTACTGGACCTGACACGCACAACCAGTGGCCTCCAGGATCTGCCTGACTCTGCCTTTCCAGAGCTGCCATTGCATAGCCATGCCCTGCTATTTATTTGACTACTAGAAACCTGAACTCGTGTCCTCATACTTCTTAGCGTATGTACTTAGCCATCGCCCTGGCCCAACCAGTAGTTTTGATGCAGGCTGTTCCGCAATCAGGCGTGCCTCTGGGTAAAAAGCATATGTTCTGTTCATCAAAACTTTACACAGCACTGAGGATCCCCTATGTGCTTCTTTATGATCTTGAGAGGAGAGTGCCCTGAGCCCAGATGCACTTAATCATATTCAGAAAACTAAGACAATCAATGGAAGCTGGCCAATTGTGATATCAGCACCATGGAGAAGAGGCCTTGAGAAAGGTGAGCTGCGTGGGCTAACAAGGAGGGCAGAAAGAAGTCAGCCCTGTAGAACATTTCAAAGAGAAACAGCTCAATTTAGATTCTGCCAGGGCTCAGTCCTTGGCTTCACTTCCTGACTCATTTTAAGCATCTGCAGAATGTGTCAATTTGCTATGACCCCTCTCTGATTCTACTAGATTTTTCCAGCCACTTCAAGAGGAAACAGAAAGCAAAGGTCTGATTGAACTCTTTTTTTGGCCCGATAAGGACCCTCTAGCCCCAGCTCTCAAGAGAAACAGAAATAAATACACACTTGCCTTTAGTTCATAAAACTGCTTCACCTCTCAGGCCTTTTCTGTATCTATTAAAGTTGGGTTGATTAACTTTGGTAGTTCCCTGGTTCTACAGTCTCTGCATTCTCATGCAATGTTCATATTCATAGTCTTGTAAGCATCTGCCTACCCCTCATACTCACAAAAAGTAAAGAGACAAATGCTGCTTTATTTAACATGTCGCCTCTGTGGGGTAGATGCTCTGACATGCTGCCCAGAGCCCTCTGTGACAACTTAACATATTTATACAGCTGTTGGAACAGTGTTACCCAACAGGCCTCAGCCGACTGCTGATCTGTGCTGGGCTATGGATAGCCACTTTGCTCAAAACCAAGACTCCTTACTAGACCAGCCCAAATCTGATAAAGCATTGATAAAAGGACCCAAAGTCCTGCCTTCCTGGGCTGACTCAGGACAACTCCGAAAGGCCATTCTGACTGAGGATCCCAGTGGGAAGAACTGAGGCATTTGCTATGAGTATCTTGTCAACCAACTTCTGCTGATTCTGATTCCTTCTGCACCCATTCTGCTGCATAACTGATCCTGTGTGCCTTTTCTAATAAAGCATGTGGAAATCTCCATGGCAGACTGTTTCTGGTCAATGCCTGGCCTGCAGCAACCACACTACCAGCCTCACCTTAGTGCTCTCTTCTCCGTGAATGGCACCATTATCTAACCCAGCTCCTTGTATGTGTATTTCTTACTCAATCTTGTGTCCAGTGAGAAACCAAGTCAAAGCAATGCTTCCTGCTCAAGTTATGCTTCTCCATTCCCCATTCTGACCTTCATTCAGACCAGCTTCTCTGGTGCTACCAAATATCCCTGTTTTAACTTCAGCCTTACCCAGTCATTCCAAAGACAACTAAAAGGGCATCATAGACAGTCAGCCTTTTCTGAACGCTCAAAACATCCAAAACTTACCAGTCCCTGTGCTTTTACTCAAATATTCATCCCCCATCTATGTCACAGTGCTCTCTCTCTCCCTCTCTCTCTCTCTTTCTCTCTTTCTCTTTCTCCCAAACATTGCATATATTCTTATCTTCCATATAAATGCTCCGATCTACTTTATCCACTGATACCTTCTGTCTTAGTTGGGGTTACTATTGCTCTGAAGAAACACCATGACTAAAAGCAATGAGGGGAGGAAAGAATTTATTTTGGTTACTCTTCCATATCATTGTTTATCATCAGATAAAGTTAGGACAGGAACTCAGACAGGGCAGGAACCTGGAAACAAGAGCTGATATACAGCCCATGGATGGGTGCTGCTTACTGGTTTGCTGCTCATGGCTTTCTCAGCCTGCTTTCTTATAGAACCCAGGACCTGGGTGTGGCACCACCCACAATGGGTTAAGCGCTCCCCCATCAATCACTAATTAAGAAAATGCCCTACATGCTTGTCTACAACCTGATCTTATGGAGGCATTTTCCCAATCAAGGCTCCCTCCTCTCAAGCTGACATAAAACTAGCCAGCATGATTGACTCTTTGTCATCTTGACATGCAAGTACATCATTATTAAGCCACAATCTTTTCTTTCCTGTTCATCTCTAAGGTTGTACATTAATAAAAATATCACTAAAAAAAAAAAACATTTTACAAACTTAAAAAGTCCCACAACCTTAAAAATTCAAATTCTTTAAAATTTAACTTTTTAAAAAACATCCACTCTTTTAAAGTTCAAAATCTCTGTCAAACACCAAAATATCATTTCTAAAAGTTTAAAGTCCCTCAACTGTAGGCTTTTAAACAATCAAAACTAAATTAAATGTTTTCTTATTTCAAGAGGGAAGAACCAGGGCACATTCACTATCTGAACAAAGTAAAACAAAACTTTAAAAATATAAGTAACTCAGATCTACCATCTGGAATTCACTCATGGGCTCCTGGGCTCCCAAAAGGGTCACCTCTCTGGTTCACCTTCTACAGCACACAAGCTTGTCTTCCTATGTGTACCTTGGCCAGCTCCTCTCCATCTCTGCTGCCATTCTTGATGGTCATCCTATCGTACTGGTATCTCTTTTTCTTTTTCTTTTTCTTTTTTTTTTTTTTTTTTTGTTGTTGTTGTTTTGTTTTTTGGTTTTTTGGTTTTTTTGTTTGTTTGTTTGTTTGTTTTTTGTTTTTTTTGTTTTTCGAGACAGGGTTTCTCTGTATAGCCCTGGCTGTCCTGGAACTCACTCTGTAGACCAGGCTGGCCTCAAACTCAGAAATCCGCCTGCCTCTGCCTCCCAAGTGCTGGGATTAAAGGCGTGCACCACCACCGCCCGGCCTGGTATCTCAAAAATACTTGGTTCTTCTGCTGCAACTTGGATGCACTTTGATTAACCATCTCCCCTGAGTTCTCTTTACAGTGCCAATCCTCAATTTATCTCTACAATGCCTCCAATTCTGGAGCTTCTACATTAGTGAGGCTGTACACCTTCTTCAATGGCCTCTTCTGGCTTCTCTCAGTGCCAAACCACAGCTGCTTTTCATGAACCCCCGACCCCATGCCTCCAAAACCATTACCACCTGGGTAACTACTACCAAGTTTGGCTATCAGTGAAATATACAACCTTGGTCAACCTCTGGAACACAGCTTCTGTGTGCTAACTCTCAGGAACCCTTTTCCAGAAGAGTTCCCATCAGTGATGCTGGTCTCTTCTTAATCACTGCTAAATTCTCAGCTCCAGCCAACTAGCATCAAGAATCCAAGCAAAGGATTTGCTTTGGTAGTTCTGCTATCTTATTAACCACAGCTAATTCTTTCATCCCAACTAACCATAAACACAGATTCCCAAGTCAGAATAGCTTTCTCAGCCAGCTTTCTTATAGCAACCAAGACCACAGGTCAGGGATGGCATCCCTCACAGTAGGATGAGCTCTCCAATATCACTTAATAATCAAGAAAATGCCCAACAGCATTATTTATACCCCCAATTCTTTTTTAAATCTTTTATACTTTAATTTGTTCACTTATTCACTTTATATCCCTCTCACTGTCTGCCTCTCAGTTACCCCTTCCCATAATCCATCCCCCTTCCCCTATTCTTCTGAGTGGGTGGGGACCCCTCAGTAACCCCCTACCCTAGCACTTCAAGTCTGTGTGAAGCTAGACACATCTTCTCCCACTGAGGCCAGACAAGGCAGCCCAGGTAATAGAACACATCCAACATACAGGCAACAGCTTTTAGAATAGCCCCTGTTCCAGTTTTTTGGGACCCACATGAAGACCAAACTGTACATCTGCTACATATGGGCAGGGAGGCTTAGGTCCAGCCTGTGTATGCTCTTTGGTTGGTTGTTCAGTCTCTGAGAGCCCCCAAGGGTCCAGGTTAGTTGACTCCTGTGGAGGTCCTATCTCCTCTGAGGCCTGCAATCCTTCCTCCTACTCTTCCATAAGAGGCCCCAAGCTCCCTCCACAATTTGGCAGTGCATACCCCAATCTTACAGAGACATTATCTCAATCTAAGTTCCTCCCTCTCAATTGTGTCAAGTTGACGTAAACTTAACCAGCATATCATCCCAATACTACACGCATCCATTTCTATCTTTTCAACATATAGCCATCCCTTTCCACCCTCCTAACATATACCCAACTGTTTCCACCTTTATAACATGCATAGGCATACATTTCTACTCTCCCAACATATATACCACTTTTCACCCTTCCAAGATATTTACCTAACCATTTGCATCTTTTAACATATAAACCCATCCATTTCCTCCCTCTCAACATATATCCTTATCTATCTCCACCCTCTCAAACATGTGTGCCCCAATCTGTCTCCACCCTCCACACAGATAGCTATCCATTTTCACCCTTTCAATAGATAGATAGATAGACAGACAGACAGACAGACAGACAGACATAGATCTATCTTAATGATGTCCCATCTTCCCTTAAGAAGCTTGTGAGTCTGTCTGTCTGTTTATATTGTATTTGTGATGTAAGTTCTTAATTAGGTGGGTAGGTGCAGGGTGGGAGGGTGCTCACATTTATGCCCAGGAAGGCTCAAAGTCAATATCAAATCTCTTCTGTTGCTCTCACCCCAATTTTTTTTTTTGAAAGTCTCTCATTAAACATGAAAATCATCAATTTAGCTAGGCTGAGGAGCCAGTGAGTTTTAGGAATTTGCTTGCCTCTGTATACACACATGGCTGACCTCACAGTTTCATGCCACTATGTCCAACATTTCCACGGGCTCTGGGGATCCTAGCTCTTGTCCTCATGCTTGTAAACCAGGCACTGCACAAACTAAACCATCACTCCAGCCCCAAGAAGTCGTTTTTGAGCCCAAACCCTAACTAACTCTCCTACTTGCTGTTTCTATTGTTCTTCGGACCACACCCTAGCAGAGCATCTATCACATGGTATCTTAACTACACACTTAATTTTACATCTTCCCTGCTGTCACCTCCATGAGAGTCAGAACTGTGTAGGCATAATTGTGAATCCCATCTCAAGTTCAGTGCCTCTCTGGGCTTACTGTTGACTAAAAATGATAAACACTGCTTCAACTTCAACCTAATGAGCTCTAGTGAGTAGTTAAAAACAAACAAACAAACAAAAACAGCAAATCTCCTGGCCGGCTAGGATTTCTGCCACTCCATATAGCTTCAAACATCCAATAATTTCAGAGCAAATAACAACACCTAAATAGAGGAATTATACAGTTCCCTAAGTGATTCTTTTCCTTGTTCCTTCGTTTTTTTGTTTTTTTTTTTTTTTAATATCTTTTATGCCTCAGTGTTCTAGATAAATCCATGACTGTGACTCATTGCTCCTAATGACACTCTGGGTCCCCGTACCCCATTGGTTTATACAGGACTATCTCCAAGACCCTAGGATTCCTGTGTGATAAATTCCCATACTTCTAAAGACAGCAGCTGCCAACTTGGCGAGATGGCTCGCTCCAGAGTGACAGTTCTGCTAAACACACTCCCGTCAACACTGCCATCTGTTTCTTGGCATGGGTTGGGCAATGCAGAAATTCTCCTTTTCTTTCCCTTTGGCCCCTTGCCACTCCACAATGGTATTAACACGGTTGCTATCCTGTCTTGAAACATTCGGCTGGCTCCTTTCTTTTCTGGCAGGTTCATCCAGAACTCCTATATGGAGATAAAAATGCCCTACTGTTTATGCCATACTCAAAGACACATCCTGCATCCACCAGGCTGCTATAAAAAATAAATGTCTGCTGAATTTTATGCCATCAAATCATAGAGAACTTTGGGGTCTGCGAAATGATACCAGCCTGTGTCTGTATATCTCTACCACTTGCAGCTGTGTCAAGGTGCAGAAAGTCCATAAGACATGGATGCCAGGTATCCACAAAATAACCTCAGACAACTTTGGGGAATGGAAAGTCCCCTTGCATTCATATTCTCCCCTACTGCTCTGATAACATCCTTTCCTTCACTGGCATCTCCTTCTTTATGTATAACATCAGTCCTTCTTATCAAACCTCTTGATCTGCAGCCAAAAGACTTATTTTTGATGTCTGAGGAAATTCAAGCGCAAGGTGAGTCAGGCCCTACTGCCTTTGGCTGGGCACTGGAGAATTCATTCCTACAGCTTTCAGTGTGAACAGGAATGCAAATGGATACCTGGAGCCCTTCATGTCACACCAGGGACATGCAAAGTAGGGTATTTCACGGTGTCCAACCATGAAATTGAAACCCAGCCCCAGCATACACTTCCTCATGATGTCAGAAACAAGCATGCTGGGCGTTTAGAGACAGTTTATTGTTCTTTTTGCACCCATAGGACATCCAGGCCTTTAGATTTGACCTTGATTTCTTGAGTGCAGGAGCTGGACACTTTGGCCACTTGGGTGTACAATGAATGAGCAATTGACAGGTGATGCATCTGTTGTCCCTTCAGATGGGCATAAGAGGTCCCTCTGTCCACATTCAGATCTTCATTCCCTCACACATGTCAGCCATCTCTGGGCACTTGGTGACTTTGAATGTCAGACATAACACTCTGCTTTCCACCAAAAGTATGTGGCAGATCAGAAGTACTAAGCACCCAAGGATTCTCCTTTTCTCAGTAAATTGCTTTGGTGAACTTACAACTCCCCTCTCTGAGTAAGATACCCACATTAAACTAAGTATCACCAAGGCATCTCCAACCCACAGATGCCAAACAGAAGGTATAATATACACAAGCATGCACCAAACTGTTTCTTCCCTCTGCCCTGTCTCTGTTGCTTGTCTCCTATGGGATCTCATTCAAAACGTGGCACCTGCTCTCTCACAGACACTCACACTAATCAATGCTTATATGGCAGGTCCTTTAGCTGTCACTCACAGCCATCTCTCCTCTTCCTCTCCCCAGGCAGTCTCTGCTTGCCCCATCACCTTCATATGGAATATGTCCAAGTCCCAGGCTTGGTTACTACCTCCAGCTTGTTTAACACAGTGCCCTTTCTTAAATCACTTCTCTGAGTGTTCCATAGGCCTGCTTTAAAACTTCATTTTAAAAAAATATGCCTATATATGTGCACCTGTGTAATTTTATGTATACCACATGCATGTAGGTGGCCAAGAAGGCAACAGGGTATCAGATCCCCTGGAACCAAAGTTATAGGCAATTGTGAGCTGTGGATGCTGGAAAGCAGACCCAAGTTCTCTGCAGAGTAGCCAGTGTTCTTATCCACTGAGCCATACACACAGTGCCACCGACCCAAAAAAAAAAAAAAAAAAAAAAAAAAAAAAAAAAAAAAAAAAAAAAATCCTTAATTTTTAAAAATAATCTTATATTTAATTTTTCTTTTTTCATTTATTTGTTTATTCACTTTACACCCCTGTCACTGCCCCCTCCCTCCTCTCCTCCCAGTTTCACCCCCAATTACTCCCTCTTCTTCTTCTCAGAGAAGGGGAAGTTATCCCACCTTGGGTACGACTCCACCTTGGGACACCAAGTAGCAGCAGGACTAAGGGCATCCTCTACCACTGAGGCCTGACCAGGCAGTCCAGCTAGGGGAAGAAGATCCAGTAGCAGACAACAGAGTCAAAGACAGCGTCTGCTCCCATTGTTAGGAGATCTACATAAAGACCAAGTTGCACATCTGCTACAAATGTTTAGGAGGCCTAGGTCCATCCCCCAAATGTTCTCAAAAATCCTCAATTTTTAAATTGAAAACACTAAATCTGTGTTATCTGTGTTTAATTTTATGAGCCTTTTTTAAACCTGTGTGTTTCCCTCTGACAGGTATGTTCTTACTCACATGGGCAAAAAAAAAAAAAAAAAAAAAGCTCCTACTCATTTCTAAATATACTGCTAAGTTGTTATCGTGAACATTCCTAAACATGTATGTGTCCACATTGCACTACAACTATATCACTTCAATTCTGGACACTGGAAGCTGACCCTGACTCAGTGGGAGCTTCTTTCACAACCCAAACCAGACACCCAAACCCAAAACTACCTATTTAAATCCTATTAAGAAATAAAAGTGTTTCAGGCCAGAAGTTCTCAACCTTTTAACTTTAAGGCATATTAAATATTAATCTATTGTGTTCATATTCTCACTCAATCTCTGAGCTTCAAAGTATCATCAGAGTCACTGAGAAGATGAGTTCCATGTAATCAACTTGATCTGGACTCCACATAAATATAAAACTCTGCCATTATCATTAGGTTGTGCTTCAGCACGTTGGAAAACTTGGGCAACTTCTGGGATCATATCATAACTTGACAATTCTAAAATGAACTGGAATGCAGATAAATATCCATCTCCCTAATATATAATAAAGATAATTAATTATATGTAGCCAAGGCCTTGAGGGCCAGCCAGATGGCTCAGCAGGTAAAGACACCTACTGCAAAGGCTGACATACGAACTCATTCCCTGGACACACATGGCAGAAGGAGAGAACCAACAGCCAGCGTTGTCCTCTGACTCCCACCCGCATGTACCAACACATACACTAAATAAATAAATGCAAAGGGGTCTTTACAGTGTCAGTTTGAAGCCCAATCATTCTACATTGGATAATCTTATATTAAGGAAATTCAAAATAATCAAAAATGTGTTTCTGTATGAAGCACATTTTTATAGAGTCCTTATAACAGTAAAAAGTGGGAAACAACCTGGACTTTCTATAACTGGGGAATGGCATGCAATAGCAAAACAGTGGGGGTCTGAAATTCAGTAAAATAAAATTCATTGTCTTTAAAAGTATGCAGATACATTTAGGTGATCGTGGCTAAGTCAGCAAAGCAGAATATATAAATTCCATTTGTCTGTTTGCTTGCCTGCTTTTTTAGTTGGGAGATGTTTTGTTGTTGGCATCTTTGAGACAGAGTCTCATGTAACCCAAGCAAGCCTCAAACTCAAACAGCTTTGGACTCCTAACCATTCAGCCTCCGTGTTCCCAGTGAAGGAACCACCCAGTGAGGCTGCCACATTTCTATCCAGAAGTTTTCTCTCTAGAGTGTTTTTATGAAAAATCTGCAGGCTTTGTAGTCAGCGAAGCTAGTTTGGGATCTCACTAGCCTGTGGTCCTGGGAAACTGATTCCCCATATACTGGAGTGTCTGGTAAAACAGAATGCTAACAATGTAAGTTACCTTACCATGAGAAGCCAATACATTGAGTGAAAGTGTCCAGCACAGTACAGCACATAGCAGGCACATGCGGGGCTCTCTGCCTCTTAGTTTACTTTGTGTTCATCTTGCTGTGTCATTTCATACAGTGTCCTCTGCAATGGTGGTGAAGAGCACTTTTCTAAGTTCTCATTTTTATGTACACATGTGACTGCCTGTATATATGTATGTGCACCATATTTGATGCCAGCACCTGTAAAAGAAGGTGCCAGGTCCCTTAGAAATGGAGTTATAGATGGTTGTGAGATGCTGGAAATTGAATCTGGGTCTTCTGCAAGAGCAGCAAGTGCTCTTAACTGCTGAGCCATCTCTCTAGGCTGAAAAGGTATTTTTTTTTTTCATTATTACTTTAGTTGGCCAACACTGAAGATAAATGTTTCAGTGTTTTAAACTAATTTCATACTGGAAGTCCTATAAAGGGTACCTTAATAACAAGAGATATATCCAAATCCCCAGAGAAACTAAATACAGAATTTGACCCTTAACTTGATTATTTAAAATTAAAAAAAAAAAAAAAAAAAAAAAAAAACTAAACCACATAAACTTAGGGGTTTGTACATTCACACTCAAGTCCAGCCTGGTGTTATAACCTAGAGAAGTGACTTGGTAACTTCAGATGTAAAGAATGGGGGGGGGGGGGGGCAGTAATTTGGGTGGGTGTGGTGCTGTCTCTGAGGAGGAGGAGCCTGTGTATCGTGTCTGCTGCAATGATAGGAACTGAACCATTGAGCACTTCTTACCCAGCATCAGATCAGCTGCCACTGCTTTAATTCACAAATGTTAGTTGGATCCCAAAACAGTGGGAAATAACTCAAAAAGCACAGAGGAGCACTCTGAACTTTGGTGAATACTTACGTCTGCAAACTTTACAACACTGGCCAGAAATGTGCACAGGAAGTGAGTCCGGGGAACAGTTGAGAGGGGGACAGGACATCCTTCGACACTCCACAGCACCACTCTGAGAAAGGAATGAAAGAAAAAGGGATCTCTGAGGTGCTCGCTTAACACGTTTATTTCTGAGGAAGTTTGCCTCGCTTCTCCAGGACCTCAGGGAGACAAGGGGCAGTGTGAGGAATTCCCAGGCCCCTCCACAATCAGAAATAAAGTATTCTCTCCAGCCGGAATGAACCTGTGTCACCTCAATTACTTTTCTGATAAACATCACTGGCTTCATCCACCTGCCCATGTGGACTAAGTAGATTAGGCAGAAAACAAAAAGCCTATTTCTATAAGAACATAAATAACACCTTTAGTAGACCCTGTCAATCATTTTTAAGGCTCTAACAATCCATTTTGTGTTTTCCTGGACAAACAATGGCGTTCTTCAGATATTTATCAAGTAGTTTCAACTGGACAGGGTTTACATACTAATCTGGGGTGAGACTCTTATGATTTTTCTGAAACGAAAGGAGTCTATAGATGATGGATATTCTATAAAGCAGGGAGAGGTGGATATCTGCAGTTCTGAGGAACAGACACCTTGCAAAAATATAACACAAACATTGGGAGACTAATTAAACTGTTAAAAGCTTATGGGGCTGGAGAGGTGGCTCAGAGCTTAAGAGTGTGTACCACCCTTTCACAGGATCTGAGTTCAGTTCCCAACATCCATGTTGTTCAGCTTTATCACCATTTGTAACCTCAGCCACGGGGGAACCCAAAGCTTATGGCTCCTGTGGGCACCCACATTCTCACCCACACGCTCATACAGAGACGCACATGAGTACACATAATTAAAAGTAATAGGATTAGATCTTAAAGTGTGTACTCTAGGAGAAAGAATAAAGAGAATAAAGCTCCCTTTAGGCCTGGAAATCAAAGGAATCTCTGCCTCCCTCCACACCTGACTTTCAGACTCAAGATAGTAAGTTACTTAAACAAAGATAGATCAAAGAGTATAGAAAAAAAAAGACCTTAATTTCTGCGTATTTGGAATTGCGGGGTTAAGTATGATGGAAGCAGCACTATGTGCTAAGTAGCATAGCCACACGCTAATCAGTGGACCTGTGTCTTGGAGAGAAGACTTAAGCTAGGGGCTTACTTTACACGTGCAGTTCCTGCAGTTGTCACCATCCACCCAGGAGTCTTGGTCCCTGTAGAGCAGCCCACTCACTTGGCAGGTCTTCTCACAGTGGCAATTTTCCAGTTGACCAAGTCTTGTCTCTGCATAATTCAGCTGCAGAAAAGATTTAGTGGCTGTAATTTGTGTGATTATATTGCGCTGTTCCAGCAAAGCTAATAGTAATAAGGAAGGGAAAAAAACCCAAGGAAAGAGAGGAAAATAATCGCTGAGTTGTTTCCTGATTCTTAACAGAATCTGTGTTCTGGTTTTCACACAGGTAAAATCACACTCAATTGAAGACATGCTGTCTCCCGTGGTCTAATGAACATCAAATGAGACATTAAATGGCATCTATGGAGCCTCATGGGTATCCATGACAGCGTGTGCTTACAGCACAAACCCACACAGATGTGCTGGCAATGAGAGTGTTCCCGGGAACTGATTAGGATGCTGAGTAGAGATTTAATTGGAAAGCCTTGTGCGCTCACATCTGTCTCCCACCATCCTCTCTGTGCAGTTCGCAAAAGTGAAGTAGTAACTTCCTCTCAGATGAAAATTCTACGGAATTGCAACAAGAAAGCCATTGGAGAGTCCAGTGTCTTCCAAGATCAGTGTCCCCAAACAGAATGCCCAGGAATTCGTTTGAACATTCAGATCAGAGGAGGTTGAGAAAACCCTAACTGAGATCAGGATTTGGTTGGTTGGTTGGTTGGTTGGCTGGCTGATTGGTTGGTTGTAAGAATGGAAGAGAGATGATGCAATGAGTAAAGCACTTGCCAGGCAAGCCTAAGGTCATGAGTTCCATCCCCAGCACGCAGGTCAAAGCTGGATACAGCAGTTGTCTGTAACCATGCTGCAAGGGAGATGAAGACAGATCTCTAATGTTCATTAGCCAAGCTAGCTGAATCGAAGGATTCCTGATTCAAGGGGTCACTCTATCTCAAAAATAAGAGGAAAAGTGGGGAAAGAAGACATTGACATGAGCTCCTGGCCTCGAAATACACACACATACACACAGAGAGAGAGAGAGAGAGAGAGAGAGAGAGAGAGAGAGAGAGAGAGAGAGAGAGAGAGAGATGCACACTTGCATGTGTGTATGCTTACATGCACTAGCATGCATGCACACATGCACACAAACATACATGCACACACTTCTCTGGGGTAGTCTTTCATACTATTAACCACAGATGCTTAATCTACAAATTCACAGGGAATAGGAAGCTCAGTCATCCTCACAAGGAGGTCCTGAGAATGATTAGCCTAGGTGGCAGCATACTCATTTTCTCCTGAGAAAGCCTCTTCTTAGTTAGCTCAACAAGTCTGAAACAATCTTCATGACTCAGAGTAAGAAAACTTCCCCTTTCCCTCTGGGATGGTTCTTCCTGGACTCCATCATAAACAAGCCTTACTTTCAAACATTGAAGATCCTCCTGCCTCAGTCTACCTTTGACCTAATCCTGAGCAAGCCTTGTCTTCAGATATCTGAGGTCCTCTAGGCTTCACCCTACCCATGGCCACACTCAGCACCACTAGGTTCCCTTAAAAGTTCCTCTGCCTATGGCTCCAATTCTCTTTCTTAAATGTTTGTCATCCAGCCTACTCTAGTTTTCTTGAAAAAAAAAAAAAAAAAGCAACACACACACACAACATAGAGCCAAAGTATAGTTCAGTGGTAGTGCACCTGCCTGGCATGTGTGAAGCCTGGTTTTATTTATGGTGACACACACACAAACACACTCAGAGTAAGAAAACTTCCCCTTTCCCTCTGGGATGGTTCTTCCTGGACTCCATCCAGAACAAGCCTTACTTTCAAACATTGAAGATCCTCCTGCCTCAGTCTACCTTTGACCTAATCCTGAGCAAGCCTCAAAAATAAGAGAGAGAAAGGGGGGAGAGGAAGAAGCGGACAAGGAGGAAGAGGAGGAAGAGGATGAGGAAGAGGAAGAGGAGGAAGAGGAGAGGGGGAGGGGGAGGAGAGGGGGAGGAGGAGAGGGGGAGGAGGAGGAGAGGGGGAGGGGGAGGAGGAGGAGAGGGGGAGGAGGAGGAGAGGGGGAGGAGGAGGAGATGGGGAGGAGGAGGAGAGGGGGAGGGGGAGGAGGAGGAGAGGGGGAGGAGGAGGAGAGGGGGAGGAGGGGAAGAAGAAGAAGGAAAAGAAGAAGAAGAAGAAGAAGAAGAAGAAGAAGAAGAAGAAGAAGAAGAAGAAGAAGAAGAAGAAGAAGAAAACAAAGATTAACAAAAACTCAAATGTCGCACTTTAGTTGAGGTGTCCATTGTGACACCCACATAGAAGACTGACTCGGCTTCCCTACTACTCCCTCTACTTCCTTCACATAAAGTGTCATTGTGAGAACCAAGTACCAACTCCTAATTTCTCTTTTCTTTCTAAATCACATCGTCTCTACTAGTGCTTTGCATGTGTTTCCCTTAGAGACCAGAGAAGCCTTGGATCCAACTATGACTATTGCAAGCCAGTATCTTAGGTATAATGGAGAGCCTGAGAAACAACATCTTTCTTCTATCCCACCATCTTTCTTTTATCAGTATTTTTTATTGCACAGCGGTTTTATACATTTATATAATAAATTTAAGCCATTTTTACATGCAGCCCATTCTCCTCCCTCATCTCCCTCTCGCTCTCTCTCTCTGGAGCCCTTTTACTTTAACAAGGCCCTCTCCTCTTTCCATGGCTCTTTTCTATGTGTGACCACCTGAGTTTAACTGTCGCTTCTTACCCAAGCATGTGTGGGAGGTTCACCAGAGCAGAAACAAATCACCAGTGACTATCCCACTGAAGAAAATGAGACATACCCCCAACAACTATCAGCTGCCAACAGTTGGTTTCATGTTCTCTCCCTGTGCTTCTAAACAGCACTACTCTCTGAAAATACAGTCCATGAGTAATTCTAACCTATGATGTGGTCATTTATGGCTATTTCATCCTTTTCCTCCAATCACTTGTATTTTCTCAAGGGAAGGTATTCTTTGTTACTTCCTGTGGTGGGATGCAAATGATGGAGAAAACATACCCCTCAACTACCTACATGCTCCATGTTCACCCTGGAGCTAAGAACTGACAGACTTGCTTTAAGCTCCATACAGGTCCTTCTACTATGTATAACCTTCCAAAGCATTGCATTTTACTTAAAGCTCCAGCCTAATTATAGACTTTCTAGAATCTACAATAATTAATATCTTTGGGAATTCTCTAGGAAGCAAAGGTAAAACACACTTCCAAGAGCCTGGCAGGGTTAAGTAACCAAGTTGCATATACATCAAAGATAATGAAATGACAGCTCATCACTCACTATATTTCTTCCATCTATTAACCCCAGTAGCTCTTACAGGAGCTGAGGATGAACAAAAACAGATATGAGCTAGACATGCCTGCTAACAGTAGTTCGAAATGGGGTTTCCGACCTCAACAGGAGGTGTGTGTGTGCCTTCACTGTGAAAAATATAGAACTCTAGTGTCTGTGCAATACCAAGAAGGAAAGTCCTTAAAGACCCCATGATCTGAAAGAGAGCTTTACCTACTGAAGTTCTGTGACATGGGAACTTATCTGAGGTTAGCCTTTGTGATGACCAGTGTCCATCCAACAAAGCTGAGCTACGTCCATCTGTGAGGCTCCAGCCCTAAGAAAACTTCATTTATAATGTAATGCATTTTGTTTTCCTGTCTGAACTTTCTTTTGACTTTCAATATATTTAGTCGTGTCTAGCAACATGGAAAAAGCTCTAATCTGTATAATAAGGAGAGTGTAATAAACAGATAACAAAGGCAAAGGGATATTAAGGCAAAAAATCTAATTTTTCAAAGGCATTTAATATGCAATCTTGCCTTCTTTTCCTCTGCTAAATCCTATAACAACAATAAAGGAGAAAAACAGCTCTGAGTCAAAAGAAATGAATTACATTTTCTGCCATTGGTGGGAGCATGCTGAATTTATACAAATTCATTTTGAAAAGCTATTTCTACACAACTGCCTCTCTCTGAGGATGCCTGAGATTCCAGATAGATACAGTCTCAGGTCTGCATCTCCATTGTGTTTACCTTTGTTCTTGCACTTATCTAAGCAACCACAGACTGACTCATTTATTCCTAGCTCTACACACTGGAAGACAGACAGCAGAGGGCTTTTTCACAGGAAGAGGTCAATGAATGGATCCGAGTACATTAGTCATATAGTAGATTGCCTTTCTGCGTTGAAGTACTGTCTGGTGCTTGTTATATGGATAGGAGAAAATGTAAATCTTCTACTGTTAAACCTGCAAGCCTAATTGGAAAATCATCACTGAGTTCTTAGAACAAGAAAGGTCTCAAAATTAAATACGTTATAGTTTGAAATGCTACTCTAAATGGAACTTGATTTGCCTACATAGATTTTGGGGAGATAAACAAAAGTAATCAAGAAATTCCAACTCTAGGAGCTGGCGAGTTGGTATAACAAGTAAAGCTACTTGTTCCCAGGCATGAAAAACTGAGTTCCATTACCAGAAAATACATGATGGAAAGAGAGAACTGACTCCTGAAGGTAGTTATCTGACCAACACGTGAGCATTATGCCATATGCATGTGTGTACATGCAAACATAGATAAGTAAACAACAGTTTCAAAAGGAATTCCCAGTCATGGAAAAATCTAGCTAGCTCTGATTACTATCTTAGAACTCAGTATCACAAAACTCTAAAAACTGAAACACTAAAAATATCAACAAATGAGCTTAATATAGAAAAACAGCTCTCAAGGAATGACGTATAAATGACCAATATGCATATGAGAAAATGTTCACACTCATTGTAAGGGCTGGTTTTAAATTGTCAACTGATCACAGTTTAGAATTTCCTGGCTTGAGAGTCTAAGTGAGGACTTTAGATCAGGTTTTCCTGTGGGTATGACTATGAAGGATTTTTCTTAATTTGGTTAATTGAGGTGCAAAATCCCACCCTGAATGTGGGAAGCACCACTTTTGTGCTGGACACTGAGCTAAGTGCAAAGGAGTGAGCATGAGCACCGATTCACTGCTCTCTGCTCCTGACTGTGGATCCAATCTGAGCAGTTGCTTCAAGATACTGATGCCTTGACTTCCAAGTTAAGGATGGACTAGAACCTGGAACAAAGAGCCAAGCAAGCCCCATCTCCATTAAGTTGCTTTTGTCAGGGTCTCTTATCACAGTAACAAGAGACAAAATTAAGACTTTAGCCATCTGAGAAATGGGCTGAGAGAATCCATCTCACCCCAATCAGAATGGCAGTTCTCAAGGACACAAATAAAAGCAACTGCTGGTGGGGGTGCACACAAAAGGACTCCTGTACACTGAGTGGAAACATAAACTAGTCCCCTTACTATGGGGATCAGTATGAAAGTTCCTGAGAATAGACACACTAGATGACTCAGCTATGCCACTTCTCAGTCTTTACCAGATCAACACACCACAGAGAGACTTTTATGTCAATGTTCTCTGCACCACATCACAGAGAGACTTGCATGTCTCTGTTCACAAAATTAGGCTGGGAAACCAACCATGGTGCCCAACAACAGAGGATTGCATAGATAAAATGTGTACACACATACAATGGGATTCTTTTTTAGCCATAAAGAATAATGAAGTTTTGTTATTTACAGGGAAAACATGGATGTGACTGGAGATAATCATATAAGGAAACAAAGTCAGTCTCAGAAAGGCAATGTTTTACTTTGCATTTGCTGTGAAACCAAAAGCATGGTCTGATAGAGTCCATGGAGGGTGACTGCTCACCCACTTCCTTTCATGGCTTGCTCAGCTTTCTTTTTTATACAACCCAGGACTACATACTGAGGGGTGGTACCATGCTCTGGACTCGCTTTCCAGAAGGACTTTGAGGTTTCCAGGCATGAAAACCAATATATAACATATGTAAATTATCATTTCAATTCTCCTCTCTTCCTGCTGCAGATGAAAGCCTAGGAGATGCTGCTGCTATTTGCAATGTCTCATCACTGAGGAAGCCGTGCATTTCTTTAGAGCCCACTGGCGGGTCCTGGCTTTACCAGTATGAACAGCAGCCCATGCTCACTGGATATGCATCATTATCCCGCACTGAAGCTCATAGCCTGATGTTAGGGATGTGGCAGCTAGAAAAGTCCAATGGCTTGTTCAAGACTAGGAATGTTGACAACAATGACAAAACAAGGCTTGGGCTCAGGTCGTTATGATTCCAAATCCCTGTCTCCATCTCTGCCTTGAGCTCTCTGATTCTATTTGTGTAAATCACAGCTGCCAGATAACCCAAACCTAGCTCCAATCACGTCCCACTAACACATGTCACACTAGGTTTATTTAATTGAAGATAAGCCTTGACTCCAAGTAGACCTGATGCCATTCAATTCTCTTTGCATCTTGGAACTGTATGTAACTTCCAGTTGGCCTTACATCCTTCATCCTGCCAAATGGATAAATGATGTGTTGTCTCCACCAAGATGGTAGACTAGATGCCCTGAAAAACTTCTCTGCTTGAATGAACTAAAATCCTGTATCTAATGTATAAGTAAAAATCTTAAAAGTCACCATAGATGTGTCTCAAAAGAAAGATTCAGAAGCCAAAGCAGAGTGACAGAAGGGAACCCAGGTGACTAGCAAGTACCAATGCCAACCTGTACCCTGAAGGTTTCTGCTGAAGTTCAGAGACTTTGAGCTCCCATCTTGATAGTTGTTACATAGCGGTGGGGGCAGATAGACAATATAATCTAAGAGTGTGGCCCTTAAAGGAAACTTCCTTAAAGGGAAGGCTGTGGAGAGTAATTGAAAAGGAAGTAAACCCCTATACATAGCACAGAAAGGGCAATCCTTGCACAGCACACACACACACACACACACACACACACACACACACACCACCCTTCCTGTACAGACTTTACCATGGGTAGGAAGGAGAAAAATTTGGAAAAAGTTGTCCTTGAGAAATTCTTTACAAATGCTTCTCACAGATTTCACCTGGAAGAGCCACTCTGTGAAGTCAGAATTCAGATGATAAAGACAGAAGATCCTCATCGTCTTTCTAGAAGCACACACAGTGTCAACCCAGGGCTCAAAGAATCACCAGTTTCCAAAGAAAACAAGCAGTCCATAGGCAAAGGATGAGGTTAAAAAGTCTTGTTCCTGGCTAGGACTTCCTCCTCACTGGGTGACTGCAGGCAATTCATTCACTGCCTACAGTGAACCTGAGAACTGGCCAGGGCTCAGTGAAGTAGCCCTTTTTTTTTTTTTTTTTTATTTCTTCTTCCTTCTCCTTTCTGATATCTCCATCCTCTTGCTATCTACCATTTAACATCCACCGCTTCCCTTCTACACATTTTATTTCTTTTTACAATCCCATTTTCTCTAACCATAAATTTCTTAGACATGGCTGGAATTTCAAGGTCTAAGAGTCTTGAGTTCTGGTCCTGGATTTGCCTTCTATTTTCTCAGGAAGAGCTACTTACCCATCCTGACCCTCAGTCTTCTCCTCTGTGAAGTATGTTGAGACATTAAGCTAATCTGTCAGAATTATTTGGAGAATTAAGGGGATAGTGGAGATAAAAGATAAGCATTGAATCAAACACATAGAAACTGCTCAATAAGTTTACCTAATGAATGAGTTTCCTTTTTCTTCTATACCAGTGTAGTTCCAAATTCTATCTACCATTTATTTTTGTATAGCCTGTAAGCTAAGAATGGTTCTTGCACTTTTTAATAATTATATTTTAGGTTATTCACGATTATATTTTAATAAAACAAGCAAATACACAGTATCCTAAATATTGCCTCTTGGCCTGGAAAAAGCCTACCATTGGCTAGTTAGGTTTAAGTGTGTGTGTGTGTGTGTGTGTGTGTGTGTGTGTGTGTGTGTCCATTTCCCATTCTAGATTACCATAGCTTCCAAACAATGCAGTGAAAGTGGACATACTCCCTTGTAGAATTACACATCTATCTAGTTTAGAAGGAACAGACTTATAAATTAGCAAAGCACCAAGGGAGCAGGTTTTAAAGGTGAATGAAACCATTTTCAGCTTATAATTTCCCACAATTAAATGTCTTTTCACTTCACAAATGCCCACTTTACATAATAACGTTTGAAGGTTAGAGTTCATTGTGTCTCCTAGACAGTGTCCAGCTCAAACGAGAAAACTGGCATTGCCCACAGTGAGAGAATGGGAAAGAAAAGAGCATCCTGGGAGCTGAGAAGGGAGGCCAGCCATCCTCTGAAGCTGAGTGGCTTGGGTCTTGTTCTAAAAATTTGCTAGCATGCTAAAATATAATTACCAGTATTGAGATCAAGCTGCTGCAGACAATGTGACATAAAAGCCTCTGTGTGCCACCAACCAGGATGGCGAATAGTTGCCTGTGATTCTAATTTCCTCCACACTTTGAAGGTGAAAAGCTAATGCCTTAGGACTCCAGCCTCGTTGTCTCCATCTTTCTCTTTACAAAAGCATTCTCTCTCTTTTCCAGACAAAAGAGGATTTGGCTTGAGGCACTGGAAGACAGTTTAGTGGCTTACGTGCTTACCCTTGCAAGCCTGAGGACCTAACTTTGTTCTCCATTGTCCAGGTAAAAAGCAAAGTGTTCTGGCCTATTTATAACATCAGCAATGGGGATGCAGAGACAGAAGATTTTGGGGGGCTCACTGACCAAGCAGTGCAGTCATTAGTGAGTTCTAGGTATAGTAAGAAAGTCTGTCCCAGAAGCTAAGGTGGGAAGTGACTTGGAGAAGTAGCCATATTGACTTCCAGCCTTACCACCTATACATGGGTGTACCCACCTACATGTACACACACACAAACACACACACACACACACACAAGCTCGAAGAAGATATCTTGGCCAAAAGTCTAGTTTGAGATAGAAAGGTTGCCAGCCATGGCATGATCTATGGCTCCCAATCACATAGCCACCTCCCCCTATATTTCCACATGCCACAACTGAAGGCCAGCAGCAGCCAGCCACAGGTGAAATGGGACTAATGTTTCATTTTCACTGTTATTAAAATCCTTACTTTTGCAGAGTATAATGTCTCTTAGGCCCAACCTAATTCTTCCTTTGCCCTAGGCCAGAATCCATGTCCAGGACTGATCACTCTAGTAACAACAGCATGTTCTATTTCATTTTGTTTGTTTTTGTTTTTGTTTTTGTTTTTCAGTGCTCTTTTCCACAAGGCTTCAGCTTTTCATGTGGAGCCATGCTTCATGAATATATATGAAAAGCCCTAATTATTTACATCTGGAGCACAGCTACTCAACATGAACATTTCTGAGGGGTTGTTTTTGCCTCTTTGTATCTAATAGGGTCCCAGGAATATCCCAGAGCTGCACACAGTATCTGCTGCATAAATGATAAAGCAGGTGTTCCACATGATACAACTGAAGGTATCTTTGCCCCTTCGTTTAACTCAGGACCAATCTGAAAATGAGTCACATATTAGAGGCTTGATGTAATGTCTTGCAATGACAGAAATCTGCTCGTGATAGCTGTTTTGCCCTCCCGATTATTGCCAATTATTCTTACATCCAAAATGCATTATCTCACAAGCTGTGGAGACTCTGCCTATATATCATCTCTCATTCTGTCTGCTTTCATAGCCACTGGGCAAATTCTCTTTCACTCACAAGAAACCTACAGTGATACAGACTTCGTTCTGTTTCCTAGCACTTCTCAAGAAAACCACTGTGAGACAGCCTAATTGTATAAAAGACCTCAATGGCTGTGTTACTACCAGCAGTCTCATTTCAAGCAAGAATAAAACATTTTGCCACAGCACTTTACACATGCCAAGCTAAACGTATTTCCATTAAAACATATTGCTCTAAATTCCAGGTAGGACAAAAAGGACATACTATCACAGTGAATTTAGACACCTACTTTTGCAGTCATCTTGGCCAAAAGCTCTTGCAAATCCATTATTCCTTGGACCAGGCTCAGGAAATCACTGCATGTTGGGCAAGCTCAATAAAGAAAACAGAAGGCATGTGTTAATCTTGTGCTCACATAAGAGAGAGAGAGTTATTTAACTATACAAGGGGTTTTGCTTTCTTGAGATTAAAATTTGAAGGAAATGACAAAGGATTTCTGTTCCTTACACTGTTTCCTTCATTTTTATTAATAATTAAAAAATAGGAAAAAGGAGGCCATTAACTGAAAAGAACATGATATTTTTAAACTAAATCCTCATATGAAATCAAAATTTTCTAAGAAGTAACTCATACCCAGGTCAAAAATTTAAATAATTTTGTGAGATATATATATTTTTACATTAAACATACATTTATGTAATTATGTTGAATATATATTTTTGTTGTCACATACAGAACCCATTGTCTAATCCTTTCTTACCCTCAAATTGTAATTTTCTAAGTAACAAAATCTTGTTTCAAGCTTGGAAGACCCAGTAACATCGACGCCAGATAATCCTTTTACTGTCTCCAAAGTCAATCGTACATAATTTGTGTGTTTCCTTCCAGATTTTTTTTTTTTTTTTGATACTAGGAACAAGTCACATGATATTTAATTCAGAAATGCCTACGTGCCACTTACTGCGATTTAGGTTGGGACACTGTGTGATGAAGCCGTTTGGCATGAAGATGATCTTGCCATCCTGGATGATTCCCTACCAAAGAAGAGATAAATAGCAATGAAGGTGACAGCTTCCAGTGGTCCTGGGTAGCCCTACATCCAGAGGATGCTTAGCAAAACTGGTTCACTCAAGAGGCCAGTCAGCCTTGGTTAGCACCAGCCCAAGTCACCCTCATCTAGAAATTCTTCGTACATGTTGAACATTCATCTTGAGAAGGTCACAATTAATTCCATCTGGTAGATACCAGCACCAACAGTAGCAAGGGTGCGTTAGGAGGTATCTGCACTCATAAACTATCAAATTAAAAGGACGCTATGAAACACAAATGCACTTTTATGCCCTAATCAGCCTGGAACATTGAGTAATGCTGATTTACAAGGCTTGCTTTTGTGGGGAAGGGAATAAATGTAATAAAAGATTTCTCATTTATGCATATTTGTGTGTGTAGTGTATGTACATGTATGTATGCTGTCTGCATGTACCTGTGTCCACATGAATGCAGACATAAGGGCTTAATGTGAGACATCTTCTTCAATCTATATGTATTTAGGCAGGGTCCCTTGATTCATTTAGTTAACGAAATAAAAGTAGACATCAAAGAAAAATTAAACAACAATTTTCTCTCCTCAACTAATTTAACAACACTGAGTCTTTGCTGGCATCTTTAACACCTGATCAACATCTCTAAGAAGAAAGGGTCCTTTAAAACTTCAGTTCAGTCTGGGAGAAAAAAAAAAAAAACAAATTTAAAACAATCACTAGAAACTGATCTCTCAACAAAAACATTGGCTTGGCTTTAAATTTAAGATTCTGGTTTTAGATTTTTTTTTTTTTCTTTAGCTCTAATGGAAGACATAGAAGAAAACAGATGGTAGACACGGACTCTGGTTCAGAATATTGAGCTTCCTCTATAAATAAAATATAGGCTTAAGATAGTGGGTAAGTCTTTGGAGAGGCTAACACTTAACATTTACGTGCACGCCTTTTAAACAAGGCAATCAGCATGTGTTGCTCTCTACTTCTTATTTCAAGATAAAATTTAATTGAAAATATTAATATAAATATTGATCAGGGCTCATCGACAGCAGAATTGTACACATTTCTTAACCTCATTTCTTTAACCAAAGAGCAGTGCTGATGATCACAAGGGGAGAAGGCTTCACCATAGAAGAGGAACCTGCCACCGCTTCTCACTGTTAATTTATAACCTCATGCAGCATTTTAATTTATAACCTCATACAACCTGAATCAGCTTCTCTCAGGTACAAAGATGCTCCATCTTTTAGAGCCAAACAATTGCTTCAAGAGGCAGGGCAACTTTTAAAACACATTGGAACTTCAAAAGAAAAGAAAAGAAATCTATGTTGAGAAGTCAAGGGAAGCCAAGTTCTACATCTTGGCTCTGGCTTACTATGTGGACTGCCCAGGAAGGGAGAGACCTTTTCTGAGCATCACTTGGAGGGAGATGCTGGATTCAAAAGGTAACAATCCCTCTAACATAGGATTTAGGTCAATTTAACAGGCATCTGAGTCTACACTGTCACCCATGAGACCTTTCAGTTTTTAATTGCCTTTCCACATATGTTTATGGAGTGTGCATAGAAATATGCTTATATAGACAAAACTAGAGATTTCCACTAAAGAATGACCACTGTAGAAAATTAAATGTCATGCTAGAAAACATTGTTCTGTAACAAATTTGAACAGTATTCAGTGGGAGAAGAAGAAAGAGTCAAAGTGGAAGATGGGACAACAGTGGATAAAGGGAAGAAAAGAAAAAAGCAACTGTTGGACATTCTCTCATGTGCAGAACCTCTGAGTATGAGAGAGAAATGTAATGGCAGAAAAGGGACACATTTGTGTGGATGACAAAAACATACCGTAGAAAGAGAGAGTAGGGGGACAATAAAGAAAGATAGGCATAAACATGAGGAAAACAGGATATGTATGTAAACATCCCATAAAGAGAGATTATTATTGTGTACATTTACTAAAAGCTATAGAATAGTATATATAATAGAAACACAATATAATTTAAAATACAAAGCAGATATATAATATTAAATTTTATTTTTAAAAGAAAATACCTATGTAATCAGATAGATAGATTTAGAATAACCATCCACCCTATTTTGCCCAAAATGTAGAGGTTTTCTGTTACAAGGGATATCTTCTTACTAAAACAAAGACACTCCCAGCCAAAACAAGAGTACTGGTCAATCTTGATGACCCTGGAGTATGCAGAAGACACACATGTGCCAGAAGAGACCCAGGCCCATCCATTCCTGTCAGAAGAGGTTGCATCATGCATGGGTTCTCAGAAATGTGTTTTATATAAATTAGCTTTCCCTCACAAAATTGAAAACTGCAACAAGAGTTGGCCTAATAACAACCCAGAACATACTAAATTTCCTTGGTCTTCTTTGAAGCAATCTTACACATTTTAGATAAAAGATAAATTACAAATTACTTCCTCCTACCCTTCCTTGCTTGCTTCTGTTTTTCCACTTTTGATCTCTGCCATGAGAGAGAGAGAGAGAGAGAGAGAGAGAGAGAGAGAGAGAGAGAGAGAGAGAGTGTGTGTGTGTGTATGCCCATGCACCCATATGCACACATTTGTGTCACAGATCATTAGGTGAAGGTCAATGATGTTGACTTGGACAAAACCTGAAATAAGTGCTGACAGCTTTTCAATGCTCATTAACACAAAACCAAAAGCACTTGATCTTTTTTTTTTTTTTTTCTGAGAAAAAGTCATAGGGGTCAGCCCACACGTGGGCATGAAAACTTGTTCTTGCCACATAAATCAAGATGTTAACTTGATGCAGGATGGATACAAATCGATGCTGGGTTGAAAGAAAGCAGGAGGAGCAGCAATACCAACTGCAACTCACAGAAGGGTGGATATATGCTTGTGTGACACACTGAAGTGTGGATGTGATTGGGCATGTGTCCCATAAAAGTGTAGATGTGAATGTGTATGTGTTGCACAGAAGTATGAGTGTGTATGTGTGTGTGTGTATGTGTGTGTGTGTATAACTGACAGAAATATGGATACAAACGTACAAACGTACATGTGCCCCACCAAAATATGGCTATAAACACTCGTGTCACCCACAGAAGTGTGGGTATATTGTGTATGTAACTGACAGAAATCTGAGTGCAAATGTGCACACTTGGGAGCCAAGGAGTACTGGCATCTCACCTCCTCCCCAAAATAAGGAAAGGACCAGAAGTTCTTGCACTGATTCACCACGTTGATCATGCAGTGCCTAGATATTAGCAACATAGGACTGGACTATTTGAGTTGTTTTTGTTGTTGTTGTTGTTGTTGTTGTTGTTGTTGTTGTTGTTGTTGTTGTTGCTGTGATAAAACATTCTGACCAAAAACAACTTAAGGGGGGAAAAGAGTTTATTTGTCTTAAACGTCCATTATCAAGGAAAGTCAAAGCAGAAAATGAAAGGAAAGGCTGCTTCCATGACTTGTTCAGTCTGCTTTCTCATATAACCCAGGCCTGCATACCTAGGGGTGCTACTGTCTATGGTGGGCTGGACCTTGTTACATTGATTAATAAGGAAAAAACATCTCACAGACATGCTTAGCAGCACAATCTGATGTCAGTAGCACTCAGTTTAGATTCCTTCTTCCCAGGTGACTCTGGTTTGTATCAAGTTGAAAAAAATTAACCCACATAATTGACTCCTCCTTACCTTTACACACAAACACAACAACCTGAAACTATAACCTTTTCTTTCTTGTGTGTCCTAAAGTTTTCCTGTTACTATCACAGTAGAAAACACAGTCCAACTTCAAAAGTCCCACAAGTCTTTAAAATATTCATCAGGTTAAAAATTCAACGATTCTTTTTAAAGACCAAAGACACTTAACTGTGGGTTTTAGTAAAAAAAGAAAGTAAGTTGAATACTTTCTTCCAAAATTGAACGACTGGGGCATTAAAAACAAGCATTCTTAAGCAAAGCTAAAGTCCAGCAGTGTAGCTCCAAGCCCTGTAGCTCTGTCTGACATTTGAAACTCACTCACAATCTTCTGGGCTCCAAAGGGCCTTGGAAGCTCAAGCTCTCCAGTTCTGCCACTGTAAGAACTAAATGTGAGATATTCAGGTCTCGGTTTGGACTTAGAATTCATTGCCTCGGGACAAGGGAGGAGTACATTATTCCTGAGTCAGAGGACACTTGCTGGATTAACATTCAGGAGAGGAAGGGAGAGGCTGATTAACATTCCTCAGACCACAAGGAAGAGAACCCACCTTCGGGTGGGGAAGGCCCAGAGCATGGAGACACATTCCAGGATGGGAGGTGGTCAGGAAGAAAATAATGTGGGAATCTGAGTCATCTATAGACCAGACCTGAGAAGGTCAGCCTTTGTGGTTACCCTTGTATACGAACTGTTCCCAGCTTTTGTTCAGGGTTCTCTTGCCTGCATGCAAGGGAGCCCCGGTGCACCAGAATCATTAAACCTCATGTTATTGCAGCGAATCCTCTATCCGAGTGTGACTCTGGGGGAGCCTGTCCCCTGGTTTGGATCTTAGAGTCCAACACCACAGCATATACAACTTGTCTCATAGGCTAACTCCACTCCACACCTACACTGTTGTTGATGAGACTGTTCCATGGTCTCATCATCAGCAATATACTAGGATCTCTATTGTAGGTGAAGCTGTGTCTTCACAAATGGCCTTTCCTGTCCTCTCATAGTAGCAAGCCTCAATTTCTCTCCATGATTCCTCCAGTCTTTGGTCTGCATGGCAACTGAGGCTGCACCTTCACATGTGGCCTCTCTTCAGGGAGATTCCAACACTGCCACAAAGAAACAAGGTTCAGCTCTGCTCTGTGACCCCTTTAATCCTGCAGTTTTCATGCCATCAAAATCACCAACTTTAGCTGCCAGGTTGAGATATAGCCTTGTCCTCATATTGACTGTACCTTCGGTGCTCTGACCTTGAGGAAATACTAAAGAATTCTCAAAAGATTCCTACTCAATGATGCTCATCTCTTGATAATCATATCTGACATTTCAGCCCCAGTTAACCAGCATCTACTGTCCCAATAAAGCAAAGGTTTTATTTCCAAGGGTTCCTGTTCTTTCTCACAAAATTTACTATTTCGATCATAACTTATAAACATCCATTTTAAATATATTTTACTTAAAATATAATTATTTCCCTCTTTGTTAACCTCAAAGTAAGGAGAAAGACCATAGACCAATTGATTAACAGAAGCTTTTTTTCTCCATGTACATGAGCTGCCTTCTCCTAAGATGAGATTCAAGAAGTCAGCATTGGATGTGAGGAAGGCAAGGGTTTTGTAGCTCAGGGGTACACGGTTTCCACATGGGAGATTTGGCATGGAAAATAGGCAGAATTACAGGAGCAGAACAAGTTAGTCATAATGACCTCCCGGAAACAAAGACATGATTGCAAGATAGTCATAACAAAGTAGACATAATAACACGTAGTCAAACAGGGTAGTTATAACAACTATTTGAAATAAACTAGGGTTGCCAGATGGTTATTACAACGTTTTGAACAAAGACACAGTTGCCATTTCCTGGAACATGCAATACAGAACCGTTCGTAGTTAAGGTTACAAGTTGAGCATAGCCCAGTCCTTGAGAAACAGAAGTTTAATAAAAAACAAAAATAAGCGTAGTTTGTCTTTACTATAAGCCCTCCAACTTCTTCTATGCCCATTTCCTGTCTCCTCAAACTGATAAACTCTTTTTGTTAATTTAAACTTAATACTCGAACAGCCCCTATAGAACCTGTGAGGGTCTCTCAAACATCCCTCTGAAGTTTCAGAAGCCAGGACTCCCTTGTCTACATTGATTTCAGCATTCTTATCTATGAAGCTTCCACAGAGCAGCCTGAGGACTCAATACATTTTCTAGCCCAAACCTTAAACTCCTTCAGAAATCCTCCCTAAAACCAACATGATCAGGTCCACCACAGCAATAGTCTATTGTCTCATACCAATTTCTGTCCTAGTTGGCTTTCTGTTACAATGATAAAACACTGACCACAAAGAATTTGTGAAGAAAAGGGGTTATTTGACTTATATGTTACAGTGGGATGGCTAGATACATAAACTGAGGCCAAAATCAAGGCAACACATATCCCAGCGTCCTCTGTTCTTCCTGTATCTTAGAGTGTGCATTGTCACCTTAGTAAATAGTGTAAAATCTCCAAATTCTAAAGTCTGTAGGTTGCACAATATCAGATCCTGTTTTTCTGAGAGGTTTGAATAATATACAGCACTCCATTGTAACCTAAAAACGCATATTAGTATTTTCAAGACCCTGGGAAGCAAACAACCAGGAACTTCTACAGTTGTTGTTAGTATTCTGTCTAAACTCCACCTCCACAGTTAATTTGGCAACAGCCAGGTATGCTCCTCCCCACAGTTACCTGGCAATAGCCAGGTAGGCCTGGCCCACTATAAAAGGGGCTGCTTGCCCCCTCCTCTCTCTCTTAATCTCTTAATCTCTTGATGTCTTGCCTCTAGCTTCTCTCTGTCCACTCTGTCCCCCATCCCCCTCCCCCTTCCTTCACCCTTCGTCACCCCCCCCCCCACCTCACTCTGCCTCTATTACCCTCCTGGCTCCCTTCCCCATGCCCTAAATAAACTCTATTTTATACTATACTGGTCACTCCTGCATGGGCCTGCTGAGACATCCCCTTCCCCCATACCTCTCCACACACCTACAGAACATACTCTCTTTATCTCTTTATCTTTTTATAAACACCTCAGTGGTTGTGTTACTCACAATGAGTACTGAGCTGTGGGTCAAATAACCTGCTCATTTCATCTGTAAGAAATTGAAGGCTTTGATACTTTTAATAGCCTTCCTACCTGACGCCTGCATCCTAAACCAACCAAACAGTACAGGTCTTATAACTCCAAGCCAGCACCTGGGTGCCACGGAATGCAAACCTGCATAACCTAGGGGAGCTCCACAGTTGCATGGCCACGGGAGAGACTGCAGCAAACAGCTCCTCTTACTAACGTGATGACAGCTTATCTTCATTGCCCAGTGTCTATTGAGTCATTTGCATTTGATGCCAATCATTTGCTGAAGCAAATTTAAACACTGAGAAGAGGAGCTGCTTCTAGGAAGTCTGATTTCACCCACAGGCCACCCTCACATTTTGTCAGCAGAGCTAAACCTGAGGTTGGGGGGTGGGGGGAGGAGGGGTGTCTGAAGTCTGAGTGAATTCCTACAGTGCACAGCCTTTAGTAAACAAGAAGTGCTTGCCTTTAGTAAGAATGGAAGGCATACTGTTCCTTCCCACCTGTTGCCAACTATACCTCCTACAGACATCTTGCCATGAAACTGAGAAATAAATCCCCACCAGTAAGTGATACATGTTGGGTTGTTCATGTTTCTAAAACTAACTCTCATTATTTCCAACATTTTTTGTCGTTCAGTAAGAAAAATAGAAAGGTATTTTAAAAAATCAGGAAATGATGCCATTAAGACCCTCTTCCATATGGGATAACTGAGATTAGCAAACCCTCCTAGCCAGTTCTCAAACACAAATGAAAGATGCTTTAAGGCCAAACAAATGCTAATTCATTTTTAACGCTCTTATTTCCCTGCAGATCTCTGTTTACATTGAAGAAACTGGTTCTGGGTTTTTTTTTGTATGCTAAAAACACTGAAACAAATTGCTTTGAAAGGCAAAGGAAGAGCAGAGCGGGTGGGAGCATTTTCTGCCAGGCATGTAAATATATGGATGAAGATGTGTTTTGTTTACAAACTGGCAGAGACCCAAGCTTTTACAACGGGATCATGGAAAGTAAGAGCTGGAGAGCAGCATTTTCAAGATGCGATCCATCGCCTATCTCTGCCCTGAAGACAGTGAATAAAATATCCCAGCTTGCATAAAAGCCAAGAAAGACACTTGTCGACTTCCATTATGATCCATAAAGAAACTGTCAGCTCATTAGCATATCATTAGCTGCCCTGCTGTTCCCAGAGTCTTAACGCAGAGAAATATTAATCTATAAATGTATACACTTTCCAGTGCTGCCATTCCAGCTTTCCACATGAAAGGGAAAATAGGAATTAAGAAATAGGAGGAATCCAATACAGCTTCTTTTGCTTTGTGCCTATAAACATATGTTTGCCATCTGTGGGATTATGGGAAGCAGCTGAGGTGAGAAAAAAAACAACAGCTGCCAGATTAAGGGAAGAAGTTGTAATCAATCTTCCTTTGCAGTGACAGCTCAGCTGCTGAAGGAGAGATGACCAGGTGAGAGAACACACTAAGGGCTCCGGATGTCCTTGGTAGAGTGCTTGCCAAGCAAGCGTGAAGCCGTGGGTGAAATCCCCAAAACCACATAACAACAGCTTGGCAGATGATGTCCATAATTACCAAATTTGGTGTTTCAGGCAGGAGGATCAGAAGTGCAATGTCATCCAGCCTGGAGTACGTGAGACCCTTGATGGGATTCAAACCAAATAAAAGAAAAAGAAAAGACTTTCAGGAGAGAAAGAAACCAACCTTGGACCTGTGCAGGTGAGAAACCTCTGGGAGATATACGCTGTTTAAAAGCTGTGAGAACACTCAATTCCTCGTCTAGCTCTTTACCCTCACTCCCGTGAGATTTTTTTTTTTTTTTTTTTTTGAGATGATATAGCCCAGGCTGGCCGCAGGCTCCCTATAGGAAACCAAGCATGACCATGAACTTCTGATCCTCCTGCATCCACCTGTCAACAGCTGGAATTATAGGTGTGAGTCACTAATCCAGGTATATGCAGAACTAGAGCTTAAACAGACATCCCTGTGCACATGAGGCAAGCATCCTACATACTAAGCCATGTTCCCAGTCCCTACAGCCACCTGAAGCGTCCCAAACCCACTGCAGTTCACCTAGGTTTAGGTATGATTTTTAATACCCTAAAATAAGAGCACAACCAGCTAAAATGCATGACAGAGAAACTGAGTGGGTAGCCAACCATTCTGGTAATGAAAATCTGTGACAAGCATGTCTTTCCCTACTGAATACCTGGTTCCTCAGAAAGCCATTGTTCTAAAGTACAGAAATCTCCAGGGTGTGCCTGTTTCCCAGGGGACTCATCAGCATTGTAGAGGCTTGTGTACCCCTCACCAAGCCCATGCCTCCAGCCAGTGCTCCTTGGTCTGCATGGGCATTATAACACTGTATTCAAGGATGCACCAGGGTTTGACATGTGAAACACTCTTGCTTTCTCCTTTGCCTAAGAAGTGACACATTCATATTTTATAATAGAGAATAATATTTTTTTAGCCTGAAACACATCGTAGGCATTTAACTCTAGAGCAATAAAGCAGGCGTCTGTGTGTGTGTCTTAGGCCTAGGAGGCAGCAACCCAAGGATGAATGTGCAAAGCCCTAAGATGTGCTGACTCTCAAGAAGTGACTGCCTCCTCTTCAGGCAGAGCTCTGCAGCACTGAATTAATCAAGAGGTAATTTCTATAATGAGACGCTGACATATTGCCTGTACTCAAGTCATCATACCTCACCAATGGCTGGCCAGGAGCATTATGTGGTGCCCAGAATTCTAAAGAGGAGATTAGATTTGAGGTCCCTGTAAGCAACCTCATGAATAACTATTCATACTACAGCTGGAAGGCAAAGAGAACTGTCCTGCTCCCCAGGGAAAGGGGCTGTAAGGAGTAGCAAGACCCTTCTCTCTCTTTTCCCAAGAAACAGCTGTTCCCCACCCCCTTTGAAATCAAGAATAAAATCAGATGAGATGTCTCTCTAATCAAGAATGAAGTAAATGTGCACTTCCCCATCCCCATGAAGCCTGTACAACGTACCTGTTGGATGAATGGTCAGACTGTAGGGAAAACAAACCTTAGGTTTAAGTCTCATTTCCATCACTGTGTGGGATTGGCAGATCACTTAATCTCCAGTCCCATTGGCTTACCTGTACAATGGAGATAATGACCACTACCTCATTAGGATGCTCTGAATGTGAGGGATAATTAGCTTAGGCAATGATGGAGAGCAGAAGTCTGGAGCCTCAAAAGCAGTAAGTCACTGTCTCTCTCATGTCCTACAACCTACATCTACAGCAAAATATCTGGCCAGGCTCAGAACTCTTCACATCTTGCCCATGTGCTCTCTGTGTCCCTTCTGTGTTTCCTGTGTCCTCTCCGTGACTTTTCTGTGTCATCTTCATGTTTTCTCTGTGTTCTCTCCATGTCCTCTTCAACTCCTCTCCTTCCCCTCTCTTGATGCCCAGGATTCCTCATGCCTAGAAAGTCATATACTTCAAGGCTACAATAGATGTGGTTGACTATTCTCTGGGTCATATCCTCCTAACTAAAATAGAGGTCCCCTCAATACAATAAATGCGTATATTACTTCTACAGTGTGGTGTGACACACAGCATAAAGCGTATAAGAGCAATAGGATGAACTGTGTGTGATACAGCCTCTCACATGCCAAGTACCTGTAATGCGTATACATATTCAATCTGCATCACCTCTTATGACAGACTTATCACTTTACAAGTAAGATGTCTGTAACGGTTAATTTTGGATGTTAACCTGACTGCATCTGGAATCAATAAAGACTCAAGATGTTGGGCACTCCTGGGAGAGATTTTCTTAATCAGATTATTTGAAGCAGAAAGGTCCATCCTAACTCTGAGTGGCACCTTCTGGAGGCAGCCCACATAAAAGGACATAAAGAAAAATAGTTTCCTTTTAGCCTGCTTGCCTTCACCCTCACTGGAGAGTCCATCCATTCTGTTGCTGGAGAATTCTGTCCTCTCTATTAGGACCAACTTCTCCAGGATGCCAATGTAGACTGAAGATCTATAGGAATCTTCAGGAATTCCCTAGGAATGTCCCTTCTGTGATACACTGGGATTGTGGAGACATCCAGTCTCAAGAAGTGAGCAGCTACCAGATGTTGGCCTCTCCAATGTGAAACAGACATTGTCAAACTACCCAGACTACATACTATGAGCCAATTTAATAAATCCCTGTGTGTACACACACACACACACACACACACACACACACACATATATATATACTTCCTAATCTCTGTACTTACTCATTTTTAAGACTACAGAAAGTCCCTAACTTTCCATAGTTTAACTTATAATTTTTTTTCAAATTTGCAACAGTGTCAAAGCAATACATATTCAATAGAAACTTTACTTGAAATTTTGGTCTCTTTCTAGGCTACGGATATGTGGTAAAACAATGTCTAAATTGTCAGAATCAAAAGAGACCTCTTCTATCAAACTCTAATGAAAGGGGAGTCAGGGTAAGGCATGAATGGGATGTATGCATACTGCCTGGTAGCAAGACCTACCACAAAAGACTCATCCAAAAAAATTCAGCTTTTCAACAAAAGTGAATGAATGAATATTATTAAGACAATAATCTCAAAGCTGTTCACTTAATATGGAACTAACCACATCCATATAATTGAGCCTTATAGTCAAACATAGCTGTTTCAAAACTATTTACATAACTTCTCATTTTAATTTTTAAAATCCCATTTCTCTTCTCCTCGCCATGGATATGAGCATGGCCAGCCATGATACCCATCTCCTGACTACAATCCCCTCTCCTGTGTGAATGAAGTCTTCACTGCAGAGGAGTAGGCTAGGCCACTCATTATGTTAACAGTCTTCCTCCAAGAGCCACAGCCACAACAGGCCTGCAGCCTCAAGATCATGAGGACAGAGAACTGGCAAGGCAAAACTGGGATGGCTTTTGTTATGGTACTTTACTAAATACATCTATCTATCTATCTATCTATCTATCTATCTATCTATCTATCTATCTATTTTAGTCAAGGTCCCGTGTAGTCTAGACTGCATTTGAATTAGTTATGTAGCTGAGACTAGCCTTGAACTATCATGATCCTCTTGCTTTCACCTCCCAAGTCTTTAGATCATGAGGAGAGAGAACTGGCAAAGCAAAATGTGGATGGTTTTTGGTATGGTACTTTACTAAATACATTTATCTATCTATCTATCTATCTATCTATCTATCTATCTACCTACCTACCTACCTACCATCTATCTACTTACCTACCTATCTGTGGATTGCTGTCTATATGCCAGTGAGGGCAGGCACAAGATAAGGCTAGATCCTCTGATTGGGCAGTGGAAAAGGAAAGGGGGGGCTGAGAACTTTAGAGATAAGCACAGAGAGACAGAGGTGGAGACAGAGAGGAGGAGACAAGATGGAATCTATAGGAGAGGAAGAGGAGCCAGAACCACACAGTCCTGGGAGCCATAAGTGTTGGGTTTTTTTTAGATAGATGATTAAATAACAAGTAGGGTACGTTTGCCCCATCTAGGTGTGTAGCTTGTGTTTATAACAATTGAGTTTTTAGTTCATTGTGCAGGCATTTTGTGGGTTGAGAATTTACTGATATAAATCTGACTGTAATGTAAATTACAAGCCTCTAGAGTTTTGATTTTACTGGATTATGGGGATTTGTGACAGCTAACCACAGGGGGATGGCTGAGAATGTGAGCAGAATCCACAGCAAGAGAACCACAAGATGGGCAGTCACTGCATGGGGCTAGCCAGGGAGGCGGCCAGATCACTGGGGCCAGAGAGTAGCCAGTGTTAGTGTAGGATGGTGCTTTTTAATATTTCCCACAACACCTATTTACTTGGCTGCCTACCTATCATCTGTCTGTCTGTCTGTCTGTCTATTTATTTTAGTCTGGGTTTCATGTAGTCCAGGCTGAATTTGAATTTATTATGTAGATGAGACTAGCTTTGAACTCATGATCCTCTTGCTTTTACCTCCCAAGTCTTGAGATTACAATGATGCACCATCATGGCCCAGCAACTAAATGAATTTTGGATTTAATATATTTTCAACTTACAATATGTTTATCGGAATGTGTCGAGGCTTTGTCTTTTATTTATTGTAATGCTAAGTGCAGGTTCCCACAACTTGGAGTCTTTATATAGCCCCAGTGACCTTGCCCCCAAGTTATTTCTGATTGGTAAATAAAGATGTGAAAGCTAACATCTGGGAAGAGACATAGGTGGGGTTTATGTTTCCCAGACTTGGGGTCATAGGAGAACTACGAGGAGAAGAAGGTGCAGGAGGAAGAAGGAGAAGCCACCAAGGGTTAGGTGAGCCACAAAAATGTGGTCCTGAAGGCTGGCCCATTGGAGTCAAGAGCAGCCCAGATGAAACATAGTAAATAGTAAGTAATAACTCAGTGTTATCGATAGGAATGTAGACTCTAATAACATGGAGGGTAGGTATTAACCCAGCTATTGTGCTGTTTAAGGCTTATTGTAAATATAAAGGTTGTGTGTGTGTTATCCAGGAACTTAAGTAGCTAAGGCAGGGTAGAAACCTCAGGCCAGGATTAAATACTTTCTACAACAGGAATGTAACTCCATCATTTAGAGCTGGGCACTAGTTTAAAAACTCTCTAAATAAAATGGAGATAGAAACAAGTTCTGAGCCTGGTAAGGCTTACAGTCAGGAAAGGAAGAACAAACCATTAAACACACAATCTATACCAAGAAACAATTACATGATTGTAAGTCTCCTATTTTAAAATGTACTAAGTTCTCAAAGACAGCAACAACTAGCCTTAAATCAATCATGAAGCCCTACTAAGTGCAGCACCATGTAGTAGGACTACATGTGTCAACTGTTTATGAAGTCAGTCCTCTCGATACCCTCTCTTTCAAACCAGTGAATGTGATAATACAAAGATGCTTAGGTGAGAAACTGTGAGGGAATGATTTCAGTACAGGGGCTCCTCTTCCTGCATCCACACATCCCAGACTAACAATGTTAACTTCACATCTAGAGGACATGGCAGCTTCCGAGCTTTGAACATGGGGCTGACTTTATGGTTTATTTTGGCCAGTTGATCATGCTACAAGTTGTTCTGTACCAGTTATAAGGCAAGGGACCAAGCATCATGTCTATTCTCCCTCCTAAAACATCTCCAATCACCAAAATAGAAACAAGTCCAAACTAGCCTACTAGATAATGAGAGACATGTGGTTCAGACATTATCCCAGCCAAGAGTCAGCCATCATTTGACTGAAACTATCCAAGATAAATTAGACCTCATCCAGTTTCAACAGCCTGCTGCAGGCACACGGGTAAATAAATCTATGAGAGAACAGGCAAACCAGGTCCTTACAAAATCTCCCTGTGACATGTGAACTTCACAGCAGAAGCAGCACAATTTTGAAAGAGAAGAAAAGAAAGAGGGAGGGATTGAAGAAAGGAGGGACAAAGGGGAGAAAGGGAAATGACAAAGAAAGGGAGAAAGGGGAGGAGAGGAAGGGGAAACTATTCTGAGACTCTGGCACTTTCAAGGGACTCAGAGACAATTGTTTTGACTATATTGTGGCCAGAAGAGACAATGGCATGAGATAAGGTTGCAGAGCAAATCAGGAACAAGATCTTACCGTGATGTGACTTGCAACACAGTCACCCCAGGGGCTGAAGAAAAGGACTGGCAGTTCAGAATAATTGTAGGGCAAGCACAAGGACCCATGTAATTAGATAAACATGGACCTGAACGTGCCTATTGCCTTAGCACTGAGTTGGGTGGAGTAGGAAGATCCCCAGATTACTGGTTGCTAGTCAAGCTGAAAGTCTAAAAGATGCAGTCTCCAGGACAGTGAGAAACCTTGACTCCAAGGGATAAAACAGAAAGGAGAGTGATGCAGGCTGATAGTACCTTCTTCTGGCTTCCACATGTGCACAGAGGTGCATGTACCTTGGCACACATGTGTGGCACCTACATACATACATACACACACACATGCACACAGATTTAAACAAAAGAATATAGGTCCATTAGTCTCAAAAGCAAGTACAAGTTCATCAGCTCTGGGAAGTCCAGTAATCAAACTCAAATGTGCATCACCATGTCACCAAAGCTCTTTTACCTGGCTGTCATTATATGTCTGTCTAAAACATTGGTCCCCAAATGACATCTCAGGACAACAGAATCATGAATAGCCATCTCTTAGTAATGTGTCAGAAGTGAAAAGTGCCAGGTTCTATTTTAAGACTACCAGGTATGACTTTGGAAATGCAGCCAAGATAACTAATTTGCCATTTTAGCTATCCTAAATGCACAATTTAGAAGCATCAAGTTCATTTACAAAGTCATGTAACTTATCGCTCATTCCAAATAAAGGTTTTGTAACCATTCTCATTATCACCTGCCTCTAGCACGAATAAAGTCTGATCTTTCTGATTCAATAGCTTTGTTTATTTATGAAACTGCATCTCAATTGTCAATTTGATGAAATCAGAAATCATCTGGGAGACAGTTGGGCATTCCTGCGCCAAATTATATTAAATGGAATGAAATGGGATGGAAAGATCTGCCCACTGAGGGTGGCACCATTCCCTAGGCTGGGTCCTGGGCTATATGAAAAGGAGAAAATTAGTTGAGCTCATGTATGTATCACCCTGCTTTCTGGGTGGGTATTCTATGCTACCAGCTGTTCCAAGTCTCCCACTGCCTTGACCATTCCAGAATTATAGACCACAACCCTAAACTGTGAATCAAAATAAGCCCTTTATCTCTTAGGTTGCTTTTGTTGGTATCTTTTAATCATAATAACAGGAAAAGAAACCAGAGAAAGTACAATCAAATAGTATTTGCCTTTATGCCTACTATCTCATGTGAGTTTTGAAGGCTCATTCATACTACAGATCTCTTGACAACCTAATGGCTTGCCACCTGCACATACCATGCTTTGAATATTCTTTCCTACATGAATAGAGATACTAGGTGTTTCCATATTTTGGAAATTGTGACTAATGCTACAGAGGACATTGGCATAAAAAAATTGGGTCTCTGTTTCCAGTCCTTTATCAGTCTAGGAGTCATAGGAAAGTTCAGTGTTGAGAGTATAAGGAACAAACTTTTCCAGTATCCATACCATCTTATATTCATAGCCAACAAGATATAGGCTATAGAGACCCATACTCTCATGCACACACTTCACTTTGCATTTTTAAAATGTCTACAGGTGTGATTGAAGTAAAGGTGATCATGGCTTTTATTTACCTCTTCCTGGTGGATAATGTTAAGCATCCTTTCATGGATTTTCTGGCCATCTTTTTGGAGAAGTGTCTGTTCAGATCATTTTAACATTTTGAGATTTGTATTGATTCTTTGATAATTTCATAGAAGATTATATTCACCCTCAAATCCCTCCAGCCTCACCATTAGCACATTTTTAATTGGTCCAAGTCATACATCATGATGTTAAATCTTCATAAGACATATAATTAGAAAATACTTTTTCTTCTCATATGGGATTTGTTTTCATGCACTTAATAATACCCTTTAATGAAGTCTAACTTACCTACTCTTTTCCTTTGCTGCTCATGCTTTTTGATGTCATAACTAAGACTTCATTGTAAAATCAAAGGTCACATGGTTTGTCCCTATCTTTCTTCTTAATTGTTTCATGGTGTTAACTCATATTTAGATTATTGGTCCATTTGGGACTAATTTTTTTTTATATATTTTGTAAACAATAAGCCTAGTTTTAGTCTTTTGCATGTGTAAACCCAGCAACATTTGTTGAGGAAACTATTCTCTCCCCTCAGTGGTTGTAACATTCTTGTAAAAAAAAAAAAAAAAAAAAAAAAATTAGCCATTTCCCTGGAAAGACAACTCAGGTGTTAGGAGTACATGGTGCTCTTGCAGAGGACCTAGATTTGCTTCTCAGTACATTCATGGCAACTTGCAACAGTGTGTAATTCCAGCTGCAGGGAACCAGACACTATTGTCTAACTTTGGCAGGCTATGCATGCACATGGTATACAAACATACATGCAGGCCAAACATTCATACACATAAACTAAAATAAAAATCTTTTAAAAAAATTACAACACAAGAGTTTCTTTCTAGAGCCTCAGTGTTATTCTATTAAAATACATATCCATTCTCATGCTAATGGCATGATGGCTAGAGCTTTGAATGAAGTTTCAAAACTGGGAAATTGAGTCTTCCAAAATTCATACTTTTCAAGGTTATTTTGGCTACTCAGGGCTAATAGCAGGTCCATATGAATTTGAGGATCCAATTTTCCATGTTAGAATTTTGATAATATTAATCCCCCAATCAATGAAAATAGCCATTAGTGTAGATTTTATTTCTTTTTTACAGAATTGTATAGTTGTTAATTTGAAAGCATCCTATTTCCTTGTTAAATGCATTGCTAAGTCTTTTACTCATTTAAGAGATTCTATATATGGACTACGCTCTTAGTTTGTCTTCTAGATTACTTCCTAGTGACTTCCATAATCGTCAGGGACACTGTGAGTTTAATTTGTAACTGCTCAAGTCGCCTGTGATCTTTAGCAGCTTTCTTGCAGAGTTTTACAATATTCTATATATCCCATCATTTCTGCAAACAGAGGTGGTTTTGCCTATCCCTTTCGATTTTGAAAGAATTCCCATTGTTTGGTTGGTTGCACTAGTCAGAAGCTCCAGTCTGATGCTGAACAGCATTGGTGTCTTTCTTGCCTTGCTCTTGCTCTTCAGAGGAAAGCTATCAGTCCTTCTGCACAGAGGATGATGGGCGCTGCAGGTTCTTCTATTATACTCTTTATCATCTTGAGTACATTTCCTCCTATTGCTACTGCTCTGAGTGTTCCCGAGCTAGAGAGAATGCCCCAACTCTCACTAGTATATTTGCTTAAGAATTGCTAAGAATACAGTTAAGAATGTCGATAATAGATATTTAACTTATGCACTCTTTTGATGTTTACTTTTGCTTTAAATAAGCTAAGTGGTTGGGAGTCATGTGATTTGACTCAAACAGCCATTATAGTGGCCTGGCTACATTAAACTCTCCACTGACATGCTGGGGAAACTGCACTCCAGATGCGAAAAGCAATGCCACAGACAGGACCCCTGGTTCAGCCCTCCACTGCTCCTGAAAGCTCACACCAGCTTCAGTGCACTCTGAATGTGGCTACTCTCTCTCGGCTACTGTTCTCACCCAGAACAAATGGTAGAGCACTTATTCCAATGACTCAACAAAAGACTATGACTGGTCTTTGTTTAAGACTTGCAATTGATGGAGCTGAAAGCTGTGCAAGCCATATTCACACCACACCCCCTTGCGACTACAGCCAGACTCTTCTGCTGCTCTTTTTCTTTTTTCTTTTCCTTTTTTTCCTTCTTTTTTTTTTCTTTTGGTAAGGGTTATACTGTGCTGCCTTCTGGTATTCCAGAATTAGATGCAATAGAAGGCATTCTGTGAGTTGTTATCTTTGCCTACAGTGTACACTTCATTATAAGCCGAGCAGGCCAAGCTGGTAGCATAGAAAGCAGACCAAAGAGTAGCAAGTTAGGAGATGCAACAGCAGCAGTCATGAAAAGACAGCTTAAGAGATAATGCCAAGGAACTGAGGCAGAAATTCCAAGAAACAGGAAAGGATGGCTGACGTGTTGAGAAGGCAGGAGATGGAGATGCTTCTATGATTAGAGGTTGTCACGAGCCGAAGCAGGAGCTGAAACTTCAGGAATTACAAACCCTGGTTGCCAGATGAGCTCTAGTGGGTTAAGGGTTGAGGGTTTCAATAGCCCAAGCTCAGAACTGTATAATATTAGCTTCTATTATGAGCCTGGGTCCTGACATCCAAGATGCAGAAATCATAAGGCCAACCAATGCCAATTACTCCTGTCCTTAACTGCCACTAAAAGCCAAGGATTATGCTCTGTGTCGAGTGCCAGGCCATAGGCAGACACATCTAAGAACAATAGGCCTCTGACGAGAGCACCTAGAGCTATGAGTCTCTGGCTTCTAAATCTTCTAGTTCTCAAAACCTAGAGCTAGAAGCCCCTGAGTCTGTCAGCTGAACCCAAAAGCCTTTGGACCCAGAATGGCCAATACTAAAATAATTACTCTGCCCACTTGGTGTTTCAAGCTTGGTCGATCAAGAAGGACCCCAGCCAGCTGACTGCTTACACTGTTAGAAACTAGGAATAGGCACTGGGTTTGTTTTTGGTTTTGGTTTTGGTTTGTTTTGTTTTATATTAAACCTGCAACTAGCCTTTGAATATGCTGCTGAGTTCAGTTTCTTTATGTGTTGTAAAGGGATGTGACATCTATATTATGAAATATATAATATATTTTCATAATTTCCTTGCCTTTGATATCTTTATGTGTCATTTTTGGAATCCTGTTTTCTGTAAAGTTTAAGTATTATCCTCCCTTGAAACATGTTGGCTCACTGCCTCTGGCCTCCATGCCTTCTGATGAAGAACTAGCTGCTACTTCTACATGATAATCATATTTCTTTTCCTGTCTAATATCTCTTTGTTGTGTACATGTATGTGCTTGCCCACATATATGGGTGCACATGTATGTTCAGATGCATGTTACATACCTTGTCTTATGAGACAGAGCCCATCATTAGCCTGGAACTCACTAAATAGACTAACCTGACTGCTTGCAGACCCCAGGTTCCTCTTGTCAGTGCCTCCTCAGCTGCGATTATAAGAACATGTCACTACACCTGGCTTTTTTTATGAGAGTTTGGAGGATTAGATGCAGGCCCTAATTCTTATACAGCAAGCACTCTACCCGCTGTGCTGTCGTTCCAGCCCTCTTTTGGCCTCTCAATCAAATCTCTGAGGATCTGTCAGTTTTATTATACCTGGAGTTGCACTCATGTGATTCAATTCATGGATCACATGGCACTTCGATAAGTTCAGCCACTGTTTCTTCACACATTTGACTCGTTCTTTCTGAGATTCCAAGTAGACACATTCATCTCTCTCATAGTAAATCTCAGTCCCATGGACTCATTTTTCTTCATTTATTTTTCTTCTTGCTCCCTAGACTTGTTAATTTTAATCATCTCATTTTCAAGCTCAGTGAGTCTTTCTCCAGCCTACTCAAATCTGTCGTTAGATCCCTCTGGTGACTTTTTAATTTTTCAGTTGTCTTCTTAGATGTGAAATATCTGATTCATGTTTATACTTCTTATTGCTATTTAAATTCTTCTTCTGTTTATCTATCACTTCCCTAGTTTCCAGGATTCTTGAACTCTTGAATACATTTAAGCCCTTCAAATGAAGAAGAAGAAGAAGAAGAAGAAGAAGAAGAAGAAGAAGAAGAAGAAGAAGAAGAAGAAGAAGAAGAAGAAGAAGAAGAAGAAGAATAGGAGGAGGAGGAGGAGGAGGAGGAGGAGGAGGAGGAGGAGGAGGAGGAGGAGGAGGAGGAGGAGGGGAGGGAAGGGAGGAAGGAAGGAAGGAAGAGAAATAGAAAGTTTTCACTTAATTTGGCCTTCCTCAGAGATGCAGTTTTACTTGAACATTTTAGGAGCACATGAACACTAAAGTATAAGAATGTAAAGTGTAAAGACTCTGGATGGCAGAGTCCCCAAGTGACTCTGAGGTTCCTGATCTTGCATGTTTCTGGCTGCTAGACATCATGCCTGTCTGTTTCTCTGGTGGTTTTTAAGATAGATTTGCTTCCTTATCATGTGTGCTCACTGCTGTCCCTGCCTGATTATTATCCTAGAAACTCTTCCTTGAACATCTTAAACAGCAGAGGAGGGGGGCAGAAATTACACCAGAATAGCCAAATCTTACAGATTGGCTCAAACTAATCCTGAGGATTAGCCTGAGATAAAGGCTGGGGTGGGGCATTTTCAGGTCATTTCTGACCATTCTCATTTAACCTGGTGCAATTAGGAGACTTTCTAAATACCCTAAATATGCAGGTGCTTTTGAATTACTGGAATAAATTCCCTCCTCAGTTTCACGCTTGTATTGAGTGACCTAGCATGTGCCTTTCCCTTCCTCTTTTGCCCCATAGAGCAGCAGGCTATTAGCCTTGCTTTTCCAATCATTATCTGCTCCTTTTCTCATGCTGAAGAATTCTGACATAATTGAGATTGAGACCAGTGCTTCGCATCAGTCCCTCATAGCCCCTGACATTTAGAACAGACACAAAAATAACTAATGAGCAATGTCCTTACTCTCTGCACAGTCTAGGGACTCCTTTTCTGCACTGGGAACAGAGAGTACTAACTATAAGACTCTCAATGAAGTGACACTTCAAAGGCCACAGAAGTATGAGACAAAGCTCAGTAATAGTCTGTGAGCCATCCCAACATGTCCACATTGTCTTTGTCTTGAGTCACAGAGTTACCATAAATCTTTGTTTTCAAAGACTCACTAAATTTAGTTCTGTCCATTTCTGCTTGCTTTCAAATATTTATACTGTTCTTGCTGTTGTTTTGGTTTGGGTTGTTTTGAGATAATGTCTCACTGCGAAGACCCAACCTAACACCAAACTCAGACAGCCTCTGAATTTCAGCCTTGCAAATACTGAAATTAAAGGTGCAAGACACTGTGGCCAGCCAGACCTTTTTTTTTTTTTGTTTGCTTGTTTTAAATACTTTTTAAAAATAGTTATGTAGATGAGTGTTTGCCTGCAAGTATGTAGGTGTGTGCACCAGATGTACTGGGAGCTGTCTGTGCAACCATATTGCTGACTTTCATCTACCTGTGTTTCTAAAAGCTATCCCAGTAATTATCAGAATCAGTAAGTACTGATATCTTGTGTGGTTGAATATTTCTACAAACCAAGGCAAAACTTCAGTCAACACACAGCTCTCTATATCCGTGACCTAAAGTTTGAGTCTTCAAACCGATTAAATCCAAATCAATCATTAAGTTTTATTATGGAAATTCTTAAATTCTATAGTTCAGATTCTCAACAGGTATATCCAGGCATACATAGGATCCAAATTTTAAAGTCTTTTCTTAGAATATTTATGTTTTTCCAGGAGTGAGAATCAGTTGCTACCCTTCATTATAGACTCAAGTCTTCAAAGAAAAGTCTGGTTTTACCAGAAAATCACTGTCTATAGAACAAGAATCAGTACTGTATTAAATGAGTCAGGTCAGACGGAGACACCTGCACATACGTCTGTTAATTCTTGGAAGCGTAGGAAGATGAAGATGGTATTTAAACACACACACACACAGAGTGAAATAAATGGATTATTAGCCCTAAAGTTGTCATACTTTGACTATGATGTATAGTTGAAAACAAAATATAACCCATGCATGCACTGCTCAACCTTCATGCTGTTAACATGGCTGTGGGCCTCTGTGTGTACATCATCAAAAGATCCCCCATCCTCCCCTCTGAGGAAGCAAACTATTTCATATTTGATGCCTATAATTCTGTGCAATTGTCTTTTTATGGAACAGACTCAATAAACAATATGTTAGATTGTATTGCCTTTTTAAATATGAACATGATTGAATACCATATTTTTCTTACATATTGTCTTCTTCATTCAACACATTACTGGCTTTACCACCTCATTGTAAGGTCCTGCTATACTTTACTTGAACATTCTCCTTTGACTGACAATTAGATAGTTTTTCAGTTTTTTGACATGACAACAACCCAGACAATTTTATTTATAGACCTGTCCTTGATATATTACCAAGAGGTTTTTCTTTGATAATTATATCAAGGTGCAGAAGTCCTGTATAATAAGGTACATTACCAAAAAGGTGTACATCACTCTCCTTTTGGGCTCTGCCAATTAGTTTCCACAATGGGTCCATCACTCACATGCCTGATACTTATAGGTGAAGAAATGTAATCACTTTAACTACATGAATTTGCATTTCCAATAGACCTTTTTAGTACATTCACCAGCTATTCACATTTCTACCCTGGAGACATGTCCTCTCCTGTCTTCAATCTATGATCCTGATGGTTCTGTGACTCTTATGGTTTTATAGAGTGTCTTTAACAGATATTCTTGTTTTTCTGTTTGAACCTAATCACTTCCATATTTTAAAATGCAATACAATCCAGCATATTGCTAAGATCTTCTTTGTTGGAGTTTTCAGTTTTATTCACTAGTAGTAGAATGATCAATATTTTCCTTAATGAGCTTGCATACTTTTAAATTTGTTTTCCTTTGATTGGAAATACGTTTCTCACATAATATATCCTGATTATGGCTCTCTGTCCATCCACTCTTTCCAGTTCCTCCCTGTCTCCCATCCCATCCAGATCTACTCCCTTTCTGTCTCTCATTAGAAAACAAATGGGTTTCTAAGGGAAAATAATAAAATATAATAAGATGTATCAAAAATAAAAATATTAGAATTGGACAAAACACGCAAAAGAAAAAAAAAAAGCCCCAATAAAAAGAGACCCACTCATTCCCACACTCAGGAATCCCATTAAAACACTAAACTAGAAGCCATAATATATGCAAAAGAACTGCTACAGACCTCTGCAGGCCCTGTGCCTGCTTCCTTAGTCTCTGTGAGTTCATATGAGCTTTTCTAGAGGGCCTTGTTTTCTTAGTGTCTCCCATTCCCTCTGGCTCTCACACTCTTTCTACCTCCTCTTCTGTGGGGATCTTGCATATTTATCTTAAGAACATCTAACATGTAAATACGTGCAGTTACTAAGTCAGTGGTTGTTGTCTCTTGGAGGCTTTTTCTTTTATGAAGGAAATTGAGGAGGAATAGATCTGGGGAGAGAGGAAGCGAGAGGGAGCTGGGGGGAGGGGAAGTAGAGGAAACTGGTTGAAATTATTGTATGAGAGAGGAATCTATTTTCAATTAGAAAAATTAAAATGTATTTTGAATACAACATCTCTACCTAGAGAACATAAAGAATTGAATTCAATTAAAATTTCAATTGATTCTGTGTGAGGATGCAGGTGTATACCAGAAGCATTTCCTGACACTAAACACAGAACATTAATATCTGTTAGTGAAAGCTGTGTGCTGATCATTTATCTGTGTGATATATATATAATACATTTTTAAATAACTGAAACCAATAACTTGTTATTGATAAACCCTCCTTTTCCTCATTGGTCAGAAATTGCACTTCAATCATGCATTGAATCTCCCAAGTTGCTGCATCTTATGGTACAGCCGTTACAACCTTCTTGGTTTATGGGCTGCTCTCTGCAGAAATAGCATGCTCCATGGGTTGCAATAACTTTATAATAAGCTTCAAGACCTGAAAGAACAAATCCTTCCTTTTTTTTTTTTTTTTTTTTTTTTTTTTTTTTTTTTTTTTTCATAAAACGTCTTCATTGTTTTCTGCTTCTGGTCCTCCATTAGGATTCTAGAATCTATTTATAGATTCTAACACACACACACACACACACACACACACACACACACACAATTCCATTGTGAAATTATTGCAAGTTCACTGAAGCTAGAGGTCACTATGGAAATTTTTGACATTTTAACTATATCAAAGTTTCTTCTCCAATAATATAATAGCACCTCTACCTGTGCATGTATTCTTCAGTGTTTTTTTAAAAAGATTTTAACTCTGAGAATTTCATGCAGTATTTTTTTATTCTACTGTCCTCTTCCCAAACTCCTCTGAGATCTAACCCACTCTTGTTTTCTCTGCCCATCAATTGCATGACCCCTGTTTTTTGTTAATCCCATTGAGTCCAATTTGTGCTGTTTACACAATTCTTGAGTGTAGGTGACATACCGGTGTGTATGTATGGGTGTGAGGAGGGTTGGTGTAGATATGGGTGTGAGTGTTGGTGTGGGGATTAGTGTGAGTATGGATGTTATGTGTGCTGTGTGTATGAGTGTTGGTCTATCTACCAGGTCACACATTTTAAGAAAATTGACTCTCCCGCTCTCAGCATCAAGCCACTGCCAACAGCTCCTTAGCTAAGCGTGGGATTTCATGGTCATGTCCACTGTCATTGCTTGGATTTTGTCTATCTGGAGCTCGCACAGGTCTTGTTCATATGTGCAGCTTCCATTGCATCCAGAAATCATAACCGCTTTGTAGTAACCTACCCGTTCTGGCCGTTATAATCTGTACATGCCCTCTTCTGATGATCCCTGGGCCTTTAGAGGTTGGGGTAACAAAGATGTCCTACAGGGTGATTTTTAAAACTAAAATATTAGATTTGTTTAACCTTCATATTGTATTTGGTTTGGTGATCTTCTGCCACTATAAATGGTACTTGTGGTTTATCTGTGTTTTTGTAGTTTCTGTTGCAGCGATACAACTGGTTATTTCTTCGACTTTTACACCTATTACCCTTTCTGTACTCTCATGTTAGTATTAATAACTTGAGAACATCTTTTTACAAGGACAGTTTAAAATGTGTGAATAATTATACTTCCTTTTAAAAACTTGTTGTTTTGCTGGTGACCTCTAGTCGCACCCAACACAGAGGCAGCAGTGATAAGCACCCATGTCAGACTGGCTTTGAGAGGAGCTCTCCATGTTTAAACTGTCAGCCTGATATTTTATGTGTGTTTATTTTATATACTCTATTAGTTCAATGATATTTCCTCCCATTGATAGTTTACTAAAGATCTTTTGACATGAGTCAATATTGAATTTAATCAGTGCGCTCCTTCTCTTGAGATGACCCTGTAACTTCTCCTTTCCTCTGTTTAATATGGAAGATTACATTAGCACAGTAATACATTAAAAACAAATTTGCATTGTTGAAATAACCAACGTGCTCTCAGGCGCTCACTCTCTGTTGTGTATGTATGTGTGGTGTATGTGTGTGTGTGTGTGCAGCTTCCACTGCATCCAGAAATCATAACTGCTTTGTAGTAACCTACCTGCTCTGGCCTTTAAAATCTTTTAAACACACACACACACACACACACACACACACACACTCAGAGATGCAGACACTTTTAGATTTTATTTTTATATAATCTGTTCAAAACTAAGCCAGTTTATGCAATTCTTTTTTTTTTTTTTAAGCTGTTTTAACTCAGCTAGAAAATCGAGATCACATATCCTGATGAGTCAGACAGGAAGCACTCTCCTGTACACTGTTCTTCAGAAAGGGTGATGTAGGACTGAATTATCCCCCTGAATATGTGGCAACCAAGTGCCCTAGGGTATCTCAGCTGAGGAGCTGTTGGTGGAAATAGTAAATGACAAAATTGACCCAAATTTTTGCCTCTCACTGTGTCCATGCCCCATGCAGTACAGAGTTTTAGATAGCAAGTATTTGCCTTGCCCTCACAACAAAGTAGGTTTGTAATCGCATAGGATGCTGGATTGCTGCAAAACAAACAACAGGGATGTTTCAAGCCTGGGTCTCAAAGAGCCCAGTTTCTGCATTAGCTTCAGAAACTCTACTCAGCCATCAGATATAAAAGCCTGGACCAGTCTTCTGGAAAATGGGGAGTTATCAAAGAGAGGTGAGCTATCCCAGCCATTTCCCTGTAGGAGAGTCAGAAACTCCAGCAACTGGCGTGAGTTCCCTGAGTGAATCGTGTGAGAAGCAAGAGTTCCCAGTTTTGCACAGCCCTGGTCACAGACTGAGTTCTACATGGGCACTGCTTCCAAAGATGGGCTATGTTTGATTTGCTGGCAGCAAAACTCAAGGCCAAATATATTGAGTCGTAAACTCACTTGTTCTAGTGATAATAATCTATGTTCATTAGGATAATTTATATTTTTCAATGATAATGTTTTTTCTCACTTTTTCACTTTATTATTATATTAATGCATAGCCATTGCATTAATTTTTATATTGCCTACTGGTGTCTTTTCATAATAATTGCTTTTAAAATGTTTTCTCACTCTTTTTTAAAACAACTTATTTATTTTCAATTTATGTGTATGAGTCTTTGCCCACATTCTATGTACCACATACATGCAATGCCTCCAGAGGCCAGAAGAGGGCATCAGATCCTGGGAACTGAGGTCACTGATAGTTTTGTGCTGGGGAAACAAATTCCCAGTCCTTGGCAAAGTTAATAACAGATGCTCTCAATCTTTGAGGCTTTCCAGTGTCCTCATTTTTTTTCTTGTTCAAAATTCTATATTTATCTTTTAAAAGACCAAGTTTGGTGGATTTTTTTACCTTGCCTGATCACTATTAATTTCTGCTCTTATATGCTTATTATTTCATGCTTTTTACGATCTTCAGATCAACTTTATAGCTTTTTTCCAACTTCCTACTCTGGATACTTAGCGCATTAAAAGTATTTCCATCTGAGAATGAATCTTTCTCTCATTTCTTCTTTTATTCTAGTAGATGTTTATTCTTTCCTTAAGCCAGACTATGACTTTTAAGAAAATATCTACATCCTTACATGGATAAAAGTGAGAGGTCAGTTACTTCCCCCAGATTCACTACTGATGTAATAAAATTCCACTGTCATCTTAGAACATAATCCATCAATCACCTCCATGAGTTGTGTGAAGACCCGCCTATGTTTTTTGTGAAGTCGATGTTCCCATGTATCAGTTAATATGGAGATACTATTTGAAAGTTGTGTTATGCGTTGGCTACTGGATTTATAAACAGCATAACACAGATATGTCAAGTGTGCTAAGCTCATGTGCTTACTAACTGGTTGCCTGTTTGATCTACAAATCACAACTTGAAATACGCTAAAAATCAATCTTTTTATTTTCCCTAAGTTATCAATTCTGCGTGTCAGTATATGTATTTAGTGAGTATCTTCATCAAACAATATTGCACACATAAAAAAAATACACAAGTCATAAAAAAAAAAAATTACTGAGGAGTTAATGTGGCCGGAACACATTGTGAAATTGCTACCTAATTCAATGAACAAGGGTTAAACAATACTTTACAGGCCACTACTCTCCTTTCCAGTCCTCACTCCTCCTTTCCAGCAAAAGCCTGGATCATATTGGGTTCATCTTCCCTGTGCTTCCTTGTAATAGAACAGTGAACACTCTGCTCACTTTGTTGTTGGACTCGCTGTGTTCAACCGCATGGACACAGCACAGTTTGTCCAATTGTGTTACAATGTTAGTAACTGCATAGAATATACTTCTTAATAATGCTGCAATTCACAAATCTCATACTTTTAATGGATTTTTGTTTTGTTTTTCTGGTATGGATATTGCTAGTAAACAAAAAACATTTTATAGGACTAGAAGGATGACTCAGACGAGCACTTGCTGCTCTTTCAGAGGACTGGGGTTCCATTCCCAGCACCCATATGATGCACATACATACATGCAGGCAAAACACTCATAAAAATAAATACAAATAAATCTTTACAGAAACACTGTTTATGTGTGTGTAGATATGGATGTGTGTGGATATATGCATGCATGATGTATTTATTACAGGGAATATTATTTGGTTAAAAATGATTTTTTTATTAATTCACACATGCGTGTGTGTATATAACCGAACATCTTCCCATGGCATTTACACCAACTTCTACTCATGCCAGCAGTGAATGAAGGTTCCAGTTGCTCCACATCCTGGAAAAACATCCGCTCATGTCAGTCTTGTTAATGTTAGTTTTCTGATCAGAATTCAGTAGCATCCACATGTGGCTTCCTCAGCCCAGTTCCTAACCAGACAGATGCCTTTCCTGGACTTACGAGTCGTCGGGTGTTACCTTCTGTGAAGTGCCTTCCGGCTTGTCGGTCTGCTTTGTGATTAGATAGATGTTTCCTTGACTTGAAGAGCTTCACTACATGATGTAGATCAAAGGTCTTTGTAGAATGTAATTGTTAGTAACAGCCTGGGCTGTGTTATGACATGCTTTTTTTTACTCTCAGTAATGTATTTTACAGAAAAAAATAGTTATTTTAATAAATTCCACTTTAGCCACCTACTTCTTTATGGTTATTATATTCTCTTTAAAATATCTTTTCCACATTAGGGCTGTAAAGATATTCTTCTATGGTGTATTAGTCAGGCTACTATAAAGTAGCAGAACTTATAGAATGAATATATATATGTATAATACATATACACAAATATGCACATAAAATACACACACATATACATACATATACATACATACATATATATATATATATATATATATATATATATATATATATATGTTTTATCAGAATCCAGAATCCAACAATGAACTATGAACTGAAAGTCCAAGAATCCAGTAGTTGCTCAGTCCACAAAACTAGATATCTCAGCAGATCTTCAATATATGTTAGAGTCCTGAAGAAGTGGACTCTAATGCCAATGAAGGAATTGGTGTGCTAAAAAAGTGAAGGCAAGCAGACAAAGAGCAAAAGTTTCCTTCCTTCTTCTATGTCCTTATAGAGACATCCAACAGAAGGTACAGTCCAGATTAAAGGTATGTGTCTTTTCATGTGTCTACATACCATAAAGACTAGAAATGGATTGCCCCACTTCATACCAAGCAAAAAAAACAAAAAAAAACAAAACCTTCTTACAGGTGTACCCTCCATGTCTAGATTGTATTTCATTCTAGATGTAGTCAAGTTGTCAACCAATAATAACCATCACCTATGCTACATTTTATTCATGGTTTGTGTTGGACTTTTGAATTGAAATTGGTTTCACTCGAGGTGCAAAGTAAGGGTAAAAGTTAGCTGCTCCCTGGGAGCCTCAGATGACGAAATGCTCCATCCCTCCAGGGCCATCCTTCCCTTCCATACGGCCCTGCTCCTGCCATTAAGCCTGTGCCCCTGTAGAGTTACCTGTGGTTGTGTAGTGAGCCCTGGGCTTTGATCCCATGTCAGTAGTGTCTCTCCCACTTTCTCAAGTTACTTTGGACCCATTTTCCTTTGTAAAACTACTTTCCTGTTAGCATTTAAAAGTAGTTTGTTGTTGCTGTTACATTTAAACAGGACACAGCATGAACTGAATCTTAGGAGTCCATTTGAACCCTCTATTCTAACCCTGCATATGAGCACGTTTTCTGTATTGTTTCAAACTCTATTAAATTTGTCATTTGTCATTTTCATACAGTGCACTCTGATTACCCTCCCTCCTTCCCTCCCTCACCTCCTTCTCCCTATCAGCCCCCTCTTCTTCCTACATATCCCCTATATGTGTGTCTTTTTGGTTTGGTTTGAAACCCAATGCTTTCAGGCAGAGCCTTTACTGTTCTCCTGGGCTTGGAGATCTCAAATGGAGCCTGGTAGGCTCACCAATGGTTGTTCAACTGGTGCTGATAACTGCCTTACTTTAAATTGTAAATATTGTGAACTGGAGTTTTAACCACTATCTGACATCAAATGTGTCTCTCCTCCTCCCTTATTTTTGACCAATGGAAGTTTGGAGACTGGGCTTCATTTCTGCCACTCAGACTGTCCTCAAACTCATGGGCTTCAGTGATTCTCCTGCCTCAGCCTCCCAAGTAGCTGTGGCGGCTGGGGCATGCTCTTAGGCCCAGACTGATAGAGGAGTTGTTTGTCAATTTGTTTGTTTCTTTGTTTTAATCCCCTCCTTAAATTTAATTAAACACTTAAATTTAACCTGCAACATGATTTTTATTATTTAAGTCATGGTTACATTACTCACATATAAACTTAAAATCTAAAGTTATTGAATTCCCCCATATTTCTGCACTTTGCATCAAACCATCCTTTACTGTAATGCTGGTATAATTTTATTTTTCTAAAATTAATTAATATTATTAATAAAACAATCATTTTCCATGTTTATGTATGCTTTCAATATTTTTTCTTTTTTAATATTTTTATTGGATATTTTATTTACATTTCAGATGTTATCCCCTTCCCCCCCACCCAGGAACCCCCCTATCCCATCCCCCTCCTGAGGGTATGCCCCCACCCACCCTCCCACTCTCACCTCCCCGCCCACGATTTCTCCCACACTGGGGCATCCAGCAGCCTTCACTGGACCAAGGACTTCCTCACCCACCTATGCCTGAAACTGTCATCCTCCCCTACATATACAGCTGGAGCCATGGACCCCTCATTATGTGCTCCCAGGCTGATGGTTTAGGCCCTGGGAGCTCTGGTTGGTTGGTATTGTTGCTCTCCTCATGGGGTCACAAGCCCTTTCAACTCCTTCAGTCTTCTTTCTCACTCCTCCATTGGGAACCCCATGATCAGCTCAGTGGTTAGCTGTGAGCTTCTGCCTCTGTATATCTCAGGCTCTGGCAGACCTCTAAGGATACAGCTCTATCAGGCTCCTGTCAGCATGTACTTCCTGGCATCTACATCAGTGTCTACCTTTGGTGAATGCACAAGGGATGGATACCCAGGTGGAGCAGTTTCTGGACAGCCCCTCCTTCAGTTTCTGTCCCAAGCTTTGTCTCCATATTTGCTCCCATAATCATTTTATTACCCCTTCTAAGAAGGAATGAAGCACCCACACTTTGGTCTTCCTTGTGCATGAGCTTCATGTGGTCTGTGAGTTGTATCTTGGATATTTCAAGTTTTGGGCTAATATCCAATTATCAGTGAGTACATACCATGTGTATTCTTTTGTGATTGGGTTACCTCACTTAGGATGATATTTTCTAGTTCCATCCATTTACCTAAGAATTTCTCGAATTCGTTGTTTTTAGTAGCTGAGTAATATTCCATTGTGTAAATGTACCACATCTTCTGTATCCATTCCTCTGTTGAAGGGCATCTGGGTTCTTTCCAGCTTCTGACTATTATAAATAAGGCTGCTATGAACATAGTGGAGTATGTGTCCTTGTCATATGTTGGAGCATCTTCTGGGTATATGCCCAGGAGTGGTATAGCTGGGTCCTCAGGTAATGCTACGTCCAACTTTCTGAAGAACCGCCAGACTGATTTCCAGAGTAGTTGTACCAGCTTGCAAACCCACCAACAATGGAGGAGTGTTCCTCTTTCTCCACATCCTCGCCAGCATCTGCTATCACCTGAGTTTTTGATCTTGGCCATTCTGACTGGTGTGAAGTGGAATCTCAGGGTTGTTTTGATTCGCATTTGATGACTAAGGATATTGAGTATTTCTTTCAGTGCTTCTTGGCCATTCGAGTTTCCTCAGTTGAGAATTCTTTGTTAGTTCTGTACCCCATTTTTAAAAGGGTTATTTGGTTGTCTGGAGTCTAATTTCTTGAGTTCTTTGTAATATATTGGATATTAGCCCTCTATTGGATGTAGGATTGGTAATGATCTTTTCATAATCTGTTGGTTGCCGTTTTTTGTCTTATTGACAGTGACCTTTGTCTTACAGAAGCTTTGCAATTTAATGCAGTCCCATTTATCAATTCTTGGTTTTAGAGTATAAGCCATTGGTATTCTGTTCAGGAACTTTTCCCCTGTGCCTAGGTATTCGAGAGTCTTCCCCACTTCCTCTTCTATTAGTTTCAGTGTATCTGGTTTTATGTGAAGGTCCTTTATCCACTTGGACTTTAGCTTTGTACAAGGAGATAAGAATGGATCAATATGCATTCTTCTACATGCTGACCTCCAGTTGAACCAGAACCATTTGTTGAAAATGCTGTCCTTTTTCTACTGGATGGTTTTAGCTCCTTTGTCAAAGATCAAGTATGTGGGTTCATTTCTGGGTCTTCAATTCTATTCCATTGATCTTCCTGCCTGTCTCTGTACTGATACCATGCAGTTTTTATCACTATTGCTCTGTAGTACAGTTTGAGGTCAGGGATGATGATTCCCCCAGAAATTCTTTTATTGTTGAGAATAGTTCTTGCTATCCTGGGTTTGTGTATGCTTTCAATATTTTTTAACAATCCTTTTTTAAAGATTGTTTTAAGTTGCATGGGGGCATGTGTTTATTGTGGGTATGTATACATGAAAGGAGGTGCCTGCGTAGTCTAGGAGAAGAAGTCAAATCACCTAGACATGAAATTACAGATGGTTGTGAGCTTCCCAACATGAGTGCTTCAAACCAAACCTGAGTCCTGTCAAAGAACAAAAAACACCCAGAACCAGGGAGTCATCTCTCCAGCATGTCTTTACCAATTCTTCTCCTACTTAACAATATATGCTTTCTTTAGAAGATTTATTTTTTAATGAAAGCCTGGTGGTCATAAGCTAAGAGTTTTGACAGTCTGCAAGTGTTTTATCTTATTACTCTCTTCACCTACAGATAAAGCTGTGTCTGCACAATTACTTTGAAGAGTTATTTTTCTTCAGAAATTATAAAATATTTCCCTCCTATCTCTTGGCTTCTGCTTTTATATTTTAAAACCATCTATTTGATTCAAACTGTTGTTTTGCTTTAATTTATTACCTCTTCCCATTGAATACTTTTCCTATCTTCTTCGTGTAATATGCCATTAAAATTCTTCCAAAGAATCCTTTCCTCTCCGCATTCAAGGTTTGCAATGTAGTATTACAACGCAGCACTCTGAGAGGGGAACACTATTTCTTTACCCTGGGACTCCAGATATCACCACATGACTCGCTTTGGACAATAAACCACTAGCCATGTGATCAGCTAAAAGAGCCTTTTAAAGCACAAATTCTAGGGCTCACTTGCTCTTGGTGCTCAGAACCTTAAGGCTGCCATGTGAAGATGTCCAAACCATTCCATTAGAGAGTGAGATGCCAAAGGGCGAAGGTTGGAAGGAGAGCCATCTTGCTACTTGCTGAGGGGCCAGCTGGCCACAGGCTCTCCAGAGAGCCAAGCAGGAACAAGCATAGTGAATCAAAAAAGAAAAAAAAAAATACTGGACCTGGATGCTAAGTAAAATTATCCTTTAAACCTCTAAATTTCTAAGTGACCCAGTGGGCTGCAGGTAACGCAGAGTATATTCACTTTGCCTTTTGTAATAATAATCGACATATTTTAACAATTCAGAAAGTTCCTAACAATTATATTTCCAACAGCTCCTGTAACATTTTTCTTTCTTAAATTCTCCAGATTTAATTCGGAAATTAAACATTCTTTATTTTTAAATTTTTCACATAGATATGAAAATAAATACGTAACATGCCTATGTATAAATATTTGTATTGGATAATATATAGTAGGTACACATACATGTATACATATCTGTGAGCATGCACTAAACAGGTGTATAAAATTCATACTTATCCTTCTTTTCTGCGTTTTAACCTCTTCTTCCCTTCCTTACTTCTGTAGAACTATCAGGGTAATGACCTTCTCAGTAAGTACCCTTTTAAGGCTGCTCAACCCACCTGTGTCTCAGCTAATGCTTAGCAGACTCACTGAAGACTTATCTCACCTGGTGACCAGAGTTTTCATCTCTAGAAGTGTTTTCGGTTCAACCACTCCCAATCAAATTCATACTCTCTGGTTAGCACACATAATTTAATATTGTGTTACTTTAAATATCTCAAGCATGAGGATTTAAAAAAAATTATTTGCTAATTTCATTTCTGCAATCCTTGAAGGGCTAATTTATTTCTTTCCCTTTGTCACCCATGATGATTCATATACTCCTCCTTTCAACAATTAATCAGCTGGGTACTGCAAGAGGACTGAGAGTGACTTCTGCAAAATTAATTTGCATTATTACATTACCACAAGGTAACTACCAAGGACTGCCTGGAGCATTTATTGCATTAAACCTAGGGTGACATCCACATGACGATAAGGCTGAGGTTAAGTTCTCAAAAACACTCTTTTTGTGATCCGAGTGGAGAGGGAAGCAGGCTGGTTTACGCACCATCTGGCTTTGCTGAGTAAATGACTCTGTCTGCCTCCCCTTCACTGAGGCTTTAGTTCTACCCAATACTCTCCAACATACATGGGATCTAAGGCACTTCTCATACTTCACAGACTGCTAGAACTCAAACTTCCAACCGGAGTTTTCACACATTGGTAATAGGGGTGCAAAATGGCTCACACGGTTTGTAAAACAATTTGGCAGTTTCCTATGAACTTGAACATTAATTTCTGACACGGTGATCTCACGCCTACATATTTATGTAAGTGAACAGAACCTTTCACTCACAAAAAAATCTATCCACAAAGGTTGCTAGTGACTATTTGTAAGTGCTAAAAACTGAAAAACACTCACATGTTCATCAGTTGAGCAGCAGCTTCACCATCATGTGTGTGCTTCCTAGCTTTTACTGTCGACTTGACACATCCCAGAGTCACAAGATTTAGGAGCCTCAACTGAGGGGTCACTCAAATGAGACTGGCCCGTGGGGCATGTGTTTGGGAGACTGTCTTGACTGTTAACTGACACTGGGTGTGAGGAGAAGGGTCCAGCCTAGGATGGGTCACACCATTCTCTTACAGGTAGTCATGGCCTATATAATAAAGCTACTTAAATATAAGCCTGAGAACAGACCAGCAAACAGCACTCCTATAGTTTCAGATCTGAATTCCTGCCTGAGTTTCTGCCCTGACTTCCCTCAATAATACACAACTATAACCCAAACAATCCCTTCCTTGCCCTAAGTTACTCCATCATGATATTTGTCTCCACTTTGCAAAAAGTAAACTTATACACTGTGGTTTATTCGTACTGAAAAACTGGAACATTATTCAGGAATGTAAAAAAAAGTGAACTACTCACAAATACAAGAATTTTAGTGAACTTCAATGTACATAGTTATACAAATGTCAATATGCCCAAATGATTTCATGAATAGAACATTCTGGGAAAGCAAGATTCAGAACAGCTGAGTGGATTAGGATAAGGAGAAATGAGAAAGGAATAACCTGGAGATGCTGGAGTGATTCTTTATCCTCATAGCAGCTGCAGGGATGAACTAAAATTTCTCAAAATCATAAAGTTGTACATTTAGAGGGGCATCTTTTGATATGTTTTGTAATGTGGTGGCATGATGCAGCAGGAGGGGGTGCCCCACCAAGGTATCAGACATACAATGGATCTAATATGAAATGAAGTTGATCTGGGACATGAGAACAGGGTCTAGGGACTAGAGTAGAGGCAGAGAAGAAAGGGAGACAGAGAAGAACTGAAAAAGAGAAGAGAGAGAAAGAAGGGAAGAGGGCAGCCAGAAACATGTGGGAAGATAGGGAGGGAGAGGAAGAGAGACGGAGGTCAAACAGTCCTTTTATAGCAAGCAAGGTTCTTACCTTGCTGTTGCCAGGAAACTGTTGGGTGTAGCCTAGAAGAAATGCTAACACCTTTTACTGTGTGTAAATTATATCTTAATTTTCAAAGGAAAAGATCAAGGCTCTGTGTTTCTAGTTGGAACATACTCTCTCCTAGATTTTTCTCTCCTCCATATATTTAGTCCCTAAAAATTTGCTTTCTTGTAAGTACAATGATGAATTTAAAAAGATTACACCCATATTTTATCCAGCATTTATAAGTATTTCAAAACAAGAGAATTTTTAAAATATCAGTCTTCCATATTGCCAGAGGCAAAGCCTACCATTCTTCACAGAACAAGAGTAATTTAAAATTTAATGGTGTTAAGTTTCCAGTTCATTTTATCACAGTATCTCCATGTTTCCACTAAGAAGAATACAGTTCCTGTATTGTCTTCATAGCCAAGAAAACCAAACCCAAAGAAGGTGAGATTTTACTTCTTATGTATGATAGATACCTGTCCCAGATTCAAGTATCATGTATGCTGATGTTGGACCCAATCTTTTCTATTAATGTGATAAAATACCAGGACAAAGGTAACTTAAAAAAAAAAAAAACAATTTAATTGGGTTTACAGTTCTAGAGGATGAGAGTCTATGACTGTGTGAGAAAGTATAATGTTAGCCAGCTAGATCAGTAGCTAAGAACCATGAGCAGAAAGCCAGCCAAGAGAGCTAGCTCCAAATGGTGCTGACCAGAGTCTTTGGAAACCTCAAAGTCAGCCTCCCAGTAATATGTCTCCTCCAGTAAGGCAATACCTCCTAATCCTCCCCAAATGGTTCCACTAACTGGGAATCAATTATTCAAACCTGAACACTTGAAGGCCATTCTCCTTAAAACCACTACAGTTATTTAAATCTTCCAGAATTAAGAGTTTAATAAGATACATCCAATAGGTCATTTATGTTCTTGATCATCCATGCCTATGAGGACAGAGAACTAAGTAGTTTATCTAAGGAGAATGCAACATAGTGAGGCCCTAGGATAAACTACTCAGCTTTCTGTTTAGTTTCAAAATATCTACTTTATAGAGTACTATGCCATTAAGTGAGCCAAAACCATGTATATTCCGTTAAGTGTTCAATACTCATTGCCATGCCTTTCCACTAGTATACGTGTATACATATAACCAGCAACATCTTCTGTGCCTAAAGCATAGAGAACAACGTGGAAGAGGTGGTGGGATAACTGTAAGAGCCAAGGTTTGGGAAGGCACTATGAGTTTGTGTCTCCTAGACATGGAAGAGAAGCTTTACCCATATTACCTCAACAATACATCTGCCTAACAAGCACTAAACAATGGCAACACTCATAGACAGGCTAATGTGGAAAGAGGAAATCTCATGAGACCCTATCACTGACAAAGGACTATAGGCAACTAACAGCCGCTAGAAGAGGGAGAATTACTCTTTTCCAGGAATGAACTCTCTCTAATTGGTTAGTCAATACCAAGGAGTTAGTCCTGAAATTATATACCTACCAGTAACACCAAATGGACTCAGCATGCTATATTTATAATTTTATGCATATATGTAGAACAACATTAACTTTCGTAATTACTTTTCTATTGGTGCGAAGAGACATAATGGCCAAGGCAACTTATAAAAGAGAGGATTAAATTTGGGGCTCATGCTTCCAGAGAGTAGTAGAGGCCACAACCATCATGATAGGGCAAGGCAGCAGGCAGGTGGGCATGGTGCTAAGCAATAGCTGAGAGCTTAGATATTGAAACAAGAAGCACAAACCACAGAGAAAGAGCTAACTGGGAATGGCATGAGCCTCTGAAACTTCAAAACCCAAGCCCCAGTGACACACCTCCTCTAACAAGCACTACCTCTTAATACTTCCCCGAACAGTTCTGCCAAGAAAGGACTAAGCTTTCAAATATACAAGCCTAAGGGGACCATTCTTATTTGAAGTTCCATAGTAATTAAAAAAAAAAAGAAGCCATGATTTTGAGAGGGAGTGGCAGGGAGGATGTGGGAGAGGATGAAAAGAAAAGGTAGAAATGATTTAATTTTATTTTAATTAAAATTGAAAGAAAGAAAGAAGAAAGAAAGCAAGAAAGAAGAAAGGAAGAAAGGAAGGAAGGAAGGAAGGAAGGAAGGAAGGAAGAAAGAAAGAAAGAAAGAAAGAAAGAAAGAAAGAAAGAAAGAAAGAGAAAAAAGAGAACAAAAAAGAAAATTGGAATATATGTTGAAATCAGAGCTTACCTTGAAAAAGCCATGCTTTTGGTTACGTTGCCCAAGCCATAGATTGCTTCCTGGAGGAAGGTTGGTCTCTGGAGGGTCTATCACACGCTCATAAATCCTGTAGAAACAAAGAACATAGTTGTTAATAGAGGGACTTAAAGCAGAACCCAGAGGTGCCATATTGTTTACATAGTTGTACATAGCTGCTAGTTTAAAGAGGTTAAGATATGACATGCTTTAAATGACAGGTACCATGACAGAGATCTTTCCCATGACAGTAGTAGGCACATTGTCTGGGCACCCCATGCCTTTCTTAACCCCCTTACCATGAGGTTGGGGTGGTGAGACTAAGAAGACACCATTTTGAATGTCTACTCTGAGCAGTGACCCCTATACACATGTGGAAGGAAGTGATTTTATCTCAATGGTACAGGTCAAAGAGCTGATGTAGAAAGAATATAAACATGTTCACAAGTGCAGCGAGCAAGGATAAAAAGTACATGTCAGCATTATGGTAAAGCCATCATCTTTCTGGCTCCAGGAACTGCCATATCAACACATCCCATCAACAACCAATCACAAGGTTTTCATTAAGCAGGACTTATGCTCCAAATTCCATAATAGGTAATAAGAAACTAAAGCAATGAGCTTTGGACAGACAGACCCATATAGTCCTATGACCATGAAACTTAAGACAGACAATATCCTGAAACATCCAACATATCCCAGGCTTGCCCACACAGAAGGTGGGATTTCAGAACAATTGTCTTGATTCCATCCTGCCAACGCCAGATAAACAGTGAGACAGGTTAAAAATCTATGCTTTCTCAAGACCAGCTAATCCCAACCCTCCATTTTCCCCCACAGCAAACACCTCTCAGTACTTGTAGTTTTCTGTGATAGATACCACAACAAAAAATCAACATGGGAAGGAAAGTGTTTATTTGGCTTACATAAGCTAGAAGCAGAGACCATGGAGGAATGCTGCTTACTGGCTTATTCCCAGGCTCCCAGTTTGCTTCCTTTCTTATACAGCCCAGGCCCACCTGCCCAGAGACAGTACAACTCACAGAAACCCACATCAATCATTAATCAAGAAAATGCCTGTACTGGCGTGTCCATAGGCCAATCCAATGGAGGCAATTCCTCTACTGATGTTCTCTCTTTTCAGATGTGCCGGGTTGATGACCAAGATTAGCATCACAGTGCTGGAAGCCCAGAGAACTCTCAATAGTGTAAGATGAAGAGTCATACATTTCAGGTCCAAGTGAGGGCCCTACCTACTCATGTTTTCCACATTCTTTGCTCAGGGCGGCTACTGAGAAGTCATTCCCAAGTTATGTCAGGACCTCCAGGTTATCATGGAGCTGACTACCCCTTGCTGGAGAACAGAAGGCAGTGTATTTCTCTAGAAGGTTCTCAGAAGAAAAGTCTAGAAGGACTGAAGACTTCCAATTATATATAAAAAAAATAAAAAATAGAGAGACTCTTGCTATTGGAAGCTGATATAATACAGCCTTTTACCCAAGCTATGCTGTCCACAACTCTACATCTCCAGGAATATGCAGCTCAGAAGACTCTGTGGAAAGCCTTGTTAGAAACATGAAATATATCAGGGCTTTTTGTACTAATTATATTTGCATTATAAATGGAAACTCAAAACATAATTAAGGAGAAATAAGTTTCCCTTAAGAAGATAGGCTATGTTTTCTTCATAGGAATCCAATCTTTTGTGTGTGTTAGATGGGTCTTCTTAGGTAAAACAATTTGTTAAAGTGACTTTATAGTACAACAATATATTACATACTTTCTCTAAAAAGGGTTCCCAGGCTCGATATAGTGAAAAAGCTAGAAACAAGCCAAACTTACAACAAAAGAGAAAAGCAAGCATAAGTTATAAAAGTATCAGCTTCTAAAAATTTACTATAGTCATTAAGAGTGATAAATATGCAGATTGTGAGAAATGGGAAAGTATATACAAAATAATTTTCACTAGAGAACATGAAGTATAAAGTTATTTATGTACTAAGGAGATAACGGTGGAAAAGTTATGCTTGACATTGGTGGATACAAGACAGGCTAAGGAGAAATGGAGATCACGGTATTTAGAGGAAGAGATAGGACCATAATTTTCTACAAGGCTGTCTCACTAATAAATTTAAAACGTTGTCAACCCATTTACTTTAGCCTGTATTTCCCAGTGTTCACCTCTGTCAGAGTCTGAGGAGTTTCCGTGCCGATACAGTCTTCCTTATACTCAATATACTCTTGAACCATCTCCTCTGAGCAGGGTGGGCCCTTAATATTTATAGAGCGCACAAGTGAATGGAGGATGGAACAACCAAACAATACCATGCACTTGTGCTCCAATGTTGTATGCCCAGTCCCCACTAGGGTCTCCTCTGTAGGCCAGGGAGAAGTATAAGATGCTGCCTCCCTGGCAAACAATGTCTTCCAAAAAGCAAGAATCAGTAAAGAATTTGTGCACCAGAAGGCAGAATCAGCAAATTGCATACATGTATAGCAACGCAGAGACTTTAAAGACACACTATGTATTTTTTTTTAAGCTTGCAAACTCTTCATAAGAGACGTCAGCAAGATTAACTAGTATTGCCATGATACAAGAGTCTGTAAGTGCTGGGCTTTGAACTCGAAGTTGTGGCCATGCTCCCACACTGCCTATTTGGCTGTTCAGTAAAGAGATTTCACTGCAGAAACTGTAGCCAAGCTATTGCTTCCCCCAAGAGTTAGACAAACAGAGCCTGTTAATTTTTTTTTTCAGACAAAATACCAAAGTATATAATGAGATCACGCTTGGGTAACTCATGAAGCATCTAAATTTTTAAATGGGGAGGGTGTGGTTTGCCTATCCTGGTGCATACTCACATCCCAAGCCAAGTTAGTATCTTTTTGTACAAAAGCAATATAAAAGTACAATTTACATAAATCAAGTACTAGTCCTGACTTGACTGACTTATCTAGAAGGAAGGGAGAAGAAAGATCTTGTAACTGACACAAGGACTTGTAACTGCAGACTCACTGAGATGGCCACTAGATAGAGACAATTTGAAGATAAAAGTCCTCAGAAGACAAGCAGTGAGAAACAGCTCTATTCTGTGCCAGTTTTTTGAAATGCCTATATATATCTTTTATGTTTATGTCTTTTCTGTTGCTTCCTTACTAATATCTGGGACTGTATGATAGAATGACCCATGTGAGTTCCTCTTCAACCTTTTGAACGAAACTATCATACAGTGCATTAGTGCCTCTAAGATCCTGGTAATAGCTGGACTTGCCTTTCGGAAGAATTCGGGTATTCCAGTGACCTTGACCCAGAGTGTTCCCCTTCAAGCTGTGTTTGCATTTCCTGACTGCCATTGCTCTTATCCTCTGCAGAGTCCGTATGGAGTAGAGCCTTTACCTCAGGACCCAGCCCTGTGTCTGCACCATTGTACCGTTTACTGATAGATCCTTCATGATAGTCTATGAAGCCCCTTGGAGCTACCTGGTCACTCTCTAGTACTTAGTTTGTCCAAAATGGGTTATCTATTTCCCATTGACTCATTGACTCTGTCCTCCCATAGGACACCCGGAAGGGGAGACCTTGTCATTTTCAAGTCAGCATTTCTAGTGTCAAGAAGACTGCCAAAAATAGTGTACATCTACTGAGAATGAATGAATAAATGAATGAATGAACAAGTGAATGCTTCCTGGATCTTCAAAATCAGAGTATGATAGTTAGATGGGTATAAAAACCTACCAAGTTGAAACTTTACAAGAAGCAATTCATAAAGCTGGATAATTCAGACTGAGGAAAGAGTTTGTCGGAAGAGGTGCTCTGCAGCATGCTGATAACCCTTAGGGAAATCAAGTCAATAAAATGAGTGAAATGTGATCATCCCTCCCTAGCATCATCCTCTGCCATCCCCACCTTGTGAGATTTACACACAAAGCTAGAAAGAAGCAAGACAAATGCTTCTCATTGTTTCCCACCCAGAAAAGAGAAGGGGTAGCAAATTTAAATCTGTCAGGCAGGCACGTTGCTAACAGGGAAGCTAGATAGCTGTATTTCAGAAAGAAGGATAAACAGTGGGCAACTTGAAAATTAATTAGATCAAGAGCTAAGCCAGTGACTTACAGTTTCTGTTGGCTACATTATCATCATCCCAAATAACACTGCAGTTTCTCTTCGGATCATATAAATCTCTTTGCTTTTACCAAATTTATCACACTCTCATAGCCTGTCTGATGCAAATAATGAATTACTCCACTGTCATCGGAAATCTACCCCCTTTTTTGACTGCAGAAAACCTAATTCCCATTTAGCCCTGTATCTGAGGCTTCGAGCTCACTTGAGCCATTAAACATGGTGCTGACTATTAAGTGGTATTGGAGGAGTTATGGAAATTGTGCATGCCATTAGTATCCATCAGGAGTTTAAAGTATAAGGATCTCATTTCTAATACAACACCATGCAAAATTAGCCATCCAGTCAGACATAAAACCTGCCTTAGGAAAGAGAGCAGCTGAGAGTAGCTGACAGTCCGGATAAAATCAGCAACTGGATCCAGGGTTCACATCAGGAATTTCTTCACAAGGAGCAACCCCTCTTTATGTGTGACTTTGAGTAACAACACCCTCCTGCTTAAAAGACTGGTCCATATTCCTCAGAAAATTCAAACCTCCTGTTTCAAAGCAATGCCTTCAGCATTCAACACTATGTAATATAAGGGTTGAACTGTAAGACATATGAAAGAATATTGAATGATTATTTATCTGGATGAAGAAATATCTCAAGGACCTTTCCTAACTACATAGATGAATGACTTTCCAATGTAAACACATGAATTATCATGTATTACATCCCTGTTTACTAAGACACAACAAAGCCCTACTAAGGCACTGAATAAAGATGTTTCTCTTGGGCCTTGCTGCCAACTGAAGAAAAGCTTCCACGCACTCTTGTAGAAAGACGTTACAACAACCTTGCTCAGTGTGTGGAGAACTCTCTTCCCAGGAGAATGTCAGATGATCACTAGAATGTTTCCTCTGCAGAACACAGGATCATTTTCCCCAGATGTCCCCACTGCTGTGGCAATGGGTTTTAAGCTATAAGGGACCAGCACATACTTACTCCTGATGGCCTCATAGGGAAGTGTGAGAACAACAGGTGTTTGAAGGCAACTAGAAAATGTAAGGGCATCCATCTGATGTTATTAACATTATTCTTGTCACCCACAAATGTTGAGTCCAGAGGTCTGCACTGTACCCAGAGGCTCCTTAAATCTCATTCACTGTGACAGGGCACATCGCCATCTGTGCACAGCGACCTGCTCGTTGCCTGGCTGCTATTTATTATTTTCTAACATGGAACACACAACCCGAAGATCTTGTACCTGAAGACATGAAAGGGTGCCCCAAGGAACAGCTCTGTAGTTCTCTCCTACCAATCTGCTTAACAAATCCAGTTGACACTCAACAAATAATTAGACTTTTTAAAATGCACCTCTGGCATTAGAGGGGGAAAACAGAGTGTCACAGGGAGAGGAGCCAGCTGTGTAGTCTGGACTGGCTGACCAGGGAGCCCCAGGGGACCTCTGTCTGTGACTTCCCAGCTCTGGGATTACAAAGGTAAACTAGAACACCTTACTGTTTTTAATGTGGGTGGCAGGAATTGAACTCAGGTTCTGTGAGAACTTTACAAATTAGTCCATATCACCAGCCCATCTTCTACTGATTCTTCCCAACACTTTTTCTCTGCCTGAAGCTCATAATCCAGAGTCAACCTAAAATGCTTCTGATTTGCAGATCAATGTCAAATAACATAGTCACATAATTCTACATATTTAGTATTTTATCTGTGACTTGGCAGTATCAGTGTTTCTTAAATCTGTAGGAAACTATGATGCTGGCATTATGGTTTCAGACATAAAGAGACTTGATGGAACACCATCAGGATTAAAAGTGACATTAATAGTCAGGAATCAGGTCAACTCAAGATGAACACTGGGGGGAAAAAAAGCTTCCATACTTAAGATATGCAAGCCTCTTAAACACAATGTGTGAGAGACTAAGAATGAACAGAACTCTTAGCTGTATAGCTGGTGAGGGGGCAGCTCTTAGCTGTTTTGCATTAACAGTGATTTAAAATAATAGTGTCAAAAGGAAGATTGGATGAAGTGGAAACTTCTTGTTTGGAAAGTCAGTTAACGTCAAATGATGTTTTGCTAGAGCGCACAGGTGAAAGGGTGTTTTTCTGAAGCAGACACCACAGGAAGGAATGTTTTCCTGAAGCAGACACAGGGGAAAGATGTTTTGATATAGCAAACACGTGAAAAGACCTGTGATGAAGGAGTATAATATGACCCCACAGGGAGATGAGCACTGAGCATTGGTTTGGTTTGCTCTACCTCACTCTATTCCTTAATAACTACATGCATGTATTGGTTCACCTTACATAGTGTTGTTGATCTCTAGTGGTGACGCTGCCAGAGAGGAACTCTCCAAAGAACTGCTCATGAGGTTCCTACAGCAGCTTGCTCCTTCCATAGCCTCACCTCAGGCTAGTTGGTGAGCCTTATGGTTTCTTCAGGCTTGAGCTACAGTTGCTGGTTCATGTCTGGTGTCTGCTTGCTGAAAGAACTGTACTGTAGCTACTGGTTCGTGCATGATGTCTACCTACCTAGAGGACTGCACTGTAGCTGCTGGTTCGTGTGTGGTGTCTGCCTGCTTAGAGGACTAGTCTGTGGGTACTGTGTTATATTTGGTGTTTGCTTCAGGACTGAACTGCTGAGAAAGATGATCAAGCTTGCCCTGAAGAACTATTGCTGAACAGGTCTACTTCCCCCACTTCCTACTAACTTTTCCACTACCTCTGATGGATGGTAGGCTAGAAGAGAGGTTGAACCCTTATTAAAAGTAGGTTGCAAAACAATCATGCCTATAATTGGGAGTTTAACTGTACCATGAGCAGTCCAGTTTCATCTGGCTTAAATCTGAGTCGATCTGCTCAGGGAGTGATGTGTACTTCTAGAACTTTCCAAACTAAACACACACCTCAGAAGGAAACAAGAATGTGAAGGACATAGGAGCCAAATGAAGAAACGAATAGTGGAAGGGCAGAGGCAGCCTGAAGAAGGCTGATGGGTGCCTTTAGCACATGGCATTGCCTTCTGCTCTGCAGTGGATTCTGCAGAGTAAAACACCCAGTGGCTAGATTACAGAAACTTCACGAGACAGAGAAAGACCATCTGGACTGGAGTCAGCAAGCCCCTGCTTATGCGTTACCTCTCTTCTTCACACTTTGTAACCTAGGGAAAGTTACTGTACCTCGGATTTTTTTTTTTCAACCTCACGCTTTTTGTTTTAAATGTGGCTTTGTGCAATCAAGGCTGAAGAATGACATTGACCTTCTGGTCTGCCTACCTCCATCTCGTAAGTGCTGGAATTACAGACATACCACCACCACACCTAGGTAATTTTAATAGCAATCCATTTTATACAGATTTCCTATAAACACCCAGATAATAGTCTGGAAAGTATTTCATGAAGTTGTAAATGCTCTTTCCAAGTGCAATGTTATTAATGTCATTGAAGAAAAGAAATGCTCTTATCTTCACCAAATAACCTAAAAGATATTTTTGTTTGAATTATTTTCAGACAAACTGTGGAAGTCCTCAGAGAAGCCACTTGGCTTTACTGGATAAGCACACTTCAGCTCCCAATCTCTAGAAACGAGGATCTTGGAAGTTTCAATGTAAAGGAGAACTGAGTTTGTGCCCTCAAACCACTCTGTCAACAGTGCCCCCAGCAGCACTTGGAGGCCACAGCCATTGCTGCCATCTTTTCCCGGGGTCCACACAAAATGTGCTATATACAGGGCTTAATGCTGTCCCTGTCATATCTGTCTTGTTATTCCCTGAGATGAAGATTTAAATGCTCTTCCTATGATAGATCAAAAGCCTGCTGCTCATGGAGGACAAACTTGGGTAGCAGGGACTCGTAGGTCAGAAAGGACATTGAAAGTCTTCTAATCCCACCTCCATCTGCTACTTGTTACATTAATATACAAACATCCAAAAGCCATCTGTCAGCTGTGAGCAGGTATATGTCCTCCTATAACAGCTTGAAGTTTCCCAGAGCAAAGCAGAACTCCCCAAAGACCTGATGATTGACATTTCCAAACAACCCATGTTGTTTGGAATATGTCAGGGTCTATCAGCTATGGTAAGGAACAAAAAAAATATTTCAAAAACTCTCTCTCTCTCTCTCTCTCTCTCTCTCTCTCTCTCTCTCTCTCTGTCTCTCTCTCTCTCTCTCTCCTTTAGGTTTTACACAGCTTCAGGCTACAAGCTATACACCTGCACTAAATGCTGGTACCTCTAAAACCCAAGACATAATCTATATTCTTTGGCTCTTTCTGGGACTCTTGATGGAGGTTTGACTTGAAAACTTTGAATGTAAAGTCTTTTGATAATGTCCAAACTTGTCTAGGCAAAAGGAGAACTTCATGACTTTGTTAAGTATACAAATTTCTGGGTCCCTCAAAACTCAGACTTACACATGCAAATATGGTCTTGAGACAAGAATCACTGATGGATAGATCTGACTTGCCCATCCCCACACAACAGTTAGATTTAGATGATGATCCTAATATATCATCACTACAGTCTTACTTCAGCCAAGAAAACTTGTCACTCAGTAGTTAGGGCTTGATGTCAAAGTGGAATTTGAAAATTGAAATTGAATTTGAAATTTGCAAATGAGTTATTCCCACTCTAAGACCATGTCTAAACATTTTTCTACTTGAATGATAGAGGGAAAAAGAATATGAAAACAGTGCAAAAGAAAGAAGAATCTTCCTGGCCCTATCTTTTATGAAACATATGAGAAAATCAGAATTTCCCTGACCATATCCATTAGCAACTGTTACACAGATAGTGAATGAAGAGACTGATGACAGACATAAGACAGACAGACAGACAGACAGACAGATGATAAATAAGATAAATGATAGATAGATAGATAGATAGATAGATAGATAGATAGAGCTATATATACATATGTATAGGTTTGGAGGGAAGAAAGAAAAGAGGGAAAAGCTGTAATCATATTTTTAACCTCAAATTTTTAATAAAAAGGAATATAAACTCTAGTGAGATGGATAGTCTCCATTTGTCCCTCCAGATACATTTTAACTTGTCATTGCCTTGCTTTGCAGCTCAGGAGTCTGAGTCTTGGGTGTTAGACAGTTCCTCTCTGCCAAGGTCCCAAGTGAATCAAGCAAAGGTTAAGTTCCATCAGGAGGGAAGGAAGGGCTGAGGCTCAGGTAAGGCTAATAGATAAGGGGCTCATTGCAGTAGCCTGGTGCACAGCACACAATACTAACCATTAGTTAGTACTTCATGGGGTAGATGCCCCATGCAGAAGACTGAATTCGGTAAAGAAGGCCCTTCTACAGCACTGCTATTCAGGGTCTCTCCATCTCTCAGCTGCTGTCTGTGGTCTTTCCAATATAAATGTGTCAATACAAACTTGATTGTTTTTTAATAATGTTTACAGAGAGGACAATGCTTATGCCTTGACTTCTGCTCTGCTGCATGTACTCTGAATTATTCATTTAGTTCGAGGCTGTTTCTTTTAAAAAGTAATCATTGTCTTCTTGAATGAAATTTTTGTTTTTCCACACTATCAGTCCTGTCAGACTTTAGAAGTTCAGTCACCAAGAAGAGCAAAGCAATTTAGATAAAATTTCCTGTTCTGAAGGAAGACTTTGTTATTAAATGTGAGGCATTCAATAGTAACTGCCAGCTGTTTAATCAAAAAGTTATTGTTCATTGTGGAGGGAAAAAATTGGAATCTGGAAAACAATGGGCTACAACTCAAAGCTCAGGAAATGTCTGATGAAGTTGCAAGCTCCTTTCAAACTCTTTTCAGCATTTAAACTATAATGGCCCATCTCTGATAAGGCATTCACAGAGGATCACAAAGAAATCACTGCAATGGTCAGATCTCTCTACTCCTTTGAATTGCACCATGTCTTGGTGGCCCCTATATGTTCAGACTACAGGGTACAAGTAAGAGTGTTTTTAGACATACCTCAAATAAGCCTATCATTAAGGACACACAAGTGACTCCTTTAGTGCCTATGATTAAAATAAGGGATAAAAGAAAAATTAAGGAAGTGAAAGGAAGAAAAAACTACTAGTAAGAGAAGAAAGTTCTGAAGGAGAGTTATAAATAAAATAGATCCAGGAGTCAGAAGGGCTCTGCTACAAATTCTAGGCTCAACTGATGTGGAGTGTGGCCTAGAATAAACCATACTACCTCCTTATATAAGCCACAATAGACGGACAGACAGACAGACAGACAGACAGACACACACACACACACACACACACACACACACACACACACAAAATGCAATCAACTGAAGTTACTCAACTTGATCTCTGTCACTTAACCATCAAAACTTAAGTAACATAAGAGTGTGTGGGGAAGTGAACTAGATGTTCAGCACTCAAAGAAAGTACTACATGCAATAAAATGTGTAACTTACTCTGTAACACACATGGGATAGAAGGTGCATCTTCCTGCATGCTCTGTGCCTACCTCAGTACACCCTGGGACACAGCCAGAAGCTTATGTCCTTGTGGACACTCAAGAGAATGTAGTTCCTACATGCCTTGCCATCACCAGGGCCTAACCCAGTTCTTGCTGCAGAATACATGCTCAAGAACAGTAGCTTTTTTTCTCCAGTTATTTTTGCACTTGGCAGTCCTAGTATGTTATGCTGAGGAGTTTCTATATACAGCCCTCTCCCTATGACTGTACAGTGGATAAACAGGCTTATTCCTTCTGCCTCATGCATAGATCAATCATTCATCATCCAAACGTTTGGAACTTTGTGCTACCATGTGAATTTTAAAAAGTCAGATACAGGAAAGACAAATGCCACATGTTTGTTCTTACATGGAAGCTAAAAATAAAATGTCAAAATAAAAGGCACTAAAGGAGTCACACTAGCTGCTCAGAAGGGGAGCCAGAGAACAGGGAGCAGGGATTTGAAGAATGGATGCCAAAGCACAAAAGAATAAGGTCCCAACATCCCTATATACAATTATAATTCACAAAACCTGTCATATATTATAGGAGGAATGGTGGCCACCTCTACATAAACACTGGGGGCCGAGCAGCCACAAAGACAACTCCTGCAGAAAGACCTAATTGAGGACTGTCTGAGAGACCAAGGATTGCTGATACAGACAATGCCAGCCAATCAAGAACTGCTGTTTAGAAGAGATGCTTTCTTGGGACCAGTGGGGCAGGGGTAGAGGGTGTTAATGGAGCTTGCAGCAGCTTTCAGACTAGCTTGTTGTGGTGCTTCTGCTCCCAGAGTCTTTGTCATTGACTCTGCTTCACCTCCCCTCCAACCCCCAAGGACAGGTAGGGCCAGGCTGTGAGTAGAGTAGTTCAGGGCACAGGCAGCAATATATTTTATAGAGAATTAAACAGAAGGAGCTCAAAAGTTCTAAAAATAAAGAAATAGGGGCCAGTAATATAGGTTACTGGGTAAAAGTACTTGCAACCAGGCCAGACAAACCTGAGTCTAATCTCTTGAACCTACATAGTATAAGGAGAGAATGGACCCCTGTAAGTCATCCCTTAATCTCAGTAACACCCCATGGCATGTAACTACCTGCTCACATGCCCACACAAACACAAACATCATTTATATTAAAATTAACCATCAGCAATACCTTGATTCGATCAGTGCTTGTTTCATATGCATAGAAATGTTATCTTTTGTCTTATCAATAGGTACTATGATTATATTTTGAAAAAAAAGATAAAACTTTTAAATTGATTTGTTAGTATTTTCAAAACTAGGTAGATGGAAAAATTGAAATGTAGGCTGATGTTTGAAAGAGGAGTAGGGGCCTCTGAAGAGCTGCTTACTTCACAGTACATCTCCCTGAGCAAATGGAAGTTACATACACATTGCCCTGGCTGCTCTGTCTTACCTCTATCTCTTCATATGGATTCATAAACAACTCTCTCACCATAACACACACTGGTTGGGAATAAATAGGCACTTAATGTTAATGTTCAGACTATCCTGCATGCTTAAGTATTTGCAACTTTTAGAAGTTCCCCGTGCCTTCTGCCTTCCATCCTGCATGTTGGTTTCTTAGTTCCAGGAAACTGTTTAGCATATCAGTGGCTGTATAAAATGCCAAGATACCACATGGCTGTCAACTGTAAGGCTCTTCTCATGCTATTTGAGTTTTATTGAAAAAGCCACTTTTGTCTTCTTTTGTATGGTGCTATCAAAAAGTCCTACACCAACCTGACTTCTTTTTACTTTTACTTTTACTTTTTCAGTATTTGTTTTAACTTTTAAGTATTACAGTTTTTACTTTGGGTTTTTATTTTTCCTCTCAATTTTTTTTTTCTTGAAGTGATTTTTTTTTTTTTTTATTTTCTTGAAGTGATTTTCATTAGCTTCGACTCACCTGCTAAGTGAGTTTCCCAGATTCATGATGGGGTGCTCTGTATCCAAAATCCTTTTATTTTCCTGCATGTTAAGTTCAGCAGCTCTTTGAGATGCACTTCATATATGACATAATTCACTACTGAATGTCTACACTTTGATGTATTTTGTTGTATCACACCAATTTTTAATTATTATAATATATATATATATATACATATATATATATAACCAAAAATGTCACTTTATTTGTGCTTAGTTGTAAGACTCCGTGACATTAATTACATCCACTGTGATGTATGACCATTACCACTGTATCCAAAACTTGACTCTCTTTACCCCAAACAGAAACTCAGGCACCATTAAGCAGTACTCCATTCTCCACCACCAATCCTGAAACCTCTGTTTGGCTTTCCAATTTTGAACTTTTCTATGAATCTGTTAATTCTATGTTTCATTTATGTGAAATAATACTTGCTCATCAATAACTCATCTTCATCCTCCTTTTGCTCTTCCTCCTCTTCCTGCTGCTGTACCTCCTTCTCCTGCAGCTCCTTCCCCTCCTCTTTTTCCTTTTCCTCCTTCTGCTCTTCTCAGAAACTAGGACAAGACTTAGCATGAAACATACTTAAAAGTATTAAATGGAAGAAGAACATGTATTTCGGTCTTCTCCATCATAATGTCACTCAGAATACATTTGACAGACAGTTCAGCATTGAGTCAGAACCTGTTGTGCAAAAAAAAAAAAAAAGAAAAAAAAAAAGAACCTGTTGTGCACTACAATCTACTGGCCACTGTATTAGTTTTATATTCCAAACAAGACTTTAAACTTCTTGGACCATAGGGTGTGCCTTTGCTTCCACAACTCTTATGGCATTATGTTGGCTCAAGAAGTGGATGCTTGAAAAATGCTTTCTTGGGACAGTAAATATGTGAACAGTCAACTAAATATTCTGCAAGTTAGGAGATGGATCTGGGGAGAGACATAGAACAGCTTTCCCATGCATTGCCTTTTTCTCCCTATAAATGAAATTCTGGTGCATCCAAATCCCACTTCTTGGACAGGGAGCCTTTCACAGAAATTTAAGCTCTCCATAAAATGAGGCAAATGATGCCTCCTGGGTTTATATGATACAGAAATAATGCTTTTAAATCATGAAGGCTGGCTTATAACAGCTTATAGAAGTACAGCTTAGCACTCTTCCTCCTAATTCTCCCCCTTCTTCACCATGGGCCAAACTCAGCCAAGAGAAGATCCAGCTGCACTTCCTTTCAACATAGCAGCATTTACTTATTAAAAAAAAAAAAAAAACCTTCTAAGTCTGTGTGATCTGGCTCTAATGTCACACCCTAATCCCTCTTACTGAAATGCAGACATGCCCTTAGTACACACCTTTAACACCCCAAGCATCTAATTGAGGGACAAAGTGAGATATTAGAGAAAGATTTGGCAGAATGAGTTGCACATAGGATAGGCCCAACTCTCATGAGAATAGCACAGGAAACAGAGGCTACTTAGGAGTAGTGTAAGAAGAGAGAGAGAGAGAGAGAGAGAGAGAGAGAGAGAGAGAGAGAGAGAGAGAATGAATCTGAGTCAGAGGTAGTCAGTCTGTTCAGTGAATACAATGCAGTTCAGATCAGCTGAGTCTGTGTAGTAGAATTGAGTTCAGTTCCATTCAGTTCCTGCTGCAGAGTCAGTTGAAGCCAGAAAATAAGAGACCAGAAGATTAGACCAAACTGCCAGAGTTAGCTTGAGGCCAAGCAGAGCAATTCACTGAGAAACCAAGAGAAGCCAGATTAAATCAGTCAACTTGGAGAGGAGTTTGAGTCAGAACAGCTGAGTTGAACCAGCCAGCCAGAGTTCAGCAAGAACTAGAAAGGGTGAGCTTATTCAGCAGTAAGCATCTGAGACCACAATTACATTTGTGGAATAAAAGTTACATTCTTACTTCCTGTCAGCACAACAGTTACTGTTGTCCTCACCTGATTTCTTTGTACAAAAGACTCTACCACTTCACCTTTACCATTTTATGGTTCTCAGAAAGCCAGAGTCATTCTTTTAACCTTGGCTCTGATGTGGTATGGTTTGGTTGGAATTGCCAATTCAGTGAGTTCTCCATCTCCTCTACAAGCATTTAGTATTTATGATGGTTTAACAGGGCCATATATACTGAAGAATTGTTGACCTCTGGTCAACAAGCAGAGATTATATATGTACCTTGCATATGTATATGCAACATGAAAAATTCAAGAAAAAAACACAACAGTAAAAGTATGATGAGGGGATCTCTGCACTGTGTGATTTCATGGATAAGAAAGCATTTCAATAAAGACTCAAAGGAAGCTAAGATACAAGTCATGGATGTACCCACACATATAGGTGTGCGCACTCAGAGAGAGAGAGAGACAGAGACAGAGAGACAAACAGGCAGAAAGAAACAGAGACAAATAAGGAGGAACACACAGAGAGAAACAGAGACAAAGATATGGACAGACAGACAGACAGACAAAAAATGGCACAAAAAATAGATCCAAGGGTAGGGTATGACATGCTCAGGGTACACTAAGGCTCTAGATACCAGATGAAGCTGGAATACAGTAGGTGAGGAGACAGTATAGGTGTTTGGGGCATAGAATGAAGGAGCTAGGTCATCTTCTGCAAGAGAACAGCTCATGGCTCAACCATTTGCTTGAAGTGAGGTGGAAAGCTCCAGAGAATTTTGAGTGGAGGGTTGGTAGTATCTGATTCAAGTGGATGACCTGGTTGGTAGGGTTAAGAATGGTCTTGGGATGGGCAGAACAGGGAAGCCTGCTGTAGACCATTGCAATAACATAGGTGAGAACTGGTAAGATCTGGATGCAGGTTTACAGTCAGGAAAATGTGAAAGTCATCAGATGCTTAATACACTACAAAGCTAAAATTAATGGAACTTACTGATAATTTGGAGCATAGGAGTAATTAGAGACTTCTCTAAATTTGTAATTGGGGCACAGTAACCCAGTGAAAAATTAGGAAGAGAGGGACTTCCAAATACAGTGGAAAGAGGTGAGAGACACAAGAAGTAACTAATAATGAAAATTGAAATGGGGAGGGTGCAGAGCCCTCTCATGTTTCAACCTCAGAGCCTTGCAACTTCTCCAGTATCTACTTCAAGCTCCTGACCTGGTAGAGTGATATAAACTCCTCCTTTATGCACAGTCCATTACAGTTCATGAGGTATTCACTCAGCTGGTAGGGTAAACACAAGCCAGCATATTATCACCCCACAATAAGGAAAGGGTAAAATCACACAGCTAGAGAGTGGAGAAGCCAGACTGTGATCTGTACAAAGCAGTGTCCCTGTTTAAAAGAATTGTAGGCTGTAATTTAACCATTTGAAAAGATAATAATATACAGTCCTCTCTTGACAGATGCTTGAACTGACTATATAACATAACTGTTGTGCACAGTGCAGCAATGAACAGGATTTACAAGGATTTCTATATTTAGATTGGCTTAAGGGTTGCCTGCACAAATGCCCAATGGTAGTCTTTATGAATCCCAGTATATAGGTACAATGAAGATATGATACTAAAAATGGTCAATATATAATAAAAGAGATCCTTTACACAACTAAGTGCAGAAGTAGGTAAGTGTGAAGGGAATGTTTGGTACCCTGCCACACTTAATATGTTAGAGATGTCACATGATCTCTCCTCTTCCTGGGAATAAAGGGTAAAAAAAAATACTTGATTAGAGTCTCGGGCCTTTAACAAGGAACACAGGCATCCATCAGGTGGTACTGCAGAAGGGGCCAAATAGATGGTCTCTCCATTCCTCCCAGGTCCTGCCCATCTTTTCTGCTAATGCAATTTACACAATTTCATGAGAAATTCAGACAGCCTGACAGGCCACGGCAGAGATTGTTTCTAGAGAAGCAAAGGTAAGATACTCTGCATGGACTCCCAGCCCATTTCCTCTATCTCAACCCCTGCAAGGATGACTATAGCTGAAACTTAGGCATCCTCTGCTTAGAACAAGGGACATTTTGGTTAATCCTAATGACTGTTCATCTTGCAAACACTAGGTCATCTTTCCCATGAGCTGCTTAGCAGGAATGAGCTTTAGAGAAAACTCTGTCATATCAGCCTGGTTGACAGCATTATAGAAACTGTAAAAAGGTTGTGTGAATCCATTTACTATTCTAGATTTTCACTGTGTGAAGCCCATCTGAGATGTCAAATTCTACTGTCCTGGTGCTCTGACTTGACCCTAGCAAAGAAGGATCTCACCACACTGGCCAGGATCCAATACACAGGTAAAGTATGGCAGGAAACTAAAAAACACCAGGGCTTCTCAAGGAGTCAAGATGAAAGAATGCCTAGTAGAGTTGTCATCTGTGAGGATAACTCCAGCAGCTGATGGTAGAGAATACAGAGACGCACAGCCAAATATTAGGTAGAAAGAGATTTCATGTTGGAGATCTTCACCAGGTACCCCCCTCTCCAGGAGCTCAGGGTGGAAGGACCACACAGAAAAAGGAGGGAGGAATTGAGGAAGCCAGAGGGTTTGAGGACACCTGAAGAGCACAGCCCACAGAATTAACTAAGCAAGACTCATGGGCTATCAGAGAGACTGAAGTGTAATCACAGAGCCTGCATGGATCTCTGCTAGGTCCTCTGCTTATATGTTAGAGTTGTTAGCTTGGTGTTTGGGGGGAACATCCTGGAATGGGGATGTCTCCTAGTCATTTGTCTACCTTTGGAACACTTTTCCTCCTACTGGATTGTCTCACCCAACCTTGATGTAAAGGTTTGTGCCTGGTTTTACTGTATCTTGATGTCCTGTGTTTGGTTGATGTTCCAGGGAGACCAGCTCTTTGGGGGGGGGGGAGAAAATGGATTAAAAAATAGAAAAAGATGAGAGAATGCAGGACAGCAAAGGCCATGCTCTTTCTTGTCAGCAAGGATGCCATGGAATGCAGCTGGCAGTGGAAAAATGAAGTTATGGGGTCAGCAAATGAGAAACTGCCTGAACAAGGTAAGCAAGTAGAGAAGAAAGTATCAGAAGCCAGAGGATGTTGCACCAAGAAGAGAAGAGTATCAGGAGGTGAGAGTAGACACAGAAATTTCCAGGTGGTCCCTGGGCCCAGAACCATCCATCATGGCATTTTATAAGGAATACACATCTATGTCTCAATGGCCTGTGAGAAGGTACATGCGACATCCAGGAAAAACAAGGCCAGGTTTCAAAGAAAAGGCCTAACCAATGGTACCCTCACTGATGGACTTGATGGACTTCCAGGCATAAGGCAATCTGGCCTACTGGATTAGGGCCTTTCAAAAATGCCTTGACAGCAGCAACCGCCATACATAATATTGACCTCTGATTAACCAGGCACCTGTGTTATTCATCCTTTTGGTCAACTCTGGTTGGCTCAGACCAGCAAGACTCACCCTGGTGGGACTAGTGTCAGCACCAGCTCATGTATTAAGTCTTTCCAGGAATTCCTCTTTGCAAAAAAAGAAAGAAAGAAAGAAAGAAAGAAAGAAAGAAAGAAAGAAAGAAAGAAAGAAAGAAAGAAAGAAAGAGAAAAAATAAACATTTAATTTTGTTGTTAAAGCAATGCACTAGTGTTATGAAAGGAAAATGATTGGCCTGTGAATGCCAGAATGAATGATAACCCTTGTCTCTTTTGGAGGAGAAACATCTAGAGATAATGCTGGGGATGGTGGAGCCAAAGAACACAAAGAAAATTCATCTGTCTGTCATGTCTAGGCTACAGACATCCCTGGCACACCCTTACCTAAATCTATTATTTGTTATATTGTCTTATTCAAGTGCTATTGTTTACATCCAAGACTGGTCTTTCTGATCCACATAAACTATCATATTTAATTCTTAAAGTCCCATAAAGAAGGTGCTATTGTTACCCATCTCCCACAAGTTCCCTTATTTTAAGTACATTACATATAAGGTTTTATGCATATGGTTAAGTAACTTGTAGCTTGTGGTAGAGCCAGAGCTGAAACTCATCTCTGTCCAACTCCAAATGTGTACACCCTCAACCACTAAACTGAACTACCCTTTGCTACTAATCTGACGTCTCACCTCAATAGCTCAACTTCTCCACATGGCATAAGATCTAGCACCTGTACTTCTAAGCACATGGGCTTTGGCACACCCTATTTCTACCCATTGCTCCGATCTCAGCTACCTGCCATGGTCTCACCTAGCTGCACAGCTGAGATAGAGCATCCTGATCCCAAGAGGCTCCCAACACCCTGGCCTGTTTCTGTAGTCACTGCTGTTTGTGGCATGCAAGAAGGATGTATGAAGCCCAAATCAGGAAGCTGCAAATGTCCAAGTGACTGCTGCGACACACACTGCCAAGGGTCAATGCTGCTTCAACTGTCCTACAGGAACTACAGCAGTCCCATTCCTCCTGAATGTCTTCCTGCCACAGATCAAGGGTCTATCAGGCTTAGATTCTGCTAAATGGAAAGGCTAGATGAAGAACCATATTTTCAGTAGATTGATAGCTCAATCTACTGAAAAATAATGTGTTTGCATATTTAAAGAAAAAAGAAATTTCACAGAAAGAAGGGAAAGTAGCTATTCAAAAATAACCACTTCTGCACAATGGGATTAAAGGTAAAGTGGTAGTTTTTAGTACCTTATGCTTTCACCACTTAAAAGCACAGCCATCAAGCTTTACAACAATGGTCCATAAAGTAATGTGAGATGTTGATGAAACCATGCACAAAGGGTTAACCTCGGCGTCACAGGAAGCTCTGCCCGTGTGCATCAGCTGCAGTTCTGAGAAACAGACTAGGGATCTTACTGTGCTGATATGTCTACCATACAAACAAACCAAGTGACTGGAACTCTTTCTGCACTCCACAGGAGGCTCATATTCCTTACTCTCACCTATGATTGTTTTATGCTTGAGTCCCATCTATAAATTACCACCATCATTCCTTCATGCCTGCCAGCAATCCCACCAACACAGAACATGTGTAAATTCAACTGGAGATCAGGGCACCATGTCTCACCATGTGCTGTGAATCAGGTCCAGAAAACACTAGAGGCTGTATGTAAATCAACTGCTTCTTTGGGGGAAAAGCCAGTTCCTTAAATATCAAAACAGAAAGGCTAGAATCCATCCGTCTCCACTTTTCCTTGTGCTTACATACAAGGAACGATATACACACCAAAATTTACAGCACATATTCACATGCAGGTTCTTGCTTGGCCCTCAACACAACCCTGAACACTTAATATACAGACAAAGAGGGTGCAACAAAGAAAAGCAGACTCAACCACTACAACTGTCTAGAAGGCTAGCAGCATAGACCAGATGCCAAGAATACAGACACCAGGAGCATCCCTTCCACTTATTCATCTATCCTAATATTTGTGAATAGCTCTGAGTAGCTCTGGTGTGACTACACTATGAAAGGCACCAGTAGGCACAAGAACAAGCTTTCTGCATACTTACTGCCTACACAAAGACACCATTTAAATGATCACAACATATCAAGATGGCTCAGAGGTCAAAGGTACCTGCCACCAAGTCTGACCACCTGAATTAGACTCTAGGGACCCACATGCTGGAAGGAGAGAACTGACTCCTACAAGTTGTTCTCTATCCTCTACATGTGCACTGTGGCATGTAGACACACACACACTAGATAATATATATATGAATGGATTGTAGATGATCAATATATAACTGAATGAATGCATGAATGGATGGGTAAACAAATAAATGGATGGATGGATGGATGCATGGATGCATGGATGGATGGATGCATGGATGCATGGTTGCATGGATGCATGGATGCATGGATGCATGGATGGATAGATAAACAAATAAATGGATGGATATCTAAACATACTTGGTAGAAAATGAACCCTATATTATATAAAACACTACAGACTCTATGTTGGAAATTAAGGATGAACAGGAGTAAACTTGGCACCTTAGAAATGCCATGTGCAAGGATCCAGTGAAATAAGCAACTATATTGCATCCAGAGGAACTTGGTACTAGAGGATCAGGAAGGAAAGCACACAATGGCAAGGGGACCAGGATCCAGACGTTACATTCCTGTGCAAACTGTATTGTCAACCCAAACATGTATGGGATTTCACTAGAAGGGCATTTCTGTCACAGAGGGAATGTGGTGGTCCAGTTTGCAATGTAAGGCCTTTATGCACCCATATAGCATTCATAAGTTTCCATCTGTGAAAACCACTCAGAATTCAGTGTGTTCACCTATCTCTCTGATTAGCTCCTGCAGGCTCTAGTACATATCTAATTAGGTACCAATAAAAGAAGCAATAACGACTAATGTCCTCCTAAATGTGGGCCCTTCACTGCCCAACACATTATTTCATTGCCAGCAGTTTTTAATGAGACATAGCAATTACAAAGTCACCTCAAAAAATAGAGTTTATCACCTTGAAACAGAGAGTATCAAAATTTATATTGGATGAATATAAAACCACATATGTAACTGAGGAGAATGCTGTGAGCCACTCACTCCACATCCAAAGAAATGGCCAAATGGCTCATTTGCAGTCAGTTATCATTGCAGATTAGGTCCTTGGCCATTACACTTCCGCACTGAGCCACATGCAAGGCATACAAATCTCACAAGGGTGACAGGCCACATCAATGGGATGATGAAATTAGGACCCTCACTCTTCCAGTTCCAAGAAGAGAAGATTCTTCAGACCCAAAGACAATGATACTCAAGCCACCTTGAGACTGAAGACCTATTGACCTGGAATAGATTGATTTCTAGGAGGGTGGGTCTTAGTCCACCCCAGAGGTACTCTCCTTAAAAGTCAGATCCTTGTCTGAGTACCACATAAAGCTTGGCCTTTCTTCCATTTGTAAGGATTCTATCAATACAAGACAACTCTTCTCCCATGAGAAACGGGAAGTGGTATCTTGTCACATGGAGAGATAACAGGGTAATACATGGCATAAAGAGGAAGATAGAAAAGGAGAAAAAGAGTAGGGAAAGTGGAAGGGAAGACACCTAAGTCCTGAGGTACACTCTAGGGAAAGCCATTGAGCTCTCTTGAGCGGCTCCAGTTGTAGCATGTGATACAAGCAAAGAACAGACTTCCTGAAAATGGGCTCTGAATCTGGTCTGCTGCTGACTTCCTGTGAAGCCTTGAACAAACAACTTTTTTCCCCAGGTCTCAAAAGTCCCATCTATAAGATGCATGAGCATCTGTCTCACAGGGCTACAGTGAGTCCCAAGTGAAGATGTCACCCACCTCCTAAGCAGTATAAAACATTCAACTCAGCTCACGGTGACCAAGTGAAAAGAACAAGTGCAACCAGAATGGCATTGGGCCTTCGAGGCTAAAATATCAAAGGATTTGAGGAGCTTGAATTATGTGTTTCCTAGGCTTTTCCTTGCTTCTCCCTCAGCCAAAAACAGCATCTGACCTGGAAAGTGGATATTAGCAAGAGTTCACCAAGTGTCTTAGCTAAGTGCCCAGAGCTGTTTACTTCCAATCAAATAAAATCCCATTCAGGGTAATACAAGCATTTTAAGTGTCTCCAAAAAGCCTACTGATGGGTCCCCACTTGAAACCTGTGAGTGCACATGTGTGTGATTTACTGTCAGGAAAGTGATACACTCAAACTAATCGGCTCTAATGAGCAGGGATGCATCTTGACATTCCTGAGGAAAACTCAAGAGACAGTATCACATAGGCCCTTTAAGGAGAAGAGAAATTATTTCCACTCTAATTGCCAAGGCAAACACTGAGGTGAGGGTGTTGCTATAACCTGGGTAAGTACATCTAAACCCCTGATGGGAGAGAAAGTCACAAAGAAGTTTAAATGGTTGCAATGGGTACACAAGTCAGCAGTCTTCAGGGTAGGTGCAGGGAAGTATTGCACAGATGATCTGCCCTTCCTAATTCCCTCATCCTCACATCCACCCCTGGTACACCCCTAGAAGAAAAGCAGTTAAATACCAACAACCATGAATCTGTTCTCTGACATCCAGCAGCTCTGGCTGTTCATATTTATAACATTAGTTTAATTAAAGCTTTCAGGGAGATAAATTAATTTCTTGGTGTAGAAAATCAGTTCTTTTTAATGACAACTTCTGCACCTCTGGTCTAACTGGAAAACAAATGCAGCAATCGGATTTTTTTTTTTCAATTAAAAAGTCCTCATGGAGCATGCAGTTTTATTCCTTGGTGCTCCTCTATCTAACAAGTTTGAGCACAAAAGAAATAGAGAGAACTAATACACAAATGTGTATTTCTCCAAGAAGAATCACATCAGGTATATTCTCATTCTCATTTGACTTTTAAGTTTCTCATCTCTGCTTTTTCCTTTAAAAGAATGTGTGTGTGTGTGTGTGTGTGTGTGTGTGTGTACACACATTAAAAACACAAGTAAAATTATAATGATAAAGATGCAAGCATTGACATTCTCTGTAAGAAAACATTTGTATTTCTTATGGCCTGTTGCCCTCCCATGCCCTTTCTGCAGAGCAACCTCTGTGACATTACAAGATATGTCAAGAGGCCATATATGAAGTCACTGAGATACAAAAGGAGGTTATTTTTATCTCAATTCTAATACATCTTAGGCCTCGTGTACACAATAAAATAGCTTCCTGTTGATCTGCTGGTAGCTTCGGCCAACAAACCATTAGTTAAAGGGAAGACTATTGTGCTCGTTGTCTGCTTTACATTGCACCTTTGGAAACCCAGAAATACAGGCTGACGGAGGGGACGATGAAAGCACTCTTCAGTTCATCCTTCCACCTCCTACTGCTCAATGCCACTGAGGCCACAGTTAACTAAAGACATATTTAAACCCATTGGGTACAAGAGGAAACAAGGAAGGCTCCTGAACAAACAAAATCAGAAATATCTGCCACTGATGTAGCTGAATATAGGGAAAAGTTGAGCCTAGATCTCTCTAATGAGGTTGGAAATAACAAACCACAGTATCCAGAGACACAAGGATGGGGAGCCCAGTTGGAACAAGGCTTTGGAGACCGTATTATCTAGCATTCCCTAACAATTAAAAGACCACCTGCCTCTCTGCTAGAACTTCGAATGCATCCCATTGGCCATCTAACTGTCTCCTTTTGCTCTCGTTATTATTCAAATCTTGGTAACTAAACAGAACCTAAAGGCTTCTTTCCCTTTCATAACATAACATAACACATGGTTGTGTGTTTCCTGACATGTGAGTGCTGAGTGCTGGGAATTGAACTTGTGTCTTCTGGAAGACCAGGAAGTGATATTATTCAGTGAACCACATCTCCATTTCTTGGGATTCACCTTTCTAAGTATATAGTGAAGAGTTAAAATGGTTATAACTTTTGACTCCACTTCCAGCTTTGGCCTTCTGGGCAGTTCTGATTGAATTTTACCCAGATGGGTATTTTAAGTTTTACATTTTATTTGCTCTTCAGGACCCTGGACAGTTCCACAACCCAGAGCTCTCTGGACTAGGACACTTCCAGCAGGGGCTCTGTAGTCCTGTGAGGTTTGCATGTAGGTGCAAATACCAGAATTCACTTTCCATATATGCTTGTTCTTTCTAACTAGTTGTCTCTTACTTTGTTGAGGTAGTTTCTAACCATGAAGTTTAGATTCTGAGGGATGTTGAGAAAAAAAGAAACCATACCACAAGCTCAGAATCCTTCAAGGACAAGCAATGGCCCCCTCATCCTGACGATCTCCTACCCTGCTTTGCCTCAGTCAAACATTTTAAAAGTGATTCTGCTATCATAAAACCAGGCACCACTTTGCTGTATTAAGACTAGAAAAGCAAGGTGAACTACTGGAGAGCCATGCCTGGGAGCTGTCAATCTACAGTAACTCTGGAGACCTGGCTGGCCTCAAGCCTTATGCTGTACCATGAATCTGGAGCATAAGCCAATGTTGCCAGAGAACTGCAAATTTGTCTGAACTGAGCTTGTTCCAGCATCGTACTCTAAAGCCATTTCCATACCACAAGATGTAATGACTGCAGTTTGAAGTATTCTGTTTTAACATGCACCTGCCAGCTATATTTCCACAACTCTTTGGTAAAAGAGTCACAATGGCTCCTATTTTACAAACACAAGCACAGTTCATGGCCAATGAAAGAATGAGAAAACTAAGCCTTAATTGTCTCTCACACGACTACACAACTGCATGAAATCACATTTTACAAATGGCAAAACCAAAATGAGAGTTTAAAAATGTACTTCAGCCTGAGTTAAATTGCAGATTTTATGTCTGGAATACAAAGCATGGAAGACTACCCTTCCTTCACCTTCCTTCCTCTTCCACACTTCCGTCTCTGCCTCTCCCTGTAGGCTTTCTCTCAGTTATACACATTCTACCCTTACCAGACTATGACTGGCTTTGCAATCTCTGGGGCATAAACAGTACTTCATGTCCCATTCACATGGCTGACAGAAGCCTGTGAAGCTGTAGAAACCACCACGCCTTTTACCTGGGATAGCGAGAAACAGAGGCTACTGCACATCCCCTCTGGAGTTCTTCTGCCTGAACCTGATTATCTGTGCCAGAAATGCAAAAGTCTGTCATGTTGTCTTGTGGCATCTTTTGAACTACTATATAGGTCTGCTTTTTATTTTTGAGTGTGGGCACATCCTATCTTCCCAACTTGATTGTGATTCCTCATAGACAAGAAATGTGCTGTCTTAGTTGAAATGAGACATATGCCAGCTACCTGGTTTTATTTTAATGAGTTTTGCTAATGAGATGTGGTATGCAGTTTTGCTTCTTGTGTGAAGAATATAATAAGCAGGAAACCCAGATCTAGTTACCAAGAGAGTCTTGGCTGCTTTCTGTGGATGCTGGCCTTTTCTAGTCATCTATACACGGCCTCATCATACTGCAGAAGTGTTTGTATAAAACTCATGAAGCTCATCACACAAATGGCTTAACTATCTAAAAGAATGTGACATTTAACAAGACAATATTTAGAGATACTTCAGCAGTTCTGTGGAAGATGCCATATCAACACATTTCATTATGAAAAAACTCAACATGTATAAGCAGATGCTCTTATCTTTAAAGTACTGAAAACATTCTATAGGAACCTTGAGTTACTAGCTTTTCCTATGATTTGTGGTGAGCTTTGCTTCCAATTCTATGTATATTACAAAATCAGCTAGATGGATACAAACGGTAGAAGTGCTCTGTGCATATATGTAAAGTGTTATCATGAGAATCTACTATGCTTTTCATCTAGAGTATAAGCATTGAGTGGCCGGAAAGGTCTCTCAGCAGTTAAGAACACTAGATATATTCTAGAGGATCAGGCTTTAATTCCCAACACCCATACAGAGGCTCACAATCATCTGCTACTCCAGTCCCACAAGATCTGACACTCTCTTCTGGTCTCTGCAGGTACCAAATGCATGATGCACACACATATGTGCATGCAAGCACAAGTGCACATAAAATAAATAACTAAAAATAAATAAAATAGAATCACTGAGCTTACTTTCTGTGACAACAGGCTGCAGGGGTGTGTGTGTGTGTGCGCACGTGTGCATGTGTACACATGCACCTGCATGGGCCAAACATGCTTTTTGAAGGTTTGAAAATCCAGATCTTCATGGCTGGTCAAGCTTAATGACCTGAGTTCAGTCCCCAGAATCCTTCTAGTGAAAAGAGAGAACAGACTCCAACAAATTGTCCTCTGATGTTTACATGGACATTGTGGCACATGTGTACCCTCAAGCACAAACACACATGTACACACACACATAGCAACAATTTTTAAAATAAAGAGTGAAGAGCTGTGTTGGACTATGATCAAAGGGAGGAAAGGTATAAACTAGAAGTAAAGACATTTGTACATTGTAAAATGCATTGGCCAGTTTTCCAGAGAATACACAGTTCACTGGAAAGCTCTATGGAGCCTATCCCCTCACCACCAACAAACTCAGTGCCACTGACAGTCAAGGCTGATACAACAGAACTGACTTGAGCTGGTTGGCTTTTGTCAACTTGACACAAGCTCATGTCATCAGGGAGGGGAAAACTTCAAATAAGAAAAAAAATGCATCCACCAGATTGCTCTGTAGGCAAGTCTCTCGATTAATGACTGTCATGGAAGGGCCCAACTCACTGTTAGTAGTTCCACCCCTGAACATGTAGTCCTGGGTTACAAGCTGAGCAAGTCATGGAGAGCAAGCCAGTAAGCAGCATCCCTCCATGGCCTCTGTTTCAGCTCCTACTCCCAGGTTACCACCTTGAGTTCCTGCCCTGATGATAGACTACAAACTATAAAATGAAATAAGCCCCTCCCTCCCCAAGTTGGTTTTAGCCATGGTGTTTAACAGCAATAGAAAGGGACCTAGAACATGACTGTCTTCAATTCTCTCCAATGATCAGCCAGCTCACAGGACTTTGGTCTAAAACAAGACTGTCTCTTCTCTCCAGGACACAGATCAGTCATGAAGTAGGGGTGATTTAAGGGTGGACTTAGAATAACTAAAGAACCATGAACATCCTGATGGCTAGGGCTCTCATTCTTTTGAACCCTACACACTGACAGAGACAGTATACCCAATAAATTAACTTGACAGGCTAACAGAAAATTAAAAGTCACCAAATAGAAAAAAAGAAAATGGTTAGCGGGGAAGATCAACAGTCATTTATGTGAATCCTCATGTCGATGCCCTTCAAGTCATGGGCCTGAGCTGGGAATGCCTCATCTTGGCCAGCAACTATTTTCATCAATACATATTAAGAAGACATAATGACGGATTTTACTGCGACGCTCATACATATACATAATGTGTCTAGAACCTCCCACTGCCCTGTCTCACTCCACTTCCACTCATGCTGACATCCCTTCTCTTCAAAACCAAGTCCCACCCTTCCATTTTAGCCTTTATCATTTGTTTTTGTGACCTAATGAGTTTTATTAGGGGTTACTGATATGAGCGTGGGTAAGAGGTTATTCACAGGATCAGTGGCTACACTACTAAAGAAAATGTCTCCCCTATCCCGGAAGCCATTAACCACCAAGGGCACCTAGGGAGAGGTGTGGCTTCGAGAGTCCCTCCTCCATTTAGCAACCATTATCTGCTTCAAATTTTGGGGGGTGGGAGGAACTATGAGCATAATAGGCTGCCAGAAAAAATAAAGTTCTGAGTCAGTGGAGATAAGCAGCCTAGCCAACCAATGAACTTGTCCTCTGGTTTCTCACTCCAGAGCTCCAGATAAGCTGCCCCAAGCTGCTAAGCAGGCCCAGCTGAACAGCCAAGCAAGCGAAAAAGTGTGAGTTTCAGTGTTGTCTACTGACTAAAATAGCAGCTGCTTTCCTTGTGACAATTTGTGCAATTAGCAATGTTTCTCAATTCTAACCTTTAAAAAAAAAAAAAAAAAAAAAAAAAAAAAAAAAAAAAAAAAAGTAGAAAATCCTTCCAGGCTAAAAAATGCTCAGAATAATGCAATTGCCTGGGAAATTTCTTCCATCTTTTGGAGAAAAAGAATTATTTTAGTATTTAGTTAGCAGACAGGGCTCTTCATGTCGTTTCACATAGGCTTCCTTTTAACTGATCCTTCCCCATCTTCCTGCCGCTCCCCAGCATTCACTCTTCCCTTTCCACATTAGTTCCTTGATGTCTCTTCTTTCTCATGACTCCCCTTCCAGTGCCTTTACCTCTAGAACCTCCTGGTTTGGGTTTCAGGAGTCTGGATTATTTCACATAAGATATTTTCCAGCCCCACTCATTTTTCCTAACAGTTTCATAATTTTATTTTTCTCCAAAGATGAATACAAGCTCATTGTATATAGGTGCCACATTGTAATTATGTGTCCATCAAATTGATGGACATCTAAGCTGATTCTGTTTCCTTGTTATTGTGAATAGAACATCAATAACATGGAAATGTAAATATCCCTGTGGTAGGATGTTACATCCTTTGCATATGTCTAGGACTGATACAGCTGGGTCATATGGCAGGTCTATTTTGAGTTTTATGAGAAATGCCCCCACACTGATTTTCATAGTGGGTATACTAGTAACACTCCTACTGACAGTAGGTAAGGAGTCCTTTGCCCAAGTCCCTACCAATATTCCTTGTAATTTCTTTTCTCAATTCTTACCATTCTGACAGACATGAAATAGAATTATCAATGTGGTTTCAATTTGGATGTTTCTAATGGATAAAGATGTCAGACAACTTTTTAAAAACATTGGCCATTTATATTTCTTTTGAGAACTATCTGTTCATTCCATTGGCCTAGTCACTGATGTTTGGTGTTTAATTTTTGTAGTTTGTTATGTGGATAGTGCATTGGTTATTTTCTGTTGCTGTGATGAAAAGACCAAACACAGCTTGAGGAAGATGTATTTGGGCTTGTGGTCTCAGACATATAGGTGTCCATAATAGCAAAGAAGGCATAGAAGCAGGGGTGGAGAGTCAAGAGACTGCATCTCAGTTGCACACTAAAAGTAGAGCAAGGCTACAAAGTCTCAACCCCACCACTAATATGCTTCCTCCAGCAAGGCTCTGCCTCCCAAAGGTTCCATAACCTCCCCAAACAGTACCATCAACTGTAGACCAAGTGTTCACATACATGAGCCTATAATGAACATTTCACATTCAAAGCACCAGACACTAACACCTTGATTGACGTATAACCAAGATTCTCCCCCATTCTGTAGGCTTGTTGGTCTCAGATGGTTCTCTTGCCTTCTATGGCATCTCTGCCCTGGGAAGACTCCCTGGTACTGTGCTTTTATCTTAACCAACAGGTAAAGTTAGCACACTATGAAGACAACTTTCAGAGACGGTATGACTAAAGTTTGGGAGGATGTTTCTAGCTCAAGGTTTTGTTTCTATGCTTATGTGACTGAAACTAAGTCATCTACCTTCTCTGAGCTTTTATTTCTATTTTTGAATCTATGATCCTAATAAAGCAGTTACTAAATGTTATCTTAAGAACTACTCAGCCTAGCACATTACCTAGACAATAGGAGAAGTTCAATAACACAGTTCTATTTCCCAGCACAAGTGAAACAGTGTCTATTCATTAGATTCTACATCTTATCTGATCCTCCAAGGTCATCAATATGAACATCTAAAAGGAAAATTACTAGAAAGGAGCAAACTTCTGCCCCGAGCAAGGCTCTTGACTTTTCTTGTATTATAGATCCAGTGGTAGCCATCACCACTGCAGGGTGAGCAGTCACAGCATATGCTCACAGTCAGACCTCAGCAGACACTCACAGTCAGACCTCAGAAGTCACAACATATGCTCACAGTCAGGCCTCAGCAGTCACAGCAGACACTCACAGTCACACCTGGGTGCCATTACTCGTCAACAGCAGCATCGCTGACAAGTCACACAATCTTATGTTCCTTCATCTTAAAAATAAAAACTTAAACTAAATGGCCAAGCAAAGTCAACACTCAGTCAGCTTTATCTTCATCACCTTTATCTCTATCCAACCAACAGGACTTCAATAAGCAATGGATTAGTAGAAAAAATATGAGACAGGATAAGAAACATCAAAAAATAGAGATGCTCTCAAGGTGGAATAGAAGGCACAGCTGGAAGTGTAGAAATAAGTTTCCATGACATTCACTCTCTACAAAAACAACTAGGTGTAGACCAGCACATCAGTACAAATGTCAGAGTCAAGGTCACTCTGGGGCCTGCTTGCCCCTGCTGAAGAGAACAGTCCTGTTTTGCTCACTTTATAGCACTCTGTCCACCATCCTCTCCTCTCCTCTCCTCTCCTCTCCTCTCCTCTCCTCTCCTCTCCTCTCCTCTCCTCTCCTCTCCTCTCTCTCCTCTCCTCTTCTCTCCTCTCTTCCTCCTCCTCTTCCTCCTCCCCCTCCCCAGGGCTGCATGTCCAGTGCTTGATTTTCTAAGCCCTGGTTTCTCATAGGCTTTCATCACCTCCATCGCTTTACCCTTTGCTTAGCCAGTAGTTCTGGAATGACAGTTCATGCACCAAGGCTAAGTGTCCCATACAAAACCAATAGAAAGAGCTTTCTGATACATACATACATACATACATACATACATACATACATACACACATATGCATATACATATATATATTGGCTGTAAGATATCCATCATCAATAAGAACAAAAGCCTGTCAACTGTGACAATGTGAGTGGAAGTAGAAACTATGATATAAAGTGTAATAACCCAATCATAGTAGAACAAATAGTTCACATTCTCACTCATTTGTGGAAGCTTAAAGCAGAACAAGAGACTGGAACAGTGATTTCTAGAGGCTAGGGATCAAGGGCTAGATAACACAACGACAGGAGGAATCGGTTCTAAAACCCTACAGCTAAGTGGGTTAACTCTTGTCTGTAACAGTTTATATATCTCAGAACTAGAAGAACCCAAAGATTCTCAAACACATAGAAATGATAATGTGTGAGGAGAGAAAAGCTAATTACCCAGATTTCATCATAGTGCACTGCATACTGCACTGAATTATCATGTGATTCTCCTAAATGTGTACAAACAATAGGTGTCAGCCAAAAATAAAAGCATCTTCAGTTTCTCCCTCAGTAGGTCAGATATGGGCCTGCCTGCCTCTCTCTGCTTTTAGTAAGTTCTCAGAAAATACACACAGTTCGTGAACCCATGCGTCTAGATTTTTCCTCTACAAGAATCAAAATATATCTTTCCTTTCTAGGCCTACTTACCCACCAACTCATCTAAATATTTTATTTCTTCTTGGGACCCTTGACTTACTAATCGGCAATAGTTTCATATGTTTCTCTCCTGTACTGGCTAGTCTTCTGTCAACATAGCACAAGCAAATGTCATCTGGAAAAAAAGGAAATCTCACTTGAGAAAATGCATCTATCAGACTGACTTGTAGGCAAGTCTTTGGGGACATTTTCTTGGTTAATAATCTATGTGGAAGGGCCCAGCACACTGCAGACCACCATTCCTAAGCAGAGGGGCCTGTGCTACATAAGAAAGGTAGCTCAGTAAGGGCTGAGAGCAAGCCAGTAAGAACCAGTCCCTCCATGGTCTCCACTTAGGTTCTGCGTCTAGGTTCATGACTTGAGCTCCTGCCCTGGCTTCCCTTGATGATGGATTGTTATGTGAAAATGTAAAGCAAATAAACTCGTTCTTCCTTAAGTTCCTTTTGGTCATGGTGTTTATCACAGCAATAGCAAACTGTAACATCCTCTAAGATCTTACATGTTAACTATGATCAAAAGGGTGGAAAAATATCAATGGAAAAAAAGAATCTGTAGAAGCCCCTTCACTGATCTGCCAAAATGAGGCCATGCCCAAAGCTACAGTATGGCATTCATGTCTTCTTCCTACTCTTCTGATAGACAGGCCATGGGAATGGTTTGAAGACAAGGACAAAGATGCCATAGGTGTGTGATATAAGTAACACCAACAAAGGCAGATGTGGGTTGAGTACCGAAGGTCTAAGAGATTTTCTCAGAACATTTTCCATTTCTGTTCATGGGCAGGTGCAGTCATATGGTGCTTCAAGACAGTATAAACTGACAAATGAGTGGCCACACAGTTTCATCCCTCTGCAGATGTCATCAAGTGAGCTTACACAAAGATTCCATCACTTCCTGGGGACCCATCAAAGGAGGCCACCATTTTATCTGCTACTTGTCCTTGGCTAAGACATCATTTGTACAGTGCACACTTAGAATTACTAACTCTATGTGAGTATGAATAATCCTAGTTACAAGAAGACGAAACTGAGAGGCACAGAAATCGAGCTGCTTAAACTCATGCAACCAGCAAGTGGCCCAGAAAGAGGAAGAAAAATCAAACTAGAACAAAGAATCTGAGGGTGAGACACACTAGTTAGCAGACATACTCTGTCATCTTTCTCTTCTCCAAAGTAAGCAGTGTCAGAGAATGGTAACATGTTGAGAATTGAGATATAGACAAACACATGGCAAGAATAAGGCAAGAATCTTAGACATTTCTTGGAAACTGCCAAACAGGCCAATGGAGTCAAAAGTCCCTCCACAATCCCATGTGGGAAGGACCTGAGTGGTCAGTAGATCATGGAGACATGAGGCCTCCTAATCCAATGTTTTAGTTTTATGGAACTGAAGGCTATAATGAGCTCTTAAAGGCAGACATGCACAGGGCAGCTAAGGGTTGGTTCCATTCAGGCTGTGCAGTCCAGATCTGTCTGGTAAAAGAATTCATGGTTCTTGCCAGACATTAACAGTAGATCCACTGGGAACATCAATAACTCAAATGTCTGGAAAGCACCTTAAATAGATCATATCCAAACAGATCAAGTCTCATTCAATATGGCAGACCTTATGTGGATCCTAACACACTCTCCTGTCCTCCAGTCTTTAACTTCAGTGCAGCACTGAATCAGTACGCACACTGCAGCATCTCTGCTGCAGAGTGTCCTTAGAGCACTGCCTCTGTGGGCTTGAGAAGAGAGGTTATCCCCCCCCATGCTTGTCCTGTACCCTTGGCCCCAGGGAACATGCCTCATGGCTGGACAGTCATTTTAATTTTTACAGCATCATTGTTGAAGCTAATAATGCATGGTCACTGCTTGGAGTTTTTTTTTTTTTTTTTTAAGTCTATTATTAGCATCAGGTCACTAATCCAAAAGAATTTTCAGTGGGTGGAAAAATCAATACATTGGCCACCATTATCCAAATGTCCTTCCACAAGTGATGCAGTAGAGACCATGCCCCTCCCCTTCTTGGTTATCACTGCATCTGCCTGCAGAGACAGACATGTGGGACAGTACTTCTTCCTCAGCACAGCCAACAACCTCCTGTGAGGTTCCACCCACCCAGGTAACACTAACACGCACTGATAAATTAATAGCCCCTTCTTCTGCAGAGCACGGGAGGCCTCAACCATGAAAGACTCAGAATACCTCTTTAAGAAGTCTCTAAGTTAAGCAAAGCTACACTTGATAGAATGAAACAGACTCGCCTATCCCAGCAACAGAGCTTCCTGGATTCATCCTAACACGAATAACTGGCTTATTCACTTCCAAGTGGAATGAACCCAACAATATATCACAGTTAACTGTGGTCACAGCTCCATGGAACTTCAGCCACCGCTGAGAGCTCACTGAGGGGCAGTTAATAGTCCCTGATCTGTAATCAACCTTTGTTACATTGGTTCCTAATCACAGGATACAGTTTTATCTTAATGAACTGTTTTCTTATCGCATTACAGTTGGTCATTTCAGCATGCCTAATGGTCCATTCAGTAGGTTAAATGACAATTAAGGTCCCTGGTTTTGGTGCATGGGGTTGGGGGCGGGTAACATTTTCCCCTTTCCCCATACAGAGTGAGATCTGAAGGGCAGAGTCACTGAAGATCAAAGTGAAACATACCTATTGCAGTCCACGTGGAGCAGGAGGTGAGAGGCACTCACTGACAGCGCGACCTTGTGCCACTGTCCGTCAGCCATGCGGTAGGGAAGGGCCTCGGTCCTGGGTTTTCCGCCATGTATGTAATGGTAGCGTATCTCTTCTCTTGGGCCGCTGCTCTCCAGTTCAAAATAGCTGCACGCAAAGGAACAAAGACTTTAGTCCTGGGTGTCATGGTGCTCATCAGGCCCACATCCTCGTTCCTAGGTTGCTTAGAAACTACAGTTACCTAAACACAGCACACAAAGCCATGACCTGAAATCAAGCGTATGATATAGATCCCTCTACTGTCTGAGAGCTCTTCAAAAACCACCTTGAGCTTCTGACATGGAGATCAATGTGATCCACAATGAGGGAAAACCCACTAGCGAATTAGCAAAGCTTGGGTTTGTGCTTCCTAAACACTTAAAAGTACAGTTCGGTGCCCTCTTTCTATTGACTGACAGGGCTTTATTGATATTTATTTTTAGAACTGTCATTTAAACTTTTTCAAGAATTAATGAGAAATGGGCTGGGCACCTGGGATTAAAATCAATGCAAGAGTAAAAAGACAAGTTTAAGTCTGTCTCTGTTCTTCCCACTGAGGGTGGGGCGGATGCTTTCACTGGATAGATGATCCGGGGCAGGGAGCGATTAAAGCCACCCACACCTGAGTCAACACTAACAACTATCACAGTGTAAAGTACATAACTGGAGTTCTCTTTGCCAAAATTGTCCTCATGTGTTTCAGTCACCACTGTGGTCTGATGTGCTAAGGCGGGAACTTCCATGGGCTCCTGGGGATTTGTCTCTTATAACTTCCAGGAGTTATCACTGTCATTGACATGTGCCTGACCTCACTGCCAGCTGTGCATTAGCATGTTACATGCATGTTGTAATTTGCCTCTCATCATACCCTCAAGTACTTGCACTGCCATCCCTTCTTAAAGACTGAAGGACTGAGATTATGACTGATAGTATAGCTCAGGCAATAGAGTGCTTGCCTGCCATGTGGGAAGCCCTGGGTTCACGCCCCAGCATTGCACAAGCCAGGTGTAGCTACATATACTTGTAATTCTATCACGAGGGAGGTAGAATCCAGAGGACCAGAAAGGCTCATGGTCATTCTTGAAAATATATAGTGAGTTTGAGGCTAGCCTGGGCTGCATGGGATCGATCAGGAAAAAAAAAAGATTGGAAAGAAAAGGAGAGGGGAGGAGAGAAGGAATGGAAAGAAAGGGAGGGGAGGAGAAGGAAGCAGTAAAAAAAAAAAAAAAAAAGGTGGGGTGAAAAACAGATTTAAGGATTATAAACATACCCCAGTGCTGTTTAAAGGCAGGTCATTGGCATTTCCTAGGCACCAGAAAATGCTCTTAAGTAGTACTGGGCATAAACTCAGCCAGCACTCACCTCCAGAAATGTGTGTAGCTCTAGAGACATTCACCTATACAGGGTGGGGGTGGGGGGGTAGTGTGATCCTTGTAGCTGGAAGGAGCTACAGTTTTCTTACAATCTATTGAGCTGAGCTAACCCAAGCTTGACTATGTTGAATGTGAAACACAGATTTCACCACTGATGAGAACTGGATGGAGCTATCATGAAAAGCAGACTCTTTGGCCATGACCCAAACCATGTCGGAGAACAAATGAGTATTTCCTGCTCATCTCCCAAAGATCATGCCCACAGGAAGCATAGACTGAAGACCACCTTGCAGCCACCTCATCTCCAGCAAAACAGGGATCATCCCTGAGACATTATTCTTACCACAGAAGCCAGTTCCTGTGCCCAAGGTCATGTTAATTAGGTATAATTAGTATAGTCCATATTTTCAAAAAGAAAAAATTGCTTAATATTTATTTTTAAAAAAAAAAACTTAAATTTCTTCAAAGCTTCAAACAGGTTCTAGAAGAATTAAATTGAAGAGCCTAATTCAAGGCACTATAGGTACTCGGTCAGTCATCAGCTCGTTAACTCAGTGTGTCTTTAGTGAGCACACAGGGAGGAGACAAACATGATCTGAAGTATACATCCTCCATCAAGATGTTCTGAGACCAGTAAAGAATGCAATGAAATCTGTTCCTGCCCATCATAAACTAGAAAGTGCCCTAGAAGTGGCCAAGGAGGAGGTAAGGGAAACTGCCATGTTACAAGCAAACACTTCATGCTGGGAACCTGCCAAGTACATTTTTATTAAGACTTTGTGGCGAGTTCCCATATGGTCAGACACAGAGCATGCCTAACCCCTAGGAGGACAGCGCTCTGGCCCAGAAAAGCACCTCACCAAGGTCCGTGCATCATGTGAAATCTCTCGATTGTTTTGACCAATAATAGACTCCTGGGAGAAGGGACCTGACCTTGAAAGGACTTCAGTCAATGACAATTGGAAATGTTCATCAAGATGGCTGATAGGATCATTAAGATGGGGGTTAGTGCATGTAACCAGATTCAATCACTGTTCCTGGGGTTACGGCCTCATTGAGCAAGTGCTTAATGTGTTATAAATAGATCATTTAAAGATATCTTTACAAAGCGCCAGAGTGATTGCCTTGTGGTACTCACAAATATGTAGCTATGAGAGAGAGAGAAAAAAAAAAACCAACCTCGCTCTAGCTCTTCACAGTGACCACTTGTACCTCCTCGGGGTCTTTTCTCACAGCACCACACAGTCACTCAGAGGGCGATGCACTTCAAACAACTTGAATTTAATTCAAGATGACGTGTGCTTGCAGAGTTATGTTAGGTAACTGCTGATGTGTCCCAAGGACACATCACTGGACAGCTAAAGGGCACCTGGGCCAAACTGGGTTTGACTGAAGGAAACACAGCAGAATGTCCAGGCAGTAACTCTCCACTGACAGGGACATGTGACATAGTCCTGACAGCAACCTGTAGGGGGCAGTCACCGATCTAAAGGCTGTGGCATGGGAAGCGCACACCATCATCTGTAGTAGAGTGTTCCCAAAGGGCTCATGTGTTGAAGGATTGGTAAATTGTTCTTGGAGCTAACACAGGGCTATGGCCAAGTCAATGTATCTGTTGATGGATATCTAATGTGTGCCATTATTGGAGTCTCTGTGTATGTGTCTCTCTCTGTGTGTGTTTGCCTCTCTGTGTGTCTGTCTGTCTGTCTGTCTCTCTCTCTCTTTGTCTTTCTCTGTCTCTCTCTGACTCTCTCTGTCTCTTTCTCTGACTCACTGTGTCTCTCTGTGTATGTGTGTATATCTTTCTCTCACTTTTTCTCTGTGTCTCTGTCTTTCTCTCTGTCTCCCTCCCTCTCTCTCTGTTTCTCTCACGTGCTCTCTAAATCTTTGCTCTGTGTGTCTATCTGCCTCTCTACCTCTCTTCATGTCTGTGTATATTCCTGCATTTCTTTGTGTTTTTCTCACTGGCTTTTTCTCTGTATCTTTGTCTCTCCATGTCCGTCTCTGTCCCTCTTTGTATATCTCTTTCTCTCCAATGACTCTATGTCTGTCTGCATCTCTCTGTTTCTCTCATCTTCCCCCTTTCCCAGCCATCATAAGCAGCCAGACTCCTTCATTGCCTGATTCCACTGTCTAAATATAGGCCACAGCAAAGGAGTCAGCTAACATGGATTAAAACTTCTCAAATTCTGAACCCAAACAAACCCTTCCCCTTTTTCTGTCATTTGGTCACAGTGATGAACTGATACATGTAGTCTATATCCCAGCAGTATCAGACCACAGGCCTCCACCAAGGACTACTGAGTCAGACTCTGCATTTCAGTAAGACTCCCAGATGATTTTTGAGCACCTAAGGGTTTAAGATGCTGTGCAGTGGAGAGCACTGGGTATATACTTCCTGACCAGCTGCTCGCCACAAGGGGGCTCACTACAAAGGGGGCAGAAGCCTAAATTCCATGGTGGGTGGTGAATAGCAGCCATTTGCTGCTGTGGGAGCAGAAGGGTGGTGGGAGCAAGCATGAGCAAGCATCTCATGAACAGTCCAGACCTGTCAGCCCTTACCCCTCATGCAGAAGAGCTTCCTGAGTGGCTGGAAAGGACAACAGCTCTGTAGTGACAACATAGCACCAAGGAGATGCTGTGAGCTGCACTTCCCTAGCCTTGGACCTCAGTCTATGGTGCTGTTCCAAGGAACAGCAGTCTCAGAACAGCCTATTTACCTTATAGATACTGGCAAACAGTGATGATAAACCCTCCTAAAGCTGTTTTCTTTTTCAGGACAAGTATTCTCAGGACAAGTATATTCCTCTCTCCTACCTAGACTATTCCCCTTTCTAGAAAATGATTCTTCTTTATTCTTCTTTCTAGGCATACCATCAGGTAGGTTGGTCCTGATGCTTCAGGCATGGTCAAATAAATCCACTTGGTATATCATCAATATAGAAAGAGGAATAAGGCCCCCCAGTGCAGACGTCTTCAAATTCACAGAGTGGTGACATTATCTTTGCCTTGCTCTGGGCCATATGTGGCTGTGATTGTGTTCTAATGTTTACACTGACTTTCTCATCCACTAACACCCTGAGTCCTTTCACCCAAAGCTCTATAAAGACAAATTCTTCCCACGCTGTATTTTCATAGATGAATTTTAAAATAGAAGTTTTGCTTAAATGCTAGGCTTCATCTGCATAATTCCCCAAGGCCCACCCTGCAGTATTAGACACAACCAGTTCTCCATGAAGAGAAGTTTAATTTCATGGGACCATATGAATTTCATGCTGTTTGAAAATAAAATTCAAGAAGAATAATTCCAAATAGTATATAGATTGATCAAGGTCAGACAAGACATTTTTATTGAAATATTTATAATTTTCTCTAAACTATACCCCATTTTGAGATTTTTTTTTAAAAAATCAATTATTTGTAACAGTTTATCTTCATAATCATCTTGAATATATTTAGATCCACCACACAATGCACATCTTGGAGTGTCTGTGAGAGTGTATCTAGAGACATATACCCAAGGAAGTGGGAAGATTCCACTCTGAATATAAGTGGTGTTACTTCATGGCCTGGGGTCCTCGTTACCCATCTCTCTGCTTCCTGACTGTGGACTCAATGTGTCAGCTGCCTCAACTTCCTAGACACAATGTGTGGCCACAGCTTCCCTCTCATGAAGGACTGTACCCTCCACCTGTGAGCTTGCCTCCCTTCCTTAAGCTGTCTCTGACAGGCATTTTACCACAGCAGCAACAACAAACACAACTAAAGCCTGGTTTAGTGGTGCATGCCTTTAATTCCTACACTTGAGAGGCAGAGGCAGGAGGATCTCTGCGAGTCCGAGGCCAGCCAAACACGATTAACCCCTCTCTCAAGTTAATAAAAGAAACTAACTCAGTATCAGAGACTGCAAAGGCAGACATGTTTAAAATGTTAAAGAAACCTCTGCTGGCAGGACATATAGAGAAAAAACAGGGGAAGCTTGTTTTAAATGGCCAGTGTTCATATTTTTATCAGGATTGAGAAGAATTATCTTAGGAAGATGTCTTTTCTGAGCTTCTCCTCGGTATGAGATATATGCATTGCCTAGCTAAAAGTCTACCAAAACAAACAAACAGCTTTGACGCTGAGTTCTGTGCCTGCCCACACTCCAACAGTGGCCTTGGTGGCTAGACAAGTAACTGTATTCCAGGGATCAGGGTAGGAGGTCAAGGCAAGATGACCTTAAAAACAAGGCTGCACCCCAGTCATGTTTACCTCCAGCAAGATCCTCAAGGCTAGCAGAATACTAGGGGCCTGTAGCTACTGATTTACTTCCTGTATGAGAAAACAGGCCACCTCATGTGCAGACAAAGCCCCTGAGTGAACCATTCCTAAATCCTACAAAAAGCCCAAAGTACATAAAAAGAAAACAGTTTCTCAGGATTGTTCCTCTAATTCCATTGTAAATCCTCAATAAAAGCTAACTCTAGTCAACAGCGTGTGCCTAGTCCAAATACTTGCAGTAGGTTTGTCAGAAGACTCAGTAGCACTGGTAGATGGAATGAATCTAAAAATAACTATATGGATGAGAGATACCATTCATCACAGAAACTAATGCCGAGCTGAGACCTAAACACAATAAATGCACGCAGACATACTAAACAGGCTTAGAGGTTTTGAGAGTAAAGAGAAGCAGACGAGCATGAATTTGAAGAGAAAGGCAGAAAACTGTGAGAAGCCAAGACACAGAGCTGGTACTACTCTGAGACAAGAAAGGCAGGAGACACAGAACAGATAACTTCCCCTCTTATCCACAGAACAGATGACGGGAAGTTACATTTCCCAAGGGAGATCTCAATATCCCTCTATCACAGGTTCATCTCATAAAGTAATCTTGATACCCATCTCTCAGAACGAAAAAGACTCCTGTAGGATCTGAGGAACTTTGTAACCATGTAATGCTTGGGGACAAATTCAGGTGGCAAGTTTTGATCCTGTGCACCAGAATGCTTGTGCTTGAAGCCCCCAGTCACCTACTAAGAAACATAAGTATCCTGAGGGCGCCATGCTGAGAGGAAGCCCAAGCCACATCAAAGAGGCATCAGCCAGATGCTCTTATTGGCACAGAAACTGGGACATCAGCCAATAGCTGATATAAACCAGCATGGAAACTCCTCTGGATGGCTTCCCTCACTACCTAATCCCCACAGTTGGAGCTACAAATGTCATGAAGCACTGATAAGCCTTCTCCTCTGGGCTATGTCCAAATTCTTAACCCATAGAACCTGTGAGCTTTAAAAGTTTGGGGACCATTTTTCAGACATTAACAGAAATTGGAACACTCTAAATGTAAGTATACATATTTTTGACCTTTAAAATTTGAAATTATAATTTAGGTATGCCTTTTCTAAATGCCTGGGGTCTCTGGCCAGATAATCAAGTCTCAGAGTGGCGATTCCCTACTTATAAGTAGTCCCACAGATTTATAGCTGTGCACTTTCTTCTAACTTAGAAAAGTAAAATGGACAGTCTGTATTCAGCATACAGATAAACCACTAATTTTGGTGGGTTAGTTATTAAATCCATTTATTGTAACATTTTTGGTAGGGTCTTTATGCTCTTCTCTGTAAAGGAGCACGTCATTAGCAAACAATGACAGCCTTAGAAAAAAGAGAATTTCTGTCATGTTCAACACTGAAAAGAAATAGAGAATATAATACTAGTGAAATACAACATATACAGAAAGACAGACACTGCTTGATCACACGTAACTGAAAGAGAGTAAAATGGTATTTGTGGAGGCTGGGGGTTGACTGAAATGAGGAGATGAGGGGTCAAAATCTCAGACTGGGAAAACAATAACATTCTTTAGTTTTCTTGCACCTCAAGATGATTTACCAATGATAAATTGTATGTGCTTCAAAATTGTTTTAAATTTTTTTTCAACTGTCCTCACCCAAAACACATTAGGTTTTTGAAGCAATAAGTACAGTACAGTTGGCAGACTCATATAATCATTCTGTATTATATTCATGAAACATAACATCACTTTGTACCCCAGATATACAAACATGTTAACAAATATGTTAACAATTAAAATAATAAAGTATTAAAAAGTGTAGTATTAACACACCATTGTATTGGTTTTTTTGTTTTTTTTTTTTTTTTCGAGACAGGGTTTCTCTGTGTAGTCCTGACTGTCCTGGAGTTCACTCTGTAGACCAGGCTAGCTTAGAAATCCGCCTGCCTCTGCCTCCCAAGTGCGTATTGGTTTTTTAATACATGCTTGTCAATAGATATAAAATAAGTATATAATGAATTCCTGGCTGTCTTTCTTCTATCACTTTTTCCAAGTCCCAGCATCTTGGTTTCAAGCTTCATGTTTGCTAGAATGAGGGGTCACCTTGGTAGCCTCTTCAAAAGTGAGACATGATCCCTGGATTCAGTCCCAAATGCCTTCCCAGTCTTCAAGATATTGTCTGAGTTCAAGGAAAGGATGAAGATAAACAGATAAACTTCTGGTGCATCCACCTCCTCTAAGTACAGCAACGTGCTGTAGAAAGGGAGTCAATACCAGAAAACAGTCCAGCAGCAGGGCAGCCTCAGAACCTAGCCCTTCCCCCACTGGGTTCACATGCTTCCCTCTGCCTGAGTCTTCACTCAGTAAGAAAGAAAACATCCACTCCACAGTCTGCTTAGGACAAAATGACATCAGTCTGTAAGTCACCTTACAAGGGATCCAACAGTGCTTAAGATTTTCTTATCTCTTTCTATGCTCACGGAAACAAGCAGCTTTCCAGAGGTACAACCAGGAATGCACACATCCCCTTTCCATAGGAGGGGAGCTTTTGTTTTTCCCTTCTTGTTCAGCTATGACCTGGTGATTTTATTTGTTTTGTAAAGTTACATATTAGTTTTGTATTCGGTGTGCTTAACAAACAGTGAGCGGAAGATTAACTGTGACAATGACAAAGCATCTGTTACTGAGAACAAAGCAGTCGCTGCCACATGAAACGCAAAGTGAGCTCTTTACATGGATTCAAAACAGTTTTATAACCAGACTTCAGAATCCATGTGGAATTAACCTGGCTGTCCCTACTAAAATGAAGGCTGACTTGTGCCTTCCCCAACATGGAGACCCAGAGAAGATTGAATGTTAAGAAGGTAATATAGAATAAACTTTTACATAGAGAAGAAATCTAAAATGAAAGCAACCAACCAGACTTGGTTTTCTTTCTAATGGTCAAAGTTTGCCAAGAAAACCAAATTTTAAATGTTTATTAAGTGACCAACTCTGAAGCAGAGAGCTTATGTTCTCACTATTCCATTTTACATTAAGCTGAGGTATAGCTCTGTACCTCCTGAACTCAAGATCAAAATGCATGTAATTCAAGACATAAGCATAAAAGTATTGAAGTTGCTGTTGGCATCGCTGAAATTGTCATAAGACCCACCTTCTCAATTTCATTTACTGAAGACTTGATGAGAAGGTGGGCCAGTGAGATGACCTAACAGGCCAAAGCCCTCACTGAGCAATCCTGGCAATGAGTTCACTGTCAGAACCTACTAGGGAGGTGAGAACCAATCCTACCCTTGTAAGCTGTCCTCTGACCTTCATATATGCACTGTGACACATGTGTGCCTTCACACACACACAATCATATATACAAACATATCATATATACACATACCTAATACATACACACATGCATCATATACACATGCATGCACAAATGATGATGGTAATACAATCTTTAAGATTTTTAAACAGAAGGAATATTATTATCCTTAGACAATACCCTTTGATTGTTTTCATGGTTTAGAAAAATGAAATTCGAAGGTAGATTGATATAACTAGAAAAAAAAATCATCCTGAGTGAGGTAACTCAGACACAGAATAACAAATACGGCATGTATTCACTTATATACGGAGGTTAACTTTTAAGGCATTGATAAGAAAGCTACAGTCCATATAACCACTGAGGTTAGGTAGAGAGTAAGGGTCTGGGAGGTGGGATCTTCCTAGAAAGAGAAAATAGTTTGGGATGGATGAGCTTGAGGGAGTGAACCTGGAATGGGAGGATCAAACAGAGGTGGTAGCGGGAACCAAGGGAGGGATGCAGAGAGGAGCAGATACAACTAAGAAAAGAATGCAATGTAGATGTAAGTCTGTGTGCAGCACACTAGCTTCCTTTATTGTTGACATCTTACGTAATCAATGAACTAATATAAATACACTAATACTGACTAAAGTTTATATTTTTTTAGTTTTTAAATTTATTTTTATTCATTCTTTAAAAATTTTATTCAGCAGCTGACTGAGACAGACTCAGATACTTACACCCAGCCATTGGACTAAAGTTGGGGAACCCTACGGTTGAATTTAGGGGAAGGATTGAAGAAGCTGAAGAGGAGGGTGACCCCATAGGAAGACCAGAAGTATCAGCTAACCTGGTCCCCAGGGAGATCTGAAAGACTGAGCCACCAACCAGGCAGCATACACAGGCTACTCTGAGGCCCACAGCAATATATAGCCGAGGACTGCCTGGTCTGGCCCCAGTGGGAGAAGATAAGCCTAATCTTGAGGCCCAAGGGAAGGGGGAGGTCTGGTGAGGGGAGCACCCTCTTGGAGGCAAGGGAGAGGAGGAATGGGATGAGAAATTGTGGGAGGCGGGACTGTGATGGGGTAGCAGCTGCAATGTAAATGAGTAAAATTATTTAATAAAATAAAGAATTTTACTCAGTGTTATTTTGATCATGTTTACCCGTGCCCAACTCCTCCCAGATCCTCACCCACTTCTCTAACCGCTCAACTTTCTGCCTTCTCTTTCAGTTTTCAAAATTACCAGATACAATGCTTTCCTGCTCAAATACTCTTGGATGTGAGGCCATCTTCTGGAGTGTCAACCTACCAGGGGTCACACTTTTAAAAATGACTGTGCCTCTCCCAGCAGCTTCCAACTGCCAAACAGTTCTCAGCCAGTGGTGGGACTTGATGCCCACCTCCTGTCTCCATGCTGGGATCATGTCTGGCTTGAGCTTGCACAGGTCTTGTGCCTGCCGTCACAACTGACAGAGTTCATATGTGTGGCTAGCTACTGTGTCTGGAAAACACTGTTTCTTTGTAGTCACCCTCTATCCACAGCTCTCACAATCTCTCCTCTTCCTCTTCCTCTTCCTCTTCCACAGTATTTCCTTGGTTGGTTTGCTTGCTTGTGTTTGTTTGTTTGTTTGTTTGTTTGTTTGTTTGTTTGTTTGTTTTTACCTTGTATTCCCTTTCTGACCTAGAATCTCATTCAACATACCACATAGATTTAATCAGCCTGTCTCCTCAGGCTCCAGGCTGTGCCAATTCAGATCTGTCTTCTTTTTTAATCACCCTGACAGATTTGAGTAGTATTCAGGTGTTTTTCTTCAATCTAGATTTCTGTGATGTCTGTCACAATTACTTATGAGTTGTGAATTGAGAGAAGAAAGACAAGAGAGGTCAGGTACCATCCTCATCCAAGCTTATCGGGAGTGCACGCCATGTCATCATCCACAACCCGGCTTATTAGGACCCCATGCCATGCCACCGCATCCCTATTGATGTTGATCCTGGGGTCAACCTACCAGGCTAGAGTAGCTCTTGCTGCCCTTCTCCACTCTAAAGTCCATCTGCCTGCTTCCACACTGTGCTCCAGGGAAGAAAGTTACCATCTGCAACTCATACTGAAGCAGAGGGGAGTTCTGCCCCACTTGCCTTGAGGGCTGGTTATTTACATTAATTATTTATAATTCTGCAGGAGACATTTGTTTTCTACTTCTCTTATTTATTTATTCAAATGTATTTAAAGCACCATAGATGTCGTCATTATCATTTTGTTCTGTGGATTATATCCTAAATTTCATTCTTTTGGTGTCTTGACTGATCCATCTGCAGCCTCTGTATGTTTTCACTTTTCTCTTTTGAAACATTTCCATTATTATAGTTTTTTTTTTATTTTTTCTTTAAATGTTCTGTCATTCCCTTACTTTCTATTAGTAAATAAAGCCAAAAAATGCATTTTACACATTTCTGGACTCCGTATTAAAACTTACTTCTATATAAACACTTGGGTCCTTTTTTGAAATAATGAAATTAAAAACTAATACATGTGGGGTAGGGAATGCTTCAGTGGGTAAGAACACTTTACTGGAGACATGAGATCCCGAGTCTGAATCTCCAGAACCCATGTAAAAAGCTGGGCATGCTATGTGTTTTGCGGTAATCTAAGCCAGGCAGATTTGGAGAGCTCTCTGGCCAGCCAGGCTAGCCAAAAATAGCGAGCTTTGAGCCTGGAGAGATGGTTCGATGATCAAGAGTGCTTACTGTTCTTGCAGAGGGGCTGGGATCAACTCCTAGTACTTACAACCTAGTGGCTCACAACCTCCAGTTCCAGGACATCTGATGCCCTTTTCTGGCCTCTGGAGACACCATATACACAATGGTGCACATAGATACAGGATACATGCAGGCAAAATAGTCATATACTAGGGTAGTTTGAATAAGAATGGCTTTTATAGGCTCTTATATTTCAATACTTGGTTGCCACTTAGTGTAACTGGGAAGGTTTGGGAGCGTGGCTTTTTTGGAGAAGGTGGGTCACCAGGGGCAAGCTTTGAAGTTTCAAAAGATTTGCACCATTCCCAGTATCCTTTTCTCTGCCTTTTAGTGGTGGATCAAGGCAAAAACTCTCAACATCCCTTTATTTCTTATTGTTGACACATAATCCTCTGAAACCATAAGCCATAGTGCTTTCTATTATCAGTTGCCTTGATAATGGTATTTTATTGTATCAGAGAAAAATAACTAAGACAGAAGTCGGTACCAATAGTTGCTGTGACAGATCTAACCATGTAGATTTTTGGATGGGGAGAAATGTGGAATATTTGAGGACTTTGGACTAGGAAAGCAGTTGAACATTGTCAGCAGGACTTAACCTCACTTCTGGTACCAACTTCCATGTGAGTTACTTTTCTCCTTGTCTGATTTGATTTTTCACTTTCTTGTCAGTGTCTGTAGCAGAGCAAAGGTTTTGATCTTAACAAAACCTAACATTTTTCCTTGCTCCTGTTCTCAAAATCCTATCTAGAAACATATCACTAAAGCCAAGGCCATGTGTGCTCCCTGTGTTCGAGTTTTACCTTTTGGCTTTACCATTTATGTTGCATGGTCCTTCTAAGTTAACTTTTGTGAAAAGTGTAAAGTCTGTGTCAAGGTCCAGTTTTTGCATATGAATGGCCAATTTTCCTGCATCATTTGCTTAAAAGACTATTCTTTTCCCCCAAGGTTCTCAATCTGAGAAAGCAAACATGAATACATTATCCATCTCACCTCTTTAACACTAATGGCAACACATTATATTCAATCTTCCATGCTCTTTTCGCTTAATGTAAGGAGATCTTACTCACCTCTAGGGCCGATTCTTCGTTCTTCTCATTTCAGAGTAATACATATTCTCCCACCCAAAATTAAAATCCATTACTTTTTACAGTGCAAACCCAGATTACACCTCAATAAAGACCCACAGCTAAGAGAAGCTCACATATACTAAAAGCAAGGTAGGAAATCATATGGGAGTGATAGCAGAAATAGCAGAAAATCATGTGGGAAGGATGGCAGAGAATCATGGGAAAAGGATGGCACAAGGTGGTAATGTGCAGCAGGTAACGCCAAGACAAGCCTCTTTAAGGAATGTAATCCCATATGATAAGGTAAAAATAAAAACTTGCAGAAAAAAAAAAAAAAAAAACAGACAGCACAGCATGACCAATAGTGAGAGGGGACTTGAATTCACTCTTAAATAGAGATGCAGGAAAGCTTTGAGGGTGGAAACAGATGGGTGGGAAGAGATGGAGAAGATGCTTTAGGACAGAAGAGAGAAAGCAAAAGCACGTAAGGGTAACCATGTCTGGAACACAGAGACCAGAGAGACTGAACAGCTATGGATGGCATCAAAGATGTCCACAGTCTAAAGAGTTGGGAAGTCATAATTACAAACAGGACTGCATTCACAGACTCAGTCTCTGATGTGTGACTCTGCTCCTCCCTGGCAGTGCCCAAGTTATTTCTGCCATGACAAAAACAAACAGATTTCACTAATAATGTCAGCAAACTTGCCGGCATGAATTTGTAGCTCCAGCCCCTCCTCCTCCTCTCAGACAGTTTACAGATCAAAAAGAGCACTCTGTCCAGATTCCAACCTGACAGGCACTTTTGTTGTGTAACGTTGTTTTGTTATTGTTTTCATGCAAATGAATAACAAATTTTCATTTCCAATCTAGGTTTGTTTTCTGAGCTATACACTTGGGTAGCCAACTGTCTATATAGTAATTCAACTTGTGTCCCTCAAGGCTCAGTAAACAAACACATAGTCTTATTATTGTCCCTTATAAACCTGGCACCAGGGTAAGAGAGCCTCCCCAAGATCAAATGCTAAAATCCTGAGGACCAACTCTGTTGCCTTCTCTTCCCAGAGTCCAATATGTGGAATATTTCCTAATCCATTGCTCTGTTCTAGGTGATTCCCTCATGCCCATCACTCATCTCTCCTGTTGTTATTGTCCCATCATTTCTTACTGGCAACTCTACGGCCTCTTCTAAGATCTTGATAAAGCCATTCTGATCCTTTCCAATCCATTCGAAGGCCACAGTCAACTTCTGAAAATAAAAGTCCAGTCAAGAGGCCAAAGCAGACAGAACTCTATAAACTTAAGGTCAGCTTAAACTATCTATCAGGTTCCAGACCAGCCAGGGCTATGGAAGAAGAGCGGCTCTCAAAACAACAAAATTCAATTAAGTTACCAAACACTCCCCAGTTTAAAGCCCCATCACTGACTTCCCACTGCTCATGGGCTTAGGTCTAGAATTTCTAAACGAGGACTCAGGTTGACCTGAAATTTATACATCTCACCTCCATCTGCTCTGCTTTGCTTTCTGCCAACTCTCTAAACATCCCAGGCTCCCATCCACCCCAACACACCTGTCTCCACTCTCCAAAAGGCCTATCCTTTTTCTTTAATCAGTTCTTTTTTAATTAAATAGGATATAGAGTCCTCTGGCTGTATGACCAGGAGTGGCACAGCAGCTACTTTTTTTTAATTCTTCCTCACCTTGTCTGTCAAGATATTGCCTGCACTCTCTCCTCTCACCTAGGTCCTGTGACCATATAAATACAACCAAATTTATATAATGATAGTAATTGCTGACATTTATTGAGCTCTTATAACATGCCAATTACCATAAGTACTTGACAATATAATATACCTCACTAAATTTCATGGAAGTTCATCTTTCTTACAAGCAGTGAGGGGACCACTGGAACCTGTTTACCAAGGTGACTGCTCTCAGTTTCCAGTAATGTGAAGCATTCAACACCCTGGGCAGAGGCAGTGGGCCCAGGCTCTGGTTAATCCTTCAGTCTGCCTTCATGATATTTGATTCCACTTTTTTTTTTTTTTTTTTTTTTTTTTTTTTTTTTTTTTTTTTTTTGGTTTTTCGAGACAGGGTTTTTCTGTGTAGCCTTGGCTGTCCTGGAACTCACTCGGTAGACCAGGCTGGCCTCGAACTCAGAAATCCACCTGCCTCTACCTCCCAAGTGCTGGGATTAAAGGCGTGCGCCACCACCGCCCGGCATGATTCCACTTCTAAAGAATCAATATTTTGTTGACTTTGAGATCCATGAAGGCATGGACATTGCCTGCTGTCACTCATTGCCCTGTTTGTGGAGCCTAGCATGTTGGAGAGACTTAGTGTAGACTTCTTGAATGAATGAATGAATGAATGAATGAATGAATATAGTAGCAGATGTACTGTTTGCAGTCACGGTAACTTCATGCGTTCATGGATTGCTGACTATGCTACCCCAACGCGTTGTGACCCTGAAGCTGAGAATCACTATGATGGAAGATAAAAGTCCATCAAGGTAATTCTGTAAAAGCCCCATCTATATGATGGTAAAATACTTAATAATCACTAACAGTTGTTACATCTTACCACACGCCAACATGGTGAGTTCTTTACATACACCAGTGATTTCTTATGCCAACTCTGTGGGGAGGCAAATCATTACCTCCACTTAACTAGAATGCAAGCCAATGCAATCAGTGTCTTGACCAAATGCACATGGTGGAGACAGACAGCCTATGCTGAACATTCCTGGAGGAGAAAAGCATGAGTATCAACACAGACCCATCAGTCCTGTAAATGAACCACCCAAGAGACTCATCAAGAAGGCTGACCTCCTGGGCAGATAGTTCCCCAGAAGGTGTACCACTAGGGGTTGGGAGCTGGCAGCTGGCAGCTGGCAGCAAATTGACAAATTAATCAAAGCCTGAGCCTACTGCCTCTGTCCAGGATATTTAATGTTTCACACTACTAGAAACTGAGAGCCGCCACCTTAGTAGCAGGGTCTAGCGGCCTCTTCATTGCTTGTAAGAAAGATGAGCTTCCATAAAAAAAATATAGAGAGAGGCATGTTATATTATCAACTCTTTGTGATGACTGATATGCTGCAAGAACTCAATAAATGTCAGCGATTACTATCATTATTTAAATGTTGATTTTATTGAACTGCCTTCTTGATGAGAAACTTTTATCTTCTACAATAACGATTCTCGGCTTCTGTGTCAGAGTACCCTGATGTATGGCAGTTATCTATGAGATGTGCCATATGTAATTGATTACTGTTAATAAAAGCCAGGGGTTTGTTAATGTGTTCATTTAGTCCAAAAATATTTACCACATCTCCAATCTGATATGCTACATCCTACTCTAGTCTCTGGAGGTGCCATGATGAGACAAAACAGACAGGGCCCACATGTTCAATGAGCTCACCATTCAGGGGGAGGACAGATGCTAATGAAATAGTCACACTACAAATACAAACTTGGAAGTAGATAAGTACTGCCAAAAAAAGCATGTGGCTGGATGATAAAGTTGAGATTGGTTTAAATTGCACTGGGATGAGGGTGTCCAGGGTGATGGCAGGAATATCATAAGCAATGTCTTAGTGCACATACAGGGTCATTGACAACTCCACTAAGGGAAGAGCCTAAGCAAGCAGGAACCAGTCAAATAAAAGTGCTTTTCAATATTATAATCACCACACAAGGAAAGATTTGTGTGATAAACCTCTCAGGGAGCCAATAATTCTTTATTGTGGAGCAAGTTGGCACCCAGCCTCTTGGCCCTGAGAAAGTTCTACAAACATATTGCCAGTAATGATTATACACTGCAGCCAGGCAAGCCTGTAGAGAAGGTCACCACCATTTATCCTAAGAGAAGACCCTTGCTGAGGTTTCATAGTTTGTTATGTATTGTAATACTAAATACTGTTCCCTCAAGGCCTCGTTGACCCAGAGAGAATTTTCATATAGACCCAAGTGATGCTATGTAGCCTTGCCCCCAGGTTATCCCTGACTGGTGAATAAAGATGCTTAAAGCCTATAGCTGGGCAGAATAGAGATAGATGGGTTTTTTTTTTTCCCAGGCTTTGAGTCATAGGCGGGGACCACGAGAAGGAAGAGGGAAGAAAGTGGAGAAAGGAGAAATACCATGAAGTAAGTAAGTTCTAAAACATGGCCATGAGGCTGGCCAATTGAAGTTAAGGACAGCCCAGATGTAGCATAGTAAATTATAACTTGGGGTTATTGGTAGGGATATAGACATAATAGCATGGTGAATAGGTATATCCCCAGCTCCAGTGCACCAAAGGCTTATTATAAATATAAAAGCTGTGTGTCTTTTATCTGGGAACTGAGCAGTCAAATGGGATAGAAACCCTGATTTGAGATTAAATATTTACTACAACAGACCCTGGATCAGGTGAAAACACATGAACTCAGCTTGCCTAGAGTTAATATATATGTAAGTGAAATTTTATCTAAAAAAAAAAACACCTTAATCTAACACCAAATTTAACTTAACCTACTTAACTTCCTAGTGCATGTGAATTGAAAGAAACTGCTATGAATTAAAATGGCTATTAGGAAATTTGACTTTAGAATCACTCATTTGGCATAATAGAGAACCTACACACTGCATCCCCAGCAGATCAGACAGTGCATGAGAGAACCTCTTACAGAGCTTCCTCTCAAAGCCAATGAAATTTCAGGAAGTTGGCGTAGCTGAAGCGCACACACCCAACAAGGCATCGGTATGCTTTTAGGTTAACACACTCGTTCTGTGCTAGGAGAGCACCTGTAATCTCCCCTACCTCCATCCCACCCTCAAGGGCTAAAGAAGCTTCCTGCCATCATCACTGTGAGGTCAACTTTGCTTGGCCCTAAACAGCTGAAACTTCCCAGACATCTAGGAGACAGAGTCATGGTGACCACGGCAGTACTCTTTTTAAAGTGTGCCTTGTACTTCATTCAAGTTGCACACAGATCGCCTTGGTGAAAGCAGGCTCAAAGAAGGAGTAACTCCCAAAACTCTACAGTACAATAAAGTTACTGTGGCAGATATCAATTAACTAGTTATTTTTAAATAGACAGTCAAAGGGATTGTGCATGTTCTCAATACAAAAATGAATAAAAGCACAAGGACATAGACATGTCACAGATTTTGACCTTTACATATCATATGCATGCACTGAAATATCATACTAGGGACTGGAGAGACAGTTTAGTGCCATATACACATAGGGACCTTAGTTTGGATCCCAGCTCTTAGGTAAGGAAATAAAAGCCAAGTAGCCACAGTGATGAGATGAGAAAAAAAACTAAGATGAGAAAAGATAAAGGAGAGCACCCAGACTTAACCTCTAACCTACACAAGCACACATGTGCACTTGCACACATGCACACACACACACACACATGAGCACACCCATGTATATATTATAGAAGAGCAGTGTCTAGGAGCAATAGAGGGTTAACAAGACGGGGAGGGGAGGGCACAAACTATGGGGAAATGAGCTCAATGTAGAATATATACTTAAATGAATGTGTTCTTCTCTGCACAGTGAAATAAACAGTGAAATGATGTTTTTACATGCTATGCCTGGCCTCATGTGACAGACAGGTCAGAGGTGCATGCAAGTCTGCTGAAAAAAATGTTACATGAAATTATCTTCAGACTATATGTATAAAGTTTGTGTGACGTATAAATAAAAAAACAAAAGCTCAGATCCAAAACACTTCTGGTCCCAAACATCTGTGATGAAGGTACTTTTTCTCCTAAGGGTGTACCTTAGGAGAACGTCCATGACCAGACAAGTGTTTTGTGTTATAGATTCATAGAGGAACTAATCTTACAATATATAAAGAAATCCTGCTGCCTTCTTTCCCCCCAAGGAGTTAAATGATGTTACAAGAAAGAGAAATGGGGGGGGGGGGGGAAGAGGGAAAGAGGGAGGAAGAGACACATGGTAAAGGTAACTAAAAGGTAAAGCATCGAGGTAGAAACACATCCGGGTGTCTCTGAGCTGTCAGTCCCCATCTGAACCTTGCTCATCACAGACAGGCCACAAGACCATCTCTTCTCAGTAAGTAATAGAAAGACATTTGAAATGTACTTTTTCCTCTAATTCCAAAGAAAAAGCAGAAACTTCTCAGTAAAGAACGGTGGCCCCCACCATAACCAAGGGAGGGAATGCATAATCAGTCTAAGACTCTACACCGACACCATGAGTCCTGTGACACAAGAGGAAAGGCAACTTCACTTCATTCTTGCAAAAAAAAAAAAAAAAAAACAAAGATTTAATCACAAGAAAATGCCAAAAACCAAAATGAGCTTTTTCTGCAAAGTAGCTGGCCATATGTTTCAGTACTGTCAAGCTCTGAAAGACAGGAATGTCTGAGAGATTGTCACATCCCGAACATGAGAAGCGGTGACTAAATGTAATGTGGGATCCTGGGGGAGATTCTAGAGTGGTGAAGGACAGATCTCAGTGGGAAAGGTAAATTAAAATAAACTGCATAGTGTGGTGAATAATCATGTTATCCTGCTAACTTCCTGGTTTTTAAAATTTTAGTGGTTACATAAGATGTTATTATTGGAGTTAAGCTCAGTGTGGGAGAACATGGATGCTCTGTAAATTTCTGAAACTTCCCTATAAATCTAAAATAAGACTAAGGAAAAGGCTAAAAATAAATAAATAAATTATTCTTTCCTCCCTCCGTGATAGAGCCTAGGAAGTAATGCTCCATTGGAGATGTTGCTAATACTCTCCATACCTGAAAAGGAAAAGGCTGGGTGCTCCACACACCTTCTCTTTCTTCACACTTGAGTAGACAAGCTCACCTGGGCTCTGGTTGTGATATTCACCTGCTACATGCTTATGGGAACACAAACTTCAAGAAGTGCAGTTATGGGACTCAGGAGACAGCTCAGTAGTAAGAGTACTGGCTATACAAGTCTGAAACCCTGAGTGTGAACCCTAGCACCCATGTAAAAAGCCAGCTGTCGCCGCATATACCTGTAGTGACACCACAGTGAGGTGTGGCAATGGGAGGGTTGCTGGAGACTGCTGGCTGTCATCCTGGAGCCAGAGTCAGTGAGAGACCCTGTCTCAAAGAATACAGTGGAGAGTGATAAAGCAAGATACTTCCTCCAGCTTCTCCATGTGTGCACATACACCACACACACCTGCATACACACACACACACACACACACACACACACACACACACACACACCATACAGAAACAAACACAGACCAAAAATGAACTGGAAATAAAAGAATTATTTAGAAAGACATAGCCCCAAAAAGAAAAAAAAAATGAAAGGTTCTTCCAGCCAACATGAGATTGGTGAGTATCTGAGCGATTCTGAAGTCATGTGAGCACAGAATTCATTACATCATAGGTTACTAGAAAAGATGAACCAAACCTAATCACATGATCCTCCCCCATCCATCTCAGGACAGACAGCAGATGCACAAAGCCCTTGAGTCATTCTCAAAAAGTGGCCAGGAAGATGACTCCTTAGATCAGTTGCTATGGTAGCAACATAACTCAGGGCTTTCTCACTACTAATTCTTTCTTTAGCCTCTGGTGTCTGCAAACGGAATGTAAAGACCAGATGTCAAATATGACTGATTTCAATAGACATTCTAAAAACAGAAATAGAGGCTAAAAAAATTCTCAAAAAATATAACCAAACAATGTCTACTGGAGTGAAAACAGAAAGTATAGTGTCTCCTAATAGTTACATTAATAATAGTAACTAACAATTATTGAGTACCAACTGTATGTCATATACTGTTCCAAGATCTCTGACTGTGGACATTAGATAGAAAATAGACATAATTCATGGATACAGAAGCCACAGTTCAAGGATATACAGTGACTAACTGTGATACCACCTCTGGTTGGTGGCAGACCTAAAGACAGAACAAGGTTGACCTAATACTACACACACTCTTCTCTTCTACAGCACTGTGCCTACATCATGGTGTCAACTGTCGAGTTGCTGACAGTAGCAGATATTGAGGCTGCTGACATTATGCAGCAGAGACAAAAGTGCTATAAGGCAACCTTGGGGTAGAGGTGCTGTTACTGAACAATACCAATCGCTGCAGATGATTGTAACTAACCCAGAAACCTCTTAGCACCTCGAAGCTTTGCCTGGGAAAGATCGTGATTCCAAAAGTAAGAGCCATGTGAACTTGGCTTGGGAAAGTTGTTTGATAGTTTACCAGCAGTTACACTCACTTGTAATCTCTACAGGTATATATGTGTGTGTGTGTGTGTGTGTGTGTGTGTGTGTGTGTGTGTGTGTGTGTGTGTGGATGTGGATGTATATGCCATGTTCTCTCTACATGGGATAAGCCCCTTTAAATGACAATAAACCCTTCCTCCCTTAAATTGTTCATTGCTAGGTATTTCATCACAACAATGAAGAAAGTCACTGATACATTCACTCCCATGTTGCTAGGCACCTGGGATGACATCAAATCTTAGCTACTGTGAACACAGCAAGCCAGTGCATATGTATATATGTGTGTATGTGCATGATATACAACTATACATATATAATACATCATACATATATTATATGTGTGTGAATGTATATATAATATATAACACTATATATGTTTATTATATACATACATAATGTATTGTATAAAATATAAATATTATATATATTAAGTTTCTTTATCCACTGTGATGGTTAATATTGATTGTCAACTTTACAGAACCTAGAATGACCAAGGGGACAGCCTCTGACTCTGAACATGGTTGGGAGGGATTATCTAGATTTGGTTAACTAAAGTGGGAAGATTCACCTTAACTCTGGGGAGCACCATCCAATGGGTTGGGGTCCTGGACTTGAATAAAAAGGAACAGAGAGCTGAAAACTACCATCCATTGCTCTCTTCTTCCTGACTGGAGATGCAATGTGACCCACTTGGCCTCCTGTCCCTGCTTCGTAGCTTCCTTAAGACTCTATTTTTTTTCTGTTACATGGGCCCCTTTCATGAGCTATATATATGCACAGAAAGGAGGGAGAGGATAGATAGATTCACCAATAGATGGATAAACATGATAGATACATGATAGATAGATATACATATAGTTAGTTAGTTAGTTAGATACCTATAGATAGATGATACATAAGATGATAAATATAGAGTGGTAGGTGAATGTATTAATAGGTACATGTATGTATACATACATAAATTTGTAGATATATAAACATATAGATAAAGAGATAATCTTAGATCCACAAACATGGAAAAACATGTGGTTGTTGTCTTTCTGTGTCTGGGATATTTTCCTGTCTTTTCAAAAAGGTGCATACAGCATAGTTGCTTTGCCCCTAATAAGTGTCCATAGAATGTTTTGTTAGAGTTACCTTGGTATTTATTTTAACCCAACATCCCTGGACCAAATTTAAAGCATTTCCCCAAATTGTCATCTTAAAGCATGTGGCTGTGTGTTCTGTGCTTGTGGCCCGTTGGGATGAGGGTCCTGTGGATAAGGCCTCAGGGGTTCCAGTCTTCCTACAGACATGCTGTTGCAGCATCTCTTCCATGTAGCTCCAGATGAGTCTTCACAACCCTTTCTCTGCTTCCATTTCCACACCAAAATTATCCCTTCCAAGCCAAACCTTCAGCTGCTCCTCCAGGGACCATCCTCCACACTTCATACTTCAAGCTTCCTTCCTCATCACCTATCTGGAAAGGCCTCTTATTCATTCACAAAGTTCACTGATTCACAGTGTCAAGCTGTTTAGGCAGAACGTGAACATAGGGCTCACAGTGTTCTGGCCACCTCCGACCATCCTTCCTGCTTCAGGTCAGCGTTTCCCTTCCCTCCACATTTATAAGAGCTATCCCCTGAGCTGCATAGGTTCTTTCATTCCTGGACTATTATTGCCATCATGGCTTCGCAACCATGCATGGTCACATGGGATCCAGCCAATAAAACAGCTACTTATACCAACCTTCGAGACAGTTTCAGAATCCACTCAGGTAGCTGAAAACAATTAACATACTACCCTGACAGCAGGAACTATGACAATTTGCCTGAAAATCCAGCCCTGTCATCCTCATGATACTTGAGACTCCACCAACACTTCTCTGAATTGACCACACCCACAGACCCCCAGCATCGCTACCCTGAGAGTGACTCTTGCTCTGGCAAAACAATCCTCATCTTCAAATCAGAAGAAAACTTATCTCATTAGCTCCATGAATGTTTGTGATAAACATTTACGCCAGGCTGTGTCCTGCCAGGATGTACAGGTCTTGTTGCTGATCGCTTGTCTAACTGTACTCTCCATGTTTGGTCTCTCCTTGTGAGGATGTGATACTTACGACTCAGGTGGCCCCTGGGTTCTGACTGTGCTGCTGCAGCCATACATTCTCTAAGCATGCCTCTTCAATGTCTGCAGAGCCCCTGCAGTCTCTCTGCCCATTATGTTGCTCAGTAACCCGGCCCACTGCTGTGTCCTCTGCTCCAGGGTATCTTCCTCTGCCCCTTCCTCTCTGGGTCCCATCATCCCCAAAATGACTTACTTCTCTCATTCCCGACTTGGGGACAACCATTAACCCATTTGGATCTGACTAAGCACAGTGGCCTGATTAAGCATTTTAATATCCTTGGAAGAAACGTTTTAGGGGAGAAAAAAAAAAAAGGAGAAAGAAAGAAAACTACCTGCCCTATTAGTACTGACAGACTACCTAGTGGAAGCTAGGGAACAGCCCTCTGCTTCTTGCTTTGGGGTAACTAAGAGTTCACTGAGCATTTTCCTCATTTGCTAAACAACGTTTCCCAATAGCACACAGATGTTCAGACTCAGTAATGCAAAGCCCAGGCTAAGCCTGTTGGTATATAAATTATTACTGCCCTTAAAAAAAAAAAAAAAAAAAAAAAAATTTAAACATTATCTCATTTTAAGGGTCTAGTTGCTGCTCCCCCTCAAAATTCAAAAGTGCCAGAGTGAAGAAAAATCTCCAAGTGGAGGCCTAACTCCACCCTGGGGTTTCCCCGTGTGAAACAGTTGGACATGTTACAACCATAGTAAGTCTTTATGGAGATGGACATTATTACCCTAGAGTTGGCTCAAGATGTTTTACTATCCCTCTGTCCGCATGTGAAATTCTCACATACTTCAGAGGAGCTGGTTAGGAGCTGACGGTCATACACAGCAGTGAAGCCACCGCCCCTTCCCCAAACATATCACACCATGCTCAAGCTCAGCCAGGCACTCAACACATCGTACTGCGCTGTAAACCTGAGTGCAAGAGATTATGTTGTATGTGCCTCCCAAAAGATTCAGGGGAGCAGTGTGTATTCCACAAGCCCCAGGAAGACTGACAAGAAAGAGAGGGGAAGGAAATAATGTACCCCACTTTACCCAGAAGCATCCTTCTCCCTTCTGGCAGCTCATACAGTATTCACCTGGAAAACTTTTTTAGATTTGCCTATTTTTATTTTATGTATGCTGGTATTTTGCTTGTGTGTGTGTGTGTGTGTGTGTGTGTGTGTGTGTAGCATATCCATGTCTGTACCCCACAGAGGTCAGAAGAAGGCATCAGATCCCCTAGAACTGACAGTCTAGTTACAGACAGTCATGAGCCACCCTGTAGGTGCTGAGAATTAAACCCAAGTCTTTTGGAGGAGCACTCAGTGTTCTTAACCCCTGAACCAGCCTCCAAAACTCTTACTCAGGCTTTGAGTTAAAGTTTAAGTGCTACTTTCTCTGTAAATCCCCCCGCCCCTCAACTTTTCCTACAACAGTTACAGGCTTCCTTCTCATTTCAGTAGAAGTTCCCTCTTGTGTATTTACTTAATGAATGTTAATAGGACACCAAAAGGATTTCAAAGTGCTTGTGATATAGCCGTGAAGTTAATAAATGATGTCTCTATGCTTGCATTTCCTATCTAATAGAAAAGGGTAGAAAACAATAAGTATTCCTTGTGTTAGATGGTGATAAGGTAGCATGAAGAAGTTTAAGAGGATAAAGCATGCCAGAGCAGAGAAGGAGCTGTAGACATAAGGGCTGTCAGGTAGAATGGGGAGCCCTAAGGAGCTGCAAATACATGAAAAGAGATTTTCATGGAGGAAATTGCTGGGCTGAACAATGAAAGTCAGTGCAGAAACAAGACGGATCGGATCATGATGGCTCCAGCTGCATATGTAACAGAGGATGGCCTTATCTGGCATCAGTGGCAGGGAAGGCCCTTGGTCCTGTGAAGGCTCGATGCCCCAGTATAGGAGAATGCTAGGGTGGAGAGGCGGGGAGTGAGTGGGTGGGTGAAGGGGAAAGCACCCTCATAGAAGCAGGGGGAGGGAGGATGGAATAGGGGCTTTGTGGAGGGGAAACTAGGAAAGAGGACAACATTTGAAATGTAAATAAATAAAATAACCAATAAAAAATTTAAAAGACACCATTAAACCTTATTCTTTAATTATTACATATAAAATGTGTGCATATAAATTTGTGAATACGATGACTGAGGCCCTCTGGCGTTGCTCCTATGTCTATGTGTTTGGGTTTGGCCACTGGGGCTTGAAGATGCTTATTCTTCAGCAGTTATTGATTGGCTGTAGCTCTTTATTAGATAGGAAATGGGGGAACTCAAGAGGTGTTATAGGGAAAAGAATGAGAAGGGAAGTGACATAAATATAGTACTGATATACAAAATTCTCAAAAATAAATCAAATTTAAAAATGTTAGCCTATAGCTTTGAAAACTGACAAAAATACATTGTACTCATAACCCATTTTTGGAGGGGGAAGAAGGAGGAGTAGGCATGGAAGTGGGAGGAGATGGAGAAGAAGGAAGGAAGGAAGGAAGGAAGGAAGGAAGGAAGGAAGGAAGGAAGGAAGAGAAAGAAAGAAAGAAAGAAAGAAAGAAAGAAAGAAAGAAAGAAAGAAAGAAAGAAAGAGTTAGTGGAAAGCCATCTACTATAGCTCATCTCTCTATAAAACACATCACCACTGCTGTAATTATTGATACATGTCTCCCTCAAGGGCACATCTCTATCTCTCCAGCTCCAAGCATGGCACTCAATTTATAAAAGGTATTTAATAACTTTTCAGAAATGGGAGAATGAGAACAAAACAAATAGAAAGCCCTGATCTGGCAGAGAGAGAGAGAGAGAGAGAGAGAGAGAGAGAGAGAGAGAGAGAGAGAGAGAGAGACAGAGACAGAGACAGAGACAGAGACAGAGACAGAGACAGAGACAGACAGACAGAGACAGACAGACAGAGAGACAGACAGACAGAGAGAGAAAGACAGAGAGAAACAGAGAGAGAGACAGAGGAGAGAGCACATACAGGACCACCTGTGACTCTCTAATCATTCTTGGGAAAGGGTCAGCCTCCCGAACTCTAACTCTACCTGCACTTAGCCGTGTGAGGCTTCCCTCAAAAACACCAAGTCTCCAAGTGCAGGAACAAGCAAGCAGCCAGTCTAGCCATGCAGAGTCATCACTGAAAGTGCTGATCAATACTCCTATGACCAGAATTCCTAAGCCATCAAAACTGCCCTACGATCCCAGGCCCACTGCTGCCCTAGTATGCTCCGGGGGCTTTATCATATCCTCCAGAAATGCCTACACACCGCCAGAAGGAAGCGTAAGCTGCCAGGTCAATTCTATTTGTCCCCTAGGTACTGTATAGTTACAAGAGTCCCCAGGGCACTCTCATAGATGAGAACCAAGATTCTGTGGGATCCTAAAGTTGTGTACTTAGCATATTTTACATTCTTTACAAGAAGAAAACTCCTACAAGAAAACCTTCCTCAAGCTTCAGTGTGATGTACCCTCAAGGCTTGCCCCCCCCCCCAACTCCCAGTGACACATTTCCTCCAGCAAGTCTGTACCTCTCCTTAACCACCTCAATCAGTGCTACCTACTGGGAGCCAAGCGTTCAAATGGCTGATTCTATAAATGACACTTCTTCAAACTAACACACTAGCCAACTCATTCACCCACTCCTGTGCAACAAGTTGTCTTAGAAGAGGTAAACTTTTATATGTGTAACTTATATTCACAGAATGGGCAGCTCAGGAATGATTTATTTCACTAGAACTTTTAGAAGAGTTTAAATCTCCTCCACCAACATATACACAGACACTGGTGTGGTCAATTCTCTGTGTCTCCAAACCCTGACAAGTGGACGGGGCCTCAGGCACTGCCCTCTGTAGACCATGGGACTGAGTGAGATGCTGGACACCTGAACAATGTTTCAACGGAGAAGCATCAGTCGCCAAGAAAATGCTCCCCAACAAGCCACTAGGCCCAGGCTTCTAGACTGTTCCAAGACTGATTCTTTCTGGACTGAAGCCTGCTGAAGCCTTGAACCCATGTCATATCTGTTGTACCTCTCAGTATTTGTCAGCATGTAATTCAATGACAGGATGGTAAGTAACCACCCACAATGCACTATACAGAATTAATCATAATAATAATAATAATAATAATAATAATAATAATAATAATAATAAATCCGTATAATGCAAAATATCAGGATTATAGAGCAATATAGCACACAGGCAAAGAAAGTCTGAGGAGGAGCCAGATTCCTGGGTCTGATACTCAATTCCATTCTTTTACTAGCAAGGTGACCCTTAAGAGAGCAGATAACAATCTGTGCTGCAGTTTCCTTGTCCTGGAATCTGAAATGTGAATGGAGCCTGCCTTATCATAAAGATTAAATACTGCCAGTCATTGCAAATTCATAGCATATGTCCAATATATTCTTACGTGTGTGTGTGTGTGTGTGTGTGTGTGTGTGTGTGTGTGTATGTGTGTGTGTGTGTGTGTGTGTGTGTGTGTGTGTATGTGTGTGTGTGTGTGTATGTGTGTGTGTGTGTGTATGTGTGTGTGTGTGTGTATGTGTGTGTGTGTGTGTGTGTGTATGTGTGTGTGTGTGTGTATGTGTGTGTGTGTGTGTGTGTGTGTGTGTGTGTGTGTGTATGTGTGTGTATGTGTGTGTGTGTGTGTGTGTGTGTGTGTATGTGTGTGTGTGTGTGTATGTGTGTGTGTGTGTGTATGTGTGTGTGTGTGTGTATGTGTGTGTGTGTGTGTATGTGTGTGTGTGTGTGTATGTGTGTGTGTGTGTGTATGTGTGTGTGTGTGTGTATGTGTGTGTGTGTATGTGTGTGTGTGTGTACCTATGCCCAAACATGTTTTGACAAGCAGTCAACATTATCTCCATCCATCACTCTCTACCTTACTTTTTGGAATAGGGTCTCTAACTGATCCTGAGGCTCACAGATTGTCTGGAATGACTAACCAGCAAGCCCCGAGATGCTTAATCTCTGATTCCCACACTTGAATGACAGGTCTGAGGTGCCATGCCTGGCTTTTTATAAGAGTGCTAAGGATGTGAACCCAGACCTATAAGCTATCCCAACACTTAGCCCACTGAACTGTCTCCCTAGTCCCCTGTTCTGATGTAAATGTAAAAAGTCTGAGGTTTCCAGTGTTTATTGAGGGTTATAGCTCTGTTTTCTGTGCATTCTTGATAGAGGCCCCAGCTAGAAGTGACTTCTGCACTAGATGGGGCTGAAATTTGTTGTAATCACAAAATGTTCTCACCCAGCAAAGCTAATTACTTTGGCCACCTCAGAAAACCACAGCCAATCAAAATGAAGAGTTGTAGAGCCCAGTCCAACTGATACATCTACAGCACACTCTGCTCCTAAGGCTGAGGGATCAGAAAGACTTTAAGGGCCAAAGGAAAAAAGTTTCCTGGGAGATTGTGTCTCCTAGAAATGTCAGAGAAGCTACCTCCTTGAAGTCTCCCCAACATGGCTGCCTAAACAAGACCTGAACAAGGACGACAGTGATGAGATAGCAAAGATATGTCTATAATGACTAAGAAACAGAGGAATGGTGGGAGGTGGGGAATAGCCTTCCCCCCAAAAGAGTCCCCAGATTCCTTATCTAATACCGAGGGTCAGCCTTGAAAACATACACATTCAACCAACACTATAGGGACCTGGTAGGTTGTAAAGAAGAGGCCATTGATTTGAAAGTGGAGAGAACATGGGAGAATTGGAGGTAAGGGGGAGAAAGGTTGGAACAGTGTGAATGAAGTGCTCATATATGAAATTCTCAAAAATAAAATAAAATTTTAATATAACTACTAATAACTCTAGGCTGCTAGAAGGAATCAGGTTTGCTTTTGGAAGATGTGAGAAACAAATGCTGATCGCCAGGAAAAAATAAACATAAGCATGTCATAATTTGTACCTTCAGAGAGTATAGAGTGCCGTTCCCCACCTCACACTGCTAACACTTGTAGCTTATGAGGTGTTGTAAGAGACTGGGCTGTACATTGATGGCTAGAAAGGTCCCTAGAAAACCCTTGAGTTTCTTTTTAAAGAGTTCACAGACAAACTTAGTCAAGTTTTTAATAGTGTAATTGCTCTCCTGAAAGAACACCAGAGGCAAAGGGTGGCACTTGCACCTTAAATGCTCATTGGCTACACTCCTTAGGTGCACTACAAGTCTTCTTTTAGAGTCTTCAGTCTTCAAATGGTTCTCTGCCTTTCAGTCCCTCCCCTTCCCTGAGCATGGATGGAAGCCCTTACCACATCCTGACTGGGATAATATAGCTAAAACAGCTGCCCCACGTTAGGAATTAATCAACTCTGAGTCTCTTTTCACTGGGCCCCAAAGAGGTGCCGATTGACCCTTCGAGATGCACCACTGAAGTTTTGATTCCCAGGCCAAACCAAGTCAAAAGCACCAAATAAGCTCACTTTTCCAAAAAGCAAAGAGTCATATTTGGGATGCTGGATGAATGTGATCCATTCCTCCAGGTCCACAGGCATCAACTCCAGCACAACTGAAACAACACCTAGATCCAGGATGGCAATTTCCAGAACCTTTCAGAGACGTCCTGTGCTGGCACTGCTGACCCAACACTGCAGCTACCCTATAAGGAGAGACTTTGCAATGGGTTCACTATTTCCCAACATTCCCTGCCAGATCTATCAGCTCCAAAACGAATGAAACCTTATCTCCCAGAGGTAGGATTATTCTGAAGTCATCTCATATTTCCCTGTTAGACTGTCCATCTCTCACACTCCACCTGAAGGAAGTACAGCCAGGGAGGGACAGAATGTGCATGGAGGATTGTGGGAAGCCTGCAGGATTGTGGAAAGCCCTCTATGAAGCTTCAAGGACCCAGGATGTATAGAACTCACTGCAATGAGGACCATTTCTTGGCTCCTGTGTTTATTTTCTCTTTTCTCAGTATGAAGAGCATCTATCCCAAACTATGACCCTGCAACTACATTCTTCCTTCCCCCGCAACAAAACTGTGCCTGTGGCATCATGTCCTCTGAAGAGCTACCTAGGAGACCCTGTCACCACAGCCACCTCTGCAAGCCTCCTCCTGTTTGCAGAACACTTCACCAGCCATGCCACCTCCACAGAGGGCCTGCAACTACAGGGTAGGTGGCCAGGCCCTTACACCACTACAGCAGGCTAGGAGTCCGAACTGTTTTTCTAGAAGTAACTAATTCCTTATAATAAAGACAATAGCACAATACTTTACACCACTTAAAATAAAACTCCCATCAACTCCTGCTGGCTGAGCAGTGATGGGAGGCAAGGGGAGAGCTGTGAGTTGGTCAGGAGGAGGGAGACATTCACCAGGCAAAACCAGGAGGTTTTGGGAGATTGGGGGGGTTGTTTGTTTGCTTGTTTGTTTGTTTCTTTGTTGGACATCTCACCTGTAGATCAGGCTGGCCTAGAACTCATTATATGCAGCCAAGGCTAGCTTTGAACTTCTAAGTGCTCAGATTACAGGTAGGAGCCACCACAACCAGCTATAAATCTTTAAAGTGATAGTGACTAATTCGTTATTTTGAGGGAAAAAAAAAAACAAAACAAAACAACAACAAAAAAAACAGCAGGCAAGCCATCAGAATTGTCAGTTTCAACCTTTATCCCCAAAGCTCAAGATTCTGCTTCTTAACAAGTCCCACAAGGTTGCCCACTAAGGGAGAAGCAGAAGCTTCCAGACATGTTCCTTTGCCCAGTCTTGCCTTGAAGATGGTACCACAGCCACCAGAGCCGCTTCAGAGCACTATCTTCCCAAACCCTGAGTACCAAGTACCTCCTAGCTAGCCCACCACTGTGCCACACATACCCATCGCCAGCACTACACCACAGCCACCTTGCTGGGGATGAGGCCCTGCATCTCTTGGGAAAGGAACAACCAGCTTATTCTTATAGTCCTGTATCTAACTCATAAGCAACTTAATCAACTAAAGGGGGAAGGGGAAGCACAAAAATTCTAAAAATAAAACACATTGAGTCTACTGGCTTTAAAAGATGTATACCTAATTACAGTTTCACAAATGACAGAAGTGTTTTCATTTGCCAGGAAGGGTTTTGATGAGTGGGTAAACTGCACACAGCTGGTGCTCTATAAATGATTTTTGACCTGAAAAATGATATGGCACTCACTATATGAACATCACACTATAATCTGTGAAGCCATGAGGGCAGAATCTGCTGTGAGTGTCTCCTCATTCAATATTATCACCTTCCCATCACCAATCAATAGAGCCCCATATAACCCAGCTTTCAGCTCCAGGCTAGATTCTGCCCTGAGACCTCTGAGTATGTCATCGCCTCCCTCTGGAATGCTCATCTTCCTGATTGTCCTCATTGCTATCTCTTTTAGAGTCCTCTCGTGTACCCTGTTCTCAAAGCCCTCTTCCCTCCCTCTTTTGCTTGGTTTTCTCCAATCCCTCAATGTCTTCCTTTCCTGTACCATTCACTATTAGATTTTAAATGGTTCCTATTTATCATCTGACACCTCCATGAGAACTCCTCCCGAGGACATGCCCTCTGCACATCCTCCTCATCTTTAAATACATCATCTGTGTACTTCACCCACAGATAAGCAGGTGCCTGGAATAGATAAGCATCTGATGGATAATGAATGAGTTCTAATTTTTCAGGTACTGAGGAGAAGCTTGTCCGTATATTCTGCCTTCTGTCTCATTATCACAGCCACTGTGTCCCCCTCACCCCTGTTCTGAGGGTCAGAGGTACGTTCCACGAAGGTTCAAGAAGCCAGGAATTTAATCTGTATCTCACCCCCAATGAGACTCACTTGTCTCCATTTCTATCCCCAGAACCAATTGAGTGAATGAATGCCACTCAGTAATTCAAGTGTTTCACAACCACTAACTCCAAAGGGCTTCAAAAATGGCTTTTAAAATTCTCTAAGAGAATTCCATTGAACTTAAATGATTGTATGCATAAATATTAATGAAATTGTGACTTTTATACTAAAAAAGTAAAGGTTAATGGCGACATTTGCTGTTTTTCCATTTCTCAAACACCAAGCAATCCAAAATCTAATATGCATACATACAAGCATGAGCAATCTGCCTGAGACATTATACTCTATTGCTATGATACGTCCTATCTTCAATTAAGGTCAAAAGTCATCCGAACAGCTTCATTTCTTCCCACAAAGATTTAAATTTCACTTAATTAGTCTGTTCCTGAAAACCTCATTTTCTTGACAGCAAGTCCTTCCATCCGTTTGCATTTCTGCATGAAAATTGCTGCTTTCCCAAGACACCGTGGCCTCCCTACCCTTCCTCTTGCTATTCAAATATGTACCCTTCAGACTACACTCGGTCAAGTATACAAGAAGAACATCGGAAGCCCAGCATCCCCGTGTCTGGTCACCTGACATTTGGAAGCATCTCTAGAAGATACACATTTTCTTTTCTGACTTTTAACCTTGTTCAGTGAGAAACTTCCAGCATAAGGCAGATGGCCCTATTTATTTGGTGAGAGTATATGACTTTGTTTATTATGCTTTAGCTGTTTTCTATGATTTTATTACCTTGTCTAACTAAAAACCCGAGCAAAACAAACACTAGAAGCAATATTGTGTGGCAAACACAGAGAACTATGACTTGGAGAAAAGGATATTCACCACTTCAAGTCACTTTACAGTGGTCCAAGGAGGAAACCTGGGCATCACCCTTGAGTACATCTAGCTCCGTCCTGAAGGCTCATCTCAGCAGCTATACCCTATAGCTAGCCTGATCTAACATTCCCTCTTGTCTGCGTTGTAGATTCCAGACAACTAAGTAACCTCTTTACTGTATTTCTGTATCCAGTTTGTCCCCTCCATGCCATTCTCCCCAAAACATCCCATGAAACCTCTCAAAAATCACAGATGAAATCATACCATACCTCCACTACAGCAAGAAGATGAGGGTTCTCCATCTTATTCATGCTCAGGCATCTTGCCTGCCCCTCCAGACTCACTGTTGGTCCCTGTCCTTACTCCCCACTCTCCAATAACATAGGACATGTACTGATTCTACTGGTCTACAAACTCTCACTTCCTCACTCAGGCTTCATCTGGAACACTGTCCCGTCCCTGTCTTCCTGACTAAGATATCCTGAATTCTCTACTGGGCTGTGTGACACATGGCTCCTAGTGTGAGACCCAGCAACTCATTTGGGATGAGCAGGGTACCCTGCTCTCTCTCTATTTCTTCTCTAACCAAATTGTTTATCTAAAGGACTAATAGCCTGGAATCCATCACTACATGGCCTTTGCCTTAATATCACTGATATCGCCTGGGTGTGTTGCTCAAGAGGCTACCCTCAGTCAAGAGTGTATAGTTCTGAACCAAAGGACCCCCCCACAAACTGTGTGGGTTTGAAATGTGGAGGCAAGTTGGTATGGCCCAAAAGACAAGAATCCAAGCTTCTCACTCCCTTACCAAATGGAAATAATTTAACAATAAAAAGCATCTACCTTTTAAATAATATAAGCCGTATGCTGTATCTCATTGCGAGGCCTCAACATTTAAGTTTAAGGAAATTGAGTTTACAGACTTGTACTGTCAACTGCCCTGCAGGATGGTTTCTCCTGGGCTGGTTTTAACAAGTACTTGAACACACTCTAGACTTCCTCTTTTCTCTTCTAAACACTGTTCTGACTCTTTACAACCAATTATCTGGAAAACAACTTAGCTATTTTCTTAAATCATCTGTACTAAGAAAGGTCACTCTGCTGCTCAGACATTACAATGTGAATTCCATCTAGAAAAACCACTGCTGTGTATTATCCCTGCAAGCCTCTTATAAAAACCTAACGACAATTTCATCTAAAGGGACAAATCTCTACCATCTTTCCTTCTGGGGAACATGGGGTTAGAAAACAGTGAAAGAGGCCACAAGGGAAGGAGGGTACATTGAGTCCCACGGGTACCAAACACAGCAGGGCTTGCTCTCAAATGTTCTTTTGAATTCCCAGAACTCTACGCTATGTTGATCACATCTTCCCTTTTCATGGAAGGACAGTGCAGTGGTCATGAATTAAAGACAACTCTGCAAATTCACTTGTCAAGTAACTGACAAAGCCAGGAACTAAACCTAGCATCATTGCACAAAGCCCTTCCAACAAGGAGAAAACTAGGAAGCCAAACATGGCTTCTTTATCCCTCGTAGTATCTATCCCACAAGAAGCTTTGTATTAGATCATAGATTTCTGCTTCCTATCTAGTCACACTTGGATGTAATTTTATCTACAACTTAGAGATAAAATTGAAAAACAAAAGATTTACCATTATATTGTACAGAGTTTCATGTACAGGTAGAGTGTTCAGCTAGACTTAATCTGCATTAAGATTTTTGTTTTTAACAAAGCTCTATATTAACACATTTGAATTAGACAAATAAACATTAAGTTTTCAATACCACTAATACAGTTCAGCAAGACAAGTTCATCCCTGTTGCTCACCAGTGTGCTCTATCAGTACTGTGAGAAACCAAAACAAAACACATCACCTTTGAAATAGATGTTAGAATAACAAGAGTGTCTGTCTCATTACATAAAGGAGCCTGACTCAATTGCTCTGTCCAGGTACATTTTCAACAGTCTTTATGGTTAAGTTTTCCATCTCATTGTATCTACCCACTTAAGTTGTTCATGGGAACTCAGTTGATTCAGTTTCCAGATATTACATTGCCAAGAAGTTGACTCCTAGTGGAAGGCATCTCAGTCTCCCAAATGACCCCTTCTGGTTGCTGATTCTCCATAGATGAGAGCTGTCCAGCCTGTGAGCCACTGAGTAGACATTCCTGCCAATAATTCATAGTAGCTAGTATCTCTGCAGACAGCTGGAACATTCATTTCCACAACAGGAAGTGAGGTTTCTATGGTGGATAGCTTCCAAAAGCAGGTGGATGATTTGGTCATGTGGTGTGCAGAAAGGCTACACAGTATTCAGACCCAGAACTCTGCTCCCTCATTGTGCTTCATCCACAAAGGTAACTTGAGGCTGGACATTGAATACCATCAGTCAGTTCTGGGTAATAGCCATCATCCATCAGTCAGTTCTGGGTAATCGCCATCATGTTCCTTTAACTTCTAAACTAGAACAAAATGACTGTTGTCCTGTCTGGACTCTGTTTTGTATTCTACCTCCACCTCAATAACATCACCACCACTACTACATCACCATCACCATCACCACCACCATTCCTATTCCTACCAGCATCACTGTCATCGCTAGCCTCACAAAACAAAGCCAAAAGCCAAAAATCTTAGAAAGGAACTAGTGGGGGTGAGAATGGAAAAGGGAAGGAAGTAAGAGAGAAGATGCACAGAATAATCAGAATGCATTATGGGCCATGTGGTGGATACCTTTAAGCTCAGCACTGAGGAGGCAAAAGCAGGAAGATCTCTGTGAGTGTGAGGCCAATTGATCTACATACAGTTCCAAATCAACCAGTGCTACATGTATCAATAGAAAAATAATTAAAATTACATTATATATATAATTTTCAAGAACTAAATTTAATTAAGGTTTTACAAAGTTGTTTTTAAAAAGAAAAAAAAAATACTTGAGCAAACTCCAAAAGCTATGCAGCACATATTTTATGTCTTCAATTAGCAATAAAGCCAGAAATGACCCATTAAGTACTTTTTATTTAATCATTTTGGATGCTTCATTCCTCCAACTAGGGTCAAAGAGGAAGTCAAAGTGAAATTAAAAACCACAAAATAGACAGAAAAAGAAAACACGCTACAACTGTAGGCTATAATCAGAGGAATAGCCATGAGAGGTACGGTCTTCAGTGAACTACCAGTACTGTAAATACAGAATACTGAACACAAATGCATAAAACATTACCAACAAGAAGATTCAAAAGAAAATAAGATGGGGGGATCAATGAATTTGAAATGAGGAAGAGCAGACTTGATCAATAAAACTAAAACTGTGTCATTTAAAAGACCGATAAATTACATAACCATACGAGGAGTCTGAACAGAAAAAGGAAAATGAACGTATTTCTTTCACATAAGAAATGAGAGAAGATATGCCATAAATATTAAAATTTTTATTAAGCAAAAATATAATGTTCATTGCCAAAAAGCATATATTTTAATGAGATCAGTAGTTTTACAAGATGTGAACTGATCCAAAAGAGAATTTCAAACTAACTAAATAGAACTATGTCATGAAAACTAAAATATAAGCATTTCAATACCAAATGATTCACCATGTCCCCCCTGAACATATTATCAACTCAAATACTTTTTCTACTTTTCACGTCAAATATTTTCTATACAAAATATTTCCTGTATTCTGATAATTATATTTTCATCTAATTTTGCATCTTACTATTTTCAGGCTAATTCCACAAGAAAAAAAAAAAAGCTATAGGAAAAGTATTTCCTGTATATCTAAGCCATGGTAGAACAAAATATAATTTTCAAACACAAGGAAGGCATAAGATAAGCTCCCACCAAACAGCATTGAAGTGGAAACATTGGAAACTTTGCTTCCAAGACTCAGAGCAAGGCAAAGATGTTCATTCTTGCCACTGTTCTTCAATGTCATGAGTTTGGGGCATTGAAATGAAATAGAAGATATTCACAATGAAGAGAAACATATTACATGACCCTTTTACAGATGGTGCAATCATAATATATACGAAATCATGATGGCTCAGTGGTTAAGAGCACTGGCTGTTCTTCCAGAGGACCCAGATTCAATTCCCAGCACCCACACAGCAGTTCACAACTGTCTGTAATTCCAGTTCCAAGGGATCCAACACCCTCACACAGACATACATACAGGCAAAACACCAACGCAATTATTTATTTTTATTTTATCTACATGAGTACACGGGAGGGCATCGGATCCTATAACAAAGAGTTGTGAGCCTCCATGTGGTTGCTGGGAATTGAACTCAGGACCTCTGGAAGTCAGTACTCTTAACTACTAAGCAATCTCTCCATCCCCATAAGTAAATCATTTTTAAAAGAAAGAAAAGCGTGGATTCCACCTAAAAAATGACACACACACACACAGAGGCTCACAAAAAAAACTGTTAAAACTAACTCAGCAAGCTGCAAGACATAAAATTTACATATAAAATTCAGTATTGCTTCTATATACTTAACAGAAAATTATGTAAAGTCTAGGAAATAATTCCATTCATAGAATTTACCCAATAAAAGAACAAAAATACCCAAAGATGTAGCAATAAATTTATCCAAGAAAAAAGAATAATCCTTATTCTGAAAATTGCCAAATATTGATTTGAAAATTGAAAAAGGCAAAACCAGATAGGATTGTACCTCATATTCATGGGGTAGAAGAACCAATGCTGTTTAAACATGTACCCAAACCAACCTCTTATCAGCAAAATCCCAATCTCACTGAAACAGAAAACCCTTCACAGAACCTTAAGACACCCAGAAGAGCTATAGGAATCCTCAGGAAAAAAGAACAAAACTGGAGGCCTCATATTAACTGACTTCAAAAATACAATGAAAAGCTATAAATATCCAAATATAATGTGATAGTAACATAAACCAGACACAGACCAATGAGATAAAATAGGGAACCCACAGATAAATCCATTCATCCACAGCCAACTGATTAAATGGACCCTGGGAACACTCAGGGACAATTTCAGCAATGCATTTGTTTGGAAAACCATACATCCACACTCAGACCTTGTCTCACGCTATATTAAAAATATTATCTCAAAATAGACTATGAACAAAACACCGGAAACTGGGAAAACACAAGAAGAAAGCACAGGCTGCCTACATCCCCGTGATCTTCACAGCATTATTCACAGGAGCCAAGAAAAGGAACCAGCCCTAGTGTCTGTCCGGTAGGATAAACAACATGACCAAACTCAACATGGGAAGGGAAGGGAAAGGTTTTGGCTTACGGTTTACAATCCCTCACTGAAAGACGTCAGGGCAGAAACTCATGCAGGGGGAAAAAATTTGAATCAAGAACCACAGCTGGCTTGCTCAGAGGCTCACCTTCAGCTACCCTTGCTTTATACCAAGGCCCACCTACCCAAAGATGGCACCAGCCACAGTGGGCTGGGCTCTCCCGCAACAATTTTTGATCAAGAAAATGCCATACAAAGATGCCAGAAGCCAAGGAAATGAAGATAGTTCTTTAGTTGGGGTTCTCTTTCCCCACATGTGTTAAATTGACAAGTAAACAAGATTAACCATCACAGTGCCCATCAGTGGATGAATGGGAAGAAAATAAGCAGTTGCTACTGTGTGGAAGACAAATGGAATAATAGTACTAGGTGGAATCTTAGTGAGCCTTGTAAACAGAAACAAAAAAAAAAATATCCTATCACTATCAATAACAGTGAATAAATATAGAGGGAATTGTGTCAAAAGAAATAAACTAGGCACAGAGAGAGGGGGGAATACCATGTGACCTCAATGGCATGTAGAATCTAAAAATTCCATGGACAGGGGTGGCTAGAGAGATGGCTCAGCAGTTAAAAGTACTTGGTGCTCATGCAAAGGAAACAAATTCAGATGTCAGTACCTATGTTGGGCTGCTCACAACTGCTGGTAGCTCCAACCCCAGGGGATCTAACACCTTCTTCTGGTATTGCACTCACATGAACACACACACACACAGACACACACATGCACACACACCAACACATGCAAATATGTAATATATTAAATATTAATAAATATTTTAATTATATATATAAATTATACACACACACAGACACACACACACACACACACACAATTTTTAAATAAATAATGACTGCCAGAGTCTGGGAGATTAACTTTAAAGTGCCTTGAATTAATACAAAAAAATCTGCACCTCACTAAACAGTGAGTTAAACAAGCATTTGTCTACTGAGTTTAGATAAATATGTAAGAAAATGCCTAATTAAAAATCAGAACTTTAAAATAATTGTAATGGGGCTTCAGACATTGCTCAGTATCTAAAAGTCCTTGCAAGTCTGACCCTGGGTTCAGCTCCCAGCACCCATATGGCAGCTCACAGCCGTTTGTAACCTGTATTCCAATGAATCTGACACCCTCTTCTGGCCTGCACAGGGACCTAGCACACATATGATACACAGACTTGCATACAGGCAAAACACCTACACACATAAAATAAAAATAAATCAATCTTTAAAAGAAAATAATTGTAATGACTATTGCTGTTTGAGTCAATTTTTCTACTAATTCTATTGAATTGTGCAAAAATCATCAATTAAAACACCAGTCTCTGTAACTTTATTAACATCATTCAAGAATAGTTCTACAAGGGCTGGAGAGATGGCTCAGCAGTTAAGAGCACTGGCTGCTACACCAGAGGAGCCATGTTTGATTCCCAGTACCACTTGCACCACATGGCAGCCATTTGTAACTCTAGTTCCAGGGGATCTGATATCCTCTTCTGGCCTCTGTGAGCACTGTGCATGCAGGCAACATTCATACATGTAAAATAAAAAATAAATTTAAAAGAGTATAGCTTAACATTATAGATCCAATTAATATCACTAAATGTGTTAACAGATACCAGGGGAAAGATTAAAATACCCTCAAAGGCACTTGTAATACAATTTAACAACTATGAATGATTGCTTTCAGCCTTTCAGTAGATCAGAAATAAAATGAATTTTTTTTTACATCCTGACTAGATAGATACACAAATAATTAGAAATTATTACTAGGAATTATATTAAGCAGATAAAAAGAGCATGATAAAGCCATAAGAAAGAGAATCACCCTCTCTCTTCTCCCTGACTTTAATAGGAACATTTAATCTACTTAGTTATCATTCTTTGTAACGATACTTGCCGTGGAACCTGACAACTTGAGTTTGACCCCAAAACCCACAGAGTAGAAAGAGAGAACCAACTCCCACAATTTGTCCTTGGACCTACCTATGTATGCCATATGAATGAACTCAATGTTATTTTTTAAAAATGCTAGTATAAGTATTGGAATTTAAGATAAAGGATTTTCAATATTTTAAAATTATGAAATTTTATAGCAAACAAATCAGAGGGGGTTGTTTAAGAAAATCAAATGCTAAGCGTATGGCTTGCAATCAGTGAATGTTATAGTTTTAGAAAAGACTCCAAATATCTTTAAAAATCAGTTAAACCTCGATTTTGAAAACCAGAATAAAAATACCTAAAGAATACTTCAGAACTAAGTCTCTCTTAAGAATAAGATCTAAAATTCTTTAATGCCATACCTAACGAATAAATCACATTCAGTAATATAAAAAATTGATTGTATCACAACCAAGTAGCTATTCAAGCTGGAAAAGCAATCCAGATGCAACCCAAGGCTGGCAGGATGGCTCAGCAGGTAAAGGCACTTGCTGTCAAACCTGACAACTTGAGTTTGATCCAAAACCCACAGGGTAGACAGAACCAGCTCCTATAATTTGTCATCTGAACTTCATACATGCCATAGCAGGTGCATAAACACACTCATATGTATGGGTATGCACATGCACATGCAAATTAACAAAATAATAAATATCACCCATGAAACAATGTTAACCTAACCAATATTGACATAATGACAAAATGGTGGTCAATAGCTGCTAAGAGAGGGAGAATCAGTTTCTTCTGGGATGAGGTCTCACATAGGTTGACCAATTGAGTGGTGTGGTGGGTTGAAGAAGAATGTGCCCTCTTAGGCTTATATATTTGAATGTTGTCATCAGGGAGTGGAACTACTTGAGAAGGATTAGAAGGTGTGGCCTTATTGGAGTAGGTGTGGCCTTGTTGGAGTAGGTGCAGCCTTGTGGAAGACAGTATCACTGAGGGTGGAGTTTGGGGTTCCAAAAGTCCAACCCAGCACCAATATCAGTCCCTTCTGCTACCTTCAGATCCAGATGTTGAACTCTCAGCTAGCTCTCCAGCACCATGTCTGCCTGCATGCTGCCATTCTCCATGCCATGATGACAATGCACTGAACCTCTGAAACTATAAGCCAGCCCCAATTAAATGCTTTCCTTTATAAGAGTTGCTGTGGTCATGGTGTCTCTTCACAGCATAGAACATTGACTAAGACCAATAGCCAGCCCAGAATATAGGTAAAAAGAAGTTTCCTGGGGCTGAAGAGATTTCTTAGTGGTTGAGAGCAATGATTGTTATTCTGGAGGTCCTGAGTTCCATTCTCAGCAACCACATGGTGGCTCATGACCATCTGTAATGGGATCTGATGCCCTTTTCTGGTGTGTCTGAAGATAGCAACAGTGTACTCACATATATAAAAAATAAATAATGAAATAATGAAATTTCCACTCAAGTCATGTAATACACCACTTCAATATAAACTACTGATCATCTAAATAGATACAAGAAGAGAATGTAAAAAACTATCAATACCTCATCATAATAAATCTCAGTAGATACAAAAAGAGAATATAAATATGTATATATCTTCACCCTGACCAGAAACATGCTCAGAAGAACCTTCAACCTAGTTAAGAGTATCTGTGAACACCACACTTAGCAAACTCCATGGTGAAAATGCCAAGCTTTCTCCCTAAAATCTGGACCAGGATAGAAATAGTGTGTTACGACTCCTACTTCATGTTGCGCTTGAAAGCTCCAGCCAAGGCAAGTAAGCAAGAAACAAAATAAATGGCACAAGATAGGACAGGAAGAAAACAGAAAGATTTACACACAATATAACCTCATATAGAGAAATCACAAAGAAATCACCCTAACTAATAAATGATTTTCAGGGCTTCAAAACATAAGGTTATTACATAAAATCCATTTTATTATATAACAGTCATGAAGAACAGTATGATTACATTACAAAATCAACTCCATTTACAATAGCATCAAAAACTAATTAAGGGGCAGGAGAGATAGCTCAGCAATTGAGGCACTGAGTTCAGTTCACAGAAACCACATGGCAGCTAACAGTCATATGTAACTTCAGTTCCAGGGAATCCAATGTCCTCTTCTGGCCTACACCCGCAATGAACACGTTGTGGTGCATAGACATACATTCACACAAAACACTCATACTCATTAAATAAAAATAAATAAATCCTTTTGAAAAAATATTTACGAATATTTTTTAAAAATCAGCAAAAATAATACTCTGAAAACTATTTAAAAAGAAAATATCTTTAAATTAAAACAGAAGATTGAAAAAGCTATCCCCTAATCTTGAATCAATTGGTTGATACTGTCATGTTATGAAAGGAGACACCCACCTGAAACTGATTCGTGAATTAAACATAACCCCTCTCAAAGTCTCTGTTGAGTTCCTTGCAGAAATTCTCAGGCTAGTCCTCATGTGCATATGCACATTCAAGGAGAGCAGAAGAACCAAACAACCTTTAAAAGACAGTGAGGGTGGTTCCTTGCACTTCCTGCTACCAAACTTACAACAAAGCTACAACAACCAGGACATGACTGTCACGGTGATCAAGATATCAATGAAATGGAGTGAGTGGCCAGAAATAGACTCGCACAATTACAGTTAGTCTTCAACAAAAATGCTAAAGTAATTCACTGGGGAGAAAAAGAGCCACAGATGGCACTGGGATAACTGATGTCCCTGGGCAAAGTATGAAGTCAAACCCCTACCATCCACCACTCACAGGATTTAACTTAAAATCTATCCAAAACAGGGCAGGAAGAAACACTTTCTTTGCTGCTGTAACCACTGGGAAGGTATACATAATCCTGAAAACAAACTTTCACCCACACTCCTAGAAAGAACCCTAAATACTTTTTTGGGTTTCTAAATTAAAGAGGAAAATATAGAGTAGGGGTAATTAAGGATAAGGAGGGGTTAGCAAAAGTGAGGCAAAGCCCAGGGAGGATGACAGGGATGGATGGGATGGAAATACATCATGTAGGTGTATGAAAACATCTCAGTTAAGCCCACTGTTACATATAATTAGCATGCACTGATAAAACCATTTAAAACATCAAAGAGCTAAATCTAAGAGCTAAACCCATAAAATCTAAAAAATAATCCTGAGAGTGCATCTGAGCAGCCTTAGCTCAGGCTGTGTGATCTCAGCTACAGCACCAAAAGCATAAACAATTAAAAGAAAGTGGTCATCATCAAACTTTAAAACTCTGTGCGCCAAAGATAACACCACAGAAACAAAAACCCACAGAGTAAGGGGCAAATGCCAAACGTCCACTCAGAGATGTGTATCTACAACAAAAAAGAACCATGACGAATCAATTCTAAGAAGACAAATGACCCAGTTAGAATTGAGCGAGTGATCCAAACAGACAGTGCTCCAAAGATATGCAGATGGTTAATCAGAATGTAAAAAGAAACTCAACACCATTTGCCATCCAGTAAAGGTAACTTTAAAACGTAACAGAGATCACACCATGCCCATCTGGATGGCTACAGTCAAAGAGAAGGGTAATCACCAGTTTTGTCAAGGATGTGGAAAAGATGGGACCTTCATACACTACTGGTGGGGATGTAAAGGGTGAAGCTACTTTTTTGAAAAAGGTATTTTATGTATATGAATGTTTTTACTGCACACACCCAAATACCCCACACACATACACCCCACACACATACACACACACATACACACCACACACATACACACACCACACACACCACACACACCACACACACCATACACATACACACACACACCACACACACACACACACACACACACACACACACACACATACATGTTGGGGGCTGACTTTTACCAGAAAGCGGCTATCGGCTTTGCAGCCATCTTGAGCCATATACCCTGACATGAGACTTGTATTACAATAGCCTACAACAGCTGAGCACACTCTGATAACATCTTGCTTTGGATACCGAGGACTTTCCTTGGGTGTGTGAGATTAAAGGTGTATGAGATTAAAGGTGTGTGACTTAAAAGTGTGACTTAGAGATCAGATTTAGAGACAAGACCTAAGGGCATGATTAAAGGTGTGACCAAAAGGCATGGCTTAGAAGTGAGACATATAAAGGTGAGAGGCAGACAGAAGAGAGATGAGAGAATCAGACACTTTAGAAAGTACAACTTAGAGAACAATTTGGAGTATCAGAGAATCAGACACTTTAGAGAGTAAAACTTACAGAACAATTTGGAGTAACAGAGATTCAGACACTAGGAGTAGGAGTAGACATTAGACACTCGGAAGAGAACAGATTGAGAACAAAAGGAGTACAACTAGGAACTAGGAACTCAAGACTTGGAACTTAGACTAGGAAGAGAGACTGAAGAATAAATGGGATTGAATCACACTCTGTCTGGTCTCCATTCCTCGATTCCATCCTCACTCTCTAGCTAGACCCTGACCGGCAGACCAGAGCGGCAGCTTGGGCCGGGAAACAATGGCCGACAAGCGTGGAGTGGAGAGGGCCGCAACATTTTTGGCCGCCCAAAGTGGGCCAGCCTAGGCCCCAACATTTTTGGCGCCCAAACAGGAACTCCAGCTTACGCCTCAACATTTTTTGCCGCCCAAAGTGAGGCAGCTCGGGCCTCAACACATACACCCCCACACACACACACACACACCACACACCACACACACACACACACCAAACATATATACACACACCATAACACACACACACACACACACACACACACACACACACACACACACCATTTGTGTGCAGTACCAGGGGTGGGCAGCAGAGGGCCGCAGATCCCCTGGAACTGGCTTTAAAGACAGTTGTAGGTGGGTGTTACAAATCAAATCCTGGTCCTCTGCAGGAACAGTAGTGCTCTTAGCTGCTCAGCCACAGTATATGAATTTCTCATGAACTTGAACAGAGTCTCCATCTGAGTCAGAAGGTCCACTTCTAGACATGAATCTAACACAATGAAAACATAAATTGTGTATGAGAACATTCACTGTTGCAGCATTGAGAATATCCGGGTCAAATGCCCTGATGAATGGATAAATGAAAGCTGCTAACTTTAAACAATGTACTAAAAAAAAAAAAAAGGAAATTGCTGACATAAACTACTATATGAATGAACTTTGGAAACTCTGTTCTAAGTGAATATACCCAATCAGAAGCCATGTGGAATATGGCTTTATTTCTGTGCAATAACCCAAATAGGCAAATCCATAGACAGAAAGTAGACCTGAGCCCCCTTAAGACTAGGGCAGGAGAGCTTCATGAGAGATTGAGAATAGCCACTGACATGTGTGGGGGTTGGATTTTCCAGACACATTGTGCAATCAATGCACAATTTTGTGAGTACACTAAAAGCCACAGGATAAAGATGAAAACTGACAATTTAGTGAGGCCCTCTAATGATGCCATTATATCCCAATTACAGCAACCTAGTGAGTTATTTCTCATCAGGGATACAGTTGGGAAACCACGGAAGAAACATGATGCCTGACTGTCACACCAGAGATCTGCATGTCACATGTCTGGACCCCTTGCTATTAGATAAAGAGGAGCCTGCAAGCTGATACTCCTGCTATTACACACCTGGTCAGATGGCCTATTGACAGTTGATGGCATCCCTGGGAGGGAATGTCGGTTTTCCTTAAGGTCGAGGGCCCTGGTAGGTAGACTGTGCTCCAGTGGATGACCTCAATTCGTGTGCATACAAGCAGCACAAATTGGAATCAGTGCAGTACAAAAATAAACATGGCATAATGGGAGGGTACCAGGTGGGTCTGGGGGGAATTAGGAGAATACATGGAAGTAAATATGATCAAAATACATTATATACAAGTATGAAATTCTCTAAAACTACTGTATTTAAAAATGCCCATGTTCAGTGTCTGTAGGACACTGTCCCACTAGACACCGTTATTCTAATAAATAATGAAAACAACCTGGAAAGGTGAGAGAAGATACTTACTTGGTAAAGATATCCTCTGGGGAGACTAATGCGGGGGGCGAGTTAATTCCTAAATATTCAGCGTTTTATATTCTCTGTTTTATCACATGTTGAGTCTCTTGGCTATATTTTAATCTTTTTAAAGGTGGAAATCAGATCTTCTACGTTACCCATAGCCTTTTCTGTCGATCCTTCCTGACTTGCCTTGTTTATACAAATTGTGCAAATGTGGGAGAAAAAAAACATAAAATCCAGAGGGGGATCCCTTATCCATTCCTTCACACTTGCTTTGTTTAGTTGATACCTGGGGTTTACTATTACTGAGGAAAATAATGAGCAGACTCTCAGCTCAGTCACCCCGAGTGCTTTAGAGGTCTGCTATGGACATAAGGCAAGAAAGACAGCATGGAAGAACTCTGGGCTGTACATGTTGTTTAAGTCCTTTCTCAAAATAAATATATTTTAATCCAGAAGGAAAAACAAAGTGCTAAAGTTTCTAGACATAAACAAGGAAACGGAAGATTTACCTGTTGAGGAATGACAACTCAATATGTATTGTCCTTTATGGTTCTAGAGCAACTGTGCTAATTAGATTCTTACCTGCATGTTGTGGACAAGGAAACTGCTCTCAAGACATGAGATGGAGGCTGTCACAAAGCTGGGACACCAACCCATGCCAGACCAACTCTGAAACCCCCAGCCAATATGCTTCTTGCCTGCTGGGAAGCTCCCCTCCGTGTTTGTTAACAAGCATCTGAAGACCTCTACACAGTCTTAGGCAATTGTCCCAGCTACCATGGAGATCCTCACATTCCTGCCCCATCAAATTAGAGAGGGCTGCAAAAGAACTCAGCCTTTCTGTACTCAGAAACCTGAGCCTTGGTTTGACATCCAAACTTCCACACATAGTAAACCCTGGAATTACCCACATCTCTCACAGACACACAGGTTACCTTGTGTGGACCTACCTATTGTTCATAATATTGACATAACTCATCCACAGGAATCAGAGTATACTGCAAACCTCTTGAGGCTGAGAACAAACTTAATCATTACAAAACAGGCAGACCAACTTATAGAACTAGAGAGATAGGTCCCCAAGTTCAGTTCCCAGCACCCTCGTCAGGTGCTTTCAACTGCCTGTGATTACAGCTCCAGAGAGTCTAATACACTCTTCTGGCCTCCCAGGCACTTTAATCATTCACACAAATTCCACACTCAAATACACATATACACATAAAATTAATAATAAAAATAGCCAACTGTCCCATCAGGACTAGCTCCAGATGCATGGCTTGAGAGTCAGTTTGATGCCTGATGAGTGTAGGCTTCAAAGAAGCCTCATTTTGCAACAGATGAAGACAATTACAGAAAGACTACAATTGGTCAATATACAAAGAACAGTTGACTATGGGGTACTGGTCTCCAGGTGATATATCTACAACTCCTACACTGAAGGCTCAAGAAACATCATAAAAGAGAGAACAGAAAGATGGTAAGAGCCAGAAGCTAAGGATGCCTGCTGCGAGATGGCAGGATATAAAATCAATTTACAAAAATCAATAGCTTTTCCATATACCAAAACCAAACACGCTGAGAAAGAGCATGGACACTCCCATTCACAGTAACCTCAAAGAAAATAAAATTCTGAGGAATAAACCTAGCCAAGGAGGTGAAAGACCTCTACAATAGAAACTTTAAACCTCTGAGAAAGAGATAAAGTGATCAGAAAGTGGAAAAATATCCCATCCTTGTGACTTGATAGAGTTAATATTGAAGCATAAATGACCTTTCTACCAAAAACTATTTATACATTCAATGCAATCTCAATCCCAGTCTTCAGAAAAATAGAGAAAAATCCTAAAATCCAGAGAGAGAGAGAGAGAGAGAGAGAGAGAGAGAGAGAGAACTGCAAAAGACTCCATAACCAAAAGCAACATGAGCTCTATGTCTGACATAGGAGATATATATATATATATATATTATATGACAAAATTACAAGGGTCACACAGTGCTCGGTGCTGCCCTTTGATTTGCATTAACTAATTTTTAGCTTTTTCTTTGGCCATGTTTTGACACCTCAAGGGTATAGGGTATATATATATATAATATGTTATATATATTATATGTGTGTGTCTGTGTGTGTGTGTGTGTACCACATGCATGCATATATATTATTTTATATGTTCATATAACACATATCAAGATATATGAAATTCTCAAATATATATAACTATATATATATATAATTGCTGAATATATAAGAATTCAAAAAACAATTAAAAAATGATGCTCTAAAAAAAATGGTCTATAGATCTGAACAGAGAATTCTCAAAAGAAGAATTAAAAGTGCTGAGAATAGGATAAATAGCCTTCCCTATGAATGAATCTCCTAACTGGGTATCTAATACAAATACATACAAGTAACTACAAGTAACACTCAATGGACTAAGCAGGTTGTAGTTATATATTTAGGGGTGTGTGTGTGTGTGTGTGTGTGTGTGTGTGTGTGTGCATGCATGTGTGTAAAACAATAGTAATTAAAGGGGGAAAAAGGCCATAATTCCAAGAAGTAGCAAGAGTGTGGAGCATGGGAGAGATTAGAGGGAAGGAATTGGGGAAAGGGCATAATTTTTCATTAAAAATATATACGTGTGTGTGTGTGTGTGTGTGTGTGTGTGTGTGTGTGTGTGTGTATGAGGATTCAAAACGGCCATGAGGAGGAACTAGGCTAGATGTGATAGCAATACATTATATGAAATTCTCAGAGAATTAACAAAATGCTATACTATTAAAAATAAATAAATGAAATAAGATTTCTTGACTATAGATTGTTGATGATACAATTACTGCAAGTCCACAAGTAAAACGCTCAAGCTTCACCCAAGTTGGCTTTTACACTGCCTTTCCAACTCCACAGAAATAAAGAACCTACACACCCTATTTCCTCACCTCTGTGATAGCACACACAGCTCCTCCTGCTTGAGGCTACTCCTCCCTTCCCTGCTGGGTTCCACCACTCAGGAATGATCCCTGCACACTGCCCCCTTTAACCACTGTCTCAATGGTCCATGAACTCAGCACTTGACAAAATTACAAAGGTCACACAGTGCTTGGCGCTGCCCTTTGACTTGTGTTAACTAATTTTTAGCTTTTTCTTTCATGCTTTGACACCTCAAGGGTTCATAAATCCTTAGAATATTCTGTTTTAATTACTTCACAAGAACGTGTTACAGCCCCTGGAACAAAGAAGGCTCTTAGAAGTATTTTCAGCAGAGCAAGAGGGATGATGAATCTACCAACATTTTTAAATGTTTGGTTTACCTAGTCAGCATGGAGGGGACTGAAAATCATGACAGCCGTAAGTGCTCTTCTCCCTGACCTCTTTCATTGAAAATAAGCCCCAATACAATCAACAAATAATCAGTGTGTTTTCACATTAAATGACCTAAAACAATTATGTCAAACATGTTTACTGAACATGTTGTGAAAATATGTCTTTTAACTGTGTTTAAAACATTTTGCAATTAAAATGAATTTAAATGCAAAAAAACAAAAAAAAGAAAAAAAATTTTAAAAAAAAGAAAATAAATTTTTCCCTCATATACTATATCCTGAATATGGTTTCTCTCTATTCCTCAGTTCCTCCCCACCTCCCCTTCCATCTGGATCCACCACTTCCTCTGTCTCTCATTAGTAAGCAAAGTAGGCTTCTAAGGGATAGTAACAAAATAAAATATTAGAAAGAAAGAAAAAACCCTAACATGTCAGAACAGAGTAAAACAAACAGAAGGAAAAGAGTCTAAGAAAAGGCACAAGGAAAACACCCACTGGTTCACACACTCAGGAATCCCACAAAAACACAAAACTAGAAGCCATAATATATACACAAAGGACTTGTAGGGAAAATAGAGAAAATTGTATGTATGTGTGAGTGTGTATGTGTGTGTATGTGTGTATATATATATATATATATATATATATATATATATATATATATATATATATATAGAGAGAGAGAGAGAGAGAGAGAGAGAGAGAGAGAGAGAGAAGTTTGTTTCCCCAATGAGACTCTCTTGGAGAAAACTAAATTTTCATTTGCAAGTGCCTATCAATTAGAGATAGTTTCTAGGTTAGGGATGCTGGCATATGTCCACTTTTTCTTTCAGCCCTAGGATCCTATCAGGTGCAGACCATGCAGGCCCTGTGTATGCTGCCTCAATCTCTGAGTTCATTCTTGTATCAATCCTGTTGATTCAGAAGGCCTGTATCCTCCATCCCCTTTCTCTGAGCCCTGATTTGATGGAGACAGCCCATTTAGGGTAACAAGAGTGTTTTTAAGCTTAAAACTTGTACCTTTGGAGACTTGCATCTGAGGTCTCCAACACAGCATTGAGTTTTTACAGTGATCAAGCTTCTCCCTACCTCTGTATTATATCTATCTCTGTGTACTCCAAATTCCCTTCCCCCAGGAATTCTGTTAAATCTCCACCTTTACCTAACAGTGTGATCCTTCTTAAATTCCAGGAACCTGTTTTTTACAATGCTGCCCATTTCTTCCCATTCAGACTGTCAAATGTTTATTTACATGTGTAGGTGTATGAGTTTGTACATGCCACAGCACATAAACAGAAGTCCAATAACAGCCTGCAGGAGTTGGTTCTCTCCATTTACCACATGGGTAGGTCCAGGGATCAAACCGAAGTTGTTGTGCCTGACAGCAAGTACACACTGAGCTATCTACCACACTCACATTTTTGTTATATAACCATCATTTTCTCTGATGCCTTCTTTGACTAGTACAACCCTAGGTAGGATTGGCTCTGCCTACCTTTATCAAGAAGAGCTTCTAATCCTGCATCCATAAAGCATCTTGGTGCTCATCTGTCCATGGTCCCTACTAGCTTCTCAGAGCCTCAGAGTAAACATTTGGAGATACTTGCCTTAACATCCAATGTCAAGTACAGTTTCCATAGAAACACACAATGGAGGCTTACAGAAAGTTCTTAAATACAACTGATTAACATGTTTGATGACATAAATATGCTAGGTAGGATGTGGTTTTGTACAAATGAAGTAAATTAGAAGATAAACAATAAAGACTCATGAATGGCCTTTGAAAAATAAATACACATCCTTTTGCCCAAAGTAAATTCTTACTGTGAAGTAAATTCTACCATCAATGTGTTCAGTAGAAACCAGATCCCAAATGGCTGCCACATGTTTCAATCTAATCCCTGTCTCTGGAGCCCAAAGCATCTATGTAGTTCTTTCATGCCAAAAAAACTCTTGAAAATATACAGAGCTTTCCTCACCAGGCATGAGACACACACCTATATTTCCAGAACAGAAGGCAGAGGCAGGAGGATCACCAAAAGAGCAAGGACAGTCAGTCTAGGTAGTAAGTTTCAAACCAGCCACTGATATATAATGAGACTCTCTTTCAAGAAACCAATTAATTAATTAAAAGAAGAAAGTGTTTCCCACCTGTGCTCCAGCTCCCGGATGGACAGTATCACCCCTGAGGTGGACGGCTTCTGCTGCACCGTAGCCAAAAAGGTGAACTCGCTTTTATTCCGAAATAGCTGGATGAGCTTCTCGCTCACATGAGGGGCCGAATGGATCTCTCTCTGGACATCTAAGGGTCAAGAAAGAGGCACAGGAGAAGCTGAGTGTGGGTGAAAAGGAGAGACGCAGAAAACAGAAGCATGGGAGGGAAAAGAAAATGGGGTCAAGTTATAAGTGAAACATTTAAGAGCCTAGATTGTTTTTTTTTCTTCTTCTTCTTCTGTCTTCTTTCAATTTTCTGGCACCGTTCATCACCCCACACAGCTTCATCTATTCAACAACAACCCCAGAAATGCTATCTCTGTCACCAGGCCCACTTGTCACTTTGACAAGTCACAATAGGCCAGACAGTGGTTTTCTGACATAAATTTTGATGGGATAATGAGCAATTTGGCCTTCTGAAAAAAATCAATAGAGTAGTCATAAATAATGTTGGAAGTTGTCGGGTAAGTGGGGTCTTGAGAGTCAGAGAATCTCAGACCTGGCAGGACCCAACAATAACTAATAGCCTTCAAATTCTACGTTCCTCATGGACTTGGCTTCTCTCTCCCCAACATGCATCTAGAAGCCCTGTCCTTATACCTAGCAGAGATCCTGCACTAGCAATGCCAGGCAACACCACCTTTGCTTGAAGAATAAGACAATACACAATTCACACTAGTTATCTGTAAGTGTGCTTGGAATAACTCTGTAAGCATGAGTTGAACTGCATTCCTTATGACATATTCTTTAAGGTCTGCAGGGTCTAGAGGTGCATGAACCCTGCTCATCCTGCTTCTACCTAGGAGCCTCTGTCTCCAACATCTGCACACTAAGACAGAGGCATCTTCATCACATCTCTCTAGGTGCCTGCTCATTGTTCATTATTCCATGCTCATCTCCCAGCATCAGAACTGGACACCAAAGGATCAACCATGGGGATGATACTGCAGAAGAGGGCAAGTGAGCATCAAAAGTCATTTGGCTTTTACAATGTTTAGTCAGAGGACCAGGAGGTCTGCTACTAGACAGTATTTTCTAGATGTGACAGGGAAGTTATACCCAGAAAATCACAATAATATGGCTGCCTAAACAAGACCGGCATTCTGCCAATATCGTTTTGACATGCCAATATGGGTGAGAAATGAAGACGGAGAGGCTTCCTTTCTCAGTGGCTCTGAGAAAGGAAGAACCAATGTTCTGCAGGAATGAGCCTCCTAATAGGTCACTCAATCCCAAGTAGTCAATCCTAAACACATATACAATGAGCAACACCAAATAGACTTAGTAGATTATACATACACATATACATATGTGTGTATACACATATTTATATATATATGTATACATATATACATGTATCTGTATGTGTGTAACAGTAATAATTAAAGAAGGAGCCATAAATTTGATAATGTATGAAAGGTATTGAAGGGGAGAATGGGTGGAAGTGTAAATATAATGCATAGAAAATACGGTACAGTAAATACAAAATTTTTTAAAAAGAATTTTACATTTTAAAAAAGTATGAAAAACAAGGCCATGAATTTGAAAGAGGGCAAGGAGGGGCAAATGTGAGGGTTCAGAGGGAGGAAAGAGAAGAGGAGAATGATGCAATTATATTACCATCTCAAAAAGCAGAAAAACTAATTTTTGAAGGTGTGTTTAGTGGTATACTCTTGTAGACTGCCCAACTCTTCTGACCATGTGATAATTGTTTGGTTATTTCTCTAAATGGGAGGAACCAGTTCAGATAAGGAAACTTTAGAGTCTGTGTAAGCCACATTACAGGCTCATATTAGGATCTTGGTGTATCTTAGAAACTAAATAGTGGTTTCTAAAAAGAAAAGTGCCACAATGGGTGACCGAAGGCTCAGTCTTTCCATGTGCATGGAAGGGGTGGACAAGGTGATTTCTCACAGCTCTCAAAGCTTAGCTTATGAGACAATCAGCTGCTGTTTCTCGTAATGAAGAACAACACAGCCTCTCCAGCTGAAGAGTTCCATACAGGCAGCCTGTCCCATAGAGGCAGGACACCAGCAAAAACCCACATGCCTGTCACTCACTTTTTATCCCACTGAAAAGTCATCCCTGTTTATCATTAATGGCTATATTGTGTGTAGCGCACAGCCTCGCCGATAAGGAGAACGCCACACTCAGGATTCTTCTGACAGCATTTATTGAACAGCTCTTCAAGATGGTGAAAAGGGGAAGGACGCCAAGCTCAGAAAGCCCGCTGCTTAAATAGAGCTTTGTGAGACGTGCAGATCCCTCATTGGCTCAAATCTTTCATCCAATTGTCATACTCGGTTTTCGCGCCATGCGCAGGCGCATTCTCAAGTAAAGCTTCCGTGAAGAACCAGGAAGCAGAAGCCTGCGCCATCTTATAATGGCAAATACAGCTCCTCACAATTGTGACCTTGCTACAGGCCAACATGAGAGAAAACCACTTAAATAATGCTTCTATGGAGTCCTAGAGAGGATGGCTCTGTGGTTAAGAGCATTTGTTGTTTTTATACTTAGCTTTGATTCCAAGCACCCACATGACAGCTAACCACTGTCTGTAACCTCAATTCCAGGGGATCCTAGGCCCACTTCTGGATTCCATAGGCACTATGCTCACATAGTCCACAGATATCATGTAGGCAATACATGCATATGTATAATATAAAAATAAATTAATCTTAAAGAGGAAAAAAATTCTTCAAAGTCTTCTTCAAGATCCTACCTGGGCACTTTCTGAGATATCTTCAAATTTTACTAAACACAGGTAGCAATTTATCTTGCAAACTAGACAATATTGGCCAAATTATATTAACTTTATTTTTTTATATTAGTGCTAAGCAAAATTCTCCTTCATCTATATTTATTGCCAGAAAAAAAAAAAAAAAAAAAGATTCCTGGAATGAACTTGTCTGCTTTCTTTTGTCCTTTTTCCTCTCTCTTGCCCTTGGGTATCTAGCCCCTGGCCAAAAGCCTCCATATTAAAATTCATGGTGGTAAGCTTTCTTTAAACAATAGACTTACATACACAATTCCCTACTTACTGTGGCCATCTGGACATCTAGTCAATGTTTCAAACACCTATAGTTACAAGACTTTCACTCTTGGACCCAGCCTCAAAACACCCTGATTTTCAGTCTTAGTAAACATAACACCCAACCCTCAAGCCAAACACTAGAAACTGTCCTTGGTTCTTCCCACTTCTCTGCTTCTGTGTCTAATCCAAGATCTTACTCCTATGTCTGGAATTTATCTGCTGCTCCCCAATTTCCCTCTCATATCTCATGTCCAAGTCCTTCCCATAGTCCCTCATGACATTCTTTGTTGACCCCTATCTGGTTCCCCCATTTCCATGCTACCTTCTTCCCATCTTGCACACAACAGCCAAATGCTCTTTTGAAAACAGACATTTGAACTATGTTAGCCTCCTGCTAAAATTGTACAGTGACTTCCCATTGTCCATGGGATCAAATCCCACTCCATCATAAGGCCAGTGAAGACACCTATGGGCCCATCTGATGCACCTCTCCATCACATCTCATTCACCCTTCTTCATTTGCTAGAACACATCCTTGCCTTGCATCTCTGTCTCTGAACTCTTCCTAGGGAGCTGTGTAAACGCCTGCATCCTCCTCCTTGAATTTTCACTGCATCCCTTGAGCCACCATCCAATGAGGGCTATCCAGGGGTGTCCCTCTTCCCCCCACTCTGGGTATTTCCTTCATTTGACTCATCATTACACACTGACTATGACCAGTTCATTACCTCCTTATGTGACAACCAGTCTTTGTGTTGTTTACTTTCTTTCCCTGACAGACTGCAACTTCCTTGATCGAAAGTATATCTATTTATTCATTGCCTGACCCCCATTCTTTGTGCCTGATGCAAAGGCATCCAATTTAGACACACTGATTTCTCTATTTATTTTTCTTACTTTATATTTTTACTTTAAATAACTACATATATTGCACTCAGAAAATGTGCAAAACCAGGAGATAAATTGGTCTTTCTCTTAATACAGAAGAGGACTTGTGTACAAGACACCCCTGAATAGTCAGAAATGGCTCTCCACAAGCCTTGAAGGTTGAGCTTTTTGCATCCTAACTTTCATACATCTTTTTATAAGTTATTGGCATATTAAAGGAAAAAGACCTACCTATCAGAGGGAACTGTGTGAAATGCCCATTTGAACACATGGAGAGCTCACATACGGTCTCCTTGCTGTCAAGTAAGCACTTGCCAGAATTCCGACAAAGAAGTCACAAAGCTACCCCACTTCACACAGCACAGAGGCCTGAACTCCAGAGCAGGTTGCACATCACTGAGACTGCGCTGAGTTTGGCAGATAACCAGCTGAATAAACTTGGACAATACTTCTCCTCTCTGAACCCCATAATCAATTGCTGAAGATCAATGAATCAAGTTATATGATGCCTCAGCTTGAGCATCTTCTCATTATTGTTAATTAATTTATTCTGCCCTAGACATATAGCAAAAGAGGGTATTTTTTTCCATCTATGAAGCACCCAGATTCTATAATTGCTCTTCTTTGTTCAAGTTCCAAATTAATACTTAAAGTTTTCAGTTCCTCAAATACTGGCTTGTCACCGCCTCTACAGAAGCCGGCTTCTTCCCAGAGTTGAAAGAGCAATGAGTGAAATGAATTAACGAGCCCCTGGAGCAAATGTCGCGCTGCCATGTTCTACCACGGTGATGCATGTTCAGTGTTCCTTGAGAATATTCCATTCAGGAGAGAGAACAAGAAAAACGCACATGGTGGATCGAGTTTATAAGAAGCGTGAACCATAGATATCAACTTAGAAATCTGTGAAATATGTTCAATCATAGAGCAAATGAACAAAACGAAAATGCTGAGCACAGGCACGAAGAGTGGGGATGGAGCGCTAATGCCTTCCTCTGGCACTGAAGGCACATATACAAACACACAGAGAGACCTGCATTCATATATGTAAATTTAAAAATAGTGAAATGTTAAAAAAAAAAAAAAAGACAAAAGCAAAATCTGCCTTCGGGACCCCTTTTTGCTCCTGTGTTGCCTCCTCTAGTTTTAATAGAAAAAGATGAGCCTACTCTTACTGCAACTCAGTGTGCTGGTTGGTATCTATGGATCTATGGGAGGACCACCCTTTTCTGAAGAGAAATGGAGGAGGAGTGGATGGGGGTGAGAAGTTGGGGAAGGACTGGGAAGAGAGGAGGGAAGGGAAACTGTGGTTTGGGATATTAAAAGATCACTTAATTTTTTAAAAAAAAAAAGAAAATTAGACTTGCAGAATTTAAATGAAGGACCCTGAGCTAAGAGGCCATTGCAGAGACTCCAAGCCAGCGCATCCTACAGAACACATTTCTAACTCTGTGGTATCTGCTAGTTGTCACTCTGTGGCCTTGGTGCCTGTGTCCATGGAGAGAGACAAGTGCCCATCACGAGCCCACAGCTGAGCATTCTGCATCCACCCAGGAAACACTGAGTGAATGAAGGCAGGACCCCTAATGAGGCAGATGCTATCAGGTAAAAGAAACTGAACCACAAAGACATACCCTGGCTTGCCCAGAGCTTGCAATCATTTTTGCATGTGATTAACTTATTAAATAATATCTCGCTCCTTCTACTGTAGATCCCATGGGAGACCATTTACCAATGTATACCACACACCTAATAGAGATCCGATCACTTGGTTAATAAAAGTGATCTGGTCTGCCCACTCTTGAATAAAACATAAGACAGGGGTGAGCGTCACCATGCATCACCCAACCTGTTGAGACAAAGTGCACTCCCATAGCAAGCTGTCTAAGGAACAATAAACCTAGGTGAGCGTCCCAACCTTCCATTAGGGGATGGTGCCTAGGGAACCCTATGACACATGGTACTAATCAATTTTTGTAATTACTATTTGACTCAATCAAAAGACATCAGGGTGCCCCTATCATTTCACTAATGAAAGAGGATGTGTGAGGCGGATGAGCTCTCCTTACACATTTAATGATATCAGGAAGAAAAATCAACACTGTAACTTTTTAAACTGCTTCTCCACATGGCCCTGGCAACTCAGCAGAATCAACCTGCCCATTCCCAGCATTCCACGTTGACTCAGAAGCATAGGGCTAAGGAAAAAGGAGAGGTGTGGGTGCCTGCCCATCTGACCCACAGAACAGGAAAGCACACAGGAAGACTGATAAAAGATCTCTACAACATGATTAAGACTTTGTTATTTAACCAAAAGCTATCTAAGAGTAGGGAACAGATAATTACATTATGCTATAGATTTCTGGAGGAAAATCACACATGACAATCATAATGTCACTGAGGTAATGAGATCAAGAAGGAAATGTCTAGCCATACTGTCCAAACATTTCCAGATGTTCCAGGTGTGGTGAAGCATGCTTCTACTCCCAGAACAGACTTCAGGCAGAGACAGGAGGATTGCATAAGTTTGAGGCCAGCCCAGACTGCATAGTAAGTTCACAGACAGCCTAAGTTGAGTCACAGTGAGACCCTGTCCTCAAAACTCCCAAGAGAGGAGGATGCTGCTTACTGCTAGAATGCTTGGAAGGACTACGCAAGGCCCTAGGTTCAATTCCCAACACTGCACATGCTACACAATCATATCCATAACAGGGAAGTCAAGTATACACAGAATCTATTCAGTTATTCACACAGACAGCAGCGTGGGCTTCAGTGGGTATTAGCCATTGTAAGGGATACATGAACTGTTTCTTCTTTCCATGTGTCTGAATTTCTGAATCTTCTCTAGAAGTTATTATAAGAAAAAAAGACACATTTTTCTGAAATATAAAAGCATGTTAAATAAAAAGAGAGAGCCAAGAAGAGAATGCTACAAAAGAATAAAAAGCACCATTTCCCCTGCTGCCCATCACAGTCATCCTTAATCATGAAATAGCAGGTGCTCCATCAAAGCTCAGCCCAGAGTCACTCTCTATGAAGACCCTGTTCTCCTTAAAGAAAAGAACCAGTCAGCTCCAAATGGCCTGAGTGGACATTTAAATTAAAATAAGGCACTCAACCTTCACACCCAGACCCTATGCCATGTATAGCTCTAAGATAAATCAGGAAGATAACAATAACTTGCCATCAAGCTCCCTTGGACATGGTTTTAATCTGTTCTGTCAATAGCCCAAGGGCCAGGCAGATGTGTCCACCACATGGAATATGCAGCTCCATGCACAGGAAAATACTGAACTTGAACAAGACTGCATCCTCCTGCAAGGTTTGCTGTCTATAGTCTTAAAAAGACAGAAAGGTGTCTTCATCCCTGAGCTTTGCGAAGTGTCCAATGATGCATCCATTCACTCACTTGATCTCAACTTAAATACCTTTATTGAGCCTCTGAACCAAGGCAAGAGGATTACCATGTATCTTTACAAGGTGTAAAACTGAATGTGGTGGTGCATGCCTTTCAGGGACAGTATAGGACAGTATTAACAGTTCAGCTAAACTGATGATCTGCTAGAGATACCGTGAGTGTGTGTGTGTGTGTGTGTGTGTGTGTGAGAGAGAGAGAGAGAGAGAGAGAGAGAGAGAGAGAGAGAGACAGAGACAGAGACAGAGACAGAGAGAGAGAGAGCATGCGTGCATTTTATGGTTGATATTCAAGGCTGAACACATTCTAAACAGTTCATCACTAAAACATCTCCACAGCATTTTTCTTTCCTTTTCTTTTAAATACCATGTTCTTCATAAATTTCCTGGGCTGGCCTTGAACTTGTGGTTCTCATGTGTTAGCCTCCTGAGTAGCAGATGTTACAGACTTGCTATGACCACCATGCCCAACTGAAATTCCAGGTTTATGCATCAGGTGTGTAGCTTTGGATCAGTTAACCTCTCTATATTTCAGACTCCTCATTCCCCAAATGCAAACAAACTGCATGTACCCCAATGGAGATAGTACAACTATGACAATTAAGTTAAGTAGTGGATTTTTAACCCTTAAGATAGTATCTCCCCATAAAAAGCACATGGTGTTTGGAATACCTAGGTTCAAGGCCCAGATCCTGTAGGATGTGTGGAGTACCAAACTACATTCACAGCTAGCATTTGATGCTTCTGCAGCCTGAGCTGAAGCAATGGCCATGTTTATGGCTGAGTATGGCTGTCGGCCAGTGGTAGAGCAGAAGGCAGATGAACAGGTATTGTTTGCTATGGTTTGTGGCAGGTTTAACAGCCTGTTCCAACTCTCATCTGCTTACAAGAAAGTGGAGAATCAATGGAATCTCTGGCCACTTTGCAGTCTAGGTCCAGCCAGCCAACAGCCAAACAGTTTGAATTTTTACTTTGTGCTGCTTAGCAAGGATTTTAAATGCATTCATGTAATCTTCAAAGCAGCACAATGAGGTCAGTGTTCTTGTATCATCCCATAGGTCAGTGAAGATGCCTTTGTGGAGTAGGCAGAAATCAGACTCTGATCCACTTAAAGCCAACCTCAGGAGACTACTGCCCGTCTTCTCAGACATACCAGGATCTGGCTCTCAGCCCTGCCCTGCGCACACTGGGAATAGTTCATCTTCCTTTCTCCATCTTTGAGTGGCTGTGGCTGCCACAGGATGGTGCTACCCTGCCTTTCAGGATTCTGTCACAAAGGAATGGAAGATTGAGTCCATACGCAGCGCCATCCCTAAGGAAGTTTCTGAGATGTTTGCAAAGTATTCAAAAGTTAGCTCTGATCAGAACTATTTCCCAGGTGTCTGTGTATACACGACATATCCCATAGCTGTAAAAACCCACTGCATGAGACATGAGAGACTCACTTTAACAAGAAAAAAAAATGGCTAACCCAAAGAATGTAAGGGATTTAACCAAGATCCCATCTCTAGCAGGCAGCAAAGATATGTGGTACTGGCTAAATCAGTAGCTCTCCCACTGCATGGCTTCCCTAACCCCAGATCTCTGCAACCCTCACCCCACACACATGCCAGGGTCAGCCTCCACCAAGAGCCTCAGCTACCCCTGTATACTAGGTACAATATTGAGCTTGCATTAAAAGTTTGGATCAGTGGCTGACCTAATTATAATTAATCCTCTTTTGTGCAGAGTCCTAATTTTAGGCATGAAGGGGACTTTTTTTAAACACTGCATTGGCCTTGACCTCACTACATCTTCTCAATGTCAATATTAAACAGTGGGACGTCATGTTCAATGGCCAAGCTCTCCAATCCATGACTGTTCAGTATAAATCAGTTTTTACATGTTGCATCGAATGCTGTTTTTCAAGAATAAAAATCTGCCTGCATTGAAGTTCAGAGAGATTTTAATATGCAAACCTCCTACAGAGATGATGTCTCATTTTAATTATTGTTTCGGTTTAATGGGTTTTCATTAAATTAGAGGCTGGGACAATTAGTAGGGTGAATAGCTCATGTTTTAGAGGTAAGTTGCTGAGACTCTGGGGCAAGAAGACAGTTGTGACACACACAGGCAGAATGTTGCGCCCTGAGAGATATGCTTGCATCCAACTAATAGAAGACAGAGTAGATGATTTGCTTGCCCAGCTTCCAAATATGATCCAAGTCCCCTCTCAGGGCCACACAAACACTCTAATCATGGGTTTGATTGGGGGAGCTTTTAATCACCTAACTTTCTATCAAGGATCCAGATGCCCCTGTCACTGAACCAGAGAGCACTTTCAAAAGTTCACAGCCTGTAAAGCAAGCTGTCAAACCACAGGCAGATAGTCCTGATGAAACTGTCTTACACACAAGTAATTCAGTTGCTTTAGTAGATTAATGTCTGACTTTCTACCCCTGGGAAATTGGTCCAACTTCAATGTAGGATGCAATGACCAAAAATCATAATGATTAACAAACTGTCAGGGAGACAAGAAGAAATGGCTTGAGTGACCAAAGCAACATTTCACCCCAGACACTACACAAATGTGTTATTCTGGGGCCAACAAGACAGTGTTGCTTCTGAGAGAGATGAAGGAAAAAGCGATCAGGGAAGGGACAGAGTGAGAGGTCAAATCTGCTGAAGTGGGATCTGAGGTCAGAGGTGAGGGATGTGACTCCTTGCTAAGGGGTGGGACTGCTCCTGGAGAGGGAAGGACTTTCTTTCCTAACTAGCTAAAGGAGAAAGTGAGAGGAGTCCTTCTTGAGAAAACTAGCCTGTTCCGGTCGGGCAAGCCTTGTTCCAGTGCAGTTAAGAGACCTCTTCTGTTGCAAGTGGAAGGAGTGCAGAGAACCTTTCCACAAAATAGGGAAACATGAAGCAACAGGAAAGCCACACTACTCTACCACTACCGAGTGATAACATCTTCATTCTCACCCCAGGCCCAGCTCACGGGATAACATGTAATAATAATTTACATGCATGTATACACTGTGCAATTATCAAGTCAGAAGAGTTAGCAACTCTATATCCTCAAACACTGTTAAATAGTTTAATAACATAGTAATTGAACTTATTTATGGGATGTGGTGTCGTGTTCTAATACCCACACACAGATTCTAATTAATCGGGGTAACCAGTGTATCCTTGTTGCAAGACTGTATGTGGAAGCCACCCACTCCTTTCATCTGATTATCCATAAAACATGTTCCAGGTTCACTGTGACAGGGGCAATAATGGAACTCATCCAGGTAATGCTTGCTTTCAGATCTTCTTTCCACTGTCCTAAAAAGTGCACCATCAGCTCTTGGTTCCCAAGTATTAATCTAATTACACACCTTGTTAGCTAATGAGTTCTGGGCTCACCACTGGGCCTGTCCTCACTATTTATCTATGTGTCTTGACCACAGGCTATCTGTGTTTTTATTTTCCCTGGAAAAACAATGCATCCCAGGTTCATTCATTTTGAAAATGCTTCAGTAAACAGGGCTTGTTTATACGCCAATGTCCCACCCCCACCCTTTCAAACAAGGGCCACCTCCATGGGCTGAAACTACAAGCCTTTAGACCCTGGATGAGCAGGATGATAACACTTTCCTAACAAGAAGTAGGCTGACTGATACTCCAGGGTCCTAAGAGTTGCTCTGAGAAATGTGGGCATCTTTCCAGAAAGGGAACTGGACATGACCTTTTGCTATTTTTCACAGATCTTATTCCAACTGCCTTAAACACTAATATCACCCTTAAAATGAACTGTGCATATGTCATTTGCTTCTTGAGATCAGAGCAGTGACTCTGGTGCAGAACTTTGTTTAGCCAATGTCCCACCCTTTTAAACAAGAGCCACCACCATGGGCTGAAATTACAAGCCCTGTTTACTGAAGCATTTTCAAAGTGAATTTAAAAAAAAAAACAAAAACAAAACCATGGATTGACGCAAAAGTTGGTCTTCGATCATTGCTGCAAACATGCCTAGCTCACACCTGTCTGAAGTGTCCAAATTCAATGGATTCCTCCCTTTCAATTTCCTAGTTCATTTCAAAGTGTTAGGTTGCTGAGGTATTGTCTCTACTTATATATGATTTGACTTTAACAGTTGGCATTTCTTCCTGCTCTCTACTAATCACACTGAAAAATGTACTTATTTTATGCTTCCATATCCATAATTGGACCACCAAGAAGCTCGGAGGAAGAGAACAAAGAGGTGCCTGAAGTCCGCACAGTCTCCACACAGATGTATTGCAGCTCCCCTTCCGCTTGTAACTCTAGCCATCCCCTGTCTAAATCCCACCCACTTTTAGGGCCAACCAAACTTTAGTAGTGACCCAAGGATCCAGAAGCCCAGCTGAGGATGATTGTCTCTTTCAACTCCTAAGCTCAGGCATTCGTTCACACACACAGGGGTCTGTGGTGCTATTATCTGTGCCGGGCACTGTAAGTTCCAGACTTGGCCAGAAAAGACTCATCTAGTCAATATGATTAGCTGAATGGACACATCATGCCACTGACCTCTTGACAAACCAGTGGCCATACGGCAACCTGGCTTCTAGGTGCCGATCACAACCTGCTCCAAATTATCCTCACCTCCTCTGTCCGATTAGCTCAGCACTTCTCTGGTTTTCCTCCATGGCGGGGCCATCTTGAAGTTCCTTCTTTACATCCTGCTTTGCCTAGTCACTATTTAGAACATCTCATCCATCACCAAGTCCTGGCTTCCACCTCACTTGCAACAATAACCCCTGACTCTACACCTGCTAGGTACCAGCTATCCACCATCAGTCTCTCCTTCTTACATCTTTCCTTCCATCCTCTTTCCTACTTTCTCCTGCCTCTATTAATCCTTGCTTCTCTTCCCACACTCACATGGATACCAAAGAACCCAAAAGGTCCATACTTTTTGATCACCCCTCATTTCCAACCTTCAAACAGCTGGCTTTAGCAGCTTCCTGAAGCTGTTTTATGAAACATCAGCCTATGAGGACATGCTTGTTGGATTTCAAAGTTCTGGGAAACTGGGGAACTTAAGAGACAGAACCAAGGTTTAGATGGTGCTGTTGTTTGAATCTGGAATTCTACCCATCTTGTCCTAAGTGTTTGAACACTCGAGCCTCAGCTGACTGGTATTTGGGGGCTGTGGAACATCTAAAACATGAGATATAAATGAATGAAATGTGTCCCTGGAGGAGAGCCTTGAGGTTTTACAATGCAGTATACTCTCTGTCTGTTCTGTGCTTCCTGGTCCATCTAGATGTGGAGTCCCAGACACATACTGTCAAACTCTGCCAAGCCATCCTCAACATCTTGGACTGTATCTTTGCCAACTATGAACTGAAGCAACTGATGAGACAGTATAGTTATCCCTCTGGGATCTCTGGGGAAATCTATTTCTGTGTTCTTTCCAGCTTTCTGTGGCTTGGGTCTCCTTCCCCTGTCTTAAACAGCACAGCCTCTTATATTTTTGGTTGTGAGCCTAGCCTTTAACAGCTGAGCCATCTCTCCAGCCCAACAGCACAACCTCTAATGATCCCTCTCTGCCTCTGCCTCCTTGTTTCTTCTCTCTCTGACTTTATATTTCTATCTCATACGGCCTCTTATTTTACTGAGATCTCTGGGTGATCTAGTGTGGGGTGCCTTCTTCTAGCTCCATAAATGCCTCTGCAGAGTCCCAGAACACAGCCCTGGGGTGCAGCAATTAGGATGTGATCTCTTGCTGGGCACAGGCCATTATTCTGCCTATAACAGTGCCGGCTGCAATCTGAATAAAACCCTAATTCTTTGTCCTGACTTGAGCAATCTCACATGATCTAACTCTGGCAATGTTTTTCTGGAATCCTCTGGGAACATCCACCCTCCTGGGACATCTGTTTGTCCTTTAAAGTTGCCTAGATCTGAGGGACTTTTCCCAGGTGTTCCAAGAGTGGGGGGGGGGGGGGCTGGAGCAAAGTAACCTAGTTCAATTCCTGGCTTTGCCAGTGCCTAAGCATTTAGCCTTGACCAGCTGATTCCTTTATTTCCTCTTCTGTGCCTCCTATAAAATGGAGCTTATATTGTATTTTCCTTTTGGGAGTGAGTTAATGGGCATAGAGGAATTAGAACAGTGTTTAGCAGAGTCATCTGTAAGACTATAGGCAAACATTAAGAATATGTTCTTTGCATATTTGACTGTGTTCTCTGGCTCTTTCCTTTAGCCATTAGCTCCAACATCACATCTCTGAAATGCCTTCACCAGCATCCCTATTTAAAGGCAACTAGCTCCCTAAGTCATTTAGTCACTCTCAGCCTCCTGCCTCTAAGTGTGTGTGTGTGTGTGTGTGTGTGTGTGAGAGAGAGAGAGAGAGACAGAGGGAGAGAGAGAGAGAGAGAGAGAGAGAGAGAGAATGTTGCTTTTATCATATATATATACATATATATATATATATATATATATATATATATATATATAGTTATTTTTTTCCATACTTATTTATCATCTTTGGCCACCTCTGCAGGAATATGCAGGCTGGTGTAGAATTGTAGACAGAAACTCTTGTCTTTTCTCTTCTGCATTGCTCATACCCAGAACACATGAATGGTTGATCAATATTTGTTGAGGATAGATGGATGGATGGTTGGATGGATGGACAGATTTGTGTTACTCTGTTTGCTGCACTTGGACAAGGACTCCTCAAAGACAGGACACTGTAATATTCTTTGTATTCAACCAGAACCCAGGACAGTGGCCTGCACAGCTTACACTCTCCTGATGATCACCATGTAAGTGAGAATGTAAAGCGTCCTTTAAAAGTAAACATACACACAAAATCATCATGATCATCATCACTATCATCATCCTGCATCTGCTCACTCAAAGACTGACTGAAAGATAAGGGTTTCCAAAAGCGCACCTTGAAATGAGAAACTTGGAGCACATTACAAGAATTCAAACCTCTGTACATACAAGTGGGTCAGGAGAGTTGCTGAAATGTTTCTGTCTAAATAAAACATCAAAAATACTACTACAGCTAACTTGAAATATACAAATAAAGCCAATTTCTGGGAACCCTTGCCAACTGCTACCCACCAATTTCTCTGTGCCTGCCCTTTCCACAAAAGCCTGCAGCTCGAGTTCTGTCAGGTCAAGGCTTCCCCTTTGAAGGCACTGCCTTCCTCACCTCTGCTTCCATGTTAACGGATGTTCAGAGGAGACACAACCTAACTTCACACAGCACCAGATGCTCTCAGTCTCATAAAATGCTGTGCTAAGCCAGTCTGAGCCCAGCGTTTGTGTTCAACAGGAGCAGGGCAGAGGCTTCATCAACACTAATTTGACATGTGAAGATGCCTGCTCTCTCCTCACTCTCCTGAATGGGTCAATCGCAGCCCTCTGATACAGCTTACAGGGGCTTTCCCAATAAAATTCATGTTGAAGCTTGGTCCTTAACCTAACAGCTCTGAAAGCTGGTATGTTCTGAAGAGGTGAGCCTGGAAGGTGACTGAAACATGGCCACCTTTGTAGATGGATTGATGCTGGTTCTGTGATTTCAGGGCTGTTAGAGAGGTTGCTATAAAAGAGCAAACCTGGGACCCTCCTGTCTCTGCTCTATTGTCACTGTGAAGCCCATTTCTCTCTAACGTGACACACACATTAGAGATCTCTCACACGTGATAGATGCCTCACTGGAAGATGAGGACCGACAAGGTCATGAACCTTCAAGCATGTGACCTAAATACAAGCCTCCTTTCTTCATAAAATACTCAGTCTCAGATGTTTTCTTTATATCAACCCAAAATGGGCCACAACACCCTCCCTCTGGGCCCACAGCACCTAGGACATAACTGTGTCACTCTCTGCGCACGTACAGTTCCCCTTTGCCCCAGTGTCCCTGGTGCTTATGGGACAACTGAGTCTCACTAAAATGAGGAGGTAAGATTCAATGGTTTTGCAAAGTAAAAAATTCTGTAGATATTTTCTTTACAGTATACCACATAATCAACACTGCCGAACGGTACACTTAAAGTAGTTGCACCAAGTCCAACTAAGGTAGATGCTTGTCACCAAGACTGATGACCTGAGTTCAGCCTCTAAGAAAAAAAAAAACTGACTCCTATAAATTGTTCAAATATGTGCACCATGGCTAGAATGTAAATGTGCCTACAAACACACACACACACACACACACACACACATACACACACACACAAAATGAAATTTTTAAATTATTTAAAAGAAGTGGTCATGGCAGTAAAATTTTTGTTTCCTTTTTTCAATATAATTAACAAAAATATAATTATGATTTAACAGGAAATCTGTTGCCCTAATGTGACCACCAAAACCTTGTGCAGCAGGATCTAGTGGACCATCGCAGACTCAACTTTGCCCCTTCCAGAGGCTCTGGCCATCTTTAGATTCCACTAACACTCAATCTCTCTCCTGCCTTAAAAACTGTAGGCAAGTCATCTTTATGCCTGGAACACACCTGTGCACACCCACGCCTGGAACACACTCACACACATATTTGCGCACACTCATGCATACACACACACACACACACACACACACCTGTGCACACCCATGCCTGCCTATGACAATCACTCAGTCTTTAGCAGAAAAGCTACCTCCTGCAAACCCCAGGCCCAGAAGATGTGGCTTCTACATCCCAAGAGCATTTTCTTCTTTGAAAACATCTTGCAAGGAAGAGGCTGTGGGAAAGCTGAGCCCTGAGCTGCGCACCTAGGGCCACAAAGAATGGAGAGCAGGTATTGAAGGAGCTTTGAGACATGGTTGAGTGGATAAATGGACTCTAAGTTTCCCTTGATAACATAGCCTAAACTATGAAAATACAGAAATGTAAGATGCTTTGCTGCTGTCTGTATGCTCCCCCTGAGCCTACTGTAAAAATTAAATGCATACATCATAATTATGGTACCATTATAATTTGTTCTTTATCTGCCTCGTTTCAATTTAAACAGCTCTCAACCCTCAATTCCTGTGGCTAAGGGGGTTCAGGTAAAAAGATCAAGTCCATTGAGTCTCACCTCTTGATCCCTCCAATCAAAGCCTTTCTTCCCCCTCTCAGCATTTTATGAAACAACCCAGAAAGTTTCACCTTTTCCTCTGTTCAGATCTCTCCAGCTGAAAGCTCTCATCAATCTCTATGTCAGAATCACCTGGCAAATAAAAACTAGGATGTCCAATCCTTGCCCCAAAACAGAAAAAAAAAAAAAAAAAAAAAAAAAAAAAAAAAAAAAAAAAAAAAAAAAAAAGCAAGCCCAGTTTGGTGCACAGGCATTGGTGTTTAAGCATCCAATAGAACTCGACAGCAACAGCTGACACATGGGTCTTACTTAGTGTTCCTGCTCCAGATAAAATGTATCCAGTTTAGTTCCCAGTGTTACCCACCACTCCCAAGCAACACACCGTACTTTATCAAACCTAAAGTATCATACGCTGTAAAATGTCCAACTTACCCCAAGAAACAAATCATGTTGACTGCAAAAACATAAGAGGCACCATTAACTGTAGATTATTTACATGACTTATTACATAATTTGGCCAATTTCAATGTGTGGGAAGAGCCAGTAAAACACCAGTACACAAACAGGGAGCTGTGATAAGCAATCTCTGTTGTCAACTTGACCACATCTGGAATCAACTAGAACCCAAGCATCTGGGCATGGCTGAGAGGTATTTTCTTGCTTGAATCATTTGAGGTGGGAAGATTCACTGTAAATCTTGGTTACAGCGTCTGGTGGCAGGTCACATACAAAGATACAGAAGAAAGAATCTTTTTGAGAGGCCTGCTTGCCCTTACTCTCACTTGGCAAGTTCATCTTCTCTGTTACTATGTCCAGATTCCAACACAGACTGAAGACCTGCATTTCTCTGGGAATCCTTCTGGACTCTAACAGCAGATTGTGATGTGAACACATCCAGTCTCACAGGCTGAATGAGCAACTACCAGATTCTTGGCTTTTCTGTCAGGTGACAGTCTTTGTGGAACTACCTGGACTACAGCCTGTAAGCCACTCAAATAAGTTACATAGAGACAGATGATAGATAGATAGATAGATAGATAGATAGATAGATAGATGATGGGTGGATAGATGGATGGGTGGTGGATGAATGGACAAATGGACAGACAGATTCTATCAGTTCTGTTACTTCAGAGAACTCTAATAAAAGAGCTTTTGTGTGAACTTGAGCTCTCTGATAAAACAGTGAGATGAGATGTCCTAGCAACACAAGACCTGTTTTCATCAGCATGGATGCTGAGGCTGGCAGAGGAGATGGTACATGCTGTCATTACCAGCTACTGCAGACCCTCTCAGGTACACACTGTTATTTCACTTTGTTATTTCCCAGCTGACCACTGTGCTCTGAGATCGCAGATCCTCCCAGACATATCCTGACCTTGAACCAACAGGTCCCACAACCTGTATACTACACACAAACCCCTCCTGCTCTCTGACCTTAAAGGTCATCTTAGCTTTCACCTGGACCTTACATCACCCCATGTTTATAGCCCTTGCTGCCTCTCCAGGCTCCCCACTGTTGATTCTCCACAGAATGTCCAAGCCCTGATAACAGGTATGGATCTGTTCTTCCTCATTGTGACCAAGCAGAACACATAAAACAAAAACTCATTTTCTCTTCACTGGTATACATTCATTTTTCCTGTGTGCCGTGATCTGGAAAGAGCCAAGAAGATCAGTCCTGCACTGAAGTGGGATTTGGGGGTCAGAGGACCTGTGATCTCCTGTCAGTCTCGACACTCAGTACCTGAGTGACATTTAATAGCATTAAAATCCAAGCTGTCACTTAATGTCTCTCAGCCTCATGGTCTCCAGAAACTGGTACCAAATGATAACGATGACCTGTCTACCATAGAGTCTGTATGATGGACACATGGCCACCAACATGAATGGTACTGAAAATATCCTTCACTTTCCTTCTGGTCTTCAAGCCATGCTGTTATGTGCATCCACATAACATCACAAAACATCAGGTGAGACAAGGCCTGAATTCTACAGCCTTCTCAGACTGCGTTCAACCGGGCACTGTGAGCAAGGGACCACAGTCAGGGTAATAAACACTGAGGAAGACATGCCACAGTGAGTCTATGCGTAGTCTGGACCAGAGTCAGGGGAGGCCGCAAGCATGAAGGTTTGTGTCTCCAGATAAATCTTAATAAACAAGAAGCACCGAGCCCTGTGTCAGCAGAGGAGATGTGTGTCACAACAGCTGGCTTTTTAATGAGCCTGACAGATTTTTTCTTTCTTTTTTTCATATTACTATATATGTACTAAATAATTACTCATATTTATAATTTTTATAAAATATTATATAATTGTGATAGAAAATTTATTTTTACTTATTCACTTTACATCCCATTCACTGACCCCTCCCATAATCCTTTCCCATATTCCCCCTCCCCTTCTCTAAGTGGTTGGGGGTCCTCCTGGGTATCCCCCCACCCTGGTATATCAAGTCTTTTCGAGGCTAGATGCATCCTCTTCCAGTGAGGCCAGACAGTCGGCCCAGCTAGAAGAACATATCCCACATACAGGCAACAGCTTTTGGAACAGCCCCTACTCCAATTGTTTGGGACCCACATGAAGACCAGGCTCCACATCTGCTACAGATGTACGGAGAGGCCTAGCTCCAGCCCGTGTATGGTCTTTGGTTGGTGGTTCAGTCTCTGAGAGCCTACTTTCTCAACTCATGATATAAACCTGAAGCCTAGGCTTCCTATCTAAAACCTATATTGTTACCCTCAACATCTGTGAGGTATGCATATTCTTTTTAAGGTGGGCTTCTTCTGACACATTTTCCCCAGACCAGTCATATCACATGATCTAGGTGCCCCCATTGTATAAAAACAGTGACATTTTTGAAAAACAGGAAAAAATACAGCACTCTGATCAACTAGAAGGTGATAACGTGAGTATGGTCCATGCACAGAAGCTGTCAGCATTTCTATTTACATGGAACTCCTGCTGGAGCCCTCTCCCTAAATACACTCTCATTCACTGCATGCATGGAGCCTATCACTGTGCTTCTCAGGATAACTGAGCACAGGAGCCTCCACACAACATAGATATGTGCCACACACTCAGTTCTTCTCTAAAACTTTTCCAAATGAATTATTAGGAAGATTTTTAAATCCTTCAAGAAAATGTCACCATAATAACAATTTTATCTTCTTACACTGTAATTATGATGTGGAGCTTGCCTTTTCTTATTTCTTCCAGACACACACAACTCATGAATAAAATATGACAAGGTTGACAGCAGCCATCGGAGAGGCCTGGTCCGTAACAGCAGACGTGTTCTGTGTACAAAGAGCTCTTGCGTGAGCTCAGGCCTTTGTTTTGGGCTGGGTCTTATCTAAGAGAAAGATCACATGTTCCTAGTCATTCACCCTCTCTCATCACCTACAGCACCTGAAGCCAAGTTGAGTTTGTTTTTTATGGAAGACGTTTCTAAACAATTGGAGATCAAATCTCAAAATCAAAGGGCTCACCAGTCACTAAGAAAGTAGCCTGACACAGGACATCACATAGTTCAATCAAAGAAACATAAGCAAAGCTGCAAAAGGATGCAGACAGGTTGACATCCGAGATGCCCTTCATGTGCTGCCATCCACTGGGTGTTCACACACCCACAAGATCCTCTCCCAAGAAGGCTTTTCCTCCACAAAGGCTGCCAGGTTCCTTCTAAGTCCAGGCTTTAGTGAGTCTTTCAAAGAAATAAATGTGAACTAGGAGAAGGAAAGTGGTGTGTGGTGTCGCAAAGCCTTCAGCATTTATCAGATGGCCCTGGGGATGTCAGACTACAAGTTCTGAGCTTTCATTTCTTAAAGCAAATCTATAAGAATCTTGTCCTATCTCACATACGAAACAAGCAGGCTTTCAGGTCTCCTTCCAAATGAAATCCCCCTCCCCGCATCAGAGTTGTTTCAAAATATGTAACAGCCAAAAAAAAAAAAAAAAAAAAAAAAAAAAAAAAAAAAAAAAAGCATTTTAAAGTCATCCCTTGCCTAGAATTTGAAGGACTGGGACTTTCAGGTCTCCCAGACTAAGCAATTTGCCAAAACTCCTAGCTGTTTGGGGAGCTGTACAAACAAATACCAGATTAAGCAGAGATGACAGACTATTTCAGGTATGCCTTAAGAACATGAACCCTGTATCATCTGGAAAAGCAGACACAAAGCCTAAGCATATGCTGCTGTTCCCTCCCATCACTGTGCAAACACACAACTGTAACTGGTTTTGTTTGGAAACTGAAGGTCTGCATTTTTTTTTTCATCTTTACTCAAAAGTTTCAGAACTTGGCATAGTATTGAACTGCGACCTCAAGCCAGAACAAATCTGAAGCCGAAGAGAGTGAGCGGCCCAATGAACACATAGTTTCTTAGGAAGTGAGTGCAAGTATCACATCTCACGTGATGATATGTGACATGAAGCTGTACCTGGTCACCAACTGAGTGGAGCCAAATAGAATTCTACCACCACTTCCCACCACGCACAGGGAAAAACACACACACATGCCAGATACAGATACACACATGCCAAACATACACACATAGATACACATGCCAGCAGAGTCTCTCTACCCCCACACTCCCCTCACCTCTCTCTCTCTCTCTCTCTCTCTCTCTCTCTCTCTCTCTCTCTCTCTCTCTCTCTCACACACACACACACACACACACACACACAAGCATGCACATGCACACTTCCTGTTTGCACAGCACAAGCCTAAATCATTGGCAGAAATAAACAAGGCAGTAGTTTGAATACTCATGAGAAGGAGCTAATTTTTATTCCCACAGGATAGTGACAAGAGCAGCCTCTGGTACTCATCTTCCTCTGAGCTGTGGGTTTGGAGAAGCTCTGCCGACCCTCCTTCCCACAGACCTGATTCTTCAAAGCAGCTAAATGAGGCTGGGTAGTTGGGCAGTGGCCTTCAAATCTTTAACAGACACTGCCAAATGAATGGATAACAAACTTCCATTTTGTGGTAAAAAGAAACAAAAGAAAAAAATAGAGTAAGATTCCCAAACCAGCCACATGCCTACTTATGTCAATCAGACAGGGATTCCTAACAGATCTTGAAAGGTTTTTGGTGCTGTTTTTGTTTTGTTCTGTTTTATTGGTACATACTTATGGGGTACAGTGCAATATTTCAATACACATACACAATGAGTAATGGTTAGAAAAGATAATTGGGCTATCCATCACCTTAAACATTTATCATTCCCTTCTGTTGAGAACATTCAGATCCTCTCTAATAGTGATTTTAAAATCTGCAGCCATTGTTGCCAGCCAATTACCCTTCTGTGCTATGGAGCATCAGATGTTATCACTCCATCAAAATGTCCCATGTGTTAAAATTCAGGGTCTTGCCCGATAGGTCTGGAGTTAGTCTATCACTATGGGCCCTGTTTACCTGATCATCCCCCTCTCCCCTTCTCCTCCTCCTCCTCCTCCTCCTTCTCCTCCTCCTCCTTCTCCTCATCATCCTCATCATCCTCTTTCTCCTCTTCCTCCTCTTCCTCCTCCTCTTCTTCTTCCTCCTCCTTCTCTTCTTCTTCCTCCTCCTCTTCTTCCTCCTCTTACTCCTCCTCTTCCTCCTCTTCTTCTTCCTCCTCCTCTTCTTCCTCTTCTTACTCCTCCTTCTCCTCTTCCTGATCAGACTCTGTCCTTTGTTTTCTACCTATTCCTTAAGTGGCAGAGAAATGGCAATATTCTACATTTTCCACCCAAAGTCTAGAGAGGTTGTAGTACAAGGTGTGACATTAGTATGCACCCTAAAATGTCTATATCTTTCGAGTCACAATTCTAGATGTGGCTGGCCATATGCATCCCAGTTGTCAACTAAACAGCAGAGGATTGAATATACATGTCAGGTCACCCAAGGGATGAGTCAAACACAGCTGAAACCAGCACAGCCCCTGGGTGTACTCCAAGGTAAACCTTTCATTTGTGACACAGGAAATGCTGGCCAAGTTCAGTCCTAGTGTCAAACCTCTTTTCCTTTTTGTAGGAAAGCATAAGTTCAGGCCAAATTCAAAAGATAAGGGCTCCCCCTCCCCCTGTGCATGTAACACCATAGAGTCGCTATTATTCATAGGCAAGGCTTGAACATTCATATTTTAGAGAACGAGAATACATGGCATGGAGATATTTCTTGGAGAGATTTCAAGGATTCAGACTAAAATGGCCAGAAACGTACATGTGAGTTAACTGGAGTAAGAGTCCTTGTCCACTTGGACCCAGGTCTACTCTGCTACTCTAAGAGGCCTAAGTGGTGAGGACCCCTGGAATCCTCAAGGTGTGACTCTCTGGAATCCATCAGGCAGAGCTTCCTGAACATATACAATGAGTTGTAGGAGTTCTGTCAACCCAGACAATGGTGGCCTGGTCTCCAGAAACTTCCATACTGGCCAGAGTAGAGCAGAACAATGCCTCCAAAGGTGGATGAAGCTATGGGAATGGACAGCAAGGGCCCTCAGGAGGGACCTAGGAAGAGTTGGTTTCTAAAGTTTTGCACAGGAAATTGGAGGCCTTGCCTTGGCAGAAAGGAACACAATGAACATGTTTTTCAATATTAGAAGTATGGTGGTTCTGTTGTTATTTAAGGTTCTTAGACCTTACTAACATGTTGGCTTCACCTAAAACAAGCCATTAGATGCATCAGAAGAGAACATCTCGATGTGAAGGTATTTCAGCCCACCCAATAATACTGAGGGTGTTCTGAACACCTGAGACTCCTGGGCAGCCCTCCCCTGTAAGTGAGCAGTGAGCCAGGGCTCAGTGGAAAACTACAAGAAGCAAACACTGGAACATGCTCAGGTTTTAAGTGTGAGGCTCCTAAAGGGAGAAAGGTGGGTGTGAGAGATTAGTTTAAAGGTAATGAAGGGAAAGCAAGCACTTAGGAGAAGAAGAAGAAGAAGAAGAAGAAGAAGAAGAAGAAGAAGAAGAAGAAGAAGAAGAAGAAGAAGAAGAAGAAGAAGAAGAAGAAGAAGAAGAAGAAGAAGAAGAAGAAGAAGAAGAAGAAGAAGAAAGAGGAGGGATACAGGTTTTGTCAGGCAGCTCCACAGCTGAGACCCAGTGTGCCACTAACCAGCTGTATAACTTTCCTGAGCCCCAACTTCTCCATCTGCAAAATATGAGCTATTCCCTTGTCTCCATGACTAAATTCTAGCAATAAAGGACCTAAGGGTTTGTTTGGTTGCATGGTTTAAGAGTTCACCATGGAAGAGAAGGCATGGCAGCAAAGGGATCTTCCCAAAGCAGCACCACTACCTGGGGACCAAGAGTCTCAAACACGTGAGTGTAAGTAGGGTATTTACATTCAAACCACAGTGGAAAGTCGATCTCCCCACCTCACAGATTAACACGGCACAAGGTAAGCTCAACAAAAACATTTTTTTCACAGCTTCCTTTTTTCCCAACCCACAGAATCCCCATTGATTCTGAGGTACTTACTTTGAAAATAGGACCAAATAATACATATATTACTGATAGAGAGGACCCCAAACCAATCACGCTCAACCTGAGTGATTTTTGCCTACCAGGAACATTTGTCATAGTTTGGGAACATTTTTGAGATTACAGCCTTGGAAGGCTACTAGCATCTAGGAGATAGATGTTAAGGACACTGTTAACCATCCTTTAACACACAGGACAGTCCTCACCACCATAAAGAAGATCTACCCTGTTCCAAAGGTCACCAGTGCTGAAAGCAAAAAACTTAGCCTTAGGTGGCCTCTAGCAACCTTACTAAGTCAGAAATTCTCTCTACAGCACTCTAAAAGATTGTCTTCCTGGCTTTTGTTTGAGCATTATCAGAAACAGGCACTCAGCGCCTCTCTTCACCTCTTCATTATTGATCAATCCTCACTCAAAACATCTCTGCTCTGATTAAATCAAAGTGAAGAACTCTTAGCTATTGTCTGATTTTTCCCCCTCCCTCTCTGCAGAACAAATCTAACTAGCTAGTGTGCAATGTGTCTTAAGAAGATCTGTAAGTGTGCAAGGCCCTGGCATTAATCTAGAACAAGTGGGAAGAGTTTCTGCTCTGGGGAAGTTTTCCCTGTGAGGGATGGAGGTGAAACAAGACGTAAAATAAGGCAGAGGAAAATCGATTAAATAGAATCTCAGCATACATGCTGCATCCACCAGGAGAAAGAAGCACATGATGTTGGCCAGGGTGGATCAAGAAAAGACAGGGTACATGTGAAGACCAACCAAACGGGCTGAAGCACAGACACAGACATGTTTGCATGGCAGAGCATCAAGCAAAAACAGGTACCATAAAAGTGAGGCATCCCCAGGAACCTGATATGATGGGGGTGATGGGAGAAAGATGGAGAGGGACAGAGTCATGGGAGGTCTCAAGTGCCTTGCTAAGGAGTGTGGATGCCTCCAGCCACAACCTACGTGAGATAACATGACAAGCCCCATGGAAGACCAGGAATGGCTACAGTGTAAAGTATGCTTGAAAAGGAAACTTAGAGATGGGATGGGTGAAGAAGAGTAAAGGGTCATCTGGAGTTTTAGGAAGGTGATGAATAGGCACATGAAAGGGGCACATCCCTCCAAATTTAAATGTTGAAGCCTCCTCCAATGCAGGAAATTGGGATATGGGACCTTTTGTTGGTCATTGGTTTTAAGTGGGATAATGAGAATGGAAGCCTCTTGATAAGATTGGAGCCCTTAAGAAGATATCACAGGTGTCTAGAAAGAGGGTTTAGAGGTTAAAAGCATTAGCTGCTCTTCCAGAGGATCCAGGTTCAATCCCTAGCTCCCACATGACAGCACAACTATCTGTAACTCCAGTTCCAAGAGATTTGACACCCTCTTCTGGACTCTGAGAGGATGCAAACATACATTCAGACAAAACACTCATATACATTAAAAATAAATAAAAAGGAAGATACCACAGATTCCCTACAGAGCATGGGTGACAGGTCACTACAGAGTGTGGGTGAGGGATCACTACAGAGCATGGGTGACAGGTCACTACAGAGTGTGGGTAAGGGATCACTACAGAGCATGGGTGACAGGTTACTAACAGAAACATCTTGACCCTAAAGCATCCAGTAGTAGAAGGTCTGAACTCAACATGGATGATGGCTCCTCCATTGCTACATAGATGGAGACCCCATCAGATAACCTACCCAACCTATGTATTCTAGTACTTTCAGAGAGCCTGAAGCCACTTCAGGCTTGGGTGAAAATCTACTGACCTTCCCCATCTCTTCCTTCCGTAATGGAATGTCAACAGCCCATTGGCCTGATCATGATTGACACTTGCAGGCAGGCACAGCTGATTTAATGAAGGTGGCAACTCTTTTGCTCAATGTACTGCCTTGGACAACACAGTCTCCACTAGACATTGCAGGGCTGTGGTATACAGAGTTGGGGATTACAGTAAGGTGGCTGGGTGAAGCTTCTGTGTGTTCAGAGATGGGAAGGGAAACAATACTGAAAGGATCATTCAGGATAGTGAAGACTACTGGAGATGTTGACGACAGTCATACAACGCGGGGAATGCTCCTGAACCCATGGCTAAAGAAGTGTATTATATATGTATTTTATTATAATTAAAAATACTGGGTAGGAAGTAACATGAATCCCAGAAGAGAGAATGGCAAAAGGGAAAGGAAGTAGTCCCAGATTGAAAAACTGAGAATAAAAAGAGGCTTTTAAATATGGTTGTCCTTCTCTGACAGGAATCCCTAACACCACGCCATGCAAACTGTTTCTCCACCATTCCAAGCACTCTTAGTTTCGCCAACAAACTGAAACGGTATTTATTCAGCCCAGCACTCTGGGATTGATCTGGTGTATGAGCAGTCACAGTATAATGGAGCCCTTAGCACTGGCCTCATGCTCCACAGTGACACAGAGAGACTTCACCGTGTGATGGCTCAGAGCCATTTGTCCTTACCCTTCAGAGGTTATGTGCCCAGACATGATCTTGGTGGCCACCTGTGGGGGATGGTTCTGGCACACAATGAGCAACAGCCACAGCTACTGGTAACACAGAGATCACAAGAAGGTCCCTAAGAAATAAGAGTGACCTGGCTCAGAATGCCAATAATCCTACTGAAGTTCAACCATTAGCTCCCTTCATCTCCCAGGATCCTGACATTATGCCCTGATTAAATAAACCCACACTGAGGATGTTGGCTCTTCTGAGATATCCTGGACTTGAGTTGATTAAAGCTTAAGGTATTTTTCATATGAATTGCTCTCAAGACAGTCTTGCTCTTGTACAGGAGAGGCTGTGGTCATGGGGAAGACCTAAGGGATAATCCCTGGAATTACATCCTGTCAATAAGTTTCTGGGTCTATCCTATGGACATTCTTAAGGTCCTGATTCTGACCTGTGGACATTCTTAAGGTCCTGATTCTGATGTTCTGTAAGGAGTCTGTGGCAAGGGAAGTAGGATGGGGGACAGATCCACACACAAAATTTTTCACCACTCTAGAAGTAGCTACAAACAGTCCCAGCCTTGAGGGGGAATGTTTTTAGCTTGCGGCATCACTCCCTGCCTGCCTCAGTCAAAATCATGAGGGCTTTTGAGCACCCCCATGAGGGAACCTTTAGGTAAATGCATCCTTCATGCATACTTCAGGTACCTTGGCCTTTCTCCTGCCCTCTAGAGGAAGAGGGCAGAAATGACTCGGGTGTGTCAGGATCAACGGCGTGTGCATTTATGACTTGGGTAAGTGTTTTCAACCATTCTTGGTATAACGGAAAAGAATCTGAATTGAGTGACAAATCATGAACAGTATCATTCTCCTGTAACTATCAGCAGAGCTACATAATCCCTGAGCTTCCTACAAATCTGAAAAGCAATCAAGTCCACAGGCAGACATCAAGGTTCCATGCTCAGATACACTGTCGAGTACAGATTTCTAAAGTAACAAATGTATACGGAGGAAATTACAGAAATTAGATTCACTGTAATTTTGAAAACTGATATTGTTGCAATTGTTTGTGCAATATCTGTTGTGCTATTTTAATGTCAGTGTAAGTCAGCCAATTATCCCTTCTTGGGAAGAGCTATCTTCTAGTGTGACTTTGCGGCCTCATTCTTCTCTTAAGAAACAGATCTGACCACAGTAAAATGTTGGTTAAATGAATAGATGGCAGTTATCATATTTGTATACTTCCAAATCAAAAAATAAAAAGTCACAGATTGTATATTACCTAAATTTCTCTATAAGTTAGCTAAGCTAACAAATCCAACATTTCAGGAGCAGTTTATCTAAAACTCTTATAAATATATCTGCTATAGCTTCATTCAAGTTGCTGAAAAAAAAATGCCAGCCTAAAGTGGATTATTTACAAAACCAAAGAGCATGCCCCTGGGGACCATCTTCCAGGTCAGCATCAATTCATGAGTCAACACTCTTAAGGTATATTTGCTCAGCCCACTATAAATCCAATGAACTAGACTATCAACAAGCAGTCACTTAACCATCTTACACAAAAAGCACCCACAGAGACTGCTAAAGGCCAGCCCCACTGAATTGAAGTATATTTCTCTGCTATCTACCAGCAGATAAAGTGGCCAAGCACGTGGTACATGGATGGTTGTTTCTGAGTGTGTGGGGGTTTGTCTTGTCCTGTTCTCATCTTGCTTGCTTTGCATTCCCCCTCCTTGTGTGAGCTACAGGGCGGTTTCTCACTTACCCAGCTGCCGACTCCACCCCACCTAGTAGAGATATAACCAGGTCCAGCCAATCAACATCATTTATTCATCAGAAAGTTGCACAGTACTGATCTAGGGCTGGATAAGTGAGGTTGATGGGCCAATGAGACATAGCTTCACATTTTTGTTCAAGGCTAGCAATTAAACATATGGTCTCATACATGAAGACCACATGCAAACCACATGCTCTACCACAGATATCATCCTCCACTTCAAAATTGTTGCTTTCCTTGTTGATGAAAAAAGGTAGAGGCATCTTTTGGCTGGAGTTTCTGAGAGAAAATAATAAAACCACTCCAGGTTGCTTCCAGAAGCACCACTGCCCTAAATTTAAACAACCCTAACATAGCACGGCAAGAGACATCTAACCTCATGGGCTTAAAAAGATGGGCAGACAAAACAAGTATGATTAGTGTTGGCCCTCAGGGATCAATCAGACCTGATTCTACCTTCCAGGGTCCAAGAAGCCATAACAGAAGATGAATTTGAGGGTTTTCTTGGACCAGAACAAGAAGGAGTCAATAATTCCTGTTTGACTATTTATATCTGTTTAATTTTTTAAGAAGATATCAAGAATTCTTTCTGAGAAGAGATATGTAAGCCCATGGGGCTGTGCTTTTCAAAATGCACAAAATTTCAATTAAAAAAATGTTGCTGATGGGGCTAGAGAGATGGCTCAGTGGCTAGAAGACTGTCACAAGACCCAGGTTTGATTACCAGCACCCACATGGTGGCTCACAGCTGTCTGTCACCACAGTCTCAGGGAAGCCAACACATTCTGGCCTCCACAGATGTTAAGCATACATGCTGATGACCAGGCAAACATGCAGACAAAACATGCATAAAAAAACATGCATAAAAAGTATTTTGTTTTTATTAAAACTTCCTTTAAAAGCCAGTTTTACCACCATCTTTATCAAAAAAAATATCATTTTGGTTTTTGCCCTTGAACACTTCCTGCTAGTGAGGTGGCTGCTCTCAAAACTGACTGGATCTAGGGGTGTCACTAGGCCTTCTCAACAGATGAAGAAAAAGTCCTCAATAAAATGATCATTTGTAATGTTTTTAAGCACAACTCTCAGCAAATGCAGACAACTTTTCACACTAACAGAACAAATCAATAATAGACTCTGACAGTGGCATCGTAATGATGAAGCATTGGATGCTTTCCCACTAGAATTGGAACAAGAATGTTGAGCCCTGCACTAGACACCATAATCATTGCAATAAAGCAAGAAAAGAAATAAATACAAACTATTGAAAAGACCAAAGTAAGATGTCATCATTCAGAGATGACACACTTGTCAATAAAAGGCGCCTTAAAGAGTCTGTTCACAAAGAGCTCTCAGGGCAAATAAACAGGTTTAACAAGGCCTGTTAAACAAACAGTCAATATATACAAACCAGTTCTAATCGAATAAAATAGTAATAATTTAAAATTAAAGTTAAGCCGGGCAGTGGTGGTGCACGCCTTTAATCCCAGCACTTGGGAGGCAGAGGCAGACAGATTTCTGAGTTTGAGGCCAGCCTGGTGTGCAGAGTGAGTTCCAGGACAGCCAGAACTACACAGACATACCTTGTCTCGAAAAACCAAAAAAAAAAAAAAAAAAAAAAAAAAAAAAAAAAACCTTAAAATTAATTATAGTTCCATTATATGTAATGGTATATGTGTGTGTGTGTGTGTGTGTGTGTGTGTGTGTGTGTAGTGCATTAACATAAGGTTTTATATGAAAGAATAAATCTGGGTGAGAATGAATCTGTGGTTCAGTGGTAGGAAGATTTCCTAGGTTTCAAGAGGAGCTGGTTTTCAGCTACAGGATGATGATGATGGTGGTGGTGGTGGTAATGATGATGATGACGATAGTGAACCCAATAAAAGATGTATCCCTTCATGCTAAAAGTTACAAAAAATTATAAATATTTTGAAACCTAAATCAATGAAAGATATATACTGTTAAAACCTAGTAGATGAAAAAGATGGTATTTTTAGATGTTCACATTGAAATGAGACTGAAGTTGGAGTTCATTTTTTTAAATACACATCTTCAGCTGGAGAAATGGTTAAGATCACTCATTGCTGTTGCAGGGGATCTGGGTTCAACTCCCAACACCCACATAGTAGGTCATAGTCATTTGTAACTGGGGTTCTAGGGAGATATGGTGCCCTCTTTTGGCCTCTGGAGGCATTGCATGCATGTAGTGCACATACATACATGCAGGCAAACTCTCAAACACATAGATTTAATAGACTCATAGAGTGACACATAGATTTGATGGACTCAAAAATAATTCTTTGCAGAACTTTTCTGAAGACATTTGCAACTAATTCTAAAATTACAGTTAAAATATAAAGACTCTAGCATAAGCAAGCAATCATAAACACCAAGAATGGAGTTGGATTTCCTCTACCACCTGATTTCAAAACTTTCCTAAAACCGCAAAGACTGACAGTGTAAGAGGATATAAATAAAGATATGGATTATTGAGCAGAATGGAGTGTGGGGAGCCAACAGAAGGTGGCTATCATCCTTGCAGCCATCTTGAGCCATATACCCTGATAAGAGACTTGATTACACTAGCCTGCAACAGCTGAGCACACTCTGATAACATCTTGCTTTAGATACCCAGGATTTTCCCTTGGGTGTGTGAGACTTAAAGGTGTGTGACTTAAGGGTATGACTTAGAGATCAGATTCAGAGACAAGACCTAAGGGCATGATTAAAGGCGTGACTTAGAGGCGTGGCTTAGAAGTGAGACATATAAAAGGCAAGAGGCAGACAGGAGAGTTAAGAATGATTTGGAGTAACAGAGAATCAGACACTTCAGAGAGTACAACTTGGAACTAGGAATTAGGTTAGAGAGAACAACTTGGAGTTAGTTATTAGACGTTAGGCACTTGGCACTTGGAAGAAGAAACTTGGAACTTGGAGGCACTAGGGACTAGGGACTAGGAACTAGGGACTAGGAACTTAAGACTTGGGACTTGGAAAGAAGAAGAGAGACTGAAGAATAAATGGGATTGAATCACACTCTGTCTGGTCTCCATTCCTCGAGTCCGTCCTCACTCTCTCTCTTGCTGAACCCTGACCCACAGACCAGAGCTGCTTGGGGCAGTGCAGGCTAACAAGTTAGTCCCCAAGGCTTTTGGCAGTGCGGGTTCAAATACTGACAGAGCGGTATGAGACAATTTGACCCCCAAACGTGGGGTAGCTCTGGCCGCAACAATGGAGAACACAGAGATAGACTCAGATATATCACATTCAAATGAATGGTGACAAAGTCACCAAGTCAATGAAATAAGAAGAAGGAGATATGTTTTTTAAGATTTGTTTATTTTAATCTCATGTGTTTGGGAGTTTGTCTGCATGTATGTATGTATACCATATACATGCAGTGCCTCCAGAGGCCAAAAGAGGGCACCAGATTTCCCACTAGAACCCCAGTTACAGATGACTGTGACCTGCCATGTGGGTGCTGGGAGCCAAATCATTGCAAGAGCAATGAGTGCTCTTAACCATCTCTCCAGCTAAGGATGTGTCTTCTTAAAAATAAATTTCAACTTCAATCTCCCACCACACAAGAGAATTAATTCAAGATGCATCAAAGAACAAACATAAAAGCTGGAAACATAAATTTCTAGGAGATAGCATTTCTTCAAGTTTAGAATAAGCAGTGATTTATTTTTAAATACAAAAAGCTAACTACAAAAGAAAATAATACATTGGACTTCATCAACATTCAAATTTCCTCCTCAGGAAAAGCACCAGCAAGAATATGAATGGGTAAGTCAGAGTCTGTGAATTGCACATGCAATAAGTCTGTCTGACAAAATGAAGCCAGAATGAAAAAAATCACCCCTAAAATTGAGTGACTTAAAAATAATAACATTAGGACGTGTGGGGTGGCTCATCAGGAAAAGGTACTTGCCACCAAATATGATGGCTAGAGTTTGATTCCTTCACCACAGGTAAGTAGAGATGTCACTTCTGCAGGATGTTCTCTCACCCCCACATGCACACCATGGCATGGATGTGCTCACACACATACACATGCACACAATAAATAATAGAATAAATAAACATAATGTAACTATAAAAAAAAAAAGCAAAGAAACAATTGAACAGACCTCTCACAAAGATACGAGAATAAAGGGAAACCACACAAGAAGAGATGCAAAATGCCAGCAGAGAAATGCTGCAAACAACTCAGTGACTCAACCACATCCATATTGAATGATGATCAAAAGCTAAGAGTATCAAGTGTTGACAGGGATGGAGGAAAGCTGGTATTCTTACATGTTGCAGTAAGGTGGTTCTATCCAGCTTCTAACCCATCATTTTTACTCCTAGATACTCACTGTCTACATCTGCACAGGGGAAGACTAATTGAGAATACAAATAGAACCACCAGCAACAGCAAGCATGTAAGAAAATACCTAAGAACTTTGTACTAAGCAAAATGAAAGTAGATGCAAAAGTAGAGTGAACAGCACAGTCCCCATCAGAAGTTCAAGCCAGAAGAAGGTATGAGGAGAGGAGGTGAGGGAAATACTTGTTTGTAGGTGAAGACTTCATACCCATATTATTATAAAAACTCATCAATCCAGACAGGTAGCACCTAGGTATTTTATTGTGTTTTAATTACCCTTAATTTTTTTCATATTTCTTTACATTTATTTGTATGAGTATTTATTTATGGGCATGATTTTGTCTACATGTATGTTTGTGCACCATATGTGTATAATGCCCACAGGGGTCAGAAAGGGGCATCAGATTCCCTGGAACTAGAGTTACAGGCAGTTGTGAGCTACCACATGGATGCTAAGAACCAAACTCTAATCTTCTGTAGGACTAGTAAGTTCTTATAACCTCTGAGCCATCATCTCTCTAGCTCCTACTCCTTAATTATAGAGAAAAAGAATGAAAGTAATATAGAATGAATTTTCTTTGCTTCTTTCCCAAAGATGTTAGAAAGGTCTTGCCTACTACAATCTAAGCTGTGAGATAGCACTTCTCTTCAGCTTCTCCTATGCCTACTCCCAAAGCCAACCATATTATAAGAACTTCTCCCAAGAGAAGGACAAATATCCATCTGCCTCAGATACGGCATCAATAGCAAACCAAAGCAGTGATGGTATTTCAGGCTGGTTTGTTTCACTAGTACATTTATTTTTTGAAAGAATTTTTTCATTAAATATTATATTTATTTACAATACAGATGCCATCTCCTTTCCCCATTTCCCCTCCCTAGGGCCCCTATCCTATACCCCCCTCTTTCTTTATGCTTTTATACCATTTTGATTACATGCATGTATTAAGGTCAGTTCTAGGTTGAGGGTCTAGCAATACAATAGATGCAAATAGTCGAGAAACAAGCAATACAATAAACACAAATGGTCAAAGAAAAAGCAAGGCATTAAGCCCAGTTCCGTAAACACTCCCAGGATCACTGTTTCTAAAGGATTATCAGGATGACCAAAGTATCTGAGCCTACTTCCCTGTCCTAGCCCAAGGTCATTTTCATGTCTGAAGCCTACTACCTTGTTCTAGCCTAAAATTTAGATTCCTGTCTGAGATTACTCCTTTATTCTGGCCTAATATTTAGATTCCTGCCTGAAATTACTTCTTTGTTGTAGCCTATGATTTAGACTTCTACCTGAAATTACTTCTTTGTTCTAGTCTAATGTCAGATTCTTGCCTGAAGTCCACTTCCTTGTCCTTGGCCAATGTCATATTCCTGCCAAGCAGCCCCTTTCCATGTCCTTGGCCTATGTCAGCTTCTTGCCAAGCAGCGCCAAAGGCTCTCCACCTCTCCCCCTTTTTTATTTCATCAACAAGATTGATTTAGAGTGATTTATAGACACTTGGGCAGCTTAGGAGTGACTACACCATTGAAGAAAAGTTCTTTCTCCCAAAAACTCTTAACTGCCACAAAACCTCAAGGAAGAGTAGAGTCCTGTGAGGCTCCCTCCTCCATGATGGAATGTCAATGGGCTCAACCTTGGTTGAGTCTAGTGCAGGTAATCATAGTACTGAGAGTTCTAGATAACAATCACACCATACCCAGAGAACAGTGTTCCACAACAAGTAACTGTCACTCTCCAAAATCAGATAGCCCTGGAATAATCCATTACTTGTGATTATTTCATCTGTCTCTTTCATAACCTTATAACTATCATGAGTGTAGAAACTGAATCTCTTGTTTCCCATCAAAACCTTATGACCTACCACAATCCCTGGGGCATAATAGCCCCTCAGTATATACAAATCAAGAAAAAGATTAATGAATAGTGGAAAAGAGAAGAGGCATGGATGGATAGATAGATGGATGGATGGATGGATGGATGGATGGATGATGAATAGATGGGTGGGTGGATGGGTGGGTGGGTGGGTGGGTAGGTGGGTAGATGGGTGGAAGGATAAATGAGGCATAGACATGCATGGGAAATGAATGGACAAATGAGGCATGAGTGGACAGATGGCAGAACTATATTATACTAAGTAATTATGTGGTCCAACCTTTTCAATGGGGGCGGGGAAGCATTCAAGAGAATAAAATTAAATAGTCAGGTAGCAGAACTCTGACTAGGACACCAGTTTCTCAGAATATCATTTAATGCTAATTTCACCTTGCAACTGTGGCAAGTTTAGCCTGAATAGAAGAAAACTGGCAACTGGGTTCTTTTCAAGATTCCCTTGTTCATAGCAAGGCATACACAAAAGTAGTGTTCCCCACTCTGCTTCTGCTACTTCATACTAGCGTTAACAGGTGATATCTAGAAATATGTCTGCCATCATCTTACATGTGTGATAAAGGCCAAAGTACTGAGAAGATAAAACACAAAGATGTTGGAGGCTTGACTTCCAGTGATACCATTGAGCTACTAAATGGACTAGCCTATCGCTTCCCTTCTGAATTCTTTATTGTATAAAATAAAAGATAAATCTTATTGCTGAAGCTATTTGAGGGATAACAGTCATTCTAAAGGCAGAACATCCACAATTTACCCAAGATACACAAGGAAATATAAGACATTTAAAGACCAAGAAGAACACCAATGTGCTTCAGTCACAAGGAGCAAAGAGGTGTTAAGACCCAGGGAGAGATATAGGAACCATACCACGAAGATCATCTGTGAATAATGACTTTATCCTTAGGGCAATAGGAAGTCACTTGGGAACAGAGTATTCTAATTTCAGTGAAGATACAGCAGAAAGGTGAAAGGTTCTGGAGCTGAACCACCTTTTTGGGATTTAACGGTGAGCACAGGCACACCCTACTTTGGCTATGGCAAGAGTCAGGAAAAACTGGGAGTCGTGACCTAACCAGTTAGAAGTATTGTGAGTATAAATTCTGCTTCTAATTGATAAATTTATAAAGGCCAGGCTTCCTTCCCACAGAGAGGCCAACACGGGGAACACTAAGGACGCTGGGACTATTAACATACAGGTCCCCACCATACAAGCAAGTGGAACCACATCAAGTGGCCATGTTCCAGAGGATCTGAAGCTCATAGCCTGACTCTCCTCTAACATCCACACCCATTTCCTCTCTGCATCCTCATATGACCTCAGGCATTGTTCTCTCCAAAAGCCTTCCAAGGGCCATCTGCATTCCTCCTCCTGCCTCCAAAAAAAAAAGATGTCTGACTTAATGATTCTGCTCTTATTGTTCTAAGACTGCCTGGTCCTACTGACCAGGACAAGCTCCTGCTGAAGAAATTGCATTTCCTGTTTATTTCAAAAGGTCTAGCAGATTCTCTTTCTACTAATAAAACATATCATCCAGAATACACTCAAGCATGTGTGGCCATGTATGACAGTTTTGTGTGCACAGACCCTCAAAGCAGGCACACTGTCCACAGACAACTTAACATCTCACTGCTGAATACATTCAATTACCTTCCTGGTCAGAACTACCCATCATTCTGAGGTAATATTCAGCTGTTCCAGTTTTATTATAGGCATCAGGTGTTTTCAAAGAAGGAAGTCAGGCATGTAATTGTGAACAAGACATCTCCCAGCTGAAGGGAGCAGACACACAGGCAGCTGGCTGCAGAGCTGTCTCTGGAGACTGCTCTGGGAGGGCAATGAAAATGAGGATTGGTTGCTCCAAGCTGTAAAGGTATGAATGAGGTGTAGACTTTGGTCATGGGTATGGGTATTAAATCTTGCCATCTTTTCAACCTCCAGAGTAGAAGGGTCTACTTCGGAAGGAGAAGAATCGGGAATGAGCTCAGCAAAAGCTGTATGTCATGCTCATCCTGGATGCACCTGCAAAGCTCCCAAAAAGAAATATGTAGAGTAAAATCTGATGGGTTCAGGGTGCCCGGACACATCTCAGGGAGCAAAGTGCTTCAACATACAAAGACAAGAAGCCGAGTTCAATCCTTAGATGTTATATTTATAAAAGGGAGGGGACATCAGGAAAGGCACTTCTCTCCAAGCCTGATGACTGAGTTCCATCACCAGAACCTACATGGTGAAAATGGAAGCAAGAATCAACTCCAAGTTGTCCTCAGAACTCTAATTGTGTGCTGTGGCACACATGCATACACACATACTCACAGGCAGATAGATAGATAGATAGATAGATAGATAGATAGATAGATAGATAGATAGATAGATAGATAGATAGATTGAACAACAGACAGACAGACTGACCAATGGGCATGTGGATGGGTGGGTGGATGGATGGATATAATTTCTAAGATCTTGGTAGTATGCAGTTATAACCTGAGAGCTAGGGATGCGGAGTTAGGTGGACCATGGCCCTTGCTGGCCATCCATCTTTGTCTACTTAATGAGTGGAGATGCTAACTAGAACATGTGTTATTCATTTGTGCCTTTCAACGAAGCAATGTGGACTAGAAATAGAGATGTGTGTGGCAATAGTATATAGGTGATATTTGAAGCCATGAGAGCAGAAGTGATCATCTGGAAAAATGGAAAAGCAATCTTACAGTGATCCACGCAACATTTGGAGTTCTAAAGCTAAGAACAAGCCAGCAAAGGTTAGAAAGAAGCATGGTTCTATGCCCAAGATGTAAAACTGTAAATATACCTTTTATATTCCCCTGATGTAATTGTTGTCTCTGAGGCTTATAGGCTCTTCCCGTTAACCTAGGCTTACTCCTGGACACTTCTTTATACAACCTATTCTAAGCCTAAACTGTTTTCAGCCTTTGAGACTTATTGCTGGAAATGCACACATCTTCCTAGTTCTTTCTGATTTCTGACTATCTGGTTCAACTCAGCTGTTCTGGCTCAAACTTCTCTCCAGCTGACTGAATCCGTCTGGCTTGTCTCTTGGCCTGTGACTAAACTAGCTCTGGCAATCTGTTCTAACCTTCTGTCTCCTTCTCATTCTCTGGCTCATCTGTCTTTACCTGTGTCTAGCTCATTCTCTGTCTGCAACCTGTCTCTCTATCACTGTCCTAGTAAAAATTTCTCCTCTCCCCCTTTTTTCTCTCTGTGCTCCCTTAAATTGCTTCACTTTCTTCTCTCTCCCTTCTTGTAAGAGTTTGGCATATCCTATTCTGTCAAATCTTTCTCTGATTTGCCACTTTGTCAGCCACTCGATTAGACATCACTTTCAAACATAGGTGCCTCTTTCTACAAACTAACTTTACCTTCATTGTTTGAGATTAAAGGTGTGTGCTAAAGGGTGGGGGGAAGTAGGATGTATTCCAGACAGAGGGATTTAAGGTTTATTCTAAGGGCTGAGCCACACCACAACTAAAAACAGGTTTTTTTTTTCAGTAAATAACACATTCTCAGGCTTCACAGTATGATTAAATATCCTGCAACAGAAAACAGCCAAAGATGGAAACAAAACCCAAAGAGGAGATGGGGCTCAGATATAACTATTGCTCTCAATGAGTAACTAATCACAAGAAAATATAGGACAGGCTTTGAGCACTGACACCTCATGTTATGGCAACTCAAGTGTAAGAAGCCCAGGTAAGTTCAGCAGGTGAGTCCTGGTTCACAAAGGTACCCAACATCTGCTCCTAAGAAAGACATGCAGGGTGTTACCAGCTGCAGGGAGGAGACACTTCTTGGGCTGTTTAGCTGTCTATGAGCCTGTGTTCCTGAAAGCAGGAACTCACTGTTTCCTGTAGCTAGCCCCTCACCCATGCTCCTGTCCCGTGCGAGTGAAATCCATTCTTCAGTCTATCCTGAGTACATGCTTGTTCACATTTCCACAAGAAAGGTTATATAATATGGGGAACTCACGACCTAGACAGCCCAAACAGAAGAAACAGACTTCAGCCTAAGAGTGGTGGGGATAGAACAGAAGAAACAGGCTGAAGTTATTTCTTTAAAAGTTTATCTTGTCAAACTGCCCTACAGACCAATTGAGTCACCCAAACCATTTCAAAATTTCTTTTTTTTTTTTCCTCCACCTCTGCTCTCCTTCACCCACCTCCCAGAGTCAGCCATTCGAAAAGTGAAGAGAGGTTGTTTCCTGTCTGTGCCCAGGGAATGGCTGGGCTGTGGGAAGGACATCCATTAACAGATCCAACTACTCTCGATGGAACAAGTGTCTCCGCACTTTCCTGTTCCAAGGCTCTGAGATGGTGCAATCAAGGGAATAGGGGATATGGCAAAGCCGGCTTCTCTTGCCCCAGACATAAACACGGGCAGACAGGCAAACACTGGGTGACTGTCTGCTGGAAGGGGTCAAAGCCTGCAAAACACAGCAGAGGGCCATGAGACAAGCAGGCATGTTCCATTTACACTGGGCCACTTTCCCAAGAAGCCACCTGACAATGTAGCCTGTGCCTTGGTCATCTCCAAATACCATGTGAAGGGCACAGTGGCATTACTGGTGCAAAAGTTCAATTTGCCCCAAGAGTTTCTCCTCTGTAGGTGTCACCGGCTACATTAGTGGCACTAGAAAGAGCTCCTAGGCCACACCATCTTAGAAGGGCTATGCTCTGATACAGTCTTGATGCCTGCTCTTTGCCAGGCAGCAGATCCAACGGGACATAAGCAACTCTGCCAAGCAGTACAATAGCCAACTCAGTGTGACTGCTGAGCACTTAAAACATGCCTCATGCTAGTGAGGGGTATTCTTTGTGTTAGTTATTTAATGTTATTTAAATTTAAATAGCACCCGTAGCTTGCCGTGAGTACACTGGGTAACATAGCTGGAAGGTACTGCCAGGGCCCTGCTGGTACCCTGGCCTCCACTTCACAGTGGACAAAGGTGAAAGAACCTGAGACCAGCCCTGCTCTCTGTGCAGCAGAGAGCAGCAATGAGCTTACACATGGCATCACCCCACTTATTTTCTTGTTTCACACCGTGTTCTCTCACCTCTAACTTCCTCCCTCTTTGTTGTCAGTTCATGACCTCACTTTTTATTACACTGAAAAAGAACAAAGAACAGCTCCTCTTTACAGGTGGGCTCTCCTGACCTGGTGGATCTGCACTCATTATCCTCAGCTTCCCCTCTCAAGGCCGGCACCAAGGCCCTCACCTTCTTCACTTCTTCATTCTCATTACCAAAGAGAATACATCTCCTCCCCAGCACTCAATTTGAGCTACACCAGATAGACCCAGCCCCTAAAGATCTTTTTCAGCTGATCCAGGAAGAAGGTCTAACAATCAACTCTGGCACGCCTCCAGGTGATGCTGCTGACATCTCACCATCTTGAAGTGGTTTGTAGGGCAGTTTGGCTCAAGAACTGTGTTGAGAGTTGTTGCCTCGGATGATCTGATGAGTCTCCTAAACTCATATTGATGGTATTGATGGTTCCCAATTCCTGAGGAAGTGGTGTTGACTCCACAAGATCTCTGGTACCCTGCACCCAATCCACCACAAATCTTGTACTCTCTGATTCAAAAAAAAAAAAAAAAAAAAAAAAAACCAAATGGATGCTCTGCCACCTTTGGTGTGGGATCTCTCCATCGCTAGATGCATGCATACATGCCCCGTCTGCTCTCTGCAACTCTCACCTGAACTCTGGACACAAAACAAGTCCTATTTCAAAATATAAATTACATGAGCTGGAGAGATGGCTCAGTGGTTAAGAGCAATTCCTACTTTTTCAGAAGACCCAGGTTCAGTTCCCAGCTCCCACATGGAGGCTCACAACTGTCAGTTGAACCAAGTCCCAGGGTACTGAATACCCTTTTCTGATCTCCACAGACACCAGGTATGCATGTTGTATACATACATAGAGACAGACAGACAGACAAACCAACATACATGCATACATACATACATACATATATACATGCAGTCAAAACACTCATACATAAATTTCACATGATAGATAGATAGATAATACTATGTATATAGTATGTGTCTGTATGTGTATGTGTGTAATTTGTATGTGAGAGTGTTTTGACTGCATGCATGTATGTATTAGAGAATTTTGGACAGAATCCTCTAATACATATATACATTATATATCCATAATATATAATGCTATAATACATATGTCACACACATATATATATGAAATTGCCCTGTCTAAAATCCTTTAATCACTTCCCAGTGAATCAACATAAAAAATAAAGCCCTAACTTTTTTGCATACCCTCAAGATTCTGTTTACCTCTCTGATCCAAATTCCTACCCCCATCTCCACACTGCCCACTTCAGTCCCCCTGATCTTCCACTCAGCCATATTATACCTGCTGCCTTACCTACCTGAGTGTTCTTCCCATGGAATGGACTATACCTTCTTCTAAATACTCAATCTAACAAATAAACAAAACCACCACTTCTACTTTGTTACTTCCCTTGAGTTTTCTGCATAGTACTAACTAAGCCTCATTATTTATTTCTTGGTCTGCTGGGTAAGTGACTGTATCATCTCAAATACAAAGTTCATGAAGGTAAAGATTATCTTCTTTCTTGCAATATTCCCAGGAGCTAGACTGATAGCTGGCAAATAGTAGACACTCAAAAATTGTGTTGATTAATTAAGTCAATGAGTGGCCTGTTCTCTATTCAGGATCATCTTGCAATTCATCTGTTCCTGTAGTATCATTATCGTCTATTTCTATACATGCATCAAGAGAAACCTTCCTTCTTACTGCTGTAGTCTCAAAAACCAGATTGTGCCCATGGGATTTGCATTTTCCATACATGAATTTTTATTGTGATCCTTACAGTGAACCTGTGAAGTATTTATTGTTATTCTTCTTTGACAGATGAGAAAAATATGCAAAGGTGTAAATTAGCTTACCCTGTAGATGTGTGTAGAATTCAAAGCCAGACCTTAATTACGACTCACCCCCCCCTAACAGCACCACACCCAGACATTCCACCCTCACCCCCATGTCCATATTCACACTCATAAAACCCACAATGCACCCTCACCCCTGCAGACTATGCACTCAGCGATTTTTCCTTATAAACCTAACCTAGCTCCGGTTTCCTATTGCTAGAAATTGACTTGGGCCATGAGGTCCACAGGGCCCTGCTTTCTCCCCTTCTCTCATTGAGCTGTAGCCCTCAGCCAAGCAAACCCAACATAATGATTTCTCATGAGGTCTCAATTTGTGTAACAGAACCTCACTAGGTCATCTTCAAAGTGCTTTAAGCCCATTAAAACCTTGCAGCTTGTCAAGGTGTGAAGACATTCACTGAGCATCCAAAGCCCTAGGTGTCTTGTGAAGATGCAGACTTCCTCTGGTGTCTGAAGAAATGCATTTCTCAAGGTGAACAGCAAAGTTAAGTGGTGTTGGTGTCAAAAGCCCTGCTGAGACTGTGTTGGAGGATGCTGGAGATTCCACAACTACACACACCAATTAACCCTCCACTCACCTCTAAACATAGGAAGAGGCAGTACACTTAGAACCACAAAGAAAGCATGGTGACCAATGAAAGCCATCCGAGATTTATATACCCTCCCCTGTTTAAGATAGAGCAAATCTGAATGCTCTAGAGATCTAGCCCTCTCTCAGGAAGTCACTTGGAAGTCAGGAAACTCACTTTCCTTTTTTTTTTTTTTTTTTTTTCAACACATCAGAAGAGGGCATCAGATCCCTACAGATGGTTGTGAGCCACCATGCGGTTGCTGGGAATTGAACTCAGGACCTCTGGAAGAGCAGTCAGTGCTCTTAACCACTGAGCCATCTCTCCAGCCTCAGGAAACCCTTAAGTATAAACTATATGAAGTCAGAAGCAGCCCACCACCTTCACATCCAAGTATCTAGCAGGAAATATGCAGGTAGGTCTCTCTGGTTTTTTTTTTTTTTTTCTTCTCAAAGACAAACTTTCTGTTCAAAGTAACAGTGACATGCCATTTCCCTACACAAATGAAAGACAGAGAGATAAACTAACCACTATGAGCCTCCGTTTCCCCTTCCTCATGCAATAACACCATCCCATAGCAAGTCGGGTCAAGCCTAGAGTTTGAAGACAAAACAGTTTGAGCTCAAGTATTGATACAGCCACTTAGCCTGTCTGACTCTTGACTTTCCCATGTGAAAACCAGGAATGCTCTGAAGATCACATTTTTGAACAATTGCACAGGTGCTCTGTCCTGCCTCTAGATAATACAGTTACAAAAGCCTCTTCTTGGGAAAATATACACTTAAATTTTTCCATGCAGTGTCTGTGTCCACAGGTTAACTGAAGCCTTTCCACAGACTTCACACTAAGATCTCTGAAGCACCAGAGGTTTCTTTAACTCAAGCACGATACTGATAGCTATTCATCTCAGTGATGTAGTATTAAGAGTCTCTTATGTGTTTACTTATTTCCAACTACATGTTTATTTCCTAAAGGACAGAAATCACAACCTTGAGCCTGCCAGTAATTCATCACATTTTCTATACCAAGCCTTATTGATGATTTATCTGTCAGTAAGGATGCTGCATCTAAGGTCCTTCAGGGTTCACAGAAGCCAGGTGCCCTCCTTGGAAACCCATCCTCTCCTTCTATTTTGGAATTGTTGCCAATACATGGGAGCTCGTTTCAGAGATGGAGCAGCTGCTATCCTTTGCTTTTGGCCTAGACAATGTCAATCATTCTATCTAACAGGCATCCTGAGTACTTCCAATTTCCTCCCTGTTGGCTAGGCTCTACAGACAAGCTTGCCTTCCCAACCAAAACGGCATAAAAGAACATAAAGGTGAGCAAAGGATACAATTCAGATTCTTCACCCACTGTTTGCAGAAAGTGAGCAGTCTAACATGGTATCAGATATAATGAAGAACAAAAATGGATAGATGGATGGATGGATGGATGGATGGATGGATGGATGGAGAGATCAGTAAATGGTAGATTTATGGGTCAATGAGTATGTAGATGGATGAATAGATAAATGGAGATAGGTGGGTGGAGAGTATGCGGGTAGATTGTGAGAGAGTAGATGAATGAATGAGTAGATATATGAATGTAAAGATGGACAGATGGACAGATGGATGAATGGTTGGATAGATAGATGGATGGACATAAATGAACTAAAATTTAGCTGATAATCTGATAATCTGAGCTTAAATGTCAAAACTCAGACATACAGACCCCTGCCTGCTGCCACTCAGGGCAGTGCCAGAGAAAGAAGACATCCAGAGACCCACCCACTGTTATGCCATGTAGCATGAGCAGGGAGAGACACCCAGATACCTGCCTGCTGCCACACAGCTTGGCCAGGCCATAGACACACAGAGGCTTGCCTGCCACAAAGCCATGTAGTGCCAGAGGAGGAAGGCATCAGAGTGTCCATATACCCTCTCACCACACAGCTGCTATAGACACCTAAAAGCCTACTTGCTACCATACCACATAGCGCAGACAGAAGAGGTCACTCAGAGGCCCTCCAGCTGTGTGGCTCACCTGCTGCAGGAGCCCCTACAGTGAGCAAGTATATGGTAGACAGATGGGAGAGAAAGAAAAGAGGAACAATGTGAGCATTATGAAGAGAGAGGGAACTGGAGACCTAAGGGCGGAGAGGAGTAGCCTGTTGTGAGTGGCCAGCCATACTACCTGAGACCGTGGTGAAACCCCAGCCCATGCTACTGCTGAGGGCCATGTCTGGGTGCATTGCTATGCAGCAGCAGGGGTCAATGTTGATGTCCATGGCTCACATTACCATTAGAGACCATGGGGACTTCCCTGGTCTGGGCAGCCACCTAAGGCCATCTGGATGTCCAGGGGCTATGCAGAACTAGCCCTGCCCCTCACTAGCTGTAGCACTCAAAAAAGCAGGTCCTGAACCTGGCTGAGCAGCACAATGGAACTGGTTCTGGAGTTGTGGGTGTGGATGAGTCACCCCAAGGGCATGAGTGGGAGACTGCCTCCCGTGGCATCAGGTAGCCTACCCAGAGCAGTGCTGGAGAGCTCACCCTATTTGTGTGGATAAGGGAGAGCTGATACACTGACCACTAGCTGCCACCCAGGCCCAGATCCAGGACTTTGAGTTGGCCCATCCTCAAAACTACATCATCTGGAAACTATTGGGGCACACGAAAAGACTGGTCCTCCTGATCCAAAGCTGCAGGACCTCTATGACACAGGGCAACAACAGGATAACTGGTTGGAGTCCCAGTGAGGATTCAATATTGATGGTGTCATAGAAGCCAGAGACTTTGAACCAAAACTCATTGCAATGAACATTGCAAGTGAAGAAGACAAAGAGGTATACTGTGGGACACACTGTGACATACTAAAGCTTCCATGACTAGATGTTTTCTACACTTTGTTTTATTTGTTTGTTTGCTTGTTTGCTTGTGTCTTTTGGGGGGGGTTACAATGGCAGAGGGCAAATATAAGGGGAAGAGGAGATGAATGGGACAGGAATACATGATGTGAAACTCACAAAGACTCAATAAAAAAATTTAATAGAAAGAAATGTCAAAACTGACTCCTCTAAATGTAGATGTTAATTCTGCTCATGGAAGTGACAAGGCTTATAATGTTAAATGAATTCTGTGCTGTCCTAATCACCCATTTCCTCATCTGTAAAGTAAGAAACTAAAGAGAGGGTTGTCTCTTGCTTTCATTGAGGACCTCAGCATCAGCTTCCTTCATCTGCAAGGTGAGCAGCCTTCTTGTTGCTACCAACATCTCTAGAGACTACGGCTGCTGTTGTGGATCAGTATCTTCCCCACTGAAACATTACTGTCCGCCATGGAGGGTCCTTCAGAAGGCAACAACCCACAAGTTCCAGGAAATCCTTTAAACACACAAAGTTCTTCCCTCCACAAGGCTGGAAACACAGGAGACAAGTCCTGGAAACAGACAAAATATAATGGGAGGGAGACTGGTTGGATGAAGAGGAAAATAAGACTGGGCAGAGTGATGCTCTAATCAGAATATATTATCTATACATATAAAAATAGCACAGAGTAAATTAATTTTATAAACTAAAAACTGGGCCAAGAGTGGTAGCACACACCTTTAATACCAAGATTTGAAAAGCAGAGGCAAGCAAATATGTTTGAGGTCAGACTGGTTTACATAGCAAATTCTAGGCCAGCCAAAAGTACACAGTGAGACCCTATCTCAAAAATTAATTAACTGATTGATGGATTAATTGATTAATTGATTCATTGATCTGGGTTCGACCCATAGCTTCAAATAACCAAAGACCAAAAGTTTCTGCAAAAAAAAAAAAAAATTTCAGTTACACTGAATACATATATTTCTCATTGTGTTATTCATGATTCACTAAACAGTGTTTCTCAACCTGTAGGTAGGTGGTGACCCCTTTGAGGTGGAATGACCCTTTCACAGGGGCTGCATATCAGATATTTACATTATAATTGATAACAGTAGCAAAATTACAATTATGAAGAAGCAATGAAATAATTTTATGGTTGGGGGTCACCACATACAGTCTTCAACAGTCATTGCATTAGCAAGGTTGAGCCTCTTGCTCTAAATGATATAGCTTAACAACTATTTGCAGAGAATTGTCATTATAAAGTAATCCAGAGATGACAAGTACATTCAGGACACAAACACATTGTTAGCTTATAAGCAAATTCTATACCTTTTTATATAAAAAACCTAGAGCATCCAGAGTTTTGTGTTTCTGGTAGAGGAATTCTAAAATCTAAGGCCCACAACACTGAGGAACACTGTATAAGTAACTCAGAAAGTCACACAGCTACATGGATGGATGATACAGTCAAAGAATTCTAGAGACAGAAATGATGCTTTGGACAGGTGAGAAATGACAAAAGTGACACAGCTAAGTGTAGAACTGCATTATGAAGCTTTGGAAAATAGCTTACTACATTAACTATGCCCCCTCTACAGATCCTCCCACCCCCAATGCTACTATGTAAGGTCCCTAATCAAAAATACATTCCTCTAGATTCTAGTACAAAAACCAGAGTCTTTGTCTTCTTTTACCTCAGCTACTACTACTTCAGTCTTCTATCTCCCTGAAGTGACTGTCACTCACCATGCTGAAAAACATCTGTAGATGTCCCTGGAGAGAACTGAAGTGTCTATCTCTATAACCTAAGGCTTGGCCAGAAGGCTTCTTTAGCCAATGAAATTGGAAAAGAAATGACATGTACCATTTAGGAATAGTGGCTTTAAGAGCCTGGGGACAGCTCTTAAAACTTAAGTGATAGTTTTCAGAGGACACTTTCTTATTTTCCCACAATTCACTACAGCAAATTTCTGTGTCAGCCTCCTGACAGCAGTAACACTGGGTCTAGACAAGCAGTTCTGTGGGTCATGGCTCCTTTGGGTGTCTGAATGATCTTTTCATAGGGGTCACCTAAGACCATCAGAAAACACAGATATTAACCTTACATTATGACTCATAATAGTAGCAAAATTAAAGTCATGAAGCAACATTTACTGTTGAGTGTCACTACCACATAAAGAACGGTATTAAGGGGTCACAGCATTAGGAAGGTTGAGAACCGCTGGTCTACAGGGAGGGAAATGTGAAGGCAATAAAGGTAGTGAATTCACAGCGGACATACGTCATGGGCGAGAAGCAAGCTTTGACACTGGGTGCCACTGAAACTTCAGAACTTCTTATTGCAACACCCCAGCCTGTGTGCTGGGACAGAAACTGGTACCAGAAGTGGGGTGTCACCACAACATATAGCAAACTAAGGACATGTAGCACTGCCTTCTGGGGCCAGGCAAGGAACAGAAAAGAAGCTATCATTGAAAGCTAGATTGCTATTAATTCATATTTTACAAATGTAGGACCACATTTGGTAAAAGCTGTCATCTGAAATAAATTGTAACAGAAAAACTTACCTGATAAACCTGGAAAACAGGAAGTCAGGCAGTAATGGTTACCATTAGCAGCATTTGACAGGAACAAGAACAAAAAGATGTGATGTTTGTTGAATTGCGCCTTCTCATTCCCCATTTGTACTTTATGTTGAGGAATCAATGCCTTACTTCTTTGGAATATTGCCTTACTGGGAAATAAGGTATTCACAGTGTTAATAAAACTAAAATTAGGTCATTAAGGGAAGTTGTAACTTGATACAGCAAGCTTCCTATAAAAGAAAAATTTGGCACAGGAAAAGTGGAGTGTCAGATCACTGTGAGGGACAAAGTAAAATAACAGAACATTCCTATAGTTTTCAGGAAGTTTAGGAAAATTGTGGACAGAACTTTACAGCAAAGGGTTTTTTAAAAGGACTTTGGCTTTGGTCCCAGGACCTAGCAGATGTTCACAGAGGGAGGAGTGATGTAATGGAAGAGGACTAATGTTTACAAGCCAATAATCGAGACCCAGAGGAGTAATCCTTCACAACTCTCTGAAGAAGCTAGCCCCACAGACACTTTAATTTTGGAGTTCTATTGTCTAGAACTGGAGATAATTTCTGTGGCTTAAGACACCCAGTGTACAGTGTTTTGTCATGGCCTCTTTCACATACAGATATAAGGTGGGAGCAGAAAAGAACTGGCTTTGCTTCCTTGTAAATGGAAATGAAAGAGAATAGATAGTTGCGAAATTCAGGGCTTGTAGGGCTGAAAGAGACAAAGTGTTTCTCATCTTCAACAATAAAAGAGAAAATTGAGATGGACTCTGGACAAATCAATTAAAACTCAGCCTCAAGGCAAGGATTACGTCAAGAGGTCAGACAACCTACCCATTGTTAAAACATCTGAACACATTTTACAAGTACCAATGAGTCTTTTCAGCTGAAAATACAGAGAAAGGAAAGAAGGCTTCTGGGTCTTCATGAAACCCCAACAGATTCAAGGTAGTCAGTGCAAAATATGAGTATGCCTCTCTACATAAAAAAACTGATTAGAATTTTTGATGATAAAAAGGACCAAATATTACTCATTTTTACTTAAGAAAAAAAGTCATAGTTATCTTTTATTGCAAATAACTGTGACTTAGGGAACAAACTAACACCCAAGCCCTATGGAGAGTGGAGGAAGCCCTGGTAAGTGAAGTCCTGGGTGAATGTGTGTTGTTGGAATGGGTACAGCCATGACAAAGACCAAAGCTTCAGACCCGTGGGAAAGTGGCAAAGCTGCTCCCCATATGCACCAAGCTAAGAGGAATGGTCAAGCTTTCCACCAAGGCCTGAGTGCAAGCAAGTGATCAGTGTGTACAACTAGCAACTGTGGCTTTCTCCTCCTGGGTGTTCACAGTCTGAAAGAAACCTACAGAGGCTTCCTATGGCCACTAGCTAACCCCTCCTCCTGCTCACCCCACACTGTACATGATAAACATGCTGAGGTTCCAGGGTACATAGAAGAAGATATTGTCCTTCAGAGAGCACACACCCCACCTGACCCCAGCGTTTCTGCACATGTGTCTGTGTGTCTGTCCTTTCTTCATTCCCTCTCCATTCCTAGTCAGAGGATTCCAAGACCCCAGCTGCACAGGTCAAGCCACAGCTCTGAGTAAAATTGGATTGACAGCTTTTCAGCTACAACACGGTATCATGGGAATAGGAAAATCCCCCCTTCCCTCAGAAGAAAAACCAAAGATCTACTTTGAGAAAGTAAAAGAATGTGTGTGCTTCCTACTAGATCTCAGAGCAGTAGTTCTCAACCTTCCTAATGCTGTGATCCTTTAATACAGCTCCTTGTGTTGTGGGAACCACCAGCCACAAAATTATTTTCGTTGCTACTTCCTAACTGTAATTTTGCTACTGTTATGAGTCATGATATAAATATCTGATACACAGGGTGTCTGATATACAACTCCCAAAGGAATCATAACCCACAGGTTCAGAAACACTGTTTTAGAATCCGACTGATCCCAAAAATCCTATGTCAAAGGTTTGGACTCCAGTGTTGTGCTATTCAGGAAGAAATAGACTTCAGGAGAAATGGATTCATGTATTTATGACAGGCCTTTAGACTGAGAGAATATCCTTGAAGGGCATTGAGTTCCTAAGCTCATCTTCCTCCCTTCCTTCCCCCTCTCTCTCTCCACCCCCCACCCATTCTCTTTATCTGGGCCATGAGGTCAATATTTTTATGCTGGCATGCTCTCCCTCCATCATGGCCTCCCTCACCACAGGCCCAGAATAATAAGTCCAACTGATCACCAACTGGAGCTCCCAAACACTGAGCCAAAACAAATCCTTTCTTGTGGGGAGCCAACAGAAGGCAGCTATCATCCTTGCAGCCATCTTGAGCCATATACCCTGACAAGAGACTTGTTTTCAACAGTCTACAACAGCTGAGCACACTCTGATAACATCTTGTTTTAGATACCCAGGATTTTCCCTTGGGTGTGTGTGACTTAAAGGCATGACTTAAGAAGTGAGACTTATAAAAGGCGAGAGGCAGACAGAAGAAAGGACTGGAAAACTTGGAACTTGGAGGCACTAGGGACTAAGGACTGGGGACTAGGAACTCAAGACTTGGGACTTGGACTAGCAACAAGGGACTTGGAAAGAGAAGAAGAGAGACTTGAGAATAAACAGGACTGAATCACACTCTGTCTGGTCTCCATTCTCCGAGTCTACCCTCACTCTCTCTCTTGCTGAACCCTGACTCGCAGACTGAAGCAGCAGTACAATTTAGCCCCCAAAGCTTGGGGCAGTGCAGGTTTCAACATTTGGCAGAGTGGTCCCCGACACTTTCTCTTTATAAATCTACTTTCTCAGGCACTTCCTAAAGTAACTGAAAGCTGACTAACCCTTAAGGTAAGGAGACTTTACAACATCTGTCCCAATGAATCTCCAAGCACCACCAGAAGAAACTGATACATAACTCATCCTTCTCTTTTTCCAAAATATAAAAGATAATATGTCATGTTCATTGATAAGTATCTAACTACCTGAGGTAAGAAGAGTCAGGTATGCCTCACACTAGCCCATTATTGGATCTCAGACTTTATTGCTGTCATCATGATTAATAAGACTTTTGGGTAGTGTCTTTAGACAGAAACAGAAGAAGAGTTTATTTTGTGTTGAAAAGCAATAGAATAAATTATTTGCAATAAAAACAGAAGATCACAATGATATGTATCATTCACAAATCTTTCCTTCCTTCTCCTGGAGTAGACCACCTCTTTGGATGGCCATAAAACTTCCTTCATGTAAAAAGCATATGCTTCTAAGCAAAAGTTTCAAGGGCCCCGATGCTCTGCCACAGTAACAAGCTATACCAAGGATGTTCTGCCAGCTTATTCCAAAATCTCAGATGCCTCATAACAAACACAGAGAAATGAAGCTTTGTTATTAGTCACAGTAAAGCCTACTCTATCCCGAATGTCATAGCCACCAACCTCCTCCTCCTTAGAGGATGCAAGTCATTAATCCTTGCACCTCACAAATGTCCAGATATTAATTCTTCTTTTGCCATTGAGGCTGAGTTCTAGAGTCACGAGAATCTAGACTGGTTAGAATGATCAATGTAAAAGTGCTGGGGACGAAAATCCCATCTGAAGACATACCATCCATTTTTGCCAGGAGAAAACACTCATAGCTTATCTTGATTCAATGTTTGCCGGTTCCACATCATTACACAACAAATAAGGCCATGTGATTGATTTCATGGTTCACCAAGTTCCTAGGCATTTGTCTTTCTTGGTTGAGAATGGATGATGAAGCCACAGCAAGCTATCAAGTGGAATATTTTACAATATGCAGAAAATTTCTCCCTCAAAGTAGAACCCCAAATGTTATTCTCTCCAGCTGTTTATCAAGAAGGGACCTCCCTTTCTCTAGAAGAGAAGATTTCTTAACCATGATTGTTGACTGGCTCACCAGTATGGCTTTCCCAAGACTATAAAAATTCACATCAGATGATATGAAAGATGGTCTTTGGTGCAGAGACACAGCATCAAAACATAGGGGCTAGAGAAGTACTAGATATCAGACCTAGGCCCTTGCATATACTAAGCCAGACCTCTACCACTGAGCTATACCCTCAGTCCTATCACCAGAATTCTTTGAAGTTTCCTAATTTATGTAAATTTACAGCCATGGCTGAGGTCCAGAGCAGCAGACAAGGAGTCCCGAGAGAGTACTAAATGAGACTTCTTCAAAGCTGTATTCCCAGCAATTAGAACTAAAGATGGCACATCTACTCAATGATGTAAACAGAAAATTTTGTCAAATAAAAGAATGTTACATAAATATTTGTAACCCAAAACAGCCCATCCTCCCTGCTGTGTGGATCTCTCCTGATGTCCTATACAGGCCTCACCAGCTCTTGAATGTCTAATAATTTTATTTAGAATAGTACTGTCTGATTCAGTAACTAATCCACATGATAATAACCTAAATTTAACCTCAAAATAATTAAAGCAGCATAAAGTTTAAAGTTCAATTCCTTGGCCACATGTGACTTAAACCACAGGGCTAGAGAGTGTAGAGCCCTTCTGCCGTCACAGAAAGTTCCAGTGCAATAACTGATTTTATTTTGAAAAGCAGCAAGTGACCTTGGTGATTTAATCCTACCCTCTCTCCTTTTATGGCTGGCAATGAAATTTAATGGTAATGAACATAAGGACATAAATGTGGCTCAAAAACAACCGCATAATATTGAGAAAAAGAGAAGGGGGAGCTCTGTGAAACCAGAAAGAAACAAACAAGTCTCTGTGGGGCTTTGGGCCACAGTAAGTTCATCATCAGCTGTGACCCATCCACAGAAACAGGAACCAGGGAATTTGAACAAGGAGAGGGCATTCAGCCATGTCCTGGTTAGACCACATTGGAAGTATCATATTCAGTTTGTGACAGCAAATACCATCTGGGGCTTAAACTATCAAACTGTAAGAGACCATGATGGGGAACACAGCAGAAAATTTCTGACAGGACCAATCTAAGTAACCAGGTAAAGGAAGGTGGGGACTTGGAAAGCTGTCCACAAATAACCCTACCAGAAGACTTAAGACTTTTTCATCAAGATCCTAAGCTGTGTCATTGGTTACATTTTGTCAACTTGACACAAAATAGAGTCATTTGAGAAGAAAGACTCTGAATAAGGAAGATGCCTCTATAGGTTGACCTGTAGACAAATGTGAAGGGATTAATGACTGATGCAGGAGAGTCTAACTAACTGTGGATGGAGCCACCTCTAGATAGGTGGTCCTGAGTTGTGTAGGAAAGTAGGTTGAGCGAGCCAGTAGGCAACACTCCTCCATGTTCCTCTGCCTCCAAGTTCCTGCCTTAAGTTCCTGCCCTGAATTCCCTTAGTAATTGAGTGCTAACCTGAAAGTTGTAGATAAAATAAACTCTTTCCTCTCCATGCTTTAGGTCATTGTTGCCTTATCATGGCACTAGAAATCTAAGACACAGAAAATTAAAACTTTATTGAGCAAATTTTACCTGAACAAATCTTCCTTAAATCTTAGTCACGGTTTCTATTACTGCATAAAATGTCATGACCAAGAAGCAAGTTGGGGAGGAAAGGGTTTATTCGGTTTACACTTCCACATTGCTGTTCATCACCAAAGGAATTCAGGACTGGAACTTAAGCAGGTCAGGAAGCAGGAGCTGATGCGGAGGCCATGGAAGGACGTTACTTACTGGCTTGCCTTAGTCTTCTGGGATTCATAGCCACTATGACTCAAGATCTCCATGCCAAGATCCAGCTCAGAAACTTGTATCTCCCAGCCTCACGATCTGGATCACAGTCGAGCCTTCCAATACTGGATTATAGTTCATTACAGATATAGTTAAGTTGACAACCAGGAATAGCCATTACATCAACTGTATGGGACAGTTATAGTTTAGAGACTTATATATGCCAGGAAAAAAATAGTCATGGACTTTGTAATGGCTTATCTTGGTTGTCAATTTGATTGCACCTGGAATCATGTAAACCCCAAGCTGCTGAATACAGCCTGTGCAGGATGTTCTGACTCGTTTATCAGAGGTGCAAGACCCACCCTACATCTGGGCCACACATACTATTGACAGCCCCTATAAAAGGACATGGAAGAAGGAAACTTTTGCTTCCTTCCTGCTAGCGCTCTCTCTCTCTCTCTCTCTCTCTCTCTCTCTCTCTCTCTCTCTCTCTCTCTCTTTCTCTCTCTCTCTGGAAAGTCTGTCTATCCTGTTGCTGAGGCATTCTTCACTGGTGTTAGAGCCTACTTCTTTGTGATTCCAATATAGACTGAAGACTGGAAGCTTCCTAGAAATTCTGAGAGACTCCAGCCCAAGATTGGTACTGCTGACACATCCAGTCTCATAGACTGAACAAATATGAGATCCTTGGACTTTCTTGTCAGGACACAGACATCATTAGAAAATTCAAGCCACGGCCTATAAGCCACTCAAATAAATCTCATATATATCTGTGTATACACATATATACATTTATATGTATATATGTAAATACATGTATATATGCATATATGTGTACATATACATGTGTATATGCACATATATATGTATATATGTACACTTACATACACATATATACTATCAGTTCTGTTCCTTTAGAAAACCCTAACTGATACAGAGTTATCCAGGATTTCCTAGGGGTAAAAATAAAAGTAAAAACAGAGAAATCTATAATTTCAGCACATGGTAAGAATTCTTAAGGGCCAAGCAAGAAGTGACAGGAAAAAAAAAAAAAAGCAGAAGGTCCTAAGAGTGAGATGGTCCCAGAGGGCCTCCATGAGGAAGTGGCATTTGTGCCAACACCAAGTGTGAGGAAGAGACAAGGCAGGATAACAGAGTGATCTAGGAGAGGTCTCAGAATACCCAAGGGACAAGAAGAGGGCCAGTGAAACTGGAGTGCTGGGTAGGAATGGACAAGCATGCACTGGATCAGAATTAGCCTTCAGGATGATCTCATTGGAGCCCCACAAGGGCAGCCTTCACTCTCCCATCTCTGAGGGTGATCAGGCCTAGGACCAGATTTATCATGGGCCATTGGGCAATAATGAACCTCCTTAAAGAATGTCCTCTGTAGTGAGATATGTTTCTTAGAATTGTAAGAGCCAGCAGTATTCTTGGCCATTAATGAAATGCAAAGTAAAGCATCTTTGAGATTCCATCTTACCACAGTCAGAATGCCTAACATCAACCAAACAAATAACAAATGTGAATGAGAATGTGGGGAAAGGGTCTCTTTATTGATGTTTGTGTGAGTACAAACTGACATAGACACTATAAAAATCAAAATGGAGGTCCCTCAAAACACTGAAAATAGCACAGCTGCACCTAGGTACGTGCACATCTGTGTATACGCACAAAGAACCCTAAGCCCTGTCACAGAGAGACCTGCACATCCATGTTTATTGCTGCTCAATTCACAACAGCTAGGAAATGGAACCAGCCTAGATGTCCAACAACAGATGAATGGATAAAGAAAATGTACTACATATACATGCTGGAGTTTATTCTCCCATAAAGAAAAAATGAGATCATAACATTTGCAGGAAAATGGAGAGATCAAGAAATCATTGTGTTAAGTAAAACATAGCAGATTCAGGAACACAAATACTTCATTCCCTCTCATATACACATTCTAGATTTTTACTTTTATGTGTGGGGGGGTGGTATAGGTCACGATTCTATAAGAGATGGGGGAAAGAGGTATTAAGGGGGGCTAGGGGTTGGAGCAAGAGGACATCAGAATACAGGGGACATGACAGCAGGAGATGGGCAAGCAGGGAGAGAAACCAGCCAGCAGGAGGGGCAGAGTGGTGGGGTGGAAGGGTGGAGCATTGATAAGAGCAATGTATCTAAAAAGGCCATCATGAGGGGCTTGAGGGGTGACACAGGGGATAAGACCATTTCTATTATTTGTTGTTGTTATTTTAAGATGGGGTCTCTCCATTATGTTACCCTGGCTGTCCTGAAACTCCTGATATAGACCAGGCTAGCCTTGAACTCACAGAAATTCCCCCTGCCTCTGCCTCCTGACTTCTGGGATTAAAGGTGTGCACTGCCAGGCCCAGCAAGAGCACTTCTACTCTTACAGAGAGCTCTTGTTTATTTTCCATGTCTCAAGTCACAACCACCTATAACTCTGGCTCTAGGGGACTCAGTGCCCTCTTCTGACTTGGAGAGCACCTGCAATGACAAGGTGCATATACATACACTCAGGTACACAAACAAACACATGATATGAAGCAAAGAAACTTAAGAAAGAAAGAAAGAAAGAAAGAAAGAAAGAAAGAAAGAAAGAAAGAAAGAGAGAGAGGGGAAGGGAGGGAGGGAGGGAGGGAGGGAGGGAGGGAAGAAGGAAGGCAGAAGGAATGAAGGAAGAAAGGAAGGAAGAAAGGAAGGAAGAAAGGAAGGAAGAAAGGAAGGAAGGAAGGAAGGGCCGGCCATAATGAAACCTAATACTCTGTATATTAGTTAGTAACACTAATACTATGTTTAAAATAATAAGCAAAATAATAAATGTTTATAATAATAATAATAAATGAAAAAAGAAAGTACAAGCTATAATTGAGGGGGTATATCCAGAGATGTGCATCACAAGGCTGTCTATCAAACATCTGAACCAAGCCAACTTCTCATCAATAAAAAGTGGATAAATGCCTTGTAGAGTCATGCAGCAGTTCAACAAATCAGATCTTCATGCTGTGAAAAAAGCATGAGCCAAATGAGTTTCAGAAAAACCACACTGTACTACTATTTACATAATTTTATAATCCATCCAGTACAGCAGCTGATATTCACTGGGGGTTCTTATGCAGGAAACCCAGAAAATTTTAATGCTATGGGGTCAAGCCAGCTTCATTCACATAACAGCACTGTGAAGCAAGGGTCTTACTCATCCACATGAAAATGAAAAAGCAAAGTTAAAGAAACATTCCAGGACTATGCAACTAACAGGAGTCCATGTAGGGGCTGAAACCTGGCAACACGGTGCCAAGGGCTACACATCTGGCCATACGACATGTGCCGCTCTATTATATTCCTCCAACATAGATACATATAAATATACAAATGTGAAGTCGGTAGGTGCACACACAGACACGAAGTGAGTTTGTGTATGAGGTTGTTATGGTTATAAGTATGAGGAGGGGTGCGGGGTGTGCAGGTGTGCTGTCCCGTGCAGATCTATAAAGAAGCCACAAGGTGATCTCAGAAGGTCTTTCCTCAATTACCTGCCACCTTTCTTTCTTTTTCTGTTTCTTTTCTGGATTTGGGTTTGAGGATGTTGGGGGATCAGGGGTGTTACACTAGGTCTCTCACTGAACCTGAAGCTCACAAATTGTCTAGACTAGCCTCTGAGCCCCCAGAATCTCCCTATTTCTGTGTCCCCCAATGCCTGTCATTTTCCCCCCTGAGCTGCCTCCCCAGCCCCAAAGTGGGTTTTGAATACTCGTCAGCACATGAGTAGTGCCCTGTAAGAAGGCTGAGAGAGAGAACTGAGAGTCCGCATACAGACTTGATTACTAAATGATCATTGCTTCATCACTACTGTTCAAACGCCAAGTTTCTTATCCCCAAGGCTGGTCTCCAATCCACAGCATAACTGAGCATGACTCTGAGCTCTTGATTCGACTGCCTCTACTTCCCAAGTGCTGTGATTACGGGCATGTACCATAACACCTGGTACATTCAGTTTATTTGATGCTTCTGATCAAACCCAGGCTTCCTGTACACTAGACAAATACCCCACCCAACCCTGCTACATACCCAGGCCCGTGACTAATTTTAATGGAGAAATGCATACCTTCCAATCATATTTTCCCCTAACTCCTCCCAGCTCCCTTCGTTTTCCCTTTCTATCCAACTACGTCTTTTGTTTTAACCCCATAAAGTCCACTTTGTGCTGCCCATTGTGTTCTTGGATGTGGCCTTTACTGGAGCGTGGCCAAACATGACCAAGTTTTGACACTTGTAGACACTGAGATACAGCAAGAGCCTGTTGCTTAATATATACTATTCCTTTGCAAAATAATCTCCTGAGAAACTAAAACCCTTAAAGACTGACATAAGGAGAAATCTATCACTTGTTAGATGCAGGAGTCAGCTGTGAACAAGCCCAGGCTTCAGCCTGCTTTCAGACACAGAGCCCACTTCTGCACTGCTATTCCAAGCTATCATGCTGTTTGTTCAGTGCACTGCAAGCATGAGCACGGAGCCAACCTAGTTATAACTACATCCTGGCTTTATTTCATGTATTGGCTTCATCCAGGAAAAGTCGTATTTAAATAAAATATCTGCATATAAAATGATATTTTCCTACTGATTTACATTGTAATTCTAGGAATGTGTTCCCACACAGAAAAGAATCTAGTCCCAATATGTTCAAAATAAGTCCCAACTAAGAATCAGATCATTTGGAGTTGATGAGACAGCTCAGCAGTTAAGAGCTTTGGCTACTATTGAAGAGGACCTGGGTTCCATTCCCAGCACCCATATGGTAGCTCACACAATCTATAATTCTAATTCTAAGAAAATCCAATTCCCTCCTTTGGTCTCTATGGGTAGAGGGCACATATACACAAGTAGACAAATACTCATACATATAAAAGGGTTTTGTTTAGTTTGGTTTGGTTTTGGTTTGGTTTGGTTTGGTTTGGTTTGGTTTGGTTTGGTTTAAGAAAGAAAAAAGAATCAGAGTATTTATGCAACTAAAAGAATGACTCTGTGGTTAAAAGCAATGGCTGCTCTTGGAGAGGACCTGAGTCCAGTTCCCAGATCCCATATCTGGCTGCTCACAGCCATGTCTAACTCTGTTCCAGGAAGACCTGAACACCTAGTTCCACAGGCACATACACCCAGGTCCTGACACATGTGCATGCACATATTAAAAACTAAAAAAGAATAATTTCTTAAAAACGTATATGGAATCAAGATTTAAAAAGAAGAATTACAGCATCCATCAAAGAACACTGTGGTCTCAGTAGGTCTAATTCACAACACCCTCCCCTGGTCAAGGAGCCATAGAGAACATATTTTAACCTATGAAAACTCATATTCCTGGTTAGTTCTGCCTTTCTTGTAGACACTCTTTAATCAGACAAACCAGTTGCTAAATCTTCATCTCCAGGCACTGCCAAGTAGAAAAAAAAACATGAAAATTCTATTAAGTAGAATTCACCAACTGACAAGACCAACATCTGTCCTGGTTGATTTAAAACACCTGTCAAATGGTATCTTGGCAGAAGTTCTTTGGAATCTCTTCAGGAATGCTGTAACTCCATCACGTTACACTTGTATACTAACTTCGAGTCTCATGAAATACCAGGAAACAGCTATGAATAGAGTGTGGCTAAGACAAAGCCCTCAAGCATCGGTGCCTGAGTTAAACTCTTTGTCTACCACTCTTTATCTAACAGTTAACATATGGTCAAGGGAACTTACCTCTTACAGATGAGAACCTGTACCATGAATATATGAAAATAGAACATGCATACAAAGACAGTGGACAAGCCTGTGGTAGTTTGAAAGAGAATGATCTCCGTAAGCTCATATATTTGAATGCTTGGTACCCAGTTAGTGGAACTGTTTGGGAAGGATTAGGAGGTGTGGCCTTCTTAGAAGGACAGTGTCCCTGGAGCTTGGCTTTGATGGTTCAAAAGCCCAACCAGGCCCTGGCTCTTCTCTTCCTCTCTCTTCCTTCCTCACTCTCTCTGTCCCTCCTTCTCTCTCACCCTCCCTTCCTCCCCTTCTCTCCCCTGCTTCCTTGTAGATTAGAATAGAAAGCTCTCAGCTCCCTTTCTCCCCTTCTCTCCCTTCCTCTCTCTCTCTCTCTCTCCACTCCCTCCTTCCCTCTCCCCTGCTTCCTTGTAGATTAGAATAGAAAGCTCTCAGCTATTGCTCCAGTGTCATGCCTGTCTGCTTCCCACTATGATAATTATGGACTAACTCTCTAAAACTAAGCGAGCCCCCAATTAAATATTTTCTTTATAACCATTGCTTTTGTCATGGTCTCTCTTTACAACAATATAACAGTAAAAAAGAGCCTAATTTTTAAGATTGTAAATGGGAATATAGACTAGATACAATAGTTGAAATTATTTAAGTCCTATTTCACAAATAAGGCTTTTATTTGTCACTAATTAAAAATCTTGAATCTAAACAGATTCTTGGACTGGTGGTTCATATTCATCAGCTCGTTCACCCTTAGCACCTGTCTCATCACCAGCTGTTTTCCCAAAACTACCACCTTCACCATGGAGCTCCATGAGCTTTCTCAATCCAGACTTGGATTTCTTAAACACTTTTACTTTTCTAACAAAGACATCATGAAGAGGATAAATGGACTGGCCAGTCTTTTCTATGTCTTTCTTAACACTGTCTGGAATCAGTTTATTAACCACTTCCTTCAAGTCATTTGTCTGCTGTTCTGGAGTCATGATTTCCATCATCTTCTTCCCGATCTAGCGGATCTGCTGGTCCAGGACATAGGATGTCTTTCTTATCTAGTTGTTATGGGTTTTAGTGAAACCAACATAGAAAAATTGGAGCAAATACCCATTGGTTGTCTTGACATCAACATGAGCTTCAATCACGGTCTGCCAGTTTTTGACCATGGAGCACATTTTGTCCCAGGTAAGATCAATGCCATGGAAGTTAGTCAGACAGTTTTGGCCCTGAACATCCTCAGTAATTACCCTGAATTTTCTAAATGCAACTTCATCATTCTGTAGATCGACAAGGCTCTCTTCAATCACATGACCCTTGAGGCCACCAGATGCAATTTTGGTTCCTTGAGTCCTTGTGACTAGTGTTTTTCCGATGTTCCTAACATTGAACATTGCAGGAGCTTTCACATCATACCAGTCTTTCTTAGAAAATGGATCAACCACTTTCTTCTTAGCTCCCTTCTTGCCACCTTTTGTCAGGCACTTGTTCTCACTGACCACCATGGTGCTGATCAAAGAGGCAAAAGGCTGAAATTATTTCTTTAAAAGAACACGGAGTCTAGTGCCAGGTGTACTATTGCACAGCTTTAATCCTGACATTTGGGAGACAGAAAAAGGCATATCTGTGTGAAGTCCAGGCCAGCCTAGCGTACATAGTGAGTCCCAGGCCAACCAGGACTACCTGGTGAGCAACCAAAGAAGATACCTGATATTACTTCTGATCTCAGACATATACATGCTTCCACACACACATTCCACACTGTGGTATGTATACATACATAGTCATGTATACACTGTCAAGAAAATGAAAACATAAATCAGAGAAAAAAATATTATTTTGTCTCAAAAGAACTAAAAACCCAGCCCAGATGACATACATCCATTTTTACAAAGGATTAAATAGATTGAATTCCTTACATTGAAACTGGAGAGATGGCTCAGCAGTTAAAAGAATTTGCTGCTTTTGCAGAAGATATGCTGGGTTCAGTTCCCAGTACATACATGACTGCTTACAATTGACCAAAACAGGCTCTGACGCCACCTCAGACACTGTATGCACATATGCATATATATATATATATATATATATATATATATATATAATTTTAATTAGTATAAATATATACTCCTTGAAAGGAAAAAGTATAAATATTTTTTTCTAAATTTAAATATATCAATTTAAGTTATCTAGGAGAAATATACTTTAGTTATTTGTATTTTTTTTTCTGATTCACTTTTTCATTTTCTTGACATTGTATACATGACTAGGTATATGTACTGCAGTGTGAAATGTGTGTATGAAAGCATGTATATGCATGAGATCAGAAGTGATATCAGGTATTTTCTTTGACCATGGCCAGGTCTCTCACTGATCCTGGAGCTTACAATGTGGCTCATCTAGCTAACCAGATTACTGGGGATCACCTTTCTCTGCCTCCTGATGGCTTACAGGCTGATTACCGTGCTCAGCCAGCCTTTAGTGGTTCTCCGGAGTGGAATCTCAGTTCTCATGCTTCCCAGAACTTGCTTTATCTACTGAGCATCTCCCCAGTTCCTTTCCTCTGATTCTTCACTACAATACCCCTCGTGTTTTGACAAGTGCTTGGCATACAGTAGAAATTCACTGTGTATCTTCTTAATGGAAAATTACGTATTTTCTAGGAACTACTCCTGATGGTAACAGCAATTAGCACTAAATTTTAGTTTTCTCTTCTAAACAAGTTGTTTATCTAAATCAGTCTTTACCATTACCCAACACCCCAAGAGGATGCAAATTCCACGTGGTCTTAACTGATTGTCCTAGTTCAGTTTGTCCATGGTGCTTAGCTCCTCCAGATAAAGGCTCCTAAGAGGTTCTTAATCATTTTTCACTTGTGCTTCTGATGGGGAAAGAAACATGATTGAGAGAATCAATGTTGATGTTGGGACTGCAGATCTAGGGAACAAACACAGAGTTTATTTACTCCATTACATACATCTGCTCACATGGCCATTTAACTATTTTCTAGACCAATTTGATGCAGGTGTTAAATTGGCCCAGGGAGGGACTTGAAAACCCACTCAAAGTCTGCTTGACTCTTTTACTTGGCAAGAGCAAAAACACCTATATTTGGGAGACACTCGGTATGTGAATTGAACCACTCCACTAATTGATTAAATGCAAAGTTGCACTAAATCACTCCATTCAAAGTGGAGGTTGACTTATAAATGTTCCCAGAGGTAATTAGTGACTAGCCATATCCAATCAACAGAAAAAACAATTCAGACTTGGGCAACAGTGGATGTCGGGGAATCTGGAAGATCGACATTAAACAAACCCTTTGGGTAACTTCATTTTCCTCAGATTTTTCTAAGCATTAAGAGCTATCGTGCAGCCTTCACATCACATTGTGAAAACGATTACTACACAAGAGCATTCTGCAAACAGGAGTCGACTGTTTGATTCTCATCAGTTACTGCCCCTCTCTTCCTCTTCCTCAAGTCACCCAGGAAGCAGAAATTATTTCTTGAACATTCTCTAAACTTTATCCACACAGAACTACAAGGTACTTTTCTCCCCTTCCTTAGAGCATCAGAGGCCATGTGGTGTTTGCCCATCTACGCTGTGACCTCTGCTCCCATGTCTTCCACCAGGGCCAAGCTCAAAATCTAGCATGCAAAATGGAGCCAAATGTCTACAGTCTCCCCTGGTAGAAACTTACATTAGTCTTTGTTCTACCTTATTTTATGCAGCAAGTTACATGGAAAATCTTATCTCTTCTTTCCTTAAAAACCCTCCTCAAACAACCGCTAAAAAGCAGTTACTACTTTATGTAGCAGAGAAAGCAGTATCGTAAAGAACTTGTACTTGTGCATATTCCAATTTACGTCTGTCTGTGGTCATACCTGAATGTGACAATCTCATCTAATTCAATTTTATAAATTCAACACCAGGAGACACAGACTTGTAACTGCTTAGCCATGAGACATTGCCTGGAAAACCACACTTCCTGATTCTCAGATGTCCTGAGTCCTACTCAAAGCCAAACAGGGGCACTGCAAAGTGACATTTGAAAGTCCAATGCTGGCATTCAGGGCTTCCCTCAGCTTTGACACATGCTACTCCTACTCATAACCTCCCATTCCTCTTCCAGTGCATCCACACATCTAATAAAATAGATCGCTTTTCAAATAAAAGATAAATAAAACTCTTGCTAATCCAATTTATTGCACAAACACAATGGTAACAAGAGGGACTCAGAAAGCAAATCCTACCAGGCTCCAAAGTCAGCACTGGAGGAGCCAGCAGCTTGTGAGCCTTCAACTGAACTTTATCAACACTATGAACATGCCAGCACTGGCACAAATGCCTTCTCTCCCCAAGTGCAGATGCACACATAGCTGTGCATGGGATGGTGAGAGATGAGGTAGAAACAAAAGAAAGAATGTTGAACTTCTTGTTTACACTTTGACCTTTTGGAGGAACTTTTCCGTGGAGTTCAATTTGCCCACACTGCCTAAAAATGGTCCTTCCCTTTCCAGTCATAGAAACTGATGTGTTATGACACTGAAAGACATACCTATTGGCACACTTATGCTGGCGAGGATGTGGAGAAAGAGGAACACTCCTCCATTGTTGGTGGGAATGCAAGCTGGTACAACCACTCTGGAAATCAGTATGGCAGTTCCTCAGAAAATTGGATATAGAATTACCTGAGGATATAGCTAATACCACTCCTGGGCATATACCCAGAAGATGCTCCAACATATAACAAGGACATATGCTCCACTATGTTCATAGCAGCCTTATTTATAATAGCCAGAAGCTGGAAAGAACCCAGATGTCCTTCAACAGAGGAATGGATACAAAAAATATGGTACATTTACACAATGGAGTACTATTCAGCTATTAAAAATAATGAATTTGAGAAATTCTTAGGTAAATGGATGGAACTAGAAACTATCATCCTGAGTGAGTTAACCCAATCACAAAAGAACACACATGGTATTTACTCACTGATAGGCAGATGTTAGCCCAAAAGCTTGGAATAGCCAAGACTCAACACACAGACCACATGAAGCTCGTGAAGAAGAAAGACCAAGTGTGGATGCCTCAGTCCTACTTAGAAGGAGTAACAAAAGTACTCAAGGGAACAATTATGGAAACAAAGTGTGGGACAGAAACTGAAGGAGGAGCCATCTGGAGACCATTCCACCTGGGTCTCCATCCCAGGTACAGTCACCAAAGGTAGACACTGATGTGGATGGCAGAAAGTGCATGCTGACAAGAGCTTAATATAGCTGTCTCCTTAGAGGTCTGCCAAAGGCTGACACATTCAGAGGCTGATGCTCACAGCTAACCACTGATCTAATTAAGGGTTTCCCAATGGAGAAGTTAGAGAGAAGACTGAAGGAACAGAAAGGGTTTGTGGCCCCATGAGGAGAGCAACAATACCAACCAACCAGAGCTTCCTAAGGTCTAAACCACCAGCCTGGGAGCACATAGGGAGAGACTCATGACTCCATCTGTACATGAAGGGGAGGATGGCCTTGTCTGGCATAGGTGGGAGAGGAGATTCTTGGTACCATGAAGGATAAACACCGAGTGTGTGTGTGTGGGGGGGGTGAATTCGAGGGTGGGGAGGTGGGACTGGGGGGGTAGGTGGGGGCACATCCTCATAGAAGCATGAGGAGGGGGGATGGGCTAGGAGGTTCCTGGGTGGTGAGGGAAAGGGGGGTTAGGGGATAAAATCTGAACTGTAAATATAATATCCAATAAATAAATAAATAAATAAATAAATAAATAAATAAAAGAACAGCCTCAACAGTGTATTCCTAACCTGGTCAATATCAAAATAGCTTCTCTAATTTGTAAAATCTCAAAGCCCTCAGATATATTTATATTACAATAATTCAAACTGAGAATGAGAAATATTTCTTTTTTGATAAACACCCATGAGGCAAAATGGTGGCTCCTAAATATGACAGTGAACTGGTGAATGCACAAGCAGCTGTGATTGTCTGCACAAGACATGAATAAGATCAAGCCAGTCACCATCCCAGCATGGAAAAGGAGGGATTCATGAGCCTCTAACTGAGGAGCTATTGGTGGCTGATGAATTCAGGGGGAGGGGAGTCAGTTTTCTTTAGTGGGGTTGATCCTGAATAGGTGGGCCTTTAACAAAGGACTCCACTTCCATGAATAAATGGGCAGCACAAATTAGACACAGTGGATTATTTTTTAAAAGATTTGAAAAGCACACGAGGATGGGAGGCAGGTAGGGGGAATTAGTGGATCTGGAATAAATTAGGATAAGAGGTGGGGGAATAAATACGATTAAAATATATTGTATATGTATATGGAAATCTCTTTTATAAAACTTAATAAAATACATTTTAACAAAAAAAGAATCACATTGAAGTATTTCCAATAATAGTGGAACCAACCTGATATAGTTAAAGCAAACATGAAGTTTAAACATGAAGGGCTAGCCTTCCCACCCCAATAACCCCACCTTCAAGGACCCTAGTAAGCCTAAGAGCCATGGGCTCTGCCCTGCTCATCCACAGCTCCATCTTCCTTTTCGTCTGTGCCCTCAGCAGCAGTGGTCAAGAGCAGCACACTATGCCCCACCCCACAGCTCTGCCTGCTTCCCAGGAGGCCTGCTCATCAATAAAAAGACAAACAGCTCTGCCTGCCTTCTGGAAGGCCCAATCCAATGAACAACACTCAGGCCAACCAACAACAGAGATGACTAGATGGCAAAAGGTAAGATCAAGAACATAATCATCAGAAGCCAATGTAAAATGACACCATTAGAACCCAGCTCTCCTACTACAGCAAGCTCTGGATATTCTAAGAAGCAAGACTTAAAATGCAATCTCATGAAAATGATAGAGGCCTTTAAAGAGGATATAAATAATTCCCTTAAAGAAATACAGGAAACAATCAAACAGGTAGAAGCCAAAAAAAAATAAGTCCCTTAAAGAAGTACAGGAAAAATCAATCAAACAGGGATGAGAAATGAATAAAATGAGTCAAGACCTAAAAATGGAAATAAAACAATAAAGAAAACACAAATGGAGGCAAATCTGGAGATGGAAAACCTAGAAAAGGAAACAATAACTACAAATACAAGCATCACCACCAGAATAAAAGGCATGGAAGAAAGAATCTCAGACATAGAAGATACCATAGAAGGAATAGATACAATCAAAGAAAATTCAAAAAAGCATTCCTAACTCAAAACAGCCCAGAAATTTGGACACCATGAATAGACCAAACTTATAAATAATAGGAATAGAAGAGGGTAAATATTTCCAGTTCAAAGAGCCAGAAAACATTTTCAACAAAATCATAAAAGAAAAGTTCCCTAGCCTAAAAAATGAGATGGCTATAAACACACATAAAACTTACAGAATACCAAATAGATTGGACCAGAAAAGAAAATCATCCTACCACAAATAATCTGCCATAAACACTAAATGTACAGAATGAAGAAAGAATATTAAAAGCTGAAAGAGAAAAAGGCCAAGTAACATATAAAGGCAGACCTATCAGAATTGCATCTGACTTCTCAACAAAGATGCTAAAAGCCAAAAGGTTCTGGACCTTCTTGCAGACCCTAAAAAAACAAAGATGCCAGCACAGACTACTATACCAAGAAAAACTCTCAATCATTATAAATGAAGAAACCAAATTTATAAATTTGTTATAAAAACAAATTTAAGCAATATCTTTCAATTAATACAGCCCCACAGAGAATTATAGGAGAAAAACCCAGACACAAAGAAGGTAACTACACACAAAAAAAAAAACAAATTAATCAACTCACAGCAAAACCAAGAGAATCACACACACTCAGTAACACCTTCAATATCAAAATAACAAGAACTAACAATCATTAGTCATTAATTTCTCTCAACATCAATGGGCTCAATTCATCAATAAAAAGACAAAAACTACCAGATTGATACATAAACAGAATCTACCATTTGGCTGCATACAAAAAACACACCTCAGCAACAAAGATAGACACTATCTCAGCGTAAAAGACTGGAAAAAGGTTTTCCAAGCAAACAGACCCAGGAAACAAGCTAAAGTAGACATTCTAATAGTTAATAAAATAGACTTTCAACCAAAAGTTATCAAAAAAGATGGGGAAGGACACTTGATACTTATCAAAGGAAAATTCTACCAAGATGATGCCTCAATTCTGAACATCTATGCCCCAAAGGAAAGGGCAACCACATTCATAAAAGAAACTTTACTAAGGTTCAAATCACACATTGAACGCCAAACAATTATAGTGGGAAACTTCAACACCCCACTCTCACCAATGAACAGGTCGTTGAAACAGAAAGAAAACACAGAAACACTGAAACTAATGTTATGAACCAGGTAATTTAACAAATAATCGACAGAATCTTCCACTCAAAAACAAAAGAATATAACTTCTCAGCACCTCACAAAACTTTCTCCAAAACTGACCATATAATCGGGCACAATGAAAGACTCAACAGATACAAGAAGATTGAAATAACCCTTTGCATGCTATCAGATCACCACTGATTAAGGCTAGACTTCAACAACAGACACAACAGAAAGCCTACATACTAATGGAAATTGAACACTCTCTACTCAATGATAATTTGATCAAGAAAGAAATTAAAGACGTTCTAGAATTCAATATAAAAACAAAGCACAACACATCCAAACATATGGGACACAATGAAAGCAGTACTGAGAGGAAGATTCATAGCCCTGAGTGCCTCCGTAAAGAAATTGGAGAGATCTCATACTAACAACTTAAATAGCTCACCTGAAAGCTCTAGAACAGCTTCCGGCCTGGGCCAGAGCACTGAGCATATCTTGGGTGGCAGTTCTGCCCCCAACCTCCAAGAACCCAGAGGAAGCGGGGATCCCAGGCGCTCTAACTCGGGCAATATCTTAGGTAAGCAGACAGCAGGGCCTGCCCTAAACAGGGAGTAACCGGGACCCACCAAGGACCCAGGAAGTCACTCCCAGCCCGGAACACTGGTTCCTTCCAGTCTGGGCCAGAGCACTGAGCATATCTTGAGTGGCAGCTCTGCCCCCAACCTCCAAGAACCCAGAGGAAGTGGGGATCCCAGGCGCTCTAACTTGGACAGTGTCTTAGAAACTAGTTCTCGGATCTGAGGCCTGGACCAGACCTCTGCCAGGTCTGCTGTTGTGTGGACCCTGGATTCCACCTGAGACATACTGGAAGGTCCACTCAACCCAGAGCCACAGAGGAACAACTGAACTCAGAGTGTCAGACAACATATCCTGAGATATTCTAGAGGAGACACTGCACCCAGAACAGCAGACACCTAGCTGGACTGCTACCTTGGAGGCACCATATCCTGAGGCATCCTAGAGGTACCACTGTGATCAGTGCAGCTGGAAAAGATCGCAGAGACATCTGGACCCCTAGGAGATCAGACACAAGCTAGATAACTGGAAAGGCAGGCTTCAGTCAGAGACAGCAAGTACAGGCAGCACTAGAGTTAACCAGATGGCAAAAGGCAAGAGCAAGAATGTAAGCAACAGAAACCAAAGTTACATGGCATCATCAGAACCCAGCTCCCCCAACATAGCAAGCCCTGAACACCCCATCACACCAGAAAAGCAGGAATCAGAATTAAAATCACTTCTCATGATGATGATAGAGGGCTTTAAGAAAGACATAAATAATACTCTCAAAGAACTTGAGAGCACTGGTAGACAGATAGAAACCCTTAAAGAGGAAACACAAAAATCCCTTAAGGAATTTCAAGAAAATGCAACCAAACGGGAAAAGGAATTAAACAGAACCATGCAGGATCTAAAAATGGAAGTAGAAACAATAAAGAAATCACAAAGGGACAATACCCTGGAGATAGAAAACCTAAAAAAAAAAAGATCAGGAGTCATAGACACAAGTATCACCAACAGAATACAAGAGATGGAAGAGAGAATCTCATGTGCAGAAGATACCATGGAAAACATTGACACAACTGTCAAAGAAAATGCAAAATACAAAAAACTACTAACCCAAAGTATACAAGAAATCCAAGACACAATGAGAAGGCCAAACCTAAGGATAATAGGTATAGATGAGGGGGAAGACTCCCAACTTAAAGGACCAGTAAATATCCTCAACAAAATTATAGAGGAAAACTTCCCTAACCAAAAGAAAGAGATGTCCATAAATATACAAGAAGCTTACAGAACTCCAAATAGTTTAGACCAGAAAAGAAATACTTCCCGCCATATAATAGTCAAAACATCAAATGTACAAAACAAAGAAAAAATACTAAAAGCAGTAAGGGAAAAAGGCAAAGTAACATATAAAGGCAGACCTCTAAGAATTACACCAGACTTCTCACCAGAGACTATAAAAGCCAGAAGATCCTGGACCAATATCATACAGACCCTAAGAGAACACAAATGCCAGCCCAGACTACTATACCCAGCAAAACTCTCAATCATTATTGATGGAGAAACCAAAATATTCCATGACAAATCCAAATTCACACAGTATCTCAACACAAATCCAGCACTTCAAAGAATAATTGGTGGAAAAATCCAATACAAGGAGGGAAACTACAACCTAGAAAAAAACAAGAAAGTAATCTTCCAAAAGCCTTAAAAGAAGGTAGCTACACAAACATATCTTCACTGCCAATAACAAAAATAACAGGAAACAACATTTATTTCTCCTTAATATCTCTTAATATCAATGGACTCAATTCTCCAATAAAAAGACATAGACTATCAGACTGGATACGTAAGCAGGACCCAACATTTTGCTGCATTCAGGAAACATACCTTTGTGAAAAAGACAGGCACTACCTCAGAGTAAAAGGTTGGAAAACAATCTTCCAAGCAAATGGTCCCAAGAAACAAGCTGGAGTAGCAATTCTAATATCAAATAAAATCATTTTTCAACCAGAAGTAATCAAAAAAGATAAGGAAGGACACTTCATATTCATCAAAGGAAAAATGTACCAAGGGGAACTCGAAATTCTCAACATCTATGCCCCAAATGCAAGGGCACCCACATACATAAAAGAAACTTTACTAAAGCTTAAAGCATACATTGCACCCTAAACAATAATAGTGGGAGATTTCAACACCCCACTCTCAGCTATGGACAGATCATGGAAACAGAAACTAAACCAAGACACAATGAAACTAACAGAAGTTATGAACCAATTTGACTTAACTGATATCTATAGGACATTTCATCCTAAAACAAAAGAATATACCTTTGTGATGTCCCTCAACAGAGGAATGGATACAAAAAATGTGGTACATCTACACAATGGAGTATTACGCAGCTATTAAAAATAATGAATTCAAGAAATTTTTAGGTAAATGGATGGATCTAGAAATTATCATCTTGAGTGAGTTAACCCAATTCCAAAAGAACACACAGGGTATTTACTCACTGTTAAGCGGATGTTAGCCCCAAAGCTAGGATTATCGAAGACTCAACCAGCAGACCACATGAATCTCATGAAGAAGGAAGATCAAGAGGGGATGCCTCAGTTCTACTTAGAACGAGAAACAAAAATGTTCAAGGGAGCAAATATGGAAACAAAACATGGGACAGAAACTGAAGGAGGGGCCATCAGGAGACCACTCCACCTCGGTATTCATCCCATGTACAGCCACCTAAGCTAAACACTGTTGTGGATGGCTGGAAGTGCATAATCTGAGGAACATGATATAGCTGTCTCCTTAGAGGTCTGCCAAAGACTAACACACTCAGAGGACGATGCTCACAGTTAACCACTGATATGATCAGGGGTTTCCCAATAGTGAACTTAGAAAGAGGACTGAAGGAGCAGAAAGGGTTAGTGACCCCAGGAGGAAAGCAACAATACCAAAAACCAGAGCCCCCCAGGGTCTAAACCACCAGCCAGGGAACACATAGGGAGGGACCCAAGACTCCAGAGGTATATGTAGGGGAGGATGGCCTTGTCGGGCATAGGTGGAAGAGGAGTTTCTTGATCCCATAAAAAAATAAACACAGAGTGGGGGGGAATGTGAGGGTGGGGAGGGGATAGTGGGGGGGTAGGTGCGGTCACTAACTCATAGAAACATGAGGAGAGGGGGATGGGATGGGAGGTTTCTGGGTGGTGAGAGAAAGTGGGGTTAGGGGGTAAAATCTGAAATGTAAATATTACAACCAATTTTAAAAAGGGGGGGAAAAAAGAAAAGTTGTTAGAACCAACATCTTTAAAAAAAATGTCAGCCCCCTGGGGGTGGGAATTTTTTTTTCTTGATACTAAAACTTGTTCTGAGAATTGTATATTGCAGAATACACAGCCTTAGTGTATCTACTCATCAAGCATACTGAGCAGACCTGCCCAAACCTCCGATGTCCTGGAATTCCATCTGGATTCACTGAAGACACAGCATCAGAGGCTTATCAACTTACTCTTCCCCCCACCCCTCTTCTAATATCTCAACGCCCGTAATCAGCTTGAAAAAGTTAAAGAAGAGTCAGCGCCCCTATTCCCTGGGCTTGGGGACTAATGTGGTTAATAATGGTCTGTCTTTCTAGGGAAAAGTAGTGGTTTTATTGGAACAGGGAGGATTAGCTAGGACTTATTGCATAGCCATAACCTATTGGTAGAAATCTGTATAATTATTATCAAGATGAAGTTATAATTTCTTAAATGGTACAAAATTTACTTTGATTTCAAATTTAAGATTTTCATTGGTATGAGCTCCTTATTAATATAAAAGTGAGATGAATATTGATACTCTCATGGGCAATGTGCCTGTACAACACATTTAGGAATACAAGGCCTAGACCCAGTCCTTCCTTAACCTTTTTAACTGATTTGGGACAGTTAACCTATGAGTTAAGGGACTAGAGCAAATTTATGGCTTTGAGTTTATTGTTAGGTTTCCCATATTTTATTTAGAAATAGCTGAGAGGAGTGTACAGACAACAGTCCAGGTGGCCTTACATGGATAGTTGGTTTTCAAAACGTCAGAAGTCCATAGAACTGATGCTACAAATATTTATATATTAATGTCCATTCTGATTAGAGACCTGTGTGCTCCTGACAGCTTCCTATTGTGGATTCTAAGAAGAAATTGAGCATCCTTGGAGTTATGCCAGTTGTGTGGTGACAGCCACTAGGCAAGAATTGCCTCTTTCCATCTACAGACAAATTACTGTCCAGAAGAGGACACACATGCAGAATAGTCGACTGATTATATCTGCCTAGACAGAGTAATCAGCCCTTAATAATCCTGCATCACTAAGGTCTGTCAGATGACTCTGGGCCAGAAAGCTGAAGATTTGATGCTTGAACATTAGGTAGTATAGGGGCTTCTCAGGTGTTCAGCGGTCTCTATAAATTGGCTAAGTTTTAGAAGCTACATTTAGTGCTTCCCATAACTTCAGTTAACTCAGTCATTCCAGATTTCTGACGGGGTTGAAGACCCATAGTCTCATAGCCAATCCTGGCTATTTACTTTGAGAGAAAAGATCTGAGTAGATAGTTTTCAGCTGACATTCATTCTAAAGCCAAAAAAAAAAAAAAAAGCCAGGATCAAAAGTAAGTGTTTTAGTTAGAAGAGATGACAGAGGTTCTGGTTAGTCAACAAAATGATGGACTGGGTATTAGGACTATCTTGTACCTCACTTGTACAAGGAATAAGTATGCTCTAACTGTATTTTGAGAGAAAAGTTTTACTTTAACAGGAAGAGTGATATGTAGGAGGAGCTAAGTGGGAAGGAATATTGAGAGGAAGAGATGGAGTAAGGAGAGAAGATGAAGAAGAGGAGAAGCTAGGTGATGAGAGAGAGAAAGAGAGAGGGGGCATGGAGGCAGATGTTCACATGTCTCCGCCAGTCAAAGATAGTTTTTATATCTAGGTTGGGTATTGGGTTATGCTTCCGATTGAGCATTACCAAACTTATAAATCCTTTGATTAACATCTTTAAAAAATTGTATAAAAGCAAAAAGGAAAGGGGGGGCATGGGAAAGGGGTTTTCTAGGGAGGGGAAATGGGGAAAGTGGATGGCATCTTAAATGTAAATAAAATAAAATAAAATAAGAAAAAAAAGAAAGCTCTAGAACAAAAAGAAGCAAACACACAAAAGAGGAATAGAGGGCAGTAAATAGCTAAACTCGGGACTGAAATCAACCAATTAGAAACAAAGAGAACAATAGGAATAATCAACAAAACCAAGAGCTTGTTCATTGAGAAAATAAACAAAATGTGCAAGCCCTTAGCTAAACTAAAGAAAAGAAACAGAACAGTATCCAAATTAATAAAATCAGAAATGAAAGGGTACACATAACAACAGAAACTGAGGAAATCCAAAAAAAAAAAAAAAAAAAATCAAAAGGCTATACTCCACAAAACTGGAAAATATGGAATAAATAGATGGTTTTCTAGACAGATAGCACATAGATCAAGATTACTATTTAAACAATCCCATAACCTCTAAGGAAATAGAAGCAGTCTCCCAACCAAAAAAAAAAAAAAAAAAAAAAAAAAAGCCCAGCACCAGATGGTTTTAGTGTAGAATTCTACCTGACATTCAAAGAGCTAACACCAATACTCCTCAAACTATTCCACAAAATAGCAACAGAAGAAGCATTGCCTAATGCATTCTATGACCCCACAGCTACCCTGATACCTAAATCACAAAGACTCAACAAAGAAAAAGAACGTCAAACCAATTTTACTTATGAATATTGATGCAAAAATACTCAGTAAAATTCTTGCAAACCAAATCCAAGAACATGTCAAAAACATCATTTACCACAATCAAGTAGACTTTATCCCAGGGATGCAGGAATAGTTCAATATATGAAAATCCATCAATGTAATCTACTATATAAACAAACTGAAAGACAAAAATCACATGGTGGTTTCATTAGATGCTGAAAAGCCTTTGACAAAATCCAACACCTCTTCTTGTTAAAAGTCTTGGAGCAATCAGGGATTCAAGGAGCATACCTAAACATAATAAAAACAATATATAGCAAGACAGTAGCCAACATCAAATTAAATGGAGACAAACTTAAAGTAATTCCATTAAAATCAGGGACGAGACAAGGCTGCCTATTTCCCCCTATTTCTTCAATGTTGTTCTTGAAATTCTAACTAGAACAATAAGACAACAAAAGGAGATCAAGAGAATACAAATTGGAAAGAAAGAAGTCAAGGTACCACTATCTGAGGAGGATATGATAGTGATAACATAAGTGATCTCCAAAATTCTACCGGAGACCTCTTACAGCTGATAAACACTGTCAGCAAAGTGGCCAGATATAAAATGAACTCAAAGAAATCAGTAGCCCTCCTTTATACAAATGATAAATGGGCAGAGAAAAAAATTAGGGAAACAACACCTTTCACAATCGCCACAAACAATATAAAATATCTAGGTGTAACTCTAATCAAGCAAGTAAAAGATCTATACAAGAGCTTCAAGTCCCTGAAGAAAGAAATTGAAGAAGATATCAGAAGATGGAAAGATCTCCCATGTTCGTGGATTGGTAGGATTTACATAGTAAATAGTCATCTTGCCAAAAGCAATCTACAGATTTAATGCAATTCCCATCAAAATACTAACACAATTTTATTACAGAGATTGAAAAAACTCTCAACTTCATATGGAGAAACAAAAACCCAGGATAGCCAAAACCAATCCTGAACAATAAAAGAACCTCTGGAAGAATTACCATCCCAGACCTCAAATTGTTCTATAGAGAAATTATGATTTTTAAAAAACTGCATTGTATTAGTACAGAAATAGGAAGGTCCATCAATGAAATAGAATCGAAGACCCAGAAATAAATCAACATATCTGTGGACACTTGATTTTCAAAAAAGAAGCCAAAATTATACAATGGAAAGAAGAAAGCATTCTTCAACAAATGGTGCTGGTCTAACTGGGTGTCTGCACGTAGAAGAATACAAATAGATCCATATTTATCAACTTACACAAAACTCAAGTCTAAGTGGATCAAGAACCTCAATATAAAACTGGATACATGAAACCTAATAAAGGAGAAAGTGGGAAAAAGCCTTGAATGCATTAGTGCAGGAGACAACTTTCTGAACAGAGCACCAATGGCTCAGGCTCTAAGACCAACAATTGATAAATGGGACCTCTTGAAACTGAAAATTTCTGTATGGCAAAGCAAACTGTCAATTGGATCAAACACCAGCTTACAGACTGGTAAAAATATTTTCACTAGCCCTACATCCAACAGAGGGCTAATATCCAAAATACATAAAGAACTTAAGAAGTTAAACTCCAACAAACAAAATAATCCAATTTAAAAAATGGGCCACAGAACTAAACAGAATTTTCAACAAATGAATATCGAATGGCTGAGAAGCACTTAAAGAAATATTCAATATCCTTAGCCATCAAGGAAACGCAAATCAAAACAACATTGAAATTCTACCTTATACTAGTCAGATTGTCTAAGGTCAAAAACTTAAGGGACAGCACATGCTGGAAAGGATGTGGAGAAAGAGAAACATTCCTCCATTGTTGGTGGGATTGCAAGCTGGTACACTCTCAAAATCAATCAAGCAGTTCCTTAGAAAACTGGAAATAGTTCTACCTGAAGATCCAGCTATACCACTTCTGGTCATATACCCAAAAGATGCTCCAACATATAACAAGGACACATGTTCCACTATGTTCATAGCAGTTTTATTTATAATAGCCAGAAACTGGACACAACCCAGATATACCTCAGCTGAAGAGTGGATAAAGAAAATGTGTTATATCTACACCGTGGAATACTATTCTGCTGTTAAAAACAAGGACATCATGAATTTTGCAAGCAAATGGATGGAGCTAGAAAATATCCTGAATGAGGTAACCAATACTCAAAAGGACAGACATGATATTTATTCCATGATAAATGGATATTAGCCATAATGTACAGAATACCCATGATACACTCCACATACCCAATGAAGTTAAATAAGAAGGGAGGCTCAAGCAAGGATGGTTGAATCACACTTAGAAGGGGAAACAAAATAGTCATAGGAGACAGAAGAGGGAAAGAATTTGAGTGGGGGGTTGCAGGGCATGGATGCAAGATCAGGTGCAGAGAGAAACAGGAGAGAGGCCAGGTTGGCCAGGAGAATTAATGAAAATCTGCAGTTACCTGGGGTGGAAGGGAGAGGAGAATCTTTAGGAAGTCCCAGAGACCTGGGATAAAAGAGGTTCCCAGGAGTCAATGTGGGTGACCTTGGCCGAGATGCCTAACAGTAGGAACAGGGAACCTAAAGAGGCAATCTCCTGTACCCAGGCAGGTCTCCCCAGTGGAAGGATAGGGACACCAACCCACCCACAAAACTTTCAACCCAGTATTTGTCCTTTCTTAAAGAAATGCATGAATGGAGCAGAGACAGAAGGAAAGGCCAACCAATAACTGGCCCAACTCGAAACCCATTCCATGGGCAAACACCAATCCCTGACACTATTAATGATACTCTGTTGTGCTTGTAGACAGGAGCCTAGCATAATTGTCCTCTGAGAGGCTCTATCCAGCAGTTGACCTAAACAGAAGCAGATACCCACAGTCAAACATTGGACAGAGGTTGGGAACTCTTATGGAAGAGTTGGGGAATGGATTGAAAACTAGACGTAAATAGGAACACCACAGGAAAACCAATGCAGTCAACAAACCTGGACCCCTGGGAGCTCTCAGAATTTGATCCACCAACCAAAGAACATACACAGGCTGGAACAAGACCCTCCCTCCCCTGGGCACATATGTAGCAGGCAGGTAGCTCAGCATTCATCTCCATGGCTGCCCTGTCTAGCCTCAGTGGGAAAGGATGCACCTAATCTAGCAGAGACTTGATGTGTTGGGATTAGGGGATACCCAGAATGGGCCCTACCCTCTCAGAGAAGAAGGGGAAGGGAGTGAGGAAAAGGGACTGAATAAGGGAAGGACTTAGAGGGGGAGCAACATTTGGGATGTAAACAAATTAATTAATTTAAGAAAAAACATGAAGGGCTAACTCATCCTCTATCCCTTCACAATCTTGTTCTCCTAAACACACAGGCACACACATACATGCACACATACATACACATCTGCACACACATATACACACATCCAAACACATGCACACATGCACACACATTCACACTTATACACACACCATACACAAACACATACATACAAGTACACACATACACATATACACAACTGCATTCATGCAAGCACACAACACAGCTAGACCTACCACCTTAAGACATAAGGATATAGTAACAATAACTCATAGTATACCGTGTTCAGTCCCAGAAGTTGGTACACTTTGATTTACTTCCACCTCACTACAACTGGACTTCACAGAAACTATTTTCACTGCTGTATTATCAATGTGTACATGGAGAGACTTAGGTAGAAAATGTAGATGGCTTTCTAATTAACATGGAGCACTGACCTTGAGTGATAAGATCTTACAGTCTAGTGCATTAGCTGGATGGAGCTGAAATGGGAAAGCCTGTGGAGGCTCCCTGGACCTGCTCTGTCTAGTTAGGTAACCTCTAGTCACACACAACAGATAAAATAGGGATGGTGCAGCCAAAAAGTGGATTTTAATACTTTATCACTTTAATTCACTGGAACTCTAGCATTGGTGAAAGGGAGGTTTTGTGACACTAGATGCCATTTGATGAAAGGTGGCACAAACCTTGTGATACAGGAGAGATGAGCTGATGACTGAGAAAGCATCCAGACTGCTGCCTTGGAAAAGGAACTTAGGCAAAGCCTAGCACTGTCAGAGTTGAGAACAGGAGGCTCAGAATCTGGGGAGACCGAGAATCTAGGTTTGTCAGATAAGATATGAGAGACTACTGCCTTTCACAAAGAAAAAGCAAAGGTCTTCCTTAAAGTCTGCAGCCAGCTGGGTACTAATGGATTCATACATGTGAAAATATTGCCCAGAGATAGAGCAGAGTAGCCAAGACTACAGCAGCCAACGCACAAGAAGAGTGTGTGTTTCCAGCAGCCCAGAGAGAGCTACCATTCCTTGGGTGGAGTATGTCAGAAGTTTCACCTCAGTGATGGGAAATAATAGTTCAACATCAAATGAACACTCCTCTGGGACATTCTGTGCAGCCTCAAAAGTAGAATCTAAAAGCTTAACTGTTTCCCAATAATTTAACTATATTCTAGAACACAACTCAAAGAACATTTAGGAAAACTTCACAATGGCTAACACTCAATGAAAAGTGGTTTAGGCATGTAAGGCACAGGCTACAAAAAAAAAAAAAAAAAAAAAAAAAAAAAAAAATCAGTCAGCAAAAACTGACCCAGGAGCTATAAAGATAAGTCAGCAAGCACAGTGTTCGCTGTGCAAGCATGGACATCTTAGTTTGGACCACCAGCAACCAAGCTAAAGACTGACATGGAAATGTGTGCTGCTACATTTCCCTACTCATGGGAAGGGGAAACAGAGACAGGCATGGCTCAGGTGCTCGCTGGACCTGCACATACAGGATGAGAATACACACAACCCCAGCATGGGAAGTGGAGTGGGCATGAAGCCCCACCTCTAAACTGATAGGATGGGGTCAATCTTCTTTAAGGGTTTGACCCTCCATACATTGACCATACTCCAGTGGATGGACACACAGCCAAGAATATATGATTAGCACAAGCTGGGCTTGGAGGGGTCAAGAAAAAAAAGAGGATGCCAAGTTGGATGGGTAGGCAATAGGGATGAGTATGGGAGGGGGTGATTGAAACAAAAACAAAAAGACAGTAAAGATATCTGAAGGCTAAATGGCCAATTTTTTTAGATTTAATGAAACTCAAATCTATCCTATGCAGAAGAAATATGGTAACAAGTACAGTGCTATTCATCATAAATAAAATACTTAAAAATCAGTAGTAAAGAGAAAGCCTTAGGAAGCACATGGAAGATAGGTACATTATCTCTAAGAAAAGCACAGTGACACAGCAGATCTTGAGCTAGGAACAGCATGAATACGAATGAGAGGAAATAAACTGTCAACCCGGAGGTTTGTGCTCAGCAACAACGTATTTCAACATTGAAGGAAACATAAAGACTGTTGCAAATATATAAAATCCAGAGGAACTCAGCACCAGGAGACCTACGATCTAAAAAATGTTTAAAGAAACACAAATTTACACAAGGGATACAAAATACACAAAACAGTAACCAAATAGACAAGAATAAACAAAAGATAGGGTTTTTTTTTTTACTTGAATTGATTTAAATAATTAGCTAGTTAAATAAAAATAGTAAGAATGGGGTCTGGAAAGATGGTGCATTGATTATAAGCCCTGGCTAATTCTCCAGAGGACTAAGTTCAGTTTCCAGCACCCACATGGCAGCTTGTGACCATTTGTAACTCAAATTCTAAATTCTAGTGTCCTCTTCTAGCCTCCAGGGACACAAAACATGCTCATGGTCACATACATACAGGCAAGACGTCCATACACACCACACACACATACCACATATACACACATACACACACACATTCACACATACACACAAACACACATACTCACAAACATACACATACACACATGAACACACATACATACACACACACATACACACACACATGCACATACACACACACACACACAGAGTAAAAATAGGTCCGAGCACTTGGTTGAAGAGTACTTGTCCAGCATGTGTGAGGCCCTGGCTCCTACTCCAAGCACTGCCAATAAAAACAATGGTAACAATGCAGGCTGCCATACAAATAAAAATAAAAATATGTTGCAATGGCAGTTCAAAGGTCAGGAAGACAGAAGTGGACTACTGAAATGATCTTACACATAAATGTGACAGTGTGTCATTAGAAAGTAATGGTAGTATAAAGACAGATTTTGTGTGCCCTGGAGCAACCACTAAAGTCACAAAACAGAAGGTTGTATTAAGAGACCAATAAAGAACATAAAATGGAATCATTTTAAAAAAAAAAAAAGCTATCCACTTAATCCATAAGACAGAAAATGGAGAGGAGGAAGAACAGAAGATGGAATATGAGAAAGAAAGGAGGGAAAGAAGGCAAGGGGGAAGTCCCTCTTCCCAAAAGGGGGAAGGGAGGGGAGAGAAGGGGAGACTAAGGAAGTAGGGGGAGGGAAGAGAGGAGAGTGGCAGGTAGAAAAATAAAACAGAAAAAGACAAGTTTAAACAACTACATTAACAGTCACACTAAATATAAACTAAACAATATAATGAAAAGATTTAGGTTGTCTGTTGATTTTAAAAAATAAAAAGGTGGGCTGGAGAGGTAGCTCAGGAACCATGAGCACTGGTTGCTCTTCCAGAGAGCCCAGGTTCATTTTCTAGCATCCATATGATGCCTCACAAATTACCTGTAACTCCAGAGAGTCCAGTGTTCACTTCTAGTCTCCGTAGGCACTACATGCATGTGGTGCACAGACATGTATGTGGACAACGTTCATACACATAGAATAAAAATAGATTTTTACAGATAAGTAATCAATAAATAATGCTAGGAGTCCCTCTTCCCAAATGACTCTAACTTGTGTCAAGTTGACATAAAACTAACCAACACATAATAAAATGGCAAGCCCCAGCTATACATGTATTCTAAGGAAAGCACCTTAAAACTAAAACTCAAAATATCTATAATCAGTGAGAGAAATTCAGACCAGAAATCTACATACCATAAAATTCTATTTGTAGAAAGTTCTAGAGAGTGTAAATTAATCTATAATGATAGCAGAACCGCAGTTTTGGGAGACAGAGATGGGGAAAAATGGGTGATGGTTTGCAGTGACAACTATATTCTTAATTATTATGGGATGGTTCCACATGTGTATTCATATGTCAGAATCACCATATCATACTGTTTTAATACACACAGTTTATCATGTCAATCATACCTCAACAGAATTGATTAAGTTCTAATCTAATATGTGAATGGAATAAGTTATTAACTCTGGTTTTGGCTTTAAATATTATAAATTCTAATATATATATATTGATTGGCATAGGTGAAAACTCCAAAGGTAAAATTTTGCTTTTGGAGATTTTGAAGAATTTGTTTTTAAAGTTTTTGAAGAATTTTGAAGATTTTGTTAACAAAAGGTAAACCATCTTAGCAGTAACTTTCCATGTCAACCACATGTTGAAATGAGAATATTTCACAATGAAATATCTTTGTAATTTCACTGGCTTCTTTCTACTTGTTCAACATGGCTCCCCTAAGACATGAGGTGTATCCATTGCACATTCTCCTGGACAGTTCTCCACCACAGAGGGAGATTTAACTGAACTACTCAGAACACAGTAGTGTTCACATTTCTACCCAGCAATGGGTAGTCAGAATAACATCCCTCCCAAAAAATGTCCACACTTTAATCATCAAGTAAATAAGTCATCTTACTTGGCAGAAGAAACTTTGAACATGATTACTTTCTGGGTCTTGAAATGAGGCCACTGTTATGTTTGATTCGTTTGAGTGAGCCCAGTGCAATCGCAAAAGTTCTGACAGAGGGGAGAGGGGGACCCAAGAAGACAGTATGATGAGAGAGGCAGAGGTAGGAGGCAGTGTGACAGCGGACACACAGGCTGGAGCACTGTATTGAGTCCAGGAGGACGGTAGCTATGGAATGTGGGGAAAGCTCAGTTATGCATGAAGAACTCTGCTTTTTAGTACCCCAACATCAGTTCCTGAGAGCTCACTACAATGTCCAGAATTCTAAAATAATTACATTTTGATGTAACTAAATTTGTGGTCATGTTTTATAGCAACAGTAAATAAATAACACAGCTTCTGTGTGTGTCTGACTTTGGGGTACTGCTATAACCAATACCCAAGAATTGGGGAAAGGCTTTGACTTGGGTAACAAAAATAGCAAAAAATGAAAAATAAAAATAAGTCTGAAGGTTGTGGTGGAAAATGCCTCCCACAGACTGTAAATAGAACTTCTGAGAAGAAAGTGGAGAACACAGTAGAGAGCCTGCACTGCCTGAGAATATTTAATTGTCGTTAAATATGTACAGCTGCAAATGCTCAAAGGCCACTGCTCCTAGAGACTCAGAAGGAAATGAGGAGCACCTTGCCGACAAGCAAACAAGGGAAATCTTCAGATAGCAACAGTAAGGAGGCTGAGTTTGGCCCTGCGGTGACCTGGAAAAGATACTTGTCAACAGTGAACATGGATGATTAGCTGAAGGGATTGCAGAGGTGGAAAAGACACCTGCCAACAGTGACTATGGCTGAGAGGCTGTGGATGGGCAGTTGAAGGGATTGCAGAGGGGGCCTGACTTCCTGCTGCTTGTGGAAAATGCCAGAAGCAAGAAGGAGGTTGAGGCAAAAAAACTGCTAAGCAAGAAGGAAGGAGGGGCTGATGGTTTGGGGGACTCTCAGCCCACCTCCATCACAAAAGCGAACAAAATGAGACTGACTCCTGTGGAAGCCCATTCTGGAGGGGAGGCCAAGAGTAAGAGAACAGTTTTCAAGTGGTGTCCTGAAAGGATTAAAAGACCAGAGAAATTCATCACCCACCCAGGGATCTCTTGGAGGAGATCAAGTGTGACAGGGTCACCCTGGCCATCTGGGTGATGGAAATGGAGGTAGAAAAATGTATAGAAGAGCCTTCTGTCTCTCATAGACAAGAGACCATCAAGAATCTTGAGATTGTTAGACATATTAAGAATCCATATTAACTAAAACGACATGACATTTGGCATAAAAACAGACACCTGGACCTCTGACACAGAATAAAACACTCAGAAACAAAGCCAGGTTCCTACAGCTGATTCTTAACAAACGTGGGAAGAATACACATTAAGGAAAGGAACGTTTGTTCAGTACCAAAAAGACCAACACAGTAAGCTCAGCATTATATGTGAAAACGAAGAAATTGATCCTACAGAATAGAATACGATAGTGCCTCCCAGAGCCTAGGGAAGAGAGACGGGGCGTGCAAAGGGCCTAAGGAAAGCAGTTGGCTGGGTGCAGTGACTTCTAATGTTCTTCAGCAAGAAAGATAGCTGTGGATAATAGATATGATTAATTAAATACTTCAAAATAACTGGTAGAAAAGATTTTGGATGTTTCCAAAACAGAATAGCAAGAAATGACAGGTGATAGCCATGAACCAAACATTACCTGATCCTCACACTCTGGCCACGGGCACTGAAATCTGGCTCTGCACCCTATGATTATGTAGACCTGCTATATATCAATCAAAAACAAAATACAGCTTTTAAATATTCCCAAAGCTGTGTGTGGTAGTACATCTCTGTGATCCCAGCACACAGAGGACTGAGCCAGGAGGATTTCAAGTCCCAGGCCTGCCTCAGTTACATAGTGAAACCTTGTTTCAAAATCTACAATAGGGAGATGGCTCAGTCAGTAAAGCGTCTGCCACTCAAACATGAGGAGCTGAGTTCTGATTCCCCAGCACCACGGTTTACAGTGGTGAGCAGTGCAGGTCCGGAACCACCAAACCTAAGAGCGGCAGGGAAAGGATGGGTGGATCTCTGAAGTTCATTGGTCAACCAGTATAACCAATCGGTGAGCTCTGGGCTCAGGAAGAGACTGTCTCAAAATAAATAAATAAATAAATAAATAGATAGATAGATAGATAGATAGATAGATAGATAGATAAGGTGGAGAGTCATGGGAAAGACACTTAACATTGACCTCTGGCCTCCACATGCATTTACAGATGAACATACTCACTCTGAGGACTATTTTATCTCTTTTCTTCCAAAGCTGAGGACCAAACCCACAGTCTTCTGCTTACCATGCAAGCACTCTACCACTGAGCTAAATCCCCAACCCCCATATACTCTATGCACACACACACAAACACACACAGATGATAAAGTTAGAGATAATTTAAAAAATAAATTTTAAAATATTTCTGAGAATTTTATACTGCCAGAAACATCACCAGCTTGAACTAGAAAGAAAGTAAGAGAACAAAATGAATCAGAGCTCACAAGACCCCCAAACTCTACTGACAGGGCACAGGCTGACAACTCATTCAGCTGCAAGTACATGTTCTCCTTCATGCAAAAGGAAAGGTGTCCCAGAGGGGTGTGACAAGGATAGGGGACAGAGGTTGTCTCCAAGCTTTGAGGCTCCATGGAGTTGGTACTGCTGGGTTCCCAGATTACTGTGGTGGATGGCAGCCCCTTTCTTCTTTTCTCTCCTTCCCCCTTTAAGCAGGAGTGTTTGTAACTGATATTCCATTTATGACTCCCTTATCTTTTGGAAATAGATTCCTTTTTTTCCCCCAGTTCCATGGACCCACAGATGGAGAAAAATTCTGTCCCAAGTGTGTCTCGTCACACATGATTTAAACTAAGAGTGAGGTTTAGGATTCTTCAACAGACATGATTAGAGATTTGGGACTGTGCACTGATGCTTCAAGCATTAAGACTGTTGAAGGATAGTAGTGAGATGGTTGTATTTTGCATGTAGGACAGACATGAATCTTTGGGAAGTAGTGGATACAATTTGCAAAATAATGGTTTCCCAAAGCAGTCCAGGAGTCAGTCGACAGAACCTATGAATATGCCACCTTAAGAGATAAAGGAGCCTTTGCAGATATAATAAGACATTGGCTGGAGATAAAAAGGCATCCTGGGCTATCCAGGTAGGCAAGGTATAACCAATCACAAGAGCTTAGGATATAGGAAAATGTTTCTCTTCCCACCAAGGATGCTGAAAATCCCCACCTGGAAGACATCCTAGAGGTAAATGCCAACACAGAGAACAAACAGGTCCCAGAGAAGAAGCCCTGCTCAGGGTCTCTGCGATGGAACGAATGACCAGGAGAGCAAGCAAAAGCCTCCTCTAAGGTGTACTAGGCAGAGGAACGTTAATCCAACTGAAAAGGCTCGTTAATCACTTACTACACACTATTCACAATAGCTGGCTCTAAAGATCAAGAACTATCTAGATAAGCAGGAACGCTGCCCTCATGAAGTCCACAGAACACCCAAGTTTTCTTAGCAGAGAATGGCAGGGATTCTTGCTTTCCACAAGGCAAAAAGGAAAGCAATCTGGTGACCCAGCCTTTGTCCTTTTAGCCACACCAGCTTAAATAGTTCACCAAATGTCTAAGTAATTAAGCGGAATCCGTATACCTATAGTTTTGCTACAAGTCATTATGCGATTTGTTCTGTATCGCTAACAATTGTTAGCTATCCACACAGTGAATATCTTTAATCACATCCAATAATATCAGTTCCACCATTGTAAATTAACCCTGTTGATATTTGTGTTGAATATGATATGTTCCCTACAGCCTCTTGTTTTAAAGTCATGCTCCCCATCTGCTGGTGTAATTTGGGGAAGCTCTAGCTTTAAGAAGTGGAGTCTAGCTAGAGAAAGAAGTCACTAGGTACACCCTTGGGGTATATTAATCTCCACTCCTTCCTGGCTCACTCTCTGCTTCCAGGCTGCCATGATGTGAGCTGTCCCTCCCTCCTTCCCTCCCTCCTTCCCTCCCTCCCTCCCCTGCTATGATAGACAAACCTTCTAAAACTGTGAGCCAGAATAAATTTTTCCTGCCTCAAGTTGTTTGGATCAGGTATTCAGTCAGAGCAATGAAAATCTAACCAGTGTACTTGTCTTCAAAGAAGGGTGAGCTGGAAGAACCTTGTCAGGCATTTTCACAGGGAGATACCAAGCCACGCGCCTCCCCTGCGTTAACATCTGTGATGGTCCCAGTGCTGTAACATTAAAGCACAACATCTGACAAGCACACAGCCTCCCACCTACCAGAACGGAAACTGCATAAGCCAGCAGAGTACTCAAACCCATGCTGCCTGGAAAATAATCGCCCCTGCCTGATGAACAGGCAGTGCCTACTCCTTCCAACACTCACCACCCTCCAGCTATTCTGCACCTCTATCTGCTGGCTTCTATTTATTTCTACATATAATGTCCATAGTGGCCAGACTTCCACCCCTTCCAACCCCAGGCTTTCCTTTCAGATTTCAAGTCCCTGCTGACCTGCCATGCTTTCCAGATGGCCTTTCTCTGGTGACCACTGTCTCTCACTCAAACTGAGTCAGACCTGTCTGCATTACCCTTGACTGGCAGTCTATGTGTCCCCTTTATGGATAAGTCAGGCCACTTTGATTCAACAACTATTTGTGGAATTTGCTGATTTCTGCATTATATCTTAGGGCGGGGGCTGCATGTATCTTCTTTACTCTTGGCACTCCATACAGTACACAGAAGAATTCTAAAACAATGCCAGTGTTCACTAAACAAGAACTTATATACATCAGGCATCGTTACAGAGGCCCCATTAGGGAGATGCTGCAGAGATCTGTCATTTAGATGAGGATACCAAGGCACAGAGAAGCTAGGTCCCACAGGCCATAGCTGCAAAGCTGGAAAGCAATTCCAATCAGTGGGGCTCCAGAGCACTGGGGCACTGTTCTATCTTGGCTTTAGAAAGGCTTGTTAGATGGTGTGTAGTCAGGTGTATAGTTGGCAGAGCAGAGGAAGCTGTGCCCAAAGAGAATGTAGCCATGGGCACGTTCTTCCCACAGATAAGACAGAGACATAGGTACATGGAAGATAGAAACAATCCTGAGATAAATGATCTGTAAGCCCGGCATGGCTGAGCAGCAGCTTTCAAAAGATCTGCAGCTTAATTCCACTACGGGTCCCCACCAAAGTCTTTGGGTGAACATTTCACTGTCAAAGCAAGTATCTTCCCACCACACCCCACATGCCTCTGCCCGATCTCAGAACACCCCCTGCTTATCACACACATCAGGATAACAACACAAGAAAAGCAGCAAAGGTGATCCCCAAACCAGGAGGGTAAGCACACCCCCAGGCGGACTCCTCCTCTCCTACACCCCCCCCCCACAAAAAAAAAAAAAAAAAAAAAAAAAAGGAGATATGTTTTACCTTGAAATAGAAACGCTTTACTGGCATTGTGTAGTCCAGCCACCTGAGTGACTCCCAGGGTGGTGTTCACAAGGTCAAGTTCTGTGATGATGTCCATCTGAAGGTCGGGGTCCATCCCAAAGCCCAACACTGGAGAAAAATGGATTTATGTTGGTTTAGCAGGCAGCAGTACATATAGAGCAGATCACAGATGGGGGAGAGCGCAAGATTCAGCCAAGGCAGTTAGGAGTGCTAGCCAGTTGCCCTGGGAAAAACAGGGAAGCAACTCTACCCTCTAACCCCTCTCAGAGCTCGGTTTCTGTGTACCATACCCCGACCCACTCCATTATAGATGGCTAATCCCACACCAAAACTCTCTGGGGCCAAATAAGCTTCAGAATTCAGGATATACCACAGGTTGAAAAGGAAATATGGCCTACATGGTATGTTTTATGTAACACTCTGCAAAGGCTGGGTCAGTGGCCTATAATCAAATTCTAGGGTGTTTCTGGTGGGGAAAAAAAATGTGCTGTTTTCTCCTAATTTAAACAATGATTTAAATAACCCAATATCCCTTCAAGTCACATTTTGTCACCAAATGAATTCAACTTAGGACAGTTTTGCTGTCTGGTGAATTACAAAGAAATTTTGGATCTCTAGACTTTCAGGGTGTGAGGATGGGGATGGTGGGTGTGGGACTGTAGTGCTACTCTACCTGCCTCAGACACAAACATAACAGCAAATCATGCAGTGACCCCCATCACCCAGAAACCACTACCTGCAATATGTTGAAAGGAAGCAGTGAGAGGCCTGCTGCCCCTACTGGAGAAGGGGGGGAGGGAGGGGGCAGGGGCTCAGATTAACAGGTACATATGTCCTTCCAAAGGATTCATGAGTAGAAAATAGATGCCCTGACCTTTCTTACTAGGGAAGAAATGTGGCTGAATCCCCTGTCTGGGAACGATAGATCCCCAAGGGTGTCTTACCCAAAGAGTGTTCTGTGGAATGACACATTCACAACTGCAAAGTGATTTCCAATTACATGTATTAATAAGGCTACAGATCACTCTGTGGGACTTTGTTTGAAGCCATTCATGAAGACTCTGCTTAGCGCCACTTAGCATCTCAATAGTGGGTTCTGATTGCTCGGTTGGAAATGTTTTAATCAGCAACAGCTGTCAACTTCCCCCTGATGGCAATGCAGTCACCCAGGAGGGATTCAGAGAGCAGGCACCCAATTTGTCTCATGGAGTCTCAGTGAATATTCATCAGGACTTCCTAAGCCCCCACAGCCTCACCTGTCCTCCTATATAAATTAGGGGAAGGAGATTCACCCTTCCCTTCCCCTTTTCCTACTCTGCAGCCATATCAGAAGGCTGGTCGGAAGAGGTGCTTCAGAGTGGAAACCGATCACACCACGGCAGAACTCTACTAGGTTAAACGGAAGGTATGGTGCACTTAACTGCCTTCTTGGGTTTTGTCAGGCCCTGTCTAACACTAACACACACACACACATCTTCTGAGCTGAGCGTGAAATTTTTCTCCTTGAAATGCAACCAGTTACCCAGTAACCCAAAGATAGCTCTCACGTCCACTGTTTGAATTCATTTATCAGCGTGATGGGTGTGGGGTCCCATGCAGCACATACTAGGTGCCATGCATGTTTGGGCACCAAGGACATTCTCTTGAAGTTTTCATTCCTGAGAGAGGAAAAAAAAAAAAAAAAAAAAACTAAGAGGATAGTTTGGCAATAAAAACCAGAAAGTATCAGGATGGAAAAGAACTTAGATAACCATGGATGCATGCTAGGAGCATCATGGAGTATTCTAGAAACAAACAAGAGATGGGTAAACTGGCCTGTAGCAGAATGGGTGTGGCAGGTGTTGGGGGGAGCTCAAAGGCATGTGTCTTCTATTCCTTTCCATTGATGTGGTAAAACAGTATTCACACAATTCACCATTGAGAGAAGTCAAGGCAGAAACCGTGGAGTAACCTGCTTCCTGGCTCACTAGCTGGTGAACTGGCAGACTCATGAAAATAGATTTTGTTAAATAGCTCAGGACCACCTACTCAGAGAACAGTGCTACCCAGAATGGGTTGTGTCCTCCACATCAATTATCAATCATGACCATCCTTTACAGAAAGGCCCACAGAGCAACCTGATAAAGAAAATTATTCAGTATGTCTCTGTCGCCAAGGTCTGTGAGCTGGCTCAGAAGCTGAAGGCACATGCCAACAAGCCTGACCACATGAGTCTGATCCTCATCACCCACTTGGTGAGAAGAGAGAAACAACTCCCCCAAGCTGTCCTCTGACTTCCAAACTTGTGTCATGACCAGCACCTCCCTATAACCTCACCCCACATACACAATAAGAAAACATGTAATTTAAAAAAAATTAAAGACTCTCTTTGCAGTTGACTCCCTTCTCAGTTGACAGTACTAACTAGAGATTGCAGGGGCCAAGTTATAAAAGGCTTTAGGACCAATGACAAGGACCTTGGCTATTATTCTGTTTCTGATGGGTGATCGTTGGAGCAATGTGAAGTGTGTGCTCAAGGAAAGGATAGCTATGTATGCTCTAACTTACATTTCAAATGTGGTCTATCTTGAAGCATCTGCCTGCGAGCTATTGCTCACACTACATACCAACTCCATTCACAGAGTCTGCTCTGAGCAAAGTAAAGCTGGGCAAGGTACCCTTCTGTCTTCCTGAGTCCCAGACCCATGAGCCTGCTGTCAGGACTTGTGAGTTTAGTTGCCAGCAGCTCTGTGACCACCTTGAACAGACAGGAAAGGAACTAATATTTCAATTTGATCTATACTGTTCTGATCCTATACAGCACAAATCAAATCAAAGGTAATCTCAAAGGACCTGAAAGCTGGTCTTTCTCTGGCCAGAAACTTGGTAAATGGCTGGTATATGTGCTCTTAGCCAGACATGAAGAGACGACAGAAGCATCTCTCTTAACCGTACCTGGGATTTGACAGGCTCTTAATTTAGAATGGGGTTATTTACATAATGTGGGAGTATATGGTCCTCACTGTGGTAGATTTGACCTCAGAGTAATAAGATAGACCATGAAAAGTCAAAGAGCAGGTAAGTCAAAAATAGTAGGTTACTATGGCTATCCTAGTTGGGATTACTATTGCTGGGGTGAAACACTATTACCAAAACTAATTTGAGGAGAAAAGGGTTTATTTGGCTTACACTTCACTAAAGTTTTCACAGCAGGAAACTGGAGGCAAGACTGATACAAAGGCCATAGAGGGGTGCTACTTACTGACTTGTGACTTGTTCCTTGTGCCTTGCTCAGCCTGCTATCTTCACCCACAATGTGATGGACCCTCACCCATAAATCACTAATTAAGAAAATGTCCTACAGGTTTATATGCTTACAGCCTGATGTTATGGAAGCATTTTCTCAACTGAGGTCCCCCTTTTCAAATGACTACAGATTATGTCAAGTTGACATAGCTAGCCAGCACAATGGTTGCCTGAACTATTGGCCTCAAATCTTTACCCATCTCACCTCCACCCTCTGTGTTGTGTTGTTGGGAGCCGACTCCTAGCAGAAAGTGGCTATCATCTTCGCATCCATCTCAGGCCATATACCCCTGACTAGAGACTTGTTTTCAACAGCCTACAACAGCTGCGCACACTCTGATAAACATCTTATTTTTCCCACATATCTTGTTTTGTTGTTTAGCACCCCCCAGCTACAAGGCGCACGTGGTAAAGTGTCTTCAGCTGTGTTCCCCTGCTTGTCCACGGAGGCAAGGTACATGGTGAAGTGTATAAATACCCAGGATTTCCTTTCAATAAAGGAGACTAGAGACTTGATCAGAACCTCTGTCTTGTCTCCATTCTTCACATCTCTTCCCTTCCATCCCTTGCTAGACCGTGTTGTCTGATCCCCTCGGACCAGAGCACTTAGCCCCAAAGCGTGGGGCAGTGCGGCCCTCAACATTGTGTGGCTTCACAGTTCTTTCTACTGGAGTGAATGAAGGCCCCCTCTTCCCATGTTCTGAACTCAGCTATGTCCCCTGTCTTGGCTACTGGGGCATCAGTGGCATTGCTTACAAAAGCAGAGGCTTGAATGTGTTCACATGGTGGGACTCCTTTGTCATGATGACATCATAGTCCTGGGAATGGACCCCTGGTCCATGAAGACAATGCATACAGAGATCAGACAACTCACCTGAATGTGAAGTGGTGGTCAACTGGACTCTGCCTAGATAGGACAACACCAGACCAAGCTACATGCATCTGAACACAATAACTGTTACTTTAAGTCACGACTTGGGGTAGCTTGCTGTGTAACAGATAATCAGTACAGAAACTGGAGACCAACTAAGATGTTCAATTTAAAAATACACAAGTCTCTCAGCCTAAGGGGTGTGCAATACAATAATACACCCTGTGGATAAAATACCATAATAATGTCCTCAAGTCCCCACCCCCAAATGAGAACACAGTGTTCTCCATCCAGAACATATTGTGGAAACGCAAATCCTCCATCATTGAGAAGTACCGCTTTTGAGAACCTCAGTTTCCTCATCTATTTTCTACAGTGTTACCTCCCTGACACCTGAAGTCTCGGAGGTGAGCTCATAATCAGGCTCAGGCTACATACAGTAGATCCTCAGCTGGGGTTTCATTCACATGCACAGAAGTCAAAAAAGAAGTTCGGGTGGCTCTCCCTCACTACTGTGACCGTTTTGCTCTTCATATGAAGACACGCCATACAAACAGAAAAAAAAAAGAAACCAATTAGGCTTCCAGATGCAGTTTTGTTCTCTCCCTTTAATTAGTCCCTTTCAGGACAATGCCCGATGCTGATAGAATAACACATTGCACATGGCATAGGGAATCAGGAAACCCATTAATAAGGAGCCATCGACGTGACCCCTCCTGAACCTTGCATCATGTGAATGCTGGCTCCATCAGACATGTTTCATTCTCAAGCTTCTGTCTCCTAGCCATGCAGCCAGCTCCTGCCATTTCCTAGGAAACTCTATTAAAGTTCCCTACTTTTGACATAACAGCTCTACAAATGGCTAAAAGTGGGCATTAGAATTAAGCAGAATAAAAGGCTCCTGGGGAGAGGATATTTTCAGAGCCTGGAAAGCAGCAGTGAACATGACAGAGGCACTTGAGGTCTGATCTGGTATTCAGAACTCACTTGAGCTGAGATACCTGCTGTTGCCCATGCCACTGCTGGCCGATCCTCAGCCCCGGCCAAGGAGAGATCCAGCCCAAAGCCTTTCAGTTTGCCTTTGAGGCTCCAAGCACAGAGTCCTGGCGTGGCTCACCTCAGATCTAATCTGCCTCATGGTAGCAGCTGCTTTTCTGGTCCATGCAGTACAAAATGACACTGGAAAGAGACTCCACAACCTCCTCTAATAACAGGAGTGTATGGCCACTTGATCTCTTCTTAATACCTTGAAGAGTGATGTTCTTGAAGAGTAGACTTTATGCTTCTACAAGTTGGCAGGTGCCTAATAGGGTTGGGGCAGGGGAGGCTCATGCTGAACTACCTGGGAACTGCTTCAAATAGAAAAATCTCTCCTTTCCAGCAGGTTGCAGCAGGAGGCACTGAGTGACAACCTCCATCCCCCCCACCCAAAAAAAACCTGGAAAGCAAGGAAGGCTTAATTAAGCACAGAGCATGGAGCTCAGAGATCATACTACTGGCATTTCCAAGCTACAGGAGAAAACTTGTGGATGAAGGATGCTCTTACCAGTATTATTCTGTCTATGCATCTACTCCAATGTGCCTGGAAAGCCCAGAATAGGAGAACACACACCCCCACCCCCACTCTGTGCTCCAAAGGTTCTCTGACCCAGAGTGATGTGAGCAGCTTCCTTGTAACACCTGACTTTTGATGGTTGCATGTGAAGCTACCTCTGCACTGCAGTCTTGCTTTAATTAAAATGTGCCTGATAGCATCTATCCATTTCCATTAAAAGCTGGTGATATCTGAGCAGCTAAGTGGGCCACATGTTTACTTCATCTAGGACTGGTAATGTCCCAGACAACAATTGTCTCACTTGACAAACAAACTCTCCAAGCAGCTGTTTGGATCCTGATACAGCAATCAGCAGTGTGCCTTCACAACCTAGAGATGGATGTGGGGGGTGGGGATGGGGATGGGGCTTCCAGTGCAAAACTAAAGAGGCTGCTTCCAGAAACCCACCACAATGCTCCCTCTGGCTACAAGAAACTGCAAACCTACGAGGCATAATTTCTTCCATTTCCTTAATTCTTCCAACAATTTGTGTATGAAAAATGCACAGCCTCAGGCAATCAAGTAATTGCTACCAGGAAGCACAACAGTTGGCCTTATACACCATGCTTGGAGACAGGTTGAGGAGCTGGTACATCTTAGATTCATTCTGTCTTTGTCCAGTGTTGGTTTTTTTTTTTTTGGGGGGGGGAGGGGTGCCTGCATTCCACTTTATTCCTCCAAAGCCCTCAAGACACAAGTCACACAACTTGTTGCCTGGGCAAAGCCTTACAGGTGATCAGCCATCTCTCTCCGCTCCCCTGACACCAGCCTCTCACAGCCCACCTCTTTTACCACATCACAGGATGTAACGAAAATGCTTTCTGGTTTCTGCCAAGGTTCTCAACAAAGCTGTAAGTTCTCCAGTCATCAAAAACAGACCTACCTCTTAGCCCCCCCCCCCCCCCCGTGTGTGTGTGTGTGTGTGTGTGTGTGTGTGTGTGTGTAGCACCTAAGAAGCCACTCACTGTTTGTTCAAGTTGTATGTGAAGGGGGCTAGGGTTTTAGGGAGCCGGGAGGACCTCACATCAGAATCTGAAGCATAGTGGAAACTCAGCCTGCGGCTTCATGAGCACAGTTTCTGGCAACTTTTCAAAGGAGTAATGAAAACAAAGGATGTAAGCATTTGGGTCATAATATGGAATGATATGGAATGACCGTCAGGCTGCTTCTTCGCCATCTGTCTTCTCCCTGTCTTCCCTTCCTCTGTAAGACGTCCCCAGCAACACTCTCCTCCTCCCAGGGTAGCCCAGCACTAGTAGGCCCTGTCCTCGGCTTCCTGGAGCTAGTTCTAGTTGCAAGAAGCAACTGTAGTAAGCGCCATTTAGCCTTGGGTTGATCGGTTGCGGAGGGAGTTCCAGAAAGACACTGAGGTTCTTTTGTCCCTAGAGAAATGTTTCCCTGTCTCTCTAGGATTGAGCAAAGGAAAGCCTTAGTCCACTTCGGTCCTGGGAAGTAAGGCAGGATTGTCGAGAAGCTCCCAGACCCCTAACTGCCCAAGCGGGAACCCTGGGGCGCAAGGGGAGGGAAGTTTTAAAGTCAACTAAAGAGGGGGTGGGTTCTCAAGGTAAACCAGCTGTCTAGCCTGGGAAGGAAACTGAACCTCTAAAGGGAAAAATGAAGGTGGTGAAGGGACACGGGGACAGGGAATGGTCTTGCATCCATCCTAGGGATTTTCCGATCCCTCGGGCAATGAGCCCGATGTCTGGCTACCAAGAACTATCTCTTCCCTTCTGGGCCCTGTTGGTCTGCTTCCTACCCCTCCTAACCCCGCCCCTGCCTCCTCACCACTACTACAAGCTTGGTGAGGTAGGCTACATTTTCGAACCCCAGGGACTTGGAGTCAGGGAACCCTGTGAAAGAGGAAAGGGAAGTGTGCCTTAGAGTCCTCACAAGGCACCTCCAGCAGGCAGGTTCTGGTAGGGACTTGGCCATCAGGCCAATTTCCTCGACCCGGGGTCCCGCCCGCCAATCTTTGATGATACCAGGAAAAACGTGGTTTAGGGGTTGAAGAAAAATCTTCGGTTGTCTCCACTGCTCCAATTTCCCTCTTAATAATTGTTCGCCCAGTTGTTTGGGCGGGGAACTGCTAGAGGAGAACACTCCTGGAGTTCCCCTCCGGGAACCATGTGGGAGCCACGGAAGAGCTCGCAAGTCCCCGCTTTCCTCGCAGCCGTCTTCCGTGCGGTGTCTGGCTCCCCCGGCCCTGGCCGCGCCTGCTTGCCGCACGCGCTCCCTCTGCGGGTGAAACTCCCACGGCTCGGGGGACACCCTTGTCCACCGCACCCTGCAAGTTCAAGGATGTAGGGATCGTTGGCCGCGCTGCAACGGGTTCTGACTCCCCAGAACCCGGAAGCTGCTGACTAGCCACATAAGGGTGCGACCACTCGGCCGCACCTCCGCACACTGAATTCCCGCAGCTGCGTCCCCGGGGAAGAGGACGCTCGCGGGGGGCATCTTTTCTAGCGCTTTTACCCGGAGCTGTGCTGGGTGATCAGTGACCCAAGCATGCTGCTGCCCTTCTCTAGCCCGTCAGAGCTAGGTTCCGCGTCTCTCCTAGCCAGAGTAATCCCGGGTTAAAGCAGCCGGGAGCAGCAAGATCATCACCACCACCTTCCCCCATATCCCTCTTAACGCCCAGCCTTGCTTACCTGTCCTGGCGGTGCACACACAGAACCACAAAACTAAAATCACATCCATCGGCATCGCTCCGGAGGCCCCCCGCCAAGCAGGGCGCACCAACGCCAGCAAGAAACCAGTGCTTCAGAAAGCCGCGGCTCTCTGGGCTCGAAGCCGCCAAACTTGCTGGCGGGCGGCAGGGGAGGTGGCTCGGCGGCGCCGGGTGCTGCGCTCGGGGATCGCGCCCGGGAAGGCAACCCCAGCTGCCCCGCCCCCAGCCCACCCCCCACCGCGGGTGGCGGTGGCACGGGGCTGGTGCCCTGAACCCCGCTGCGGCTGCGCTCCCCCTGAGCTAGGGCGGGAGCGCGGGGCTCCGCCACTCCCGCAGGTTGCCCTGGGTGCCTGTGCGGATCCCGCTCGCCTCCTGGGCTCCGGAGCTGCGAGGATCCCGGCTACCCGAGCCTCACGGCTTCACGCCCCCGCCTCTGCCACTGCGCCGCGCTGCGGGCTGCCCAAGTTGCAACAGTTCATCCGGGCCGGGTCCGAAGCCGCCCAGCCCGCGTGCGTAGGTTTTGTTCCCTAGGGGGAATCAGACCTAGGTGGTGTCACGGAGTGCTCCCAGCCCCTCCTTGAGAAACAACTACTACGATTCGCTCCAGCAAGTGGCTGGGGAGGAGCAGGTGGGGAGGACGGGTGATGCCTGAGTCTCCGAAGGCCACCTGTACTTGCTGTCTATCCCCAGCCAAAGGCTCTTGTGACTGGATACTGGCTTTTAGGAGTCCTGGTGGAGGGTGTTGAGGTGGAAGTCCCTGAGCTTGGAACAATCTATGGTTGGAATTTAAGAAGTGTTTGCAAGCTTCGTTCTACAGGCCAAATGCTGCCACATAGGGGAAGTTCTAAACCATTTTTGTCTCTTGTGTGACTTTCTGGATGGTTTTCTCCAAAACCCGCTCTCTGGACCTCTCTCCCTCCTTTCCTTGAGGCCCCTATCGGAACACCATTCTGTAGAGAGAAAAGCTGGGCTTTGCTGGCGACCAGTGGACAAGCAAAGGAGTCTCTCCTGTCTAGAGTACCCGCTGTTACTGGAACCACCCTGATAGGGTCCCTGTGTGCCTCAGTCTATCTAGGGGTGATGCAGTCACAGAACCTGAAGGTCAGAGCCTCTGGCTTACACATTTGTGTCATGTGACTCAAAGCTCTCTGCACCCCAGCTTGCCCTGTGCCTCCATCTATGACCCCAGCTTCCCCCAACATCCAATACTACTTTGAGATGCATAAACCCATACATCCTCAGAGATCCAAGAGAAAAGAAATCTCCAAAAAAAGCCCTGCTTTCTTTCCAGGGTTTCTCTCTGGCGTTTGCACATCCTCGGTGTTCCCAGACTCTTAACTTCACATACCTTTGACCCCAGGAGATCAGTGGGGGTCACCAATTTAGCCATACAGCTTAGGAGGAGTAAAGGTCTTATCTACATGTTCCTCTGAGCTTTGTCCTATTTTTCAGGACATCCTGTGTACACCCCCTTGTCCACTTACTCCATGTACGAAGAAAGGAACCATGAAAGTTAAGTCAGCTTGAGAAGTGCCCCCTGCAATGCAGTTGAACTGGAGTGTTATAGAGTGGATGTCAAGGCTCAACTTACTCTCCAGCTTTGGGGGGGGGGGGGGGGGGCTTGGAGGACAGAAGAAGATATTGGGTGCCCTGCTACTGGAATTACAGGCTATTGTGACATGTGTCCTAGATCCTTGTGTCAACTGAACCATATCTCCACTCTCAAATATTTTATTTGTTATGTATCTGAAGATAACCTTGAACTTCCTGTCCTTTCACCTCCTAAGTGCTAAGATTATAGGTCTGGACCACCACACCTAGTTTATGTAGTGCTGGGGATAGAACCCACAGCCTTGTGCATTCTGGGCAAGCACTCTATCAACTAAACTGTCTCCACAGGTCTTTACTCGCCAACATTCTCAAAATGCAACTTGGCCCCACAGCAGACCCTTACTCCTGTGTCTCCATCACAGAATCGGGGCTTTCTCTTCTTCCTGGAGCATGTTACACTTAACGCCAACATTAAAATCACACACTTTGCAGAAAATTAGATTTCCCATGTTTCACTGGGCCTCCTAAAGTAAGGACACCAGATGCCAAGCTGGACTATGAGAACCATGTCCCATGCCCAACTCTCTCTCAGTCATAAATGCACTTCTATATCCTTTAGGGGTTCAGAAGTGCTTTTCCCCAGCCCCTTTTCTTGATCTCAGAGATCCCAGAGCCCAAAGAAGCACAGTGGTCCCAGCAGGGGACTTGTATCTTTTGAACCCTAATCTTCAAGACTGTGTAGCTGGTCCTGTGGGACGAGGGTTTCAGCATGTTCTATTTTAAAAATTAACTGAGACATATGTCCTGTCATAGCTCTGCAGCTTTGCATCCATTATCAGTAACAAGAGTTAATCTCAACAAGCTCATAAATCTCCCCTAGTAACTAACTACCTCAGGTAAGTACACTCTTTCTTGAGTGGGGACGGGAGGGGGGAGGTTAGACCTGTTGGTCCAACAGAGAATAAGCCCAGTGAATGTCTGTTGGCATATATTCCATTTCTGTGAAATCTCCGGAAACACAAATTTATAGGAACAGGAAGTTGTTGAGAGGCTGCCTCTAGATGAGGAGTGAGGAGGATCTGGAGAATGATGGCTAAAGAACGTAGGGTTTACCTGGGAGGCCATAAAATCTTCTAAAGTTGGTGGGTGTATGACTCTCATAGATATCACAATATACTAAAAAAAAAAAAAAACCACTGAATTGTGTACTTTGGTAAATCATGTGCCATGTGAATTATATCTGGAATATATATTTTGGAAAATTCCTTAATGATGTCTATTATAATGACCAAGTAGGATTTTTGATTTCTGGTTTCTCCCTTTGCCCTGACAACTTCTAAGGGAAAGCACTAGCCTTCATTCACTACATGACTTAATCAAATAACCCAGGGCTTCCCTCAACCACCCTATGCCTATCATAAAACCCTGCCAGAATCTGTGAGGGAAAGTGGTTTTATCAGCAGCCCCAGGGCTCCCAAACCACCAACCCATTCACATCTCTTTTTGGCTGTCCTCACTGCCTCCACGCTTGCCCCTTACAAGTCAGTCACCCCATAAAGGTCACAGTCTGCTTCCCAAACTGTACAAAATCCTATTGGTATTTCGAAGTCGCCACACGCTTTGGTTGCAGGGCACAAAGAAATTAAGCTGGAATAGAGCCAGTTTTTGTCCTGCCTGCTGGTTAAGATTTCACAGTGCTGGGATGTAGCCTGTAGGGTACTGGGAGAGTATCGTCATCAATGGTCATTCACAGCTGTGAATCCTGTATGTTACACTACCTGTTGGTCAGACACGAGGTATGTGTTGGTGTGATACTGGCATGACTGCTGAAGGGGTAACCAACCATTTTTTAAAAGGTAATTATGAATTCATATTCCATTGTCCCCAAATCCTGCGGTAGTCACTGTGTTTTACAACAATCCAACTGTCTTTCGAAGCCCCCTTGAAACTCAGCTTGCCACCTCTCTGCCCAGGGCCCTCTGCTCAGTCTAGGTGGGCTTTCTTGCTGTTCTTCTCTGTGCTTGGTTTTCTTCCTACCTGGAACGTTATATTCATCAACCTTTGTGTACCTCACTTTGAACAAGACGCTTGGATTTCTGCTGGAAAGCTGCCTCCCTGGGCAGAGGCTGCCTAGAGCAGTATCTCTCTCTCGCCAACCCCGAGGGCTCTCAGCTTCGTTTTCTTGCCATATGTCTGATTATCGTAAATAATATTATTTACACATTTACTTGTGTATTCACTCTCTCCCCAGCTGTAATACAAGTGCCCTGAGAGCAGGAGGTTTGTCTCTCTGGCTCATCTCAATTTATTTCCACCAGAGCAGTGCCTGACACATTTTAAGGGTTTGATATTCGCAACCCATTTGCCACAAGAACTGACAGGGAGAACCTGACTTTTCTGATTGACAGTCCTCAAGGACGCAACCAAACTGCCTTGTCCTGTTGGCCTCTAGGACTACTTCACTGACATCCTTTGAGACAATGCTCCCACAGAGTGAAGAGGAGAAAGGAGAAGTCATTGGTCTGGATTTAAATTCAGTCCACAGCTAGGGGGAGAGCTGAGTTTGAGAGATAAAACATCACTTTTGGCGATTTCTAAAATCCTTTTTGTTCAAATAGCCTTAGAATGTCTTCTCACTAGAGATATATGATAAATGTCCTTATAAAATGGGAGAAAGTAACGGGCTAAAGAGATGGCTCGGTTGTTCAAAGCACATATGCTCCAGCACAGGACCTGAGTTTAGTTGCTAGTATCCACATGAGATGGCTCCCAGCTGCTTGCATCTCAACAGGAGATCCAACACCCTCTTCTGCCCTCCATATGCACGCACGTAGCCACACACAGACACACATGTGTTCCCATAATTAAACTTTTTGATTAGAAAAATTAAATACTATTAAATTAAATATTCAAAATTGGAGACAGTGAGAGGTTGGTATCATCACACACTGGATTGTGCCTCACACTCTGCCCGGAGACATGTTCAATGCCTAGCCCCTGGTACTTGAGAATGTAATCTTATTTAGACATAGTCTTTGTGCATGTAATTAAGTTAAAGTGAGGTCATCAGAGAGAACCCAATCTAATATGACTGCCGTGCTCCATGTTTCTGGAAAGCAGACAAGAAGAGACACCAGAAAGAACAAGGGAAGATAGAAGCAGCTTCAGACTACAAAGAGCCGGGGCTGCAGGGGCTGGAAGGGGTGGGACAGAATACTCCCAGGAGGGTTCAAAAAGAACTCAGCCACTGCCCTTGGTTTCACAGTGACAGCTTTAATTTGAACTGTTCCCGTTAGGACAGCCCTAGGAAACCAATAAAGTACCAATTCCAAAGCCAGGAAGGGGCAACAACACCCCAGTTTCCTTCACAGGCCCTAGAACCCGGAGGGCTGGTAAGAAGGTGCCTTCGGTTCTTGACGTGCATGTGTATGCAAACGGGGGTTAAGTGGATGTGCCTTCCTCTGCACCACTATTTCTATGTGAACATTTAGACTTTGCTGGTGAAACGTGTTAGCTTTTCTCTAATGAGTAAAATCAACTTCAATCACATCCAAATTAGAGAGACCTTTGTTCTGATTTAACTATGGCACCTAGTCTTGAAGCTTCAAACACTTCTAAAATAGAGCTGGATATAGGTCAATGGGGAAAATAGGTAGAAAAACCTACAGATAAACACAGGTATAAAGACAGCTCATGGTGCTTATGATGAAACTGTTCTAATCTGTCACACCTTTAGTTGGTGGTTTAGTCACTGGGAGCTGGGGGGAGGGGGGGGGCGTCCAGTTAGTTGACACTGTTGTTCTCCCTTTGGGGTTACAATCCCCTTCAGCTCCTTCAGTCTTTCCCCTAACTCTACATAGAGGGACCCATGGCTCCAACTGCATATGTAGCACAGGATTGCCTTATCTGGCATCAATGGGAGGGGAGGCCCTTGGTCCTGTAGAGGCTCGAAGACCCAGCATGGGGGAATGCTAGGGTGGTGAGGCAGGAGTAGGTGGGTGGGTGGGGAAGAACCCTCATAGAGGCAGGGGGAGAGGGGATGGGATGAAGGGTTTGCAGAAGGGAAACCAGGAAGGAGGACAGCATTTGAAATGTAAATAAATAAAATAACCAATTAGAAAGGGGGGGAGAATCCATCACACCAAGGACCTCAGGTGGAAGCCAGGTTTCTGAGGACACAATCAAGGTACACATACCTGGGTGCTGATGAGTGACAAGTAAGCAGGTACCAGCCAATCTAACTACTCAGGCACAAGCTGTTCCTCATCTAAGCATTGGATCCGTGACCACAGCATACTATGCTCAGCATGCTTGCAATGGATTAACTCATGTGTTCTCAAACAACCCAATTAGCTGATGGGATTATTATACATATTTTATAGACATGGAAGCACCCATTGTCCAGTTTAAAGCCAAGCTTTAAACTCAGGCAAAATGACTACGGGCATACACTGAATTATTAAACTATACCATGTGTCCTTGGACGAATCCCATGAATTCAGTCTCCTTGTTGAGATCTTTGGGGACCTTAAACAATCCACAAACCATAGCACTACTCCCTGCCCCAGCTCTGAACCAATCAAGGAATTAAAAAAAAAAAAATTTTTTTCAACAGGAGGCCAAAACATCCCCTCATTAATTCAGGGGAAGTCCTGAGAGAGCAGAGCCTTTTGTGAGAGCCAGAATGGACTAGCCATCTGCCCTACCTCCAGGCTGGACCTTACCTCAGCCATCTGCCCACTGGTCTGGATAAGAACAGAAAGCAAAGTAACCTCATCAAGAAAGAAAGGCCAAGGGTTTTCCTCCTTCCTCTGCATGGGATGGGTTTAAAGTCCAGCAGTGTTCAAGAAAAAAATCACTCACCACAGGATCCAAGAGAGTAGGAAAGAGGTGGTCCAGAGAATAGCAGTCTGCTGTCATTCAAACTGTATCCATAAGGGCTCTGCTTGTCATCTAGGGCCGTGCATAAAGCACGCACCCAGGCCTTCTTTTCTGAGCCTTAACCAGCCCTTTATTTGGGTCAGAAGCACATTTATCACTATTCTGCAGAAAACCTAGGAGAAAGGCATGCCTTTTCAACTCACACTGAATTAGGAGAGATACTGCCTGCTTCACCAAAGGGTAGACTTGAGGCTGGGTGGAGCTCTGTGCTAGAGCCATTGTCTGGCATGCATGAGGACCTGGCTTCATCTCCAGTACCACAAAATAAGATGCAAAACATAAGGGTCAAGTATAGTTGTCATGAGCAGGTCTTCCAACCCAGAGCAAAGGGTAGTAGCTACTGGAGTTGGGGGGATTAAGAACATGAATGGGCAGTGAAAGAGATGCTTTTATTAGAGAGAGAAGGCTCTTGTTTCTTTGTGCAACACATTTGCACAGCAGCCTTGGGCTTGTTTTGCCATCCCCAATGCTTTCAGACCCTTACCCAGAGTCAAAAGCCAAACAATGTCTTCTTGTTGACAGAGCAGCAGTGAACTCCTCTGTATTAATGTTATCTGGCAACAGATAACAGGAAAACTCCTAGATAACTAACCACTATTCTTGGGTAAAAGAATTCAGAACTGGACAGTCCAAGGCAAATTTACTTGCTCTGGGAAGCCTTCAGGGACCCAGGTCTTTTCAGATCTTTTCTCCATCATCTTTAAGATACAGTTGTTATCCTTGATATTCTTTGGCTACCAGCACTCCAGCCATTGCACCTGCATTCCAGATGAGAGGGAAAGAGAGCATGCCTGCCTGGGAGCCTCATGTGTCAGTTCCACTTGCCTTCTGACAGAATCTATTCTCATGGCTACTCCATACACATCTGCTGCCTACTGTTTGCATAATGGCCATAAAACAAACTGCTGGCAGTTTTGGATTTATAATATTCAGAAAAAAATAATATTGTTCAACTGTCCATACGGTTAGCAACACTAAGCATTGGGTCTTGTATAGCTGCAGGTTGGCTAGGGTTCAGCTCCATCAGACTGACTACCAGACATTCCTACAGACCATTCTGATCGCACACTGCAGGAGATGGGCTGGCCTCCTCTCAGTGCAGGTCTGTGGTGTCATCCCAGTTGACATATGATGGACCTGGTATAGCCAGGACACATTCTTCTCAAAGCCCAAAGAGGCACCAAAAAGAAAACAAGTGGGGCCTTTAAGGTGTAGACACAGGCCTGGCACACTGCTACCTCTGCCCACAGGACACTGAGAAAGGCACTGAGGTCAGGGGCCAAGACACATAACCTACCCATGATGAGGACCCATGATGCCAGGCAGGCATGCTTTTCTTTACTGGAGGAAGTAAAGAAAAAAAGCCAGGGTGATAGCACACATGGTTAGAGTCCGACAATCCTAAAGATGAAAAGACAAGAACCCAGGGACAGTTCTCAGCCTCCTGGACACCTCTTAGGGTACATCATCGGGGTGAGATATCAGCATATGGCTTGTGCAGTTGCTGTGATTCTCACTCTTGCCTCAAGGCACTGTGTGGATTAAGAATACAAGGAGCCTGTCTAAAGATGATGACTCCTGTGCAAAAATAAATAAATAAATAAATAAATAAATAAATAACACAAGGAACCAGCAAGATGGCCAAGGGAGAACTGCCCGAAAGGATGGAGATCTGAACAACAAAACAGAATGCCAAACAAATTCGAAGAAGGTGAAAGACGGGGTGTGTGTGTGTGTGTGTGTGTCACTCAGTGCTGGCTCTGCAGAGGGCCAGGATTACCTCACTCACCTTCAACCCCCTTCAGGAAAGTACTATTCAAAGGGTGACAGGACTCTACAGAGGATTCCCAACCACATCCCTGTGTCTGCTTTGGAAGTCTCCGAATGGAACACTCCTACTTGGGTGGTAAGACTGAGAGGTGAGAATGAGTGTGCTTGGACGTGGCCTGTAGTTATGGAAACCAAGAACCAGACACAAGAGCCTAACCTTCTTTCTCTCTATTATTCTACCTATCTGGGGTATTGTTCTTTAATTAAAAGCTCTAAACAACAACAATAATATCAATCTCAGGAAAGAGCTAGGGTACAGGCCCAGCACCAAACTCTGATCCCTCAGAGCATTTTCTAGCAAAGGCACCCTGGCTGAGAGGTAAGATGCACAACTGAGTATGCTTAACACAGCTATGCACTTCCTGGCTGCAGTTCTTGGGCTAATCCTAAACTTGTTCATTGTTCACACAATGATCCTTAAGGCCACAGGCCTTTCAGAGGTGTGTGATCCTCACAGTCACAGGCCTCTCCCGGGTGTGTATGTGAACCTGACAGTCACAGGCCTCTCCCAGGTGTGTATGTGAACCTGACAATCACAGGCCTCTCCCAGGTGTGCATGTGAACCCCATCATAGGCCTTTCCTAGGCCAAGATTTGATCACAGGATGGACTCCATACTTCAGTGTGTGGATCCCAGCATCTTCTTTGAGCACTTGTGTCTTCCCACTGATATTGACCCAGGCCATTCTGCAACCATCTGGCATTGAAGCAGAAGACAGAGACAGGAAGTGAGCACATTGCTCATTAGAAATCAGTCTTGTGTCCAGGTTAATGCCGTCAGATGGCAAAGCATACATAGCACAAGACCTGTCGTTGGGCAGGGAACCAGGGACTCCACCTACTCAAATAGAAAGGGAAAACACTTGTTTGTTAGCTTGACATGGATGGGTTTTCTACCAGGCTCATTTGGTCTGGAGCCAAGCATGCATCAAGAGCCATCTAGATGCTGCTAAAGTTAAATAAGATTGGAAACTGACAAAATAATAATTTTATTACACACAAAGTTTTATCTAGCACAGTCTCTATTTATATCTGTTCAGATTCTCTCTCTTCTCTCTCTCGTTCTCTCTCTTGGGACTAATTAATAATTCAGGCTACTATGGTATGTTCTGATGGCTGCAAATATAGCAATTTAATTGATATTTCTTTCTACACAACACAATGATACCTCATTTCCCCAGGAGGGCCATTTTCCACAGCTGTGCCAAGCTTCTCACAATGACACAGCCCCACCCTGAGCACACCTGAAGCCCATTTGTTAAAAAAGAAACCACGGTAATGACGGATTTGTAACAGACACAATGGCAAGCAGTGTGTTTTAAACACTGACATTTATTTGAGGGGTTTTGAGAACTCATACATTATTAGGATAAACTCTAATTTATATCAGTATGTAATATATAATACAATAAATTGCATTTGTACACATAAATACAAAAGTTGAGGTAGGGCCTCAAGAGTAATGACTTCTTAAATGAATAATGCACAGTATATAAGCACTCTATACGATAGATATATATATGATGCATCATTTTGTAACATAATATATTTTCTTCATGTAAAGTCAATGAAAAAATATAAGGACCTGACTAGGAAACATCTTTACTCATGAACAATACTGTTCACATGAGATGCTTGCATTTAGGACATTATCCAAGTTCACAATTTAAGAATCAACCTCCTATTCCTGGATAGGTCCATAATAAAGTGCAAAAGAACAGGGACAAATGAGAGACACGGCAGTTTCCCAGTTGCTATCTAAACAGCATCCCAGTGATGGAGCACACCTATAAGGCAGCTGGTCACCTGGAAGTGTCATCCTCAGAAGCTAATCAAGCCTGGGCTTGCTTTTCAGGGGTGATGAACACCCATCTGAAATCCTTTCTCTGCAAGCAGTTTACAGCAGCCTGTGCCAAGACCATATTTCACTGTGGTCCTTCTAGTCAAGCACAGCTAAATGAAGGACAAGAAGTCTTGCTCCCAAACCTCAGGCCAGCTCTGCATCACACAGCATGAAACAGAGGAGACTGGCTTGCTGGCCCTGGCCTCTATGCCTTGCATGTCAATGTACCATATAGAACACACTCACTCATGTCAGAGTCTTGGAGAAGCAAGTCACAGGCCCAAATCGAATACCACGGGCAGAATGACCTTGCCATTGCACATCCATCCAGCAACAGTTACTGTGCCAGCCCCTGGGAAGAGGACAATGACCACGGCCAAGGAGACAAAGACAAAATGTCAATTTAAGGCATGGAAAGCCCATGCTGACAGAAAGGAACTGAGAAGCTCTGAGGCACACATAGATAACAGAAACAAAACCCTGACCCCCTCAGTGCTGTGCCAGCGTAGACACAATCCGAGTCTCATCAAAGCTTAGGTCCTTCCGTTCTACTCTTTCTAAAGTGCCATTCCCTGAAGTACACATCAATTGCAGCTCTCGCACATTAAAATCACATCAAAAATTTCCAAACCTGTCAATGGTCATTAGGATTTTGCATTGACCACAGATATCATGCAGTACAGAAATAGACAGGGGCAGATAAAACAACAACCAGGAAAGACCAGAATTGGACACACTTGCTCACAAAAAAAAACCAAAAAAACAAAAAACAAAACCACAGCCTGAAGGAGATTAGAAGAAGTTCCTAGTGGGCAAGACAGACAAAGGTTTGCATAAGAAACCACAACACGAATAGTTAGTAAATATATGGTGCTTTTTCTGTTTTAAGGATATTACGGGGTTACTATTTTTCACATATGGCTTGTTTTTCTCTGAATGGGTTTATTAAAGTGGTATTATGAAATCATCTCACAGATGGAAAACTCCCCACCAGTCTGCACAGGAAACCCAAGTCTTTGCTAAGTAACCTTGCTTCTCCTTCATGGTCAGGGGAGAACTCTCAAGTGGCAGTTATAACAGCGCTTTCATTGTCCATGAATTCCTTCCTCTTTTTTCTTCCAATTGATTGTGCGTTTTAGTATCGTGAAAGCAATCCATCTAAGGGGGATACATATCAGTTCTCAGTATCCCAACCAAATCTTCAGGAGGCATACCGCTGAGGTACACCATGAACAGAGGCTACTCAGACACCATGGCTCCCTGCCAAGGAGAGCCTTGAAGTTGAACGAAGCAATGAATGGCCAAAACTAACTTCAAAGCCAGTGGTTTCCAGGCAAGCCCAGAACCTTTTGTCTGACTCTGTCCTTCTAAGCAGTCTAACCAGGGAAAGAGAAACAAAGCAACAACAAAATGGGCATGTTCTCAGGGGCAGCTTCTAGGTCTTTCCAAAAACATATCCTACTCGACGCAGCTGTAGCTCCCCCAGGTACAACCACACTAACAGATGAGGTCATCATTCTGACAGGTTGACTCTCAGTTCACATCTGGCAGTGTTCAGAGCCTCCCCACATCCTTCTTGTAATCACGGAGGCAAAAACGAGCAGAAATTGGGTTGGCATCCAGCACCAATCCCAGTTCCAGCCCATAGGAAAACAGGAAGCCTGAAGCCATTCATCCCAATACAAGCACAAATCCCATGTGTGCTGAGGATAAGCTTTGTGCTTTTCTTCAACCCGCAAAATGGCAGGGCTGCCGGGAGTTTCCCTACTCACACACACACCATCCAAGTCATGGCACTGCCCTGGGATGCCGGTGCAGTAGTGGGGCCTCTCATCAGTATGGCTTTCTTGGGGAAACAGATGATAACAGCAGATAGTAGAGAGCTGAGTCCACAGCTCGTCTGCTTAAAACAGGGAAGCCTGAGGTTCCATCTCTGTGACAACCTAGTAAGACCTAGCTTGGGGAAACTGGGAGAAAAGAGAAAAGAGAAGAGGGAGAGAAAACCCTGCTAGCAAAGACACCACCAGGCCCAGTAGTTCAAAACCCACCATGTTCCCTTCCCTAAAACCTATCATGGCTACTCTGGGAAACACAAGTACCCATCACTGTTGACAGGTGGTGTGAGCACTTGCCCTAGGAAAGGAGAGTTCAATCCAATGACTTCAGATACTTTACACAGACAGAGTCATATTTTTTAAATGATACATTAAAGTCTGTTGTTGAGGTGCCATTGCCGCTGCACAGAATGAATATATCACGTCAATATACAAGATTTGAACTGAAAACTTTGCCTGAGACCCTGTTATATGAAGACAAACTAATAAGAAAATGATTGAACCCGTCTCCCCCAGAGGAAATGATTTTAGGTTACGATATTAATACTGTAAGAGGGAGAAATAAAAAGCCCGAACTATGCTACTCTAAACTTGCCATCTCTGTGGTGATTCATAAGATATTTATGAGGACAGAAAACACCACTAGCACTATGCATACACAGAACTGCATGTGCCTGCTCAGGACACAGTGGATTAAAGGGTATGGCCTGGCCGGGCTCTGCAGACGGGTGGCCTGCTCTCACTAGAGGGCAGTTACATTGAGCAGTTTGAACAGGGAGTTCTGGACATTGAACTAGCTAAATGCAGTCTTAAAAGCTATAGTCTTAATCGGCTTACTCACTACCTAACTAAGCTGAAAGTTTATTTATCAGAAAGTTCTGGAAATACAGTGACCTAAGATGTACAACCACGGGGATGAGGAGTCTTTTTACCAACCTCTTAATTTCTCTGATTTTCCCTATGGCCACAATTGGTATTTACTGTTACTGAAAAAGAGGTAAAAATTGAGAAAGTGTCTTTTAAGAGTTTGTGTCCCGTGTGTATATAATATAGAGACAGAATTGGGGTAAGTCTCATTTTTCAGAAGGTTGGAAGACAAGGTTATCTACAGCTTATAGAAAGTGACTTGGAGGCAAAGAGACAGCATATCATGATACGGAACCATGATGCAAAAGACATCGTGGCAGATACAACAGCAGTACAAAAGCTGACATGCAAATCAAAGCATGGCTTCTTGTGCAGATAGTGAAAGAAAAGACCCAGAGAATTAACTCTCAAGTGTTGTTGTTACAGAAGGAGGAGGAGGAGAAAGAGAGAGAAGGAGAAGAGGAAGAGGGGGAAGAGGAAGAGGAAAGGGAGGGGAGGAGGAGGGAGAAGAAAGGAAGAAAGAAAGAGAGAAAGAAGGAAAGAAGGAAGGAAGGAAAGACTGTGGTGAGAAATGGACAATCCCTTTAGATCCACAGTGTAGAGATGTGAAGCATCTGAATGCATGGTCTATTTGGTCAAAATAAAGGAAATGGATACACAAATCAAACCACCCAGTGGTGCCCAAATCTACCCACCAGCCATGTCTGCATCCAGAATAACCGCCAGCGCTGCCATCCCCCTAAATGCACCTGACCTGAACTTTCAGCTTCTGAATGAGATCACTGTGTTGCCCAGCTCAGCGGGACGATGCTGATGGGTCCAAGCCACGGTCCTGAAAGTCTACATTCTCCCCGCACCCTACTCCTTCTGGCAATGAGAACACACAACGCGATTTCTCTACTGCCAAAGCAGCATTCACCTGGTCAACCCACCCCTGCAGGATGAAGGAGGAAACCTGATCAGGAGACCAATCCTTCCAGAAACTGATAGCACAGACACAGACAGACAGCGTCATCAATGGCCTGTGTGGCTCTCACTACAGCATGCTATATGCTATGTCCTACTTTTCTATGGAACACTCTCATGCACAGCTGTGAACCGAGGTGTGGGGAGAGAGAAGAAAATTGGGGATAAATCTGGGGAAAGTGTGAAGGAGAGGCAGAGAGGAAGCCCAGGAGTAATACTGGACCATCCACACTACTGGACTAGCAGTGGGTGCCCAGTTCCAAGTCCTTCACGGGCAGCTTGAGTCCCAGGGATGAGGTTCCCAAGGGGTCGATCATATTCTTGTAACGTTCCCCGCGGTGCTGAGCTAAGAACGGGCCCCAGTCGGGCTGTGGTGAGCATACCAACTTCAGCCTCTGCAAAGAAGGCAAAGACATGTATAGTTACAATACGAATTCACCTTTCTCCCCTTGTCACCCCTAGCCATCTCCCAAAAGCTAGGTATCATTGCTCCAGATCCCTCACTGGAGCCAAGAGCACCTCCCCTCGCCCCTCGCAATGAGGGAGACTAGCCTGCATTTATTAACCAGGACAAGGACAGGAAAAGTAAAACTCGGTTTGGTTCTCTTCAGATCATCACCCTGAAAGCAACTTTATGATTGATCCGTGTTTGCCATGCATACATGTAGAGGACAAAGGGCCTAGAGTTTAATTATACGTCTCCACCCACCAAGTGAAGAGAACTCACAAGCTTATACTTCTGCTCCCAAACAGCAAAACACATGGGCTCAATTACATTTGTTCTGTAGTCTCAGTGATGGGTTGCTACATCAAATATAATTGGATTTTGTTTAGCATATTTCCCAAAAGCATATAAATGGCCAAGAAAAAAGCCAAACCCAAAGATACACCACCAAGCATGAACAAAGATTTTAATTGTCTGTTGACAATATATATATATGTGTGTGTGTATGTGTATATATATATATATATATATATATATATATATATATATATATACATATGCATATATATGTATGTTTCTGACTCAGGCAGTGCAGGTTCATGTAAGTAAGCTTAAAAATAATGGAGATGTCTCTAGTATCAACTGAAATTACTATTGAGAATAAAGTCTGATAGAAATATATAGAAAAAAGAAAACTTATTTCTGACTATATAAGAGGGAATAATTATGTTTATTACCTATTAAGGGGAAATCTGGTTCTTATAGCTGTTAGTTTAATGCCCCCCTTAATCACCAGCTTGCAACCCTTGTGTCCCAAATTAACCATAATAAATTAGTACAGCTAACCCATCAGTCTAGAGAATTTTAGGCTGCAACAGCAGCAGAGGTTACAGCAGGTTTAGGGAAAGATTCCTGCGACCTCTGGTGGGAAGTAGGCTAGGAGGGGTGGCCCGCTGGAGGTAGGCTGGGCCAGAGATGCTTTACGCCAGAGGATAATGAACAGAATTCTCTGGGGATACAAACCAGAATACAACTTCAACAAGAAGACTCACCATTACATGGAGGTCAGTGGAAATGAAGGCTATCAGCTGACCCACACCAAGTGAACTCCTGTGTTGTGTGCTGGCCACACCCTCACCCCTGCCCTGTTTCTCCCACCAGCCTCTTCTTCATACCAATCTTGCTGCCCAAGAGCAGACCCCACCCAGCCATTCTCCACCCCAGTGAACAAGTATTTCTTTGCCTTGGTCTCAGTGCCTCCCAAACCTGGGCATTCACCCAAATCCCTAGAAGATGAGGCCAACCTCCATTTCCCTGAGCTCCGAGCAGTTGAGAGAACCTGGCTGTCTGCATTTGTGACGAACTCTCTGGGCACCTCTAGATCAGACCCCAGGTCGCACCCAGGTCCAAGTGCCTTCAGGATGCTGGCAGAGGTCATTCGTTCTCAGCCCACCTAGACAAATGCTCGTTACTCGTGATTTCCCATCAGTAACAAAAGCTGGGTGGTTCTTCAGTGGTGACTGAAACAAATAGCAGTCCCATTCTCTCTATGGAAAAGTCCCATTCAGGACAAGAGTAAAATGGGCTCCGATCAAGATTGACTGGTGTGCTAGTGAGCTTAGCCACTACAGTCATCTAGAAAGAGGCAATGGCAACTGAGGAACTGCCTCCTTCAGATGAGCCTGTAGGCAAGTCTGTGGGGCATTATCTTGATTAATGATTAATGTGGGAGGGCCCAGCCCACAGTGACTGTGCCACCTCTGGGCAGATGGTCTCAAGTTACATAAGAAAACAAACCGAGCAAGCCAGGAAAAACAAGCCAGTAAGCAGCACCCCTCCAAGGCCTCTGCTTCAGTTCCTATCTCTAGGTTCCTGCCCTGATCTCTTACCCTGACTTCCTTCCCTCAGTGAAGATTGTAACCCAGCAATATTGAGATGAAATAAGCCTTTTCCTCCCTAAACTGCTTTTGGTCATGATTTTATTGCAGCAACAGAAAACTCTGACAGCTGGTAAGGAAAAGCAAGTCTCCCCTCACCCTATCCATGTCCTGGAATGCATAGCCCACTCTGAGAGTCGGCAAATGTGGTGACTTTAAGTTAATGGCAGTAAACATTTGGGAGGGAGAAGGCTCGGATGCAGAGGGACACCAGGAGATGGGAACCCTGTGTTTAAAAACAAACGCCAAGCCGGGCAGTGGTGGCGCACGCCTTTAATCCCAGCACTTGGGAGGCAGAGGCAGGCGGATTTCTGAGTTCGAGGCCAGCCTGGTCTACAGAGTGAGTTCCAGGACAGCCAGGGCTATACAGAGAAACCCTGTCTCGAAAAACCAAAAAAAAAAAAAAAAAAAAAAAAAAAAAAAAGTAAAAACAAACGCCAAGATGTAAATACAACTGAGGAGGAGGATAGGAGGTCTAGGAAAGAGAAAACATTCAGATCGCCCACCCCAGGGCTGCCAGTACTGTGAGGAATAGCACAGTAATAGCTCATGCAGCCTGATGATTGGCTGAGCTCCTCCACTACAGGAATAATACATAATAAAAATGAGTTTAATAGAATCAATGGCAACTGTGATGGCTTACCCACCCAGTACCCTTCTTGAATATGTTTACTGGATCGTTTGTTTTTAATGCATAGAGCTTTTAGGATCTCTCCCTCGGGAGAGGCTACCAGAGGGAAAGGAGCCAGTAGAATTACCTCAATAAATCTCCCAGGAGCCAGATACATTTTTATCACGAACATAATCGGAATCCAGATAACAGAGCAGGCGAGCATCAGCCATCCAAGCACCATGGACCAGTTAGGATAGCGGTAAGAGCCGTAGGTCATGGGCTCCCACTGGTAGAAGCTGAAGCAAAGAATAAACTGGGAAAGAAGAGAAAGTTGCCTTAGGGTGATGGTGTGAGTGAGTCATTCATTCATTCATTCATTCAACACACATGTGCTGAACCCCATCGCATGCTTCATTTCTACTGCCTCATCTTATGTGGACTCTTGTCTATCTGAAAGAGGGTTTTCCAGTGACAGAAGTAAATCCTCAAGATGATGAAGGTGGAAACACACACTGAGCTGTTGCTCCTGTGTTTGTCCTCAACAGGAAATCAGTGGGGTGTGGGCATGTGCCTATACCCACAGAGGCCACACTAGGAGAACACAGCACAGTACCTGACAGGGCCAGGTGGCAGCCGGGAGTTCTGAAGAGACAGTCTGCACTATCATTGATAATTAAGCCTTTGTTATAACGGGGGAACGATGTGTTCAATGTATAGCTCTCAATCCTTTTCATTGAATCCATTTGGCTTTCTTCTTGAACAAGGAATGGCCAACATGTAGGAGCCGCCTCTAAAGTTGTCTATGTGAGACTCAAAATAGTCCCTGGTCCCCACAGGTGACTGATCTAGAAGCACAGTCCTATAATAAGCCATGGCAAAGAGAGAGGGGTTGGGGGGGAAGAGCAGCCCCCTCCACTGACTCAAGGGGACCAGTGTCATCACCAGTGAGCCTACGGCTCTACCGTTAATGAGCCGCAGGGCCTCTCAAATTTCTCAACTACAAAATGGATTTATTTTACACCATGTATGTAGTACTGGGCTTCTCTGGGAACAGAAGTCAGTAGTTACTCCAGAGACCGTCCTCATTCTTAAAAGGTCATGATTTGGGTTTTGGCCATTATCAGTTATCACATCATACTTCAACCAGCAAGATCTCTGAGATCTGTCCGAAGGCTTGGCTGGGCAGCTGCAGAGGGCCAAGGGAAGGCGTTGGCTGAAGTCAGAGGCACCTATATACAAAGCAAGGCTTCTGACAGCTCCAGCCCAGCCTGCAGAGACCATTTCTCAAGACACCATGACTCTGTGTGTTCTTCTTGCCTGTGGCAGCATAAGCCTAGAATTATCTACATAAGTCCTTTCCCCAGCTCTGTATCTCTCTTCCTACCATAAGCTGTAAGGTAACAAAATAATCGGAGGGAATTACATTCGGGGAAATAGCAGAAGGGAGTGTTTTGGAGAACTGGGAAGCCCTAGACAAACACAGAACATCCACACCAGTTCTGCAGGCTGCCAGGAACAGGGACTTTTCTTCAGTGCAATTCATTCGTTGATTCAAAGCAATGTAAGCCTGAAGACAAGGCTCCTGTCAACATTACCCTCCCCCTTCCAACTTTTGCCCCTGGAGTCATAAGCTTTATTAGCCAGTCTATTGGAAGTATGGCCCGATGTCATTACGGCAGGCTGCTCTGTTTCATTTACTATATAAATAGCAATGCATCTGCTTATGTGTGTGCCTGCAGTAACGTGATCAGACTATGCATATGATAATTGCATAAGGATATTTATGGCTCCATAAATCCATGACGGCACGTAGAAAAATGATGGATTTTATTTCAGAGGCCCTGAAGTAATTTAAACCCATAATCTTTCCCTGGTCCAGGACCTGGAAGATACCTATGCTACAGAGGCGAATGGTGAAATATAGGCAGGGCTGAGACCTTTGACACCCATTTCCACTTTTGCAAATATCACATCAAACGTTTAGGCACAAGCCAGTGGCTTGCCATGAATCTCCCTCTGCCAAGTCAGCTTTGATGACTTGGGGTAGGCTTTGCCACCGAGTCATGCTCACCTCTGCCTTTCACAGCAACCAAGTCAGACACAAGAGACACACTGGTTGGTGGTAATGACAGATCTAATGACATCCCTAGCTCCAAACAGTACAGAGAATCTGCTCAAGATAACCCCAGGGTGAATCCGCAACTTCTGACATGGACTCTACCAAGTCACAGCAAAACTGAGGAACTTCCCCAAGAATGAAAGAAAAACTAACAAGTTCCAGGAACCCCTCCTCCCTGAGTCTGAAGACTTGACTTCTAACCCAAACTGGCCATGCTGTACCTAGGTTGTTAGAACACAGAGGACAAGCTTGAAGGCCATCCCAGCTCACAGACAGTGTTTTAGTTCCGTGGTCTTGTGTGGCCTAGAGCAAGTCCCTTACCCTCTCTGAGCCTCAAATGCACACATCTGTAAAGTGGGGAGATGGCATGGGTGTAAAACATCACTGATAAGGCCAATAAAGGGCCTGCCTGGATACACGCAGCAACAGCAGCAGCAGCAGCAGCAGGCAGATGGCCGTGTGGTGCATCTCCACAGAGCAAGGCAAAATTCTGACACTCTTCTGGGATAAGAGGAAAAGGAGGGCAGAATCTAGAACATATTCTCACACTGACTCTGCTGATAATAAACCACAAGGAATGAAAACCAGGGGGCCAAGGGTCAACAGGGACAGAATTTGCTAACACAGCATATTCAGGCAACAGGCAACAACAGCATCTTCACACCTTAAGCTAAGCCAGCCCCATACACATTTCATCCCTGAGCATTTGTCTTTAATATTTTTCAGCTCTCATGCCCCAACTCCAGCAGGACTTTTCAGACCACGGATATAGATGTGGGTAAGCCGTCAGTGTCCGCACGGAAGACGAAGGCTGTGGAATGGATTTTCTGTCTAAACCTCTAGCTTTTCAGAAAGATATGGCTTGATTAGAACATACTCTCAGATGGGGGAGGGGGAAAGGCAAGCAAATAAAGAAAAAAATACATTCTCATTGCTTTTATTCATCCTGCATCTTAAAAGAAGCTGGAGTCTGGTGTTGAAAAGCGGGCTTTCTAGCTGGTTTCTAGTGCCACCTACTGGGCCAAATAAAAATTACAGACAACTTCCTCCAGGCTTGCTCAAAAAGGATTCCCCGTGAGCCAGAGGAAGAAAAAAAGCAAGCCTCAGAGGAGGGGAAAGACAAAACATCCCTGCTAATTAGCTTGGAGAAGTGAGGCCACTGATAGCTTCAGGCACAATGAGGGGGTTACATGTGTGAGTTTAAATCTCTGTACAGACTACAGGCACATGTGCAGCTCTGCTCATTAGGAAGAAGAATGTCAGGTGATCTCAAAACACCTTCCCCACACTTGAAGCTGACAACATGGCTCTCAAAAGCTATTAAATCAGCAGTAAACGCCTGATTAAAGCTACATTAATTGTAGAGTAGGCACATGGAGAATGGTTAGGAGCCAGAACGTGTGGGTTCAAATCCAGACTGTTGCTAACCATTGTACATTTACTGCTAGTTCAGCCACATAACTCCAGGCTTCCGTTTCCCTGGGATACTTAGTTTTAATTGTTCCCTTGACACAACCTAGAACCATTCGGAAAGGAGTGTCAATGAAGGATTGCCTAGATCAGGTTGGCCTGTGGGCATGCCTGTGGGGTGTCGTCATGCTTATGTTGGTTGATGTGAGAAAATACAGTCCATTGTAGGCAGCTTCATTCCCTAGGCAGAGGGATCTCATGAAGATCGGGGGCTGGAGAAATAGCTCAAAGGGTTAAGAGCACGTGTTGCTCTCATAGAGGATTGGAATTTGGTTCCCGGCTCACAGCCACCTTAACTACAGCTCCAGGGGATCCAATGCCATCTTCTGAAGTCTTCAGCTTCCCACATGCACCTGCACATACATGCACACCGACACACACATATACACGTGTAAGAAAATAATAGAATAAATCCTTTTCTGAAAAGTGGAAATCTAACTGGGCACCAGCAAACACACGTGCATTCATTTCTCTCTGCCTTTGACTGGATGTACCCAGCTGCTTCAATCTCCTGGTACTGTGGCTTCCCTACTGTGATGAACTACAACCTGGAACTGTAAGTAGAAATAAACCCTTTTGTCCCCTGAGCTGTTTTTGTTAGGTTATCTTAACATGACAACTGAAAAGGAAATAGGACGTTCCCCTTCTGCAAGACAGAGATAATTACGCCAGCCTGGCAGGACTGCTGAGAGAGAGCTCCACACACCAATCACCCAGAACAAAATCTGAACCATGGTAGATGTGTGTTCTACGTGGCTGTTGACTGCTACCTGCTAGCACAAAAGGAGATGGATATGATGCGCATATTCTACAAAGATGTGCTGACATCTCATGATCAATCCTAGCCCTGACTAGCCAGATACCTGGAAGTAAGTACTTTTCTGGCCTACAATACACTCACCCCGTAAGACAAGGCTAATACCCACCCCACCAGCTCTCCAACTTCACGGGGAGGCACACATGAGCTCAAAGGCAAAACATTGAAGTACAGGAGAGGCAGTGTCTGTGAGAGGAAAGCATTCAGCCCTTACGGTTAAAATGGTCGGCGTGACGAACGCCCAGCAGACTTTCCAGAAAATGTTGGGCTGGAATCCAATCATCATCTCAATGTCTTCACAGAACCTCTGCAAGCCTGCAAAGAGACAGCAGGGGACATGTGTGAGGTGCAGTGGGCAGGGGTGGGGTGCCCCTCACTCAAGAACCTTGGCTAAGGAAGAACCCAACTTAAATCAACATAACCCCTATTGTGACAGGAAACCATCAGACAGATGGCTTGCTACCTGGAATACTGGGGCTAAATGAATGTTGACATAGATACTAAACAGTCTCTGCAGTGAGGTTGAAAACTGTCATGGCAACACCTCCAGGGCTTAGTTCCAGGTGTCTTGGCAGTGGCATGTACATGCCTGTTGTCTTCCTGGCCACTCTAAAACTTCACCAAAGCAAAATGTAAAGGAGACTCTTCTCCACCCATAGATCCACCCCCCCCTGGCAACCTCTTAGTTTAGGAGGGGGTTGAAACGCTGCTTTGGAGGAAAGGCACTGATATCAGAAGTGGAACCCCCACAGAAATGGGGGTTCAATATACAAAGGGGACCTGATAGCTTCCTGAGTGAAAGTCTCTGCATTACAGTGGTCTCCAGACTTCCTAATGCTGTGACCCTTTAATACAGTGGCCTGGGTTGTGGTGACCCCCAACCATAAAATTATTTCATTGCTACTTGATAACTGTGATTTTGCTACTGTTGTAAATTGCAAATAGCTGTGTTTTCTGATGGTCTTAGGCAAGTCCTATGAAAGGCTCAATCCCGGGAAGAGGCTGCAGTCCACAGTTGGAGGACCACTGCTGTACTGGGGATGTCTAAAAACTCATCCAGGTGTAGCCAAGATGTGCCAAATGGAGAGGGAGGCCATGATATACTAATGACCAAACCACATGTCTATATGACCATCATGGGAAACCTAGAGATTTCTCCAAAAAAATTAAAAACAGAGGCTAAGGGAGAACCAGGAAAATTAGCATAGCCCAATACTGAAGCACTTGAAGTTTACTCATTCCTCCATAGCTAGATTTGCTTAGGGTTCAGGGGGGTCGATTTAACTTCTAAAATTAGGCATATTAAAAGGTTTGGTTTAATTGCTTTTAAGCCTCACTGAATAGGTCTGTTTTACAAGAATGTGCCTTTTGTGGCAATTAGCAGTAGAGAACCAGCTGAAAGCGCTAAGTCTGTGCTCGTGGGCCTGGCTGCAGACAAGCTACAAGTGAAGCCCCCTGCTCTTTCCAGCAACCAAACTCTCCCTGCAGTGGGGAGATGATCTTGAGTCTTACAAAAATTTCTCTTCAACTCCCCTCTGAGAGTAACTGCAGGGCTAGAGAGATGGCTCTGTGGCTAAGAGCACACACAGTTTTTCTAAAGAGCCAGAGTATGACCCCCCCCCAGCACCCACACCAGGCTCACGACCACCAGTAACTCCAGCTCCAGGGGATCTACTGTCCTCTTCTGACCTCCATGTCCATGCCCAGGTACACACACTCATACTCACACACACATAAACTGCATATGTGATTTTTTTTGTTTGTTTGTTTTGTTCTGTTCTGTTCTGTTCTGTTCTGTTCTGTTCTGTTCTGTTCTGTTTTGTTTTTCAAGGTAGGGGGTCTCTGTGAAGTCCTCTGGCTGTCCCGGAACTTTGTAGACCAGGCTGGCTACTTATCTCTGCCTCCCCAGTGCTGGGTTTAAGGCATGTGCCACCATGCTCAGTAATTTTTTTTTAAGTAATGATTGTAGCCTCTTCTTGTTTCTAGGGTGCCTACACTTTACATGAAAGACTTTAATTTTCTATCCTGATTTTCTGCTCTATTTTATTTCTCTTTTATTTTAATGAGATTTTCGGGAAAACCAATAACTTTTGCATACCTGTCAGTATGATACTAACAATCAAGACACTTATTCACAGGGCACACAGAAGTTGGAAAGTGTGTTGTCCTCATTTTGGAGGTCAGAGCTCTGCAGATACTTCTGGCCTCCCCATATGGTGACCTGGTGGCACCTCTATTCCAAGAAATTTATTTCACTTACTTTTCTCTTAGGACAGAGTTGCTATCTCTTCAGGGATTGTAATACTATTAGATCATTGAACCCTGAATGTTTTATCCTCCTAATAGTTGCTATGTGGCCTTAGCTAGTGACCATTCTAAAATGTCTAAGCAAAAAGGAGCTAGCAGTACCTGAGCCAAACTGAGCAGACTAACCAGGAAACTTCTGGGGTGATCTCCAGGACACATACTTGTGCACAAAGGGCAGAGGTGGCTGCCATCCTTTATCCTTGATAATAGCTCTAATGGATGGGGTGTGTGTTGCTATGGTGATGGCAGAACTAGTAAACCATTAGGAAACTGAAAGTTTCTTTTCTGGGAAAATCTGGGACTTAGATACTGTATGTCAAGTTCTCCCAGGTTACCAAGACTGAAAGGCTCTATGATCAAATGGCCTTTGGTACCCTGGGGCTGTGGGACGCAGCCACCTTTCACCCCAAGCACATGGGCACTGACACCACCAACAGAGAGAATAACCCCACACCAGTAAAAAAGTCCTCCTTCCTCATCTGACCACTGGCCACAGGTATTAACTGTGCCAGCCCATACCCAAAGCCAGGTCCTACTACCTTCTTCACACACTGCTAAGATTCACAATCAGACACCTTTGGTTTCTCATTCAATTTCACCACAGTGATCCTGAGGCAAGCTCAGAAATAGAGGCATTGAAACCCTTTACCTATGGGGTACATACTTGTCAGCAAGGTCTACCGTACATTCTGGCTCTCCCTTGGCAACAGGCCGATTGTCCCCTTACCATACACATAGGAGATGCCAACAAGCTCAAATATGGCAATGATGACAAGGGCATAGGAGGCAGCATAGGTGTCCACAAGCTGAAACATGTAGATTCCACCCTAGCAGGAGAGAGAAACAGCCACCGTCAAATAGGACTCTGTGACCGGGCTCCATCTTCCCACCTGTAATAGCCCCTCTTCTCCCTCCTGAGGACCAGCAGGTTCAGAGTCCTCCCTGTTCCACAACAGAGACCTATACCTGGACAAGGCATGTAAACTGGAGACTTGGCCAGCTTAACAGGGACATCCCTCAATGACCTCTGATGTGATCGATGAAGCACAAAAAGCTGACTAAATACCTTATATTTTTTCCAAGGCGAAGGTCAGCCTCTGAGGTAGCTGTGAGAACAGCCTCCTGGCTCCATATTTGCTGTGAGCCATCAGTGACCACTTCTACCTGTGTAGATGCACTTGATTGACCCTCGTGTGACCTTTAGCTACGGCTGTGAGCTGACTTTAGCATCACCTGAATCTCTTTGAGGAATTCTCCTGCTTCCCTTCATTCACTTGGGAAGACCCACTCTAAATGCAGTTGGCACCCTCTGGAAGGTTTTACATCTGGAAGGGACCAGATGTAAAAGGTCACAAAAGAAGGAAAAGTGTCCACTCTTTCTCAGCCTGGCCTTCCCTCAAAGCTCAGAGTTAATTGACCTCGTTGCTACTGACTCCTTCGGTAATATCCAAAGCAGCCTTTCCAGGCTCCCAAGGTGAACCAAGCTCTCCAGGAACCCTCCAGGTCTTCAGCAGCAGACTGAGACTGCTTGAGGCACTAAGTAACTAACTGTTGGGTTCTCAGCTCCTCAGGTGTGAGGCAGATTTTGAACTACTCTAACCACCTGGCATAAGCTGACCCCTATCAGTTCTGTTTCTCTAGAGAACTCTGACTAATACACTGGGCTTTCTTCACACATTCTGAGTTCTCTCTTCTCTCTGCCTTTCTCTGAAATCTCCCTGCAACAGATGAGGCTTGGAGGTCATCTCATTCCTCCACCACTTTATAGATACAAGAACTAAGGCCCAGAGGAGTGGATCGTTCAAGGCCACAGAGACAGCAAGTACAGTGTATGCCCTAAGTGTCACCATGTAATTTGCCAACACACTCAAGACTAGAAAAAAAAACCTCAAGTGACATTTGTGTTTATATATAATAATAACCATCTTGGAAATGTGACTGGTGGATAAATCTGGACATTCCTGCTTTCTGCTTTCTGCTTTCTGCTTTCTTTAAGTAGGACACACCTGTCTTATTGGCTCAAGAAGACTACATCTCAATTATGAAGATACCAAGGGCCTTGCTAGGAGCCAAGATGACATATTTCCATGTGTGGTCACAATCATCATTGAGTTCGTGCCATCTATGGAAATGACAGGGATTTGGCACTGGTTTTGAGGTCTGAGAAATGTAAATACAGGGATAGCCAGCCATCACAAGTCCTCCACCTGCTCCACATCGAGCTTATGGCAGCAGGCTCTCAGCTGCGTGATGACAGACAGCCATTACACATCTCCCACCTGACCCATAATCACCTGTAAATAGTAGGTTCTTACCCAAGAGTGATCATTGGACAGTCATCATACGTCCTCCACTGCATCTGGTCATGCAACGAGGACTCTCACCTGTGTGATCATTGGGAAGCCCATAATGAAGAAGCAGATGCAGCAGCCCAAGGTGAACACAGGCTTGTGTGTGCGCAGATATTTGGGAAACTCATCCGAGATGGAGGTCACGATGGTCTCGATGGTAGCAAACTAAAAAGAACCAGGACAAAAGCATTGGAGTTCAACTATCCCTCTCAAAACCCCCTCCAACGTGCTTTGTGTATGTCACTAGAGAGAGCTGTGCTTGTGTTCTGTGTATTTTTTAGTGTCATTCCTTTGATAGGTCTAAATGACCTTTCTGGATGCCAACACACAAAGTCAGGAGAACTCAAGCAGTGTGTAAGCTTCAGAAGCTCTAACCCAGACCTCTAGGGAATGCACTCCCAATCATCCATCAGGACATCTTAGCTTCGTTTTGTATTCATGAGATGTAAATTCCTCTCCTCTAGTTATCTACCATTTGATCTCCTATTTGAAGGGAAACCCACTTTGCACCCAATGACTAAACTCTGAGCACCTGTCAGCGTGATTTGTAGTAAGTTCAGCCTCAAAGCAATTTTCCTAAAATTGACTTCATATTATCATCCCTTATGCTGTCCTACAGAATTCATGTTAGCAAGATGATGCCAGGGAGGGAAGGAGGCAGGCTAAAACTTGGCATGGAGAACAGAAAGAGGGAATGGAAGAGAGATGAGAGCCCCTTTGTACCATCACATGGTCACCAAAAATTTGAGGTTAAATTGGCTGTGATGGTGCACTCACGTAATCCTGGCACTCAGGAAGCTGAGAAAGGGGGCTAAGAAGCTCAAGGCCATCCTGAGATATGTACTGAGATTTTTTTCTTAAGCACGCACACTCAAATGCACATGCACAGAGTTACTGTGACTCTACACAGGTCCCTCACCATCCAGACATTACTCAAGAGAAGCCACCCATAAGCCTATGTCATAGAATCATGGAAAGTGGAGTCTTTGAAGGGTTTGAGGGGAAGGGGTGGGAGAGACAGGGACTCACCATGGTGTCAAGTCCAAGTGTGAGAAGCATCAGGAAAAAGATGATGGCCCAGAATGGAGAGAGAGGCAGCCTGGTTAAGGCCTCCGGGTAGACCACAAATGCAATGCCTGGCCCTGGACAAAGTGAGAGAGATGGTGTCAGGGAGGTCCCACTCAAAGCCCCTCTACCCACAGCCTTCTCTCCGCTGAGATCCTGAACTATTTCACAGGTCATGGGTTTGCTCCACTGTCTCTTACTTATGCTCGTCTCTGCTAATTAGACCATGCTATCTCCCATGCAAATACTAAGAAACTACATTCTTTTATTTGAATGGAGGCGAAGATAATTATTACCCTCTGGTAGAATTGTTGATATTGAGCCCTGAGGGGTACCTGGCAGTGTCTGAAGACAGTTTTGTTTCTCACAACTGGGTTGAAGTAGGATAATTTGATGATCCATTCTTTCAACTTGGCAGGATCTAAAGTCACCTAGGGAACAATCCTCTGGGCATGTCTGTGAAAGAGTCTCTATGTTGGCTCTCTCTCTCTCTCTCTCTCTCTCTCTCTCTCTCTCTCTCTCTCTCTTCTCTCTGTCCTTCCTAACTTATATTCCTATAGAGGCAATTATTCCTATAGAGGCAATGTGACCATATGCAGCAAGTGCCAATCCTCATACCTTCCCCGAAATGAAAAATGCATCCCCCTCTGACTGTGAGGCAGATAAATCCTCCCTCCTTGATTTTGTTAGCATTTTGTCACAGCAAGGAGAGAAGAAGCTCGGACAGAAACCTGCTTTAATTAGAAAGCAGAGACATGCGGGGGCCGGGGGGGGGGGAGATAGCTTCCTAAGAGTACCATATGATGGGGGGGGGCTGTGTTTATGTCTTTTCAGCATGCAGGTGCCCAGCATCCAGAAGAGGGCATCAGCTCCCCTGGGACTGGGATACAGGCAGTTGTGAGCTACCTGATATAGGTACTGGGAATTGAACTCTGGTCTTCTGAAAGAGCAGCAAGTGTTCTTCACTGCTGAGCCATTTCTCCAGCCAGCATAACAGCACTTTTTTAAAACCAGAATTTATTGGGTTGTTGGTTCCTAATGTTTCACAAGGCCTGAGGGTGTTGAAAATATAAAATCTTGAAGGCCTGTCCTCGAGATAAAACCTTGGAGATACCCCCTGTCCTATACATTTATTGAACAGACTGTAGAGCCAGGCTCCAAAGGCTTCTTAAGTGAAGCATAAAAGAAAAGTCTGTATTAAACAACAGTTGAAAATAGGTCTAAAACAGACCCAGAAAGCCAGCCCGGGAAGCTGACACAAAGTCCCTGGGACACTTTCTACCAGTGTCTCAACTGTGGTGCTTGAATATCATTCCATCCTTTGGGTGTTTCTGCCTTGAAGGAAGGTCAATAATTCTGACAGGCACACTTCCTGAGAAGAGAGTGGTCACTGCAACCAATTGGCCTCATTATGATGCTGTTTCTGACAAACCACCATAACACAGTGGCCAGTGTTTGGACCAGCAGCTGTCCTGCATATGGATATGCTGGATACCGCTCAGCTAGGCTGGGGCGCAGCTGACCCCACACGTTACTCGGCACACATTCTGCAGAGCGTTCTTGGAACAAGGGGAAATATACTTCAGAAGAACAGATAAGAATGTGTGTGAGCAGCTAACCATTAATCTGATCAAGGGGAGGAGTTAGAGAGAAGACTGAAGGAGCTGAAAGGGATTGTGGTCCCATGAGAAGAGCAAAAATACCAACCAACCAGAGCTCCCAGGGTCTAAACCACCAGCCTGGGAGCACATAGGGAGAGACCCACGACTTCATCTGTATATGTAGGGGAGGACGGCCTTGTCAGGCATAGGTGGGAGAGGAGATCCTTGGTCCCATGAAGGCTGAACACCAAGTGGGGGGAAATTCGAGGGTGGGGAGGTGGGAGTGAGGGGGGTAGGTGGGGGTACATACTCATAGAAGCATGAGGAGGGGGTATGGGATAGGGGGTCCCTGGGTGGTGGGGGGAATGGGGTAAGGGGATAAAATCTGAAATGTAAATATAATATCCAATAAAAAAACAACAAAAAAAGAATGTGTGTGAGCCACATTCATAAAGTCTCAGCAACATAACTGCCTAAACATGAACTGAACAATGATGGACATGCCAAAGAAGACAGGAAAAATCATGAGGCTTCAACCCTACACAAAAAAACTACAGATATAAAGCTGAGAGTGAGAGAAACAGTCTTCCCCAAGGAAGTCCATACCAACTGGTTATCCAATACCAAAGGGTCTGCCCTGAAAACATCCATACAAGTAACATCATACAGACCAAGCAGTTTCTATTTAGGAGTGTGTGTGTGTGTGTGTGTGTGTGTGTGTGTGTGTGCACATACAATAGCAGTTGATAAAAAGAGGCCATAAATTTGAAAGAGAGCAAGAAGGACTACATGGGAGGAAAGAGAAGGGGGAAGTTATGTAATTATATATAATCTCAAAAACAAAAGAGACAATAAGAATATATAATATATAAAATTTTTAAAAGAATATATGTGAGTTCCACAAGGGGTCTTGGAAGAGGTCCTAAGACGCAGGGACCCTCCTGGAGAATGAACCCATTGTTCCGGTGCCTCAGTTAGATGTGATTTTCTTCCTGTAAAATGGAGGGAGTAAGCAGCTATGGAAGGGGGAACTTCAGAGGGACATGCTAGAAATTCCTACTGCTTTGCATGTGGAAGATACACAGATTTAACCTGGTTATTAGTGGTACCTGTCCACCCCTGGCCTCACTGGGCCGGGACAGGAGACAGCTCAGGGCAGCTAGCCTAAGTGGTCTGTCCCCAAATACCATTTTTTTTATCAATTCGTCCACTAATTCCCAACAAGATAGGTTTGGTGGTTGTGTTTTGTTTTGTTTTGGAAACCAAAATGTCTCAGATATTCTAGAAAGTGGGGCAGAAACTATCAGCCTCAGTGACTCCACTAAAAGAAATTGAGGTTACAGAACAGCTAGGGGTGGCTCCGTGCCTGAGGATAAGGCCTTCTTAGCATCTCCTGCCTCCTCGCAGAGAATAGGGAAATTCTCAGCCAGGGAAAGCACTGCACAGCCCACTGATACAGAACCAACATCCCTGGGGGCTCACACTCTCTCTGGGAGAGATAATAACACCCTCGGGGTATGCTGGAGCCTTAGCTCTTTGAGGCTGTATTGGCACAAGTGGAAGCAGTGATTAATTATGCCTGGCAAACAGGAAGAGACTGGGCCACACCTCCAAAAAGAAGACCTTCTAGAACTTGGCTCTGCTGTGTGCTGACTCTGAAAAACACAGGGAGCCACTTGAAGGACAACTGCCAGACAAGCCTCCCACCACTGGAGGGGGCTGGGGCGCAGGGCCATGCCTCTTTGCTCCTGTCACAGTCCCCACACGCTGAAGCTCATATGCCTGGTCAGTCCGGACCAGAATAATCAGCAATCTCCACAATGAAAGCCCCCAGCGGCCACAAACCTGCAATACCCTAATCTTCTGTAGAACCAGGCAGAGTGGAAATAAGGTTAATAAAAAAAAAAAAAAAAAAAATCGCAAATGCTCCCTCTGCAAATGCTGTCCTGGAAATAGAAGTTGAATGTATTCAAATGAAAGCTCCTTACAAACTCAAAAGCACTATGCAAATGTTAGCATCATTTGGGTGTAGTGTAAACATCTATCCCCCACTCCCACCCCCACCACCCATCCACCCTTTCCACTCGCTGGGGAGAAAACCGCAGGGCTGCAGTGCTAACTAAGCAGAAAGCCTTGAGAACATACTTGACCTAACAATTAGGAAAGTGCTTGGTAAGGACAAGGCTCCCCTGGCGTCCAGTTGGAGCTCATTAAACACCGGCACTCAGCTTCTCCAGCACTGTACAGCGGGCACCGGCCCGCTGCAGGGCTGTAGGACGCCTAACGACTCCCCTGCTCATGCCTAACTGGAACAGCAGGCACAACCTCAACCCACACAGGCTGGAGCAAGTTTAAGAGAGCAAGGAAGACAACAGGCAGGGGTGGGGGGCTAGAAACAGGAAGAGGGAAGAGGCCAAAAACCATCTGTCTCTAACTCTCTCCGTTGAGGCTTTCTGTAACTCTTCGTTGAGCTTCTCAATGGAGTCTGTCTTGCTCACTCTGTCAAGACACTCAAGCACCCCACCTTCATCCATTCAAGTTCCTGACAGAACAAATCAGGAGCTTGTGAAGCGAGGCAGGAACCCGCCCTAGAACAAGCAGGGTGACCACTGCTCTGTACCTTGGTCAGCCACATTCTCAATGTTGACTTTGCGTTCGTTGGCCATGAAGCCGATGACAGAGAAGATGACGAACCCAGCAAAGATGCTAGTGGCACTGTTGGTGCAGGTTACAATTAACGTGTCCCTGGAAGGAAAAGACCAGAGTCTGAGATTAGGTGAACTCCGTGAGTAAGAAGGGGCAGAGAAGGACAAGTATGTGCCATGTATCTGTGTACCCGTGTGCATGCATGACCACCTATGGACATGTTGTCCGCACACACATACATCCAAGGAAAGAAGCAAGCAGTCTCGAGCACAGATGCCCTCCTGTCCATCCAAAATGCCTCAAAAGACTCAAATGCTATTTTCCTAAGCCAGTATAATTTCTAACTGTAATCTAAACACTCACTCTTATTTCCACAGATAAACATGTAGCTCTCACCCCTCGTCAAAGAATTTTCTTTTTTCAACAAAGGAGACCATCTGAGAAAGCAGAGAATGGCTGATTGTGAGGTGCTGGTCTCCAATTCCCCAGCTGATACATCCACAACACAACCTTTATTCCCAAGGCTCAGAGACATCACAGAAGAGGGGGCAGAAAGATTGTCAGAGCTAGAGGAGCAGGAGGTCTGGTATGAGACAATGTCTTTGAACAACAAAAAGACACAAAGTGAAGGGAGGCAGGGAAGAGGAGATAGGCTGAGGAGGAAGGGGTGAATGAGATCAAACTACATTATATAACACTCTCATAGAATTAATAAAGATATTATATATCATTCTATGTGATAACATTATAATGGCCCCATCTGGGACCACTGGGGGAAACTCTATTTCCTTATGCTTAGGACAGGGTCACAACTAATTCACAGTGGCTAAATGCTCCCATCTCCCCCTAATTAGTATGATGATGCTCAATCCCCAGTGTGGTCACGTTTATAAGGCAGGGCATTGAAAGGATGGTTTCATCCAATGAATAAGACGATGCCCTCATGAAAGAGGCTGTGAGGGACATGCTGCGCTGATCCCTACTCGTACACAGCAACAAGGTACCATCCATAACTTGGAGAGAGACCTCATCAGACACTGAATCTCCTAGCACCTTGATCTTAGAGTTCTAAAACATCATAAATATGAACGATAAACTTCTGTTGTTTATAAATTATCCAATATAAAGTATTCTTGTGATAATAGCCCAAAATAACTATGATATCAAGATAGGAGATAATCCAGCCCTCACAGTAACAAAGGAGAGTTCTGAGATTCAGTATGAGGAACCCACTATGAGGAATAAAAGGCAGTGGGACATTGGAATGACATCAGAATTATGAGGGCAACCTGGGGCTAGGGATCAAAGGGCTGAAAAGAGCCAGAGAAGCAACGAAGACAGGCATCACTGCCTTCATCCTAGAACAGTGGGTCTCAGCCTGTAGGTCATGACCGCTTTGGCAAATCTTTATCTCCAAAAATATTTACATTACAATTCATAACTAGCAAAATTACAGTTATGAAGTAGCACTTGTGGTGGTTTGAATATGCTTGCCACATGGGAAGTGACACTATTAGAAAGTGAGGCCTTGTTGGAGTAGATGTGGCCTTGTTGGAGGAAGTGCATCACTGAGGGGGTGGGCTTTGAAGTTCTGCCCAGTGTGGATGGAAGAATCAGTCTTCTCCGGGTTACCTTCCAAACAAGATATAGAACTCTCAGCACCAATGCTTTCCATATTCCTACTAAGATGGCCCATTAAAGCATTCTGCTGCTTTCCAAATCGAAAGTCTCAAAATCCACATTCCTCCAAACAAAAACATGGCCAGGCCTATCACAGCAACACCTCACTCCCTGGTACCAACTTTCGTTTTAGTTAAGATTTTATTGCATGAAGAGACACCATGACCAAGGCAACTCTTACAAAGGACAACATTTAATTGGGGTTGGCTTACAGGTTCAGAGAGGTTCAGTCCATTATCATTATGTCAAGAAGCATGGCAGCATCTAGGCAGACATGGCGCTGGAGATGCTGAGAGTTCTATAAATTGGTCAGAAGAAAACCAGGAAAAAACTGACCCTTCCACACTGGGCACCCCCTCAGTGATGCACTTCCTCCAACAAGGTCACACTCCTAATAGTACCACTTCCCATGAGCCAAGCATATTCAAATCACCACAACAACTAAAAATGTTTACAGTTGAGGGTCACTACAGCATGACCTTTTAATTGTATTAAAAGGTCATAGCATTAGGAAGGTTGAGGATCTCTGTTCTAGAGCCTTCAGCTGGTAACAGAGCCAGGGGTTCACAGCCTACCCAAGGCTCAAATGTGAGGTCACAGAAAGAAGGAAGGAACATTGAACATACATTAAAATCCTGGCCTTCTTCCTCTTTCTCCTCCTTTCCTCCTTCCCTTCCTTAAACCCCCTTTGTTGGTAGCAACCACTTGCAATTTTGAGTGGAAGCGGGGAGCTCCTATGGTAGCTGCTATGACCTAATAACCCGTCCAAGCCTGACCTTACAATCTCCATGCCCGGTTGCTAGTATGCTTCATGTATAACCTAAAATGACCCTGAGCCGTTCAGTTTCCTTCCTGTTCTGTAATGGTGGCAATGACTTTACCTCTCTCATTCAGGGGCTGTGAACATGGGGACTGTACATCTCACTCAGCCCTGCACAGAGCTGGTGTGAAGAAAGCATCTGCCCTGTAAACCCCTGGGCTACCTAAAGAGCATGTGGAGGCATGCATGGGGGGCATGCATGGATTACTTGGTAGTGAAACAGAATTTGAATAGCTTTCTAGCTCTCCGCCTAGCTCCTATGCCATGTAGCCTCACTTCTTGTGAACACACAGCAATGCTTTGCCCTCTGACGGTCCTCAGACCAGTTGGCCTCAGTAGCTGTTGAGCAGTGTAACCAAAGCTGTTCAAATGCCCGAGTCTGGCATCTACACCTGTCCTTCAAGAAAATTATGAGCTAAATTATGGCACCTTGATTCTGAATGATGATAGTAACTGCTGTTGTTTACCGAGTACCTACTGTATCCATAATACCCTTTGATAACTGCGTGCATCACCTCTTACCCACAAGACATTGCACTCTGTGCTCTATAGATGAGAAAACAGATGTCCAAAAGGGCCACGTCCTTGCATTTGTAGCACATGGTAAAACTATCCTCAAATGCCCCCTAGCTCCATGCTGTCCCTTCCTCTGCATCAGTCTGTCTTTACCTCTTGAAATCAAATGATCAGTGACCCTACTGCACACATGACTATTCCATGACTGTATACATGGACTTCTACAGGACACAGCCAGCCACAGTGACCCTCTCCAGGGACATACTGCATCCTGTAGGTAGCCACTGAGTCCCCACTCAGGGTCCTGGTCAGTGGGGTCAGCTGAGATGAAGGAGTGAGTGACCAGGCATTAGCCAGCCACTCCTCCTGCATGACTCTATAACTCTGCCTAGGGTGCATGCTGAGGCTCCATTTTGCTCAGTTTGCTGGCCTGCAGCCTCTGGACCACATGTCTGCACATACCTGTAGCAGTTGTTGTGGAATTTGTTGTAAGAGGAAAGAGTAATGAGCCCTCCCCAGGCCGCAGACAGGGAGAAGAAAATCTGAGTGGCAGCATCTTTCCACACCTGGGGAGAAGAAGGAGAGTCAGGTCACCGAGTGAGCCCAGCCTCCAGTGACATGCTTGACACCATGTCACCTTCCCACGTGAATTGGGGGTGACTGGGGACAAGAGAGGTGTGAGTGCACAAATGGAAGCCGTGCCTCTCTTGGGCCTGAAGCCCAGGCAGGACTTAGCTGGGAGACTCTAACTGTGTAATCGAAGGAGGGATTGGGATAATCTTCGTGCAGACTTTCTGAGTGGGCAAGGAAAATGGATGTCGGCTTTACCAGCCTCGCACTGGAAATCTACCTTTGTGTCCAGGTTACACGTCCCACCACACCACACCAGACAGAAAAGGATGACAAACATCTCTCAAAGTGCTTACCCACCCTCAGAACAATCTGTGACACCGAAATATAGTCACGGATTCAAAACAAAAACCCATTTTAATTGACAGTCTTATGCCTTATGACAACTGCCAGAACCTGAGCTTCCACACTCTGAGAAAGAGTGGCAACAAAGTGGACAGACTTCACAAGGCCACCTCCCTCCTGAGCTTGGCTTGCTGGCCACCATCATAAAGTTTCAGGTCACTCAAGCCTTTGCACACTGTGTATATATGGCATCTACAACGAATATCTTCATCAATATAATCATATCTTGAAATTGACCTTAAGGTGGCTAGTGAAAATTTTTACTACTTAAAGTCACCTGCAGCAATAACTGGGGACCAGGACCAAGCAGAAAGAGAACAGACTCCCAAAGCTTGTTTTCTCACACACACACTCACACACTCACACACACACACACACACACACACGGGAGGCGGGGAGAGAAGCAAATGTGTAATAAAAAATTTTTATGTACTTAAAATAATGTAAAGGTGGATTTCAAGTGTGAGACTGGCTAAAACCCACATCCACCCAGCACCCATTCTTGTCTGCTCAGAAACAATGCTTTGATTGGTTGAAAATCAGTGTTGTGTCCAGCTTCTCCATCAGGAAGGCTCGAGTGGGGAAGACCAGCATGTCATTTAGTCCCTGGACAATTATGTGAAAATAAATTATTATGTGGAACCTCTGCAGTCTCTGCTCCTCAAAAGAGGAAGGCTGCCCCTCTCTTCCTCGACTCTCACACCTTTGCTGCCTGCAATGATGATGTGATGGTGGGTGCTACAGCAGATCTCGGGGATCTAGTGCTAAGGTTGGTGAGGAGGAGAGACCAGACCCTTGATCCTTCGTGACATCACAGAGGATTGAACTGGTCTTTGACCAGCAACCATGAGCGTGACCTCAACTGTTATCTTGTTTATGCTGCCAATACCTGGACTCTTTGTGGTATATGCAGTCAAACTCAGTCCTTGCCATGAGTTTTTGATGTACTCTTGGAAAAGCAGTTTTCAAAATTCATCTGCAGTTACACACTCACCCTTCATAGGGAAGGGTGTGTGAGAGAGTGAATTTTTTAGAGTGTGATGTCCATACACCTGACCCACAGAGAGAGTTCAAGTATCTGCTGGTCCCACATCTGTGTTCAGGAAATATTCAAATGTGTCTGGGGCCTTTAAAATCAACGATCTGCTTGTGCTCTGATTTGCCAGCCACCAACACTCTGCTTCCAATGCGCTATACTTAGTAACGAATAAGTGATGTGCAGGGGCCCAAAGCTATCAAAGGACCCCCGCCATCATCAGGGCCTAGACTGCAACTGCAGATGGAGAGCCACTACTTCAGAATCTGAAAGCACTCAGTTGCCTGATCACTATCCTAGCACACGAAGATCTCCCAGACCTGAAGATGTAGCCATGGGGACCCTGAAGGGAAGGTAGGCTCCAGCTGTTCCACATCCAGGAGAGTGGTCTACCCTGAGAGTGAGTCTGTCTGTCTGTCTGTCTGTCTCTCTCTCTCTCTCTCTCTCTCTCTTGCGCGCACACACACACACACACACACACACACACACACACACACCACCCCTGCCTCCAGTCCACTATAAACAGAAAAATGAGCCCACCGTGGCATCCGTGAGTTTTTCCCACTTAGGTGTGATGAAGTACCAGATGCCGGCTCCAGCTCCAGGCAGGGTGACTCCTCGAATAAGGAGGATGACCAGTACAACGTAAGGGAATGTGGCTGTGAAGTACACCACCTACAGAGCAGAGGGATGGAGAGGCAGGTGATCAGCATCCCTGAGGATATCACTGAGCTGAGGTGGCAGGGGACCTGTCACCCTAAACACTGCTAATATGTAGCTGAGCAGGCACAGTTCACCAGCCCATCAGTGAGATCTCCCCAAGCTCTGACCCACAAAAGACGCTGGGGCCAAGGTCAGATGGAGAAGAACAGAGGGTACACGCCTTCCTGACCTGTCAATCAAGCCTCATGGTGAAGAAAGCCTCAAGGAAGAGGCCTAAGGCTTTGGGGTGAGGCAGCCAGGGCACAGGAGACCCAGAGACATCCCCCTGCTCAGCTACCAAGTGATCAACATGCAAGAAGCCAGAGATGGGGAGGGAGGCTCTGTGCTATGTTCCCCAAAATTTCTACCCCATCTCTGTTGGAGGGCCCAAATTTCACCATTAGAGTTAAAACACTTTGACTTATACATACCATCCTGGCTTATACAGACACCCTAGATAAAATGGCCTCACAGGGTGAAGAGATTGTGACTCTAAAATTAGACACATTCCTATTCAAATGGTATCCTATCTCTGATACTGAAGTGTGACCTTGGGCAATCTCCTAAGGCCTCTGAACCTCAGTTTATATACCTGCAATTTGGATACAGAGCACCTGTCCTAAAACAACACATAGGATTATACAAGCTGCTGTGTGGAAGCAGGCACAGGGCCTGACCATCAGAGGATCATTAAATACGCCTAAGTTTCACAGGCATATATGGAGGGCTTCTGGTGAACTGGCTCTGCTATACAGAGAAGGGATACATAATGGAAAGGACTCAGTATCTGAATAGGGGCTGAGCAGTCAGCAATAGGAAACTTGTGGGACTCAAGGGAAGGACACAGTGCCCAGTCTGGGAGTGTCTGAAGGATTCATGGGTCTTAGAGCAGGAAGGTGATCTCAAAGAGTCCAGGCAAGCTGGTAAGAGGAAGGAGGGGAGAGGGTGGGTGAGGCAGGAACTAGAAAGTGATGCTCTGCCTGCTCCTGCTAGGATGGCAGAAGGCCAGGACTGGAGAGACAGGCAGCTGGAGGAGGTCAGGGCATGGGAGGCCCAAAGTGCAAATACAGTTGTAGCTTCTGGAGGAGATGGAGGGACTGAGTAAAGGAACATCTGGAGGAACATCGGCAGAACTTAGGGATGTGTTAGATGAGAATAAGTAGTATGAGAATAGGGGTACTTTCTTTCCTGTCAATCAAGCCTCAAGGTGAAGGAAGAGCTTGAGATTGAGATTTAGTAGATGGTGAGCAGCCAGGTAGGCCTAGCTTGCTATAAAAAAGGACTGTTGGGCAGAGCCTAGAAGGAATACCAACAGGGGTGGCAAACTGTGCCTGCTCAGCTTCACAGTCATAGGGTCTGGTGTTCAAATCCTGACTCCTCCACTTACGAGCTGGGTCGCTTTGGGAAGCAGCTAAACCTCTCTGGATGTAAGTGCCAATACCTGCAGGTGGTAATAGCTGCATGTTCCTCACAGAGTACTGGAGGAACATGATGGAGCAATCAAAGGGAAGAGGATTGAGAGCCTGCCTAGGATCACAAAGGTAACCTGTCAATCACTGAAACACCCTGCCACTCAAAGCCAAGCTCTCACTCTCTGGCTCCAGCCCAGAAGGGTCTGGCTACTTCTTTCCCCCTCTACCACTACACTGACCATGACACCTTTCCTCTGACCCATGCAATATTAGCCACTTCACCCTTCTGGTCCCAGAGATGAGGTAGTGCCCACAGCCAGCCCCTCTGTGGTGGTTTGAATATGCTTGGCCCATGGAATGGCAGTATTGACAGGTGTGGCCTTGTTGAAGTTGGTGTGGCCTTGCTGAAGGAAGTGTGTCACTGTAGGGATAGGCTCTGAGACCTTCCTTTTAGCTGCTTGGGAGCCAGTCTTCTCCTGTTTGACTTTGGAAAGATGTAGAACTTTCAACTCCTCCAGCCCCGTGTCCTGCCTAGATGCTGCCCTGCTCCCGCCTTGATGATAATGGACTGAACCTCTGAACTTATAAGCCAGCCCCAGTTAAATGTTGTTCTTTATAAGGGCTGCCTTGGTCATGGTGTCTCTCCACAGCAGTGGAAAGGAAATCCTAACTAGGACACCCTCCTACATTTCCAAATTTGCTTCTCTCCTCTTAAAGTCTGAAGGCAAAGTGAAGACTCTGCACCTGCACACAGACATTCCAAAACCCAAGGACATCTGACACCTTGAGACAAAAAAAAAAAAAAAAAAAAAAAAAAAATCACTCTACTGGCCAGACTGACCTCCCAGCTGTGAGAAGAGACTGGAAGAGGAGCTGCTATCTGACAAGGCATGGTCACAGCCAGGCTCACTTCTTACCTTCACCAGGGAAGGAGCAACTGAGGACACTTGACCCAGGGCTGATGGGAAGGAAAGCCTACAGGAGGACCAGAGAGGAGAAGAGACTTCCTAATCCATAGAGGCCTACGGGGGAATCATCAAGACCCCTCTCTCTCACTTGGCATCAGCCTAGTCAGCTGAGCCAGCTGTCTCCACGTGGCTATTGTGACATGAGTCTTATTTTTCAGAGAAGGAAGCTGAGGATTAAATATTTCATTCATGAACTTCCGGCTTGAACCAAGATCCAAACCCGAAGCCACTCCAAAGCCGTTATTTCCATTAGGGTCATTCTGTGAGCTGACAGACCAGAAACGGGAGCTGGGTGCTAACAGTAGGCAAGGGAGGTGTCTAGGATGCATGCCTTCAGGAGGTACCACTTGCAGGGACCTACAAGCCAGTGTGAGTGTCTCCTTAAATTCATACCTTGGGTACTTTCTCACCTCCCCCTGTGCATGGCCCCATGTGTAGATGTCCCAGTTCCTTTGCTCCTGGTGACCCGAGAGAGGAATATTTGGCTTATACCTCGGATGTGAGCAAGGAGCAGGCAGAGGCTTTCTGCAAGCTGCTTGTCTGGGTCAGGCGGGCTTCCACCTGCACCTGCTTCATATGGCCGGTTAGAACCAACTGTGATCAGTAATGAATCATGCTTGGCAGGAAGGATGATGACTGGCTCACCTGGCCCTTCCAGGCACCCTCCTCACAGCAGGGGCCCCACACAAACAGCTAATTAGGTTAGCTTCACTGAGCTGCTTGAACTTTCAGGCAGTGCAGCCCTGGGAACCAGGCTATCTGCCTGTGACCTTCAGGCCCTTCAGGCTGCCTACTGATCACCAGTGGCGTTCTACCAGCTCAAAGGCTGTGTCTCCAAAGGGCCAACTTTGTCCCCTCAGGTCCTGCACTAGAGGAACAGAGCTCACATCACTGCAGGGAAAGAGGCATCTCTGTTGGACAGGGCCTTGCTTGTGGAATGTTCATTGTAAAGGAGCCAATCACAATCCCACATTTTCTCTGGCTCTCAAATATGTTTGATTCATATCAGTACAACCCGGGGAAGAATAAGAAACTTCAGTTCATTATTTCTGGCAGCAGTCCTCCTTTTGAGGGGGGAGAAAAAGTCGTCTCCGCTGATTTTTGATTGGAAACTTTCCTCAGTGAACCAGGATTAGTGTAGCAATTGTCAATGATAAGCCTACCAGCTGAGACTACATGCATTCTTACCCCCTATGGCAATCCTACAGGGTATGGGCTACCATCCCCAAGGATTGAGGATTAAGAAACACATTCCCAAGTGTTGGGAGCCGACTTTAGCAGAAAGCGGCTAGATCAACTTTGCAGCCATCTGGAACCATATACCCTGACGAAAGATTTGGTTTTCAATAGCCTACAACAGCTAAAGCACACTCTGATATCCCACATATTTTGTGTTGCTGTTTACTGGCCCCAGCTGCAAGGTGCACGTGGTGGCCACGCCTGCAAGGTATTGCAGTTCACGTGCTGTCCACGTGCTATCTACACCATACATGCTTATAAGGCGCATGTGCTATCCACGCCTGCAAGGCATTGCGGTGCACGTGCTGTCCACGCTATAGACGCCTGTAAGGCTTACGTCATATCAACACCTGCAAGGCACGTGGCAAAAGCCTATAAATAGCTCAGAATTCCCTTCAATAAAAGAGACTTGATCAGAATCTCTGTCTTGTCTCCATTCTTTGCGTCTCTTGCCCCCAGAGCCCCACACTCTCTCTTGACCAGAGCACTTAGCCCCCAAAGCATTGAGGTAAAAGTGTTGAGGCAGAATGTGGGCCTCAACACCCAAGGTTTACTAGCTTGCCATAGTTACACAGCTAGGAGGTGGCTGCTTCCTTTCCACTGGGCTAGCCACATCATCTCCATCTCTAGCCTCTGGGACTTTTTCAAGCAGATGCTTGGCTGGTTGCACCGAGCATCCATGTGAGACAAAGACATCAGGAAGCCACAGGTGACCCTGGATATGACTATGTGGTCCCTTCAGCATCCCACATCTTCCTATGGCCCACATAGCATTCATCCTGAGCTAGTGGGGTCCTCAGGCCTCAATCCCAGCTCCTATTTTACAGATTAGTAAACAGATCTTAGAGAAGCGTGGGCCTGATTGCTCCTTTGGCAATGCTTAGACAGAACAATGTTGGAACTAGAGGGCCTTAAACACCTGCCAGCCCAACATCCTTCACTTTCAAAGTGAGAAAGCAGAAGTCCTCTAAAATAGCTAAGATGAGAACACTGGCTTTTTATTAGCTGGGAAAAAAATAAATGTTAAGAGTAAATCAAAAGCTCTGCCAAATTCGTGTCTCAAGTGGAGACAACCTTACACAGCAAACACCATGGGAAGCCCTCAGGGGCCTGAAGGCTGTGGAAAGAGTAACCCAGTCTCAAAGAAGGCAGAAGAGGAGGAAGCTGGGGGGGGGGGGGAGAAGAGAGCTTAGATAAAGCCAAGTTCTTACCTTTCCTGATGTCTTAATTCCTTTCGCCAGCGATGCATACACAATCACCCAAGCCAGGAAAAGGCAGAAGGCCAAGGGCCACCGGATCTCACCCGGATATTCAATCCCTGCAGAAATCTTCAGCACAAAGTACCTAAAAGTCATGTAGAGATGGAAGAAGAGGAGGGATGGGAGGAGGGAGGGAGGAAGGGAGGGAGGGAGGGAGGGAGGGAGGGAGGGAGGGAAGAAGTGAAGATTTGCAAGCTTCAACCTTCCATCAGAGCATCAGAACCAAGAGATTTAAACACACCCAGTACCTCCCACAGCCTCTGAGCAGGGAACCTCTTCAGGCAGGCTAAAGAGATTGGTAGGCTTGGCTCATGCCTAAGGCTGTCTACTGAACATTTGCTGATCTCTTTAACTGAACTAGAAGGTCAAGTGTGATTGGTTTTGTGAAAAACAATTGGCACCATCATCTGGAGTTGCCACACAGAAAGCACAACTGTAATCTCAACACTCAGGATGTGGAGGCAGGAGGATCACAAGTTTAAAGGTCATTCTCAGCTATATAGTAAGTCCAGGCCCATCCTGAGCTTGGGACCCTCTCTCAAAAAAAAGTAAATAAACCAAATGAAAGATGTATAATAGAAATTCTGAAGTGGGGTTGCGGGGTTGCTCAGTGGTTGGAGTACTGACTCCATAATCCTGAGGAGAGGAGTCTGGATGCCAGCACCTACCTGAGGAGCCCAGCAGCCCACAAATACTCAAAACTCCAGCTTTGAGGGATCTAATGCCCCCTTCTAGCTTCTACAAGGTTATCTATAGCCACATATGCATAAACACACACACACAAATAAATAAAATAAACCTTTTTTATAAAAAAAAATGACAACAACGAAGAAGAAGGAGGAGGAGGAGGAGGAGGAAGAGGAGGAGGAAGAGGAGGAGGAGAAGAAGAAGAAAAAGAAGGAGAAGGAGGAGAAGGAGAAGGAGGAGAAGGAGGAGGAGAAGGAGGAGGAGGAGGAGGAGGAGAAGGAGTAGGAGTAGGAGGAGAAGAAGGAGAAGGAGAAGGAGAAGGAGAAGGAGAAGGAGAAGGAGAAGGAGAAGGAGAAGGAGAAGGAGAAGGAGAAGGAGAAGGAGAAGGAGAAGGAGAAGGAGAAGGAGAAGGAGAAGGAGAAGGAGAAGGAGAAGGAGAAGGAGAAGGAGAAGGAGAAGGAGAAGAAGAAGAAGAAGAAGAAGAAGAAGAAGAAGAAGACAAAGAAGTTGTCTGACTTGTCAAGAATGAGGGAATGATGTCAGGCTTTTCCTTACAGAAGCACTACTGTGCTTCTCAACTTTACAAAGCAGGAGTGGCAGAAAGCAGTCACTTAAAGTGCACCTCTGCATTGTAGTTCAGGTTGTACTGGGCATGCTCTGAGGCTCACATTGGCTAAAATATGAAAGTACTCTCTGTAGAGTGCTTGCCTGGCACAAATGCAATCCTGCTTTTAATCTCCAGCACTGTGTGTGTGAACAGGGCGACAGTGCAGGCCTGCGATCCCAGTATTGGGGGATGGGGGCACGAGGATTTAGAGTAAGGTGGACTATATACAGCAGTGGTCTACATAGAGAGCTCAAGACTGGGCTGTATGAGATTCCAACAGCACTGGCTCATATCACCTCAAAATAGCTCAAGTGGGTCTGAGCACCCCAGCTCCCTGAAGGTGCCCCTTTAGCTTGCCTCAGCCCATCCCCCACCATTTTATAATTCTATTCACAATCCTGCTCACACCAGAGTGCATATGAGTGTAGGAGCTCAGCTTGGCTGGACAACATTGTTTTCCCCTCCATGAGGTGGGTACACTGCCCCCCTCCACAAACATTTCAACAAGTACACTTACAGCTGAGTGTCTTTTAGGAATCCTGAACCCCATTGCCAGCATTCAACAACACACAGAGAGAGAGGACAAAACTCAGCCAGGCATGGTGCCTCCTGCCTGTGATCCCAGCCCCAGAAAGACTGAAGCAAGAGGATTCTTGGAGTTCAAAACTAGGCCGGACCACATGGTGAGTCCAAGCCAGCCAGGGTTACAGAGAGAATCTCTTTCTGGAAAGAAAGGAAGGGAGGAAAAAGGAAGGAAGAAAAGGAAGAAGAAAATGATGGAAGGGGAGAAAGGAAGGAAGGAGAGATGGAGGAAGGAAAGATGAGGGAAGGAAAGAGGGAAGGAGGAGGGAGGGACAAAGGGAGGGAGAGAGAGGGGGGAAGAGGGAGGGAAGGAGGGAAAGAGAAAGGGAAGAAAGAAGGTGGGGGAAGGAAAGGGGGAGGGAGGAAAGGATGAAAGAAAGTCTGTTTCTTTCGTGAAACTGAATGCCTGTCCTTAATAATTTTCTTACTTTTAACTTCTCTTCCCTGGAGGTCAAGTGCAGGTGGACAGAGTGACCTGGCTGGCAGATGTCTGCTGGACCACAGGAGTCAAAGTTAACACTTATTTCTTATCAACATGATGGATTGCCACAGTACCAATCTTGTTCTTACCTGTGTCACTTAGTCATCCCTCACATGCAGGACCACAGTGCACAGCACATGGCTTTTGGAAGCCCAATCATCACAATCTCCCTCTCTTATCACTGACATCAGCAAGGAGAGCACAAAGGGAGGCCACCCACCCCTCCCACCTCACAGCTCTGGTCTGCAAACCATCCTCTGGGCTTGCTTATTATAGAGTTTCCCCAGACCCAGCCAGCTTACTTGAAATACTCTTCACTCCCACTGACAAATGTCTTATTGGCCTGGCTGGTGAAGTTAACCATTGTCAAGTTCGGATAGGCAGTCATACAGAAAGTCGAGTTCTTGATCTGTATCTTGGGATGGTCACTGATAACACAGGAATCTGTTCAGGAGAGGAGGAGGATGGACCAGAAACAATGAGGTAAGCATGGAGAATGGTCAGAGGTCTCTGCTCCTCCGAGGTAAGAAGCCAGAGTTCTAAACATTGTGGAGCAGCAGGGAAATATTGGCAGAGTCCATTTCTCACGCCCACACCCCCGAGTCCTGCAATACCTTGTACTAATAACAAAAACCCACATTTACATAACCCTGGACTCTTTAAAATAGAAAAATTGGGCTTGTGCCTTTAAACCCAGCACTCAGGAAGCAGATGCAGGAGGATCTCTGTGAGTTCAAGGCCAGCTTGATCCATATAGTAACTTTCAGGCCATCCAGGGCAATATAGTAAAACCCTGTCTTAAAAAAAATAATAATTAATTTTTAAAATAAAGAAATGGGCTTTTAAAGGTTATTAAGGTCATTTAAAGGTCAAAAGTCAATAAAACTACTTAAGTCCCATTGGTAACGAGAAAGATCAAAATTCAGACCCGGATCCTTAGGACACTAGAGAAGGCATATCAGTTACAGAAAACAATTTAAGCAGGGGTAACCTGTTACGACACAGCTCCTTCTTAAGTGCTGTTGCTACAGAAGGCTTTGTAGTGAGTGGTTCCCGGACAGGAACACCAGCCAGCCTGTAATCCCAGCATGTGTCAGATAGAGGCAGGATGATGGGGTGGGGTGGGGGGGGCGGGAGGAGATACAGCTCAGTTTGTAGATCACCAGGCATGCAGGAAACCCCAGGTTCAATCCCCAGCACCACATAAAACCAGGTTTCGTGACTCACATCTGCAGTCCCAACACTAGAGAGGTGGATGCAAAGGAGTCAGAACGTTAAGGTTATGACCAGCTTCACAGCAAGACTTCTAAGACATCCTGAACTAGATTCTGTGTCAAACAAAGAATAACATAGAAGCACCGCCTGACAGTATAAACAACACACAGTAGGCACTCTTAAAACCTGTGCTGTGCGCTCTTTCCACCCTCACATGGGTTAGCAGATATAGTGATCACACTGTGTGCTAAAAATCCTGAAGACCTAAGCAACGAGACTAAAACTGTGTCTCGGTGGATTTGATCATCATGGGCCATATGGTAATAACCAGAAAGATTTTTAACTTTTGTATCTGAGAAGCTTGGCACTGTTGACATCAAGCAGAAAGACTGAGGATGCTTCTGATGTTACAGTGAGCAAGTCAGTTCTCCTTCGACAGAGAATTATTATTCGGTCCAAATCTCAATAGCTGAGAATGCCTGGAATAAGGAAAACTCAACCACACAATTGTTAGCAGGTCCGGCACTGTGGAGGTTTGGTCTCTTCCTTGTATTGTAATGCTAAAAGCTTCAAGGCCTGCTTGCCTCCAGGGATGAGAGTCTGCACTTACCAAGTGATGCAATGTAACCTTGCCCCACCCCGGAAGTTTTCCCTGATTGGTGAATAAAGATGCCTACAGCCAATAGCTGGGCAAAAGAGAGATCGGCAAAGACTTGGGTTCCAAGGCTTGAGATCTGAGGAGACCATAGGGGAGGAAAGAAGGCAGGAGAGAAAAAAGATGCCATAGGTTACGTTATAGGCCATGAGGGCTGGCCAGTTGGGGTTAAGAGCAGCCCAGATGAAACGTAGTAAGTAATAATGGGGTTCTCTACAAACATAGATTTTAATAGCATAGAGGGTAGATCTCTGCCCAGTTCTAGTACTGATTAAGGCTTACTGTAAATAATAAAAGTTATGTGTCTTTTATCCAGGAACTGAATGACCAAAGGGGTGGGTTAGAAACCCCAGATTGAGATGAAATAATTTCTACAACAAGGCACCATGCTGGACTCAGCTCAAGAAGTCTTCCTTAGACCCAGCGAGCACAGATTATTTTAATATTCATTCTCAATAGGAAGAAGCTAGGATCTTTCTGATCATTTCACAATGTGTTTCTAACAGCGGTGTAAATAGACAGGCAGCTGGGGGGCTATCTCAGTGGTAAAGCACTAACCAGCATGCCTAAGATCCTGGGTTCTATTCCCAGCACCACAGAAAGGAGCGCAATAAATAAAAACGGGCAGAAATTTGAAATAAAAAGCCCACTGAACTCCCAAAAGACAGTTTTACCAAGCAGCAAGTAGCAGGACAACTGGCACTGTGAGGACTAGGTCTCAGGGATGTCTGCAATACTCTATGTCTGTGTCCCTAAGCCTTACATCACCCTCTGTGAGATAAGTCCTGGAATCAGCTGGTACCCAGAGCTGCAGCCACTGCCAGGAACAACGGGGCACTCATTGTTTGAAATCCTCACTCTGATCTACCTCACTCTGGAATACACGGCAGAACTCATGGGCTCAGGTACCTAGAGAGTCCGGGATGGGGGCCCAAGGAGGAAGGCATAAATGAGGAATGGCAGAAGCAACAGTGTTCCCACCAATCTGTGATGACCTTTTCCAGATGTTCAGGCCCAGATGCACAAAGTGAGTCTGCATGCCATCTTCCCTTTCTAAATTGTGGAGAATGAGTTGGGATAGGGGATTTGCAGAGGGGAAACCAGGAAAGGGGATAACAGTTGAAATGTAAATAAATAAAATATCCAATTAAAAAAAAATTGTTCCAGACACCATGACAAAAACGTAAGCACTGCATCGTACCCCGCCCCTGAGCCACGCCCTCTGGGAGTGCAGCCACAAGGGCAAGAGTGGGGATTCAGGCTTCCACCAGGCCTGAGAGCAACTCCAACTGCTGGGAATGGATGGATCTCATTTACAGGGCTATTGCAGGGACGAAATTAAGTGAGATAAGAGGTTTAAAAGAACTCAATAAATCCTAGCAGTAACCTAGTCTTCATCATTATACCTGTCCACGGAGCAGACAGTGCTCAATATCACTTTGTGAACACACTGGCCTGGCACAATTGCCTGCTGCTCCCCCACCCCCACCCCCGAGTTATCTCAGAATGCTGAGTTAAGATTCCAACGACATGGGCTGGTCATGTTGCTCAGTTGCTAGAGTGTTTGCTTCGCAGCGCGAAGCCTCCAGTTCAGTCTTCGGAAGCACATTAAAGCATATGTGGTGGTGCACACCTGTAATCCCAGCATGTGACAGGCTGAAACAGGAAAGCTACCAGGATTCAACAAGCAAGATTCCAAATAACAGTCTTAAACCCCTCCCCTTCTGATTGGTTCCTCAGATTCTCTCTGTGGAGTACTAATAATAACTTCCCAGGCCAAATCATTTTTTGCTGGTAGAAAGCTGACCTATGTGGTAATAGCCACTGGCTGCTGCTCACCAAACACCAGGAGTCTTCCCTCCCTGGACAAAAAAACAAAACGGGCTCTACTAAATCTCAGGCTGAAAATCTGTTTTTAGGTGTCTCCCAGAAGCTGCCTATTCAATATTAGCTTCTTTAATTAAAAAAAAAAAAAACAACAAAAACAAAACAACAACAACAAAAACAGTTTCAGAAACATTCCAGACTGACAACTATCATCTTTACTGGGGAAGATTTCTTCTTCCCCCAGAAGCAACCTGAACCAGGTGATTAAAGTTCTGCTCAGTTCCTTTTGGCGTAAATAACCACAGGACTTAACTCTAGCTTTTCCTGATGAAAAGCAACCCATCCGTTAAGATCTCAGGAATTCATGCTTGCTTCCAAAACTTTGTAAAGACTCCCTAGACCCGTGGGTGCACAGAGGAACACCACTAGGCCAGTGTGTAGCCTCATCAGGTCTGGTTCCAGGTTCCCACTGCAATGCTGCAGAGCTACCAGCAGCCTCGAGCCTAGTGCAATGTCTCTTCTCACCACTGGGTGGCAGGAGCGTGCTTCCCGGCTCTCCGCCCTTTCTGTCCGCCAGAGAAGCAATGACAGGCCATCTCATCAGAGCTCCGCGGCCCAGCAACCCCGAACAAAGAACAGCGATAATGATCGCCTAAATTGGAAAGCTGTTGGAATGGGATTCTCTTTACTCGGGCAATTATTAATAAATGAAAGCACAGGAAAGACCGGGGAGAAAAGGGATCATTTAATTAAAGTTCTAATGAAAATTAAGCCATTCCAGAAATAGAAATTGTGTTTATACTGTTCCCATTTGAGCTGACCCAGCTAAGGCCCTGTTTGAACAAAACAGTGAGTGAACCCGCGGGGTAGGGACAAACTCTCCTCCATTGCGGATCTTTGGAGGGCTGTCAGCCTGGGCAGTAGCCTGTCCTACAAGCTGTATCTAGTGACGCAGGACGCTGAGACAGGAGGACTGCATTTGAACTACAGAACAAGACTTGGTCTTAATAAAAAGGGGAAAGAAGATGAAATGACTGGGCATATTCTACCTCTATAGATAGGCTGCGCAAGGGATGGTCTTAGGCTGGAGTGGGCACAGTGCTTGACATCTGTATCTTGACATAACCAGATAACATGATCAGAGCAGCACCAGACATAGATAAACCTCCACCCACTGTGTGCGAGGGTCACAACGTTAAACCACTTATACATTCATTCATCTCCTGGGACGATGCCAGGCTTGCTTTGAAAAGGAAGTGGTTACAGGGTTGAAGCGGTGTGCCTGGGGGGTCATTTGGGGAACACTGCGGGGGGGGGGGGAGGGGGGCAGCAGGTCCATTTCCCAAAGAAGCCTAGCTTGGTGTATCCATCTTGGAGATGCCATGGGAAAAGCTATTGTCTGAATTCCCAACAGCTGGGCCAAGCAGAAGAACTTTAAAGCAACTTGTATCTCTGTAGGTCAGGATACTGTTACATTTTTATGTCACCTCAAAACCCCAACAGGACTGAAACCCCTATCAAAGAGAATTTGATCCCATGTATAGAGCCCACCCATGTGCAGATAATGCAGAGGCTGAAGGGGGTGGGGTTCAGAGAAAGGTGTGGGGCAATATTGATACTTTGTTTTGTTTAATGAAAAAATTAAAACAATGGCTAAGAATGTTGTGGTCTCTGACTCATTCATAGGCTCCTGAGAATAATCAGAGAAATATGCCCATTGTCTGTGCTCTGGCTGTTTTAATGGTGTGTAGCTGGTGAATAGACACCTAGCCATGCCAGGCCTCTATCCCTCTGCCTCTCAGGGATGCTTGCTTCAAGCCACACTGGAGAGAGACATGAAGCTGAACCAGGGCAGGGTCATGCCTGTTTCTTGAGGCATCATCTATGTACCTGGCCAAGGTTATAATACCATTAGCTTTAAAAAGAATAAACACACACATATAAAAACATATAAACTACACAATAAATGCATGTCTATGACAGAAAAATGGAGCAAAGATTGGCCCCAACCTGTTAACATTTTTATCCTTACACCCATGTAGATATTGCTAATAAAGATAAAATCCCACTATGAACATAGCATGCTCTTACATTTAATAGAATGTGGGAGGTTTTTCCCCATGCTTTATTTATGAATATTTGTTTTTAATGATGGTAGAATACCTTGTTCTAAGGATGAGCCATAATTTATTTGAGCGGTGGAATTGTGTGATTTTTTTTTTATCACATACTAAGTTCCTACTACTTTCCAGCACTGCGAATGTGATTGCAATTAGCAGTTTGGTACCATACTTACCTGCCTCTAATTTTCCTTTTGCATGGATACCTCAATGTGGAATCATAACAATGATAGCTTAGCCATTGTGTGCATAATCTTTCTTGCTGTCACACAGAATATCAACCACAAGCATCACTTGGGAAACATCTGTAATGATGTCACTTTTGCTGGGACTTGATAGAATAGAACAAATGGACCAAAGATTCTTTAAGCACCCTGGACAGACAAAAAAATCTGGGGTCATATGGCCCAAAATGCAGACCTGGGTCTACTTTGCAACTTACAGTGTAAGTTTGAAAAGTCCTCTTAGCCATCTGGGAAAAAAATAATAATCATTATGTCACTTGCCATCTGTAATTGATAGGTTCTATTCAAGAGGGACAAAAAAAAAAAATGTCACTTTATGATGCAGCCTTGCAGTCTGAGAAGCACTGAGCACTGGGGTAAGTCTGTGGCCTTAAAAGACATGCACACTTGGACTCCAGTCTCCAAGTCTGACCAGACACCTAATTCAGAGCTTATGCTCAAGGTTTTTCACCTGTAACAAGGAAACAATGGAATGTCTATGTAGGCTTGTTGTGCATAGTAACACTGGCAATTCAATGGAAGAGCTTCTCAGAGAGATCAGCGTGCAGTGAAGATGGCTGTCTTTACTATGTGCTAAGATGCTACGCTGATGATAGTGAACCTTGTTGGTAGAGGACTGTATATCTCTGAATGACTTCCACCTGAGGGAGAGCCACAGAACAATGATCACTGTGACCATATGGTCTCTCAGGCAAGCTCGAGAAAGCATCCTTGGATCCTAAATCAAAGCCTCAGCTTGATCCAGGACATACTCTTGGAATGGGACTCCCTTTCCAGTCATGACTCTGTTTTCTAGTCAAGCTCCAGAAAGCATGCTTGGATCCTAAATCAAATCAACAGCTTGGAATAGGACTTCCTTTCCAGTCATATTCTGGCAAAGACAGGCTAGATGCTGGGTTGGGTTACGACCTGAGTTTTCTTCACTCTAGACTGCAGTTCCTGGAAAGTGTGCTCAGTCTAAAGTTGGTGGTTGTTTCCAAGAAAATATTCTGGCATCTGATTGCTGTTTGTGATTCTGTGAAGAGCTACAAAGTGAGTCTCTCCAATATCATGAATTGTTTTTTTTTTTTTTTTTTTTTTTTAAGGTAACCACTGCATGGGGCAAAGAAGGTGGGGCGACGCATTCCAAAACTGAGTATGGTCAACTATTAAAACTATTGCAGAGGTGGGGAGGATGCTACTTGATGGTGGCTCATAGGTCTGTATTCAGTCCCCAACAGCAAGAAAAATAGAAAGGCATCGAGCAACTCCTAGCTTGGCATGTGTGTGTGTGTGTGTGTGTGTGTGTGTGTACATTTTTTTTTCTTTTTTTGAGACGGGATTTCATGTAGCCTGTTGGCCTCAAACTTGCTATGCAGTCAAGGATGACTTTGAATTTCTCGTCTTCCTGCCTTCACCTCCAGGGTGCTAGAATCATAGGCATGTAATACCACCCCCAAGTTTATGCTGTACTTGGCATCAAACTCAGGGTCCTATGCACGGTACACAATGTTCTATCAACTGAGATACATCCTAAGTCCAAATCTGAGAAAATTCTAAATCCTGATCCCCAGGGTCATCGACACAGACTGAGCTTTAACTCATCAAGTTTGTTCCTTAAGTGACTGACATTCCCAGGTGATGCTGATAGGCAACTACCAGCTTCGGGTACAACTATTCTACCCTGAGAAAACTATCAACAGGGAACCTGTGGAGATGAAGACAATGAGCCCCACAGATATTGAGGAACACTTAGCCTTGGTCATGCATCCATAGAGTGGAATCTTGTACTTGAGAACCTGCACAAGCCCCATATCCTATTCCTGAGCACTTCCAGGTATGCAGTTTGTATTGAAGGGAAGCATCTTTATTGTTCCTCTCTTTTGCTATTATTCAAAATCTTTCTAGGTGGAGGCTGGGTGTGATGTGTGTGTGTGTGTGTGTGTGTGTGTGTGTGTGTGTGTGTGTGTATACATGACATGCATGTGTGTGGAAAAACACTACAGTGTATACTGTGTCCTTAGATGTGGGACTGGGACTACAGAACATGTGTTAATTTCAATGGGAAATGTCCTCCATAGAGTCATGTATTTGAGCACTTGGTCTTCATTAGGTGGTGCTGTTTGGGGAGGTTTAGGAGGTGTGGCCTTGCTGGAGGAAGTACATGACTGGGAGCAGGCTTGAGGGTTTATAGAGTTGCCCATGTGATGGTGATGATGTGAATAAGAATGTCTCCCTATGGGCTCATATATTTGAATGCTTAGTCATCAGAGAATGGCACTACTTGAGAAGGATTAGGTGTGGCTTTGTTGGAGTAGGTGTGGCTTGTTGGAGTAGGTGTGGCCTTGTTGGAGGAAGTGCGTCATTGGGTGAGCTTTAAGGCTTCAAAAGCCCACACCAAAGCTAGTGTCTTTCTCTTCCTGCTGCCTGCTGAAGTCTCAAGTTATGGTCCCACATTTATGGACATAGTTTATACTGTAGTACTTTTATACACACATGTATGTCACACATGTGCACACACATACACACTACACCCAATTTCCACCTAGAGAAGTTTTGAATAAGACCAAAAGAGAGCCTGGCGGTGGTGGCGCATGCATTTAATCCCAGCACTTGGGAGGAAGAGGCAGGCAGATTTCTGAGTTTGGGGCTAGCCTGGTCTACAGAGTGAGTTCCAGGATAGCCAGGGCTACACAGAGAAATGCTGTCTTGAAAAACAAAAACAAAAAAAAAAAAAAACAAGAAAAGAGAGAGAGAGCAACAGTAGAGATACTTCCCTTCTACCCAAACGCAGGATTTGGATATAGAACTCTCAGCTACTTCTCCAGCTGTCTAACTGCACACTGCCATGCTCGCCACCCTGATGATAATGGACAAAACCTCTGAATCTATAAGCAAGCCCCAATTAAATGCTTTCTTTACTAAGAGTTGCCATGGTGTCTCTTCACAGCAATAGAGCACTGACTAAGACACCCCACTTCTAGTGTGTTCTCTGTTTCCTGATGTGATCCCTCAGCTTCCTGCTTCTTTGACCATGCCTACTGACTCTTCTCTCACAGTGAACTCCTATTTGTCATAAGAAAAATAAACTCATTCTTCCAAAAGTCACCTTTGGTCATGGTGTTTTGTTGTAGCAGCAGAAAGTAACTAATACCACAGGGAAGAACTCATTTAATGCTGTTAACACACCCATGGGGGCAAATAATGCCAAAGTTCTGCAAGGTGTGGGCTCTGTAGGGGAAAGAACTGGTTTGGGAGGTGAATTTTAGAATAAATCACAGATTATGTGCAACTGGCCTTAGTAGAAACCCACCTTCCACAGAAAACCTGGGAGAAATCTCTTGCTTACCGGTACCCATTAAATAACCATAGTTTCCAACAGAGACTGACACTAGCCGAAACACACACACACACACACACACACACACACTCGTGGATTTTTACACATTCACAGCTGCTATTATACCCCCATGTCTTTCCTCTGGTAAGCATAAGAAGGTAGATTACAGAATGTAGTCATTATTTCTGTGTCCTGGGTCTTCTGGAATCCATTCCTTTCCTTCTACCCAATACACTGAAAATATATCCCACGACTCCTGGACTCAGTGGATTTCAAACACCCAGCACCAATTTTCCTTTCTCCCCACAGCAGGCAACCCTCTCCTTGGTCCTCATACTACACATATTTCTAACAGAGTCTGGGGTAAAGTCTGCAGTCAGAGCTCGGGGGTCACATGTGTGGGGATCCTGGAGTCTATGACTTGTGGCATTATTATTGATAACTCTGCCAATGAGAATCCCAGCATCTCTTGGAAAAAGAAAAAAAAAAAAGTCAGAGAGGGTTCCTAACTCTCTCCCAGATCACAGCTAGATGGACAAATATTCAATGGAACAAAGCAAAACATAGGTTGCTTGGTAACAATGCAAATTTCCTGGCTCCACCCACTCAAGTAAAATACGTATTCCACACAGGAATGTGAGCCTGGACATTTAACAAACACACCAGCTCTCCGCGAGGAAAGAAGACTTTTCTGACTCCCATCCTTTAGGCGTGGGCTTTTTTTTAAATGTTAGAATTAAGTATGTTTGGATGTTTGACTTCACCTTTGTGCGCCCAGGGGCCTGGCCTGTCTATTAAGTGCTCACGGAGTATCCGTTGAGTAAACAAGCACGTACAGCTAAAGCACGTCCAAACTTACCTAGTAAAAGTTTGGTTTTATCTTTGCACTCCGGTGTGTTCCACGGGTTGTTGCAGGATCCCCAGGGCAGCACAGACACAAAAGAGGCAAACAGGTAGAAGAGCGTGTAGCAGATGATGACGTTGTAGTATATGGCTATGAGGACAGAGATGATGAGCATCGCGATGCCACAGCCTGCAAAGGGGAAGGGCCTGTGTTGGTGTCCTGCCAAACCCCATGCAAGAATCGCACCCTCAGAGACTGCTCCGCTCCACACAGGTAGATACAGACGCGCTCTCCCAGGGAAATGGTGACAATCTGCCAAGGACCCCACACGGGCAGAAACAATGAAGGGACGGTGAGAGGGAGTCTGTGTCCCTCCTTAAGTCTCGAAGGTGATAAGGAGGGCAAAGCCAGGAGGCAAAGAGGAGAACTGGACTCACCCTGCAGAGCTGGGATGGCCTTCCACACAGACACAGGACCCTGGCTGGCAAACTGGCCCAGGGACACCTCTAGGAAGAAGATAGGTAAGCCAGCCAGTGCCAGCATCATCAAGTAAGGGATGAGGAAAGCACCTTGGAAAGAAAGCGGGAAGGAAGGAGGAGTCAGGAGACATAAGCAGGGCTCTGGCCCAACTTAACCCTCTGGGCTGGGCCTGGTCTCCTTAAAAATAAACTGAAGAAGCTTTTAATGTCCCAGCTCAACAGAAGGTGCCCACAGGGCAGTTTAGGGCCTTCTTCCAAAATCATAAAGCTATACATGGAGATACAGTACTTGCCTCAGTTTCCCACCAGACAGAAGTTGTGTGCTAATGGTCTTGAGTTAATTAAATGATTTAATTCTCAACCAGACTCCCAAATTAAACCCTTCTACTGTTTCACAAATCCATGCCTCTCACTGGAGGCAGATTTGGTGGAGCCCCACTAATACCTAGGCCCTTTAAGGGCCTCATACACTCAGCTAAGCTGGATTTGAGGAAACCACAAACCTTCACCTCACCAGAGCTTGGCCTGCTCTGCCTTCAGACAACGGATACCCTCTTGCTCAGGCAAAGTGCCCACCCATATCATCACCCACAGGCAGCAGCATCTTCACACAGCTTTCTTCTCCACTCAGAACTGAGTCCTCAGATGCCAGCCCTCCTGGGGGGAGAAGTCTTCCCACAGTCCCTTGCCCCAAGCACCCTTCTCTTCAGAATATTTATTCGGCTGTCTCTAGACTGTGAGCTCTCAGAAGTTTATCCCCTTTAACTCGGTTCCTCAGAGGCCTGGAGGAGGCTGTAGTACCTAGTACCTGCGGTCTTGCTGGGTTCTGGAGAATTCTTTCTCTGCAAGAATTTTCAGGCCTGGAGAGAATTACCAGGAAATACCCTCTGGGTCAATTTGGGCACTAGAGATAACAGAATCTGGACGGCTGTGCTCAGCTCAGGAAGCTATTCCCTCATCCCCACCCCTTTCCCTGACTTCTTCCAGGTCTGTCTGGCAGAAGGTCGTTTTCCTGCCAAAGCCTCCAGTCAGGAAGGTCCCAATAGAGGCCAGGAACTCCTGGGGTGTAGGCTTGGGCTCCTTCTCTATTCTCTCTGGATAGAAATTTAAAAGAATAAAAAATGTTTATTGTGTGAGGAAGCTCCCCTCACATGCTGCGGGCTGTGAGGTGCCTGAGCCTGCCTGAGCCGCACTGCGGACAAAGCCTTTGCTTTTCTTCTCAGTCCCCTTATAATCTTCAGGGCCGCATGAAACAAGGGTGGTAAAAGAGCTCTTCTGGAATTCCTCCCTTTGCTCCATCTCACGCGCAAACCCCCTCCCCCCATCCCTGCAGTCCCAAGAACAGCACCACATCCCTGCACTCAGGCCTGCTGGGGGAAGAACGGAAACAGTCGGGGCGGTGCATCCTATCAGTTTCAGGGGCACCCCTGAATTCGAACACTCTGTAGTCTGCATTAGTACTTGTCAACGTGTCTTATTCAGAACTGCAAGGGCAGGCGGGGTGGAGTGTGTTTTCTATTTTACACCATAACTGTCCCCTGCTGCAGCATGGGTTCTACTCTCGGCACCAAATACCTACTGGAGCGGATCTAAAACCTGGAGAGAGAGGACTGGGCGAGGGGAGCATTCCTTGTACTTTGAGTCCAATAGAGATGTAAATTCCTAGAGGATCCTTATCAGCTAGTCTGGGGTGAGTAGCGGCTCCGGCCCCTTGCCTGGACCTCTGGTGGCAAGCCAAGGGATCCTGACTTTATAGGGTCCCTTCCTGGTAGGTACATCCAAGATCCAGTGGGTTCTAACCCACGTTCCTTGGTATCCCCACTCTTCTTTCAAAGGCAGCATCTTTCACACAGTGAGGACACGGAAGGAGATTCATCTCTGGTAAATGATTTAACTAAAAACAAAATATCTCCCGACTCTTCCCAAGAAAAGGGATGTTAGGGTGAGGTACTCCTGAAAGATTACCCAGTAAGTAGGTACACCCCAAGATCCCCACTGCTCTCTTTCACGCTGAATTCTTGCACCCTGCATTCCACCAAGGTTGTTCTTTCTCGCAGTCTCCAAACGAGGAGGCTCAAGGCTCGGATTTCCCAGTTACAATCTTAAGCCAGACATAATTTGACCTTCAGGATCGCAGGGCGTCGGGCTCTAAAGTGCATTTCTTGCAAGGGAGTACTCACTTCCTGACTAATCGGTGTTTAACTTGAATTCGAACATGCCTGTTTCCGTGTACACTTGGCTGGGAACCCAGTCCCCAGTCTGGGCTAGTAGAGATGCCTAGTGAGTGAGGCCTACACCTCACCTGAGCCCATGTCCACTCTGAAATCCAGCGGGTTCCATTTGCTACTGCAGTCCGGCCTGCAGAGGACCAGGTTGCCCAATCTTCCCTCCCAACCTCTGTCTAAGGTCTTTGGATGCGCCCGCCCCACCCCTCCAGTGCCCGCCCCCTCCGCAGGCGGAAAGAGCTGAAAAGCCATACCTCCCCCGTTCTGGAAGGCCAGGTAGGGAAACCTCCAAACATTGCCCAGCCCCACTGCGTACCCCACCATGGACAGGATGAAGTCCAGTTTGCTGGACCAGTTCCCTCGGGCCTTATTCTCATCCCCTTGCTCGTCCTCCTGAGGGCGAAAAGCACATTGTCGGATAGCAGACCCAGGTAGGTCCTCAGCAGGCGCCATTTAGCCCTCCCCACAACAGCTGAGGGTCCTTCCCCCGCAAGCAGATCCCCAACTTCCCCACATAGGATGCATCGGCAAGCAAGATCCCAAGTCTGAAGGATGCATCTACGAGCAGAGCCCTTACCCCTCACCCCTGCACTGAGTGTTTCAGCAAGCAGGTCCCCAAATTTTATTCTAAATATCCACTTTAATCAGACCTCTGACCCGGTTTCCTAAATCCTACAGTCAGGGCACACCAGCAAGCAGCCTTCCCCAAGCACATCAGTCCCTTCATACCCAACCTGTCCGCCAGGAGTTCATTTAGCAAGCAGACTCCCAGTATCATGCCTAAAGTTCCCAGCAAGCAGGTTCCAAACCAGTTCCTTCTCCAACCCCACAATACCCCACCCTGCACATTCCCCCTTCAGGCCTTTCTTCAAAATGTGTGGCAGAAATAAGAGTTGTAATGCTTCAAGCCAGCCAGAGCCCCCACCTCACATTTCTCTGTCAAAACTTGCAGGTAAAACCTGCCCAGTCAGCTAATTTTAAAAGGTGCATCCTTCAACCCTGGAGCATGGGAAATAGGCAGGATGGAGAATTGGAGCTGACACAAGAGAAGGACTAGGAGAAGACTAATGTGTGTGGGGGGGGGGGGGGCAGGACAGCCAAAACCATTACTTCTGATCTAGATCTTGCTACTAAGCAGAACAACTCCCTGTGCACTGCTTGGGCTCAGCCTCTGTTCACATCTGGACAATAGGGGGGGGGGGGTACTGAATAATTCTCTCTGGGGCATCTGCCAACTTGCATAGTCTGTGAATCTCCAGGCTTGTGTCTCCAAGAGCACATGGACTTGATTCTAGAAAGCCTCAGAAAAATGAATGGGGAAGGCACCTTGTGTGAACTGTGTCCCTGACACCCAGACATTGGGATACCCTACCCCCTACTCCCTAGTCACCCTTCACCTAGCAAATGACATCATGGAGTGCTTCACGTGGTTCTCCAGCTCATGGAAGATAAAGCAATGATGGTCAAGAGAGAAGATGGCCTAGGGTCTGGAGAAGGACAGAGTGATTGTCAGAAGGGGCTGAAACCTTGGCACTCTCGTCCTGGCAGCCCTACTCAACCCCATTGCTGTTCCTCCCACACACACCGGCTCCACCCCTAGCCCCACCCCCAACACAGCAGACAGGGTAAGGGAGTCCCAGCTTTTTTTTTTTTTTTTTTTTTTTTTTTTTTTTTTTTTTTTTTTTTTTTTTTTTTTTTTTGTCGCAGTGCAGAGGTAAAGGGAGGTGTGTGAAACATATTTTCTACTCCACTGTTGGGGCACGTGCCATTAAAAGCATCTGATATATGCAGAACAGTGTTCTAGAAAGAAATTCCAAAGCAAAGAAACATGCAAATGCAAGGTTATTTCTAGTTACCCTGATGATTGGGTGGCTGAGTTCCTACTATGTGAGTGGGGGTGGGGCTACAGATGATTAGAGACAGAAAGGTCTATAAACCCTACATTGCACACGGTGATGCTCTCTCTGGCCCACCCTCAGCCTGCGAACTCTGGCCACACACCTAGCTCATGACTGCCAGACTAAAGGGGAGCTAGAGGAAAGACAGGCCAAGGAAAAGGAAAAGATAGAGTCCCTGAAACACGGGGGGGGGGGGGGGGGGGGGGTTCAGAGAAGGAAGAGAAATCACTGGGGTGAAATGGAACAAAAGCCTTTAAGGAGGAAAGTGTGTCTTTATCCCTGGTCCAGAGATCAGGATTCACTCTGTACGTGTTTTCTTTCTTTTCTTTCTTTCTTTCTTTCTTTCTTTCTTTCTTTCTTTCTTTCTTTTTTTTCCTATCTCCAGTTAAGGGGATACCCAAATGGGAAGGGCCGGAACTGAACCGTATACAAGTGAGAGGGCCTATGTTAGGAGAATTAAAAAAAAAAAAAAAAAAAAATACCGAGTTTTAGAAGGGCCCAGGCTAAGAGAGCCTGATGCTTAACTTCTGCAGCACCTCATGAAGAGTTCTCGGGTAGTAATGTTGACTCACGTGGGGAAAGCCCTTAGAATAAACTACATCCCCCTCCCATACCATTGGAGTTTTTATTTTTAAAGAACCGAAAAAGACTCAAACATGGATAAGGATAGGATAGGGACTCGCGTCTGTTGCAAGACGCAGAATCTCTCTGCTTTTATTTAACGGATCTGCACCGGTTCTACCGCTGAGGCTGGGAAGGGCAAGTCCGAACCTTGCTGGAACAATCGCTGCACACACACCCCAAACCTTAACTGAGAACCTGACCCCCACCCCCGCCCCCAGCAGTGCGAGCTTCCGAAGCCCCAAGCTGCCTCCAGCATCCACCACCTGGCATTGCCAACCCGTTTCAACATCAGCATACGTGCACCCGCCAGGGCCCAGCTCCCTTCGCGCGGTTGTTGAACAGCAGGCAGCGGGGGCCGCTTGTGACCTGCTTACCGGTATGGTAGTGGTGGCCACGCTGCCCGGGAGCACCGACGCGATGCCATCGGTACCCAACACCACCGTGCTCTGGCTCATATTCACCCAGCCCACGGCTGGGGTATTGTTGTGCTCCAGTGTGCCCTTGCCCACACTCACGTTCGCGTCCTCCTCCGGGCCCCGCAGAGCTGGAATCTTGCAGTGCAGAGCGTTGCCAGCCCCAGCGGCCCCGGAAGGGGGATTGGCCTGTGCGCTGTGCCCTTCGCTTAAGTCCCGGAGGGCTGCGGAGGTCGCTTGTGCCCGGGGGCTGCTGAGTTTACAAAACCCTACTCCGAGCTGCTGGGCCTCGCAGGCTCTCGCATCCGCAGACTGGAAAGTTTGGGCGCCGGTGGAAGCCGACCTGGGCACACGTGGCGGCTGGACAGCGGCCCCGGGGGCCTCCGCAGGAAGATCCTGCTCAGGGCTGGTCCTAGGTGCGCGAGGGCTATCCCGATGGCCCGGCACCGCTGCCTCCAAGATGTTGGCTGGTTGTTTATTCATTTCCTTGGGAGCACTGCAATCCTGCAAACACAATGTCAAGCTCGTGCAAAACAAACAAACAAAAAGTCACGGCAGCATTAAAAATAAAATATATGGATCTGCATACGCCGATGCACGCAATTCCAGGTCCAGGCACAAATAGACAGAGTAGCAAACGGACTCGGTGTTTCTCCACTCGCCACACCCGTCAGTAACCCTGGGACATTAAGAAGCTAATATTTTCTCCCCGGTGGAGGAAGAACTGAGGACAGAAGCACGAGTGGGTTTTGGCAGGGGGAAAGAGGTGGGCAATATAGGAATAACCCTACTGCCAGGAGCTCCCTGCCCTCTGTGGATTTCAAATCAAAGCTGTGGGTACCACATCCCCTTCACCATTGTGGAAAGATTCTTTAATTTTCCGCCCCATTTCCTTTGTCATTCAACAATGCACATTGCCTTTCTTTTCCCCCATAGACAAGCTGTGATCGCAAAACATGCTCTGGGGTAGGCCAAGCCTGGAAGCCACACGGGTAAATTCAAACTCTAGCACCCCAACCTACCTTGGTAGCCCAAGTAGCAAAGTCAAGGATAAACGTTATTTTTTAAATCAAAATATTACCACCAACAAACAGCCCCTCACTAAAACAATAAACTAGATGGAGAAAACATGGTAGCTGGCTTTGACGCTTACATTCTCAACACTTGATTCCAGACCCTACAACGTATACGGATCTTGCCAATTTTTTATCTTTAGTTTGCTGTCCATTCCCCGGAATATAATATTCTTTCCCTCCCTACTCTTGACTGAGAACCAAAACTCACCAAAAATTTTCATTAGCTTTCTCCTTATTGAATTTTAAACGTAAAGACTTGCCAGCAGTGGGTTTCCCTTTGACTTCCGCATGCCAGTGTTACCTTTCAGAGTTCCAAGATAGCATAAATAATTACTTCACGGTAAAACTAATCAAAGTACCTTCTCCTCAGCTGAAAGCCTCTGCTCTAACCCGCTTCACAAACGCGCAGACTGAGTTTACGTGCACCCAACCCAATACCTGAACTCCAGTTGGCAGTCTCAATTGCCTCTAAGACCCAGAGCGACTCGCTGGTGCAGGAATCTTGGCTTTCAGCACCACGGACAGTGCCTGGGATCCCTTGTGAGAAGCGCGACGGACGAGGGAAAACCTCTGCCCTCAGGCAAAGCTCCAAGTACGTATACCTGAACCCAAGCCTTCGAAAATGGTTCTCTACCTCTCGCCTATTGCACAGATATTTCCAAAAAGAAATACCCCAAACGAGTCTGCCATTCTTATCCCCACATCTACCTTTCTTTTTTAGAGAATAAAAGCAAGCACTCACCATGTCTGATGCGGACAACAGATTGAACTGTAGAGTAAAACCGGCTACTTGTCTTGGTTTGGCCCTGGAACAAGAGGCGCTTTCTATATCTCCCCAGGAAAGGCCGGGTTTGCGTCAGTGGGAAGCAAGGTGCCCTTCGTTTGACATCTTCCTGATAATACACGTTTGATAAATCATTACCCCTTTGGATTCGGATTTTAAAGGGACAACAGCCTGGAGTACGCTGTCTTGTTGTCACTCGGGTAGGAGGGGGCTGCGTGTTTGGCGTGACTCATGTGGGTCTGATTACTAAACCAAAGCCGGTGGGAGGGAACAAGAAAAGTTTGCCACCTCCTAATTAAGGGAAACATGGGAGAGACACGTCCCACTGCGCCCAAGACTCCAAGGCAAGGCGCAGCCGCCAAGCAAACGGATTGGACTGAAGTGAGAGAGGGGGGTCAAACCAGTCTCCCTCTCCCATCAAATTCGCTTGCACTCTCCCTGAATCTTTGTCAGCTTCTAAAAGATCACTCACCCAAATATTAGCAGGCCTGTCTCGGGTATCCAGCTAGGTCTTCCATGCCTGTTCCAGGCGAGGGTCCTGGATTTGGTGAGGCCGCACCTGGCTGGTCAGTGTGTGGTGTCTGGATCCCTACATCCCAACCTTTCCAGAAAGCCAATCTAGGAAAGACCCCGGGTTTTCGTTTAAACTATTAAATGCACTTTTCTCATTCCTGTTTTGTCTCTGCTAATCCTGTTTCTCGTTGTACTTTTTAGGCTCTTCTGGATTTTTTAATATTTATTTTTAAATACTGACTTAGTCCTCCAGCCATATAAAACACACCCTTTCTCCATAGTCTTCCAAAACAAAAAATCCTTTAAAATCAGGCCTGATCGGAGAGTGCAGTTTTACCTGAAACTGGATCCCCAGCAACCCGGGACAGGGCTGGCTCTCTGGGAAACCATAAGAAGACTGCCAACCCTAGGATGGGCGCGTGCATCTAGAGTGGCCTGGTGGACTATGGACTTTACCTGGGGTACAAGGCAGCAGCGACAATCACAAAAGGGGAAAGCCCTTTGCAAAGATGACATTTGGAAACTAGAAGGGGATTCGTAGCAATATGCCTCCCCTCTCACTTGTCTTGACAGCCTAGCCTCTGGAACGGGAAGCTTGGAAAGAGCTGCACTACGCGCAGCAGGGCCCACCGCCTCCGGGTCCACGCCGTCGCACTCGACTGGGCCGTCTCCCTGCGGAGCCAGGACAAAGCCGTGGCGGCCGAGGGCGCAGGCTGTGGTGGCAGATTGCGGAGGACGCCGGGGGCATTGCGGCTCCACTCGAGTCTCCTCCCTCACCCTTCCAAGACACCAAGAGTGGTAGATGTGTCTGTGAGCCCGGCTCTCCCAGGATAGCCACCTGGATTCCGGGTCTGCATTATTTGGGATTGGGGATGGCGGGGTGGGGGGTGGGGTGAGTAGGTAGCCAGAAGATCCTTGTCCTCCCAGTGTCTTTCGAGTTCCAGATAGCCTTTTATTAACATTTACTGAGCTTTCACTATTGGGTCATCTGCAACGCTTCCACGAAATTATCGCGTTTTAGTTTGCCAACAGCCTTTCAGAAATTATTCCAATGTTAATGCTGTGAAAGCTAAGGTCAGGGTCTATTTTGAATGTCAAAGAAGTTACTAGCTCCTCCACAGCTCGTTGCCAGCACCAGTTACCCACTCTAGGCATCTGAGAAATGGGAAAGGACTCAGAGGAAGAATAAGGGGGAATAAGGGGGCGTGAGTGGGACCCTGGGGTACTCTGACTGAAAAAGGTTCTGAAAGCCAGTAAGGTTAGCATTCCTGTAATGTCCCGAAATCCCAAGAAAAAGCAAAATCCGGGAGTGGAGATATGTCGAGGGCAGCCTTGGCCTCAATGGAGTTGTGAGACCCGCCCCTAGTTAAGATTCAGGTCTGGCTCTGAGGTCCTCAGGCCACTTTGAAAGCAAATAGTCACGACTTCAAAGCTTGCGGCCAGTCTCCACATTTGCATTCGAGCAGCCCCTGCCAAACTTGACGCGGGAGTCGGTGGAGTGTGCAAAAGAACCTGGCCAGTAAGGAGGGGTGCACTGAGGTGGCCGAGTCGTGCAGGACTACTTCCCGCTACCCCTCCACCCCCGCCTCGTTGCTGACCGACCGTGAGTGATGCCCGATGCCCCCGCTCAGTCTCCAGACCTGACGTGTCGCCTGGTCAAGTGCGCATTTGGGTTAGCACGGGGCTAATCAGGTCCTGCAGAGGAGGGTGATGAGTAAGAACCGCTCCACAAAGGCCCCCACCTCCAGCCGCAAGATTCCAGAAAGGAGGGGCTGCAGATAGAGTAGAGGGACTGTTCAGAGACCAGACACCTAGAAGAGTTGCTCTGTCAGGATAGTGACCAAAAAAGCAACACCGCCCTTTTTCCCCTGGGCCCCCACTGTGAAGCAGGGACCTGGCACTGGGGCGCATCATCTGGAGTCCAGTTGCATGTCAGCGCCCGTGAGGGTCAAAGGATGGGGCTGCAGAACTAAATAAAGTTAATTAATTAATTAAAAAGAAGAAATGGGTGGGGTGAAAAGTCTGTCACCCACCCCACATAAGCCTCTACCCCCCTGCCTCTTCTGCCGCCTGTTCAGAGTGATAATCTGGGCCGGTGCGCACCGCAGCCAAGGAGGCTGTAAATCCGCATCCATCAGTGCGCAGCCATTCGGTCGGAATTAGCCAGTCGCTATGGCCTTAATTACTTTGTCAAAGATGAAAAATAGTAATTGATTTTGTCCTCTATCACTTGCCCCTCTCCCCTCCTTCCTTGCAGATAAGCAAATAAATAGCTATTTGCGAAGACCGTGTCCACCACCCGGCTGGGGCAGCCTAGTGGAAAAAGAACTGTCTGGCTATAGCTCTGAAGCTGGTGTTTGTGCCAAGACTCAAAAGGCAGCTGGAACTCAGGCCGAGAGTACCCAGAGGACAGCCATGCTAAGCCAAGTCCCTGCCCTCCTTCTCCCCAAAAGGAAGCGAGGCGGGAAAGGAAAGGGTGTTTTTACTCTACTATTCACACAGTGCTAGTGGTGGCAGCCTTCTCTGGTCCTCCGGATTTGGTGCAAGGAAGAACCCGCAGTGTGATTCATCAGAAAGGCCACAGGAACTTGCCGCTGAGGGTCTGCAGGCAGAACTGGGATTGGAACCAAATCTGTGTCTACACCATATCACACAGAAGAAATAAAATGTGGTGTGAACTGTGTGTGTCTTTGTTTAGTTGATATTTATATGGGTTTGTCAACACTTACCTCTACGGATGATGAATAGGAAGGCATTGTTGTGTTGTGTTAAGAATCTAAGTTCTGCAGACAGACTGCACTGCCTTCTGGTTGCCTGACCTTGAAGGACATTGTCCGTTTGCTAAATAAAGAATTAACCAGAGATGGGAAGGGACCTGAAGATAAATGAGAATGTGCACATGAAGTGAAAGGATTGAAGCTGGCTACCTGGTTTGCTAAGGATTAGCTATCGCTATTATTCTGTCTAGATGAATGGTGTGCTTGAAGACTTGAAGATTTAGGAAAAACAGCAGCTCTCTGTGCCTGGTTCAGAAGGTGCAATATGAGTAGATGCAGACAACTTTCCAAAAGGATAGCTATTGTGAAGCCATTTTCTCTTTAGCCAATAAAACAATCAAGTGTTTACCTTTAGTTTTTTAAATTCTTTAGTAAAATGTACCCAAACACTGGAGCTGCTAGGAGTATGTGCAAAGCTCCTTTGTTTATATTAAGGTAAAATGCGGTGCAGTTTGCAGAAGCTTGGAACTTAGTACTCAGCCTCACGGTTGGTCCAGTTCTCATTTAGATCCCTGGTGTCAAGGGACACAGACAGATCAAAGCAAGTCTCCCTCTTTAGATCATCCCAGCAAAGCCCACACTGAGGACTCTTTGTACCAACTGCAGGTCACAGATCCAGAGACTCCCGCAGGATGCTGGCTCCCAAGTCGTCAATAATGAGGAGTCCCACATCACTACAGCAGCATAAGGGCCAGTAGGTGCTGGCCACAGAGGCAGAGGAGTTTAGAACAAACTGTAAAGGACCTTCAAGGACATCTGAAGTTCCCCCCACCTACTTTCCCAGTGTGTGTATGGGGGAATCCCATGAGCCACTTGTAACAATAGAAACAAAGTCAGCTAGCATCATCCTTTTAAAAACCCACCATCTCAACCCTTCAGCTAGCAACTCGAGGCTAGCAATATTGTCCAATGAAGTTAAATTTGTTTTTCTTATGGTAAAATTGACAAAGTGAAATGAATACATATGAACATTATTAGATCATTAGTATGCAATGTTTGGTAGTTGTTAAAATGGATTAGAATCCGGTGGATATGGAAGATTTTTGTAAAATCTTGAGATAAGCCAGGTATGTAGAATGTGTTTGGGAGAACTAGGTATGTAGCTCAGTTCAGAGATTACTTGCTTACCGTGCCCAAAGACCACAAGTTCAATCCCCTGCACTGAATAAAACCCAGGAACCATGGTGCCTACCTGTAATGTCAGCATTTGAGAGATAGAGGCAGGAGAATCAGAAGTTCAAGGTCATCCTTAGCTATATAGTGAGTTTGAGGCCAGCCTGAGATATATGTGACTCTGTCTCAATGTAAATAAACACTTTTGTGTTAAAAAAAAATAAAGGAAAGTTAAGATATTATGTATGTACACTTAGTGCCACCAGACATGGGAGCACACGTATTAGAAGGCAATTAGGAATTAAGCTAGCTGGTTAATGCTGTGAGCATTATTGTAATCAGAGTGGATGGGGACAATGAAGGGCAGCTAAGTAAAAAGGGAGAAAGGGTATAAAGGTTGAACTCTAAAGTCTAACTGTACAATAATGCTCATATAAATTTATGTCAAAAGCTGCATATATGTTTTTAAAGAGATTAAATTCAGCAGTAGAATCTACCACCCTAATTAACAAGAACACTTACTAAGCTGGCCTCTGACACCCACGTGCTGGTCAGTATCCATAGCCACCACCTTTCTCTGCCACACAGAGTTCAGAACAAGGGAGTCAGATAGATAATTAAGGCTACCAAGTGCCAGTGTTCTTATACTTAGTCCTTTTTATTTCCTGGAAAAAGAATGATATTCAGGTTGGCCTTGAACCCATTACATAGCGAAAAATGACCTTGACCTTCTGACCTTCTCGCCTCTACAACTGAGTGCTGGAAGTACAGGTGTGCCCGTCACAGCCAGTTTATGCCACACTGGAGATCAAACTGAGAGCTTCACTTACACTAGCCCTAGGCAAGCACTCTACCAACCAAGCTTCCTCTCCAGGCCCGATCCTCCACTAGAATCCTGTCACATCTTCTTTGTCTGCTGAGATGCAAATGAGGTCTATTGAAGACCTTCGGACACAGACCAGAAAAATGTGTTGCAGTCATATTCTTTCTATCCCTTTAATGTTCAGTAATGTCTTTAATGTTCAGTAAGTGGAAAAAATAATTACAGTTACACCAAATTGAAATTTGTGTCTTTCCCACACACCAGTGCCTTTTGGGGGAAGCACCATGCATGCAACTCTTTGTTCTTTCTTGTTCTAGGTAGCTGCTTTTACTCATTGTGTACTCTCGGTAACTGTTTAGTAATTTTCCAGTTGTGAGTCTTCTGTGATTATCCATCTCCTCAGATTCCCAACACTAAAAGTAGGAGGTCTAGCCTCCCAAGAGAGGTTAGGTCTTAGTCATATTCAGTTTTGAAGGAGGCAATTTTGGCATGCATTGGATATAAGTTCATTGACATTGTTGCCGCCAGGTTGGTAAACAAGACTCTTCTCACTTGGTCCCAGTTAGCTGGGGGAGGGGAGGTGGATTTGAATTGAGCTCACTGTTAGGCAAATCTTGCAGGAATCCCCAGCAAACAGAGTGGAACAAATGCTGGGAAGCTTCACTGGACAGGTAGTCTGTAGAGCTAAGCATGGCTATAACAGATTCGGTGAAGTACAGTGAGGGCTTTTCTGAACAGGACAGGTCCTGAACTCTGTTGTAGGTGCACTAGGAACAGCTTCCAGGCAGCATCAGTGATGCAGCAGAACCTTCTGATTTTGTCATCACATGCATCTTTGCAAATTTTGTTGCAGGGACCCTGGACAGTAATGCCAAATGTGTGCCTATTGGTTTCGTTAAGCTGGTGCGCTCGCTCAACGGGCTGAGATGCGATCACACAATGGCCTTGAAGAATCTGACCCTTCTTCGACAAGTTAGTTAATCACGATGCTGGTAACCGAGCCCCGTAATGTCCACCGTTAGGACTTGGAAGTGATTCTGAATGTTCTTGAACAGTCTCTTAGAATTTGTATTCCATTCTAGCCTAGACCTATTCCTGTGTGGTGAGCTCAGAGCTTTACAATTAGCTGCCAGTGATGTGTGAACCAAACTCAATACCTTGCTTTTCCTTTCAGCAAGACTGGCTAACTGTGGAGAGTAAATTCTATGAGTGTGTTGCAGGCTTCAGTGGAGAGGCCGATGGAATAAAGCAGTGAGAGTCCTTGTGATACAGGATTGGAAAGTTGCCCCAGACGTGGCTGTTACCTTAGATAGAAGCCTGCACAGTTTCTTTATGTAGACCCCAGCATGTCTGGATTTGTTAGCTAAGTTTTATTCTCATCTTTTCTAACAGGACACAAGTTGTCACTTCTTTTGTGTTTTGTTTCATTTCCCATAAAAATGCCAGATCCTGCTATAACTCTGCTGGAATCTGCAGAAGAAGCCTCTGGGACCTCCTCCCTAAGGTCCACTACTTTTTGTCCTCCCAAGTTCTTCAGAAGCAGAGATTGCACACAGTCCAAGCCTTGCTTATATCCAATACATTGGAGCTGTTTGCCCCTTGAGTGTCTTTTCCTGTTTACATGTAAATTAATTAAGATGAAATTAAATGTAAAATTTCATTCTTCAGTCACAGTAAATAAATTCTTAGTGTCCGATAGCCATTCATACTGGGTAGCATAAAGTGGTGCTGCCATTGGAGGGAGACTCTGTGGGGAAGTACTGGTTTAGACTGCAAGCCCTTCAAATTCAGAAAGCATGACCTGAAGAAACATTTATTATTCTTTCATAATTCTCTCCTCTCTCTCTCTCTCTCTCTCTCTCTCTCTCTCTCTCTCTCTCTCTCTCTCTCACACACACACACACACACACACACACACACAAAATGTACTTTGGTCACATTGCCCCATTGTCCTCCCTTGTCTCCTCCCCAATTGAAGCCCTTCCTCCAACAAATCTCCCTCCCACCTTCATGTCTTGGTGTGTGTGTGTGTGTGTGTGTGTGTGTGTGTGTGTATGTGTGTGTTCATATGTGAGTGTGTGTGAGTGTATGTGTATTTGTATGTGAAAGTGTGTATATTTGTGTGTATGTGTGAGTGTATGAGTATATGTGCTGGAGTGTGTGAGAGTGTGTGTGTCCTGCTGTATTTCATGAGAGTTCTTGTGTAAGCATTGGGGGTGGTTATTTGCTTGCTTGAGGATCACTTACCAGTGGCTACACCACTGAGGAATATAGTTCCCCTCCCTCCAGGAACCATTAACCCAGCACTCTGTATCATCTCTGTGCATCTTTGCTCACATCTCCATTTTGGATTCTTGGCATGGGCTCCTAAATACGCACTGCACAATATCTGGGAATCTAGCCTTGTGAGTTTGTCTGCTTGATGTCTGTCTGCAGACACCGATACAGAGTTATGTGTGAATATGCACCCACACTATGTGCAGAAGGGGTCTCTTTCAAGCCATCTTCCAGGGCTGCCCAGCAATCAGCGATAAATATATATATATATATATATATATATATATATATATATATGGTGTGTTTCTATAAAGAATAAAACAAATTCCTCTTCAGTGTAAAGGATTTTTTTTTAAATGAAAGAATATTTCTTGGTAAATATAAATATTTGTAATTGTCAGTATACACAATATCCACATTTTACAGCTATTAGAACCAAACAAATGGGCCCATCTGTTTACACAGGACTTAATTACACAGTTTTGAGAAATAATGTAAATGTCGTCAGACCAGGCGGGATTCGTGAGCACTTCCTCTGCAGAGAAAAATGCCTGGTTCAGGGTTTCCTCTGCTTTCTGCAAATTGTTTGCATGATGACGTGCTTTTCCAGGTCATTAACCTGGGCACAGCTCAGGGGCCAAATGAAGAGCCCCGTGCAACCCATCTTAGGGGCTGGGTGATTGGTAGAGCCAACAAAGAAAAGAATCTCTGCCACTGACCCCTGAGGGAGCATTTGCGGAACAGTACCGTCTGGGCTGGGCATGGTTCAATGCTCTCGTTGTTCCTTGAAGGCCTGCTTTCACTGATACTGAGAGAAAAGCATGGACTATGCCCCATGGGAGCTGTTCAATGTGATGCCAGTAAAGACATTTAGGATGTTGTTTGTGAGACCATGCTTTCAAGGAGGGCGTCTACAATGTGTTACTAGAATGCTTTGTTTGTTTCCTGAGATTTCTATTGTGATCTGTGGTACTATTGTGGTCTCCCCCATCCCCACCCCCTCTCCTGAAACAGGATCTTATTATGTAGCCATGGCTGGCCTTGAAATTACAGAGAGCCACCTGTCTCTGTCTCCCTAGTTCTGAGATTAAAGGTGTGTGCCACCATACCCAGCTCTATAACATCTTTTGATTTTATTTTATTTTATTACGCATAAGGGTGTTTTGCCTTCATGAATGTCCATGTACCACATATGTGTCTGGTGCCCACAGAAGCCAGAAGAGAGCATTAGATTTCCTGGAACTGGAGTTAAAAATGGTTGTAGGTGCTGGGAACTGAACTTGAATCCTCTAGAAAAGCAGCCAGTGCTTTAACTTGCTAAGCCATCTCTCCAGCTCCTATATTTTGTCTTACAGTATAAAAGGAAAATAAACAAAAAGAAAATGGGCTTTACCTCATCTAGACTCTTGTGTTTACAAGGGACAGAAATCCAACTTAGACACAATTAACTCTTAGGGAGTCAGAGGATGGATAGGCGGAGGTTGAAACCTCAAAGCAGATGCTTGCCAGCCTGTGCACGGCACCATCTTCTCTCCAAGTCTTGGTCTCTGTCAGTCTTTCTGTCTCATGCTCTCAGACTCTGGCGTCCTAGAAATCAGGCTACTCCAAGATGTGAGTTCCCATCCTCCTGGATGATCACACTAACAACAGTTGTGGTGAGCGGGGAAGAAACGGCTATCTTTGTTAGCAAGTATCTTACAGTGGCTTAGATTCTACTGACACATATAGTGGACTTGTCTTGCAAAATCCCACCAAGACTGCCACTGTGGAACGAGCAGACATTTGCCAGGTTGAAACAGTGTAGTGCTTACTGGAGCCTCACTTTGGGTGCCAAACTGTATCGGCCTGCTCTGTTCCGCAGGTCGGAGTCTAGCGGGGGGGGGGGGGGTGTGAGAGAAGGGGAAGAAGGGGAAGAGACTCGAAGAATAGAGACAAGCCAGAGGATCTGTAGTCAAGTCCCTTTACTGTCTCCCACAGACTATATCACACCTCCTACTGACCACCACACACACCCACTCCTACTTCTACTACACCACACTACTACAAGGAAATCCTGGGTATTTATACCCACAAGCAGGGGGACACAGGTGAAAACATTTTACCACATGCACCATGCAGCTGGGGTCACTAAACAGCAAAACAAGCTATGTGGGATAAACAATATATTTATCAGAGTGTGCTTCAGCTTTTGTAGGCTTTTGAAAAACAAGTCTCTATCAGGGTATATGGTTCCAGATGGCTGCAAAGTTGATAGCTGCTTTCTAGCTGCTTTCTAGACGCTTTCTGCTTAAAGTCGGCTCCCAACAAAACAGTGTCTGTGGAACTAAAATGCTCTTTGCCACCTTGCTTGATTGGCAGACTTCCCAGCCATTCTCCTTGAAAGCCAGTTCTAATAACCTGGCCTATCAAGGTCACCTCTGTGAGGGGAGCAATGTCTGTCTCCAGTGAAGGCTGAGTATGAGTTGCCACCACAGCTTGGCTCTCAGATGGAAAACAGAGCCCTGCTCACTACTGGGTCTCCAGAGGGCACTTCCTGCTAGGATCCAGATTCCAAATTTAGTGCCTTTGATCCACAGTCTGAGAGTGGGTGGTGTTTTTCAGACCCCCCCCCCAAAAAAAAAGGCAGTGTTAGAGAGGGCCAGTGAACTACCTGAGGCCAGCTATCAGAGACCAGATGATGCATCATTCCACAGTCTCGATACTCTCAGTGGATGTCCCACCATCAAGCTGTCTGCCTCACTCTTTTAAGTGGAGCAGCCAGGAGCCGGGGAGCCCCTATGCCATCCACTGGCAGTCACCCTGACTCTTTGAAAGAGTTTTTATGAGCCAACGTGTCCATCATGCACAAGTGTGTGCACCGGATACTATTGAGATCTGACAGAATAGAGTTTGGATTGTGTTTCTTGAACACAGATTGGAGCCCACACCACTAGCAGGTCCTCAGCATGTGGCTCTGTGGGGTAAATGAGGTCTTTACAGAGGCAATCAAGTTAAAATGAGGTCGTTAAGGTCGACCCTAATTCAATGTAATTAGTGTTCTTATAAAGGGGGAATCAACTTGCAGAGGCAAGTATACTGGGAAGACGATGAGAAGAGACAGAGGGAAGACAGTCATCGATTATCTGGGGGGAGGGGCTCAGAATCCCTTGGATTCCTGGTTTAGCAGGTAGCAGCTCTCTGGTTTTATTACTGTAGCCTCCCCTGTATACACACACACACATACACACACACACAGGAGCACAGAGCATTTCAGTGTGGGGCTGCTGACTGGATGGTGGAAAAACAATCATGTAACCATATAACCTCTCTCTCTCTCTCTCTCTCTCTCTCTCTCTCTCTCTCTCTGATTTCAAGGGCTTATCTACCTTGGACCTTGGGGTTCTTGCTCCTATCCCTCCAGGCTAGCATTCCTGGGCTCTACCTTGCAGACAGAGGCTGGTAGGACTTCCCAGCTTCCGTAAGCACAAGTCAAGCTGATAGTAAATATCTTTCTACACATTGCCACACACTCTACTGGCTCTGTTTCCTCTGGAGAATACTAACCCCTCACCCCCATAAAGATTCTATCTTGTCTCCAATAGTCCCAAATAAAACCCAAGATAAAACTTGAAACTTATTTAGATTTTGAACCTGGGATACCCACATAGACAGTGAGAAGCTGGATAGCCTTTGTTCCTCTTACTCCCTATCCTCTTTCTAGGGCCTACACATAAGAGTAGGGTCAGGGGAATACCTGCCTAGCAAGACTTTAGAACTTGAGTACTATGGCAGATGGGGACCAAACAGAAGCTCTCGGAGAGACCTGGTGTGAACTTCACCCAGCCTTGCAAGCCTTAGACAAAGGCTGGCACTGTTTCAGTTCAGCTTGCTGTTGGTGTTACTCTGCCTTTTTATCGTGAAAATGACATCTCAGTATGCGTATTCATCAACTGCTGGGTTATGATCTGAAAAATGTACTTTAGACGCCAGGCTTGGGAATGTGACTTGCTATAGCAGTAAGATGTAACAGGACGAGGCTTGTTTCCTTTTTTGTTGTTGCAGTTTGTTTGTTTATCTTGAGATAGACTCTCACTGTGTAAACCTGGCTAGCCTGGAACTCACTAACAGTTCACAGCAATGACTGGACTCCATCATGTGTTTCTGGGAAGACAAATGCTGTGTAAACTAAAGTATAGATCTTTCTCATGAGGTGAAGGAAGTAGTGTCCCCTTGGTGAACATGAGTTGTAATGTCTGTAATTGCTACTATTATTTCTCTTGGTCATAGGCCATCTCTGCTCCTAACACGCACAGAGGTATTGTAATATCAGCACAAATGCTGCAAGCACTTTAAAAAAAAAAAAAACTGTGTGTGTGTGTGTAAATGTATGCGCTTATATGTGTGGGTGCATATATGCATATACATAGGGAAATCAGGGTAGATCTTGTCATTTCTTGGGCACCATCTTCTTGTTCGTTTTGACTTAGGATTTCTCCCTGGAGATCATCAAGTAAAAGCCCCATTTCTGCCCCTTTAGAATGGGGATTATAAACTCATGCTATCACATCTGAATTGTTTGGTTTTGTTCTTACTATGGAGCACTAGCTGTCCTGGAATACACTTATGTAGACCAGGCTGGCTTTGAACTCACAGATCTACCTGCTTCTGCCTCCCTGCCTTGGAATTAAAGGTATAAAGCCCTATAACTCAGCACACATTGTTTTTACTACCAGTTCTGGGATCTGACATAGGTCCTCAGGTTTGACAGATAAGCCCTCTTTTAAAATGTATCTTAAGGGGAAATTATTAAATTAATAGAAAATAATCCCAGTAATATCCGAGATCAAATTCCTGTGACCTTCAAATTCTGTCTGGAAGGTAACAGTGAAGTTACTAAACTCAGTTTTCATCCTTTAAAAATCACCGAGATGAACGCTTCTTATTCTTCCTCAAATCTTTGTCTCTTCTTTCTGTGTGATAAGGAAGAAGAAAAAAAAAAAACTTCAGGGAAGAAAAAGTTACTAGGTTTGTAAAGGAGTTTTCCAATTACTAGGCGTCTGCAGAGAGAGATGCCATAATTGCTCAAGGTGAAGGCAAGGAAAGAGATAAGGAAGTGAATTATCCAGAGGATCAATGGCAGAAGACTAAAAATGTGGGCACACTCTCCCGTTCCTACCTGTCAGACATGACGAAATGAAACTGGGCAGCTCACCAGAAAATACTTATACGCAATCATTCTTCAGCAGGCTTCTCTTCCCACCTCCACATCCACAGATGCTACAAGGAATAACTATGTCATAAAGTCCCAAACAAGGGAGGGATGAAGACCAGGTGGTAGCAGTTCTGCTGACTGGATGGGAAAAAAAAAAAAAAAAAAAAAAAAAAAAGCCTGGTACAAGGCAATGCAGTATGGGAGATGCTGAGGTGGGGCCAGGGGGTGGGGGTGGGGCTAGCATACTCTGACTCACTGCTATCTTCTTTGCCCTGTCTTTGATCACAGACACTACAAGGCCAGATTTGGACAAGGTTGACGTCTATGGACCATTGGCATTGTGACTTGGCATTGAATATCTCTAGACTAGTCTGGTGATTTTTTTTTTCTTGATCAAATGAAGGTTTCTAACCTTAGATTTTATGAGCACATGGGTGTTTTGCTTTGTCCTTAGAGTGAACAGTGGAGTTTTTTTTTCTATAATACCCTTTTAGAATGCATCAAGTGTAGGTTTTTAACTCTCTTTACTATAAATGAAATCCATTCCAGATGGGATACTATTTGACTTTGCATACATGTCTCATGCTATTGATAAAGTATTTATTCAGCAAACATTTAACTGGGCAGTATCTGAGCCGGTATTCCAGGAGACACAGCCATAAACTAGATAGATGCAGTAGCTGCTTTCATTAAGTTTATGATTTACCAGGGAAAACTATTAGGCTATTGTGATAAGGCTATAATGAAGCTGGTGGTAGCAGCAAACAGTAATTGAATGATTGTCAGGAGTCAGGTACAAAGAACACTAACATGCATTAACCCATTTAAGGTAGAGAACCTTGGTAATACTCCTACTGCCATTTCAAAAATGAAGAAGAGAGTCAGTGCACCAGGAAGAGCACTTCCTGCCCAAGCACAGAGACCTAAATTCGAAGCAGTACCCACATAAAAAACTTAGTGTGGCTGTGACTTGAGCTTTGACCTCAGCGCTCTGTGGGCCAGAGAAAAGAGAATTTCTAGGTTTGCTAATGATTCAAAGAGAATCTGCCTCAAAAGAGAGTGATAGAGTGAGATACCTTGTGTCCTCTTCTGGCTTCTGCATACATGCATGCATGCATGTGCACCACCCCCTACATGAACATGCAACACACACACACACACACAGACTGACTGACAAACAAACAGACACAGAGAGACAGAGACAGGGATAGACAGAGACAGACAGAGATGGGGCAGAGAGAGAAAGAGACAGAGAGAGAGACAGAGACAGGGACAGAGGGGGGACAGGGACAGAGAGGGAGGGGGAGATCATAGGTAATAGAGTGGAGCTGGGCTATGAACTGGCATGGTTTGCCTTCGTGGGTGGTGCTTTTAGCCCCTGTGCTATGACTGAAGGAGCTCTGGGCATACACAGTAAAGGGACACAATTCTTTAATCTGATCCATATACTTAAGAAAGAGATTCTGCTGAACCTTGCAAGACAGACAGGGTTTAACCTAGGAGGGATAACTGTGCCCAGTTGAAAATCAGAGAAGCCTGCCAGACAGTGAGTTATTGGCAGAGTTACTACTAGTAAGTGATTTCTAGCAATGGTTTTAGGCAGGATCTAGGAAATCGGCTTCTGGGCCTTTCCCTTTTTCTGAGTGCTCTACCCAACTAATTCCCGAAGACAAAAGCAAAGAGAACCTGGGGTGGAAAGGTTTCTTTTACACACCTTCCTCTTAGGAGGAGGTTGAGGCATCTCACAGTTTCCCATTCACAAACCAATGGCCCACAGGGGGCTGGACACCCACCTCCAAACTAGGATTTATGCTTTCTTTTCTTGAGACCTGGAGATCTCCAAAGGAGTGGATGTTTGAGTAGGCAGATGATAACTGAAGTGCTACCTAACCACACATGTAACAACTTGGCAACCAACTAGAATATAACAAAATAAAGGAATCTGAAGAAGCCCAGTATGGGAGACAAGCTTGAAAGATGGTGAGAGATGAAGCCAGCAGTGAGCAGAGCACAGAGGTCCCTGTGTTTACATGGACCCTGAAGATGAAGGGGGATCCATGGGAACTGAGATAAGGCAAAGCTCTTCGGTGACTGGTTAGAAAAGCCATTCTGGTAGCTCTGTTAAGACTATTTAAAGACAGGAAAGATGATCGGTGGGGAAGTAGCTGGAATGATGGTGTAGAGGGAAGCTAGTGATGATGATGCCTGGATGATCCACAGAGGAAGGGGATGGAGAGAAGGGAGTAACCATTGTAGGAGGTCAAATCTCAATGACGGATTCTGAAGCAAGAGCCCCAACAACTTGAAGACAGTTATTGGTAAATGGTGTCTGTGTTTCCACTAGTGAAAACATCAGCATAGCTGCTGAGTCAGGTGACGCTGCAGGCCTGTAGTTCTGTACTCACAGACTGGACGGGAAGACTGAGTTCAAAGCCAGAAGTTCAGGCTCATGATAAAGAACTGGCAAATATGACAAAAAAAAAAGGAAGAAAGAAAAACAGAAAATCATGAAATCTACTTTTTAAATCTACTTTTTAAATCTACTTTTTAAATATATGTTATGTGTATGCATACAACATGCCACAATCCAGAATGGACTTACACCCCCCAATAAAACCTGTCATAAGTTGAAAATATTGGAAGTCAAGTGCATTTAACACAGGTCAGTGATCAAATGTACCAGCTTAGAAATATAGCACGCTGTGGACGGTCTGTTGTTTATCTCCCAGTCACATGGCTGAATGGCAGCTGGGGCTTGAAGCTGCCTGGCACTCGGAGAGAAGAGTGCCCCTTGTCTTTTGACCAGGGAGGGGAAACTCTAAAGCTTTCATCATGTTTATGCATGTTTATACTGAATGAGTGCATGGTGCTTCTCACCACTGTATGTTGAATTTATACGTTGGGGGCTGTTTATACAGAAGTTCCATTGACTCTGGTGCAAATCTACTGCCCTCTGTCTCAGAATCTCCAACAGTGTGCACTGCTCCACTGAGTTGTCTACATTTCTGGGCTATTTCGCCTGGTGTTTGTCTTCCCACCTCTAGCAAGCATGATTATTCCATTATTTCTTAACTTCCAAGGGAGGTAGAACTTTGGCTTCTTCCTGATGTCACTTCACTTCCTGTGAAGGACCACGCACACTCTTTTCTGAACTTGTTAAAATCAGTAGGTATCAAAAATGGGGACTGACATATGCTAGCCAGTATTTGTTTTATGGTGGTCATGTGAATGTTATTAGCTGAGACATTTAGAACTGTAGGGATATAGTCCTATTCTCATACAAATGTGCCCGTGTGCATGAGTGTGGGCATGTGCGAGTGCATGTGTATGCATGCGTGTGCATGTGCGCGTGCGCATGCGCGTGTGCTTGTGTAGTCAGAGATTGAAGCGAGCATCTTGTGCCTGACCAGACACAAGCTTTATCCCTCTGAGTTTTATCCCCAGCCCTGGTCCAACTCACTCATAGCAAACTGCCATGAACCAAAGTGAAGCATGCTACAATTCTCCACTAAATATGTAAATATCCTTTCAATATATTTAAAAATATTGTTTTGTCTTGCAGTCGTCAGCTCCCTGCTCCTCTGTGCACAGGCTGCTCTCTGGGCTTTTTTACATCTGTTTGGTGTTTCTGTAAAACAGATTAGCCTAAGAAACAAAAGTCAGCTGTTTAGCTCATAATTCTTCAGGCTGGCCAGTTGGGCTGAGCTCAGTTAGGTGCTCCTCCTGGTTTGGACTAGATTTTCATCACTGTCTTCAGGAGTCTGCAGCTTATTTATGTGGCTCTGACCCTTGAGAGTGGAGAGCCACTCAGCTATTCACTCTTAGCCACTGTTTCTCTTGCTTTTGTACCTGGGGGCTCATCCCAGACCTTACAGTGGTGACAAGGAGATGGGAAGGAGAAAATGTCCAAAGTCTAGGATTGAGACCAGGGTCACAACTGCCTTGCTTTTTATCATGTTTTATTGGCTGAAGAAAGCACACCAGTCTAGAAGGAAGGGCTTCAAAAGCAGAGTCCATGCCTTTAAAATAAAATATTATCCTTTATTTTGTGTGTGTGCTTGCACATGGAGGAACAAGTCCAGCCTGCGTGTGGGGGTATGAGGGCACCTGGTGGGAGTTGGTTCTTTCCTTCTACCACAGGAGCCCAAAAGGATCGAACTCAGGTTATCAGGCTTGGCAGTAGGTGCCTTTAACTGTTGAGCCATCTTGGAGATACAAATTTCCTCTCCTGGTGGAATAATTAAAAAGTCACTCCGCAAAGAACGTAAGTACAAGATGGTTGCCGGTTCTATGTAGTCTACCAGGTTGTATATAATTTGTTCCTGCCATTCCCCTTTACCGTGAGCCTTACAGTTTGTAACATGTGTGTGCACTACCACACACTACAATGTAAGTGTGAGCAGTCAGAGGAGAGCTCTGTGAGTTAGTTCTTTTCTTCCATCTTTAAGTGAATTTGGAGGATTGAACTCAGGTCCTTGGGCTTTCAAAGCAAATGCCTTTATTCACTAAGTCATCTTGCCAGATGAAAGTATGAGGGCGTATTTAATTCTAATCCTGGCTTGTCCTTCTGTTTCTTCTCTGTCTCTCCCTGTCTCTGTCTCCGTCTCCCTCTCCCTCTCCCTCTCCTCCCTCTCCCTCTCCCTCTCCCTCTCCCTCTCCCTCTCCCTCTCCCTCTCCCTCTCCCTCTCCCTCTCCCTCTCCCTCTCCCTCTCCCTCTCCCTCTCCCTCTCCCTCTCCCTCTCCCTCTCCCTCTCTCTCTCTCTCTCTCTCTCTCTCTCTTCCCTTCTCCTTCTCCTTCTGCTCCTCTTCCTACTTCATTGTCCTCTTTCTCTCTGGCAGAAGAGGGGTCTCAAGAAGCCCAGGCTAGCAAAAAATTCAGTAAGTAGCCAAGGATGACCTTGAATTTCTGATCATTTCCCCTTCCAGTCCTGAATCCTGGGATTGTAGGTGTGTGCTACCACACCCAACTTTGTTTAACTGGTACATATGGGGGGGGGGGGGCGGGGGTTGAAGCCAGGGCTTCTAGCCAGTAGGCACACACTTAACCAGCTGAGCTCTATTCCCAGCCCTGGTTCTGATAGTTCTCCTCTTTCTAAAATTTCTTTTAAGTTAGACTTATTCATTTTATGTGTATTTTGCCTGTATGCCAATTTCAGGACTTGTACAAGATCTATTGTGGTCCGGCATGGTAGTACAGGCCTATGATCCGGAGCGTGGGAGGCTGAGGATGCAAGATCACCAGCTCAAGACCAGCCTCTAGCATACACTAAGACCCTGTCACAAACAAAACAAGAGAAAAAAAAAAATCACAGAGGAGACTCGATTGGATGTAGGTTGAGAAAAGGGATGATGCCTGAGAATTCCACCTTCATACTGATCTTTTTTGACCCCATGATGGTTAATGGATAGGACCACTAACAGAAAGGGACACCATAGAATGGACAACTTAATTGGAAAGAGAGCACATGCCTCTCTGAAAGGCTATATTGGTGCTTTCTTTTTCTCATCAGAATCTACACATCAACTCTCTGCTAAGCAGTGTTGTGGTTGGTCTGTATTAGGAAGATTGGTTAGTGCTACTTTCAGGACACTTACCAGGGTAAATGGTGGCTCTGGCTGGGTTCTTGGGAGGTGCTGGGGAGTGGAGCCCCTTGAGACTCAATATGGTTAACGGCTGTGAGTGGTTAAGACTGCAGGCACTGCTGGGGAAGTATTCCCAGAAGGCTGTTTGTGCTCTACATTAGGGAAATTAAGCACTGAGAATGTGTTCAATTTAGATCCATCTGGTCTGTGCGTCTCCTTTTCCTTCTTTCCCTCCAGAAAAGACTACTGTTCGAACAAAGGCATTTGACGGTCACTTCAAGTTACTAGAAAACAAGGGATTTGGCACCTGGACATCTTGAAAAGCAGAGAGAAAAGCTGCCTCATTCTAGTTGGTAAGGGTCTCTGCCCAAAGCAGATGTCATCATAGAGTGTGCTGGCTACCCAGGATACAACTTGGGGGGAAAGACAGGAGGACTGAGTTGAGAGCACTGAGTTTAGAGGAATGGGTCAGTATTCAACAATCAACAGATAGTTCAACAAGTGAAGCCATTTGCCACCAAGCCTGAGGACCTGAGTCAGATCCTCAACATCCACATGGTAGAAAGAGAAAACTGACCACTGCAAGTTGCCACTGACCCCTGTGTGCACTTACATACATCAATACATACGTGTTATTAAAGTTTTTAAGAAATCCATCCATACTGTAGAAATCTATATAGTTGTTATTAAAACAAGGTAGACCATTATTGTTGACTTCAGTATAATTTATTTATATCTGACTTTTTGAGGTAGGGTCTCTTATAGCTCTGGCTGGCTTTTAATTACTGTGTGGCCAAGGATGAGTTTGAACTACTGATCCCTTGCAACCCTTGTGGAAAGAGAGGCTGGAACAGTATCTTAAATAGTGGGTGTTTGACATCCCTGTACTTGGACATCCTACCTTCAAAATTGAGACTCATCCCAGCAGTCACACCCTGCTACCTCAGTTTCCTAACAATGGCTTCCAACACCAACAATCTGTAGCCTCACCACCAGCAGCCTTTCCCCGAACGTTGAATGACACTGAGTAAAAGCTTGGGATCAGAATGATGGAGAAGTCTAGGAAAAGAAAAGTCAAGAGTAGAAAGACACCCCCCACCCCCGGGCCATGCTCCCATGATGTAGAACTTCTGTACTCAATCTAGTTACCCACTCAATGCTTTGCTGGACAGGTCTCAGCCCTGAATGACCTGGTCTGCTCAGTGTGATGTCAGACTACAGGAAATAGCACAGAATGGAAGAGGTCACTTCCTATGGGTGATTTGGACTCTGCACGGTCATTTTCATTATTACTGTGACTCAGGGTTGCTTCTGGGTAACCCTGAGGCAAGTCCAGGCTGCACCCCACCTTGCATCCCTCCCTCCTCCCCATCCAGCTAACTCCAGCAAAACTATGATTTCATCTCGTTGTCTCTCTGGTACCCAGGGAAGAGTATACTAGAGTTTTTGAATTTTATTCCTACCATGTGTCAGATATTCAGTCTTAACAACTGCAATTGCATGAATCACCCTCAGCTCCAGCCTGGTTGGCATGGTTACTCACTCCTGTCTCACTGGTGACGAATCTGAGACACACACCACTAAAATGACTGTGCAAATCAGTCACTTGTACAGTAAGAAGTGACCACCAAGTTAACATGAGTCTAATCTCCAAAACAAAGGCTCGTCAATCCAACTAAGTTTTTAACCAATTCCAAGGCTTTGGTGACTGTGGCAGAGCTGGGAACTGTTATTCAGGGTGGTTCCCAAACACTCCTGTTACTTAGGAAGTTCCTCTCTGAAAAGTTTTATTTTAATAGGAAGGGTGATATGTAGGAGGAGCTAAGGTGGGAGGAGTACAGAGAGGAGGAGAAGGAGTAAGGGGAGGAGAAGGAGAAGAGGAGCTAGGTGATGAGAGAGAAAGAGAGAGGGGGGCCAGACATGGAGGTGGATATTCACATGTCTCCGCCAGTCAAAGATAGTTGATATATCTAGATTGGGTATTAGGTTACACTTCTGATTGATATTGAGCATTACCAAACTTATAAAGCTTTTGGTTGACATTTTAAAAAATTGTATAAAAGCAAAAAGGAGAGGGGGTATGGGGTAGGGGTTTTCTAGGGAGGGGAAATGGGGAAAGGGAATGGCATCTGAAATGTAAATAAAATATCCAATAAAAAAAGAAAAGAAAAATAAAGGAAGTTCCTCTCTGCTTATTTGCCATCAACCTCTCCTCCCACTCCAGCCCCAGGCAATGATTAATTCTCTCCCCCACAACTGAGCCAAAGTCCTGCTCATGTTCTTCAAGCACTGACCTATCCCCAATTTAATCTCTCTCTAGATTTATCTCTTTAAAAAAAACAAATTAATTTTATAAGTGTTTTGCCAGCATCTATGTCCGTGCACTATGTGTATGCTATGGTCATGGAGCCAAAGGATGACGCTGGATCCTTCAGAACTGGAGTTACAGATTGTTGTGAGCTTCCGTGTACAGTGCTGAGAATGGAACCTCCATCCTATGCACGAGCATCTAGTGCTCTTAACTGCTGAGCCATCTTCCTGGCCCTTAGATTTGTCTGCTATGGAAGTTCTACTTAGACAGAACGACAAAGTCTCTTCTTTCACTTAACACACTGATTTTTAGGCCAACCCATCACATACTGCTACCATGTCTTACTTCCCATTGGTTCATAGTTGTCCACAGTGGGATGATGCATTTTGTCTTCCTGTTAAGTGGTTGGACAGTTTCTAGTTGGGGGACTAGTGCTGCTCTAAGTGTTCCAATAGAGTCTTGGTGTGGGCTTCAGTTTATGGGCTTCAGTTTATCTTGGACATATCCTTAGGGGCAGAATTACAGGGTTGCTTTGTCTTGTCCTCCTTCTCTTCCTCCACTTTCTTCCTTCTCTTCTTTTTTCTGTCTCTTCTTTCTAATTAATCATTTTTTACTCTTGGAATTCATCTTTGTTGAAGCTGCAAAGCTCCTGGTACTCAAGATACCAGAGTGGCATCATGGTGTCCCCATGCTCTCAGGGCTGTCAGAACCATAGCCACAGAAAGAACCCTGTACCATTCCATGAATAGGAATACCATATTATGATTCTCTAAGAACATATGTGATGCTGAGAACATATGTAAGAAGTCTCCAAAAGTCTCCCCATTGCAGTATGTCTTTAAATTGAATGATATTCTTTCTGTCTCATGACATATCTTTATCATGATGCTATTCAAAACTGTGTGCAAAGATGGCGTCTCTTTACACATTTCCTTTCATGATGGTTTAAGCTAGAACTGGAGAAGTGGCTTAGCAATAAGTGTACTTGCTGGTCTTGCAAAGGTTTCGTTCACACCACCTACATCGGGTGGCTCACAAGTGCTTGTAACTCCCATTCCAAGGGATGTAAAACTCTTCTGACCTCCTCAGGAACCTGCATGTATACAATATAAACATACACTCAGGCATGCACATATACATACAGAATAAATCAATCTTTACAAAAAAGAAGGAAGAAATGTCTTTATGAACATTTGAAGGACTTTGACTTTAGGCCCTGACAGCTGCATTTTTGAGGCTATGCTCAAAAAGGGTTACTTAAAAGCACTGGGCAATCCAGATGTGAAGCCACAGCACATCAACGTGGTGACCTCGTGACAGTTGCTTGTCAGGCTATGGCCAGAGCTAGAGAGACAGGGGTTGGAGTGGGTGAGCAAACTCCAGACAGCCATCATGAAAACACATAAGAGCCTCCAAATCTATTGTGTCATCTATCTGATCATGACCGGCTGCAGGTGGACCAGTAGGGTGGGTCTTGAGACACTTTTGGAGTTCAGCTCCACAATCTCCACATGCAGAAAAGTGCCAGGAAAGGATATAGTCATGGCTGGGGGAGATGGGAGGCCTGGCTTTTAGATGCCTCTTCACTCAGATATCCTGCAGTCTTCAGAGAGCAGAAAGGGGCAGAGACCCCCTTCTCACCTGCCTTGCCAGAGCCATCAGTTCTCTCTGATCTGTGAGAGGCAGCACTTACCTGCTGATAAGCAGGCATGCTGGATTGGGAGGCCTCACTGCCTGTATCCACTTCAGGTGGTTACTTCCCCTCATGGAGCCCTAGACAGGAAGTGATCTCCCCATTATGATTCATGCATTTGTTCTTTACCTTCCCTGAAGGGACTGGGGCAGCTGTTTGTACCTTGCAAATGTCTTACTGTCAGGCTGCCTGGTCTATGAGGAAGAGACACACACTCATCAAAGCAGTATATGGAATTCTGGGAGGTCCAGCCATGCGGGAAGGTAGTGGTATGACCCTGAGACCCTCTGTCCACTGCCTGTGAATTTATACATGAGCAGTGAACACTGAGGCCATACTTGGCATCTTTTCGGAACCCCCACCAGATGGGGAGTCACTGCTGGAAGGGCATGGATCAATGCTGACAGGAAGGTTCACTACAGCAATGAAGATCAGACCACTCTGCCGTCTGAATTTGCTTTCCCTCTGTTTTTGTTTGGTTTAATTTTTCTCTCAGACCAAATTCATGCAACTGAAGCTATCTACAAAACAAGTGTCCTTCAAAGGGGCCCAGGGTGAGGTAGCCAAGAGGTGTTTCAGCTGAGAAGGGGACCGAGGAGAAAGTAAACCCACAGAGAAAACAGACAAGATGGAAGGCAAGGACCCAACAACAGAGAACGAGAGAGACGGTACGGGGAAGGGAAGAGAAGGGGAGGTGGGGAAGGAAAGGGACCACTGTGAGAAATAACAGCACAGGGGACATAGGCTGAGAAGCAGGAAGAATGTGACTGAGGAGGCAAGAGGCGAGGCCTAGGATATGTCTGAGGAAAGTTCACCTTTTCTCTTCTTTGTTTTTGATATTTTCAGTCAGGGTCTCAGGGACCTCAGGTTGACCTAGAACTCATTGGTCACCTTGAAGAAAGGAACCTCTGTTCTTCCTGCCTCAACCCTTGGGAGAGTAGAGGACTTTGGACTTTGTAGAGACCAAGGACTTTGATGTGCTGGGCAAGCACTCAACCTACTAAGCTATACCTATACCCCAAAGTGACTTTGCTTGCTCAGGGCTCATCTTCTCAATGCCAGGGCTGTCTCTGGGCCACCATGGGGTCCACATTGGGACACTGTCTTTGTGCTGGTTAGGTGTTGCCAGGCCTTATCTGGAAAGGCCTGCAGATCCAGGCTGGCTTCAGGCTTGGCTATCCTCTGAGAGGCTTTTGTACACACATAGGGAACCATGTGTCTGTAACAAAGCTCGATTACCTGCTTGGAGTCCAGGTGACCAAATAACTCACAGGGTTCCGGTGGCAGGCTGAGATTATCAGCCTCCATTGGGTTCAGGTTTGCAGCAGCAGCAGGGCTGGGAAGGCAGTGTGGGCAGGATGGGCAAGGTCTGCGGAGGAGATGCTGCAGTGCGGCTCTGACATCAGGACCAGCCTACGGACATTTGTCATCTCCCCCTGCCTGCACATTCTGATTCACATTCCTGTTTATGATGGAGGAATCACTGGCTGTGGAACAATTACTGTGTTGCAAACAAAGCATTTATGTCCGAAGGAAAACAAAGCAAGCAGGCAAACAAGCAGCAAGCCTTAGGCATTTGGCTAATGGGCTTCTTACATCTCAGGTGTAGAATCGAGAGCGCTCCAGCAGCCCGCTGGGAGAAGGCTGGATTTCAGACAGTTACAAACGGGAGAAAAAGCCCAGCCGGCCTAAAGCCCAGCCGGCCTCCCTTAGATAAGAGGAACGTATCTTGCCCCTGGAAGCCAGGGATATGTGCCTTGCAAGTAAATGGCCTGCCTGGGTGTCAGAAAAAGCTTAATTTGGGGCTTTGAAAAAAAATGAAGTGATCACACCCCGGCTCTTAAAAAAAAAAGCTGAATAAGAAATAACGTGTTTCTTTACCCCCTGCTGTTATTTGCGCGCATACCAGTCCTGTACCCAGCTATGTGTGGACAAGCCCTTCCAGGCAGGCTGCCGACCACTAGAGAGGCCCTGCCACCTCCTGTTTCTGCAAGGCTCTGAGCCACACTTTCTCCCAGCAAACCTACTAGGCTTGGAATGAGGATTAAACGGGATTCTCAGAAAGCGCACACAACAGGCCTCCATCCCATCTTAGACCTTACACAGCACTCAGCTCCCCATTTGTATACACGGGAGCTGATCTGTGAATCAAATGGCTTCTATAACAGTGAGATTTGTTACTGTTGAAAAGAGATAAATTACAACAAACGTAGTTTAAAAGTCCTAAGTGGCCTCTGTGTGCAGTTCTAGCATGGCCACAGAGCAGGAAGCAGATGGGTGGTGGCTGTCAGTGTCACTGAAGGTTAAAGTGGGGGTACCTGGAGGGGATGTCACACCAATCCAGACTCCCTTTTATCTTTTATTACTTTATTGATTTTTTTTTAGTTCTGTTTACAATAGAAAGGAATATATTTCACACTGGCAGGTTCACACATGCCCTAGCAACATGTGGGAGTCTCAAGCTTCTTCTCAGCCTCCACAAGCTACAGTCATTCTGAGACAGGGAAGTGGTTCTGTCTCTGTGCTGGCTCATGGCACCTAAGATCTTACTGGTCATGCGTGGACGTTCTCCAGAGAAATAACTTGTCAAATCTTTTGTCCATGTTGAGAGTTTGGTTGTCTTTTTGCTTAAAAGTGTCAGTGTTATTTATTTGAAGTTCAAGTCCCTTATAATCTGTCTGAATTTGTATGTATTTCACATCATTCTGGAAGTTGTCCTTTAACTGGTTTTTCTGAGACAAGTTCTCAGATATCCTAGATTGGCTTTGAATTCACTATGTAGTCAAGGACAACCTCAAACCCCGAATCCTTCTGTCTCTGTCACTCAAGTACTGGGGTTATTGGAATATATTGCCACACCTTTTATTTATTTGAGTTGGTTTTTTTTTTTTTTTTTTTTTTTTTTTTTTTTTTTTTTTTTTTTTTTTTTTTTTTTTTCCTGAGGCATGGAGTCCCACTGTATGGGCCAGGTTGGACTTGCCAAAATTTTCTGGCCCCAGCCTCTCAGTGCTAGGGTCCCAGGCCTCCATGCCCAGCTACCACTTAACTTGCTTTTACGGCTTTATTTATTAGATGCATTATTCACTTTCATTTACATGTGTCTTGCCTGTATATACATGCACCATGCAAAGGTCAGAAGAAAGCATCAGATCCTCTGGAACTGGAGTTATGGGTGTAAACCACCATGGAATCATAGTAGGAATCAAACCCAGGTCCTCTGCAAGAACACAAGAGCCGTCTCTCCAGGTCCCCTTTACCTTTCTTGGTGGTGTCCTTTAGAGCATCAAGTTTAAATTCTGGTCAAGTCCAACGTGTCCACCTTCTCTTTTACTCCTTGCAAATTTGTGTGTCAAGGAACACATTGCCTAATTCACGACTAGGAAAAAAGTCTGTTTCCGTATTTCTTCCTAGTGTTCTAGCTCGGACTATTTCATAAAGCAGCAAGAACACTGAAACCTGGTGAAGATCAGAACTGAACTACATCATATCACCAATGAATAGTCTAAGTAATTTCTAAAAACAAACTTGAATTTGCATAACCTAAAATCAATTTCAAGATCAAAGTTAAGTCTCAAGTCATGTTTTCTTTTGTTCTTTTAAACAAAACAGAGTTTAGGGGCTGAGATGGCTCAGTGGATAAGAGCTCTTTTTGTACAAATGAGGACATGAGTTTGAATTCTGACTTGTAGAAAGCCAGGCAGGGTTATGCATTGTCTTAGGGTTTTACTGCTGTGAACAGACATTAAGACCAATGCAAGTCTTATAAGGACAACATTTAATTGGGGCTGGCTTACAGGTTCAGAGTTTCAGTCCATTGTCATCAAGGCAGAAACATGGCAGCACCCAGACAGGCATGGTGCAGGAAGAGCTGAGAATTCTACATCTTCATCTGAAGGCTGCTAGCAGAATACTGGCTCCCAGGCAGCTAGAATGGGAGTCTTATAACCCACACCCACAGTGACACACCTACTCCAACAGGGCCACACCTTCTAATAGTGCCACTCCCTGGGTCGAGCATATACAAATCATCACATGCTCACCCAGAACTCCAGCACTGAAGGATCTAAGAGAGGTGGACCACATGCTAGCTAGTTAGTTTGGCAACAACTCCAGCTTCAGGTCTAGCAGAAGACCCTGCCTCTAAAAATAAGGTGTTATCACTTGCTGTAGGCTCAAGGAACACTGGGAGGAGGGGGTGGGAAGTGTGTAAAAGAAGGTAAGCTGGAGGTCTGGGAAATGCGATTCTCTAGACTCCCACAATTACAGGAATCATTAACTCAGTGTTGGCAGTTACTGAGTCCACACAAGACTGGTCCACTCAACAGTCAGTCAAGGAAGAGGGAGGGCTCACAGACCCTACCCTTTACTTCTGAAATACTGGCTATTGGTAGCTCCTGAGAGACGGGGTATCAGTCTCTTTAGTTGTACACCCCCTGCTGAGTTCCCCACCTACTAACATTGGTGGGTCATGATAGAAAAATGGACGAGAGATTTGTGAGGAGATGGGAAGGTAGACAAAGGTAGAGGGGAAGTAGAGGTGAAAGTGAATGGTAGTATGGTCGTCTAAAGCAAATTAATTAATAGAAAAAAGAAAATGAGTTGCAGCTTTCTGATCCAATGCAGATGCCCCTAGGCACAGCGCAGGTGTGTAATATGACATGAAGCCACTATTATCTTTCCATTTTTTGCTGGGATTCAAGCTCATCTTTTTAGCACAGGGGCTCTTTGTGGGTGCATGCACACACACACACACTTGGAATCTAAGCACCCTATTAGAGTTAGAGGACCTAATTTATAATTACCCTGAAATAGAATCAACTTCAATTTGTATCCAGTAATAAGCACATTTCCCATCTCCCGAGTGATCAGCCTGGCAGCTCTCCTAAGGATTCCCTTCCCTACTCCCAGTCACCTTAAGAACACTGCTATTATCACCATTATTTCAAAAGTGAGGAAACTGGTATTTGGTAAGCTTTTTAAGTAACACACCTGAAATCCCTGATGATCAGAGGCAATGCTGGATTTTAAAAATAGGGCTCTCTCATTCTCCTTGTACAGTGTCCGTTTAGAAAAAGCAAGGGATGTCTCAGACATCCTAATAAAGGGCATGATAATAAGAACCAGCTCATGGCTTGAACTGGATCCTGATTGCCTTGCCCACCGCTCGTCACATGGGTTGGTGATATCCCGTGGGGGTCTGTGCTGATCTGTGGTAGTTGGTATCCAGATACCACAAAGCATCTGGGTAGTGATGGAAACCTCTTTCTGCAAATCCAATTTTCCACTTGGTTTGGTTAGGAGAGGGGATGTCATCATCTGTGGCAGAAGTCAGTCCTGGAAGGTGTCTGCCTCTATTTACGTGATTCGTCAGAACGCCAGATGAGGGACATCCATCTTTCAGTGACACCAGCCTCGGTGACTCAGCCTGGGATAGGGAAGTGACCCCATCCTTGGACTGCAGTGCTCACCACAAACATGTGCAGGTTTCGACCAGGCACATTTACTTCCATGTGGGAATCCCAGTTGGAAGCTAAAGAATGCATGCGGTGGGAAATTTGACACAAACTGAGCTCCCTTTATTCACATTTAATTCGCTGCCACTGACATTACCATGGTTTTGTTAATCATCTCACTAGCAGTGATGTAACTGGAGGGGGGGGTGGGGAGGGTTTGGGTGGGGGGGAGGGGTAATTGAAGGCAAATGGGAAGATGCTTAGACGCAGTGGTGAGCTGGCGATTCCATTCACCTTTTAAAGGGTGGGCGCTGGTGCTCTCTACGTTGGGAAGCTCAGAGCTGCTGTGAAATACTGAAGATATTAAGAAGCTCCCTGCAGCTTAACGATCTCCACACTTGGCTGCAGTGATGTTTCTATAATTTTCATCCCTCTGCTGCTTGAAATCACATTCCTGTACAGGAGAGCACCTACAGGAGAGTCTGAAGGACCCGGGCGCAAGCTCCAGGCTTTTCCAGTGGCCCCAGCAACACAGAGCAAAAGAGCAGGCCTTTAGGCTCAGAAGCCTGACCATTTGCTAGCTGAGCTCCTGGAATCTCTGCTTCCTTGTTATCTAGAATGTTCAAAGCACAAAGCGTTAGATGGTAGAAGATAAGGCGAGAATACCTACTGCTAAGCTGATAGGATCTAGAATCACCTGAGATAGGGGCATGTTTGTGAGGGAATTTCTAGGCTGGGTTGAGGTGTGAAGACCCACCATAATTATGTGCAGCACCATTCCATGGAGGTTGGGGGTTGTCCTGGAATGGATAAAAGAGAGAAAGCAAGCTGAGGGGCAAGGCTTCACCTCTCTCTGCTTCCTGACTGTGGACAAGGACCAGCTGCCTGGTGTTGCTTACACCATGATTTCCCATGATGGGTTCTCAAACTGTGAGCCAAAACAACTCCTTCCCCAAGTTACATTGGTCATAGCAATGAGGACTGAGGGTAAAGACTTGGGATATTTCTCAGCCTACAGTTAGTGTCCAGTGACTGTTGTTTCCTGGGCCTCATCTCATATTTATACCTCACAAGTCACCCTGTTTCTCCACAGTGCACCAATTGACTTGTAGCTAATGCAGTGTCTCTATCTGTAGGATTTTAATTGAAAATATTCCTCACGAGTAGCAATGAGGTCTCTGAAGCCTGAGCTTGGATTTTAGCTCAGCATGGTCTCCTTGGAGTCTTCAGAAATACTGGGTGTGGAGAGGGAGGCACACAGAGAAGAGGTGAAATGAGGGTGCAATCTTGCTGTTCAGTAACCTCCCGCACAGAGGCTGAAAGAGCTGCAGTGAATAATCTACCTGCCGAGAGCTTGGCGTAATCCTCAAGGTGAAGAAACCGAGGCCCGGAGAGGCTCTTCTCGGGCACAGAAGTGGAATAGCTGCATTAGTTTGCATTTTATTGCTGTGAAGAGACACTGTGTCCAAGGCAACTCTTTTTTTTTTAATTTTTGTATTGGATATTTTATTTATTTACAATACAGATGTTATCCCCTTTCCCCATTTCCCCTCCCTAGAACCCCCTATCCCATCCTCCCTCCTCCTTTTTGCTTTTACACCATTTTAATTACATGCAGGTATTAAGGTCAGTTCTAGGTTGAGGGTCTAGCAATACAATAGATGCAAATAGTCAAGGAACAAGCAAGACAGTAAACACAAATAGTCAAAGAACAAGCAAGGCATTAAACCCAATTATGTGAATACTCCCGTGATCACTGTTTCTAAGGGCTTATCAGGATGACCAAAGTATCTGAGCCTACTTCCCTGTCCTAGCCTAAAGTCATTTTCATGTCTGAAGCCTATTTCCTTGTTCTAACCTAAAATTTAGATTCCTGTCTGAAATTACTTCTTTATTCTAGCCTAATATTTAGAGTCCTGCAAGGCAACTCTTATAAGGATAACATTTAATCGGGGTTGGCTTACAGGTTCAGAGGTTCGCTCCATTATCATGTGGCATAAAGCATGTATATGATAACATGGAACCCTGAACATACCAAACTGATGAATGCATGAAAGGAAAAGGAGGCTGAAATTTGGGGCCTCTGATATGGCTCAGCAAGTAAAGGTGCCTGTTGCCAAGCCTGATGACCAAAACTTGACCCCTGGCACCCATGTAGTGAAAGAGAGAACCAACACCTGCAAGTTGTGTCTGCCCTCTACATGTATGTCATGGCATATATAAGTGACCCCCTAATAAATGTACCTTTTCGAAAAGGCTGAAATTTTATTTATTTTTAAGTTTGGATTCAAATTCTGAAATTCTGTTTCCTGAATTCTTTCTTAAGATTATAAATGTATAGCATATGCATGTGTATGTATTGTATTATATATATATATATATATATATATATATATATATATATATATATATCATGTATGGTATATGTGTGTATACATACATACATACACACACATACACATATCATACAAAACAGAGGAAAGCTACAAATGGCCCAGCTCACTCTCCTGAGATCTTAACACCTGCTGTCAGACCTCATCCTGACCCCTTCGTATATGTCAGCTCACTGGGTCCCTGCAGGAATCCTATGAGGCAGCTTGCTATGTTCTGAGCTTGGCTTATAGACAAGGTCATCAGTGAGCAAGTGCTAGGCAGAATTCTACCACAGACACCTCCAGAGCTCCTGTCCCCATCCTTTTACCACATGGTATCTGTACTCCCATTACAAAATATTACATTAACAATGTGACAGAGGCTTCTGCTGTCCCTAGCTAGCCATTCATCCCTTCTTTCAAGACAACGGGGGGCTTTATCTGGTCACATAGCTGCCAGAACAAGGACATTTCCCAAGTTCTTTGCAGCTGGACATGACCATGTCACTAGTTTAGGTCAATGAAGCATCAGTGGAAACACCAAATAGATGCTTCCTGGAGATCACCATGCCTTCCCCTCACTTTCATTTTGTTCTCTCCTCTGTTTCCAAGAATGCATAGATGCTGTCTTGAGGACCACGAGGAGAGGTCACAGATAACAGTGTGACAGATAACAGTGTGACTGACACAGTGAGCTTGCCCCTGGCTCTTACAGAGAGAAACAAGCTCTGCCATGGTTACCATCACTTGCAACTGAACATAACTGAACACAAGCACACATCTGTGTGTGCACAGACATGCCTGCAAGCAGCAGCAGCTCAAGGCTGTGGGATTTGCAGTGGATTTTTGCCTTTCATCCTTCTTGGGGATCATGGGCCACCTTTATAAATGCCATTGATCAAAAGAAAAATCCCTCTACATTCTGCCTGGCAAGCTCCATTCAGTGGTCACATCTCACCTGCCTGTCACTCTGGGAGGCCACTCACCCACCTCTGGGGTGCTTCCATGGAGATATAAGCTCGAGTCTGCAACAATACTGTCCTTTGTTGGGAGGAGAGTTGAAGATCAGCTCCAGGCCGTGGGGGAAATCATCAAGCCAGTTAGTGTCTCTGGGGAGGAGATGGATGGAATACACGTGTATCTCATTCACTTATTCCCTAGATACTGATGAAAAGCTACTGCCCACCTGATGCTCTAGAGCAGTGCTTCTCAACCTGTGGGTTACGACCCCTTTGGGGGTCAAAGGACTACTGAAAAAACACAGATATTTATATTATGACTCATAACAGTAGCAGAATTAAAGTTATGGAGTAACAAAAATAATTTTATGGCTCGGGGTCACCACAATAGGAGGAACTGTGTTAAATGGTACAGCATTAGAAACACTGAGAACCACTGCTCTAGAGAGAGACACAGAGGTGGTGAACCAGACTGTTTTTATGAAGTGTCTGTTCAAGTGGGAAGGATAATATCCGACTGAAACTTACTTATATTTTCATGCTGATAGGAACTTATGGGGTATGCTGGGATGTTCTGCTATGAGCAATTAGCATATCACTTCAACTTACTTATAAACTTACTGCTTGTGGTAGACATGTAACGTCCTATCCTCTAGCTATTTTGAGTACTTCATTACTCTGTGTACACAGTCCTACTCTTTGCGAAATGTCCAGACCTCGTTACTCTTGTCACTTGTGATACATTCCGTGTTCCTCCCTGTGCTGGTTAGATTTTTGTTAACGAGATACAAACTAGAGTCACATTGGAAGAGGGAGCCCAGATTGGAAAAAAAATGCCTCCTTTAGTCTGGGTTTTAGGCAAGCCTGTGGGGCATTTTCTTAACTAGTGATTGAGTGGGCAGGGCCTAGTCCACTGTGGGTGGTACTGTCCCTAGGTAGGTGAGTCTGGGTGGTACATGAAAGCAGGCTGAGCAAGCCATGGGAAGCAAGCTAGAATGCAGCCTTCCTCTGTGGTCTCTGCTTTAGTTTTCTGCTGGAGTCCCTGTCCTCAGTGAAGGATGCCTATAGGCCAAACAACCCTTTCCCACCCTGAATTACTTTTGGTCAGAGGGTTTTATCATAGCGACAGAGAGGTAAACTAGTATACTCCCCAACTGCCTCCACCTCCGTAGCCTCTGGTAGCCCCCCTCTCTCTTCACTTCCATCCCTGGCTCAGATCCTCTTTTGAGTGAGATCAGCCTGTGTCTGAAGGTGCCATTGGCAGCCTGAGCCAGTTGGAGATGAGTCCATCCAGCACTGTCGGTTCCACTTCAGGGAAGATCACAATGTCTACTTCCTTCATTTATTCCCTTGAGAGACATCTTCTGACTGCCTAGACAGGCCAGGCTATGAGTTGGGAATTTAAAGACAAGCCAAGCAGCTTGTTCTCAACATTCAACTGGTCTCATGGGAGTGCCAGTACTGTGAACAGTTACAGCCTAGGAGGGAAGGAGTTATTGTCCTACATAGGCTTCTTCAGAATATCGAAAGGGCTCCCAATCTGCCTGGGGATCCTCAAGAGTTGTAGGGTTCAGTTCTGAAGAATGAATGAAAATAGCCAGCTCAAACCACTGGAAATTATTCTTTCTGAAAAGACATGAGTTTCTATAATATTTACGGGACCTTTTATCATCCATACTATCAGGGGACTCAGCTACTGGAGTCTAGGATGGATTCAGATGTGTGTGGCATTTGAATTGAGTTGGCCATCATATTAATGAGACGTGTCATTTGGCTGTCAGAGAGATGTCTACTCCACTTTTTGTCTCCAGCCTTGGTTTCACAGACTTGTGTCTGAGCCCTTGGTGAAGTGGTTTCATGCGGGGGCTGTGTGAGTCCTTGGGGGCATGAACAGCCTGCTTCAAGATTAAACAGGGTATGAGTTGGGACAATACCCTCTATGCCCTAGTGTGGCTCTTCTGGGTGCTCTAGGATTCCACAGAAGACTGTACTCAGGAGAATGTGAGAGGAAGAAATATGGCCTCTAGAAGGATCTGGAATGAGAGTGCCAACCAGGAATATGCCAGAGCAAAGTACACAAAGTACACAAAGGGTAACAAGCATAAAGGCTGATGTGGCTGGTGAGTTGGCCTGAGGATCCCAAGAAATACTGGGGAAGCCAACTTTCCCATCTGTCAACTATGGTCCCTAAGGTGTCAACTGCCCTATACCTCCAATAGGTTCTTAGGAGTCAGAGATGATCTAGGACAGGAAATGGAAGGTGTGAGGATACCTAGACTCAAAAGCTAGCTGTCACTCAGTGTGTTGATTTATGTGGGGTGTTGGGGCACTTGGATGGGGCATGGAGACAAGAGCACTCAAAGAAAGTACCTGTAAGCTTGTATTCATCATCACTCAAAGTAAACTGAGAAATTGTCATTCAGGCCCTGGTTCCCTACCCCACAGAGGCATGACTGGTTGCAATCACAACTGGTAGGTCCTGAGAAGGGAATCGAAGCAGGAATGGCCTGGAGTGGAAGAGGCCCCAGGCAGCAGTGAACTCAGCAAAACAGACTCTCGGGAAGCAGCTTCAGTGATGAGAATGCCTCATTTGTACTAGGAAAAATTTCAGTTGCTGTTGGACATGATCTTAGGAGAGAGATAGTTTAACCTGGTTACCCAGCTAGATCGTACTCCTACCGATCTCAGGATGAGCTTTCTGGGGTTTGGACATGCCTTGACCTCTTTCTTGCTCTGGGTGGGCTTCCCTTGGTACCAAGGTTCCCTGGCCCCACAAAGGAGGAGAGAGACTCTTCCTATAAACAAACCTTGTTAATCTATTAGACAATAATATGCAAAAGAATTAAAAAGAACACGGTAGGACTATGAACTGACAGAAAATTTTGCTAGGTACATCTGGGAGTGTTTTTGGTAGAGGCAGAAGTAGAAAGGTCATGGCAAGTTAAAGTCCAGTCTGGTTTATGTAGAAACTTCTAGACTGGCCATAACTATATTTTGAGCATGTCAAAAACAACTGAGTAAGTAGGACTAGCAAGATGGCTGAATGGGTAAAGGTGCCGTTCAACCCCGGAGACCTGAGTTCAATCCCCAGCACCCACATAATGGTAGGTGGGAGAACAGAATGGGCTCTGTGAAATTGTGCTCTCCTTTCCACACACATGCCACAGCATATGAGCCCCCTATATTATGAGTGTGTGTGTGTGTGTGTATAAAATGATAAACTAAAATTTAAAGCCAAGTAAATAAAAACAAGTTTATAATAAAAATTTATTGGTTCATTTTAATTCTGCATGTTTTGCTTGCATGTATGTGTGTGTACCTTGTGGATACATGGTGCCCTCAGAGGTTAGAAGAGGGCATCAGATCCCCTGCAACTGGAGTTATGGATGCTTATGAACTACCATATGGGTGCTGGGTAACAAACCAGTTCCTCTGCAAGAGCAGTGGAATGCTCTTAACTGTGTGCCACCTTTCTAACACCTGAAAGGTTTAATTTTAAACGTATGACATATACTAGCAAGTGATATCTGGCACCTTCCACTTTTTCCAACCCACGAGGAACAAAATTCCTGTGCCAGAAATTCCAGGAGCATGCAGGTCTGGTGTCTTGACAGGCTCTGCTCCCTGGAGTCTAGGATGCTCAGCCGGACTCCGGACTCCATCTTACTGCTGCCGCTGCTCTGACATTGGCATGCGCAGAGCTAACTGCAGCGCCAGGCCTAAAGGCTGCAGCGACAGCTTCTGGTTTTCATTTTTATTTCTTGAATACAGACAGGAAGGTTGCATACGCGCCATTAACACTGAACCTGGCATAAAGCGTTTCACACAAAGCCTGGGAGGTTTCTGTGAGCAGCCTAGAAAACACCAGTGAGAAGCAGATTTATGTGCCTCTGATTTGTCAACACATTTCTGATGAATTCCTAATGAAGTGATCTTCATCACCCTCCTCAGCATTTTTCCTGGTCTTACTCATCTCTAGGCACCAGACTGTCACTGTCCTATAGAGTGTCCCTTGAGTGTATCTCTCCTGCTGACCCCTTAATGCTGTCAAGGGAAGGTTGAGTAGGATGTGTGATTTAAGATTATAGTTTCCCCTCAACTTCCCCAACCAAAACCCTGGTTTCAGTTCTTAATACAGACTAGCATTTGAATTTCAAAGTGATCTCATGTGCACTAAATGCTATCAGTCACTGACTGATGACACCAGTACTGAAGGAACTCTCAAGGCAGTGAAGCAGGTCCCCGTTCGCTTTCGTGGCAGGACAAAGTCAGGTTAGAAATATCTAGCAGCTGGAACACAATGACTCAGCTACCAGAGCTGATCGAGCACATGACCTGTTTCTGGCTGACTCTGCAATCTATCCCTTGTGCTATGATGCTCTCTGCTTGACCTTCATCCACAGTCCCTCCTATATGAGTTCAGATGCTATAACCCCAAATCTGGTGCTTCCTGTCAGCTTCACATGCCTCCGCTCAAAGCTATGCAATGGGAACGGATATGCACGCTGGCAAGAAGATGCCTTTGAAGTTGGTCACGCCACAGCAAATTGTACCCTCTGAATCTCAGGGATTTCCTTTCCTTCAAAATGAGGCCAGTTAAAATCATGATATCGCTTATTTGCTGGGAGGACCCAGAGCTAGGGCATAGCTCCCTCAGCAAACACTCAGCCCCGCCCCCATCACTGTCAACCTCTTTCCACACTGGACCTGCACTTCCTGAGCCTGTCCTGTGGGCTCCTCTAGTCTCTAGCTGAACAGCTCTTTATTCCAGACAGGCTACTCAGCTTTTTTAGTCCCTGTGAATGAGACAGACCTGTGCTCTTTGAAAACGGAAACAAGACCTAAGACTACAATACAAAAATGTCCCTGGTTCTCACTTTGCATAAATTCCCACAGCATTTTACTTTCTCTCCATATGTCTGAATGTCCATGCTGCTATGTGCAATTCTGCCTAGACAGCTGTGTTCTGGAGCCATTTTGACCACTTAAGCAGTTGCTTAGTGTAGAGTGAAAAATTATTAAGGCCATTTTATGAAATATGTGTAAATTTTTCGCCTTAGACCTTGGGCAGAAAAGCACCTGCCAGCAGGTTTGGGTCCATCTAATTAGTTACAGAGGAGGGGGAGTTACAGGACAAAGGCCTGTTAAGAACATCCCAGAAACTGACTGGCCAAGAGAGGAACTACACCCTGCCCCCATGGTACGGCCTACTAGTGTTCAAAAAAAAAAAAAAAAAAAAGTAAAACAACCAATCCTGTGCACCCGCGCGAAAGTTCACTTTTTCCCCACCCCGCCCATATATAAGTGCTAGACCACTGAGCCACGAGGTCAGTCCCTCTATCCCCTATGCGAGATATGGGGATATGGGCTGGCCCAGAGCTCTGATTTAATAAACCACCTCATGTGCTTTACAGCAAGACGGTCTCTTGTGTGTCCTTTGGGTGCGTGCTATCCTGTGACTTAAGTGGACCTCCTTTCTGGGGAGTCCCGGACCTTTCACTTAGTATGGTATAAGGTATTTTCAGCTGGTGGGTTGTATCATTAACTACTGCTACATAACCAATTGCTCCAAAGCTCAGTTAATTGTGCAAACATCTGAGTAGACTCAGACTGTATGTATTCTATCTGTATCAGGCCTGTAAGTTGGCTGGGGTTCAGTTGTGCTGGGACAGCCCCATCTGGGCATGTGCTCAGTTTAGAGCTGCTTGACAACAGTGTGGCAAGCTTGAGTCTTGCCTGGGTGGCTCATCCTTCCAGGGACCAAGGAAGCACAGGGATATGCCTTTCTTACAGAAATACGGGAGGGCTGCAGAAGCAGTTTAGGCTTCTGACAGTTTGTGTCATGTCTGCCTAACATCATTTGTATCATGTGACATTTCCGGGGACGATGTGAACAGACACACTTTCACCACAGATAGAGGGGGGTACTAAAGACAGAGCAAAATAACCAAGCCCCATCAATGAACCAATGGGGTCATTGCTTACTTACTGGAGCATGGAAGTCCTGATCAGGGCAACTGCACCAGCAACCTACTCCAGCACTGGCGATGGCACCTGAGGGCTGCACCAGTAGAACCTCCCACCACCTAAATACTCTAGCACTGCCAGGGCCACACGCAGCTGTGGGAGGGAGGTGGGTGGAAGGCGGAGGCTGAAGCCTCAGGTGAGGGTCTGACAACTCCTGCCCCACCTTTTCAAAGGGATGTTAGTTACCTACCGGCCGTACTTCCATAACATCAGGCCAAAGGGCATCACCTGTCAAGTCCAAGGTCAAGGGATGCAGAAGCTGATTTTGCACATGTTAGTAGACTGATATGAGGTACTGAGACCAAGCCAGGAGCGGGGTACCTCTGGGGCTCCAGCTACTTCAGAGGGTGAGGTGAAGGATCTTGTGCTGAGGAGTTTTAGCACCATAACAAAACTCCATCTCAAATACTGAGACATTCCACCACATGGATAATCATGTTTCAAGAATTTCATTATTGGGATTAATTTAGAAACCAGTCTACTACTGGGTTCTATTCCAAAATTTCATTGTTATCAGCAAATCCAAAGCTCTTTGGAGACACACCTTGGATAACTTGACTGATAGCTTTCTCAGGACATTTCCCAAGTCAACCATCCACATCAAACAGCATATGCATTTCAAACAGTGACACATCCTGTCTAACTGCTCCAAGAAGATGGCTGAGCTGTGATAACTATGCAAGACCATGCTGGATTGAGTCCTCACACTTCTGCCAACATTAGATTGTATGATTTAAAATCATCTTTGCTCATCCAGACAGGTTAAACATGCTTTGATGTTTATTAGTGAAATTTTTGAGACGGTCTCTTGTTGTCCTGCCCAAGACTTCCTTTTGTACTTCTTATGAATGAATCTTTTCTTCATTCTTACCTTCCGATTCACCCTTGTTTTCCCTAATAAAATCCAACTTTCAAAAAGGTAGGATGTATTTGGTTTCTTGTCCCACACTCCTCTGGAGTTCTACATGGCACAGCCTCACCTCTGCTACAAGGTGGCTAGGTCAGCAAGAAGCAAAGCATTGAGGGTTTCATGCCCTTCACTGGATTAGGGAGAGCCAGAGCTAGGAGGTGGTTGGGGCAGGTTGGAACCCAGGCCAGTCTTCTGTGAAGGGTGACAAATCCTGCTCTTGCTGATGCTGATGCAGAGGTAAGAGGCTGGCCTCAAAAGCTCTGCCATCCCTGATGCCACAAGGAAGTCCTCTAAGCCATGGGACAGCTAAATGGGTTCTATTTAAGGAACTCTAATTTAAATGCACACACGTCAGAAACCAGTTCCCCTGCTGGCAGGTTCTGGAAAGAAAATGGCAAATTCTCAACCTTCCTTGTGTGGCTGGGAATGCTTTAGCTCAGGGGGGGACATCAGAAGCTCTTTGCCTCCTGTCACCTTCCTGGTGCAGTCTGATAGGAGACAGAGTTGGAGAGACAAGAGTGGCCATGCTGGAGGCTGACAGTGGGGAAGCATCAATGGTCACTTTCCTGATGTTCACAGCCCTTTTCTGATGCTCTGCACTGCAACACACACACACACACACACACACACACACACACACACACACACACACACACGGTTCATCTTGAATGGACAGACTCTTCCTATATCTAGTTCAGAGAAAACTGCAGCAGGAAGGAGCCACAAGTGAAGAAACGTGTGGCCAGGAGGAGACTAAGCTGGCCTAGCTGTGGAGAAGGTGTTTTTAATTACTTCATTGGTCTCCAAATGCCATGCTTCCCTGACTGGATCCTAAGGAATATGGAAGCTGCAAGATGCTGAGAGCCAGCTATCACATGACAACGTGACAAGAGACGAGAGGAACGGATCTCTTTACTCAGCACTTCTTAGGAAGGGTCTAAACTCTGGGTTTTAAAGAAATGACTTAGAAGCTGGGTGTAATAGCACACTTGTAATTTCAGAACAAAATCCATATGTAAAATCTTTTTTTTTTTTTGCCTCCTTTTTTTCATTAATCTTTTTATTCACATTACATCCTGATCACAGCCATCTCCCTCTTCTTCCAGTCCTGCCCTTACAAAACCCTTCTCCCTTCTCCTCAGAAAAGGCATAACCCCCTACCCCCACCTCCCTTGGGCACTACCCCACCCTGGGACATCCAGTCCCAGCAGGACTAAGCACATCCCCTCCCGCTGAAGCCCAACCAGGGAATCTAGGTAGGGAAGGGGATCCAATGGCAGGCAATAGACTCAGAGACAAGCCCCCGTTCCAATTGTTAGGGGACCAGCATGAAGAACAAGCTGCACATCTGCTACAAATCCACACATAAAATCTTAGCCAGGCAATGGGTGCCACACAGTAGTATTCCCAACACTCAGGAAGATGAGGCAGGATGCCACAAGTTCAAGGCCAGCATGGTCAATGAAATGAGTTCTAGACCAGCCATGGCTACCAAGTGAGATCCTGTCTGAAAAACAAACAAACAACAACAACAAAAACAAGCAGAAGCGACCACCCAGGATATGTACTGTTACAGGTGGCCAACCAGTGCTCAGAAACACGGGGCTGCAGCAAAGACAGCCCACTCCCATTCCCACTCTCCAGGACCAGAGCTGTTTTGTGACTATAATCCTCTACAAGTAACTCAGAGAGAACTGACATTTCCCAGGCCACCCAGAGGAGGGAAAAAAAATCTCAGCTACAAAGCCCCACTTTATAACACTGTCTGCCAGGAGTTCTTGTCTAGTGTACAAATCTTCAAAGAAAGCACACACCAGAACAGCTGGAGGCTGTGCTTCCTGCCATCATTCTTGTGTCAGCAAGGCCAACAGCCAAAGCTGGGTTCCTACCAGACCAGAGTCACACATCTCAGATCAGCTCCACTCCTGATCCAGCATAGCGCCACCAGCAGGTAGATCAGGTCTAGCTAGCTACGGCTCAATCAAGGCTTTGCTTTTATTACCTACACTGTACGCAGGCTGGATCTAATATGCAAAAAACACAAAACAAAAACTGATAATCATGCATAGCTATGCTTAGCAGGGTGCAGTGGCTCATATCTGTAATCCTGCACTCCAGAGGCTGAGGCAGGACAATTGCTCTGAGGTTGATATTCGCCTGGGCTACACAAAGCTCCAGTCTTTAACCAGTTATAGACTGGAGCCTTATCTCACAGAGATGCCTGTGCCTCAATCCTCTTTAACCCCACTTCTCTCTGAGAACCAAGCTTGTTTGTCAAATAACTTAATCTTTCTGTGCTCACTTCTTACACCCTAGTTAGTCTGTCTCTGTCTCTTACCATTTTAAATGTGACCCATGACTATTTTTCTGTTGATAGAACTGAATTTACTTCTTCTACCCTGTCCTCGCTAGTTTCCACTACTATTTTTATTCCCATAACTGATTGCTTTATGGTATTTGGCCTGGAGGTCAAACCGAGGGCCTTGCACTTGCTATGCCTTAACTGTTGGCTAAAACATTTTATATACCAAGAATGGTGTCTTATAATCCTAGCACTTGAGAGGCTGAGGCGGGAGGATTACTGCAAGTGTCTAGCTTGGGCTACAGAATAAGAGCCTGTCTCAAAACAAACCACCACCAAAGGTCTGGATAGATGGCTCAGTGTTTAAGAGCACTGAGTGCTCTTCCGGGGGTCCTGAGTTCAATTCCTAATAACCACATGGTAGCTCACAGCCATCTGTAATGGGAACTGATATCCTCTTCTGATGTGTTTGAAGACAGTAATAGTTATATATATATATATATATATATATATATATATATATATATATATATGTATATGTATATGTATATGTATATATATATATGACTGTTTTATATAATATATATATATCGAGAGAGAGAGAGAGAGAGAGAGAGAGAGAGAGAGAGAGAGAGAGAGAGAGAAAGCAATAAGGACTTTAGATCAAATCAGAGGCCTGATTTGAGTTGAGGCCAGGCTAGACTACCTAGCAAGTCCCTGCTTCAATCGATAAAATGCAAAGAAAAGCAAATACACACAAAATTAAATCACTTATTTTGTTTCTAAACATTTGGTTGTCTCAAGGCCTCACTTCATAAGAAGCAATTTAGATTTCCTACTTGCTTCCAGAATGTTCTCACCCTTTCAACTTTACTAAGCTAAATGGACTTTCAGGTGGTGAGAACGGACCAGCCCCGCTTGCATTTCCCAGGCTAGGTGGCTACTGCAATCCTCCTGGCTCAGCATATTGTGGATGCCATCAAAAATCTAACAAAATGGCAGGACACACAGCAGCATTTTAAATCGCCTCAGCCGTACCTTTATCTATTTAAGGAAAAGGCAGGATCATTAAGCCGCAGCCTATAGAACTGCAGAGAAGCCCAAAAAGCAAAGGTTCGTGGGAAGAATCCTATTAGGGATCCCAGCAGGGCTACATGGAGATGCATGCTAATAAAGGCCTCAGCGCCCATGTTAACTCACTCCCCAGCCCGCAGGAGCCCTTTGTTCTTTTGAAAACCTTAACATAGACAGGAAGATAACCACTTCAAACAATTCCTACTACCTGCTCAGAACTTAAAGTATTTCTAATTATTAGAACTGTCTATGTAGTACATTGAGATTTTGCTGACTCATTCACAATTTCACCATCTTCTTTGCCTACTAACTCATAAGTGAACAAACTCCTACTGTTGCTATAGAGCACAGGCCAGCTTCAAATTCTCCATCAGTCCTCTTCAGCCTCCCGAGTGCTTGGATTAGAGGCACTGGGCACCATGTTCAGCTTCTTATACATTTTAATTAGAAATAATCAAATCTTTAAAGGGGAGCTTTGTATCTGGGCAACTGGTTTAATATGACAACATCCCCTGTTGCCAGTTTTAAAATCTACATCACCTACATTTTGAAAGAACCAGCCAGTTCCATATTACATGTGCATATGCAGACTACAGGACCCTCCAGCTTAATATACAAGCTTGGGCCCTTGTGGTGTAAACGTTTTTTTGCTTATAGGAAATTATGTGCTTACTAATTAAAGTAAGCACAGACGGTAAGCAAAATAGCAGTTATAAAAATAGCTTTATTTTTTTTCAAACCCCACATCTAGTAAGAGCAGCAGTCTCTTTGTTACAAGTCTCAGAACACAGCTCAGGCTCCTAGCAGCATCTGCATTCAGCCAGTTAAGGCAAGCTGTTCTGGTTTAAGTCTATGAAAAATGGCCTCATCAAAACCTAACACACAATAATTTCTTATAGGTCAGTAGCAATGTGGAACCTTAACCTACACCAACCAATGTGTGGCTTACAGCATGAAACCTCAAGGGGTCATTGTGCCCTCTGAATGGGCAAGTGTAACATTTATGTGTGTGTATGTATATGTCTATGTGTTAGTAATTCACTGAGCCATGTAGATCTTCCAGAGCTGGTATATTTTATTATCCAGTATTAAAACCATCTGAGTATTACCAGTAATCTCAAAATGGACAATCCCCCACCTTCCCGAGGCTCTCATCCTATTGGAGAAAGAAAATAAAAGATTGGTAAGATAACACAAGATAGAGCCATGGGAAGACTAAAGGCTGGGCCTGGAACGTGAGTGGCACCTCAGCCTTCAACTGGTCACCAGGGAAACCTGAGTGCTAACAGTGTCTTCTGGACATTGCACTCTGGCACTCACTGAAGCTGTGGTTTCCTGTACAAGATAAAAACTGGGAAGCCTGGAGCTCACAGGAGTGAGCTTGTTTTCCAGGATTCTAACTTCAGCTTTTTGAGTCTTACCATTCTTTAGTAGAAACCTTTCCTCCTGTATTACTTGCATGGTTTGTGAGCCATTCTCTCAAATAAAAATGATGATGTATTACAAAAAGATGAATGGATTCACAATCTACGGCACAGGTGCTCTCCCTGGAGATGAATACTGTATTGTAGCACGTGGCAAAGGCACTGTGTTAATATCATGCATAATGCATGTGTGTTGGTTTTTGAGACAAGGTCTCAAATGGGTATTGCTAGTTGGCCTGAAACTCTGCAGCAGGCTGGACTTGAACTCACCAAAATCCTCCCAAGTCCTAGAATTATAGGCATGTGCCACCATGCCCAGCTCAGTATATTAAGATCATGTAGTAATTGTCCTCTGTTCTCTACATGTGTGCTGTGGCATGTGTCTCCCCCTCCCCAACCACGCAAAGCAAAATACATGCAATAAAAAAGATGCCAATACTTAATGTAATTAACGAGATCACAAAATGTGGTAAAATAGCCTTTCTTTGGAAACCTGTGACTTCCCTACTGTTGTTCTGTACCATCATAGCAGCTTCAAACAGCACAAAAGGCAAATTATCCTGTCAGTAAGCGCTCTGTTCTCCTGCATGGTTCGTGGGTATCATCAGGAGTATGTTTACTATACTTTGAGAAACAAGTTATCTTCCCAGCCTCCACATTCTAGCTGATGGGCAACTGGTGTGTGAGTTCACTTCTACAATCACACTAGGCAAAACTCCAACTTCAGGCGCTACTTTTTTGGAATTCTGCTCTCATGAACGCTCTGAGCTTCGGTGATCACTTGAACAGCCTGGACCCATTAACAGACCATCATGGGCCTCCAGTCCCCCAGGATATTGGTTGCTGAGACAGAGTTTGTTAGATGGAGTAGGCACTTTTAAACTGGCTATGTTCCTGTAGGTAGCCCCAATTAAACTCACTGTTTCAACAATCTTGACATGGTGGACTTTCTTTTTGGTCTGCTGCTGAAGTGACTAAATGTTTTTCTTCTGCCCCAGAAAAAGTTTATACAACAGCGTCTCAGCTTATTTTGAAAAATTAAAAAAAAAAATGGATCAATTTTATATCGCCCAACAGAAAGTGAGGCTAATAAAAAATACTACACGATTCAAACACTTGAACAAGTAATTGTTTTACTTTTTAAAAAATATTGTGGCATAGGTAGCCTTTTAAAAATTTGGGCTAGGGGCAGGACGGTTGGCCCAACAGTTCAGAAGTCTTCCAAAGGAACCAGGTTTCACTCCTAGCACAAACAAGGTAGACCACAACCACTGGCATCTCCATTTTCAGGGAATCTGATGCTCTTTCTGATTCTTTAGGTACCAGGTATGCAAGAGGTACACATACATACATTTAGGAAAAACATCCATACACATACAATGGATAAGTAAAAATCTTAAATGAATAAATAAGTAGGTTGGGCTCATCCCAAATTAACCTTGTGGTTACCATTTCTATGGCAGGACTCCCATGTTGTGGGTTTGACTGAATTGTATATTCCATGGAGAGAATACACTGTAACTTAGTTGCCTTCTTTCCTTCTTTCCTGTTAACTTCAAATAATCACAAGAATTCAGCGACAGAACATTTTTTATTTATTATTCAGCTACAAGGAATATGAATTGCTTCTTATCAGCCAAGAAGCTCAGACAATATATGCAAAATGTATTAGGAAGGTCAAATGAATTGTAAAGATATTTTGAAACCACTTATTTATCATTCTACTTGGAGAGTTTCACGATAAGCAAGGAGACACTCAAAATCATGACGAGGTTAAAAACCAGACTTTCAAGCCAACGATGGCTGTGCTGACAGGTGGGCAAGGACACACTAAATATCCTCCTGCCTCAGTGTTTGAGGCATCAGTAAACTGCAGAGCAAGACGGGCAGTGTCCCCCAAATGGCAACACTGCTGACCTGCAATAAGTTCCTGAGCTCTGGAGATCAGAGAGACTCCAAAAATTCCTTAAGGCTCTGAAGTCATTCATTGGCTGAGCCACTTTGTAGCTCATGGTAGAATTGTTAACACCCCCCAGCTTTTAATACTTCTGTTGACACATTTGTTAGGTTTGTTGAGATGGTTTTGCTACCTGTGGTAACTTTTCTCATTGTTCTGATCAAAACAAGGGAAGAATTATGTTTGCTGTTGTTGTCTGTCTCTCTTGACACAGGGTCTCTTTCTGCAGCTGTGGCTATGGCGAATAGGCTGGCTTGTAATTCAGAGAGATCTGCCTGCTGCAATTAAAGGCATGTACCACCAAGCTTGGCCTGAGAATTGGTTTTTTGGTTCGTAGTTTCAAAGGTTCCAGAAATAGTCTTTAGGACTCATGCAGGGAGCCTCTGCAAGGACCTGCTCTGAAGGAAGGGGCCCTGGACAAGATCTCTGGAAGGTCCTGGCTTCAGAGACCTACTTCCAGATCCAGTCCCACTTGGAGTTCCTACAGTTTTGTAAAATAGCACTACCAGCTGATACCAAAGATCAACCCAGCCTTGGGGATGTGTCAAGCTGTACCATTACATGGCCCAGGCTGGCCTTAAACTTGCAATCTTCCTGCCTCAGTTTGGATCACTAGGACCACAGGTGTGTGTTACTATGCTTGACTCTTGTCTACCAGGGTGTCTGCTGATTCTCTTGGAACTTTCTAAACTAAGATAATCAGCTACAAAGTTGCAGTTTCCTAAAGTCCGTTAAGCAGAAGTAAATGTGTAGCCATGGTTAAAGTAGGCAAATTTAAAAATTACCTTCTAGTCAACCCTCCATCTGCACAGATGGACCTCCAGTTGGTTCATTCGCTCGATGTTTTCAGTTTTAAAAAGCAAAGTCCTTGTAACCTCTGTCCTGCTGTGCATGCCTTCTCTGCCATGACTAGTCATGAGTCCTAGGAGGGAGCTGTTCTCTCATGGCTGCCACTAAAAATACATTTATTCCTTTCCTAAGTAGCTTTTCTACACAGATTATAAACCTTACCTCAATTTACTTCACCCAGATTCTACCTCAGTCTCAACCGAGAAAACATGGTCCCTGAATGCTATCATCGAGTTAACCTCGAGTTAATTCTCATAAACCTGGAAGCCCACAACAAACTCCACAGCAGGCAGGGAGCTGGAAGCCTTCTGTAGATGGGGGCTGGGAAGTGCCATTAGCTCTGTGAGCAATGACCAAACTCAGACACGGGGATGCAAGAGCAACTGTAGGAAATTCAAATGAAGAATTTAGCAGTCCAAAGGCTGGGAATCAAAACAGGCTGCACTGAGTAAGCACTGGGCCATCCTTGACCATGCTTCTCCCCACAAACTTGTCTCCTTACAAGAAGACAACAAGTACAGATGAAATCTGTGAGCTACAGTTTCAATCTTTGCAAATGACTTAGGCTGGGCTCCATGACAGTGCTGGATGACTGACATGTCTTGCTATTTCTCTGGCTAAAAGCTCTTAGCAGTTCTGTTACACTTCTTCCAGCAGAAAGAGGGACTGCAGAGCCCTGAGACTGATCTTATCCATATACTGCACTTGAGACCCTGGGTCTTCCACCCTAAGGGACAGGTACAGTGGGGCACACAGGTTAATTCTGAGAAAGTGATAAGAAAAACAAACAGGCTATTCGGAAGGTGAATGCAAAACCTCTTAGATCAGAAGTTTAATGTCATCCTTAGCTACAGGACAAGTTGAAAGTAGGCTTGGTCTACATGTCTCAAAAACAAACAAACAAACAAACAAACCCCCAAACCACCACCACCACCAAAAAACCACCACCCACCCCAAAGCCAGGGGCCTAAACTGACCTCAAAGCTCCAAGAAGTCAGCTATTTGGAAATTGAAGTGGCTATCCAATCCCAGACACCCAGTGGATGCAAAAAAGAGACAATAAACCCAACAGTTTTAAAACCGTTTGTGAAAGGGAAACAGTAACTCCTCAATTCTGGCCGTAATAAAACCCCTTTCCCCTTCCCTATCTTTTGCCATGAAAACCCCACCCTGAAACGAGTATGTCTCACTATGTAACAGGTTGGCCTCAAATTACTGAGATCCACCTACCTCTGCTTCCTGAGTGCTGGGATTAAAGGTGTGCACCATGCTTAGCAAGAGGGATAATTTTTGAGAAATACAAGATCTGGTGGGTTACCTCCCCTCCACTGAAAGTACAGCTAGCTGTTTCCTGTTGTAATCTCCATTCCCCTCCTGTGTTGAACAGGAGCCAACACTGTCACCTCCATCTACTGAGGCACTGACCTGCACCTGAATTGTATTAAGATAAACCAGCATCTCCATGAAGGGGCTAAGAAACAGGCTACGCCCACATTGAGATCTGCAGCTGAATGGAAACTGACCTACTTCAGAGCTAGCCTGATCTCCTACTGATGTCTAGTTTGGGCAAAAAGCATGCCTGGCTGGCCTGCTGAGGCCACAATTTTCTTGAAATTAACTCCTTTCTTGACTTGTTAAATGCTACAACTTCACAAAAACACTCAAGTGTGATGAAGAAGCTTTCAATATTTCAATAGTTGCATGTTTTATTGGATATTTTTCATTCTTTCAACCTGAATAACATGATTTTATAGAATTAGCAGATGGATACATGACAGTGAAGCAAACCTGGTTTGAAAAGGCAGCATTTTAGAGAGGCACACATCTACCCCATCCTGGAGAGAGTCTGTCATACCTGGCTATGTCCTGAAGTTAGACTTCCCCACAATGCTAGGCTATGGGCTGGAGAACACTGAGGAGGTACAGCTGAGAGCTGCAGGTGCATGGAGAGGACCGCAGCTCAGCCTCTGCAAACAGGATGTGTAAGAGCTGCTGCTGTGTCCTGCCCACTGGCTCTCTAGTCTAGAGATATCCTGATACTGCAGCAAAGAGTGTAACTAAAAATTGTTCCTCTAGAAAGAAAATCTAGAGTAAAACACTGCTTTGTGTTGCTCATTATTAAAAACAAAATCTATAGTAAGAAACACACCACACACACACACACACACACACACACACACACACACACACACACACACACGTAAAAACCAGGACTATAACTGTTCCAAAAGTAAGCCAATTCAAATGAGTCTCAGTCTAGCAGGAGAGGAAGTCTCTTCAGCTAATCTGGCCAAGCAGGCTTCTGTGACTAGGATCTTTAGGAGCAGAAGCAGTAGGAGGGAGGAGGGCAGGATCCTCCACTGAGCTCTCTGCTTTATCTAGGCTTACTACCCAGTAGCTGCAGGGCCAGGACCAGCCATGCTACAGCCCCATGGAGCCTGCCCCTTCCAATGACTGCCCTATCCCACATTAAAGACAGACAGTTGGGTATGCTTCAGACTTTGTGGCAGCTGGAGACCATGACTGTCACTGGAGACTGTAAGTCTGGGTTGAACTGTTCAAAGTCAGGGTCACAATCAGGGAACGAGGATCCTTCTTATTCTTGTGAACTGTGATCTTTCCTTTCAAGGCTTCACCTACAAAGAAAGGCACAGCATTTGATGAAAACAGGCTAGGGGAACACAACACCCAGTGGTTCTCTTTTTCTGTGATAACAGAGGCACAAGCCATGGCTGCTGGTCTTCAGTGTCCTGTCACTGTAGAAGAGCCTACAGAGGTGCAACAACAGTTCTGCCCACCAACACCTACAGCAGGGCAAAGCCAGGCTTTCCTGAAGACTCAAAGGAAAGTCTACATGCCTCTCTATTGTGAAATCTCTTTGCAGACTTATCAAAGCAACAATGTAAGGCTGACAGTGACAGCCTCAGCATCCCTGCTTTAATAAGATCATACCACAGCCCCAGGCACAGCTTCACAACATGGATTGACACAAGATGTAAGGGAGAATAACATGTATGTGTGTGTGTGTGTGTGTGTGTGTGTGTAAAACTGTCTGAACACTGAATATACACCTCATTAAAAAACACAAGCCCTGTACTAATCTACTCCTCCACTCCACTCCAAGATTAAAATAAACAGGGCACTTCTTGGGATCCATGTGTCTTTGCAGTTATGCAAGACTCATAGACCAATGGAAGAAACAGTGTGGCCAGGGCTCAAACCATTTGGCAAAACCTAAAAGAGACTTACATGTTGATGTGTAAGTTAATGTGTGCCTGTGGCTCTGATACCTAATATATTCCTCTATGCTGTGATTGTTATTATTTAAGACAGGTTCTCACTCTGTATCCCAGGGCTGACCTGGAACTCACTATGCAGCCAAGGCTGGCCTTGCAGGTGTGAGCCAACACACCCAGCCTTTTCTCTATATCATTAAGAAAATGACTTAAAACTACCTCAAGTTGGCATGCTTAAGGACAACAGGAATAACCATGATTCCTATTCAGATGGTTCCAGACACTCCACTAAGCACACACAGGTTAAGCACTGGTACATAACTGATAGGAATATCCATTTTGCTTGTGCTTTGCATTAGGTTATCAGGTGTTCACAGGTTCTCCTTCCCTTAATGGCTACAAAACAGTTGTGAAGTAAGCACACTGTCCCTCCTTTTCAGATGACATTCAGAGAGGTTAGTCCTGTCCCCAAGGCCACACTCCAGTCAGTGGGACAATAAGTTTTTGTTGTTTTGTTTTTCTGGTGCTAAGACTAACCCTATAGCTTTGCACTGCCAGGCCAGTGCTTTCCCACTGAGCTCCTACCCAGACCCAAGAATCAGAATGTAATAATGAGGTCATTTGCTTCTCCAGTCTGTGCTCCTCTGCTGTACAGCAATGCCTCACATCTATCTGAAAACAGTTACTAAGTCTAAATATACTAATATGAACATGAAACACCCTCCGTTTCACTGCCCAGTCACATCTTTCTGTAATGGCGTTAGTATCTAAATTACATAATTGCATAATTATACTAAATTATAATATACTTCTCTGTTATGACATTAACCTAGAGAAGAAACAAAGGCATTACTATCCTCACTAAATCTAAGAAAATTTGCAATTTAAAATATATAATAACACTGTTGGTTGTTCTTACCAATAATTTTATATGTATCTCTTGAAAATGTACTTGTGTGTAGAGACCAGAGGTCAACGTTGGGTGCCAACTGCTCCCCATTTAAATTTGATTTAACTTTGTATTAGTTCTTTAGGAGTTTCATACAATGTCTCAGTCATATTCACCCCTATTCCCCCAACTCCTCACAGATCCATTCTCCCTTCCCTTCCCACCCAACCATGTTACCTTTTGGTGGTGGTGTTGTTATTTTTGAGACAGGCTCCTAGAACTCATTATGTAAATAGGTTGGCCTTGAACTAAAAAAGATCCACTAGTTTTGCCTCCTGAGTGCTGGGACTTGTTGCTCTACAATGCCCAGTTTTTCTTTTTTCTTATTCTTTCTTTTCTTTAAAAACAAAACAACAACAACAAACCCAGAAAAACCAACAACAACAAAAAAAAAACCCCAAAAAACCCTCAAGTCCAATTTGTGCGGCTTATATATCTTTAGATGTGTGTGTGCCCTTATATGGAGTATGACCTACATAGCCACAGAGAACCCTGTGCTTCTGCCCCAACCCCACCTATGTTGGGAAAAAAAAAATGAGTGCACCATCACTTCTGGGACAACTTTCTTATTTCTTTGAGTGGCAAGGATCAAGTTCTCTCTGCCTCTTCAGCACCAGAATTATATGTGCTATCACACTTGGCTTTTTACATAGCTACTGGGATTTGAACTGTGGTCCTCAAGCTTGCAGGACAGACACACTACCAACTAAACAACTACTTTTGTAGTTTTAAACTTTTATTTTATACCAATAAAACTGGTCTGAATTTATCATTTATTGATTCAGAAACTGGGAAGGTGATACCACTTCATGGTAAATTAAACAGAGAGAAAATGGAACTGATGCTATGCATTTACGTAAAACAATGAAACACGTCTATAGATCAAAATGAATGAGGAGACATGCTGAGGGGATGGACTCAGCCCTGTGAGGACCACATTCTCCCCTCTGATCTATAGACTCAGCGCATCCTGCCAACACCCAGTGGAGTTTAAGAACAGAAATTCAGATGCCTTTAAATTTATATGTAAAGAGAATCTGAACAAGTAAGAGGACTCAACATTTTATAAAGATGGTGTCCTCCTGGCTTAAGGACAGACACATAGATCAAACGAACAAAGTGTGTGCTCGGAAAGACGCCCGTATGCATATGGCCCATTAATTTTTGACAAAGGAGCCAAGGTAATTAAATGGGAAATGGACAGTTCTGTCAAGAAATGAAGATGGAACAACTGAAAAGATGGATTACTAACTCTTAAATGAACGCAAAATAGATTACAGACCTAAGGATGGAGAGCAAGGGTGAATGTTCCAGAAGAAACACAAGATCCTTGTCAGAATCAGCTCAAGTTTTAAGAAAAGCACATACTATCAATGACAGACATGCTAAAACTCATTAAAATTTTCTATTATTTGGAAAGACAAGGCAGGAACTGGAATGAAGAGATTAGCAATCTGATAAAGAACTTGTTTCCATTTACACAAACAATTCTTACAACAAGTAACTCACCTAAAAACCAAGCAAAAGGGCAGGATGTGATAGCACCTGCTTATTGCCAAGAACTTAAGGGGCAAAAGCAGAGGCACGAGGATGGCAAGTTCAAAGCTAGCCTGGTCCAGCCAAGCAGGGATACATAGTGAGACTATCTCAAAAATCCAAATTCTCACAAAAGATACAAATTCCAGTGGAAGATGAAAATGCCACTAGTAATCAGACAAATGTAAATTACATATACAAGCACAAAGCTGGGCAGTGACCCAGCCATGATCCCAGCACTCAGAAGGCTCAGGCAGGAGATACTGGACCATAGATATTGAGACTATCTCAAAGACATAAAGCCAATAAAAAGTATAGAAAAAATTATACACCCAATAGAATTGTTAAAATAACTGAATTTATTTGAAACAAACCGTTTCAAATAATAACAAGAACTCACAACACTGGTAGAAACATTAAACATGAAGTGCCTTAGATAAGAAGCAGACATAGCTGCTGTTCTCATGTTTGAAGATAAAACAAAAGATCTCTCTTCCATAACAGTAATTTCAAGATTAGGGTGCAATATGCACACACTGGAGTTAATTAAACAGAGTGAAGGGTCACAGTGGTAAACACATAATTCATACTGCTGAGCCCCCTTCAATTGTTCGTGCCTGTCTAAAGTGCCAGAGCAGAGTCTGGCACAGTGGGCTAGATAAGAGTAATTAGTCAGTGTCAGACAGATATAAATAACTGATGCTTCTAGGACTGTACACAGCAAGCTCTTGGGGGACAGAGAGAAACAGCCTGAACAAGCTCACTGTGTGTGCCAGACCCCGAGGAAGTTCACTGTGTATGTACAATCTAGAGTATACTCACTGTGTGTGTAAGAGCCTGAGCAAGCTCACTGTGTGTGTAAGAGCCTAAGCAAGCTCACTGTGCGTGTAAGAGCCTGAGCAAGCTCACTGTGTGTGCAAGACCCCGAGGAAGTTCACCCTGTATGTAAAACCTTGAGTATACTCACTGTGTGTAAGACTTCTGAGCAAGCTCACTGTGTGTGTAAGAGACTGAGCAAGCTCACTGTGTGTGTAAAAGCCCGAGTAAGCTCACTGTGTGTGTAAAGAAACAGCCTGATAATAAGCATATTTTCATTTAAACATGACACAGATCAGGATTTTTAACACAAAATTGTGGTATAAGCTGTGTTAATTAAACTGCGTACTACTTTCAGAGGTAAAGAAACACCACACATTGAAAGGAAGTCTTCTGCAACTGAACCTTCCATCTGGGAGGCAGGTCTCCCACCAAGCTATTTGTAATTATTTTTTAGAACTAGTTTGTAAATAAAACAAAAACCTAGTGAACTTTTGTTCCTTAGTCAAATGGATTCTTAATTTACTCATTTCTTAGTTGGAGAAATTCTTTATTCACATTTTCTTTCCCTTGTTTCTTCTTTTCTTTCTTTTCTTTTTTTTTTTTTTTTAAATTGGATGCAGGGTCTCTTTGTATATCCCTGACTGGCCTGGACCTCTCTATGTAGACCAGGCTAGCTTTGAACTCAGAGATCTACCTGCCCCTGTTTCCCTAGTGTAAACCACCAGGTCCAGCCATCTTTCTGCTTTCTAAGTATTCAGCCTACCCTCACATGGAATAAATCTAGTTTGCCAAACATCATTGGCCATTGTGGAAGATATAAGCACAAACACACACAGACATATGCACACAGAAATAGTCTAGGTTAAAAAAAGAAAAAAAAGAAATAGTCTAGGTAGAATAACTGCATGGCTATGCTTACAACATGTTACTTGATGGTATGATGGTGTATACCTGTAATCTCAGCACTCAGGAGGAAACAAAGATCAGAAATTCAAAGTCATCCTCAGGTAGACTCTGAGTTCAAGGCCAGATTGAGCTACTTGAGTCCCTGCTTCAAACAAGCAAACAAACATCTTTCATGTTATATCATGGATACCAAAATTCATATATTTTAAAATTTCCTAAATAGACTCCTGGATCTAACTTTACCTAAAAACCATGCCATGTATTGAATATAAAATCACACACAGAAAATTCTTTTCAGCCATACAAGATAAAACCCAAACAACCTGCTCAAGTCTAGCAACACAGTACGAACCCCAGGCACACTGGAGCTGGCAAAATGGCCCCACAGCACTGAGTCAAGCAGCTTGACATGGTGCCACCCTCCATCCTAAGTGACTGAAGAACTGGACTTTAGCAAGTGATGCTTCTCTCAGTGTACTCAATCAGCACAGCAACACTGATATGACAAACACTAACAGATAAAAACAAAAGGCCAAGGACTCAGGCCATTAGAACTCAGTACAGCATACAGGGACACAAACATGTCATGAGAACTCAACACAGTGTAAAGGGATGTGACAGCAGATCTGTGCACAAGTTGACCTGGAGAACAGAACAGGAAGCCATTAATTGAGGACAACCAGTAAGACTCCAAAGTGAGCAGAGCTGAAGTGGAACTCACACAGAAGCCACAAGGGCTGCATATGTAGAAGACCATCTTAAACAAATCTGAGAAAGTTCTTAAGAAAACAGGACAGTGAGCTAAGAAATGACTCATCTAAGAGCTGCAGAGATGGAGCTCAGTGGTAGAGCATTTGCCAAGGATCTATGAAGCTCTGGGTTTGTTCCTCAAGTACCACAAGGCCCCAGAACCAGAAAATGTAGCTGGAGCCCAAGCTAATCTGGGGGCCCTGAAAGGGTCGTGCTGGAAAGGAAGGATAAGGTTTCTTTACAAATGGCTCTGGAGAGAAGTCTGAATTATCTGGATGAAACTGACCAATGAGGAATTTAATCTTGCTAACATTCCCTTTCATAAGCCCGCCACACCACAAGTCTCAAATGATGATCCGCTGACCATGTGTTTTACTATTTAAGACGTTTACATTTACATCTCTAGGACTCACTATGGTTCAGCAGGTAAAGGCATTGCCACCAAGCCTGAGGACTTGAAATCAACCCTGGGACCCATACTGTGGATTGAACCAACTCCCCAAATCCTCTGACTGCGACATGAGCACTGTGCGCACCAATATACACAAATAAATAAAATGTGATATAAGTTTTTGTTAAAAAGCATATTGCATCTACAGTCCACTGAGTTAAGTTAGTCTTTGTGTACAGTGAAAAGAATGCACCAAGCACACAGTGTACCTCTCCACTGTTTAGAATTTAATTTCTCTCAATAATGTACAGGCCTCACACATTTTTTTTCTTTATAGAACTACATCTATTCCCCCCTTCCCCTCCCTGTATCCATTTATCTAATGTGTGTATGTAGGCACACATGTTTATCACTATGTGTGTATGATCTTGGGTGTTTGTGCACATGTGCATTTGAAGAATTGTGAGTTGATTCTTTCCTTCTACCATAGTGTCAGGGATTGAATTTAGACGGTCCCCACTGAGCCATCTTGTCAGTTTCCTGATTTGGACCTGAGGCTTTTCTTTCTTCATCCTCTCTATGCTTGGAATTTGGCTTGTGAAGGTTTTTTTTTTTTTTTAAAACTCTGTTGATCAGCAGTTTTATGTTTGTGTTTATCTTGAGTTTTAATGTCTTCAGCCTGTGGATTCTGGTTATTACTTGGCCATTATGTCATAACTATTTTCTGTCCTACTTGTCAATGGGTGCGACCGCTAGGGGTCAGGCGGTGGGACACTTGGGATTTCCCTACACAGTAAGAAACTCAATATTTGTTAAAACTTCCCTTTGTTTTGATATTTACCACTCATTTACATCTATCAGTTTATCATCTCTATCAATCAAGCATCTATCAGTCTATTATCTATCTATCATCCACCTATTTATCTACCCAACAGAGACTTTGTCAAGGCAGGGTCTCATATAGCTCAGGTTGGCTTTGAACTTACTATGAAGAAAAGGATAACCCTAAATGCCCAAACTGCTCCCTCGGGCATTTGCCAACCCCCAGAGCGCTTTTATAGATTCTCAAGTTTAATGACCTGTCTTGTTACTAATCCCACAGCCTTCCACTAAGACATATGTCTCCACCTCCACAGTGAGGTGTCTTCTCATAGAAAACAGAAAATATCTCAATGTGAGTCTCTGCTAATTCTGTCATTTCTGGGTCTCTATACATTCATCTTTTTCTGCATTTGGTGTATAAGCAAACACCAGCTATTGAGGACTTCGTGCATCACAGTGCTTCTTGCAGTTCAATTTCATGAGTCTCGTTTCGAAGCTTTGCTGGGTGCATGCAGGTAACCCATATGATTGGGATAACACATTCCCACCACAAAGTCCAATTGAGTCCCTACTGAATACTGCTCATATAGGCAGCACTCTGACTGATGGAAGCCTACGACCTCTGAGAACTACTATGGTCATGATGACTGCAGTGCTGTGGTCTGTCTGCCTGCCTGCCCGCCCCTGTGCACTCATCCTATGTGCTCTCCCACAAGCCTTCTATGCAGAACAGAGTTCTTGATTCATCTGCTTGTCCTCTTTAGACCTCTACCCTACTACTAAGTTCTCCCTTCTATTTATTACCACAGCAGGGGACAATAAAGTGTTAAGTAGGCAGGCCATAAGACAACCTTAGCATGAAGAATCCTGCTTCATGACACTAGGAAAAGTCCAGAGGTAAAGCATGGGGCAGGCAGTCATCTTAGAGATTACTGGAAGAAGAGGCAGAATTTCAAATTCTTACCAGTTATCAAGTATTATACTTGAGAATTATAAGTTATCAGAAGAGAGAATTTAAAGGAGCAAACTGTCTTCTACCTCCTTCAAGTCTAAAATTGTAAAGTCCTGTGTTAAGATGGCAAGCTGGCAACAATAAGAAATACCTTCAAGTTTCCATTTTTTCCTTTGTGCAAGGCCAGCACAAGCTACAAAAATGAAAGCTAAGCTGCTTCCAGAGCCTGGTTTGTGTTACTCTCTGGGTCAGTGAGTACTATGCTTCAGCTTTCTTCAGAGAAAATGACACTATCAAAGTCTCATTCCCATAAATAGCACTGAAACCTGGAGTAAGGTGCTGGCAAGGTGCAGCTTTCCCCTAACAGCCTCATCTGCACCCCTGTTCCATTATGCAGCAACAGTGAAATCAAAGCCATCTGAGTGTCAGGAAGTAGAAGATACAGAGCGTAGCATTAGCATGATGGTAATATGCAGCCACCACTTGGCTTCATCACATCCTAACATTGGAACACAGATTCCTCAATTCTAAAAGTAGCATTAAGTATCTCTGACACTGAACCCCTTTGCAGCCTGCTAATCCGAACTCTGAACAACTGTCCCAAGGCACTTCCCATCTACTACAACAGAGCTCCTGCTGGACACTCAAGTCTGCATGTCCCCTCCCCAGCCTTTCCTGAATGTGTTCTCAACAGTCTATCAGCATATGATCACAGAAAAACAAGCTGAATGATGGCAGAGAAAAGGGAAATAAATGTGGCAGTTACGTTCAAGAAGAGATAGAGCAGCCAGCATACAAAAAGCTGAGACAGGAGGATTGTTCTGAGCTTGAGGCCAGCCAGGGTTGCAGAGTAAGACCTTGTCTCAAAAACAATAACAAATATGTGTCAGCTATGTAATATGCATATAAACATATGAAAAAAATGAGAGAAACTGAGAGTGTAAAAGACTCCTTCAATACTACCACATTATGTGAGGTTTAAAGGTGTGAGTAGTTATATACAAATATGTAGAAAAGCTGAAGAAGCCACAGCACATAGAGTGACAGCCACCAGATTCTGCATAGAAGCTTCCTTTCCTTTACTGTAATTCTCTATATGAAGTTGCCGTGGGTACAGTAACTACTGAGTAAGTCTCATACATTAAGTGCTGATAGTGCTGATAGTGGTTTAGTCACTAAGGAAATTTTCTCTTAGTAATATCTGCATGTTATCACTTACTAGTTATTGACTAAAGAAACATTTTCTGGAGGCTGAAAAGATAGCTCAGCAGTAAGCCCACTTGATGTTCTTGCAAGAGGACCTGGGCCCAGCATCCATTTCTGTAACTTCACTTCCTGGGGCTCCAACAGCATCTTCCTATCTCCACTGGCATATGTATGTATGTAGCACACATACATATATCCAAACAAAATATTACATACATATAAAATAAAATAAATCATATTTTTTATGATTTTGTGATAACTTTGAGGCATACAAATATTCTTTCTTTCTTTTAGAAGGTAAAAATTAGACTTAAGGGTTGAGCATGTTACTCAGTGGTTGAATGCTTACCTAGCATGTGTGAAACCATAGGTTTAATTCCTAGTACCTAAAACCAGAGCAAAACAAAAGCCAAACAAGCAATAAACCTCATACGATTTAAAACTGACAGCTGAACTATCTTTCTAGCCCCTAAAATATGTTTGGAATCAAATACTAAGATACTTTAAACACATGCAGGTGGGTAGCTCTGAGACCTCTAACCTCAGCATCTGCTATGTTCTTCTAAGTAAACTGACATGTGAGTGACCACCAGTTCCCCAGAATGAAGGCAATGTTTTGCCTGTGCTTGCTTTCTCACCTGCTTTAACTGGAAAAGGCTTTTCCAGTAGAAATACTGTCTGTTTCCAGTGTGTTTTGGTGCTCTGGGGGCCAGTAGAGAACACGACCTGCATTGGTGAAGTTTAAAAGTATCTGATGAAGTATAGGATTTTTAATGTCATGGTACATTAATCTACTACATCAAATACAAGCTGCAACTGCTTACAACAGCAAAGCTTCTGACCAAACACCTTAGGGCACAAATCTAACACCGTACTCTGTATAATTAATCCTTATGAATAACTCATGATACTTACCCTGTTTTGGCAATTCTTCTCAAAATATATATCAAAGTACCCAGCAACTGCCTGTGATGAAAAAAAAAAAAGCAATGTAATTGATCATTACAGTAATTACCTGATATAGTCATTAATTACTCAGTCTTCTAAGACTTTTTTACAAACTAGAAACAATCTCAGAGCAGGCACCACACAAACTTACTTGCCACTAGTTTTCCAGAAAAAGATGTTGTAGAAAAACGAAGAATATAATTGGCTTTTCCACATAGAACAGTGTAATAATTAACGTAATAAGGCCAATCAAACAATCAAGTGGTTCAGAGAAATGTTCATGTCAGACTGCTCAAGGTGAGAGGCTAAAAACAGAGGCCTGACCAGGTGGAAATGCTAGTAGACGGCAGGGCAACCATCTTGCGCCTCCAGCTTTCCTCAGACTTCAGACGGCTGCAGGGAGGGCAAGCTGGGAAGGCCAGAAGCACCAGAGTCCAAACCATACTGTGACTCACAGAAGCCTGGATCTAAAAGAGCATGGCTACACTCTGGTTTGGTTTACAGCAGAAATGCTCTTTTATGCCACTCATTTAATTTTTTTCTCATTTAGTTCACTCAACTTTAAAGCAAATTATAATAGTTTTGTGGTGGGATTATTAGGTATAATTTTTAAATGTTAAATATTTTTTAAAACTATAATGAACATAAATCACAGTACTCAAATAAAAGAATGTTATGAAAATATCCATATATATATATATGAAGAAAAATTAACTCTAAGACTTACTGGGATGATATAAGAAAGTCTCTAGAAAAACTAACACATTTGGATAAATATATATTTCACCTTTGAAAAAAGATTTATGTTTATTTTATATGCATGTATGATTGCATGTATGTATGGGTAATTATTTGTATGAAATAATTATTGAGAACCATGCTGATTAAGCCAATTGAAAGTTTTCAGTCTTTTTTACTGATGTTTGACCAAGGTGGGCTTGAGCCTTTGAAAAGCCTCTTGGTGCCTAAACTCAAGAATACAGCATTTCTAAAGGCAAAAACCACCCAGATACATCAAAGTTCAATGAGGGTAAGAGTAACTCAAACATTCATTTCTGCACAGGATATTAGTTGCTTTAGACATATCATGCCAATTATTTTGGTTAATACATCTGGAGCATACTCAAGGCCATGGAGACCTCAAATGGGCTGCCAAGGCAGACATGACTGTAGGGGGCAGGAGGCAGAGGGCTGAGAACTGTCTGAACAAATACAAAATGGAATCAGACCAGGATGGCTTTACTTCAGTCATTTCAGTAGGTGTGCCTGATGTCTCTGGTAACCAGAAGAGGACACAGATCCCTCAGCTGGAGTTACAGGGGGTTGTGAGCTGTTGTATGTGACTTCTGGGAACCAAACCTGGATCCTTGGCAAGACCAGCACATGCTATTAACCATCAAGACATCTCTGCAGCCCAATTCCACCTCTGTTTCTTTAAAACTTAAATGCTACTATTTCATTTTCCTTCATAATGGATTAAGTAGACTTAATCTGTTTTCAAAACTGGCATTAAATTAAACTTACAAAGTGATAAAAACAAGACATTGATTATTGAAGAAAATCACCATCAGGCCAATTTGTGTGCTCTGTTGCCTTTGCAAAGAATGTGGAATTTTATTGATCTTTGAGGGCTAATTCACACTGAGTCCAAAGCAAATCCAATACTTAACCTTCAAGTTCATTACATTTTAGACAGTAAGAAGGGAAGGAAATGTTGCTGATACTTCTGCCAAACAGAATCAGAATGCAGGTTCTCAGACACAGACTACCCTAGAGAGTCATGAGGCTACTACAATGAGCCTCTATAATAAATCCCCGTGTCTCAAATACCTATAGTATCTTCACAAACGTAGCTAGCTACTTTCATAAGTGTATTCCTGGACACACTTATTCACTGCTATATTCCTGGTGCCTGGTCTACAGAATGCAATAAAGGTTTGCTGGGTGGTGATGAGTAAAGACAACTGGAGTCCACCACCTACCATGCTGTTCACACTGTGCCCTGTCAGGCTGCAGTCTGTTTAAGAGGATGGCTGAGGCATAGCTAGGATTTCTAAAATTCTCATGAAGCTCCATCTTTTATATAGCTCTCAAATGTTATAGTCCCCTGTCTCTTAAACACTTAAGTAGTTAGGATAACTATTAATGATTCACCAAAAGAAATGAACAGAGATTTAAAAATCTGATAAAAATCAAATGATTTATTGCCATGTTCTATTTTGTTGTTGTTTGTTTTTAAGGCTGGCTTATTTAGAAAAGAAGGAAAATGACTAGATACAATCTTCCCCTGGGAAGGAGAGAGGGCCAAGGACTGAGTCAAGTACTGATAGCTAAAGATCAATAACAACAGAATCTTCAATAAAAACCCTTAAGAAGGAGGCTGCTGGATACATCCATGTACCAGGAGAATGGCTTGCCCTGCCTGTGTGACAAAGGCAGCTCTGGGGCTGGGGTCTTTCCATCTATCCTTTCTTTGTGTCTAACACAAGACTCTGGAAAAAGCTGCTGAGGAAGGTAGAGCTCTGCAGTCTATTTACACAGACAGGCACAGGTAATTTGGGACTCTACCACTGGGGAATGATCTCTGAAAGGTGGGGCTAGTCAGACTGAGATCTTAACATGTGAAATCTGTACTACGCCAAATAGTTCAGAAATTAAATCATAAGACATCTAGGTGGTATCTACAAATGAGAAGATTGGTGGAAAACTCAGACTGGTGTTCAGTGAGCACAGAAATGTTTTCCTTAGGTGACTACTGACCGGAGAAACAATCAGAACACACTACTGGGTGGCAGGCACACCCAATGTGTGACCACAAAGCACCTATGAAGATGTTCACCAAGGGTGGCAGGTAACACCTTTGGATTATTCGTTTTTGCTATATTTATCTGTACTGACATTTCTAAAAGAAGCATCAGCTATAAGAAATTGGTAAATGTGAATACTATTCCTTTTACCCATAACATTACACAGACCTATACTTCAACCACTATCCTTGTGTCTCAGCTCTCTTCAAAGGCTGGGCCAATCAATGAGAGTCTCCTATGTAGAAAAAAATGAACTTACCTGGAAAAGTCACCTCTCCCCCAATTGACACCACCACAATAACATTTTTCAATGAAAAGGGAACAGAAAGAGGGAAGAGAAAGTAGAGCTGATGAGGACTTTTCTTAAATCTGAGATACAGAGAGAAAGAAAGAAAGAAAGAAAGAAAGAGAGAGAGAGAGAGAAAGGGAGGAAGAGAAAAAGGAAACGAGGGAGAGAGGGAGAAAGAGAAAAGGAAGAAAGAAAAAAAAATCAAAGAAAACTATTTCTCTAACTCTGCTTTTTATAAAAGCAACTGTCAATCACCTGGCAGGACAGTTGCAATCATGTCACAATGCTTGTCTAAAGAGGGATCTGAAAGTACTTAGAACTGTCTGTAACCCCAGACGGCTGTCTATGAATTTTAGCTAAAAATAAAAAATGAACCTAATCCGCCTACCCCACCATAAACAGTGATAGAAATACTGATGAGTTTGGGTAACAAAAACAAAGAAGGGAGAAGTATTTATGTTGCTTTGGTGACCAGCATTTGGAAGCCTCTTGACCTGCTCCGATTTCTGGAAACTGCATCTGTCTCTGCTTCCTCAGTGAGACTTGCCTTCTCAGTGTCAGCTAGAAACTGGGACCACAAAGACATGAGAGGACTTAGGAAAAGATGAATAGTATCTGCAGACTGCCTGCTCTTTAGTTCAAAAATACAGAATACACTGGCTGTGGTAAGCCAAAGGGGGAGTTTTTGGGCTCCCGTTTGAGACAGGGTCTCCTTCTGTAGCTCAGGTTGGTCCTCATGACTCAATCCAAGAGCTGGGACTGTATTCTGTTCTTAGATATAGCAAGATCTAGAATGCCCTTTGTCTCCCTTCTTATTGGCTATTATTATTAGTAATCTGTCCTTATCATGTTTCATATTTATTTATTTATTTATTTATTTATTTTCCTTATTTTAAATTTCAGTTACTCAAGGTCAACTGTAGTCTAAAAATAGTAAATAAAACATTCTAGAAATAAGCAAATTTAAAGTAGTTTCCTATAGTATCACCACTGTCCCAGTCATTGCTGTTGCCCTTCATTTTGCTTTGGATGTATGTTACTTTACTGGAGACATGCATGTCCATGCAGACAGTACATGGGATACATTGACTTCGGTACTGTCCGGGGTTTCAGGCACTGGTGGTGGTGGTGGGGGATTATTAGAGATGTGGTTCTAGAGATAGACAGAAAAGACTCAACCTGAAATGCAGCTATGGCAACCAGCTGAACTATGGCTGGACTTTGTATTTCTGCATGGTCATTTGGGCAGAGTGCTGCTTTCAATCAAATGTCAGCTGCTTTGAGAACAAAACTGTTCTGTCTAGAAACTGCTTTTCAATTACAGTTCCACCATCCTGTTGCTGTCACCACAGTAGGATGTCTTAGGTACTCAAGTGCTAATCCACCCCCATCCCCAACCCAGATAGGGTTTCTCTGTGTAGCCCTGGCTGTCCTGGAACTCTCTCTGTAGACCAGGTTGGCCTCAAACTCAGAGACCCTCCAGCCTCTGCCTTCGAAGTGCTGGGAGTAAAGGCGTGTACCAGTATACCTGGCTCCAGGTGCTAATCTCAATGAACTATATTCTCCCCTTGGAAGTCACAAGAATCAACTACCACCACAAAAAACTGGAAACATGACTTTTTAGGTAGTAGCAGTAAATGACTACAGCTGAGCTTCACAAGTACATAGGGAGACCAGGTGGCTCAGAAGGCAGACACAAAGCACATTTCCCTTACATGTCTTGTTAGCAGCAGCACTGGGGACTGCTTGGGAGGAAGAGTCATGAAAATCAAGTATCAAAGATAGCTGACTAATCAACAAAGTCAGGGTCATAATTAAATCATGCCCCCCAGCACTGTGTTGTGTCAGTCAGAAAAACTTGTAGCTATGTCTTTGAAGCTAAGAGGGAGAATGGGCAGCCACCAATAACCACTATAGTGAAAAGTGAGACTGAAATGATGACAGAAGACAGCATGAGAGGAAAGACTGGCCAACAGTGATCTCTAGGACAGGTGACCACTCTTGACATTACCAGAATCTTGAGTATGACATTTGAGGCACATGAGGAAGTAAAGTCGGTGCGTGGCCTTATAGTGCAGAACACTCCCAAGCACCAGAACACTGTTTCAGAGGAGCTGGCTCAAGCCTCTTGTGAGTGACACAGAGCAAGAAAATACGGCAAAGCAGTTATAAACAGAATCATTAAAAAAAAAAAAAAAAACATTTTAAGCCACATTTTTGCTTGTTTACTTTATATGCATAAAAGTAAACAGTTCATTTTACACTCATACATTTGAGAAATAATGACTTAGAATTAAACAAATGACTTTTTCATGTGTGTCAGTGTGGTGGGTCTTTTTACAAAGGGACACCCATGTGCACAAGGAAGAAGACAGCAGCCAATGAAATGAAGTCAGTCTAGACTGTATGAGGAAGAAGGAAATTAAAAATCATCATGATCACTATCACCTGCAGGGGGTAATTCATCATTTCTGTTCCTCTCTGGTATCATGTTCCACCAGCGTGTGGTTACAGCAGATACAATTAGGCAGCTGGCCACAGACGTGGGGGATAATGTGCTTTTGATGGAGTTTATTCAAGCATAGAGAAACAGAGCTTGTAATCCATGCGGCAGGATCTCTGCAGCAAAAGCATAATTCATCTGCTGTGGAGTATTTCTTTCAAAATCTCAACACTGAATTTAAACACCAACAGATGAAGGGTCTGAAGCAAGCAGCAGATAATACAGGGGGGAGGTGTTAGAGCTTATATGGTAATACATAAACATACAAAAACACAAACTCGGTGACACGGCAGCTGAGCAGACACTGGAGCTGTGATGACTGGCACAGAAACCAGCAAATGTGAGAGCTACAGCTTCCTCCCCAAGCTAACTATGCCTTAAATTACAGACTCTTTCTTCTTCAATTAATTTCTATTTTAACCCAAGAGTGGATTTGCATCTCTGTTTGCTCTTGTGGTCCCTCTAGGGGACAATGAATGTTAAGTGCTGTGCGACTCCCAAGGGGCAACGCCAGACAGAGTGGTGTTTAGAAATGGGCTGAACAACACGGAAGACAGCAAAACACACAAAATGCCTAACAAGACCTCTTTCTGCAAAAACTCACTACGACACTGCCTTATCCCCAGATAACGGCCTTTTCAAGTTTAGATCATATTCTTCTGATTTAAAATTGCTTATTAATACAATTTTAGGAACAAACTCAATCATCTCTTCAGAGTCTAGAGTTGCTTTTTGGAAAAAAAAAAAATCTGGTATTGTGGGCTCCAGTATCCCTGCTTCAGTCTTCTGAGTAGCTATGTCTAAAGGAATATACAACCAGCTCACCTAAACACAAATACCTGTAATCTGTTACCTACACACACCAAACTGTACATTCTTCTGGTCTCTAAACAAAAGCTATTGTTTTATATATTATTATTTTTACCTTTAAAATTATTATTTACCTTTAAAAATATGTATTACTATTTGGTTCATTGGAAACAGGACCTCAGACAGCACAGACTGGTCTTAAATTCACTAACCTCATCTTGCTACCTCTATCTTATAAGCTCTGGGATTATGTCACCCATGCCTAGTTTAAAGTCTCTTAATGTATTATGTGCATGCAGAAAAATGAACTGGTGTGCACAATGCAGTGAGTTTTCAAGTCAACTACAGCTGTGAAATACATATTTAATTAGGGAACAGAAAACAGGAAGGTGTGATGGGTACATTCCTTTAATCCTAGTACCTTGGAAGCAGAGGCAAGTGGGTCTCTGTAAGTTACAGGGCTGTCTGTTCCATATAGTGGGTGTCAGGCCAGCTAGAGCAACAAACAAGACTGTTTCAAAAAATAAACCAAAAATGTCATCCTAGTAGATGTTCTTGTACATGAAGTCAGCCTTAGGCATCCCTGTGCCAAAAGAAACCACTGCCCTACTTTCCAAGGGTGCAGGCTAGTTTCTCCAGCACACACATCAACAGAAATAGGACCATAAATCATTTGGTCTTTTGTGTCTGTCCACTTTTCCCTGAGCTTGTCTGTGCTATTATAAAATGCACATGAACATGGCTTCCCAGAATGGCTTTTATGCTGTACTCATTCTCTGTGTTACTCCTATGTTGACTGAAACTTTAGACAGAAAGACTTCAGATGGGGAACTGGTATAAGGAATTTCCTCAGCCAAGCAGGCCCTCTAAAAGCTGTGAGGTTGGTTTCTCAGTAACGCAGCAGGTTTTTTACACGAACACTGGAGGCTGCTGGGTACACACTATGTGAACATCCCTGCTGCTTCCTTCATCCTCATCACTGCCTGCAGGTTTTATCTGCACTGTACCATTTCTTCCTTCTTTGAGACAGAGTCTCCTGCAGCTCAGGATAGCCTTGAACTACGCAGCCAAGGATAGCCATGAACTGCTGATCCTCTGAGGTTACAGGCATGCTAGCCCTGGCCTTCTCCATCATTTCCTGGGTTTATCTCAGCTTGTTACTCATTCTTTCTGCATTTTAATGATCATTTGTAGTTGTGGCTGACCTGGAACTCACTATGGAGAACAGCCTGGCCTCTAACTTAAGAGACCCACCTGCCTCTGACTCCCAGGTGCTAGGATTAAAGGCACAACCACACCCAGCTGTTTTCTGTTTCTTAATGTGAAAATGAATTTCACAGCTGTAGTTGGGTTGAAAACGCACTGCATTGTTAACGGTACCATCAACTGTGAGATACAATAACCACTTCTTTCCTTGGGTGTTTCCAGGAGTATGTCATCATCGCAATAGGAATGGAAGCAAGGACATATTTTGTCCTTGTATCTCTTGAGTTATTTTCTTTTGGCACAAAGCCCAGCTCACAGATCCTTTTTAACACTGCTATATGAAGATCTGCTGCTAACTTGTACTCTAGTGAGCTTTAGAATGTTTGGAGGTTTTTTTTTTTTTTTTTTTTTTTTTTTTAAAATTGGGTACCTTATTTTTTAAACATGTTTCAAGCCCTTTTCTCCTGAGAATGCCAAGTCTAGCTGATGTAATGTCCATTTGGACAAACTAGTACCCGTGGCAGCTAGAACTGACTTTATCCCCTCCTGTTTCACCTGGTTCTTAGCCCATGTTGTCTTCTATGTTTTTAAATTACTGACTGCTCTAGATTACGTACTATACACTGAATTTTTTTAAAAAATTGCCAGTAGAAATCATTTTAGACATATAAGAATAATCTTCTAGAAAGGTTTCTAAATTTATTTCAGATACGCCCCGGGGAACTAGCAACTCAACATTGTTCTAGAGCACTAGTGGGGATCCAGACCCCCTGGATCATTCAGGGACTGTGAAGGGGGCTGCAGTCATAACAGTTCTCTGGTCTTTGGTCTGCCCTGTTCTGATGTCAGTCTTTCAGGATTCCCATTGCAAAGCCGTAGGAAGACAAGTACACCTTCTATTTGCTAGGACAGGAGGCTACCAAAGGGGCAACATGAAGCTGCTCGGCTGCTTCAGAGTGGCAGCACCTGCAGGGCAGAAACAGCCGAGTTTGCCTTCTTTGGGTCTTCCTTCCCTCTCCCCATCACCCTTGTTTTCTTCCCACTCTCTATGTGACAGGGTCCCACCTACTGTAGGCTGTCCTCAGACTCACTATTTAGTGGAGGATGACTCAGCACTTCTGATTCTTCTGTCTCCACCTCCCCAGTGCTAGAATTACAGCCTGGTTTATGCAGTGGGGACAGAAGCTGGCTTCCTTGTGTGCTACCACAGGCACTTTACCAACATGGCCACATCCCTAGTCCCTCTTTGGACTTTTTTGTTAAAAGTCTTAGACAGTCTAGTGAAATACTAATGCACATATAAAATCCTCCAACATACAGTATTTCAGACTCCCCCTTTCATGCTGCCGTCAGAAAGACAGTCTTCTGTCTGTTTGCAGTCCCTGGACGAGAAACAGATTCTTCGCTGCACTGCTTTTCCCCACTTAAGGCTTCTTTCTCCTTGTATCCGCATCCTACATCAACTCCTCATCGGTTACTGTCTCTGCCTGAAAAGCCTTCTCTTTCTACAATGTAGACTGTGATCCATGCTGACTGTCTTTGTTCCCTACACGAGCACTCACCATGCTGTGAGCTACTTGTTCAGTTGTGGGGACAGCAGAGGCCCCTCCTTCTGTGCTCAGCTGCCTAAACTACCATTGGGAAATGCTGAATAACAGTGTGCAGTTAAGATGTTACGATGTACCATGGCCTGGCATGCTCAGGGGCCATGGCAGTTTCATTTTGGCTCATTAACTGTAGCCTACCTGTCACTGATAAACCGAGGCATGCTCAGGTCCTCCCAGCATGTGGGAATCAAAAAAAAAAAAAACAAAAAAACAAACAAACAAACAAACAAAAAAAAAAAACCAGCTTTGTGTTTCATGTAAGTTTTTATCTTTAAACTTAAAACCAATGTGAATGCAAACTAATTCACAGAAACAATCTCTGGTATCTAGCCCAAAGAATCATAGTGCACAGTCATCACAGTGAGTATCAGTATGCAGAATTACCAAGGTCTGACATAAGGACAATTAGCATGGCTATGCCAGCCACGAGTGACACATTTTTTTTTTTTTTTAATGAGCCCATTACCAATTTGCATTATAGAACACAACGCTTGTGGCATCTCCTGAAGAAACATCTTGGGGACAGAGGCTATGTTTTCGCTTGTAGCCCAAGACCAATACAGAGTGTCAGTATTCAGCACATGCATTTGAATGAAAACTGCCCTGAAAGAATGTTCTGCTTGTGCTTGCATTTATAGTTGTGCAGCTCACTGCTTCACTAGGCTTCTATCTCCTGCTCCTTCTATATCATCAGTTTCTCATGACTGTTACATTTTTCATGTTGCTCTTCAATGTTGTCCAAACATTATTCATGAAAGAGCACACATTCCATGTCTAGCTTCCCAAATGGAAGAAAATATGATCAGTGGAAGGGAATATTTTGTTTCCAACAACACAACTTACCAAGCAGAAGGTTGAGCTTAGAACCAAAGCAAGCCAAGCATCATGGCACCTGCCTGTGGTTCCTGTCCAGGAGGCTGAGACAAGGGGATTGCATAAGGTCAGTTTGCAAGCCAGCCTGGACTACAGAGCCAGCTATGGATGAGCACCACCATCATATCCAATACCCAAAGTGTTGCGGCCCGAGCTGCCCCACGTTTGGGGACCAAAATGTCTCAGACCGTTCTGTCAATGTTTGACCCGCACTGCCAAAAAAGCCTTGGGGACTAACTTGTTAGCCTGCACTGCCCCAAGCAGCTCCGGTCAGTGGGTCGGCGGTTCAGCAACAGAGAGAGAGTGAGGACAGATGCAAAGAATGGAGACAAGGCAGACTGTGAGTCAATCCCAGTTATTCTTCAGTCTCTCTTCCTAGTCCAAGTCCCAAGTCTTGAGTTCCTGGTCTCTAGTTCCTAGTCCCTAGTGGCTCCAAGTTCCAAGTTTCTTCTTCCAAGTGCCAAGTGCCTGATGTCTAATAACTAACTCCAAGTTGTTCTCTAAGTTGTACTCTCTAACCTAATTCCTAGTTCCAAGTTGTACTCTCTGAAGTGTCTGATTCTCTGTTACTCCAAATTGTTCTGAACTCTGCTGTCTGCCTCTAGCCTTTTATATGTCTCACTTCTGAGCCACGCCTCTAAGTCACGCCTTTAATCATGCCCTTAGGTCTTGTCTCTAAATCTGATCTCTAAGTCACATCCTTAAGTCACACACCTTTAAGTCTCACACACCCAAGGGAAAATCCTGGGTATCTAAAGCAAGATGTTATCAGAGTGTGCTCAGCTGTTGCGGGCTAATGTAATCAAGTCTCTTTTCAGGGTATATGGCTCAAGATGGCTACAAGGATGAGAGCCGCCTTCTGTGGGCTCCCCACACCACAGCATTACAGAAAGGAAGTAGATATGGACTGTTGCAGGTCTTCAAACAGAATCCACTAAAACTCCTGGGGGCAGATGATCAAGTTCCAAAGATATTCAGACAGATGACAGGCACAGGATTTACTTTCTCTGCCCTCCCTCTCCACCCCATCTCCTTTTAGATCTACTAAAGTAGATCAGGCTGGCCTTGAACTCACAGAGATCCAGTGGCCTCTGCCTCCCCACCATTCTGGGTTTAAGATTTTCTTTACATGCCATTGCCTATGAAGACTAGTCTCTTGTTGTACTTAAGGGCAAATTATGACTATTTAAATCCAGATGGAGTAAATGCCATCTATGAGGCCACAAAGGCCTAAATCAGTATAAGCAAATCAATGTGTTAAAAATTAAATAAACATCAAAACTTGTTTCTCTGAAAATATGGTCATTAGCTGCATGAGACAGCACAGAATCATAACCTCAGCACTCAGAGGGTGGAGGCAGGAGAATCCTGAGTTGGAAACTAGTCTTCTTAGTGAATTGTGGCTAGCTTTGGCAACATAGAGAGAGCCTGTCTAAAGACCAGCAAATGTAGCCCAGCAGGAAAGTGCAAGGGAACAACTGGATCACAAATTGAGCATTGTCTATGTGCTAGGCACAGCAGAACATGTGTGCATGTGTTATATCAAATAGTGCCTTGGAAGGTGTTTAGTGGCATCACTTCCACTTCTGAAATGAAAAGCTCAGAGAAAATGGGCCCAAAATGGGTAAAAGCTTAAGGTCTGCATTACTGTGGCTCCTCTGTAAGAACAGAAAGATGGACTGACTCACTTCTGTAAACATTATAAACTGTGATTTATCTGATTTCAGCAACAGAAAGTTTTCAGTTCTTGACTCATCTTTCCATGAAGACTGATGCTATTGTCAACACCTGCATTCATATGAGATATCTGAAAACATCAGGCATGCTATAGCATTGACAGATTTGAGGGCCAATATTCACAATGGTTTTTGTCAAGAAGATCTTAATGGGTAAGCTTATTTTCCCATAGGTCATTATTCCAGGGATAGGAGCCTCTATCAAAGAGGAAAACACCTGATCAAACTCACTTACCATCACAACCAGCACTGCTCACAGGTGGCCTGGGAGATGGAGCCTGATACTATTGACTATTTAATTAATACCCCACCCTTACACTGGGTTTGAGCCTGTGTGACTACTCTGACACTACTGAGACACAGTATAACCCCATCCAATCTAGAATCAAAATAGCAGCTTTCAACACACAGGCTGTTTCAGAGCAAATGATGCTGTGATGCCTCTAACAGCACAACAGTTCTTCAGTCTGCAAATGTGACCTTCAGAAGAACTCTACCCCAATTCCATAGGTAAGTCAGTGTCAGCTCCAGAACTACCTGTCTTGTGGACCTTTGCATTCTCTCTGATGATGTGTTAAACACTGTGGGCTATTCCATCATTCTAGACAACACATGGCAGAGCTAACATGATGTAGGAAAAATACATGACCTTTTATAAATTAAGATTTGTTTATCATACAGTTTCCAGGAGGAAATGTAAAAGCAGAGATGAACTGAGTTGTTGGGAGCTGACTTTTAGCAGAAAGCGGCTATCAGCTTTGCAGCCATCTTGAGCCATATACCCTGACGTGAGACTTGTTTTTCAACAGCCTACAACAGCTGAAGCACACTCTGATATCCCACATATTTTGTTTTGCTGTTTACTGGCCCCAGCTGCAAGGTGCACGTGGTATCCATGCCTGCAACTTTCACGTGCTATCCACGTGCTATCCACACCATACATGCCTGTAAGGCGCACATGGTATCCAAGCCTGCAAGGTGCACAGTGCACGTGCTATCCTCACTATAGACGCCTGTAAGGCTTACGTCATATCCACACCTGTAAGGCACGTGGTATTCACACACCTATAAGGCACATGGCAAAAGCCTATAAATACCCCAGATTTCCCTTCAATAGAGAGAATAAGGGAGACAATGAGAGAGACAATAAAAGAGAGAGAGAGACACAATAAACGAGACTTGAGACTTGATCAGACCCTCTGTCTTGTCTCCATTCTTTGCATCTCTTCTCCTCCATCCCCACTCTCTCTCTTGACCAGAGCACTTAGCCCCAAAGCGTGAGGCAGTGCGGTCCTCAACATTAGTGGCTCCCAAAGCGTGGGGCTGCCAAGCGTGGAGAGTGCAGGTCTCAACACTGAGTGGCTTGAACAGTGGAACTGCAGACGAAGTGAGGACTTTAACAATGTACCGTGCTGGGTGCTGGATTGTCAAGAGTCAAGCACCACTCTCCTGGCTCCTTATGAAGACCACAAGTAATTACAGTTTAGCAAGACACTATGATACATAAGCATGTGAGGGAAAAGGAATAGAAAAATGGCCATTGCCCAGGCTTGCTTGGGGTAGAGAAATCATCTGCACTTTGGTAGTTCCTGTTCCTGGGAACTCTGCTTACTTGAATGTTCAGCTGTTACATTATATCTGCACAAGTATTGCCAGTAAGAAAGTTTTCACAGTCCAAAAATCTTAGAAAGCAGCATAGGTGAAAAACACACCTATCAACAGCAATACTTACAAGCTTTGTCAAATGGTGTCAGCATCATTAGAGAAGCAGTTTCAAAATATTTTTCCACAAAATGATTAAGATTTAACTTATGTGCTGTGACCAGAAGAGATACAAGCCCCACTTGGCAGGTCACAGGACAGCACTCCCTTACACAGGTACATTACGTATCAGCAGGCAAGCTTCGGATCCTTGCCTCTCAGTCTGTTCTCCTGTTTCTGTCTCAGTGCTGTGCTCTTTTAAGCTTCACCAGAGAAAACCATCTGTGACTTTCTGCCTTCTGGCTCTGTGGCTTTATGCTGTCATTCCTTCATCCCATTATCAATTGCATCCACTTGGTTTCATCTCTAGTTACTTTCTGGATGTGTTCAGTTTCCCACCACCTCCTTTTAAACTGCCCATGTCAATCATGGTCATTTCTTGGCTATGCTAATGGGCTAGCTTACCCCCACCACCTGTCTGCATCCACTCTGGTCCCTTCAGCTCCAAATTCCAGTAAAGCTCTTTTTCAAGTGCTACTCTGACCACATCCCTTGACTGACAGAGCATCTTAATCACTTCTCATTTCAATAAGAAGAAAGCACAGTGCAATAGACAACCTGGAAGGTTCTCCACCTCTGTAAATACAATGGTCTACATGTTCAAGCCAAGCTAGAATTCTTTCCTAAAAATTTGCACATTATTTCCTTACCTGCTGAGTCTTCTGGGGCATGCCTAGCTGTCCTGAGTGGCCTGCTATCCTCTGTACACCTCCATTATCTTGCCACCTCTCCACTATCCCATCACCTTCATCAGAGCTGCTGAGCAGGGAGCATACAGGCTAGAGTCCCATCCATACCCATCTTCCCTGACCACTGAGTCCTCTGGGGCACCCCATCTTCCCTGAGTATCCTGCTATCCCAGTGGACCCCCATTCTCCTGCCACCTCTCAACCTATCTGCTGATCAGAAACCATACAGCCCAACGATACCCATCAGAGGCTTGCCACACCAGGATCATGGAGATTAGGCTCCCTCCCAATACTACAGCAGGAACATCTAGGGACTGAATCCTTCCATATGGCTAAAGGCCCTCAAAGAACACAATCAACAAAAAATGAGGGCACAGCTACCCTACTACAGCAAGCCTTAGATATCCTAACACAACCAAAGCACAAGAAAATGGCCTTAAATCCAATCTTATAAAAATAGAGGCCTTTAATGAGAAAATGAATAAATACCATAAAGAAGTATAAGAAATACAATCAAACAGGTAGAGGCCATTAAAGAGGAAACAAATAAATCCCTTAGAGAAATACAGGAAAATATAATTAAACAGGTGAAGGAAATAAATAAAACTGTTCCAAGACCTGAAAGTAGAAATAGAAGCAATAAAGAAGACACAGACTGAGGAAATCCTGGAGATGGAAACCTAGGGAAGAGAACAGGAACAACAAATGCAAGCATCACCAACAGAGTACAGGAGGTAAAGAGAAAAGAAGATACAACAGAAGACATTAATACATAGTCAAATAAAAGGTTAAATCTAAAAATTCCTGACACATAACATCCAGGAAATCAAGGGGATACAAATTGGAAAGGAAGAAGTCAAAATATCCCTTCTTGCAGATGATATGATAGTATATATAAGCAACACCAAAAATTCTACCAGAAAACTCCTACAGCTGATAAATACTTCCAGCAAAGTGGCTGGATAAAAACAATTAACTTTAAAAAAATCAGTAGCCATCCTTTAATCAAATGATAAATGGGCAAAGAAAGAAATTAGGGACATAGCACCCTTTAAAATAGTTACAAATAATATAAAGTTTCTTGGTGTAACTCTAACCAAACAAGCGAAAGATCTATATGGCAAGAAATTCAAGTCGCTGAAGAAAGAAACTGAAGAAGATCTCAGAAGATGGAAAGAGCTCAAATTGCTCATGGATCAGTAGGATTAGCATAGTGGAAATGGCCATCCTATTAAAAGCAATTACAGATTTAGTGCAATTCCCGTCATTAGGGAAATGCAAATCAAAACAACTCTGAGCTTCCACCTGACACCTGCCAGAATGGTTAAGATCAAAAAGTTCAGTGACAGCACATGCTGGCGAGGATGTGGAGCAAGCAAGGGGAAGACTCTTCCATTGCTAGTGGGAGTACAAACTTACAACCACTTTTGGAAATCAATTTGGTGGTTTCTCACAAAACTGGAAATAGTTCTACCTTAAGACCCAACTATACCACTCCTGGGCATATGCCCAAAGATGCCCCACTATACCACAGAGATACTTGTTCACTTATGTTCATAGCAGCTTTATTCCTAATAAGCAAAAACTAGAAACAACCAAATGTCCCCCAACTGAAGAATGGATAAAGAAAATGTAGTACATTTACACAATGGAATACTATTTAGCTATTAAAAACAAAGACATTATGAATTTTCAGGCTGATTGATGGCTCTTGAGAATATCATCCTGAGTGTGGTAACTCTGTACCAAAAGGACATGCATGGTATGTACTCACTTGTAAGTGGATATTAGTCATAAAATACAGGAGACCCACAATACACTCCACAGACTCAATTAAGCTAAACAAGAAGGAAGGCCCAAGCAAGAATGCTTGAATCTCAGTTAAAAGGTGGGAATAAAATAATCTTAGGAGGCAGATGGAGGGAAAGAACTGGGTAGGAGAGAGGAATAGGGAGGGCAATGGGGGGGAAGATTTGAGGATCAGGCGTGGGACAGACAGAGGACATGACTAGATGACCATGAGAATGAAAGGAAATCTGCAGCTGGTCGGGGTATGGGAGGTGGAGGTCATCTCGAGGACATACCAGATACCTGGGATAGGGGAAGCTCCCAAGAATCAAAGGGAATAATCTTAGCTAAGACTCGAAGTGGGGTGGTGGTGGCTTACAGAACCTGAAGAAGCCATTTCCTGTAGCCAGGCAGGAATCCCAGTAGATCCATAGGAACATCAACCCACCTACAAACTTTCGACCCACATTTTATCCTGCCTACAAAAAATGCAAGGACTGGGTATGGAGCAGAGACTGAGGCAAACAAATAAGTGGCCCAACTACAGACCCATCCCTGGGCAAGCACCAATCCCTGACATTATTACTGATACTTTGTTATGCTTGCAGACAGGAGCTTAGTATGGCTGTTCTCTGAGAGGCTCCAGTCAGCAGCTGACTCAGACAGATGCAGACGCCCACAGCCAAACACTGGACGGAACTTGGGGACTCTTAGGGAAGAATCAGAGGAAGGACTGAGGGCCCTGAAGGGGACTGGAACTCCACAGGAAGACCAACAGAGTCAACTGACCTGGAGCCTTGGGGGCTCTCAGAGATTGAACCACCAACCAAAGAACATACACAGGGTGGACATAGGCCCCACTGCACATATATAGCAGATGTCCAGCTTGGTCTTTATGTGGGTTCTGAACATCTGGAACAGAAGCTATCCCTGTTGCCTGTCTGTGGAATCCATTCCCCTAACATGGCTGTCTTGTCTGGTGTCAGTGGGAAAAGAAGCACCTAGCCCTGCAGAAACTTGATATGCCAAGGTAGGGGTAAACCCAAGGGGGACCTCCATTCTCTCATAGGAGAAGGAGGAGGGGAATGGGAAGAGGGATTGTGGGAGGGCAGACCAGAAGGGGGTACAGTGATCAGTATGTAAAGTGAATAAAAAAAAAAATGAACAGACCACCTCCACACATTAATGGAGTTGAGCAGAAGCTATTTCCATACATGTATATAATGTACACTGATGAAATAGACCTATTCCCTGACAGGGAACTTCTCTCCCATCTTCCTTCCACCAAGTCCGCTGATGTTAAAAACCATGTTAATTTAGCCCAAAACTTATAGAATGAAACTTTCTTCTCAGTGTTCCCCCTGTTCTGAATTGAACTTTATACTCATGAGACTCATGTGTGCTTGGCCACACCTATTCTCTTCATTGCTATGTTCCCATTACATTTATTTACTAAGTTCTGTTAAGTGCTTGGATTGTCTGCAGTTTGAGGCAACAAGAAGGCTGCAATAAATATTCTTACACATGCACAGGAATGCACTTCTGCTGTGACCTATGCAACTTTTACAGTTGTACAGGTTGATGAGTTTATAGAAATAGGCCTTTCTATTTCTATATGAGATAACTCAGTGGGTAAAGGTGTTTTTGGTCAAGCCTGATGACCCAAGTCCAATCTCCATAAACCTCATGGTGAAGGAGAAAGTTGACCTTTACAGTTGTCCTCTGATATCTTGTGAAAGTAGATAAACATCATAAAACAAGTGAAAACACAAATAGCTTTCTTCCTGCCTTTGTTTTGTCACCCACGTTTCTCAGAATGCTGACTGGCACAGCACAATGAGACACTTGAGGACAAATACTATGACAGAACCTTCTGGCAACTTGCACCTAACATCAACTAGTTAGCTGGCAAGTAACTTCTATACACACCTTTTTCTATTTTTGTGCTTAACTATTTTGAAGCAAGTGCCTCACAACATGCCTCTCTAAACAGGACATACTAGGTAATGACAGTGCCCTTACCACATTCTACCAAATTCTCAGTAATTCTTTGGTATTATCTAATATGCATGGTGTAAGTTCAATATCTGATTCTTCTAGTTATGGCTGTGGACACAGAACTACCTGTGCAGCTCACTACACACCTGATGCCTCCAGCTCTTAGCACAGGTCAGCACCTCAGAACGATACTTAGGAACAGATGACGGGAACACCGGAGGAGCAGAGGCGAGAGTCAGGCTCAAGTCTAGATTGGATGGCATGGTCATCCTGACAAAGAGACCTAACTGCAGCAGAGGAGTCCGTGAGAACCACTCTCCCCCACAATATAAACATTCAGTAAGGCATCCATCCTATTATACCATCTGCCAGCTGTCTCTTTGAAATCTGTGACGCAAGTTTAAGACAAATCTGACCATTTCTAAGCAGCACAGATGTGTTTTAATAATTAGTTTGTTTCACTGATTAGCTTTGCAAGTTCAAAATTAGGTCAACCTATACCATGGAGTGCCAAGTTCTGATTTACTACGGGGGGGGGGGGGGGGGGGGGGGGAATGAGTTTGGAATTAGCTGGTTACCACCATGAGATTTGTCAAAAGCCCTGAAAGAAGATTTGAAGAACAATTGCAAAGAAACAGGCTCCTTCCTTAAGCCATTAGAAAAATGTAAAGCTTGGTTAAAAAATAAAATAAAGTACTCTGACTAGAGAATCACTGAGGTTTGATTGTAAACATTTTAAAGTTTATTCTCATAGCAGTGTTATTTGCTTTAAGAGGCTGAACAGCTTGAAGGCTTGTCTTGACTCAGTACCAAGGTCAAAACTTGTACTCTTGAAATAACTCCCAGCTACTTAATAGGCACGTCATGGGAACTACACTGGCAGTAACAGGATTCTTAGCTCCTGCTTATCCTGCTTCTCGTACTCTGATTTCTTTTAACCTTTAAATTAAAACTCTAGATATGGAGGCGGATTTCTGGCAGACATTTTCTGATTAGCCCTCAGGAGACCTTCAATTCTGCCTAGCCACATCGACCAATCAGCTTTCATTAAGATCATAGCTAAGGAGAATCCAGTGCAACATTTCCTTCAGGCAGCCTCCCCCACCTGCTGGGCCCCAACCTCTGAGGCTACAACACTGTGAACCCCTCAGCACTGATACTAAGAGAAGGAAAACAACAAGTCATTTATGGGAATCAGAGGATGAAGCCAGTAATGATGACCTTGAACTTTAACTCTGGATCGTGGAATAAGGAACCAACTGAGTAAGAAACAAGAATGTTTTTGTTTGGACATTTCATAAACACTAAAGATGTTTTAAAAGGGTAACCTTTTCAGAAAATGAATTTACATATGAATGGCATATTAAATATGTCTAAAATAACTAATGGAAAAAAACAATTGTTGGGAGCCGACTTTAGTAGAAAGCGGCTAGATCAACTTTGCAGCCATCTGGAACCATATACCCTGATGAAAGACTTGGTTGTCAAAAGCCTATAACAGCTGAAGCACACTCTGATAAATATATTGTTTATCCCACAAAGCTTGTTTTGCTGTTTAGTGACCTCAGCTGTATGGTGCACGTGGTAAAGTGTTTTCACCTGTGTTCTCCTGCGTGTGTATATAAATACCTCAGAATTCCCTTCAATAGGAGAGACTCAAAAAGAGAGACTTGATAAAGGAGAGACTGAATCACACCCTGTCTTGTCTCCATTCTTCGAGTCTCCTGCCCCTGCAGCCCCACTCTCTCTCTTGACCAGAGCACTTAACCCAAAAGCGTTGAGGCAGAGTACAAGACACAACAAACAATAAATAACTAATGAAAAACCAGAAAGGAACTAATGCTAAGCTATTTTCAGAGAGGTATCACAGAGGAACAGACTAACATTGGCTTCTGGCTTCTGAGCTGAGGACAAATGCTGGGGACCTATACCTGGGTCTCTTGGGAAATATAGAATAGCCCAAGGGCAGAGCCTGTGTTCTCTGTAAACAAGTCCTCACTGTCACTGTCAGGTACAGGATGAAATTGTGTGGTTCCTAGCAGTACTCAGACCCCAGGGCTTAAATCATATGTCACCATAATTCACTGCCACAAGGAAAGACTTTATAAGTACAGTTATAGTTATATTAGGCTTATTAACTACCTCAGTGAAAACTTTCTCCAGAACAGAGGGCTGCTGGGTGTGGTCATGCACTCTTGTACTCTGGTACTTCAGAGGTAACAGGACCACTGCAAGCCCAAGGCCAGCCTGGGCTCTTAGTAAGAACTTGACTCAAGAAAAAGAGTGAGGGAGCAAGAGGGAGAAACAAGGAAGCCAAGTAGCACTCACCCGTCAGGGAGCACTTTGAAGTTCACCACTTGCCCTGCCTACCACCTCTTCAACAGTCCAGTCCTGATGGGGACTTTTCTCTGGATGTAACCTCACCCTAATGACATACCCTGCACACTACCTCTGCGTCCCTTCCACAGGTGCTGATCAGACTGTTAGGGCAGCAAACAGTCAACCTGGCCTTATTCTACTGTATAATAACCACCATTAATTTTTTTTACTTAAAATTTGTTTTTATTGCCAGGCAGTGGTGGCGCACGCCTTTAATCCCAGCACTTGGGAGGCAGAGGCAGGCAGATTTCTGAGTTAGAGGCCAGCCCTAAAACAGAAACCCTGTTTTGAAAAACAAAAACAAACAAACAAAAAAACCCAAAACACATTCGTTTTTATTTATGTGTGTGGGTCTGTGTATGGTATTTACACATATGTGAGTATGTCAGATGTGAGTGGGTGCCCAAAGATGCCAGAAGATCATGTTAGATCTCTTGGAGCTGGAGTTACAGAGAGTTGTGAGCTGCCATGTAAGTGCTGGAAACAGAACTCAGGCCCTCTGTAATAGTAGTAAGTACTCTTAACCACTGAGATCCTTTTCTAGTTTGTTAATAATTGTATTAAGTATGAAATAGAATTCGGAAACTCATAATTAGAAGAAAGGAAAGAGAAACATAGTTAGGGTTGGCTTAGAGAGGCAACAAACATAGAATTTAAAAATGATTGTATACACAGTGAAATAGGGACTGAAGAGATGTTAGGAGCAGCATCACCAGTGAAGAGCATTGACTGCTATTCTAGAGGTCCTGAGTTCAAGTCCCAACAACCACATGGTGGCTTCCAATGATCTGTAATGGGATCTGATGCCCTCTTCATGTGTGCATGAAGGCAGAGCATTCATATATACGTACACACACACACACACACACACCCCTTGATTAAAGAGAAAAAAAAATAAAAAATAAAACTGGTGCATTACTACTGCCCCAGTCTCCTAAGTGCTGAGATTAGAGGCACATGCACCATGCCCAGCTGAGATGTTCTTCTATACTGGTGAGGGGTTAAGAAAGAGTGCATTGTAAACTCGCCTGGCACAGTAATAAAGCACACAGGTACAGGTACACAATGACATTAAATGCAAACTAGAAGACACAGATGAGGTTGGGGAGATGCTAAACAGAAATCAGCATTTGTGCAAGCAGAGACCTGACCTGAGGCTCTAGCATTATGAAGAAACCTGAGCATGGCTGTGTACCTTTTACAGTAGCACTGGGAGGTAGAGGCAGGTGGATCTCTCTTGGCCTCAATCTAGCTTAGGAGTTGAGTTTCTGCTCTAATGAGACTTTGTCTCAAGGTAACATGAAGACAAGTGAGGAAGACACCCAATGTCCTTCTCTGGCACACATACATGTATGCAAGCAAACACACACACACACACACACACACACACACACACACACACACACACCAAATATAAAGAATCAAAACAAACAGCAAAAAACTAGAATTCTCAAGATCAAGATATTTGTTTTAGTTTTATAGTCAACAAACCTTAGTAAATCAAAATTGTTTAGAAATGTTCATTCTGTGTGTGTATGTGGGCAAGAGAGGGCGGTTGAGTAGAGAAAAGGTGTCTGCTCATGGGAGGTTCTAACCACCCTGAGCCCTATCAGCCCGCAGCACACATGCTGTGGAAATTAAATCCAAGGGGTATTCTTGTTATTTTGAAAAATCCAATTTTCTCTAGTTTTTTAATTAGACCACAAATTTGGAATCTCATTAGGAGACAAATGGCTGTGCATATATTTAAACACGCTTAACTTCTTAGAAACTGTCTATCTTGTTGTTATGTAGTCCAGTTTCAGAACGAGAAATCCATAGACTGTTCCCTCTACTAAAAAAACAAGAAACAAACTTCCGCTCTTACTCCCCAGGCTGCTACACAGCCCTCCACCCCCTCACTGGTCACCAGCATTGCCTGTCACTGGCTCTGCCCATCACTAGGGCTGTCTGTCACCAGCTCACCAACTCTGCCTGCCACCAGCACTGCCCAAATAGAAGCAGAACAATTCTAATCAGATACCCATCCTCTGAAAATATGTCTGCACTGGATTATTCTTCATGAGCACAGAGGCTGCCTCAGAAACTATGTTTGTACAATAGCTCCAGACTACAAAGGGTGATACAGACAAAAAGGGTGAGCCAAGCTGTAAATGACAGGGCTTACTAGGAGGACTAGGTAGAAAATATCCCCATGTCAAGCTCCTGATCATATGAGCATGTTATGAAGGAACAGGTTTGTTGGAAATGCAGATGCTTCACCAAACATCTCAGTCCTCTCCAAGAGACAGGATTTAAAAATCTCAAAGATCTTTTTTTTTTTTTAAACGACTTTCTTATTATTATATGAGTACAGGTCAGGGGGCAACTTGAAAAATCAATCTCACCTTCCACTTTTATATGAGTCCTGAGATTGAACCCTTTACCAGCAAAGCCATAACTCCAGCCAAGGATTTCCTTTGTATTTGCTGCAATGGAGAGATGCATGGCCTACTTCCTCAGCTAAATCTAGCTCTGTGTCGGTTTGACTACACAAAGATTCTCCCTTTAACAGCTGCTAGACTACTGGGTCACCACATCTAGAGTGCGCTGCATTTCACCTGTTTCAGATGCATTTTTAGTATGTCTTCCTGAACAGTCTTATTCGTTAAGGCTTCCTCATGTGCTTTTGGTGAGTCTGACAATCTAAGGAACAAGGCTTTTTAGGGGTCAGGGAAAAGATAGAGCATTTTGTGCATGTAAAACCTGACAGCAGTTTCCAGTCCTCATGAGTACAATGCAGCATCCTAGACCAAGCCAACCTAAATGATCATGACAACTGAGTGTCAGAATGTTCCATGCACATGTACTCAAGGACTGTCACACTCCTGTCATCACAGGAAGATGCATTTTATCATAAATTGTGTGATGAGACATTCTCAGAGGCATAAACATTCAGTACTACCTAGGAACACCTGCCTCTCAGTTAAAACTTCTCACAATTTCCTGACAGCTTAAGTTTACATGGCCTGGATTCCTCCACACAAGTATGCTGACCCTACAAAGATAGAACTAGGCTGCACAGTGAGGCTCCATCTTGATAAACAAATAGACCTACATCCCAGGTCAAATACATATTTGGATCTGCCTATCACTTTACGTCGAAATTAGGTGTGGGGACCTACTAGGAGACATACAGTAAGAACTTTTGTTTTTGAAGATAAATATGAGTATGATAGATAATAACCAAAAAAAAAAAAAAAAAAAAAAAAGGAAAGAAAAAAAAATAAAGAATCAAGATTGCCCACATCTGTCTACTAACTAAACTAGCTGTAGGAGATATGGCTGTCTAGCTGCTGCCATCCTTCACCTCCTGAGGGCTGAAATGTCAGGCACCCATCACCATCCCCAGCTGCAGTGACTTTTCTGAATTCTACTCATCTATTAAGCAGATCTGTCCAGTGATAGCAACGGCAAAGACAGACTGTCAATGGCAATAGCTGTTTTCATTTATCACAAGTCTGGTAATTAATTTATTACCCTGCCAATCAACTGCACTGCCAATGAGATCTGTGGAAGTGGGAAGAGTCAGCTTACCGTGCACATGGCCGTCTTTGTGGTTCTCAGGGTAAAATCTGAAGTAAACTCCAAGTCTGAGATAGACGTGGTGTGGCAGTCTATATGCTTCCCATCGGAAAGGAGAAAGAAAAAGATCAGTAAACAGGAATAGCAACGCCTGGCTAATGCAAGACAACTGCAAACCAGTGTTTTCTAACTTCTAATCATGCACCATTCGGAGGAGTCTTTCCAAGCTAAAGGAATAGTAACAGTTAACATTTCTCTAAATCGAGTTGGTATCTCCTACTTTGATTTCCTGTAAGCAATAATATCTATGAAATCACTCTTTGATCTGTCTGCCATTTTGCTGACACACTAATGACTTCCAGATTTAAAACCTAGTGTTCTGTGCTCGACCCAGGATCATCTTACACACTGTCACTACACTCCACCCACACCTGCTGTGTTTCCGGCTATGACATTAATCTCCTTAGAGGAAATGGTAACTTGAAAACACATGCTGGTGAAGGGAAAGACTCTCAGGAAAAAATTCATCTCTCAATGTATTTAAAGGTGTTTCTTGAATAGCAGGAAACGCCACAATAATTCAAACGAAACAGCAGAAATGAGGATTCATCTTTGAAAGAAATAGCTCATTTCCTTGTGTTCTGTCCTGGCTCGAGTTTTCCAAGTTTTCTTCACTTTGGGAAGGGGTGGCAAGAGGTAGAATTTTTACCCATAGCCTGGGACAGTACCCTCTTTAAGATAGTTGAAGAAACATTATAAAGAAAGTTATATAGTATAGGGCCTTTTAGGTGTAGGAAGAATGGGAATAAACAACGCAGAACAGGCAAGTTTGATATCACAGAGCATCTACTAAACACGTTGGAGTTTCAGTCTTAAACCAGCTACTTTAACTATTCACAGTAGTTTAAGGGATCAAGTGAAGTTAGCACTCCCTCCCCCTACTTCCTCCTGTGCTGCAGTAGAGCCAAGGTGGCAGTAACTGTTCCCCTCTGCTCTGATTCAAACAGCTCCACACGCCTCTTCCTACCAGGGAAGAATATGAAGCAGGCCCACAGTGCATCAGGGCACCCAGCAGCTCCACAGTTAATCAGGCTTGCTTGTTGAGGAGTCTCCTTTATGCAGAGAATAGCTATATATTACAAAAGGAAGGAGACACTGCCCTAAACCCTCAGCTGAAACCTTCACACACTTCAATATGTGTGACTCCTCCTGCCAAGCTATGGTGAGCCCATGTAAAATCAACAGTCCCACTAAATCAATAGGTTAACACAACAAAAACAAAACACAGAAGGACTTAAGGAGGAATTTCAACATAGCTGCCATGTAGTTTCAGTTAAGTTCATGCTAATTAATCTAATGAGGCTGGAAGAAGTCTGAGTAAGAATTTAGACAGTGGACTATAAGATGAAAATAATGATCTATGAGAAGGCAGCTTGGTGCCAGGCGGCAGTGAGGCAGATGCCAGCACTGGAGATGCAAGCCTCTGGCCCAGACGTTAGACTACATATGAGTAATTCAACCAGCTCCTGGACTTGGATCTGAAGGGTAATAAATGGAGTAATGAGAAGTGATTCTAAGCAATGATGGCCTAGAAGCAAGTTTGAGCCTGTTTTAGAGTAAATTAAAATCAGAGGAGGCCCACATGGAAAGTCAGTAAGAAGACATCCTCTACTGTGACCCCATGTCCTTGACCAAAGAAACTGTGAACTAAAAGTATTATAATTTTTTACCTGAACCTGTCTGTGTGTGCAGACATCTAGCTTCTCAAATGCCATAAACAATACAGTCTACTACTTGAACAGTACTCACTTTGTAGTAAATGTAAGTGAAGTAAGTAATAATTTACAATGTGTGGCAGGATGCATGCAGGCCACATGAAGACACTTCCTCACTTTGCATAAGGGTTTTCTGCACATCTGTGGACTATGGCTTATGCAGGAAGTCTAGCACCAAGGTCCACAGACAGAGAGGGAAGGCTCACACACCTACCTTGACATCACAAGGGTCTGAAATAAGAGTCTTGTGATCTACAACTTCCACAACAGCTTCCGGTATAACTGCTTTCTTCATGCAGGACATGTTGAAGCCATAGACGTCATCCCAGAAGGCAATTCTATCAGCATGCTTGCTCACGTCACTCACGGCCACAAGGCTGATGGTACAAATGTCAGGGTAGACTAGAATAAAGAAAATGCCCATATATGTAGCAACTTCTTTTCAACAAGAGGATGGTTTTAAATGACTAAATGTAAATATCAAACCTATCTGCATGGACTATTTAGCAGGGAGAGATTAATGAAGACAGAGACAGAGAGATAACCAAGTTACCCCAGTGCCTATAATCATGATGGTAAAGTCAGCATCCCAACAATAGGCTCCTATTAAAATTACTAAAACAACCTTGAAACAAACATACTAATATTAAAGCTTAAAATACGACAACTTAAAAAACATCCCTTTAAATTGCTATTTCACATATTCCCCTAAAGTACATAGACGGAGAAAAAACTATCCAGAAAAGTATGTAGTGCCACAGGGGAGAAAATCACTCTGGAGTTTTATGGGCAGGTAGAGGAGCAGCTCATACTATACTTTTATTTAATATAAAATGATCATTAAGTATGTTCCAATCTAAATTAAACACTGTGGATACAAATACCTACTCTCAAGAAATTTGTACTATCAATTTATTTTGAGGCAGGATCTCATGTTGCCCAGACTGGCCTCAAAAGAGAAAGTACAAGGCATTGTGGATCACCCAGCAAAACCAACAAATTCAGACAAGGCGTTAGCAGGAGAAGCTGGCAACCATGTTTAAGACTGGAAGTGAGCATGGAAAGAGTCATGTAACAGAGTGAGAGAGTGCATCAGTCACCATTAAGGGTTGGCACTTGCATTCTAACTAGATGACAGAGACACAAGGCTTGAAAGGACTTCTGCAAACCACTGTAGTGAACTGGACTTTATTTTAAGAATAACTCAGGGACAATTTTACCTAGGGTAGCACTGTGACCAGATTCCTGTTTTAGAACAACCATTTGAAGTACTATGTGAAGAATGATTGGGAGGCAAACAGACAAGTTCAGAAACATGTAATGATTTGGGTAGTGAAAACCAGGTCAGGCTATGGCATGAAGAGGAAATAGAACTGAAAGACAGCTGAGAGAAGGCACTCAGGAACGACTAGCTGAGATAAGGAGGAATCAGGAACAGTGCTCGGCTTTAGCAGTTGAGCAGACTGTCAGCTTTTACAGGGTATCAATATGGGCAGATGTGGGAAGGAGTGCATTGCTTTGGGCACCAATGAAAATGCCATTAAGAAGATGAAACATAAGAAGTGGAATTATCTGAGTCTAAGACACAAAACTGAAGACCACGAGCATGCAAATACAAACACAGCAGAAGTCTATGAGACCCAGCACCAGATGTATCACCAGTGCCAGAATGTACAGCACAAGAGAAATAGCAAAGGGGGGTTAGCAGAGAAGGAAGGCAGTTAAGATAGCACTAAAGGGACACTGGGGAATAATTTAGACTACAATAAATTCTGTGGGATAGTAAACACATGACGTTTACACATATGACAAACACAGGTCAGAGCTTTTCTTTCTTGTGACTTACATGGAAATTAACTTTTCGTGAATAGCTCAAGCACCAGCTTTTAGGGAATTCATGAATCCAGAAAAAAAATGTCAGTTACATGTTTCCCATATCACCAGCTAATCTTCAGACTTAGAGACCACCCTCTACCTCACCCTTAGAAACTGTATTATTCAAAGACAATAGCTCTAAGTTATCTTTAAAATAAAGGCCAGCATAAGATCTGCATCAAAGCAGGTCACAGGCCCTAATGCTGCCTCACAGTTGGGCTTCTGTAGGGGCTATGCACAATGTTGTGCTGGCTGCACAGGGCCATGCTCTCCTCCTCCTTTAGCGTGGCAAGCACTCTGGCTAGTGCCATTCTGAAGAACGTAAATTCCTTTAAAAAAAAAAAAAATCCAAAAAACAAACCTACTTTGCTGTTAGGATCTGACTAACGACAGACCAACCACTACAGTTAATTCAGAGTCACATCCTTAACATGTGAAACTGTGAAGACAAAAATGGCTCTTGAGGCAGTGTCGGGTATCTGGCTCTTTACAGTCCTTTGTGTCACAACTGCAGCCTTCTGCACTATGGCTCGAAGAACACAGTACAGCACAGTCAGGTCAGCAAACATCTTTGGTAAGGCCACCACTTTAGGTTTTGGAAGCCATTTGGTTTTTTTTGTTGTTGTTGTTTTTTGTTGTTGTTGTTGAAATGACCACTTTCTGTGGTTATTATGAAAGCAGAATGGCTGTGTTCAATAAAGCCTTGTCCACAAGACAGTCAGTGGGCCAGACCCAGAGATCCTACCAGAGAAAAGAGGTGCAATCTCAGGGTTGTTGACTGTCACTATTAGAGTACCACTGCTCTATAGGTCATGGCAACTAAAGACATTGCAGCATTCATTGTACATGATGTGGATAGTCACATGATTTAGTATAGTTCACAAGGCTCCGTCTCAGACCATGATCAAAAACCCTCACTGTGTTTTTGGTTTTTTTTAACGCCATCATTGAGTTTGGCAGACCACAGCTCATGCCTCAACCCAGTCTGCTTCCTGGGTTTGTAAACTCACTGTAAGACCACTGCTCTAGCATGCTTACCCATCATCTACAGCTGCAGTGCACTACAGTGCCAGAGCTAGAGAGAGGGCAGGGATGTGGCCTGTCACACTGAAAATACAACCTGGACGTTTACCAAAGCTGCCGGTCTGCCACTCTCTCAAGCTGTGTGGTGGTCTAGGGACACCATGGAGAACAAAGATGGCACCTTCATAATGAAAACTGTAACGGACTTCAAGCTACGATTAGAGAAGAAGCCAAGAGCAGAATGTTGTTTCAAGGGCTGCAGCACAATTTTCAAGCTAATTATATTTCAAAGGTATAAAAATCCTGGTTATTTTTGAACTTAAAAATGATTTTCTCGTCTCTCAGAAAGACATGAATATTTATAAAGATTTGTAATTGGTGCTAGAGGTCAGTGGGGTTCAGCATTCACCTCAGCTCAGCTGCCTAAACCTTGGGCCAGTGCCAGAACCTCACGACCCTTTACATTCTCACACATTTGTCACTTGGGGTTTATTTTGTTTGTTTGTTTGTTTGTCAGATAGAAGCTATAATTGAATAATTATGACTGCTTATAGGTGGAATCGGCCAAGTGCTGATTGGACAAAAGCAGACAGTTACCAGACCATTTATAAATCCATGGCTTTGACATCTGTGTCCTTCTCGATTCACTGCTCAGAATTCATCTGTCACTGGAACGGCTCATGAGGTGAGCAGAGTAAGATGGGGACTCCTTTATCCCTAGGGAAGACCTTACAAACTTCTGGGCCCTAAAAAAAGGTGTAGAAGCATAGAATTCCCACAAAAGGCGAGCACACGGGAGTCAAATCATTGTAAACACTTGCCAACTGATAGAGCAAGAGTAACTTAGAAATTAAACACTCACGTGGGAACTGAACTTATTCCTCTATATTTCCTTAAAAACAGTGATCAGCTCCATTAGTTTAGGTAGACTTAATATGTACTTGAAATATACTTTGAAAACTATGTACAAAAAAAAGTAAATGACATTATCAGGAGATTTCTAGGGAAAAAAAGAAAAGAAAAGAAACCCACCAAAGTAACAAATATGGTGAAAAGTTGTGAAGACCAAGTAGATAGTTAAGTATAGAGACAGGCCAGGAAACGCTAAGCCCCAGATCCAGCCTCCATGGCTTCTTGTGTGCTGTCATCTTCGTGCTCAATGTGCTAGAAGAAGGTGCCATGCTCAAACCCCTTTCACCACTGTTTAAGGACAGGCCAGTGCTCATCTTGTTTCCAGCAACAACACAGGAGACTTAATACACATTGAAAAACCACGTCATACCAAGAACCTCATCAAGACTGAGATGATACTCTACAACGCGGCTGTAATTATAATCTCCACTGTACAGAGAAGGAGACCGAAGGTAGGGAGGTAAAGTAATGTTAAGAGGAGCAGTCCTCATTAGCCAAGAAGACAGCTAGACAGCTAAGCAAGTCTTGAGATCTGCCCAGACACCAGACTTCCCCAAACTCCAGAGTTCCACCGTTATGAAGCAAATGAGCACTTGTTAGAAGGGAAAGGAGAAAGGGCACTATTAACAAAACTAAGTGAGCAAAGCAGAAACCCGGGCCTGCTCACTCTGCTAAGTGACAGATGACAGGACAAAACTGGCGAGTGAAAAGGGAACTGCCCAGCAGCTGGGGTAACTAGCACGCAGGGAAGGATGCTCATGAGGTAGGTGCCTTCTGATGTGCAGAAGGCAGAGGCAGGGCTGTGTTTCTGCACGCTGATCTATTGCCCCTAGGGAGGCACATGGCAGAAGCTAGCTTTCTTCAGTCCACTGCAGACCAGGCTGGCAAGCTCTGGTGAAGGTGACAATGTCATCTTTAGGTGCCTACACAGTGTAATGTGTCAGCCACAGGTAGTAGCCTCCACTCTGCAGCCCATGGGTCCTTTCAGAGCCCTCATCACTTCCCACTTTCCAGAGTTTGTAACATTCCTGCCCTTTACTAAGTCTTTTTCCCATTGACTGGGGTGATTTCAGTTTCTTACAACAAGTCCTCTCACCTCAACGCTATAAGGGGAAGCACTAAAAATAAATTCTTAGAAGCAGGATTCTGCCTCTGAACTGTGCTCAAAGGCTTCTTCCCTGAAGGCTGACCAACCATACTTTAAAGCCCCTTGTGACTGTTTGTCCCTGTAAAGCGAAGCAGAGAGCTGTTATAGGCTGCTAGTCATCCTGCTTAGAACTGGATAAAAGCCTGGAAAAGCCCAAAATGCAGTGGGATTCTTAGTAGAAAGGGGCCTGCTTTCACAGTCCTGGACTGTGTAATGACAAGTCAAAAAACAATTCCTTTCTGGTAATGAGGAAGATGCTGCCAGCAACAGCTTCTCAGTTCTCTTCTGCTCGAAATGATTTTAGAGTCTACTGCTGATTTTGAGCAAATTCCATCAGAATTACTTCTACATGCTATTAACAGAAGACAATTTCAATCTCTTCTGCTCCCGCAATGTCAGTTTTGATTTCCCACAGTGAGTGGCTGGGCTTCCTTACCTGAACTGACTCACTGTGCCCTGTTGTAATTAACAGCTATTTTACCTGTGATCTTCGAAAGCTGGTTAACAGCTCACTCTTAGTCAAGTTCTAATTACTCAGTTAGTCATTTGTATTAGAAAGGATGGTCCATTTCTTGTTTTTATCAAAGGGTTACAGGTAAGAAAAAGGTACAGAAGCATAATATTAAAACTCTTTGCAGATGACTGATTGTTTATATCAGTGAGAGGCGGTGCCTCAAGAAGTAAGGTGGAGAGAACTTGAAGAAGACACATCCAGATCTAACCTTTGTGTTCTCATTCTCTCCGTCCTCTCCCTCTCACCTCACCTTTTTCTCTGAGTGCAATAAAGGTGCTATCATCTTGAAGTGAGTCTTAAACCTCAGTGAAAGCACTGACACTCCCAGAAGGAAGTAGGAAGACCCTGTGTCTTCCACTTAAGCATGTGGGAAACATGACAGAGGCAGCACTTTTCCATGTCCTCATCCTTTTCTGGGAGCTGATAAGAAAACTTATCCACTGATAAGTTAGAAATGAAGCTGGTAGTAGGATCTGGGTGGATTTCCTGCTTTATCGACTTCGCTTGAGTATAGTCTGTTACATGCTCTCAACTGTGTAAATCATTCCTTCAGGGCTTCCAAATTTAAGTTCTTAGAGAACTCCTCTTCCCTCAAGTCTAAGTGTTTGTAATCTATCTGATTCACTGGTTAAGTTACAATGTTTAGTTTCTTGTCCAGAGTAAGCTCTTTGGGGAAGGTTGTTCAAAAGTTTTAGTATGTTGCCTAGGCTGGCCTTGAACTTCAAGGCCTAAGTATTGTTTTTGCCTCAGCCTTCTAAGTGCTGGGACTACAAGAATGTACCACTGAGTCTAGCTAAACCTTACTTCATTTTATCCCTTTCTTTCTCCCTTTAATGAAAGGTCTTATATTGCCAGGGCTCAAACTCAGTGGGTAGCTGAGACTGGCCTTGAACTCCTGATCTTCCTGTTTCCAACTGCCAAGTGCTGGGGTTGCCAAGTGCAAGTATAAGCTGCCATATTTGGCTTTGTTTTTAAATAATTATTTTTAAATTTGCTATTAAAAATAGTTTCCTATATTGTAAAATGTTCTACTTACATCTGTGGCTATACCAGATTTTCTATTTTCTTCAACTAGTCTCCCACACAGGAACCAGTAACATCTGGTTTTATTACCCGGACTTCAGGATGCACTTACTACATGGCAGGGCTCTTTCTTCCTCCTGTCTCTGCCACCCCAGGGCCTTGCTATTTTGATAATTTCTTGCCATTTCATAATTGGCTAAAATTGAAGACAAACTTGTTGGTGCAGACATTAGTACTTAGAATTCTATTGTAAAAATTTTAATATAAAAAAGGGAAAATAAACAAATTCTCATCCACCTTTAATAATTAATGGTTTGGAATTTCACCATATTTCACAGTAGTTTAGGTGAGCTGACAACTTTTGGCATTAATTCTCTTTATCCAAGAACTTAGTTTTTCTTTACATTGATTTAGATCTTCTTCATGGGAGAGAGGAGGAGAAAGATGAACTCAGATTTACACTGTGGAACCATTATGTTCATGTGGGCCTACAATACCCTCTTCCATAATGCAATCATTCTTTCTAAAATTTTTACATTACCAATTGCTTGGTAAGGATTCCTTCTGACAAACATAGAGTAAAACTTTACAATACACATGAGCATCTGGTGGCAATAATGGTTCATTTCACACTGCTCATACTTTATTTCTTTTTCTCCTAATTATATTAACAAATAGCATTCCACAGCACTGCTCAGATAGCTAAATGCCACACCCTCAGATGATCCTAATGTTAATCAGTTATATAAAAATATGGACTGGGCTAGAATCATTAACCTCCCTTTTATCCCTCCAGCTGCCATGGTCCCGTGGCTGTGGGGGCCTAATGAATCTCACTGAGCACTCGATTTAAATGCATTAGCTGCTGTCAGTTCTTCAGTGAGATCAATGGACACCACTAGGGAGGTGTGGAGGGGGGCATCCTTAGAACCCCACAGCAAGAGTCAGATGTTTTAAATGCATTTTAATAAGGGAAACAAGGTTTAGTGAAAAGAATATGAATATTGATTAGGTCAGATAGATATGAGCTTAAAAACTAGAAAAGAAAAAGAAATGCTTGCTTGGTTGTTTAATGGCATCATCTTCCTAGACACTTTTTGAGACTGTTCCCCAAATCTCAAAGGGCTGTGGTGAGGATTATGTACAACATAAGCAAGGGTGATAGTAATGGCTGCTAGAGAATCATCAAGTGATATTACTTCCTTCAGTCATGAAAAGACCAAAATAATCACAGACACGCAACTGTTTCAGGTAAATCCTCTCAAATTCTAGCCAGGTTCACAGCAGAAGTCAAGAACTGGTTTAAAGTGGATGCAGGGACTATAGAACAATGCACCTTGAGAAAGAGGGGACATGGAGTGCTACTAGAGTGCTCCACTGTCTGGAGGGCTTGCCAAAACTCTCCTGGTTTGCCCCAAGGGCTTTTAGCCACACAGTAACTGCCTATATGGCTGCAGGATACTAAGGGAAGGAGGCTGGAGCAAGGCCCAGTGCTCTGTCCAGTCTGACAGGTCCCTGCAGTCATCTCTGGGAGCAGAGAAGGGCAGGGAAAGCAAGGAAGAACAGGAAAAGCATATGGAAGAGAGGCACTAGGACTCAATACACAAGCAGTTTTTCCACTCTGTGTTCAAGAAACCATGAATTTCCTCAAAATAAACACTAGCTCTGTTCTTAAGCACTATTTATACTCTTCCTTCCCTAATGGAAGAGAGACTCATCAGCCCTGCAGCTCCCAAAAATGTGACATAGTTAACTGGGAGTATTGGTCCTCATAGACTTTGTCTCTCTCAGTCTCACAGTCTTCTAAGCTCAAGGCCCAAAAGTGCACCCCTCCACCAGGATGAAACCGGAACAAGATATGGAAAAACACACAGACATGGAAAAAAAGGCTCCAAGTTGATAGGGATCTTGTAGTCAACATACAGGTGGGAGGTACTTAAAACTTTTCTAAACACTAAACTAAATCACAGAACAGAGATGCTTATAAGTTAGTGAGGTAAGGAAAATTTGCCATTAAAGCAAATAGACTCCAACCCAGTATGAAACGTGCTATTGGCCTATGGCTAAAATTAAGCAAGGAAAACAGAGTAAATGACAAAAGGTTAGAAACTGAAAAGATGCTTCTGATACATTTTAATTTGAATATTAAAAACCTCCCATCATAGTCTTTATGTTTTTATTTAACAAACAAACAAAAAACCTTTTAATAGAAGATGTCCTAAGAAATTATGACCTTGGACTCCCTGTATTTTAAGTGACCAAGGCTCCTTCCAATGAAAACATCTTTTATCTCTACTCACACTCAGCCATACACAGTGTGCTCAATGTTCAAAGGCTCGTTTGGTTGTACCATCTTGAGATCAGATTAAAACTGAAATGTCATACTTACCCGATCCCCCTTTTGCCAAGTATTTACTCTTTGCATAAAGGACAGAATCCAACATCGACTCAAAAAGAAGAAAATAGCCCTGCACAGAAAGGAAAAGATGAGTGTCAGGAATGGGCACTGCCACTAGAGACCAACTGGAGCAGCTGACAGCTCTTTCAACAAGTATCTTCTTCCACTGTGTAACTCTGTCACTGTATATATGAAGTTCTATATAGGGTAAGCACTGGAAAGCCAGGTTTGGGTGTGAAGAGGACCCAACTGATTCTTATGGTAGCAAGTACAGAATTTGCACCTATACCCCACTTTTTAGAACACTCTTCTTTCCCTAATGAAAGAGAGACTCATCAGCCCTGCAGCTCCCAGGAATGTGACATAGTTAACTGGGAGTAGTGGTCCTCATAGACTTTGTCTCTCTCAGTCTCACAGTGGAGGTGAGATTGGAAACACTACTGACATCCACTGGGCAGAACCACAAGATGTTGCCCCATATCCTGGTATACACATGACAGCCCACCTCAAAGTGCCTTCCCAAAGCATGCACTGTCTGGAGAGCTTTCATTGGTGTTTATACAGACAACACTACTGGAATTCAGTGGGTGAGTTTAAATCAAGGAGCAAGATGAGCATTCATTCATCAGAGAGGTTCACAGGGTACACTACGAGTTCTTAACACAACAGGGTGGCTGCCCCTATTCTGAGTAAGTGTTATACATCCCCACTGCAGTTTGTCTTCTACTTGCCACCCACCAGCATCTTCAAGAAACAGTGTTGTATGAAATTCAGCTCAAGGAACAGGATCCCAGTGCAACCAGATTTCAAGAAACACCAGTGAGCTTTTCCCAGGGAAAGGGTAATGGAGTACACAGGGAAAGGAGACACTCTTGGGGTCCTAACATGCCATATTCTATTGGTATATCACATACTATGTACTGTCAGACAGCCACATGCTGCAGCTACTCTTCCTCCTCCAGGACCACATCCCTCAGCATCAGGGGGAAGGACAGCCACACCTCACATCAGCCCTCCAACAGAAGCTGTTTCTCATCTGCTCCCTTGTTCTATGCACACATTATTTTCTGGTGGGATAAACACTCTATTCTTTACCCACATAAACAAACAGAACAAAGAAGACAGCAGACCCAAAACCATCCCCACAGGTGGGTAACCAAGAAACAGGTTTGATGACTGCCTTGAGTCAACTTCCTCCACACAAACTAACTCACGGATAAGAAAATGTCCAGGCAGCCATGCTGAGTTGCAGGTGTGCTTACACCACAGAAACAAAGGCTCAGATGGAAACTTCTGAACAAGCATATCAGTCATATGCTAAATCCTAAACACTAGCACCTGTTAATATGCTCTGTATGTTCAGGGAACATACATATATATGTTCATGGGATGTATGAAATTCTACCAATGAATACTTACACATTCATAAAGATCTATGCACAAGAATGATTATAAATGGACATTTTTGCATTGGCGAAATTGAATTATTATTTATGTCAAGGAATTCTTAAAAGTGAGACATCTGTTCACCCAAGATATAGAAAAATTGCCTAAAGTTCAGCATGGGTGGTGCACACCTTTAATCCCAGCACTTGGAAAGCAGAAGGTGGATCTCTAAATTCAAGGTCAACCTGGTCTACAGAGTTTTAGGACAGCCAGGGCTACACAGACAACAATTTGGTATGTCTTGAAATACCAAAATTCAAAAGAAAAGAAAAGAAAGGAAGGAAGAAAAAGAATTGAAGTCCTGTAGAGATGGCTCAATGGCTAAGAACACTGGTTGCTATTCCAGCAGACTGAACTCAATTCTCGGCCCTGACAGGATGCCTCATCACCACTGGTAACTCCAGTTTCAGGGAATCCAATGCCCTCTTCTGGCACCAGTAACACATGTGGTGCATAGACATACATGCAGACAGAGCACCCATACACAAAGCCTGCTATCTTACACAACTCCAGACCACCTGCCTATGGGTACAACTGTTCACAATGACCTAGGCTCTCCCAAATCAATCATCAATTAAAAAAAAAAAGCCTCTCTAAGGCTGAAAAGCTGGCTCTTCCAGAGGACCTGGATTCAATTTCCAGCACCCACATGGCAGCTCATACCTGTCTGTAACTCCAGTTCCAAGGGATCTGACACCCTCACACAGACATACATGCAGTCAAAATACCAATGTGCATAAAATAAAAATAAATCTTAAAAAAATAAAGAAAAGAAAATGCCTCATAGGTTTGCCCACAGGCCAACCTTGTGAGGTCATTTTCTCAATTTAGGTGCTTTCTTCTAAAGGACCCTAACTACTGTCAAGTTGACAAACGAGCTAATGCCCTCAGAATACATTGTTCTTGAATTATTCAATCAAGCTAAACAGAAATATATCTTTCAAAATGTCTTTATAATTTATAACTAAGAAATACAATTTTAAGCACAATAAAAATAATTTGCTCAAACTATCAGAATCAGTTCCACTTCCAACTCTGAGGATCTCCTCTAGAGTAAGCAAAGGATGCAACTACTCATGCACAAGTACGCTCCATAGATGCAGGATCTCTGCTCCTGTGTTTCCACTCAGTTGTTAATGGTCAGAGACTTCCAAATGCAAAGAAGCCAGTGGTTCATATGCAGGCCTAGGCATAGATAGTACCTGGCATCCATGGAGCCCAACATATCTATCACAGAGGCATTGGTAAGGGCATTCATCAGTGCTATTGGGACAGAAGCAGACAACCACAAGTCACTTCTTCCCATCTCCACCTCCTGTTCCTGTCTCCAAGACTCTTTCTAATCAGGTTTCCATTCTAATGCAAGAGTCTGCTCCCATATGAGCTTCTATTATGTCAATGTCATTGATACAGCCTAAATTAAAGAACAAGGGAGTTGGCTGGGTGTGATGGCGTGTACCTTTAATCCCAGCACTCACAAGAATCTCTGAGTTCGAGGTCACCAAGGTGGACATATAGTGAGCTCCAGGACAGTCAGGACTACATAAGGAGACATTACCACCACCACCACCACCCACACCCCCCCACACACCCACACACACAAATTGGAGAGCCAGCCAGCCAATGAGAAAACATTCTCTTAAACAGATATACATGTCACAGCTGGAAGCTTTGTCATATTACTGAAGATTCAAAGCTTGACAATTTCACTGGTTACTGGTTTTCCTGGTACTCATGTAATTTCGAAATTGTTAATCCATTAAAATAGATTTTTCTGATGCCACTATGTATACTCTCTTCTTTGTCCTTCATCTGCATATATTTCCTTGACTATTTCTTCTCAGCCAATCATAAATGGCCCTGCAATGTTAGCTCCAAGAAGTATAAGCACATGGTCCATACTGTCTGAAGAAACAAGTTCTGAATGAGCAACAGCATGTACTCATGTGTATCCACACTGATAAAATAAAGGAAGTTTGCTTTTAAAATGGTCTGGTACAAAATAAAATAAAGTTATCTAAAGTGACAGTTTCTTTTTTAAAACCCAAACTGCTAGTAATAGTGCTGCCTGTGCTTTATAATGCTCACTTAACTATCTCACAGAATATACTTGCCACTGCAATCACCTAAAGAAGAAACCAAAGCTTAGAAATGGTAATAGCTCAAGACACACACACACACACACACACACACACACACACACACCGGTCACACTGACGGTGAATGAACTGAAGCAGAATGTGAACCTGTCTGATGACAAAAGCCAAGCTCTGAATTTCTATTTGATTTTCCTGACTGAATGATTACATATTTATACTGAGATGACATGGGTACTACAGGATGCAGGTATTCTAAAATAAAAAACTTCCCAGAGAACATGTTAAATGGATCAGGCTTTAAAGTATATGAATCAGAATACTTCAGAGTGATATCTTGGTAAGCTCTGAAACACTGGTGTGGAGGATTATGTGACATGCAGATTATATGTAGAACTAATACATAGATGGCACCAAGAAAATGAACACAGCTCATTAAAAGTGAGTGGGTAAAGATGGTGTATGAACTGTTAACAGCAACCGTCCTTCCTCTTAACTTTCCAGTTTGCTGAACTTCATTCCACTAAAGGCTTCCCAGGCGACTAAACAGCCTTTAACTTCCTGGGAACTGTCCTTGGTTCTGAACCAAATCGTTTATTATTGATAGCAGAAAGCTTGGCTCCTAACGCCCCACTCATCTGCAGTGCAATTCAGAGTACAATTTCACAGGCTGCTGCCTCACCTGTCGGGCACCATCTGGAAGGATTACAGCTGATACTGCCTCCTATGATGCTCATGGGGCAGTCTTCCTTCAAAACTGACATTTACTTTATAAAATTAAATACTGCATTTGCCCTTCAAAACTTAAGAACCACAAAAGAACACACAAGATTAAACCATGGTTGCAGACTCACATTCATGAGAACAGGAAGCTGACTCCTAACATGTTCATGATGTCTTCCTACTACAGGTTCATAAGTGATTAAATAAAGGCAGATACTTTCAGTACAAGCCTCTTTCCTAATTTCAAATAACCAAATAACTAAAACATCCCTAAACAAAACCAAGTTGTGAGAGAGAGCTAAAAATAAACAGTTACTCTGAAGAAAGACTGTTGACAGTCATGTGAAGTAACTTAGAGAAAAAATAAAAGATTGTTTTCAACAAGTAACAAGCCTACATGATCTAACCCATGGGATCGAACACATCTGCTGAATTCAGAGCACATTTAATGCTACCACCGGTATCATCAAACTGTCTGGCAGAAAGCCTAAGAGTGGATTCAAGACCAAGTGTAAGGGAGAAAGAAATCTGACCTCAAAACTCAGACCTCATAAAAAGGCACAGAAAGAGACACAGAGTATACTTACCCAAGTGGTGAGAGTGGGATCTAGTGTAGTCACTGTGGAAATGAGAAGGGCCTCAAAATAACCAACGTATAAAGACTGAAGAGATGGCTCAATGGTTAACATCACTGGTTGCTTGTGCAGAGAACCTGAGTTAAATTCCCAGAACCCACATGGAGGCTCATAACCTCCTGTAACTTTAGTTCCATGGGATCTGACATTTTTTTCTGTCCTCCATGGACACCAGACATGTACATGTTAAACATACATGTGGAAAAATACCCATTAGCATAAAATAAAATATTTTTTAAAAAACCTAAACTATATCCACAATATGATCCAGCTATGCCACTGCTGGGGAAACACCAGAAGGATTTTAAACATAAAGTTGACAAGTCATAATGGGTACATCTTATGTTAGGAACCATCTGTGTTTGTTACATAAGAAACCCACTTAAATATAGAAACACAATCTAAAGGGAAGGACTGGAGATGTGGTTCAGAGGTCAAGGACTTGCCTAGTGTGAATAAGACCCTGGGTTCAACTGTCAGTGTCACAAGAACAAAAATAAATGGGCAATGGTAGAAATACATATATGGCATTCTAATATAAACACTGAAAAAGTCCAGTAAGACTAAAGAACCAAAACTATGATCATGAACAAAGAACACTTTATCATGGGAAGAAGCCAACCTTTATCAGAGCACAGAACCACCCTGATAAATGAACATCTGGTAACTGCACAACACTGGAAACAAAACCTACAGACACAAAATGGAATAAGAATCCTCCATAGTTGACTTGAACATAAGCATAAGACTGAATGTTAACCACAATCAATGTTATTAAAGTAACACATCACACTCCATTTAGGGACAAGGGAACACATGTACTATTAAACCAGAGAAGGACAGTCCACACGGCAGATACATGATCATGAAACAGGTATGAACAAGGCTGAAGGAAAGGCAGTAGAGTCTGTTCCTTTATCACAAAGGAAATGAGGTCAACAGCATGTTCCCATAGGCTTCATAGCCTTTCCTGACACTTGAAATTAAACACTTCTGCAGAAGTCACAGTCATAGCAGAAGCCATGATCACAACGGAAGCCATGACCAATTACAGCAGAAACCACAAAGGAACAGTTTGAAAGAAATACATTTAAAGGCTGTAGCTACAGCAGTCGGTAGTCAGTGTGTGGGTTTAAAGAAGATGTATACAAAAAACAGGAATAGAAAAGTGTGCAGAGTACACCTGTGCTGCACTGAACACAAGTACAGGTCTGGAATACATATAGTGTCCTGCACTCTATTCTGCCTCAGAGAGGATGTTAAAAGAATGAGCATGCCATATCAAAATGCACACACTTCACCGGTGTATCACAGATTCTGGTGGAAGATGGGATGGGTCCTGAGTAACAGGGGAAAGATGAAGAATAAGTTTTTAATATTTTGATATTAGCATGTACTCAAAAGATGGTGAAATTGAATACATGTAAAACAGATATTTGTCAGAAGAGCTACTGTTTCCTATTCCTTTATGTGGTTACTACCTTCTGTGTAAGGGAAAATGAACATGGCTACTCCTGCTAGGAACCTAGTATGTGCTGGCCAGTGTCTTCCAATACCAAGGCCCTCCTGCCAACCGTTGACTACATAGTGCTTACTCTCTAGTGCCATGGTTTCTGGAGAGCAAGGTGCCCCTCCTCTACTTGGCTCTTCTCCGGCTGGAAAACTGTAAAGTTTAAAAACCTTCCTCCCACTAGATGGCACTCTGACCTGATCAGTGCAATACCCTTCCCCTTACACTGTGGCAGTACTTTAGAAAACTATAAAAAAAAGTAGCAGCATCTCAAGATCTTAGAACACATGCACCTTTACCCCCGACTCAGCTCTCAGGCTTAAGAATCTAATGTAAATCTAAAGCAAGAGTCCCCACATCAAATTCAGGGGAATGATTAATTATAACTAAGTAGGCCACACTTATGAGAACAACCAAAGTATAAGCTGGCACCTTTAATAAAAACAATCATATTAGAGAGACACATATTAGAGAAACCTAGCACAGTATGCAAGGATCCCAGTGTGTCTCCCAAATTCATATATTAAAGATAAACCAACAATGTACTGGTATGAAGTAAAATAAGAAAGGCAAATATATTTTTCTCTCATATACAAACTTCATATTTAAAAAATTCATACATAGGACAAGAAAATTGATGGGACTATACAGGGAGAAGCCTACAGAAGGAAAAATAAGGGTAACAGGAAGAAGGACAAGTACATGTTTTCTCTCACATGAAGTCAACCTGATTTACACACATACATTTACATATTACATGAATGACAGGAAGGCAAAAGGGAGCCATGTAGATGAAGAAAGGGACCAGAAGGAAGGCAGGCCACAGGGGATTATGAGCAACATACAATGACATACATAAGTGAAAACAGAATAAGAAAGCCCTTTATTTTGTATGCTAACTAAAAATTAATTGACTATACAGGAGATGGAAGGAAAGCTAGTCATGATGGAGCATGCCTACAATTCCAGCACTCAGGGTGTGTATACACTCAGCATGTGTATAGTGAGTTCATGAGTTCAGGGCCAGCCAGGGCTACACATTACCAGGGTGTGAGGTCAGTCTGGAAGACCTTTTCTCAAAAACATAGAACTGGAGATTGTTATAAAGTAACTGATCCATGAGGAGGAAGCCTATCACACGAGTTGGTGGGCTTGCCCCGCTTCTACTCTTGTCTAAGTGAAGACAGTGTCTGCCCCTCTAGAGCACACACAGCAACAAGGTACTATTCTTAGCAGCAGACACCAGACCCTGGCCAGACACAGAACCTATCAAATCCTTGACCTTGGACTGCCAGCTTGGAAAACTGAATTTTTAGAAAATTTTGTCTCTATCTATAAATTACTTAACCTTGAGTGCCATAAACATACTAGATTCCATAATACATACATACACACACACACAATTTTAAGGCTATAGAAAATGTTAACTAGCAATACGATAAGAGAGTTAAAAGAAAGAGACCTCAATTTTCCAAATACAACAAATATACAAGAAGAAAAGGCCATCTTGTTAGATGCATCAATAAGCATCTGCCCTAAAGGCATTTGCTAAACCTGGTAAAGAAGCCTGGGGTGCAGCTCAGTGAGGACTCCAAGAAACGGCCCATATAACAAGGCCAGACACACAGTGAATTTAGTAGCCCACCCAAAGAGCTTAGTACCATGTGGTCAAACACTTCCTCCCCACTCCACCCACTTTGAAGGACTTTCAAGCACAAATCAGCCTCAGGGAAATGCAAAGCCCCAATTTAATGCTTGATGTGGCTCAAAGAACTGAGCCAAAGCCAGTAATCTATAATCCTGCCAAAGTCAATAAGGTAAATTCCTTGTGTACTTTCTGTGTTTCAAGTTGTCAAGGGGCTTTGTTCCACTGTGTGTGTGAAAGTTCCCAAGAAACTGTACCTACAAAGGCAGACTGACTGAACTCCAAGGATGTGGAAAGTGAGAATGTTCCAAGTCCAGAGCCAAATTAACTTCGGCAGTATCAGGCCCTTAACAGCCATTTGTTATCTACCTCTAAGTAACCCGACATTCTGTGAATGTTAATCTTAGGTAAATCTTTCAAATTCTTGGATGACATCAAAACTTAAAAGACCTATAGGAAAGGAAAGAGATGAGCCTTGAGTGCCTCTGACTTAGAAATACACTACCCTCACACTGTTTCTTGGAGAGATGATTCAGGAAGGAAAATTCGGTCAGGAAGTCACCCCCTCATCAGTCAGAGCAGTTGGTAGAGCCCACACCTATACAGAAGTAGATAAACAAAAACAACAAAACAAAGCAGGACACAGCAGCTACACAACATTCAACAGCAGTTCCCTCCCGTCATTCTATACAATAAATGTGAGAGGATAAGTAGTTGCAAAAAGATACAGATTCCAGCCTGGTAAGGAGCACAACGTATGGAACACATGAACACCAGTCATCATGAAACAGGAATAGAATTCAAAGACAGAAGGTAAAGCAACAAGATGAGACGCTGAACAGGCTTGAAAACCAGGGAAGTGAATCAATCGAAGATTTAGCAATCACCATATAAGACAAAGGCAGCAGCAATTAGGAAGGACTTGGAGGAAAATGTAGTCCAGAGCAAGGACTAGAGACTGAAACAAAACAACAACAACACACTCATCATGTCGAGTCCTGAAGCAGAGGCTATGACAGGGCAGGTGCATTGAAGACATGGCCTAAGATGATCAGACAACTGCAGCCAAAAAAAACATGGCCTCCAGGGAGACTGGACAGATTCAAATACATAATCTATGAGCTACTTACATAAAAACAGTATCTGCAGGAGAAAGAATCTGGATGGGAACTAGTTCTTTCCAAGCCACTGAAAAGGTTCTGTGGAAAACAATATGACCCACCAAACTGCCCAGCAGCTAAGGAAAGAAGCAGGTGTTCACAGCCATCGATCAGGGATATAGGACTCGAGGGCACATGAAAGAGAACTTTTGAGTGTGTTCATGTTAAGAGATAACTGAAAAGTGAAGCATGGAGAGGCCACTGTCAAAGGACAGTTAGCACCAACATTCTGAAATACAGATTTGCTAGAACAGTGAATAGTAACTGAGAAACAAACACTAAAATCCCACCATAACATCGACAAGATGACATGTTAGCCACGAAGAGGAAAGCACTGTGCAGGTACGATGTGTGAGAATGGTGTCCTCATCATCTAGGGCATCAAGGTCACAGCTGCTCTCCAGAACTGAAAAGGGTTGGTAATAACAGACAAACCCGGGATGACTCGAATGTCACGTCTGAAAGGAAGAACAGGATGAATTCTGGCACAGTCTCTGCAGGGCCTGCTGTCCAGTAGAGCCATCTGGGCAGTTACTCAGCCATCCCATGCTTCACAGCCCAGTCTAGGGACTCATTCACTCAATGTGTTACTGTCCGAAACCGAACAGCTGTTTCCAGAGCCATCTTGAGACATCCGTAAGCAGTCGGTCATCTGATCCTCGCTGAAGCCCATGAAGTGAGTACTGCTGTTTCTTCATTTTACAGAACAGGAAACCAAGGCACTGAGAAGCTCCATCACATGCCCCAGAGGTAATGAAAGAGGCTAAGCACTCAGGCAGGCTGACTCCCAGCGATGCCCTCAACCTGCCAAGCGCTATCTGCCTTCGCACTTATACAGGAAAATCAAAAATACGGCTGGTTCTGGGCCAGTGAATTTCTGTCAGGACATCATCATTTATTTACACTGAGACATGTGATGGCATCTGCCAGTACTGTGTGAGTTGTGGTTCATCCTCTGGAGAAAAGAGGTTTAATAACAACAGAAGCCGTGATGGCTATGACTACAATACAAAAAGCAAACCATGTTTCAGCCCTGAAAACATACACATGAGGAACATTATGTGGACTGAGCACATGTATGTATCTAGCACAGACTCACACACACAACCATACACATACACACAGAGGCACACACAATTGGGACAGGTTGGAGAGGTAAAAGAAGAGGAAAATGATGTAATTATATAATTACAATAAAAATTTATAAAAACAGAATAAAATAAAATGGGGAAAAGGGTGCGCAAGAACAGACGGCACGTGTCGTTAAGGAGCCGACAGCAAAGTAGAGGCACTCAGCAAACAGCCAAAGTAAAACACTTCCACAAATGAAGCCACAAAGAAAGAAATGTAAAGAAAAACAGCAGCAGGTAATAGGTCTTATCTGTCCTCACTGGGCCACCAGCTAAGCCACATGAGATTACTTACTTCAGGAAACAAAATATGTGTAAATAAATGAGTGTGTTTAACAATCATAATTTTTTTATTATTACTTAAAAATTTCACAATGATAACGCATATGAGTTTCTATCTCTTAAAGTAGAGGAGATCAGAGAAGAGCACCCATCCTCACAATGCCAGCTGCAGGGGTGTCACTAGCAGGCCAGCTGATAACAATGCTCAATATCCAACAACTTGAGTGAGACCAGAGGGCTGCAGGGCCTGACTCCTGGAATGCCACACCAGGCTACAAGCATATGTTTATGCCCAGATGACACTCCCTCTAAACTGGACACTGACTATTAAATCCCAACACTTCAAAAGCTTCCAAAGTTACTATTTTGCTGGATTGTCATTATGCTCATAAAAGAATTATAGAAAATTTATAACTTAAACTGTTTGAGCTGGGTGGTGGTGGCCCACGCCTTTAATCCTAGCGCTTGGGAGGCAGAGGCAGGCGGATTTCTGAGTTTGAGGCCAGCCTGGTCTACAAAGTAAGTTCCAGGACAGCCAGGGCTACACAGAAAAACCCTGTCTCGAAAAACCATAAATTAATTAATTAATTAATTAATCAATTAATTAAACTGTTTAAAATTATTTTGATAAATTTATCACACAATAATATAGTATCATGTAATATCAAACAGACCTTTTAAAATACCTTCAATTTTCCACACAGGAAATCTGTCACTTTTCAGATTTTATCTATTTATATCAACAATCCCTATAAATTGGTAATTACCTTCATTTAATCATATACATAAATATCCTGCCTTGACTCAAGGCTTTAACATAATCTATACAGCTGTATAACACAGGAGAGAACAGGGAGCAGGATGGAGATACTTGGATAGCCCAGCCCAGAGCATTCTGGTTAGTCCTCAGAGTTACCCTGCAAAGCTACGTAACACAAGAGCAGGTCTGCTACACCGGCAGAGGCTACAAAGTCAGCACAATTTGAAACCAGCCACCACCAAAGGTCAAACATAGTGAGTAAAAACCGCTACCATGTTTCTTTAAAACAATTTTCTTACTTTACTTACCATCCACTCTGATATAATAACATCCACCTTTTCCACAGGAAGACTCACTTCTTCGATCTTTCCTTTAATTAGTACAATGGTATCTTCAAGTTTATTTAGTCTGAAAGTTATAATGAATTATATTAGCCTGTTAAGTGTTTTAAAATTTGTATAAAGAAGTATCACCGTATTTTACTTAACTCACAAATAAGACACTGCACAGCTAGATTAGTGTAGCCACTCCAACACTGCTCACTTGCAAACTTTATACATCTCTGGGAACTTCTGCACAGGCAGAATGGCCATTCAAAATCCAGGGAGCTTCACTCGGTGTTTCATACATTCACTATCAGTTAAATTTTATGTATTTATACCACAGAAAGAAAGAAAAAACAACTATGATGGAGTTGATACTGGGGCAGGGGGATATTAGCTTACTGTCCTTTCCCACAGCTCATGTCCTCTTGCCTGCATTCTTTCTTCACCACTTAACATAAGGCTCTCTTGGTCTCCTTTCTACACAGTACTATACCCACATATCTACCTGTTTATAGATATACATACACATTATAGGCTAGAGTCTGCAATGAGAAAACAGGAGGATTTTTTTTTCTGAGCTTGTATCACCTCGTTTAATATTACACTTTCCATCCATTTTCCTGTAAATTTCCTTTTTCTTTACAGCTGAGTCACATTCTACTTTGCACATATACCACATTTCATTCTCCATTCATCTGCTGGTGGGCATCTGTGTTGGTTCCATTTTGTTGCAAACAGATGTCCAAAGCAGTAATGAACATGGGTGTGTAAACATCTCTACAGTAGGTAAGTGCCTGGGGTTGAATGGCTGGTTACAGTAGTTCTAGCTTTAGGTTTTTGAGGCTCCCTCCAAACTGACTTTTTTTTTTTTTTTTTTTTTTTTTTGGTTTTTCGAGACAGGGTTTCTCTGGCTGTCCTGGAACAACTCACTCTGTAGACCAGGCTTGGCCTTGAACTCAGAAATCCGCCGGCCTCTGCCTCCCAAGTGCTGGGATTAAAGGTGTGCACAACCACCGCCCGCCTCAAACTGACTTTCTTAATGTCTATACTAATCTGCATCACCAGCAATGAGTAAGGTCTTATCTTTCCCCACATCCTCTCCAATATTTGTTGTCAGATTTCTTGAGGGCAGCTAGCCTAACTAGGGTAAGCAGTGGAGAAGTGTGGATTTAGTTTGCATTTCTCTAATGCCTGGGGAGATGTTGAACACTTTTAAAAGTAATCATTAGCCAGTTGTGTTTCTTCTTTTGAGAACTGTTTATTTCACTAGCCCATTTCTTGGCTGACAGTTTTACTGTTTTGGTATTTAGTTTCTGCATTTCTTTGTAAATTCTAGGCGTTAGCCCTTATGTGACTGAAGCATAGCTAGCAAAGCTGGTCTTCCACTCTGTGTGCTCTACTGATAGTTGCTATGCAAAGCTCTTTAATTTCATGTGTTCCCATCTGTTGACATCAGGGACTAGCTTCCGCACCACTAAAATTCTATTCAGAAGGCTCTTGCTGACCCTATGAGCTAGTTAAACAGACTCTGAAAGCTGGTTAAATAACATTATTTTTTCCAGAATATTCATGCTGTTTGTTGAACAAAGTGCCTGTTTAAAGTCCCTTTTCCTGTTGTATTGGTTGGTTGATGAGTGCCCCAAAACATCTCTGATTAACAAGGCAATAACTGAATTAACAACAAAGACTTCAGCCTGAAAAGAAAACTGCATTTATAGAGAATACATGCCTTTATGTAGTTATCATATCTTTAAAAACAAAGAGAAGGAGTGGAAACAGAGCAGCAATGACAACAGAGGCAGGATTCCCCAGAATTCAGGAGCGACAGCAGTTAGGGAGCTGGAAGCCAGAGCCATAGCACCAAGACCTTCTCTGCGGCTGCACACATTCACCAAACTTGAGAACCTCCCTGGGCTAGTGTAATTATGGTAAGAGACAACACTAGCACCTGGCCTGCTCACGATACATGCTGCTGGGGAATCACACATTTGTGAACACCATAGACACATCTCAAAACAGATGGCACAGAACAGCAAAGTCATTATGGTGCAGAGAGGCTGAGGATCTATCCCAACCATAAACTATTTTTAGAGCCAGCATGGTGATATATGTTTGTTATCACAGCATTCAAGAGGATGAGACAGGAAGATGGCTACAAGTTCAAGAGGGACTTGGATTACAAATATCAAACAAACAAAATCAACCAACCAAATAGAAAACAAAGCCACCAGAAAAAAAAATAATAACTTTGCCCTATATGCTTGATGACTAACATGTATTTTTCAACCCTCCTTTTCTGCAATTCAAGATGACAGAATTAAAATGATCATCTTGGGAAGCAGGCTGAAGATTAAGATGCTATCTAATTAAACCAAGTTCTCAATTAGAGAGCATACATTTTAATTACATGGGAGCATTTCCTGCATAAAGAAGAGAGCCCTAACATCATCAAGGCATTATTGTTACACGAAAGCATTCATTGTAAAGTACATTTTGTTGAAACACTTATACTTCGGTGACCATGATGAGCAATACATGAAAGACTGATTGTGATCGCTCATTCTCAGAAAGTCTCAATCTCTCTCTAAATCTCTCTCTCTAAATCTCTCTCTCTCTAAATCTCTCTCTCTCTAAATCTCTCTCTCTCTCTCTTCCCCCCCACCCCCATCCATCCATCCATCCATCCATCCATCCATCTGTCCATCTGTCTCCCTCCCCATCTCTTGAGACAGGGCCTTGAACTTCTGGTAGTCTTTTCTCTTACCTCTTAGGAGATTTTTAGTCTACAGATTCATATGAAACACATGCCACATGCTTTCCTGCCTGGCTTCTTTCAAAAAGTAGGCCTACATAGGTAGGTAGGGGAATAAGAAGGCTTCCCATCTATAAGTTAGGTGCTCTGAAGGCTCACCTACAGTGAAATTTAGACTGTAATGTCATGGCTATCTTTAAAAAATAAAAATAGGGAGGAAAGAAAGGACACACAAAGCAATAACTAGCTCACAAAGAAAGTTTGTTTAGATGGTTTGGGGTGGGGGTGGGGGGAAGGGAGCAAGGTGATTACATGGGCCCTACAAAGGCATACTAATAAACCCTGCAGATACTTCAAATGAGAACTGTTATGTGTGACTGAACCAAAGCAGACCAGCACAACCACTTTGGAAGACAGCCAAGCAGGTACTCAGGAAGTCAGCTGGTAGCTCTATCCTGATGACTCTCATTCTGCTCATAGGTTGATATCCCACAGATATATGTGGAGCTGAACAATCATGGCAGCCTGTCAGACGGGGAAGGGCCAAGGATGAGGAGGCTTCTGAAGAGCAGGTGATGGTTAGGCTCTCTTGCTGGTCATGGCTACTACTATATTGGTAGTTACTACTCTGTTACTGAGCATTTTATTGCTCAGTTATGCTTCTGTATTTGTTTATATCTATGCAGTATTTCATACAAAAATAAAAAAAAGAAAATTTGCTTTGTTTCTAGTTTTTCAAAGGAATACTTAGAAATTACTATAGCTGCTTTCTACTTTCTAAAATACTAAAGCTTTAGCAGCTATAAATACTTCATGCTTCTTAAAAGAGCAGAACCCCACCTACCCACACAGACACATCTCAGAAAGGCTGTGTGGAGACAAGCCTTGCTCTGAGAATAGCTGTCTGCTCAGCCCATTTATGATTTTGCTGCTAACATCAGCAATCACCTGCATGGTTACAGACATAGAGAGGAGAACATGATACAAGGATACACAGAAGAGACAAGGCCCATCGTTCCCAGGAACATGGGTTTAGTTTGCTCCACACATTTTTCAGCATGAGCTATCTTTCTACTCAAGGAAGACCTACAGACTGAACTTAGTAACCCAAGTGTACCCAGTCTTACTTTAGCCTAAAAGCATTCTAAATAAAGCAATCTCTTTAGCAAAATCTGTTGTCCAGCTACCAAAGCTTCAATCTGTGGAAATATTTCCCTGTAATAAGCCCTTTAAGCAGGTCTCTCAACTAACCCCATAAGCACTGAATTACCAGTTTGTTTCAGCGTAGGAGCCACGCTACAGTGAAACCCCCTCTGCTTACTGCCCGTCTTCAAAGCAGCAGTCTCATCTAGTTTATTAAGATACTACAGGAGGGGTGGTAAGAGAGCTGCATACACCAGTGCCCTTAGGAAGTCAGAGGGAGAGGAGGACAGTGAGCAGCACAGGGTGCCATGGGATCTCCATGGTGGAGCTGGGTCTAGTAGAAGCCCCCATAGTCATTCAGCTTCCAGTGTGTGGGGAGGAAAGACTTGGTAGAGTACTATATCAAAGCTCATACCGGGAGCTGAAAGGTGAGGATAACGGAGTCAGATGTCCTCAATGACAAGGAAGAACCATTTGTGTATCTTTAGAATAAGTAGTACACAATTAAGTTTGCAATCCAGTTTTGCCCAGTGATTTAGATATACAGACACAGTTAACATTTTAAGAAACATGGAAAAATACACAGGTAGAGAGCACAGAACATAGTAGGAATTCACAATCAAGATTGTGAGTAATATTTAAAAGTGGTGACAGGTGTCCTAGAAATCACAGAAAAGAACACAGGTATGTCAACAAAAGCTGAAGTGATGGTGTGAGGATACTCTAATAGGTACAGCACTTGGGCTTTTAATTCAGTGTTCAAACCATGTATTTCTTCATCTTTTGTTGTCCGAACATATTGAAATGATAATAAATTAAAACTGTAATATAAAAATGGAGATATTATAAGCGGTATCAGACCAAAGATTCTGGTAATTTGGTGGGAGAGAATCAAATCAGATCAAATGTACAAATCAGATCAGCAAACCGGTTCATGCAAGACCCAGCACTCAAGTGCACAGCATATTGAATAAAGCCATTTTTCACAACACAAAGCCCAGAGGGAAGCACAGAGGTGCACAGGGTGGGAGTGCCAAAGGGGCTGAACCCAGACTACAAGAATGATGCCCTGACCAGGACTCCTCTACCCCAGATCCCAGACACCCCCACACACCCCCCCCCCCACACACACACGTACGTTTCCTCAGCCACAGACACATAACCAATTAAAAACAAATACTATACGGTAGATAAAAGGGGAGGGGAGATACACAGCTCAGAACAAGGCTACTGCATGAGCTCCCCAATCCCAGTGAATTCATCTGCATGTAGCTGTGGATCAATAAGGTAAATACAGTAAAAACAGTGGAGAAAAGAATCATCAGATTCAAGCAGATAAGGGTCACTAAGCCCCCTAGAAGGGCAACTTAACTGACTTTGAACACGTGATGTCCTAGGTATTGAAAATTCATTAATCTACTCACTCCCCAGGCAGGTGTTCACAGGAGCCCTTTGTATCCCTGCCAAACCAGGGGGAGCTGGCATTTCAGGGTGCTTTCATCAGTTCTATTCAAAGTCTTTGCTAACTGTCCATCGTCAATCTGCATTGCAGGTGTTAGGGATGAAAAGATGAGAGCGCTTTTGTCCTAGTCTAGAGGACACTTACATGAACATGACAGCAGGTCAAAATAGCCCTTAGGTTTTGTTTTTATTCTGTTTGTGGTGTGGGAGTCAAAGCCAGGCCTCACATATGCTAGGCAGTGCTGGGTTATCCTGCCTCACTAGTTTGTTTTTTTTTTTTTTTTTTTTTATCTTGTTAATACGCTAGACAGAAGCAGCTCTGTGAATGTGAAACAACAGATCATTTTCCTCATGAAAACTCTCCAGCTTTATCAAAGTCGAAATGATTGAGACTTCCATGGCTAAGTTGGGCAGAAACCAGAGAAATGGCAAAATACATCCAGCAGAGACCTGAGCGTGAACACAGTATATAACTGTCTGGCAGCTAAATAGCTTTCTATCCTCAGCTAAGTTTATGTTTCTAAAATGACTGCTCTCTGCATAGTTAAAAACATAATAGCAGGAAAGAGAACTTTCTCCTGCATGTTTTAGTTTTCCTTGCTATCACCAGCACCCCTAAATCCCTAAGGACATTTTTCATATCAGAAGCCTCAGAATGGCTGGTTGGACTATTTTAGACTTTAACACAATTTAAGTTATATAACTAAAATATTCCTCATTCTAATCTCAACAGAAAGACTAAAGAAATGTTAGCAATTTTTTATTGTTAAGTAGGAGAACTTACAGCTTGAGCACTGTAAGTTATTATTAATAATTTGAACTAACATTCAAACACATGATTGATAATTCATTTGCCGATTCGGTGTATTAGATTATGTTAAAATTCTTCCACAAAAACAAATGAACAGAATATATAACATGACAGCTATGATAGACAAGAACATAGACAGAACTCCTGCAGCTGGGTGTGGTGATCCACGTCATGTATAGCTGAAACAGGATTAGGCTATACAACTGATAGGTTCAAGAAAACAAAAATGCAAGTTTTTGCAAAACATGCCTGATTTTCCTCTCCGTGGCACTAGTAAGAACTAGCAAAACAATGTCCACTATGTAACTAAAGCAAGGCCAACTAGCACAGTGAGACAAGGCTTCATAAGCATCAGTACTGTGATACAACTGCTGTATACATAGGAAATAAAAACCTTTACAGTCTGCAGAATGACCCAACTTCAGCTTGCTTCTAACCATTCCAGAATTAGCATAAAGGAAGAAGGTTGATGTCAGAAAATAAAAACATAGGCTTCAGTGTTTAATCTAACTGCTATTTGCCAAAAAAGGCACAGCTGACAGACCTCCTCTGTGGAGACTTGTGTTAATACCATTCTATAATGGCCCCTGATTTTGTACTATACTCAGCATGCTCTGGGTCAAAATAGCATAAGAACAGGACAACCGTCAGGATGACTCAGCACACAACTCAAGCACAACCAGCTCAACACAACTTAAGATTTTATTGTGCTGGTATATTTTTACAAAAAGACAAATATCTTGACTATCTTTTACTAGATAGTGGCTAAAAGTTAGGAAATATATAAATTTTCAAGTTTAAAATTAATTATAAATTGAACCTTAAATATACATGTACCTTATGATATCCATAGCCTGATAGAGGATTTCAGACTGGTCAACTGCAATCACTTTCTTTGCCCCAGCTTTGGCAGCAAACATGGAGAGAATTCCAGTTCCACACCCAACATCCAGAACAACCTGAAAGATAAAGTAGCTGCTATTGAAAAAGCCTCTATTTCAAACTGCACTCACATAGGAATATTTGAGACAGGAAAACCTTCTGATAAAAGTTTAACTTTGTTGATTAAATATGGTAATTTCTGTGCAAATTAATAACATTACAGTTGGCCACAGTATTCTGCAATTAGGCCAACAATGCTAAATTAAGAGATACTTTGCACAAACCAAGCAACTCTACTGCCAGCATAAAGATGCTTTATTCTGCTTATTGCTAGAGTCTAACTGAAGCTCAATAAATCTGAATTTGGGTAGAAACATGCCTTTTGAGTTTGTGCAAAAGGAATTAAGGTAGACCCAATTCAATTTAAAAGCAGTTACAAAGGCAAAGGGGATCATAGCACAAGAGGGGAGGTGACCAGAGGGAAGAGGAGGAACATCAAGTTGGGAGAGGAATCTACCAAACACACTTGGATAAGAATATCATAGTGACAGCTAATAATGCCTTCTATGATAACCTAAGAAATACCAGAGGTAACCTGTGTGCTCTAACTCTTTCATTGACAGTGACACCCCTGCAAACACTATAAATTTGTCCCAAATAGGCACCATTCCAGAGCCTATGTATGTTAAACACCTGGTTTTATAAACACTGGGATTATAGGAACACACAGCCATGCTTAGCTCTCCTAGTCTTTGTCTTAATAGTTAACACAAACGTTTTAAAGAAATGAACAACAAATGAATATAAAATAATGCCAGGCAGTGATACAACAGAAAATGGGATGAATATTAGAGCAGGGGAACAGGGATATACTCCTTTTAAACTCTAAATAGGTTGGAGAATGTCTCTGATTCATATGATTAGAGAACTGAGACTTTATTTAGAGCAGGACTGTGCTATCCAAAGATCTGAGTACATAACCAAGTTGAACTTCACAGGGCTAGTCCACTCGCCACAGCTCAACATTAACTAGCAACTTCCTCCGAGGTAAGACTATGGGACACACTTAGGATGTGTGCCAACAGCATCCTCTGTTTGTTTATATGTGAACTATATAACAGTATTGTTTCCCATTCTGTGCCCATTCTCTCTTCTTTCCAATGTAACCATATTATATCAGAGTTCTGGGGTCTAGAGACATAGTTCAGTAGGAGAGTGCACACAGCACTGCACTGGATGCAATTTTTCCTAACAAAAACAAAACTAATTCTTTGGAAGTTAGAGATTATTTATAACATGACTCAGCTGTTGTGGGAGAACTTTCCCTGAGGGACAAAAATTATATCTAACCCCCTCCTTGAGGACACCAGCCACAAACCATAGTTCAAAAGTCTGGCTTGAGGAGCCAATGAGTTTATGGGGCTTACTTACAGAGCATAGCAAGTTCCCCACAGCTGCATAAATGGAGACACTCCCCGCTTCAGTTAGTTACACTTCTTCACACTATATACTCTAGCACCTCCACAGACCACAGAGCCAGTGTGATTAGGGCAAAGCTACCACACAAATGTCAAGAAGATACATGAAGGGGTGGCTGAAATCTCAGTGAGGGCCCAATGACCCTTCCACTCCTTCCTCCTATAAGGCAAAATCAGCAGTCTCTAAGAATTTTCTTTTAATATACAATATATAATATACAAACAAACTAATTTTGTCAAGTTCCAAATAAAATATAATAAACCTAAACAGAAAGAAAACAGTAAAAGACAAAAGTACAAATGTACAGTGTGGCTACACATAGCATGAGTGTGCCAAAAGCTCCCAAAGAATCTCATTTTTTGTGGTGGGGACTAAACCCATTGCATCTCCCAAAACTCATTACGATTTATAAAATTAGAAATAAAACTAAAAACCTGGAAGGAAACTGAGAAGCTTGATCGTATACTGCTCTGGCTGCTGATGGAAGGCCAAGCTGACACCAACACCACCTGGAGAAGACCCATTATGACCCAGAGTCCACTTGTTTAAATTTCTGTCACAATACAGATCAATCCCAGACCAGATGAGCACTCATCATTGAGCAACATCCTAACCTTCGGTTTCCTGACACAGGGTCTTGCTAGGTAGCTTACCAGGTTGTTCTGGAACTTTCTTTGAAAGCCAGTCTGACACTGAACTTGAAAACTCCTGCCACAAAGCTGGGTGTAGTGGCACAGGCCTTTAATAGGAGCACATGTGAGGCAGAGGCAGAGGCAGAGGCAGAGGCAGAGGCAGAGGCAGAGGAGGCAGAGGAGGCAGAGGAGGCAGAGGAGGCAGAGGAGGCAGAGGAGGCAGAGGAGGCAGAGGAGGCAGAGGAGGCAGAGGAGGCAGAGGAGGCAGAGGAGGCAGAGGAGGCAGAGGCAGGTGGAGTTTGAGGCTTGCCTGATCTCTAAAGCAAGTTCCAAGATATCCAAGGCTACACAAAGAAACCCTCTCAAAAACCAATACCACCATCACCAAAAAGAAAAGGAAGAGGAAGAAGGAGGAGGAGGAGAGGAGGAAAAGGAAGAGGAGGAGGAAGAGAAGAGAAGGAGGAAGAGGAGAAAGAAAGAAAGAAAGAAAGAAAGAAAGAAAGAAAGAAAGAAAGAAATTAAGTTAATTGCCTGAGCCTATTGAGTGCTAGGATTATATATAGGCATACATGCCATCACACTCAGCATGAATCAAAAATAAGTTGTATTCTCACATACACACATATTACATGAAGTAATATTTCTAGTATAAATATTAAAACAATGTATAGCTTTTCTTACACTGGATATATGAACAATTAAAATGTATCAGGGAAAGATACTCCTCACTGCCAGTCATTGAGGAAAAGGACATCTGAACTATAAGAACCTCTCTGACCCACTAGGGTGGCTTCAGGACAGAAAACAAATATCGGAGTTAGCACTCAAAAGTGGAGCCCTTGGCCGGGCAGTGGTGGCGTATGCCTTTAATCCCAGCACTTGGGAGGCAGGCGGATTTCTGAGTTCCAGGCCAGCCTGGTCTACAGAGTGAGTTCCAGGACAGCCAAGGCTATACAGAGAAACCCTGTCTCAAAAAAAAAAAAAAAAAAAAAAAAAAAAAAAAAAAAGGAGCCCTTGTGCATGACTGGAAATAGAAGAGAGAAAACCTATTTAAACAAAACAAAACACAACCACAAAACAAACCAACAAACAAACAAAACTATGCGGCATCTCTTCAAGGACTAAAACAAGGCATTGCCACAGGATCAGGCAATTCCACCTCTGGCCACATCTTCAAACAAAGAGGGCAGATTCTTAAAGGGCACCTCAACATCCATGTTAACAGCAACAGTATCCCCACCAGATAAAGCATGGAAGTAAACTGAGTATCTACAGACTGATGAATGGATAAACAGGGCAAAAACGAAGGAATTCTAAGACACGCTCCAATGGGAAGTCTTTGGAACCACTGTGTTATATGAGAAGAGACAACTTATGATTCAACTTATATAAGATGCATAGAATAGACAGCAATAAGGAAGAATAGTGACCCTTAGAAGCTGAAGGGAGAGGAAGTGGGGAGTCACCAATAGGTAGAGTTTCAGCTTTGTAAAATGAACACAATTCTGAAGATAAACGGTGTGATGAGCCAAAGCGTTTTGACTGTACTGACTACCACTCAACTGTATATTTAAAATGATTAAGACAGCAACTTTTGTCATTTGTTATTTAATGACACTGGAAAATGGGAGAAATGTTAATAAGGAATAATTTCAATACACAGAGAGATTTAAGATATACATAGCATAGTTCAATTAAGAATTTGTTTACAGGCTGGAGAGATACAGCTCAGGAGTTGAGTACTTGCTGTGCAGTCATGAGGACTGGAGTTTAGATCCTAGCCAGCCCAGTGCACAGGCATGCCTGCAACCACAGCTCTGAGAGGGACAGGAGGAGAGCTGGGACTTGCTGGCTTCCATCCTAGCCAATAAAATGTGAGATCCAGATTCAGAGAAAGACTCTGCCTCAGGGGAATGGGGGTTGGGGGTGGGGATTGGTGATAAAGGAAGATACTTGATGCCCTCTTCTGGCCTTGGGGCCTGTGCAGGTAGGGACACAGGGCAAGATCTATCGAACACACACGTACCCACACACACACTTTAACTAATTCTCATTTTTCAAATCAGAAAAGTAAACTCCAAAGAGAGGAAGAAAGACGTCTGGGACCCTACAGCTGGTGACCCATCCACCTGGCATCTAACCCAGGTCAATGTGCTTCCAGAGCCTCATTACACTCTCCACTGAACTCCAGTAGTTAATTACAGCTAGCTGATAACTGAGTGATCAGACAGGCAAAACTCAACAGACTCAGAAAAAGTGGTGAGAGTAACAAAATAAATTGATGCTATTCTATAAAATGATAAAGTAAGTCGATTTTCCTCTTTTCTAACAAACAAAAAAATAAATAAAGTGAACAAGCAAACCTTAACTGTAGATAGAAGCCAGCAGCACAAAGGCGGCACCTGACTGGGAGTTTCTTCAAATTAATTATGAGCATGTGAGAGGATGATTAAATGTCACCCAAAGTTAAATTAATTGAGCTACCATATGGCCTCCACAGGAATTTTGAGAACTGAAACAATATTAAGAAAGGAAATAAGATAGGGAGGGAGCAAGAAGGAAGAGAATGACCATTTTTAATTACAGCCACCTTAAAACACTACGTACGTGTGTGTCTGTGAAGATAGGTGTGCCACAGCATGCATGCAGACCTTGTTTGGAACAGTATCTCTTTGCTGCCCACTACTGTGTGCCTCAGGCAAGCTTCTCAGAGTCTCTTGGCTCTGCCTACCTTTTACCAGAAGGGCTCTTAGGTTACAGAACCGCTACTGTATCTTGCTTCATTATATTCTGGAGATCCAAACTCAGTCACGCTTGCTTGTATAACCACTAGGCTACCCCCTGATCCCATAACAATAATGTGAAAAATACATCTCTATTATGCACTGTAAAGTATGACATAGAAGCTGGTGCTGTAGCATGAATCTACTTAGCACATAAAAGAGGAAACTCATAAGACACAGGAAAAATGTACAACTTCATGGACTTTTAAAACAACGATCCATGGTTACATGACCATGGCACATAGCAACAATCACAAATGTATGTGTGTGGGTAGCCACACTGTAACAAGCTCCACCCTAACTATCTAGCACAGACACACTTGCTCGGTGTGGTGTAGAGAACAAGACTTGTAAGCACTAGACTAGAACACAAAGCCTGGGGTTTTTTTCAGTTCTGTGTTTTGAAGATATCAATTAACCTCCCTGTTTAAAGTACACTTAAAACAAGTCACAGGTAGAGCAGACAGATCGCCCCTAGGTCCATGGTGTTACACAATGACCTATGTATTAGCAAATGCACTTAAATGCATGGTACTGCATTTTCTACAGCCACAGCCACAGTGCAAGGAGACAGGGTGATATTCTCAGATACAAAAAAGGTATGTCCTTAAGTATATTTTAAGACAGTAAATATTTTAATTACAGTGACTTTTGAGAAACCACAAATATCAAGCAAAATTCATCACTGGTAAAGTTAATGGCTACCGCCTCTGGCAAAGTAGCAAGGAGGTACTCACACTAGGACTCACTGTAGCCAGCCATTCTTACCTAGGGAGGCTCTCTCAGTGACAGGTGTAGAATGCCACGAACCGACTTCACATAGTTTGCCTTGGTTTGTTGATAATGAAACATGGAATGTTCAATTGTGTGTGTGTGCGTGTGCTTATGAGCATGAGCATGCATGTGTGTGTATTCAGATGTGCATTTATGTTTATGTATGTTTGTACATTCAAGCCAGAGATTGACACTGGTTGTCTTACACTCAATCTCCACCACTGAGCACAGAGCCCAATGATTCTGCTTGTCTAACTAGCCAGCTTGCAAGAGGGAACCCATCTGCCCTGGATGCACCTGGATCACAGGTGGGCTGCCATATGGATGCTGGGAATGTAACCCCAGTCTCCCCAGCTTGTTGTGGTAAGTGCTTTATTACTGGGCCATCTCCCAGCCCACACACATACACAAAAACACAGCACTGCAACAAAGAAACTAGACACAAAAGTTACTGTGAACAGGTCCACCAACTTAGTATGAACTCTTCCTAGTTACAAATACTTATTTCAAAAGACTAAAATCCTCTGGTAACTAGTATTTGGACCTTTCTGGGATTTCCTTACTTACTATAAGAAAACAGTCTAGTCCAGAGTACACTGAGAGAAAAACCTCTAGCTCACACCTTCAGTCCCTATGGCATTCATATAACAAGAAATGAGAAGATGCCTCATACATAAGTACGCTCTTAGTAGCAATGCCACTCAGAAAGCATCCAAACACTCAGCCTGCAAGTGAGCACTAAAGTGGCTCTCACAGTGAAGGTCTCCATTCTCTGTTCCTCTAAGACAGAAAGCCCAGGAAATATCTTTCAGGAGCTTAAGATGTAGTGAGAACTAGAAACATCTACGCGCTCTCAGTGTAGAGTCTTGAAGGAAGAAGAATTCTAGGCAAAGGGATTCAGATGGCAGAACTCATAACTAAATTAATGGGTTAATGTCTAACAAAGAAAAATAAGCACATCATACTTTGAACAACCACAGCAATATAGAAAGGGAGGGAGAGGACAGAGGGGGAGAAACAAATGTGAGAACTTGTGAGGAAGGACTATTCTACAAACACAGCACATGTACACACAAAGAAACATACACACTCACACATGCACAAGCTCATATGTGCATACAGAGAAAGCAAGAAAGATACACACAAACCATATGACCATCTTTTAAATGAAGAACATGACTATCAAGATGGTTTAGCAGGTAAAGGCACCTGCCACCAAGCTTGGGTTTGATCCCTAAGAACCGCATAGTGGAAGGAGAGAACAAGTTCTCACAAGTTGTCCCTGAACTCCATCCATGCTCCATGTCACGCACATGCCAGTGTTTGTTCACCCACACACAAACAGGACTGGTGACATGGCTCAGTAGACAAAGGCACTTACTGCCAAACCTGACAACCTGGAATCCATATGGTAAAGACAGAACCATCCTCAGACGGACACACATTCTGTGGTATGCATATGCCCACCCTACCGTACACAATAAACAAATTGAAAGAAAGAAAAATTAAGTAAAATGTAATAAAACTTTAAATAAACTAAGCAGAATTAAAACAGAAAACAAGATGTCCCATAAAGGGACTAAACAAAGGGCTAAACAGTTATTTAAAAAAAAATCTAGTTTTTATATTTTAGTCTAGCCAACATTATGAATCTTTAACTATTCAATACAGAATAATAATTAAAAGTATGTTTTACCATGGGGTTTATCTGATACATTTCAAGCAATCACAATAAGCCAAAAACTATAGTTTAGACTAACTGGGTAGGCAACAGCTCCATTCCTGTAATGAATGACTTTCAGCTCTATAAAAGATGCCCTGAATGGCAGGCCCATTAGCATCTAGGTTATCAGAATGAAGCACCACATAGCAGTTCATCTAAGGCTCCTGGGAATCAAACCTGAGTCAATTGTCCAGGGACCACTCAATAACCATTCACTCACCTTATCTTTGAAGATGTGTGGATTTTGGTATATGAAATCTCTGTAGCTTTCTGTGCGTACTTTGTCCTAGGGTAGAGAAAGCAAAGCACCATGTTTACAGGGACAGTCTGAGCAAATGAATTCTTCTATGAACTTATTCTACTGTATCACACACTGCTAGCTTCCACAGCTATACTCTGCCTGGAAATCTGAGCTACTTATTTTTTTTTCCTCTAAAAGAAAACAATAAAGGACATAAATAGTAACAAAACAAAAACCTTTTTTATTTAAAAAGCATCTGTGAACGGTCAGCTCTAGCCATTAGTTTGAAATGTGTATGCCTTTTTTTTCTTTCCACACTGGTCACCAATAGACTCAAGAGATGGTAAATGCTAAGTGAAGGTGCCCTTTAAGCAGAGCCTGGCTCTCTGCACTGAAGCTACAAGAAAATAAGGATCAGAAAAATATAAGACAGATAAAACAAAAGATGAAGTGCACAGAAATCATGAATCCATAACAAGGAAGTTCTTCTAAGAAAATCACATCAGCATCTTGTTTACAGAACTGTTTTGTTTCTAGAAATGTCTGCAGTTGGAAACAATGCCTCGAAGCATGTAGGTCTAGAAGGAAATCCTGTGAGTCCCAGAGCATGCAGACCCAGTGTCCTCTCATTCCTGCTGGCTGGTGAGCAAGATGCACCCTTAAGTCAGACATGCACAGCCTGCAGATGAGGTGGGAAGGGCTCTGCAGCCAGTAAAGAAAACTGCATATGGTATAAACAAGTGCCACTAAGAAGTTCTAGCTTTGGTTTTCACATAAAAGATAATAAACTAGTCACCTTTTGTTACCTATGGGCCTCACTTTTACCATAAAAAGGTATCCGGCGAAATAAGGGTGCAGAGTACCTCAGACAAATAGCAGAATCTGTCCTGAGCGTTTGTGACCCTGTTACGTTTCCCTGAATAATGCATGCCACAGCGACCTGTCTTCTCATTTCCCCATAAAATAAACAGGAAACTTACATCAACAAAGACAATTCCTCCAAAATCCCTCTAATGTCTCCTCTTTCAAAATTCATTTCCTCTTTTTTTCTTTTGGCCAGGGATTGGGGGGGGGGGGGGTTGGGGGATGGCCACTAAGTCCAATTTCAAATTAGTACTGGGTATGGAGCAAATTGGGGGAAAAGGTGGTGGGTAGGATTATGCTTACACTGTATACACATACAAAATTCTCAAGAATAAAGAAAAATTATAAATCAAATGCCCCTTTAAAGTGAACACCATTTTGTACTGCAACAAGAAACCATTTTCTGCTGCAACAAGAGAACTCAGAGTGGGCATGAGTCACAGGTGCATGCACACTGAAAACTCAGAATGCTCTCACCATCACCCTGCCTCTCCACCGTCAACAGCAATCCAACTGCAGTCCAACTGCACACAATGCTACCTGGCTGAGCTATGCTCTTCCCAGTGGCCTCATCACATACATCTGTATCTAGCAGAGCCTGGGCTGAATAACTGAGGCTTTGTTAGAAAAAACCCACAATTATGAACAGAAAAGCTACTAAAGAAATCTCCTTAAAAACCCTTTCCAAACCAGTGTAGCTGCAAAGTCATGAGTTCAAGGTCATCCTTGGCTACATAGTGCAAAGTCAGCCTATGCTACATGTGAACATGTCTCAAAATAAACACAACAACAAAGGAAATCCTCAAAACAACAAAGTTCCAAAGATTTACTCTAACAAAAGACTAACATGAAAACACAGAATAAACCTTGGAAGACAACTTTCATATCAATCAGACACAAAGTAACAAATGAGAGCCCTGATACACAGGAGCCACGTATGGAGGAAAGAGGAGGAGCTCAGATCTATCCCTCAAAACAAAGCCACTGCAGACAAGCCTCAGGCAGAGATGCTACACACTACAATTTTACATCCACACATAACACCTCAAGGTGCATTAGCCTAGGAAAGGGAACAAAAGCCCAAGTCAGCTGCAGGTGCGAGGAGACAACACCCACACCCACACTTCATGTATTGAACAACACAACAAAGAGCACTACTGCACTCCAGGACGGACAGCGACTGCCACAGTACAGAGGCAGATGGGGTGCAGCTGGGATCTGCATTACAGCCAACAACAACCCTTCTTCAGAGGCCCAAAGTAGCAAAGGCTATCTAATCTAAAGTCCATCTAACCCACACTCCTTATCAACTGTGTCTTTGAATTTTAAATAATTATGTTCATACAAACATAACAATTATGATCCAACTGTTTGCAATGAAACAAGAAAAACTACCAACCAGTCTATAAAAAGCCTTACATTCAGGATTTCCCAATCTTAAATTACTTGTCAGAATCAAGTAGGCTTTCTGTAGTAAGATACCACTGAACAGTTTATTTGAGCAATGAGCTGCTCTGGTGAAACACAGGAAACAGCCTGCTCCAAGGCATGCCTACTTTCCAACTTAGCCAATATCAAACCCATCAATGTCTCCAAGGCAAGCCTGTACCACAGGAACGGAAACTGAGGCAGAGACAATTAATGACAGTATCTAGGTGATTTTTCTAAAGGGAAAGGACAACGCTACATCCCTTCAGCTGGAGTCTCCATGTACATCCAAGTCTCACACTGGTCACACATCAGTCTCTAGTAGCTGACAGACATTCGCAAGAGTCATTTTATGCACATCAGTCTTTCCTGATCACATTCCTATCCACAGGGACTTTCAGTGACCATGACCTATCTGGAAAAGACTATACAAGCTTCACAACAAAGATACAAAAGAGCATGCAGCACTAAACTGACAGATTTAAACAACCACCTGGGCTTAGACGAACCCTCCTTTAGCACAAACAGGAAGCATGCCCATTTGCTACACAGATTCCCTCATCTGTATGATCTTTATTGTCTGTAAAGCTATGCCAGCACCACCCAGGTGACAGCAGCTGTGATACGGCATTAGTACTGGCATGACACTGCCTTAAAGTCCTTGGGCTTCCTTTACATAAAATAATCTTTGGAGGGAGGATTCAGAAAAGGATTTTATTGATCAATTTTAAGAAAAGAGAAGGCAGCATCTAACATTACCGGTGATAAACATTAAAGAATTTTAGTAAATTTTACAATCCAACATTTATTCTATTTTACACTAGTCAGGTATAGTCAGTTTTGCTGAGTTAAAACTCTTACTATTGTGATCTGTAGTATCTGATAAAATGTACAATCAGTAGGTAAAGTTAGAAACTACTTCTATCTTATATGGACATAACCACTATGACTATAAAAACCGAAGAGATTCAAGTATCAGGTCTGACCACATTAGGAAACATCTCTGTATTATCAGTGATTTGTGGGTTATAAGGCATGCCAAATGAATACTGTGAGAACTATTTTAAATTAAACTTTCTAAGATTATTACTTGTGCAAACCAAGTCAGCATTGCTATTTTAAAAATTAAACTAGTTTCTCTTCCATTAAAGAAACTAGGCCTGTCATTAATCACTGCATAAAACAGTAGATGTTCCGGGGAAGACCAGACCATCAAGTACTTGTTATTTCCAGTGTTCAATTTCAAGGAAAAGGTGGCTTCACCAAGAAAAAGGAATACTGACATAAATAGGATTTATAGGGCCTTGACACCTCTGTAATCTTTTCATCTTGGAAGCATTCACACATGTATACACACACACACACACACACACACACACACACACACACACACCTCTTGACTATTAAGAAAAAGCCTATTCTGTAGGGTTCTCCCTTTGGCAGATTTGATGCATATGTGCTCTGGCCAACCTTTAGCATTTCTTCATGTATCCCATAATGCCCATAGGAGCTGAAGTAGACGCCATCCTCATCTTCCTGCAGGTCTGCAATGGTTGTCGTGGAGGAACAGGTTCTGACATCTACGTTCATCACAAAGTCCTGAGCAAATTGTCTGTAATCAATTTGAAATACACCCTTGAGACAGATTTATTGGACCATGAGAAAAGGCAAGGCTAGAAGGGGACGAAGGGGAGGGGGAGAAGGGCAGTGTGCCCAGAATCTTAAATCCTTCTCTCTAGCTGAAGCGCCCCATAGCACCCCCTGCTGGATCTGAAGCAAGACACTACTTTATCAAATATATTTTCCCTAGTGTTCTAAACATCCTTTTTAGCATCTAAATCAATGGAGCCCATTTCAACTTTGAATGTTCTTGAAATGGGTTATATGGGGAGAAAGAAGGCCCTATCCACTCCAGTTCTCACACCCAAGTAGTGACATATTAGTGATCTCCATGGTACACAAGAGGGAGGAAGACAAAAGGGCAGAAAGTTGAGCTAGGAACTAGGAACTTGGATCAACTCTGCTCTTCCTGGCACCAGACATTCTGGCCAGCCACCAAACAGGAACTCAGGTCCTGTCAAGTAGCTTACACACCCAGCAGGTAGAAGCTGGGAGGCATACGTGCTATGGATGCACATGTGAAGAAGGCCTGTACCCACCTCCACAGTAATATCTAAACTAACAAGTTCCCCAGGAAATGAGGGACTCCAGGAGAAGGTGTATCAGTGGGAAAAAAGCTGTCCCCATCTATCTGGTTCTTTGGTTAAATTCTATACTAATGTCACATTTTATTTTTTTAAAAACAGCATTTCAACATTGTATTTTTCCGAGAGAAAAAAAAAAAAAGATAATAATCCTTCCATTTCTGAAAAACTAGGACAATTAAAGTGGAGAAACCAACTAGAAACAAGAAAATTGGAAGGCAGGAAATATTTTAGAAAGGACATGAGAAGAGCCACATGTGCAAAGCAATTATGAGGTTTCTACAGACATAAAACTGCAATTCTGCAGTACGCCACGAAATTGAAATACCTTCAATACTCCCAAACTAAGTGTCTGCACTGAGTGTCCAGCATGCCAGGCGTTCCTACCAGGTACTCCCGGGAGCCACCTGAAGCAGGGTTTGGTGGGACAAGTACTTACTTCATCTTCTGCAGATCCTCACGAGCTCGAGCCAGTGCAGCCTCAGCAGACAGTGCCCGGGCCTCCATATGCTTCAGTTTTTCAACAACAGATGTATTTTCACTGAGTCCATTGGGGTAGGAGAAGGGAGTAGACACTGGCTCGTAAAGATCTTCTACATCTAAAAGGTGAACAAACATCATTATCAGGCCACCTCATAGCAGCACAGTGGGAACAAACAGGTTGGAAAGAAACAGCCCTAAGTGCCTACCATGGTCAAGTGAAAAAAATTATTCAAAGCATTTTTTGCATACTTGCTATCCAAGTCCTTTGATTTGATTTCATGGAGTATGCTTTTGATTAGCTAGCTAAACTGAACATATGCATGCATGCATACACTGAACAAACAAGAAGGAACTCTAGTGTTTACCATAAGCTTTCAAGTATGCACAGAGTACATCACATCTCATGCTCAAAATAACCTGAGGTGACATTAGTTATTCCTATTTCAGATACAGGGAAAGTAAATTTCAAAAAAGCTAAATGACCAATTCAAACTCATATAGTGACGCTCAACAGGTTTCTTGCTGGGTGTAACAAGAATGAGCCTGGAGGGCAGTAGGTGAAGGGGCAAAAGCAAAAATCTCACTTAGATGTGCATTTAACAGATCTTACAGGGGGTGGGCCTGCAGCAGAAAAGCCAGCAGCAGGCGCATCAGACAGGCTTCAGACCCCACAGCTGTGTCCCTCTGGGAGCCATGATGATGTGTGTGGTATATATTACCACCAAGGGCCATGCAGATGTCTATGGTTTGTGCTGCAGCCTGAAGACACATTGTCCACAGGCTGTGCTGCTGCTGGGGGCACACTGATGTAAGTAGCCTGCGCTGCCACCTGAGGCCATGGTGATATCCAGTTCCTTGTTGACAAAAAGGGCCACGTCTGGGTCTGAAGCCCTACCGCAGCTGGCGACTGTTGATGTCCATGGTCCAAGTCAGCACCAAAGGCCATGCAGATGTCCTGAGTCTGTCAGGCAGCCTGAAGCCATGTTGATGTTGTCAGTAGGCCATGCTGCCACTGGGAGCCATACTGACCTGAGTGGCCTCTGCCGTTACCTGATTCTATGGTGATGTTCAGGGCTCAGGAAGCCTCCAAGGGCTTTGTCTGGGACCATGGTCCTACTGTGGGGGAGTGGTGGGGCGTGTTTGTGGTCTATGCTATCACCTTAACCCTGCGGAGGCCCATGATCCATTGTCCCACTGACTGTGAGAGCATGAGGCTACTTTGTCTACTTTTGCTAAGATATTGATGACTACAAACACACAGTTCACAATTGAGAGGGAGGGACATGGAAGGTTTCTGTGCCAATCCCTACATGGGCGCCCCCATCCCCCATCCCATCCTCACCACCAAGCTAGCCATTTAAACAAAAGTAACAAGCAAAAAAAAAAAAAAAAAAAAAAAAAGGAAGCCACCGAAGAGAACTCTTAAATAGGATGATGAGGATGCTGTCCACAGCGGAAAGCTTCTGGTGGAGGTGGAAGGGGAATGATTCAGTTCAATTTACAGGCCAGGGTACAGAGTTTGACCGTGAGTATATAGATAACACCAAGTGGACTTGGGTTTGGTTTTGTTGTTGTTTCTTATTTTTATTTTTTACTTCTTCTGGGGGGAGAGGTCACAAGAGTGGGACTAACATGGAAGGACAGGGAAGGGATGTGATACTTGATGTGAAACTCCCAGAGAATCAATAAAAATGTTGTAGGAAAAACAAAACAAAACAAAACAAGCAAACAACAAAAACACAGACCTGACAGAGACAGAGAGAACTGTGCTGCCACGGGCTAAGGTTATAAGCTTTAACTTGAGACTAGTATATTCAGAGCATCTCGCCAACCACGTGGCTACAGGTAATGCCTTGGTATATATGTGAAATGTGCAAATGCAGCAGAGCAGAGTGATGTGTTCTCACCACACATAAAAATGGTGGGTAAATTGCTGGATGCTAATTTGCTTGACTGCAACAGCCATTTCGCAATGTCTTTGTTCACAGGGTCACAACTCTGCATACCAAAAGGTTGCATTCAATCACACCTTCATGAAATAAGGAAGACAAGTTATTCCTTAAGGACAGAGTACAGATAAGGACTTCTATATATCCAATGCCTTCCCATTCCAGGCAAGACACTAACATTTTATTACTGCTCCTATGATTCGGCCAAAATCTTAGGTTAAAAAAAAAAAATCTCAATTTTTAAAATGTCATTATTAAATTCTAGTGTAGAAATAACTGCAAACAGAGACGGAACCAGTGAATCTTAAGAAATCCCAGAATCAGCAGGAGATTTTGTTAACTTTAAGATTACCTAAAGCAACAAACACTGCTGACACTGTTCCCTTCTCTGTGCAGCACTGGAGACAGTACCCACCCCATTCAGGTTCTGTAGTGATATTTATGGAGACACTCTTCAGGGTTGGGACACAACAGCTAAACTAACCCATATACACTGCTCCTCTGGGAGACTAGAGTCCAAGCTGAACCTAACACACACACTGCAGAGTTACTGACTTCCATTCACACCCAGAGAACAGAGTCATCTCATATGTTTGAATACTCAGTCCCCAGCTAGTGCACTGTTCAGAAAGCTGTAAAACCTTTAGAAAGTAGAACCCATTCACACCCAGAGAACCTCTGTTTGAATACTTCATATGTTTGAATACTCAGTCCCCAGCTAATGCACTGTTCAGAAAGCTGTAAAACCTTTAGAAAGTAGAACCCATTCACACCCAGAGAACCTCTGTTTGAATACCTCATGTTTGAATACTCAGTCCCCAGCTAGTGCACTGTTCAGAAAGCTGCAAAACCTTTAGAAAGTAGAGCCCATTACAAGAAATGGGAGATGAAAATAAGCTTTTAAAGTATTATTATTTGTATTTATGTGTATGTGCCAGCTAGTCTGTATGTACACCTTCTTCATGTACTCTGTATGTATACATACAGAGGCCAGAAGAGATATCATAGGCCTTGGAATTGGAGTTACAATTGGTTGTGAGCTGCCATCTGGATGCTAGAAACAGAACTGGCAATGTGTTCTTAACCTCTGTGTCATCTTTCCAACTTTACCCTAAGCCCTAACTCCTATTCACTCTAGACTTTCTGATGTAGACCCAACGTAACCAGCTGCTTATGCAATGCCTTCCCTGCCAGTATGGAATGATCTGATCCTCTCAAATAGCCAGCCAGATTAAGACTTTCCTCCCTTCATTTGCATATTTTCGGTATCTGGTCACAGCAAGCACAAAACTAATGCAAATCCTTACTTTGTACTTTTGTTTCCAAATTCAAGCTATTTGGCAAGCTTGGTTTTATTTCTGCTACAATAAAAATTAGTCATAATTTAACATTAATATACATCACCATTCAGTGATGCTAATCTTATAAACTGAAAGGGTAAGAGAAGCAGTAAGCAGTAGCAGCTCCTGGAAGGTGTGGTCTTACTGCACAACACACTGAGTTCCGACAATCATTCCACAGAGTTCACAGGGATGCCTGTTCTCTTTAGAGGAGCATACTGTTCCAAGTGTGGAGCCTACAATTTACTTAATCACGTTCTTCTAAGAGGGTATTTAGCTTCTTTCCGTATTTTGCAATAAGCTACAATGGTATAACAATTACTCTGTGTACATCTGTTTGGAATCAGAGGGTCAATCTATAACCTAATGATAGGCATCAAGAATGCAGTTTTGCTGAAGCTGGGAGTACTTCCGGGTCAAACTTAGAATTAGTTCAAGGCAGGTAAGCCCTCATCAGCTCAGCTGCATACCCAGACCTGTGATTCATCTCTGTGTGAAAACTGTCAGCCTGCTGAGTTCTGTAGAGATGAAGCCCTTATCCATGAAGGATGGATCTACAGTGGATGCTTAAAACTGAACCCACTATGAACCATGTTTTCCATCATAAAGTGTAATCAATATCCATCATAAAGTGTAATCAATAAATTGAATACAGAGAATGATTAACAATTAACAATAAATATTAACAAGATACTATAGGAAAACATGTATAAATAGTCTCCTTGAACATGAGCACTGTGGTGCTGCCATAGTCAATCCTGTAACTGCAACAAAGGGGTGGGCATACACAGTGCAGACACTGGAAAAACCAGGAAGCACATGCCAGGAAGAAATGGACTGGCGCACTGCTTCATCAAGCCTCCAAAACAGCAGCCAACTTAAAATTTACAAAGTGGTTATTTTCAGAATCATCTACTGTTTAATCAACCACATAAAACCAGAAAGCAAAATCACTGCTTGAAGGGGACCAACTAAGGTCCATGTTCACAACACGCTTTGCTTCATTTGGTGTGACAAATGGCCTGAGGCTAGCTAAAGCAGATAGAGAAGGTTCATCTTACCAAACTGAAGCAAAAGGTCATCTTCCAACACTGGTTTCAGGTACTCATCTTTTTCCCAAGGCACAGGGTTATATATGGAATTCATATACTCAACTGTAGGGTTCTGGGCATGAAGATAAAGCACACTGTATTCATTGTATGCAATGACAAAGCTCCCTAAAAAACAGTGGGGAACTTTAGCAAAAAAGAATTCAAGTCTGCACAAGACTGGTGCAGCTGTGTTTACCCATCATTTTAAATGGCTACAGGGCATTCTTTATTCTTATGCCGGGAAAGTGATACCAGCTCAAACATTCATTTCATTAAGACAAAGAACAAAACATTTGAAAAAAAATTAAACAATGCAGGACGGAGAAATGGCTGAGAGGTTAAGAGCATTGACTATCCTTACAGAGCAGCTGGGTTTAATTCCCAGCACCCACATGGTGGCTCACAACCATCTGTAACCCAAGGTCCAGAGGATCCGGACAGCCTCTTTGGCTTCTGCAGGCACCAGGCATGCAGGCAAAATATTCATATACAAAAAATAAAATAGAAATTTAAAAAAGAGAATAAACTGTGAAATCTTCCTTAAAGCTCACCCAAAGTAGAGTCAGACTAGAAATTATTTGATAGTTTTCCTTTTATCTGACTTTGCTTTCTGCAGAGTACTGATCAACTTAGTTAAACAGGACAGGAGTAAGCAGAGGGACAACTCCTCCTGGAGCTTCACAAGCGCTCTTTCTTTCTTCATGCTCACAATTTCCACAATATGGAAAAATGCTAAATTTGAAACAACAGCTCATATTTTATTAAATAATCAGCACAGTGACAGTCGAACTCCAAAAATTCCTAAATAAAATTATTAGGTTTCCAACTTACCTTAAGTCTAATAAAATTTATTAGTTTAATGTATCCGTAAAAGTCAAGTCCTAAAATGGGAGAAAAGATAATTTAATACACTTTAATACAATGAATTTGTTTTAACTCATCTGTAATGCTCCTCCAATGAGATATCTCTGACCTCTAAACTATCACTTATCACTTGGAACTTTGCATCAAGAATTAGAAACTGCAATTTTGATACTTTTAAATATTTAATCTGAGAATTGACCACAGGTAACAGGTTTTAAAGTGCTTTTTTGCTTTTCATTGAAAGTTTTTATGTATTATCATGCATGAGGGGGTATGCTGTGGGGGGAGGGAGAGTGTGATGGATGTATGTAGGGTACCCTACAGTGCACAAGTGGAGGTCCAAGAACAGCTCTGGGTATTGGCTGTCTTCTTCCACATCTATGTGAGTTCTAGGAAGCAAACTCAGAGCTGTGGCCAAATGGGTAAGAGTGCTTACACAACAGGCATGAGAACGTGATTTCGATTCTCAGCACCATATAAAACACCAGGCAGAGGTGACAGCCTCTTGTAATGTCGATGCTTGGAGTCAGAAGCCAGAGATCATTCCTGAGCCCTCGACATGAGTCAGTGAGCTCCAGGTTCCAGGGAGTGGCCCTGCCTCAATGAAGTGAAGCACAGCTGAGGAAGACACCTAACGTCAACTTTGGGGAAACACACACAAAGAAAATAAAGGGTCTGGAAAACTATAAAATTTGAATCTAAACTTCCCAAGCAAACTTGTCTTTATTCTAAGAGATACTCACCATGTTTATGGACCATACTATCAATATTAAATTGATGCTCCAACTTACAGTGTGAAAACGTTTCCTCAGCAGAGGCGAACAACCTGAAGAGACAAGCAATAGATAGCCTCATGGGGCAGTCTCCTGGGACAGCCTCAGAGGAGGTCAAAATACTGAATGTTAGCACTTCCTCCAGGCTCCTCCCAACAGTTACCTAGCAACAGCCTCCCCCTTTCTCTCTCCCTCTGTTCCTCTCCCCACCTCCCTCTCTCTTTCCATTTACTCTCTCCCCCTCTCTTTTCCCTTGTGTCCCTGGCTGGCCTTTTCCTCCGTCTTCCTCTCTCTTTCTGTCCTTTTCCCCCCCTTTCTCTGCCTCTACCCTCTTCCCCAGGTCCCAAATTAAACCTGTCCTATGGCTGATTCCTCAGGGGGGACGCCTCAGCATGGGCCGGCTGAGGTGCTTTCTCCCTCCTGCATTACACCACAGCCGTTTTATAAAACAACACTGAACACCCCAATTTACCCAGAGGCTTCTGGGTAACAAAGCTCTCTCTGATATATTTGGTTTCTCTCGAGTCACAAAAGTTCCCTACTTGAGCGAGCCTCTTTCTCCTCCCTCTGAACCCAGCACAGTGTTTTTAGACACAAAGAACACAATTATACAGCTGGCACATTCCCCAAGTGCCAGATTTCAAGTGACCTTGGTTGTCCCACAGCACCTGCATTACAACGTGAAGACTAACACTTCTTTTGTATGTAACCTCAACACTGAAGGACACGACCGAATGTACAGCAGAGACTCTGCACTTCTCCTCTGTATGCCTAGCGCACAGGCAACTCTCAACAAATGTTTGCCAAGATAGGCCATTTGGATCGTCTTCCCAGCCTATCCCTGGGCACTGCACCACAGATGCTCAATAAATATTGGTGTGTAATCACTCCTCCCCCTCCAACGAGGTGCCACCTAGGAATGCTAACATGCCACCAGTCAGCACCATGCACTGACACAGGGGGCGGGTCAATGTCAATCACCCCTTTTTTTCAACAAAGTCACTTTCTTCAAAGATGTAGGATTTTAAGTGAAAAGATGTGTCCTAGCAACATAAACCGCAGCTTCGTGACCTTGAACAAGTTGGTGGCTCTGCAGCCTCATTTCCCCTAAGTACAAAGGACATCAACGCCTCCCTCGATCATGGAAGTGAACTAGGACTGTTTAAATGGCTCAATTGAATGTTAACACGAGAACATTACATTACTGGTCGTATTACAGGATAACAGAAATGGAAGCGCGCTTCCAGTCTATGTGCTTTCAAAGTCTGGTGCCCAAGGAACAGAATAAAAACCACCCAGTGTCTTCATGGACTCAAAGGACTCCATCTCTAATTTAGGACTAAGGTGTAGAGTTCAGTTTGTATGTGTGTGTGTTTTCAAGAGAGGGTCTACCTAGGTGACTCAGGCTGGCCTGTGATTCATGATCATTCTCCTGCCTCAGCCTCCAGAGTGATGGTATGCCAGGCCTGTCTTAGTATCTGGCGGGGGAAGGGGGGACGCAGGGGGCGGGGGGAATGTGAGGGGTGGGGTTAACTGAGCTGCAGAGGCAAACCCAGAGCAGCTCCCGGCTCCGCCCCCCGGACCACGTGAGCAGCCCCTTGTCAATCAACCATCAGGCGCGGGCCGGGGCCTCAGGCCCGCCACGTGCTCGCTCGCGCAGCGGCGCGCTTCCCACACCGGCACGAACCTGTCACAAAACAGGCAGGGTGTGTGCTGACGGCCGTGCGCGGGCTCAGCGTCCGCGTCCTCGTCCTCCCAGCCCGCGTCGTCTCCGCTGTCCGACAGCTCCAGGGGCTCCGGCTCCAGCTCCAGCTCGGCGCCTTGGCCTGCAGAGCACACTGTCAGCACCGGGACCCGCGCCCTCCCACCCATTCCCTTGCCCCGCCGCCCACACGAGGGACCCACCGTTCCCCGCCGCCAGCGAACACATGGCCGCCGACCAAGCGCGCGGCCGTACAGCGCGGCACCGGAGCAGGGAGCGGGCGCAGGCGCGCGGTAGCCCCAAAGCAACCCACACGCGGATCGTGAACCGGCCGGAGAGCGCTTCCGGGTCACGTGGGCGTAGGGGGCGGGGCACCGCGCTCCCGTTTGGACGCTTGCGCAACCGAGGCAGCCAGAGCTTGAAAGGTTGAGCGCGACTTGTCGCAGCGCCCTCTGGCGGCAGAGATGGCCAATGCAGGCCAGGCTCGGCGGCTCAGGGAAGACAAGGAAGCCCCATTATGCTGACTTCAAATGAGGCCACGCCCCAACACCTACTAGGGGTACTAAAGTGGTAAAGTGAGAACCATGGACTTTGAGTTTGAACCCTATTTCTGAGTAGCCTGAATTCTAAGATCATGAGCAGGTAACCTGCCTTCTCTCGGCCTGTTTCCTGACTGGTAAAACACCAACGTGACAACGGTAGTTTGAGGGCTATGGTAAGACTTACATGAGTTCATGTGTGTGAAAAGTTTAGGCATTAACTTGAGCCCATACCGTGGAAACAGGTGGACTGTGTGATATGTGCCAGGAAGTGATGCTCTCTACCCTGCCTGTGGGTTAGGGAGGATACCAGGGTTCCTGCTTCTCAGGCTGCTGCCTTTCTAATATTCCTAGTATCTAACCATGGAGTTCTCTCAGGCAGGTGGCAGCAGTAATTCTGGGTAGGTAATACCTCTAGGCTGCAGCTGAGGCTCGACTCTACATGAAGCATGTTTGAAGACATGGCCAGCTAGGCCTGCATAATGCCTGCCACAGCTCAACTCAGCTCCCCACCATGCACACCCTCAAGCCAGTGTACCACTAATCGTTGACGATCTTTGGTGGGCAGCTCCTCCTCTCCACCCTCACCAACAGGATTCTGCTCACATCACCACTTTTTAAAATATTTTTATTGAGAATTTCATATAGTGTATTTTGATCATATTCCTCCCACCCCACCCCTTAATTCCTCTCAGATCCATCCATTCCCATGTCCCTACCCCTCACTTTTGTAACCTTTAAAAAATAATAGTAACACGGATTCCAGTTTCTGGGGTCCACACACTCTGGGTGTGGGAACAACCACTAGAGTGTGGTCAACCTACCAAAGACCACAGCCTTAAAGAAAAGTCCCTCTCTGGGAAACATTCACTGTCCATAGCTCCTCAGTTAGGAGTGGGTGCTCAAGAATCCCCAGCCACTCCATGTTAGAGTGTTGACTGGCTTATCTTGTTCAGGAAACCAAAGCTGCTAGCTTTACGAGTGCCAGGGGCCTGTTATGTTCAGAAGACAGCTTCCCTCCGGGCCTCCCCACCTCTTGCAGTTTTCCTACCCCTTGTGATGGTCTAAATAAGTATGGCCCCCACAGAATCATGAGCTTGAATGCTTGGCCCATGAGAAGTGGCACTATTAGGAGGTGTGACCTTGTTAGAATGGGTGTGTCCTTGTTAAAGGAAGTGTGTTGTTGTGGGAGCAGGCTTTGAGGTCTCCTGTGCTCAAGCTCCACGCAGTGTGGAATCCAGTCCCCTTCTACTGCCTTCAGATCAAGATTTAGAACTCTCAGCTCCTCCAAGATCAAGTCTGTGCGCACAATGCCATGTTTCCCACCGTGACAATAATAGACTAAACCTCTGAAACTGTAAGCCAGTCCCAATTACATGTTGTCCTTTATAGAAGTTGTCTTGGTCATAGTGTCTCTTCACAACAATAAAACCCTGAGACCCCTCTCTTCCCAGGCACATCTCCATTTCTAAAACCAGGTTGTGTCACTCCAGGCACAGCCGAGCCTTTCTTACTGTTACCATCTATTCTCTTCTCCCCTCCTCTTCCTCTCCTCTTTTCCTCCTTTCCCAAGTACCACATTCCACAGAAGAGGGTAGAACCCACCACATATCATCCTGGAACAATGCCAGAGATCTGCTGACCCTCTTGGCTAGCACACTGCTCACTGACTTATCAGCATCTTGATAAGTGCCTGCTGAACAAATTAATAAATGCACAGCCTTTCTTTATCTGGGTCCTTTCAACTCTCCTTGCATAAACTTCTGTCTCCAGCAAGCCACATTTTTCTCTGTTGAAGGAACCTGCTGAATCATAGTGGTGCCCAAATGTTGGTGACAGTAATGCCAGTCTGGAGGGTGAGCGTGCCAGAACCTTCTGTGAGACTGACATCTCGCTATAGTGCAGGGCTTGGGTGTGGGCTATTTTTTCTCTCCAAAACATGAAGATAGATCCTTCCAACATCACTCTGTTACTGAGATCTGACTGTGGACTTATTCTCTCCTCAATGTTTGATGTGCAGAAACAATAGAGAGTCATTTAAAACTGGCCACTGAGTCTACCCCTCTTCAGAGCCCACAAGGCTCAGTGTATTCTTATGGGTATCCCCAAAGGCTGCTTTACTTCTCAAATCCCAAGACTGTTATGATGGAAACACACCCAGGCTCCTCCAAGCCCAACCACAAGAGAACCCTACCAGCAGGAAGAAAACTTCTATTTTTGAGATGGGGTTCTACTGTGTAGTCAGGGAAGACCTTGAGCCATGATCCTCCTGCCTCAGCCTCCCTAGTACTAGGATTACAGTCATGCATCCAGCTCTGTCTCCTTGAAGTTCACATGCCAAGATCCCAGTCTGCTCTAGAAGACTTAACACTGGCAATCTCCACTGTTTTCCAAGAATATAAACCCATACTCCAGGGAATTGTATTCACTCAGCAGTGTCCACCAGAAGTTGAAGTGTAATTGGGACAATAGACAGTCATTGAAGTCAAGTGAGGATAAGAATAGAAGTTTAATACAAGTTTAAATGAAAAACTAAAGATATCAGGGTAACAGTATGGCTTTATAGGATACTGGGGAACTATTGGAGGGCCAAGAACATACAACCTAAAACTGTACAGACACCTGCAGTGTTAGGCTGTGACGCCATCCCCAGGGGCCTTCACTGTACCATCCCACTAATACCTCCAGTTTCCAGCAACTGAAACAGAACACAGGGTTTTCCCATTACTTTTATTCCTCAGTGAATTACAGAAGCTGGTGTTACAGCTTGTGTTGACACAGAGTCAAGGAAGGCACAGTGTTCACTCAGCTACATGCAGCCCATCAGCACCGTGCCACTAGGAGACTAGACTGCTAACAAGCTTCAACATCACTCGCCTGCCTGAAGTACGAGGGCCCCTCTGCTCAGCTGTCTCTGTAGGAGTGCTTCAAAGCTGGTTTTACAACCAGAGGCACTGGGACCTCCAGAGATCCCTGTTTGCAACCTACAAAGTTTAGGTTTGTGATATAAACCTGTTCTTCGAAAGCTTCCTGGATGGCTTACATGAACAATGGGGCTCACAACTGACTCAGAGCTCTGCTCTGCCATTTTCTGATGGAGCTGCACGGCTGAGAAGACACCACAAAGGACCACGAAGAGACTTTCTAAAGAGCTCAAAATGACTCATTGGGTGACAGGCACTGAGGTTTTCACGAATGTCCTCCTGCGCAGTCACAGTTTGGGCACATCACTGTCTTTCCCCAGGTGGAGGATGGCCTTATTTTCCAGAAGTTCCATCTGTCCGCTGCTGGGACTCACCAGGTTGTTCAGCATAGCTCTAACCACCGTCACCACAGGCACAGCGTACCCACTGGCCCAAGAGTCTGGCAGAGAGCCGAAGAATTTTCTAGCCAGCCATTCGCCTGGACGAGACTCTTGCCTGTCACACAGTAGGACTCTAGGAGACAGAAAAATAGAGGAAGAGATGGTATGTCCATTTGGACCATGTGAGATACTTCAGATTGAGTCCGGTTCCCAAAACCTGTCAACTGAAGCCCAACCCCCAAAATACCTGTATTTGGAGATGGCCCTTATGGAGTAATTAGAGTTAAGGGATATGGAGAATGGATACGGCTGCTGTCCTTCCAAGAAGAAAGGATACCAGATATCTTTCTGTTTATGCACAAGCAAGGCCATGTGAGGGCTCGCTGAGAAGGTTGCAGTGCCTACAAGGAGGAGGGGCACCTCAGCAGACACCAACCCCAGTGACACCTCTATCTCAGACTTCAAGAAAATCACTTGGTTCATGTAGTGGTTGGAAAATTTGATTTCATGCATAAAGGGGGTTAAAAAGGCAAAAAAAAAATCATTAAGTGAATAAAATTTAGCATGTAAGGGGAAAAAATGCATGTACCAACTACTTCCAGGAAGTTCCAGATGATTCTAAAGCAGCCCCAAGCTACTCTGTTTTACAAAGCTGAAAGCTGGGTCCTTCAGAGAAGCAATTCACCACTAGCTGACCTTGTTCACAAATGGATGAACAAGATGTTCTTAGCTGTCAGCCTCTCTGCTTACTCCTGGCAGCATGAAACTCACCCTGGCCGAAACACTGAGAATCGATCAAACTTTAATTCTTCAACCTTGGCTTCCACTTCTCCCTGTTAAGATTTGAAAATAATAATAAAATCAGTGTTTGATCAAGACCAGTGCACTCAGATAAAGCCTGATGGGGGGTCACTGGGGCTTGAAGATAATCTCTGCTTCCGCAGCTCACGAGTCTCACCTCAGCCCCAAAGAACAGCCTGAGCCTCAAGTCTGGACCTGACAGAAGAGGCCATTTAATCCTGGCACAATGACAGTGATCTGCTATTGGTCAAAGTGCAGAGAGTAACTGTCAGCGGAATGCTCAACCACAAGTGGGACATCGACGTCCCATTGCAGGTGAAAAAAGGCAGAAAGACTGTAAGAGACAGAGGTTAGGGTGGGCCTGAGCAACAGTGTCTTGCGGACATGATCAAGCCAGGCAACATTCCAGCATGGAGGTGGCTATGGACAGCTGATGATGTCTAGGGGTAGGGACAATGAGTTTTCTTTAAGATTATGGCCCCTGGTAGGTCAGCCACGCTCCAGGGGCACTCTCGTCACTTATCGATGTCAAAGCAGATCCAGAGAGGGTAAATGAAGCATCAATCCAACCCCTTTCGGTTCCTCCTCAGAGCTCCAGGCCTACGGTCACCTTTTCAGTATACAGGCAGTTGCAATGGATCAGAAAAACATGGTGGTCAGGAGATGAGCCACCACCCAGTGGATCATAGATGACCCTCTGTGCCAATCACTTCTGAGCATTTGCAACCTCCACCCAGATCTCAAACAAACAAACAAACAAAGGTGAAATTATAAATAGAAGATGCTTTAAATTAGAAAGCCATGAATTTTCACACCAGGGATGTAATCAGAGAGGCCAGGGGAAACTACAATGTGACATGTTCTTCTAGGTCCACTCAGTAAAGAGACCAAGGCAATGAAGAGAGTAGACATAAAAACCAATAAAATATGGAGCCGAGAATTCAGGGTGTCACCTGAATTACAAAGCGCCTACTCCATGTCCAGGGGAGGACTTTTAAACAAGTGCCTTTAACCTGGGTGGCCAGAGGAAAGCCCCTTCTGCTGCAGGTATTTAGTCAAAAAGCAAGTGTGCTTCTGTGAAAGGATTTTACACTGAAAAGTCTGTGGCTTGGTAACCTCTGAACACTGTTCTTGTCTTAAAGGCAGATGACCGTGTCCAGAGACATGGAGCACAAAACCAGGTCTTCCCTCCTCTACCTCAACATTAGGAAATGGAAACTTCTAGCTAAAATCAGAAATAGTCAGGTATTGTACTGGCAAAAGGCATAATTCTGCTCCCTTGTTCACAAGAAAAAAAAAAAAAAAACATGGAGGGGAAGTCTCCGCAGCTGAGAGGCCAGGCATCCAAGGCCAGGTTCCGTCTGCTCCACCCACTTTACTGAATAATCCGTGGAGAACAGAAGTGATCTTTTAAAGCATCCCTGCCTTCTAAGTATGTTTCTCCCAAAATGGTCCATACAGCTTTGAAAAATACACAATATAATGTGTTTAATAGTTTTTAAGAAGATTATACTAGTCACTTAGTATTATCAATTTCCCCACAACTACGGCAAACAGAACACTCACAAACCTTTACTTGTAAGTATAAGAAACTGCTGGACTTATCGGCCCCCCTGGAGGACAGCAAGTTGAAATGTTTGCACCCTCCTGCTTTCGCCAGCTCTGCAGACTTCAGCACATAATCTCGGTCAACACGAACGAATCCTTCCTGGGGGCAAAAGAACATGAGTTATTTCCTAATGCTACACACTCGTGTTAAAAGATGATTCCCCTTCCCCGGGGATAGGCGGCGGCTGGGAGGCCTAGGGGAAATGGGGTTCTAAATAAAAAGCATTTAAGTCACAGTTGAAAGCCAGGCTTCTACTCTGGGAAAGGCTCAACTGTGATTCTCCAGAGGGACACAGCAGCATCAGCAGCAAAGATGAAGGGCAGTACACCACTAGGATGACAATGAAATGTGAGCGGAGGAAACAGCAAAGTCTCAATGGCAAGCCTGCTCCTGTCACACGTGTTCCTCCCCTTTCGTTATTACTTAGTTATTATTTATCTATAGACTGATTAGTTGGTTGGTTGTGTGGTTGGTTGTGCTGCTCATCACTGAATTCAGGGCCTCATCTGCCATAAGCAAACACTTTGCTTGGAGCTACCATCCCAGCCCATTTCTTTGAACAATTTTATAACTCTGCTTTTTCTTTTTTTTCTTTTCCCTGCATCAGCTCCACCATGGTGGGTTCTCCAAAGTATCACACAGGAACAACCAGGCACTATGAGAATAAGGAAGTCAATATCTAGTTTATGTGGAGCCTCTACAAAATACTTTGGGTTTGATACGACAATGCATTTTCAAATCTTTAAGAACTGGCAAGCAAATAATCAAAAAATGTTAGAAAGGGACCTAACAAAAGGCCTTAGTGGGAAAAGATGCTTTGCCACCTTGAACCTGTGTTCCACTTCCAAACCTGTGTAAAGGTGCAAGGAGGGAACCTGCTCAGGCCTCTGTTAAGTGTGCTTGGCTTGCTCACTAACACACACACACACACACACACACACACACACACACACACACACACACTTTTAAATGTTTAGAGAGGGCTATTGTGAGTCTGAAGAAAGCCTGAGTTACAAAACCCAACAAGGTTGGAGACTCTCTCTCCCCACCCTACCCTAGGTTCAGTCCAGTGAGGATAGTGCTGAATCTTCATTCTTAATTCACATCATAGGGTCAGTGATAAGAATTCAGAATGTAAAATATATTCATCCAAAAATACCTGAATAAAAAGGTAAATCCAGTTACGATTCAAACAGACAAACAAAAACAAAAATGGAACCACAGGGTAATGGGGAAAAGGGGAGAGGGTTACCCCAGAGGCTCACTGAAAGATGCATGCTTTCATACCCCAGAGTGAACTGAACCCAGATCCTCTGCAAAAGCAGTTAACCACTGAGCCATGGCTCCAGCCCCAGGTCTTAGATCTTTATGAAGGAACTGTCACTATCGTCACTGGTGCAGTTAACTCACTCACCAGTTTGACCTATATGCTGACTCAGATTCATATTTCTGCTTCTTAAGATTAGTGTGAAACAGCCAGGTGAGGCAGTGCATGCCTGTAGTCACAGCACTTGGGGAGCAGAGCAAGAAGATCAGGGTAAGTCTGAGGTCACCTTGGTTTTCATAGCAGGTTCCAGACCAGCCAGGGCTAATAGCAAGACCATGTCTCCAAATACAATAAACAAATCGATACAAAAACAAACAAAAACAAACAAACAAACAGTGAGGCAAACCAAATTTTAACACTTAGGGAAAGAGAGAGTAAGAAAGTTGATTTCTTGATTTCTCAAAATGGACATGTTACGTATACTAAGAGTAAACAGGAAAAACTCCACACTGAGAACGAGCCTCCCAGGGTCTCTCTCATATGTCTTTCCCTTACTCTAATTAAAAGCAACTTTAATAACTGCTTTGTTATTCACAATGCATAGTTGGCTAGTAACATACATTCTGTCTTGCCTTAGCACAATGCTTGGATTATTATAGCTGTCTGTGTCCCAATGCTTTCTTCTTTTTCCAGCAGTTTCTTTAAAACTAAGAAAGGCTCAGCCAATCACAAACCTGCAGACCGACGCTATCTCTCTCACTTAATCCAGGGCCAGGAGAGGGATAATTTGATTAAACTGAGACTCTAATTTATTTGGCTTTAGTTCTGGATCAACCTCCCCTTAACAGAGTGCTGTCGCCCCCAATTGTTTGATGGGAATTAAAGTGACATAAATACCATGGACTCTTTCAAGCTGATTAGTCAGCGAAGGCATATCAATACCTCCCCAGCCATCAGGCGCTAGCGTCCTTCCTTTCACCAGCCCAGCTAGCAACTGACAAGAGCTCCTTGAAGGACCAGCACCCACGCCGACGTGTAGACCCCCGCCCCCAGCCCATCATCCCGACTCAATGGGCTCTGGTGACAAGGTGCCCACACCTTTCTCCAGGGCTGTTCTCCGGACAAAGCTAAATATTGTTTTATTAGCAATCAATGGCTGTTAATCCCAACCGACTTCACAAATCCTCTGAGCCCTCAAGCTCATTATAAATGCGCACTTTTTCAAGCACACTAAATTTTAAATTTCACTTCCTTCACTCTGACGCTGTGGCCTTTTAGCTGCTGAATGAGATACTAAAGCAAAAGGGTCAGTGGCTTCCAGGGACTCAGAAAACAATCTGAAGTCTTTCGGAATGCCTGGAGACTCCACTGTGTGCTAGGTATGGGGGAGGGTGGCATAAGGAAGAGTCTAGTTATACTTAGAAGAATTATATGTGGCTTTAATATCACACATGGCTTTATTTAATATTACTCTTGTTCTTGCTCTCTACTGCTCAAATTAAAAGCAGTAGAAAAAGAAACTTCAGAAGCTATTCTGTACCCTACAGACAGTTTTGTTTTGTTTTTTCTGAAAAACTACCTCACTGTCTAACCACACAGAGAGAGAGAATCCAGGTCTCTCCTTAGAGAGTATTAATTCCATTGTGCTAGTGAGTCTTCAAATCTCATAGCCCATGTGTCCTTCTCTAAGATGGTGAAACTTTCTAGAATAAGGAATTGGGTTTCCACTGTAGATTTCTTTACCAGGATCTACAAAAAAAAAAAAAAAAAAAAAAAAAGCATATACCTAGGCAGAGATGTGCTCAGAGACCACAGACAAATTCCCCAGATACTCTTGAGACGTCTTAAAATACAAAAACATGTCTTCACCAGCCATGATGGTATACACCTTTAATCCCGGCACTTGGGAAGCAGAAGCTGAATCTCTGTGAGTTCAAGGCCAGCCTGGTCTACAGAGAGTTCCAGCCAGAGCTACATAGAGAAACTCTTGGAAAAACAAGAACAAACAAACAAAAATGCATCTTCTAGCCTTTTTTTTTTTTTTTTTTTTTTTTTTTACCAATATCTGAAAACTAATTAGCAACACTAAAATTCTGTGGCTCTGGAACAACTCATCTTTGTCCTTTTCTTCTTGCTTTGAGATAGGATCTCATGTAGCTCAGGCTGGCCTCAAACTCACTTATGTAGCCAACAATGATGTTGAAGTTCTGATCCTCCTGCCTCTGCCTCCCAAGTGTGAGGATTACAAGGCCAAGAACAACTCATGTCAAGAAGTGTGATGGTTTGAGTGACAAATGTCCCCCATAGTCTCAAACAGTTGAATACTTGGTCTCAAATTGGTGGCACTGTTAGGGATGTGACCTTTTTGGAAAAAGTATGTCACTGAAAGCAGGCTTTGAGGTCTCAAAGTCTTTCACAATTTCCAGTAGGCTCTGTGTTTTGGGCTTGTAGTTCAAACCCTAAACCCTTAACTTGCTGCTTTAGCTGCCAAGCCTGCCACCTGCTGCCTCTGCTTGGCCATCATGGACTCTAATCCTTTAAAACGATAAACCCAAATAATCCCTTCTATAAATTGTCTTAGCCACAGTGTTTTACCGAAGCAAGAGAAAGGTAATTAATACAAGATATCTAAGAACTGATAGTATCGGAGAACATTCTGGAACAACAGTCCAGGCTCTGCCTGAGGATTAAGACCTATTACTGTGTAAATGGTCTCAGCTGTGATTCTGTTTAGGGTTCTTGCTCCTTCACCTCTTTTCAGTTCAACAGTAAATCAGAGTGAAAAACAGACGCTGATAGATGAAGAACTATATTATTCGTGTGTGTGTGTGTGTGTGTGTGTGTGTGTGTGTGTGTGAGAGAGAGAGAGAGAGAGAGAGAGAGAGAGAGAGAGAGAGAGAGAGTGTCCTGGATGGCATCTCCCTATCTGATGTATAGAGATGAGAGACAGCTCTTTCTTAGAGAAAAAGCATAGAAACTCAAGCCAAACAGCCACTGAGGATTCCTGGGCCCATCACTGCGCTCATTTCAGTCACTCTGCAGGTGAGAGGGAGCTTCGTGCTAGACAAGGCGTGCTCAGCAGACACTAACCTACATACTCAAGGCTACACAGCTACCTGTTTTCCCAGAGGACCTGTGATCTGTGTCCTTGGCACTATCAAGGTCCTCACCATTTCACAAGCCTCCTCCAGAACATCAAATAAAACAATGGTGCTACGAACAGGTCTGGGCATCTTATCCTGGAAAGGAACAGGAACAAATATGCTGGCTATGAGGGCCCTGCTAACGCCTACCGAGATCTGCCATGACTGCACAGAAGTGGCCATGGATGACATGAAGCATAATGAACTTGGCTATGTTCTAAACAGACTTTATCTATGGAAACTAAAATTAGAACTGACTGTGTTTTCATGTGGCATAACATTTTCAGGCACTTAAAAATGTTTGTTGCTCACAGGCTATACAAAAATTGATGGTTAAGTGGCATTCAACACCCAGGCTGGATTATCAGAGTGTATTATTGGAATCAGAAGCCAGGAGATTCTACAGATGTTTAATAAATGCTGCAATGGCTGCATTAATCACTTTAACAGGATCAAGAATTTGACAGTATCCACAAATCTGGACTGCAAGAGTCCGCTGCTAATAGGGGAGACACATGAGGGGGTGAAACCACCCAAACCTGACACCCAAATCCTTCTCATACTGCACTCAAGGGAACTGCATTATTCCCAGCAGTGTCTTTGACTTTTACTATTCAAGGCACGTTTGCTTTCCAAGGGGATCCCAGCCTTCACTTGACCAAGCAAGATTACTAGAACTACAGCACTTGGAAAAGCAGAAGAAAATGAATTTAGCTCCATGCCTCCCAATACCAAATCTAACAGGGAAGCAAGACCAGCTGTCTCAGATCTCCCAAGGAACCTGCAAAATAGATTCCATGCTTCTTAACCTCAGAGATGCTCATCCAGCCTGTCTGGATTGGGGCCAAGTCAGAAAGCAACTGCACCAGCTACACAGCTGTGGCCTGTGAGTGTGGAAGGAAGGTAGCAACTAAGCAGCCACTGCTGGAAGAAACTGGTTTCCAAATAGCTGAAGAAAGCTAAGACGTCTGCCTAGCATCAGTTCTAATGGAAATCCATGGGTTAAAAAATAGTCTAGATCCTAGCCCTGGTATCTCAGCATGTAATCTTACTTGGAGAAAGATCATTGCAGAGTTAATTCGTAATGATGAGACTGTACTGAACAAACTGGCTCCTCATGCAATGCAATGTCACAACTCGTGTCCTCATAACATAATATGGACACAGACACATGCACATAGGGAAAAGGTCTTGTGTAAAGACACCCATCAGAAGACAGGGGAGAGCCTAGAAGAGAACACTTCCATCAAGGAACCACCCAATAACACCCTGGCCTTAGACTTCTAATCTGCAAAGCTGAGAGGCCACACAGCTGTTTACCCAATGCTACTTCGTTAGGGGCATCTTTGGAGCCTTTCCACAAAGGCTCACAGGGGGACTAGCCAGCTACTCAGAGGATCTGAACACTGAAACAGAAACCAACCCTTCTCTAAGTTTTTCTACTAAAGTCTCCAATTGTTGAGGCAAAAAGTATTCCTGTAACAAACAACTACTGAAAGAGATGAGTTTTGAGATGCCAGCAGTTTTGCAGTGTCCGCTTGGCTAGTCCTTCTCCAAAGAGGACTAGTGACCCAAAATCCAAGCAGGGATGCGCTCAGAAAGCCACAAGCCCCTCTGAACTATGATTCCTAGCCATTTAAATTACTGCAACCTCCAAATGGCATTATAACTCTGAACCTAAATTAGCCTTTTCTTTCTTTTTTTTTTTTTTAAGGTCTCTGCTCTTTGCTTTGGAGACAGGGTCTCACAAGCTCCTGGCTAGTCTCACACTTACTATGTAGCCTTGGATTCCTGGTCCTTCAAGTGTTGGGAATACAGGTACAGACCACCACACCAGGCCTTAAAAGACCTGGGAATGTGGGTCTGACACCTAGGGCCTACAGAAAACAAAACAAACAACAGATGAATCGGTATGCAGTGTATTACTAAGGAAAGATAGGCGGCAGAAAAAAAAAGAATATCCTGGAAGTTTGGAGGCCAGCTAGCTTGAAGCATGGCAGACAAGGTGGGAAAGATTTCTTTTCTTTCTTTCTTTCTTTCTTTTTTTTTTTTATAAAAAAATTTTACTTATACGCTGTAGTTGTCTTCAGACACACCAGAAGAGGGCGTCAGATCACTTTGCAGATGGTTGTGAGCCACCAAGTGGTTGCTGGGTATTGAACTCAGGACCTTTGGAAAAACAGTCAGTGCTCTTAACCACTGAGCCATCTCTCCAGCCCCGTGGGAGAGATTTCTAAAAGTTGTCCTCCACATCTGCACCCTAATACATAAATCTGAGTGCACATGCACACCGCGCACGCGCGCGCGCGCGCGCGCACACACACACACACACACACACACACACCACACACACCTTTCTAGAAGCAGCAGCACCTATCTTCCCTGCCAATAGCCTCTTGATCCTTTACTCTCTCAGTTCTGAGACTACTTGCCTGGCTATTCTTTGCCCTTTTGTATTCATTAATTACCTTGATCTTTTCAAGCTGATTTTAAAGACAAACAAAAGGCACTGAGAGGCCTAAGAGATAGGTGGGAGCCACCCTGACTAAAAACCTATTTTCCTCTGGTTAGAACTGCAGTTTCAGTGCAGACATTTAACATTTTCCCCCAATATCATAGGACATTTGCTTCACCCTATGCTCAATGCAGCAGTTCCCTTTGCTGAGTCATCGCCAAACCCAGGCTGGAGCCTGAAGCAGAAAGCTGCAGTGTGCTTTTGGAGGACGCGCTTATTATGACTGACCCAGGACAGAAAGGACCTCACTACCTGAGCAGGAACAGGACCCCTTCTGGAGGAAGAAATGCAAATTCTTCAGAAAGCAAACTTCTCTGTAATCTAGTTCCTACCCCTGAGCTTCCAGGTTGGAAGCGTACAACTGCACAGGACACGAATGTCCACCTATGCTGGAAACATTTGTAGAATTGCTTTCTGTATCACCAAGAAGCCTAGAGAGACACAACAGAGCCACTATTCTGTTGGTAGAAACCCGCAGGTTGTGAACTACTACTGTAAGCGGGGCTGGAGAGATGGTTCAGATGGTCCTTAATCTGTTTTCAGAGGACCTGAGTTCAATTCCCAATATGCACTCTAGGAGGCTCACAACTGCCTCTAACTCCAGTTCCAGGTAGCTCCATACCTCTGGCCTCCATGAGTACCTGTAGAACACACATACATACACACAAATATACACACACGCACACACTCATGCACTCACGTGCAAGCACACACAGATACACACACACACTTTAAAAGATAAAAATAAAATCTTAAAAAAAAAAAAAAGCAACAACAACCAAAAAAAAACTAGTGTAAGTCACTGCAAAGGTTAATGTTGTCAACTTGACCTGACTTAGAATCAAACCTCTGGGCATGTCTGTAAGGAGTTTCTGAATTGGGTTAGTTTGAGGTGGGAATCCCACCCTAAATGTGGGTAGCACTATTCCATGAGCTGGGGTTCTACACTGAACAGAAAGAAGAAAATGAACTAGACCCTGGCATCATCTTTCTATTTCCAGACTATAGATATGATGACCAGTTGCCTCACGTTCCCACCCCAGGTCTTCCTCACCAAGCTGGCCTGGGCCTTCAGGTTGTAAGCCGCAATAAACCTCACCTTCCTTAAGTTGCTTTGCCAGGTATGTTGTCACGGTAATGATAAAAGCAACTAATACAATCATTATAGCAGAATCAATGTCCTACGTATTTAATAGATATATAGAGTCCAGCAAGCAACTCCTGCCAGAGGAACAAACCATATTCAAGATCTAAACTGAAAAAGATATGTAAACGTTTGCCCAGGATCTATATTATAAACCATGACTTTTAACTATGCAGTAAATTTTAGCTTCTGGATAGGGGCTGACTCAATTTAGTACACCATTAAAGAGAAAATAAAATGGATATTAAAGCAGTTTTGCGTCAGTGAGGGCTGAGTCATGCCTGGGCTGAATCACTGCTGGTGGCTAAGTCATCACGGGGGCTGACTGAATCGTGCCTCTGGGTTCTGATGATCCAGCTCCCAAGTTTAAAGGACAGCTTGAAAGAAGGTTGGAGCAAATAAGAGAGAGAAAATGCTTCAAGCCTAAAACATTTATTATGGAAAGAAATATAAAACTTGCCACCCACAGCATGAGCCAGCCGACTGCTTTTGCCCAAAGACTGCTGGCTGCTTCCCTTAGTCAGGGGACGTTGCGATGATTATAATGTCTGCTGTAGGCTCGATCACGTAAATACTTGTGATGTATCCGGCATTCAACCTTAACACAGAGGCTATTACGTAGAGATGATGACCCTATCTGAAATATCCCATGTGTAATACAGACGGGACAGCAGATGGACTCTTAAGTACATTTTTACATTTAAGCACTGCAGTATGCCCCAGGAAAAAAAGTAAGCAAGAAAGGAATCCTTGAGGCTGTAGAAATGGCGCAGCAGTTGCAATCTCAAAGTGCTTCCACAGGGGACCCACAGTCAGTGCCCAGTACTACCTCACCAGCGCCTGTAACTCTTCTGAACTCTGTGGGCACCTGAATTCTCAAGTGGACATCCTCTACACAGGTTCACATAAAAGAAATAAAGTGAATCTCTGAAAGAAAGGAAGGGAGAAATCCCTGAGTCCTGGCCAGTAAGAGAAAGGGGTTAATTTCTTCCTCACCGCTCCGGCTTTTCTTCTGGTGGTGCCCAGGCAACAGAAGCCAACGTCATGACCTTGAAAGGCAGAAGCGTAGTCATCCAGCTTTTCAAAATCCACCACTTCTTGATTCTAGACAAGGAAGAGCACAATGGCATATAACTCCACACACTTAAAAAAAAAAAGAGACAAAACACTTTGAGACGTAAAGAATAAATGACAAATGATTATCGGAATCTCTAAGCTCAGAACATCAAATTTGCCCAATTCCCCCTTTTCCTACCCCCCAAAAAGTTAATTTGGAGTTGAGGGTAGATGGCCACTCAGTGGCCAAGTGTTTCCAAGATACAGGTGAAGCCCTGGGTTGGGTACTAAGCAATGAAAAAAATGCCATCAGAACTGATAATCAATGATTCACATGTATGTCCACAGAACATGTAACTGCAGTGGAGTGAGTCAGATTTCAAATATCAAGGTCACATGTACCTTACCTTTGGGAAAACAAAGATAGCCTTCTATACTTTACCAGAAAGAAAACCATTTGGGTAGGATGTGGAGACAAAATGGTAATTAGAATCGAAAAGCAAATCCAGCTTCAAGTCTTAGGCCTGGTACATATAGATATACCCTTATGGCAAAGCTTTTATTGTTCTCATTTTTTTTAAGTTTGTTTTATGTGTATGGGCACTCTGTCTGCATTCATGTCTGTGCACCACATGTACATACTGTCAGAGGGGCCCAGAGGAGGGCATTCTATTCCCTGGACCTGGACTTAACAGACAGTTGTGAGCCACTATGTGGGTGATGGACACCTAACCCAACCTGTGGTAATTGCTGATCATATGGACGTCTCAGTTTTGTTCAGCTGTAATGTCTTGGTGCTAATCTTCAATTCAATTCATGAACTACACTCATTAGAAAGAGCCAGAAGGAACCTGAGACAAAGGCATTTTCTTAGGACTCTTGCCAATACCTGTGAGTCAACCTCTGCAGCTGGACAGCTCCTCCTCAGCATCTCCCTCCCTCCCTCCTTCTCATTCTCTCTCTCAAGGCCAGACCGGCCTCCAGCTTGCACATAACTGAGACTGACCTTGAGCTTCTTTGTCCTGTCTCTATCTCCCAGGTGCTAACATTACAGGTGTGCTCCACCAGATCCAATCATGACACACAAGAGACTGAACCAGGGGCCTGAACTGCCCTGAGCGACCCAGCAAGCACTCTATCAACTGAGCTGCATCCTTACCCATGTGTTCTCCTCTATGGTATTTCTAACGTCCGCTGAAATTGGCAAGCTAAGAGAGGTGCCATTGGCAGAAACAGAGGCAGAGGATCTGAGTTCAAGGCCAGCCTACCCTAGTTAGAGAAACCTAACTCAAACCTAAGCCTAAGAGTCTAGGATTGACATCAAAAGTGCGGTGTTCCATCATCCAGGAGTTCAGATGAATTCTTGGGCTGTCACTACCTTCAGTTCCTTCTGAAGGATTTTTCCTGGCATGGTATATACTATACTAAAGAAAAATTAAATTATTAAACACAGCCTCGTTAAGAGGAGTGCCACCAAGACTCTGCTCTTAAAGAAAACTGCTGTCTTAGGCTCCACTTGCCAGGAACCTCCGCAGGGTTCAGGAAACCAGACTGGTTCAGTTCATCCAGCACCCACCTGAGCAATCTATTTTATTCAGCCAGTTCAGGTGCACCAGGCATTTGTAAAACAAAACAACCAGGAAGTTGTGGAAATCAAAGACTTGTACTTTCAAGTGTGCACACCAAGCAAAACGTGGGGCCCATGGGAGGACTGCCTTGAGGTCCCAGCAGCACACTACACTGTTTAATTTGCTGCAGTTGATAGGTAACTCTTGTTTACTGGAGACCAGAATGGCCACGACTCTCCAATTTAAGATACTTGGGCATTATTACCAGATGGAAGTCCGGCATTACCATTTGCGGTAACTTACAAGGAAGGCAGTATGTGTTACAAACACACAAGTCTGGGGAGTTAAGCGGGGGTGCGGGGGTGCGGAGGGTGCAGGGGCGGGGGGTGGATTCTTGGTTGGGAGAAAAGTTCTTGTCATACTTTTCCATTCTGATATCGTGAAACACACATGTAGGCAAAATGCACAAGCAGTGCGCTCTAGGAACTACAAACAGCGCCTTTCTCTATCATCCCCCATTCCAGTCTAAGTTCCTAACACAGGACAGCAATGCAGGGTGCTATTAGTATAAAAGGCAGGCCTACAAGTCAGGCACAACCCAGGGATTGATGGAAGGGTTCTTCTAGATCAGTTGTGCCCAATTTTGATCATTTGTCCGTCCCTACCATCACCTGGCAACGGTCAGCCTTTAGATACGGACACCTTCCCCTCAGCAAAATGATTGCGCCTACATTCCCTTTTAGCCCCAGCTCAAATACCCACCACATTTTTATAAGCTTCCTCCTCGAATGTTAGCTTCCTCCGGCCAATGAGCGTTACTTTGGAAAACAAGTTCTGTCTCAGGATTTCTTTTAAAAGTACTTTGCCGGTTTCCCCGCTGGCGCCCAAAATAAAGACAGATTTATTCTGCATCTTGAAGTCTTCCCGAAGCTTCGGCAGTGTTTCTTTGTCCACCATGCTGGAGAAACAACACCCACGGGTACTGTCTCAGAGTGCTAGGGGACACTCTTTACCCTGGGGAACAAGGGTTGTTAACTGTTGGGCAGAACGGACTCACTCTACAGTCTCAACCCTAGGGAAGTGCTGAGTCACACGGCTAGGGGCGGTGGCCAATCCGGGCACCTCACAGGTGTCCCTACATCACCAAGCCTCGCAACCCACGGTAACCGGGCCCGCCTGGGCAGGGCTGCAGGGCCCGGCTGCATTCCCTACCGGGGGGTTACCTGGGGGCAGCCCCGGACCCCTCGTCCCCACGCTGCAACAGAAGCATTGAAGCCACCAGCGCGGCTACCACCGCGCCCAGCATCGTAGGACCGAGCATCGTTCTGCCTGCAGCCCCACTGTCTCCCCTCCTGGCAAGGATTCCCCCAAGAGGTTCAGCCGGAGCTTACCCGCCGCGGCGTCTTCCGGGTGACAGCGTGCTCGCGGCCCCGCCCCACCGGGGGCCGGAGCTGAGCGCGGGACCCGCCCCTGCGCGGAAGCCTCACCCAGGGCTCGAACCACTCCCCGGGGATGAGCTGCAACGGGGCAGGGGATGTGGGGTTGTGCTTCACCCCAGCACAGATCTCCTCCCCCTCTCCCATAACCCTCTTTGCAGCCGCGTTCTTTCTAACCATTTAGGGCTAGAGCTTTCAGGTTTTAGCTAAAAGGCATCCCAGACTTGACTCTTGGCCCCCGAAGTATAATTTCCTTCACGTATTGGAAAGCATCATCTCACCTCCCACGTTTAAAATGAGCCCCTTCTCAGGCTGGGGAGGCAGCATGTAGCTCAGTTAATCAAATACTTGCCTGGCATACATGGAACCCTGGATGACGATGGATGTGGTGGCACAAGCATGCAATACCAGCAAGAATGATCCTCCTTGGAAACATAGTGTGTTCTGAATTCTAGGACACCCTGAAATATATGAGCTTCTGTCTCAAGAGCTGGGAGAGCTTGGTGTTGGGGTAAGATCAAAATATATAAACACACACACACGAAATTGTCAGTAAAGTGAAACATTAAAAAAAAGTCTAGCTCCATTTAAACACTAGGAAAAAGGAAAAACAAAACTATTTCTTGCCTCTTTAAGGACACATATCTTATTCCCTCAGGCTGGCTCCTTTAACTAGTTTTCAGGCTGATCTCCCTGCCCAGGCCCCCTTCTGGATGGTTAGGACAGGAAGAGTTTCCAAACCTGATCCTGTGGTTTGATCTTCAATTCACAACAGGATCAGGATCGATGGTTAGAACACAGCTATCCACACTGGGTGAGCCCTGGATTTTTGGATGCATAGAGATTAGAATGATATGACTCTGAGATATTTTTTAAATGCATTTATTATTTATTTATTTATTTATTTACTTATTTATGTGTGTGTGTGTGTGTGTGTGTGTGTGTGTGTGTGTGTGTGTGTGTGTCTACAGGTATCATGATAGGTGTATGAAGGGCAAAGGGCTCCTTGCAGGTTCAGTTCTTTCCTTCCATGATGTGGGTTTGCCTGATCTAACTCAGTCTCTCCCAGACCCAAAAACCTGATGATCCTGAGCAAAGAAGAATGGGCTGTGAGCATGACACTCCATCGCTCAATCTAGAGGTCAAATGAAATGTACTTTCCTGCGCCTTGCTGGTTGGGTGTTATTATATGAAAACCTGGCCTAGGCATGGCATACAAATACTTCCTAACAAGTTTTTCCACTCTGGTGAGCAATACAAAGATGCAATGAAGACTAGGGGTGGAGCCCAGCTAGGCAAGGACAGGGAGCTTAGGCTGATGGATGGTCCTGTGAGCCTCTGCCCTGGGTTGCCTGCCTTAACTGCTGCCTGTTTGCAGAGGCTCTACTGAGGCCTTCCTGTTTATTCTGCCTGTAAAGTCCTTTTATGACTCACTCTAGTCAGATGGACTTCCCCACTGGGCTATCACAGTGCCAGGCTGTCAGAATGTATAGGCTCTGCCATGCACCTTCTCAGAGACTGTCATATGAAAAGATACCCTCAGATCTTGTCAGCTCACATGGGGGACCCAGGTATTAAGTCCCTTATAGAGATTGCTGACCACAGCAAGCTCATTCTTTCTTTTTCAAAATTGTGATGTAGTATACTTAAAACAAAATGCTTGGGCCCTAAGGGTTCAGGTCATGATTCTAGAACATTGTATACCATGGCTAGGTACACAGCCCAATGCATGTTACCCCAGAACATGCCTTTGTTCTTCTACTTTGGAGACCCCTCTTCACCAAGAGGCTAGAACTTTCCAGTCTGATTAGTTTTGCTTGCTCAAGAATCACAAGGCACCTACACTTGTATCTTAGGGTTTGGTTTTGCTTTGTTTGTTTTATCTAGTTTATGGGTTTAATATCCATTGCTGTTTATAGGGCTGTATAATAAATTCCACGAGCCTTATTTGCTTCATGAGCCACTTCCTTCATTTTTAAAAAAATTGAATACCTGGAGAGATGGCTCAGCAGTTAAGAACACTGATTGTTTTTCCAGAGGTCCTGAGTCCAACTCCCAGCAACCACATGGTGGCTCACAACCATCTGTAATGAGATCTGATGCCCTCTTCTGGTATGCATGAAGACAGCAATACATAAAATAAATAAATACATCTTTAAAAAAAAAAAACATATAGACCAGCATGGTGGCACAGGCTTTTAGTCCCAGCACACAGAAGACAGAAGCAGGAGATCTCTGTGAGTTTGAGGCCAGCCTGGTCTTCAGAGCAAGCTCCAGGACAGCCAGACTTCCATAGAGAAACCTGGTCTCAAAAAACAGCAGCAACAAAAACCATGTAGGGCTGTCAAGAGGGTTCCACATGCAAAAGCACAAGCCCTTCATTGCTGAAGGAGAGAACTGACAATGCCAAGTTGTGCTCTGACCTCCATATCATGCCACTACATGTCCACCCCTTCCAAGAAAGAAAGAAAGAAAGAAATGTAATAAAAATATTTTAAAACACATATATTTAAAAGTGTGCCTTCCACCCATCTTTGTCCAACTTGAGTTCATTTTTTGTGGCCCTGGAACTGTGTCCTGTGACATGTGGGTCAGTTAGCCCTGAATGTTTCTTTGTGTGTAGCTGTTCTATGGTGCTCTCTCCTCCTGCCATCCTGGACTTTTCCCTGGTAGCCATAGCAACTAGAACACAGCAACACAGTGGTAGCCTGGTCTAGGGTAAAGATAAGATTAATGAGGATATTAACACTCCCCAACAGATGTTTTAGTCTCGAGAAGGACTCCATGATGTAACTTCATGAAGTCACCTCCCATGACAGGGTGCATCTCTGTAGTGATACTGCTATGGGGAGTCACCCCCACTCCTGCAAGTAACTCTACACCTCCACTCCAATAAACTCATCAGTTTCACCGAGTTGGACTTTAGTAAAATCACACCTGCCTGTCTTTTCTGCCCTTTGGTGGTAAATAGAAAGAAGAAATGAATACTGTGGTTGTGTCCCACTGTTCAGGAAGACTAGATTAACCCACACCCTGCTTGTAAACAGGTTAGGTTTGCTTCCATTTTTTTTTTTTTCTGTTATAAACAAGAATTTGAACTTTTCAGCTGCAATCTCGCCATGGATATGTTCTCATTGTTCTCCCAGGGCGGGTGCACCATTTCACATGTCACCCATTTGGTATCATCATTAGTCTTTAGCGGTCAAACAGCTCCCCTGTTATCATCCTTTGAGCCAGAGCTCTACACTGTGGCACATGCAGATGCCCATTTTGAGTCTGCCTTTCCCAGAATCACTTTCAAGCTGACTGTGTGACTAAGGTCTCACTCATGAGACGATCCATAGCCTCTCTTATGTTGGTTTTCCCATTTGTGGATGAATGAAGACAATGATCTAAGCCTCAGAGCTTCCACTGGGTCCTCATGAGAGGGGTCCATAAAGCATCTGTCCTGTGGTTCATCAGAAACAGAGAATGGCCATTAGCAAAGATCTCATTGCACTTGGATGCTGAAGCACACAGCGGGGGTTTCTGTTCTGGCTACTCCAAGTTAGTCTCAAGAGGGACTCCATGATGTAACTTCATGAAGTCACCTCCCATGATAGGGTGCATCTCTGTAGTGTATTTTCCTAAAGTGCCACCTCTTTAGGAAAATAATGACAAATGAAACTTTAGAAAATAAAGTTGCCTGGGCTTGCCCTTGACTGACGAGCTCAGGATCACTAAGAGTTTGTTGTTATTTGTCTTCTGTTTCCAAAATGTTTGTGTGTCTCTCTGCGTGTGCAGGACATGTGTTTTTTGAATGCCTGAAAGAAGCCAAAAGAGGGTATTAGATTCCACAGAGCTGGAGTTACAGGCAGTTATGAGCTGTCTGATATGCTCTGTTTGAAGAGTATTATGTACTCTTTATCACTGAGCCATCGCTCCAGCCCAGGACCAGCTGCTTTTAAAGCTGCTGAGAGGAGTTTGCTACTCAGTTAAATAAGAACTTCCCTATGGGAGGGGAAGTCATTGGTATCTATTTCCTCATAGTAACCTGAAAGAAAGAGTCTTCTGCTTAAGGAGTGAAAGAAAACTGGGCTTTAAGTCTTCCACTTAAAAAGAAATGTAAAAAACATGCAACAATACACAGCTCTGTTTAGAACTTTATAGATTACTGATTTAACATGTGTAGCTTTTGAAGAGAATTAAGAAGACAGAAGGAGAGCGGGAGAGAAGAATGGAGGGGAGGGAGGGAGGGAGAGAGAGATCGGTCTTTTTGGAAACACAGTAGACAAAATCTAATTTACAAGTTGTACAGGAAGGAAATTCAGACAGATGAGGGAAAGACCAGGGCTGCGGAAGCCATCACAGTTTTGACATGACACTGAGTAGCTGGCGTTCAGGCAGGAAAAGCTAGTTCTCCAGGGCATGCTCACTGTGTAAGCTCCCAAGCTCCTGCCAATTCCCAGTAAACACACTCAGATAGTTCTGCCTCAGCTGCTCAGGAGTAACTGCAGATATCAAGCACCAGAGGGCGCCAGAAGAGGCCAAACTACTCACTCAGATACCCAGGTGGTCCAAGATGCCTTCCAATCTCTATTTATAAGGAAGCTTAGAGTTGTTTCTCCGGGTTAACGTAAGGAACAATTATGCGTGCGAGTTTAGTGTCTAATACTTTCAGTATGAGCGGGGTAGTTCATAAGTAAATAAGCAATGTGGGAGAGTTCAGAAAGCAAAGGGATGGCCTCTAAAGCATGCGTGCATTCACTCAGCTTTCTGTGTTCCTCGTTGTACATTAAATACCAAGGATAGAAAGACAGGTGGAATCACATTTTCTGTTGAACCCATTTGTAACAGAGATTTAAAACTTTAGGCTACTTTGGTAATTTTTTATTTGAAATTCTTACACCCTTACCTATTAGACTCTTTAGGGGAAGTATGTGATGATCGAGTCAGGCAAGCACACGAGGTTTAGGCTGGGACTCTGTTTGGTTCGGTTTATGCAGCCCACCCCCTTCTTGTAATAATGCATTGGTAGGTTATGCCCCGACCCATAGGCTCTATGTATACATTCCATCCAAACAGGTCACCTAGCAACCACAGGACTCCCTCAAGCCCTCACCTACAAATAGGTGGTTGGAGGAGGGGAGCTTTTTCTTACCCCTGAACAACATAAACATTTATTCACTTCTAGCAATAAGATTCAAACAGTTTCTGTTCAAATGTATTCCCAGCTCATCCTATAAAGAATAGAAAGTTCAATCAGGCCCAAACCAGCTTTGGATGCATGCACAATAAGGCAAGTGTGTCTTTTAGTCACTTTTTAGGGAGAGTCTCTATTGGCCATCGTATGCCAATGCATAATTAGGAGTGCTTATGATTAAAATTAGATGCCTTATGGGGTGGAATATGCACAGTAGATGAAATGATTATACAACCTATCAATCAAAATAGAGAGCCACCCAAACTACAAACCTTAGGGACCAGAACCTCCTCCCTGTGAAGCCAAAACAATAGCTGAGTATTATTCACACACTTGGTCCTCTGTCAGTTTTGACAGTTGTACCCCTTTCTGATCTTTACCCAAAATAAAAATATCTCGCCGCTTCTCCGAGTCTCTGCGAGCCCTTCTTTTCAGTTCTTTGGAAAAGAAGCCAAGAACATGCCAACATCCAGGCCAGACCCTGAGCACATGTGACAGTCAACACAGAGGGCTTTGGAGGGAGACAGCTGGGCCTCAGTTTCACTTGTGCTGATTTCTGTCACCCTCCTTATGTTCTGGGATCCTCGTCTGTGACTAGCTCTTCCCCCACAGGTGCTGTAAAGATTAAGTGGATAATTCATGGAGAGTGCTTGAAATGACGTCATAGTTAAGAGCCCAGGCTGTATTATTCTTCAGTACTGCCTAGGCTCAGGAATCCAGCTGCAAAGACTCACTCCCACTCTGTAGTGAGTCAGACCTATCTGACCCACACAGTTTACAGACAAGAAGACAGAATTCTGCCACCTGCTGGCTGCGTTAGCATAGTGAAGTTCTTTGAACTTCCAAAGCCTATAAAGGGGACTGAATCCTCCCAGCTGTGGCAAGAATTAACTGAGGTAATAACGTACATGAAGCTCCCTGACGTAAGTACACATGTCAGTGCTCACCTCTCCGAGCTGTGGTACGGCTTAGTTGCTTTTGCATCGTGGTCACCATAATTTCTGACAGAAGCAACCTATTCCTGGAGGCTGAGGATTTCAGTCCACCATCCCGGGAAGGTACAAAGGTGCAACTCAGATGGTGGTGACTGGAGTGTGTGGCAAAGACTGCTCACATCACAGTGGACCAGGATGCAGAGACCAAGGCCAGAGCCACAGTCTGGGCTACAACTTTCAAAGGCCAGTCCCTAGTGATCTCATCCAACCAGATGGGTCATACCTCCTGAAAGTCCCACAGCTTCCCAATACAGTTCCAGGGGCCTGAGGCTGTGAGGGATATTTCAGAATCAAACTAACTTTCACTGGAGCAAACTATAACCTGGAAAGAAGCTGGTTCCACGTTTTACAATCATGTTTCTCATCGAATCATATCAATGATAAACTGCCAAGTCTAGGCCAGCAGCACTCGAGGGGGAGCAGGGATAACTTCAGAGTTTATCTCCAACAGAGATGGAAACACCTATAAACCCCTCCCCCATATAGTTTGCCTTGTCCTTTCCATTGAGGAGTATCTGGGGACTGTGAGGTAGACAGCCAAGAGGAAGGGCTGTGGAATGGCCCTTGAGATAGAGTCCCTGTAAATTCTGAGATAAGATTGTTTTCCTAGTAGAAGAGAAGGTAGAGGAGGGTGAAAGGATGGGTGTCCACGCTTGCTGTGAGCAGAAGCTTGTGTGGTGGGGTGTGCCTCTCACTTGAACTCCAAGAAGACAGGACTAGTCCAGCTTAGGCCACTACTGTGTTACCACCAACCACACTGGTGCCTGGCACTAAGTAGAAGCTCAGTAAATATATCATAGTATTCTTCACAACATAGAAAATGCACACATCCTTGCAGTCGAAACAATACTTTTGGAGGCAGAAAGATCAGTTTTAGCATACGTGCTGCCGAAACGAGCACAGAAAGATCAGAATTCAAGGTCTTCCTTGACTGTATAATAATGAAGACCTCCAAACTCGGGAGACCCTTACTCAAGTCTCAGGAAATCACGGCTACCCCAAAATCACAAGACACCGTACCTGGATGCAATCAGCAGAGGTTTATTGGGGAGAGTTGGCTAGCCAACAGTCAAACTGCTCATCCACGCAGGAACAAAGTTTACCAAAAGGCCAGCAAGCTGAGAGGCTTTTTTATAGCACGGGGTGGGGAAAAGGAGGAATTTTCATGCGGTTACACATGATTGGTTGTTTTACAAATTTTGAACATCAGCAGGCTATAATACTGGGAAGACCTCAAGGGGGGAGGGGTAACCAAGAACAGTGGAAAGTTAGCTACTTCTTGGAACCACCCAGATGATTTGCATCTTTCTCTGTGGTCAAGAATGTGTCTTCTTGCTTTGGGCTTTCCCCACCCTGAGGCTTGAGGAATGTTATTCCAGCAAGTGTCCTCTGATTCAGGGATAATGTCCTCCACCCAGAATGTATCCCGGGGCAGTGAAGGCCTGAAATCTTACATTCAGTTCCGCCTTCTGGAACTTGCATTCTTTTGCTCAGGTCTAGGGTAAAGAAAAAGCCTGTATATATTTCATAAAATGGTTTTTATAATTTTTCACTCTATAATATAGCAAGTTACTCTCCAGAAAACAAACAAACAAAAGCAATTTGGTTGATGGAAATTGAGATTAGAACAAGTTGGCCAACAAGACATCTTAAAATTCTAGTAAAGAAAGCTTAAGTGTCTCTGTCTTTGGTTTTATGTAAATCTGTTTGTTTGACTTTGGAAGAAGTATTTTTTTATATCTTTTTGCCCTTATCACTGTAATGAATTAGGGCTGGGGCTGTGTGTAGCTCAGGGGTAAAATACCAGCTTAGCACACGTGAGGCCCTGTGTTCCATGCCCGGGATTGCAAAAGCAAACAAATGATAAATACATTTATTTTCTGAGGTTTGATATTGCCGTTTAAGAATACCTCTGCTTTGAATCGCTGGAGGCCCTGCTTTTGGTCAGACTCAATTCTTCTCACTAGATCCAGCTAACATTGATTAGTGGTTCTAACTGACTGAGTAATTATAAAGTATAATGCCAAAATTCAGTCAGTTTCTATGCCTGATAAATAGTACTGTTTCCCCTGCAAACATCTGAGCTCTTAGAAACCTGCTGCTCTGGAGTCCTTTTTTTCAAAAATCACTTTTATGCAGATTACTGTTGAAGAGAGCAATGAAGGGGAGAGAAATCTCAGCCTTCGAAGGAGAAAGCGACCAGGATTCCGGCTAGGACAGAAGCCCTCTTATCTGTCAATAGCCTTTTAGAATCTCTGTTTAAATTTAAAACTAGCCGGCTAGCTGGACCCTATCTCTGAATCTCCATACCCTATCTCTGAAGGCTCTTTTAGTCTAGATAAACTAATGTTTACCTGTCCCCTTTATGCCTACATATAGATTATATAGAATATATTATTTATAACATTAAGTATATATGCACTAATTTAAATATGATATTATTTGAAGCAGGAGTTAGGCTGGGCGGGAGGAAGACTTATTTTAATGAAAGCCTGCTGCTGTAAACTCTGCTCAACACTAGAGGGCAGCGCAGTGCTAATATTTCAGCAGCCAGGCTGGACTGACTCCCAATGTTAACATGCAAAGTTACAGGGTCCATTTCAGATCATCCTATTTACAAGGTTGTTAACAAAATTAATGTCAGAAGGCCTTTTATTATGAAAACATTAAATATTCACAAAACTAGCAAAACTCCTGTTAGAATTCTAACCCCACCTCCACACCCCCACCCCTTCATGCTTCTTAGTATGTCCCGCTCCCTAACTTGTGTCTGGCGTATTTTTTTTTTAAGCCACCCTAGATAGACATCATGTTACTTTGTCCCTGTCTGCTTCAGTTGCTACCCCTGCAAGATATGAAATGTTGGGTTTTGTTGTGTTTTTCTTTTCATAAATACAAGCTGTTAATAGGTGTTGATAAAACTCCTCTTTATGAACTCCCAGCCAATCTATAATCAAACTATTGCAGTTGTCTCAAAGATTGCAGTTGTCTCAAAATTCCCATTTTGTGGCTTTGTTTGAGTCAGTAATCAAAGAAGAATATTCGGATACCCTATCTCTGAAGGCTCTTTTAGCCTAGATAGACTGATGCTTACCTGTCCCCTTTATGTCTACATATAGATTATATATAGAATATATTATTTATAACATTAAGTACATATGCACTAATTTAAATATGATATTATTGTGTATATGACATGCATGTAGATGTTCAGGAAGCACACAGAAATAAGAATTTTAAAACATTTTTTATGTATATTTATTTTATATGTGAGTGTTTTGCTTGAATGGGCTATGCACTGTGTGGTGTAGTGCCCTCAGAGGCCAAAAGAGGGCATCAAATCCTAGGGAATTGGAGTTATAGGTGGTTGTGAGCCAATATGTGAGAGCTCAGGACCTCTGGAAGAGCAGTCAGAGCTCTTAACAGCAGAGCCACGTCTCTCCAGCCCACAAAGTTTTCTATTTCTAAGAATGAATCAGTGGTGCTGGAGAGGGAGAGATGGTTAAGAGCACTGATTGTTTTTCCAGAGGTTCGGAGTTCAGTTTCCAGCAACTAAATGATGGCTTGCAACCATCTGTAATGGGATCCAGTGCCCTCTTCTAGCGTGTCCGAAGACAGCTACAGTATACTCATATACATTTAAATAAATAATAAATAATTTAAAAATGAATCACCTATTTTCCTTTTCTTCTTCCTCTCTTTCTCTCTCCTTTCTTCTTCTTCCTCCTTCTCTTCTTCCTATTGTAATGGTGGTGGTGGTGGTGGTGATGATTATGACGGTGGTGATGATGGTGGTGGTGGTAGTGATGATGATGATGATTTTTCACTTTGTGGCCTGATGGGCCTGGAACTTGCTGGGTAGACTTGAGGCAATTCTCCTGCTTCGGCCTCCCAAGTTGTTAACATTGTGCTGTTAATGGAACACTTCAGAATTAATTATTAGAGTTTTTGGGTTGTAACCCTTGGTTTCACACCTTGTTGCTCTCAAACTAAAGGGTACAAATTTTGCAGGCCAAAAGAACTGTGCTCAAGTCCCGTTCAGCTATGCCCTGCCTAGGCATCTGTCCGTTTGGACCCCGAGTTCATTCTTTATAAGTTCTTGCAATATGGAATTATTAGGAGAATTAAATGAGGCAGTGTACAGCAGGCTTTTAGGACTGAAAAACTGCAACATACTCAAAAACTAGAATTATCACCCAAATTAATTTTCATACTACTTAGCACTCCTGACTAAGACAACACATGGTCTGATAAGAAGTGCAGACATCTTACCTCATCACGACCAGTCGAAAGTGTTTTAGCCTCTCTGAATTCTTTCTCATGCTGAAAAACGCTGCCGTCTTTATGAGCATCAGTGTGACTGACTTGAATACAGAAGTTAGAGTTCTCGGGCCAATGAGATGGCTCCCTGGGTAAAAGAGCTTGCTTGCTGCCACATCCTGAGTTCAATCCCTAGGACCCACACAGTGGAAAGAGAGAACAGACTCTTGAAAGATATCCATTTGGCTTCCTCGTGGGTATTGTGGCACCTGTGTATGTGTGCACACACAAGTAAACAAATGTAACAAAAATAAAGATAGAGGTTAGAGTTCTTTCAGAGTCACAGAGGATGAAGAGGTTCTACTATGTGTTAAGGTGTTGAGGAAATGTTTAGGAGTAGAGTCCAGCCAGACAAGAATTCACATCGCCATTTTTCTTGCTGCATCCTTGCTCCCCCACCCAGTAACAAAGAGAAAGATCACAGTGATTGTCTTACTTTGCCATCGAGATTGCCAAGTCTTAGCTGGTGAACAGGATTCACATGTACATCCAACAGGCATACCAAAGGTCAATCACAGGAAACCCCAGGGTGGTGGATGGAGCACTCACTCAGCAAAGAAGTATTGGTTGGTGAACATTTACAAAGGCAGACTCAGCTCCCTGGTAGACCAGGGATCATGGTGTGAGACTCTAGTATTTCAGAACAGTAAATGTCCTGAAGCCTCAAAGAGCTCTGTCCCTCCCATGGCCTGGACTGATTCAGTGTGAAATGGAAGTTCATTTGAGAATTGAAAGTAGAAAAACCATAAGCCGCTTTTCAAGTTATATAAGAAGAAAAAGAAGAAGGTACCACAGCTGAATCTCAAGTTGTACAGGAATAGAAAAAAGAAGGTACAACAGCTGGATCTCAAATTATATAGGAATAGAAAGAAGAGGATAAAACAGCTGGATATCAAGTTGACTTTGTGGGCTCAAAATGGTGTGTTTATAAATGTATTTGTTGTTGACACGGGGTGTCATGAAGCCAAGGCTATCTTTGAACTGCTGACCCACTTCCTTCTTCCTTCTACATTCTAGCTCCTGGGGTCACAGGCATATGTCATCACTGTTGGCTTATGCCTGAATATGTTAAAAGTCTCACTTTTCATTGAGCCATAGAATTCTGTCTCAGGTCCTTCTTGGTAGAAAATAACTAAATTTTAAAATGAGCACAGAATTATTATGCTACCTCAATTATGGATACTTAAGTAGAAAGCACCCAAAGCCTTTTTTTTTTTTTTTTTTAAGGTGATATAATTTGGCAACTTTTGCTACACTAATACAAAAAAAAAACTAACACACACTTGGCCACACTCCCCTGTAGAGGATTTACTACTGCCAGAGTAACTTAGACAATATCTGCTTCAGTTGGCTTCCCTCACAGCAAAATAATTGTTTTTCAAATGTGCCATAAAAAAATAGATATCAATATTAGAGTATTAAAGAGATTGTGCTTTTTTACAGTGAGATACAGTGAGCATGGGAGAGGCAAAGACCAAATATAAGTGACTGTGGAAGAGAAGAAAATGCACTATGTATGAAAATACTTAATTAAGGTCTAGTTCTCTCTCCCTGTCCCTTTTGCACACGCATGCTTGTATGTGTGTGTGTGTGTGTCTGTGTGTGTATGTGTGTGTATGCATGTGTGCCTGTTGTGTACAAATGAGCGAGCAACATGATATGCATGCAGAGGACAGACAACTCTTTTAGCAGTCAATTCTTTCTGCCTTGTTCGAGGATGGTCTCTCTTGTTTCTGTTGCTGTACTTTATACTCCGGTTAGTCAGCTGGCCCAAGAGCTTTCGGGTGATTTCCGGTCTCCAGCTCCCTTCTTGCTATAAGCAACAACAACAGCTTGCATGGCCAGGTTCTTTGCCCCAGCCCAGCTTCGATTTTTTTTTCCCTAACAAACTTGTTAAAATAAAAACTAGTCTAATCCGAAGAAAAGAAAAATTATCATCTCTACAGCTGTAGTCAGTTGCCACAGAAATGCCTTCACGTGAAGACCAAATTCCCAAGTTCAAGGATGGCAGGTCTCCAAAAGGTCACACCTGATCTACGGTACTAACACAACGACAAACTCTCTTTCTTGGAGCAAGGTGGATGACCAGGGAGCATCAGTCCTGTGGCTACTGTTCCCAAGGGAACCCGATCACTCAGAAGCCATGTTAAGCGTCACACGGATGTTTTCAGATGGGCAAGTCACTTTGACAGTGTAATCAAAGGCCTTGAGTTATTATCCGTCTTTGAACAATGTGTTCCCGAATCCCAAAACTTAAGAGTTAGAGCAGGCTTTAATTATAGCATTGCCTACAGTTAAAGTGTCTCTTCTGACCCAGGATATGCTCCCAAGGATGGCGATGCTGTTCCTGTCTTGCTAGCTGATTCCACAAGCCAATACAGAATCCTTTCTTGGAACCAGATGTGATCCTGACACTCTTGAGTAATCCCCACCAATGTCTGAATGTATGAATTATGCTGTGCTAGAAAAACCACACTTCTGGCATCAAGCCGACCCTGCTAAAGATTGACCATCGTCTTTGACTGGATCAACTCAAGCTGGAAGCGAGGTCACCCGTGGCACCAAGCAGGGGAACCCCAACGGCCATGCTGTGCTCCTAGCCATCCAGTCAACCCCCAGTGGGCCTGGCGCTGAGAGGATGGCCGTGGTGGAACCAGGTCTACAGAGGCGGCTTCTCAGGAACCATGTCTCCTACTTGAAACAGAAGCAGGCTGCCGGGTGATCAGCTGGCCGGTGGGTGGGTCTAAGGGCAAAGTCAGCACTGGCGTGCTCTATGCTTTCCCTGCCCTGCGACTTTTCACAGCTGTACCTCCAGTCAGCCCTGCCGACTTTGGGCAAGGCAGAGGAAGAATACACAGTGATAGTTGTAGAAAGAGATACCACTTGGCCCACACCTGTGGTTTCCAGCTGTGTTCGTGTCACAGAAGCAATTATTTTAAAACTCGGCTCCTTCTCTACCTACCTTATCCCTTGGTTTGAATTCTCTGCTGGGTTTTTGTGGTTCATTTGGTGGCATCCTGTCTATTGCTAAAACTAAGTTCTTAGGGTTTTTTTTTGGGGGGGGTGTTTTTTTTATAAGAAGAAACTCTGTTATGTTTCCTCTGTATGAGATACTGCCTGCTGTATTCAATATATATATATACACACATATACATCATATACATATATATTCCATATACATTACATATATATTACATATACATTACATACATATACACATACATATACTAACTGTATGGGAAATTGTCAGTAAACCCCTTGTCAGAGGAAAGAAAAGGCTTTGTCCCTAGAACCAAACTCATGGGGCTCCACTTCACAGTTGATCTTGGATACATCCTTTTTTCTTTATGAGGCCCAGTTCCTTCTCTGTAACTTGCAGCTAACTATTTTTACAACCCTCAGAGGGAGTCACAAGGCTCAAATGAGCAAAGGTATTCCATAACAAACAATAATTCTAGAGTTATATGTTTCATCTTAAGCTTTTTTTGCACAGAAAAGTAATGAAGACCCAGAGTCTGGGGGCTGGAGCAGCAGCAGAACAGTAGCACAGTGGCTGAGTGCTCAGCTAGCACACTCAAGGTCCCGGGTTTGATCCCCACCTCGGAAAGAAAAGCTTAGCATTTGTGTAAACAGTCCTTCTGTGGGAAAGTCGGCAGTGGTTGTTTTTCAGTCTGTAACACATAACTATTAACCGAGGGCCTGGAGTCTTCAGACTTCAACATCCATCTAGTGCTCTAAGTTTGTCTTAAGCATTTTGTAAACTGAGTCAAGACACGAATGAAGCTGTTATGAGGATGATCCGGGGAAACTGCTTGTGGGGAAGCCTGCGGCTACACTGTCTAAAAGTCTATATTGGTCAGATTCTTCCTGACACTGACAGGCCACAGCCTTTTAGAGTAAATCCAGCTTCCAAGAACCCTGACTCCCTGGGGTCTCACTGTCTTAGTGTCAGGACCCACAAAGTCAATCGGCCATATATATGAACAAGCAAAGCTGTGGGGCGGTTATCTGGTGTTTATACAATGAGGTTTCCTAAGTTACTCCATCCATCACAAACAGAATCTCTAACATGTCTTTCCTGGCAGGAACAACCAGAGCTTGCAGTCAAGCAGGCACCATGAAGGACTAAACCTATGATAAATGCATGGGGGCAGAGAAGAGGTGTGTGGAGCAAAGAGGGTGTTGGATCCTCAGAACTGGGTTACAGGCTGTGTTGGTTTGAGTATGAATGGCCCAGGGAGTGGTACTATTAGGAGGCGTGGCCTTATTGGAGGAAGTGTGTCACTTTCCGTGTGGGCGATGAGACCCTTCTTCTTACCACGTGGGAGCCAGTCTTCTCCTGCTTGCCTTTGGAACAAGATGAAGAACTCTCAGCTACTCCTGCACATTTCCATGCTCCTGCCTCAATGATAATGGACTGAACCTCTGAACCTGTAAGCCAGCCCCAATTAGATGTTGTCCTTATAAGAGTTGCCTTGGTCATGGTGTCTGTTCACAGCAGTAAAACCCTAAGACATAGGCAGTTGTAGGGTGGCCAACATAAGTGCTAAGAGTCAAGCAGGGGTCCTCTGCAAGAGCAGCAAACACTCATAACGGCTGAGTCCCAGAAGTTGGAATTTTAAACTTGTCATGGTTAGGTTGGCGCAAGCAGTCTTGGTGATAAGTGTGAAGTAGGAATTTCTAAACTGCTGCCAACTTCAAACTACAATCTCTGAAGGTAAGAGAAGGTACTAGGTTAACCTGTTGCTGGTCGTAGTTTGCATTGAAAACCCAATATTATGTGCATGTGTGTGTTCTTGATGTATTAAAAGACCCAAGTGATATTTATTCATATTGAAATAATTTTCTGAGTACAGATTGGGCGTTGGAAATTATTAGGACCCAGATTTCAGCTTTTAGTCTGAAAGTCATGGGTTGGCCATCTACTGGCAAGTACTTCCAGGGATATCTATAGGTCTTTTCCGAGCAGTGATGTGCACTTAAGAAGCAGGAGTTACAGAGACTAGGGAGATGGCTCTGAGGGTAAAGTACCTGCAGCACAAGTATGAGGATCTGAGTTTGGGTTCTCTCTCTCTCTCTCTCTCTCTCTCTCTCTCTCTCTCTCTCTCTCTCTCACACACACACACACACACACACACACGCACACACTGAATACTATGGGAAAATTTGACCTAGGCTTTATGCCTGGCGTTATCAAACAAAATCATTTAGATAACACAGGCATTTGGGCCAGAAATAATTTGGATCACTATTGTATTGGAAAAATACTGACTCCATGAACTGAATAAAATCCCTGGAGGAGATACACAGAGCAACTCTCAGAGGCCTCTAGAAGGTCGACTGGGGGGAGATACCCTGTGCTTGAGGAACAAGCAAGCAGTGGGTTTCCTGGGTTACTTTTCCATGCCCATGCCAATGCCCATGTTCTGGCTCTAAGGCATCCTGAAAGGTAGAGTCACAGGTGAGCACACAGAAGGCCTTTCTAGCCAGACGACCTGAGCAGGGAGTCATCAAGCAGGGGTCTTCCTTTCCCTGGTTCACTGTAAAGGAGAGCGGGCATGGACACAGCAGTTCTCTATTCCCATCAGTATTAATGAAGAGTGATTCAAGGACAAGACCCTTGAGAGTCTACCTACCCATCACCAGGCAAGCTCAAGCATCAAAGGACCACCATCTCTCCTACCACAGGTATGGTGGTGGTCACTACTGGGGTCCCCCACACTCAGCAGGCTAATGACAGCTCCAAAGGGAAATTGTCAAGATTCCCTTTCTGTTCTGATCAGTGATTTGGGGTGGGCAAACCTTGTCTGAATTGAGAAAGCGGAGTCCTTTACCCCACACTACAGATAGGGCCACATAAAGAAGGTGGACTATAGAAAAAAGATGTTTTTAGGTTGTGTGTATAATTGGCTTTCAGATAGGAATTCTCTCCAAATATGGAATGTGCGTAGAGGGTTGAGGACAATGAGTTCTGGTTGTTTGCAATTAAAAAACAAACAAACAAAAAACAAAACACCTTTAAGAAACGTAACAGAACTGTGGATCTCTCTTCCTTATTAGGCTGTGTCAAGATGCCTCAAGCGTGCACCCCACAGTTGTCCAACTCCCGGGACCTTCTCCACAGATCACTTTGTTCACTCAAGAGTAAAATTGGAAGCAGGTTAGAAAATGAGACCAAAGACCCTTTGGACCCTGTGCATCTTGGTGTTTCAGTCCACCCTAGTCTCTCCTACCTAAGAAATACCTTTGCAAAGTTTCTACTTGTATCGGCTAATGTTCATTTAACTGGATCTGGAGCTATTTAGGAGGCAAACCTCTAGACACATTTGTGGGGGAGTTTCCAGGTTATCTTAACTGAGGTAGGAAGATACATCCTATATTTGTGTGGATATATAATATGTGTATATATGTGACATATATAGTATATATATATATGAGATACATATATAAAATATGGAATATATAGGATGTATAATATATAGAATATATATATTTGTATATGTATGTATACCTGTGTATGTACATATATATGAGATATATATATATATATATATATATATATCATATATATATAGACTGTACCCTCAGAGTGTGAGCGTGTGAGCTCAAATCAACCCTTCCTTCTTGAAGCTGTCCTTTCCAGGGGTCTTGTCAGAGCATCAAGAAGAGCACCTGACTGATAGACCACTAACAGCAGTTTCCTTAATGTCTATTAAAATGACAATTTAAGCTACATGTCTCAGCTCCTTCTGGGCTGGTGACTCAGGCACATTGCCAGCTATGGTGTACTCCATTTGAGAGAGAGGAGAGAGAGAGAGAGAGAGAGAGAGAGAGAGAGAGAGAGAGAGAGAGAGAGAGAGAGAGAGATTATGATTCCCTGGACTGATGTCCTGAGTGCAATAGGCTTCTTTGTGGTTGTCTCCCTGCATCCTGGTCATGAGACAGAGCCTCAACTGCTCCTTGTAGGTTTATCTTGCTTCCTGCTCTTGCCGTGGGCTCTTGTAGCCCTTTGATGAAGGCCTTAAGTTAACAAGCTCATTTCACACCTACAACTAAGACATCCCTTCTTCGTCTTCCCATTGCAAATGAAGGCAATTTCATCCCTATCACTCTGAGATCCCTGGTGTCCAAAAGCCTAGATACCAATTAGCCTCCATTGGAGATTAATAAACAATACAATAATGACAGATAAAAAGACTAATTCCTTGGCCAGGAGAATCGCTTTAATTAATTTAATCCTGGCTGAAAGATCAGCTGTGCCCAGGCCGGCTCACCAGCAGGGCCATTTATCCCAGTCTGTCCTTGCCCTGAGAGCCGGGGTGTGCCTGGGAGCCCGCACTTAGGCGACAATGAGAAGCAGATTGTACTGTCAGGCTTCATTAAAGGTGATCATTAGCATTCCACGCTGAAGACCCCGCGCGGCTCACAGCCCTTCTCTGATTCTTTTCTGGTGCATTGTGAAGTTTGGTTCAGCTGTGAGACATAAAAATTCTCTCTGGACTCCCTGGAGGCCGAGGATGGCTACTATTTGATGCCTGTCCTTCTGCAGCTTAAAGAACGAATCTCTAGGGAAGGGACGGTCCCAAGACTCTTATTTGAGAAACTAGTCATGTGCAGCTGCCTGTCTTTGGGATATTTTACAGGAACGGAATTTCCTAGGATTCAGCAACTGTAATCAGACACCAGGTAGTCTCACTACCCTTCCAGAGCCTACTCTAACTGTGCATGGGGTAAAGCTGCCAAAAAGTGACAAACAGGACTGCACCATCACCACCTCAGTGGGAAACAGGAGTCAGAGGCTTAGAAGAGGGAGGGACAGGAAGAGCCCACAGGATTTAAAGTCTACAACTCAAAGCAGTTTCCACAGGCTTCGGGAAGTGCTTTTCAAGTTTCAGACTTCCTACGGTCTACATCTTAATGCTTCCTCTGTCTCTCTGTTTCACTCTGTCTTTATCTCTGTGTCTGGCTGGCTGACTGTCTCAGTGGATTTTAACTACATTCTATATGCTGAAGCATTTTTATTTTTAGGTCATCTCGTGCAAGGAGGTACTAAAAAAAAAAACAAAACAAGACAAAACAAAACAAAAACAAACAAAACAAAAATTACCCATAAACAGAGCACCAGCCCCACCTCTCCTGTTCTACAATCAGGTCACTCCCACTGGGTGTGGCTCTGCCACTTTTACTTTTTGTCCATGTCATTGAAAGTTTTTTTTTTGTTTTTTTTTTCTTTGTTTTTGTTTTTTTTTTAAAAGGGGGCTTTATTTCTTTTGGTTCTAATTCTTTTGAATTTTCAACATTTTGTTTCATACTTCATTTGGTATCATACCGCTCTGCACATGAAGTGTCACAAATCCACCCCCATGAAGCAACTTCCCTACTTTCTCCTCCTCTTCTGCCTTTTCTTCCTCAGCACCTTCTCCTCTCATCTTTTCCTTTTCTGTTCTTCCTTTAAGCCCTCCCTTCTCCTCCCTTCCCCTCCCTCCCTCTCCCCTTCCTCTCCCTCCCTTCCCCTCCCTCTCTTCCTCTCCCTCCCTTCCCCTCCCTCTCTTCCTCTCCCTCCCTTCTCCCTCCCCCTTCCTCTCCCTCCCTTCCCCTCCCTCTCTTCCTCTCCCTCCCTTCCCCTCCCTCTCTTCCTCTCCCTCCCTTCTCCCTCCCCCTTCCCCTCCCTCCCTTCCCCTCCCTCTCTTCCTCTCCCTCCCCCTTTCTCTCCCTCCCTTTCCCTCCCTCTCTTCCTCTCCCTCCCTGCTCCTCTTTATTCTTCTCTTTTTCCCTTCTTTTCTCCCCATCTCTTCCTCTTCTTTCATTCTTTTGCGTTCTCTCTCCTTCTCTGCATCTCTTCACCTTGTCATTGTTCAGATTATCAATCAATGTGTTGGAAGGATCAATGTAAGATAGGAATCCCTAACTAGAACTCAAACTCACCGCAGCTGGTCGCTCTCCAACTCCCTCCTCTTCAGTCAGAACCGATGGCTGCCTCCTCTGAGCCTCTGTTGCCAAAGGAGATGACAGACAAGCTGCACAAGGGCCTCAGCGGGCTGCTTAGGGGATCGAGAGGCTGTGGGTGAAGTTGGGGTGGCTGAAAGCGTGACTCGGGACAACACCCTATTTTACCAAGAGCAGTGAGTGGTACCATAATTTACTCTGTATTTTACACCTTGGAAAGAGGAGTTTGAAAATATTCTCTTCAGCGAACCGGCGGTGGCTCAGCCCGTAAGGCGTCCGACTCCGCGCGTTCGAATCCCGCTCGCTCCCGCCCGCCTCCTCCCGCGTCTCGTGGGGGGAAAAATATATTCTCTTACATTTCTAATGATTTCATATATTAGATCTTCTGGGATTCCATGAATTTTCTCACCAGCTAGAAATCCAAATCTCAAACACCAAACAATCACAGGAATTGCAAACATCATTGTCCACTGTTCCTTCCCATGAACCACAGAGGACCTTGTTCATCAATAATGAGACAATGAGGATCAGGATGGCTCAGGAGCTTCATCCTCCTAACCTTGGCAGCTGTCAGTGGGGCTGGCATGTGACTGCACACCATGCTCACTCTCAGACCCAGGAACTCTTGGCTAGACTTGCTTTGCTTTCCCTGGAGTCTCTGCTCCACGGTGGGTGTTACCACTATTCGGCTGGCTACTTGTTTCTTCTGTTGTAGCCTTGGTAAAAGGGTAACCTTGTCAGCTCCAGGTTCAGCTGTGAGACCAAAACAGGCAAGAGCAGTATACCTTGTGTTTAATGGAAAACTAAAACAGCAAAAATATACTTTGCAGGATAAGAGTTCTGTGTGCAGTTGGGAATAAGTTCCAGTGTGTCCTATGTTTGTTTGACCCATCTGCTTCGGATGTGCTTGATCCCACTGGAGCAGGAGATACACAGGTAGGAAGTACGTCAGGATATATTTTTGCCCCTGATTGAACCTAATGAAAACTACATAATCTTGTGATGTGCCTTTATAAGCCTCTGCAAAATGTGACTCATGGCCATTTCCTGGGAACCCTGGAGTGTTCCTGACCAGAGCCCATCATCCTGGCCAGTACTTAATTGAAGCTTGCTTCAAATTTGGCTCAAAATTGTGGAACTTGTCTTTCTCTTCCAATTTTTAAGATTAACGTGGTAAAAGACCCTTTCTCAAACAATAAAGTGATAGGCTATTAAAGAAAATACCTAACGTCAATCTCAGGCCTCCACATGGATGTACACATGTACACATGCACCTCCACACAGGTACACACACACACACACACACACTAATATCCCAAGACTACTAAGCAATCCACTTCCTGAGTCTCTGTCAAGTCCCCTGATGACAATGTGTGTGTTTTGTGTGTGTGTCTGTGTGTCTGTGTCTGTGTCAAATGTCTGAAAAGGTTTACAGCACCTCAGACAAGCTCTTTCTGCCATCAGTATAAGAGTGAAGGCATTTGTATGTTACTAACAAAAACAAGGACATGACTATGCTTGTGTATGGTTGGGGAGAAGGTTTTTATTGTAGATATGAGGGAGAGGTTCAGTCAGAAGCATCTGGAAATCTGAGGACCAGGAGAAAGATCCGGAGAACACTAGGCTAAAATGGCTGAGGTTATACAGGAAAGAGAAGCTGGGGGAAGAGAAGCTCAGGGGCTGGAGAGGTTAAGGTGGGGGGTGGGGCTGAGAGGACTCTGCTACAGGTATTTGTGAAGCCGAGAGCCTGGCAGCCATTTGTCTGCTTTGATGTGTTAAACAGACACCCCAGAAAGCCATTTGTCTAGGGTTTCTTTGAAACCTAACAGTTACCAGCTGGTGGCCAGTAACTATCATTCGCCTGTGGCTAGAGGTGGATGGCATCCTCCTAGCTACTTCTTTTTTCAAAAGCTACTTCTTTATTAAACAATTTTTCTTTTATGTGTATGAGACCTGCTTGTGTGTATATGCATATGTTTGTATGTATATTTGTGTGCTGTGCTTGTAGAGGTCAGAAGAGAGCACAGATCCCTGGAACTGGAGTATTGTTGTGAACTATCATGTGGGAGCTAGAAACTGGACAGGGGCCTCCTGGAGGAGCAATCAGGCTCTCAGGCACTGAGCCGCCCCCCAGCCCCAAGAACACATCTTTTCGGTTTTTTGTTTTGTTTTGTTTTGTTTTGTTGCTGTGTGGGGTTTTGTTGTTTGCTTTTGTTTTGAGGTAGAGTCTCAGGTCGCTCAGGTTATTCCTGAGCCACTCTGTGACTCAGGCTGGTTTTGTTGATCCTCCTGCCTCCACCTCTCAAGCACTCATACTCCTCATGGTGTACCACCATGCTCAGCTCCAAGACCACAACCCCACCCCACCCCCCCACAGTGCTCAGTCAGTAACAGTAGTTTGATCAAATGAAAATGACAGCAGGTAAACTGATAGGCCACTTTTCACTATCAAAAGGAAGCAGCAATTGTAACTGAGAAACACACACATTTGCACAAACACGTTCTCACACACACCTTCTCATTCACCCACACTCGCACGTGTGCTCACATACATACACACACACACACTTTCTCACGCATGTGCAAGAACACACAGGCATACACATATGCTCGCACACGCACATACATATGCACACGGACATACATACACACAGATCCCTTATAGACGTAGCTCTCCCTGAATTGCTCTGGCCCTTTGCATTTGAGATTAAACAGCCCCCAGACTTACAAAATGCATGAAACCAAAGAGCAGGCAGATGAAAAGCATGAGTGGATTTTCCTGGGCAATTCCGAGCCTCCATTGCAGGCCTGTTTTGAGGCTCAAAGGGACAATGTTACATGACAGTGCTTTTGAACACCTAAAGTGCCACACAAATGGAAGGGATCATTTTCTCACCACACTCAAAACACAACAGCCGACTCTTTCCAAAAACAGTTCCACCCCGACACAGAGTCCGTGCATGGAAAGGCAAGCCTTGTGTTCCACAGCTTTTCCTGTGGTTAGAATTCAGGGATTTCTGGGACAGTTTTGGTGTTGCACTGTGTATGTACACTGTCAATGTTTCTATCACCAGGACATCTCAAGACCTGCATTTGTCCATAAACACTATGCGGTGAGACGCACTTCTAAACAGACCCAGCAGAGCACACACTTTGCTGGGGACATTTGCATTCATCTTTGCGATAATTAATTCACCGCTCAACACATGAGCAAATTCCTCAAAGAAGTCTTTGTGCTCTGCTTAAGATGAAGGGTACTTCTGCCCCATCAAAGCCTGTGCTACTGAAAATCAGTTTCTTTGAGAGGCTCACACAGTGTTTCCAGTGCCACCAGGCCATCACTCTGTATGCTGACTTAAGGTTTCTTTTAATGCAAACTGGTAAAAAAAAAAAAATATGCTAAAGGGGTCTTTTAAAATGTGATCACCTCAGGGGGACCCACTTGTTATGTGGCAGGAGCGAGGACCTGAGTACACCATAGCCTGGTGGGGAGGGTAGAGCAGGACTCTTTGCCTCCTCCAGATGCTTGCGTTTTATGGCTCTGTGGTTCTTTATCTGGAGACACTTGAAAGAGCAAATGCGCTGCACCTATGAGGTGGACTCATACATAACCCTGAGTGTCCAAAGGGAAGCCTTCTTCATCCCACCCTCATCCCAGCTAGGAGGAATCCCCACCCCACTCTGTAGTACCGAGTTGGTTCACAGCAACTGTGAAGAAAAAATTTCACTTTCAGTTTACAAATTACAGATTTAGAACTTGGAGTGAATGGTTAAAGAACCCTCCTCTTCTAAAGATCCTTAGTTTTTTTTCTTTTAAGTGTGTGTGTGTGTGTGTGTGTGTGCGCATGACATATGTATGCAGGTTCTTGCAGAGGCCAGAAAAGGACATGATATCCCCCAGATTTGGAGTTACAAGTGGTTGCGAACCTTCTGCCAGGAATCAAACTCGGGTCCTCTGTGAGAGCAACAAGTGCTCTTAACCACTGAACTGTCTCTCCAGGCCCCTCTTCCTTCTTATAAAGGACCTCTGTGTGGGTGAAATAAAGTAAGTTTTGTGTATATGTATGTATGTGTGTTTGTATATATGTAGGTGTATACATGTGAGATTGTGTAAGTGTGTATATACATTTTTATGAATGATAACTGCTTATCAAGCATGCACAAGGCCCTGGGTCCAAGACAAAAACAAAAAAATATTTTTTTCCAAACTCTACATTTTGTGTATGGTGGGCTCCACCAGAGCGTGAAGGTCAGTAGCAGAGTGATGCCAATTAGACCATGGGGCCTGCTAAACTGCTCACTACTGAATAATTGTGCGTGAGCACACACACACACACACACATACACACACACACACACACACTCAGTAGTTATGCTGCTGACCCAGGTAGTGTGGCAAGAAAGTATACAATTGTATTGGGCCTGCTATATAACATTATTAAACTAAAAGTGCAGGACAACCCTAAATGCCATGTCTGAACATCCATTCCTTCAATCCATATATTTAAAGCTTGCTGCAGACCACAGCAAGCAGAAGGTTAGGAGACCTAGTGCTGAGTAAGGGAAGGCGCTGTCTTAGTTAGGGTTTCTGTTGCCGTGAAGAGACACCATGGTCATGCAACTCTCACAAAGGACAGTATTTCATTGGAGCTGGCTTACAGATTCAGAAGTTCAGTCCATTATCAAGGCAGGAAGCATGGCAGTGGGCAGGCAGTCATGGTGCAGGAGGAGCTGAAAGTTGTACATCTTGATTCAACTGTAGTCAGGAAAGGACTATCTCCCAGGCAGCTAGGAGGAAGGGTCTCAAAGCCAACCCCCACAGTGACACACTTTCCACAACAAAGCCACACCTACTCCAATAAGGGCACAACTCCTAATAGTGCTACTTCCCTGGGGCAAGAATATTCAAACCACCACATTCCACTCCCTGGCACCTATAGGATTGTTCAAACACATGAGTCTAAGGGGGCCATAGCGTCTGTGGATTCTCAGAACAGACCACCCGCCAAGAAGTGGTCATTGCTCTAGCCCAAGCTATAGGTCAGACAGGTCGATTTGTCCTTGTGCAGTGTCTTAGGGAGAAGGAATGACAGCTGCTGCCACAGGAGTGTCCAGTGGGAGCCCAGGCCACCTGTGGACAGTTTGAGGATGATGTCCACTTTGTCCTGAGGCGGACAGGGCCTGGCCTATCTGGAAGGCCCTCCTCAGACAACTGTTCACCCCAGAACAATGCCCGGTTTGTGCCAGCCTTCCCCCCAAAGCCATGGGCAATACCAGGCCGTGAGCCACTCAAAGCTCCAGGTTCCAGGTTCCAGGTTCCAGGTTCCAGGTTCCAGATTCCAGGTTCCAGGTTCCAGCCCTGTTTGAGTTCCTGTCCTGACTTCTTTCAGTGATGAGCAGTGAAGTGCACATGTAAGTCAAATAAACCCTTTCTTTCCTCTCCAGCTTGACTTTGGACGTGGTGTTTCATCACAGCAACAGAAACCCTAACCAAGACAACAATGAGAATGAACGGGGAGCTGCAAAGTCACTCAGCAGTTCAGAACTAAGCAGCATAGACTCTTAGAACCCAACTGTGTGATCAGGCCACAAGCACAAGTCAGCCAGGAGTACGGGTCTTCTGAGAGAGAGAGAGAGAGAGAGAGAGAGAGAGAGAGAGAGAGAGATCAGCCAGGAGCACAGGTCTTCTCAATGAGAGACAGACAGACAGACAGACAGACAGACAGACAGACACACACACACACACACACACACACACACACACACACACACCTCAGCCAGGAGCACAGGTCTTCTCAATGAGAGACAGACAGACAGACAGACACACACACACCTCAGCCAGGAGCACAAATCTTTTCCAGAGAGTCATATCCATGAGTCAACAGGAGCATAGGTCTTCTCAATGACAACAGACAGACAGACACATAAGTCAACAAGGAGTACAGGTCTTCCCAGTGATAACAAACAGACAGACAGACAGACAGACAGACACACAAGTCAGCCAGAAGCACAGGTCTTCTCAATGATGGCAGATGGGCAGACTCAGCTGCTTCTTCTATGTTTGAAATCCAATGTGGGAACTTACCCTGAAGGTGACTTTTCCTTGGTAGACAGTTTTGGGGGAGAGATTCACGGTAGGCCTCCTTGTCTCCCAGTGCTAACAGGAACCATCTTCAGAAGAGTCCTATGTCTGGGACTAAGTGCTCTGGGGACTAGAAGATACAGACCCACTACAACTCAAGGTCCCTGGGAGACATGCTGTGCAGTGACCAGGTGGGGGACAGAGACAGCAGGCAGTTATGGAGAAGTGAAGGTCCAGACACAGCTTCTAAGTTTGCTGCTTTCTTAGGGAGATCTCGTTAAAGATTTTATATTTTTTAATTTTTAAAGTTAAATTTATTTAATTGGGGGGAGGAGAGGCATGTGCATGCCATAGTGGATGGATGGATGTCGGAGGGCAACTATTGAAAACTGGCTCTCTTCTTCCACCATGTGAACCCTGGGGCTTGAGTTCTTAGATTTGGCAGCAAGGACCTTTACCTGATAAGCCATCTCCTCTGGATTCAGAATTTCAAGTTTTATTTCTATATTTTAATTTACAAATAACAATGACATTTATTAATATTATTTGTTTGCTTGTTTGTTGAGGCAGCAGCATCTCACGCTGAATACCAATGCGTCTATGCTGGGACTCATTATGTAGCCCAGGCCACCATGAACTCACTGCACTCCTTCTGTCTCAGCTGCCTGAGTTCTGGGGCTACAGGCATATGCCACAATGCATGGATATGTTATCATTTTAAAGTGGTAAAATATTTAACATTTCTGAATTTTTTTGAGAGTGTGAGCCTGAGTACCTGAGGAGGCCAGAAGAGGGCGTCAGCTCCCAGAGAGCTGGAGTTGTTTGCAGTTATTAAGGTGCCTGGTGTAGGTGCAGAGTCCTAAACATTGCTACTCGTCTTTTTTTATTTTTATTTTTTCCTGTCTTGATTGGTTCTTGCTGATTAAATATTTTTCAAAAGCTTAAAAATTACTTACATTTAAAAGCTTCTTATGCAAGTTAAAAGCACTCATGTTCAACTTTTTTTTTTCAGTGCTAAAACTGCTATGTTGCTATCTGAATGTTATAGTTGGCATCAATAGAACATAAAGACTTGAATTAGTAAATCTGGAAGAATCTGCTGCCAATCAATCAGTCTCTCATTTACCTTCATTAAGTCAGTTTTAGCTGAACTTTCTGCCATATCCTTGTCTGTGAAAGGCGGCACTAGCCTTTGCCACCTACACCATACATTCTCAACGTATATACATGGCTATTTATAAATTACAAAGCTCTACAATATTTGCTATTCTCAACGTGTTTTCATACACAGGTCATATATTTCTTTAGGAATATTTAAATGTGATACCATCCTACAAAATGCCTTTTCAGTCCCCACTCAGAGGACCGGAGTGCTCTATTAGACATAGTGTCCCATGTGTTAGGCTGGGTGTGTACAGAAGTGTAGCTTGCCTAACTGGTACAAGGCACTGGGTTTTATCCCCAGCACCATTTAAAAAGGGTTTTCAAAGCACCAGCCAGCTAATTGAGGGGAACTATGGAGAACAAACGGAGCTGAGAACAATGCAGGGCCAGAGCTGTCTCCCCAAATCCAAATCCCCAGGTTAAACAGACATAAGCAGCCTCCACGGCAGGCCTCATGGGGGGAGGGGTCTAAGAGGATCACCCCCCAGGGAAGGTTTGGTAAAGGGTGAAAGGTTAACAGGCCAATCCCAGGACAAGGTGTCAGCCCAAATTAGGTATTTAGAACATTTGCTGAAGGACTTAGTCCTCGGAGTCCTTTACTTCCAACAGCAGAAGTATTTAGTGAACAAGAAAGACTATTGTGTGGAGGAATTCAAGAAATCTAGTTAGCTCCTGTCTTCTCCAAGGGAACCAAGAAGGCTAAAATCTTCTCCAGCTTTTAAGCAATTTATAGACACAAAATGTTAGAACTCATTTTATAGCCTGAGAAATCGTATCCTTATTCTATGACTGTCTCCTAAGGTTTTCACTGGTCACTCTTCCGTAGGACCAGAGTGATTGAGAAGTAACCACAGCAGCTGCTCCTCTGCCATTGCACACGGCTAGTATTAGTGTTAACTTCACAGAAAAAAACGAGTTCTCCAGTAAGGGTGAGATTTGGGGCAAGAGCAGGAAGAGGAAGAGAATTTTAGAATCTGAGGAGAAGAAAACTGTAACAGGACACTTGTCATTTCTAACCCCAAAGTCAGAATAGTTTTCTTCAAGTTACAAAGCACGCAGGCATCAGATGTTAGTAATGTTTTATTCAAAGATGGAACTCTGTGGCAGTTACATCACAGAGCAGGCTGAAGGGAGACAGAAGCGTTTTTAAGCTCTATTATTTTAAATCACATTGCATGTGTGCACAAGTGTGTGAGTATGCATACAGGGGAAGTGCTCACAGAGGTCAGAAGAGAGCCCTTGGAGGTGGCATTGCTGGTGGTTGTGAGCTGCCTCATGCGGGTGCTGGGAACTGAACTTGGGTTTAATGCCCAAGCAGGCTCCTTCCTTGCTGAACTAAGTTCCCACTGAACCTCAGCAGACCTCCTTTGACTTTGTTCCTTTCCCTCTAGCTCACTAAGAAAATAGAAGCTGGACCACTTTCTTCCAAGTGAAGTAACCAAGGAGGAGAAAACCCTGCAGAAAGCCCTCACGAGCCAGCCTTGAGTTTATGAGGAGTTTGGGGAAAGGGGAGGCACAGGGTCTGCCTTCATCCAACAAATACTGGATTCGTGGCCTGCCAGACACTATGAAGGTACCAGGTAAAGACAAGGAAAATCAAGCTCCTGCCCTCAAGTCATTCATAAGCTATTGTGACTTCATGACGGCCGCACATTTTACATTGCAGAGAAAAAGAGACTACGTGGCAGGGTAGTCTGAAAAGAGGGAGGGCTTCCAGCAGCAGAGGATGCCAGCAGGACTCCTCCTTCTGTTGTTTACAAGCTATGTTACCTTGACAACCAGTTATTAGTCTATTTTATTTTTATGTGACTCAACAGCTTTGTACAGCTCTGAGTAACAGCCACTTTATTGGGTGACTGTAAGAACCAATAAGGTAAACTTTATTTCAATGGCTGGAGCTGCTGGGGCTAGAGAGGTTGGAGCTCAGATGTATCCAGTTCTTTCACTGTCTTATCAAAAAGTAAGGACAGAATGTGGAATATGTATAGACCACCATTACATTCATTGACTGCAAAGACTGAGACAATGAAGACATAATAAAAATTACACATGTAGGACCAGCACACACATATGTACCTGGACTATGGCACATATGTGCAGGTCAGATGGGAACTTGTGGGATTCCATTCTCTGCCATCAGCCTGTGTGTCCCGGGGTTCAAACTCAGATCATTAAGCTTGCTGATGATAATGCCTTCACTTTCGGCACCATCTCACCAGCCTCAGTCCATCACTGCCTTTTGCATGTGCCCATGCTCTCTTGTGTTTCAGAGGTGTTCACAGCTCTGTTAAGCCCTCAATTTTAGACATTCATGAGAACAGACTCCCTATGAAGTCTTCAGCTCCTCTTCTACCTGAAACATCCTTCTGTTTATACCCTGCTAAGGACTAGGAAGAGAGTAGCCGTGTGTGTGTGTGTGTATCTGTGTGTCTGTATGTATACAACAATTAATAATCCAGCTGTCAATCATAAACACAAACATATATAATCTTTGTATATATATACATATATATACATATATATATATATACAAGTATATATATATATATACTGTATATTGTATTTATTTTAAAAGTTTTGATAGCACGCATGTCATAGCACATGTATAGGGGTCAGAGGACAACTCTGAGAGCTGGTTCTCCTACAAGTCTCAGATTTGTATGGTTAGACAGCAAGCATCTTTACATGCTGGGTCTTCTAATTGGCTATATGTGTGTGTGTCCTCAGTTCTTCACTGAAATTCTTAAGAGAACCTGGAATTCTTATCTTTTCAGGCAACATGCCTGAAACATGAAGTTTATGCCAGGTTCAGTTTAATAGACCACTGCTTTTGCGTGTGACCAGAGCAAATGCCAACACCACCTAGAACAAGTGAGCTAGCATCTTATTGTACGAGAACTGAGATACACAAAGTCAGAGAGTGACTGCACTGGGCTATAAGAAAAGGAATGGGAGGCCCTGAGGTGAGAGAACTTGACCTTGCCTACCCAGGAATGTTTATGAGGTGGATGATAGCACATTAGCTGTTTATCTTCAGGTGTGGAAGAAGTATGTACCTCACAGAAGCTAGCAGACATCTTCTGGGCAGTCAGTGATTAAAAGACTCAAGGCAGCACCATCTTCCTTTTGAGTGGCAGGTCTCTGCTGCACTGCCCCATGGGTGTTTGATAAACACTTAATAAACAAACAAGTCAGTCACTGACGCAGTTTATCAGGAGGTTTCCCTTAGCTCTCCAGGCAACATCTGTCGCTCCTTTGTGTCCTACTAGTTGACATTCTAACTTTGATTAAGTTAAGTTGTAGTGATCTGAGAAGTTTGCTCAAAGTGTGAGAACATCTCTGGATGTTACTGCTTGAGAACAGCGTGGGAGAGCATGACACTGATTCTTGGGTTCTAGTCTCAGCTTGGCCACATGCTGGTTCTTCCTGCCGGAGGATTTTAGAGAATTAAACAGGTTAATACATGTCTGTCAGTGGTGACAGTCAATGTTCAATAAATGCTTACCTAACTTCTTCTTTGTTCACAAGATATTTGTGAATGAATTCCTTATTACATGAAGATAAATAATTCCTTATTACATGAAGATAAAGTGAGCCTGAAATTAAAATCTCAAGATGTGTCGGCTCACACACAACAGGAAATGGAAAACACAGAGCCCTACTAGTGGGTAGCTTAAGAGAGGATGGCTCTATCTTCAAGACTGTAAGAATAATAGACGAGAAAACAAAGAGTTGATCAGCATGAAGAGCTACTAAGCTGAGATAGCTTTTGGAATGAAGTTATCAGTCATCCCTGGCCGATGTGTCCACTCTGTCATCTGGGGTGCAGAGGAAAGTAGAGAGTGCTCTGGGTATGAGAATGAGCCGTCTGTTAGGAGCTAGCTGTGACATTGCAGTTATGGATGTGAGGAAGGATGACCCCTCAGAATGTTTGCAGGATGTTCATAAGTCACCCCCTGTAAGCTTCAGCTCCTCCATGTACCCATGAAACTAGTGACAGTACTGGCTTCAGAGGTTTGCCTGTGACAAACAGAAAGACTGGTACCTCTGTTGTTGGTTGAAACCGTTTTAATTTTACCTTGCAGTATTTCACCTGTTAAATTTATTTTTGAATGTTTTGAATATATAGATATATATATCTATATATATCTATATATATAGATATCTGTATGTTTGTTCACATGTATGCGGGTGTATGTGTGTGTGCAAGTGGGCATGCATGTGTGTGGGCATGCATGTAAAGGTCAGTGGACATGCATGTGAAGGTCAGAGGTTGCCTTCTTGATTCTTTTTTTTACCTTGTACATTGAGGCAAGGGTCTGTCACGTAGAACCAAAGCTTCCCTATTAGGGTAGTCAGGATAGCCAGCCCGCTCCTGGCAGTCTCCATCTCTGCCTCCTGTGTGCTGGGGTCTGGTCCTCTTTCTTGTGCAGCAATCACTCACTTCTATCACCCTGAGCCACATCTTTAACCCTGCTTCCAACTTCTAACTGCTAAGCTTTGCTTTTCAGTTACCTTCACAACCAGGCATGGGCAGGTCACACCGATTCCCACTGTCTTTGCCTTCTGTTAACAGAAGCCCAGGGCATCGTTTTCGGAGTGCTGCTCCTCTGGTTGCCTCTGGTTTAATTAATTTTTCGGTGTCACAACTCACTTTATGATTCCCTTGGCCCAGATATGCTTAAGACTCTGATCTCTAAAACAAAGCTATAAGTGATTCTATCACATGTGCAGAATGTGTTGCATAAAGCCCACAGAGGTGTCTTTAACAGCAGCTCTGCACAAGATTCATATTTCTTATGAGTCATAATTACTCATATTTCTGTAACAAAATACTTACATAATATGAACCTGTGAGGGTCTAAGTTGCCCCATGTCAGTTCAAAGCTGCTTTCAGTGCTAAATGAGTGATGAGGAAAACGGGGGGTGGGGATGGGAGTGGGGGCTGTGGTGATGGCTCATTCAGTAAAGTGTCTGCTGTGCACACTCAAGGAGCTGAGTTCCGTCCTGGCACCCAGCATGCAATCCCGTTCTATAGAGATTAAGGTGGGCCGATCCCTAGGATGAGCATGTCAACCAGCATCGCAAAATCAGCAAGCTCTTAGGTACAAATGACTCATTCTCAAAAAACCAAAATAAAACAAAGAAAAGAAAGTAGGTGGTACCTGAGTAACAATCCCTCTGAACACACACACACACATACACACACACACACACACACACACACTCATATATATCCCCCTACAAAAAGGAAAAAAGAAAAATTAGTTTTCTGAGTGTTGGAGATTTCAAAACTACTGAGTCCAGTGGATCTGTTGCCTAGGGTTTTATTTTTTAAGTGTATGTGTGCATGTGTTTATGTGTATGTGCACATATGTGTGCACCTGTGTGTGTGAGTGTGTGTGTGTGTGTGTCCTCCTGCAAGCTCTTGCAAGTGCTTCACCAATAGCAACCCTCCTCACTGAACATTTTCTCTGACAGACAGTACAGAGTCAATGTGGTGGGAAAACAGGAGGTCTAAGGATACAGGAAAAGCAAAAAAAAGAAAAAAGAAATGAGGAGGAACCAGGCTAGATCTCAGACAGCACTTTTCCGGTAGAGGCTGGAACAGCAGCAGGAAGGGGGGAGTAATTTGGATCAAATGCCTCTGGCTGCTCCCAGCAGTTTCTCAGGCCCTTCCCGGTGAGGAGTGATTCAAAGCCCCTCCTGAGAGGCTGCTCTCGAGTGGCGGTGTATGCCTAAACACCCAATGTCCGGATTTATTAACTTCATATCTCTCAACAAGGCACTCATATCAGACCTACCACAGGCCTAACGTGGCTCCGGTTTAGCCCCTAGTGGGAGGGCGAAGGGCTAGGCTAAGGGTGCGAGGCGGTATGAATAGGACTGAATCAGGCCGGCCTAATAACCCGTTTACTAACACCTGTATTAGTCCACCATGGCTAGTGGTGAACTGCTGTCTGACAAGCTGTAATCCCATAAGCTGCTCATTTGCATATCCTTCGTTAGCTGATGAAAATTTGAAGACGGGGCAAGTCTGCAGCTGGTGAGCCCATTCCTTCACACCGCCGCCTGGGTGGCTTTGGGGATGAAGTCGTGGGTGGATGTGTGGTTTACATGTATGGAAGGGATTAAGAGTTTTACAATTTGTATGCGCTGGTGTTGCCACCCTCTCTCGTCTACAGCCCAGTAATTGGATGGGAGGAGAAACGGTAGGCCTGTTTACCGGACTAGAGATTCAATTTTGCCTCCTTTGGCTCCACTCGCCTTTGTGAGGCGGGCTTGCTTTGTCTCCTCAGGCCCTGAGCACTTCCAAGGAGCACCAGTCTCACCAAGGCGATCAAACCACAAAGGGATGCTGGTCACTGGGGCCCCCAGAGGAGAAAAATACTGGAGACTCAAGTACTACTTGAAGGCAGCCCCATCCTGCCTCAACCAATCCTGGAATGAAGAGCAGGAGATAATGGAAGTTATAAACACTTCTGGGGTTCTTTTTTGATTATTTTATTAGGTCTCCAAGTTTGGGATTAACGATCCCGGGGCATCAAACGCACCGCAGACCTCTTATCCGGGAAATGAATGGTTGAGACATTTCAGAGCCCGCACAAAGCAATTTTTGTATCTGCCGGGTTTGCATAATATTGATAGGCTGAAAAAAAAAATAACCCCAAGACAAAATCCACTTCCTCTGCTGTTTGTACAGCTGGAGATGGAGCCCCTTGAGGCTTTGGTGACGTTGGGGTGTGCCATTGTCTGGCTCCTCACTCAACTTTGTGTTCCCACTACTGTCATCAGCAAATCAGGACTGACCAATCCCGAAGACTTTGAAGTCAATCATTGTTCCCAAAATGTATGATGTGCTGCCACAACCAGGGTGGCGCATACTCGTGCAGAGGGATATGAGGGCTTCCACCACAGAGGGGAGAAAAATGATCCTGAGTCCAGGGTAGCCGGACACATGGCAAGAATCTGCAGATTGAAGGAAGCACTTAGCTTTTCCTCCATAAAGTACTAGAGAAGCGTTAGTGTGTTTCAGCTCTGAAAGGCTTATAGTATATATGCCATAGCAACATAATACAATATAGATGGTTTTAAGCTGATGAGAAGGAAACAAAAGCATAACAAGAACTTGAGGTCAACAGTTTTTTTTAAAGATACAATGTTTTCTTAAGGCTTTTCTTCTCCAGCTCTTCTGGGGCCCAAGGGGTCTGCTTTCAGATCTTGGCTTTGTTAATTTTTAGCGGTTATGCTTTGGAACATGAACCGAATCCTGCTTCTATTTCCTCATCAGCATAATGGAGATAAGAATGACACCTTCTGATGGGGTGGGTTGGTACCCAGGGGGTACCTCTTCTTTCTCAGAGGAGAAGAGGAGGTGGGAGGGAGGAACTGCTGTGTGAGTTGGGGATTGGGAGGGGAGGCTGAGATTGGGATATAAAGCGAGTAAATAAATTATTAATGGAAACAAAAATAAAAAGAAACAAACCAAAAAAAAAAAAAAGATACCTTCCTCAGAAGTGTTCTAAGTGTTACTACTAACTCATATGCTGACCCCCCACCATGATGTCATCTAGCAATATGTGCTCAGAGCTGAGGAACAAAAACCAGGCAAGATAAGGAAGATTTAATATTGACTTTAACCTACTTATGTAAGTGTCCTCCTCCTAAAATCAATCCCTGCCTCTCCTGCCTAAAATCAATCCCTGCCTCTGTGTGTGTGTGTATCTGTGTGTGTGTATCTATGTGTGTGTGTCTGTGTATCTGTGTGTGTTTGTGTTCTGTGTCTGCATATCTGTGTATCTATGTGTGTGTGTTTGTGTATCTGTGTGTGTGTCTGTGTTCTGTGTCTGCATATCTTTGTCTGTGTGTGTGTGTGTGTGTGTGTGTGTGTGAGAGAGAGAGAGAGAGAGAGAGAGAGAGAGAGAGAGAGAAAGAGAGAGAGGTGTATTTATTTGTGCAGCACACATGTGCTGTGGTATGGGTGTAAAGATGAAAGGGCAGTGTTAGGGAGTCAGTTCTCACCTTCTACCACGTTGTGAGCTGGAGGCAGGTTCTCTATCACCATTTCTACTCTTGTATTAAGTACTCCAGGTTAGCTGGCCCATGAGCTTCTGGGTGGTTGCCCTGTGTCCACCTCCTATCTTACTGTAGGAGAACTGGGATCACAATTGCCCGCTACTGTATCTGGCTATTTATGCAGATTTCAGGGATCCAAACTTGAATGATCACGCTTATGTACAAAGCACTTTTCTAATGAGTACTTAGAACAACAGAGTCAACAACCTGGACCCATGGGGGCTCCCGGAGACTGAACCATCAACCAAAGAGTGAGCATGGGCTGGACCTAGGCACCTGACATATATGTAGCAGATGTGCAACTTGGTCTCCATGTAGTTCTCCCAACAACTGGAGCAGGAGCTGTCCCTCAACTGCTGCCTGCCTGTGGATCCCATTCTCCTAACTGGGCTGCCTTGTCTGGCCTCAGTGGGAGAGGATATGCCTAGTCCTGCAGTGGCTTGATGTGACAGGGAAGGTTGAAACCCGGGGGCTGGAGGATCCCCCTTTCTCAGAGGAGAAACGGATAGGGATCGGGGAGGGACCATATGAGAGGGGACTGGGAGAAGGGGAGTTGTAATCAGGATGTAAATAAATAAATAAATGAGAAAAATGTAAGGACTCCTGTAGAGATAGATTATTTTTCCCTGGTTAGTGGCTCATGGCATATGCTACACTTTATTTAAACTCTTGTGTTTATACGATGAAGTCATTCTAGATGACAGAATCCGCTAAGCTAAGTCAACACTAATGCACCGTAGCCTTTTCAAGACTAGGGTTATAGATCACACCATAAAGAAAATAGTTTTTTGGCTGACTTAATTATTAATTGGCTCCAAGATGCAAAGGATTGATCAAACACTAGGATAGGGGCTGTGGCATATGTTGAGAAAAGCTAGGGAATGCCTACTTAATTTAGGATCATCATTGTTCCCACATGACCTTGACACACATAGTATAGTTTTGCAGAGTGAAAAAAGCTCAATATGGGCAATCAGAAAGGGGGGTCCAGTAAGACAGACTCCATTTTCCAGCTTTCCAGCTTCCCTTGCAGCTAGGTTGTGCTCACACAATTAAGGTTTGATTAGTGAGATACACTATACTTTTTGGCTTTTATCCTTTGTATATTTTTTTAGCAAGGAAGGATTTCTAGAAATTATCAAATTTCATGGTCTCAAGGATGGTTATACAGACAACTAAAAAGAGCCTAAAACTAGATTTGGTGGGGGGTGGGGCAAATCAGTGCAATAATTATTATCCTGACACCAGGATGCTGATCTTGAACTCTTAAGCACAATCCTAACCCAGCCTCCCACGCTACTGGGATTACAGGCATGCACCACCAAGCCTGGCCAATAATTACTGTTCATGGACATCTTTTTTTGAGTGATTTTTATTTTATATCTTTATTTATTTTATGGCATGAATATTTTGCCTACATATATGTCTGCTCACCACATGTGTGCCTGGTTTCTGTGGAGGTCAGAAGAGGATATTAGACACCCCAAAAAGGAGTTACAGGTAGCTGTGAGCCACTTTATGGGAACTGAAAATTGAACCTGGGTCCTCTGCAAGAGCAGCTAGTGAGTGCTCTTAACCACTGAGCCATCTTTTCAGACCCTAATTAACTGTGCTTAAACTAACTTTATCTATCTATCTATCTATCTATCTATCTATCTATCTATCTATCGTTATATAGAGCCAACCATAAATAATACAATTACTGTTGAAGTGCTTGTTCTATTGTGGATCTCTCTCTCTCTCTCTCTCTCTCTCTCTCTCTCTCTCTCTCTCACACACACACACACACACACACACACACACACACACACACACAGAGTTTCATGTAGCCTACCTAGGCTGGCCTTGCCTTGCTCTATAGTAAACACAACCTTGAAATGCTAATCTTCCTTCCTCCACCTTTTCCTACAAGTGCTAGGATTGTGGGCATGTGCCAGGACACCTGGTTAGAGTAGCTTGCTATCTTTCTTTCTGTCTGTGTTTCCTTTTTCCTTCCTTTCTTTCTTTCTGAACTTTTTATTGATTCTTTGTGAATTTCACATCATGTACCTCAATCCCACTCATCTCCCTGTCCCTTCATATCTGTCCTCCAGCCTTATAACATCCCCCACAAAAGAAAACAAAAAATAAAAATTAAAATAATGTTAATTAAAAAAATAAAACAACAACAGCAACAAAATCTTGCCATGGAAACTATAGTGTGTCACCATGTGTCACACAATATACCCTCCTGTCCAAATAGCTTTACTTACAAATGATCATTGCAATGAGCCATTGGTCTTGTCTGAGACCTTTGGCTTCTGCTACACCATCAATACTGGATCCTCGTGGGGACTTCTCTCAGATATCTTGTTGTCCCATGTTATGGAGATCCTACAGCTTCGGATCTGCAGGACTGATCCTTCACATGCTTCAGCATGCAAAAGCCACAATTTGGGTAGATATTGGGGTGGGACAACTTAAAGCGCTGGATCTGGGCCTTGGTGGTAGCTGAGTTGGTCAGCTGGCCAGCTCTCCTGTGCCCATGCCACCAGAGCCACCTAGCTCTCCTGCTTTGCCAAGGGAAAGGGCAGAGCCAGTTTTCATGCCCTTGGGGACAGCTCTTTCTCGCCTGTGCCAGCTCTATTGTACTGCCCAGGTGAGACGTGGAGGCCCCCTCTCCCAAGTGCTGCAGCTAAGAAGTGGGGAGACTCTTTCCTACACCATCTCACAGCCAGTAAGGGACAGGGACAGCTCTGTGCAGCCCTTGGACATCAAGCCTCAGGTGGCAGCCCAGACCAGGATGTCAGCATGGTCTTTAGAGGTCACATGGGCCATGGACATCAACACAGACTCATGTCGCCACAGGAGCACAAGCACAGGCATGGTCCTCTGCGGTAGCACAGGCAGGGACATTATCATCAAACAATAAATTCCATAGATGCTATCATGTTATATCTACTTCAAAGTCCTAGAAAAAACTAGGATAAAAGTCAGATGATAATTCTATGGAAGCACTGTGCATTGCAGAAGTCTACTGCTTCCAAATGGCCACAGCCATCCTAACCAGGCTCGCTCCTGCTCATCCCTGCCCCTCCTTCCACGTGCTTTGTTCTCTAGCTCCACCCAACTAAACACACCACACTTCTTTAATGTTCCAAGTGACAGCAGAGGAAAGCTTCAGCAGTAACTAAATGGAGACAGACCCTCGAGTGCACTTAGGAAAAGTCACAGATCTTTTGGGAGGATTACATTTTACCTGTAAAGATTAAGGAGGTTTGTCATTGTCCTCTACTGTGTTTACAGGAATCAAACTGTAGCGTTCACTCTTAGGTATTATGAGGCTTTGATCCAAGTCTGGGAACGAAAAGCCACAGTTGTCCTTTCTCTGTGGTTTGTTTTTGTCTTTCAAGATTTTGTGTGTGTGTGTCTGTGTGTCTGTGTGTCTGTCTGTCTGTCTATCTATTTGTACAGGTATATATGTGCTTATATGTATAGTTGCGCGTGTGTATGTATATAGGCATGAGTGTGTGCACACATGTGCTCGTGCTTGAGGTGGCCAAAAGAAAGCACCACTGCCCTGGAGTTAGGCCTTTATAAGCCACTGAATATGAGTGCTGGGAACCAAACTCGGGTCCTCTGCAAAAACAGTACTCTTAAACTCTGAGCAACCTCTCCAGCCCCTCTCCCTTTTTTTTCTATTGTGCCTCTTCTATTAGAACTCAAGGAAGAGGGAGAAGAAAAAAAAGAAAAGAAAGAAGAGGGGGAGGTGGAAGGAGAAAAAAAGAAGGAAGAGGAGGAGAAGGAGAGGAAAGAGAAGAAGAGGAAGCAGCAGTCATTTTTCATGAATCTTTTTCTCTTTAGCCTTATGCTTGTCACTTACCCTTCCACTATAGCAGTGAAGACATGAGATTGAACCCAGTGTGGAAACAGAAGGCAGCAGAGGAACAGCTGGCTCTTTCTCTAGTTTTTAATATTTTTCAGGAGAATGATGGAAACTTATAAAATCACCATGTTAAGCCTGCCACTATGCCTAAGAGGTTAGATTGGATGGAGAAATAGATCTGCAGCCAACAAATAAGTGTCACTCATCTCATCAAGAGAGAGAGAGAGAGAGAGAGGTAGGGGCTGGAGGGTGGCTTGGTGGTTAGGAGTGACTGCTGCTCTTCCAGAGGACCTGAGTGTCCTGAGTCACCAGTTCCTGTGGCTCTATGGCTCTAGCTGCAGGAGATCTGACACCCCCTTTTGGCATTCACAGGTACCTGTATATAACACACACACAGAGAGAGAGAGAGAGAGAGAGAGAGAGAGAGAGAGAGAGAGAGAGAGAGAGAAAGGAACACATATGCAGAAGCAGCTTTATGAATGATGGGCCTCAGAATTAACCCTGGCATAGTTTAACTTGGCCTGGAATAATATGATAGGGTAAGGCCCTGATCCCTCTACCACGTAGAAAGATAAAGACAATCACCTTGAACTTGAGTTGGCTCAGCCTGGAAAATGTACAGCCAAGGTTCCCAGAGTCTTCAAAATGTTACTGCCGCTAAGCTCTGCAGTCCCGAGTTATCAAATGCCCCTCTGGCCCATGTTTTCTCTGGCCTGTCAGCACTGTTTACTGCAAAGCAGGGCCCTTATCTTTATTGATCACTTAATTTATCTTTTCTTGACTTTGCTGGCACCGTCTGGTGCCGTGTGTCCGTCTGTTGAGGTTGTCATGACTGGTTTGCTCTTGAGATAATAGGGGCAGCAGGTGGTGTGACTAAGTCGACCCTGTGCAGAATAGGGACCGGTTCCCAGTCCCTGTCCCAACCTGCCAGTGTGTCTACACCCCCCCAGCTGTTCCACATTAAAGCAGTCAACTGTGACTTTACAGTCCGAGTTTTACACAACTGTTTTACAAACCGGGAAGAAGGTCTTTTGTCACAAATCCTTTGTCAGAAGGAGAATGGGGTGGGGGGAGCCATTTGCAAGACTTGGTGCATTTTAATGATATGCAGATAGATGGACACACATCTTTTTCTGACTGCAAGGGGGTTTAGGTTGGGGTGGGTGGCTGGCTGGTAAGGAGAGGGAGGAGGCCAGTTCCTTGCTCTGGGGACGATTTACTAAGAAGAAGCCGATGACTCTGTCAACACTAGTTTCTGCTTCAAACAGACCCTCTACTCTGTGAAAGCCTTCGTTCCTTTTGTAAAGCAAAAATAAGGGCAGTTAGTTAAAGCCCTGCATCCGGGGTCAGTACTCTGGGGGTGGATGCCATATAAGTGTGGGAAAGAGCAAGAAAATTATGCCTTTGGGACCCAAAAAAGCCAAATGCCTTTATGACTTAATGCTTGTAATCTTGCATGAGAAGGAAACACACACATGAATGCTGGCTTCCAACCTAAACAATGCTGACAGAACTGGTCATCAGCTATACATCAAACTCTTAGTCCTGTGATATGGCAGCTCTCTCTCTTAACTAGAAGCCAAGTCAAAATCTTTAAGTAATTATCTCTTCCTGGCTTCCTCCCCATACTACCCCCCCCCACACACACACACATACACACACACACCCCAGCTCTACACTTAGGTCCTAAGATACAAGGCCAGGGAGAAAGGACCAAGCTTAGCACTGTGGGGATAGTGGAACAGAGTGGGATTCAAAGTACCAACTCGTGTGAATACGTTAGTGTTTAAGCGTTGTGAGCCTCAGTTGGTAAATTGTAGTCCATTACTGCATGTTTAAGGCATGTGACTGCAGCGGAGTTTCTGTCAGAGAACAAGAAAGCCCTCTCACTAACATCTGAGTCCACCTTAATAAAATAAAAATAAAAAAAGCTAACACCAAAGGAAAGAAAACACTAAGGCCAAGAACAGTAAAACCCAAGATAAAAACAAAAACAACAATGACTGAAATTAAGAGCTGGTTTGTGGGAGTTGGAAGCAGGCAGATCTCTGTGATTTGGAGGCCAGCCTGGTCTACAGAGAGAGTTCCAGGTTAGCCAGGGCTACACAGAGTGACCCTGTCTCAAAATAAACAAACAATTGAACCTGGGTCTTTGACAAGATTAATAAAACATGATCAAGCTGATTAGAAAAGAAGGGGCAGGGCACAGATTGCCAATCCTGGCAACAAAATTGAGTGCCATGAGTACTGACATACAGAAGTTAAAAGAACAAAGTGGTTGTGTAGCTTTTGCCAATGAACTTGATGAAGGCAGAAGGACAAACTCATCCCCAAGACACAAATGACTTAAGAAGAAATACAATTCTAACTGCTCTCTATTTTGTAAAACAATTCAAATCATTATTAGAAAATTTCCCTGGATAGTTGGTTTTCAAAACGTCAGAAGTCCATAGAATTGATGTTACAAATATTTATATATTAATGTTCATTTTGATTAGAGACCTGTCTGCTCCTGACAACTTCCTGTCGTCGATTCTAAGAAGAAATTGAGCATCCTTGGAGTTACTCCAGTTGTGCGGTGACAGCCACTAGGCAAGAATTGCCCTTTTCCATCTACAGACAAATTACTGTCCAGAAAAGGACACACTTGCAGAATAGTCGACTGATTATATCTGCCTAGACAAAGTAATAAGCCCTTAATAATTCTGCATCACTAAGGTCTGTCAGATGATTCTGGGCCAGAAGGCTGAAGATTTGATGCTCCAACGTTCAGTAGTATAGGGGCTTTCCAGGTGTTCAGCAGTCTCTATAAATTGGCTAAGTTTTAGAAGCTATGCTTAGTGCTTCCCATAATTTCAGTTAACTCAGTCATTCTGGATTTTTGACAGGGTTGAAGACCTATAGTCTCATAGCCAATCCTAGCTATTTACTTTGAGAGAAAAGATCTGAGTGGATGGTTTTCAGCTGACACTCATTCTAAAGCCAAGAAAAAAGCCAGGTTCAAAACTAAGTGTTTTAGTTAGGAGAGATGTCAGAGGTTCTGGTTAGTCAACAAAATGATGGACTGGGTATTAGGACTATCTTGTACCTCACTGGTACAATTAGGAATAATTATGCTCTAATTGTATTTTGAGGGAAAAGTTTTATTTTAACAGGAAGGGTGATATGTAGGAGGAGCTAAGGGGGAAGGAGTACCGAGAGGAAGAGATGGAGTAAGGAGAGGAGAAGATGAAGGAGAGGAGAAGCTAGGTGATGAGAGAGAGAAAGAGAGAGAAAGAGGGGGGGGGGGCATGGAGGCAGATGTTCACGTGTCTCCACCAGTCAAAGATAGTTTATATATCTAGGTTGGGTATTGGGTTACACTTCTGATTGAGCATTACCAAACTTATAAAGCCTTTGTTTAACATTAAAAAATTGTATAAAAGCAAAAAGGAAAAGGGAGCATGGGATAGGGGTTTCGGGGGGGGGGGGGGGAGGGGAATGGGGAAAGGGAATGGCATCTGAAATGTAAATAAAATATCCAAAAAAGAAAAAGAAAATTTCCCACAAATAGTTCATGCCCAGACAAATTTATTGATGAATTTCATCAGACGTTTAGTGAAGAAATAATATAGATTGCACATTAAACTTCACTAGACAATAGCTAAAGAAACATTTCTTAGATCATTTTATGAGGCCCGCATTACCCTGGCAGCAACCCAAAGAAAGGCATTATGGGAAAAGAAAACAACAGAATCCAACATTCCTTGTGGATGTGAGCATCTTAAACAGAACTGAGACTGAATTAAAAATATATATAAAAGGTAAGATATAGCATGATCAAATAGAGTTCATATCAGGGAGTCAAAGCTAACTAAACATCTAGAATGTTGATCAATATAAACAATTATGTCAAAGAGAAACAAAAATATTATGACTATCTCTCTAGATGCAAAAATCATTTGATAAAAATCCGACATATATGGATAATAATATTTCAGGATGTTAAGCAGAGGAGGGGGTTCTCTTAACCTCGTGAAGGGCATCTGTGCAAAACCCACACTGCTATCTTTTCTTTAGTGCTTTCCCCCTTCAATCAAGGTAGGAGGATGTTTGTTCCCATTGTTCTTATCCTAAGCTGTTGTGAAGATCATAGACAATGCAATAAAGCAAGAAAAAGACCTTATTTAAAACAAAACTAAGGATGATCGTAAAAACAAAACAACGACATTGTAACAAACAATCCCAGCAGTTCCAAGTACAAGTGGGAGTGGGGAAAGCTTATCTGTATTACTACCCAACATGTACTATACTGCAGCCATTTGGGAAAATAGCATAGGAGTGAGTGTTTTTATAAAGTTAAAATATGCTTATCAGTAAATATAATCTATGATCATAAAAATACTTCCGTCTTTGGCAGTCAACCTGTGTGGAGGTACAGGACAGAAAGAACATCTGCTGTGTTCCACAGCCCAGTGTGAGGACAAAAACCAATGCTATGTTTCAAAATTGCCAACAGAGAGAATTTTTATTGCTTCCAACAGAAAGACATCATAAATGTTTGAGGTAGTAAGTGTCAGCGGTACAACCCTTCACCCTACATTAAATGCAAGTTCCAAGGCAGTGACCATATCCCACAACTGTGAACAGTTCTTCTGCATCAATTAAACACTTTCAACACCATCTAGGGAAAAAAAAAAACCATCATTTGAATAACAAGTTTCCCCATAATAAATTTTTTCTATAGAAATAGTTCAAGTGTAAAGCATTTAATCTACTGGATATTTAATAAATAACTACTTATTTATTAAATGATGGACTCATGTGTTTGTATTTATCATAAAGTAGGGGATGTTTGGCTTATCATAGTTTTCTTTTTTTTTATTTAAGCCAAACACATCCATCACACCTGGCCCATAGTTCTTTAACCCTTCCTCTGAATGACCTCTGAGCCTCTGACTTTTCATTTCATCTCTGGCACCCAAAGCTTTCTTTAAGTATGCTCAGAACTCCTGGGTGTGTGTGGGTAGGGGAAGGGGGCAAGCTGACTGATAACAGCAGGTTAGAAAGTGGCATTATTTTGTCCTCCTTGTCCTTTGGTGTTAATTCATTGAGCTCCCTAGAGTTAGAGGCCCTTCAAGATTAGACATCTTTCTCCTAATGGAACTGTTGTAAAATCCAGTACTTCTTAACTCCTTTTCTTCTAATGAAATAAAAAATATGGAAAGAAGAATTGGGTTTCTGGAAAAGGTGATTTTAAAAACAAACATAAACAACGGGTTTTGTAAGCAAGTGGAGCCGAGTAGCATCTCACAGCTTTTCCTAAGGAGGAGTTGGTGACAGACACTTGGAATTGGTCCCGAAGAACAGAGACTGGAAATAAGCAGCAAAATAGATGTATATAGTCAGAAACCTGATTTTTCTTAAGAACCAACATTTTAATGGTTCTAATCAAAATATGAAATTTGGCTGGCTTCTGAATACAATCTCATGGGGTGATTATATGTCCAGAATCCCCACACCTGGCACCAGTAGGGACACAAGGAAGCTGCCTCCACGTGCAGAGCTGGCCAGCCCATTTGCAAAGTTGAGGTTTTCCAAACACCTTTGGTTCAAAGTTCTCCAGTTGATGTTATTTACTGTGGTCAGATATTCAAATAGTGGAGTCCCTCACCTCAGAGACCCCGGGGCGTAAATCAGAGAACTGAGTTTGGTGGTTCTGTCAGAGGCTCTGACGGGCGTTTCTCTGCCTCACAAAAGCCTCTGTACAATTGGGTTCACTTTGTCTCACTGACAGTATACTCTAAAGCGGCCCAGACTGGAGGGGCATGGTTGGTACAGCTTTTCCCACCTCAGTTCTGACCAGAGGACAGAATTCACCTACAAGCAGTAATAACACCAAGTACTCTCCCCCAAACCAGGCTGTTATATGAATCTTGCTTTTCTATTTTCCACTCCCTCTCTGATATGGTTATAGGTTAGATTCCTTAGCTTAAGTAAAACAACCCCTCGACACTGTCAGACTCATTCACAGAAGACCTCCAAGGACACAGTCGTTTCATGAACTGTTAGAAGGCCTCTCAAAATACCAGCCAAGGTAACATCTGCAGGGTAGTATATGTGCTTCTAGAAGGCAGAGCCCAGCCTTCTCTGCTGGTGCATTCTCCCACAGCGCCCAGCTCTGTTCCCGTGATGATCTGTCCATTGATGCTACTGAGGGCCGATTGAAGAGTTTGGCATCCTACCTTAAATTCACTAGTCACTGCAGGTCTGAAAACCTAGTATGTAATCAGACAGCCCCAGCAGGGCCCTCAAAAGGTAGGCAGAGTCTGTGGGTAAAACCATCAGAAAACCCAATGTGTAATCAGCCAGCCCCAGCAGGGCCTTGAGAAGGCAGGCAGAGCCTGTGGTAAAACCATCAAACACCTGGTTTCTGTGTGCTGCTAAAAAGACTGGGAAAAACAAAAATTATTCTGTAAGCACCTTGCAGGGAGCATGGGCTCCATATAATTGTCTTAAGAGTAATTGAATGTGGCCTTTAACAACTCACAAATTATCCCCTGACAACTTGAAATAATAGGGCTTTTTGTTAACGGGAGAAAGCTTGTGGAGACCAAAGGTTAAACAGGTCTTTTCATCATGATAAATCACTGGTTAATGAGGTCACTATTGTTGGGTATTATGACCATCCCCTTTAATGCCATTACCTCCTGGTTGTAAAGCTGACACTGCAATGATGAGTCTTCTTTGAACTTTTCTACAATATTGACTGGCTCCTCTGAGCAGATGTCCCCTGGAAGCAACTGCAATAAGGATCACAATTCTTAAGTCATGGAAAGAACTTCAGGCAAGCTTCTGGCATACAGAGGGTCTAGGCACTGATAGGGAAAGGAGAGAAACCCAGGCCTCTCTGGGCACAATCAGTTTACTGAGCGATATAATGTACAAGTGACATCTAAGTGTTCCCCAACTCAGTCACCAGAAGGCAAGTGTTAACCAGAAGGCAAATGTTATCCTGTGGCACAAGATCAGGCTCATCCATCAGACTTTATAATAGTCTAAATAAATTTATTTTATCCTCACCAGACCCTTCTTAATTCTACTGATTTTTAAGTGACAATCTGAGAACCTGAATGGATCTACTGTGTTCCCAGGTTCTACTGCTGGAGGCAGGGGAGCTTTGATGCCATACCCATGCTCAATCACGCTGCCATCGGCACCAGGAAAAATTAACCAATTGCTGCTTCTGACTCCCCAGGAACTAATGGAGATATTTCCTTTACACATACAATTGTGTGACACAGTGGGTCATCTGTGCTTGATGATAGAACATAGATAAAACCAGAGAATTCCCACAACAAAAGGAAAGGACTTTAGAGACCCACTAGGGGAAGAGAAAGCACCCAGAGGGGAATATTTTGGCAGCATCTGAAGCCAGATAAGTGGCTAATTAATGTCCATTGCAGGTAGGAAAAGTCAATGTCGCACTGTCGTTTAAAGAGTTTGGAGACACAGCATGAATACTAGGTGACTTAAAGGCAAAAACATTTATATGACTTTACCCCATTAATTCTTGAAACACAGAGCTAATCTGTATGCTTTACCACTGGAGCTGAGAACAAATCTAGACTCATCCACAATGGCACCATGCTTCTGCTTGGAGTGACCAATTATACCCACAGTTGAATGGGACATTACTACTTCAGTTTTGACTCCAGATAACACAGTGTGAGGTAGAAGCACTTTTGAGAGATCACGGCATTAGTATAAGTGATTGGGGAGGCAAGGGGACAGCCTGTGGTCAGCATGGCTGTGTCTAAGGACAGACCCTGTGGCAGGAGCTGTATACTAGTCAAACGTGAGGGTAAGAGGAAGGAGTTTAATGCATGCTTATTGAGTTAATTTAATAAATAAACAAAACCATAAATTCTTGAATGAAAACTTCAGATAGGCATGACAAATCGATGGCTTAGGCATGGCAGACACTCTTTTCCCAAACCTAGCTCACTTCAAATACTCATTTTGGTTTTGGGGGTTTTTTGTTTGTTTGTTTGGTTGGTTTGGGTTTTGTTTTTGTTTTGTTCTGTTCTGTTTTGCAAATGCCATGGGCCAGTCAAATGAGAGAACTGGGTCACTGTATTTTGTTGTTTGTTTTTGTTTACAGATTGAAGAGTTGAGGCCACAAGGCAGGTAAGCAAACTGACTAAGAAGGAGACTCTGATTTCAGAAGAGAAAAACCTGTCCATAGTAAAAGTTATAAAGTGAATTTGGTGAGAGTCCATTGGTGTGGTATACACTTTTCTAGCAACGATGTTTTCATCCTTGGGAAAAAAATCAAAATCTTCCCTTCATAGAACAAAAGATGGGGACAGTTAATCTCTCAAGAGCCTTGTCTAGGCACCAGAGAGCCTAAACCAAGGGACAGGGGGCAGGAACCCTCTGATGTCTGGACTTTCATATCAAAGCCCTAATAATTAGCTGATTTTCACTTGTTTTTTGAGAACACAGCCCTGGACCCACAGGGGGGATTAGGCAAGTCTTAATTAGTGAGGCTTCATTTCCAAAGCAGAGCTTAGGCCTTTTCAACATTCAGCTGAACTCTGAAATAAATCAGGATCCTGTTAGCTGTCCTGAAGCGGATGAATTTCCAGTCTTGCGCCCTGGGAGTCAGGATACAGTTCAGTTTTTGCCACCTTGTCATGACAGTGAAGGACAGAGAAATATCAGATACTATGGACAGGGGCTTAGAGATTGAACTGTGCTCCCTGTGTCCAGAGCTTAGAGCAGAATATACAAATATACATAAATAATGCATACATACAATATACAATGTATACACAATATACACACTCACACATATATATAGATATAGATGATATAGATATAGATATAGATATGGATATGGAGATATATAGATATAGATATAGATATAGATATAGATATAGATATAGATAAATGAGCATTTTAACCAAGTTAGTTTAAATAAATATTCTCAAGAACTGGCAAGAGACAGAAAGACAAAATGAGAAAGTGGGAATATTTACATTTGACACAAGCTGCCTCTTGGCCTTACATTGTAAGAACTTTTGCTGGCAACATTAACTCTGCTGGTCAATGAGCAAACCGAGATTCCAAGAGGTGAAAAGCAAAGGCTTATCAGGTCAAGGAACATCAAGAGACATGCCATTTCTAGGGAAAGTTGCTTGTCTCCTGGAGTTTACAATTTGGGACTTGTGTGGTGAGCTGTGTTGGGATCACAGTATCCTTTCCATGTTCTACATGGTATGTATGTGCTTACACTGTGGCTCCAGGAGCTGGCAGCTCGCATATTGTAAACAATTTATTACCCAGGGCTGGTGAGGTGGCTCAGTGGGTAAAGGCACTTGCCACCAAAACTGGTCACTGAGTTGGATCATCAGGACCCACACGGTGGAAGAAGAGAACCAATCCCTCTACATGCATGGGGGGCTGGAGTTATTCTGTGGAGGACTGATGGTCACCAGAGTTCATATGAGTATTCTACTTTCTCTGAGGATTTATATTCTGGAATATTTCACCTGTTGCATTGTGGAGGTCTGGCTAATGCAAGCTCTTTGTTCTTTCTCTTTGGCCGAGTTGTGGCAGACATTTCCCTTACCCTTCCTTCCACATGGACCATCTTCTCAAAGACAGCCTGCAGTAGCGCTGCCCACCAGTGCCCAGGGCTCCCAGGAGAAGAGAGCTAGTTTGTCTGGCTAGCTCCTCTCCTTGTTCTCACTCTCCGACTCACACTTCAGTCAAAGCACCCACCTCCACCCTGCCATGAGCTCGGTGCCTCAGCTAGGTCAGTGGACTGATGCCTCCAAGTGAAAGAAGTCAAATTTGGAGAAAAAAATAAACAGCAGGGGGCTGGTCTCACATCTGCTGATTAGCATAAAATTGCTCTTTTGTCTCATCTGGGAGGTGGACAATGGGGCAGGGGCTGAGGGATGGCTTCCCTCGCCTTTCCTCCCCTGAGCTTAGCAGAGCCTAGGGAAACGGGATCAGCCCTAGTCCAGCTGGACTCCAAAAGGGCTCCCCTGGTTTAGACCTCTTTCCTCCCCAAGTGGAAGTATAAAATGCTTTTGGAGAGCTGGATAGGACACAAGGCTCTGCTCCTTTTACTGTTCTTCTATTTGTTGAGTGGCTGCTGTGTCACGCTACTTGCTATGCTAACTGCTAATTTCCCCCAGAAACGTGACGAGAAACAGGAAAAAAATTGAAAAAAAAATTTATCTGCCCCACAGTGCTGACATCCAGATACATACACTTGACTCCAGAGTGCACAATCCTGGAATACCTTACTAACTAAATAAAGACAAGAGCTAGAGACACTCTTAGGTCACAGAACAACAGCACATTCTTACGACTCTAGAACCCACAGCACATGCTGATAATGAAAGTTGTCTTCGGTTGGCTAAGTCTCTGGAGGAAAGCCAGAGGCAGAAGGTTCAGTAAACAAACAACTCCCACTGTTCTCCAGGTGACAGACTCATTTCCCATCAGTTAAAAGTGAGACTGACTGGACACCAGAACCAGATCAGGGCAAACAGACTCAGCTCTAAATCCTGTTCCCAGTACTTGCCATTCCCTCGTACCGGGAAGCCTTACATTCCCGATCTGTAAATGGCAGGTGATGAAATCACTTCCGGGGCAGGGAATGACCCGGAACACGGCACACGGGAGATGCTCAAAAGCAGTGACTTCATGCTCTTTGTGTAATGATGGCTCCAGCCAAGTCCATACAGTCTGTGAAACATGCCTACCAGGTAGGCGCAGGGTACTGTGGCAAGCCTGCAGGGTAACATGCAGGGGCTTCCAAAGATGACATCTGATGCCACACGTAGTAGCCCACTCTTCACACAGTAATTAAGTCTTTTAAAAGTCCTTATCACAGGTGTAGCTTGGTAGTAAAAAGTTTGCTTAGCATTCCTGACATGCTAAGTCTCACTACCACCATCAAAACAACCAACCAAAACAAACAAGCAAACAAACAAACAAACAAAAAACCTCATTACAGTATTTCCACTGTCAAGCCCCACCCTCTGGTTCCTAAAAGCCGCGAGGCTTCTGAGTACAGACACAGGAAAGGGACAAGGCTACTTATAAGATGTGACTGACTCTTGTGAGCATATGTGAGCTATTGTGTCAAAATCAAGGGCTCATAATGAGCTCTGATTTGACCCAGTGAATGCGTCCCCTTCCCTCTGACGCCCTTTGGGACCACCAGTTGTGGCCCAGCACAGCCGCGCGGCTCTTCCAGTTCGCAGTATATTGACACAGCCATTTTCATGGTAGGCCTGTTGTAAATTTGTTGCTACATGGTGCGTCTGCCCCAAATTGCACGGTGTACGTAAATTTTTGTGTGTGCGGTGGGGCTGGCACGGGGGTTGGGGGTGTATAGGACCCTGAATGGAGCCTAGATGGGGCAACCCGCAGGAGACCTAACCCTGATAAATTGTTTACTTGTTAGCAGTGGGGCTCAAGAGTGAGCCTGGGGGCTTCAGGCTCAGCAGGACAGACTAGAAGGTGGACCCACGCCAATTACCAGCCATTGTGGTCCTACCCAGTGATTGACACCAATGTCTCCCCTCACACCATGGGTTCTTTTACTATACTGGACCCAACACAAGCCCCACTGTGCGAAGCCCATGGTGTTCTCAATTTCCTTTGCTGCTGGCAAAAATTAACCCAGGCCTCCGGCCTGTGGAAGACCCACCGGCTTTATTTTACTACGCATTTTCCTTCATTTTTTTTTTTTTTTCAAGGATGAGTAACAAAAATGGAGGTTGCTAAGGCCAGTTGGGCAACAAATGAAGTAAAGGGAGAAACATTAGCTCTGGATGACTGACTTCAAAGTTAATGATCTCCCCCTACTGAATGGTGCCCTCCGCGGCTCAATGAGGTCTCTGCAGTCAGATAAAGAAGCGCCTCTTTAATCCTCTCTCATCGCTTTGTCCTTTTGTGGCAAAATGATCATTTCATCAGTTTCTGGTACTCTCAGCCCCAAGAGTTGTTTAGCCTGAGTGATTCAGAGCCAGAGAGACAGAGAAGGGTATTTCTCTCCTTCATTTTTCCTCAAGTGACGGCTGAATAACTATGCAAAAAAATTAAGGCATAATGACCCCGCAACAGTGACAAAACCTAATTAGTCACGGAGGCCACTGGCTAATGAGCCGCAAAACCCGGCTCTTGAGTGTGTAATAACTGTATTTTTCTCCGTTTCTTCCCCTTTAGTCACAGCCTTGTGTGGCATTTCTAACTAACTAAAATGGCACCAGATGCAACAGGGTGCAGACATTTTAACTTGAATTAGGAAACCATATGTTCCGATAAGTCACGGTCTCTTCTTTCCCACAGACTGGGTCCTCCATCTGTGAGGTGGCGCTGGTGGGGAGGGGAGGGCTGCCACAGGGACCATCACCCCATGATGAAGACCGGGTGCTGGGGTTGGGAGTGGGGCCCCGTTGAGACAGTAGATCCGATAGCAACCCGGATGCTCCAGATACGGGTCCAGCTGTGCCTCGGAGCACAGGGAGGAAGCATGGAGCTGAGGAGAAGAGAAGGTGGGATTTCAGTGTGGAGACTTCGAGTTCTCCCTCGTATCAACATTTAGTGGCCTAAGCCAGTTCTGAGCCTCACAAAAATCTTGCACCTTATTTGCATCCATGTTTGCAATGAGGCCATCAGGTATCAGTGCAATTAGGAGTTTGCACATGGCCACAGTTAGAAATGTGAGACTTGGGGCTGGAGAGATGCCTCAGTGGGTAAGAGAACTGGTTGTTCTTCCAGAGGTCCTGAGTTCAATTTCCAGTAACCACGTGGTGGCTCACCACCATCCATAAAGGGATCTGACACTCTCTTCTGCATGTAGGTGTACATGCAGACAGAGCACTCATACATTAAAAAAAAAAAAACTAATTAATTAATTTAGAAAAAGGCAGAGTGCTTTCTCATCATACTGCCTCACTCAGGGAGATAGTTTCTTTTCAAAGCTGGCCAGGTAAGACATCACTGTCACAGTTATCAATTGCATCATCCAATGTGCATTCCTTGTCCCACTGTAGAGACACTGCCCTGGGTTCTGAACTTGGATTGGTATTGTAGTTACTTCCAGCCTTCACCTGGGTTCAAACATGGGATTAAAAAACACAAGACAGTATGACAGTACGCTCTTCATTCTCTGAGTGGCAGTAAGGTTGATCTGTCTTTCCTCTCTCTACACACCCAGGGTGGGGGAACCAAGGGAGACTCTTGCTGGACTTTAACAAGGGCCTTGTTAAGTAGTTGAACCATACAAGAAAGCCTCACAGCACCCCATCTGAACCATGAAGCAAAGAGTAACTATGGAGTGCTGAGACAGGACAGCTTCTTCCTTGAGGAATCTTCAACACGCCATGCATTCAAAATAAAACTCTCTATTTAGTACCTATTGTCTTCCTATAGCGGGATAAGGACACAAAATGCAATGTAGGACTGGGATGAAGTTCAAAAGTAGAGTTCTTGTTTAGTGCAAATCCTCGTACTCAATCCTCCATATCACAAACAACAACAGAAGGGAGAGGAGATGGCTCAGTTGGTAAAGAATTTGTTATGCAAGCAGAAAGGCCTGGGATTGAGCCCCAAGAAAACATTAACAAGCAAAGATAACAGAAAACAAACAAACAAAAACCACTGGGCATGGTAGGGTGCATGCAATCCCAATGCTGGAGAGACAAAACCAGGCATATCCCTGGGCTGACTGGCTGGCCTAGATGAACTCCACACTAAAGAGAGACTGTGTCTTAAATATCAAAGCAGATGGCACCTGAGGCAAGATATCCAGACTGTGACTTTCACATGCATGCTCTCATGAGCTAACACACACACACGTACATGCATAGGTATATACATGTCCTCGTTCATAAAGCACACAAAAGTATAACAAAAAGCAAAGTGACTATACCATTTGGAGGGGCAATACAATATAAATAATATTCTTCACTCTCTGATAGCTGGGGCATAGAAAAGCCTGGTGTCTAGGACTGTGGATGTGACAACAGCTTGTTTGTTTTGTTTGCTTGTTTGGTTGGTTATTTGATTTGGGTTTTTGAGAGAGGGTTTCTCTGTGTAGCCTTGGCTGTCCTGGAACTCATTCTATAGACCAGAATGGTCTCAAACTCATAGAGATCTACCTGCCTCTGCCATTTGAGTGCTGGGATTAAGGGCATGTGCTACCACCTCCTTCTGACAAAAGTTTGTGTATCCAAAATAGAACCAGCTGCAGAATTAGGTGGGACACGTACAAAATGAAGATATAGAATCTCTTGTTTAAAAAAAAATGACTAAAAATTTGAAGATGTAGACACAGAACACAACGCTTCCTTTCTCAGGAGGGGGCTCTGTATAGCTGTATAGGTCACTCACCCATGAAGCCAGCCAGTCCTGCCGAGAGCCTACATATCACCATCCCTAAGAGGAGCCACACCCATCAACAGCACCTCCGTTTCTTCTGACTTCTCCCTCACAACTGTCCACAGCTGACTCTTTCTTCTCCGTGATTTGAACTTCAGAGAGTCCACTCCGCACCTCAGAAGTACTGAGCTGTGCACACACAATGCCATTTCTTCTGGACGGTTCTCCAAACTTTCATCTATTCTAGTCCTGGCAAGCTTGGCTGCACTGTTCATCGGCCTTTTCCTGCCCTCAAGCCAAGTCATTATCCTTTTATATACTGCACTTTGTGCCCCTGTGAACCTGTTGAAAAATAGTGAAAAGAGAGTTGAAAAGTACCACTGGCTCCTAAAAATAGTGCCGACTAGGAGGCAGAAAGGGGGAACTCCGGTTTTATTCAGTGCTAAAGATAACACCACCAGAATGATAGACTCCTCCGAATTGTTTGTCCCCACTGGCCATTGTCCCCCAGGCACTGAATGAGCCTCTTAGCAGCTCTTGAGGCCTGTCACAGGTAGGCACCCAATGGAGATAATTCCCAGCCTATGCTTGACTGCTCCTTAACAGACTCTCGCCCTGCTTTGAAAGGCCTCAGACTCTGCTGAATAAAATTCTCGCCTCCATCAACTTAGTCTCCCACTGAATTTTCCGGGGATGTGAGCAGCTTCCCAGCATTGCCAGAGGATGCCTCTGAATTGCGCTCCTGTTCTGAATCAGAGCCCAGTGGCCAGGCCTCCTTCCCAAGCAAGAGGGGATAACGGGCCAGCCACCCCCAAGAGGAAGCCTGTGCGCTGCTGCCTGCTCATATGGGTATTGGGTACAGAAAATTCCTTTTTTTTTTTATAGAAGAAAAAAAAAATTTTCTTTCTTGTCCGAACTCTGTGCCTTTGGGTTTTAGAATCAGAAGAAGGGTCCTATGGTCATAGAGAGTCTGGGGACATACATCTCTAGAAAGTTCTAGAAGTCCATGGGCTGAGTTGTTTCAAGATGGACTTGTATCCATCTTGTACCAACTTGTAAGAGGTCACTTGTCTTTCTAAGTCAGCTTTCTCATCTATAAAAAAAACTCATCTAAAAAAAAAAAAAAAAAGCACAGGAATGAGAAAGAGGAGGGGTTGATATAAGGGAGAATATATCTAACACAGAGCATGTACATGTATAGAAGCTTTAAAAATGAAATAACACAGAGCTCATAATATCTGACTTCATGGGGCCCTTTCTTCCCCAAAGCTTAACATACACTCATAATATGTGTGCAAAAAGTATACTTATGATACATGCACAGTTGCCACTATAATGCATGCATAAATAGCATGGTGCTTAATGGGTTTCGTCATTCCATAATTTCCAAGGCCCTTTTGTTTGTTATTCTGACTTAACACATTCCTAGGAGCCTGAACATTGGTCCTTCCTTCCTCCTGTCTTGCCTGACACTCAGGTTTTTTGGGTTTTTTTTTTGTTTTTGTTTGGTTTGGCTTGGTTTGGTTTGGTTTTTGGTTTTTCAAGACAGGATTTCTCTGTGTGGCTCTGGCTGTCCTGGATCTTGCTCTGTAGATCAAGTTGGCCTCAAACTCCCAGAGATCTGCCTGCCTTTGCTTACCAAGTCCTGGGATTAAAGGAGTGAGCCACCACTGTCCAGTCATTCAGTTCTTTTTACAGTAGCTCATCAGTTAAGGTGACATGTATGTCCATGCACCAGGCAGACACAGTTTATAATACCGCCTCACCCAAACATTAGAATAAAAACATCTGGGAATTCAAGGGATTGTTTTTTGTTTGTTTGTTTTGCTCTGTTTGCTTGCTTGTTTGTTTTAGTTTGTTGATACAAAGTTTCTCTGTGTAGCCCTGGTTGTCCTGGACCTCATTATGTAGTCCAGCCTGCTCTCCTTTGAACTCACAGAGGTCTGCCTGCCTCTGCCTTATGAGTGCTGGGATTAAAGGCATACACCACCGCTACCAGACTTGAAGGACTGTTTTAACGCTATAGAGTAGTGCCACCCATGAGAACACTTGGGAAAGTATACTGGACATTAATTATTGTTTTTGTACATTCAGCGGCTTTGAGGAACTTCTGCAAATGAGAACACAATCAACCATGCCTCAGGAGGGATCACCAAATAACCATCGGAGCTGCAAGACGGAGAATCACAAATGTGACCCAGATCACAATCCGTAATGTGACGTGGACAATGGGTGAGAGCATATGGTTCAAGTGTCCATGACCTCAAGAAAGGAGAACACTGTGATCCAAAAGGAAGAGGAATCTCATTGTGCAGACAGGGCTGACATGGGTGGATGGTCTGTTAACACATTCAGAGAGACACTAGAATAGTACCTCAAGCAGCAATCCTTACTAAGACTGGTCCAAGACAGCACACGTGGAATCTCACCCCTGAGAGTAACCCTGCTCTGCTCACCATAGTAGCTGTCCTCTTCTACCTCATGAAAGAAAAGTATCTGAAGAATGAAAAAAAAAAAAAAAAAAAAAAGACAGATACTGCCTTCTGACCATGCCCTTCTTTTCCCTAAGGAATAAGATTTTAGTTTGGGTACACAGGGACTTCACTGAGATATCCAGGTACTGACAGTAAAAAGTACAATCCCCAGTCATCCTCTTTGAATAAGTTCTGTCCCATAGGATAAAAGGAGAAGGATCATGGGATGAATTGAGGTTTGTACAGCCATCTTCTGACTCTCTGACTTCCACAAGTGATCATGGGAAGTTCACACCCTTGAAATAGCAAAGCAGAACACCAGGAGCCCAGGGCTTCAGGACTCCGGAAGAACTGCCCTCCCCCTCAGGGTGGCTGCTTGCTGGTTCTTTACATGAACCATTGCTTCCATGTGTCACATGGATCTGTTCACAGTATTATTTCACATCTCTGATTAGGCATATAGAGTCACCTGGGAGATGGGCCTCTGGAGATGACAGCAGGGATTATATTGATTATATTCATTGATGTAAGAAGCCCCCTCTTAACTCTGAGAGAGATCATTCTCTACTCAGGGCGTCTGGGACCATATCAAGTAGAGACAGCCAGCCAAGCTCCAGCACGAATTCCTGTCTCTTTGTTTCTTGACTGTAGATGCAATGAATTGGGTTCCCTCAAACTTGACTGCTGGAACATCTTCTCCATGATGGGCTATAATGTAGAAGTGTGAACCAACATGAACTCCTTTTCCCTTAAGTTGCTTTGGTCATAATAGTGTATCATAGCCACAGGAGAAGTAAGAGAAACAGGTATTTCCCCTTCACCTGAGCACAAGCCATTACACCTAACATCCCTCAATCCTAAACACATTAGTAACTTCTTTCTGCAAAGAAGAAGAAAGGCAGAGAACTCCCAGGTCTGTAAACACTCAGTTGTTTAGAGGAGAAGGGTAAGTGAAGAAGGTGTAAGAGTCTCTGTCTCTCTGTTTCTCTGTCTCTCTCTGTGTCTCTCTCTTTAGACAGTCTTTCCCCGACTGACTTCAAACTCCCTATGAAGCTGAAAAATGACCTGGAGCCTTTGACCCTCTATTCTTTACCTGGAAAGCAAGAGCTGAAATTGCCAGCATGTGCCACCACATCCAGTTTATGCTATGCTGGAGATCAAACCCAGGGCCTTGTGAATGCAGGGCTGGCACCATACCAACTGAGCCACATCTCCCGGCTAGCAGCTAAGCCTTCAGGCCCCTCACTGTGCTGCAAGTACAGATTTCATGTCTGACAGGCTCAGATGCTTAGAGCTCTCTATGTCACCATGTTCTATAGACTTACTAGTTAGAATTCTGGATTTTTCTTCTACCCATTGTTATTTAGAAGACTATTTTAAATGGGGTATCAACCTTCTATTAAACGAACAGCTAATACTTGGAATGTACTGTTTCTTTACAGCCTAGCGTATTTTCGATGTTTTATATAATCCATAAATGCCTTGAAAGGGCTATGGAAGCATTTCTTCTGATTTTTTTTTTCCTTGAAACTGACTTTTTTCTACCTAATGTCAGAAAGCCATGACTTTATAAAGTTTGACCTGCCAAGTTCTCCTTATAGTTCCTACAACTTTGGTGTTAGACAGCTAGGTGACAGCTAGATCAACGAAGAGATGAAAAATGATAAAACATGATAGGTATGTCGGAGATGAACAGATGATGGATTATAGATTGATGTGCACATGAATTTATGTGCTTGTACTAAATAAACAGAGGTGATGGTGAAAGGCAGATAACCAGGTAGGGGCAGACAATAAATGATTAGCTATAGATGATAATGACAGCTTTGACCCTTGTCTGGCTCACCTATAAAGAAAGACAACTGATTAATTACTTGCTGGGAAATTAATTTTTATCACTGTAACTTGCTTTGTTAATTTCTTTCTATTTTATTTTATTTTATTGTTGTTGTTTATCTGTTTCTTGAGACAGGGTTTCTCTGTGTATCTCTGGCTGTCCTGGAACTTGCTCTGTAGACGAGGCTGGCCTCAAACTCACAGAGATCCACCTGCTTCTGCCTCCTGAGTGTTGGGACTAAAGGTGGGCCCCACCATGCTTGGCTTTGCTTTATTGATTTCCCTGATGATTTTTCTTGACTTTGAACACGTTCCAGCTGAGGAAGTCAGCACTCTCATTCACAATCTTTCCTTTACAGACTATTTTTACATTTGCTTTCTCTACTGATAGAGATATTCATGACAACTATTTGTTATCCTCGACTAGACTGTTCTCACACTACCCCTCTGTCCTAGTCAGGGAGGCTGAACCAAAGGCACAGGGAAAAGCAGGTCAGAGACCAGGAAGCTCCTGAGGGTGCTGAAGAGAGCCACCTTCCCAGTTCCCGTGAGGCAGTGCTTCCTGTTACAGGATAAGAATCCTTCCTCCCTTTTATGACGGCTTTAACGTCCACCATCTTGGCTTCAGTGTCTTGGGTGAGGCCTAGGGCAGCTCAGATCAGATGCTATTTAACTGGGTGAGTGTTTGGAGCCGACTTTAGTAGAAAGCGGCTAGATCAACTTTGCAGCCATCTGGAACCATATACCCTGATGAAAGACTTGGTTGTCAAAAGCCTATAACAGCTGAAGCACACTCTGATAAATATATTGTTTATCCCACATAGCTTGTTTTGCTGTTTAGTGACCTCAGCTGTATGGTGCACGTGGTAAAGTGTTTTCACCTGTGTTCTCCTGCTTGTGTATATAAATACCTCAGAATTCCCTTCAATAGGAGAGACTTGAGAAAATAGAAGAGACTGAATCACACCCTGTCTTGTCTCCATTCTTCGAGTCTCCTGCCCCTGCAGCTCTACTCTCTCTCTTGACCAGAGCACTTAGCCCCAAAAGCGTTGAGGTAAAGTAAAGGCCTCAACAGGTGAGCTTCTGTGGCAGCCGTATTTCCACAGATAGGCCCCTTCATATCAGCTATACTCCACACTCTTACGGAACTCTGTTGTGTTTCTGCCAAGAAGAAGGATCTATATTCTCTCCCCTTGAGCCCAGAAGGAGGGATGAATGGTCTTAGTGGCTGTTATGACCAATGAAAAGTAGTCGCCATGACACTCTATGACTTTTGAGGCTAGATCCTAACCCAGCCAGTTGTCCTGTGTTGGAGTGGAGAAGTTTGTATAGAAAGAACTAAGTCCCAGGTAGAATTCCAGCTAATCTCTAGCACTATGGTAGTTTGAAAGAGATGTCGCCCCGCTCCCCATTTTCTTAGACATGTAGATACTTGGTCCCCGGTTGGCAGCACTCTTCGGGGAGGCCTTAGAGTATGCGACCCGGGGCAGACTCTTTGGTTTCAAAGCAATGCACCATTCCCAGGGACTCCTCTGTTTCCTGCTTGCTTTCAGCTTGCTGATCTAGTCACCATGCCTGCCTTCTGCTGTGATGGTGGTGGACCCACTAGAACCATAAACCCAAGTAAAGCCTTCCTTCTAAAAGTTTCCTTGGTCACCCCAGGAACAGAAAAGTAACTAATACAGTACCAACTTGATAGACAATTGAGTGGTCCATTTTACAGTCTCCTGGCCCAAGTGAACATATTCTAGTCAATATATTTAAGTTCCTATGTCCTGATCAGACAAGCACAGGAAAGATAATGTGATTCTTATCCTTTGAAGGTGTGAATTTTGGGGACCGTGGTGGTTTGAATGAGGAATGCCTTCTGTAGGCTCACGTAGGTCCCCGGTTTGTGGTGCTGTTTGGGACGGTTATAGGACCTTTAAGAGGAGGAGCCTGCTGGAGAAAGTACATTACTGGGGTGGGATCTGAGAGCACATAGCCTTGCTGCACTTACTGTTCCTTCTCTTTACTTTCTCTGTAGGGATGAGACGTGGTCAGCCAGCTTCCTGATCCTGCTGCCATCCCTTCCACGCCTGTCCCCATACCTTTTTTTTGTTACTTTTTTTTTGTTACATATACTTTTTTTTGTTACTTTTTTTTTTTTTTTTTTTTTGCCTTTCCTTTGGAACTAATAAGCCCTTACAAAAAATTAACTAAACTAGTAACTCCCTTGATGCCAATACCTGATTACAGTAGTTTGTTAATGGGGGCTCTCTGAGTATCAGACTCAGGATACTCTTAGATGAGAAGGCAGGGAATAAACAGATGGAAAAAGAGACACCCTTCAGTTACTTACAGTGAGTCCTTTGGGTATCCAGAAGTGGTTACCAAAGAAATATGTAGAACTTAGAAGAGAGGAGGAGGGAGGAAAACTTTGTTAACTTCCCAATGCTCTTCAGTAAATACCTGGGGAAAAGATAGCAGTACCTCCGGGAGCTCTCACACTTGAGTCCTGCTGTTACTATCTTTTCCCCCAGAGGCTGGTGCCATGCCAGTCGTACAATAGAGGTAGTCAAAACATATTGTAACTTTAAAGCCTGCGCAGAAATTCCACAGTGTCCTAGTCAGACTAGGCTTGTAAAGAATACAAGCTCCGATCAGGCAGTGGTGGCACACGCCTTTAATCCTAGCACTTAGAAGGCAGATCTCTGTGAGTTCAAGGCTAGCCTGGTCTACAGAACAAGTTCCAGGACACCCAGGGCTAGACCTTGTCTTGAGAAACCTTGTCTCAGAAGGGAAAAAAAACCAAAACAAACTAAAAAACTGTGAAATGTATGGCAGAGCCTCACATTTCTAAGGGCCTCCCATCCCCCTGCCCCCATCCCCCATCCATCCCACCTCCACCTCACACTCCACCCACTGCTGCCTGGAGCCCTGAAGAGCTCTTCCTTTGGCTCCTTTCTGGTCTCTTTTTCCTTTACAGATAGATCACTTCCTCTGTTAAGCCTTTCCATCATGTACTTACCCATGGTTGTTCTGAAACTCGCTATATAGACCAGGCTGGTCTTGAACATACAGACCTGCCTGCTGTTGCCTCCCAGGCACTGGGATTAAAGAAGTACACCACACACCTACGGCTCTAATAACCCACAGCAGCCAACTGCTCCCTCTACCTGAATTGGGGAGAGACTCTCTCTAGCTAAACCTGGATTGGTATCCACCTTGGTGTGAGGATTGGTAGCTGGGCTGGGGCCATGCAGCTTTCCAGGCTTCCTGTCCTAATGGATGTGTGAAAGCATCCTATGAAGGGATAGTGCTGGGGAGGAAATGTTAATGCTGAGACAGGTAGACTCAGCATTAAGGGGGTGTATTGTACCCACCGGAAGTTTGGTTTATAGCCCTTGATCCTGTGAAAAATGCCTCCAGGGTCTTAGATTCCACTGCATTCATTACCTTTCTGGTTGCTGAAATCAAATGCCTGGCAAGAAACAAGGGCAGAAGCCCAACATGACAGCGGGAGGCAGTGGGAGTGGGAGGCGGCTGGTTGCACTGTACCCAGGCAGGAAGCAGACAGATAATGCTCTTGCTCAGTTCACTTCCCCTCTCTATTCAGTTCTAGGTCCCGGATGTGTCACTACAGAATGTGTCACTCACAATCAGTGAGTCGTTCCTCTCCAGCTAAACCTCTCTGGAAACACCTTCCTAAAGAAACAGTCAGAAGCACATTTCTACTGTTAGATCCAGTCAAGTTGACAATGAGCGTTAACCTTCACAGTTGCCATCGCCAGTTGCACCTCAGAAGGATGTTCCTGACTTCTGTTTCAGGTTATAATTTCAAATGCAGGCAAACCTGGAGGAGGAGCTGTCTGTTAGCGGTGACCCACACTGTCTAGGACTTCCGGTGATTTTAAGAATGCCCATCTTTACTGCCCACGGTTGCTCTCAGGTCAAACGATTAGGGTTCACAGAGAGCCAGGGGTTCAGATCAGAGCCCCTCTCCAGCTAAGACGTACAAGTAACAGTCCTGGCCTGTACTTTCTAGAACGCCTTCATCCAGCAGCCGGCAGTGGAACCGGCTCTCAGTCAGGATTAATCAGCTGCACAGAGATAGCATAGTTCTTCTATGGGAAGTCCATCTAAGGTCTAGAGGATCTCCAGACTTCCAAAGGGCCCCAAGTGGCCTCTAGGGAATAAAGAAGACAGACTCCTGAATCTCACCTAATTTTGAAAGGCTGTGGTCACTGTGGCTAGAACTCAGAGTCCTGAAAAACAGCTCACAGTTGGAGGGAGCCTGACTGCTGTCTTTTGGGACCACATGCAAAAAGGCTAGAAAAGAGTCTCCTGGGCCGTGCCTGGCAACAAGCACTTGGATGAATTTTTCAAGTCTATCAGGGAAGCAACCATCATGTTTTCCACTCTAGAATTTTGCAGTTTTCTAATTAGGACAGCTATAGGAACCCAGAAGCCTAAGGTCTAGATTTTTGTAAATTTGTTTTTAATGAAAATTGTTGTTGTTGTTATTATTATTATTATTATTATTATTATTATTATTATTATTATTATATCAGTTTTTAAAGTATTTTCTACCCTGCTGCCTTGCTTCTTGTTTCTTGATCAGTCTGGGTTGAAGTTCAGAACTGAAATAAAAACAATATGAACTCCAGTTCTTGCCTCAAAAAACTCCTTTTTAAATTCTGTTGTTTTTTTCCCCCCCAGTCTTTCAAGGCCCAGGCTGTTAGTCAACCGAGAGCAAGCCTGAGGTGATTGACAGTATCTGTCCGAGGCAATGAACTCCACTCCAGCGATGCCTTTATGCTCCTGTGTTGAGTTGTTCAAGTGTGACCCTTCCATCTGTTCCTGTTAATCTGAAAGTCATTGAGACCCACGTCCCCATTCATCCGACACGCAGCACGCTCTCCTGTTAACACGCATATGCAAAGCTGTACCCTGTCAGCAACCGGAGGGGTTTTTAAAAAAAGTCTCACTTACAACATCTGTATAAACATTTACACAACAGAAAATCCACTTGTTCACTGTTAACTTTTTTCCTTACTTAATGTTTTGGCAGACACTTCTAAGTATGAGGTCCTGCGGAAGAGACATTTTCAAGTTTACCCTTCAGATTAATTTTTAAAGAATGGTAGCTGGGCTTTGATGTTTCAAAAAAAAAAAAGAATATTTTGTATATGGTGCCTTAAAAATTCTTGAGTGTGCATAATAATTCTGTTTTCGGGGATTTGAGTAAAATTTCCCTTCAAGAAAGGTTGGGAAAGAGTCATTTACTTAATTAGGACTCCTAAGTAGGAATCTTGGGGCTCTAGGAAGCTGTAGTTTTGAAAAGCATTCCCAAGATTTCAAATTAGCAGTTCTGTTATTAAGAATCGGCAGGGAAAAAAAAAAAGGCGGTAGGGTTCTGCTATCTGGTTCATTTATAAGGTGCTTTCACTGCAGGGTTTTGCTTTATTTATTTACTTAAATGATTTCATTAAATAAGTGACTTGGTAAAAGGTAACCCCCCCCCCCAAAAAAAAGACAAAATGCAAAATGTAATTTAAAATACAACAGAACAAGAGTGTGAGTGGGGTGCCTGGGTACTGAGAACTGAGACGACTTTGAGGTAAAAGATAATACAGTTAAATTAAATGAAGAAGGGCCTCTGTTGTTCCAGAACATAATCTGTCTCTTCCTCCTAACCTAGTGCCTTCTCTGCACCCTGTCCAGATCTGCACTCCATTATTCAGGTCTGGCCTGATCTTGACTCTGTGTGAGTTACTGCTCCTCTCTCTGCAACTTTCTTTTGGATGGATGAGGCACTTAGGGAGGATGAATTCTAAAGTCCTTTCTGACCTTGATAATCTCTGTGTATCTAAAACCAGTTCTACACACTCGAAAAGGTTATCTTCATGTTAGAACATCCCACCTTAGGGTTGGAACCCCCAAGAGCACGCATTCACTAGCTATTTAGGTAAACATTCCTAAAGTCTAGGGTGTAAGAACTACCTGGGTACCAGTCTTCTCACCTTATTGAGCTTCAGGCTTTTCATCAGGAAAGATGGAAGTAACACATACTGGAGAACAGAAGTGATGGCCAGATCCTAGGCTAAACTGTGACCTGTCAGACAGATGTCACTATTTAGCTATGAGTGCTATTCATGGACAGTCTCCATCTCATGATAGTAAATAAAGTGCTGATTTAACACCATGATACCTGTTCTGGACATCTATGGAGAAAAAATAAGGTGACAACACACATGATATCAAAAGCCTTAAATATTTGTGACTTTGGGCACAGTAACTTTACTCCTAAAAACATAGCAAACCTATAGACTATCTTCCATGTTCAGATGGTCAACCAAACACTATTTATAACAGCTCCTACTAAAGCAAATCTAATATTCACAAGTCAATTACTATTCAACCATAGCTGAAGTCCCAGGTAGCCCTTCAAAAAGGCTTCAGAAAAATAATATTTTGTGGCTTTGAAAATGTTCACATTATTTTATAAGGATGAGAGGCTTATATTTAACTATTAGGGTAGGGGTTTGGGGTGTAGCTTGGCTGCTAGAGAGTTGTCTAGCATGCAGGAAGCCCTGGGTTCAATTCCTAGCACCACATAAAAGGTGGTAATTACCTGAAACCCCAACTCAGGCAATGAAAGCAGAAAGATTGGGTGTTCAGAGTTGTTCTCGGCTATATGGAAAGTTGGAGGCCAGCCAACCTAGGCTATACATACATACATACATACATACATATCCTAGATGAGATCCTGACTCTTTATAAATGAGCAAATATTACTGTAAGTTTAGGGTAAAATATATTTCTTAAATATACCCCCATTAAGGAAAAAAGATTGACTTGTTTTGAAATATTCAGTCACAACGGTTGAGAACTGCACTTTTACTCATCTCCATATTCTAAATTTGAATATATTTAGCATGTTGAAAGGCAGTCTGCTTACTAAATCCCACAAGAGTGGCTAGTGGGAATGATGAGAAGCAGGTAGAGTATTTTAACCCCACAAGGCTCTTCCCTGACCATTCCTTCTTACCAGGAAGCTGAGGTTTTGTGTATTGAACTGCTCTTGTCAAGCTGAGCCCCAACTGGATGCCCCTGATTTGCTCAGGGAATAGATAAAGTTGCTCTTACCAGATATCTGGGCCCTCTCATAGTAATAATAAACCAAGAAAATGCCCAGAAGACATGCCTTCCGACCAAGCTGGTGGAGGTTAAGTCCTTAAGCTTGTGTCAAGTTGACGAACACTAACTAGCCAATGTGCCTTTCCCAGAATGTCTAAATCATGAAAGCACCGTGGCTGTCAAACAGTCCACATCTGGGCCAGCTTTGGCTCCCTGGGCAGAAGCCAGTCCAGTCCGAGTCCTGTACAGAGAGATCCTTGGAAAAGCATGCTAAGAAACGTGTTACTCATGGTTCCAGGGAAGGGTTATCTATTTTCCTATTACTTGAAACACATTCCTAGAAATGATTCTTCCTCTAAGAGGAGCTTAGAATAAAAAAAGGCTAATGACATCTGGGTATGACCATGGAGGCAAGCAGAGGTGTCAGTCTTACACAAGGTGAGGGAAGAGCTGAAGGAGAACACACACAAGCCATCAAGATGTCCTACAGGTCAGCTTCCAATGTTCCCAGGTCTAACCACACTGTGCCAGTGGCCCTCATGGGGACAGTACTCACTCTGCAATTCTGCAGCCGCTTTTAAGTACCTCAGGTGGCCGGGGAGGTGGTAGTGCTGGAATCTAATAGGCAACAGACACTGTCAAACAGCCTTTGCTGCTGCTTACCTTTGTTACTCCCATTAGCCAGAGCTCCAGAGCTGTGGCTCTGACAGTAATGCAAGCTGCTACAGCAGTCTGCAGCTCTCAGACCCTCTGGGGGTAAAAACGAGGATTCTTTTAATGGCTTGGATGACAAGATCATGCGACACTCAGACTACAGCCTGTGTTTCCAGATGTATCTCCAGTCACCTGCCACTTGCTCTGACCAGTCTGGCTTGCTTTTCCCATGCTTGCCACACTCATCACACCCCTATGGCTTTGTTCACCACCCTCCTCTGGCTTCTAGGGGATGCACAACCTTGTGTATGTTTAGATTTTGTCTCCACAACTCTTTCCACCTTCGTGATCCCAGCAGCACCAGAAACTGCTACCTAAATCCATCAGATTTCAGGCCGTTTATCTGTTCATCATAGCAGTTATGGAAATTATTGGTTTTTTTTTTTTTTAAGATTTTATTTATTTTTTATTTTATGCATATGAGTGGTTGCCCACACATAGGTACACTACATATGTGTAGTACCTGCGCATCGGATCCCTTGGAGTTATAGATGGTTGTTGAGTCACCAAGTGGGCGCCAGAAACAAAAGCCAGGTCCTCCACAAGAGCAGCCAGTGCTTTTAATCACTAAGCCATCTCTCCAGCCCCTAGTGAGGATCTTGACTCAGGGAGTTAATTAACTCCTCCCAGCCATCACTATCAGCAATGTGTAAGGTTTTGGTTTCCATAGAGCATCGCTGGCCAGCGCCTTTACCCACTGAGTCATCAAGCCACTGGCATTACGTTGTTTAAGACAAGGCCTCTCACTGAGATGTGTAGCTTACCTATGAGGCTAGGCTGGCTGACCAACAAGTCCTAGGGATCTCTTCTCTCTGCCTCCTTAGTCCTGGGATTACAAAAAAAGCACCTTGTCTTACTTTGTACATGTGTGCTGGAGATGAGAGTCAAATTCAGCTTCTCACACTTGTACATTAAGCACTTTACCTACAGAGCCCTCTCCCAGGCCTAGAAAAGCACTTCTAAAACCTATTTGCAAACACCATGGTTGAGGGGTGGGGAAAGCCAAGCCTCTAGATGTTACTGTTAACACAGTTGCTTCCTTACTGTCCGCTTACTGCTCTCGACGCTGGAACTGTATCCTGGGGGTTCCTGCTCTTTTCCAGAGTTGCCACCACCAATGTGTTGAACATCCAAAAAGGAAATGCCAAATGTCACCTTCAAGATAAGGGCAGGGGCTTTGTCAAAGACAACTTGATTAAAAGAAAGTGTCGTTTCCCCCCCTCCCCCAGCCAGTTAGTGTAAAGAATACAGCAGTGAACTATAGGCAAAGGCAGGTTTTTCCTATCTTTTGTTATTGGCATTGACTCTGAAGGTCCTTAGTCCTTCATGGAAGCTTAAGGGGCTTAGATCAAGGGCAGATTTTGAAATTGAATTTATTCAGATTAGGAAAAACCTTCGGTGAGAGGATTTACTCCCCACAAGCTGTTGCCAAATTGGGGCTGCTTTGGCCAGGCCCCCTTTCCCAGGCCACAATCAACTTGTTCCCACACCTCTGCTGGCACCCAGGAGGCAGTATGCTGGGACCTTCAGCCTTTATAGCTTCCTCAGTCTACAGATCTCATCTCACAGCCCCATGATTTTTTTTTTTTTTTTTTTTGGCACGCCTTCTCCGAGCTGTGGATGTCCTAAGAATTGTTCAGAGAGATGATGTTTCAGAGAAGGGCCAGAGATGCCCAGCCACAGAGTGTTCCTTCCTGCTGTCAGGATTTATCAAGTTACATGAGATGGTCTCAGCAAGAAAGGTGCTCTATCCATGACAGCCAAGAAAGATGGCTGCCAAGGAGAACTCAGGGTTGTAAGAAGTTGCTTGCTCAGAGATCTCCCCTTTAACACCACCGATCTCTGGCTTACTAGACACTAATCTGACCCCTACATTGGAAGGAGACTGTTTCTGAGGGTCTGTGGGTGGCAAAGGGGAAAACTGCAGAGATGCCTCCCATCTGCAGAGATGTCACAGCAGGAGATTGCTCAGCTTCTATGTCAAGTGAGCTCTGAGAGCTTGAAAGATTTGGAGTCCAAGTTTTGTTTTTATGAGATAAAAATAGCTTTCTGTTAGGAAGACTGGAGATGTGGGGCTGTAGAGAGCAGTTCAGTACTTGCTCTTGCAGAGGATCCGGGTTCTGTTCCCAGCACACACATCAGGCAGCTCACAACTGCCAATAACTGCAGACCATGGGGCTCTGACACCCAATTTGGCCTCTAAAGGTACCTGCATGCATGTAGTGACACAAATTCATGCACACACACACACAGAGAGAGAGAGAGAGAGAGAGAGAGAGAGAGGGAGAGAGAGAGAGAGGGAGAGAGAGAGAGAGAGAGAGAGAGAGAGAGAGAGAGATCAGTTTTTTAAAAAATTAAATCTTCAGACATTCTAGATACACAAGTCCTTGTAAGGTAGAAAGAACCCACGTGGTCACCTCTGTATCAAACATGAAGGTGATCACCTATAATCTGCTGAAACACTATTTAAAAAGAAATCCTGGCCAGGAGAGATGACTCAGTGGATAAGTATTACACCAATATGGGGCTGGAGTTTGACTCCCCAGAATCCACTAAATAGCAAGGCACAGTAGCACACATGTGTAACACAGTGCTGGAGTTGGGGACGGGAGGATCCTGGGGGTTGAGGAGATGGCTTATGGGCTAGCCAGACTAGCTGAAATGTCTAGCTTCAGGTCTAGTGAAGGACTCTGCCTCAAAAAGTAAGAGGATGAGTAGTAAGAGAGAAAGCCATCTAAAGTCAACCTCTGACCTACACACATATGTATATTAAGTGAGCATGCTCACTCTGACATGAAGAAGAAAGAAAGAAGATAGGTGAGGGGAAGGGAAATAAGAAAAAGAAGAACAATTTTGTCTGTGGGAATGCACAGAGGCTGAGAACCCAACAAGCAAATACAAAACTCAGTGCCAGGGGTGCTGTTCCATCTCAGACACAGGGCAGGGACCACTAAACCCTTCTGCATCTCAGACACAGGGCAGGGACCACTAAACCCTTCTGCATCTCAGACACAGGACAGGAACCACTAAACCCTTCTGCATCTCAGACACAGGGCAGGGACCACTAAACCCTTCTGCATCTCAGACACAGGACAGGAACCACTAAACTTCTCTGCACATTTAGTGTTATACTTTGAACTAGACCAGTTGTCTCACTATAGAAAGAATTAGTGGTAAAACTCAATTAAAGTCAAAGCATTTGTTGTACACCCAAAACAAACTGTACACACTGACTTGACACTGTGGAGAAGGAAATAATCTCCACACACACATTCAAATCTCCTAGCAACGAGGGCTCAGGTTTTGTTTTGCTTTGCTTTTTTTTTTTTTTTTTTTTTTTTAAACAAAGACTTTGAGCTTAATTTTGATCTATTTCAATGGAAATCATTCTAAATGTATCTTTTCAGAGTCCAACACATGTGACACCACTTAATCATTTCTTGATGGCTGGGTCATAACTATGCCCATTGGTTTTTCTTCTGTGCTGTGAATTCTGAGACCTTCTAGGCTTGATAGGTTGTCCTGTGAGCTGGTCCAGACCTAAGCTGTTACCATTTTCTATGCCTGCTCTGTATGGATTTTCTGTCTCTCTCTCACAATCAAGCTGTCAGCTATCATGTCTTGCTGTTCTCAGTGTCTCGAGACCTTCCTTTCATTCCCTGTCCATCTGCTGTTGCTTCTACTCTGATCTACAAGAGCATGCAAACACCTATGTGTGGCTCAAGTATTTACAATGTTGCAAATACTTGAGCCACACATAGGTGCCCCTGCGTGAGCACTTAGGGGCTCTCAATAATGAAATTAGTAAACAGACATACAGACATGTTCAATTCATCCAAAGCCCTATGATGCTTCCCCCTACCCCTGGCTTGGATTGTCAAATAAACAGATAAATGATACCGTACAAGATCTTTTTTAAATGGCACAAGTGAACATGAAGAATTCAGGCACCTTCCACTATTTTCACATAGCAGTCTCTCATTGGGAAGGGGACTAGATCTCAAAGCAATAGAGGGGGTTCTGGGCCCCTGAGGTTCTCTCATTTGTTCTTTCTAATTTCTAATGCCACCCCCTCCCCAACTCAAAACAGATGTTTTCTAAAGTCACATCAAGCCACGAGGAACGGGCAGGCCAAAAGGTAGGGTTTCTAAGAGATCCAGGTGGCTTCTCTTTCAAGTATCTGCTGCCCTCCTCTCAGCCAGTACCCACACGTCTTCCTTCACTCACTGCCTCTGTACTTCTGAAACAATTGAGATAAGGCTGGGTTTGTGGCTCAGCTGGTAGGGTGCTTACCTAACATGCATGAAACTCAGGGCTCCAGTACCATGTGGTAGCAGGCATCTATAATCCTAGCACTCAGGAGGTAGAGGCAGGGGGGATCAGAAGTTCAAAGTCATCCTATGTAGCAAGCTCTTGGCCAACCTCAGCTACATAACAGAATTTTTCTATCTCTGTCACAACATTCTAACCCCAAATTACAAATTCCTTAAAATACACTTACTAAAAAGAAAAAGAAAAAGAAAATGCTATAGACCAGTACTCTCCAAGCTCATGGAATGCTGAAATTGTTCTTAGCTTTATGGTCCAAAAACGATGCTGCCGGGAGCTGCATAAGCGGAGAAAGCCAAGTGATTTGCAAAATTATACTACAAGGAGGGATTTTTCCAATGCAAGCACCTGTTTCAGGGTGATTATCAATTATTCACAGCCTAACTACGACCCTGCTAGCTGACTTTCCTCCCTCCCCCACAGACCCATTCCTCTTTGCGGCCAAATGAAAGGGCTCATACTACAGTTAATGAGGGCTGTGGCCACCACAACCAGTGAGATTTGAACCGTGCATTATCAATTTGCAAAAGACGAGCACACTGGACATCTCACATTTTGACGTCCCTGCTTGCCAAGGCTGATCCCTGGGAAAGTCCTCTCCAAAGACTCTCCTCACAGATCCTGCAAAATGGTAACTTCAGAACTGAGCTTTTAACCTGTCCCACGTTCCCCTCCACACCATCCCCTACCCGTTCCCACTGCCTTTTTTCCAGCTGTCAGTTTTTAAAGTGTATGTTTTAATTGCCCACAGTGCAGCCCATCTGAAGCTGTTTGCAGAGGCACAGGGATCCTAGGCTGCTCTAGAATCTCTCAGCAACCATGGTGACAATGGCTGGCCCTGGGGACATTTACAAGTTCCAGCTTCTTACCTAAAACTATTTCTAAGGCTATTGTGAGTGACAGAGGACAGGTCCACTGGCAAGAGCGTCCCTCCTTGTAATGGAAACTATTTTTAAATGGTCTTTTTGTGATCGGGGTCTCCACCCTTAAACAAATGCGGGGCAAATTTCCCCCATGGGTGTCCTGAAGAGAGCTTGGGAAGAAACCCATCCTTATCAAGGCAGTAAGCCCAGACACACACACACTTGCTTGTTACCATATTTAAAGGAATGGCCACAAAGAAGCAGTTTACAATAGGGGAGTCCTAGTCTGCATTTCCAAGGAATCACATTTTGGGGAGAATTACAGAATAATTACACATATGCTTAGATCGCAAGCATTCAGCGAAGCGAACAGTATTTTGAGGATTTAAGATGTTGGTGTAGCGCTCGTCTCTAAGAAACCAGGATAATTCGGACATTCAAATGCAAAGCCGCACCATTTGGAGAGTGTAATGCGGTCTGTTCTGGTCCCTGTTACAAATTCGGAAAGGCTCCCAGGCTGCAGACCTTCGAGGCGCTTAATACTTAAATCTGTTTCCAATGTAAAGCGCAGAACAAAAGTTCTGGGCATTAATGAAACGGATCCTAACTCGGGGTGTGGGTGCGTTTCATTAACGGGTCAGTTTAGGAGAGTAAAAAATGACGACGAGAGAGCTTTGCCACGCAACTCGGTGGTGTCTTTCGATGAAATATCGTTCAACCAATAACACATTCAACATCCATTTTAATAATATTTGGGGTGTTCAAATCCGGCTTGCCTTCATTTCATGCCTATGATACTGTCTATCACCAATTAGTATAAACAACTGCCTTTTCTTGGTTTAAATACTGATTGGTTATTCATGCTTGTTTTAGTTTAGTAGCCAGGAAATGACATGTAATTGTGCGTTATTGTAACTAACCTTAAAACGGTGACTTTAAAAATATGAAACGTTGTTCACGTCTAATCTCTGCACTGGTTATTTTCCACGGATGTGTTTCTGTAAAGCTTTAAAAGTGTACGCCCACCATTTGTACATAAAAATTACAACGTTCACAGATTTAGCCCCCAAACTCACAAAAGACTTACGATTGAATATTCTGATTCACTGTCTTTCTATTTAAACGTATTCTATTTGGGAATTTTCCCCTCAGTATAAATAAACGTAATTTGTATTTTCAGTACAAGTTTTCTGACACTTTGACTTCTAAGATTCTGTATTCGAAATAACAAAACCTTTGCAACTCTGTCAGCCACCTCCAGGAGCCTAAGTGGCAGATTTGCACAGGGTGTTCATGGTGTTTACACATTTGATTGGTTTTGTGCCTTGGATGTGTTCATTTGAGATGAGAATGTTTCCCAACAGGACCTCCGCTGCTAGCGAGAGCGCGAGGTGGCTTGCAAAGTACGGAAGCGGCAGAGATGAAAGGAGAAAACACATCCCCAGTGCAGAGGGCAAGCCGCTCCGAGCCAGCCTTCTCACAATGTGAAAGGTTAATCATGAGATTTAGAATGTGATCTCGCTCTCAAAGGCAGCTCACTCACGTGACTGCAGACATTGTAAAGGAAGATGAGAACAGACGCAAACTTCCAACGACAGGCTTCACAGGAGCTGTAAATTTATCGTGGAAAAAGCAAGAGTAAGACTACTTCGAAGTGAAGGGAAGAAACCGGGAACAGGCAGGCAGGAATTTCAACAGGCATGTTCAAATCAAAGGGAACTTTTCACTTCTCAAAGGTGATTCAAATAGAATACTCCCCCAAAGGTCTTTTAGATTACATTCCATTCGTCCGTGGGGCCCGCAGATATTTATTGGAAGCTTGGTGGTTGTTGTCATGAAATTGTGGGAATACACAGACCCTACAGGAAGGTTCCCAGCTCCTTGGGCACAAAGCAGAAGAGTTCAGAAAGGGAGAGAGCCTCCTATATGTGCAGTATAGGAGATGGCATTTAAACTATGCCTTGAAGAGGGGGCAGGAAGAGGCCACGTGTTTGTGGGAGGGGAGTTGGGGTCCCCCATGCAAAAGCAGGGAGACTGGTAGCTGCCTAAGTGTCATCTGTCATGCACAGGGGTAGCAGGAGGAGGCCTTCAGCAGCTTTGAGATGGATGGAGTTTGCCAAATTCCTCTATAGCAAGTGAGAAACTGCATGAGAGATTTGAAGCCCTGGAAGGTGGTGATGCAGCAGGCATGGGAGAAAGTGAACCCTGGCTGCCTAGAAGAAGAAGGAAAGAAGACTAATCTCCACAGAGAGAATATGTTGAAAACAGTCCATGCTCTTAGACCAGGGAATGTAGATACCATGTGTCCACAGCTCAATTCCATAATGGCCACCTGTCGTTGGTCAGAAAAATGAAAGGTCATGCCACAAAGGACCATAAAGCCCTCCAGGGGACAGTGAAAGACCTAGAGCAGACGGTGTTTCTCAGATCTCAGGAACGGTTGCTTTCTGCAAAATGAGCAGGTAGTAATAACCAGTCCCAAGGATGCATGCCATCCCCTTATGAATGAATGCAGAAAGCATGGGATGCAATGCACGAATTCACAAGTCTACTTCCTTGTGCCCACAAGTGATGTCGAGGTCAAAAACTGCTTCCACATTAATGATGGAGAAGAGAATGGGCCTCACCCTGTCATCAAACACCTCAAGAGGACCGTGGTATTCACTGCATGGTGTCGAGACTTTGGGAAAAATAATCTAAAGCCAATAATTGACAATCTGCTGTATTTCTTTATCATTTTATATTTTCTAAAGTGTTTAAAAAATATGGTATTATTTTATTTTCCCCAATGATTCCATTAGTCTAGTTTCACAGAAATAGTTAACAGAGAACCAGGTAGTTTGTATAACTTGTTTCAAGTCTCAGAGCCCCTGGGTGGGGAGGGATGAGAACTTGGAACCCTGGTTACTCATTTCTTTTTCAATACACCAGCTGGTCCCTCGATCATAGAATCAAAACGTATTTACCAAGAGTCTATACTGTAGAAAGCATGCTTCAAACCTTAAGGAAAACCCAGCTCTTCCTGAGAACAGTGTGCGTGTGTGCCTGTTTGCTGCTGTTTGGTTTTGGTGTGAACATTGAGTCCAGCCTTGTACATGCTAGGCCAGCGGGCTCTGAACTGAAGCCCTAGCTCTTTATTTGGAGGGGGTGATGAGGGGAACAGAGTCTGACAACGCCTCCACTCCCTACGATGTCAGTATATTTTCACTTAGAATTTCAGGGACCCACGGTATAAACAACAGAAAACTTTCACAGAGGGTGTGGCCGTATGCCCCAGTTTGCTCTGAGACTTCTAAATTTTGCTTTTTTGCATCCTATATACACTTATGAGAATTACCCTCTTTTGCCCTCAAAACCACACAAATTTGGATAATAAATTATATGTATATGTTCTAACAATATGCCACGTGGAGAAATCTTTCCCATTCTTTTGAAATTACAAACAATAAGAGAAAGTAATAAATCAGAGGAGAAAAAAATTTATTATCCAGCCTGAGCTGGCTTTGAACCTGTGGCAATCCTCCTGTCTCAATCTCCTGCTGAAATTATAGACATGAATCACTATGCCTACCTAGGAGTAGCCATCCTTAAATCTGAAAAATGTATAACATTACAAAATTAGTCAAAAGACATAAAAAGATCATTATATGAAGGAAATAATCTATCATGAAAAAGTAATAGTAAGTACATATTCCACAAGTTTGGGTGCACTTGATTTCATAAAACAAATACTCCTAGTCATAAAGGGACAGATTGACCCAGAAACAATAGCAGAAGGTGGCTTTGATATTTAACTTTCATCAGTAGCTAGCTTACACAGACTGTTTTGTATTCTGTCCTATAGTGAAAATCACTCTATTTTATCTTATGCCGGACTTATTACCTTAAAAAAAATCAAGACAAAATAAGCCATTTTAGACAAGCAGAGGTTGAAATTGTTGTTTGCCTGCATGTTCTCTGTATCCTAAGAAATATTGAAGAAATTTCTTCAGGCTAAGAAAAACTCCAAGTGGAAACATTTCACATGGAAAACACTTACAGTGGTAACAGTTTTCAGATTTTACATGAAACATGATATTATTTATACTCGTATGTATAAATGAAGTACTCCATGTGGGGCGATGTGCAAGGCAAGGAGACCTGATTTCATGAATTTGCTTCAACACAATTTGGGTTATAGCAAGTGCAACAAAGAAGGAGAAAAGGTATAGCTTAAAAAGAAAAGAAACTCCCACAGGCATGTCATCTGTCAAACACAGGGACGTTCCTGAGAACTTCACCAATTTAAAAGAGAAAGGGGAGGGAAGAAGACAAAGAAGAAGAGGAGGAGGAGGAGGAAGAGGAAGAGGAAGAGAAGCGAATCTAAGAAAATTCTGTGCATGCTTCAGGCCCAATATACAAAATTGTCATTTTTTATAGCAGAGAACACTTACAAAATTAAATTTATAAAAAATATAATCTATAGAGTGAGTTCCAGGACAGCCAGGGCTACATAGAAAGACCCAGTCTCAAAAAAAAAAAAAAGTATAAAATAATTTTAAGTACACAAAAAGAAATTTAACAAAGTAGTTTCAAAATCAGTACAATGATTAAAAAACAAAACCCACAGAAATTAAAGGACCAAATGTTCATGCGTGAGAGGTCTCTATATTACTAAAATGTCTACCGCCCAGACACCCACATATTCACAGCATTCCAGACAAAAACCAAAGCAGCCTTGAAAAGTTCAACTGGAAAGCTGATCCTGAAATGTATATGAAAGAAGGTGTGTGTGTGTGTGTGTGTGTGTGTGTGTGTGTGTGTGTGTGGTATGTGTGTGTGTGGTGTGTGTGGTGTGTGTGTGGTGTGTGTGGTGTGTGTGTGTGTGTGTGTGTGTGTGTGTGTGTGTGTGTGTGTGTGCGCGCGCGCTAGGGTCAATCCCAAAGCCTTGTGCAAACCTCTAACCCAGCCCACAAACAGGTCATCAACGTGATGTCAGAGCACTAACAGCACTGAAAAATATTAGCAAACTGGATTTACTCTAAATTTAAAAACAAAACAACAATAAAAAAGTTACTCATTAAGTGATATTGTGGGTGCTACAGAGATGTCTCAGCAGTTATGAGCACTGGCTGCTATTGCAAAGGACCATGGTTCAATTTCCAGGACCCAATATGGTGGCTCACTACTCTAGGTGATTTGACACCCTCCTCTGGCCCCTGTGACCATCAGACACACAGACATACATGCAGGCAAAATACATCCATATAAAATAAATAAATCTGATGGAAGGCAGGGAAAGACTGACTTAAGCCTGGTATAGTGACATACATCCTTAATCCCAGCACTTGGAAGGCAGAGGCAGGGGGATTTCTGAGTTCAAGGCCAACCTGGTCTACAGAGTGAGTTCCAGGACAGCCAGGGCTACACAGAGAAATTCTATCTCGAAAAACAAAAAACAAACAAACAAAAAGCAAAAACAACAACAACAATAACAAAAAAGACAGCTATACAAAAGAACAACTCAGAAAAAGCATAACCCACAGTAGAAGATATTCATAGTACATCTGTGACAAAAAAAAAATCTGTGCAAAATAATTATGAAGGATACAACTCAACAATAATAAGTTGACAAATCACCCTATATCTTAAATTGGTCAAAAGATTTAACCTAATAGCATTTTGACTCCCACAAGCAATTATCAGCCAATAAGCACATAAAAGTTGGTTAGCATCTTTAGTTACCAGGGAGGTGCAGTGCAAACCGGCCCCATCTGAGAAGTCCTGGTGGCCTGTGAATGGAAACCCTCATGCACTGGGGTACAATTACTTAGGACAATGATTTGAGAACATCTTATCAACTTGAATTATGCTTTACACGTAACACAATTCTGCTCTTAAATGGTCACTCAAGAGAAATGGAATTACGTGTCCAGGAAATACCTTGTACATGAATGCTCAAGGAAGCCTTATACATAACAGAGTCTAATCAGAAGCAACCTGAATGATACCATCAGTTCTAATTCCATGTCTATTGCCATTAAAAAAAAAAAAAAAAAAAAAAAACCTCAGCAATTTAGGGGAGGTAAAGGTATATTTATTTAGCTTACAATCCCAGGTTACACGCCATGACTGAAAAGCCAAGGCAGGAATTGAGTAACTGGTTATACCACAGCCACAGCTAACAACAGGGAGAGACAAAGGCACCCAGCTCTGCTGTCTCTTTGCTGCTCACTCAGCCTTCTCCAGCCCTGTATGCTTCCAAACTGCCCAGAAAATGGTGTTGCCCACATGATCTGGGTCTTCCTCCATCAATCAACAATCAAGACAATTTCCCACAGACATGCCCACAGGTCAACCTCATCTAAATAATTCCTCATTGAAACTCCCTTCCCAGGCGTATTAGTTACTCCCCGATGGCTGTGATTAGCGCAATAACCAAAGGCACCTTCAGTGAGGAAGAGTTTATTTTGACTACTTCTCCAGAAGGGGAGTCCATAATGGCAAGGTAGGTGTGGCCGCAGGTGGCTGGAGCAGAGAGCTGAGAGATTGTATCTTCCTCCTCAAACATGAGCAGGAAGGAAAAAGAGCATGCTGGAAGTGGGGAGAGGATATGAACTCTCAAAGCTTGCCCCCCAAGGGATGTACTTCCTCCAAGAAGCTGCATCACCTCTCAACCAGCACCTGCGCCTGGGAACCAAATGTTCAGAGACATGAGGGTGTGGAAAGATTTTTATCCAAACCACCACACCAGGTCATTCTTGGCTGTAGCAAACTGACTTTTAAAATAAACCCTCACACGTCAGAGAATAAACAAGGAAACTGTGATATATTCCTATCACGAAACCATATTCATCAGGAAAGAAGCATAGGTGCATCTCAGATGTATTAAGGTGAACAGAGTCTAAGATTTTCTTGCAAGACGCCTCAGTACCTACAAAGTCCATACCAGGGGCTGGAGAGATGGTTCAGGGCTCTTATATGTGCTTCTAGTTGCTGATCCAGCTCTCTGGCCCCAGATGTCTCTATTTAAAATTATGGTAAAATATCCATATTGGGAAGCTTATTGTTTTTAATAATTTTCTGCATAAAGGCGAACTACACTAAATTGATTTCCACTGTTGGGTAGCCATTGCTCTCTCCATACGTAGAACTTTTTCATCCACCCAGACTGCTTTGTATCACTGAGATGGTAACCTCCTCACTCTGCCCTGCCCGCCTTGAGTATCTCTTAACGCACACAATTTTATCTATGGATTTAATACTCTAGTTACTTTTATATAAGTGGCTTCATAAAATGTTTTTTTTTTCTTACATGTCTGATTCTTTCTCTTAGAGTAGTGTCTTCAATTGGTATTCTAGCCTGTGTTAGAATATAACTCAAACTTTATTTTTAGTGTGTGTGTGTGTGTGTGTTCACTTACTATAGTGCATATGTGGAGGTCCGTGGACAATTTGCAGGAGTTGGTTCTCCCCCCCTCCACTATGGAGGTCCTGAGGATCAAATGCAGGTCACCAGGCTTGGCAGCAGTGGTTGAGAGCATTTCCATGCTGGCCACCGTGCTGGCACACTCGCTCTTTTATAAGGATGGCTAACATACTCATTTTACGTGGGAAACTTAGACACAGAAAATCAAGTTGTAACTAAACACCTAAGCAGTTTGCCCCAAAGCCTACAAGTCAGAAATAATTCAAGAACTTTCCCATATGACAGAGTTCTTTCAACACTTAGGATTTGTAATTCATAGTCACAGGTTTAAAGAGAACATACATTCATTTCATTTTAATTATGAACACTGCCTGTCTCCCTGCTGATCCTAGACAGTAAAAAGAATCTGCACTTTAAGCACTGACATTGTACTATGGATATTGCAACAACTGTCTGTGGAGAGGATTGTGACCTCTTTTTGACCTGCAGGGACTGGGCAAGGGTCTGCGAGGGTGGGTAGGTGCCCAGCACTGGCAAAGGAACGTCTACACGGAGAGGCATGTGTGAGCTGACGTGAGACACGCCATATTTCTGATGAGGTCTTCACGCCTTCCTTGCCTTCAAGTGAAAACTGGAGCCATGAAATTCCTTTTTTGTTAATGTTCAGATATGGTAATGCCAAGCATTCATGACCGTAAGCATGGAGAATTGACGGGATTACAGTCTGTTCAGGGAAATAACATGCTGATGAGAGAAGGGACCTCTGCCTGTGTCCAGACCCTGGTGGCAGCTTTTCCTAACAGGTGAACATTTTCTTCCCTCGCTGCTGAAAACGCATCCCTTTGTATGCTGTGCCAAGTAGATGTCTACAGAACAAGGTCAAAGGAAGGCAAGGAGGACACGAATAATTGAGATATTTTTAAGGACGGGTAAGTCACTGAGCACTTTGTTAGTGTCATTTCAGATATTTTCTGCCCTCCGAGGAGTGGCCAAATTGAAATCCTATTCTTCTACTTAATGAACAGAAGAATGCCATGTTTCGGTGGCATGAAGATTAGAGATGGTCACATGACAAGCTTCAAGAAAACCAGAGCTTTAAAATCTAAGTAACATGAACCCAGGCCTTTCTTGTGAATATTTGAGCAGAATGAATCAATAGCTAACTTCCATATGACCTGATAGTAGAAGGGGGACCATGAATAGAAAGAAGGGTCCTGGGGTGGAGGGGGGGGGGGAGATAGGGAAATGAGACAGGGTAATGGGGGAAGAAATACTAAATATTGTTCATTCTTTCTTTTGAGAAATCCATATTTAAACACACTAGCATGGGCGTGCACACACACACACACACACGCATGCACATATGCACACATATGACATGGCAGCACAGAGGGTACTTGAAAAGGGTTGGGAGGGGTATCGTGGGAGTAATGAAAGCAAATAAAGTACAGCAGTATAAACAAATGAAATATAAAAGCCTTTTAAAAGTAACTTCTTCATGAACTAATACTAGCTAGCCAGAAATCAATACTGGAAGGATTTCCATTGCCCTCTTGATACAAGTAACCCAGAAAAGCGTTAGTGCCACAGACCACAGAACAATCAGCTTCCATCCTTCAGGCCATCTCCCTAGGTCCAAAGCTGTATGGTTGAATCAGGTGGTTATGGCTGCTTGGGAAATAAAACTCCAGGCTGTTAAGATGGCTCAGTGGGTAAAGCATGTGGCTTGCAAGCCTGCTGACCTAAGTTCGATCCCCAGAACCCATGGAAAAGTACATAGAGAGAATCCACAGAGTGTCCTCTGACCTCCACAGATGCACGCTGTGCCACATTGTGGGGAGCAGAACTCAAGATGGCGCCTGGCTGGGTGCCAGACGCCCCTGGCGTGTTGGTTCACCATTTCAGGAAGCCTGGGTGGCACCTAGGTTAGGCTTTACTGCGCTTGCATTTTGCTTGTTCATCGTTATATAAGATCAGGCCATGTGATGTATGTGCTTAGCACCAATTGAGAATGACTTCGTGGCAGGTTCTGATTGGAGAGGACACAGAGATTTAAGGGCTGGGAGATAGAGCTGGGGGGGGTGGGGGGGTGGGGGGGTGGGGGGGTTGTGGTACTTCAAGGTTCCTGAATAAACTGTGTTGGGAAGGAGATCCCGTGTCCGTTGTCTTCTGTCTGCTGGTCAGTTCAGGAGGCGACAACACATGCCCTCTCTCACAGAAATATGAATAAACAAACAAACAAATAAATAATAAGGTCAACAGTGGGCAACTTAAGCCACACCCCCATGACTGATGCTGCTTGTGACTGAGTTGGTTGGGCTTGCCCCTGAGTTCAGTTGCTTGGTGACTGTCATTCAGCTGTGGTAAGCTGAGGATTAGGATGAGAAGGAAAAGGGGCTTCATTTTTGTTTTGTTCCATTGACTGAATTTCCCTGCATGATTATCTTTTCTGTAATAAAACAACCAAATAAGACAGTAGCTGAAACTACCCCCAGACAGAAAAAAGGACCTGCAAGGTAACATTCCATCAACATCGTCCTGTTCCTACCTCTCTTTGGCCTTGACCTCTAAACTCATTTATCTTCTTTCCTCCCTTTTTTTAAAATCATAATTTATTTAGAATTAATATCAATAGCACTTTAGACACAATGAAAGAACTAACTGCAGAATTTCCCTTATCTAAATATTGGGTGACATTTTCTGTACATGGTTTAAGTCTTCATTATGTTACATTATGTTGTAAAACACTGTGATATATTTTCCTTTCAGTAGTCAATAGCCTTTTAAAGAGATTAAGAAAAATAATCATATATATATATATATATATATATATATATATATTCCTTTTTGTTTCACTACTTGTTTCACACTTGCCGTTCTTGTCTACCAGATGTAAATTTTTTTCTGACATGATTTCCAGTCCATGAGAAGCAAGGTTGCTTTATTCAACATTCCTACTTGCAGTACTGCCAATGACAGACTCTCTTATGTATCGAATACAGAACTCGTCTTTCAATGTGGCAATGTCCACAGCCAGGCTACAATATTTAAAAAAGAGAAACTGTGGCCAGAACTGATCTTCCTCCACTAGATCCCAAGAAATTTCAGGGACCGAATTAAAAGTCAGAGCCAGAAGTTGTTCTTCTCTTAGTATCTGAGAGGTTCGTTTTGTGTTATCAGCAGGCAAGGTTATACCACCCAGCTATTCCATCAATCACTAGCCTGGATCTTACTGTGAATGGGTTTTGGAACTGTACTTTAAAACCCATATTTATGTAAAAGCAAAGAACGCTAACCTGAATCATGTGCTCTAGCCTCATCAAATCAAGTTAAAGTCTTAGAGGTCATCTTGTCACACACAGGCCACAGGCTGTATTGTCACCTTTCTGTGGCTCCATTTTGCTATCAAAGCCCAAAAGGTTTCCAATTTGTGAGCCCCACAAGCACAGAAGTCAGTTCTTTGAAATCAATAATGTATTTGAGATGGGATCTCACTGGGAAGCTCAAGTCGGCCTGGAACTCCCAGTCTTCCTGCCTCAGGCTCCCAAGTACTGAGATGGGTGAGGCGGGTCTACAAAAGAATGAGTACCTCTGTGCAGATGGGTGATGGATGACCTTGAATGTTCAATTGGTTGGCTCCAGAATCAACTAAGAGACAAGTCTCTGGGTGGGTCTGTGAAGGCATTCTGAGAAGGATTAACTGAGGGGGAAGCCCTTCCCCCAGAGTGTGCAGCACCTTCTGGCACAGCCCAGATAAAGAGGTCTGAGGGGAAAGCACCACTAGCCTGCATTTGCTGCTTGCTGACGAGTGTCTCCGTCATGCTGCTGCAGTTGATGCTGCTGCTGGTGCTACAGTTGCCGCTGCCATCACCGCCATCCTTCACTGCCATCAAAACTCCACCTTTTCAGGTCCCTCATGGGTTGAAGACCAGCAACTCTCCAAGATTCTCGAAGGCCTTCAGCCCCAGATTGAGACTGCTGGCACATTTGCCTTTGTGGTCTGAGCAGCTACTGAGTTCTCACCTCTCCAATACTTAATGACCACCACTAGACAACCCAGGCCTGTGGTGTAATCCAATTTAATAGACCCCATTTTGTAATACATATTCATTCTATTGGTTCTGTTCCTCTAGAGACCCTGACACACATAAAACATATATGTATTTATGTGTACGTATGAACATTATATGTATGTACCCTGATGATTTGTCTTTTTAAGAGAAAGAAGGCCTAAGTGGAAGTGTGCTAAGTCACAGGAACAGGCTGAGACCTACAATCCATGGTATGGAGGAAGAGCCACACTGGAAGGAAATCCCAGAGTTAACAGCAGAGAAGCCTCGTACACTGTCTCATCCTGAGTCCACAGCTTCCAGAGCTGGTCATCTATGCACCTCTCCATGCACAGTACTGCCTCTTTGCTTAGCTGACTGATGCTGTGATGGTCATCTAACAAAAAAAAGAGAGGAAGCTGAGGACACCCTGGAGTCCTTCCAAGCTGCTATTTTAAGTTGAAAAAAAGTACTAAATTTGTCCTGCCAACCATTCAGGGCCTTTCGAGTTCTGCAAAGTCAACTTGCATCAGCAAGACAGCTCAGTGGCTAATTTGGTCCCTCACTGGGAGAAGAAATTTTCAGGGCTTAAAGTTATTAGTTTCAGTCTCATCTTCTGTTGCCATCAGGAATCTGCATCTTTGATTGAAATAGAGAAATCTGAGATCTGGGGAGAACCCCAGAACACATCACTAGATAGTAAGAACCTGGTTGGCTGAGGAGAAACCCACACAGAGCAGCCCGGAGACAAAGAATCAAGGTAAGGTCAGTCCAGGGTACTCTAGAACTACCACAACCTGTGAGGTCAGGTGACAGAGGGGGTGGATGATAGGGGCTATGCAGGCAGAAGCTCCATTTGCCGGTAGCACCAGCTTCCATCCAGCCTCTGATTAAATATTAGAGCTGAGCATGCTGTCCACCAATCTCAGCACTAGGGAGGTGCAGGCAGGAGGCTCAGGGATTTCAGAATTACTGCATCACTGCACTACATGAGGACCACACACACACACACACACACTTAAGACATCTTAATGTAGATCATGTTCCTCCAGTTCCCGACTCCTCCTAAAACCTTCTAAGACATTTCCATAGGAGTCAGACTCCATACGGCTTAATGGGCTCTCTCTGGTCTGGCCTTTAGCCTTTCTCTCCAACCAAAACCTCCCCAGTTTCCACAGCATACTACACTCCAGGAATACTGCCTTTCTCTCAGGTACTTGGAGGAAAAAAAATATGCTACCTAAAAAAGTCAAGCCAGGTAGACATATCAAGTGAGCTACTGGGTGGAAATACGGATGCGGACAGTTTAGTGTTCAGGGAAACAGCTAAGTTGGAGGTGTAAGGTCGGGAATTCATCAGAAAGCCTTGAGGCTTGATGAACTCACCCAAGGAAATGAGCTTGGAAAGAAGGGGCAGGGGCTGGGGAGGCAGCTAATACTCAGGTGATATAGTGGTTTGCTTGGCCCAGGGAGTGGCACTATCAGGAGTTGTGGCCTTATTGGAGGAAGTGTATCACTGTGGGGGCGGGCTTTAAGACCTTCCTCCTAGCTGTCTGAAAGGCAGTCTTCTCCTGTCTGCCTTTGGAACAAGATGTAGAACTTTCAATTCCTCAAATGCCACACCTGCCTGGATGCTGCCATGCTTCCCATGATCCTAATGGACTGAACTTCCGAACCTGTAAGCCAGCCCCATTAGATGTCCTTAGCTTGGCTGGATCTGCAGTATACGCTAACATGCAAACATCAAAAGGACCTGAGGAGAGAAGTCCTTGGCTCAGGAGGAAACTCTGGCAACCTGGGGGATTTAGAGGCTTCTGGGAAGCTGCCTGAAAATACAATATATTCTCATAGTGTATCTACTGGAGTTTTGATTCAGTATGAACACAGACCCCAAAGTACTTTTTTTAAAAGCAATCTTAATTTTGCTATCAAATGACCCCAAGAGACACTGCCTTGGGACAGGACCCCATCACAAGGATCATCTGTGAGAGCCCTTTCTAAACTGACCTTCTAGATGGACCTGGAGAGATGGCCTGCAGTTAAGAGCACTGGCTGCTCTTCCAAAGAACCCAGATTTGATTCCCACACCCACATGGAGGCGCATGGCCATCCTTAACTCCAGTTCCAGAGGATCTGATGCCCTCTTCTGGCCTCCAAGGACACCAGACACACAGGTGGTGCACAGACATATATGCAGGCAAAACAGCCTTATACATAAAATGAATAATAATTTTCAAAAATCATAGCCACATTAAAAGAAAGAAAGGAGGGAAGAAAGGAAGGAAGAAGGGAAGAAAGGAAGGAGGGGGAAGAAGGGAAGGAGGGAAGAAGGGAGGGAGGAAAGGAAGGAGGGAGGGAGGGAGGGAGGGAGGGAGGGAGGGAGGGAGGGAGGGAGGGAAGGAGGAAAACTTCTAGGGACATTCTCCCTAGACACAATCTGAGTTTTATCCGGTGGGGAGGATTGAGAATATGGTAGTTTGTCACCCAAACTTACATTTTCTTGGGACTTCTTCCAAAGCAGCCCACTCAGTTTTACTTTTTGAGCCAATAAAATTTACTTTTTAGTTGTTGTTTCATTTCCAAAAATAGTTACTATCATCTTTTGGGCTGGAGGCAATTTCACTAACACCTTGAGGGTTTATTTAAGTGCACGGAATCAGGTTACAAGTCTGGCAGTCAGCCTCAGGTACACATTGAGATAACAAGGGGGCCCTCCAGACTGGACTGGCAGTGAGCCTCCTAGCGTCCCACTCTGCTGCTGCTTAACCCATCTTACCGAACCAAAGCACCTGCCATGTTTGAGCCAGAGAACCACACCCACGTGTGCTGAAGTGAGCTTGTCCTGAGCCCTCAGAAATGTAGTCTCTTTCTCCTCGGAAACCCAACTTCCTTCAAGGTTTTGTTTTCCAGAGTCTGTATTCAGGAATCCTTTCTAAATTCCCTTAAGTGTTAAAACCCCTCCCTGTCCGTTGGCTCAAAGCCGGAACACTTTCTATCTCTTTGACAGATATGTTTCTGAGTTGGCCACCTGATGCTTCCTTGGGGTTAATTAGAAAATCCTCACCAAGAGTTCAGAGGCCAATATCAGCTGTCAAAATCCCACATTCCCCACTTTCCCTTCTTTCAAGTGCAAAGCGACCTGTGTCTGGAGATGGGCGAGATGAAAGCGTGCACACCAGCGCTGGGGGCTTTGACGCGACCCTATTCACCGCCCACTGCCATGAATACCGCAAGATCCCAAATGAAAGTTTTAATCTCCCCACCGCATTCAGGCAGAAGAGAAAAGGGCTTCCTTTTAACAGTTTTCCCCCTTAAACCCTTTGTATCATAATGCGGAGACTTCACTCTGGCCGGCCAGGGCTTTACGCCAAAGAAAGCAATGCACCTCAAACGCTTTGTGCAGACTAAGAAGGGCAGGCGAGTGTGAGGGCAGGCGCCAGGGCAGCGAGGGTGGTGGGTTGCGGGACCCGAGGCCCGCGGCTCTGCAGTTGTGGAACTCTGGCCTCTTGACCCAAGAGTCTAAAAGCACCGGCATGTCCTGCTGGGGTCTTGGCTGCTTGTCAAAATTAGGGGCCTCTGATGACTAGCGACAAGGATGGACAGTAGTGGATGGTTTCCCAGCCTGGGTATGGATCTGAGACGAATCTCCCGTGCAGGCTCTTGGGTCCAATTAGGCTTTCCTACACTGGGACATAAAGCAAAACGAACAATTATGACACAGATACTTCCCTCTCCAAGGCCACCCTTTGATGAGAATGTTTCGCCACAGGGGGATGCTTGAGAGGCCAAGCTTCAAGTTCAGTCCACTCCAGCTACACCTGTAGGTGTATCACTGCACCTGTAATCCCAGCACTCAGGAGGCTGAGGCAGGAGAATCACCTCCTTTGATTCCAGCCTGGGGTATATAGTAGAACTTGTCACAAATCATCATAGAGGGGGCTGGGAAATGGGTAGTTTCCTTTATTGTTTTTAAGGAGGGTCAGAGTTAATATGACAGATACTTTGCCTCTGTCCATGGCAAAGTTATCTTTAATTTATTGAATTTTAAAGATTTGGTGTGTGCTTGTGTGTGTGTGTGTGTGTGTGTGTGTGTGTGAGAGAGAGAGAGAGAGAGAGAGAGAGAGAGAGAGAGAGAGAGAGAGAGGTGGTGTTTTCCTAAGCGCCTTAGATCCTGAGGAAGTGTACTAGACTCAAGAGTATGTAGTACTCCTGGTAGGGCAGGCTTAGGGATTCTGCAAAGACCTCATCTGGAAGTTTGAGAAAGTGGTGGGGAAAAGCCTGCAGGCTGGGGATGGCTTGCTGACCCTTGTTTTGTTTCTGTCTTAAAGAAAAGTAATAAAGCCAAGTAGCATTTAAAATTATCACTGAGATCTGTATCCAGTGACAAGCATTTTGAAGTTTTTGTCTATTTGATGATTTTAAAACAGGATTCATGTACCCCAGGCTAGCCTCTAGTTTGCTTTTCTCTTTCCTGAGCCTTTTGGTACTGGGATTAAATGACCCACCAAGACAGGCAAATAGCATAAAAATTTTCAATTATAATATGAATCCCATTAAGATTCCTTTTTTTCACCTGCTACGTGCTGAATAAAAGAGAGTTTTTGGTTTTCCTTAAAAATAAAAATGTTGCTATTAGCTGGGTCTGGTTGCCTGGACCTGTAATCCTAGCACTCAAGAGGCCGAGGCAGGAAGACTGAAGCTTTTGATCTTAGTCTGGTCTACATAGGGAGATTCCACCTTGAACTAACTTACTTTCTTTCTTTCTTTCTTTCTTTCTTTCTTTCTTTCTTTCTTGTAATCATTTTTAGGATAGAAAAATTTAACCAACTTCTTTTAACACACACACCACTAGCAAGAACAAATTAACATATAAATGAAAATAATCCTGATCAGATTTTTTGCATTTTGTTGTTGTTGTTGTTGTTGTTTTGCTTTTAAAGACAGGGTTTCTCTGTGTAGCCCTGGCTATTCTGGTTGCTCTATAAACCAGGCTGGCCTCACAGAGATCCACCTGCTTCTGCTTCCCAAGTGCTGGGATTAAAGGTGTGCACCACCACTGCCAACCTACATTGACCTTCTAACTGCAAACTCAGCATTAAAATTCAAAGAGAAACAGTGAGCTTTGCTGCCAAGCCTGGTGACCTGAGTTCAATTCCTGGGACACATATGACAAAAGTTATCCTCTGATCTTTGCATTCATACCATGGTGCCCATGACCACCACCCTCAAAATAAATCAATGAAAAAAATTCTCCATCCATCTTTATTAAAGGAACTCTAAATTCTGCCGTATCTATTGTCCTACAGGGTCTTTGTTTTGTTGTTGTTTTGTTTTTCACCTGATGCGTGGGTCAAGTGAGAGTGTATCTTTTAAACATTCTCTTAAGACATATTTTCTTTATTTGATGTGGATGACTATGTGCCTGCATGAACACAATGTGCACCGCCTGTTTGAGCCTGGTGCCCACCCACAGAGGTCAGAAGAGGGCATCGCCCTCCCTATACATGGAGTCATAGGCAGTTGTGAGCAACCTGGTGTGAATGCTGGGAACAGAACTTGGCTCTTAATTGTGAAAACAATAGGTTTCACTGTTGCCTGTCACCTGCGTTTATAAGGTACCTTGAGCATATTCAGACCATCACTTCTCTTGTACCCTCTCTTTCAGAAGTAGCCTCCCAATTCCATGTCCTAAGTTTAATCCAGACCTCAAAAGCAAAAAAAAAAAAAAAAAGATAGATTTTTAAAGACTAGTTTTTCTCCTTTTGACTGAAGTCATAAAGCCCCATCCCTAGTCTTTGGAATGATAGGGGTGGGGATGCATCAAAAAATACAAAAATATCTTAACCCCTTCACTCAATTACAGGACCAAACCTGTATCTTGGTGAAGGAAAATTAGAATAGTACATTTAAATAGCCAGCATATTAGCTTGAATAACTACCTTTATGTAAATAAATTCAGTATCGCCTTTTGAGGAAGTCATTCTTATTTAAGTATGGTGCTTTATCCAGAGGTTTTAGAGAAAGGAAAAATTTAAGATTATTAATATAATTAGTATAAATTCCCATGAGGCCTCAGTGGGAAAGGAATGAAGTCACAGAAGTTTCTGATCCAAGTGTTTATCTTCTAACATCAAAACATCCCTCAAAACTCAGCAATTGTGAACCTTCACACACAATTTGTGAACCTTCTTTCGCAGCCAGAATGGCATTTCTCACTAAAGCATGTTCTTTGTTTCATTTAAAACCAAACAGTTTTCTAATGCTGCTATTAGCTGTGTGTGGTGCACAGACCAAACGCTAACAGCAAAGAAAAGAAGACAGACCTGGCTCAAAACACCTGATACACTGCCATCCTGTCCAATTAGAGGCACCCTTTCCCCAGTGGAAATGGTGACCACTAGCTAGAGGCATCCTTCCTCTCCGTGGGAACACTGACCACAGACGCTGCTACTTCCAAACCAACCAAACTGAACCCCAAAACAGAGCATCCTTCCAAGCTGGAAAAGTTAGTAGGCTTCAGGCTTCAAGTGAACCCTGGAATCAATAAATCACATGCAGAGCTATTCACACTACTGCCCCTAAAGCCTTTTGAATCAAACAAACACATGGGGCCGGGGGGGGAGGGGAGAAAAAGATTTATCCCTCGATTGAAATATACTAACAGTTATTCCAGACTTTGCCCAACTGTTTCCCATCTTCAGCGAGTTTGAACAGCGAGTTGAATTTGCGAGTTTCAGCAAATTTAGGTGAAGGATTAGACCATGAATAATGGTTCAGAGGGAGCTGGCCCTCCCTGAACACTGTGTCTCCCACCCTAGCTCCTTACTCAGCAACTCCAGACACAATTCCATCCACATGTTTCACTGGAAGAATCTGGTTTTCTTTTCCTTTTACACTTATGTAATTAGTGTGGGTGTGCATGTGTGTGTGCGGGTGTACGTGGAAGTCAGGGGTTGGATCTCTCCTTCCACTGTGTGGAGTTGAACTCAGGTCATTAGGCTTGGTGATCTCACAGGTCCATAGGCTTGGTGGCCAGGGCCATCTCACAGGTGTAAGGACCTAGTTTCTCTATCAGCACTTCCCAGAGCAGATCTCTCACGTTCTTCATAGCTATTCATAGCTGTGCCCAGCGTAGCTCACAGGAAGTCGGCTCACCTACTCATCCGGTCATCATCACCGTCTCGATGGCAGTGGAAGAGAACCCTACAATTTCTATCTTACCCTTCCCCCTTTTTATTTGAATCCACAAGAAAGAAAAAGACCAAATATAACCTAGGATGCAGTTGCAACCACTTACCAAGTAACAGCTTCCTGGCAAACAAGGGTAAGGACTGCAGAGAAAAAGAGAGCTACTCTGACACATGAGAAAACAGCGTTTAATAGACCCCTACTCCACAGACTGAGTTCAAATGGAGAACAAGGGAAAGCCTCCCGAGTAAAGCGCTAGGAAAGAGAGTCTGGAAAGGAATTGTAGAGGACTCTCTTCATAACTTCAGTCGCTGTGACTTCGTTGATGGGAACAAAGTCCCATGGAAGAGACTGAGTCATTTTTTTAAGACTAATTTATTTATTTTATGTATATGAATACACTCTAGCTATCTTCAAACACAGCAGAAGAGGGCAACAGATCCCATTATAGATGGTTGTGAGCCACCATGTGGTTGCTGGGAATTGAATTCAGAACCTCTGGAAGAGCAGCCAGTGCTCTTAACCACTGAGCCATTTCTCCAGCCCCCTGAGTCATGTTTTGACTTGTAGGGTTTATATGAAGTGCTAGAAAGGGGACACTTCAATTGTTTGGGAAGGAGGGGAGTGAAGGTTTCGGGTAGGAGAGAGGAGTATTAGTTCTTTTTTTGACAGTCTCTTTATTCAGGTGATGGGTGTAAGAACTCTACAGTAGACATTTGCTCGCCTATCTTGACTGGTGAGCATAAAGGAAGAGCACCTAGTAGGCAGAGCTAATGTTCTGATTCAAGCACAGCTCTGTGAGTTCAAACCCAACAGGTCTACACATTGAGTTCCAGGCTAGCAGAGCTACAGTTTGGGCTCCTTCTTTAAAAGAAATAAAAATATATCACCATATCCTCAAAAGTGGCGGGCACATTTCAAATATCCTCAAGAAGTGGTGTGTGGATGGAAGAGACAGTAGAGTCTGTGGTCTTGTCATCTGTTACTACTGAGCCATTTATTTCACAGCCTAATGCATATGGATTAAGTGTCTTTGACTACCCACCCTCTCCAGGGTTATCTGGTACTAGTTAAGTCTTCAGTCCAAGTTTGCTGAGGAATCTGCTGGGTTACACATCACACTGGAACAACTGTGTTCTAGTTACTCACAGTAACAGAACAGGCCATCTGGCCAAGAGGGAAAAAGGACATTTGCATATCATTGAGCCAACAAGGGGATCCCAGCTCACTGGGAAATGGGGCATATGGGCAAGATTCAGGAGTGGCAGGAAGTCTCCAGGCAGGATAACAACGGGGTGGGACACACTAGAAACCAGGGTTATTTGCCTACAAAGTGAAGCAAAAATATCCATTCCTTCCTGCTTGGAAGTAGAAAACCACAATGTGTACAGAGTGACAACAACTGGGATTATTTACTGTCCAGATGGAAAATGTCAGAAACACAGACAAAGATAAAACATAAACATTCTCCTCAGGTCCCTCACACATCTCCCACATTTATAATGCACCTGTGTAGGGTCATCTTGAACATCAGCTACTTCCTTACTTATTACTTAAAAAGTATTTCACAATTACCTAAAGACAAATGTCTTTGCAAACATTCTTGCTAATGATATGTGTGTATAGCAGAATTTATTATTGCTGTTTTGGTTTTTTTTGTTGTTGTTGCTTGAGACAACGCATCTCTATAATGTAGCTCTGGCTGTCCTGGAACTCACTGTGTAGATATGGCTGACCTTAAACTCACAGAGATCTACCTGCCTCTGCTTCCGGAGTGCTGGGATTCAAGTCATGTACCATGACACCTGACATCATAATTTATTAAATCAAGTCCCTACAGTTAGACATCTAGTGCTCTGATTTAAATCTGTGTATATACTTATACATGTGTTTGTGTGTGTGTATATATATATGTGTGTGTGTGTGTATATATATATATATATATATATATATATATATATATATATATCAAGGGTTTAGGTTCTTTTTGTTTAGACAGATTCTCACTATGTATCTTGGCTGACTGAGAACTCACTATGCAGAGCAAATAGCCTCAGTCTCACAGAGATCTGCCTCCCAGGTACTGGAATTAAAAGCATGCACAACTACACCAGACAATTTTTAGGTTCTTAATACACATCCTATTGCCTTGAAGATCAAATTCTAATCTTACTTTTGCATTTTCAGAACAAAAACATTGTGTTTGTTCATTTATTTATTTGGAGGTACTAGCATTAAACCCAGGGCATCATTTATTTTTTTTCCTGTAAAAAATCAGTAATCCATTCATTTTTCTCTTGATCTTAATTATGTTAATGATCCCTTGTCTTTAGAAGAATATCAAGTTTCCCCAAAACTTTTATGGGTTGTGCCTATATGAAACATTTATACAAATTTCCCCCAAATCACAGCACAAATCAACAAAATAACACGAATGATGATAAGCAGTCTGCAACTGTCAGCATCACCTTCCTTTCAAACCTTGCTTATGTGTTTCTACATCTTTACAAGTAATCTGGGTGCTCTGAATGAACAGCCTAACCTTTATTAGAATGAAAATGTAATCAGTGTCCACCCATAAAAATGTTCTAAAATTATATGTATGGGTGTGTATAATACGTTTGTATGTACAAATATGTGCACATAAGTGTAAGTGCCCTTGGGTACCAAAAGAGGGCATCAGATCCCTTGGAACTAGAGTTACAGCTGGTTGTAAGCGTCTGACTCAGGTGCTGGAAGCCTATCCTGGATCCTCTGCAAGAGTGGTATACACTCTAACCACTGATTCATCTCCCCAGCCTCCCGGCAAAAGGTTTGTTGTTGTTTTATCTAAAATCATCCTGAACTAGAGACAAAACAGTAATTGTCTTGAATCCAATGCAGTAATATCTGAAATCACTTCCTGGGAGCTAAAAACATGTCTGTCTGTCTATCTATCTATCTATCTATCTATCTATCTATCTATCTATCTACTATCTAGCTATTCATCCATTTATCTGTCTGTCTGTCACCATCTAACATCTATCAACTTTGAATCATCTATCTGTAAGTGTTCTGTTATCTCTATTATTTATCTATTACCGTCCTGTCATCTCTGTTATCTATCTGCCATTATGATCTACTTGCCATTTCTACAGTGTATCATCTCTATCTTCTATCGACTAAGGAAGAAAGACTCATAATTTGCCTACAATTCATTGCTTTTGTGCACATATGGCTTAGCTGGAAAGAGGATACATCGGGAGCAAGATGAGCAAATATGCATTTTAGAAAAGGGCTTCCAGATTCCTCTGACAAAAAAAAAAAAAAAAAAAAAAAAAAAAAAAAAAAAAAAAAAGGAAAAGAAAAAAAAGCCTGATTTGAATGTCATTAACATAGCTGGCCTTCCGGGTCTTCTAAAATGGCCTTTCATTTCCATGTGAATATTGAAATTGTCCTGCATGGGGAGGGTGACAGACCTTGGTGCCAGCACCTCAGCTAATTTATATGCTCCCCAATGGAGGTCATATCGATATGAGGCCCTGTCTCTGTCAGCTTTGTGGGTCCCTTAACCTGAGAACCCTGAAACCCATTGAGAGCTATTCATACTTGGCAGATTGATTTCTTCAGTCATTTTGTCATAGTAACTGACAATTCACTGCCATCCAAGTGTATCTGGACGCACAATGCCTACATAAATACCACTGGCAATTCTGCGCATATCCCTTTGTAGAAAGGGATATGCACTTACTTCTGCCACTTGACTTTCTATAGCTATGTGGCAGAAGATCATTTCCACTGGAGCCATACAGCTGACAGACCCAGCGGGGCTTGTTTCAAAGAAGCACAAAGTTCAGAACCCCCACGAGTACAGAATGAGATGAATCAAAACTTCAAACAGGTTCGTCTGCAAGAAGAGACAGGAGAGTAAGGGGAGCACACAAAGACCCCAAGGACAGCCAGGTGCAGCCCAAGCCCTAATGCCATCCCAGAGAGTTTAGGGCCTGGAAATAAAAGATTGTCGTCTCTCAAGCATAATAATCATGCAAGGACACAAGTCAGTGGCTCCCTTTAATCGCATCAGTCTGAAAGGTGCACAGAGCCCTGCAGCAACTCAACAGCAGGTGGTGATCTCTCTCTCAGTGTCAAAACTTCTGTTGGGCAGTGCTCTGCTGGGGGATTTTCCTGGTGCCCCTCCAGTTGCTAGTGCAGCCAGCCTTGCATGGATAGTCACCCACAGTTGGTGTAGTCTGGCAGAGGAACAAGGATGCCAGCAGTGGGCACTGCTGGATTTGCTACCTCGAGTTATCCCAGTTCATCTAAGTCCTTCAGTGTTTCAACTCACGATCGCCATGTGTAAAATGGGTATGTAAAGATACCCATGTTACAGGGTGGCCTTGGGATTTAATGAGGCAACACACTCAATCTTTCCTGAGTGCCTTCTTGCATGCGCCTCATAATGGGACTGGGAAATGAAAAGTTTGGGAGGGAAAGGGTCCACGTATTTGCTCTGGATGTGTTCAATTATAAAGGAGAGTTCCTTCCATGTGAGATTCAGCTCTGCAGTTGAGCCAGGGAAAGACAGGATGGCCTCCTTGAGCAAACAGCTCTTGATAGCTGAAGGAAACAAAGGCTGCCGAGTCTTCCAGCAGGATGGGGGCATCCCAGGTTGGAAACAGTCCAGGTGGGCATCAGAGAGGGAGATGGCGGCAGTGTGCTCATTGTTGCTGGAGTGAAGAACAGATAGAAGATGCTGATCAGTAGCAGGACCCAGTTGCCCCGAGCTATGTGCTGGCAGTCTCAGGAGCCTGTGGGTACCACTGCATCATTGAAAATCTTCTGTGGCATGTGCTGTGGTCAGCCCCTTCGTTGGCTTATCTGACTCAGGCAAGGTCTGGGCCAGTAAAATCAAGATCTCTCTCTTGTCCATGATAATAAAGGCTGATGTCAACTAGGAGTTGATTTTTCCACACAGTTCTTTGTGATAGGAGATAGAGATCTACACAGTTTCTCTATGGGCACGAGGGAACAGGAGGTGGAAAAGTCCTTGAAACTGTCATAGGGGACCTAGAGACCTGGGTCTTCCTCTGACTTCTTTGTCCTCAGTACCTCTCTGTCTCTTGGTATGTGTGAACCACTTCTGCAGAGCGTGTGTGTGTGTGTGTGTGTGTGTGTGTGTGTGTAGCCCATGAGGCTTGAGCAGTGATTTCACTTTGACAAATTCAAGTACTATCCCTTCCTGCCACACAGAGTGATGAAAGAGCCTGAGCTCTAGGAGGGACCTCAAGCCCCCAGACTGAAGTTAATAGGAACACCCATTACTTCTGAGACCTGTGGAGAAGAGTCAGGGCGTCAGGGTGTAAGGAAGATACATCACAGATATCCTGGTGTTTGACATGTAGCACTCGTCCAGCCTCTTATGAGCTTCAGGACTGTCATTTGAGAAACGGGAAGAGATACCTGCCCTGGTCCCATGAGAGTGTGGGATCAGCTGTCCTCTGCAGTGTAACAGCTGTCCCAGAACATGGCCCTGATGCCACAACAGCATTGATGTTGCCCTAGAATCTGCAGTCTCAACTACACTCCCAAGGAGAGATTACCCAAGCTGCATGTGGTATCAGTTGGAGGTGTTGAGAGGCCATGGAAGTCTAGATGTGATGACACTCATCCCAGCACTCAGGAGACAGAGGCAGACAGATCTCTGTGAGTCCAAGGACAGCTTGGCCTACACAGTGAGTTTCAGGTCAGCCAAGGTTACATAGTGAGACCCTGTATCAAATACAAATAAATAAGAAAGAAAGGCTGATGTCGGAGGAATTTTGAATAGCTTACCCTTTCCCATGGTCTGGCATCAGATGCTGGTTTTTTGAGTGAGTGTCTTTGTGCTGTTGTACAACCTGCTGACAAGATGAAGACAAGTGGTTGCCTTGGCTGTGCAGAGCACTGAGCTAAAGCTTATTATTCTCTTCAGAGAGGGTGCTGATGGGGCAGAGTCTTGCTATGTGGCCTTGAACTCACAATCCTCCTGCATGCCCTTCCCAAGGGCTAGATGGCCAGTGCTTGGGCCTATGTTTTGTGACTTCAGAGGCTAGGCTGTAAGAATACTATACCATGGGAAGGAAGACTAATTCCCCCCCAAAAAAAGAATGTATGAAAACATTATAATTAGGCTCATTGCTTTGTATTCTAATTAAAGAAAAAAAAAAAAACAAGAAGAATTATCATAAGGCTGGTGGCTCACCAGGTGAGCTTAGTATGAGAGAAACAGAGGCAGGAGAAGGGCCAGTCCAAGACCAGAAAAAGAAAGGGAAGAAGAATGAGAAGAAGAAAAGGAGGAGGAACTGGAGGAGGAGTGGGAGAAAAAGGAGGAGGAGAAAAGGAAGAAGAGAAGAAACAGAAAGAGGAGGAAGAGATCATAAAACATCGTCTCTGCCATTTCCCCCTTGGTTAGAGCAGTTGCAATGTTACAGAGACTCAAGGGGAGGAGTCTGAGAGCTGCACCCCTCTACTCGGGATCATCAAGCCATGTAAGGGGCAGACTATGGGGTGGGATGTACACACTCTTGTGGGGCTGTCTTTGGAAAATACAGTCTGATAGTGTGTGCGCAGAAAGTAGCTTTGACAAGTAGAAAGCATCATGAGAGACCTTGCTGACAGAAGGCCTCTACCACTAGGGGCTACTCTATGGCCTCGATGAACACTATTCTTAAGCACTTCCTGAAGTACATATTAATATCTAGTATATACAGGCACTGTCCAGAGCATCCCCAATCACAGCACCTCGCTTCACCCATACAATAACCATGAGAAGCTGACTTGTGGTGCCCTGCTCCGTGCTGAGCCCCAGGCACTTAAGACAGCTTGCTTCCTCCAGGCACTAATTACCAGACAGTATGTTTTGTCCTCCAGTGAGCTCAAAGGGCAAACATAGGAAGCCAAGCCAATATTTTTTAAAAACTTCTTTCCTTCCTTCTCTAAGTTGCCCTGTGAGCGCCACAAAATAGAGATAAAAAGTTAAACACTTTTTAAATTAGAAGCTAGGATCTGCACATGAGAGAGAACGAACGTGTGGTAGTCATCAGAAAGGATTTTCCAAGATTTATTTTACAGGTATGGTTTTTCTCCCTGCATATACATATGTGTACCATGTGCCTGCCTGGTACCTGTGAAGATCAAAAGGGCATCAGATTCCCTAGAATTATAGTTACAGATGTTTGTGAACCGCCATGAGGGTCCTCTGCTAGAGTAGCCAGTATTCTTAACCACCATGCAGAGCCGTCTCTCCAGCCCCAAAGGGATTATTTTTAAATGATGCCTAGAAGTAGGAGTGAGGTAGAAGTTTAGAAATAAGAGTGAGATGGTAACAGTGACACATGCCTTTAATCCCAGCACTCAAGAGACAAAGGTAGGTGGACCTCTGAGTTCAAGTCCAGCCTGGTCTACAGAGTTCCAGGACAGCCAGGGCTGCACAGAGAAATCTTGTCTCAAAAACAAACAAACAATCCCCACACCACTCTGGCTCTCCCCAGAAGAAGGAGAAGGAAGAGGAGAAGGAGGAGGAAGAGGAGGAGGAGGAAGAGGAAAAGGGGAGGAGGAGGAGAGGGAGGAAGGAAAGAAAGAAGGAAGAAAGAAAGAAAGAAAGAAAGAAAGAAAGAAAGAAAGAAAGAAAGAAAAGAAGAAGGAGGGAAAGAAGGAAAGGAAGGAAGAGAAAGAAAAAAAGAAAGAAAGAAAGAAAGAAAGAAAGAAAGAAAGAAAGAAAGAAAAGAAAGGAGAAAAAAGGAGGAAAGGAAGGAAGGAAGGAAGGAAGGAAGGAAAGAGGGAAGGGGAGAGAATGATGTCAATCAAGGGGCTAGTTTGTGCAAGGCCCTGTGGTGAAGGTAGAGGGGTAGAGTGAGTACACAGAGGGAAGAGGAGCATTAAGATTTGCCTGGGGGCAGGGGGTGGGGGCTGGAGAGATGGCTCAGAGGTTAAGAGCACTGACTACTCTAACAGAGGTCCTGAGTTCAATTCCCAACAATCACATGGTGGCTCACAACTATCTGTAATGTGATCTGATGCCTTCTTCTGGCATGCAGCTGTACATGCAGCTGTACATGCAGATAGAGCACTCATACATAAAATAATTACATCTTTAAAAGAAAAAAAATGTGGCTAGAGGCACGGATGGCACAAAACCACGCAGAGCACAGCCTATCAGGCCCTGGCTGAGCTTGCAGGCTTCTGTGTGGACTGTGTCAATCCAGGACAAGTGCCTGGATCTTGCTGAGCCAAGAGAACCACTTTCCCCTCTAAAGCACAGCTCTGCTAAGTCACATGTTGTCCCGCTCAACAGACAGGCTCTTTCTTGTGCCACCTAGACAAGTGCATGGGTACAGTCAGTCCTTCTGTCTGACAGTGAGAACGACCCACTTCTCTGTCAATTCCCTGCTAGCAAAACCAGAGCAGCAGGGCCTAGGCACTGACCTGAGAACCATGAGCTGCATGGAGTCTGCTCAGAACCTGAGTATGAAGAGAAAGCAGACCTTCCCACCTACCGGCCCTCGCTGACTTCCCAGACAGCTCTTATTAGCGATCGACAAGTGTAATCAGCAGAGTTTTGCCCACAGTAGCTGCCCTTGTTCAGCAAATGGTTTTCTTAAGAATTTTGGGAGAAAACATCCTAGGTTCTCTGCCAGCAGCTGTTTGGGCTCCTGGCGTCACAGAAGCCAACACTTTTCTCACAGAAGCCAACACTCTTTAGTCAAAGATAGATGACTGGGTTCTCACACACCTGGGGGTGGGGCAGTTCCTTGGAAATAGGCATTGCAGCCTGCAGCCAGACCTTCCTGAACATGCCCCAACCTCTGCTGATCTTGGAGGCTAAGTGGGTTGCTGGGGTCCAGGAGTCAACCCACAAACCACACAAACACCGATTTCAGTCAGAGAAGGATGGTTTATTGAATGCATACCCTAAACTGTAGGCTGAGGCTACTATCTCAAACATCCTCTCTGTCAGCTTAGAAACACTAAAACCACAAAGAAAACCACAGTGAGTTTATACGCAGGTGCAGGAAGTGCTGCTCGGTGGTCAGCTCTGACCCAAGCCATTTTAGATATAGCCATTTTAGACATTGACCTTTAATGTGATGGGTTCTATGTAAAGCTTTGTGGAATTTCCTAAGATTAACAAACCTTATCCAGAAGATATTAGGATATATGATCAGCATGGGCTTGCTCTGAGTTAAGTTGATTTTCTGTGTCAATGACTGGCAGGCATATCACAGCAACAATATGAAATAACTGGCAGGCATGGAACAAAATAGCTACAGCTATGCTGGGGGAGGGGAAACAGACCTCAACATAGGTGGAGCCTGATTAGTGCCTGGATGACAAGGACAGGCACTGTCCGACAGGTCTACCTTTTTCTGCCTTCACACTGTTCAGATATGATTTACTGAGGCCTCACGACTCAGAAGAGTTAAATCACAATTCCTATACAAATTATTCTCATCTTTATTCACATCGACAGCAACAGGAGGTATCTCCTTCTGAGTTGTCAGTAAGGAAGCCTCAGAGGCCTCAGACAATACAAACTTTGCTATTCCTTTTGTATACTCACCAAACAAGGGGATCGGACTGTGATGCTGACACCATATTCCTGTATTACGAGATATTGAGAAATCAAACTAAAACTGGGCTGGAAGCTTCCTCCCTGTTGGGTAGCTTATATACTGATAGAAGGACTTCTGGGAGAGAAAGGCATCATCAGTGTCCCAACCAAATAAGAATCCTATGAACTACAGTGCCAACCTGCGAGGCAAGATGAGCCCAATTGCGTAATAATGGCACAACAGTTATGGATGTAACCAGTGTTCTCTGATTGGATTTGAGACCTACTTCACATGAGGGAATCCATCCTTGGTACTATAAACTCAGTCAAAAATTCATGGGGGGCGGGGGGCGGATCATAGTTACTTTTCTATTGCTGTAATAAGACATCATAAGGAAGCTGGCAGATTCAGAGGGTGACTCCATGGCCATCACAGTGGAAAGAATGGCAGCAAGCAGGCACAGTGCTGGAGTAGTACCTGGGCATTCACACCTTGAGATATAACCACAGGGTAGAGAGAGAGAGACACTAGGAATCATGGGAGTCTTTTGAAACCTCAAAGCCCACTTCCAGTAACTCATCTCCTCCAACCAGGCCACACCTCCTAATCCTTCCCAAACACTTTTACCAACTGAGGATCAAGCATTCAAATACATGAGTCACTGTCACTCAAACCATCACAGTAGAGGGGGTCGAAGGCCCTAGAGGAGAACATGATACTGTTTTGTTAACTAAACTGACACAGCCTCAAACTGCCTTATAAACATTTACTCTTATACACATAGATGCTACTCTTGGCCTTAATCAGTGAACAAGAATGAGTGCAAAGACTCTCGGCTCTGCAATGCGGTAAGAATAAGTGGTGGTTGAGTGCTCAGCCCTAAACAAGACATTTATATCACCCCCACTAAGGCTCAGGAAGCACTGCAGAAGGAGGGTTGGGAAGAGTATAAGAGCTGGGACATAGGAAGAAGAGCTGCAAAATGTCAGCTTCCTTTCATGCCCCAGTCAGTGCAATCATAAAATCACAGCAGCCATGGAGGACTGTGCTGGGTCTGCACAGAATGGGCCTGTTAACAGCCAGGCATGGATGGGAGAGGTACCCAGTGGTTTCTTCCCATCACTGCTGAACTATCTACTGATAATTTCAGGGAGAGAAGGGGCCATTGCCTTCAATAGTGTGGCCATTGGTGACCTCACCAGGCTCCAAAGGTTAGTGCCAATCCAATGGTCATGTATCTGAGAAAGGGACTGATGAGGGGTGAGATGACAGGGATGAGAAGGAGGTGAGAGGAAGTGGAAGAGTGACCAGTGTGTGTGTGTGTGTGTAACTGTCGAAGAATGAAATCAACTTTTTGCACTTAAAAAACACTTTCTAAGATTTTATTTATTTATTTAAAACATATGAGTGCTCTATCTGTATGAACACCTCCATGCCAGAAGAAGGCATCAGATCTCATTACAGACGGTTGTGAGCCACCGTGTGGTTGCTGAGAATTGAACTCAGGATCTCTGAAGAGCAGACGGGTGCTCTTAACTGCTGAGCCATCTCTCCATCCCTAAAAACTATTTTAAAAAAAAATTTTTTTAAAGTCTGAACTTCATGAACCTTGGCCATCTTCCATCCATCCTGCTTTTAGGATTCGTTTGCTTAAAATAAGACTCAGATCTTGCCGGGCGGTGGTGGCACACACCTTTAATCCCAGCACTTGGGAGGCAGAGGCAGGCGGATTTCTGAGTTCGAGGCCAGCCTGGTCTACAGAGTGAGTTCCAGGACAGCCAGAGATACACAGAGAAACCCTGCTTCAAAAAAACCCAAAAAAAAAAAAAAAAAGACTCAGATCTATTAGCATGCTGATAATGAAACTCCTTCCCTGGGGAGACTCCAACAAGGTTACTCCCACTCCACGCTTACTAAGAGCATAATAACAAACCAACTTACTCGGCCATGTTCTTCCTGCCCGGCCTGGCTGTTGACAGGAAAGCCAGTGAATTCATTGGGCTTACTTATAGAGACCACATGAAGAAGGGTTATTGGCAGAAGCAGGGTAGCACCAAAGCAGTCGCACTGGAAAGTCTTTATGCAGTATGAAAGATGGTTTCCCCATAGCAGCATAGCCCCATAATCCCTAGAATTATATTCTAGCACAGCAGTTTTCGACCTATGGGTCACAATCCCTTTAGGGGTTGCATATCAGATATCCTACATATCAGATATTTACATTATGATTCATAACAGTAGCAAAATCACAGTTATGATGTAGCAACAAAATAATTTTATCGTTGGGGGGGGTCACCACAACATGAAGAACTGTAAAAGGTTCCAGCATTAGGAAGGCTGAGAACTACCTCCCTAATACCGCAAGCTGTATGCAATTAGGGCAGAGTGACATACAAATGGCTGGGAGGTGTCGTTGATTTACCAAGTGAGAGTTCAGTGACACCGCAGCAGCCCCTCTTTCTAGGAGAGAATGTCAACAGTCCACAGGCCTGGTAGGGCTGGGGTGCTCAAAAGAAGGCACAGATGATCTGAGGGAGATGTCGGTAGTGTGGCTCAGAGGGTAGTGCTGCACACGACTCACCCCACTAGACCCCAGGAGAAAAAGGCTATACTCAGCACATACTTAAGGACCAAGGAAGCTGAGTCCCCATTCTACTCGAACAGAACCAGGCTGAGCTTACTTAGCAGGTTCTCACCAGCTAAGGGCACTGAATCAAACCAAGTCACAGACTGTGAGTTTTGTAAAGTCAAACTACATGGATGGACACATACTGGCAACAGACCTGGAATTCTCTTCACAAACACCCAGAGAACTAAGTACCTCAGAATGGGAGCCATGCATTTCTGAAACTACTGCATTGCCTGAACCAAAAAGGATGCCTCATTAAGGGATGCTCTGCTCCTTGCTGAACCAGGGGAGCCAAGAACTCAGGCCATGAACAACCTGCGAGGAAAAGGTGTTGCCCCTGCCTCCAAGAGTCACACAGGAATGGACAAGCCTCTCTCCGACTCCAGCCCTCCTGGATCCAGAAAACTGCTCTGGGAGCCGCAGAGGGAGGGGGGCTTTACTTCTCTGTCATCCACACATTCCTCTCTCAAATGATTTTAAACCTTTTCTTGTCCAAAAGCCCAGCAGAAGCAAATAAAGAGTAACCACTCTGCAGAGTCGCTACTATTATGCAAATAGACTAATCAAGCCGTGCTGCAATGAGAATTAATTTATATTTGAGTCCAGTGAGGCCTGGATACTTGCTAACTGAACCTCGGGCCAAAGCCCTCCGCTAGGTAGCACCTCGCATTATTCCTTTGACGAGATGTGAACTGACATACATGCCATGGCTCCCTTTCAATCCGATTACCCCGTTACCCCACATCAATGCTACCCCAGCCATCAGACTCTGGCGTCCTTCCTTTCACAGGCTGCAGGAACAAGGGACAACCTCTGCTTGATAACAAGCACCCACGCTGCCACCTCGTACCCCCACTCTTAACCCATCATCCCTGCTCAATGGGCTCTATTCGACAAGGTATTTTATTTTGTTTGTAGAAATCAAGGGCTCAAAAACAGTGCAAAATCAAGCCTGGCCCGGACTGCACATTCAAAGCTGCCCTTTTATACAGTGACCAAGGGCCTCTTGGCAGCAAGGCCCCTGAGATAACCACCCTTTAACAGAAAGCTTGCCCACTTCAATTCCCTCCCTAGCGTCTCAGGAACTCTTTTCAAACACACACACACACACACACACACACACACACACACACACACACACACACACACACGTAGCAAGCTCATGTGACCTGAAGCTCTATCCGAATGAACCTATGTTTTAAGCCTTACCTTTGTGCTAAACTCATGTTGACAACCACCGAATTATTTCCTTTGCTCTACATTGGGGTGTGGGGGCGGGGGGAGGGAACCTCTCAAAACTGTGTGTCCTAGAAGCTTGGGGGGAACAGTCCTCCAGGTGTCCTGCCTAGATGAGCAGACATTTTCCGAAGCCCCTCCCCTGGTAATTAGATTAACAGGCCGCATGTGAGCCGAAGTCCTTCATGCTTCGTGCCATTTATAGCATATAAGGAGGGCAAAGCATCTTGAATGGGGCCAGACGAATAAACTATGGGCCCATGAGCTGCGTGAGAGAGAAAATGGAAATGAGGGAGAACACAGCACTGGCTTTCTGTTTCAACACCAACATCAGGTCTCTGTAGATTTGGTTCCGTTGAGGGAAGGATCAGGAGTTACATTCGAGGTCCTTCTGTGGCTGCCATGGTGGGGACTGGGGACAAGGATCAGCCTTGGAGGCAATTGGAGAAGCCATGAGCCTCCTCCAGGCTCTGATGTCGCCAAGTACAGTGGTCAGGTGAGAGCATGTCATGATCCCATATAGGGCTGAATGCCTTCTCCAGACGAGGCCCTGGAAGATCCTGACTTTGAAAAACATTGAAGCGATTTTAGTTAAATAGCAGTAGATGCTAGCTGCTCTTTTTGGTTTTGCTTTGGTTTTGTTTTAAGACAGGGTTTCTCCGTGTAGCCATGGCTGTTCTGGAACTGTCTGTATAAACCGGCTAGCCTCGAAATCACTGAGATTCACTTGCCTCTGCCTCCCAACTGCTAGGATTAAAGGTGTGTACCACCACGTCCAGCCTGATGCTAGCCACTTTTAAGAAAAGAGTTAAAGCAAAGTAAGTACTAAGAAATGAAACACATGGACGCACCCACACAATGCATATGCGCGCGCGTGCACGCGCACATACAGACACACACACACACACAGGAAGTTATGAGTTTGGCTGGTGCCCTTTACATTTGTTGTACTTTTTATTAATATTTAATGACTTTGACAATTTCATACAGATATACAATGTATCATGCAATGTACTATGATCATATTAGTCCCCGTACCCTCCTCTATCCCCCTCTCACCCCTGCTGGCCCTTCTTCCCAGTGATTCCCCCTCCTACTGTGACATCTGTGTGAGTGCCTGTCTGTGTGTAAAGGTCTGTCTTAGCAGAGTCCCTGCTTTATCCATTGCTGTACAGCAAACACAGGCTTCTCTGACCAAGGCGGACAATAGTACCACTCCCCACTCCCCATTTTCTTTCTGTTAACACAGGGGATTTCTCTTGTTTATATGCAGTTAACTATTTAGGGTCTGGGGATGTAGCTCAGTTGGTAGCGTGCTTGCCCAGCGTGCAGAAAGCTCTAGATCTATTCCCAGCGCTGTATAAAACCAGGTGTGGTGGCATTCACTGACCTGTAATCTGAACACTCAGAAGCTGGAGACAGGAGGATCAAAATGTCAAGTTCATCCCAGGCTACACAGTAAGTTCAAACCTGTGATACAGGAGACCCTGTCTAATAATTTAAAAATAAATTAAGTTGACCAATTAGAAATAGAAGAGGCTTCCAGCAAACAGCAGATCTACTTAAGAGAGGCATCCCTGGACTGGAGAGATGACTCAGAGGTTAAGAGCACTGGCTGCTCTTCCAAAGGCCCTGAGTTCAATTCCCAGCAACCACATGGTGGCTCACAACCATTTGTAATGAGATCTGGTGCCCTCTTCTGACCTGCAGGCCAGAATGCAGGCAGAATGCTGTATACATAATAAATAAATAAATCTTAAATAAAATAAAGAGAAAGAAAAAAAGAGAACTCCCTTCACTGAAATTCTGGCCTTGCTGTCTTTGAACAACTGTCTAAAAGGCAGTACTTTCTAGGTTTCAGGTTTAGACTGGCTCCCAAGAGTTATTTTGCTGTTTTGTTTTTTTGTTTTTTAATCTCCTTTCCTTCACTGAGTCTGCTCATTACTCCCTCCTTCAGCATTGGCTCACTGTACATATGCTGTGATGACAGGCTCTCCATGACATTGGGATAAACAGCTGGTCCTAGTCCCTCGATCTGTAGCCGGGCATCCACAGTGGCTTATTCTCAGCACCCTGAACAGTGCTGTGTATCTGCACTAACCACTACACCACAGTGAAAAAGAAAAAAAAAATCCTGCAAACTAGGGATGAAAACACAAATCCTTAGACAAACATTTGACAGCATGCCCATTTATGGCACACTCATATTAACCTCCTGCTCTAGGCTCAGGTGGAAAAAGAGCAGAAAGAATGAAAGGGCCAGAGGATGGAGGAGCTCTGTGAAGTGCTGTTGTTTGAACGTAGCAAGGCAGGCACCCATACAAATGCGCAGCACTGCTATTTGAGCAAAAGCAAGCCAGTTAAAGATTGGGAGAGGCTCCAGAGGCCCCACTCCTAGCAGAGAAGGTATGGCAGTTGCTGGCTGCCATAGGAGGGACAGTCCTTTGGGGAAGGGGCTATCAGTAGGTTATTGTGGTGGTATGAATATGCTTAACCCATGGGAAGGGGTATTATTAGGGGGCGTGGCCTTGATGGAAGAAGTGAGTCACTGCATAGGAAGACTTGGAGGGCTACTAGTCCTCAAGCTCAGCCCAATGGGGAAGAGAGAGCCTTCTGGCTGCCTGTGGAATCAAGTCTCCTCCTAGCTGCCTTCTGATCAAGATGTAGAACTCTCAGCTTGAGCGTTATGTCTGCCTGCAAGTTGCCATGCTTCCCACTATAATGTTAAGAGACTGAACTTCTGAACCTGTAAGCCAGCCCCAATTAAATGTTTGCCTGTATAAGAGTTGCCTTGGTCATGGTATCTGTTCACAGCCATGAACCATAACTAAGAAAGTTACCTATGTCCCAGTGGATGATGCCACGTCCATGGGCATATGGGCAGTACTAACTACGCTCAGTGGTTTCAATAATAATAAATAAAAAGCTTTTAAAGGAGGACCTGAGGTTGGAATGGACATGTGGTGGGGATCAAAATGATTAAGATACACTGTGTACTTGTATGACATTTTCAAAGAATTATAAAGACAAGTTGTTTCCTTCCAACTCCTTCTTTCACCTGAAGGGGCCACAGAAATTTCTCCCTCTTCAGTCCTGCCCTCAAAGGCAACTCCTAGGGAGCCTGAGTTCACAAGCCTAGAGGATGCTGCCTTCACCCCTCCCCTAATGCTGTCACCTTCTGCTGGTTTAGAGACTTCCCAGGCTACCCCAAATGACCCTGGCTCCCTAAATTCCCAGACTGACTTCTTGCCTTCACCATCCTGTTCTTGGAACCTCCCTGGGTCACCCGCCTGCTCAGGACCAGAACTGTCCCAGATATTGAGCATGATCCCTTCTAGTGTAATGGTTCTGAGGTTAGCCACTAGGACCCGGTTGAGGGTATTTGTAAGTTTTGGTGACAGCATCGTGAGGAAGGGGTGCTCATATGCAGTTCATAGAAGTGCATGACGTTGATAATCACCCTACAATATACCACTTCAAACACCCAATACCTATTTCTGTGAAAAGGGCAAGTGCTGCAAACTAAGTTGCCACTGCTAAGATCATAGTGGAGAAGAGGTGGGTAAACACCTATGCACTGAGACATGCACCTTGGACTCTGCACATGCTCGGTGAATTTCTGCATCATTATCGGGAGACCCAACATTCTGTCGTTCAAACTTTTGTCTTTAAAAGTTAATGCTACCTTGTCATGTTAGCTTAAGAGTATATTGACTCTTAATCCCTGCAGGATTTCAAGGCATAAGAATTTCCTTTCCAGATTCAGGTGGGAAGGAAGCTCGGTTTGCCACTGTGCTTGCCTCCTGCTTTGGATGCCATCGTGTGAAGAAGGGATGGCTGGGGCTACTGCATCCTCATGACAGTGTGCTCCGGAGCAAATGTGCTGAGCAGGGTGAACTAAACAAAGACCATGGCACAGCAGTAGAGATAGTCAACCACACATATATGTCTTTCCTAGATATCACATACAGATGTAGATGGGGTGTCATTGCTAGGACTAAATCTTACGCATATGATTATGGGATTGGCTAAGAAGTCTCTAAAAGACAGTCACCTGCTAGAGCTGCAGGGCCAAAGGGAAACAAGAAGATACAATGGGTATAAAGCAGGAGGAGATCAAGAATGACAGACAGGAGCAGGAGTCCTGTGGGATAGACTGAAACTCACATCAGTCCTTGGTACCTCTGGCTCCATTGTGATGAATCCTTGCAGAAGACCAAGTCCTTCTTCATGGAGCTAACCATACACCCCTGGTCCAGGAACCAAAGGGGCTGGGGAGGATAGAGGGCCAGCAGGCCCACTGCTACCTCCTGTCAACCAAGGGAGTCCACTGACCAAGCAAAAGACATCTTCCTTTCACCCTTCCAGTGTTTTAGTCTCTTTTCTGGCCCACGCTACTTAGAACCACATAGGAAGCTGACACAGTATAAAGCCCCTATAACTCTAGTATTCCGAGTTTGTATGTCCTTCCCTGTGGATGACTGTGCATAGTAATGGTATCTGCCTCCTAAGGCTGCTTTGAAGAAGATTTAAAATATTACATGAATAATATTCATATAATATTTTAATGTAATATTGTAAAAAGTGGATAGTTTTCTCAAAAATCCAGCTCAGTCACCACTGCTGCTGTTCTTCACTGATCCTGGGAAGGAAATTAAAAGTGGAGACAATTAATTTGGGGACACCAGATGCTCAATGGCACAACACCACTGCGCAAGCCTGACAGCCTGAGTTTGATCCTCACAAACCATTGTGGAAGGGGAGAAAAGACTCCTGAACGTTGTCCTCCATACACATGTGCTGCCACTCAATAATAAATAAATAAACCAACAAAAAGTTTTCAAAAGATATTTAGCTTCACTAGGGGACAGACTCATTCTTATGGATCTAGACAGTCTAGTCACTTTCCAAGGGTCTCCATCTCTCTCTCTCTCTCTCTCTCTCTCTCTCTCTCTGTGTGTGTGTGTGTGTGTGTGTGTGTGTATGTGTGTGTTTGCATGCCCGCATGCTATGTGTGGATGTGTTTATTATGACACATGTATGGAGGTCAGAAGACAGTTTGCAAGAGTCAGACCTCTTATTTTACCATGTGGATTCTGAGATCGGGTCAAATTGTCAGGTTTGGCAGCATACTAACCAGCCCTTCACAGTCTTTTTGAATAAATTTTTGCTTTTGGGTTTTGGGTTTTTCAAGACAGGGTTTCTCTGTGTAGCTGTCCTGGAACTCGTTATAGATGAGGCTGGCCTTGAACTCAGAGATATACCTGCTTCTGCCTCCTGAGTGCTGGGATTAAAAGCGTGTGCCACTACCATCTGGCATGAGTAACTTTTATTAGGTGCATTTTAGATAAAACAGTTGCCAAATCTAAGGGATACAAAGATGAAAGAGCTGGGCTTAGGTATGAACACAGTACAACACAACATGACACTATATAGATCACATACATAGACAAACAGCTGCGGTTAGGTCTGAATGCATTACATGACACTATATAGGTCACATATGTGGATAAACAGCTGGGCTTAGGTATGAACACAGTATAACATAACACTATATTGATCACATATATAGATGAAATGCTTGTGTATAGGTAATATAAGTATGAAAAAAAAAACACAAGTCGACAGAAAGTGAGTGGTGAGAACGTAACATTCCAGCTTTGGTTTGAAGGAAGAGAAGTTTTAACAGAAGAAAGCAAACAGAAGGCAGAACAAATGTGAAGACAATCTGTGAACAGAGCACCAGACACATTCGAGAAGCCCCTGGAGCTAAGTGGCAGGAGTATAAGGGAAGGAGGGACAGTACATGGTCAGCATTGCTGTCACTCCAGCAGGAGGCTGCCAGGGCAAGGTGGCACATTAGGAGCTTCTGATGCGTGACTCTATCTATAAGTTGGAGCAATGAAAAACAGACTAGACTACAGTCCAAGGAGACAGAGAGGAGAAGAGCAGCAAGGCAGCTGAAAGGCATGGAGAAAAGGAGAGGCTGCTTAGGGAGAAGGAGGGTGACTCCAGCCCACCCTTCCCCAGTGGGGAGGGCAAGCTGAAGCCACAACCACAGAGGGACTGTAACAATCTGCCTCCTTCTCACTGAATGATCCTGGGGAGCGGGCACTCAAGAAAAGGCTGCCCAACTAAGAAGACCCCCCCAAATAAATCAGAACAGATATCCATGATGCATGACTCACCATTTAGAAAGGAGAAATGTGAAAAGGAAAGCAACCTGGCTCCACTAAACAGCTCTTCAATAACAGAACCCAAGGATACCGAGAAGCTGGAACATCAGACAAAGAATTCAAAAGTCTAGCTTCTTAAAATGATTAATGATCTTAGAGAGGATTCTAAAGTGGACATTTCTGGTTTCTTTGGAGACTCGGGTTATAATGATGGCTTCCTGGGGCAGACAGGTAAAAGAATGATTTGCTAAAGCAGACATGTGAAAGACTGTTTTCTGAAGCAGACACACGTAAAATGATGTTTTGCTACAGCAAATACATGAAAGGGCACATGATGTTCAGAAGGAATATAAATACAACCCCACAGACTGTGGGAGCTCGAGCATTGGTAGCCCCCACCTTGCTCTTCTTTGCGGATGACACACGTGCATGATTTGGCTCACTTTACACTACATTGCTGAGCTTCACTTGTGGTGATTTCATAGAGAGAAACTCACCAAAGAACTTGTGACATTCCTGTGGCTTCTTCCCACTTCCACAGACTCAGGTGATTAGTGAACCTTGCAGTTTCTTCTGGATTGAACGGCCTTGCTGATTTGTATGTGGTGTCTGCCAAGTGGTCTATACTGCGGCTGCTGATTCCTGTTTGTTGTTTGCTAGTGGACTGAACTGAGAACAATGAAGATTGGAATCAGCCCAAAGAACTATTTCTAAACAGGTCCACTTCCACTGTATCCTAATAACCTTTCCTTTCCACTACCTCTGGTGGGTGGTAGGCTATAGGGGATGTTGAACCCTTAGTAAAGTATGTTGTAAAAAATATATTACTACAGGATTCAACTGAACCAATGGATGAAATGAAGGAGTCAATTCTAGGTATGGACAATCTGGGCACTGTGGAGCCTGCCTGTAGTCCTCACACATGGAACACTGAGGCAGGGGGGATGTGAGCTTGAAGTTAGCCTTGGCTAGTATAGTAAGACTCTGTCCTAAAGGGTCTGAGAAATGTTACAGCTTGTAAGAGAAGTTTCAGCAAAGGAGAGAGATTCTAGAAAAACCCAGAGACCCAGGAAACTAAAAGCATTAACAACTAAATTAGATGATGTGTAGGCCACCCGCTTGAAGAAAGACCACCAGCGATTAAAGGCAGGGTTAAAGAACTGTTTCATTTAGATAGAAGAAAAGCTCCAAGATGTCATGACCATAAACGGGGCCTCCAGCAAAGGCCAAGAAGCCAAACCAACAAATAGATGATGTAGAGGAAGAAATTTAGTTACAGAGAAAAGCATGGGAAACCTACTCAGTAGAGAAATCATGGAGGGTTCCCCAAATCTGGAGAAAGGAATGTAGTGGTTAGTTTTTATTGCCAATTTGACCTGACCTAAGAGTCACCCAGGGAAGGACAACCCTCACTTATAAAACTGCCCCCAATCAAGTTGGCCTGTGGCAATATCTGAGAGAAATTGTCACTTGTTTGGTGATTGATGTGTCACCTCAGCCCACTATAGGTGGCATCATCCATAGGCAGATGGGCCTGGACTGTAGAATAAAGGAAGCAGACAGTGAGCCTATAAGCTGTGTTCATCCGTGGTCCATGGTCTCTGTTTCAGTTCCTGTCTTGACTTTCTTCTAAGATGGACTGTGACCTGCAAGCTGAAAGAAACCTTTGTGCCCAAGATGGTTTCGGTCATAGTGTTCATCACAATAGCAAAGTAAACTAGAACAGCATTCAAGTCCTAATGTGTTTAGAACCTAAAATAGACATAACCACAAAATGGCCTCTCCGTATGGTGCATGCATGTGTGCATGTGTGTGTGTGTGTGTGTGTGCATGTGTGTGCATGTGAGTACAGGTGCCTAGAAGCCAGAGGAGCCATATCCACCTGACACCGGAGTTCCAGATGGCTGAGAGCTGCCTGACATGGGCACTGGGAATGAAACTCAGGTCTTCTGGAAGAGCAGTTATCTGCTTTTAACTGCTGAGCCACTTCCCCAAAACACTTCTCACTGTCTTATCATTAAAGGGCCAAGAGTACAGAACAGAAAGAATGCCCACAGCTGCAGGAGATACGCTGAGTTGCTTGCAAAGACAAGCCTGCCAGAATAACAGCAGACCTGTCAGCAGAAGTGTCAAAGGCCAGGATGGCTGAACATTCCATGCCTCAAATTAAAATAACCGTAACCAAGACTACTCTATCCAGCAAAGCTGTCCTTTAGAAGCAAAGGAAAGACAAAGATGCTCTGTGGTAAGCATTGAGTGAGATGATCCATGGAGAAGCAGAAGACACTTAATGGCTTCTGCACACAGAAGAAGTAAAAGACATGGGTGCTGGAGAGAGGATGCATCTCAAGGAGAAAGAGGAAGTGGGAAGGACTGGTCATCACTAACTCAGCAACCGTTTAAGATGGAGATGGGAAACCAGCACATATCTAAGTAACAACTGCAAATATCCGTGGGGTTTTATCTCTACAACTAAAAGACCCAGATTGCCAGGATGGATCCTAGGATAAGATACAAAAAGAATAAAAATGTTTACTGACCACACTTTTATCCTGTGATCTCCTCCCATGGGTACCTGCTAAGAAGACAGTAATTAGAAAGCTAATTTTCATTACAATATGAAGGACCAGCGACCTTGCCTTTAATCCTCCCACTGGAGTCTGGACCAGACAATACTCTTGTGTTTCCCATGAGAAATGAGTTGGATGTTACTCTCTTCAGTTTCTCCTGATTCTACAAAGACCTCTCTGATTCCCAATCTTTTTATTGCTGGGGACAGGATGGGGGAGGGAAGTTGTTGGTCACTCTTTTTATTTTGTCTCTGTTCTGTTTTTGAAAAGATTTTTTTTCATATACTGAATTTTGATAATGTTTTCCTCCCCCAACTCCTTCCAGATCCTCTCCATCTTCCTACCCACTCAACCCTTATGTTCTTTTTATCTTTCAGAAACAAACAATGGAAACAACAACAACAACAACAAAAAAACAGGTAGCACAAGAAACTCACAAAACACAAAAATCAAAACAAGCAAAAGACAAATAGGACAAAAAAAATCCAAAAACAAACCAAAACAAACAAACAAAAAAAAACCCTTGATTCATTTTGTATTAGCCAGCTACTCCTGGGCATGGGATCTGCCTGAAATGTGGTTGATACACCCAGTGATGCTCTACTGGAGAAAATTAATTTTCCCTGTGCCAGCAGGTATCAGTGACACATAGCTTCTTGATGGGAGTTGGATTCCGTGTCCACATTCCCTCTGAGAGCCAGTCTGGCTTGAACCTGCAGGGGTCTTGTGTGAGCTACCACTGTCTCTGTGTGTTCATATGTGCATCAGTTCTATTGTGTCTGCTTCTCTGGAGTCATCCATCACCTCTGGCTCTTACTGTCTTTCTGCCTCTCCATGCACATGTCTTGAGGGAAGGGGTTTGATGAGGACATGCCATTTAGGACTGAATGCTCGAGAGTCTCTCATTTTCTCAACCTTGTACAGTTGTGGGTCTTTTGAGCCACACCTCAAATCCCCAGAACTGTTTTAATATTAACATAGCAACTGCCCAAGATCCAGGCTGCTATAGGCCCCACAACATGGGATATAGACTTCTTATATGCAACATGAACAAAACTGTCTTCCAGGAAGGGGTGAGTGGTCTCCAGGACCTGTACCCAAGACACCAGTTCCCCCAGAACAACCTCTGCTGGGCTACAAAAAGGAGCAGCTGGTCCACACCCCTGAGTCCTGGGAGATCAGAGGAGGGTGAACAGATATCTGTCTCTCTCCTGTCTATGGACAAAAGCATCCATTTTGGCAGGGAAGGGGCAGCCTTCTCACCCAGCCAACTTCACCTTCACCCAAGCCTCTCAGACTAGAATGAGGAAGAGACAGAAAATCAATAGGTCGAACTTGGGCTGAGAAAGGAAGAGGGAGGGGGAGGGAGACTTGGAAAGAATGAAGCTGAAGTGCAACTGAAGCAACTGAGACCGTGACAAGGGAGATGGCTAGGGAGGAGACCCTCCTTTCTTCCACTGGTGTCCAGCCAATATCTCCGGATGGATGAAGGGCCTAAAAATAGCTTCAATAGGGTTTGTTGATCTCTGAGACCTGGGAATTCGGAAGGCAGAAAGTGGGCCTGGGCAACCCTTCCTCAATGGCCAATCTGCAGGCTCCCAGCAGGTCTAGCTTCCCTCTTCTGGAAACACTTCTTTCTGGTATTCATTCTAGACCCAAAGGCTCAGCTGCTGGGGCCCCAGAGCCAGCTGTGGCAACAGCAGGAGTTGTTTTCCATTCCAAAAAGCTCAAAGTGGAAACGTTTTTTTTTTTTAAAGAGGTCTAGGAAGCAACCTTTTATTTCACCCATGGATCATCCACCGAGGTCCCATTCTTTACAGACACACCATAAGTGAACTGGATGCAGACATGAGTTAAAGGCTAGAACTGGACTGGTGAGATGGCTCAGTGCATAAAGGCACTTGCCTCCAAGCCAGATAACCTGAGCTCAATTCCCAAGACCCACCCATCTGGTAGAAGGACAGAACTAACTCCTGCCAGTTGTCCTCAGAGAGAGAGAGAGAGAGAGAGAGAGAGACTTTTGGTTTTTCATTTGAAGATTAGAATTAGGTGATCAAGGAAAAGAGAAGGGAATTACCTTCAAGACTAAGACTATAAATTTAATTTCTCAGTATGGTGGTTAGGAGAGTTGCTAAAAAGACACTGAAGCCCTGACTTACCAGGTTTAATGTCTATCCTTTCCAGTGGGCTCTGATGCACTGCCTAGCACTCTGGGGCTTTGCATCCCTGGAAAGGAGGGGGGGCCAGGGGGACTACCAAGCCAGTACCACCGCACTGGGCTGCCCTACAGAGAGCCTTTTTCTTTGAATTAAAAGAAAAAAAAAATTAAAAGGAAAAAGAAAAGAAAACACAAAAAACTCACAAAAAACCACAACACACAGTTAACCACCTGTCAGGGCTGAGGGTACAATAAGAGCCTTGGAAAAAGAGCTTTTCATGCATGCGGAATATATTTGTTCAGCTATTCACTTAATGAAGCTGATCAATGTGATGGGAGACAATGGTCAAGTTAATCTATTTAGTAAAATGTTTTGAGACTTTCAGAACGAGGGGAGCCGTTGGCGACATTTTCATTTAAATAACACTCTTCTCTCTTAGGCTGCACAAGGGGTTTCGGGCAATCTATGTGAATATAATTTCTTATAAACGTGTCTTTAATGGGTTTAATTCACCCTTGCCAGCTGTTTTGGGAGCTATTTTGTAAGAGCAAAACAAACGTTGCAGGCCTGGAAAGCTAGTTAAAATTAGTTTCGGTCAGCGAGGCCAAGCTATATTTTCTAGAAACCATCTGCTTGATTGGCACAATAGGAGGATTTTCGAGGAAAAAGAGGGGAGCGAGTGTGAAAGGGAGGGAGGGGGTGCTAGAAACGGCTGGGGCCGCTGGTAGTTCCTTGGGCCTATTCTAAAGGTGAGCCCCTTAGAGTTTATCTTAATAGAGGCTGGGGCTGTAGAAAAGCGTTCTGGCTGCGCCTGGAGCACTCCTCCGTTGCTAGTACAGGCAGCATTCGACTTGGAAGCCCGGGGTGAGGGGAGTGCAAGTCCCGGTAGCCTCTCACCCAGGGAACTGTCTGCCTTTCTTAGTTACTTTCTCCATGCTCCGGAGGACCAAAGCCTGTGGGTTTGCGGCTTGCAAAAGGCAGCCTTAGCATCCTGCAACCCTGAAAGCTGACACCAATTTCCTTCTCTGAGAGCTATGAAGCTCCTCGCTAGGTGGCCCAAGCTTCCTTAGTCTGGGCACTCACTCCCGGAGAGGTCTGTTGACAGTCAGAAGGTCCTAAAGGCACCTGCCTAGCAGAAAGGGGCACTCTGGGGATGGATCTGCAGCAGCCTGCAGGGCCGGACTCCAAGCCGGAGCCCCAGCTCGCTCTCCTCTTATCTTCTTTCTTTGGTTTTGCTTTTTGAGACAAAGTCTTTCTTTGTAGACTTGGCCAGCCTGGAACTCACTGCGCAAACTCGGCTGGTCTTGAACTCCCCAGAGATCCTCTTGCCTTTACCTGTCGGGTGCTGGGATTAAGGGTGTGCACCTTCTTCCCTGCAAAGAGAAACAGTCAGAAAGCTCAACTGTGGTTTAAGAATGGGAATGTTTTCTCCGACATAAACTTGAAAATAACGACGTTACAATGAGTGTCAGGACTCAAAAACAAAACAAAAAACCTCGTGAGCTCAGGTCAAATGGCATTAGTCACAGGACTTAGGCGCGGCCGCCATGCATGTGGCCCTCGGTGGCCACGAGTTTGAAAAGGCGCATCCAGAAATCACTTTAAAGTAAGATCTGTTTCTGATTTTTTTTTCTTCCTTAGGATTTAATTTTGTTCTTTCAACGGCAGCTAGCCCTGCTCCCACCACCACCACCACCACCACCACCACCACCCCGAGACCCCGAGACCCCTCACTTTTGCTCTTTGCCACCAAAGGAACTCTTGAGACGTCTATGTGGATCCGCAATGGGTAGACCTACCTTATAGTGAGTCAGAGTGGCCTCGTAAAAGCAGAGCTTTAGTTACAACTGAATTACGGGGAAACAAAACTGCCTGAGGATGAAGAGGGTAGCTAGCCAGCCAGGGCTTCAAAAACCACACCTCAGCGGAAGTAACCTCGGGAAGCCCGATCTGGGAAGACCCAGGATGCTCTCTGGTCCTTTCTTCCGCAGAAACCTAGCGAATTCTGCAGGTGGAGGTTGAATTCCGATCATCCGAAGAGGAGGAAGTGCCTGACGGATAGGAATTCTGGCACCTGTAGCCACAAGGATCTTCAGAATTTCTGAGCTGCCTCGGATTTGCAGATGGGTTGGGGGTTGTGGGTAAAGGAAAGGGGTAGGAAATAAGAAGGAGGTGGGAGGGAAGGAGGAGAGGAGGAGATTGGAGAGGCAAAACAGGAAATGAAGAAAAGGAGGAAAGGGAGGAGAGGAGGAAGAGGGGTTTTAGTCTATTTTGCTGAAGAACTTTCAAAACTCAACAGATCTTGCAAGTACAGGATCCTGGTGCCAGTGCCACGTCTGTATTTAAATGGCCATTTCTTTGATCTGGTTATTCTAGACAGCTATTCCTCCTGATACAGGAACGGTCCTGGGTTCAGAAACTGCAGTTTCACCAATCTTCAAGCATGAATTCACCCCCAGAGCCCGGCCCTAAATAACTTTTTAATTTGAATCAAGGGAGAGCTTTAGTGTGCTCCGTTTCTGGTTTAATGTGATATAAATCGCAGATGTACTTTCATGAATGGTTAAAGCAGCGACATGGCGATCATCAACACAAAACGCCCTGAACAAAAACCATCGAAAGAAATAGGCTGGTTAATAAGATTTTTTTTTTTTTTTGAGAAAGCTTTGTGTTAAAAAGCAAAAAGGAAAACCAGCTGAAAGTGACAGTTAGTTCATGGCTAATAGGATCAGGGCAGCCTGGCAGGGCTGCACACTTCTCTTTGGGGAGGGTTCAATCGCACTAAAGAAATGAATGGGACATTTAACACATCTGTCATCTCGCCGAGCCAGAAACCGGGCAGTGGAGGCTCAGAGCCACCTCAGCCCCAGACTAAGGAAAGACGCCAAGGGAGGCTCTCTAGGATTCTGGTTGGAGACACCAAACTTGGGAGACTCTTTTCCCTGTGCGAACTTAGTTCTTCCTGGTAGTTTTTACACAGTTCTCCCTTGCAGTGAACCCAGAAGCTGGCAAAATAAATGTGCGGGAGTTAAGCGCCTCTAAATACCCGGAGTTGTGTCCTAACTTTCAAGGCTCTCTGGCTTAAACAAAGAGTTAGGGTGGTGAACTTCAATGCCCCCAAAGATTGGAAAAAAGAGACCCTGACAAGTGAGCTACTGGGAGGAAGAACATTTCCAAGGGTTTGTGCTCTTCCCAATCGGAATTCCCAGTCGGGTTGGGTTCTGGGCTCTGCCAGGTTCCGCCTTCAAGGAACATCCTTGCACTCTGGGCAGAGTCCCAAAGAAGTTCTCTCTCTCCCCTCTCCCCTCTGTCACCTCTCTGCCTTCTCTCCCCTCTCTCCCCTCTCTCCCCTCTCTCCCCTCTCTCCCTTCTCTCCCCTCTCTCCCCTCTCTCCCCTCTCTCCCCTCTCTCCCCTCTCTCCCCTCTCTCCCCTCTCTCCCCTCTCTCCCCTCTCTCCCCTCTCTCCCCTCTCCCCCCTCTCTTCCCTCTCTCCCCTCTTTATCCTCTCCCCTCTCTCCCCTCTCTCCCCTCTTTCCCCTCTCTCCCCTATCTCCCTTCTTTTCCCTCTCTCCTCTCCCCTCTCCCCTCTCTCCTCTCCCCTCTCTCCTCTCCCCTCTTTCCCCTCTCTGCCCTCTCTCTCCCCTCTCCACCCCTCTCTCCTCTCTTTGTCACCCTCCCTCCCTCTCTCTCCCCTCTCCCCTCTCCCCTCTCTCCTCTCCCCTCTCTCCTCTCCCCTCTCTCCCCTCTCTCCCCTCTCTCCCCCCTCTCCCCTCTTCCCTCTCCCCTCTCTCCCCTCTCCCCTCCCCTCTCTCCCCTCTCCCCCCTCTCCCCTCTCTCCCCTCTCTCCCCTCTCCCCTCTCCCCTCTCCCCTCTCCCCTCTCCCCTCTCCGCTCTCCCCTCTCCCCTCTCCCCTCTCCCCTCTCCCCTCTGTCAACTCTCTCCTCTCTCTCTCTCTCTCTCTCTCTCTCTCTCTCTCTCTCCCTCTCCTTCTCTCTCCTCTGGCTCCTCTCTCTCCCTCTCCTCCTCCCCTGTCCCTCTCTTCCCCCTCTTTTTAGGTTATTGGGAATTAGAAGTGAATAGTTTTCCCACCTACTTTGGAATTCAATATTCCCCCAAAACAAAACAAAACAACACCCGTCAAATCTTCCCAAATCTGGCCGACTATCGTCGGATAGCACCCAAGTCTCCCTGGGTGTGAGAGAGGGACTTCCAACCCATCCCTTGCATCTGCTCTACGTGTCCCATTGAGTGAGAAATAGCTGGAGACCGGTGTGTTTTCATGCTTAAGGGCTTGACATTTTCCACACGGCCCCTCACACACAAGGGAGAGTTATTTTACCGATAGCCTGGAGATGTAGTTCTATGAATATTTATTGATTTATTTTCTAGGCTCAGCAGGGGGCCGCAAATAAATTTAGTGCGTTCTTTAAATAATTCCTTTTCTATGAGGCAAGATGTCATCTGAAACTTCTAAATAGGCATTTAATTAGCCCGGGTGTTGCTTCAGAACAAAAACCTCCAGCGAGAGCTTCGAGGGCTCACTGTATAGTAGAGAGGCCATCGATGCACAGCGTTGATGCGCGCCGGCCTTTGTTGCCGCCCCATTGTGAAGGCCATGCTTATGAAGACTAATCCAATCATAAATTGCATCTCTGAACCAATCAGAGAGCCTGGAGCCTCCCGCGAATGAAGCCGGAGTGGAGAACTTTGTTGAACTTCATTGTCAGAGCTGTCAGTTTTAAAAGCGTTGGAGCGGGCGGGCCACTATAAAACCATCTCTTGGACCGGAGAGCCACAGAAGATTCGCAGACGCCCAAGTAGGACGGTTACCAGGATACTGAGCCGAAGAGGGCACCGCGGGAGGGGCGGGAAGCCAGGCGCTTGCCCTCCGGCCAAGGGAAAAGGGGCTACTGCACCAGCCCCCCGCTCTGACCATGATGTTCCCCGGCCTCCTTGCGCCCCCCGCGGGATACCCTAGCCTCCTGCGACCCACACCCACCTTAACACTGCCCCAGTCCCTTCAATCCGCATTTTCCGGCCACTCTAGTTTCCTAGTAGAAGATTTGATCCGCATCAGCCGGCCCCCCACCTACCTGCCCCGCAGCATACCCGCTGCCAGCCTGTCACCTCCCAGGCAGGAGGCCCCCACAGCCCTCGCCGACTCGGGGACCTCGGACCTGGGCTCTCCTGGGCCCGGGAGCCGGCGGGGCAGTTCTCCACAGACCACCCTCTCCCCTGCCAGCGAGCCCACGTTTCTGAAGTTTGGGGTGAATGCCATCCTTTCATCCGCGCCCAGAAGAGGTAAGTAACAACCGTGCCCTCGACGTATGTCCAGCGGCAGGACATCCACTCAATCCTTCACAAACTAGTTCCTCCGCGCTTGTTAGTGCATAGTTCCACGCAGGAACTCAGACCCCAAGGGCCAGGTCACTGATTATGAAACTTAGGTACTGAGGATTTAGGGGGAAGAAAAGTCTCAGACCTTATGGGTATCCTCGAAATGAACTTGAGCCCCCGACCGTTGAATGCAGTTCCCTAGTTAGATGTCTCAGCGCAAGCGCTTTGGCGTCTGCGTTCCCGCCCTCAAAACTAGGAAAGAGCCTTTTTTTTTTTTTCTTCTTTAAACCCAACAAGTACGTTTATTGTGTTGGTTTGTACTATTATAGATAGATTTGCAACACCCCACCCCACCCCTCCCTATTTGCCTGAGTCTCTGGAATGGTGATGGGATGGGGGCACAAATGAAGCGACGCTACGCAAATTTATTTTACTCAGTGAATACGTTTTTAAAGATGCCTCGGATACCCGCTGCAGTATTAATTAGATCGCGTATGTGACGCGCCACGCAGTGATCAAGCACATGACCAAATTCTCTCTCCTCCCTCGCCCTACTAGAAACTTCGCCGGCTTTGCTGCAGAGTCCCGCTCCCAAGACGTTCGCCTTTCCATACTTCGAAGGCTCGTTCCAACCCTTCATCAGATCCTCCTATTTCCCAGGTAGGTCTCTTTCGTGTTTTTCCGCTCCGGGCGGCCGGACAACCCGTCCCAGTCCCGGACCGTCGCTCCCTACCCCGAAGTCATATTTCTCCGTCCACCCCTCGGGGTTACGCTCTGGTTCAGAGGTTGCGAGGCGTACAACATTCACGAATCCGTCGCGCCAATTTGATACCCCATTTAGCACAAGCAGTGACTGCTTGACACTACGCACCAATTCCCTGCTCTACAAATTAGCAAGAATTGTCATGGTTCGCATTTGAGGCGGTTCCCTTCCCGGCGAGGAGCTGTTGGCATCCCTTCACTGCCGCCGTTTCCCACAGAGTTGGTGCACTTGGCCACCATTCGCCACAAAGGTCTCAGCACCGTGACCAATTGGCCAGCTCCTCCGGGCAGCCACACGCAGACCGGCCCTCGCCCCTCCACGCCGTCGAAAAACACCTACCAGCCGCAGCTAATTTCCCGTTAACATTCATTCAGGGCTGCTTCCCCACCCCCCCCACACACAAGACCGCATGGGGTGCCCTCTTCTGTAGGATGCTTGGGGTTGCCCAAAGGTAGGAAGCCTAGATCCTCCCGCGACTCCAATCTTCTCTTGCCGGTTTGATTTCCCAACCCCATATCTTGCCCATGGGCTCATTTTGTAAAAGAAGAAACAGTTGGCAGAATTCGGCTCTGGGTCCTGCTCTACAGGCGAGGCACCCCCAAGAGTTTTCATCCTGAGACTTACGAGTGTTCAAGCGTTGCCTCGAACACTTTACAGCTGCTTAAAAAACAGGGAAGGCCCCTAGACAGGAAGGGGCTAGAGCCTGGGTGCAGTGGGTGGGGGCAGGGCAGGACCAGGACAGCACTCCCAACATCAGCAAAAGAAACTAGCGACGCTTTTTTTTTTTTTTTTTTTTTTTTTTTAAAGGAGAGAAGAAACTCTCCACCATCACCATTCAGGCGTTTGCCCACAATGGAATTTGCTCCTTTCTCCCGGGTCTCAATGGGCTAACAAAAACAACCCGAGCTTTATAAATAGCTTTTCGTGTCCATTTAATGTGAAAGATTGTGGGTAGAGAAGCCTCTGCCATCACCGCTCTCCCAGTGGTCTCGGCCTGCAGTTGTGTTTGGCTTGAGTGTAAATCTCTTTTGTCCCGGTAATATATGGCTCTCGCTGCTTGTCCAGAGCCTTTTGCGGTTAGTTCATTACTACACAATTACCATTCACGCTTCGTTAGCGTCTCTGTTTCTTTTTGTTTTTCTTTTTCTCTTCCTTAAAGCGAAACTCTACCCCTTTTTATAGCGCCAATTCCCAGTGGGAAGCGGTCAATGTGCTAATTAGACGCCACTTTCCTTGCATTCAAGCCGATTTCTTTACGTTTGTGGGGGAAGCAGAAAAATCATATGTATTTTTTTTTTTTAAGGATGAATGACTGGATTTTTTTTTAAGCCAAAGAGGATTTTTCTCTGTCTGCCAAACCAGCAAAGTGCCGTGTTTTAAAAGGTATAGACGGCACCAAGGTGATTGCGAGTCTGTGGGTCTTGGGGGAAAAGTGGAGGTGTGCTGAGTAGCTTCTGTGGGATTATTTTTATTTCTGTAATTTACTTTATTCTGTTGCTATTTAAGCTGGTTGGTGTGGATTGTTTCTCTAAGACCATTGAATGGAAGTTGGGGGAAAGCAACAGGCAATTGTGGCCGCTGTTTTTCCTAATCCGGGTTTGCACGGGAAAGTTATTTATGCGGAAAGTGCCTTTCACCCAGACAGGTTGTAGGTTCTCGGTCTATTCTCTACCGGGAGAAAAAGGGGTGCTTTAAAGAGATGAAGGGACCCGGGAGTGTGGGGGGGAGGGGAGAGAAAGCTAGCGGAAAAACAGCCTAGGAGAGGCGGATGCTCGGCTCTGCAGGACACCCAGCTCATTCTCTACTTCCCTCACCCCTCAGCTTCCTCCAGCGTCGTGCCTATCCCAGGGACCTTCTCCTGGCCGCTGGCCGCTCGCGGCAAGCCTCGCCGGGGCATGCTGCGCAGAGCTGTGTTCTCTGACGTGCAGCGAAAAGCCCTGGAGAAGACGTTCCAGAAGCAGAAGTACATCAGCAAACCAGACCGGAAAAAGCTGGCCTCCAAGCTGGGCTTGAAGGACTCGCAGGTGTGCGCACGCCCTCCACCGCCCCACCCTCACGCAGCACCCTAGCCCACGTCAATCAATTGCAAGAGCTCTCTGATGCCTCTTAGGCTGGCGGAGCAGCTGGGGAAACCCAGGCCCAGCGAGGTAGTAAGCATGGGTACCAAGTTATTTGAGGTTTCCCCAGATTAGCTTCCTTTTCCACTCCCATTTCCATCTTCCTAGGCCCACCTCCCCCACACGCCCACTGAGTCAGGTGCTGAAGGAGAGGATGGATGGATGGATGTAAGGGTACATGGATAGATATATTGATGGATAGATGTCTATGCTTGGATAAATATATATGCAGATGGGCGTGTGCATGGATAGGTGTATGCATGTATGGGGTAGGTAGATAGTTACATGAATAGGTGCATAGATTATGAACTGGAAAGATGAATGGTCATGGCTATGGGGGCGAGTGGATGATCCCCGAATTCGATCAAACTTGCCTGGACAGGCAGGTAGGTAGATGAGTGGATCAGGAGCAGAGAAGGCCTACAAGGTAGATGGGGAATATCTCCACAGAAATCACCTTGAAGGCACGAAAGACAGCGCTCTCCTCCATATTCCCCAAGGTTGCCCCACCCACCACTTCCACCACCACCCTCGTGAGCAGACACTAACTTGTTTCCCGGTTCTTTCCTCACAGGTGAAAATCTGGTTCCAGAATCGACGCATGAAGTGGAGGAACTCCAAAGAGCGGGAGCTTCTGTCTAGCGGGGGCTGCCGAGAGCAGACCCTTCCGACAAAACTAAACCCTCATCCAGACCTCAGTGATGTAGGCCAGAAGGGCCCTGGGGATGAGGAGGAAGACAGCCCGGGTGTCCGCCTGGCCTACCATGCGCCCCCAGACCCTCGACATCTGCTGGAAGGGCCACTACCTGCCTCACCAGCACACTCGAGCAGCCCGGGTAAACCCTCAGACTTCTCTGATTCCGATGAAGACGAGGAGGGCGAGGAGGACGAGGAAATCACGGTGTCCTAGGAGCCCCTCCAGCGGCTCTGGGGCTGTTGCAATTGGAAACTGGAGAGGGAACGCCCACGTGGCTACCTCTGTACAGGATCCTGGACCCTGCCTCTTCTCACAACAGATCCACCACTTCCTCAGGGGTGGCGCCACCCTTTCTGTTGTCCCAGAGACATTTCCTTGCTCGGTGCTGCCCCCTCTAAACAGCCCTTTCCACGGGAGTGTAAGCCTTTCCCACAAGGGCAACGTTGCATCTATTTATTGCAAATTATTTTAGATACCGCGTGCAGGGTGTGTGTGTGTAGAGGGGCGTCTCTAGTCCCACTGCCAGTGCTTACTGTGAGCCAGGGCCTGTCAAACACCAAGCCTCTGACCCCTAGCTTCCTGGATGCCCACCTTTCTGCAGGGAGCATCAGTCAGCCATCTTGTCTTCTCAGTGTGAGAGTAGAGAGCACAGGAGATTCCAAAAGAGAAGAAGGGCACAGCCAAGCCTCCCTGCCTAGGGGGAAAACACTAGGTAGCTTCTGGTTTCTTGATGCTCCGCTGGTGGGAGGAAGTGATTTCTCTCTGTAGAGAAGAGCTTGTCTCTATTTCTATTCTTCTCTGAAACATGTAAACTTTCTCTACATGTAGAACACGCGCACCCAGCGCTCTGCTTTGTGTCCTTTTTGCTATTTCAAGGGGAGCCTTTTGCAGAGTGCCGGCTCCTGGCACTGGGATGTGGACTTGTCTGCCTCTCTGACATGTTTCACCCAGCTTTGCTGTCTGTGCAGCTTTCATAAGCTGTGCTCTACTGTGTATCTATATTTTGTATGGATATTTTATACTGAGGTTATTGTGAATGACCATAATGAAGGGCTGACTGCGTCCCTCTTATTATTTTTCCCTGCAGTGGTCTTTAAAGTTTAAAAGGTAGCTGTGTAACTTCATAATTTATAAGGAAATGCTTATTTTGTATTTTTTACCATGTACAGACTTTTTATATATGTATATATGTATCAAATGGACAAAGGCCAAATAAAAAGTAGAATGGATTTGATGGCTAAAGAACATCATTAATTCACAAAATGTGATGGCTGAAAGAAACAGGATTGGTCACCCGGATACCCAGAAGGAAAATGTCTTAGGGGTTTACTGTTGTGAACAGGCACCATGACCAAGGCAACTCTTATAAGGACATTTAACTGGGGCTGGCTTACAGGTTCAGAGGTTCACTCCATTATCATCAAGGCAGGAACATGGCAGCATCCAGGCAGGCATGGTACAGGAGGAGCTGAGTTTTACGTTGGAAGGCTGCTAGCAGAATACTGGCTTCCAGGCAGCTAAGATGAAGGCCTTAAAGCCCATACCCACAGGGCCACACATACCTTCTAATAGTGCCACTCCCTGGGCTGAGCATATACAAAATCATTAAAACAAACTATTATAACATAGCCCTATATGCTAATTGACAAGTGACAACTCCAGTAAGAGGGTACCAAGAAGCTGGGCTCACAACTAACCTCCCATTCTCCCAGACCAAAGTGATGGACTGCAAAAGGCCAGTGCAGGGCACTCGGGTTGCTCAGGCCTGCTGTGGTTTGCATGTTCCCCTGGAAGGGAGAGCTTTTTCTAGTGTCCTGGAATGCTTTAGGACTAGTCCCGATCCTCCGATCCTTCTGCAAATAGCCTGATTCTAACTGGAATGTCAGTCTACAGTCAAAGCCCGGATGTGAGTTCCAGGCTCCAGAGTCTGCAAGTTTTTTTTTTAAAGCAAGAGCCTGATATCTCCTTCTCACAGCAGTGTCCGTAGCCATTGCCTAAGAGAGGAGTTCCAGAGGGGGCTTTTGTGTCCTGTGAGAGAGTAGGCTCTGTCCCTTGTACCTCACATGTCCTGGCTGGTTTTGGGTATCAACTTGACACAAACTGGAGTTACCACAGAGAAAGGAGCTTCAGTTAAGGAAATGTCTCCATGAGATCCAGCTGTGAGGCATTTTCTCAATTAGTGATCAAAGGGGGAGGGCCTCTTATGGGTGGTACCATCCCTGGGCTGTTAGTCTTGGGTTCTATAAGAAAGCAAGCTGAGCAAGCCAGGGGAAGCAAGCCAGTAAGTGACATCCCTCCATGGCCTCTGCATCAGCTCCTGCTTCCTGACCTGTTTGAGTTCCAGTCCTGACTTCCTTTGGTGATGACCAGCAATGTGGAAGTGTAAGCTGAATAAACCCTTTCCTTCCCATCTTGCTTCTTGGTCGTGATGTATGTGCAGATATAGAAACCCTGATTAAGACATCTCACCTACGGTTCTTTGTGAATTCCTAACTCAAATCCCAATGGTCAGAGAAGTTGGCAAGCTTCAGGGAGGCAGTTTGTTTGGTAATTGAAATGTGAGCCTATTCTCCCTCTTCTTCAAAAACACAAACCCTCAGGCTGACTTCTCCCGACCTTGTGACTAGGTTAGTTTATACTGAGTACTTGGAGAAACTTGTCTTGAAAACATGAAAATAAATAAATAAATAGTAAATAAAAGTGAACAGAAATCAAAGGAAAAATGACAGACATTGTGACCTCAGGCCTCCATATGCATGTGTACACCTATATACCACACATATGGAAAAAGAGAGAGAGAAAGTGAAAGACGTGTTTAACATGAAGCATGGCAGGGTAGTGTCAGGTACTGTCAGTGTAATCCCAGCATGGGAGGCTAAGGCAAAAAGACGGCCAAAGTTTTGAGATCAGCCTAAGCCACATAGTGAGCTTGAGGCTAGCCAGGGCTAACTATCAAAACCCCGTCTTGAAAAATAAAATAAAGTGGTGGCGCACACCTTTAATCCCAGCACTTGGGAGGCAGAGGCAGGCGGATTTCTGAGTTCGAGGCCAGCCTGGTCTACAGAATGAGTTCCAGGACAGCCAAGGATATACAGAAAAACCCTGTCTCGAAAAACAAAAAAACAAAACAAAATAATAATAATAAAATAAATATTGTTAAAATGGCAACTATTATATAGTTTTGCCATGTTTTTTAAATTTCAGAACATAATTTAGAAGCCATGTTGGTGGCACATCCCTGTGATACAAATACTCCAGAGGTAGAGGCAGGGGGCTTAGAGTTCAAGGATAGCTTTGGCTACATAGCAAGTTAAGGCTAGCCTGAGCTGAATGAGATTCTCTCTCAAAAAATAAAGAATTAAGTAACTTGAAAATTACTCACATATTGAAAAGATGAAGATTTTACAATATCAAGCTTGTGAAATGGCTCAGTGGGTAAAAGGTGCTCTCTGTCAGGCCAAACAACCTCAGTTCCATCCCTTGGACCCTCTAAGTAGAGGGGAAGAAGCAACTCCTGCAAGTTTTCCTCTGCATGCACACCATGCACATACACACACACACATGAACACACAGACACACGGACACACAGACACACACATACACGTGCATGCATGCAATAGTTGCAAAATTTTTTAAATTCAGCAATGTGTGTGTGTGTGTGTGTATATATATATATATCCTGACTAATACATTATATATATGTTATAGAATATATATATTATATATAATATATAATGAATTACAGACTGTTTTCCAGCTAATCCAACAATGGGTGGCTATGAACATTCAAGAAAATTCAAGAATCCAGAGCTTTCTCCATCCCCAAGGCTGTATGTCTCAACAGGTTTTTAGTAGATACTGGAATCCTAAAGAAGAAAGCTCTAATACCAGTGAAGAAGTGGACTTGCTAGCAAGGTGAGGGCAAGTAGGCAAAGAGAGAAAGCTTCCCTCTTCTATGTCCTTATACAGGCTTCCGGCAGAAGGTGTGGTCCAGATGAAAGGCGCTCTTCTAGCCTCAAGATTCAAATCAAAGGTGTGTGTCTTTCAACCTCAAAGGTCAGGACTGGAAATGGATCCACCCACTTTAACCACCTCCCCCCCCCCCAAAAAAAATCTCACAGGTATGCCCTTTATTTTTGGATTGTGGTTCATTTCATATGAAGCCAAACTGATAACCAAGAATAGGCATCACAAACAATATCAAAATTATGACTGCAAATAATGTCATAAGGCAACATAGAATGGAAGCAAGTAGCATTACAAGAGACAGAATTATTTTTAAAATATAAACAAATCATACTACAATTTAAGTGTTAATAATAAGTGCTAAGAAAGTCCAGAAAAGAAAAAGGAAACACTGCAGAGATCTTATGGAAGTGTGTAGTCCTCCTGCATGCACAGAGCCCTACTTATTGAGAAATACAGGTGGTTTATTTTATGTTGTTTCAGTGTCTCTAATGACTGATGTCACTGATCCATTCTCATACACACTAGGTACTTGCTATGTGCCCAGGGTGTAGATGGAAATAAAGGGACAGACACCCGGGAATCCAAACCTTAACCCTGGAAGTTACAAGACTTTGAGGCAAATGGAAGGATTAGTTAAGTTAGTAAAGAAAACTGGGGGTTACAGAGATGGCTCAGTGGTTCAGAGCACCCACTCCTCTTGCAGAGAACCCAGATTTGACTCGTGAAATCCATAAGGTAGCTCACAATGATATGTAACTCTGGTCTCAGGGGATCCTTTGCTCTGCCCTCTTCTGGCTCTGAAGGCATCAGGTGCCCATGGTGTACATGCAGGCAAACCATGGCACAGTAAAACACATATAAAACAAATCTTTAAAACAAAAAGATAGATACTAAATAAGGGGGAAGTTATTTATTTATTTATTTATTTAGTTAGTTAGTTAGTTAGTTAGTTTTGAGACAGGATCTCATTATATAGACCAGGTTAGCCTTAAATTCACCAGATCTTTGCCTTGACCTCCTGGGTGCTGTGATTGTTTTTGTTTTGAGATAAGGCCTCACTCTATAGCCCAGGCTGGCTTCCATTTTCCTTCCTTCGTCTCCCGTTACTTGGGTTCCAGGTCTTTGCCACAATATTTAAGTCAGCTACGTTTTCATGACAAGCATGCATCCCGTTAGCTGCTGTCAGAAGACGCCACACATAGAACCTCTGGAAAGCTCCGCTGTGTAAATGGGAAAGGGCCTTGTGGACTGGCTTCCCAGGGCCCCCCAGTCCCATTACCCACTGTCTATGTCACTCCCTGGCCAGAGACCTGGTCTTAGCCTTGACTCCTGACTCCGTTTTCCCAGGTGTCTCTCCTCAGTCCTTGCTGCCTCTTTCCCTGTGAGCTATTAGTTAGTGGCCTGCTCTTCTCTGTGTCTTCAGACAGATCTGGATGTTGATGAGCCCCACCTTCCCACTCAGAGATCTCTCTCCTCAGCCCCAGACAGAGATGGCCAACAATCTCAGAAAAAACACCTCTGGGTCTTCCCCAAACTTACTATCTTTGTCCACCTGACCGGATTTTAGAGTCACCTTGGAGATACATGTCTGAGCCTGTCTAGAGGACACTTCCAGAGAGGACTGACTGAGAGGGAAGATGTACTCTGAATGTGGGTGGCACCACCCCATGTCTGGGGTCCAGGGTTGAGTAAGAAGTTGAGAAGGAAGAAGCAGAGTGGCGCACCTCTCTGCGATGTGATCTGCTGAGGCAGGAGCTAGCAGCCTCCTGTAGCCTTGCCTTCTCCTCCACGTGGCCTTGTATCCCCCAAGTGTGCATCAAAATGAACTTTCCTCCCTCAAGTTGCTTCTTGTTAGGCCTGTGAGGATGTGAGGATGTGAGGATGTGAGGATGTGAGGATGTGAGGATGTGAGGATGTGAGGATGTGAGGATGTGAGGATGTGAGGATGTAAGGATGCAGTTAATACCTTCTGGTTGCCTCAAGCATTCACACAAAGCAGAGAACTAACTCTCCCTAACCCTAGATGCCACTTCACTTATGCTCAAAAGTCAGCAATGTGGGTGCCACTCCTGACTCTCACTGGCTGCCAAATGTCCCACTGTCACCAGCCAGCCTCCTTAAGACCTGCCTATGTGATAAACAATGACCTCTTCTTAATAAAGACCATCTTTATTGATTCCCTGTCCTTCCCGGTCTCACACACCACAGCCACAAAGAAAAGCTGCCATTATTATTTTTGTTTAAGGAACATGGTTCAGGTACAATGCAGTTGTCAATATTTTGCACACATCATTTATTATGATTCACACTCTGGCTATCTTCAATCCCATTTTACAGATGAGAAGTTGGGTTTGTAGATCAGCCTGGTTTTCTCTGGCTCATTCATCTCCCTTCCACTGAGTAATGACAACAGTGAAGAAGACTTGGAGGAACAATTGCTGAAGCGTTCAAGAATGATTTAGCTCTATATGAACAAAGAATGTTGTTCTGAGAAATACGGAGAAGAGAGTGTGCTTCTGGGGGTGTGTTCAGTGGTGACATAGATGCTTTCACTAGTGAACTGACAGCGGATTGGAACAAGGAGATCCTACCTAAAACATTTCTAAATGACAATGTGAGATATAATCTATGGTTTATCATCATCTGTGCAGGACAGCTGCGGAGGTCAGAGTGCACACCACCCTGTGGTGTTAATGCCTCGGTACAGGGCTCTGGGCACAGCTGATTCTGAGTCACTTTGCTGCTAACTTCCACTGCTTCTGCCATGGCATCTCAGAATAGGCAACCTAGACTTTCCCTATCACCCCAAAAGTGAGATGGTTGGCTATGCATGCTCTTTCTTCTAAGGGTGAAGGAACTCGACCACCTACCAACCTTGATCTTCACAGGAATTCTTTTGGTACATATCTGTTTTCTCTGTGAAAAGCGCCTTCCGGGAGCCTGTGAGACGGATCCCGAGGGGAAATGCCATCAAACCTCACTATCAAAGTTCATTCCCTGGGCCCACATGGGGGAAGGAGAGAACTGCCTCCTGCAAGCTGTCCTCTGACCTCCACATGTGCTTCATGGTGCCTCACCTCATGAATGATTGTTTTAAGGGAGTGGGTGGGAATCCTATGTCCCTATAATCTCTCCTTTAAAAACAAACAAACAAAAAGTTTCTTTAGTCCAAATGTGAAAAGTCAATATGAATAGAAATATGGAAAAAGACTTCCTGGCAGAGACTGCACAGGCTTGCAACTTTACAATCTCCCAAAGGAAAAGGGTTGCCTTGAGTTTAAATTGATGGCTTTATTTTAAAAGGAGGGGAGACAAACACTTTCTTTTGGCACAAGCATCTTGTTTTAAGACTCTTTTTCAACTGTGATTAATAGGAGATTATTTACAGCTAACCTCCTTCCCGTGTGAGCAGCCAGGATGTCCCCTGCCCTGTGTGAACATCCAGGACCCGTCTATACCTTACCTATCTTTCCTACCAACCCCATACCAACATTCACCGGCTCACTCAGCAGAGTGCATTCTGGGACGGCAGACCTGGGCTCTGACTGTTGTGAGCAAACTCCCATTATTACTTCTCCATGCACTCACTGTACCACCCAATCTTAAACCAGAGGGATCTAATAATGTCAGTCATGTTGAGGTTTGTATGCCAAAAATAAGTAAATAAATAAAGTCTCAAGCCACAGTTAGAGGAGAGATCAAAAGGTACGGTCACTGATTTGGCCTCAGCGCAGAGATTATTATCATTTACCTGCTTTATTTTGGATAGGGTTTTTCTGTGTATCCCAGGCTAACCCAGAACTAACTACCTGTGTAGCCAAGGCTGGCCTCAAACTCATAATCTTCTTATCTCAGCCTCCTCCGTGCTGTGATTGCAGGTATGAGCATCCAGTTAACCCATGTTTAGGAGAGCAGGTCTCCTGCACATGAGTGAGCAGAGTCCTGTATCTTTTCCTTTCCTTGATAGAAGATTAATAATCCCTTAGTTCTTGGTCATCTTTAAAAACTTTTTATTGATTCTTTTTGAATTTCACATCATGTTCTCTACTCCCACTCATCTCCCTGGCCCTTCATATCTGCCCTCTGTCCTTGCAACCTCCCCGACAAAGGAAAAAACCCACAAAAAAATCTTGTATTAGAAGCTGCAGCGTGTCACAGTGAGTCCCATCATATAGACAGACTTCTGTCCAAACATCTTTACCTACAAATGTTCGTTGCAGTGAGTCACTGGTCTGGTTCGAGGCCTCTGGCTTCTGCTATTCTGTCAATACTCAATCCTCACCAGGACTCCTCTCAGATTGCCTGTTGCTGCCCTGTGTCACAGAGAGTCTGCAGTTTGAATCTGTAGCACCAGCCCCTCACATGCTCCAGCAGATCATCAGTGAGGTAGATGCTGAGGTGAGCCAACTCAAAGCCCTGGATCTGGGTCTGAATGGTAGCTGAGTTGGTCAGTCTGTCAGTTTTCCTGCACCCACACCATTAGGAAGAGCTCTCCGGCGCTGCCCTGGCTAGCTCACCCAACGCTGCCGCAGGCTGTAGCATGTATTTTTCGCATCCTATTTTCAATAAGGGTTCTTAAATGCTTTAACCTCCCTTCTAGCCTACCACCCACCAGTGGAAAAGAAAGGCTATTGGACACGGGGGAAGTGGACCTGTTTAGAAATAGTTCTTTGGGAGCGAGTTCAATCTTCCTTTACAGGATATCAGCAGTTCAGTCCAATAGCAAACACCAGCTATAAATCAGCAGCTGCAGTCCAGTCCTCTCGGCAGGAAGACGCCACACACAAACCAGCAGCTGCTGTCCAGTCCATGTGGCAGTTACCACACACGAACCAGCAAAGGCAGTTCCATCCTGAAGAAACCACAGGGCTTATCAACCAGCCTGAGGCCGAGGAAGTAACAAGAAGCCACAGGAACCTCATGAGCAGTTCTCTGGTGACTTTCTCTCTATGGCATCACCACAAGCGGAGCTCAGCAACACAATGTAAGAGGAACCAAAACATGTGTGTCTTCAACGAAGAATATCGAGGCGGAGCAAAGCAAACCACAGGCTCGAGCTCCCATTGTATATAGGGTCGGGTCATATTTATATTCCTTCTGATCATGCATCCTTTCACGTGTCTGCTCTAGCAAAACATCCCTTCACCCATGCGCCCCAACAAAACATCATTTGACATGACTGACTTTCCAAAGAGACCAGAAGTTTCCACTTCAACAGGCAAGGGGCAGGGCCGGCTCTCCTGCTCTCATGCCCACAGAGCCAGCTTACCCTCACTCATGACAGCAGGGCCAGCTCTATTGTGCTGCCCAGGCAAGGTGCAGGAAAAGCCCATATATGGCCCTCAGTGGCAACACAGGCCAGGACTTCACCATGGACTCACATCGGGCTGTTCCTCTCCACCCTCCAGTCTCCAGTTCCACCTCTCTTTATAGTACTCAAACTGTTCCCCCACCCTCCCATCTTACCATCACACACTTGTACATCAGAACACCTCCCACTGCAGGCAGGCCACGAGGCAGCTGGCCTCTGGGTGTCTTCCTCCCATACTTTGTGCATCTCATTTGGGGTTATTATTATTATTATTTTCAAAATCTCATGGGATAATCAGAGTAGACCTCAGTGTTCATGTTCCAGACAAGCTCAGCTAGGTGGATCGATAACACAGCCTGTCAGCAGCTGAAGGAACTTCAGCAAAGGATCTTTTACAGTAGCAATGTGTCTCTCACTAAGCAGTTATTTCAAGATGCTGGGAAAGGAGAACACCCAAAGTTATCCGCAGTCTTGCTGCCAGGGAGCCTATAGCTCAGCATGGGAGAGACAGAACAGCCATGCACGTGAACAAGTGACACTGAGCAAGTGATATGGAGTTTAAAAGTGGAGACAGGTTAAAAGGGAAAACTCGGTGCACAGAGGCAGTGGGGAAACAGCTTTAGGAAGGGGACATTTTATTTAGTAACATCTGCAGGGGCCAGAGGGCACATGTCTTGTCCACACTGCTTAATGCAGAATCTGCAAAGGGTGGGAGATGCTGGGAAGGCATCTCAGGAGACTGAGTGACAGCCAGGCTCCAGCAGAGTCTCAGTCATAGACCTGTGTAATAGTTCTGTGTAATAGGAAAGTGCTCCAGGTCTCAAAGGTAAAATCTTGTAGGGAACATTAGGTGTGAATGACAGTTGGCACGGGTTAGAAATGATGGGGACTGGGGCAGGGATGTGGGGGAAACTTGAGACATTAAGAACAGAATCAACAGGTGTCAGAATGAGTGCAGGAGGCAAGGGAGAGCGAAGGCGTCAGCAAAAAGCAAACACAAAACTGGACGTGGGCTTTTTGGTGAAAGAGCCTAAGGATGCACAGGCTGAGTTAAGTAAACCTTGGATGTGAGTGGAAGAAAAACCCAAAATGGCAATGTTTTTGTGAAGTTCTGCCCACCTCTATTCTGCATGAAGCATGGCATTTGGGGTGGTGGCTTCAAGCCACCAGCATTATGGGACGCCTCAGGCCTCTTCATCTTTCTGGGTACCCAGTTGCCACCTCATGGTCCTCGGTGACTGCCCTCTTCCAGCCAATGCACAGCGGAAGCAGGAAGGAGGGAAGGGCACATTCCTCTGCAAGTGCATGGGGACATCCACTTCTCAGCCAGGAGCCAGGATGCTCAGGGGTGTGCACAGAGCTACAGAGAGAGGAGTGAAAGCCAGCACAGAAGGAGGAAAGAGAGGACACCAGAGGGACTCTTGGCTGTCCTTGGGAGCAGAGCTGGGCAGACAGGAGGATGCTACATGCTCCCTCACAGGGCTGTGACTTACTTTGCTTATCTACTCTGTGAATCATTTGTGTATTATTCACACAGTTCTTAAAGACAGAGAAAACAGAGGAATGGAAGTACCTGGCCAGGGCAGGGCAGGGCAGGGCAGGGCAGGGCAGGGCAGGGCAGGGCAGGGCGCAGGGCAGGGCAGGGCAGGGCAGGGCAGGGCAGGGCAGGGCAGGGCAGGGCAGGGCAGGGCAGATGCCAACAAAAGGGATAGGAGGACATACTTGTTACCTGTTCCATTGCTGTCACAAATGCCTGATAAAAACAGTGGAAAGAAGGAAGGAAGGAAGGAAGGAAGGAAGGAAGGAAGGAAGGAAGGAAGGGAGTGAGTTATTTTGGCTCGTTGGAGAAATCAGCCACCATAGCAGGAAAGGCATTGGGAAGGAGGAAGAGACGGCCGCTAGCATTGAGTCTGCAGTCAGGAAGCATAGAGACCAGTGCTAAGGCTTCTCTCTCTCTCTCTCTCTCTCTCTCTCTCTCTCTCTCTCTCTCTCAGGCTATTGTCCATGAAATGGTACCCCACATTCAGTGTTAAATCTCTAGAAATGCTGTCACAGACACGCCCAGATAATCATCACACCAGGCACCAGGAGAGTCCGCCATCATGGGAACAGAGCAAGGGGCATCTTAGGGAGCACAGCAAGGTCAGCTCTCCTGCAGTTTCTCAGCTGGCCATGAAGATGAGAAGAGGGACAATCAGGCTAGATAGGAGGCTGGGATGGGAAGCTGGATTCTTCTCCTCACCCAGACCTCACTAGTGTGGTGACTAACATGCCCAGTTACCAAACACAATTATGTGCATCGTGTTAAGTTTCACACAACATGAGAGCCTTCAGGAATGAAGAACCAAAGACCCTGGGAAAGCCGGTGTGACAAGTGAGCTATGATGAAGGAGGTGTGACTGGACCAAAGGCTCTCATTGGCTGCTCATCGTCCAAGGCCTGGCTGTTCAGATTCTTCCAAACTCTCCCCGCACACACAGCGCTGTTTCTCCTGGTATGGGGAGAACCTTGGGCCCTCTCTATGCTTTATGAGGGAGACCTGGTTCTGTGAGAGAGCAGGAGAGGGTCGGGGTGCTCTGCCTTAAGGCCTTCTTCAGAGCAAAGCGCTCTGCGTGTGGAGGTGCCCTACTTTATGGTGTCAAATCATGACAAATTTACTGGGGACTTTACAAGGCACTATTGGGTTGTATGATCTGGTATTGATTAGAGAAGAAATACTCCAGAAACAAACCCGAATACACAGGAAACCCGAGCTGAACTCTTAGTAACGAGATTTCAGAGGAATGGAAAGAAAATGTTTCTATTAGAAAAGGGCACTGGGATAACCCCTAAATCTGTAGCTCCCACCCCAAGCCCACACCATATGTGAAAATCAACTCTACAGAGAACAAAACGTGCAACATTCTCAAATTAGCACGCACCTTGTGGGTGTGTGCAGATTTAATACCAGGCAAGCATGTATCAGAGATACCTGCCCCCAGTCTTGCCCCAGAGGAGTAGGCAAGGAGTTGCAGGCAGGAGTAGGGTGGGTGGGGTGGATTTATTATATTATTCTTTGAATGAGTTTATTGTATTACTTTTAGCTATATATGAATATACTAATTAATATGTTCACATATATGTTTAGGGCTAAAAAATATTATAGGAAGAAGAAAAACTCAACTAATTCTTTTCTTTCTTTTCTTTTCTTAAAGGGCAAAGTATTACACAGAATTGAATAGGAACTTTCCTGTGGTCTGAGGATACAGCTTAGTTGGCAGAATGCTGCCTAGTATACACAAAACCCTGGGCTTGATCCCCAGTATAAAATGGGTGTAGGGGTGCATGCTTGCAATCCCAGGGAGGTTGGGGCAGGAGGCTCTGAAGCTATATATTCAGTTGTGATAGTGTGTGCTCACATTATCCTAAGATACACAGCAACTCTGAGGCCAGCCAGAGATGAATGAGATTTTGTGTTGGAGGTTTTGTTGAGGCTGGAGAGATGGCTCAGAGGCTAAAAGCACTGACAGCTCTTCCAGAGGACCCAGGTTCAATTCCCAGTATCCATAGAGTGGTTCACAAATATCTATAACTCCAATCATGGGAATCCAACACCCTCTTCTGACTTCCACAGGCACTGTACACATGTGGCACACAGATTTACAGGCAGGTTAAGTACCCTACACATATAATAGGCATGAAAAAACCCATTGTGTTATCAAATGGCATGGTTTATAAAGGTCCACTCTGTAGTGGGATATACCCCCCCCCTACATTTGCAATAAAGCTCGGTGATTGGGCAGTATGAAAGGTAGGTGGAGTGAGGAGTTGGAAGGAGAGGAGGAGAGGAAGGGAAAGAGAAAGGAGAGAGGGAGCAGCCATGAAGAACCACAGATGAGTTGGAAGCTGCCCTGGGTAGCAACTTCTATTAAAAGGTTAGATAATTGGGTAACAACTCTAATTATGTGGGCATCTTGTTAATTGAGCATTTCTAAATATGTAAATTCTTTAGATAATCATCAAGCTTTAAGAGTCTTCTTTCTACCAGGTACCATGAGGATGGTGGGTATTATCAGGGGCTCAGCCAAGCTTTGTGGGAGCAGCATGGTGAATTGGCAGAGCCAGCCACCATGCTGGTGTCTCGTGGATGTCAGGGACAGTGTTTCTAGATAGCCAGAGCCGTGGTCCAGAGCTGGAGCAGCAGGAAAATGTAGGCTGCCTGGGAACCAGCTGAACCAAGGGCCGTATTCTAAATATCTCCTGTTACACCAGTGGGATGTGGTAATGTGTGCAGTGCAGTGATGTGTCTGTGCTTATGTGAGTGTGTGCTTACACACTGCAGGTAAGAAGGTGACTGTGCATGTGTGTTACACATGCATACATGGCATTGTTCTGTAAAATGTATTTCTTACTATTGGTTATAATAAAAATAAATCTGAAATCCAATGCAGACAAGTTTTTTTGTTGTTGTTTTTGTTTTTTGTTTGTTTTTTTAGCTTTCCTGTGAGTACACCATCACTATCCTCAGACACACCAGAGAGTGCTTCAGATTCCATTACAGATGGTTGTGAGCCACCATGTGGTTGCTGGGAATTGAACTCAGGTCCTCTGGAAGAGCAGTCGATGCTCTTAACCACTGAGCCATCTCTCAAGCCCTGCAGACAAGTTTTTTTGAGCAAACTGGCTCTTCCTTCTGCTGGCACCTCGTGCCTGACGTTCGGTGGGAGTCTCTCGTATACATAGTTTTTTGTTGCAGAACTGCTCTGTGCAAGCTACACTTCTGAAATCAGAGAAGGCACTGCCTGTTTAAATGCCTACCTGAGGAGAGGTACAAGAGGGAGTTAGTTATAACTGGTTTGACTTTGGGGCAGAGGAGGTGGCTCATAAAGACACCTGGCAATCTGAGTTTGATCCCTGGAACCCAAGTGTCTTACTTAGATTTCTACTGCTGTGATAAAGACCATGACCAAAAGCAAGTTGGGGAGAAAATGGGGGGGCTATTTGCCTTACAGGTTACAGTCTATCCTGAAGGGAATCATGCCAGCAACCTGGAGGCAGGAGCTGATGCAGAGGCCATGGAGGGATGCTGCTTACTGGCTTGTTCCCATGGCTTGTTTTACCTGCTTTTTTACATGATCCAGGACCACCTGCCCAGGGGTGGCTCCACCCACAGTTGTCTGGGCCTCCCACATCACTCTTCAACTAAGAAAATGCCCTACACACTTGCCTACAGGCCAACATTACGGAGGCATTTCTTAGTTGAGGCACCTTCTTACAATATGACCCTAGCTTGGGTCAAGTTGACAGAAAAAAAATCTGACCAGCACATTGCACAGACAGAAAGAGAGAACCAACTCCACAGAATTGTCCTCTGGCCTCTACACTCCCACCCATACACATACCATTCACCCACATGATGATGATGATGGTGATAGTGATGGTGATGGTGATGGTGATGGTGATGGTGATGGTGATGGTGAGGATGATGATGATGGTGAGGATGATGATGATGGTGATGATGATGATGATGATGACAAGATAAATTAAAAATCAACCTTTTAAAATTTTGTACCAAGTTTTAAGTTAGACAACTGTTCTTCCAGAGTTCTTGAGTTCATCCAAGAGGCAAACGTGATATGAGAAAAGATGTTGTTCAGCATCTGGGCTGCCACTAATCACTTCATGCACCCTGCCCAAGATAATCATTTCGCATTTGTTACTATCTCCGTGATTAAAAGGTGAACATTAGGGCTGGAGAGATGGTTCAGCAGTTAAGTGCACTGACTGCTTTTCCAGAGGTCCTGAGTTCAATCCCCATGGCTCACAACCATCTGCAGAGTTCCCTGAACGGGGGATAGAGGAACAGCAAACTGAGAGCGACCTAGAACATAATGGGATCTGATGCCCTCTTCTGGTGTGTCTGAAGACAGCTATAGTGTACTCATATACATAAAATAAATAAACCTTTAAACAAAAGAAGTGAACATTAGCACACATCCAAGAGAGATGAAGAAAAGAGTCAGACTGTTCAATTGGCCTCAAATGACCAACAAACAGTCACACTGCTGTCTGTCTGTGTGTTCCTCCTTGGTGTTAATATCTCTGTTAATAAGCCCTTACCACCTCCCGACTAGTAATTCTTTTTGTGTCCCCCTTGAACCACCTCCCAGCTGAAACCTCGCACTCTCTTGCTGGTGAGGAGGAAGAGGAGGTTGTTGCTTGCTTTTCTTCTATCTGCCTGCCCATGCTTGGGGGCATCTTGCTTGCTGTCCTGCCTACTGCTTCCAGAGGTCTGGAGGGCCACCACTCATTTCTTGGCTCATAACTGCTCTGGGATCCTAGACCTCTCTTTCCTGTAGAATACTGGGCACCAGCAAACGAGGGAATATAGCCCAGGACATGTTTAGTCTCTGTACCTATTTACATCACGGGGCACTGGATGGCATGGTGCATCATACTCTCAGAAGCCCAGCTCAAAACCATCAAAAGATAAGACATCCAATAACAACACACACAGCCCCATAGCCCTCGGGAAAGGTGACTGCAGTGGGGTATTTACCAATGCGAACTTTGGCAGCAATGGCTTATGTGGTAAAAACATGTATTACTCCCACGGGACTTGACTCTGAGCATGCTGGTCCTGGTGGCCATTGCCATGGCCACTGTAGCTCCAGTCATGACTTCACAGGTGAGAAGCCAGAGGCAACAAGGACCACAGCAAAGGGAGCTTCATTCTCATGTGAATCTGGAAAAGAAACTCTTCCCAGAATCCTCAGCAGACACCCCGCCATGTCTCATTGGATCCATACTGTGTCTGAATGGATAAGTGAAGGAGTTATTAGAGTCTGCTCAGCCTGCGGTCTGTTCTCTGCCTGAACCAACTGGGGTTTTGACAGAAGAGTGTGGTGGATGCTGGGTAGGCAGCCGTCAGTGGTATTTTCCCCCTCCATTAAAAACCTCAATCATGGGCTGGAGAGATGGCTCAGTGGTTAAGAGCACCAACTGCTCTTCCAGAGGTCTTGAGTTCAGTTCCCAGCAACCACATGGTAACTCATAACACTCTGTAATGGGGTCTGATGTCCTCTTCTGGTGTGTCTGAAGCCAGCTACAGTGTACTCATACAGGAAAGAAAGAAAGAAAGAAAGAAAGAAAGAAAGAAAGAAAGAAAGAAAGAAAGTCTTTAAAAAAAAAAAAAAAAAAAACCTTCACTCATTCTCCCAGTTGTGACCATTTCTTCCAGTCCACCCTGCTCTCAGACTTGATGTCCTTACCAGATAGAGTATTGCCCTGGAAGATGCCTGCTATTTGACCCATTCCCCTCCCATCCACAGACCAGGGACTCACTTCTTTATGCCCCATTTCCTGTTTCACGTGATCATCCTACCTGGTCTGCTTCAAACAAGAAGAGTCATTTTACTGTGGTACAGTGAAGATTAACCTAGGCCACGCTGCAGAAGGGAGGCACCAGCTGAATGCTACAGTCACTGTGGTGACACTGCTGCTGAGCCACACTCTGTGGGTCTAGGCAAGAAAGAACTCAGGCTGCGTGGCAGTGTGTGTCCACTCAGTTATGACAGAGCTGTGCCCTGACTTCATGTATAGACATCTGTTCAGTTCTGTGCATGTTTAGCCCACCCCAGCTCACTAGAACATGTAACCAGGGCTTATACATCCAGTTGGCAGGGCCCAGTGCAGATGCCAGTGTTAAAACAGGCTGCCCCACTCATCCACCCCACCCCCATGCCATGACTTCTTCAACATTTGCCAGAGAGAAGGAGGAAGGATGCTAACTATGGGACCCAGTGTCAAGGCTGCTGTGGAAGCAGGCACCTGCCAAGCTCCTCCACTGCCATGGCAACACAGGCAGAACCAGGATTCACTTAGGGATACAGAGCAAGGACCAGTCAAGGATGCTGTGAGAGGCCAGTCATGAAAGAGTTCTTACCTTAGGCTGCCAGTGTTTCACTCTAAATTTCCAGACCCCAAGGCAGGGAATGGGTCTCTGAAGGCCACAGCCAGGTTTATAACAGTGTCTTGTCTAGAACCCACACCTCCAGCAACGGCATCATCACAAAGCCCATGCGTTCCAGCCTGGAAGATCTCGGCGACATTTTTATTTTATTTTCCAAACAGGTTCTTATATAACCTATGCTGGCCTCAAACTCGCTATTTAGCCAACGATGACCTTGAACTTGTGATTCCTCTGCCTCTACTTCCTAAGTCCTGGGATTAGAGGTATGTACCACAATGCCCTGTTTTATGGGTGCTTCGGATCAAATCCAAGCTTCATGTAAGCCCATATAAGCCCATATCCTCATCCCCTCAGCAACCTTTAGATACAAAAGAGATCCTGACCACAGCTAACATCTGCAAGGGTCTCACACAGCATGTACTATTCTCAGAGAGTGACAGATTTGGTTAGACCTGTAAGAAACAGTCCTGTCACTGTGTAGACTGAGAGGATGTGTAGCTTCTGAAATGCTAAGTGGCTTACCTATATGCACACACGTTTAGCACTAAGCTGACCTAGGATTTAAGCCCCGGTGGCTGACTGTAGGTCCCAGGTTTTGCAAGTCACGGCCATCACACACTACCTTGCCTGGCTATAGTCACCAGCCTTGCCTGTGCCCTCCGTGGTCAACAGAAGAGGGCTCCCATTGGTCCCAGGCTCACTTCACACTGGGTACTCCCACCAGCAAATTTCAAGGGGTCTCCATGGTGACATCTTGCTCAGGTAGGGAACCTGCTCAGGTGGAGTCCTAGTAGAATATTCTTCCACTAGAAGTCCAGAGGGAGGCTGTGATCCTGTGGCCAACGTCAGCAACTCAGAGTGAGTGAGTTTGACAGCCCCTCCCCATCTGTCTTTCTGCTCCACCATCAGGACGATGCCAAGAAGACAGACTAGGTCCAGGGTCATCACTGGGAGGGGTAGAGTCCTGCACATGATCAAATTGTTAGAAAGAGGGACGGTGGGCGCCGCAGGGGGCACTCATAGCATCTACTGGAGGAGATGGCTTCTCCTGACCTTACTAAAGAGCTAGCTGACGCTCATGGAGCAGCTGTGTCTGCTCAGGGACTCAGCCTGAAAGCCGGGGAGCTGGGTGACAGCAACTCTATAGCCTCTGTACCTAACTGTACCCACGGGTCCTCAGGACACCCGGGATCTTGTCTTGCCTCAGGACTTGCTGCTATAATTTTCTTCCCTTTTTGAACACCAGTCCTCCCTCTTAAGTGTAATAATGCCTCTGGGCTCAACTGCTCAAAGGGGCCCTGGCAATGGCACTGCCGTGGGAGCTAGTAAAGTATGGTTTGACATGGGAGTCAGAATCTGGGTTTTTGGAACAAATCCTTTCCCTAGTCATGACTGGGGACACCTTGCCAACTTCCTTTCTTACTCATCCTCGAAGCCAGTCAATCTCAATTTACTGCAGCCACAGAGGGTAGGGTGCGACTTAAGATGCCGAGCACCCTTTAGTTCGAGTGCTCATTGATTCCTTTCCTGCCCTTTATACACCGCTACATTCCCCTGGTGGGGATGCGGGGGAGCACATAAGAAGGGGAGACCCATGGTCAGAGACTGGAGAGAGAAAAGAGAAGAGCGAGGGCACCGAGAGACTCACAGAGAGGGAAGATAGGGGGAGGGGAAATAAGGAGGGAGGGAGCGAGCAAGTGCAGACGGGATTAACTTTGCTTGGGCTTTGCTGCCCTCTGCTGGTCACTGGGAGGTAGTAGACAGGGAGGCCCCTAATTGGCCGGGAGACCTGGGCCTTTCTCCAGTACCTGTTTTTTTGTTTTGTTTTGTTTTTTTGGGTTTTGTTTGTTTGTTTGTTTTTTGTTTTTTTTGCCTCCACTCCTATTCCCTCCCATACACATGGTCTCTATGCATCCCAGGCTGGACCATGCCTCACTCACCCGCCTCCTTTCTTAACTACAGGCGTTTGCTACCATGCCTGTTTCTCCAAGAACATTCTAGTTCATCCCTGGGCTGAAATTCTATCCTGTTTCCTAGGCCAGTGGTGACCAGCCAGGAATGATGGAGCTAGTGGGCTCTTGCTAGAGACACCCAGGGGTGACAGTGGGAGGAGACTGGGTGCCTCTAAAGGGCAAGCAGTACAGGGTCCAGCAATGCAAGCTTGTTCTTTGCCTTCTGCCCTCATCCCGACTGATGAGCTAAGCTTCAGAGAAGCCAGGATCAACCTGCCAGTCACAGCATGCTGACATCTGACGCTACCTTATCAGGGGTTTTCCAGGTCTTGCATGGACCCTAGTGGCAATGCAGTACAATCCATTTCTGCCACTTCAAGTCATACCCCTCATGCACACCTGTCTGCATCCTTTCCTTTGGGGCCCAATTTGGCCCTTAGAGGCCATAAAGCAACATCTTGGGACACCTACAGAGACTATATAGGCCAAGGAATCAGAGTCATGAGGACAAGAAAGATTGAGGGAGGGAGGGTGTCAGAGTCCTCAAGGCTGTGACACAGATGTGGTCAGCCCTGCCATACTTGAAGGCAGGCAGCTGAGGTTTAAGGGAGTGGCATGAAGATATCGCTCACACTTTGTGCTTAACCAGAAGACTGGCCTGGACCTTCCTTCTGGAAGAGCCTAAGTGACCCCCTGCCCCTGCCCCTGCCCCTGCCCCTGCCCCTGCCCCTGCCCCTGCCCCTGCCCCTGCCCCTGCCCCTGCCCCTGCCCCTGCCCCTGCCCCTGCCCCTGCCCCTGCCCCTGCCCCTGCCCCTGCCCCTGCCCCTGCCCCTGCCCCTGCCCCTGCCCCTGCCCCTGCCCCTGCCCCTGCCCCTGCCCCTGCCCCTGCCCCTGCCCCTGCCCCTGCCCCCGCCCCTGCCCCTGCCCCTGCCCCTGCCCCTGCCCCTGCCCCTGCCCCTGCCCCTGCCCCTGCCCCTGCCCCTGCCCCTGCCCCTGCCCCTGCCCCTGCCCCTGCCCCTGCCCCTATAGGGGCTGTGATCCTTGCAAAGTTCCATTCAGAGCCATCAACAAACATGGACAGCCAGGGAGAGTCCACGTTTTGGACATCCTGTTCCCCACCTCTTTGTGCAGCAGCTGCGCCACTGTGTCATAACCGGGATTGTTGGCCCTGCAACCTTGTGACTCTTTTCCGGTCTGCTGGTCTGCTGAAACCAGCAGTCCTGTGAAGTGACAGGTGAAGCTTTAAACCCAGTAGAGAAGCCTGGCATTGCCTCTTCTGTCTCTACTGTGCCACACACATTCCAGGGACCATCACTGTGAATTTTGCAGAGCCTTGAGCATCCAGTGCCAGATGGGTACTGCAGTGGTGGAGGGCTGTGTGTGTCCTTTCCTCCTCCTCTTCTGTCCCCAGGCACCTATATTCTGGCTGTTGGGCACAAGCCAAGAACTAACAGCTGATGACTGACAACTGCCCAGAGGACAGCCTCAGCAGGAAGTGAGCCAAACTGGTGAGCACACTGAGCCTTTAAAGAGGACAGGCCAACTTCAGGGTTTACAATGGGAGCCAGTGGCTGTCACCAGCACTGTCCCTGGCTGTCACTGACATTATTTACAGTTCCTTACAATAAAGAGAACGTGTGTTGGATTCGTTGGGGCTATCTATCCTAGTCTTCTAATCCTTTTTTGCTCATTTTTTTGTTTTCTTTTGTTTTGTTTTTTTGAGAAAGGGTTTCTCTGTGTAGCCCTGGCTGTCTTGGAACTCATTCTATAGATAAGGCTGGCCTCGAACTCGGAGATCTGCCTGCCTCTGCCTCCTGAGTGCATGTGCCACCGTACCCAACCGTTTGCCCATTCTAGCACCGATAAGACACTGTCTCTGTGACCTCAGTCTTGCTATCTGGCAAGACTAAAAGGAGGACATTCTTCTACTCTTTGCCTTTCCTCTTTAACTTTTGAAGAGTCCTGCGAGACTTGGGGTTGCTTCATTCATTCTATAAAACCACACTGCCTGGGATTGCTCCAGATTGGGAGTTTTACTTGCAGAAAATGACTTTTCGGGTGGTGGTGGCGCACGCCTTTAATCCCAGCACTTGGGAGGCAGAGGCGGGAGGATGTTTGAGTTCGAGACCAGCCTGGTCTACAGAGTGAGTTCCAGGACAGCCAGGGCTACACAGAGAAACCCTGTCTCAAAAAAACAAAATTAAATAAACAAGCAACTGTTTTCCTCTGCTTCTTCGGGTTTTCACCACTAGCTTCTCAGTGCAGACTTTCTAGAACTCTTGAGAAACCTTTGTTTTGTCTTCCCTTGCATTTATTTCTAAGGCTGTAACTTTTTTTTTTTTTTTTGTCTTCAATTTTAAAAATTAGGCTACAGACACCTTTTTTTTTTAATGCTGTGACAAAGTTCCTGAAAGAAATAAGATTGAAGAAAGCTTTCAGACCATGGAGAGCTGGCACCACTGTGGCAGGTTTGGAAGGGTATCAGAGGTGTGGGGGCCTGAGGAAGAAGGTCAGCTCACCACAAGTAGCCTAGAGGTAGACACAGAAAAGGAGGGACCAGGATATGTCCTACAAAGAGACACCCCCTCGCTGACACATTTTCCCTCCAATCAGACCCCACCTTCCATCTCTTCTGCCACCACTCTCCATCCCTGTTTGAATGAATCAGTGGATTGATCTATCAATTAAATCAGAGCTTTCATGGTCCACTTACTTCCTAGAGTCTGACCGGCCATCAGGATCAACCCCTTCCACACAGGAGTCTTCTGGGGCAGCTTACGTCCTCAAATGTATTAAACATATTTCTAACAATTTACCTGTGAATTTTGTTGGAGTATCTAAGTACATGGTGAGTAAACAACTCCCCACCCCATCCTCAGTCATTTTTCTTGTGTCTTTCTGCATCAACTAGTGTGATGGTTTGTATGTGCTTGGCCCAGGGAATGGCACTATTAGGAGATAGAGCCTTGTTGGAGTAGGTGTGTCATTGTGAGTGTGGGCTTTAATACCCTTGTCCTACCTGCCTGGAAGCCAGTCTTCTGCTAGTTGCCTTTGGAATAAAAGGTGGAACTCTCAGCTCCTCCAGCCCCATATCTGCCTGCCGTGCTTCTGCCTTGATGATAATGGACTGAACCTTTGACTTCTAAACCAGCCCCAATTAAATGTCATCCTTATAAGATGTTTCTGTTCACAGCAGTAAATCCCTCACTAAGACATCTAAGGTCTGTCTACCCTGTCACGTGGAGAGGAGACATTTTTACCTGTCCCCTACTCTGAAAGTGAAACATTCAACATTTTACCCTTTAACATACTTCCTACAAGTCTTACTTTTAAATATTCCTTGTCTATTTAAGACACACAGACAGCAACTGGTGGGACAGAAGGCCCAGCGCTCGAGGCTGAACTGTGAGGAAGTGTTGATTTAAGTTGGTCAGTTTGGGGATGATTTGTGATACTGTTGGAGGGATGTGTGACCCTCCCCTGCCCATTCAAGATTATCGGACTGTAGCACAGCACACAGGAAAGAGCATGGACTGTAGGGCCAGTAAGAATTGCATTTCCAGCGGCTGAGAGGATGACTTAGTAGGTAAGAGCACTGGCTGCTCTTGCAGAGATCCCGTGTTCAATTCCCAGCAGCCACATGGCAGCTCACAACCATCTGTAACTCTAGAAGATTTGATGCCTTATTCCAGCCTCTGTGGATTCAGGAACACAGGTAGTTCACAGCTAAACATGCAGACAAAACACTCCTACAGATGAAATAAAATAAAAATAGCAAAATTTAAAAAAAAGAATTCTATTTCTGCTGTACAGTAAGTTACTGAACATTGCTTAGGCTACTTCACACCTATAAGGTAAAGGTAATAATATAATATAGGATAGGATAATATGATAATATTATTATATTATATAATATTATATAACATGTAGCTATATAGTTATATTAATATATCGATAATTATATAATATATAGTTGTACAAATACATCGTATAATATTCAAGAATATAATTATATAGTATACATTATGTTATCTAATAATATAATACCATGTCAGAGGTGCTGGGCACACAGTAACTTTAAATCATCTCTTCTTTAAAGTCATCCAGCCAAGCTGAAGAGATGTCTCAGAGGTTAAGAGCACTGACTGCTCTTCCAGAGGACCTGAGTTCAATTCCCAGCAGCCACATGGTGGCTCACAACCATCTGTAATGGGATCCTCTTCTGGTGTGTCTGAAGATAGCTACAGTGTACTCACATAAATAAATAAACCTTAAAGTCATCGAGCCCATCGTATGCTTTGTGTGTGCCAATCCCATTTTCCAGGACACACCAGGAAGCAGCATGTATCATATGGGTTGCAAGTATCAGCCAGACTCTCTTAATCACTTCTCTTCCCTCCACCTCCTTCTCTTTGGACATGCATTAAATCTGCCCATGCTAAACATCTGGACTGTCCGTCTTCCCCTGGCCAGGCCATCATGCATTATGGGCTGGAAATTTCAAGTCATCAATACTGGAGCCAGCTGTGCTGTGTAGGATCAATTTCACTGTGAACCACAGGACTCTTTAAACCTCTGTACCCTGTGGTTGCTGCTAAAGGTGAGACATCACCTTCTGATGCCTGTGACTGCTAATGATGTTATGGTAATGCAGACCAAGACTCCCAAGCTCTCTGGGTCCCCTGACCAGGCAGGATTTACAGTTGAAAGATGGGTGAGCCTCCAGTCTCCCCCTTTCAGCTGTAGTGTCCTGACAAATCTCTGAATTTCTTTTTCTTTTTTTTTTTTTTTTTTAATCAGAGCTGTAAAATGGGAGGAAAAAATACCCTCTCTGGGGTTCTTTTGCAAATCATGTGGAATTTTGAAGAAAGCATGGGATAATCAGTAAGTTTTTGATACACAGCAAAGTCTTTTTCTATAGTAAGAGGGGAGGTTCCTGGGCTCTGGGAGCTCCAGGGATCTTTAGCAACACCCAGGACCCTAGCTAGGACCTGTCAAAGGACTAAATAATAAAACGCTGGTGAAGATATGGAGAAAGGGGAATTCATCCCCATGGCAATAGGGACGTATGTGGTACAGCTATGAGAACACTACAGAGGTTTCTCAAAACATTCACGTGGGCTGGAGACAAGGCTCACTGGCTGTAGTGGTTATTCCATCTGGGATGAACTACAATATACAGAGACACTCCATAAGTTCTGTGACTGTAGAGCACTTGCTCTCCCCATCCCCCCACCAACCTTTTTTGAGATAGGTTCTCTCTACAAAACTCTGGCTGGTCCTGAAACTCTCTATGTAGACCAGGCTGGCCTTGAACTCAGAGATCAAGACCTACCCCTACTTTCCTGAGTACTGGTATTAAAGGTGTGTGCCACCACATCCACCCAGCACTTGCTACCCTTGCAAAGGTTCTCAGTACCCACACACAGTGGTTCACACTGTCTGTAACTCCAGTTCTAGGGGATCTAATGCCCTCCTTCTCCACAGATCATACATGCAGGCAAACACACACATAAAATAAACAAGAAACAGGACAGACTGACTATAGGATCTAGAAATCCCACTACTAGGTTTTTATGTCAGAAGGAAATAAAATCAATCTATCAGAGACATGTGAGACTCATGTTACCTGGCATTCTCAGTGGCTATGCTATGGAGTCAACTAAGATGCTAGCTCATAGGTGAGCAGATGGGGAACTTTGTATTGAGACAGTTGAATGCTTTTTACTAAAAAAGAGTAAAATGATGGGTTGTGGTGATGCACACCTTAAACACAAGAGGCAGGCAGATCTCTGTGAGTTCAATGCCAACCTGAGCTACATGGTAAGTTCCAGGCCAGCCTGGGGCCACATATCAAGACCCTGTGTAAAACAAGCAGAATAGTGAAATCCTGTCCTCCGTGACCACAGTGAAAGAGATTCAGGTATATAATGTCTGACCTCACATATAGAAGATTAAGTTGATTGTAATAAGGGTAGGGGTTACCTGAGGCTGGTGAGTGCTAGAGAACTAGAGGAGGGTCGACTGGCAGGTACTGAGCGAGCCCTAGCATTGCACAACACAGCGCGGTGACAGGAGCTTCCGTGGGAAGCCATGTTTCAGAAAGCAACTCGGATTTGCTGTGCCTGAGGGGAGAAGACCCTGGTTTGCTCTCTTCATCCCTGCCTGTAATGATCCTGATGTGCCTGTCAAGAATTCACAATGAAAAAACCATAAACTTGCAGCTGGGGCTCTAGGCAAGCATGTTTGCATAGCAATTAGGAAGCCCTGGGATCCATCTGGGAACAGGTATGGTCAGTCATACATACCCATACATGTAGCATTCAGGAGGATACAGGCAGGAAGAAGTATTAGAAGTTCAAGGTTACCCCTGGCTAAGTAGTAAATCTGAGACCAGCATGGGACACTTAAGACCATATTGCAAAACAAACAAACAAGCAAACAAAACAAAACAAAACAAAATACCCTACCAAAAGGCAGAAATCCAAACAAAACTCATGCAATCTTGAACAGAGACTAAGAGTATTTGGAACGCCAGGCTGTCCTCTGAGAGCAGCATTTGTGGGTGGTGCTCCGGCTCCTAAAGGGTGACAGAGTGGTGGCTGTGTCTCCCAAAAGCTCCAGTGAGCAGCGGACAGAGGTGCTCCTGATGACTTCCCAGCAAGGGTGGATCTGAAACAGGTTTGGGGTTCCTTAGGTTCACAGCCTCTGGGGAAAAACAAGGTCCTCCTGGCATGAACTCAACATGAGACAGGTCTCGTAAGAACACAGAAGCCAAACCACCAATCTGAATAAATAAGCATTAAGTTTATTGGATCATGAATAATTTAAGACTGTTACAATCATCAGCTTTATTCTCTATGACGTGGGGCAGATCTCCAGCGGATTGTTCTCAAACCCAAAAACCTGATGACAAATGAGAATTAAATAGGGATGGGGGGGAGGGATGGGGGGTGTGTGTGGAAACATACCGTACACAAAATACTCAATTCCTAGTTTTCTCTTTAAAAATGGCTAGAAAAAAGTCATCAAAATGCAGCAGTTTTATCGATTATTTACAATTTTTATGTTACAATGAAAAAAAAAATGTACATCTTATAGAACATGTTTCATAAACCGCTCGGCTCGAGACAAGCAGGTCAAAACAGCAAACCTCCCGTCTGATACCTGCAAAGTTGGATTGTTTTGCTTTTGAAGTAGATTTGCCATGGTCAGATTTGAGCACACAGAATTTTAAAGTCGCGCACTAACCAATAAAATTTAAAATGTCCCCAAGGTCAGAGGAAGATCTGGGCAAGTCTTGCCCTTGTCACACTCCCACCCCACCCCCAACCTTAAGTTAAAAGGACTTCTGTAGAATTCGTGGCCTCCTGGGAAGAAAACTTTTGGCTCCAACTGGTACCTCAGCATCAGCATTGCATAGGATTTATTTCATTTCAAAATTAGCCTATCTATAGAAAAAGGCAAACATGGAAGCATTTCAGACAGAGCTCTAAATGAGTACAAAGTCACTTTGTCCAAGGTGGAGTAACAGGAAAGGAAAACCATGACCCAGTCGGAAATGTGCCTTTCAGACAGCCCTGCTTCCCAGTGCTTCGGGAAGGTGGCTGAGCTGGGAGGCACTCAGGGGCCACAAAACCAAGTCAGGCAGCATGGGTACACAGGTTGCTGTTGCGGTCCTGGATGTGGTGGGAGAGAAGTCTAGGCGTGGAGAGTGGGGAAGAGGGTGTCCTTAAAGAAACAGTTCTAAGCAATGTTGGTAGGGTGTATTCCTAAGGTGACTGAGAAAACTATGTCGAGGAGAGGCTTGATTTTCCTACCTCCCAAATTCACAGTATGAGAGTGTACGGCCGTTGCTGGGAGATAGACTGAGAAGGGCTACCCTTTGGGGGGAGGGGGGCCCTGGAAGGCTCAGGGTTTGGCCCTGGTCACAGGCTACACATGTGGTTTAAAACTTGTATTACAAACAAAACAATAGGAGACACACTCACATCCATTCTAGAAGGGAAGGCTGGGTCTGGGATTCCAGCAGGGGGTGGAAATGTTTCTATTTACCAGTTAACAGGACAGTCTTGTTGCTTTCAACAAGGAAGGAAGAAAATCATTGCCATTCCAAGCAAAGTGAGCAGGTTCAGGTCAAGCTCTTAGGGTAAGAAAATAAAAAAAAAAAAAAAAAATTAAAACAAAACAAAACCAAGAGACAAACGTCCAACAGTAGAACAGTAAAGATGGGATAAAAACCCTGATCGTTAACAGAGACCCCTCAGTGGGGCCAGGAAAGTCTATAGAACATAAAGAGCTCAAAGATGTCCATATGGTGAGGGGACATCAGTGTGCTGAAGCCATGGCACACTGGGATATGTGTCCTAGAATATGGGTTTGCAAGGTTGCATGGACTTGTGGGGTCACTGTCCAGTGAGTTTGTTAGCTGGAGACTGATAGGAGCCTAAAAAAACTTTCACTTTCTCTCTCTCTCTCTCTCTCTCTCTCTCTCTCTCTCTCTCACTCTCTCTCCATATATATGTGGATATCCACAATCATACATCCACACAGATGACTCTTTTGGATGAGAAATTGACAACTTGTGTTCTCTTCATGGATAGATGACTTATAGCCCTGTTTACTTCGATGGGGAAAACACACACACACACACACACACACACAAAGCCCCAGGCAGGAACAACACTCATGTGAATGGACATGGTCAGTACAAAACCAGTAAGGCATTGCATGGGGGCAGTCAGCACCGAAGAGGTCAGGCAAGGCTCATCAGGACGGAGGCACGGCCAGGACTCTGGGAAGGGTGGCCGCCCCTCCCTGGCTAAGCTGTGTCACGTTGGTTCTGAGGAAAAGTGCCAGTGTTTGGTGAAGGGGCATCATCAACTCCTCCTGCAACTGGGGTCTGGGGTGCCTGAGGTGATGACATGGGATTCTCAGCTCTCAGAGACAAGAAGGAAAGGCGAGGTCCATGGCTCACCCACAGAACTGGTCCTCATCTATCTGCAAGGATACAAATGCCCACACAGACCCAGAAGGAGGTGTTGAGGGCCCAGAACTGTGACAATGGACACTGAAAACCCAAGCTGAGGGAGGAGGCAAATTCTACTTAGCTCTTGCTTTCACCAAAGGACTAATTCTGGTCAAGGGAGTGGGGGTGGGGAAAAGGGGCCTTCACAATCAACCAGAAAGAAAGGCAGACACAGGCAGGGGTCGATAGTTCTCCAAAGAACTACTCTCACAGTACACAGTGTTTGCGGACAGAAACCTGACCATTTAGACAGACGAAGGAAACAGGCGTGCTTTTCTGTGTTGCTAGCCCCATCTGCTAACTCACATTCTCGCGACTTGCTCTCACGGATAATCGGGGCTGATGGACCGGAAACAGGGGAAGGGGTGCTCTGGAACAGACAGAATACCTCTCGGGAAGGACAGCACCATGTGGAAAACAGAGACATGTGATGTACTGGTGTCCCTGGGTGGCGCTCCAAGCAGGCGCCCTCATTAGCACCAATTCTTCCGTGGAGGGTGGGTGGCATGGCTCTGGGGTGCTGGTGGCTAGACCCAAGCTGGCGGGTCTGTGCTGGGGGGAAGCCCTGCTGTCTGTGTTTCCAAGTTGGGTTTAGTCTTTTCTGTCTGGGGGGGGGTAGCGTGTGGAGGGATGCTGTTGGGTTTCAGGGCACCAAGCAGAATCTTACATTTAAAATTTCCATTTAAACTCTTTATATTTCAACGGTGAGGATCCTTTCCCATGAAGTGTTTTCAGTGTCTCACGGAGGTCACGGCAACAAGGCAAAAAAACGAGGATGAGGGTAGAACAGAAGCTAGTACAGTTGTCACTGTCGGAGGAAGAGGTCCTGGGCTGCTCATGCAAGGGCAGATAGCAAGGAATGAGGGTCTCCTGCTCCTGCTACTCTGCTCTGGCTTCAAGGCTGTGGCAGCCAGGGCTGGCTCAGGAAGTCATCTTCAGAATGAAGTGGAGGATGTGGGGTGGGGATGGAGCAAGGAAAAGTGAGGGGCCTCGGTCACAGAGTGGACTCCAGGGAGGAGTCCAGAATGTCATCATGGTGGCTGTTGCTGTTGGAGTCACTGTCATAGCTCTGGGGGCTGGAGTAGTTGGCCGCCTCCTGCAACCTCATCAACATGTTCATCTGTGGAAAGAGCAGAGAGGTGGGAGTGCCTGTCAGTTTGCTGGGAAGCCCCCCACCCCCACCCCCTTAGCCTCTCTGGAGCCCCTGCCACCTACTCAGACTCGCCTCGGGGTCATAGCTCACCCGAGAGGCTGTAGACAAGAGCACAGAGTCCTGGGTTCAAATCCCAGCTTCCCCGATTACCAGCTGCATGACCTTGAAAGGTTACTTAGTCCTTTCCTGTGGCATTTCCTGACTGGTCAAACTTAATTCAAATACACACAGTTCCTGCCCATCATGTCGAGTTAATATATGCGCCACACTGTGAGTGAAGTGGAAAACCCTACCACTGCCATCCCCACAGCTGTTGCTAGTGGCACCTGGCCGCCTTGACATCCGAGGCATAGGGGCCTCAGTCACTGCCACAGCCTTCGGGAAGGGGAGGAGCAGTTGGCCAGGAGCAAACAGTATGCAAAGGATACGCACCACACACCAAATACTAAAGCACCCGAGCCTCCCATGCCCCATGTGTGGGCCAGACACAGGGCTGATCTCTTGGGAAGCAAAGGACCTGGTGTGCTGACCACTCAAGAACTGCCCACCTGTGACAGAGCAAGTTTTAGGAGTGTGTAGTGGTTTGAATATGCTTGGCCCAGGGAGTGGCACTATGTGAAGTAGGTGTGTCAGTAGGTGTGGCCTTAGAGTAGGTGTGTCACTGTGGATGTGGGCTTTAAGACTCTCATCCTAGCTGCCTGGGAGCCAGTATTCTCCTAGCAGCCTTCAGATGAAGATGTAGAACTCTCGGCTCCTCCTGCACCATGCCTGCCTGGATGCTGCCATGTTCCTGCTTTGATGATAATGGACTGAATCTCTGAACTTAGCCGCAATTAGATGTTGTCCTTATAAGAGTTGCCTTGGGCATGGTGTCTGTTCATAGCCGTGAAACCCTAACTAAGACAGAGTGTGAGCTGTTGCCTGCCTCCTTTACCTCAAGTGGAGAAAGCACCTCTAGGCCTTTGCTCGACATCTCCTCCACCTTACTTTCTGTACTGGCCACATGTTTGGGAGCAGAGAGTGGCAACCAAAAATATCTTTGCTTTTGCTTATAACTAAAAATTGCTATTTTGTATCTCATATAGCAAGTAGGTTAGGAGGAAGGGCCTCTCTGGGCTAAGGAGAAGGCTGTCACAGCAGATTATAAAACCTGCCTTCCAGATGCTGTGCAGACTCTCCCTGGGGTACCAGGCTGGTAGGCCTATCAGCTGCTCTTTATCTGCACAGCCAGAACCACGGAAGAGGAAGGTGAGGCGAGGCTGCCAAATAGCAGTTAATTCTCTGCAGCACGGAGGGTCGCTCACTATCGAATACCCCGAGTCCACACTGTATGGTTCTGAGATAAAATCCAGCCAGTCCAGCTCTCAGGAAGGACTCATTCTCACTGGGGGGGAGGAATCAGTAAGGATGTCAGCCACTACCATAGAGATGTGTGGTCCTAGGCAGAGAGAGAGGCTCAGGAGCTACAACGAGCATACAGAGGTGCTTGTGTCAGCATAATCCCCTTCACCAGCCTGGGTTTGTTCTGAGAGGACCGTGTTTGGAGGACCATCCAAGTTTGACCCAAATGCTTCATACACTGAAGGATTTCCCAGCTCCTACTTTTACATAAGACATGACACACAATGAACTTACTAACCTCAATAAGGTGACCTGTGACCTTGAGAAATGTCTGCTGGGTTCAGCAGACCATGGGGCAGGATAGCAGTGTTGAATTCTTTTAATCAGCTCCTATTCACAGCCTTCATACAGTGTGGCTGTGCCGCAGCCCCTACCGGCAGGACTTGGACAACTGAGGTCATCAGCTGGCATTTATTTAGTCCACCGGCTCCCCACAAGGGCTAGAATAGGTGATGTGGCTGCCTTCCAGCCCCACTCTTTCATTATGTAACGCAAGCAATACTCTCTGTTCTTTTGTTGTAGGTGCCATAGAAGTGGGGGGCAGGTTTCAGGCAGGCTGACAGCCATACCTGTGGGGACTTGGCACGTTTGCTTCCTCTAAAAAGCTTCTATGGCATTTTGATGAGTGAGGTATAACTTGGCAGTATGACTATGCACGAGTCTAGAATTGACTGGGGATTTATCATTTATACCCAAGGTCTGTCTGTCTTCCTTCCTTTTTAATTTTTTTTTTTTTTATGTTTCTCTTCTCCCCTAGGAAAACATGGCTCGGTCTCATCCCACTAGCCAGGGTATCTGGATTGGGGCTGTCATGTCTTCTGCTTGTGTCTCCTGCTCTTAAAAACTGCTCATTGTCTGGCTTTGGTGCCAAGTCCCTAGCCCTCTATAGGACAGTATATGATAATGGTACCATCTCAAATCAGAGGACAAATAGTGGGGCAGAGAACATGTGTCAGGACATTTAAAGGGGGAGGAAAAAAAAATCAAACTTTTAACTTTATACAAGAAAAACTTTAAGTGAGGTTAAAGGCCTTAGTGGAAAATCAACACCATAGAAGAAAATACTGGAGAGGACTGTCCCTATTAATGGGGTGAGTCCAGCCTTCCACAACAAGCCTTTGTCAATCCCCTGTGTCCTGAGAGCTTTGCCTCACACCCAGCCCCTGGCTGCCGCTCCCTTTGTTGCCGTCAACTCACCAGTGGATCTCCTTCAGTGTCGCTGGGGGGCACCTGCTTGCTTGTTGACCCCTCCCGAGGCAGGGAGTAGCCATCGAAGCCCACGTCCTCAGGCCGGAGCTGCAGGAGGGGCGGCCACTCATGCTGCTGAGGGCTGGCGGCCCATGGATAGGTGTCCATGACCCACTTGGCAGGGTCCTCCCAGGGAGCACGCCTTCCATAGAGCTGCAAACAGGCAAAAAAACGGGTACAGTCTAGAAGCAGGCCGAGACTTTCTCTTGTTGCCCTAGTTCTGTAGCTTGATGGAAAAACCTCCTAAACCAGTATCGTGAGCAGCATTCTGAACTAGGGAAGTCGTCCAGGATAAACACAGCCTGTGGGTTAGGTGCTCAGGCTGACTCACTCTCAGCTCTGTCCCTGTGCATAGCATTTGCCTCCTGGCATTGCTGGCTCAACTTGATAGCCCCCAGGGAGGGAAGCAACAGTCTGAGGAGAAGCTTTACCAGTTTCCATGGTGGAAATATTCCCACCACAGCTGATATCACACTCCCGCCATGAGGCAGCTGAATGTTGGGTTGGAAAGAGCCAGTCCCTACTAACTTTCACAAGGCACCTCTAGAATCCCACTGATTAAGTCCACTCAGGGATTGGGTTCTGGGCAGCAACACGGCAAGTCTGATGACAAAATAAACCTTCATTATTTTCTTTTTCATACATATGTGTGCTGTGTGTGTGCACATCCACGTGTGCGCCAGCGTGCACTGGAGGCCCCGAGGTCAATGCTGGGAGTCCTGCTCAGTGTCTTCTGCACAGGAGTCACTGACGCAGTTGGTCAGCTGAGCCCAGAGCGGCGTGATTCAGCTAGTGTACCTGCCCACTTGCTCTCAGGATCTCATTTCTGCATTCTGAGCATGGAACTACAAAGGGGACCCCACAGCCATTGGGAATTTACATGGGTTCTGGCGATCTGAACTGTGTTCCTCTTCCTTGCTGCTGGTGTGACAAGCACACGAACAGCTGAGCTATCTCCCCCCCAGGCCCTGAACCCTGATTTTTCAAGTATATCTGACTCTCAGAGTGCTTCTGTGGGCTTACTCATCCCTTTTTCGGTATGACATTAAGAGAGGACACCGTGCATGAGCAACAGCGATGAGACCTTTGCTGGCTCTGGATTCTCAGACTTGCCCGAGAGAGTAACTAATGTATTTCCAAAGGCAAGCTATAGCATTACTTAGTTTTATAAGGCTAACATATCCTGCTCCGAGGGTTCTTTTCTCAAGCCTTGAGGCCCTGGCCCTGCAATAATTTTAATGACTGCTCCCGACAGCTTCATATTCTTTAAAGAATGGAAACCTAAGCTGAGTTGCTTCTCAGAGCGAGGCTCTGACCACTGTGCTGCTGGGTCTGGCGTGTCTGTTTCCTTTCATGTCATGCCCTACAGCCTGTGCCAGGTGCCAGCAGTGAACAGGATGATGACTCTGTCAGAAGCATCATCCCCATGGCTTACAAATGGGGGAGCCCCAGGAAGGAGAAGAGCCATTGCAGAGCAAGTCTGCTACCCACTGGCCACTAGCATCAGAGCAGACATGATAGGGCATGCTCACAGACAGGGCAGGGCAGGGCAGGGTTGTCTGGGCTGTAAAGAGGTACTTCAGGGTACATAGATGGAAAATTCCAGACACCACCTCCCTATGTATGAGCTTCTTCTATCCTCTTAGAAAGCTGCAGAGGAGAAACGGAAAGGTAAATAGTACTGAGACCAGTATTTAACCAAGCCCAGCTCTGGCCCAATAGAACCTTACTTTTGAAAGTCACAGTTTCTCAACTGGAAAGAGCCAGGCTACTTAACAGGTGCCCTCTCTTATCTGATGGGAAACCAGAGTCTAACTGCGGTGTCAATATGAAAGGTCAGAAAGCAGATCTGGATTTGAACCCAGAACTCAAACTTCCTTCTTGGGGCCTTTTCTTCTTACTCACCCATGGGACCACTTTGAATCAGCAGAAACTATATTACTGGAGCCTGAGAATGGGCTGTTCACCAGACCTTAGCATGTCAGCCTGGCCTAAGTTCATCATTCTCTCTGATGGGTTCCCTCTCCCCTAGTCACCTGAGGTACTCCAGGTCTTAGAATCTGATTTCTGTCCAGGATGCCACCCATTCTATCCCACCTTAGATAAGCCCATCTCTCTGTCTTAATGGCTTCCTCCTTTACTTTACCCCAGCACCTCCTATGACATTATCTTGTCAGATGCCAGCTCATTGTGTCCCCATAGCCCAGGCTAGCCTCTAGCTTAGTTTGTTGCTAAGCTCTCCTCATCTGGAGCAATGGCAATCTTGGTCCTTGAGTTCAGTCCAGCAGCCTAGAGTAACTCGGTGCAAACAGGAATGAATCAGGAGAGAGGCAGGTGTGAACCCATGTGTGATCAGGGGTGTAGGGGACACAGAAGCAGCTGGGGATAGTTACAGCCGAAGGAGTGAATTCACATCAGAAGCCTCTTCCTTCTGGGCCTCCTCTCCAAGGAGACCCTCGAGGCGTTGGAACCACCAAGGCTGAGGCTGAGCGTGCCCTTGGCACTCCTGAGGCCCAGTGGTTTGTACACACTTGCTCTTCATCCTTAGCCCCTACGCTGTAGGATCAGAGAACATCTGGGTTTCTAGAAACCAGACCAGTAAAATTGTCCCATAGGTCAAATGTTTTCCATTTACGGATGGGAAAGCCAAAGCTGGCACAGGGGACTGCCCAGGATGTCCGAGGACTTTGGTAACTGAGGAAAGGTCTCTGAGTGTCCTTCTATAGCTCCTACCCTTAATATCCCCAGTCTACCTCAACACTAGGTCTTCTGAATTACCCCGCTCAGCGGACACCAGACACATTGGCAAGTGTTTGTGCTGACAAGGGGGAATGGGACCTTGGACTGAGTCATAAGGTAAGCGTTCGTAGGTGCAGCAAACATTAGCTGTAAGAACAGAAAACATTTTTTACAAGCCTTGCTACATTCCACGGGATGTGGTCAAGGCCAGGTGGCCGTGAGTCAGGCTAACACAAGCAGAGGAAGTGTTGTGCAGCTATGGGGCTCTTCCGCAGACTCTGGAGGGCAGTGGAGGGGCAGCTGGGCAGGCAGACAATCACTTTCACAAGTGGGGAGGAAGCTGGGTCAGTAGGAATTGTGGGTGATGCTAAGACAACTAAGATTTGGGGTGCTGTGAGACTCCTGACCTCACAGGAAGCACAGGGCTCCTGGATGTGCATGGCAGCACCAACATTCGCATTTAGGAAGCGCTTCTAGGCATTTACTTACTTATACCCATGCACACACACAGAGGAGACACACATACATGCACATTCCAGAAAAAGACACTACAGCCTGAACATGCAGAACTGCACTATATCCACTAGGGGGCAATGCTCTGTTCCCCCAGGCAATCCTGAGTCTGATGGTACAGGCTGGTGCCTGCAGAATGACTTCCCTGTGTTCTTTCTCAGTCTCCCATGGGCAGCCGTCTTTCTGGCTCTTAACATGTGACAGCCCCCTTTGGAACCTATTCTGAGGTCTCCACCTCTTCTCAGCTCATAGCCTTGGCCAAGGAAGGGCATACATGTTCTAAATGGCAGTGTGCTCCCCTTGTGGCCACTGTGCAGGCAAGAGGTGAGGAGTGAGGGACACCACACACTCAGCTTTCCCTCAGAGGAAGCCAAGGAGAGAGGGGGAATTGAAATGAGCTTTTTTTTTTTTTTTTTTTTTTTTTTTTTTTTTTAAATAAAGGATTCCTCTTATGAAGTGAAATCACACGTAGAACTCTGCCATAAAACCTAACACTAAACCAGACATAGTTGTGCACACCTTTAATCCCAGAACTCAGGAGGCAAAGGCAGGCCTAGGGTGAAGATTTAAATTCCAGATCGTTTGAGCTTTGATTTGCTTGTGGCGTCTCAGAGCCCAGGGTCTTGCCTGTGCTGGGTAAGTACTCTACCAGTATGACCTTGAACTCAGGACCTACCTCTCTTTCTTCCCAAGTGCAGGGTTTTAGGAGTGCACCATTATGCCTAGTTGAGGTTTTGTTTTTATGATCTTTGGGCGTCAGTTTTCTCCTCTTGAAAAATTATAACAATAAAACTCGGCCCAGCTCTTAGGCCTAATCTAGGTCTTGAACCACTAAGACAGATGAGCAAATCAAGCCCACGTATCTGGTTTGATTTCTTTTACACTCCTATGCTGGAGGCTTGATGGCCATGGTTTTATTTAATCTATACAACTCTTTGTGGCAGGGGAACGCCGTTATCTCCCCTGTCAATAAGGCAGAGCCTGTGAACCGCTTTGCCTGGAGTCACACCGCTAATAAGCAGCTGAGCCACGACTTACAACCAGCTGCTGTCTCCACGTGTGCCATACAGAAGACCACGCAGGGTCACGAGCACAGGGCACTCAAGTCTGAGGAAGCCAAAGGGAGCATGCTTCTCACCTGGAGTCCTTCTCTGACAGCTTCCAGGAGGTAGGGGATTATGGAGTAGTTCCACAGGTCAGTGAACCACACTCTGGAACCATCCACGTCAATGGGACATGACAAGAAGAGCCGGGGACCTGGAGACCACAATGAGATACATCACAACTGAAATGGGGCAGGGTGGACTTCCTCGTGTAAGCGTCCCTCATCAAAGGGATATTGGAGTCTCTACGTAGTGGTGGAGCTGATGGCTTGAGGTGTCCCTCTGCCCTTCTACAGAATGACATCTCTGCTTGGTCCTGTCCTGGCCAAGACCCAGAGCATAACACGAGGGAGCCAGGACTCTTGGAAGACCACCACCTACGCCATCCTCCCATCAGCTCGCCCCAGCCTGCCTGGCCTCCCACCTACCGATGGTGACGTCCGAGGAGCTGTGGGCCTCCAGGAAGCGGTTGAGGTGATGCCAGACCTTCGGGATCCAGTTGATGATTTTCACCAGCTCTGCATTGCGCACCCGCCCACTGATCTCCGTTTCCATGAGCTTCCTCCTCAGGAAGCGGCCCAGGAAACCCTTCACGGGCTCCGTGTGGTTGGCACAAAGCACCCACCTGGGAGAGTCAAGGAATGCCTTTCAACCCCAAGGATGCCCAACAAGACTGGCAAGCCTCAAAAACCATAATGTCAGGGGATGGAAGGTGAGCACACCCGTTGTCGTTGAGGCCACATTTATTTAGTACACTCTCGAGGGAGGCCTGCATGGTGGTGGCCAGTAAAAATGTGTGTAGGGTTCAGGCTATAACAATGAAGTCTATCCCCTACCTAGAGGCACAGGGAGTGGTGAGGGTGCTGAGGGAAGCCAGGGCAAGCTGGGTCACGGTCTTGCAAGGAGATTTGACTACCCTTGGAGGGGAGCCCAGCCATGAAGGATTCACAGAGGATAGAACTGGCAGTTCCACAGACCCTGCTACGTGGGGACATTTAAAGGCACAGGCCATCACTGCTTATGCTGAATCAAGGCAGAGACATACGGCCTCAGCTGCCTCCTGACATTAACCAGTGACTGAGAGTCACAGAGGCCAGGGTGCAGGCTTCTGTTCTGACTGGTGCATGGCTCTCAAGTTAGGTTCCCTGAGCCTCTGTTTCCTCATTGTAAACATGAAAGATAAATGGCTTTATGTGTAAACACATAAGGTCGCTGTGGGAGCTAAATGAGTTAAGCTGGGGAAAATGCCCAACAGAAAGTCTAGCCCACACCAGATGCTCTGAGAGGGCTGAGCACCCACCATTCTATACGCTCCCTCTGCCTGGATGAAGGCCAGGGTACCTCACCTGAAGTTATGATGAAGCTGCAGGTTGGGGGTGGAAGAGGTAGCCTGGTTCATCGTGCCGATGATGTAAGGGCTGTGGGGAACACAATGTGAGAAGCCCAGAGTTGGGGTGGGCTGGAGAGCAAGGGCTTACAGGCTGACAGACCGCTGGCTATGGCTGGCCACCCCACCCCCACCCCCTCTGGCTGTGTATTCAGCACTTCACTGTCATGCTAGCCTGGTTCACTAGCATGCCCCCTGCAGCCCTCCACCCCAGGTCTAGAACCCCCTCTTACCATTTGTGGTATTTGCAGTTTAGCAGCCCGTTGAAGATCTCGCCCAGAGAACTCACGTGGTGCAGGTTGTCCAGGATGATGACTAGAGGCATATCCACAGCGTTGTTCTCGCTGTTGCACTGATCGGCCAGGTTGGACAGATACTGGCGCAGTTCCTACGGAGGCCAGCAAGAATGAGCTTGGAACGGGAAGACCCGAGTGCTCCAGGCCCTCACTGTCCAAGGCCAAGGCAGGAAGAAGTCACACTGAAGTCACTTCTGAAATCACACTGTGGACACAACCTGAGACCTCATCTGTCACAGGACATCGGTGTGGTGCTCCAGGGATGCTGTGAGCGTGGAACATGGAAGGCCTGTGACAGTCTGCCTCCTAGCACTTACAAAATGTCTGCTCAAGGCCTCTTTTTTCCCTCTGCATGTGCACACAGGCATATGTCTGCATCTGCATGTATGTACCTGTGTGTGCAAGCCAGAGGACTAACTTGAGTGTTCTTCCCCAGGTAGGTGTCATCAACCCTGTGTTTTGAGATGGAGTCTCTGTCTCTCTCTGTCTCTCTCTCTCTCTCTCTGTCTGTCTCTCTGTCGCTCTGTCTCTCTCTGTCTCTCTCTGTCTCTCTCTCTCTCTCTCTCTCACACACACACACACACACACACACACACACACACACACACACACACACCAAGCAGGCTAGGCTGCTTGTCTTCACCTCTCCAGTACTGGGATTATAAGCGGGCTGTCATACCCAACTTTTTTTTTTAATATGGATTCTGGGACATCCCAGCCTATGGGTCCTATTTTTAATTCCCACTGAAACATTTCTTTAGGAAAACTGTGGTTTCTTGCTATTATGCTAATTTCCTAGTAGGCTTCTGGAGGCAGGTGTCTCATCTTTAGCCATCTCCAAACCATCCTCCTGAGAGCCAGCTCTGTAGAAGTCATTGGAGCAGCAGAGGTCCCAGACACATGTAAGTGCTGTTGGGTAGTGCACGTACATGGGAAAGCATGTAGGGGCGGGTGAGTCTATGTGCCCAGGGACCTTATGATGACCCACTGCAGCTGAACCTTGATGGTTGTCTTGGAGACTGGAACAGCTCAGTGTGCCTGGGTCAGGGCTACACACCAGGAAAAGACACAAAGGATGGCACAGCAGGGAGGATGGCTTTCCAGAGTCTCCTGAGGGGAGTCTGTTGGCATCACTTAGGACACCCATGGGGACTTAGGCAGGGTAGTAACTCTGTGATGGAGGGACTGCAATTAGCTCTTTTTTACAGAAGTTAAGGCACAGAGCCAGGCCACCAGCCTGTGACCGTACCAGGGGTAAGTGACAGGCTGGGTTAGACCCTGATGCCTTTGAGAACCACTCAGCTACTCGGTGGGCAATAATTCCTCCACCTCTTTCAGATGCATGTCTCTCCAGGCTTCCCTTCCTAGTCAAATGCTCATGAAAATGTTCCGAGTTTCCCTCCTCCTCTCAGCCGCTGCTCACCACAGGCAGATCCTCTGGTTCCTTCTCATGGGGAACTCTTATCCCTCTTACCCAGCCCTGCAGTGCATGGCTTAGCGCGCTCTGCACGGACACTCTGCCCATGCAGGGAAACGGGATCAGCTGGGGCACAGTTTGCCAGCCAGTCACCACGCGGCCTTCCTTCACTCACCCACTCCTAAGCTGTAGTCAGAGAGATGAGAGCGTTTCTCACCCCTCCCTACATCAAAAGCACACAGGGAACCGGTAATCAGGCCCGGTAACCATGGATATAAGTGACAGGCATGAGATCTAATCTCAGGTGCGTGAGATGACTCATAATTCACCAATTCACCTTTGATGCTCCAGGTGTGCTGTGTAACACCTGCCAGCTAGAAATCACAGGCTTCCACTGTATCATGGAGGATGGGTGGATGAATGAATGAATGAATGAATGAACAAACGAAGGACATTGCAACAACCCTTTGCAGAGCCACAGCCAGGACCAGGTCAGACTATGTAGGGTGATGGAGCTGGCTGTGCACAGGCCTCTGAGACCTCAACCAGAGTCCCAGTACCAATACTTAGTTGGTCTGAGTTGTGTCCAACATGTGACAAATGTCCTTCAAGCTGCTGTTGTCAGTCCTGCAACATGAAGACAAAGACAACTAGGGCTTCAAGGGCTCTATGAGGACAGTTTTCTGCTCATGGGACAGGCATCATCAATGCCAGCCAGCCGTGATTGTTGTTATTGGTGGTATTGTCTCATAGAACGTTTTTATTTGGGGAAAAAATAATAACGCCCAGTAGGCACAAGCTACGCTCTTGGTGAACTGGACGTATCTGAAGGAGCTATCTCTGTGAGTGGACAGGATTGACTTGCCCCAGATGGTCCTGGCTGAGAGGACCTGACTTGAATTGTCCATTTCTGCAAGCCCCGTCTCTGAGCTCCTTCCTTGGTCTTCTAGAATGGAGAGCTTGAAAGCACTCATAGTGACAGCAGCATTCAAAGAGCCCAATGTGCAGAGGGCTCAGGGCGACCTCCTCACCTTGCTGGACTTGTGGTCCACGTTAAAGGTCGCAATGACGCCGTCTGTCAACTCCCGTCCTTCCCGAAGTACCACGTACTCAGAGAGCCGGTTGGCCAGGTAGGTTTTCCCAGTGCCGCTGGGGCCCGAGAGGATGATCCGCCGGTGCTCTGTCAGCAGGGATACGTAGCGCTGCAGGATGGGCTTGGGGATCAGGGACTCGAACACCAGAGAGTCTAGGCTGTTTTCCGTGAGGCCTGTTTGAGAGAGATGAGGAGGGTTTGAAGTTGGGCAAGGAGGCTAGCTCCGGAATCATCCCTCTGCAAGTCAACAACCCTCTTCGTGACATCATCCCTCTTCTTGGTAGTCCTAAGACTCCTGACCACCCAGGCACACTGGAGGCTGAGAGCTCAACATTGCTGCTGTAGGAGGCCACCCTCCCGGTCGTCAGCAACTCCTGTTTTGAGCTCCCTGAACTCTGGACTCCCTCTGCCTGTTAGCATTAACTCGCCTTGTAGTGTCTACCTCAGTTGATGCCCGAGTCATGTCCACCCATGTCTGTCACAAACCTAGGTTGTTTCTTCTCTCTCCTTCCTGCCAGGCACCAAGCTGCTCATCCTTAGGGTTGCCCGGATGGCAGGGCGGGAAACAAGGTGAAACCAGGATGCTAGAATGGGAAAGCGGACTGCAGGCCTAGACTGAAATGCTACACGCTGAGGCCTTTGACCAGCACCAGCTACAAATGGAAGCTTCTCTCTTCCCCTTTCTATCTGGGACAACCTCATTAACCACTCATTGGTTTGAAAAGGATGCTCTCAGAATTGGGGAGATGGCTCAGTCAGTAAAGGGCTTGCCTTGAAGGCATGGGGACCCAAGTTCAAGCCCCAGAATGCATACAAAAATAAGGGGGTCAAGGCAACATGCACTTATCATACCAGTGCTAGGGAGGGGGAGAGAGGATTCCTGGGGCTCATTGGTCAACCAGACCAGCCTACTTGGCAAATCCCAAGCCAATAAGAGACCCTGTCTTAAAAATCAAAGTAGATGGTAATTCCACTTGAAAACTCCCTTCAAGAAAGCCCCTCTGTGTCAGTGATTAAACCAGGAAGTGTTCCTCTGTCATCCAACAGCACATTCCTCCCTCCCAGGGCAAAGACACCCCTAAAGCATTTATGGGTTTGTTTTAGCCCTCCCCTAACCAAGGTAACCCCTATAAGCAATGACCACTCCCAAAGGACCATAACAAAGATCTCTTGTGCCTCACCAGGTATACAGTGAACGGACTCTTGTCTAAATTTAGTAACAAGGACTTCAACAAGAAGGACCACAGGGGACAGCCAGTGGAGAGAGCACTCTGCATGTGTGTAGCTAGTTTGGTGTTTTGCATTTTTCAGAGGATTCGTTTCCAAACATGCCAATTCATGGGCCAGCAAAATGGCTCTGCATGTAAAGGCGTTTACCACCACGCCTGAGTGAGACTCTCAGTCCAATCCCTGGGACACACACGGTGGGAAGATAAAAAAAAACAAACAAAAACAAAAAACAAAAAAAAAACAAAACAAAAAAGACAACCAATTCCTAAGAGCTGTCCTCTGACTTCCATAGGCACTCTGTGTCATGTGCATATCCCCAACACACACCACACACACACACACACACACACACACACACACACCCCACTAAAATAAAATAAAAAAGGGTATGCAAAGTCAGGCCTTGTTCTGGTCTCACTGGTGTGAACTGCTACTCCAAATGGGACCCTTCTGGCAAAACCCGATGTATGAATATAAAAGCAGAGCTGACCCTTGTGAGTGCTAAAACCGATGGCAGCCATACCACTCTCCTCTAGGGGTGGGCCATCCTGTCACCACTATGCACACGGTTTTACCCCTTGCTATTTGTGGTGCTCGCTGTGAAACATGGAGGTAACAGTGTGTGGGCCCCATGAACTTTGAGTCCCTGTTGTAAATGGCTCCCTTCCTTGGGAGTTCCTGCTACACAGTTCTTGTTTCTGCTGGCCTCGTGCCTCATCCTGCTTCTCCTATGGCAGGATTCTTCCTGTCAGACCCCACCCACCCTTTTATCTGCCAGTGGGCTGTGGACTATATCCCTTCAAACCATAGTCAGGATGAACTCTTCCTTCCTTTTGTCATCTCTGGAGAGTGTTTTGTCACAGCAACTAGAAAAGCAACTCATTCAGAAACTTGGTACCAAGAAGAAGGGCCATCGGTGTGATATCCTCACTACTCGGAGCTCAGGCATCTTGAACGGGTTTGTAGGAGTGTGGAAGTGCTGGGAGCTTTAGGATACAAAAGGCCAAGAAAGCTGCAGGCAGAGATTAATGAACCATTCTGATGGGAATTTGGAAAACCAGAATGTGTAGAGAAATCTGAACAGTAAAAGCAAGGCTCGTGATGCTTGGGGATGTGGGAGTCATGACTCCATTGGGAACAGGGCAAGTCATCATTTTTGCCACATTCTTGCAAAGACCTTGGCTGCCTTCTGTCCATGTCCTAGAAAACTGAATTTAAAGGTGAAGGACTGTGGGGCGTAGTGGCACATGCCTTTCATCCCAGCACTCAGGAGGTAGAAGCAGGCGCATCTCTGTGAGTTCCAGGCCAGCTTGGTCTACATAGTGAGTTCCAGGACAGCCAGGGTTGTGTAGAGACCAGGGCTATGTGGAGGGAGGTAAAAGATGGTCTATGGAAGTTTGAATAAAAATGGCTCCCATAGGTCCGTAGGGAGTAGTACTTTTAGGGGGTGTGGCCTTGTTGAAGGAAGTGTGTCACTGGGAGTAGGCTCTAAGGTTTCAGTAGCTCAAGCCAGGTTCACTGTCATTCTCTCTTCCGGCTGCCTGCCGATCTAGATGTAGGACTCTCAGCTACCTCTCTAGCACTGTGTCTGCCTGCATGCTGCCATGCTTCCCACCATGATGATAATGGACTGAACCTCTGAATTGTAAGCCAGCCCCAATGAAATGTTTTCCTTTATAAGAGCTGCTCAAGGTAGGAGAGCACCCCAGCTGTGACATGGGCACTACTCACCACTCCGGATCTATAGTGAGAAAGAACAGGTGGGGCAGGAGGAGAGGAGAGTGCCAACAAACGTTGGGGGAAAGGGCTTGGTATCCCGCTTGCTCCAGGAGCCTCTGAAGCCTTGGTGCCACAACACAATAGGAAAGGAACTGTAGAGGGGTTTCCCTGCTCACAAGCAACTGCCTGAGGTAGTGACTACAGATTCAGACACCAAGAAACGGCTCTAACTTCAGTTCAAAGGACAAGGGGTCCATCCCAGGCTGGCCACAGAACTTGGCAACATCATCCGCTTTGTACTGGTTTTGCGGGCATGCAAGATGTCAGATTGAGGGAGTCATGGAGTTTGATCTTGTAGTTCTAGAGAGAGGCAGAGGAGGCTAGGCAATGTATGGCAGGGTCAGGAGCTGCAAGGAGAATCCCTGAGAAGACACTGCATGAAGCTATTAAGCTGAAATGGGGACCCCTGGATGTTGGAGAGACCAGGACCATGAGACATCCACCAAGGAAAGCTTTAGGCATTGAGTGGAGCTGATTCAAGAGAGAGACTGTGCGACTGTGCATGCCAAGGCAGAAGAGCTGGAGGGGCAGGGCTACCCAAGCCCTTCGGAGCTCAGATGATTCCACCACTAGCCTAAGATACTTGATATGCAGTTGTAGTATTAGGTCTTTAACCTGCTAACTTTCAGTCTCTTTCTTTTTTTTTTTTTTTTTTGTCCAAACCTTGTATTAACCCCACACCTCTGTTCCACAATGAGAATGCCAATTTTATGACGTTTTGTATATAACTTGTTTTTACTTTTTTTTTTTTTATAATAGCTCACAGTTTGCCTTGGATCTCAGATGAGACTCAAGCTTTGGATTTTTTAAATAGTCTTAGAACTATTATGAACTACAGGGTTTTTTTGTTTGTTTGTTTGTTTGTTTTTTCAAGAGATGGCCATGAATACATGGGGACAAGGATTGGAAAGCTATGACACACAGTACCCTGGAGTCTAATACTTCCGGGAGCCAAGGCTTCAGAGGCTCCGGGGCAAGAGGGATACTGAAGTTGCTTGCAGCAACCTTCTTGTAGTCTCCAGTACATCACAGTTTCTTCATCTGTAGAATGGGCTCCTGTCCAAGGCTGGCTGGCAAGCATCCTTCATTGCTTTGGCAAAGTGCCATTTTAGCAGGGTTATTAAGGAGTTATTAGTCTCTCACCATCTCAGTCATAAGGCTAATGACATCTTTTGATATCTAATTTCAGCAATAAAGTGAAGTGATTTGTTTCCCAATGATGTAACTTGCTTAAGTCAGAGTGGTTGAGGTAAGAGGGGGGAAATAAAAACAAACAAACAAAAAAACACTACCCACATTCACAGAGCAAATCTACGAAGACCTACCTTGGCCACTGGAAGTCCCAGCTTTTGCAAGTAGCCACTTACTTCTTTTGTGCTTGTCTGTCTTTCTTTCTTTCTTTCTTTCTTTCCTTCTTTCTTTCTTTCTTTCTTTCTTTCTTTCTTTCTTTCTTTCTTCTTTTTCTTTTTTTTTAAAGACAGGGTTTCTCTGTGTCCTAGAACTTGCTCTGTAGACCAGGCTGGCTTTGAACTAAAAGATCACCTGACTCTGCCTAGCTCTGCCTCTGAGTGTTAGAATTAACAGGGTGTGTCACCACCAACCCTCAGCTGGCACCCACTTACCTTTGACGGTCACCAAGATGGTGGTGTTCTCTCCCACGAGATAGCCACAAGGGAGGAGCTCGGGGGTCTCTGAGGTGTTGCTCCGTTTGATCTCACCAATGCTGTAGCCGAGAACGCTATCTGAATTCAGCCCCAGCTGACTCACTGGGTCCACGTGAATGATGTACTCCTGAAGAAAATAAAACACGGACCCCATCAGAGAGCTGGCTAAAACTGGCTAAGGACTCACATTCTCACTGGGTGATTGATAGTTGCCCTCTTTTCTTCAGATGGCAACTGGACTGAAATTAAGCCATGGTATACCCTCAAATCCCAGACCTGTTAAGATACAGATTTATTTGCGTAGGAATAGGGGAAAAACACAACCCCCCTCCCCCCGCCCAACAAGACCATGAACATTTAATCTGGGTGAATCAAGCATGGAAAGCCAGGCAACTTCTCTTAATTCTGGCTGGAATTTTAAAGGCATCAGTGTCTGTGAATGGTGCAAAGAAGTTGATAAAAAAGTAACTGATATGAAAATTTTCCCCATCCCCCATGTTGGCCCAGCAAAGCCAGAAAGCAAAGCAACTTCAGCAAAGCCAGAAAGCGAAGTCTGTGCAACTTCAAAGTATTCAAAGGTTTCCTTTGCAAAATATCCCTTTGGTAGTGACTGTGATGGCTAGATGACTGGAGACAACCAGTAGGCATGTCTAGGGATGTTTCTGGATGAGGTTAATTAATGTGATAAGACCTACTCTAAATGTGCTATTTATATATATAGGACTATTCTATAGGTTGAGGTTTGGAACTGAATGAAAAGGATGAAGCGAACTGAGCACCATCCGTCTCTGCTCTGACTGTGCGTGCAACGTGACCTTGCATTCCTGCTTCCGTGCCTTCTCCTAAACAGTAAACCAGAAAGATGTGTGCATGTACACATATATACACAGCTCTGTGTGTGTGTGTGTGTGTGTGTGTGTGTGTGTGTGTACAAGACAGACAACATGGCAGATACCCAATCCAGTGGTATGACCACAGCAGTATTTTTGACTGGTGGGATGTTACTGTCAGAGATTGCAGGGCTGGTATGGGGTGCTGTAATGGGGTGGCTGGGCATGTATATGCAAAACTGTACTGCCTGGGCTTCAGCCTCCGGTAAGAGACTCTAACAGGACATAACTTCAGGGATGCCATCGTGAACAAATGTTTACTAGCTGGCCAGCCATTGCCAAGGGCAGACAACAAAGAACGTCCAGTCAGCCATCTGAACATAGATGGCATCATCCTTCCATGCCCTGGAGGACCAGGAGACAAGTCCTAGCAATGTGTGGATGGGGAGGAGTGAAGAGGCCAGGGAAATAGTCGGTTCTGGAAACAAAGCTCTCCTCCCTCCCCAAGCCCACTGCTGTGGCTTGCTTCTTGAGACACTTACTTTGAACAGCCGTCTAACCACCCCATCGAGCACGTCCCACTTTGTTTTGCCACTAACTCCGATGCAGCCAATGAGGAAGAGGTGTGGTCTGGAGTCCTAAGGGTGAAGAGACATGTGCAGGTGAGAAACAGCTGGCTGTTGTCTGGCCGGGTTGGGCAGAGGCCTAGGCATTCCAGTGCGTTCAAAGGAGAACAAGCCCCCATTCCTTTCCACACCAGGCATGACTTAGCTGGCATACCACAGCCTTAAGCCTTGCCCCTGCTCTGGTAAAACTGCAAAGGATGTGGGGGACTAAGATGACCTCTCTGGTACCTGAAACCATCAGCTAAGTACATGCCTCATGCAGGGCGTGGACACCAAGTCCTTGACTGCATCCTTCTCCCAGCTTCTGTCTGCCATAGCCGTTTCCAATCCTGCTAAAGAACTACTCACCTTTTCCAGGAAGCTTTCATGATTCAACTGCCTGGCTCAGGGCTACACTGGACAGACCCAGGCAACGATGCTTCTCAGTGTACACATTTCTAGGGTCAACTGTCTCATGTGGTTAAAACGCCAGAGAGAATGTTTCAGTTCCCTTCCTCCCTCCCTCCCTCCCTCCCTTCCTTCCTTCTTTCCTTCTTTCTTTCTTCCCTTTTTTGAGAACCTCCTGCCTCTGCCTCCCAAATGCTGAGATTAAAGGGGTGAGTCAGGCTTCTTCTACCTAAAAATAATATTTATTGCTTTCCTTCTATTAAAACTTAAAACAAGTTCAATTCAGAAAATTAGTAAAAGCCTGGGAAGGCTGCCAACAACTCTCATTTCCCACTTCTTGTTCTTCTACACCCACGGGGGCTAACCGATCACACTAATGGCAAGGATGCCGAGAAAACATTCCATTCTGCTTGTTTTGTTTTGTTTTGTTTTTTAATATCTTGCATGCCTGTGAGGATGTAGTTGGGACAGGGGTGGGTCTGGGTGGTGGGCTCAGGCATGCGGCAGCTATAAGTCAGCAGAGGGAAAGAACGCCAACCCAGCAATGAAAGGGTCTGACGCCACTAAGTGTTTTGTGGTCTTGGGTTTCTTAGCAGCACGATGGGGGAGATAGCATTGTGGTCAGTGACCTCTTGGGTATGCCATAGTGGCCCTGAATAGCAGCGATAGAGGAAATGGCTTACCATCTTGTAAGAATGTCAACTTTGACACTGAGAGTGATGGAAAGGTGAACTGGAGGTAATATGGAGGGGTGAAACCTGCCTGCACTGAAGAATGCTGGGAGAAAGAATTCCAACCCAACAGGCCAGGCCTCTGTGAGCTGGGTTCTGGAGGTTCCTTATCAGCTAGACAGCCCCAAAACCCCTAGTAAGTCAGCCACATGGTGACAAAACTGGCAGAAAAGAGTCTGGCTGGAGACACTTTGTTTTTGGTTCCCCAACTTTCTGAAACTATAACAACATGACTGGCTAGGGACTTCATGTGGAGACTCCTTTGGTCTTTTACCACTTTCATGGCTAAGGTCATCCAAGCACCAAATCGGCCGTACCCACTAAAATACAGCTCACCTTGCAGCCCTTCACCTCGACCTCAGAATAGTCTCCAGGCAGATATATGTTGGAACAGAAACCATCCCAGAGGCATTGTCTTCTAGCATGGGTGACTCAAGATACCCCTACCCACCCCACTCTGAGACCCCATGTGCTCCCTAGACTCGGCTGAGAACCTCCTGTCTCCCAGCATGGTGAATAATGCTATGTCCGTAGCCTCTGATGAGACAGAAATGGGTCCCAGGTTGGCTAAGTCTAGTCAGCTTCCTCCTGGGCCTTACCAATAAAATGTACAAAGCTGCCTGGGACAGGCTTCAGAAAAACAGGAAATGCAGAAAAGCCATTTTGGAGAGCATTAGTGTTTACTAGTGCTGAAAATATAGGCGACTACAATATGAAGCTGTTTTAGCAAGTTTTCTCAGTCTTTTAAACAAAGAAATGAAGTGCTCTTTGCTCACTTTGTGTCAAAGGACAGTCAAGGAGTGTGAGCACAGGAGGGACCGCCAAGGATTGTGTATAAGGACTGGTGAAGATTATGGGCACAGGAGGAACCACCAAGAATCGTGGGTATAAGGACTATTAAATATTAAAGATTATGGGTAGAGGACGGACAGCCAAGGACAGTGGGTACAGGAGTTCTGTGTTTTCAGAACATTGTCACAAGTATTCTAGTTTATCTTTACAACATCTTTTCTTTCTGTTTCTTTTTCCCCTTTGTTGTTGTTGTTGCTTGTTTGTTTTTTAACTGTGGTGTTATGTATGGAACCCAGGGCCTTGTACATGCTAGTAAACACTCGGTTACTGTGTCACACCTCCAAGCTCCTCTTGTTAATCTCTTACCGTGTCTAATTTATACATTAAACTCTATTACCCATAGTCATGTGGCATATCCCAGCATGTATTGGGTCCAGTATACTCAACCATTTCAGTATCCCCCTGGGTCTTGCAATGCATCCCCTGTGAGTAAGGGGGACTATGGTATCGAGAAAGGTGTTAGCATTTCCCATCGCCTTGGGTTTCCAGTTAAGTTGCTAAGCTAGGCCATTTCTCCCTGGGGGAAAGGACAGGCGAGCAGGGAGAGAGATCCGACTAACCTCCTTCCACTTCATTGCCTCCTGAAAGCTGACAACTATCTTAACATGCCTGCCTCCTTCCTTCCGAGCCGAGCATTCACCAGTGTCATCCAGCAACATGTCTGCGAATGGAAAACATCAATAGCCTTAGGCACGTGGGGACAGCAAAGCTGCTTCCCGACACCTCTGCCGCCTGTGGGCACGGCGGCAGGACAAACCAGGTGTCAGGGTGCAGGGGAGGTGGGGGTGGGAGTGGGAGAGGACAGGATGAAGAATGAAATCACAAAAAAAACTGATGGTGGGAAGACCAGGGAGCAGCCAGCAGGCTGACGATGCATCTTGCCAGATGGAAGTGCAAGGGAGACTCAACCAAACAACAGCAACGGTAGCATCATGGGTAAATAAATAAATAAATAAATAAAGCATCAGCCTTGAAATGCTCACAAAGAAAACTCAAAGTGCATTCTGGGATGATGTGCCAGCTTGGAGTCTACCCCAACAGCCAGAAGGCTGAAGGCCAAGACATGGTCTCTGTAGGACCTGCTACCGAGAGGTACACGGGCATTGGGCCTGCAGATCAACATTTTAACATGGATTGAGCAGAACTCAGCGTGGTGGGCAAGGAGAAACCCAAGTTCATGGTCTGAAGAATTTGGGGTGCTGGAGCAAAGCATGGAGTACTCTAATGGCCAGGTTCATGTTGGTAGCAGATGCACACCCAGACACACCCAGACACACCCAGACACACACACACACAGACACCCAGAGAACACACACACCTGCTACCTCACCATCAGATCTGTGGACCTGCTCATCCTGGAGACTGGAGTGCCAGTTGCAGGCCTCCCTCTGCCCTCATCCCATGAGTCACTCACCCAGGCTGGTAGACTAGGCCTGCCCAGAGACTCATAAGCCACTCACCCAGACTTATAGACTCAGCTTGTCTTCAGCCTGTGAGCCACTCAGTCAGGCTGGTATGCACGGCCTGCTCCTGGTCCCACGAGCCACTTACCCAGGCCGGTGGACTCGACCTGCCCCCAGCCTGTCAGCCACTTACCCAGGCTAGTAGACTTGACAGGTTCCCCAGGTCCCACTCACCTAGACTAGTGGACTCTGTGAGGTTCAGGCTGTGTTGCGAGAGACCTAAAGACTGCCTTGGGGAGGCGGAAATGGACACCTGGGAGGGGGCCCGGCTGCAGCCACTGCCTTGAGACTCAGACTTCAATCGGTCATTCTCAGCTTTCAGCTTCTCGATTTCACTCTGCAGACAATAAGGGAGAAACTGACTCACTAGATGGATGTAATGAATGGATCAAGCCTTTTCTGGAGAAAGAATCTGGAAGTTCCCGGTAGTCACCAGGTAGCTAGGTCAGCTAAACTCAGGCACACCCTTGGGGAGACTCACCAACGTGCTCCACCTACCCTGTCACTCAAGACTCTGACAGGGCCAGTCCCCTTTTCATGGAGAATTGGTCTTTAGGGGTTATTCAGAAATTGCCTTTCTCAGGGTCTGCTGCCCAAGTGGCCAGTGTAAAAGGGTCTCACAACCAAAGAGATTTCAGAATTTGGGGTGTGACTCTCAGCTCCACAATTTCTCAGTGCCTTAAGGAGCTGTTTGCTTTGTGACTCAGAGAAGCACACAGCATGTTTCTAGAACACACTAACTATACAGAGCTTTCCTTTCTGGGAGCCTCCCAGAGACAAGTGTCCAGGGAATGGTTTTGGGGATGCTACTCCCTAGTGAGTCTCATTTAGCACACTCCATACGAGTCTTTTACTCTATAGTTGTCCATAGAGAACCTGATGCATGCAAAACTGTGGTACAAAAGACTGGAATGCCTTCGGTCCACAGCAGAAGGTGGGGCTGGTAAGAACCAGTCTGTAGCCATCTTTAAAGGAAGCCACTGACTCTTCCACTTGCGGGATGTGGAAAGGTTTGGGATGAGGCCCAGGCTGAGCCTTGGAGGAGGGGTCTGGTTTGGATTGACAGAGGATATTGGGGAAGGGGGGGGAGAAACAGGATAAAACAGACTGTAGGGATATAAAGCCAGCGCTCTGTGAGCAACATGTGTGAAGTGGAGCTAGGGAAGGCAGAGTAGGCAAAAGGTAGACAAGGCAGGTGGAAGGCTGAGGCCAGTGTAGGGGACCATCTTTGAAGGAAGAGGCAAAGAGGAGACACCCAAGGTCTGATGTGAAGACTCACTCTCTAAAGAGAGGTGGCAGGGGGAGCAGCAATGGCCAGCATGCCGACAAACACCCCTCACCCCAGGCTACCATTCTGCAGCTTCCTGGGGCTCTGTTCAACATCCACTCACCTGCATCCTGTTCATGGCCTCTCGGAGCTGGTCCAGCTGGTGAGCAGAGCTGAGTGCTTCCAGGCGGATGTCTGTCAGCTTCATCTCCTTGTCTCTCAGCTCATTTCGGAGCTGCATGACCGTCTCAGCTTCGCTGTCCATACACTCGGAAATGCTAGGGGAAGAGGATGTTACTGGCAAAAACGGCTGAGTTCCTTCACTTGGCCCCCTCAGAGAATGGTCCACAAAGTTGTCTATCTGAGGTCAACCATCACTCAGCGTCCAGCACTATCATAACCAACTGGCTCCTCCTCCTCCAGCCCCTACCGCTTCCTCATCACGAGGACCAAAGTATCTAAAAGACAGATTTTGTTACTCTGTGTAGAGCAGTGGTCACCAGAAAGGCTCTGCTGTATCTTTCCCCAGCATCACACTGACAGAGGCTAAGTAGGTACGGGTAGACTGGAGTTGTCTACCACTGGGGTCTGAGCATGTCCCAGGGCAGGCTCTAAGAGTCAAGAGCAAAGCGTGCTCTCCCTCCTCCACCTGGCCAAACGTGGGGGGTGGGGGGGGATTTAAATATATGAGTAAATAGTTAATCTTATTCTCATTTTATTTTGTTCAGCCACTAAGGTTTCTATAGAACTCTTGCAAGTCAATATGAAGTGGGAGACCTTAAAAGTCATGGTACATTGTAACCTTTGGAAGGGACAGTTCTACTAAAATATAGTTCTGTGATTTTTAAAGGATGTTGGGTGGTTGGGCATGATTTGGATTGAAGATGGGAGACAAAGAAAAAGCTCAGAAAACCAATGCTCCCAAGTTTGAGAGCTGGAGCTGATGACTGCCTGGGAGACTTCGTGTTTGGCTTGGGAGATGACAGCCATGTCAGCACTTCCCTAAAACTCAGTGCTGGCTTAGGGGCCAAACAAAACTACACATGGAACAGGCTGAGGGCCCAACCTCAGCTGCCAGCAGAAGACATTCAGACAACTGTTCAAAGAGATGCAGAGGCTCGAAGGAAAGTCTAACACTCGAATGAACTTGTCTTTCCAGGGCCATTTAACTGGCCTGAACGTGAACTCTTTCTAAAACCATTTCCTACTTTTTCAAACTTGCCAATTAGCAAGCTAGGTGGGAGGCCGATGCCTAGAATCCTAGGTAGCTGAGGCAGGAGGATCACAAGTTCATAGCTGGTTTGGACACAGAGTAAGGCCCTGTCTTTAGAAAAGGTTACTAATGGGGCTAGAGAGATGGCTCAGCAGTTAAGAGCACTGGCTGGGCCTCCAGAGGACCCAGGTTTAATTTCCAGCACCTACATGGCAGCTCGCAACTGAGTGTAACTCCAGATCCAGAGGCTCTGACATCCTTGTATGCAGGCAAAACATCAATACACATAAAAATAAATCTTAAAAAAAAAAAATTACTAACTACTGAGGGAACATCTCAACTTCAGTATCTTCTTAAATTTAGATACACACACACACACACACACACACACACACACACACACACACACGAACTCCCCAGAATGTTATTACCCTCTTCTGAATCTGAATCTGAGTCTACAGAACTCAAAATCCCTTTCCCCAGCTCTTTGTACTCAGATTGGCCTATAGTGTTTAAGGCTGAATTGCTGAGCCATCATTTAGTTTAAGAGATATGCTCTAATTCAGGTCTTGCTGAGAATGTGGGGTTTGTTCCACGCCTTGCTGCAAGCTTTGGATCTGTTCCCTTATTCTGCTGGGAACTCCACTCCAGGTGTGGCAATAGGGCCTGCCCTTCTTCTCTAGAAAGCTCTCTCAGAACTTCTTCCTGACTTTAGAACTGGGGGGTGGGGGGTTGCCTTGCAAAGTTTTGCCTATCAGGGACTCCATTAAAGGGATAGGATTATCTGTCTACTCCCAAGTTCACTCTGAGACTTAATCCTGAGGCTTTGCTTTAATGATGCCTAGAGGTGGGACTTTGAGGAAGTGATTAACATTAGATGAAATTACAAGAGTGTGGCCCAATAATTGAATGAGTGACTTTACAAGAGAAGAAAGATGGACCTGCGTGAACTGGTTTGCTCCAGCCAGTGATGTCAAGCTCCACGGCACCCCAGCCATGCCAAGATCCAGCAAGAAGGCCAACCAAGGGTGCCAAGTGGGCCTGGCATATACACCCAAACTGTAAGCTTAATGAATGTCTAGTCTATAACACAACCGATCTATTCTGTTTTCAGCCACAGAAAATATCTTGAGATGCAAAGGGAAGAACACTGTGCCTTCTTCCCTCCCCAACCCCTGTTCTGCTCGCTCCAGTTCCTTTAGAACTATACTGTTTTCGAATCATTCCGAGTATTTAGGCATGCCCCGCCCCCCACCACCACCACAATAGGTATCCAGCAGTGTTTTCTGGAGGTATCTGAAGCATATTCGATTATCTTATACACTGCCATAATTTCAATTTTAAAGTAGGAAGAATGGGACGCAGAGCCACCATCATGCCCAAGGTCACACTATTTAAGCATGGCAATTTGGGATAAAATCTGGAGGAAGGGGGTCGCTTAACTCTAGGCTCCTGGGCTACACCCAGTAGGCAAGCAACACAGGCCTTTCTACTCCAGAGACCATGAACTAAAGTGACCCGATGTCTTTCCTTCAGTCCCTAGCACATTATCCTCTCATCTCCCTCTGTCTTTCCAGAAGTGGGCTGGAGGCATACTCAATTTTAAATGCCTGGAGTGTGGGAAATGTGACCTCCCCACAGCTGCCATTGCCTTCGCCCACAGAGGAGCAGAGGAGGGATTTCTCCAAGCCTAACCCCCTCAGCCTTGGGCTTCATCTTTGAACTCCCTCTCCAACCTACATTGGCACAGTTTTACAAACCTTTCAAGGTTGGACATGAGCATCTGCCCTCAGCCTACCCTTTGGAAAACGAGACCCAAAACAAATATCTCCCATGTCCACGGAGGCTGTGGAATGTGAGAAAAGGGGAGGGGAGCTAAGAACCAGCCCTGCCCCTCCCTGTGGGGAGCTAAGAGACAGCCCTGCCCCATCCCTGTGGGGACAGTGGTTTGGAAGGTGCTGCCTTGCTCCTCTCTCATTTGATGCTGCAGCTTCCCTGACTCTCTGATGGACCACCCAGTGGCCTGTGGCTGGGGTTTGTATTCCCTCTCTCACGTAGTTCTTCCCTCTGCTCTTGGGTTTCCTCCCACGCCACTAGCCACTGTGCTTTTTCTTCCTGAACTTTGAATGTCAGCACATCAGAGCTAGTCCTGGTCCTCTGTTCTTTCTTTCCAATCCACCCAACAGAGTTCCCATTTTTCCCAGATGAGCACATGTAGGAGCTCCAGGTTGGCTGACACCTCCATATGAATGTCCCCTGGGCATCTCCCATATCACTCATTCAAGGGGAGGTCCAGATTGACACCAGCTGTAGTTTGAATGTGAAGTGTCCTCCCCTCCCCACCCTCTTGTGCTTGAATACTTTGCTCCCACTGAGGTGGCTGTCTGGGAGAGCTGTGAAATGTTTAGGAGTTAGAGCCTCACTGGAGGATGTGAATTACTGGGGGTGGGCCTTGAGGCCTCAGAGCTCAGCCCCTACTTCCTGTCTTCTCTTTGCTTCCTGACTGTGGGTGCAATGTGACCAGACACCCCACTGTGCTGAACAGTACCCTTTTAAAATGACAAACTAGGGGGCGGGAAAGATGGCTCAACAGTTAAGAGCACTGACTGCTCTTCCAGAGGTCCTGAGTTCAATTCCCATCAACCACATGGTGGCTTACAACCATCTATAATGGGATCTGATGCCCTCTTCTGGTGTCTGAAGACAGCAACAGTGTACTCATACATAAAACAAATAAATCTTTTTAAAAAAACAAACTATGAACCAAAAGAAACCTTTCCTTCCTTAAGGTGCATCTTCTCACACCAATAAGAAAAGTAACAACTACACTACCCCACACCACATCCTACCTGCCCAACCCCATTGCCATGACAACAAACCCTCAAGTGTCTCTAAACCAACAGAGTATCCACCCCAGAGCCAGGTAGAAGAGAAACAAGAACTAAAACCGGAGAATATACACAATGGTAAATAACAAAGCAGCTGAAAGGGGTGGGTGGTGGGTGTTACTTTATGCATGGAAGATAGGCCAGGCTTGTGGATAAGATTACCTTATAATAAATACCCAGAAGGAGAGCGTGTTGGTGTTAGACAGGAGGCATGGCAGCAGCAAAGGTTTGAGGAGAGGAGTGTGACTGAAAGGTTCACGGACAGAGCAGTCGGACCTGGAAAATGCTGCTACATCTGTGATTCCCCACCCCTACCCGAGATGTCCTGCATTGTTTCCACAGAACTCCCATTCAGTCTGTCTAATCTTGCCATCACCCATGCAATTGGATTCGGCCATACTCACTTCAGAGCTCTTCACGTTACAACCTCACCCATCTCTCCGGCCTCATCCGCCATGCTGTCCCTCGACTGTCCTACAGCAAGCAGGCTACCTGCCCCATCCTCCCCTGCAGACTCAACAGCCCATTTCCACTTCTTATACTGTTGATTTCCTGGGAAGACAGCCTTGCTCCGTGTGTTTGATCTGTGATCCTCAAAGCCCATTTCCCTTTTTGCTTATTCCTTAGCACAGCAGTATAGGCCTTGGGTTCCAGACAGTGGAGTTTAGTAGGAGCGGACAGGTGCAACCTGTAGGCCTGGCCCGCAAGGCCTTGCACACATGCCTGTCTCCTGACCAGACTGGACACAGCATCACTGTGCAGATTCTTAGTCAGATTCTTACCTGCTGATGAGGACGTTCTGACCAGGCTTTGGGTGAACCGGGAGGAGAAAGCTAAGCAAAGCTTCTGAGCTTCAAAATCAGGTTTGTCACAGTGGCTTGTGTTTCTGACCAGAACTAACCAGTGGTTCCTTCTGTTACAAAGCTTTCTGCGGGAAGGCCCCAGTCAAGAGGGGCCTCCCCTGACCACCCCATGAAAAGTGGCTGCATCCCACATGCATTCTTAGAATTAACCCTTGGGACAAACTGCCTGGATTTTCTAGACTTCTCTGATTACTGTCTGCTCATCCATAGTAGAGGGCATCCCACAGTCAAGCCAGCAAGAAATTATAAAAATCTGGGACACTGTTGTAACAGAACCAGAAATGGTTCCTGGCGTGTGGCAGTGGGGTAGGGTAGTGTGGACTTGGGCGTGAATAGACTGTATTGTTCCATGTGGGGATATATGTATGCCACAAAGCATGGTCCCCCTGTGATGAGCACCAGGCACATGAGGCCTTAGTCCCTAAGGAATGTCGGGCTCGATGTCCTATTCTTACAGACCACTGGATACCAAGTTCGTGTCCAGGAATTAAGAACAGACACTGGGCTCCTTTCATCTCTCGTCAGGCGATGCGAGTCAAGATGCTCCAGGATGGATGGTGGAGACCTCTGTTGTCTTTACATCTTGGGAATCCCATATGAGAGGGGCTCATACTCTCAAGTTCATCCTCTCTTCCAATCAAGAGACTACAGTATGGCCAGGGCACACAGCAGACCAGCTCTTCAGGGCTGCCTCTTTCCGACCCCCCCCCACCCCGTTCTTCCCACTGGACTCCTCCCAAAGGAAGAGGAAAAGATCACCATGGAGACCCTTTGTTTCACTAAGAAGCATTCAAAGATGCAGATTAATTTAAGTGCTGTCTGCTCCATCCTGTCTTCCACATACTCAGTATGCCATCCTATCTGCATTTTCTGAGGCCAGTGCTAAGCGGGATACCATGCAGGCCACAGCCCTCAGGAGGCTGCAGGGCTATGCAGACTTAGGATCAGCTCCACAGGTGTGCCCTCCATAAGATGAAGAGTGGAAGACAGAAGCTCTTCAATGCACAGGGTCTAGTTGTCTCCCTCAAGAGGAGATACACCTCCAACAGAGAAACTGAGGTGTACATGACAAATCTCATCCTTTCTCTGGCATTCTCTTAGTGGCTGTTCTGGCCATGACCATGAGTCCTCTCTTACACACTGCCCCATCTTCCTGATGTCAACTCTCTTTGCAGGCTGCTTTTATCTGGTTTTTCACCAGTGACCCTAGGCCTACTGTAAGTGCTCATGGGAGAGGCTTTCTCAGCGCTACAGAAATCCAACTGTGTCAGGTTCTGAGCTGATACTCAGATACTGAGTATGAATCTAACAGTCAATACCTGGCCACCCCAAGCTATTTTGCTCTAGGCTCTAGGAGCATTGTGTTTATAGGTAAGGCACAGGACTGCCTCCCTACACCCAACTGGAATGAGAAATCCAAGTGAGAATGAATCATCATCGAGGATAGTGCCAGGGCAAATGGCTCTTCTCTGTGTAACTAACAGCACCTACATGTCTCAACAAACCAGCTGTGCCTCCAAAGAGAGAGTTCTAAGTGCCACCTGTCCTGAACTCCCCAAGGGGTGGCTCTTGGGATGAACCACTTTATGAGACCCAAAATCCTTTAGCTTTTTGAATTCTATCCACAGAGAAAACAACTAATACCAGATTTTTAACCAAAAAAGAAATGTACAATCTAAGTATCAGGGAAGCCAGAAGTCTGGTAAAAACTGCCGACACTCACACAAGCATCTCCCTCTGTATCAAAAGGGTGGCTGCTCTGTTGCAGCTGTTCATCTTGCTCAACCCTTGGCATGGGATAAGGCAACAACATGTACAAAGAGAATTTAAACAGTCTGCTGATGGGCAGCTGCCGATTATAAACAACCGGCACCCACAGATGAAAGCAAAGCCTGGCGGAGCGGGGCCATGATGCATACAGGACTCCCAGCTACAAAAGGACACAAAGGTATTGCCTATTAGAAAGACTCACAGTGAGTTTGAGTGGGCGTTCCTCAGCAATGGGGTAGAGCCTGTGGATCCGTTGTGTGGCAATTTTGGTGAGGAAGGCAATGAAGAATCCGTCATCTCCTCGATGTCTGAGTGAGAGGATGCTGACTTGGGGGACTTCTTCTTTCCGAAAGCTTGCTTGAAGGAGCTGCGTAACTGAATATACAAGATGGTCAGCCTGGTAGAGGTGAAGCCAGGGTACAGACATGCTTGCAAAAGAGCAATTATCCAGACCACATTTCACCCATCAATGGCCAAGGCACCCAACAGGTCTGTGGGATCAGTGCATTCAGGGTAGGGAAGTTATTTGGCATTGACAGCTCAGGATGGGCCTGTGGGGGGCATTCCATGCCTACTCTTTGTTCCAGAATAGATGACAACAGCAAGACAGAGCCTGGCTCAGCGGGTGCATGTGGGAAGATGAGGTTACACAGCAATAAAGCAGAATGCTTGGATGTGGGGACAGATGCGGATGAGGTTAGTCATATCAATGGATGGGTTAGCTTGGTAGCTGATATTAAACTTGGTCTTGCTTACCTCATTGACCTGCCAGAGAAAATGCAAGCAAAAAAAAAAAAAAAAAAAAAAAGAAGGGGGAAGGGGAAGGAAAAAAAAAAAAGACAATTTTTAACAGAGAAAGCCAGTGACAGGGAAAGCTTAGGACTTTTCAGATGCGATATAGCTCACAGAACACACCACACAGAGGCTTCTGGTGGGAGCAGGATGCTCGAGCAGCATGGGGTGGGTCGGGGGCATCTTCTTCCATCATGAAAGGAAGAGGAAGAAGAGCTGGGAGGGTCCCTACAACCAAAACTCTTCCAGCTTCCTTCCACTTGCAATGGTGCCCCTGCTTTCCTGTGCCCCTGCTTTCCTGTGTGCCTGCTCACTTCCCCGCCTCTTTCCAACCAGCTAGTATTCTGAGCGGCAGCAGGAACACTTCCGTAGCAATGAGGGACTGGGGTCTGCATTGGCCGCTTGGGTCTGTGCAGCTCATTGCTGCATCTGCTTGGGGGTTCCTGCTCTGCTGCCATGAGAAAGATAATCTAACAGGCAGAGAATCTTGGCCATCTCACTCCATACTCAGGAATCCCATAGCTGTCAATGGAAGTCATTAACTACCATGGGGGGAAAAATGCAGAAAAGTGGTTAAGACCATTCCCCAAACCCTGAGGCAGACATGGAAATTCTGATGAGAACATGTGAATTAAATAAAACTCTCCAAGGGCCCTGCAACATAGACTTTTCTAGGCTCCAAACAAAAATAACCATACGTCATCTCCAAAAAGGTATTTTCAGAGTCATTTCCTTTCCCGGGGCCTTTTTTTTTTTTTTTTCCTTTAGAGAATTTCCTTGCTTGTGAGTCATGAAGCCTCTCCCAGTGGATTTGTTTCATATCTGACAAGGTACTTGTTGAGCCTGTGGGGAAACCCAGCCCACTCCCCTCTCCTGTTTGCAGGCAGAAGTCACAGAACCAGGCTTTGCCACACAAGCCAGAGAGTTAAACCCTGGCTTAAACAGTAAAAGTGCCAGGTGAAAGAGAAGGTTACAAAATTTAGACAGAATTAGGCCTGGCGGGTAAGCTGAGAATGTCTATTATCTGTCTTTCCTGGCTTCATAGATGAGAATTGTCTAAAAGCAACATAAATAAGTTTCAATTCTTAGCCAGAAGAAAACAGCCATGAATTCTTTTTCTTTTCTTAAATGATAATAATAACAAATTATTCTATAAATATATTATTATTGTTGCTGTTGTTGTGTATGTGAGGGGTACGAGTATACCACCATGTATGCGTAGATGGCAGAGGACAACTTTATAGAGTAGGTTCTTTCTATCTTTATGTGGGTCCTGGGCATCAGACTCAGGCTGTCTGGCTTGCATAGCAAGTGTCTTTATCTGCTGAACCATCTCACTGGCTCCCTACTTTTCAGAGATAATTCTCTCATCATTTTGAGAATCTGACCAGACTATTTATCAACTGCATATTAGAGATGGCAACATAAGCTAATCTCCTCTAATTACAGCAAACAGGTTGCTAAAAAAGAACTTTTAGCAGCCTAAAGAAAAAAAATCAACCAGAATAATAAGAGAAAAACACAAAGATGGGCTGGTAGGTCACCTCCAAGGTGACCAGCATCATGGAATGCCAACTCCTCTGTCACTAACTAGACCTCGCCACCCATCCAAGATGACACAGATGAGGAAGATGTGTATGGCATAAAGGACATGACGCCACATGAAACATGACAGTGTCAGAGCTGAAAAGGTCTCTGTGAGCCTGGCCACTTCAGATCTACCCAGAGTGTTCTTGGTAAGTAACACACCTCCCTTGATGCCTTGAAGCTGTGACAGTCGTCATAAAACTGGGCAGAAGTGCTTGGGACTCCCTTGGAGAAAGCAGTCTTCTGCACTCCAGGCAGAAAATCAAGAAGCGCTTTAGGATTGTGGATAGCAATTGAATTAGACTCAAAATCTGGGGTTATAAGCCTAAACTCGGGACCCCTGACCCTATAACAGTGACAGTAAGAAATGTACTCATAGAATATGGTTATGAAATTCTCAGTGAGAATGTTGGTTTGATATTATACAAGGCAATTACATAAACAATCAAAGACAGCCTTGCAGTGGCAAACACCTATAATACAAGCAATTGGAAGGCAGAGGCAGGGCTGTTGCAAGTTGGGGCTAGCCTGGTCTACATAATGAGTATGATGCCAGCTAGGCCTACATAGTGAGTGAGACCTTGCATAAAAAAAAAAAAGTATATACATCAACAAGTAAAGATAATGGTTAAGGATGAGATAACTACTGATATATGCTCAAAGAACTACCTTGGAACTAAGAGGAAACTACGAGCAATTTTGCTAAAGGCTGCGGGAAGGGGGACTGGAGCTCAACTGGGGGGCTCTTGCCTATTACACATGTGCCCCTGAGTTTCATCCCCACGACCAAGAACAAAAGAGTAAATAAGGGTAAAAGACCGCTAAGCTCTAGAGTCTGTGGCCAATGTAAGATGAGACAGAAATGACATCTACATGAAATGAAAAATGGGCACATCACAGTCTCAGGAAGCGAAAAACCGTAGGTGGGACTTATCAATGCCATTGTTTTTGCTGAGCACAGCATGGGTTTTGGTAAAAGGCCTACCCCAAAGCACGTCCTTGGATCTATTCTCCAAGGGTCTGTGGTTCTGAGGTCAGGAGGCAGCCTGGGCTTTATCTAGGGACATTTATTCCAAGAGAGACTGTGGTCCAGTCCCTGGGAGAGTCTAGGGATGCACTTACCCAGTTCTTCCTCTTCTTTTTCTTTGAGTCACTCTCTATGTTGCTGCCCACGCTTGAGTGGCTGGTGGCGCTATTGATACTGGAGACACTGTCAGAGGAGTGCTGCCTGCGGATGCGTAGGTCTGTCGCCTGGGCACTGCCATTTCCTAGAGAGCAAAGGCAAGGCATGTCGCCCATGAACTTTAGGATCCAATCTTGTGTCCCCAAGAATGGCTTCTTCTGATTCTAGGAAATTTTTACTGAGGCATTGCCTCCAGGCCCCACTGCTGATGTCAAGAGCCTTGATTGGCAATGTCTGTGCCCTCCCCCTTTCCGGGGGGTGGTGTCTATCATTTTGCACATTACAAATGGGAGATAGAAAGCCTAAGGAAAATCCTCCAACACCAGGTCTCCAAGTTTTGACAGAGAGGGAGATGTGCTTTGAAACACAGCGGTATTCCCCAGCATGGGCACCTACACTCAGTTCTCTTCTCTTTGGCCTCAGGCACCAGGTTCCTGTGGTCTCTCCTGAACTGCAGTCTGCTCAGTCACTCTTTTGATTGCTGTAGTCCTGCCCTGCCTGCCTCCTTTGGAAGCACCAGGCCACATCATCTCAGGCCCTCCACACTGTCTTCTCTTCCCTCCGCCTCCAGTGCACTTTCCTTTCCACTCTGTATGGCCAACTCTTCTAACCCTCCCCACCTCAGCCCCATCACTGCTGTTTCAGAGACCCAGTATCTGAAGCACGGCAATGCCAGAAGTAACGAGATGGCTGAAATCATGGTTGCAGCTAGCTTTCCTCCTATGGTTACAAGTGTCTCTGATCCTGAAGAGAGCTTGCCATATGTAGAACCAGAAGGTCTGAGGGTCCTCGCCCACTTCTGTCCCTAACTATCCTTTGACCTCGGCAAACCGCCATCACCTCTAAAGCACTTGGCTATCATTAGCATCATGAGCAAAGGGCCAGTAGGGTCCTCAAAATATAGACTGATGAGCAAGTTTTAAAGGGAGATGTCTTCGCCTGGTATTGAGAACACAGGGAAAGCCTTTTCTAAGTGCAAGGTATCCATCCTGCACCAAGCATAGGTGCTGTTCAAATGGGTATTGCTGGGACAAACTCACATGCATGCCCACCAACTAAAGACACACAAAGCCCAATTTATTAAGGTAGTTTACTAGGGCAACTAAGAGATGAACCCATTCTACTTTCTTGCCCATATACATATTAAATAATCATGGAAGCATGAAAGGAGCTGTAAAACACTATGAAGCTTCTCCATAAGAAACCTATTTCTTCTGCCTTTAAGGTTGATAGAGAAGAGGGTACGCTCCACTAGCCATCTCCGCAGTGGCCAGAAGCAAGCAGATGAAAGGGGTCTCCCTTCTGGGACCTGGCCCTTGGAAGTGCAATTTGAGTCACAGTCTCTCAACCCCTAGCAGGGGGGCTGTGTCTGTCCTGCTCTGTGAGAGAGGCTGAAGAGCAGCAGGCAGCCTGTCCAAGGTGTGTCTCATTACCTTTGCAGTTGAGCTCTGGCGTGTTAATCACTCCGTTAATGGCAGCCTGGGCAGCTGCATTCTGTTTCTTTAGCAGCTCGATGGTTTTTCTTAACTCATTCAGTTCTGAATCCTGAAGGTGAGAAAGATATAACAGGGACATCCCAAACCAGCTCCATAAAGAACAACTTTGAGGCCAAAGACAGAGGAGGGCAGTGACAAAGGAGTGTCACAGATCTGCCTCACACAAGGATCTAAACACAGTTGTAAAGCCATCAGGGAGCACATAAAAAGAGTGGCCAAGACCCCTAGATCCATAGGAGACATCAGGACCAACACTTGGTTGATCTAGGCTATATTTCACCCAATGGACCTCCTCTTGACATTCAAACCCTAGTTTTGCAGGTCCCAAACTAGTCTCATACATTAAAATCTGCATCTTGATACGAAATGAAAGAGAGAGCAAATGGCATCGCCAGCCTTACCTTCTGCTCGGCAGTCATAGTTAAACTCTGTAGTCTGATGGTCATGTTTCCCAGACTCTGCTCAAAGGCTGCCACAAGATGAGCCTAGAGGGGAAGATGAGGCCTCAGTGACATCATCTTGCAAGGTCAGAGTACCCAAGGGAGAGTGGGTTCTCAAGATAGAAACCTATCAGAGTCTCTTCATGTGGCCCATACAGGTTCGGCCTCCTTTTACCTCTGGGATCGGTTAGTCTAGCCTTGCCCTTGCTCAAATACGTCTTCCTCAAGCATTCTTCCTCTCTGTGTGGCACCATTTCCCTATCCACTCCTTGCCTAGTTTTTATGTTTCTGTGTCTAGTGATACCACCAGTCTGGGTCTATTCTCTCACTCTCACGAGCCCACCACTGTACTCAACAGGCTTGGAGGTTGTCGTTCAAAAAACATGGTGTCTGTGACTGCCAGTTATGCCACAGCACACTGTAGTAGGATCTGCTGTTCACCAATCACCAAGCCCTTAATACAAGGGTTATGGGAAGCAGGGTTATAGAAATGAACAAAGTGGCTGGTTTATTTTCCTTGTTATAATCCTCATTAATAAAAAGCCACTAAGAGGCCCATCTGCTCCCTCTGTGAAAAAAAAAAAACCTTTCCCAGAACCCCTCCTCCCCATTCCCCAGGGAGACACTTTCCCCCAGGCTCCTGCACACTTTGATACACTGTTGTTAGAACAAGACACCAGATGCAACATCTTACAGAAGGCTCAGAAAAAGTCTCAAAAGCGGACAGTTATAATTAGACTATACATCCAATCTCAGATGCTACAATGTAACAATATAAAACTATGAATGCTGGGTTCGGTGCAGAGCCCAGCTGTTAAGTGTGCTCCTTCCACCCTGTGGGTTTTTAGATCAAATGGGAATCCACAGACAAAGCTTGCCCGCTTGCTTGCCTTTATCCCCTCAGCCACCTTCCTGTCTGACACCTATTTCTTATTATTCCTTTGTGGTTTTTAAAAGATTTTTATTTTATGTGTATGAGTGTTTTGTCAGCATGTATGTAAGTGTACTATACACGTGCAGGTCTGCGGGGAAGCCAGAAGGGAATGTCAGATTCCCTTGAAGCTAAAGTGTTTGTAAGCCACTGTTGGTTCTGGGAACTGAACTCAGATCCTTTGTAGGAGCTATTCTCAGCACCTATGTCAAGAGGCTCACCACCACCTGTAACTCCAGCTCCAGCGTATCTCATCTTCCTTTTTGGCCTCAGTGGGTGCCTGAATACACTGGAGCAAACACACACGCACGCACACATGCACGCACGCACGCATGCAAATAAAACATAAATCAATGTTTTAAAAACAAAACAATAGCTAGGCGTGGTAGTACTTGCTTTTAATCCTAGCTCTTAGAAGGCAGAGGCAGGCAGATCTCTGTTGAGTTCAAGGCCAGCCTGGTCTACATAGTGAGATCCAGGCCAGTCAGGACCGCATAAAGACGACAGACAAACAAATAAAAACAAAAACCAATGTATATCTTAGAACTCAGAAATGTAGTGTTCCTTGTCGATTCTAGGGTCAAGGTCAAGAGGTAAGTAAGTATGCCAACACTAAGCTTGTTTTTACTTGAAGAATAATGAACACATGATGTGTCTTTGTTGATTCAACTGCTGGTTGAATGAGAAATCTGGAAAATGCCATTAAGACCAAATTTGAAGGACTGGAAAAATGGCTCAGCCATTAAGAACACTTGCCACTCATAGTGATCTGGGTTCACTACTCTTGCAGAGCTGGGAAGGACCAGCCAGGAGACTGGAGATGAGTCTGGAAAGAAGTGAGCTTTGACCATACTGTAAAAACCCAGAGGAAAAGGTGATGGTGTCCCCAGGGAAGGATATGTGTGGAACAGCAGGTGGGCAGGGCTGTGGAGTGGGCCTGGATCTCAACCTAAGAGGGAACTGCAGTCACTCAGACTTCATCAAGATAGCTGGTTAGGGCTAAGAGAAGCTGAGGTTAGGGCCACCTGTTGTCATGAAGCAGAGCCAACATCACATCAAGATTACATGGATTTTTTTTTATTATTATTATTATTATACTCTACTTATCTGAAATGGAAAAAATACTTCTGTACTTGACCTCAGGGGAAAGTCTTTTATCTGTCTATTGTCTATCTATTGTCAGGGTCTCACATTCTTCCTCAGGCTGGCATGTCAGTCACTATGTAGCCTACACAGCCAGGAACTAGTGATAATCCTTCTGCGACAGCTTCCCTTGGATTATAGACATGGGTCGCCGCCATACCTACTAAAGCCAATCGACTCAAGAAGACCCCGTGGGCAGAGGAACTGGGTCAGGACACAGTGTACTGTTCTCACCCAGAAGAGGAAGGTGAGGGACTCAATGACTGGCATTCATCTTCCAGCCTCATCTGACTGTCACCCAGGATCCCAGTGTGATCTCTCTTCAGCTTTGTGAACCCTCAAGCGCTGCAACTTACTCAAACTGTGAAAGTGTGTCTGCAGGCTCAAGGAGTAGCCGTTTAGGCTCTGAAGGGTCAGAGATCCAGTTCTGCCGGCAAGTGAAAGGGCTGCTTTTGTGTCCTCAGTACAGCTATAAAAACACGGGGGGGTGGAGGGGGTGGCCGGGCCTAGCAGGGCTGCACAACACATACAACAGCCTCCCCGCCAAGTGCCATTCTCACATTCCCAGGGAAAAAAAACAAATGGAGAGCTATCAAAACACCAGCTAGGGCAGCCCTGAGTAGCTTGTCCTAGGAAAATAAACACGGCTTGGTCTCTAAGAAAGATGGCAGATAATAAAACGCGGGCAGCTGAGGTGGAGTGCGGTGTGTGGTAAGAGTAAGTATTTACTTTAAAACAAAGCTGGACTCAGCAATTTCTGTGAGGTGTAATAAATACACTTTTGGGATAATGTAAGGGGCCATACTCCAACCCTTCAAGCGCAGAGAGTAGACCACCACAGGTTCCTGGTGGCAGATCAGGGTGATGGCTGGGTGATCAACCCAAGGTCACTGAGAAACGACTTGCACTTGCTGTTGAGTCAAGGGCAGCAACTAATGACTGTCACAAATCATGAGGCACTTCCTGGAGGAAGGGGGGTGGGCGACTGTCCACCTCCCTGAGACTGCATTCAGTTCTGAAGTCAAGTGCATACATGTAGTTTTCCACTTAGAAGATCTAAGCCTAAGAATTCAGGTCTGAGAATGTTTCTCATGATTTCTTAAATGTATTGTGTTTCTCTCTCTCTCTCTCTCTCTCTCTCTCTCTCTCTCTCTCTCGCTCTCGCTCTCGCTCTCGCTCTCGCTCTCTCTGTGTGTATATACCACATTTAAGTGTGATGCCCAAAGAGACCAGAAGGGGGCATCAGATCTTCTGGAGCTGGAGTTACAGGTAGCTGTGAGCCATTTGATAGGGATTCAGGGACCCTAACTTGGGTCCTCTGAAGAACAGCAAACGCTGCTAACTGCTGAGCCACCCCTCTGGTCCTCCATTGAACTTTTTATAGCAACACTGAAGATGGGCTGGGTGAAGAAAAAGATTGCAAAGCACATAGTGGCCTGGGGTGTTGAGGTTTTGGGAAAACAGTCAGATTCCAGTGAAGTACCAGAGCTTGGGAGACCGAGGAATGATGAAGGCGTTTACACTTCCCGGGCTTGTAATTAAGGGCGTTTCATGCTTCATGTGCAGATTTAAAAGAGCCACACTTCCTGGAGTCAGTCAGGCTCAAGCAGGAATTAGCAGGGCAAAAACTCCAGGTAAATGACTACTCTGGAGCTTTGACTCACTCTCCTGGTCAAAGGAGTGCAGCCTTTGAAGTGGCTTCCATTGTTAGTATGTAGTGGGGTCCCACAGTGAGCTCCCTCAACCTCTGCCAACACCACTGCAGGCTCTGGTACCCTGCTCTGTGCTGCTCTGTGGCTACACTGTGAACTACTAGGCAGGAAGTCTGGCCTTGGAGCCACCCAGCACCTCCAGTTTTGCCTTCTGAGCCTCATGTTTTATGGCTCACAGCCCCTCAGTAGGGCCTCTCAATGGGTCTCCCAGATAGGGTTGAGAGATTCTTGCCCACCCCCTCCTCCATATGGTCCAAATAACAAGTTCCGACTCTACATTGACAGGCTTCTTCCAAAGGTCCCAAAGCCCCCTCTAACAGCTCAGACACTTAGGAGTCCCTTGCTTTTCTCTATATGGCTCTTTCCATGGTTCTGTACTCACTTCCTGGCCACAGGTGCTAACTGGAGAAGTCACTCACAGTTCACCTTGGACCTTGCACTGACAGTTTGCTTTGGTTAGGGATCTAACCTAACCAAAGGTTAGGATCTCCAGGATCTCCGTCTGGTGTTACTTCCTCTGGGAAATCCTTCCTGACTCTCTCTCTCACCTGCTCCCAAGACATAGCTTGGTGCTCCTGTGTTTTCCTCCCCATATGGCAAGAGTGATCATGTACCAGGGAAACTGCTCATTTTGCTTCCCCTCCGCTCCAGAGGCGGCAGCGATTCTGCCTGCCTTACGTTGGGTTGGACTCACAGACCATTCTGGCACTAGCAAACATGGCTGGACAGACCAAGGCTGGCAGTGCTGAGCACTGTGTATGCTGTAATTACAGAGCGCTGGCTGTTTATCATGAAGCTATGGATGTCTTTCTTCCCCTGAGTTCCCTTGTGTTCTCACCTCCCTTAAGACTGCAATCTTCAGAAAGAGGAAGGGAAGCGAATTAATTCTTAAAGAACTGCAAGCCCTGGTTACCTCGCAATACAGCACAGGCAAGGCTCAGAAAAAGCAGATGGCTATTTCCTGTCCCATCTCCAGCTTCTACTCTGTCCTGTTCTTGCTTCATCCTGTTTTATCCCGTCTCTAGCTCCTACCCTGTCACATCCTGGGCTCCCTCCCTGTCCAGCACTGCCATGGGCTTCCACTTAGTGCTGTCTTCAGCTCTTATCCCATCCCTGGTTCACATCCTATTTTGTCTGTGGCTCCTACTCGGTCCTGACTCCTGTACCCATACTGTCCTGTCCCTGGCTCCTATTGTCCATGCGCATGCGCACATGTGTGTGCGTGTGTGCGCATGTCCGCATGCACGCACTCTGGAATCTGTACTCACATTTGCAGTCAGCTGGGTGGTCAGTGCAGACACCTTTTCCTGGGAGGCATCCAGCTCTCGACGCAGCTTTCGAATCTACAGAAACAGGCACAGGGTTACCTGCTTGGGGAGTCCATCTCCAGACTGTGCAACATGGGATCAATCAACACTGATAATGAAATCGAGTCTGACCATAAACTGTTCCTTACCTCTGACTGGCATTTCTCTTCTGGCTGTAAATAAAACATAAAGGATATTAGAACATCAAAGGAGAAAGAGCAGAGCAACCCAGCTGACAGGAACTGCTGGATTTGCAAACTTGGGAAAGTCTAGATTTTATTTTTCAAGATTTATTTGTAGTTTATACGTACGAACATTTGAATACATGTACATATGAGTGACCCTGGAGGCCAGAAGGGAACATTGGCTTTCCTGAAAGGATAGCTACCTACAGATGGTTGTGAGTCACCATGTGGGAATTGAACTCAGGTCCTCTGGAAGAGCAGGCCATGTTCTTATCTACTGAGCCATTTCTTCAGCCCCTTAGATTTATTTTTATCATTTTCAGTCATGTGTAGGTGTGCATGTCTATATGTACAGATGTGATGCACATCAGTGCAGGTGCTCTCCAAGTCCAGTGGTATGGGACCCTCTGGAGCTGGAGTCACAGGAGGTTGAGAGCTGGCTGACATGGGTGCTGGGAACCAAAGTTAGGTCCTCTGGAAGAGCAGCAAGTGCTCTTAACTGCTGAGCCATCTCTCTGGCCCTTGAAATCTAGAATTTTGATTGCCTTCTTTTCTGGTATAATTCTGCAAAGTGGGACAATTAAATCCACCCATCAGAAAGTCCGAATACAAGAGCATAGTACTCTAATAAATTAGGAAGAATGATGTATGTTCTGTTTGGGGGATGAGGAACCACCAGCTTTCTATTTGGCGATGTGGACGTAAGGTGGGGTTACATATGAGTGACTCATCTTTTACATGAGGGCCAGGGATTAGAACTTGGGTCCTCCTGCTTCTGCAACAAGTTCTTCCTTCACCCACTGAGTCCTCTCCCTAGTCCCAAGGAGGATGTGATAACCAGTTGTTTGTGAACTTCAAATCTTTTTCTCCCAGGAGTTGATTCTTTCGCAATGGGAACACTCTCTGCAGAGAGGATGCTTATAATTCCCCTTGACACACTTGATGACAATACAGGAGTGACAAGCACGGCCACTCAGCGTTGGCTTAGACTCACCGTGGAGTAGATGGAGGATGTGCTGGAAACCAAAGACAGGGAGGATCCATGAACTGTTGGAAGTAAATAAACAGGGGTCAAAGGCTAAGCTGGCTGCCGTGAAAGAGAAGAGAGGGGGGAGGAGGCAACCAGCATTTCAGGACACCACTGGCTCAGCCCCGGCTGTGACTGTCATCTTGGCTCAATACCTCCTGGATTGGGCACAGGTCAAAGCCAAATATGAAATAATCCATTAAGGAAGTCATTTTTAAAAATAGTACCACATTTATCTTAACTAGCAAAATAACATATGATTCTGGGGTTATATATTCATGTAACCAAATGTTCATACCATTGAAGGTTCAAATGCAGGGCAACTCGATTGTGGAGATTCTAACCACACTCTTCAAAGCCAGCTTGTGCCTGCTTGGGACTGCACCCGCTCTTTGTCCAAAGCTCTTCAGTGTTTTGACTGTGGGACAAAGCTGTCGTATTTCATACCCTGATACCCTGCTAGATGCTCAGAGATAAATATTTTGAATATAAGAGTCTTTGGTCACAATAAACTCAGACAGCTTTGTAGCAGAGTATTAGTTAAAGCAACGTTTCAGCTGGAGTATAGAGTCTTGTGTTTGTACAATGTCTGCAAGTGATGAGCAGGGGTGTTCTCTTCCTTTCTTTGTAACTATAGGTTCTAACTCAGAACCATATTTGTGGACCCTTAGCAGTCCCTCCCATCTCCACCTAGAGGAGCTTTTTCATGATCTGCTTTCACTCTGAAGCATGCTCTTTTCCAGGCCCAGGTATCTAAGCTGCTTCTTTTTCAGGGAACCTGATTTTTATTTTCTCAGCTACCTCCTGGCAAGTTGTCTGGAAGACGGAACTAGCCCCGTATCAAGACATGACGGGTTTTAAGTGGGCACAGCTTTTCTGACTACAGGTGGAAAGCCTTATGCTTCTACAACCCAACAGGGTAGGAGCATACCCATGACTGAGGAAGGCAGGGGTGGGGTGGGGGCATCTCTTCACCCACTGCTGAGTTCACCTGTCACCCCTGCAGTACGCTCAGCCTCACTTAGCATCTGGTAGAAGCTCCTGGCCAGCAAGATATTGAACAAACAGTTGTGTCTGGCACTTGGGAACTTGCCCGTGGCATTTCTACTAAACCTCCCTTGACCTCCCTTTGTGTGTACTTCTTGCACACATTTATCCGACACTTCTTTCCCAGGCAAGCTCTAGATGGTACTTGCCTGCCTCTGAGGCTCTGCCAGGGCAGCTGTTTGTCCAGGGTGCTTCTGAATCCTACCTGCTCGAATTCAGCACAGTCATGAGCTCCTTCTCCTCTCACTAGAGGTACCCACCTATGCCTCTGAGGCTGAGGCCCCAGCAGAATTCCCATCTACCCTCCCAGGTAATGCCAGGTTCTAGAGCTACACCCTGCTTTTCTACCAAGCATGACTAACCTGACTCACACCCCATAAAAGACAGTTTAAGGTGTTAATAGCCAATAATGGCTTTCTGTGCTAACATGTCCACAGGTTCAGAAGTCCCAAGGCACTTAAGCATGACACAGACTGCAGTGGACAGAGTATCTGGGAGGCCTGTTGGTGAAAGAGACATGGGTGTCATGGAACCATGTTCGGCCACACTTACAGGGCGGGCTCAGAGGCCTAAGCAGGGTAGCACACCGACTCTGGCTGCTATTTTGTCTCCAATTTTTCCATCTCAAACCTATCAGATTCCTGGCAGTCAGGATCAGCTTAGGGACTCAGGCAGAGGAGGCACATCTGGCAGGCTTCAGGTGGAGGTTATTACTTTCTCTGTAATTAATGGCTCTTACTTGGAAATCAGCAATAGCAAAGCTACGATACATAGAGACAGCCTTCTTGACTACCCGAGCCCACACAAACCTGAGTGTGGTTTGCCCGAACTGCTGTGGCTGGCTGGCCTTTAAGATGAGAACCGGAGCCTGGAGAGAGAGATCGGCATGGATCTTCCCGGACCATGACAATTTTAGCTCCAAACCCACTAAAGCCTGAAGGCGCTTCTCACTATACCTCCAGAATTCTACAGCTGGACAGACAGAGACCATCTAAGTCTGAAATTTAAATGGCATGACTTGCTTAAGGCTATAGAGCAATTCAGGTGCTGCTGACCAGAAGTCTGGGCACAACTCTACTCTTTAGTGACCAGCTTTGCTAGGTTCTGTTCTTTACTTTAAAAATCCTTTAGGTGGGCTGGCAAGACAGCTTACTAGGTCAGGATGTTTGCTACCAAGACTGACTGAGTTCTCTCCCCCTGACCCATACAGTGGAAGGAGAAAACCAATTTCCAAAAGTTGTCCTCTGACCTCCACATGTCTAGCATAGCACACAGACAAATGTAATTTCGAAGTTAAAAAATTTAAAAAGAACTTTTAGTGTGTTTTGAAATGCTTCTTTAATCCTTTATGTAATGTTCCTATAGCCATAAGATCCAGGACTGTGAGGCACCATAGACGGTGTTAATTATTGGGCTCCAATCCCTCTGCAACGATGGTACATGCTTTTAACTGCTCTTAACCTCTGGGCTATCTCTTGGGCCAATATCTATCTCTCTCTCTCTCTCTCTCTCTCTCTCTCTCTCTCTCTCTCTCTCTCTCTCTCTCTCTCAGAGCTGAGGACCTGAGGACCACACCCAGGGCCTTGCACTTGCTAGGCAAGCACACTACCACTGAGCTAATTCCCCAAACCACCTGCAACATCTCTTAAGTGTTCCTGTACCAAAGTTGACTTTGAGATTACACCGAGTCTATGGCAATGAACTTCCCTAAAACACTACAAAAGGCAGTACCTGAGGCATGCTGCACATGCACAACCTGGTGGTACTCTCTACCTGACTACCTGACGGATTCCCATCACCTTCAAAGTGCAAAGTGCTCATCGAACAGCACCATCTCACAAACACCGCCGCTAAGTTTCCCTAAACATCAATCCTTCCTCACAGCAAAGAATAAACATTTCCTGGCCAGGTATGAGGTCTGACTTACCCTAGCTTCTCCCATATCACTGGTAACTTATCAATTCAAAGTGGAAAAAAAAAATAAAAGTACACTTAAAGGAATTAAAAACCTCTAATTATTCAAGCCCTATTCTGTTTCTCTTATATAACAGCCCTGCAAGGAATAAACCCAATCTGATGGCAATGTACCCAAAGATGAAGAGGCCACATCTTCCTGGTGCCATAACAACTTTCTCGCTCACAGCCTTGGCAACTCGGCTCCGGGTTATCATGAATCATGTGATTACCAGGCCTACTTTTCAACTGATATCCCAGATGGTCCGCAAATCAGGTTGCTTGGTTCCAGAAGGACTGCCTAAGAGCTGCCGAGGGTGAGTCTGCTATGGTCCCTGGCCTTTGTGGGCCCATGTACACTTGTCAGGACAAGTTTTGGTATGATGTTGTGATTCCCCCAGGCATACACAGGACAGCACAGGACACACTCCACATGGGAGCCGTCCCCAGAGACAGAGGGAGACACATTACAGCTATTCTTGACCAATCATGGACTAGAAAGGGCCTAAGACAAACTTCCTCCTCCATTGCCTTAGGGTAGGTATGTGCCCCACTGTGCTGCTCAAAGCCAATTTCCAACCCTTAAATCAACAAAATGCCCTCAGTCACCCAGGCTCCTCTCCTCTTTATCCTCCAGCCCAGTGGTTTCCATATAAGGGATTACAAGCTTGCTCTGTTCAGGGTTGCTGGGGACATAAATCTGGGGAAGAGCCCCAAGTCACCACGATTAGCCAAGAAGTGCCTGCTCTGTCCCGAAAGTCCTTTCAGCTTTTCTTAGAATGAAAACCAAGAATCGGAAGTATGTCTCTTGTATTCCCTTCCTTACTGTTTGGGATCTTCTAGTGTGAGCGCACTGAGCCTATTCCCCACCTTTTACCGGGACCAAGAGCTGAGGGAGTCATCTATGACTCGCTCCTACGCTCTCTCCTGCTTCAGCAAAATGGTTCCAACAGAGACAGAGCCCCACTGGGCTCTGCTAGTTCATGAATCCTCATCCTCAGCCTGGACATCGTGCCCACAGGCTACAACGCACAACAGCTAGCAGTTAGCAAAGAGCTAACATTTACATGTATTATCTCTGAATTCTTACAGCTCCATAAGCCGAATGTTATTACTTTCATTTTTACAGTGAAAAAGTGGGGGAGGGGGGGGGGGAACACAGAAAGGTGAAGCATCTGGCCTGAACTCTGGTATCTGAGGAGGGGTAGAGCTGGGGTTCACCCTTGGTCAGCCCACCTCCCCTCTCTTCATTACTCCTTGCTCAGCCTGCCTCCAGCTCTCCCACAAGCCCAGTGTTTGGAGAATGGGGCGCCTCTGAGGCAATGTCTCGGGTGAAGGAGCAGAGGGTGAGAGAAATGAAGTGAGTTATGAAGGTAGCTGACAAAGCAACCCACAGAACTTTCCTTTCATAATTCTGATTAAAAGGAGCAAAGCTATAAATGTCTATGGTTGGCAGCCCAAGAAGGAAAAGAGTAAAAACTGAGCATCCGTATCTTGAGACAAGCTAAGAAATACTGGATGGAAATAGGGATGCCTGCCCCCGAAGCTGCGGGGCACAGGGAGATGAACTCAGTGCAGTCTGCCAACAGAGTGAGCCAGCAGCTGGGCTTGAAGATGGAGATGCATGCCAAGAAGTTATGGCCCAAGGCCAGGAGAGGAGCCTCAGGCAGAACTCAGTCAATGCTGAGGGTCCACAATAGCTGCAGAGGCCTCCTCCCTAAGCAGCCTGAAAGGTTACCTGAGAGTCAGATCTTCCTAGTGGGAGCCCCTCATCCCTACCGCAGAGGCAAGGGAAGAGTTGTAGTGACCAGAGGGAGCACCATCAACCGTGTCATGCCATGCCAAGAGACCCAGTAGATGGCAAACTCCTTCATTCCTTACCTTCTTCAAACCCATCCCGGAAGGAGCCCGATCGACTCATTGTTCGGCTCTTCTCATCCAGAGACATGGAGCTGTTCCGGAAGCGGCTGTCGGTGTAGGGGTCATACTGGCCATCTGCGTTGGACAGGCTGTGGGTCCTCAGCATCGTTGGGTTGGACAAGCTCATCTGAGTGACAGCGGTGGGGCTTGCTGGAACCAGAGGAGCAGAATGAGATGCTGGATGTCCATACCTCTGTTTGAATCCCAGACGAGTACCAGAGAGAGAGGCTGCTTATCACCAGTAGCGTGTGTGCCTGCCAACTTCACTCCCTTGTCTATTTCTAAAAGGTAGTCACATCAGCATTTGAGTTACAGGCTCAGAGCTAAAAATATGGGAGGGAAGGCGGGTCAGTTCCAAAGCAAGGCTCAGGGCCTCACGTTCCAACTTGGCACGTTCAGGCAGGCCAGTGTCACCTTCCAGGCATGAGCTAATTACTCCCCGGGTTCATCTGAAACAATTCTCTGTAAAGCCAAAAGCCCAAAATAGTCCAAATAGGCTTTTGATCAGATAGGAAGCATTTGCGCATGACAGGAGCCTCTCGCTGCAGAGAGTTATGGCTGGGAACGAAAACTGCAAACATAGGTCTCACGGCTCAGATGGGAATCACCTCCCAAGATCAGGCAAAGAGGCACACTTCCCTGAGCTAAGCTAAGCTTCCTCATCAAAAGCCCCGCCCCTGTTAGCCAGGCACGCTATATTTGGACATATACATTTAATAAAGAGTAAAATTACATGTCCGTGACGACAAGATCACTTAGACTGAATGGGAAGTCTAGAACATTCAGAAAAGCCTCTTTCAAATGGGGAGACCCGCCGGGTGGTGGTGGCACACACCTTTAATCCCAGCACTTGGGAGGCAGAGACAGGCAGATTTCTGAGTTCGAGGCCAGCCTGGTCTACAGAGTGAGTTCCAGGACAGCCAGGACTACACAGAGAAACCCTGTCTCGAAAAAAAAAAAAAAAAAAAAAAAAAAGGGGGGGGGGAGACCTAAAAGGCTTTCCCTCCACTGACCAGTCCTCAAATTCCCACCATTACCTGAAGCATCAGCTGATAGCGGCACCCAGTTCTCTTTCCTGCAACTAGAGATGGGATCTCTTCCACTGTTTGCTGATTTGCTACAAAGCTTTAGACCATTCTCTCATACCTTTGTCTGTTGGATCTGTACCTGTGTGTTTGTCTCTAATAGATAATCCCTCAGGATTCCATCGGGGACTATCACAAACCCTTCTCCCCTCTCAGTGTGTCAGTCAGCGCATTAGGTCAGCAGCAGCCATTTCCAAGAACACTTGTTCATTAAAACTTATTTCCGGCCTGATACAGGAATAAGGAGTAGGCTGGAAAACAGTCTTTCTTCACAGGTCCGAGAAGCAGGATGTACCCAGAGTAGTGGGATGGTGTGCCCTCTGCTATAACCTTACCTATACCAACCACAGGGAAAAGACTACGTGGGTGTGTCTAACCCTCACATCTTATGACAGGAAGCTGTCATCTACAGAGTCCATGCTCCACACAGTACAACTGAGTTACAAAAATATCATACACACAAATCTCATAATGTTTTAAGTTAAAAGGGTTGGCCTTTATTTGCGGCCATCCTAAGTCACATATGGCCCAGGGTCCTCATGTTATTGAAAGTACCCAAGACTTTGGGTGATTTTGTTTCCTTGACTGTACAGCCAGGGGGAGTGGAGGGGGCGGGGTTCCTCAGATATTGAGAAGGATGTGGCCACACGCCAGTTTGAAAGCACAAGATAACCTCTGCCCTGCAGAGTGGATCCATGTGGCTCAAGTGGCGACTCACCAAGCTGAGAGAAGTTGAATCTTGTTCCTGAAGGAGAAGTGACACTAGAGCCAGAGGAAAAGGGGGAATTGGTAGCAGTGTCCTGCAGGCCCCCAGCTGAGTGGGACCGGAACCATTCTTTGGCGTCTTCCTGCGTGCGAAGCTGGGAGGTGGGTGTATACCTGGAGAAAGAAACCAGGCTGGAATGAACAGCCGTTATGAACATGCATCCCCCACGGCTGATGAGGAGTGGGTACAAAGAAAGCTATATTTAAGATGGGGGGTGGGGAACAACTCAGATCACTACACGCCCTGAAACTTATGAAGTTTCTCAAAACTTTTTTTTTCCCCCTACTTGGCTGCATCTGGAGGAAATTCTAATTCCTTTCAGCGTGCAGGGGAACACCTAAAAGGGAGAAAGACTGGGAATGCTCAAAAGAGCCATCCCTGGGTGTGACTGGAACATGCTGGTTCATGACAGGGTCGCCTCAAAGCCCCCTCCTTGACAGGAAGAAGCAGTAAGAGGGTTGTTGTTAGAGCTTTGAGGAAGTTTTAATGAGCTAACTACTGGCATCTGCATGCTGAAGAACCAGCGAACGGTCATGAATCATTGTGTGTTAGTGGGTGTCATTTGGAGAGACCTGGGGTGCTAGCATTTATAGTAGCTGCTGCAATTTTTGTGATGTGGGGGTCTCACATAGCCCAGGCTGTTCTTGAACTTGCTATGTAGCTAAAGATGACCTTCAGCTTCCGATCCTCCTGTATCTGTCTCCCAATGGCCAGTATTAGAGGCATGACCAATCATGCATATGTTATAAAATGCTGGGAGGTGTGGGTTGAACTCAGGTTTTGCTGCATGCTATACAACTTTACCAACTGAGCCACATCGCCAGCCCCTTAACTGCTACAATGTAGCCCTCACAGGTTTCATGAAAAGAACCACACGCTGGTCTGTTAAACATGGAGGAAGTCTTCAGAAGTCATGTGGTCCACCCCCTTGGGTATTCCCAAACCCGGAGCATCTCTGGTGGATGAAGTACCATTCCAGGCATCATCTCACTGAGACTTCAACTTAGACAATAATACAACACGATGAATCCTGCTATACGCTCTGGGAAACCGGAGACCACAGAGCTGAGATTCTAACCCATGCTTATCTGATTCCAAACTGCACGCTCTTTCTACTCTTTCTACCCAGAACGTCCGTAGTGCCCACATTGTCAGGGTACATCATTGCAGGGGCGGCTGCTGATCAGGAATCTGCTACCCAATATGAGTATGTTAAGGAAGCAAGCTAGACAAAAACCAGTATGAATAAGAAGATGGTTTTCGATCTTATTGATAGATATACACCCTTGAAAGGCACATTGGGTGCCTGGAAATAGTTGCATAAAACTTCATTCTGCATGTTTAGACAATTAATTTAAAAAAAATCCAGGGCTACATATCTTTAATAGATCTCTTACAGACATGCACACAGCATTTCAAAATTTAACTACTTAAAAGTTAGCTTCCTAACTCTGGGTAGCACTGGGTCATGAACATATCTCAGTTGGCGGAGTGCTTGCTGAGGGCACAGGAAGCCCTGGGATCAATGTACAGCCCTGTTGGTGCAAGCTTGCAATTCCAGCACTTTGAGAAGTGGACGCAGGGGGATCAAAAGTTCAAAGGTCATCCGAAGCTACATAGCAAGTTCAAGGCTAGTCTGGGCTACATGAGACCCAGTCTCAAAAACAAGGGGCAATGATGGCATCACTCATTAACATATCCAGCTGGCACACACGATGAGAGACCCCAGTGCAGAACTCTGGTGAGAGGCATCAGCGCACACCTTCTCACATTGACACCCACCTCACATTAACAACGTTCGAAATGCTCTGGGTCTTAAGAGCCACCGGTTATTAACTAGACACACATGAGACAACACAACATTTCACGTCATGTGAAAATACTTAATGCTTAATGCAGGGTGAAGCCAGGGCTACAAACAACAAGGCTTTTTAGAAGGCAGAACTGACAAGAGGTCCACAGGGATCGTGAGCAAACTGAAGCACCTCAGGCTGGTGACTCGATGACATGATTTGAGCAATGACGACTTAGAGCATCCTGTTTCATCAAGATAAGCACCAACAAGCAGTGCAGGCCTGACTTACAACGGGAGCAAAGACACTCTTTTCTGGCCTTTTTTTCTTTTTCGTTCCACCAAAAAAAACAATCATATGCATTTCTGGATGGGAATGGATAGCTGATCCATTCATTGATTAGGACATTAAGACAACTCTTCAGTGACGTTTTATAGCAATAAAGGTATTTTTAAGTTATTATTGTTGTTGTTATTATTGTTATTTGGAGGAGCTTGGGATTGAACCCATAACCTTTGTGTGGCAGGCAAATGCTCTACCATGGAGCCGTATTTCCAGTCAGAAGCAGCTAGAGTTTTAAAATGGGGACAGCTAACAAAGCAGCATGCTCTAGGTCATAGCCTCCTTTGGAAGCGACTGTGTCTACAGACAGTCATGAAGTGCTCAGCGTCCCTCCTGCCGGCCCACCAGGAGCAGCCGCTCCTAGCTCAGGGATACTGGTTGTGAGATGGCTCGGTCACATGAAGCTTCACAAAGCACAGACCCTGCTCAAGCAAGTAAGCCACAAATGGAAAGATGAGAATGAAAGGGGTCTATCATCCAAAAATCCAGCTGCAGTGGCCAAAGCAGGGACCCCAGCCGAGCCCAGCCCAGCCCAGCAGCTATGAGAGGATGACACAGCCAAGCTCCACAGCCACAACAGATGGCATGGGTACAAGGAGGGGACAGATACCTGAGTCCTTTCTTAGGCAAAGTGTTCCTATCAAGGTGCGGGTCACTGTAGGAAAGTTAAAACAAAATCAAGAACTTCAGAGAAGCACAGAGGACATGAGAGAAGAAAGGCAAGAAGGCTGGGGAGAGGCACAAGGACCCCCAAGGGACAGGCTCCCACCACCAGCCAGGCATGCAGCATGTCCACACAGAACACAAAAGAAACCTGGTCCTGTCTGCATCCACGCCAGTGCATACATCACAACGTGGCCTGAGTCGTGAACCCCAACTGTTCTTCCTTTTCCACAGGTTCAAAGGCAAGGCAGGGGCTATTATCATCTAGAAGCATGGCCTGTTCTGCCCTGTGTCCCACCTGAGTACCTCCTCAGCTCCTCTCCCGAACCCTGATGCCTCTGGCAAAGGTTTCAAGAAGGGGCAGAGACTCATTGGAGGGTTTCAAGAGGCAGCAGTCTGCATATTTGGAATTCGTGTGTGATGAAGTAAATTCCAGGTCCCTCTCAATGTCTCCTTGTTCCTGCCCAGCAAGGGCGTAGCCAGGAGCTGAGCCCTGGGCAGGAGCCTGGGCATGTTGGAACTTGCTGAGAGACTCAAGGCATTTGAATGTCTAAAGTGCAGGGGTTTAAAGGCTTGGTTTCTAAGTCTGACAGAAACAAAGTTTGTGCTGTGGATGGGGTGAAGGGGGTTTCCATTAATTTTTCTCCCCCTAAGCATGAAACAACATCTGCTTGTTATGTTTGGCCAAGCCACCACTCCTCCAGAAACTTCAGGGTCAACTTCCATCTCAGAGGCCCACCCACGGCTGGGGGCAGACCCAGGCTTCTCGAGTTGTAAAAGCCCCAGCCCACCAGGCACTCTGTACCATTATTGCTGAATATAGACACACACAACACAGTACTCGGAACAACACGATGCGCCAGACTGCAGCAAAAGCGTTCAAGGGAGAAGAGCCAGCTGGGTTGGGAGGGGTGGGGTGCGGGGAAGAGACAGAGGTGAGGGCCAGGCTGCACAGTGGGTGGCAGACAGTATCTGGAAGGGCAGGGAGGAAAAAGCAAGACTCCAGGCAGGAACATGCCACGAACACCACGGGGGATGCCAGGGAGAGCTCCTGCAGCCCTGGGTGAGCAGTGGGGTTTGGGATGGCCACACACTTGCTACCTTTCCCTGGGCTTTAGCAGATAGTGGAGCAGGCCCTCACTGGCATGCCTGGCTATCAGAGTATACCAGAGCCACAGACACAAGTGGGAGCCTCAGGGCCAACAGCCTTGCACAGAACAACTTGGCTTGACAACAAAACGGACAGGCAGAAGACCCCAGAGGTTTAGGAGGCCTACAGTGTCATTACCTGTCCTGTTTCCTGGGCAGAGTACTTCTGCAGAACTTAGGGCTAGCAGCAGGGGAAGAGAGAGGGCTAGAGGTCCAGGCAAGTCGAAAACAAGAGAAGGAACATTAGATGGAAGGAAAAGGAACTGTTATACACAACGATCAGAACGCTTTTCTCATTCCCAAATTCTCAGCGTTGTTTCCCATGTCTGGTCTGGAAACTAGACGCGCCCGCCCCAAGACTGGAGCAGAATCAAAGCTCTGCGGACTCTTGCAGGTTCTCCATCTCTTATCACCGTGACAACAAGCACCCCCAACTGTTCCCAGGTCACCTGTCCTGCTTGCTCAGTTACATGGGAAGAAGAAAGAAGGAGCTGAAGCTGGTAAGCCTCAGCAATGGAAGGACTTCCGGCGCTAAATGGTATTTCAGGCCATAGCATAAATGTGTCCCATCTGGTGGCTCCAAGCACCAAGGAAAAGAGACGGCAGGAAGCGGTCCAGATGACCTGTCTCCTAAACTGACTTCCAGTGGCAAGGAACACTTATTAGAAAGATCAAAACCAAGCTGGGCGTGGTAGTGCACACCTTTAGTGAGCACCTGGGTGAGCATCCAGGTTTGGGATGGCCCACTTGCCACCTTCCCCTGGGCTTTAGCAGACAGTGGAGCAGGCCCTCACTGGCATGCATGGCTATCAGTACTTGGGAGGGAGAACAGATGGATCTCTGAGTTCAAGGGCAGCCTGGTCTAAAGAAAGAGTTCCTAGATAGAAAAATGAGGGGAGAAAGAAAGAAAGAAAGGAAGGAAGGAAGGAAGGAAAGAAAGAAAGAAAGAAAGAAAGAAAGAAAGAAAGAAAGAAAGAAAGAATCTAAACTTTCCAGGCAAAGAAACCCTAACCTCCTGTCTGTATCTATGGAAGGAAAGCTTCCTGAGGACATAGCACCAACCTTTCCGACAGTGTGGTCTTCACACTGCTGGTGCGGACAAAAGGCGTCAGGGAGTCTTCCTTAGTGGAGGCGACTGGACCAGGGGAGGAGTTGTGACTCAAGCCCCCTCCGCTGCCGAGGGATATGTCAATAGACTCACAGCTGGTGTGCAGGCTGCTAACAGACTGGAAGCCCAGGCCATCCTTGCTCACTGCCGATGAGCTGGTACCCCAGGTGAGGCTGTTAGAAGGGCCGGAGTGAGCTGAACTGGGGCTGGATGCTAGAGGAGACTGGTTGAGGTCCACGTTCTTACTGTAGAGAGGACTGCTGCTCCCACTGCTCAGGACACCGCTGCCTGAGGGGGACTCTAGGTTACCTTGCTGGGTCATAGAGGCATGAGGGTTGGAGATGACCACTGCACTTTTCATGGTCTCGGCTGTGGCGATGGGGACTTGCTTGGTAGGCTTCCCACCAAAAAGTCTGCGAAGAGACAAAGGGTTGTATGGAACAAATACCTGGGACCAAGGTGGGCAGAGCTACTGAGGCAGAGGAGGCCATGAGACCCTTGGAAAGGGCAGTGGTCTCTCCTGCAGACTCACTATGGTCTCTCTAGAGAAAGGCTTGCGGTTAAGTGGGGTTGACTGCTGGTGCTTCTGAGGGACCTCTTTCTAGCTCTAGACAGCAGCTGGGACTCAGATCTAAGCCCAGGTGACAAGAAGGCTTTTCCACAGGCTTAGCCACACTACTCCATGATCTTGCTTCCCTTTTCTTTCTCTACCCCCTACCCAGGAAGTATGAAGCCTTGGGACTTGGTTTCTTTAGTCTTTCAGCATAATACAAAGGTCAACACCATGAGCCTATACTGCTGGTAGCCCAGGAGAAATATAGACATGGGTGTATGAGCAACAGAAAAGCAGGGTCCCAGAGAACCTGTGTGTGCTAACACCATTCACAGAAACATGCTGGGTCCACAAGACCTCAGATCAGGCACACCAGTACAAATTGCACCTCTGAAACAGACACACATAATAAATGCAATGCCATGCTACCTTCTGCTCAGTCCTGCACATGTAACATCTATACAGGGAAGGCACAGGGCCCTTCTCTTCCATGGGCAGAGAGCCCTCTGGTAAAACCGGCTCCAAGCCAGAGGGTGAATGCAAGAGCCTAATCCCACACTCAAAATGTGGTGAAGGGAACAAGTCGCCCTGAAAACTGACAAGAAGACTACATACATGTCATGACAGGCAGACAGCCTTTCACCTTGCTGCCTGGAGTGATTTGAGTCTGACTTTCCTTCAGATCGCAGTATCTGTGAGCCACAAGGGGGATGTATAATCCTCATACAATATCTAATGGTGGAATCAGGGAATGCGTTATCCTGCTCTGAAATCTGGGCATCAGGATGCTTGTACCCTCTCGCTCGGCAGCTGTGCCCCCCTATTAATGGGCAACTCATTTGATGGTCAAGTTCTTTTCATCATTAACCAAGTTAACCGTCATTAACCAAGTTTCACCTGGCTTCCCACCCCACATACAAATCCACCTGCTCTGCTGTCTGAATGCTTGGAATCATTTGAAGGGAGTTACCCATCTCACTCCACTGAGGGCTTCTCCTTGCCACACAGTAAATGCACAGGGAGATTTAAGGAAAGGGTGGGTGAGGAGCCCACGTGTTTTTAAAGATTCCTTGAGGGTCTAGCAAATGCCAGTGGCCTCCAAAGGAAATCGGAAGACCACATTTCACTCTTCTCCTTGAGGTAAATAGCAGAGAGAATTTTTATTTACATGGTAGTGTGACAAAACAGCAAAGAACAGCCCCAATTGGACCGTCCCCCTTAAAAAAAATGATTACCAGAATCCTAATGATCAAGTCTAGACAGGGCACTCCACACAGACCCTTTCTACCTTTGTGTGGAGCTTTCCTTCTGGGGCCTTCAGGCATCCCTGTTCACCCTCAAGTATGAGTCCTGGATCTCACTTCTATTTTCACAAACCTCATCCTGGGGTTTGTCATGACTCAGAAGGCAATGGGAGAGCTGTTCAACTGCCATTCAAAAACAGGCCAGTGGGGACTGGAGAGGTCCCTCAGAGGTTAAGAGCACTGCCTGCTCTTCCAGGAGCCCTGAGTTCCATTCCCAGCAACCACATGGTGGCTCACAACCATCTGTAATGGTATCTGATGCGCTCTTCTGGCATGCAAGCATACATGGAGATAGAGCATTCACATACATTAAACAAACAAACAAACAAACAAACAAACAAAATGTTCAAAAATGAGCCAGTGGCTGAGTTTGGTGGCTCATAACTTTAATCCCAGAACTTGGGAAGCAGAGGCAGGCAGATCTCTATGAGTTTGAAACTAGCCTGTTCTGCATAATGAGTTCCAGGACAGCTATGGAGAAGAAATAATGAAAGAAAGACCGAACGACAGAAAGAAGAACGAAAGAAAGACAGAAAGAAAGAGGTCCAGTAAGTGACATAAAAGGAAATGTTAAAGGTTGCCTTTCCCATATTGAGAAATTCTACCAAGTGGAGAGATATGGGAAAGACATTCTTTTCAAAGGTGCTAGGAGGTCAATTTTTATTAGAGATTATTCTGCTTTTAGAGGTTTATATAAAAGAAAAGAAAATAGTCAGGCTAAAAAGATGTCTCACTGTATAAAACCCTTGCAGCCAAGCATGAGGACCAGAACTCACGTGAAGGATGAATAGGAGTGTGGTATCCACCTGCAATCCCAGACTAGGAAGGCAGAGGATCTCAGGAGCAACTCAGGGGTATGCTGGTTAGCAGACTAGCCCAGCTCTGGGTTCAGCAAGAGACTCTATTTCAGTAATTAAAGCAGATAGCAATCAAAGAAGACACTGACTTCAATTTCAGGTCTCTACATACGTGTACATGCAGCCATGTACCTACACACATGAACACACATACACACTTATGCCACACACACTTACATATACAATATTTTTACAAGTTAACGTTTCAAATATTGTCCATATGTTATAAAAGAACAAGATGATATAGAAATAAGAACACAACGTAACGCCTTCCCTTAAGCTACAGTCAGGGTCTGAAAATACACCAGGACCTCACCCTCACTAACTTTCACAGAATGCCTTCCATAGCCAAACATAGCCGCAAAGATGACCTTTAGTAGGAACACTGAGGGAAATACCATGAACTCCAATGAACAGTGAGGAAACTGAGGCAGGATTTAGAAAAGCGACCTGAGAGCTAATTAAAATAAAGTCAGGGTTTGAACCCAAGAAGCGTGGTTCTAGAACTTTCTGTTTCCCATCCCTGCATGGGAGGAAAAAAAATGCATAGACTACAGACCTACAGGCAGAAGCTGGCCTTGAACTCAGCTTTACAAAAAGCCGAAGCACCACAGGATGCTTTATGCCACTTACTTTGGCCCTCCTTGGCCCATGAATCTCTCCCTGCTTACCTGCGGAGTGTGGGAGAGGCCACATCTGCATACTTGGTCCCTGGCTGCAGAGTAGCCTGAGATGAGCAGGACACGGGCTGGGTGGCCGGGTTCACTTTCACAGAGTTGCAGGAAGCCACACTCTCGTTGTCTGAAGAGATGCCTTTCTCCTTGTCCGTCTGGTTGACAAGCCCTGGTAGGGAGCTGCCCAGGGATGTTTTGGAGGGCTCCCTCAGCTTGGGCACTGGCAGGCCTGCTGACTTGCTGCTCATGTTAGAGTCAATGCTGCTGGTGCTACACCTATTCCCTGCTCCATTCCGGCTGTTGGACTTGCTGGGCCTAGGCAAGCTCCGGTACTGTAAGTTTGTCCGGGAGCTGAGAGACAGATACCCATCATCCTGGTTTGGGGCTCCATCCATGCTTGTCTTCCGACCCGTGGACCGACCGACGAGGGCGGACGACTTGGGGATTTTACCCAGTGTGGCAGACCTGCTGGTGACAGTGGCCCCACTGGCTGTGATCATGGCCAGCCCAGCAACAGAGCCACTCTGTTTCTTGAACCCAAAGTTGTTGGCATTGGCTGTGGGCGTCCTAGAGCTACTGGGGAGGGTTTTTTTGGATTCGTCTCCACTGCTGCGGCCAGCATCCGATGGGGAGCGCTTGACTTGGGAAGCTTTGGGCGAAAGCCTTCCCTTCTCGGACACCTTGGCATCGTCTGTTTTTCCTAAGAGAGAAACCAGTAAAGTCAGACCAAAACCCTGATGCTGCTGGCTAGTGTGTCTAGGATGCATGCCCCTCTCAAGACCATGACCACCCTGCTTCCTGAAGGGCAAGTCAGGAGAGAGCCTGGCACGGAGACAATCTCATCTGCTGCAATTGCTCAGGATCTTTTAGGACACGTTGCTGATTCTGCTCTTCTCCAAGCAGTCTAAGATGACACAGAGCAGAGCAAAACTGGGAAGCTGTTAGTACATCCACACACTCAAGAGACTCTCATACACCGCCCTCTTCCCCCATGTCCATGATATGGACCCTGACATTCCCAGGGTACAACATGCAACACACCAATATGGCCTTAAGGAGGAGCTTGGACTAGCATGTTAACTTGATGGTGAGAGGTGACACTCAGGACTGACCAATTGATAGGCTGTGAAAACGCTTCACAAGGAAGCATTGAGTCCCACATAGCCCTCCTCAGAAAGAGCCAGGGAAGCAAACCTTTAAGGAAGTTGTCGTGAGGGCTGGAAGTGCCAGCTTGGTCAGTAAAGCACTTGCCTTATAGGCATGAGGGACTGAGTTAGAGAGCCCAGAACCAACCTTTTTTTTTTTTTAAAAAAAAAAAAAAAAAAGGCAGTTGTGGTGGTGTATAGTTACAATCCTAGTGCTGAGGAGGCAGAGACAGAAGGATAGCCACCTGGCTCACCAGCCAGCCTAGCCTACTGGGTGATCTCCAGGCTAGTAAGAGACTCTGGCAAAAAACAAAACCCCCCCAAAAAACCAAAACAAAAACAAAGAAAGAGTGGAACACCTTTAATCCCAGCACTTGGGAGAGAGAGGCAAGAGGGTCTTTGTAAGTTTGAGGCCAGGCTCATCTACAGAGTGAGTTCCAGGACAGCCAGGGCTACATGATAGGAGCCAGTCTCATTCATAGATAGATAGATAGATAGATAGATAGATAGATAGATGATAGATAGTAGATAGAACAGACAGAAGACAGACAGACAGGTATACATATAGACAATATAGACAGACAGACAGACTGGTAGGTTAGGCAGATATAGATGAGAGACAGGTAGATGATAGGTATAGGCAAATAGACAGATGATAGCCAGATCACAAAAAAAGGATGGTGGTGTTGAGGAACATACCTCAGATTATCCTCTAATGTCCTTATGCATGTCCACACAGTATATACTGGCGTACTCACGTTACTTATGTGAACATACCCCCCCCACACACACACACATACAGCCATGCATGTGCACCATAAAAATGGTTTCAGACAAAACAGCCACCTGAGGAAGTTCCTTGTAATGCAAAGCCCCTGCTAAAGTCATCCTGATTTTGGTCTCTCACTCACCAGTCCCTGGGGTCTTCAGTGTACCCGTTGGCGCTGATGGCTTGGTTCTTGGCATGGTGATGCCCACCTCTGCTGTCATGCCTCTCCGCCACGAGCCTGTCTGTGAGAGGACTGGATTCTTCTTGCCAGACACACTTTTGTCCGACTCATCAGACATGTCTGAAGGATTCCGCCTCCACTTGGAGCCCGGCTCCATCTTCACACCACTGTCTGAGCCTCCATCTGATTTCTTGATGTCGTCACCAGACCACAGGGAACTCCTCTCTACCTGTGAGTGCTTCTCAGCGTCAGTCTGTGGACAAGACACATGCTGAATTACAGCTCGCTCATACAAGCCAAGCCAGTACAGGGACTACTGAAGGACTTTCGACACCTCGGACGTCTGCTTACTTTGTGAGAAAGTCACAGCAACTTCTACTTTTTTTTTCCTTTAAGGAAAGACTAATGGAGGAGGAAAAGAGAGCAAAGGGTCTGGGGAAGAGTAGGTCAAGGGCCTCACGAGGGAAGCAAGCACAGTAGAGGGAGAGGTGATAAGAAAGGGGCCATCAACTCTGCCACTTGCAGACAGCCACTTCCAGCCCTGGCTCTGAATCCCCACTAGCACCAGCCTGTCCCCTTTCCCTTTGTTCCCAATCTTCCTGTCATTCCACTAGCAGGGAGAGCTGTACATCTAGCTCTGCAGACAGCCTAACACACCCGAGGGGGAGCAAACAAGCAAGCGAACTCCGCGATCTGGGAAGCATTTGGCGGGCCATAGCAACTGTGCTCACTCCTGCCCAGCTCTTGTTTCTGAGCTTTTGCGCCCCACGATGAGGGAGTCCTCAGACAAGTAAGATAATTAGACAACTCTCCTTGGAAGAGCCTGACCCCATGGCCATGAAGCCCAGGAAGAGATAGGAGTGCGCTGTTAATGAACTGGAGGGCCGAAGGACACAAAGGGAGAGGAACGCTCTGGGGCCTCTGGGCCTTGAGGCTGGGGGAGGGGACTGGAAGGGTGAAGCTGTGTATGAACAAGAAAGGAGCAGTCAGCAATGCTTTGGGGCTGGGTACTTTGAGAAACAATTCCCCCTATATGAGCTGCCTAGCCTGGGCCATGCAGGCAAGGTGGGAAAGCTTGTGAACAGGGCAAGACCTGGCTTGAGGCCATGCTACACAACAGGGAAGGCTGAGTGGAGGAGAGCTCAGGGTAAACAGGAAGCCCCTGTTCAACCTCCATCCTTTACAGCCTCCTGGAGGTGTTTGCACTTGCTTGGTCCTTCCTAAAACACACTGCGAGCTGCAGCTCCATATAAAGGACCAGAGGTGGGACGTGAGGAAGGAACAACTAAAACACATTCAGCCATATGAGGAGCAGAGGGGAGGTTCCATATCTGTGTGCAGAGCAGATATGCACTAAGGTTTGAGAACAAAGGTATGCGTAGCTACTACACACTGCAGGCTATGACACAGGAACCAGCTGGTCAAAGCCCGTCAGGAGATATGCAATACTACTGTCTTCTTAATTTGAAAGCTGAGCACGAACTCAATGACCTCAGCCTGGTTTAGTTTCCTTCTTTTTAGATCCTTCCGGTATGCACTGAACCAAAAATGAACTCGATGCCCACAGCTTGGCAGGCATCATGTAGGGTCTTAGAACCTATGAGATTAGTCTCCATCCTTTGAGGAATTGACAGTCATTGAGAGAAGCGACAATGGGATACAAAGACATAAATAAACACACAACTGTGAGATGTGATGGACACCATAAGGAAAGGGGGTGTGGCCTTGGAGAGATACAGACATTGACCCAGTTTAGATGGCAGGGGTGATGTAGGAAGTGGTGGGCAGACAGAAACTTCTAGAAGGACCCTAAGGAATGAGACAAATTAGTATGAGGAGCAGCTAGAGAGGACCAGGCTAGTGAGCAGAAATTGCTTGTGCAAAAGGCCTTAGGCAGGAAGAAGAGACTTTGGAAGCATCCATCTAACTAATATTTCTCAGGTACCACCATGAGCCAGGGGAGTCGTCTGTACCGAGAATACTTCAAAAACAATTCAAAGCCTCTGCCTCGTGGACCTTACATGTGAGCACATCCAAGACATATGAATATGTTCTAAGATGTACGGAGGCTGTAGCACCTTTTACAGACTTGACCACTTCGTTGTTTGTTTTTCCATGTCAGTAGACCTCTTTTCCACATCACACTGTAAGGCAGTTAATAACAGTGGCACTAAAACCGAAAGCTTTCCGTGTAGCGCAGTGCTTCAGATACAAGCTAACATGCTTTCTTCTGTTAAATAGGTACACCAGGGGAACTCCTAAAACCCATGGAAAGGTGGAAGACAAAGGCTCCACAAGTCGGTCTCTGACATTTCCACACTTGCCCATGGCATAAGCACACAGAGAGAATAAAGTAATACTTTTTTTTTTTTTTTTTTTTTTTTTTTTAGGTAGGGTCTCATTATATAGCCCTGGTTAGCCTCTCCAGGAAGAACGGGATGGCCTAGGTCTCATAGAGATCCACCTACCTTTGCATCCCCAAGTGTGAGAATTAAAGATGTGCACCACCATGTCTGGTTACAATAATTGTGTGTGTGTGTGTGTGTGTGTGTGTGTGTGTGTGTTAATTATTTAGAAAATATATACCCCAGACTGGGGACATAGCTCAGCCTACCAAGAACTTGCCTAGCATGCATGATGCCTGCATTCCCCATCACCAATGCTACAGAAAGCCAAGACAGAGGCATGTGTCTGTAATATCAGGGTTCTGGACACAGAAACAGATGGATCCGAACTTCTAAGTCATCATTGACTAGGGAGTTTGAGGCCTGGGCTACATGAGACCCTGGGGATTGAGATGAGAGAGAGACAGAGACACAGAGACAGACAGAGAGACATGGACAGTTGGAGAGACAGGGACAGACAGAGACAGGGAGAAAGACAATATAATTCAATTTATTCCTCAGCAAAACTCACAAAAAAAATAACAGAGTACTGAAGCCTGAGTGGAAAAGAAACTCGCCCAAGCTCATACAGTAAGGAAGGCATTGTGGGTATTCTACTAGTCCAGTCACCAAGCTAATAATTTAACCACTGTAATACAGTGTAATTCTTGACTACAAGCTAGAAGCAATTATAACCTTCTACATGCCTCAGGTCACCTACTAAAGATACCCACACCTAGCAGATTCTCCTTCTACAGAAATTCTGGCTGTTTCAAGCCCAGGCATAGAGCAGGCTTAGCCTGACTAAATCCCCTAGGACAGAATCCCTCTTCATCAATAACAGAGAGTACACATGTCCCCAGATTGGGACTATGGCTTGACCTTTTCTTCTCTGGCAGAACAGTTCTCCAACTATCTATCACACCCGATAACTTGGTGCAGGGTGAGAGCTCTTCCAACCATCTTCTGCAGAGCTGGGTATCTGCCTGGGACATCTTGACAGGCTTGTATTCACACATCCTTAGCAAATCCTCCTGGAGCCATGTGTGACCACTGGTGGTATCTCTTGGACGTTAAAATGGATGGCATCTGTTTTTCTGTTCCCAGAGCTTACAACAGGAAAACCAGCAGGCCAGCACACTGGTGGTCCTATCTCCCGTTGGAGCTTTTCTTACCAACTCTTTTGGAGGTCTCCTTGGGGGGGTTGGGAGGGAGAGGGCAGATAAGCCAGAATGGACCTTGGAGTAGAGGGCAGTATTCCCAGAAAGGGAAGTCTAGCCCAAAATAATAAGGACACTGCCTTTGTGGCCCAGTGGGCTTGAATTCCAGCATGGGGTGCTATCACTCATTGCTGTGTGAGATCTTGGGTTTCCTCCCATCTCCAAGACGGTTACACTGGCTGTCAAACAGGTTGGAATTGAATAGACCACTGAATAGAGAGCTAGTGGTAAACTTAAGAGCTAAGCATGGAGGAATTTCATAAACAGTGGCTCTCCTCACCAAACTCCCCAGCTCCGAGCCTCCCAGCACCCTACTGGGTCTTTAGCATTTATCCCATCTGTGTCTTGAAGTTGAACAGGGTTTTAGCCACTTAAGCCTCTAGACACTGAATCCTTTTGCAGGCCTAGATGCTGTGAGGGCTTTAAGTTGGAGCCCATAAAAATGTCAAGAATTACAGCAACATCATCTATAATTTGTGTCCCAAGACATTATGACCCTCAAACACTTTCAACTCATCCCCTGAGATTGCACTGTTACTCCTACTGTGCACAGCTTCCATGAAAGCACAGGTTTGAGGAGAAGTAACTGGCCCAGAGTCAGACGCAGTGGCTCTTAGGGAGGTTGGTATGTACCAGCCTGCCTATCTCCAGTTAAGTTGAGCCTGCCACCCTGATAACCTGAGGACCAGAGGATGCTAAGACATACAAGACAGCAATCCTGGCTACATTAGTCATAACTTTGTTGCCTTTAGAGGTAAATAAATAAATAAACAAACTGACAGTTGTATTTTTACTCCACTGTGAATTTTGTTTAAAAACAAAGCAAAACAACAACAAAAACTTTGCATTAAAATGAAAGATAATCTTGGCACAGGCAGCTCACCACCCATAGCACCTGGATTAGTGCCTTCCACAAAGCATGGAAGACTGAGTGGCCTCGTACTGAATGTATAGGTGGATAATAGTGGGCATATGTGTGCTTGTTAAAACTCTATGCATGAACACAGTGCCTGGAGAACAAGATGCTGCAGAATGGAAGGCAGACTGGTCTGAAAGTACAAGCAAAACTCACAACAGTGTGCTACCCTTTGGAATACCATCATAGATGCAAGCAGGAGACAGAGAAAAGGGCAGTTAAGGTGCAGAAAGATGAGGGACCTCTGAGCAGCTCACCAGAAGCGTGTCCAGAATTGGACCATTGCTGACATACCCTAGGGTGCAGGTCTAGTGGTCGTGGATGAGAGACCAAAGGCTCTAGGAATCTGACTGGATCATCCTACCATGTCACATGGTGAAAAACTTAACCCCAGAACACTTGACTTAAACACCCTCCTCTCTGATGCCACAGTTGGACTCACCGATACAGCTCTCCTAGAAGTCATGCAGAGGGGCTCAGGTCTCATTCAGAGGACGCTGTCTCTTAAACTGAGCCATGAGTGCAGGGGCTCTGGATACTCATGAACAGGTCATGAAAACCTTGTGGGCACCTTCAATGTTTCTCAATGTCTCCGAGGAGACTGAGTCCCCTGAAGGAAGGTTTACTCCCCCAGTGATTGCACCTCCTCTGCCTCCTCCTCTTTCCATCAGCTCACCGGGTTGCTCCTTGTACTTTCCAGAAAAAGAAATTCCCTTCTCCTCAGATGTGAGGCCAGGAAGGCAGAGTTTCCTGGGGGAACACCAAGCCCTCTCTTGCCTTGTGTGTCCTGTCTGATGGGCTGTGTAGCCCACTCGTCCAGGGTAAAGCATTATGTGACGAGACCCCGATGCACGCATCAAGGAGTGGGAGGGTGCGGGCGCATCTTCCAGGCTGCATCCACTCAAAGAAGGGTAATGGCCCTTAGCATTCCTGCCAGCCTGTGGGGGAGGAGTCACAAGGCTGCCAGAATGTGGAATCTAATATTTTGAGATGCTCCCTGGACAGGAACAAAGAGAATGTCACGAAAAGTCCATTTAAAAGCATCATGACAATAGGCACACTCTCTGCTGTAGCCAGCATTTCTGCTACCCAGACCTACTTCAGCTCCTATTTTAACATTTAAACTTGGGTAGGTCTGTAAGAGGACAAATAATAGGCCCTTTGTATCCCTTAAAATTACTTCTGATCTTGTCTAAGATACCTGTGTAGCACCCTTAACACTGTGACATTCGTGAGAAGAGAGCAAAATGCTGATCAAAAAGGGAAGGCCTTTGCCTGCACCAAGCTCAGATGCATGTAGGGGGAAACCATCTTATTTGGCAGCAATATGGTCTGCAGACAAATGTCAGCCTGTGGGCAGGGAGGAGATAGGAGGATTTTCTGATTCTGTGTCCAGCTTCCCCTGGTCCCCTTCAGACATTTAGTATCCAATAGATAGCAGGGGCCTAGGCTGGTAAGTGTTCCTAACTTGTGTCTAAACACCAATCAGAGATCATTCTCAGCGAGTGTGGCTTCGAGTCTGTTTTTAAAAGACAATCATTTATTTAGGTGTTACGTGCACCCAAGGCATATGCATGTGTAATTCTGAGATACGGTTTCATAGATGGTATGGCCCAGGTTGGCCTGAAACTCATTATGTAGCCAAGGTTGATGTTGCTGATCCCCCAACTCCATCTCCGAGACCACACGCTATATGGTGCTGGGAATCCAACACAGGGCTTTGTATGGATCAGGAAAGCAGTCTACCAGTTAATTGATGTGCATCCTGTAGATGCAATATTGTTTTTTTTAAAAGTTCTATTTTTAGTGTGTGTGTGTGTATAAGTGCTTGTGCCTACAGAGCCTAGAAGAGGGTGTGGAGTCCCCTACAGTTAAGACTTAAAGGTAAAAGGTAGTATGAGCCTCCCAACGTGGGTGCTGGGACCTGAATTTGGGTCCCTGGCAAGAGCCACACATACTCTTAGGCACTGAGCCACCTCTCAGCCTCCTAAGTGTCATATTCTTATGCTAAGGTACAGAATCTTAAGAGCAGAGCTTGAAAAATCCTAGGAAATCAGCATATTCACGAACTACCACCAGGATCAGGACACAAAGTGCTCACCCCAAAATCTTAGTGCTCAGTTTTTGTTGTCTGAGCACACACACACACACACACACACACACACACACACACACTGCGATTTTTGGCTAAAATGAGAGAGCAAGATATAACAGGTAATCCCAAAAGCAATGCCTAAAACATGTGCCCAGGTAATCTGCAGCTACATCTCCGTGGGACAGAATTAGTCCCCACACTGCCAACACAGCCTTTCTTTAGCCCTGCCCTCAAAGAAGAGACTCCTTTGAAACAGAGGCTTCCAACATGGCCCCTATCTGTAAAGAGTAAGAAGCAATGGAGGAAGAGGGTGCGGGAGAATGGAAGAGAAGATGGAGGGCAGGCCTGGTAGTTAGGGGACGGTAATTTCAGGCCGTCTCAGCAGTACACCTGAAACAACAGGCCCCACTGGAGAGAGGGACCAAATGGTTCACCCATGCCAGAGCTGCCACAGCTAACCTTGTGCTGGCAGCAAGCCACAAAGATGATACTGTACTTTGCCTGCAATAAAATGGGCTCACAGAGTCAAGTCCAGGCTCTCAGGAATACATTGAGAGCCAATAAAGTTGAGTCCATATAAACTGAACTGTATTTGAAATGTAAAATCTTGGAGTAATGCAGCTGGCTGCCGGCTGCTGTTACACACTACTCATGGGTCACCTGTACAAAGAAGGAACTTGCTTCTGCAAAGAAATAGCGTCTGGCCTCCAGGAGCTAGGTATACATATTGTATTCATGTGCAGAATACAATTTTTAAAAAATTAAAGCTAGATGTGGTGGTGCATACATGAGAGCTCAATACTTGACAAGAGGATTCTAGGCCAACCTGGATCCCATGAAAACTTTCTCAAACACTAAACCGAAACCAAAACCAAATCAAAACCCTAATTCCCCCATCCCCACCCCCCCAAAAAAAAACCCAAAATAAGAAGGGACCAGGGATGTGGCTCAGTGGGTAGAAAGGTCTCCTAGCATGAGGAAAGCCCTAGGCTTAGAGCCCTGATGCCGCATAAAGCAAGGTATAAGTCACACCAGTTACCCCAGCACTCAGAATGGAGCATTAAGATAAAAGAGCAGGGGCTGGAGAGATGGCTCAGTGGTTAAGAGCACAGACTGCTCTTCCTGAGGTCCTGAGTTCAATTCCCAGCAACCACACGGTAGCTCACAGCCAACTGTCATAAGATCTGATGCCCTCTTCTAGTGTGTCTGAAGACAGCAACAGTGTACTCATATAAATAAAATAACTAAATCTTAAAAAAAATAAAAATAAAAAAAGATAAAAGAGCAGGAGAACCTGTCTCAAAAAAACAAAACACAACAACGAAAAAAACCAAAAAATAACAACAACAAAAAAAACCACAAACAAACAAAACCAGAAAGCTATTTATAATAAGATTAATTAGTATAACACAATAGCCAGGGATGTGAGCCACAGCTGGCAATTCTCAACCTTAACCTTTGTTCCACTCCCTAGAGACAGGCCTGTGCTCAGAGACAGCAGTGGCTCATGGGGCAGAGAGGAGATACACTTTGTTAAAACCAACCACCCTTTGCTTATCATCTTCTTCAGTTTTAAAAGGTGTGTGTATATATACTCGTATACACATGCTAAGGGCTCAGGTGTGTGTGAACAAGAATGAGCGCGCTTGTGTAGGCCAGAGGACACCCTTGAGTGTCCATTCCTCAAGTGCTGCCTGCCATTTTGTTTGAGACAGTGTCTCTCATAGCCCTGATGCTTGCTACGTAGGCTAGGCTGGCTGGGCAGTGAGTCCCGGGGATCCACCTGTCTCTGCCTCTGTAGCACTGGCAGTACAGATGCCCACCCATACACAGATTTTAATCTGGGTTCTGGGTATTAAACAGGTCCTCAGGCTTGCGTTTTATAAACTGAGTTCTCTTTCTGACCCCTGCTTGTTTATTTTTTTAAAAAAGCTGAAACTGAGGTCCATGGAGAGAATATGGTTTCCCCACACCAAGCCGATGAGAGTACAAGGTTCTTTGCCCATCTGTACCGCCCACTACCTAGCCTTCTTTCCTTACAGTGAGGGGACAGAGACTGGATGTTGGGGGCTGGACCTCTCCTCGTCAGTATGGGAATTCTGACCACCGCAAGGCCAAGCTGGGGCTGGCTAGCAGGGAGGGTGGAGGAGCCTAGGAAGGCCTCTCTTGTTCCTTACCTGCACATCCAGGTTTCTCCGGGAGGAGGCAGGCGTGTTGGCATAGGAGCTGATGGACGAGCTGGTGTTGATGTCATCCGTGCTGAGGTTGTCTATGGTGTCACTGATGCCACTGCTGACGGAGCTGCTGTCATCCCAGCTGCCAAGACAAAAACACCCTGAGTGACGGAGCCCTCTCAACATTCTAACGCAGCCTGACAGCTCAGGCAGATAAACTGGTCTGGGAAAAGGCCCAGCTTGTGACCTAATGTCTTCCAGAGGGCTCCCACTGGGATGGGACTCAGCTATGAGAGCCACCTGAGTGAAGGGGCTGGTCCCACTTCTTCAGAATGGGTAGATTCATGAGCAGAGGCTACAGACCTTCCTTGGTCTGGTCCCTTCCCTCTTCTCTGCTAAAGGTAATCACTCCTCCCCAGGGACAGTGGCAGGGCAAGATTGGCAGGGCAGGATCTGAATGACAGCAAGATTCAATGACGTCCCTTGTGGGAGGAGGGGGAGTGGAGCAGATCTGCTGTGTGAGTTTCCTGGTCGCCTCTCCAGAACAAACATCTGAGGAGGGTGGAAAGCATCACCAGGGACTAGCCCATCCTATCAATGGCTCTGCCGTCGTAATACCACACAGTACATTCAAAGCATGGTTCTTCCCTTCCCAAGCTTCAGACAGGCAGAGCTCAACCCCTTCCGGCTTCCAACCAATGTCCTGGCAAGGATCCTCCATCCTTGGGTAACCTGTCACTCTCTGCCGCCTCCCAACCACACCACATTTAACCCAGCATCTGGCCTTACCACGGCTCTTTGCAAAATGCCTCATCCATGTGCAGCTCAGTGTAGCCTGTCACCCCACAGTTTATGGTGCCTTGGGCTTCTGCCTGGGTCACTACACACGGGCCAGCTCATCCCTACTCTGTGATCTCCTCTCAGCTCACTCTCCCATGGCAACCTGAGTGACCTGTAACGTCACTGGGTTTGGTCACTCCTTTCTTTAATGTCACTAGCTGGCTGCCCCTCCTCTCCCCCAGGTGTATCTGCTCTCCCTCTCCAGTCCTATCTTGCAGCCTTGTCTCCTTTGAGCACTTGTCTCTGACCACATGGGCTTCTGTCCCTTCTAAGGGACAGGGCTATTTTTCTTCAGCAGGGAGGCTTTCATTGGTTGTCCCTACAATCTTATCTTTTAGGTCTCGGTGAATGCGTCATCTCTTCAGAGATGCCATCCGTTACCTATACAGCCATTGTGTATTATTACCCCAATAAAGACATCGTTTTCTTATTTGTTTGTGGGGTTGTTTGTGGGTATACAGCAAGTGCTTAATAAGTACTCACTGAATTGAAAATCATGGGTGAATTCCATAAAGATGATGACATCAATGTGACACTGCTCTAGTTGAGCCCACGCAATAGTAAATAACACTGCTTCTCTACTGTACAGCTGGAGAAACTAAGGCTCAGCAAGGTGGGATGCTATGTACAAGGTCAGACATGAGTGGGTCAGAATCCAGTCATCCTAACGTCAGTATCACACTCTTCACTGTGACAACAGACAGCTTCCCCAACATTCTCTGAGCGCACCAAATACAACACAATTCATTTCTCCAGGAGGCCATGAACCTGGTTCAAGGTCATACAAGGCAGGAAGGACAGGACTGATACTCAGGGAATGACTTAGCCAGATTACTGACACATGTGGCCTTCCACGGTGACTATTGCTGACCGCCTTGCAGAAGTGAGGTAGGAAGCCTCTAAGGTGTCAGGTGGCTGAGATTAAAAAAAAACTAAGAGTCTCTCCTACATGCACACTCGCACACTCGAGTGCACGTTTGCACACATGTGTATAAGACTAGCTTGCAAGGCATCTGCCTTTGCATCCCAAGTTCTGCTGGCCAGGGAAGAGAAAGGGGCCTCTAGGAAAGGCTGCTTTCAGTTTAGTTGCTCAGTATGCCCACCTAGCTTTCAAAAGTTATCCTGGAACCTTGCACAGAATGCAGGAGAGCCGTGAAGTTGATGTGCACATAGAGAGGACAGAGTAGTGACAGCAAAGGTTCCATGGCTGCTCCAGTGGGAGGGAGGGAGGGAGGGAGGGAGGGAGGGAGGGAGGGAGGGAGGGTTCTTTGGCATGGCTGGCTCACCTGCTTCCAGCCAGATCCGGAGCCAGAAATACCCATGGAAGTGTGAGGACCAGGCTCAAAGCTATTTTGCTTAGGCTTGTTATTCATGCTCGCTAACCAGCTATCAGGGATGTGCAACTTGAAAGTGACTCCAGACATGTAGCTGAGAGTCAACATGAAAAATGTGGAAAGCAAGATGCCAACTAAACAGAAAGGACATCAACTAAGTGGAGACAGTCAAGCCGTCCGGTACAACCTAGACAGGGAGCCAGAGTCCATAACCTCAAATTAGGCAATCAATACTGAATTATAAGAAGCAATTAAGACTGGGATTTGAGGGAAACCCAGAAGTTGTAGCTGGGTGGTGGTGGCGGCGCACGCCTTTAATCCCAGCACTTGGGAGGCAGAGGCAGGCGGATTTCTGAGTTCGAGGCCAGCCTGGTCTACAGAGTGAGTTCCAGGACAGCCAGGACTACACAGAGAAACCCTGTCTCGGAAAACCAAAAAAAAAAAAAGAAAAGAAAAAAAAAAAGAAAAGAAAAGAAAACAAAGCAAAACAAAAATCCAGATTATGTGTTTACTGAGGAATGGGGAGATGAAATTTGAGCACGAAACCCGGGAGCCAATGACACGGAAAGATCCACTTCTACTTGGAAATGGAATGGTCATTCTCAGGTGGAGTCTGACCACACCTGGGTTCTAGCCTTAAATCTGACAAACGAGCCCAGGAGAGAGATGACAAGAGTCAGGAGAATGTGGCTTTTAAAGCGAACTCACGGTGTGAATACATGAAGTTTAGAAATCCCTGGGGGCACTGATCTAATCTCTCCATATACGCCCTTGAGAGAGAACACAGGGCACACTGGAGCACATTACAAAACAGCCTTGTGACGTCACAGCTTTAAGAACTTAATCTGTGATGGGCTGGTGATGCACACCTTTAGTCTCAGCACTTGGGAGGGAGAGACAGTGATTCTCTTAAGTTCAAGGCTAGCCTGGTCTACACCTGGTCTAAACCTTGTTTCAAAAAAAAAAAAACAGCATACATACATACACATATATGTATATTATATATTATATGTATGATGTATATGAATGTTTTCCTGCATGAATGTCTTTACACCATGTATGTGCCTCGTGCCCACAAAGGGCAGAGGAGTGGGGCACTGGATCCCTCGGAACTGGAACTATAGACAGTTGAAAGCTACCATGTAGGTGCTAGAAATCAAACCCAGGGTTCTCTGGGAAAAAAAAATCTCTCCACTCCCAACTTCATAATTTTAAATGACATGACATTAGGATGAAAGATTTAAAAACTAGAGTATGATACAAAAAGAACTGAGGGGCTACAGAGACAGCTCAGCAGGTAAGAATGCTGGCTGTTCTTGCAGAGGATCAGGGTTCAGTCCTCAGCATCTATATGGTAGCTTACAACAGCCGGCGAGGATGGATCTGGGGGATATCTGGCCTCCCTTGGCACTGTACATGCATGGTGTACTTACATATGTGCAGGCAAAATACCCATACACATAAAGAAAAAAATTAAAGAATTGAAATGTTGATAGTAATTTCTTAACAACTGAAGTTAAAATAAATGACCTAATTTATTTGCTATCAAGAGTTAAATGCTTAAAAGACTTTACTGATTCCAGTGCTATTTGCTGGAAATGTGAAGAGCGTATGGGCAGAACCTGGGTATATGCAATTTACACACTTTAAAATGTTTAAAGAGATTTAATTATTCAAGTTTGCAGATCTGTTTACCTGTTTAGGTAAATGTGATCAGCTAAATCAGCAAGAAGAAATTATATCTTTGTTAAAATTTTGTTGACATTTTTTATTTTATGTGCATGAGTGTTTAGCCTGCAAGTATGTTTGTGTACCACCTGAGTGCCTGGCACATATAGCAACTGCTGTTCTAATGCCCAGCCTCCTCCTGGCTCACCTCACCACTCAGATCAACCTGAGGTGCTTGTTCGTTTTGTGTTTTTATATGAATGTGTGTGTGTGGTGTGCACATGTGTGCACGCTTGTTTGCGCATGTGTTGTGGAGACCGGAGGTCCGTGTCAAGTTGAGTGTCTTCAATCACGCTGAACCTTATGTTCTGAGATAGTGTCTCTCTTTGAACTCAGAGCTAGATGACTCCTCTAGTCTAGCCAACTTGCACCGGGGACTCCCTGTCTCTGCCCTACCCTCTGGAATTTACAGGAGCACCAAACTCCAGCTCTTGCACTTACCAGGACAGTGCTTTACCCACTGATATATGTAAGCCTACAGAGAAATAGGCACAATGGTTTTCATGTATGCCATATCAGATAGCCCTTAGTTATTTTTTTAATTAAAAAAAATATTTTTGTGTATTTATAGGTGATTTACCTGCAATTATGTCTGTGCCCCATTTGTGTGTCTGGTACTCATCATGTCTCCTGAACCTAGAGTTACAGATGGTTGTGAACCTCCATGTGGATGCTGGGAATTGAACTCAAAACCTCTTGAACAGCAGCCAGTGCTCCTAACCACTGAGCCACCTCTCCAGTCCAATGACAGGTGTCTTTTTCTTCTTCTATATAGGTGTGCTGTCCTCATCCAACATAACCTCCAGTAAGCCTTATGCCCACTGCCCCACAGGGTCATGCAATCAAAGGCTGCAAACCCACTATAGAACCTTTACAGTCACTTCATGTTAGCATCTACATCAGACCACATTCTATCCACACAGAAAGAGGATAGGTTCCTGCCTAATAATTATGATCACCAGGGACAGTTATCTTTCGAACAGACCAGATGTTGATTGGGCCAATGGTATTTTATACTCTTAGTTTCTCCAAATGCTTAGGACCCAGAACTCCCCCCTAGAAGATTCCATTCAACCCCTTTCCAGCTCACCAAGAAGAAAGTCCACAAGAGTTTCAAATCTCCCTGGCAAGCAGAGACATGGGGCAGAGACCTTAAGAGAGCCAGCAGCCAGTAGCAAGCAACCAGCAATTTCCCTAGAACCAAGGTTCTTCACATTGCCCAGTCACACTCTGCCACCCCTGAAGGAAATGCAGATGTGAAAGAAGTGTCCTCCCCACCCCCACCCCAAACTTTACTAGAAAAATCCATGAACCCCGGGATCCAGTTTCAGTGTCTTAGAGCTGCTAACCTCACTGAGTTGGGAATTCAAATGCTGCCCAGTTGCTTTAAACACACGTTTTGAAGCCCAGGTATGGGCTATCTGTATGAAAACCACAGGTGACAGGGTTGTAAATTACTTCAGCTTTGCACACTTCCCGTTTTTTGCCCCAGTATTGTGGGGAGTGATCATCCCAAGGGCGGGAGAAAGCAAGTTTGAGCTAGGAGTGGGGGGAGGGGGAGCTGAAAGCAACAACACAACCAGCCATGATCTTGAATCCATGTGGTAATTTACAACTTCATCTCGTGCTCAAAATAGACTGGCAAGGTTAGAGAGAGAAGCACTCAGACCTTTTCACCCAGATTTACATGTCCTAACTCTGGAATTATTGAAGGATCTACAGGGAGGGAGGATCATTATACTTTTCAAACAGACTCCTTCAGAGATTTTACTATTTACTTAAGAGAAAGACCTGCTAAATGACATTGTAAAAATAAATCGCACAGCAGAGCTCAGAAGAGGCAGGATCCTCCCCAGACTTAAGTGTCCTCAGACCCATCCCAGGCCCCCAGGGCCCCCTGCCCTCTTACCAAACCTCTGCAGTTAACTAAACTGAGGAGTCACCACCAGCTGTACCAGACTTTACCTGCTAGCTATTCCAATTCAGTGGAGCCCACTCTGCCACCGGCCTCCAACCCCCCACCTCAGCCAGCCAGCTGCATTCAGTCGCAAAAAAAAAAAAAAAAAAAAAAAAAAAAAAAAAAAAAAAAAAAAGTCCAGACTGGTGGAACTTGTTTTCTGGCTATTGTTCAAGGCAATTGTTCCCTGAAACCCCAGGGCCTGATTGGAATGAGGTCCTCTGGTATGGATGAGTGAGCAGGCCCAGCTTTAGGCTTACCAGAAAACCCCTGGAAAAGAAAGGGAAAGGTTGGCTACCTGTATTCCCACCAGACAGGTATGTTAACTATTTCCCCACCAGCAGGCTGGCTCAGAGCATCTCCGACCCCCAGCTGCTCCAGGGTTTCATTAGGAAAGTCTTCAAAAGCCTTTCTAGAACTCCCGAAGGCCTTTCATAAAGGACTAGGGGGATATAGAAAACCCTGCTCTAGTTGATCTATAGAAAGTCTGTTAATATTCCCAATATATTATTTCCTTTAATTCCATACTTCTATGATCAAAACAAAAAGTAACATTAACAGCTTCCTAAATATTATGCCCAGCTATTATTTAACATATTTTCTTCCTAGCTATCATGAGATAGATATGAGTAATTAATAATTATTCAGAGATGAGAAAACGGAGGATTGGAGAAAATAGACCAAAGGTCATAGAAGTAGGAACCTGTAAAGTGAATTATGAGTGTCCACTACAAGTGTTATGAGTGATCTGTGTATGACACACACACACACACACACACACACACTGTATGTTCAGATCCAAGGGCTCTGCAGGCCACAGAGCTAATGGAAATCAGAAGATAAGGTCGGTGTGGTGCTCACCTTGTTTGGGGCAGGGTCTCTCTTTAGTTCACTAGTGCCCATGTGTACAGCAGGCTAGCCCAATAGCTTTCAGAGGTTTTCCTGTCTCTACCTCCTATCTCACTGTAGTCCTGGGAGCCTTGAGATCACACACTTACACACTACATGGACACAGTTACAGGCTTGAGAATTGAACCTCAGAATCTAAGGAGCCGGATGAAGCTTATGTTGACAGTGTTTTACCAATGTTATCCTGAGCCATCCATCTACCAAGTGCTGACTTCTCAGATTTTTAGGACACATCTACTCAGTGTTCTAGAAGGTCTTAGATGTGTTCCACACCACAGAAGACACAGCTACTTGAATTAAAAAAACGTAAGTGGGGTGCGGATACAGCTGAGAAACAGCGTGACAACCTGGGAGTCCCAGCACTTGGAGAAGAACAACAACATAAGAGACCAAAGAAACAACAATAACAACAAAACAAAACCCCACAAGCTAATCACCTCTCTCTGGGGCCAGCATACACTGTTTGTAATTCTGGTACCAGAAAAAAAAAAAAAAAGAAAGAAAAAGAAAAAAATTACCCAGAAGTTTAATTTGAACTTTGCAAGGGCAGAGTTTAAATCCCAAAGCCAGCAAGTTGTTTTGTTGGCCTAGACATGGGTAAGGGTGCCCCCAAACTCAAGGGGCACACAGAGGCTATGCCAGTTCTGCAGAGAAACAACCAAATAGGTCTTTGCTGGAATCCAGGCACGGATTACCTTGTTAGAGCACCCTCATTTCTGGGAGACTCAGGTCTCCTGTGTGGTACTCTGCTAATGACACCCGGTTCCGTTCTCACGGGCCTTCTGTGAGAATGAAAGGGTTTGATAGGTGCCCAAGGTTTTCCAGGCACATCAGAGAACACCAACTCTGGGCAGCTGCACCCAGGTTGCAAGGAACCTGTGCGGTATGGTAGGGAGGTGTCATCGACACTGTGAAACAGGCAGTAAAGTCTGGGGGTTTGGGGCAGGCATAGTGTTCCTTGCTGTGGTCTGTGGACAAGGTCTCAGGGGAGAAGCACGTCTATTGATGGTGCCAGGTGCAAGCCCAATCACTTGGGATGAAGAGAGGGAAACAGAAATCCCACCAAGAGGGCTTAGAGGGGATTTAGCAGAGATGAGAGTGCTCCAGGCTTGGGTTTCATCTCACAGCACCTTTGTCCCAGTTCAGCAACCCACTCCTGGACAAGTAGGTGGTCCCTCTGAGGAAGCGTGAAATTCTCCCTCTGGTTTCAGGGCCTCGGTATGGTTGAAAACTCCAGGCTTTGGTCTGGATGCCTCAGACCCTCATTGTTGTAAGAGGCACCAGAGTGTCTGCTGACCTCAGCTACACAAAGCCTTCTCTCCTCCCAGGCTCCTCCAGGCTCAGCTTGAGCCATTGCCAGTCGCTAGCCAGCTTGGGCTAAGGTTCTCAGCAAACTCATTCTCATTTTCAATTTCCAGGAAGGGGTTTCCCCTAAACATCCACAGATCCAGCCATCGCAACAAACACAAACAGTGCACACTCGCTGACTAGGGAGAAGAGTTTTAATAACAAGTTCCAGGCACCATCTCGGTATCCTGTAGATATCAGCCGACTGCACTACCAAGTATAAAGTATAAACTCCCCCCTTTTTCATAGATGGGAAAGGGGAGCTGATTAGGGTACTTGTGCTTCATGTACTAGCAACTCTGGTTCCAGAGTTCCTGTGAACCACATCAAGGGAAGGAAAAAAAATCAATCTGCTTTGGGGTGGGGGTGGGGGAGGGGGGAAGGGTATGTAAGAAATCAGAACATCCACCTGTTCTCGAAACCAAGGACACCATAGTGTCACAGGTCATTTGAAAACATCTCAGTGAGCTAAAGAAAATGGGGTGGGGAAGCCGGGCGGTAATCCCAGCACTTGGGAGGCAGAGGCAGGTGGATTTCTAAATTCGAGGCCAGCCTGGTCTACAGAGTGAGTTCTAGGACAGCCAGGGCTACACAGAGAAACCCTGTCTCGAAAAACAAAAGAAAAAAGAAAAAAAAGAAAATGGGGCGGGGGAAAAAAAATCCCAGAGAGGCCAACTAGTTGGCCACTTTAAGTCAGGGGGCGGGTGGTAGTGGTAAAAGGGTGTCTTGACATCCTCATAAACTCTCCTCAACCCCAACCTCCATTTAGTTTCCAGAACATCTCAGGGCTGTCGAAATCTATAGAAAGCTGAATACAACACAAGAAACATTCTGCTCCAGGGCAGCAGGCAAAGAAGCAGGGGTGGTAGTCTCCCTTTCAGTTATCTAAGACTTTCCTTTAAAGTTCTGTCTCCTGGAGTAAAAAGCTACACACGGAACTAGGTCAAGAAACTACCCCTCAGCAGGTGTGGTAGTGCATGCCTTTAATTCTAGCACTTAGAAAGCAGAGGCAGGTGGAGCTATACAGTGAGTTCTAGGACAGCCAAGGCTACATAGAGAGACCCTGTCTGGAAAGAAAAAAAGGAAAGAAGGATAATAGCTAACCCTCAGTGCTGGAAAGATGGTTCAGTGATTAAGAGCACTAGTTACTCTTTGCAGAGGACCCTAGTTCAGTTCCCAGAGCCCACATGGTAGCTCACAACCACCTGCAAGTCCTGTTCCTGGGGGACCCAACTACTCTCCAGGCTAGTATATGGTGCACATACACGCAGGCAAAACACTCATACACATAAAATCAATAAATACGAGGAAAACACAATCACCTACCACTCAAAATCAGCGTTATGACTGAAGAGAAGCAAGGTGGTAGCTAATTAGGCACCCTGCCTGGCCAACAGCCTGGGGCACCATTAACATGCAAGCTGGCCTGTCTTCCCCTTCTAAGAGTCATTCAGCTGCCTGGAAGGAGGCCCCAGCAGCCCATGGTCAGCCCCAAGGTCATCGGCCTTCCCAGATGTGACCAGTAGTTAGAATCTCAGCTTTCTGAGCTCTCTGCAGCAGCACCGCCTCAGCCAAAGCCACCACATGGACCAGGAGCCTTAGGAAGTCTGGCAGCAGCTAGGTCCCACTGCAAAGCAAGGGTGTTTCCTAACCCAGGAACAGGCAGGTTCGAAGTCAGGTTGCCAAGCAGTGTGCCCTGGTGAATCCCTGACCAGAGGAAACACCCTTTGTGAAGCAGTCACTCTCTTATTAGCTCTGTGATCTTGAGTGACTGACTTAACTTCTCTGAGTTCCCACTAACTCATTTCCAAGTTGGGCGTGCTCTTACGGCTTTGCAAGGAAAACTGAAGGAGAGGGTGTCTACTAGATGCTTGGCATACAGTAGGTGCTGAGAACCAGTTTGTTCTCCCTGGTTAGGTTTAAAAGCTGGACTACCCATCTCTGAACAGATGTCTGCGTACACATTTAAAGTTGCAAAACTGAAGCTGCTCATTCTCTCCTGGGACCTAATTTTTAGAGAGTGTTTTTTTTTTTTTTTAAAGCCCACTCAGTAATTTTCAGTATTAGTAAACACAACCACAGCCTCATCTAGCTCCTTAGATTCTAAACAAGACTCCCATACAAGTCACTTTAATCAAGCCACCAGCAACCCCAGTGTGGGCCACTCGACTCCCTCCATTCCCCTTCCCCCAAGCAGCCCAAAAGACCTGGAATGAAGACTTGAGACAGCTGGGTGAGCAACACCCAGTTTTTCAGGCTTGACAGCCTAGTTGGATAAGAGAGACTGGAACACGGGGGATGAATTGTCTAGGTGTGTCAAGTGCTTTTGGTGAATGTCCCAGCCACCTCTAAGCCATCAAGGTTAAAGAGGAGGACACAGGGAGGCGGGATTTGTGTACACACACACACACACACACACACACACACACACACACACACAGACCCCAAAGTGGTGATTTTGGCAGCCGCCCCACTGCCTGCTCTGCTGGCTTCCCAATACTAGCCAAGGACCCACAAGGCGTCGCATGCCCTCTACCCCTAGTCCCAGGAGCTTTGAGAAATCGTCCTACCTTGTAAGTTTCTTAGGCCAGAGCATGGCACTACATTATGGTCCCTGGAGAACGGTGGACAAAGAAGCCGAGTGACTCTCATGGGACCACAGTCCTGCAGCCGGCAGTCCCGCCCACGCTGGACCATGCAGTCACGGCACCCTGCGAATCTGCCACTGAGGGGCTAGTGAAGAGACTGTTACCGTTCCCTGGCCCTGGAGGGAAATCCGATCCACCAACAAAATTAACCTTTAAAGTGCTGAGGGAGTGGAGGTCAGGGCTCAGTGCCGGTATCAAGTCAGCTGTGTGAAGTTTCAGCAAAGCAAATCCAACAGCAAACTCAGACACCCTACCGTAAAGCACCGAATAGAGGGTCCTGTACATGTTCCAGAGTCCGCTATCATAGATCCCACATCTACTGCACTAAAAACACAAAAGGTCTTTTCACCAACATGTGCTTCTTTTAACTGCATGGAACTCAATGACCATAACAACTCTTTGCTCAACCGGTGAACATGTGATTTCAAAGCATTTGGTTAAAATGATAAGCACAGAGAAAGAGAAAGACGTTACCTGTCTGTATGGTTAACAAGGAAGCACATTTTTTCTAAGGATGCCGGTGTTAATGGGGTGCCAAGGGAAATATGCGTTAATTCCTCATAAATGTTTTAAAAGAAAATGAATCTCCGTCTGCACATGGCTACATCGAGCTTTATGGTAGCGCTGGCGAGAAAGGAAGATGGGACCAGAGAGGGACGAGGTCTGGGATGGGAAAGAGTTGAACTCAGCTAATCTCTATTAAAACCTGTAAGAAGGCAAGATACAAACAGATGCTGAAAGAAGAAAACAGCAGTCTCGCGGCTGGGAACGTGAAAGCAAAGCTACCTTATGGCCACAGGCTTTGATCGCCAGAGAAAGGGTAAAGATGAGTCAAAACCCTACTTATTTTCCCCAAATCCTACAGCATGGTTTACAGCAGCCTTGGAAGACAGCAGCCTTGAAACACCTTTCCTGAGGTAGGCTCACCCCTGGGGGCCATGCTGCCCTGTAGCTGGTTGAGGAGTGTGTGTAGGGGGCAGGGTGAAGGAATGGTCTTCTGGGGCTGGGGAGGAAGCAATAACCTGAGTGTGCTGGGTTTCAGTGGGGTTTTTAGAAGTTTTGAGAAGAGGATGGAGACCCTTCTGGCCCTCACCCACCTGAGAGGGAATAAAATTTGATTCAAAGAGGAAAGGAGGGGGGTGGGGCTGGGAGTGTTTCCCAGGTGAATAAAAAGGCAAAGAGTCTAGGAGCTGAGATTGCAATCTTGAAGGAGTCCCAGCCAGGGAGGTTACTCATTCCTGTCTCAGCCCCCAGGGCCCTCCTCCACCCAAGGCATCAGCAGTGGGAATGGAAAAGCAGAGGTGGGGGCTGGGTGGAACGCAAACTTGGCTAGTCCAGAATTCCTCAGACCAACAGCAGGGGAGAGACAAGCTCTAGCTAACCAAGGTGCTTCGATGCTCTGATGACCAATCTTCTTTGTCCTAAAAATGACTTTTTTTTTTTTTTTACAATATGTCTGAGGGTCTGAACCAATGTATACAAAGGAAATGTAGACACACACACACACACACACACACACACACACACACACACCCTACAGTTGCCGTTTGCTTTAAGCAATAGAACAGGTTTAAAAGCAAAACCCTAACTAGCCATGGGGAAACAAACACCAGGGGAATCCACTTACCCATCTGCTCTCCCAGCTAATTCATAATCACAGAGGTGTGTGCGCTGCGCTGCTCTAAGTGCAAGCACCCAGCAGTTAACAGAAAAGACAAAAAGCTTCCTCGAACGAAACATATCTTTTAGTGGAAGCTATGAAGTTTCACCTGCGAGCTACCCAGTAAATGACAACGAAGGTAAATGATACAGTTTGGTTGGTGATAAAGGCTACTGAGAAAATAAACTGCAAAGCATAGGTTGTGATATGGTAGGGAGGTGTCTGAGCAAGCCCTGCTGAGGAAGTGGGTTCTACCACAGGAGCTAGCTGTGTGAATACCTGAGTGAGCACAAGGGCCTTCCAAGAACAGAGCTAAGTTCTCCAGGCAGGTTGCAACCTACACATGGAGTCCAAGAGTACAAGGATCAGCAGAGTGACCAGGGAATCAAAGGGAGCCCAGGAGAGGGTCGGGCCAGAGGGCCAAGGTCCAAGGAGGACTGCAAGTCACAGGAGACAGCTTGGGCTTGGTTTTACTGAGTAAGAACATACTCAAAGGGTTATTAAGTGCTGGATCGCCTTCTGACAAAGTGTCATGTAACTCTTGTACAACAGGAATGACTTGTGTCTCGCACAAGGCAAGTGTGTAAGACCAAGTGCTTGAGGTGGGGGATTTCAGTTTTCTGTAGTCAGGAGAAAAAATCATCTCTTTAATATAAAAGACTGCCTGCCTCACAGCAGATGACAATCAGGTGTGACTAAGAAAGAGCCAGACAGGAGCTGCAGAGACAGCTCAGTGCAGTGGTTCGGAGCACTGGCTGCTCTCGCAGAGGACCCCAGTTTTGATTCCTGTCACCCATGTAGTGGCTCACAACTGTTTACTCCAGTTTCACGGGATCCAATGACCTCATCTGGCCTCCTTAGGTACGAAGCACACGAGTGGTATGTGCACATGTGCACCCATCCATGCACGCAAAACATCAATATACATAGAACAAAATAGTCTTTAACAATGTAAAGACACGGACAACAGGAGAAAGGAAACAACAACAACACACACACAGAGCCCACCAACAAAAGCAGGAAAGCCATCCAACTCTGAGACAGCTGGCAATTCTGTTTCTCCACTGGGAAGCATTATTTCTGACCCTAATTTAAAAACTGGCCAAATTCTAATGACCTAGAACTCACAGCAGTTTCACTCATAGTAACCATGTTATCAAATGTCAAGGTCCCAAAGTTACTGTCATTTTTTTTAAAAGCAAAAGAAGCTGAGTAAACTCTACCCAGACATCAGAAAGTAGAGCACACCTTCATTTTGGGAATACGATCACAAAACAGAAAAGTTTGTGATTGTATTCCCCAAATCTAAAAAATGGGCCCTATTTTCTCTCTTTTTTCCCCCTGTGTGCATATGTGTGTCACGTGCATGTAGGTCTTCACAGAGGCCAAAAGGAGGCACCAGATGCCTTGAAGCTGAAACTATAGATGGTTGTGAGCAGCCTGATGTGAGTGCTGGGAACTGAACCCAGGTCCTCTGAAACAAGTTAGTTCTCTTAACCCTTAAGCCATGTGTGCAGCCCCTAGGCCCTTGTTTCTAATGAGTACTGCATTTAAGACAGCTCAGTGGAGAAACTTAGCTGCTTTCCCACCAGTCCCAGGCTCCCCTTCCTTACTGCACCACCTCCTGCTGAGAAGTGTGCCACCGGTCTCTTCAAATACTATAGGATATTCAAGATGGGCACATAGCAGTTCAATCAATACAAGGCACACTTAGCACACAAGGTTTGAGGCTCAACTTACATGCTTCTGCAGTCCCACCATGCAGGGGGAGGATGCAGGAGGGTCAGAGATTCAAGGCCATCTTCAGCTACTTAGCTAGTAACAAGAGCAAAAAACCAAAATCACAAAACCAAAACCTTTGACCCCATGTTCCTCCCTAATTGTTGAGAGTCTTTGCTAAAAGAGCTATAAAACTCACATCCCACCAGCTTACTTTGGCACCCGCTTCTCCTCTGGGAACACTGCCTTTCCTCCCTCTACAATAATGGCTTCTTCTACCAATGGTCACTTCTTCATCCTTACCCCACCCCACCCCCAATTTCCAGCAGCAGGTGGATCTACTCTTCCCTTCTCAGTTTCCCATGTGGTATTATCCTCCACCCTGGGCCTCCTTACTGTCTCCCTGGGTCTCCTTCCTCCTGATCTCTCCATCCCTCATCTCCCTCTGTTCTCTACACTCTTTTCTTATGACCTCATGCATGGATCCAAATACTAGCTGTAGCCAGATGCCTCTAGTGTGTAATCTCTCAAGCCTGGGCCCTCTGGGCACTCAACACGTGTGGAATCGAATCCTTCTACCAAGTTAATGCTTCCAACTTTTAATGTGTCTGTGTTGTGCTAACACTTCAATATGTAACCAGGTGTCACCTTTCCCAATTCTCTTTTCATTCTTCCTACCAGATCTTGTTGATGACCAATCCCCCCCCCCCAAGAATATTGTTATGGGAGACATAAACAAAAATCTGCCTCCTCGCCGGGCGGTAGTGGCTCACGCCTTTAATCCCAGCACTTGGGAGGCAGAGGCAGGTGGATTTCTGAGTTCGAGGCCAGCCTGGTCTACAGAGTGAGTTCCAGGACAGCCAGGACTACACAGAGAAACCCTGTCTCGAAAAACAAAAACAAAAAACAAACAAAAAAAAAATCTGCCTCCTCTTTTCTTGGTTACCAAAATATGATTTCACTAAAGTTCCCAAGAGTTTACCGGGCTGACTTATGGAGAATGAATGAGAGTCACTCACAGGAGTGCAGGTGACTTCAAAATGGCCACACCTCTGGAAAGTCTCAGTCCAGCTTGGAGGAGGACTTCCCATAGCAGCACAAATAGGGATGCCCACTTCAGATAACTTCCCACAGGCTAAGAACTCTAGCGCTCAGACCGTGAAAAGCACATGCAGTTTGTGCAGAATTACATACAGGTGGCCTGAAGGAACAGGAGAGAATAGACCAGAATCTCAGGTAACAGTCCGAGGACCCTCCCTGTCCCCTCCTTCATCACCAGTCAACAAGCCTGGGCTTGTGGATCTCTTGTGATGAGCCATTAGCTGTTTTTCTCAGAGGATAAAGCTCTTGACACTGAACCTACTCACTGCTTGGCCTTTCTAGTCAGAGCCTGATTCAAGCCTGATGATTTGGCCCCTCCCCCACCCCAGGCTCAGTCCTCCAGACACAGTGACAATGACCTCGCTCAACTGCACTTCAGATCCCATCATTCCCACCTAAAACCTCTGATGCTTTCCCAAGGGACTGAGTGTCAATCTGAATCCATTGCCCTGCCGGGAAGCCTCGGAGGGATCAGTTCCTGCCCAGGTCACCCATGGCTCTGCCCGCCCCCTGATGTAGCCACACTCTTCTCCCACCACAGCCTGTCTTTTACTGTCACCTCTTGAGAAAGCTTCTACACTCTCCACCCCATTACTCTTCCTTCATGGCCTTCTTCAGAGGCTTCCAGGCTGTGTTTCCGGAAGCTTCTTTTACCTTTTGTTCTCCATCCCGTCCTGCAGCCTACACCAGTCCTGCTGTGTGGCCCTGACAGACAGAGGAAGTAAACCTCTCCACAGGCTCCTAGTTCCCAAAGCCTTTAGAGCCAAGAGTCTTTATAGTTACTTGGTCACAGACCCACGTGAGAGCAGGATAGACACTCAGGCCGTACCCTGCAACAAATAAGATGCTAACAAGACTTTTTTTTTTTTTTTTTTTTAAAGAGGGTTGGAGGAACATTTTGGGACAAGGTCTATTTATATAGCCCTGGATGGATGGAACTTGCCATGAAGACCAGGCTGGCTTCAAACTTGTGGCAATCCTCCCACCTCAGCTTTCTCAGTGCTGGTGTTACAGGTGTTTGACACACACTGTAAGAGACTTACCAGCTCCTGAAGCCTGGCTGGAAGCCCATGTTTGGTGTAGCTGCATCTGGGTCTTCCAGTCATGGTCTCATGCTCTGGCCTTTGTCCCTTTTTATAGCTTGTTAGTAACAGAAGAAGAAGGGACGGTGGCAGGAAGAAGAAAGGCAGGAGAGCCAGAAAGGATGAAGAATGCAGAGGAGAGAGAAAAGGGCCTGTGTGGGATGTGTGACATTGCCTGGTGTGGGAATAAACAGGATGTAGCCTGAGGCAGCCTGTGGAAGTCAGATGTGGTGACTCACACCTGTAATACCAATGCCTGGGAGTCTGAGATCGAAGGATTGCCCCAAATTCAAGGCCTGCCTAGAATACATAGTCAATTCTAAACTAGGCTGCTCTGTGAGGTACTACCAACAACAAACCAGAAAACAAAAGGCGAACTAGGCATGGTGGCTCATACCTATAATACTAACACTTGGGAGACCAAGACAGGAGGACAGTGGCTCACATGGACTACATAGTAAGTGTAAGGCCAGCCTGGGCTACAAAGAGAGCCTGTCTCAAAACAACAGCAACAGCACAAAACAACAACAACAAAAATAAACAAACAAACCAACCAAACCAATCTCTTGATCAAAACAAAATAAAGTCCCTTGGGGCCAGTGAAATGGCTCAGTAGGTAAGGTGTCTGCTGACAAGCTGAGTTCAATTCCTGACCCACACAGTTCTCAGCCAGGGACTGACTGACTCCCTCAAGTTGCCCTCTAACCTCCATGTTGGAGTTGTGACTGACTCACACACATGTACACACCACACACACACACAAACACAAAATCCGTAAGTGTAATTTGAAAAAATTTAAAAAGCTTTATATAGGTGAAGTGCAGAAAAAAATTATTCTTACTGATAAGCAGGTAGTTAGGTGATCTCTAGAAGGGAGATCTCATTCCAAGTCCCTTCGGCTAACAGCAGCAGCCATGCAAATTCCCAAGCTGAGGTCTCCACGTGGCAATTGGGAAAGTTGGTTCAGGATGTCTTTTAGAGATAATTTTGGAGCTAGGCCTTCCTCTACCTTCAGTCACAAAAAAATACACCTTAAGTAGTGGGGACACGGAATGGCTACTTGGTCTTTGTACCCACACTATAAAAAAAATTAAGGAGATTTACAAGATCAGCATTGGCCACAGGGCCTGTATTTATAAGGGGGTTGGATGTATTGAGAGAATTCAGATTCAATATTGACAGTATTCAAATGTGTGTTTTGCAGTTGAAACATCTCCATTAGAAGAGGCAAGCATGGTGGTGTATGAATTGAATCACAGCATTGTAAAGGCAGAGGCAGATGCAGGGGGATCTCTGTAGCAAGCTCCAGGCCACTCCAAGCTACATAGTACAGGTGAGTTGGGGCTAAATGGTGAGACCGGTTCAAGAAAGAGAGAAGGGGACGGGGCAATGGGTCTGTGGGTGTGGTTCACTTGGAAATGAGCATGCCTGGCATTCAGGAAGCCGTGATTGGACCCCTCACTCTGCATAGTATATACATATACACACACACACACACACACACACATATATATATATATATATATACTATATATATATGTATACTATATATGTTATATATAGTATACATAGATATAATTAGTATATATTATATATATAATATATATAGTATATTATATATAGTATATATAGCATATATAATATATAGTATATATAATATATAGTATATATAGTATAAATATTTATATAAAATATATATAATATATATTTTTATATATAAATAATTTTTATATATAAATAATATATATTTATAATAAATATAGTATATATTTATATAAAAATATATTATATAGATAGTATATAGATAGATAGATAGATAGATATAGTATATATAGTATACAGATACTATAGTCCAAGCATTTGGGATTTGAGAGCAGGAGGATCCTAATGTCAAGGTCATACTCAGTTACACAGACGAGTTCAGGCCACATGAGACCCTGACTTAGAAAACAAACCCAATCAATAATTGAGACAGGCATTATTATGAACTATTCAAAGAGACACTTCAGCATTGTCTAATTGACAGTACAGCTTCGTGGGCACCTGTGAACATGCCTGCTGCAGGATATGATAACCAGGGAGAAGGGGAGGCAGGCTGGGGTGGCGTGAGATGGCACAGTGGCTAACAGTGCTTACCGCCAAGCCTGGCAGCCTGACATAAGTGAACACAGGCAAATAAGCAAATGTAACAAAAATAAAATTAAGGAGACGTAGAACCATGGACAATACTTGCCCACACAGTCCTCTGAGGCCCCTCCAAGCATGATGTTTACCCCTTGATTTTCTACTGAAATCCTTCTCAGAAGAAATTACTTTCTCTGAGACTCAGACTCTTAAGCCATCTGTCCTCTGCTGGGGATAAGACAGCCACCAAACTCATGGCCAGCTTTCTAAGTGCCAGACAATACATCCAACATTGTCAGTATCCAACCGCACGGAACCTTGTGGTCGCACAAGAGGCTCTTTACGGAGAAAACCTGCCTTTGCTTTAGCCTTGACATTTTGTTATTTTCATTCCAAGTTTATAGGAAACTATAAAATTGGTTTGCAAAACCTACCACAATCTCCAAACCACAATCTAGTCTAGTTCAAAAGAAGGAGGAGTGGGAAAAAGGGTCTGGCTGAGAGCCCAATTTGTTCTAGCTAATTTGTCTACCAGGAAGGAAGGCCACCTGAAAAGTTACAGACTGGTTAAGAATTAAACTTCATTTGACCATTAGTCTTCAAGAAAAAACTTGTTTTGAATAAGCAAAGAGAAGAAAACAGGATTCTAGCACATAATAAGAGCTTATCAATTTTTCTCTTGTATTGAAAATCCAAACTATGGGGCTTGAAGAATGCCTTTAATCCCTGAACTTGGGAAGCAGAGGCAGGCAGATCTCTGTGAGTTTGAGGCCAGCTTGGTCTATAAAGTGAGTTCCAGAACAACCAGGGCTATGTAGAGAAACCCTGTTCAAAAAAAAACACGCACTCGCGTGCACACACACACACACACACACACACACACACACAGAATGAAAGCAGCCTAACTGTATTAGTTCTAGGTACCAGATTGAAGCATGGCCTCATCCTTACCTAGGAAGACAGACCTCATCATCTCTAACTCACAGATATTACATGCTAAAGCTCACAACATGGGATGGGAGAAATGGTTCAGTGGTTAATAGCACTTGTAGTTCTTGCAGAGGACCCAGGTTCAATTCCTAGCACCCACATGGTGACTTGCAACTACCTGTAACTCCAGTTCTGGGTGAGCCAGCACTATCTCTTGACTTCTGTGAGCCCCAGATTTGCATGTGCTGCATACTCATACAGGCTGGCAAAACAACCACACACATAAAGACTTAAGAAGAAAAACCAAACTGGGATATTTAAAGTTCTCAGTCACTGAGTGTTTGCCACGGCTCTCTGCTACTTTTTACTGCCTTCTTTAATCCACCTGACTGTACCTATGAAGTAGACATTACCTCTCAGCTTACATGAAGACAGTGGGGGCAAGTGGGTTGGCTAAATTGCCCAAGGTGACACTGATGGGGGAATCTAGGCAGATCAGAAATAATCACTGCTGCACTTTTGCCTTGACTTTGCACTTGGCACATGAGGAAGGATGCCAGCCTCATCGTGTTCATTACTGGAGAATAAGATGGTAAGCTGATGGGGCTGGAGAGATGGCTCAGAGGTTAAGACTGCTCTTCCCGAGGTCTTAAGTTCCATTCCCAGCAACCACATGGTGGCTGACAACCATCTGTAATGAGATCTGTTACCCTCTTCTGATATGTCTGAAGAGAATGACAGTGTATCTCACATACATAAAATAAATAAATTTAAAAAAAAAAAAAGATGGTAAGCTGAGTCCATGGCTTCCCCCTTCTCCTTCTCTCCCTGTCTAGAAGACTAGGTGAGTGACGGCAAGGCAGATTCTTATTCTGTACTCTGATTTAGGTTTAGAGAGAAATATAAAAATTAGAGAAAAAATGCAGATAGTTAACACTGGGCATTCAGCTGTGACAGCCAATTGAACAGAGACAGAGGCTCTGTTCTTTAGCCAAACTCCCCCCTCCCCCAACCCCCAACCACGGAGCCAGGAACAACAACAGAGAGTGTGAATGGCTCAGGGCAGCCCTGTCACGAACAGAACATACTGGAGACCATGTCCTACAGAACCAGGACATCATGGCACCAGTGTCTGAATTATAAGGAAAATATAGAAAGCAGGCTTAATAGACAGCTCACACCAGTGCGCATACATCAAGTTTAAACAATAGCCTTTGCATTGTTGTTTAAGAACAACAGGGCTGAAACACACAAAAATACCTCCCTTCCCCCGTTTGGAGAGAGTTAATCAGAGGGTGGCTCCTCAATGAAGAACTGACTGTGTGGTTAGTAAAAATGACAGTAAAGAATTCTAATAAAATATACTCCTGCAGGAGCACTGTGGTATCTGGTGAAAAGCAAGTTATAAAACACCTCTCATTTGCTCTGAGCGCATAAAGCAGTAGTTGAAATCCAGGACCATAGAGCTACACTGTCTAGGTTCAAGTCCCGGCAGGTGTGTCTCAGCAGCATTGACTGAGCCGTGGGGTTGGGGGGATCTTACATTTAGAGAAGTAAAGCCATGCATGGGCAGAGCTTAGCCAGCACAAGGTTCACAGTGCATGCTGGACAAAGGACTTCAGCCCTTGGGAGGTCGAAAGCAGGAGAATTAGAAGTTCAAGGTCATCCTCAGCTATGGAGGGAGCTCCAGGCCAGCCTAGAGACTAGGCTGGCGACCCTGTCTTACAAATTATAAAAAGGAACATCTGAGCTTTTGAAAATAAAATGCATGCCTTTAATCCCAGCACTTGGGAGACAGAGGCGGGCGGATTTCTGAGTTCTAGGCCAGCCTGGACTACAGAGTGAGTTCCAGGACAGCCAGGGCTACACAGAGAAACCCTGTCTCAAAAAAAAAAAAAAAAAAAAGAAAGAAAGAAAGAAAGAAAATAAAATGCATGGACAGAGAATTGTGGGAAGCACCGAAATGCTAACAGGTCTCCGAATCAGACAGTATCAACCTTTATTCTTCAAGCCCTATCGTTTGCTTCTCTGTATTTCCCATGTTTTCAGATAAAACATATTTTTTTTTTTTTTTTTTTTTTTTTTTTTTTGGTTTTTCGAGACAGGGTTTCTCTGTGTAGCCCTGGCTGCCCTGGAACTCACTCTGTAGACCAGGCTGGCCTCGAACTCAGAAATCCGCCCGCCTCTGCCTCCCAAGTGCTGGGATTAAAGGCATGTGCTACCACTGCCGGCATGTTTTTGTTTTTTAGCAAAGAAAGAAACCACAAGGCTCCAATTTTCTTTAAAAAAAAAAAAAAAAAACAAAAAAAAAAACTACAGGGGGCCAGCAAGATGGCTCAGCAGGTAAAGGTGCTTGCTGCCAAGTTGGATGGCCTGAGTTTGATCCCTGGAACCCACAAGATGGAAGTAGAGAACCAACTCCCACAAGTTGTCCTCTGACCTCCACTCACATGTTGCTGTGGCATGTATGCACTCTTCTGTTCCCACCCCTACCCCCCACTAAAATAAGTAAATGATACCTGCTATTCCCTGTCCTCAAAAAAAAAAAAAAAAAAAAAAAAAAAAAAAAAAAAAAAAAAGATGTTAATCATAATAGATATTTGAAAACTGGAACAAGTGTGTGGGATTTCCTGGTCTTTCCTGGTTTGTACCAAGTCCTTTAGTGAAGATTCCCAAGCAGGATGAATGCAAAGAGATGGGAGTGCCTGATTTCTTTCGCAGCAATCCACTTAGTTTGAAATGTCAGGAAGTTTAGCGGATTAAGGGTATTACAGTCGCTATTCATAAAGGTGTTTTGTTAGAACTTCCAAATAGCAAGCTGGTGAAATAAGCCTCACAGCCTTAAATGAAAGCCTGTTACAGTACTTAACATTTCCCAGGGAAGGAAAAAGACCTCCAGGTATTAATTTACCTAGAACAGCTGCCTGGAAGATACTGTAATGGATCCATTTAGCCAGGGCTATAGAGCAGGTCACCAGTCACATAACTAGGCAGCCTGGACCCAGAGCCCCTGGTGGAGTGGTGGGACTGCAAATTAGCAGTAATGAGAGGTGTGTCTGCATTCTGACAGAAGCCGCAGCTGCATACCCGATCCATGGGCATTGTTTTAAGCTGCTAGGATCCAGGGAGCACACCTTTTATTTTATGCATTTGAGTGTTTTGTCTGTGTGTATGTCTGGGCACCACTGCGTGCCTGGTGCTCACGGAGGCCAGAATAGTGTTGGATCCTCTGGAATTGGAGCTCCAGGCAGATGTGGGCCCCACATCAGGGCTAGGGATCGAACCCAGCTCCTCTGGAAGCAGCAAGTGCTGTATCTTCCCAGCCCAGGTTTGGCTTTTTAAAATTAACCAACTAAAATAAAAAGAGCCTGCAAGCACACCTTGGGAGAGGAAGGCCAAGTCAAACTCTCAGAAGGGAAGAGACTGACTGTGACTGAGGCCAGGCTATCAGCGCAGGCTCTGCAGCAGTGCACTTCAGCCTATGAACCTAAGCATTCTTGAAGACTCCATCTACAGATCTAGACAAGCTTGTAAGAGGCTTGTTTGGTTTTGGACCCTGGGACAAAGGACTGAGGCGCATATTTTACATACCAAAGCAGACCTGGCCTCCAGGTTCTCCCAGCATCCCTCAGTCCCTACCTTGCATACCCTGCCCCCAACTTTACTTCCCCCAACTTTACTTCCCCCAACTTTATACTTCCCCCAACTTTACTTCCCCCAACTTTACTTCCCCTATATAATCCAGACATTTTGGGCACTCTCTGAGCCAGCTCAAGCCCTTTCTCTATTTCTCTTCTCCCCTCTCTGGAGGTGACTCCCCAAAAGTCAATTCTTGGGACCAGTGAACTCACCTGAGAGCAGCTTCCCAATAAACCTGCCTTTAATAAATTCTAATCTGACTTGAATTGGCTCATTTCATGCGCAGTGGAGAAATAACCCATCAAGGCCCTGCTGTGCTTTCAATATGAAGTGTTCACCACAAGCTTATGTGTTTGATTGGCTAGCTCCCAGATGGTATGCTATTTATACAGGGGAGTGCTGGAACCTTTAGGAAGTGAAATTTCACTGGAAGAAGCAGGTCACTGAGGTGAGCCAGAAGGTACATAGCCCAGCCCTGCTTCCTGTCCTCCAAGATGTGAGCAAGCAGCCTTTGGCTTCTGCAGCCACAGTCACAGCTAATCCCACTACTTAGGAGTGGCCTGTCTCCAGGCCTTCATTCTCTATCTTGACTGGCAGCATCCCCTCCAAAAGTGAGCCATAGTAAGTCCTCTCTGCTGCCTCCTGTCAAGTAACTGGTCACAGGGACAGAGAGAGTAGCCAGTATAGGTTCTAAGTCAAACATCTGCAAAATGAATTCCATGTCTTCCCCCTGGACCTGCTGAAGTTACCGAGTTTTAACAGAAAGAATGTCTAACCCAGTTCAGAGAGCAAAGGGACAGAGTCTTTCCCAAGGGGGAGGGGTACAGACAGACAACTGAGGATTCCCCCAGCAAGTGGAGGTATATGACCTACCCCCTGGGCTGTTCCCAGATGACCAGGATGTGATGGTGAGTAAGTTCCTGTCCTCAAGATGATGAGTGACAGGCAAGGAACACTTAGAAGATGACTCATTTGGTGCTGCCATGAGGGTCCTAGGAGAGATGCATGACCTGGCCCTTGGTGAACAGTAGTCAGGGAAGGTTTTGTGGAGAGAATGGCATGTAGTCTGAGTCAAGATATGAGGTAAGGGAAGCGAGGACCCTGTAAGGCTAAGAGGGGAGAAACGGTTTTTTTGCCTTTTTTTTTTTTTTTTTTTAAGAGCTATTTATTTCATGTATATGAGTATACTGTTGCTGTCCTCAGGCACACTGGAACATCACATGCCATTACAGATAATTGTGAGCTCCCATGTGATTGCTGGGAATTGAACTCAGGACCTCTGCAAGAGCAGTCAGTGCCATTAACTGCTGAGCTGTCACTCCAGCCCCTGAGAGACAGGGTTTTGAGGAGTGACCTGTAAGGTAGTGTGGTGGGGGTGGGGAGAGGGAACCAGACCTCATGGGAAGCCCAGTTGCTGAGGCCTGAACTTGCACCCCAAGCACCATCAGGAGCTCTAGGGCACACGCTGCTTCTGGAAATCCCTGTCTACCAGGAAGGCTAGCCCAACTCTGTTTCCCACCTCAGAAGCCTCAGACACCGTGGAGTTTACCAAGCAGCTGTCTTCCTCCATTAAAACTCAGTGGTCAAATCCCAAATTGGACACAGGGTTGGTTTGGAGGCCCTTTGGCTAAATTCCCAGTATGTGCCCAGGAGGAGAGAGAAGAAATGCACACTTTGTCTTCATATAGTTTAGTGGTACATTCAAAGCTAGAACTCAGACTGTCAGCCTTCAGAGACGGTTACGGCTTCTCTTCTGTTTCTTTCCGTCACAGATCAGGAATTCCAAATTCCTTTCATAAAGGCAGGGAGGTTCCAGGGACATCTGTGCTGCCATTTGGGGATGTACAGTCTCTTGTACCAGGGAACAATGTGGGAACAAACGGGAAAGACTGTTGGCAGGATAGGAATAAGAAGAAAGGCAAGCAGCTAGAGCAATCTTACCCAGTTAAAAAGAAAAATGGATATGGGCCAGCAAGCTGGCTCAGCAGGTAAGGATGCTTGCCAGCAAGCCTGATGACCTGAGTAGGCGCTGTGGGACCCACGTGGTGGAAGAAAACTAACTTCTGCATGTTGCCCTCTGACCTCCATAAGTATGCACGTGTACACACAGACACACATAGACAGACAGACAGACAGACACACACACACACACACACACACACACACACACTTAAAAAAGCAATTAACCCAGCACTCAGGAGTCAGAGGCAGGCAGATCTCTGTGAGTTCAAGACTATCTTGGTCTAAATAGTGAACCTCAGGACAGCCAGAGCTAAATAGAGAGATGATGTCTCAAAAATGAAAAAAAAAAAAAAAAATCAGCAAAGAAACACATCCTTTCATTCAATTAAATCACTTTAAGGGAATAAAAATGCTTACAGCATTATCCTAGTGAAAAATATTTATGACATGCCAAAAAGAAAAAGAAAATGGAGCATGTGCAGGCACGCACACCGTTCTGTACAAATGGTTTATCTGACAACTAACCAGGGGACAAAAGAGAGGACTGAGAACTTGAGTTTTCAGCTGCCAAGTGGATCAAAGACACAGGAAGCAGAGAAAGCCTTACATGCAACTAAATTTAGTCTTCTCCAATAACGCACTTCCCCCATTGCCAGTCTGTGGGCTGCTGCCCTGACACAGCCTGGAGAAATGATCTCCATAGAGCCTCCACCTCTCAGAAAGCTTCCCCTCTCCTCACTCACAGTTGGGCTGCTGGAAATCATGAGCAGGCCATGTTGCTGCTTGTGTTCCTATAGCTCTGCCAGCTGCCACGGACTGAGAAAGCTTCGGAAGCTTCCAGACCTCAACAAGTAGTAGAGGAGAATCAAGAAGAAACAGAAAAAGAGAAAAGACCCGGAGGCGGATGAAGACAGATTGGCACATACCCTCTGACTTACTCTACCTTAAAGTTCACAGTCTGAATACTCTGGAACACTAGGGTTCTGTTCCCCGGCCACCTCACATCTACTAATCGCTCAGCACTGCATGAATGGGGATGGATAACAGTCACGGTCAACTTGACTGAATTTAGGGTCACTGTGAAACACACCCCTAGACGTGTCCATAGAGGAGTATCTGAGGGGCTTTAACTAAAGAGGGAAGATGAATGCTGAATATTGGTTAGGCTATGCCAGGGGCTGAGGTCCTACAGTGAATAAAAGAAATAAGCCAGGTTAGCACCCTCTTTACACACACCCTCCCCACGGCCACTTCTTGACTGTAGATACAATGTAACCACGATTCTGATTCTGCCTCTTTGGTGGACTGTATCCTTGAACTGAGTCAAAAATAAATCCTTCCTTAAGGTGTTTTGGCACACCCATGTGAGAAGTCAGGAATGCAAGTGTGAGGAATCATAGCAGTCTCCTCCCATCTGAATCCACTCTTCCAAGCTCTAAACAGCACCACAGGACAACGGGACAAAAGGACAGGAGTAAGGGACCATTGGGAGCAGGTGCTGACGTCATGGCAGCTTGTCCCCCATGTCAGTATAGCAGGTAGCTGTCTTCTGAACTACCTCTTCACTATCCTATTGCTGTTCATATACTAGGCAAGGCACAGACAGGCCTATGAGGAGCCTGCCCAGCCTTTTAAAGGAGACCTAAATTTTTCAAGGACTGGCTTTTGTCACCCAGCCAACCTGTCACACCTATCTTCTGGTGCCTAGGGTGCACGGCACATGAATACATGCCGCCAGCTAAATTTAAACTCCTCAGAGTCCTTTCTAAGTTGACGTTTCTCTCACTCTGAGGAGGAACAGGTCGGCTTCTTTGGTGAAAACACAGCCCAGTGCACACAGTCAGTGCAGACAGATGGAGCGGTGCCCAGGGAAGTCAGAAATGGCTCAAAGCTTCCCCTGCGCCTCCAGAAAAAGTCCTGACCCCACACCCTGTGTGCACGGATGTGACAGTGCATTCCTTAATGACCTGACCCTTCTGTTTCTGTAACAGCATACAGAAGAGAGTCTGTAAGCTGCCTCAATAGGCTCTTTATCATTGCTTTCTGAGACAGGAGAAGAAATCACCACGGGAGGCCAGGGGTTCTGATCTCAGCTCCATCTCCAAATGCATGCACATCATTTAGTGATCCCTCATCTTTAAACGGGGACGACAGTTGTGATGGGGACTACAGCTGCAGTATAGCATCTTGTTCACAGTGGGTGTACAACGCAGGCTGGGCTGGCTAGTTTTATGTCCACATGACTCAAGCTAGAAGTATTTGAAAGGAGAGAACCTAAAGTGAGAAAATGCCTCCACAAAACTTAATGTATGACATTTTCTTGTGATTGACTGCAAAGGGCTCAGCTCGTTTTAGGCCCTGCCACCCCTGGGCTGCTGATGATCCTGGGTTCTGTAAGAAAGCAGGCTGAGCAAGCCATGATGAGCAAACCAGTAAGCAGCATCCCTCCATGGCCTCTGCATCAGCTCCTGACTCCAGGTTCCTGCCTGCTTGAGTTCCTGTCCTGACTTCCTTTGATGATGAACTAAGACATTGGCTGCTTTGGCCAGCACCATCACCGCAACGGCTGTTGGTTATGACTAGGATGTTGCAACTTCTCAGCTGTTCAGGTTCCATTTAACTCTTAACATGAAAGCTAAAGGTCACATTGACTCTAGAAGACTTTAGCAGGATTAAGGAATGGTCAGGACTCGGTGCAACTGCTCTTGACTGAATGGGTTGACTGACCTGGTATCATGGGACATTCTCTCTCAGGTGTTGGTGTTTAAAGTGTTACGGTTGACAGAGGATATCTACTCCCAGCCAGCTTGTAGTCTAGAGAGAATAAATCGAGAGACACTTCCTCCTCCCCTGATTTAGATTCTTACATCCAATGAAGCATTAGGGAAAAGAAAGGCTTGAGGAAAGTCCCCACCTTATGGGGATTATGGGGACAGACAGGCTAAGTCTTTCTTAGAAGAAAGTGCTGCAAGAATGAACAGTGATCTGGCCAGAAGGGACATCAGATTGTTAGTGTTTGAACCTTTAGCTTTGTGCTTCACTAGCACTAGGTGGCCTTTCCCTTCAAGCAAGCATGACACCACTCTGTCCAGAGTCTGTATTGGCACCACCTCCAGGCTCCTGGGGGTGTGGCTAGCTCCATGACTCCATGGGGCTTAAGACAGCAAGGAAGTCAGAAAAGGAATGGCTTACACTAGGACCCTCAGCTCTAAAACTCAGGATTCCTCCCCGGCGATCTTAACTCGGGCAGCTTCTCCTCTTGCTTTTTCAGATCTGTCAGGAAACACACACAAAAAACCAACAAGCTTATGCCTGACTATGGAGGGGACTTTGGTGAGTAGAGTAGCAACTGCCATTGGAACTGGAGAATTATGGGTAAACCTTTGTAAGCTCTCTGGAGTTTAAGGAGTTAAGGAGCCCTAGAAATTGGATCCAGTTTCTCGGGGGTCCTAATGTTCACTAACAAGCAAGGATGGTGTTAACAAGCAACGATGGTGTCTTCTGTATACTCCCAACTTCACCTGAGTCCTCTGTACTCTCTAGTAGTAACCAAACATGAATAACACTATGGCAAAGTAACAAGAACATCCAAATCCAGTGAGTGAATGGCTAAAGGAGAGAAGCACTGGATTCAAGTCACTTGGGGCAGCTAGCATCAGTGGGGGCCTTTGCTCTCACCCTGGGCTGTCAGAACCAGAGCTGCAATGTCACTGAGGCATCTCTTCAGCCCTAGCTAGCACTGCTTCTTACAACTGCTTTCTGTGTGACTCCATACTCATAACTAGCCTCTCTGAACACAGTCTATCCTTCAGAGCTGGGTGTGCAGTTGGGTGCAGATCTCACCTGAATCCAGTCCACAGATTACCAGCTGTAGTTCCTGGTTTTTAACATGTGACCCATAGAATATCTTCCCAGCACCCAGCACAGGCAGGAGGGAACCCATCCCCCACCAGTTAGTTTCTCCGGTGACCTCCTGGGCTCCAATTGGAGGGTGTGTTGCTTAGCATAGAAAGCATCTCTCCAGGCTGGCTTCCTCCCAGCTGCTGAGACAGCCGTGCCCTCTTGGCTTTGCAGCCCTACTTACATTGAGAGCTGGTCACCCAATGTTTGTATAGTGTTTAATCATTATATGCTGGAGGTTCTAATACCAGGGGCCCCAGGGCATCTGCAAATAAGTCAGCTATTTGCCTCTGTCTATCAAGGTCTTCTTTGGAGAGGTTTCTCTGCAGAGACACAGGGCTGACCTCTGACATAATGGGCTCTCAGATGCTGGGGAGGCTTGTTCTCCAAGGACACAGGGTAGGTGGCGTGGAGGAGAATCCAAAATGGGATTGCTTCTTCCCAGAGCAGAACTGGGCTCTTGTCTTTCCTCCAGCCCTCTCCACTCAACCTGAACTGCTTCCCCTCCCCTCACTTGTTTTCTAAGGTCTGATCCAGGTTTTGCAGAAACACTCCCATAGTCTTGTCCTGCCACTTGATCTGGAAATGTGAACAGCCGGAGTGCCCAGCCCTATCCCTTGGCAGCTCCTGCCCTGCTCTTTGCACCAAGCGGAAGGTGTTGGTATTGCAGAAGACAGCTCCAGTTCAGCCTCCCTGTCCTCAGAACCCCAGCCTAGTACCTCACATGCAGGGTGATCCCTATGGTTTGCCAATCCTGGCAGGGTGAGTCTATAGACCAAATAGCTTATGTTGAAACCTAACTCCCAGTGTGGGAGTATTTGCAGGTTGCAGCTGTCTTTGAGAAGTGAGGACAGAGCTCTTATAAGTAAGATTAGCAGCCTTTCAAAGGGCTCTAGAACATTCCCTCATACTGTTTCTATTAGAGAGGATAAAAAGAAGAGGGCCCTTGATGGAATCTTTCAGATTGGCTTCTACCAGGGCCTTACGGCTTATGGAGAACAAATGTCTGGTGTTTTTAAGTCTATGGTAGCATGCATAGCTTAGGATAGGTGGCATAGTCATATCCCCTGGTCACCTCATCCAGCCCATGTGTCAAAGCCTGTATTATTAGGTCCTGGAAACTCCATGACAAATAAAATAGTTTTAGTCTTTTAAGCCTAGCATTACAAAAATAGAAAACAATTTAAGATTAAGTTAGAAGTTAAAATGAAGGACCACACAGGCTCCTTTGTGTGATCAAGGGAGAGAGCTGTTAGCGGACCTCTGAAGGCATGTACATGCTAGCCTGGCCCAGAGCAAGAGCCCAAGCAAGAGGAAGTGCTGGGATAGAGTTGCAGCCTGCAAAGCTATCAGAAGCATGCACAACCTGAGAAGTGGAGACCAGAGAGGTGGCAGGGCCAGGCTGGGAGGTGCCACTGTGTGACATGGAACCCCAAAGGCTTTTTAATAGATTAGACCTTCATTGGAGGGTCACAGTGCTGGGGTAACTCCTGAAGAACAGGGCTGGCATCCAGCACAGTGACTGGCACAAAGGACAGTCAAGGAACAACAGCAGATGTGCCATGTGCCAGTTCCCTGCAGGGACTCCAGCCCCAGCACAGGAAGCTGACCTTGGGTATAACCACAGAGGCCACACCATTAGCATGAGTGCTGCTTGTTCAGGGAGGCCTCCCTCCCAGATTCCTGTAGGGGACACTAAAGGCAGGTCTGCCCACAGGAGCTCCTCAGCTTCAGACTCCCCCCCCCCTTTTATTCCAGACCATTAAGACTTCAGCCCTCTGGAGGCTTCCTGGGGGCCTTTGTTTAAAATGAGAAGCCAACTACATTTAATTGCTTCAGCCAGACACCATGCCTCCCTCCCCATCCCTCCCAAGGCAGCTCCATCCTCAGCTTGTCTTGAAACATAATCAGCGCCTGTTCCGAGGCCCTCCGCAAATTATAGTTCTGATCTTTTGCTCCAAAGAGTACTGGAATTATAGCTTGGCACGGAGAAAAGTTCAAGTCTACAGGGTCATAAACTCTTTCATGTTCTGTTTCAAGACCTCTACTGGGGATTTTAGCAGGTTTACACCTCTGATGTTGCCTGGGGGGTGGGGGGAGTTAGAGCAGACCTCCTGCCAGGCTGTGTACCTCAGCTTTTGCTAGTTACCACACTGGGGGTCCTAGGCCTTCTATAGTTTCTACTTCAACCCCCTACCAGACTTTGACCAGGGCAGAAATAGCAGGCTGGCAAGAGCTGAGGAAGACTCACCAGTGAAAAGGACACTGTGGTCACATGGTTGGGTCTAGTGTTGACAGGGCCCATTTTATAACCTGGTGTTTTGAGGCAGTCACTTTAGCTTCTGATCCCTCCAGGTCTCCTCTATGAAATCAGCATTCTAGCTTACTGGCACTGGCTACCAGGCTTTCTAATCTATCACCGAATGGCACTGGCTACCAGGCTTTCTAATCTATCACCGAATGGCACTGGCTACCAGGCTTTCTAATCTATCACCCAATGGCAGTGGCTGATGGCTTCTAATCCATTATTATCATGTGACACTGGCAGGATTAGAGAGAGAGAGAAAGAAAGAGGAGGGGGGGGAGGACATGATTGCTTCTTGGTGTGGTGGAGGAGAAAGTTTATTATAGATATGTGGGAGTGGGAGAGTATAGTCAAAAGCAGACACATCTGGAAAGTCTATGGTCCTGACCCTGAACCATATGAGGAGGGGGGCGGGGCAAGGGAGAGAGGAGAGAGGAGAACATGTGGTGTAGCAGCCGAGAGGACAAAGCTACAGAAAAGGCGGGTGACCAAAATGTGTGGCTTATATAGGGAAGAAGCTCTGGGGGAAGAGCAGCTCAGCCCCTTGGCTAGAGAGTTTAGGGTAGAGGGCAGGGTATGCAAGCCATACCCTGTGACAGGAAGGTGTGGAGGGTTACTGAGGGAACCTGGAGGCCAGGAGCCCTAGCCACTGGTCCAGGGTTTGAAATTTAACACTGACTAGCAGGCATTCTAGTCTATCACCGAATGGCACTGGCTACCAGGCTTTCTAATCTATCACCAAATGGCACTGGCTATTAAGGATGGAGGGGACTCACTAACCTTGTAGCAAGATTTCATACCATCACCTTTGCGGTTGCCCAGTGAGAAAAACACAGCTGACACACTTGGACTCAGGATAGCTAACTCTACCGTGCAGTGGGTTAAGAACACTGATTGCTCTTCCAAAGGTCCTGAGTTTAATTCCCAGCAAGCACATGGTGGCTCACAACCATCTACACTGGGATCCGATGCTCTCTGCTACCATGCAGGTGTACGTGCACATAGAACACTCATATATAAAATAAATAAATCTTAAAATGCACATACATACATCGGCCCTCGGCCTCCTCTTCCTGCTACCAGGACTGCTGCTTGCCACCCTGCCTCCCCACCATGATGGACTCTTATTCCTCTGAAACCACAAGTGTGAATAAACTCATTCTTCTGTAAGATGCAGCTGGTCATGTGTTTTATCACAGCAACTAATACATGCTCGGTCATCACTCATCCATTTATTCATTCTTCCTGGCGTAAGTAAAAGGAGCATGCTCTCTGAACCAGGCACTGTTCTAGAAGAGAAGATTGGCCCAGAGGCAGAATTGTTTTGTTTTACTGATGCTTATACTGGTGGGTAAGATAGCATGCATGAGAACAAGGTGTGCGGCCCGGCATGGTGGACTGTGATGTTAATACTTGGGGGGCTGAGGCAGGAGAGTGGTGTGTTCAATGTCAGCTTGAGCCACACAGAAGACCTTGTCTCACAATTAAAATAAGCAGTTTATAAATAGTGCATAGCTGAGGGCTGAGGTTGATGAAGGGGTCAGGGTCAGCCACTCTGAGGTGACCTGGAAGAAGAGGAGGAGAAAAGTGCATGGAAGCCCACTCTACAGGTAGTGTGGCAGTACAGAAGTGCTGCAGGGAATGGTGGGTGAGCAAGTTCAAGGGGGGGCCAGAGGAAGGCATGGCTCTTCCAAGGAGAATGTGGATGAAGTGAGAGGTGCCACCAGAGAGGTGGCAAGAGCCAGAACACACCTATTTGGAGGCCACAGAATGTAGGTCTGCCTTTTGTTCGGAAGCCACCGCTGTGAAGCTTTAGGAAGGCAACGAAGTCCTTAGTGTGTTAGTAAGGTTATAATGGTAGCTGGCCATCTGAAGGCCACAGCAAAAGCTAAGAGGAGAAACACTAGTGTCCTAGGCAACTGTCCTGAAGCCTGGGAGCAAGGTAGAAGGATTTATAGCTCACTTGAGAGACTATGACAAGACTTGCCTTAGCCTAGATGAGAAAGAAAATGAAAAAAAAATGCAGTAACTTCATCAATGGTCTTATTAATATCGGTGCACTGATTAAACACTCAGGGAGTGTCTGTTAGTATGAGGTGAATCAGGCTCTGTGCAAAGCCAAGACAACCAGCAACAAGGTTACAGGCAGCATCCAGTTTCTTCTCACTGAAAAGCCTAGCCTACACCTGGGCTTGCCTACACCTGGGCTGTACCCAGCTTGCCTTTCTGCAGCCAAAGCTGACAGCCTAAGGCATGCAGATGCCTTCGGAGCAATGTGTCAGTTGTCTCTGGAAGGATGAGAGGTCCTGTAGGCTTAGGTTCTGGGTAGAAACAAAGAAACAAACAAAAGACAAAGGAGGAATCCCAGGGCAGAAAGGATCTGAGTTTATCAGGGTTCCCTGGATAGAGAAAGCCAGGAAGTTATTCCTCACTGCTAGGGGGAAGAGGGAGAGAGAAGAAAAAGGAAAAAGGAATGGGGAGGTGGGGGTAAGGAAAGGGGTGGGGAAAGAAGGAGAGAATGAACCATTGAATATAAGCTCTGGGTCTGTGAGCACCCAAAGGGCTTCTTGCACTCAAATTTTAAAAGGGAATCAGAGACCCAATGGATCATCTGTACCCTGTAAAAGTCCACACAACAGATTCCTACCCAAATGACAACACCCTTCTACATGTTCTCAAGGGCTTCAACAACTGTCTGAGTGTGTATGAGCCATGTCCAGACAACTTAAATAAACAGAGGGAAATGTTTCTTCCTAAGTGTTATTTTGCCACTGAAGAAACTGAAGAGCTGTGACTCCCTCTGCCCTAAATCTGCGGAGTGATGTGAGAGCAGGTGTCCAGTATCTGCAAGCAGGAATGGAGTTCACTGAGCCACGCTATCCTTCATTTCCCTCAGCCTCCACACAATCTCAGAGCTCACTTCAGGCTACTCTGTATCACTGAGTACTAGGGATTAATGGGACAAACCAAAGTGAGAACCAGTCTCCTCTTCCTGGCACTGCTGAGCCTCAAAGCAACTACAAGGGTCTACACCAGAGCCCATGGAAGGTAGAGAGGTCAGCTCGTGTGATCAGTGGGGTGCTGACAGGGTGCTGACTGGCTATGCTAAAGGAGATGCTGCATTGGTGGCTAAAAGTATCCCTAAGGTACCCTTGTGTGGGATACAACATTTTTTTTTCAGTCACTGCAAAGCCCAGCCTGAGCTGTACCAGCCTTGTCCTTCTTGAAATGTCCGAGGAGAAAGTGGTACCCAGCAGGAAGTTGGCAGGAGTCCAGGGATACTTGCAAGCTAAGGTGATGTCAAGTGTGCAGTGGGCTCCCCCTTGAGGAAGGGTTGGAGTTCTAGGGGCTTGTATCCTAGCCTCATCCTGGCCTCATCCTCCCTTTTAGACAGGGACCCTCTATGTAGGTCAGACTAGCTTTGAATTTATGGTCATCCTGGTCAGCCCCTAGGTACTTGGATTGTAAGCAGATGCCACCAGAACTCACTCTTCCCTGGGTGCCGTTCACAGGGACTCTGGTATACCAAGTAGTGTATCAAACACATAAAGCTTTACAGTGTAAGTAAGGAAAGTGCCACATATCCTAGTGAGGGCTGACCATCCTCATGGCTATAGGCACATGTCACTCCAAACAACTAAAAGACAATCTTAAAATTCATTGCTTTCAAAAAACCAAAAATAAATAAATATTCATTGCTTACCAGCTATTTGGGATTTTATCTTGATGAAAATAAGACTCTAGTTCTACAAGCTTCATCTCTTAGATCTTAACTGAAATAGAAGCTGCTACAAGGTTTGACAGTTGGTTTATTATTGTTGTTGTTATTATTATTATTATTTTACTATTTCAAAGTTTCAGGAATATCCAAAGACCACTGCTGTAGGCACAGTTCTGCCCTTCCCTTAGAGGACCTGACTCCTGTGGTTCAGTCACAGACAGGCCTTCTTGTGTACCCACCCTCAGGAACAACAGCTTCCCGTTTCTTGAAGTCTCTCAAAGCTGCTGCTGCAGGCATGGGACGGAAGAGGTCAGCAAGACAGCTACAGAATGGCCCACATGTGCACTCATCCAGGAACTCCGTGGAGAACCTGGCGCCTAACTGAAGCATCACCACAAGGTAACACATGTGATCATGACTATCAGCAAGGGTGAGTTTGTGGAGTCCCCCTCTGTGGGACGAGCTCTTTCCAGATATCACCTGTCAACTCAACTTCAAGAACACTGGCTTGCAGAAGCCAAAAGACGTTAGACATCAGAGGGTCTGGTTTGCAGGTAAAGAAATGGGGATACATAGAGTGGAGGGACCTGTTAAAGACATTCAGTGGTGGCAGAGCCAAATCCCTTGGTCCCTGGCTTGCTTACTGTGTGGACTGCATCAAAACTAACATCAAAGAGATAGGCTGGGCTTTTCCCCAAGTTCCTTAGAGTTGATGATCTCCAAGGATACACAGGGAGCACTTTGCTCTCTGGAGACCAAGATGAGTAGTTGCTATCCAACTTCCTCATTGGCAAAGCATGCAGTCCAGCACTGATGACCTTGGATCGAGCTGTCTGGATGGCACAGATGAGCAGCAGACCAAGACAGAGGTCACACGGAAACTGGGGATACTCTGCAGAGGCCTGAACAAGGGTCACCTCACATACCAGGCAGTTATAACCAGAGCTTTCCTGTCAGGAACAGGGAGCGAGGCTGAACTTCTTTTTAAAGTGACAGAGGAGAGCTAACTGTAGTAGCATGTGCTTGCAACCCCTGAATCTGGAAGGTAGAGGAAGGAGAGTCATGAGTTCAAAAACTTCCTTAGGTATGTAGTGAGTTTCAGGCTAGCCCAGGCTATGTAAAGACCTGTCTCAAAAGAAAAAAAAATGCATATAAACATATGCATAAACACAACAAAGGATATTAAAAAGTAAAAAAAGAAAATTCACATGTACAAAGCAATAAGTAGGCCTACTTGACTCTTTTCCCATAAATTAATTAACTAGTTAATTAATTAATTTAGTGTTTACATCCTGGTTGCAACACTGTCCTACTTGATTCGGGGGTAAAGTTTCTAAGGGATATTTTATTTATCTCTGTGTGTATTCACGTACATTTGTATGCATGCACGTTTGTCTGCACACAAGGGTACATGTGTGCCAAAGGATCCTGTATGGAGATCTGAGAACAGCTTTCTGTGTTCTGTGTCGCCTTCCCCCTCTCCCTCCTTTGAGAGAGCATGTCTTGAGTGCTTCTGCCTATGCTGATTGGGGTGGGTATGTGAAAAGCTTCCAGGATCCTTCTGCTTCAGCACTGGGATTTTAGATTGCACTACTGTGCCGGAATTTACTGAGCTCTGCATACCTAGACCATGGTCCTCATGCTTGTGTAACAACTACCCTACCCACTCACCAAAGCATCTCCCTAGTCCATCCTAAAGGTCATTGTTTTTATTCTAGTGTGTGATGTACGTATGTGGGGTGTGTGCTGGCTAGTTTTACGTTATCCGTTATCCATGGCACAAACTGGAGTCATCAAGAGGAGGGGAGCCCCAATTGAGAAAATGCCTCCACAAGATCCTGCTTTAGGCAAGCCTGTAAGGCGTTTTTTAAATTAGTGACAGGTGTGGAGAGCCCAACCAATTCTATATCGGGCCATCGCAGGGCTGGTGGTCTTGGGCTCTATAAAAAAGCAGGCTGAGAAAACCATGAGGAGCAGGCCAGTAAGCAGCACTCCTCCACGGCCTCTGCATCAGCTCCTCCCTCCCTCCTGCCCTATTTGAGGTCCTGTCCTGACTTCCTTCAACGATGAACAGTGAAGTAGAAGCTAAATAAAGCCTGTCTCCCTCAAGTTACTTTTGGTCATGTGTTTCTTCACAGCACTCCTAGTAACCAACCCTAACTAGGACAGGGATGCAGGTACTTCCCAGCCTCTGTCTACGGCACTCAGAACTTTGTGGAGGTGGCCTTTTCCTCCCACTTTTATATGGGTTCCAGGGATCAAACTCAGGTGGTCTGCCTTACATGATAAACACTGTTAGCCACTGAGCCATCTTGTTGACCCTGAAGAATCTTTGTAGCTATCATTGCCAGAGAACAGAAACGAGCAAACTTCCCGCCATTTGTTAGAATAACAGCACGCACCCACAGTAGGACCACAGTAGGCACACATGGTCACATTATCTCTCCAGCACTTGGTGTCGTGGCTTGACTATAAACTTCCTGCACACAAGGAATGTATCCTGCTCATCTTTAGACTCCAAGGGCCCGGTGTGTCGTAAGTGCTCAGTACATGTTAAGCTATCAACTTTTCTATGTTGTCACCCTTGACATGCAGCTGATACATACTATGGGGCAGCTACCTTGTTCCTCAAAGACCTGAGGACTTTTCTCCACACAGAGAAACCACACAGTCACACTGGGACAAACACACGGTGAACAGGCAATGCGTTGGATCTGGGGAAATGAAGATATAAAGTCCAGGGTGTGACCCCTGTGCAGCAGGACAGTGGAAGTCACTATGTGTTTTCAGCTGTCCCCCCACACATATGGTGGCACTGTATTTCCCTTCAAATGGAACGGAAACAGAGCCAGATGATCTCCTTTGGTCAACATGGCCATCCTGGGCTTTAAGATACATGTGGCTTACCGCACTCACCACCTCCTCCTCCTCATGGAAATGATCGATTCTCAGTCTGAACGACAGTCCCTCTGATGCCCTGGTTCCCAGTGAGAGCCATGAGCAGCATAACCTTCTACAGCAGCAGGACGGTAAGTGTGGGAGGTTTTGGAGTCACTTGTTGTTAAACGGCATAACCTACCCTGATACCAGGACTTTCCAAGATCCCTGGACTCAGTCACATGAAGTTATTTTCTGCTGTGGGGCATGCTCTGATTGGGCTTCAGGACCTAGGCTTTGGGTTGCTGTGGGGATTAAGTGCAGAGGAAGTTTTCCCCTTTTCTCTTGGGCCCCTCATTCCAGCTTCCAATGTTAGACATCTATCTATCCCACCATTCAGTGTTCGAGATATCTTAGTTTTGCGTGTGTGAGCTTTTGCCTGCATGCATGTATGTGTGGTATGTTCATGTCCAGTATCATTGGAATCCAGAAAAGAATATCAGATCCCCTGGAACTGGATTACACACAGTTGTGAGCCACCGTATGGTTGCTAGGAACTGAAATTCCTCTGTAAGAGCAGCCAGTGCCCTTAACTTCTGAGTCACCTCTCCAGCTCTCATACAACTTATCTTTCAACAAGTGTTGAAAGGGCATCATTTACAAAAAAGAAAAAGTGTCTTTTGGAATCATGGCTATGCTGTCCAGCCCTGACTCAGCTTTGTGTCAGGGAGTGGAGTACCTCACAGGGCCACCGTACCTTTATCCTTTCTTTGTTAGTGGGAACATTGCCTGAGAAGCTCCACGCTTGGCAGACTGTGGGTTTCCAGCCTTTTACAACCCTCTGGAGAATTCCTCTGAGGCTTAAGGTGCAGATGGTTAGCTTCCTGTCATCACCCGCCCCCTGTTCAACCCAGGTGGCCTCTACCCACAGGATCGGCCTCTTGCTTAAAAAGGAAGCCGGTGGTAGGGGCAGACTTGGGGCCCTCCAGGAAGGCCAGTGTGGTAATTATCACCCTGCTACAACGGAAATAGAGATTTGCCTCCAAGGCCTCTTTTATGGGCTTTGAAACAGGGATTTTCACTCTCTCCTACTTTGTCCCAGATGCACAGGAGGAGAGAGAAAGGGGGCGGGGCATGGAAGGGATGGGAGGAGCCGTGAGGAAGGGTGCAGACTGGCTTTTACTCTGCAGCTCCGGCTGTCTATAGAGAATGGGTGTGCACACAGAACAAAATAGTATTCTTGAACATAGTGGGCATTACTTGGCTCCCAAAATGAGAAGAAGGATGAGAGGTGGAGGGTGGAGGTGGGGAAGAAGGAGTGGGAGGGAGGGGGAGGGGGAAGAGTTCCCGAATGGGAAAGATTTTCCGAGTTCTAGGTAGAGAGCCTCCTGACATGGGTTGAATATGAAACTGGGCCCCCGAAGGCATCTGTGTTGAGACTTGGTGCCGCTGTGGAGAGGTAACTGCAGCGCAGGCTCACCGGCCTCGTTGATGGATTCATTACGATGCATTCACACCGAAAGTGGGCCGCTAGATGCTTGCTCTTGAAAGCACAGTCTGTCCCCAGCTGCTTCCCACCAGGTGAGCAGCTCTTTTAACTGTGCCCTTGGGTCACCCTCATCCTCACAGTGAGTTCCACACTGGTCAGAGCTCAATGGCAATATTCTGACTCAGAAAAGTAAAATAACAAAACAAAATGACCAGTACAGGAACTATACAGTAGTTAGCCAAGACCAATAAGGGTTCTGTTTTTTGGGATGACTTTAGAATCTTTGCAGATTCTGGTAGTCCTGAATTTCCTATGTCACTAGAAAGATGTGTCATCAGACTTCGAAATGAACTCTTCTTCTCACCAAGGCCACGGAAATGGCAGTCAGAATTCTCAGTGTCCCGGACTCTGAACCTGCAAGGAGGCCAAGGCCTAAGCCGGGTGGACATAGTGCTACTGGGAACAGAACGTGTTATACAGCCTGGCAGCAGGAGGGCTCTTGTGCTCTTGGGGAAGAGTCCTGGGACTGGAGTGCAGGCTGTTCCTCAGCAGGCAAAGTAGCTACAACCTTTCACCCTGGGACTCGCTGTCCGCTCCCAATCAGGGCTGGCTTTGAGGGCCAGGGTCAGAAGCCAAATACAAGCTGCGAAGCTTATGTGTGTCCTGTGCCTGTTTTTTTTAAAGCAATCTCAAAGCTTTACTGACATGGATACCATCTGGAGAGTGAAAAGACATCCATGACATGAAGGAGGGTGGGGGAAACAACAATAATAACAAAAAGACTCCCCACCCCCTTTCTGCTTCCATTCCTGGCCTGATCTAAAGTATACATTGAGCCGGACTCCTGTTTTATAAACACAACATGACCTGGAAGTACCGGCAAGGAGGAACATCCATCTAATGCCCGCAGCCTGCTGCAGGCTAATCCATGAGAAATGTTAAGATCCCTGCGCACAGAGGTCCTTCGCAGCGTCCAAGGAAGAGATTCACAAGTGGCTTATAAAGCGGCCGAGTTGCTAGAATCCAAGAATCCCTGACATGTTCACTCCCGACATGGTCAGGAGACACAGTACTGCAGGCAGAAACCATTTGACTGATAGCCAGACTCTAGGCCCGGCACGTCAGGTTCCCTCCTCCTAAAGTGGCCTATATTCTGCTATTGGGGCCTATTATGTGTACTGAGCTGCCTCCATCCTTCCTCCACAGCTGGCTGGCTCCACTTTGCTGGATTTAGTGGCCATTTGCCATCAGGAAGGGACTGGGATCCAGGGTGCAGCCCTGAACAGTAACAGGAGATGAAGGGGACTTGGCGTTTTGAAGTTATCATCTTTATTATTCCTCAGAACTGGCTGATGACATGAAGACTCTAGCTGACAAAGTTTCTATCTCCCAGGCCTCTGAAGACTTGTGTTCCTATTGGTGACTTTTAATAACCCCAATGATGCTCTCATGCCACGCTACAAATAGCCATTGGTCTGTCCGGGGTCTCAGCATCCTGTTACAGGCTCTGGACCAGCTATGGCTACCTATGCTAGTGACACTCCTAAGCCCAGTGTATTCTGCCCTTTCTGTGCCATCTCTTCCTGGCTGAGAACTAATGTTTGATCATTCCCCATTTCCTCAGTAGCTTTCTTGTGGCCGAATACTTGTGTGAAACTAAACAAGGACTCAGATCTCTCTTTACATAAAACTTCCTGGAAATTTTCTTAGTTCTTATGCCTTTGTTTTTCCGGGCTGTAAGGGAAGGATTCTGGTGGCTTTAAATTGTTTAAAGAACACATTTTCAATCACAGGGGAAGCAGAGCCACTCCCAATTTGCATACTCGCCATCTGTGGTGCACTCGCCTGATATTTCAGAGTCATTGTCTCACACTTACACCTTCTTAGCATAAACAATGTTTGTAAAATCATGGGCTTGATGTGCTAGCTGTTAAGTTCCCCGAAGCAGTAAAATTAAAATGTAAATATTATAAAGGAATAGTTCTCTATCATTTATAATGATTTCCTATCCTACAGTTAGTCCCCTACTTTGTGAAACAGTCACCTAGCTTGGGGTCGGTGATGAGGTATTCGGAAAACATTATAAAGAAATCTATGAAGGACTGGAAAGTTAGCCCAGTCAGGAAAGAGCTTTCCTTGCCAGTGTCAGGACCTGAGTTTGATCTCAGAGAGTCATGTCACATACACAAGGAGGTAGAGGCAGGAGGATCTGTGGGGCTTGCAGCTCACCAGCCTAGTGCACTTGTCAATGAGAAATTCAGTCTAAAATAAAATAAAATAAAATAAAGGGGCCGGGCGGTGGTGGCGCACGCCTTTAATCCCAGCATCTGGGAGGCAGAGGCAGGCGGATTTCTGAGTTCGAGGCCAGCCTGGTCTACAGAGTGAGTTCCAGGACAGCCAGGGCTACACAGAGAAACCCTGCCTCGAAAAAAACCAAATAAATAAATAAATAAATAAATAAAATAAAGGGATTGAGTAGCTACCTCAACAGTTGTGAGCACTTGCTGTGAAATCATGAGGATTGGAGTTTGGGTCCAAACACTCATGTAACAAGCGGTGTCCGTGTAAACACCTATAACCCTGGCTCCCGAGGAGGCAAAGATGCAAAGAGCTCTGGGGTTTGCCAGCCTCCTGCCTGGCTGAGAAAACTAGAGGCTCAGTCTCAGGGAGAGACCCTACCTCAAAGACATACATAGAGAGTGTTAGAGGCAGACACCTGACGTCCTCTACTGGCTTGAGAAGCAGACCAATACCTGACGGTCTTGAGCCTCCCCACGCATGCGCGCACACACACATATATGTGTACACCTCACAAATATGCATGCATGCGTAAAGAAATAAAAGCACAGCTTTCTCCACTTAGTGGGCAGAGTAGCGTTATCACAATCTATTCAGTATAGCTATGGAGCTTAAAGAAATTTAGCACGGTCCACAAGGATACAAATATATCCCTGCTTGTAGCCTAGAACTTACATAAAACAGGGAGACATTTGTATCATTATTCCGTCTTTTTTTTTTTTTTTTTTTTAAAGTAAGCCCCTTGGGTTCTTTTTTAAAACCTTGGCTATCTATCTATCCAGTCCTTAAATGATCATAGCAGGCCACTCAGGCCTGGGGAGGACCAGAAGACAAATGCTGTTTATTTGGGGCCGAAATGAGAAAAAACGGCTTTTGTCTTTCCAATCTTAGCCCCCAAATCTCCAAGCAGCAGCGTGAGGCTCAGCTGCTGTCCATGATAATTCCATTAGGCCTCCAATAAAGCATCAGGTAAATGGCTATCCCAGAGGCTTCTACTACAAGTGTAGACTGACCTCACAGGGCCTGAAAACAGGCAGACTGATCAACTGTAACAGGACGAAGACAAGCAGAATAATTCGACAAATTATGACATCACCAGTGAGGCTGTTCCAGATACTGACTATTTTCTTCTGGTGCTGTTCGCTATACAGATTTATCGGCAGGGTTTAAGCTTTAAGAAGTGAGCTCTCAGGGCTTGAGGATGGCTCCTAAGCATTTAAGAGCACTGGCTTCTCTTGTAGAGTACCATTGTTTGATTTCCATCATCTTCATGGTGCCTCATAACCTCCTTATAATTCCGGTTCCAGGGACTCTGATGCCCTCTTCTGGCCTCTGGAGGTATTGTGTGCACATACATGCAGGTAAAACACTGGAATGTATACAAATTAAAAATAAAAAGCACAGCTCTCAGAGGTTCCTTCCTTCCTTCCTTCCTTCCTTCCTTCCTTCCTTCCTTCCTTCCTTCCTTCTTTCCTTCCTTCTTCCCTCCCTCCCTCCCTCTCTTTCTTTCTTTCTTTTTCTTTCTTAAAGATTTATTTATTGTATGTATGTAAGTACACTGTAGCTGTCTTCATGCACACCAGAAGAGGGCATCAGATCCCATTATCTCAGATGGTTGTGAGACACCATGTGAAGGCTGGGAATTGAACTCAGGACCTCTGGACAAGCAGTCAGTGCTCTTAGCCGCTGAGTCATCTCTCCAGCCCCACTCAGAGGTTTCTATGGTCAAGCCTTGTCCTGCCCTCCCTTACCTCCTTTTTCCCTGCTCTCCTCTTTGTTTTATTTTGTTGAGACAAAGTTCCTCTACATAGCCCTGGCTGCCTTGGAACTCATTATGTAGTGTAAGCTGGTTTTGAATTCAGAGATCTGCCTGCCTTTGTTTCCCAAGTGCCACCATTAAAGATGTTTTCTGTTTGTTTGAATGTGATGCTAAGGAGCAAACCCTGGGACTCTCTGCATGCTGGGTAAGTACTCAGTCAACTAAGCTCTACCCTCAGCCCTTGTATCGATTCTTTTCCAAACCAATAATTTATAGAATAGCAGTCACAAAAGCTAACCTGAGGTAGACCTCTGATGAACAGCCTTTTGTTTTCCCCAGTGTAAATGACCACCCTGGATACCAAGAGACTCAAATGAGGATGTGCCAAGTTAGTAGACTCTGGGTCAGATCCCAAGGTCTTTCTTGATGACAAACTCAGCACTTCCCCGACCCAGCCTTTCTACCCTCTCCCTAGAGAATGTGAAGATTGTTCTTCCATTGTTGGGTAATATTTCAGTATTTGCCTGTCTACAAGGTCGCCCTGTTTCTCTGAAGCAAACCATAGAGCTACAGAACTCACCTTGCATTATTTTAAAGAAAAATGTATGTGTATGTGTGTGTCAGTGTGTTCATACGTGTTTGTGTGTGTGTGCATGTGTAATATATGTGTGTAAGTGCCTACAGAGGCCCAAAAGAGGTGCCAGATCCCCCAGAGACTGGGGCTATAGGGGGTATGTGAGCTGCCCAATGTGGGTTATCACACCCAAACTCCTCTGAAAGAACATTAAGTGCTCTAACCACTGGATCATCCTTCCAGCCCCTCACCTGCTAGGAGAACAGCAGGAAAGCAGCCCTATCTCACAACATAGCCTCCACAAAATTGGAGTGCAGCACCCTAAAAGTACACAGCAACTTCAAATCACTCATCTCTGAGTTTCCTGCTACAACTCATCTGCCCAGATGTGGAAGGAGGTCGAGTGAGACAGAACAGTGAGATCGCTAAAGAGTACCCAAACTATACACTGAAGGCCAGAAAGACAGCACGCCAGAGATGGCAAGCCATACCGTCCTCTCACAGCTTGCTCAAGGACGCAGGTTCTTTCCGTCTCTGACAGTGGTGGTGACAAAGGTCGACAGACCCCTTTGGATGTCAGCTCTTTAATGTGTGTCCCTTGAGTATGTACCCTACGTTTCGCCATTTGCTCCAGGCAGCAGGAAGCGTTGACAAAACCTACTCGGGCACGGCCTGAACTGCACTCTGCATACAGACCTTCTGGTGATCTCAAGGTGCAATACCTGGAAAGCTGAGTAATGAGAGAGGGAGTGAGGCAGGTCCCTGGGGCCTGCAGGCAGAGAGTCTGAGTAACAGTCAAAGCAGCAATGAAACGGCCCAAGCCTGAACCCTTGCTATCTATCTGGTGTCAGCCTAGATAGGGTTGAGGATGTAGCTCGGTGGTAGAGAGCTTAAATGACATTCATGAGGTCCTGGGTTCCACTCTCTGCACCATCACCGAATACATATGTACATATACACACACCCATAACTATATCCAAGCAAGACCCAGGAAGCAGCAGCCCTTTCCTACTTTTATAAGTTCCAGCTTAGTACAGGAACGACTTCAGGGCAGCCCTGCACGTAGGCCACTCTCAAATGGCTTTGGCAAGCGGCTGAATCTGAGTGTAGCATGCCTACCTGTCAGCATCTCCGAGGCCCAGGGAGGTATTTCGTTGTAGGGTTTCTCGCACCACAGCCATCCCATCAGGAAGCCGGTTCAGGCGACGAGTGTAAAGGCCGAGGCCACCATCTGTCATATACCTTTGAAAGAAGAGGATGGTAGGTGCATATGGTCAAAAGCAGCTGCACACGGTCTTGTCATTGTATCTAGAAACCCTGCATGGGTACCTTGTGCTCTTAGGGGGGAAAGATTTCTCGAGGCTCTGTCACTACAGACCAAGGAAAATTTGGCTGCTGATTCAGGCGGGGAGAGAGCATGTGAGGCTTAATGAATGCAAACTCATGGGAATCTATGAAGCAGAAGGAACTGGTGAATAAAATCAGCTGTCAGATGTATTCATGACATGCTACTGAATGTCAGCAATTATGCAAGCAGGTGTTCTATCAATGTCATGTAAACAGAACTGAGGAGTCCTTAGCACACTGAGGGAGAAACAACTACAGACTGGAGAGAGCGGGCAAGCTTTGAGGGAGGAGGCAGGGAAAGATGGAGGGTGAGTGGCAGGCATCGCAGCTGCTATGGTTAAAGTACGAACAGTGTCCGGTTTCACCTCTGACGTCGATGTTGTCAGAGATTTCCTACAAGACTCCGTGAGTAACAATCATTTACTCTTGGTGATGCTACAAGGCCATCTTCTGTTGGACCCAGGGTGCTTTGGGGAGGGAGAACCGCAGAGACTTCTGAATCGATGGCTTAAAAATCTACCAACCAGAGCGTCCCTGTGAGCAGTCACTAGCCTGAAGTTGTTCAAGCATAAAGCATCTGTGCCTCATGCCACCCGGGCCCCCGTAACCCCCATGCAGGGCCTGGGTAGTGGTCCCCCTCATTTTCAAAGGAGAATGAGTAACAGTGCTAAATTTAGGCAGAGCCCAGTGCTGAGCTTGACCATTTTCATCCTGGGTGGGCCCCGTTAGATCAGTAGGTTGCTGAAAAAGGAAGACTTGTATTTCAAGTCTAGTAACATGGAGCTCAGGGCCCCATAAGTCACGGTGCTCTTGACATGGCTGGCTGAGATGAATCATGGGAGCTTTCCCACATGCGCGTTTCTGCTTATCATGTATGGTGTGGCTGTCCCACCCTGGCCGCCACCTGCTTCAGATATCTTTTGGGAGAACAGAATTGTGAGGTGCTGAGCTTTTTGGCAGAGTCAGAGAAGCCAAGAACGGGGCAGAGAAGAAAGCCTTCCATGGAGCCACCTTGTATGAGCAGTGGCCAACACACACTAAACACACTACACACACACATACACACACACACATCTACACACACAGACTCTACATACCTATACACACCTACATACTACATGTAAACACAGTACATACACACACTACACACACTATATAATACACTACATATACATACTACATACACACATACACACCCGTGTAAGCTTGCACACACACATGCTACATATTGACAACTACACATACACACACTAATACACACACTACTCATATACACTACATACACATACTATATACATACATATATTACACACAGACACATCTACACAAAAAGACCCTACACAACTATACACGCACTACACACACTCATATACACATCTACACACACAGACCCTACATACCCACACACACACATACTACACACATACTACACACATACACACCTACATACACATACTACATATACACACAGTACATATACACACTATATACATATACTACATATACATACTACATATACACACGTGTGAGCATGCACATACATACACTACATATTGATACACTACACATTACACACTAGTACACAAACCACTCATATATACTACATACACACACTACATATACACACATACTACACACACACACATAACATACATAAGTCTCTTCATCTAGTCAATCAAACCAAATGTTTGTGGTTGTGTCAACAAGGCAGAACAGACTGAATTTTTTACCCAGCAGTATGATTAAAGAAAAAAAAAAAAAAACAACCTGTGAAAATCCACTGAATTGTACACTTTAAAACGGTGTGTTTTATAGTGTATGGATTATATATTAACGAAAACTAAAATAACAATCACAGCCATCGGTAAACAACCATGGAGATGGTGCGCTACTTGGATGTGGGGTCTATGATTTTGCTCAAATCCGTATCCCTAGCTCATTCCATTTCTACACCTATATTCCTTTGCTTGGATAAGTGAACACATGAAGGAATGAAGCAGACTAACAACCGCAGAGGGCTTAGCAGACACGCACTGTGATCATGTGATCACAGGGTTCCTTCTTGCCAGCCTAAATGTTAGCAAACTCAACACCTAAGACACAAAGCAAGGCCTGTCACTGTACCTAGGATCTGTCTGTCTGTCTGTTCATCTGTCCGTCTACCAGATATAGCAAGCCAGGGTACAGCAGAGTGGGTGACTTGTATCCAAGTAGCAAAAGAGGGGCAAACACCTCCACCAAAGGCACAATGTCTACTGAAGGCTGGACATTTAGAAAAAGCCCTTGCCAAGAGAGTAAGAAGCTCCTCAAAGCACCACCTCATGTCCCATTAACCAGGGCAGTTAATCTTGATCTCAGCAAAGTCACCCTGCCAGTTAGATAAACACAATTTTTTTTTTCAACTGGGGAGATCTTGTCAAAGGACAAACAAACTAATTTTAGCAGCTCTCATTCCCTGCTGGATTTTTATTGCTGGTGAAACAATACATACGGTTGGGCAATGACATGCACCTGGGCAAGGAGATGACAACCCTCTACCCCTCCCCCCTGCTGAGGGAAGAGTGGGATGTTGGGCCACAGACACTGTGACCTACACTCACATCCACCCACGGAAACACCACATATACAATATGAAAAGAAGAATGTTACGGTTTTATTAATTAGTGTGTATGCATGAATATGACGAGTGTATGAGTGTGTGAGTGTGTGTGTGTGTGTGATGCACATGATGTGCAGAGGTCAGAGGACTACTCTATGGAGCCTCTTCTCTCCTTTATGTAGCAAGTGCCTTTATCCACAGGACCATTGCTATTCCTCTGCATGTATTTCTGGTTTCTGTCTCTGCAAAGCCAACTCCACGAGCGCCTGGCTCTCTGAAGAAGCAGTCCCTGCTCTGTCCATCTGCAGCCCTGACCCAGGCTCAGAGTTGTCAACAGACTTGTGCTCTGAGGGCTTAGGAAGACAATGGGGAAGGTCATCTCCTCTTTTGCAGCTCTATCTGAGGCTCACAAGGGGTGGGGACATGAAATGACTTGCTCAAGGTTGTGAGCTAAGGAGACAGCTGGTCCAGGGCTGAGTCCCTGAGCCCCAGCACCACACCTGCCTTCTCCTTGGAGACACAAACAATTATCACTGTTATCCAATGAGGAGCTGTGATACCTTTGAACCTGCCACATGGGTTCCTGCCTACACCGAAGGCTCCTGAACAATTCCCACATCGCCTACCTGAGTTCTGCAGTGACAGTAGCTGAGGGTCTTTGCTTCCATGTTCCAAAGCTTCCCAAGACCTCTGGAACAGGACTATCTCATAATTAATATAGATAGTGTTCCTATCATCTATTCCAAGGGACGACATCCTAAGACAATGGTTATATGATCTCTTGGACACAATATACGCACTAGTCTCTGTGTCAGCCTGGGACTAGACCCAGGTTCTGCCTGCTGAAATTCACGATTATTGGGAATTAGGCAAACAGTTCTACTCTCCAAACCGAGGGGTATAACATGAAGATTTAAGAGGCTGGAGGCTGAGGTGGGGTGCAGCAGCCATAGGTGTCAGAGTCCTGGAGAAGCTGGTCCTGCAGGTGACACTGGGGTTTGCTAATGAAAACAAAGTCCATCCAGGCACATGAACCATACATAGCACAGAAGCAGGAAGGGAAAATGGAAGAGGTAAGCTAGGAGAAGGGAGGAGTTTGTTGTGGCAGGAACACCATTGATAAGAGAGAATAGTGAACTGCATGGGAGGAAACCCAGGCCAAGTGCAGGGATGCGGATGGGGCCTCCGATGGAGACACAGGAAGGTGAGTACCAGGCCCCACTTCAGTTTCAAAGAGCACACTGGGTTTTCCAAACTATCATCCCATACCCTATTTTTTTTTTTTTAGATTTATTTATTTATTATATATGAGTACACTGTAGCTGTCTTCAGACACACCAGAAGAGGGCATCAGATCTCATTATAGATGGTTGTGAGCCACCATGTGGTTGCTGGGATTTGAACTCAGGACCTCTGGAAGTGCAGTCAGTGCTCTTAACCACTGAGCCATCTCTCCAGCCCCCATACCCTATTTTTAACAAGACTTATACTTTAGTTTTTTATTTGTTTTATGTGCATGGGTGTTTTGTCTACACATACACATACACACACACACACACACACACACACACACACACACATACACACACATCTGTGCATCATGTATATGCCTGATGTCCAGGAAGGACACAAGATGGTGCTGGGTCACCTGGGACTGGAGCTACAGATATTCCTGAGCCACCATGAGGGTTCTGGGAATCAAGTGCAGATCCTCTGGAAGAGCATGCAGTGCTCTAAACTGCAGGAACATCTCTCCAGCCCCCTATTCATTTATGTTTTAACTGTGTCTATGCATGTATGTCTGTGGGTGGGTATGTGCACATGTGTGCGGGTACCTGAGGAAGGCAGAAGACCCCTTGAGCTGGCATCAAAGGATGCTGTGAACCTCCTAATGTAGGCGCTGGGAACCAAACTCTGGTCCCTTGGAAGAACAGGGACCATCTTTGGGCCTTCTCTTCTGCTCCTCATACACCAAATGCTTTTTTGGTGAGCATTTTTCTCACCAATCTATTCTGCTACAGACTTTTCCAAAATACCAGTTCTCATGCTGGTTGAGTCATCTTGACTTTCAGGGAATGAGCAAATCTACAGGGTGGACCTCATATCCCTGTAGCACCAAAACCATTGCAAAGGCTATGTGCCAGCTACAGGAAACCTCCCCCCCCCCCTCCTTTCTTTCCTTCCTTCCTTCCTTTCCTTCTCTCTCTCTCTCTCTCTCTCTCTCTCTCTCTCTCTCTCTCTCTCTCTCTCTCTCTCTCTCTCTCTCAGTTTCTTCCCTCCCTTTGGTTTTGTTGTTGTTTTGTTTTGTTTTGTTTTGTTTTGTTTTTTGAGACAGGGTAGTCTCTGTGTAGCTATGACTGTCCTGGAACACACTTTGTAGATCAGGCTGGCCTCAAACTCACACTGGCTAAGGAAAAGGCTTTGGAATCCCAAGCATCTATTGGAACAAACACACTAGACAGAGTCCAAAGCTGGGTAAAGAGATCTTTTCCCTTCCTTAAGTGCAGTGAGATAATACCATAGAGCCAAGTGAAACTGGCTGGCTGACCTTTGGAGAAGGGACATGTCCTTGTACCATCTAAGTTCACAGTTCAATCTAGTCTGCCTCAGCTCAGGGTCCTTCACCTGGAAAGAAGTCACCATTGTGGAGAGCTGGAGGCAGGGATGGGGAAGGAACCAGACAGGTAAGGACTCACTCTAGTGCCCTTAGAGCAGAGCATGTGCTAAAAGAAAATAGCTCTCCGCTGCAAGAAATGAAAGCGGGATCAGGAGGAGGGAAAGCACATCAGGCTGGGCAATTACTTTTCTTCAAAGACTTAGCCTCTCTGCAAGCTTTTGGACACCTCTTTAGTTTAGAAGTGAACATAGGCAAATGGGCATAGGTGAGATCCCTTACCAATATCAACATAAACACACCAGCATGTACATCAACAGTTCCGGTGTTGCATAAAGCTGGGGGGGGGGGGGAGGGAGGTGAGCTGATGGACAGCCCTGCGCCCCACATTTTAGCAGCCAAACAACATGTGCTTTCAAGGCGCTCTGCAGGGTTACAGCCCAGTGTGACATCGATTCTCTGAGTTTATTAGGATGTAAATTGAGTTTCTAGACAAACCTGTAAAAGGATCCTTTTAGCTTAGGGCCTCTTAGAAGTTAGATGGATAAACCTCCCTCTGGGTCACCGAGGGACAAGCTGAATGCCAGCCTAGCAGGGCAGCCTAATCCCTTTGAAGGCGCCGGTCTTTACCAAAGGTCTTTACCAAAGGCGGGTGGGCAGCTGCTGCGTCTGATTTAAGATGATGCATATGAAATGCAAAAATGAGATCGCAAAAAAAAAAAAACAAAAAACAAAACAAAAAAAAAAAACGGGGCTAATTTTTCTGTGCTGATATTAAAATGGCGGCACTCAAATTTAAGTAAATACCTAGCGTTTTGCTTGCTCTCAGAGCCCTTCTACCCTGGAGTTTTAGTGTGGCGCACTGACTAGCACGACAGGCATCACTCAGTGTCATCCTCTCAGACATCCTCTCAGACATCCTCTCAGTGTCTCAGTGTCTCGATCCTCCTCACAGCATATTCTTACTAATTTTCAAGGAAATAAAAGTTGTCCCAGTTAAAGATACTGATGCTTCACTTCCTGTTGATGAGTCCCCTAGACTGACATAAAATAAAACAAAACCAACAGCAGTTTCTGGAGAAAATACAAGGCCAGAGCACCTTGCTCATGTTTCTCTGTGGTGACAGGACTAGAATTACGAATGAACCCAACTGGGTAATACACCCCACTCACACCCAACGTATAAGGGCAGGGACAGGTAGGCAAGTTCCCAGTTTTCATTCCATGCCTTTATAGGCAATCCTTCAATACACATCCACACTCTCCTCAGCCATTTGCTGAAACCCTCCCAACACCTTTTGGGGCTGAGGGATATAGGACACATTTCCTACCTTTCTGCGCTTCTTTCTGCTGTCCCTCGAGGCTGCTAGCTCCTCGGGACCTCACCAGGTTTCCAACAAGTCTCTTTCTAGGAGGATGTAGGAGTTCTATTTACATCCCTAGCTTCCTCCTCCCTTGTTTTGCCCAGCCCTGGAACAGCCAGCCACCTGTAGCCACACTAAGCCGCCTCAGCTCTGAGCTCAGGGCACATAACCCTAGCAAACGGACCTTGAAAGCTGTGAACTGTTCTGCTGGGGAGGTTCTCGGCTCAAAGGACACTATCTCCTTCCCTGACTCTTCTGCAATCCACATCCATCGCAGTCCTGACGTGGATGAAAGGTTCTCTGGATGTAAAGAAGCAGGCGGGGCAGCCACAGTACAAGTGAACCCAGGAGGTCTGCAGCCTACTCTGGCTGGCCCTTGTCAACAGAGCCTGGCCCTCCAGGGAGCACTCGAAAGAGGTTGCCAAGCTAATCAGATGAAGCCTCAGCAGGTCGCAGGAGCAGAGAGAGCAGCAGGGGAGAAAGACAGGCTGGAGTAGAGGAGCAATCACAGAGGCTCCCGACCCCCAAACAGGTGTCACAGAATTCAGTCATTTCTATCGGTAAAACCAGGTATGGAAGAGAACACTCTGTAGGTAAGCACAAGGCATAATTGGGATGTGGGGGTTGGAACAAATTAAACTCCTTACAAGCTAGCAGGCTCAGCACCCTCTGGCAGTTGCCCAGGTGGCTCAAGTTGGACCTTACACTTCAGCTCGCTCCCCTGCAGACTCAAACACCGAACAACAAAAGCAGTGATTTCTGCCTAGCAGGGAGTGGATGGGGGAGGTATGGAACCACAGACATAGAAACACAGTCCCTCTACTACTAACTTCTTGGCATGCCTTTACTGCTTGTATATTTCTAGACTGGGGTCTCACTCTGTAGCCCAGGCTGGTCTCAAACTTGAGATCCTCCTGCCTTCCCCTTCTGGGTTCTAGGTTATGGCTGCGCACCACCACAGGAGGCATCATACCCTTTGTATTCTTATGGCTTTGGGGTGGGGGTGGGGCAGGTATTTTATGGCATATGCAATATTTCAGTAACACTCCGCAAAAAAATTTTTTAAGTACAGGAGTGCTCTATTTGCACGTATGCCTGCACGCCAGAAGAGGGCATCAGATCCCATTACAGAAGGCTGAGAGTCACTATGTGGTTGCTGGGAATTGAACTCAGGATTTCTGGAAGAGCAGCCAGTACTCTTAACCACTGAGCCATCTCTCTGGCCCTACACATAAAATCTTAAAAACAAATTTAACCACGAGTGTTTTCAAGGCCACTACCTAAAGTGGAAACTCTTGAAATCAGATCTCTTTGAATCCCAGTAGAAGCCAAGGCCCCATTTTTACACGTTTGCAGTCAGTGGCATCAGCTCTCAGGCCTCCAGGCTTCATGTCAAGAAGGGCCCAGCAGGACTGGCTGTAGAGGGGCTGTGCTCTCCCTTCAGCTGGGCAGTGGCTTCCCCACTGTGAGACTCTCCTTTGTTTGCAGCAGGCGGGTGGGGGTCAGGGGTGGGGTGGGGGAGGTGGGTTGGGAGTGGGGCAGGAAGGTAGGGTTAGGAGGTAGAGTGAGGTGGGATCCAGCAGTGGTACCTGGCAGCACCCAAGTGACTCTGCCCCATCTTTCCACTGTCATATCCTTACCATGCTCCCGGCAGAGTGATGGATCCAAGAGGGGAGATGTCTGCACAGCTGTAAAATGTGATGCCCTGGTCTGTCCATCTTCTGCAAAACGCAGTGGGATGCTCCTCATTTATTTACTTATTTACTATGTATGTATGTATGTATGTATGTATGTATTTATTTATAGACAGGGTTTCTCTGTGTAGCCCTGGCTGTCCTGGAACTCACTCTGTAGACAGACCAGGCTAGCCTCCAACTCAGAGATCCAACTGATTCTGCCTCCCAAGTGCTGGTTAAAAGTGTGCACCACAACCAACCACTCCCCGGCAAGAGACGCTCCGTATTTTAATAAAAGTTCACGGAATGCTAATTTCCAGAGGAGTTCAGTTTAGCTTACCCAAGGATCTGCACGTAGAGATAGATGTGCTATAAGAATTTTAATTGGGGGGGGGGCATTGAAGAGATGACTCAGTAGATAGACTTTCTAATATACAAGCATCGGGACCTGAGTTAAGATCCTCAGCACTTGTATAAAAGCAGTGGGTAGGAGAGTGGACTCTGTAAACCAGTATTGGGGGTGGCAGGTGGAGTAAGGTGGATCCCTGGATCTCATTGGCCCACCAGCCTAAGTGCATCATCAGTAAGTTTCAGGTCCAGTGAGAGACCTTGTCTTAAAAATTGCAGTGGCCATGGGTGTTGGTGGATGCCTTTAATCCAAACACAGGGGAGGCAAGTGGCGCTCTGTGAACTCTAGGCTAGCTTAATTTAGATTGAAAGCTCCAGGCCACTCCGGGCTACCCAGTGAGACCCCAGTGAGTCTTAGGATTTCTATTGCTGTGATAAAACAGCATGACCAAAAGTAAGTTGGGGAGGAAAGGGTTTATTCCGGCTTACCCTTCCACACTTCGGCTTATCATTGAAGAAAATCAGGACAGGAACTCAAACAGGGCAGGAATCTGGAGGTCTAACTTGATGCAGAGGCCATGGAGGGGTACTGCTTACTGGCCTGCTTCTCTGGCTTGCTCAGCCTGCTTTCTTACAGAACCCAGGACCACCTACCCAGGCATGGCACCACCACAGTGGGCGGGCCCTTCCCCATCAATCACTAATTAAGCAAATGTCTTACATCTGGGTTCTTATTGTGGCATCTTCTCAAGCATGGTTCCCTCCTTTCCAATAACTCTAGTTTGTGTGTCAAATTGACATAAGAAGACTGGCCAGCACAGCCTATCTCATTAAAAGAAAGGTAGATACCAGCAAAGGGATATACCTAGTGTCAACCTCTGTCTCTATACATATGTGCAGACATCCACAAGCACAAACATAGATACAAACTCATATACACACAAGAACAGTTATAAATGCCATACACAATACAAAGAAAATAATCTGAAGTTTCTCCTCCTCCTCTTCCTCCTCTTCTTCCTCCTCCTCCTCCTCCTCCTCCTCCTCCTTCTTTTATTGTATGTGTGTGTGTGTGTGTGTGTGTGTGTGTGTGTGTGTGTAGGCGGCCAGAAGACAACTTTGTAAAGTTGGTCCTCTCATTTTACCTTTAAAAAACTAATGTTTATGTGTGCGGCTGCTTTGTAGTCATGACTACGTGAGCATCACATGTATGCCTGGTATCTCTCAGGGCCAGAAGAGAGCACTGGATCCCCTGGAAGTGGAGTTAGAGATGGTTGTGACTTTGCCATATGGGGGCTGGAATTTGAACCTGGGTCCTCTGCTAGAGGCATGTGTGGTCTTAACTAGTGAGCCACCACCCCAGCTCCTCTCCCTACATCCATGGGTTTAGGGATTGAACTCACACTGACGTGACAAGCCATTTCTCTGGGCCAAGAATTTTAATTTTTGAAAGCTATAAGTATGCTAATGAAATGCATCCTTGGGGCGGACAGAGAGTCAAGAAGTATAAGCACTGCCCTTAGCACCTCCTATCTAAATAAATGGGCATGTGTAAACTTTTCATTATGATTAACGAGAACTCTTGTTTAAAGTGAAAACTATCCTCGAAAAACCAAAAATAAATAAATAAAATGAAATAAAATGAAAACTATTGCACATCCTTCTGAAGACACACTGCCAGCTTTGGAAAATGGGCAGGCAACCCCCCCATCCCTACCCCCACCCCCTGTATCTGGGATTGTGTCTGACTGAATTCTCTTTATTGTGGTTCAACTGTTAGTGTGGATTGCAGCAAATATTTCTATCACCAGCAGGAAGCTTTCTGTTCACCCTGTGAAAGATGAGACACATCCTACTACACAGGAGACTGCTCTCTAGACAAAGCCCCTTTAAGCTCTTTCTTGGCATGAAACATGCTGAACAGAGACGCACTGATACCCAGGAAGTCTCGCAACTCAGATGCACTTAAATCACCAGGGATTTGGAGAAAAATACACTTTCCAGGGCCATGGCTTCTTGGCTGTATGCTGTCCTTAGCAGAGTTCAAATTCGATTTTATTTTATTTTACTTTAAAGTACCTTGATTTTCAGAGCATTTTAAGGTTTGTAAGAAAGTTGTACAATAGCCATTGAGTTTCCTAGCCCCTCCCTCCCTTCAAAGTCTGATCTATGTAATTATTTAATTATTTCATGCTAATGTGGCACATGGCTGCCACTGACAAACCCATTTCATTGACAGATAACCGATGTCTATCTTCATGTGGGCTCTTCTGTGTTTATACCTCTGAAAAAGTCATGTGTACAAGGGCTGGAAGGATGGCTCAGTTGTTAAGAGTACTAACTGCTCTTCCAGAGGTCCAGGTTCAATTTTCAGCACCCATATGGATTCCAGGGGACCCAATACCTTCTTGTGACCTCTGTAAGCATTAGGCTCAGACACATATACAGACAAAACATCTATACACACAAATCAAATTTAAAGAATAAGAAAACAATCACGCCGGGCAGTGGTGCCACACACCTTTAATTCCAGCACTTGGGAGGCAGAGGCAGGTGGATTTCTTAGTTTGAGTCCAGCCTGGTCTACAGAGTGAGTTCCAGGACAGCCAGGGCTACACAGAGAAACCCCGTCTCAAAACAAAACAACAACAACAAAAGAAAAAAGAGAGAGAGAGAGAGAGAGAGAGAGAGAGAGAGAGAGAGAGAGAGAGAGAAAGAAAACAATCACATATCCTCTAGACTAATATCATAGAAAATAATTTAACACTCTTTTAAAAAAATCCCTGGGGCTCCTCCTGGTCACTGTTTCCACATACATGCAATTAAAACAAGCATGTTGGCAACTCTGCCCTGGGAAGAACCTATCAGAAATGCCACCTTAAATCCAGAAAGCATCAAGATGAGCCTCAGTTTCCTTAAGAATTAGTTGTCATGATGTAACAAGAGTGTCATGACAATTTAAAACATAAATCTTCAGTGACTGGTCCTGGCCTCCTCTGTGGAGAGAGAGAGAGAGAGAGAGAGAGAGAGAGAGAGAGAGAGAGAGAGAGAGAGAGAGAGAGAGGCCATCTCATCCATATTAATAGGAACTAGGTTGAAGCTGATCCAACTGTGCCCTCAACCTCAGGTCAGGGCGTGGTACAAATTGTTTCAGAACCTCAAGTCCCTTCTGAAATATCAGTTAACTAGTGGTCTAGACTGAGAATCTCCTGGCCCTGGAACAGTCCACCTGGTGGAGATCAGTGTGTCTGGTGAGGTGATGGCTGAGGAGTGTTAGCCACGATGACCTCAGAGCACAGCAGACAACATGTGGCAGCCACAGAAGTATCACAGTCTCTGCGATATCAGAAGAATCCTTCCTGAGCTGGGGAAATGGGTCGGTGGGTAGAGCCTGAGGACCTGAGTTCTGGCCCCACGGATCCACATAAAAGCTGGACTTCAAAGGGTGAGCATCTGGAATCGCAGTACTACAGATGCTCACAGACTAGCTAGCTAGCTGAGTAGCACAACAACCAAGGTCTCGGGCAAGGTAGAAAAATAAGCACACCCAAAGGCTGTCCTCAGTCTTCTATATGCACACACACTCCTGTCCACACCAAGCTCTCCCTGCAAGCACATCCAACACACTGTTAAGCTAAGCTTCTGGGATGGCTATAGCTGTCGTCCCAAAGTCTTTGATCTGCTCCTCGACTCAAGTGTCACATGACACAAGTTCTTTTTACATTACAGCCAGAAACACGTATGCTGGCTTTGAGAATTCTACGATCTCTTTAGAAGATGACTAGAGCCTTTGAGGGTGGAGATCAGACACCCAGTGCTTCCTGCCCTTCTGGCTTCAGCAGACAGGCCAGGGGAAATGCCTTTGCCTGTTTGACACCAGGAAGCAAATGTCTTGCACCGTGCTTGAGGTTCACACAAGTTTCACCTAGTCTTTATCAAAACTGCAGAGAAATGCCAAGGTATCCTGAGAACAGGCAGTGAGGGGGACTGGCTTATTACAGATACATCTCCTCTGCAGGCTGAGTCACCAGGTAAAAATGGCCAGACTTCTGGCGGTTCCTGGGAGAGGGGAGGGCTGCAGAAAGGGCTGGCTACAGGAGGGCTAAATGAAGGTATTTGTTCTGGAGGTGGTGTTCAAGGCTATGGCATTCTTTTCAACCAAAACTTCAGGCAGTTGTTGTTGTGGGGTAGGTGCTAGCCTGCATGCTGGGGACACAAGAATCCAGGTCCTTGACTTTACAACTGCTTACACAGGGCTCAACAAGGGTAAATGCAGAGATAAGTACCAGAGAGGGCTTCTTAGAGGGGGACCCTCAAGAGACATCTTGGAAGTATTGGCAGGGAGCCTTGGGTTAAAGAAGTTAGTGAGCATATGCACACAGGCAGGCACACACACACACACACACACACACACACACACACACACACACACACTCATTGACAGATACAATAATAAAATTTTATAAGCATATATTACAAACAGTCTGCAAAGATAGCTCAGCAGTTAAGCACACTGCTTTTGCAAAAAATCTGGGTCCCATTCCCAACACCACACAAGCTGGGCATGTAGAACAGTCACAGCACTCGGGAGGATGTCCCCTTATCAGGATGATTGGCACAGATCTGTCCTCAGAAGGGACAGACTTGTAAGCGGACATGTTTCTTCCTATACAGCAAGGTAGCTGCTGGAGCCATGGGGGTGGAAGGATAAAGCTAGGATTTATTCAGGAGTCAGGTGACTGAGCACACAGGCAAACTAGCCAGCTCCACCAGTGGTGGAGAGGACCAACAGCAGTCGGGTACTGTGCTGGGCAGGCGGAGGGAAAGTACAGTCTGGGAGAGGAAATGGGGCTAATACTGGGGGCCTCCAGAACACATAATTTGCCTTAAATAAACACGCCAGGAGCTGTAGTCATAACAGCTGTGACACGCAGGCTAAGGGATGGGGTCACTGATTGGTTTTCTTGCCACTCTTTAACTTGCTCCAATGCAGTACTTTCACAAACAAGATGAGCTGACCATTTAGACATGGCGGGGGGGGGGGGGGAGCCGAATTCTGTAAGCCACACAGTTAGAAAGTATGTTTGATGTTGTAACCTTTAATAGCTTTTCAGCCCCTGCATCCACTATACGCAAGAGGTATAATGGCTGTTTTGTGGGTAATAAGCTCACAGTGGGTCTCAGTAGCCATAGTCCATTGCTCCTCTGAACCCTTTATCCTGGGGCTTGGGATCCTACTCAGATTGCTATGTAAGCAGGCATACTCCCTTATACCTGTAATCTTAGCACCAGGGAGGAGGAAACATGAGGATGAGAAGTCCAAGGTTATTCTCAGCTACGTGATGAGTTTCTATACAGTTTGGGGATGCATGAAACCCTGTCTCAATATGAATAAACAAAATCTCCAATCCCTCATGGTCAGATCAGTTGCCAGAGCCGAAAAGAGGCCTGTCTGATTTTGTGTTTATTTTAACAGGCCTGGGTTAAATTTTTTGTTAGAAGAATCACCTTTGGGGTTGCTCTGAACGCCTGTCTGGCCTGACCTATGGAGTCCTGTCTTTCCAGGAGACTTCCCAGAAAGCAACACCCAGTTCCCATCCCTTGATTGTGGAACCACAGTGACTCCTGGGTGAACGAGGGCACACTGAATTCTCAGCTGGCAGATCTTCCTTTGAAGGAATCCCCCTGCAGTCTCTTAGATATACAGCATTCCAGGCTTGGAAACACTCCAGACAGGAAGTTCTGTGTTTCTGTTCTCTGCAAACAGCCCTACCCACAACCTAACGGCACTGATTGGCAGCACATTCTTCCGCACTTTCACTGCAGGTCATTTTAGTGCTTTAGGCAGTGAGAAATGCAAGTCTAAATTCCATCTGTGGTCAGAGCTTGGTTCTTTGAAACCTGTTCACTGAATGCTTTCTACACGGTGCACATCTAGTTTCTGTAAGTGGAGATACTACGCTACAGGCTTGGAGCTCTGTGCCCTCATTCATCTTCCAAACAGACCCCAGCCTTGCTTTAAACTCCTTATGACCTAGCACCAAGAACACAACAAACCTTTGACACTATATCCAGCCAGCAAACACTCAACTACCTCCCTTACTCATTCTTCCACTATCAATCCAAGGAATGGCAGGCTTTGGAGAGCACCAGACATTAGACACATCCAGCAGGGGGCAGCACCAGAAGAGACAAGGCTGGGGTCTCAATGGCTGAGTGCTCAGGCCTGTAGCCCTTTGCAGGTGTGTGATATGGGTCAAAAACACTTCTCCTGTGCTCAGTTTTCAGGTCTCTGAAATTGTGGGAATAATGACACAGTGACATTGTGACAAGTCACAGCGCTAGACAGTGCCCCATCTTCCCAGGGCCTGCAGTGCTGGCTACTCCTCAGGGATCACTCATGCTCTTAAAGAAAACTGACTATTCCTCCCCGAGAGGCCATCCACTGTCCATAGCTCATCACTTCATGAGATGGAGTGTTCACTAGCTTAATCTTGTGCGAGACTTATGCCGGAAAACCACAGTTGATGTGAGTTCATGCATGCAGCTAGCTGTGCTGTTAACTCTAGAGTACACTGTTTTGCCTGGGGTCTCTTCAACCTCTGTCTCTTAAAAATCTTTCCACATTCTCTTCTGTGATGGCTCCTGAACCTTGGGGAGAGGGTGTGATATAGACATCCCATTTATGTCTGAGCACCCCACAGATATTTAGTCTCTGCACTTTGATCAGGTGAATAATGCCTATTCTTAAAGTTCTTAGCAGCCCAGTGCTCTGAGCCCCACCCTTCTGAATTTCCCTAGCTAGCTCCTCACTCCCTGTGGCTTCGAATTCTTCCTATCACATTCTGCCTTCTAATCTTCCTCTTCAAGTGAGAAGCCACACCAGCAAAGACCTGGGAGCACACACATTGAGTCTAGTCTCAGAGAATATTTGGTTTTAAATACTGCTACCCATGTGAGCCAGCTAAGCAACTCCCTCTGCCTCAGGCTCCTCAAAGATAAATAGGGAGCTGGGCAGTGATCACACATGCATTTAATCCCAGCACTTGGTAGACAGAGGCAGGAGGATCTCTGTGAGTTGGAAGCCAGCCTGGTCTACAGAGTGAATTCTAGGACAGTCAGGGTTACACAGAGAAACCCTGTCTCAAAAAACAAACAAACAAAAACAAACAAATAAACAAACAAAGGTAAATAGAAAATGAAATCGGCCTCCACCGATCAAGAACTGTTTGGTCAGTTGAAGAAGAGGTGAGACACTCCCTGTATATACCTAGAATACCATAGAGATCATCCAAATTGTGGATCAAATAGACACATGTGGGCATGGTGAATGGATCCTACAGCCTCCCACCTTCCCACAGAACCAATACCTCATCTATTTCCCCCCGAGTTTCTGATTACTTGAGTTGATGTCACCCTATAAACTTGCCTGCTCAAATATATAGAATTCCTAATTGCAAAAGAGATGACCAGTCGACTACAGACACAGCTCTGGCAGGAGACCCATACTCTAACACGCAGCAAAGATGACCACAAACTCCTGCTTCCCCTTCCCAAAACCAAGAAGGAGATGATTTATAGCTAGAAGGACCTCTCCTTAGACAGGGCATATCATTTCATATTTGAGTCTCAGAACGTGTTGGCCACCAGGAGTCCAGGTCAGAGGCTCTATTGGCCACCAGCTCAGGAGTACGATAAAGAAACAAAGTCACTGCTTGAGTCTCATGACTCAGGGATGCTGGGGGCCTGGAAAAGGATACAGTGCTTCCTTTGACACACATATACTTTCAACTATGGTCCCACTTCCTAAAAGATGCTCTAGCTTTGAGCTCCTGTCACACTGTTCTCTGTCTTTAGGGCACAGGTGAGCTATCTCCTGTCTCAGACAACTCATTTTCTTGATCCCACACAAGGCCTGTGACAGGCTGTGAGGATAAATTGTATGTGTCAACTTGGCTAGGCTGTGAGTCCTAGGTGTTCAGTCAAACCCTATTCTAGATGTCGTGATGAAGTTCTTCAATGAGACTCGCATTTAACTCGGCAGATGCTGGATACTCATTATAAGTTATTATTTAATATATAGATGGACCTCATCTAAGCAGCTGCAGAAACAGACAGGTTCTGAGGAGGTAATCAGGTCTGTGGATGACCCTACAACTTATGTCCCAGACCACCTTTGAGGCTTCGGATTTGCATGTCTCCATCACAGCCTGGGTAATTGTTGGGAGCAAACTTTTAGCAGAAAGCGGATAGAAAGCAGCTATCCACATGCTAGCCACGCCTCCAAGGCTTACATCATATCCACGTGCCTACAAGGGGCGTGACAAACGTGTATAAATACCTCAGATTTCCCTTCAATAAAAAAGACTTGATCAGAACCTCTGTCTTGTCTCCATTCCTTGTGTCTCTTCTCCTTATCCCCACTCTCTCTCTCTCTCTAGACCCTGACCGGAAGACCAGAGCGGCAGTTTGAAGCTGGGCAATGGTGGCATATGCCTTTAATCCCAGCCTTTGAAGGCCAAGCCAGGCAGAGCGGAGCAGGCCACAACATAGTAACTATTCAGGCATTGTTAAGTCTTTTGTCTCAAGCCAGGTAGAGCGGAGGTTGCAACAGGTAATTCCCTAAAATTAACTGACATCCTTCAGTCCCTGATGGTTCTGTCTGGTCCTTGGTACTCAGAAGCAGCATGGCCTCATCCTTGAGAATGTCCTAAGAAGGATAAAGGACTCAGACACATGGAAAACAGGGGCTTAGAAAAATGACTCCCACTGGAGAGTGTCTATTGTACAGCACGATGGGAGGTTGTTCACGATGAAACTTCAGCTTCTTATCTTGATCAGGGCCTCGGCACAGGCAGCCTCCAGTTTGAGTCTTTCAGCATGGGATTACTGTCTCAGGGCCAAGACTCTCCCAACTCCATCCAGATGTTTTTCTTCATAGTCATCTCTACTACAGTCTGGTATTCTCCAACCTTGCCACCATAAATCCGTCAAGGCCATTCTAGCTGCTGGCCAGGCAAAAGCAACTCAGAAGGGATTTGCAATGCCAGTGGATCACGGTTAAGATAAGAGCCAACATGGGATTGATTTTCCAGAGGAGAGTGGCACAAAGGCATCACAGGAAACACAGGGGAGCTGTGGCCCCACCTGCCTCCTCGGTTCTCTTTTTAACATGTGTTTATTGGCAAAGTGTGGGGCAGAGAAAGGAGGGCTTGGCATTTCTCTCCAGCAGAGAGTGGAGAATACAGGAGGGCACCAAGGACACAGTGCAACACTACATCACAAGGGGAAAGAAACAGCAAAAGGAGAGGCCAACTTTTCATGTCTTGGGGAGGGGGGTTTAAAATGTTTCCATGTGTTTAAGAGCAGTATCATACAAAATCTGAATTTTGGAGTTGGAGTTAGCACACAGAAGGGCAAAGTAATCATTAGCCCTTAAACATTAGTCTTTGACAATGCATCTAATGCTACAGGGTGGGATGTATTCCCTGCATGTAGAAAGGCTCCTTCCAAGTGTTGAGTTTATGGGCCACAGATTTACACTTGAGAGTAGTTTCAACGATCCAAAAAGAATTATCAAATGATCCATCCTGGAAAACAAATTCATACCCTAGGGGCTCAGCTAAAGGCTGGGACTGAGATATTTGCTAAATACATGCCAACTGAAGCCTACTAAATGGCTGAGTGTCTGGAGTGCTGATGAATGGACCCTATGTGGAATTCACCTACGGTAAATACCTGAAGGCTAGCCTAGCCACAACAGACGTGGATGAGCACTTGTTGAGACTGTTAACCCACATGGAACCTGGAATATTCCTGGGAAGGGAATATCCTCCAGTAAGACAGCTGACAGGGCAGAGCATGGGTGGGGAAAGGAAGAAGAGCCTCGAGAGGTGCTGATCAGTCACCATGAGCTTCTCTGACACAGCACAGTTAATGCTCGTATTTAACCAATATGTTGATAGGTTCCCACCTCAGCCCTGACTCATTCTCAGGAGAGACTCCACTAGCTCCTATCATCTGAGACCTGAGAATGAACTAGAACGAGAAAATGGAGTCTTTGAGAACTTCTATGAGCCAGGCTGAGCTAGGCTGTATGCACATATTCAATGTCTTTGGGTCTCGGGACCTTATTGTCCTGGCCACAGAGAGTTAGAAAGATATACAGGCTTCAGGAACTCTGCCACCTTCTGCCTGTGTCATTTTGCCCCACTGTCACTGCTACTCAAAGCAACATTATCCTCAGATGAGGGTCACTGGTTTCCTACAGAATCAAGAGGCCACAAAGGCCCTGCACTGTTTCCAGACTTCTCCTAAAGGTCCCACACATTGGCTCTCCATGCTAGGAGGAACTACTGACACTCTTAACACCAGGACAGTCTTCTTCACTGTGTCCTAGCAGAATGTGAAAGCTTGTGGAGCCAGGGTGTGCCTAAGGTCTCCGGATTGTTACTGGGTTTAAAAGAACTTCTTGCTCCTTTAGTGTGAAGGTATGAGCAAGAAGCTGCACAATCAATTGGAAGCAAGGGGCTCACTATAGAGGCAGGAGAGCAGGTCAAGAATGAGACCTGGTAAGCCTTGCCTATAAGACCTTGTAAAATTAAAGGAACTCAGCTGTCCAAGGGGATGGCTGGAGAACCTACTCCACACCCAATCCCTCCACTGAAGGAGGCACAGATGACACTAAGGAGACACGTGTTGTGTGAAGATGTACTGCACTCGATGGAACAGCATGAGCAGACAACCAAAAAGCTCACACAATGTGACATGAAGCCCCATCCTCTCTGTAGCAGGGACACTGGAGCTACTGAACCCACCCTTGTTCCTCTCTTAGAAGTGTGCCATTTCCTAATAACCCCCCTTCGGTTTCTGCTGCAACTGTTGTGATGAACGTAAAGCTCCCAGCAAATACTTAAATCCTTATGTTGCTATGACATAATAAATATACTTTGGTCTCTGCCCTTCATCATTAGCAAGAACCTTGAACTCTCAGGATATGTCCTGAGTGATGGGGTGAGAAAAGTATCTTCCATAAACCCCTTTCTACCGTACCTGCATCTGTGTAGCTGAGCTATTTGTGGATGGCAGCTGGTTGTCAGAGGAACCAACCATATCATTAGTAGGTTAGAACTCTCAGCCCCACCATCCCCGGGGAGAGAAGCTGGAGACTGGTTTACTCACAAGTGGTCTTATTTAAGCAGTCATGGCTACATAGGAGAGTCTCCATCAAATCCCTCAACTATGGGATTCAGAGAGCCCCGAGGTTGGTGAACACACAGAGGTGCTGGGAAAGAGGCTCCCTCTCCTTCCCTGATTGTCAATCTTCCTAATATCTCCAAGGTCAGTGGCTAGCTGGCAGGAACCACTGGTGGCTGAGGTCCTTTCCAAATCAGAGATTTCTGCCATGCCATCTTGGAAACTGCCTGAAGCAGGGTCTTTCAAGGACAGCCTCCTCACAAGTCATTTATCTTGGCTTCTGGGAATAGCATACATAGGCTTCCTTTCCTATCAGTCCCTGCAACAGCCTGGCAAGTTGCTTGGGGCCAGTTCTAAAAAGACAGTGGGGAGGAGCAGGTTAAGAGTCTTTCAAGCAATGAACAAGACTTGATGCCACCTGCTGGCTGCCTGGGGAAAGACACCTCAACCAACCAACAGCCCTATGACATTCAGTGGGGGAAGGACAAGTGCCAGGGCTCACTGGGCAAATGTCCCGATCCATTCTGTGCTGTTTCTCTTTCCTGCTGTCATTGACAGCACAGGGGAGGCTAAGAAGCAAGAACAGGTGGCTGGGGCCCCTATTCAAAAGGGCTCTGACATCGACATATACTCATGCAGGAGAATGGGGCTGGTCTTCTGTCTTAAAGGCCAACTGAAGCATTCATTCATTTACGAATCGTTTACTATGGGTTTGCTGCTGTGTCAACCAATGAAGGTGTGCGAGCATACAAGACAGATGTGATCTTACTCTTCAGCGCATGTGACATGTATGGTTTTGTCCGCCTCTGTAGCTCTTCCGTCTAGGCATAGGAATGTGTATACGTATCACAGGCACACATGTACAGGCACATGCAGAGTAGCTCTAAGGTGGCACTCCCACAGCTGGCACAGACACTTCCAGTCTCAGATGATCTGAAAGAACAGGAGGAGTCTTGGCCCTGATGAGGGAGGGCGAAGCCAAGATGTGGATCATGTACTTAATGTTAGAAAGCAGAAACACCCTGTATAGACTGGACGCTTGTGCTGGTACCAGGAGCTAGGATCCCGGGGAAGGGAGGTAACTTAGTCTCCACAAGGTCTTACAAACAGAACTTCAGGATGGGACTGGCATCCTTCTAAGAAGGGAAAATCACAAGCATTTTCTTTCTTTGCCATGCAAAGATATGGCTGCCATTGTTACACTAGAAAGAGAGGCCTCACTGAAACCCATCTGCTGTTTAAAACCCAAGTCTAAGGCATTTTATGATATCAGCCTGGACTCTCTGAAGTAAGTAAGTCCTAAAGTACTGGCAGTTACAAGCCAGTCAGTTGGGGAGGGGGGGAGGCTCCTTGGTATTTTTGGGAACTATGTCTCCCAAGAGAAATCTGCCTACCTCTGTTGATGGGGTATTGCCTGCCACCGACCAGGGGAACTCAGGCTGTGCAGATGCCATTCTTGAAGACCAGAGTGCTGGTGCCTTCTCTCCCATGCTGGTTAGCCATAGCTAAGGAGCAACTTCCTTGTTGTACCTTCCTTGTAGTACCACCACCTTAACATGACTGTACCACTCAAAGGCAAAGGGGGTATAGCAATATCCATATTGGCCACTAGATGACATCACAGGCCAAGCTGGCTTCCTCTAAGTGTTCGGTGACCAGGACTACTGGGAGGCCCACTAGGGTGGGCACCACAAACAGTCACAAAACATTAAATGTCTATTATGCTCTACTCTCTGGATTTAGGCAAGTGATAGGCACTATCCTTCTCCTAGAAGCGTGGAAAAAACACGCAGGCTTATTTGTGCATACATACATGTATATATATGGACACACAGACTTGAGTGCCTCTGAGTCTTTGCCTGGTACCAAGCACCATCTCTAATTTTTAATATTAAAAATTTGTTTCAGTTCATTTAGTAGAGCAGGGATTAAATCTCTGGTCTCTTTTGTTCTTAGCCCACTAGCCCATGTTGGGATGCCAGCCAGTCCTCAATCGTTCACCTGAGAAAGGCTTGCCTGGTTGTTTAGGGACGAGCCAAGGCCAACAGAAACACAGAAGCGGACCCTTGTTAGGGGAGCATGTCTATGGGGTGGTGGTTTTCAGCGCAGCTGGGCAGGCTTGCTAGGGAAAGGAGCTACATGGAGAAGTGGCGTGGCCCAAACAGAGAGCGCTGCAGACACAGGACTCACTTGTGTTAATGGCACACGTGGCCCAGCCAGGAGAGTACAGACTGTGGGAGGGGCCATAGCCGGGTGAGTCATGGGAGACAGATGAATAAACCTCTGAGAATGATCTATGCTCAGTTCAGAGCCATTTTCAAAGGCTACAGAAGCCATCAAAGGTTCTTAAAGAGAGCGAGAGAACTTTTGAGGTTAAGTTTAAATGGTTGATTTTCCAGGGAGGGATGTATATTTATACTTCAGAAGATTATACAATCCAGTGCTGCCTTTGAAAAAGGGGGAAAAAAAATCTTTAAAACATATGGATGCTAAATCTGCCCTTATAATTTTATTCTGTGCCACATGGCACTCTGCAGTTTTAGAATCAGAGCACAGGACTGACTCAGGACATCAAGACTCGCAAAGGGATCCCTTCTTCTGTCACTTTAATTTCTTTTTTATTATAACCAAGACCCAAATTATCAGATAGAAGAAGCAGAGGGGTCAGATGATGATGATGTGTCCGATAACACCTACATACTAGGGTGTAATAAACACACAGAGAGACAAGTGCCCTCTCCATGCGGCTCTAGCTAGACTCCGCAGCAGTGTTGCAGTAATGTCAGGGTCAGGTCCACACACAAAGAACATGAGCTACACATGAAGAACATTTGTTATACCAAGACAGGGCCCGGTATCACTTAAAAAAAAAAAACAAAGATACAGGTTTTCAGAAACTAGACCTAACTTCCATGAATGCATTTGCTGTCAACTTTTGCAAACATTTTCCTTAAAGAGCCTGTAACCTGATGAAGATTACTCAGGCTTTGAGGCTATAAACAGCTGGATACAAGCTTGTCAATGCTCTGCTTCTAAGTCCCCATATGTTACAGGCTGATAGGACATCTAGATCCTAGTGGAAATGTTGTGTCTTTGTTAGATAAACATCTGTAACAAGATGCAACCTCAAAGAGAGGTCAGCCAGAAGGTTAAGATGTGCATCTGGTGACTGGAAATTTAGATGTCATGCTTGACATCACAGGGCTCACAAGAGGCTGCGTGGGGCTTTATACCCTTGATGGAGTTTCTCATCCATCCACTGTCCACTCCATCCATTGCCTCAGAGGTGACATGTTGCGCAGATTCTGGAGAGCAGATAAAGTGGCCAGTCCTGACACTCACGACTGTGTCAGTTTAAGAAAAGAAAAAGTGGCGTGGAAAGACATTAGGCGCTGGCATGTGAAGTAGACCTGCTAACGTGGCCTCACAGGAGAACCCTACGTGTGTTTGCACAGATGGAGGCAGGCTTAGCAAGTGTTCTAGAAAGTTCCCAGTAGAAAGTGCATTAAGTATCACCTAGGCTGCCTCTCCTGGTTTTCTCCTATAGTAGAAAGCATACTGAAGGAAAGCTCTTGGGTTTCAGTCACAGGAGTGTGCTTAGGCTTCTGCGTGGCCTACACTTCCGCTAAGTCCTATCTCAAATGCTGAAAGCACCAGCTTTCCAAAGCAGAGAACAAATGAAGGAAACCAGGGCTTCTCCCTGGGACATCGCTAAGCTTCGGCCTGGAGTGAGCACATGTCTCCACCTTGTGGACATTATTAACACTATCAAACTCAACCCACTATCCAGCAATAGCGAGGAAGTAGCTCTTTGCCACAGGGTATAGAAGCCTCAGAGGAACCAGAATGGGGGCTCGTATGTCACGATGAGGATGGGTAATGACCAACTTGAGGTCAGCTGTGCTGGATGCCCAGATTGCCTAAACAACAGTAAAAGATTAAACGCTGTGCCCTTCAGTTTTATATATACACTAGTGTTCACAGCAAGCTAGAAACACAATGATGCTGACTTGGCCGGGCTATGCCAGACTGTTCATCAGGGCATTGGTATTTGAAGCTTTTCTGGATGGGAGAAATTTGTAAGGTTGTTAAGAATTTAGTAGCTCTTGGGTTTGAAGGTTTTACCAACTAAAATGTTTCTCCTAATCTCAGCACAAAATCCAAACAACTCTATGCCTGTGCTTTAAATTTTTTTATTACATTTTTTTCTTCTTAAATATCTTTTAGTATGTGTGTGTAAGGGGAGGGAGGAAAGAAGACAGAGAGGGGAAGGAACAGAGAAAGTAGGACAGAGAGAGAGAGGGAGGGAGGGGAACAGAGAGAGGGAAGGACCCCCCCACACACACACACAATGACAGGCAACTGCTCTGTTGCTCTCTGAAACAGGGTACCTTACTGAGCCCAGAGGTAGGACAGTAGACAGCAAGCCTCCGTGACCCTCTTTCCTTCTGCTCCCCCACACCACCAAGTTAACTTTCACAAATCTATACCCAGTTTTTTATGTGGGTGCTGGGATTTGAACTCAGATCCTCCAGCAATTACCCTAACCCACTCAACCACCTCCCCAGCAGTATGCCTGTGCTTATTTGCAGTTGGGGCTGGAGAGATGGCTCAGTGGTTGAAGGCACCAGCTAATCTTAAGGAGAATTTGTTTGATTCTCAGCATCCTCTGTGGGTAGCTCACAAGCATCTGTAACAGGGGGTTCAATGTAACCATCAGTCCATGGAGGTTCAAGGTCCTCTTCTGACCTTTGCAGGCATCAGGGCACACATGGTACACAGATGTATATGCAGGCAAAATATGTATGCAAAATAATAATATAAATAGTAGTCATACTATTTCAACACAGCAATAAGGTACTGGCAAGATGGTGTAGCACAATGGTTACAGTCAGTGGGCTCTGGAGCTACTTTCCCTGGGCCTGACCTACCTATTTATTTATTTATTTACTTACTTACTTACTTATATATATTTTAGTTTTATGAGACAGTTTCTCTGTGTAACTTTGGCTGTCCTGGAATGCACAGAAATCTACCTGCCTCTGCTCCCCAGGTACTGGTATGCCACCACCACCAAGCTTTTTTTTTAAACCATTTGTTTTTAATTATGTGTCCGAGTGCAGGCATGTGTAAGCAAGTGAAGGCACCCACAGGGGTGGAGGTGTTGGATGCAGCTGGAGTCACAGGCGGTCGTCAGCTACCTGACATGAGTGCTAGGAATTGGGTCCTCAGGAAAAACGGTGTGCGCTCTTAACTGATGGCGACCAGCCCTTTAGTCCTGGGCTCTGCCTCTTAACAGGTACATAACCACCTGTAAGTTTTCTTGCCTTTCCATTCTAGTTTCCTCATTTATCAGCCAAGGACTATGACATCACTTACCCTTAGGATGGAGCAAGATAACACATACAAGCACAACTCAGTATGTGGCAGCCAGCAGCGGTTGCAGCCATGACTAATGTGACACTACTGGTTCTATATCCCATGTCTGTGGGGAATGTATGTGGTTGCTAGCCCTGACTTTACTTATCTGTAATTTCATTGCTAGGACATTAAGTTTCTTAGGAAACTTCAGAGCAAATCGTGGGAATGGATGAAGTCTCAGGTAGGCAAAATAAAGCGATATAAATGACATTTATAACATACCTGAAAGTGAAGCCACAAACAGACCCCCTACCTCCTCCCTCTTGTACACTGGGTATACACTCTGATGCTTATGAATCACCCCCAGGTGCAGCATCATGGTGGCAAGTCTTTAACTCATGGAGAAAAAACAGAGAAAACGGGACCTTTGGTTTCTCCCTCTAGCCATCCAACCATGTGCTCACCCATTCAGAAGTACCCATTAGCTCTGATGCACACTGCACTAGGGATGCAGAGAGCACATTAGGAGGGGAGGGGAGACAATAATACATGGACTCATCCTCAGGGTGACTTTACATAGTGCATTGAAAAGAGCCCACCACGGGATGTAGAAGTGGCAAGGGCACTGGACAAGACATCCTTTCAAATGTAATGTCCAGTGGGAGAGGCTCCACAGAGCCCAAGGAGACAGAAGGTAAGCCCAGAAACCGTGCAAAGGCTGTGGGGCTGGAAGGCGGTAATAGAAACGGAAGATGGAGGGAGGAGGTGCAGCAGAGGAGAGTGAGGTGGGAGACTGAGGGGCGATGCATGAGCCCTGAGAGGAAGGAAACCGCTAGGTCACACAAAGCCAGGAGGCTAGGCCACCAGTCAGGCGGTTACCCAGAGCAAGGCACATACGGGACAAAGGCAGCAGATATGTTTACATAGTAAAGTTTTGTGGGTCCCCAGCTGAGTCTGGGGACCTGCTCCTTTTGAATCACAGCCCAGCAGTGTTCCCTACCACACCACGGTTGCAGATGAGGCAGCATCAGCTGTAGAGACCTCTTAGTAAAGGCAGGCAAGAGAGACTCGAGGGCCAGGCCTTCCCGTTTGTTTACTTACCCACTAGTGATGTCATCAGTTCGGATGTTCTTGCTCAGGACATCACCATCACTCATGTAGCCAGGGGCGTCCATGCTGATGCCTTCCAGGTCTACTTCATCCCCTGCCTTGTCTGAGACATCCACATGGCAGATGCTGCTGCCCCTAGAGGCCAGTTGTCTCCTCAGAGGGGCCGAGTACACATAGCGGCCTGCCTCGGCACTGATGAAGCGGCTGGCGTTGGCTCGAGGTGGATACCCATTGCCCATTGAAGGGGCATCTCCCGCCTGGAGCCGGGGGCTGGACTGTCCGAGTCTCCAGGTCAGAGGAGTGGGTCTTCCTGTGAGGCTGAGGAGGCTGCGACCACTTATCTCTGTGGTGACGTTGGTGTCAAACGTAGTTTCTAATGTACTGAAAACATAAAAGCAACCTGGGTTAGACCCCCAATGCGTGCAGGTTAGATGGGTTTTAAACATTTAGAACTTGAGGGGGGAAAAAAAAATCTCATTTACAAAGCAGGGTAAAACAGCAGGCACCAAGTACCAGGAGAAGCTATGCGTTTATCTGCACATTCTGGAAATCCTACGGGGAATGTTCTCTTTTAAAATGTGGCATAACACACTCTTCACTGACTCTTTAATTACACGCAAAGTGCAAAGCCTCATTCTGCTAGAAAGCTGGAATCTCCCTTCTAGTTCAGGAAACAGAAAATGCTTACCTTGTGAAGAAGTGACAAAGGACCCTCTGACCTATTTGTTCCAGAGTGCTGTGATTTCTTCAAGGGTTGGCTACAACAGCCTGAGGTGGTGCTCCTAAAACTTCATACCCACACTCCCTTCATAACATCCCAGAGTCAATACTGGTGACTAGGTGCAAAGAAGAGTGATAGACTCATGCCTATTCATGAAGTCACAAGACCCAACATCAGCACCCAAGTCCTTCAGATACCTGAAGGGTGAGGAAGGCACTTCCTCCATTCCGGTGCCAGTGGCTGTTTTTGTCCCATTCTCTGTCCCCAACCCTGGAAATGATCTCAATTTTTTACATCTTAGACCTTTGGGCTCTGAAGACAGAACCCATAGTGGCTAAAACCCTGATCTAACAAGATCTATTCTCCCTTCCTCCCTCCCACCCTCCCTCCCTCCCTTCCTCCCTCCCTCCCTCCCTCCCTCCCTCCCTCCCTCCCTCCTTCTCTCCCTCCTTCCCTCTACTTCTTTCTTTTCTTCCTTTCTCCCAAAAGCTGTTGCTTGTATGTGGGATATGTTCTTCTAGCTGGGCCGCCTTGTCGAGCCCCAGTGGGTTGAGGAAGTTGACTACCAAGACTCTTAGTGGTGGGTCTGACAGTTAGTATGGCTTGTCAGCTTGACAGGATTGAGAATCACCTCTGGGAGACACACCTCTGGGCTTATCTGTGAGGGAAATTCTAGATTGGGTTGAGGAGGGAGGACCCACCCTGACTGTGTGTGGTACCATTCTGTGAGCTCCTGTCTCAGGCTGAACGAAGGAAGAAACCGAGGCAAGCACCTGCTTTCATCTATCTCTGCTTCCTCACCGTCCCCACCACGATGAATTATATCCCTTTAAGCTAAAAACCAAAAAAACTTCTTTCTTCCTTAAGTATTTAGTCACTGCAAGGAGAGGAGTAACAGATACAGCAGGAAAGCCCCTCGCATTTCCTCCTCCTTTTATACGGGTTACCAAAGAAAGTGAAACTGGAGAAGCAACCGGAGAACCCTTGGGAGCCCAGCGGGTAGCCGAGGTCTCTTTGATTTTCAAAGCCAAAAATAAACTGTGAGGCCTCATTCTGCCAAAATCAGGGAGGAGTGCCCACATTACATCCTCCTTAAGGGTCTCGCTGAACAAGGAAAACAACCCCGAGATTCCTTCCAACAAAACTATAGTTTAAACAGGGTGAAGTTTTATAAACACTTTCTCTCATCTTTCATACACGTACATGACTGACAATATCAGTGTTGTGTATCAGGGGACCTGGTAGGAATCCAAGTTACTCAGTTTGTCACACGGGTCAGACATAGTTCACCTGCTCCTTCCAACGGCTTGCTGTAGTTTTGAAAAATTCAAGTAAAATAAAGTTTTAAATGGAGCTCGAGCAATTTCCTCTGGGCAGGGAACTTGGAAACCTTGTGCTCTGGGGTGGTATCTGTCTACATTAATTTTCATCCCCTCCACTTTGTATATTGTCTTGGGTTCTTTGTGAATTCTAACACGATTGAGAACAAGGTTATCTATTCCACTCTCAACCAAACCACTTTGTGGGTGGCACGGCGGGCAGAGAGAAGCAGAGTTAGAAGGAGCTTCCAGCAAGCTCTCTCAGCAAAGCAATTCAATGCTGCCCATACCTGTGTGTAACCTGAGTTCCCCGTAAACTGGACATGGTCTCTTCTAAATTCTGTCGTAGGTCTGCGATGTTCTTTACTGTCCGAAGCCGCCGAGCCTCGGGGTCTTCCGCTGGAGAAGCAAGGGTTAAAGATCAGTCTAACTCTTGCTAGACCATGAGGTTCTTAAGAACAGCAATCAAGTGGGGGGAAGGTAATGCTGATCTATGTCCAGTTTCTTGTTTGCTGTAAGAACTTGACACTGCATGGATAGAAAGACGGATGGATAGATGATGGATGGACACATGGATGGATACCTACATGTCTGTTTGTCTGTATAGATAAATAGATGCATATGTGTATGGATAGATGGATGTATGAATTATGTGTGAACACACACACACACACACACACACACAGACACACAGACACAGATGGGATGAATAGGTGGATGCATACCTGCAAGTCTGTTTGTATGCATAGATGGACAGATGAATTTATATGGACAAAAGTCTGAATGGGTAGATACCTATAGGTCTGTGTGTCTGTATGCGTGCACAAATGAGTAGATGCCCAAATGAAGGGGTTAAATCCAAAGAGGTTCCTTCTGAAGATGTGTGGGCCAGGGCTTACCACACCTCTAAGACCACTTTTTCTGCCCATAAGAAAATGCGAGTGCCCCTTTGCTTCTCTGGGTAATACAAAGTGCCTTATAAAACCACCTGCATTTGCTCATCACTGATAATCTACAGGGAAAGCTTGTCCCCCCTCCCCCCCCCTTACTTCCAGCACATGTGCTGTGGACTAGCAGCTGTGTGGTCAGATCTGGAGAAGTTGGTCTCCCTCACCTTCTGATTCTAGGCCTCTAAAATGAGCATGGTCCAGCACCATTTCTCCAAAGATAGTTGTGGGGGAAACATGGGTTATTGCCATCACTACTGTTCACAGTGTGCCCATCACAAGCTCCAAATGAATGCTGGCAAGAAGCCACTGAAAAGCAGCAGAGCTGTGGGGCAGACCTGCATTCCTATGTCTGAATAGAACTCATAGCTTCCAGTGTCTTCAGAGCACACTGTGCACAGGCTAAGACGCTGAGTGCCTCTGGACACAGCCCTGCTTTCTGCTCTTTAGCTATGTTCTTTCATCTGGCTTTACAGGAGGATGAGGAGAAGGGAAATAACTACAGTCATGATTTAAGAAATGGATGTAAGTATGATTTAAACATGATTTAAGTATGTTCTGGAGAGAAGGCTCAGCAGTTAAGAGCATTTGTTGCTCTTGCAGAAGGCCCGGATTTGATTCTTAGCACCCTCATGGTAGCTTACAACTGTCCATAGCTCCAGTTCCAGGAGAACTGACTCCCTCTTCTGGCCTCTGCAGGCACAAGGGATGTATATGGCACACAGATACACATTCGGACATAAACATTCATACGCACAAAGAAGTCCAAAAAAGAAAAAAAAAAGGTGTTTTCCTCCCTATAGCAACTTCAAGGAGAGCTGAGATCAGAGACTCACAAGGGTCTTTAAATGCCTGCAACTCTTTTTAAGAGATGGACAGTACCTTAAAAGAAATCTCTCTATTGAGAACAGAACAAGTGACAGTTACAAGTAGCATTTATACACCGAATAGAACTTCCAACCACTATTTTTAATAGACCAATGGTCATCTAAGAAATGTCACAGAATAAGCCTCACCCTTGGGATAGGTGACAAGTTCCCTGGCCTGGCATTGTAGTGTCTGGAGTGTAGGGGTAAAGAAATGATTACCACACGATTAGCTACATTTTTTTTTTTTTTTAAAAATGTAGGAGTGCTCTGTCTGCATTTACACCCACACGCCAGAAGAGGGCATCAGATCCTTTTATAGATGGTTATAAGCCACCATGTGGTTGCTGGGAATTGAACTCGGGACCTCTAGAAGAGCAGCCAGTGTTCTTAGCTGCTGAGCCATCTCACCGGCCCTATCCACGTGATTATTATAGAAGAAAGAAATTTACTAGAGCAAACTCTGGAAGTGTAACTGTTTTCAGTTTTCTATTCCCTTTAATCCAGAGAAATTTGCAAGACACTTTTCTCTTATCTGAACTGTGTTCAAACTTCAATTTGCCACCCAAGTTGTTAAAGTACATACGTATGTGTGTGCCTGTGTGTGCGCGCCTGTCTGTGCCTGAGACTTTGAACTCCTGATTCTTATGCCTTCACCTTCCAGATCCTGGGATTACAAGTGTGTGCCGCCAGGTTTATCTGGTACAGGGGATCAATAAATGCTAAAAGGTCTACCCTACCTTTTCCCTAGAGCTTTCCTCACGGGCTGCCAATCTCTGTCATTGTAGGTTTAACTGCATTTTTTCTACATAAGACTGATTTAAAGGCACCAAAGCTTTCGATCACTGGGTGCAGTAGTGAGGCACAGATTTTCTAATTACTTCCATTAATTAATCTCATCTCACCATAAAACCCTGCCTTTAAAAGCAGGGGTGGGAATGAGGCCAGAGAAATGTCTCAGCACAAAACAAAACAAGACAAAACACCACCAACACCACCACCACCACCACCAAACCACTGATTGTTCTTCCAAAGGACATGGGCTCTGTTTCCAGCACCTACACCATAACTCCTATAACTCCAGTTCCAGGAGATCCAGTTCCCTCTTCTGGACTCCACAGGCACCAGGCACACATGTGGTGCATGTACATATATGAGGGCACAGCATACACATTAAAAGCATATTTACAAAGAGAGTCATAGGTTCATAGGTAGGCTGGTGGAGAAGCTCATGGGTAGGATTCATCCAAAATGAATTCTAACTCTTCTTCTCTTCTTCAGCTTAATAATGTAGCGTTGTGGGGTGGGGTATTGTCAAAGTGCAAAGACTAGAGTTCAGATTCCACCAACTCACATACAAGCCATATAATCCCAGCACTTGAGAGGCAGAAACGGGGATCCCTGGGGCAAACTCGACTAGCTGGAATTAATCTGTGAGCGCTGACTTCAGCAGGAGACCCTGTCTCAATAAATAAGATGGAGAAAGATCAAGGGAGAAGCCTGGTATCAACTTCAGACCTCCATATATGTGAGCCTATATACACACTTGTAACCACATACATGCAAACATACGTGTGACACACACACACACACACAGAATGTAATCGTACAATATCAACATTGAACCCTCCCCCTTGAAATGGAGTTACAGATGGTCGTGAGCCAAAATGGGTGCTGGGAATCCAATCCAGGGCCTCTGTGAAAGCAATAAGTGCTCTTACCTGCCAAGCCATCCATAAAACTAAAAGTCAATCAATATTTTATTTATTTTTTGTTGTTGTCAAAAAGCAACTTCATATGAAGGGTAAGCAGTGTGACTCAAAGCTAAGCATTAACGTAGTCCAGGGCCCAAACAGGAGACGTACCCACAAGTAAGAGATTTAGCTATAGTTATGGGAAGCTAGGAAGAGGCCGGGAGAGAGAACGGGGTTGGGGGTGGGGGAGAAATAACAGAAGAGAGCAACTTTGCCTGATTCCTATATTGCGCTGGCAGCCCGCCCTAGCAGGTGCTTGTATGAGGGGCTTCTTCCCCTGCAACCACACAATCCAGGGCTCCTACTCACCAGTGACTTCCTCCAGAGCAGTTCCTCCACTCTTGGTGTAGTGGCTAGGCTCCATGCTCACACCCGCTGAGCTGGACTCGGCAGTGACATTCCCTTCGGTGTCCGTCTGGGACCTTGACATACAAATCAGAGCTGACCCAGTCATCAGGAGTGGCAACCATCACATCTGAGCTGCTTGCCATGGCCTGCTAAGTAAGCAGCTAGGGAGCAGGGCTGGCCAGCAGACTGACTCTAAATAATTCAATAGCCACACGTGGAGAGAGCAACTGAGCCCAGAAAGATGAAATATTCAAAGCCCCAAAGGAGGGTCTGCCATTTCTCAGTGAGGGTTCAACCAGAAAAATGCTGGAGGGTGCCAGGTGGTTTGGACATTCGGACTTACATCTAAAAGCATGTGGTAAGTTACCACAGCATCAGCAAGTAAAGCATAACCATGACACCACTGACAATCCCTCTCCCTCCACAACCCTCTTGACACGGCTCTCTATGAAACAGTGAGTGTGAGGCCGTCAGGAATGGGTGCCAAGCAGCTGTGTCTACCCTCCAGGTTTCTGATTCACAGCTCAGATCCTCCGACATGAAAGGTCTCATTGATCATTATTTCAACACTTGACTGAGATCTGTACTTTCCCAACCCTTCCCCCAGGCCCTGTATTTGTCAAGCAGATTGAACCAGTGGCCAGTTGCATGGGAGGTTTCTGGCCATAGCTGCTTTGGCCTACTCAGACCTTGCCAGTAACATTGGTTATTGTGCATCGAGGCCTGGAGTGATCCAGCTACTTTTCACCACCAGGAAGAAGACATGCCTCTCTCCCCATTTTTGTTGGGGATTGAACCCAGGGGCCCCGTGCATGCATGGCATGTGTTCTGGCATGGAGAAATATCCCCATCCCTTAGAATGTGCCAAAAATGTAGCTGTGCTATGGGAGATAAGCTGATAACTTCAAACCCCACAATGTTCTTTGTTCTTTTTCTGTCCCACGGAAGCCATGCACCCCTAGTTCCCATAGCCACCCTGTTTAAAGGTCTATTATTACCCCAGTGTTCTTGTTTATCTACACAGCCAGAGTTTGAAGCTCTGTAATCAACTTAGGACTAGAAATGCCTTAAAACAAGTACACTGCTTGTAATCCCAATTTATAAATGAAATCCCAATTTATACAACTAGCCTACAGACATACTGCTAAAATTAAATTAGCATGCTCTCCCTGTCTCTGTCCATCTGCCTCCTTTCTATCTGTCTCTGTGTCTCTCCATCTCTCTCAGTCTCTTTCTGTCTCTCTGTCTCTGTTTGTCTTTCCCTTCCCCCTCTCTCAATCAGGGTCAGTGTGCATAGTCATGACTGTTCTGGGACTCACTATGTAGACTAGATGACCTCAAACTCAAAGAGATCTGCCCATATCTGTTTCATGAGTGCTGGGATTAAAGGTATGTGGCACCACACCTGGCAAATTAGCTCATTATTTCAAATCTGTGAGGGTTTGGGGGCTGGAGAGATAACTTAGTAGTTACGAGTACACACTGCTCTTACAGAAGAGGACCCAGGTTTGATTTCCAGCACCAACAAAGAGTGGCTTATAACTGCCTGTAACTCCAGATCCAGGGGATCTGCTGCCTGTGGCCTTCATAGGCACCCGTATTCATATGCGCAACTTCAGCCACATATATGCATAACTAAAAATAATAAAAATAAAATTTGAAAATTTGGGAGATTTCATGTAAGAATCTATCTGAATTTTTGCCTTCAGCCAGTGGAAGGAAGGAAAGGGAAGGGAAGGGAAGGGAAGGGAAGGGAAGGGAAGGGAAGGGAAGGGAAGGGAAGGGAAGGGAAGGGAAGGGAAGGGAAGGGAAGGGAAGGGAAGGGAAGGGAAGGGAAGGAAAGGGAAGGAAAGGAGGAATGACTGGAGGGAGAAAGGAAGGGAGAGAGTGAAGGAGGAAGGATGGATAGATCTGGAGATACTTAGTTCACTCTTGTCGGGCGCCATCTGCTGGCGCCAATCGGTAGTGTGTCCTCTAGAGGAGCATGGCACTTACTTGCTTCCTGTTACATCACTGCAGCCCCGTTCTTCTGAACATACATGTGCATTCTGCAGTGACCCTGCCATCATCCCACAGAATGTCAACAAACCATGCTTGAAACAGCTGGGCTTAGACTTGAGACTATTGTCTATTGTGAACTGCAGTTCTTTTACTGTGCATGTAAAGATTTCTGCTTTTAAAATGTTTTTTTTTTTTTTAAAGATTTATTTTATTTTACATGCATGACATAGATGAGGGTTTTGCCTGCATGTATGTATATGCAACATACACACGCAGTACTCATAGAGGCCAGAAGAAGGCATCAAACCCCTTGGAACTGGAGTTAATAGATAGTTGTGTGCCACCATGTTGGTGCTGCGGACCAAACCCAGGTTCTCTGTGATAGCAGCCGGTGCTTTTAACAGCTGAGCCCTCTCTGAAACACCAAGAATCCTTGACATAGACAGTAAGTTAGGCAGACTTGGAGTTTTGTTGTTTTGGTTTTTTTGGGGGGGGGTTGTTCTGTTTTGTTTTTGTCTGTCTGTCTGTCTGTCTGTCTGAGACAAGGCTTCTTTGTGTAGATATGGCTATCCTGGAACTTGCTCTGCAGAGCAGGCTGGCCTTGAACTCCAAGATCTGCACACCTTTGCCTCTGCAGTTCTCTGCCCCCACACCCAGCAGCAGGCTTGGTTTTAAACAAGGGCTCGTCTAATTACCACATCTGTGACCTGGAACAAATGTCCTGGTCTGAGCATCAGTTGCTCACCTATAGAACTGGAATTTTAAAAGCAAGCTAGCTCACAAAACTGGGAAGTCTCAGGGGACTAGGACGAAGAGGCCCTTGGCTGGGTCTTCGCACACATTTGGTTCACAAGCAATTGCTAGCTATCTCTGTGGCCAGTGCCTAAGACGACACAGTGGGCGGCCCCAACAGACACAGGTCAGGGTGCTGTGGCCCAATTCCTATCTGGGTCTCTTTTCCCCAGTCTCTCTTCATGGCTTCTCCAAAGAGGACTTTGCCCAGAGTGAGTACACACAGGGAAGGCTGGCATTGAACATCTAGGAGGTTCCCTTCCTCCTGTTCCTCACACATTAGTCACAAGATATCCTTCTTACTGTAGAAAAGCTTGAAATAGCCGGGCGGTGGTGGCGCACACCTTTAATCCCAGCACTTGGGAGGCAGAGGCAGGCAGATTTCTTGAGTTTGAGGTCAGTCTGGTCTACAGAGTGAGTTCCAAGACAGCCAGGGCTACACAGAGAAACCCTGTCTCGAAAAACAAACAAAACAAAACAAAAAACAACAACAAAAAAGAAAATCTTGAAATAATAATAATTAATAATAATAATAATGATAAACGTTTGCTTTCTAGTCTGCCAAAGAGCTCAGCATCTAAATAAAGATGGAGCAGCAATGGCAGTGGCCAAACACTCACATGTTTTAACATGGCTAGTAAGAAGTTATCAAGTAGCCTGAATGTGCATCACCTCATGGCACTGTGAATGCTGCTAGGGTTGCCCCAGTCCCACTGCATGTCAGAGAACAATTCACGAGAAACCGTGCATGCATCCTCACCCGGCCTCTACTGAAAGACTCCCCAGAGTTCTTCTCAGCACTGTTAGCTGAGCTGATGGCTTGCCTGAATAAAATAGATCTGTCTGCCAATCAGAGGAGATTGCTATGGCTCTCACAGAAGGCGGAAGTAGGCAGAGGAGAGTGAACACAGGACAAAAGGAAGTCTGGCATCACCCCTGTACTGCATGGATGCTGGCTAGCTTTCTCCTGACAACTCTTGTGGCAGGCAGCCTGAGAGCTCACAGGTACACAATTCAGGCAGGGAGGGAGGGGACATCTAATTCTTTGGGGAGTCACACAAGCATAAGAAGCTCAAAGTGTGGGTGTGAATGCACACACCTGGGCTTGTGCAAATGTACCTATGTGAATACACATTGGCATTTGGCACATGAATGTGTAATCGTGTCTGTACTTGTGTGCAACCGTTGATGCATGTGCTTTGCGTGTGTGTACACAGTTGTGTTTCTGTGTTTTGGAAGACAGCCACAAACTAAGTGACGTTCGGGTCATTTTGCTATATGCACAGGTACTGGGGGCCACCTTTCTGTGAAGTGGGTCAAGTACAGGACCAGGGACAGCCCTGTGAGCCAAAGCTCTCAGCTCCCTTCTCAGTAGGACAGGAGCTTCCATGAGCCTGAAGAGCTCAGCCACTGCTTACGGGTGTCTGTCTCAGTGTGGGAGTGTGGGAGCGGCAGAGTAGAGTGACTCTCAGGACAGGACAAGGAACTTGTAGCACCTACTTCTACATGGGCTGCTGGGTTCTACAGATGTGCTATTAAAGACATGAGGCTTCTGAGACAGAAAAAGGACAGCAGACTTTAGCCTGATACATTTCCTGTTCTAGAGTGGCCCTTGTCAATCTTATTATTGTTGTTGTTGTTGTTGTTATTGTTATCATTATTATTTATTTGGATTTTTGAGACAGGGTTTTTCTGTAGCCCTGACTGTTCTGGAACTCATCATGTAGATCAGGCTGGCCTTGAACCTGGAGAGCTACCTGCCTCTGTCTTCCAAGTGCTGGGATTAAAGGAGTACACCACCATTGCCCAGCTGGCCATTGTCAATCTTATCTCTTCCTCCTTCGTCTCTTCTCAGAAAGCCCCAGGAGGTAATAGGGATTGCCAGACTCGAAAAGTTCAACACCAGCGCTGCCATAGGGAATTTTATATAGCAGGATGGTCTTAAGTCTACTTAGTATACGCTTACAACTCATTTTGGGTGACACCAAAGCAGCCACCCTGCATATTCAGACCTACATGCTGCTAGTGCTTCTGAAATGCCCTAATCCCTCACAGGCCTAGTGAAGCCTTCTTATCCTGGGGTCAGCTCACAATGTCTCCTGCTTCAGCACTGTCTAGCTATAGTAGTTGCCCACTTGAGTGCACCAGGACAGAACTATGTGTTACGCTAGCTGTTGGCTCACATGTTCCCGATCCTTGCACGGACAGAGCCGGGAAGCAGGCTCTTTACCCGGGGGGAGGGGGGGGTAGCAGGTGCTGCCGCCTACCTGTACAGAAAAGGTGCAACCGTGGCGGTGTTGGGATGGTTGTATTGCTGCTGAGGCTGAGGTAGCTGAACACTGACGGTATTGCTTCCAGTGGTCTGTGTGGTCCCGACGGAGCCGCTGACAGTTTGGCTGCTGATGCTGTGGTTCAGAGTGGTCCCTCCGGGGCCTTTTCCCTCTGAGGATGCCAGGCTGGAGGAGGAGCTAGAGTGTCTGCTGTCCAGCTGGGGCTTCTGGGGAGGAAGCCCTGAGCTCAGCTTCCCTCTGCTCCTCTCTCCTTCCTTGGGAGGTATGGGGGCACTTGGGGACTTCCCAGGCATGTTCTTCATTCCTGGTTTTGGTATGCCGCTGTGGGATGGAGCTGTAGCCTCCTTCTTGGTGCTGTTGAGCTTGCCCCCTTTGGGGATAAAGCTGGCGATCTTGGAGGACTTTTTCGGCACCTCAGTCACAACCACCCCACTGAGCTCTTCCTTGGGTTCTTCCTTGAGGTCAGGCCTGTCGGTCACGGAGACCCTCTTGGTGAGGTCCTTGCTCTTCTCCTTTTCCTTCTCCTTCTCCCGCTGCTGTTTCTCCTTCTCTTTCTCACTGCCCTTTGGGGAGCCCTTCTTATTGGTAAGCGCCCTGCTGAAAGTCCTCTGTGCAATGCCCTTGAGTGCGATCTTGGGGCTGCTGGATGCAGGGCCCGCAGTAGACAGTGCCCTGTTAGCGGCCTCCAACTCTTCACTCTCTTCAAAGCTGGGCAGGATCTCTAATCGCTCACAGCTCGTGTCCCGGGATGCTGCGCCCTCACCCGCCTTGGAGCCTCCCTTGCTGTTGAAAAGTTTGAGCTTTTCCAACATGGATTTCTGATTGTTGGGGGCAGGCTTCATGGCTTCAGGTGTGGGCCTGGGGGCCTCAGGCCCAGCGGGTTTGACAGAGAGCATGGATGACGTGGCACTATGCTTCACACTGAGGGACTTGCTGCGCCAAGGCTTGGAGGTCATGCTGGGCTGGGGGATGGCTGAGGAGGAGCAGTTAACAGGGATGGAAGGGTTGTTCTCCAAGGAAGCAGGTACATTTTCGCCCATTCCGGGATGGGAGGATGCTGAGTTTGCCAATGGCTCTGCAGAGACAGGGAAGGGAAAGCGACCTGAGTCATATCCACTGAGCTGCACTGAAGATTAAAGGCCAGCCATGGCTACCCAGCCAGCCGTTCCCCACTCATATGCCCTGCCGCTCCATTACTGGAGGTGAGGATTATCTGTGGTTACAATGTAAACGAAGTTCATCCTCCCGTTCTGTTCACACGGCACCTCCCCCAGCCTTACCACATCTTGGTTGTGTCTGTTCTGTAAACACATGCCAATCTTAACAGTACCATGCAGAGCACAACTAAGAATGTAAATAATCTACCGGAAAAAAAGAGAAAATCCTTTACCAATACCACATACCACTCCCGTGGTATTCCAGGGTGTAGGAAATAAATGCTTTCAATGATTGAACCCAGAATTCCAGTTGTGAACAACAGTCAAGAAATATCCAACTATTTTTTGACATTTTCAACTTTTAGAAGACAATTTATCATAGACATTAAAACAGACCAAAGTAAGTAAGTAAAAATAGAAACTGAGGAGAAACCAATAATTTTAACTGAGAAATAGATTATTCATATAAGTTGCTAATTCATATGTAAGATTTTTCTATGTTGGCACTTTTTCTTCCTTCCATCCTTCCCCCCTTTTCTCTCTTCCTCTCTCTCTCTCTCTCTCTCTCTCTCTCTCTCTCTCTCTCTCTCTCTCATGACAGGGTTTCTCTGTGCAGCTCTGGCTGTCTAGCAACTTACCCTGTAGACCAGGCTGGCCTTGAACTCAGAGATCTGCCTGCCTCTGCCTCCTGAGTGAGCCACCATGCCCAGCCTAAAGAATTTCACTTTGTCCTAGCCTGTTCAGGGAAACAGGTGAGGCATATTCTCTGTATTTACTTGGGAATTCACAGTGGAGAGAAATGAGGAGTTCTCTCCAGTGAACACTTAAAACCCACACATCCCAGAGTGGGCGTGAACCGCCAACCTTTCTGTTAACGGCCAAATAGGCTGAGCAGTAGTTGTGCAACAGAGACATTATGCTGGCATTTTCAAAGGCTTACAAACAGAACAGACTTTAGAGACCTTCTTTTACTTAAGAACACAATCGGAGCACGTGCCCCGGGCCCCCATCTCCAACACACACACAAGGCGAGAAAACACAGACTATCTGAGAGTCAAGGCTTCCCCTTTGGCACTCAATGCATGTTTCCCTACCCACATTCTTTTCTCAGAAATCCATGAAGGCATTTCCATACAAGTGCCAGGACCATTCTGGGAAGTGTGGGCTCACCTATCACTGTCCTGTCACTTAAACTTACCAGAGTGGCCCGGCATCAGAGAGCCCTCCAAACTGCAGCCCCTTCATCAGATGGAACTGCCATGATGCACCAGTGGCTCCAGATTCCAGTAGCTGCTAGAGAAAGTGGCCAGGAGACAGAGGAGACACCCTCCACTGAGCCTGTCCCCCACCCCCAAGCCCAGCCCCGTCAGCCCCTTAAGAGAACACTGCTTGCAAAGTCACAGTGGCGAAACTGGGACTTACCTAATGGTGGCCACTTTCTCCCACAAGGATTCTCTAGGAGAATTTCTGCAAGCGGAGAGGCTGCCCTTCCAATTGTCACAAGTGTTTTCGGTTAAACTGCTCATGTTTCTAATTAACTTTTGTCATCCGCAACTACTCCTGTGCCCAGAAGCCTGGCAGGATTAACGGCTGCTTCCTCAGCTCTCTTTGCTTTCCCCCACCTCCTCTTCCTAATACCTATGTTCTGCTGCCTTCCAGCAACAGAGTAAACTGTACATAGTGCCGCTTTTGATGATTTAAAAGTCAACGGCTGCTCAGGCTGGGTCAAGGCAGCCCTGTGTGGGGCGCGAGCGCCGGGAGCCGGGCAGCCAGGGAACTGGCTGAGTCTGCCCGCAGCTGCGTGGGGAAGCCACAGCTCTGGGTGATCCAAAGCAGACCTCCCAATGTTTTAAAACACATCCATCTTCCTGACTTACTGGGGAATTTGGATTTGGAGGGGAGGGTGCTGCACAACTCCTCCACCAAAACTCACGGGTGTTGCTGGATCTTTTCCTGGGCAGAACCACAGACTGGCTTACAAACCTACCTAACTACCAGCTTGTCGTGGGGTCTCCTTGGCTTGACCCCCACCCCCTCCCAGGGTTGACTCATGGATATCTGGAGGCACACCACTCAACATATTGTTAAACGGCGTCCTGTTCCCCTATTACAATGAAGTGGGCAGGGCTGTTTGTGACTGTGTTCTTTTTAGCTAAAATGGAATACCCAGGATTTGAACCCAGGTCTCCTGACACAGTACTCAGTGACATCTATTTGGTTGTTGTTAAAGGCACAGTCTCATTGCATCCCAGACTAGCCTTAAATTTGCTCTCTAGCTGAGGATGACCTCCTGCCTCTATCTTCCACGTGTATGTGGGGCTGAGAAATGCGCTTGTGCATGGCAGGAAAACTCTCAACAACTTGTTCACATCTCCTGCCCACCTCCTCCTTTTAAAGAACAAATACAAACATTTGTGAAAAACACAGAGTGTTTTTCAGACATTGCCTTATGGATGGTGATATCCACACCCCCTCAGCAGGAAGCAGCTGTACCACAGAAGAGTCCCTCTGGCTAACGAAAGTAAGTTTTCAAGTTGGAGACCACTTTACCTCGTAAAATTGTCCTTCCCTTTATCTGGGATCTTATCAGAAGCCAAATGAAACAACACTCATCCAACCATCCACCCGTCCGCCCACATCCTTCCTTCTACTACCCATCCATCCACCCACTCGTCCGTCCTCCCATTCCTCCTCCCACTCCCATCCACTCACCCACTCATCTTTGCTCCCACCCACCCACCATCCATACACTCAACATGTGCACGCCAACAGTCACTTATTTATCAAACATGTCACACTCACACCAAATGCCATTCCAGACACTTGGGGCATGTCCGCAACAAAACAAAGATATCCTGCCTTTATGAACTTTATATTTTAGAGAAAGGAAACAGGAAATAATTCATCAGCACCCCGTTTGCTGGAAAATAAGGGCTAAAGAAAAACAAGGCTGATTTGCCAGAGAGAGGATTAGCTGCAGGCTCTGGAGGTCTCTGAGATCGAGGCCCAGCTTTGTCTACATCGTGAGCTCCAGGGTTACCCAGCGAGACCCTGGTTTTTAATAAAAGGAGTGAAGACAAACTATTTCTACTATTTCTTTGGAGTCTTTTCAGCTGTGCTCGAATTAAAATCCCAGTGAGCCTTTAAGAAGCCTCATGAGGTCAAGCCATGGCCATTTTTGTCCCACGGGGTACCACATGCTTAGCCTCACATGCTAAGTCCTTTTACTGCTGTGTGATAATGCATAGGGTATTTCTTTATTCTCAAATATTCTCCCTCATGTTTACTAGCGGAGAAAGCTGTCTGGGATAAGGTATTGTCAACCTCGTTAATTGAGAAATGCTGGTGTCTTAGGAAAACAAGCCTGGAGGGTGGAGGGAGGGGTGGGCTTTCTAAATGGGGAGAGCCACTCTAATAACTAACAGCTCTCGCCTTTTTTCCTCATGTATATGGGCCTTCCTCTTCCTTACATCGAAGGAATGTGTCAGGGAGGAGGGGGCAGGAGCAAAGCATACCAGAACGTTCTGGACATCCTATCCCCCACAGCGCACGTGGGTCACTGTTGGGAAGCGACTTGCTTTTTACAACCTACAGATGAGTATCTGCATCCTTTTCAAGGTATACTGCACCCAGCCCACGTAGAAGTGAACCATTTTGTGTTGACTAAATATACATTTACGTTTCAAGTTGACTTAAAAACATGACACCGAGACCCATGAACGGTTTAGAGAATTGGTGAGAATCATATAGGCTTGTGAGTGGTGCAGGTTGAAGAAGCACTTATTTAAAAGACTTATTTTTATATTGAATCTATCCCTTTGTCCCACGTCACACTGCCTTTGAAAGTCATCTGAAATGGCTGCTCTCGGCACTCAGTCCACTTATGTCCTGAAGGGTATGGAGTGTATTGCTGAGAGTGGCCAGGTCAGCAGCATGACCTAGTGTTGACGGGCACACATAAGTTTAAATACACACATCGTGACTCACTCAGAAGCTTGTGAACATGTATCTGTAGACGAAGATGAACAGCGCTGAGATACTTTTTAAAAAGTTACACTCTGTCTGAATGCCTGCCTGTCTCTCCCTCCCCTTCTTTCTGTGTGTATGTGTGCACACGCACGTGTGCATGCATCTGCATGTGTGTCCTGGCATGTGCATCCTTGGAAACAACTTTCTGGAGTTGAATCTTTTTGCATGTCTGCAAATCGAGCACCTTCACATTCTGGGCCATCTCACCCCCGCCCACTACTTTTATTGTGTATAATAAACTCTGATATAGTCTACTCTAGTGTGATGTTTAAAATGCTAATGGCAAGGACTATGGAGTAGCTCAGTGTATGAAGGGCTTGCCTTCCAACCCCAGAGCCCACTTACAATCCTCAGCATGGAGATATTCACTTGTAATCTCAGTGCTTGTGAGGTAGAGACATTGAATTCCTGGGGCTCTGGCTTGCTGTCCTGGTCTACTTGGTGTGTTCCAGTCAGTGACAGATACTGCCTCAGAAAACCACCAAGTGGACAGTGACACCTGGGAAACTACACGGGAGGTTGCCTTTGGTTCTCTACACATATTTGCGCGCGCACACTCGTGTACACACACCACACACACACACACACACACACACCAATGGCAGAGGCCTTTATGGAACTTCCTGACCCACTCATGACTTCCCAGTGCTGGTCTGGGCACCTTGGTTCTAAAAGACCAATTTCCACAATCCAACTGACAAACCACTACTTAAAGAGACCGTCTCCTTCGAAACACTGTGATGGCTTTGAAGAAAAGGAAAACCTTTGGGTTTATTTTGGCAAGCAGCCTCAGCCTTCTCTGACAGGAACCCAAGTGCTCTAAATGGAAACACTGTGATGCAGATTCTGAGAACTTTTTCCTCTCTCTTTCAGCAAAGGTGAGATGCAGCCCAGGACTCTACTGTTTGCGGGTTTCAGTCAGGGAGCCAGCCGTTGGTGGTCTGGTCCTGAAGCCAACGGGCACAAAGACAGAGTGTATTCCAGGAAGGCTGACCCCAGCTCCTGTCATTGCTATGGTGAGTCGAAACCTGGTTGAGGGAGGTTTCCTGCCTAAATCTTCTCCAAAGCTGTTGGGGAATAGAACTGATCATCGGGCCTGGGAAACTGTTTGCAATTTCCTATGATTTGTCAAGGTGTCAATCTTGAACACTCAGATTTCTGAGGATAATTGAAACCAGTTGAGTTATCCCAAGTGCGTGTCTTTCAGAACAGCTTCTGTTGGTGTCGTTATAGCCTCTGAGCTACTACATGGGCGTGTGGATGTGTCTCCGTTCATTGGCTCTGCAGGAAGACTCTAGAGCTGGCGGAAGGAGCCTTCTCTACACTGTCAAAACAACTCATCATCACCACCTCGACCACCATCACCGTCATCACCATCATCATCATTAAAATTAAATTTCACTTTTTTTTTTTTTTCCGAGACAGGGTTTCTCTGCATAGTCCTGGCTGTCCTGGAACTCACTCTGTAGACCAGGCTGTCCTGGAACTCACTCTGTAGACCAGGCTGGCCTGGAACTCACTCTGTAGACCAGGCTGGCCTTGAACTCAGTAAATTTCAGTTTTTTTTTTTTAAAGATTTATTTATTTATTTTATGTATGTGAACACATTGTTGCTCTCCTCAGACACAGATGGTTGTGAGCCACCATGTGGTTGCTGGGAATTGAACTCAGGACCTCTGGAAGAGCAGTCAGTGCTCTTAACCACTGAGCCATCTATCTCTCCAGCCCCAAATTTCAGTTTTTTAAAGCCAGGTTTCACACCATCCAGACTGACCTCAAACTCATTATGTTACTGAGGATGACCCTGGGCTCCCGGTCTTCCTGTCTCCACCTCGCAAGGGCGGAAGGACAGGTGAGCACTGACATCACCTGGCTTCAGTGTCTAGTATCAAGGAAGAGGCTTGAAGACACTCCCTTTGCTGGCTGGCTTGGGGAGCATCTTTAAAGAAAGGAAAAAAGGCAGGCACAAAGATGGCCATGGCAGCCAGGCACCAGCCTGGCGGAGGTGAGAGGATCTTGGCTTTGGATACACACACGTTCACAATTCCAAAGGCTCTTAGAAGGTCTGAGCTAGAACACAGATTGTAATCTTACCAAGCCTAAATTCTGTAAGCTGCTTTGTAATGCATAGGCTTCCAAAATCCCAATACCATTCTTCAATTTTTTTTTTGTTTTGTTTTTCAGAAATGCAAAAAGGTAAGCTTTTCTGTCTTATATGAGCCACTAATTCCCCAGGGTCCCTTGTGACTTTTTCATTTCAGAGGAATAAGTAGCCATCAATGTATGGGACAACCACGTTGGGTCCTTTTATAATATACGACAAGGTAATCGTTTCTCTTCAATGGCTTGTTTTTAGATAAAACCCTGTGAAACTATGAGTAACAAGGTCGTTTGTTTTTCTGCTGGTAGCTTAAAAAAAAGAGCAATATAAGAAACTAAGGAAGCATCCTCCCATTTCCAAAGCTGTGTTCTCCATCTCTTCTTCAAGGAGATTCAAAGGAAGAATCTCTCAAATACCACTCCTTCTGCAAAGAACTGGGAAGCCAAATGATGAAGTCTGGCTTATGTTTCATCTATAACTTTAAAAAACAGAATCAACTCTTCAATCCTGTATCTGTCTGTTGGTCCATCTCTGGTTTTGTTGGGCTGTGCCCACCCCAAACCCCACATCCTGTACATCAAAAAGATTTGTCATACATGAAATTTTAAATCCTTCCAATTATATGGAAGAAGAGAAGAGACCTGGTGTTTAACTGTGACATTAAAAGGAAGCTATTCCATCCCTATAATACCTTTCCCTTTCTTGTTTTGAGACAGGGTCTCAGTTAGCTTAGTTTAGCCCCAAACATACTATATAGCCAAGGATGACTTGAACTTCTGATCCTCTTTACATCTCCCTCCAGAATGCTGGGACTTCAGGTATGTACCACATGCCTGGTTTATGTAGCACTGGGTACTGAACCCAGGGTTTAATCTATGATAGGTAAGTATTCTACCAACTGTTACCCCAAGTCAGGAAGATACCATTAAAAATGGGAGGCATCAGCCAGGCAGTGGTGGCACACGCCTTTAATCCCAGCACTTGGGAGGCAGAGGCAGGCAGATTTCTGAGTTTGAGGCCAGTCTGGTCTACAGAGTGAGTTCCAGGACAACCAGGGCTACACAGAGAAACCCTATCTTGAAAAACAAAAACAAAAACAAAAACAAAAAAAGAAAGGCATCTGTTTTCTTATCCTTTGAAGCAACAGTACCCTGAAAACACCTTCTTTCTCTATTCAAATTATTCAAAACCTCATGGAAAATCCTTCTGCTTTAGTTGATAGAGCCATTTCTCTATCTTGTACCATATATGGCCACAAGAAAGTCAAAATTGGCTGTGGAAAAGCTGCTCCTTCTGCTTCCAAGGGCGGATGAGATTTCACAGAGAGACGAGAAACTCTTTACAGGGGACAACTCCATTCCTCGGGAGATCACTGTCCACAGCCAGCAGCTTTCTGGCAGAGGGGAGCTGCTGTGTGCTATGTAAATGCAGCCTTCTACCACAGTTAGGCAAAGATCTTTGCCAAGTCTCCTAACCCTAACGCACCAGCCTTCCGTGCTTTGTCCTGGCATAAATGGAGGCTGCCCACAGAAGGAGCCTCCCAACCAGTGTTAAACAAGGGTAGGTACTTCCCTGGGAGCCAGGCAACAGGCAGGAACAAGGAGAAGGAGTTCCTGGTCAAGGAGGTTTGGAACCTGTAGGGTTAAAGAGTGGTCAAACCGTTTTCTTCTCTACAGGACGCCTCACAGCCTCTCTGGCAGTGGGACAGTCCAAAAGCTAATGAAATTGTGTCTTTCCTAAATGTCTTTTTGCCACAAACATCGTTTTATAGAATGGTTTAAGAAAAAGGTCTATTATGCTAAAAACTGACTAGTGGGTGGGGGACCCAAGTGGGATGTACAGCCCAAATCAGAAAAAGCACCAGCCTGCCAGCTAACCAACACTCACAGTGGGAGCCAGGCAAGGAAGGCAGAAGATGGGGTTGGGGGGCTGCTTCTATCTGGGATTCCCTATGATTTGTCACCAAAACAAGGCTGTCACAAAACCCTACAGAAGCCAAGGCAATACCAATTCTGGAGTAGCATTCAGCACAGGGAAGATAGGGCTCCTGCCTACTGCATGGTGCAGACCATACTAGAACAATGTAAACAACATCCCAGAATTCTCAGAGATTGATATCAGAGGTCATGCTGCTCTCCCTCCCCAAAAAGGATCTGAGCCTTGGGGAAGTCTCCAGCGTCTCACACTCAGTAAAATGATGTTGAGCATGAAATCCCTGCCTCTGCCATATGACAGGGCTTCCACCCTGTCTGCCCGGAATATCTAGTGACAGTCCCACAAAGCTGCATCTGTAAGCAGCTCCTAAGTGGCTCAGCACTCACTGAAGTTTAGCGGTGGCCCAAGTCTGTGCTGGGCAGTTACAGTTCTCCAAGGACCAGGAATGAAGGTGACCCACTATCCCTAAGGTTGTCCCCTCCCTCTCCCCACCCCAGGTTTCTGCCTAATGACCCGGGGGGAATGAACAACAACAAAAGGCAAAGAAATACCCTTCAGAGCAGGTTCCCGACACAGAGAATCGAGGACCCATTACAGCACTAGGTGTTCAGAGAATACCTAGAGACAGCCAAGGGTGGTAAGGCTCGGTGTGTCTACAGCTACCATGGAAGAGGAGAGCAGTCAGCCTAAGCTTATATCTCTGCTCCATGTCTCCATGTAGTTCTCTCTTCGTATGAGTTTATTCGACAAAAGGTTTTCATAGTACATATATATGTGCATGCATATATATGTGTGTGTGTATATATATATATGTGTGTGTGTATATATACATACACATGATATATATATATATATACATATATATATATATATATGACGTCATTGGATATTGAAGTGTGTAATAGTCAACACTTATGGAGCATTTTCTTCTGTTGGCTTCTTCATCTGCATTGTGGCAGATAACAACTGTTCCATTCTACCAGTGGGGACACTGAGGCTCAGGGACAAAGTAAAGGATCTAAGGTCAGATCAGAGGTTGGTAACTCACTGACAAGACCACATGCTTCAGTGGCATTTTCTAGCCACCCCAACTTGAGGTAAGATACAAGCCTACATTTGATCCCTGGAACCCATAAGGTGGAAGGAGGGAACCAATTTTTGCAACCAGTCTTCTGACCTACACATGCTCACACACACATAATATAAATATATGTTAAAAAGAAACAAAACCAAAAACCTTGGGCCCTTCTTCTGGTCCGAGACACAGGTTTCAGAGACTACAGCATCATCTGCTAACCTTTTAGGCCTTCCCTCAGGAAAGCGAGTTTTCCCTTCCAAGAGGTTCATTTTTTAAAAAACGGGACTGTCAAACGGTTTAATAATAATTTAAGTATAGTTTTTTTTGTTCTTCAGAATTTAGGATGCTGGCAAGATGTAATCTCTCTGCTGTTATTATTTTTCTTTCCTGTCAACCAAATTCAGAAGCCAACCAAAGAACTAGCATATTGTATTCCTGGGGGGGGGGTGTCACGCAGAAAGTGGGCGCTGAATTGGACCATTATTCACTATCTGTGATCACGTTAGGCCAAATGTGCAGGAGCCAGAGGGAAAAAAGGCAGTCATTTATTCTCATTCTGCCAAGCATGCAGACACTGGGTATCAGATAGATCAAATAATCTCAGGGCTTCGTGAATGCCACTGATCCACCCAGCGCGGCCAGACTTCTGAGCCTTTCTCCTGACAGTTGTCTTCTTAATGGAAAAACAGAACTCTTTTTAGAAAAGAAAACGTCTGTGGTGGTAGAAAACACTCCCCAGATGCTGCTCAGCAGCTTGACGAGGAGTCAGGCAGGCTGCGATTCCTCCAGGTGTCTGCTCTGGTTTCTGCAGCGGGCCTGGCCCTGACAAGCTGGCAGCAGAATAGGCGTTTGAAGTGAAGCACTCACTTGGTGACTCTCGGTAAGGCTGAGGTGTCTTTTACAAATCAGATAACCATGGCAAGGTGCACAGAAAGCCAAGGAACATCTTTTTCTACCCAGGCCACACAGCACTTTCCAGGTGGGCCTAAGTCCAGCTTACCAGCTTAGAAGTCACCTTGAGTAACTTCACCTGGTGAAGCTCTTGCTCGCCCATAAGTAAACGCCCCGATGATACCACTGGAGTGCCCAATACTTCACCAAGTCCTTAAATAATTTCACTTCACAAATTCATTTAAAATTATGAGTTCTTAGCTGAGAAGCTAGCTTAGTCAGTACCATCTTTGATCTATAGGCAGGGAGAATTTAAATTTAACACCCAGAACCCACACGAAAAAGAGCCAGGCATCGCATGTGCACCTATAACCCCGGCCCTGGGAAGGTGAACACAGAAACTCGAGGGCTCACTGGCCAGTCAACCTAGATGAATTGGTGAGTCCCAGGCCAGGAGGAGACCCTCTAAACAAACAAGGTGAACGACTTAAGGAATAAAATCTGAGACTGACCTCTGGCCCTTGACCCCTGGCCTCCACACACATGTACATGCACACACATATAAAACAATAAAAAAGTAAGAGGACTCATTATTTCATACAAGTGCCTTATGAAATGAGTTGGCTGCAGCTCAGAAGTGAGCATCTTGCCCTAAGTCCTAGTTGGTATGAGGCTGAGTAAGAACTGGAACACTGAGGTCAATGCTCTTAGCAGACTCCCCTCGGCAGGAAGAGTGAGCACAGCTCTCTCCCTTTCTCACAGTGAGTAAAACGGTGCTGCAGAATGTAAGCACTTCTGTACACAGGCACACACTCGCGCGCACACACACATACACACACACACACACATGCATGCAAACACACATGTATACGTACACACATACAAACCCGCATACACATACACGTACACACATACATACACATATATACATGCACACATGCATACACACATACAAACCCTCATACACACATACTTACATATATACATACATACATAAATACATACACATGCATACACACACACACACATACACACATACATACACATATATGCATGCACACATGCATACACACATACAAACCCTCATACACACATACTTACATATATACATGCATACATAAATACATACACATGCAAACATACACACACACACACACACACACACACATACACACACCCCTTCACCCTTCACTAACATAAAGCCTTCTTAACATTAGCAGAGTGGAGCTATATCATGTTTTGGTGCCATTTCTGTCAGCCATAAGCTTAGCAAGAACAGGAGGCATCTCTCTGATCTTTAGTACCACTGTGCATCCAGGGCTGACTACAGATGCCTGGCAAGCCTCTCTTTGTTCCTCCTCTCAGCCAGCACCCGTGCGCTTTGTCCACCTTACCAGGCTTGCTGGAGGCAGCTTGGTTAGTGCACAGCTCACTGTCTGCTGTGATGACTCAGTCACTCCTGGCAGCATCTGATTTGTTCTGGTGAGAATCTCAAAACTGTTCTCCATGAATGAAGGTAAGCAAAGATGCATAGAGCATCTAGCTACAGTGGGGAAACCTGTAGGTCCACTCTCAGACCAGGTTGTAGCTTTTCAGACTTTACATACAACTGAGCTCCTCCCATACTATTCTAGCGCGTCTTTGCCAACCCAAGTGATGGATTCTGGATGTTCAGCAGGCAGGGCTATGAGTGCAGCTGCAGGTCATTCTGTCATTTGTCCTTGGAATCCTAGGGCAACCACAGGCACGGTGCTTGCTCCTCGCCTTCTCCCAGTCCCATCCTAGGCCATCCCATCCTAGGCATGTGCCTTTTAATTCTCAATCTTCTTTTGTCCCAGGTGCTAAGGCTCAGAACAATGAATCTATAGTTTAAACCTTCAGTGGCCCAGCTTTCAGCAAAGTGACAGACACGGAGACTGAGTTGGAACCTAGTCAAAGGGAGTGGGTCACTGGGGCTGAGTCTTGTCCCTGCATTCCTCTACCTCTGTCTGCTGGATCCTGGGAGACACTGTGCCCTCTCCACCTTGCTGCTCTGCCTCTCACAGGTCTGAGGACAATAGTGACCAGGAACTGAAATCCCAAGACCAGCATCTCAAAGCACTCTTCCTTCCTCTTGCTCGCCTCGGGCGTCCTGACTCAGTGGTAGAATGCTGACTTCTGCAGGTGTGACCGCAGACAGAGTGACCTCAGTCTGGGAATGAGTGAGGACAAAAAAGCTCATCCAAGTTATTAACAATAACTTTCTGTTTCCTTCATGGAAATTCTGGGGATCTATTCTTCGTAAAGCAGAAAAAAAAAAAAAGTGTCCAGGTTCCCACATCTAGTGATTAAAATCAAACACACAAGAACAAAATACACAGATTCTGTACTTAATCAGGGTAAAAATCTGGTCAGCCAAATGTATTCGTGACACTAATCACAACCAGGGACTCCGGGGGTCTCTCTGTTCCATCCAAGCATAATGAAAAATGGGACATATTACTCAAGTGGAACGTTGGTCCCCAAGCACCCAGACGAACACACGCCTTTCATTCAGCTACACGGACTGAATTGATTTCCACAATGAAGAAACCTTATAATATGAACTCTCAGTCACCACTGGGGAAAACAAGCTAGGAGACTTGGCTCTCTCATAGTTCCCTAAATGTGCCTCAGTAGCCAGGAAGGAGTAGACGGTTTCAAATAATATCAAACCAACCCTTGACTCAGCCAATTCTCTAGTTCCATCAAAGCGGCTAAACTCTCTGTGCCCAGAGTCAGGCTTTTGACTGAAGACTTGCACGAGTGGCAGAGACCCATCAGCCCTTTTATCTTCCCAACCTGAGAATTAAAAGGAAAAATGAAGATGGGAAAGATACCTGGCACCAGCCCCACACAGGGGCAGTCTGGCTTGACCATGCCATTCTCCTCCTACAGAGGGCACTGTAGAGCCGATTTTTACACAACAGTAAATTCTGGAGGAGGGTGGTTGAATCCTTGTTATCACACAACTGGAGAACGTGGGGGCAGGGGGAATGCAAGCCTAGCTCTGTCCAATGTGGAGGTGACATATCTCAGACTCATTGTCATTTATAAAAACTACCAGATCCATAGGACAAAGCTATGAAGAGAGGAGGACATGGGATAAGAAGACAGGAGCAGTGTCTGGAGAGAGGGTAAAGAGACTAAGTGGGGGAGTCACCTCTGCTAGAAGAACTTCTTGACAAGCCATGTGGGTCAGCTGCTGAGACCCCAGGGAATGGCCACTACGTGACACACATAGAGAAGACACAAGGTGGGAAACATAAACCACAAGCTATCGTAGAGACAAGATGCTCTCTGTGAGTCCCGTGATGCCGAACCCCAGGAGGTCAGCTTCTGTGTTCAGGGTAGTGCGTAGGAATACAGACAACATTGGCAAGATGAGGAAGCAGCCTGAAGGATCCTTCTAGACTGTTCCGTCAGCTCTCCAGAGGTCAGACAGGTCCTGCCAAACATCTAAGTGTCTCGGTGGAAGGCCAGGGCAGCTGCTGCTCCCACATTGGGACTCCCCCGCAACACTTCGCTGTGCTCTTCCCTCAGAGCACCGCTACTAAGTACTCTCCTAGTGATGGACACGACTGATGCAGACTCTTCCCCTCTCCTCCTCTACTCATCACAGAGCAGTGCCATTTGTCATTAATACTAGCCTCACGTACACGTAGCCCATCCCTCAAGAAGTCAGTAAGTCAAACCAGGCCCACCGTCTGCCTTTGTAAATGAGATACAACCATGCTTATTCAGCAACAGGTTTTTATAAGAAAAAGTGCCAGGATGTGGTTGGAAGTGGTGGGCTGCTGGGATATTCCTGACTGGGGAAAGCACACCCCCCCCCCCTTTAAAAAAAATCAACAGGAAACAGGAAAGGCAGAAAATTGAGGCCTTTCTATGTTCTTAATAAAGCCTCAAACACAAAAACACACAATGTACCAGGCAATGCCTCCCTTTCATTGAAAACAAGATCCAATTAGGCATCCTAAATGTTTTTCAAGTGATTCCTGGCCTGGATATGTTACATAAAACAGGGCCCAGTGATTCAAACCTGCTGTCAATACAGAGGTGGGGAAAGAAAAATGCCAGCAATTCTGCAGCTGTCCGGCCAGGATCCTGGAGGAGCTGCTCTCTCACAACCCCACGCACAGAAAGAAGCCTGCTTCCCGGAGTGGGAGCTAAACCAAATAAACCTGGCAGGGATCTGCCTAGGAGGAGAGTCTTCAAACAGCAGCCAGGAATGCAGGGCTCCCTTGGACAACTCAGATTACACGGCCTGCCCTTGCCTTTAGTAAAACTGCACCAAAGGTCTGTTGGATCTAGTTTTTCTCTGGGTTGCCAGTAAGTTTCCCTCTCCTGGAAGAAAGTCTGTGGTAGAATGTGCCGGGTGAGCAAATTATATGAAGTGTGAGCCCTTGCAGGGTGTTTGACGGGGTACAGAAGGGACTAAGTGTGGGTCCCTGGGACATTTAAAAATATTTTTATGTTTTCATTCGGATATTTTAATTATATATCATAATTAGCTTCATATATTCTACATATTTGTTGTATTTTATGTGTATGAGTGTTTTGTCTGCATGTATGGCTATGCACCACGTGTGTGTCTACTTGCCTAAGCTATTCTGTAGCTGTCTTGCCAGGATCTTGGAGGAGTTGCTTTCTCTACAACCCCACACACAGAAAGAAGTCTGTTTTTTTCTATTTTGTAATAATATATAATTTCTATTTTGTAATAATATATAATTCACACATCTCTTATATAACATATATGATATGTTTATATTATATAGGATATATGAAACTATTATGATGTACAATATAATCATAATAATATAAATTATGTTATATATCATATATAATTTGTATTGTATACAATTATGATATTACATATATTATACATATATTACATATATGTATCATATATACATATATAGAATATATTCATATATACATATGTAGAATATATTCATATATACATATGTAGAATATATTCATATATACATATATAGAGAGGGGGGAGTGTGTGTATGTGTGTGCACACACACATGCATGCACACGTATGTTTGATATATATTCATTTAGAGTGCTAGGAAATGCATAAATGTGGATCAGATGAAGACTTCTAGTCCGTACTGTTACCACTCTCTGTCTTATTCTCTGAAAGTAGAGTGTCTCATTGCACTGGGAGCAAAGCTGCCACCAGCAAGTCCCAGTAATACTGTCCCAGCCTCCCATAACACCAGACTTACTAGAGTGTGTGGCCATGCCAGCTTTTTCACACGGATGCTGGGGATTCAAACTCAGGTCCTTGTGCTTGGACGGCTAGGGCTCTGACACTGAGCCATCTCCCCAGATGTTATATAAATATATTCGGATAACATTCACTGTCCCCTTCTTCTTTGTCCAAGCTAGTCTCCCTCCTGCCCACAAGAACGTGCTCCCAAGGGTGTGTGTGTGTGTGTGTGTGTGTGTGTGTGTGTCTAAATTTTCAGTTAAACTAAAGTGGTATTTTCATAACAACGGTCATCGGAATATACTCGTTTATATATCCATTGATGGAAACATTCAAAGCATGTCTGTACCAGGGTATGGAGACAAACGTAACAGAAGAGACCAGGCCTACTGGAAGTGAAAGCGGGGAGTCAGGCATCCTAACATACTCCACTTAAAAGTCTCTCTCTAGTCATGAGCAGCAAAGATTTTTAAAGTCCGATTGTATTTAAGTGGAACATAAATATTTGCTTAAAGCTCTGGGTGTTTGAAAGTAGGCAGTCTTTTTCAAGCTATTCAGAAGCACACAAGGATCACCCACCTTCCATACCCCAATACATTCTTACTTTGGGAGGGAAGAGGCAGATACATCCCTAAGATTCCAAGTGTAAATGCCATGTTTATTTCTTTCCTATTTCAGAAACACTGGCCCAAAGCTCTCCTTGCGTTTGACAGTTTGCTGATCTTTACTTAATGGGAGAGAACTGAGGAACTATCAAAACCCCACGTTACAATGTGAGCACTAAGGAGGTGATTAGACTTTCATCTGCCGGAAGATCCCAAGTGATGCTCTCCTATCCCCAGTCAGAATCACTTCAGTGACTGTGGGAGCTCTGTTCGGGACAGCTGTTTAGATGAGAATCCTGGGGACTTCCTGTGATCTGACCAGCCCAGGACTTCATCACCACACTAGAACAGGGAACACTGTCCTTTCTGGTGGGAGCCAGCTAGTGTTTCTACCCCTGCTGAACTACAAGCATCTCACTGAGTAGTCTATGAGAGCCACCATGTCCTCTGCTGTCCATGACAGAGTTGGAAGTCATCAAGAAGTCTCAGCAATGTGCCAAGGTGAACCACGAAGGAGCCACAGAATCCCATTTCAGTATCTGTTCTCCTGGTTCTTCCAGAAGGACAGGCATGCTCTCACCCTCACAGAACCCGAGAGTCCGGAGCCACTGTGCCAGCTATGGTTCAGTCAGCCATTGTGTCTGCTTCAGACAGACTCTTGTTCACACATCTCCAATGGACTTCTGTGTCCTCCCATCCTTCCTGAGTGCTTTGACATATTCTCTCAACTTCTTCCTAGCTAATCCATCTTTTAGATCAGACCTCACTTCTTCCAGGATGATGCCTGGACTCCTTTGGGGTTAGACAGGATGCATCATACAGAGCTCAATAAAGACATTCCTCATAGAGCTCCCTAGTCCCTAACCAGACCTTATGCAGCTCACTGGAGCAGAGCTCCTAGGCTCAGTGCAGTATGCTGTGCCCAGGCTTCAAACACAGTATGGGGAATATGCTATCCCTGTGCTTCACGTACATTGCTAGACACATGTTGTCCCCTGTGCTCTAAGCAGAGCACTGCACACACTGGCAAGTTGGGAACCTTACAACCAAGAGTTGGTGGCAGTTGTCTTCAGCTTACAAATCTTTCCTGATCTTGCCTTTAAAGGAATCAAGATTACATACACACATACGTACATACGTACATATATACATACATGTTGGCAAAATGAAGTTCTGAAAACCAGAGACTGGGATTGCATGTCACTTCAAGATAAAAAGAGTATGTGATGACAGAACAGGTAATGATCATGCAGTGAACTCAGATAATCTTGGGCTGGGGTGAGCTGAATTTGATCCCTACTAGCACACGCGCGCCCCCACACACACACACACACACACACACACACACAGACACGCGCGAGACAAAGTGCCACCTCAAACCCATAAACAAAGGAGTTGGTATTTGTTTTCTAAGATCACACTGATGAGTCAACAAGCAGGCATGGGAATGGCTGAAGCAGGAGAATGTACAGTTGTAAGCTCCGAGGCTGCACGAACGTGGCTCTCCTCCCTAGTTTCCACCCCCACTTTCCTTTCCTTGAATGTCTGGCTGGACTAGGGCCATCACCCAACATGTGTAGTTATCTTGCCAGTTGCCTCTCCATCAACTTGGATAGTCCCTGACACAATGTATGGCTTTCTTCAACTACAAATCTTGTCCAAACTGGCTCAATGGGGAGATGGAAAGACATGGGTTAAGAGCTCCACCTAAGGACTTGGGTTTGATTCTTAGCATTCATATGGTGGCTCACAACTGTATGTAACTCCAGACCCAGGGTTTCCAATACCCTCTTCTGGACTCTATGGGTACCAGGCATGCATGCAGGCAAAACACTCATATACATTTTATATTAAAAACTGGCTTCCAAGCATGGAAATGCTTGATCAAGTCTCAACTCCAGGCCTTGCCAGTCATGTGGTTAGGCAGGTTGTTCAACCACTCTGAGCGTGAGTTTGTCTTTAAAACAGAGGATATAACTGGTGCTTGCTGCTATGGACAGGGTGGATGCAGTGAGGCTACATATGCCACGGGCCAAAAGCATCCCTTCCAGGCACCTAAGGCTGACTCAGTAATGAGGGCAGCCACTGTTACTATCACAGCCGTCTTCCAGCCCACCACCTTGAAAGCAGGACCTCAAGCTATGTATGAGACATGTACTGTTGTTACATGGATAGGCAGTGGGGAGGCAGGAAGGAGGAAAAGAAGGAGGAAGAGAACAGAGAAATGGGAGTGACCAAAGCAGTTCTTATAATGGAAGCCATTTAATTGGGGCTGGCTTACAGTTTCAGAGGGTCAGTCCATTATCATATGGTGGGAAGCACAGTAGCACGTAGGGAGACATGGAGCTGGAGAAGGAGCTGAGAGTTTTACATCTCCACCCACAGGCAGACAGGAGACTATCTTCTGCAGACAGACAGGAGGAGGCGGATTCCACACTGGGCAAAGCTTAGGCATAAAGACACCTCAAAGCCTACCTCCACAGTGACACATTTCCTCCAACAAGGCCACACCCACTCCAATAAGGCCACACCTCTTAATAGTGCCACTCCCCATGAAACACATCAGTCTATGAGGGTCATTCCTATTCGAACCACCACGGGAAAAAGAAAAAAAAACAATGGAGGGGGAGGGGAAGATGAGCAAGAAGGGAAGGAAGAAAAAGAGCAGAGAGGGAAAAGAGGAGGAAGAGAGAGAAGGGAAAACAAGGTAGAGGAGAAAAGGAGAAGAAAGAAAAGGGATGAAATGGAGAAGAGGAGGAAGAGGAGGGGAAGGAAGAAAAGGTGTGGGGGGAAAAAGAGGAGAGGCAGGAGGACAAGGAGGGGCAGGAGGACAGGAGTGGCAGGAGGAAGAGGAGGGGGCAGGAGGACAGGAGTGGCAGGAGAAAGAGGGGTAGGAGGAAGACGAGGGGCAGAAGAACAGGAGGGGCAGGAGGAAGAGGAGGGGGCAGGAGGATGGGGGGCAGGAAGACAAGGAGGAGCAGGAGGAAGAGGAGAGACAGGAGGAAGAGATGTGGGAGGAGGAAGAGGAGGGGCAGAAGGAAGAGGAGGGGGCAGGAAGAAGAGGAGGGGGTAGGAGGAAGAGGTGTGGGAGGAGGAAGAGGAGGGGGCAGGAGGATGGGGGCAGGAGGAAGAGATGTGGGAGGAGGATTGCTTCCTTGAAGTTCCCACTTTGCATTCTTTTGTCTTCAAAAAGAAGTGAGAGAAGAAAAAGACCAGCTCAAAGCTGTTCCTAAAGAAATGTGCTTTCCAAGAGAAAACCCACAGGACCCTCAACCGCAAACCACAGAAAGCCATGTGCTGTTCAACAGCCAGGAACCTCCGGATGACCCCAGAAACTCTGCTGCCCAAGGACAGAGAGAGTAGGCTTTATGCATCAGCTCCCCTGGCTGCCAAAAGCTAGGCTTTGTGCCTGTCTGGATGGAAGGCCAAAGAACAGTGCCTTGGCCCTTGCTCATGCCGGAGCTAGCCTTTGGTGCTGTGGATTTCGAGGGAATGTCAGCTACCTGTTCAGAGTTCCACCTGTTGCTGGACCATCTGTGACTGGGAAGGGGATATTTTCCTACTCTGGAAACCATGCTCTGCTCTAAGCTATTCCATGTTGTATAAAACAATGGTTTCTCGGGCTGTGCATGGCCCTAGGAGACTCCATTTTACAAGTATCTTTTGCCTCCATTATAAGGGATGAGGATGACTGCAAACCTGGGGGCACCTAGAGCCTGAATCTTTTGTTAGGTACCACCCATCCAACACACACTGACATACTGATAAGTGATGTACTCTTGGGAATAGAAAGGGAGCCACTCTGTAAGATTATTGGGGTGAACTGAGACTATAAGGGAACATGGCCATAAACAGTTGTCATTGAAACCATGAAATAGTATGAGTTTATGGCTATTTGATAAATTCTAACACTGTGGAAGACACAAATGTGTCCCTCTATGTTTCTGGCATATTACACTCAGGATACTATTCCTTCAGAATTGGGTTAAAGTTAATAGATACAGGGAAAGAAGATCGAAAAAAATCTTTGCCATCCTTGAAGCCAAAGCAACCCTCTTCATCAGGGAGAAACTGGGAGCTAGCACAGGTGAAGCGCTTGAACACCATCCCCTCAGGGAAGGAGAACTGGGGTCTGTTCTCTGCCTGCTTTGCTACAGACAGAACAAGAAGCTGTTCTCAAACCACACACTGAGGTGGGACTCGCCACCATAACAAAACACACACATCTAAAGGGTGTGTTCGCATGCTTTTGGTGAACACAGAACTGTGCACAGCCCCACAGGCTCATTTCCAAACATCTTTATCAAAGCACAAAGAAGGTCCACAGGCCCTTGAAATCCCTCTCCGCTCCCTGACCCAGCCTCAGCCAGGTCATGGTCTGTCTCCAGGGACTCGCCTTTTCTGGGCATTTCATAAAACATGAGACAAAAAGCCATTTAAAAATTGTCACCTTTGCATTTATTCATTCACGCCTGCATTCAATACACAATTATTGAGCATTTACTTTTATCACTAGATGATTCTGGATGCTGGGGCTCTTGACACTGAGTGTGAGGGTGTCATCAACAAAGTTCACCCTTGAGAACTACACAGAGACGTTTCAACCCCCCTCCCTCCCCAGTCTCACAGTGTCTTACATACATGTGTGATTTTGGTTGGCCCCATCCGTTAGCTGTCATGGGCTATAGGCTGGATCCAGATGTTAATCAAACAACTGCCCAACTAGACTGCCAAGTTGCAAGTGTAGCACTTGATGGAATTAAAAGTCTTATTTATTTGTATTTATGTGTATCAATATTTTGCTTGCATGTACATATGTGTAACATGTGTCTGGTGCCCATGGAAGCCAGAGGAGGGTTTTGGATCCCCTGGAACTGGAGTTGGAGTTACAAATGGTTGTGAGCCACCATGTTGGTGCTGGGAACCAAACTTGGGTTCTCTCTAAGAGCAACAAGTGTCCTTAACCACTGAGCCAAATCTCTAGTGCCATTAAAAGCCACTTTTAATGACAGACTTCAGAGGCACCTTTCTAGCTGCTCACCAGACTATTAACTGGAGCTGTCCTGATCAACACTGGAGCCACCAGCCCTACATGGTCACTGAAGAAAATTACAATTAGCATATTACGAATTTATACAGTAGTTGACATCAAGTTTGATGATTTGAGTTCAATCCCTGGGACCTACATGATGGAAAGAGGGAACTGACTCCTGCAAGTTTGACCTCTGACCTCCACATGCATGCTGTAGCATGCATACACCCCTGACCCTCATATACCACACCCTGAAACATACACATAAACAAATGTAATTAAAAGAATCAGCAAGCCAGCAGTGGCGCACGTCCTAAGTGTCTGCCCGCCAGAGGGCCTCCGTGCCCTCCTTTGCAAGTTCGAATCCCGTTGTCTCTATCTCCCGTGTGACTCTCTCGTCATCGGGAAAAAATAAAAAAATAAAAATAAAAGAATCAGAAACAAACAAACAAACAACCCCAAAAACAAACAAACAAAAAAACAACCCAGCTTCTCAGAGCTGGAGAAATGGCTCAGTGTGAAAGAGTGCTTGGTTTACAAGCCTGAGGATCTGAGTTCAAATCCCTAGAGCTCATGTAAAAAGTTAGGAATGGCTACACCTGCACCTGCAATCCCAGCAATGGGATAGGGGAGCCAGAGTCATAGGAGACCGGAGGGTTTGCTGGCTACCAGCCTAGCTGTAGGTTCAGTGAAAAGCTGTTTTAACAGCATAAGGTGGAGGGAGGGAGGGAGGGAGGGAGGGAGGGAGAGAGAGAGAGAGAGAGAGAGAGAGAGAGAGAGAGAGAGAGAGAGACTGTCATAGCCGATGCCCTTTTCTGTCTTCTACACATGTGCACACCCCATGCAATCACTTACCCAATTTCAGGAACAGCTGGTGGCAAGTAAGTCAGACCATGTGCCAAAAGGTCTGCTTGGCAGGGCTAGCAGAGGGCACAGGGGCCTCTGTAGATTCCAGACACTGGCTGTCTGAAAGCACTGCTCCTCCTGGGACCAGAAAGCACACGCACGGATGGAGAATGCGCACAAGGCGGGTTTCAACACAAGGAGCAGGGTGTGAGCTGTGGGTCTCCGTGCTGTCCCAGCCCCATCACAGGCCCCCAAAGCTCTTTGCTTAGCTAAGCCATTCCAAAAGACAAGTGTGCCAAAGTGTCTGGAGAGACTTCAAGGAAGCTGGCCTGCACCTTGGCTGTTTGATGGGTTTTGGAGGGTTTCATGCCAGAAGGTGATCTGAGGGCCTCTCTAATGAGACTGAACAGTTCTGATCAGTGTGCAGTAAGCACTGGCCATTTCTGTTGCCTGCTGACCAACACCCCAAGGCCAGAGCCTCTCAGCAGAGACCCGGGCTCAGGTTGTACCCACCCCTTTCCATGCATAGGGTAGTCGGTTTATCTCTGGTGTCTTTAATCTACTCAAATCCGGTCACCAACTCCCAGGAACAACACAGAAGGGCTTTCCAAATTGTGGATCTGGACTTGTTATGATAACCAGAGGACCGACATTTGGGAGTGATGAGAAAAATCAGAGGAAAAAATAAACAAAATTACACTTGAAGAAAGATCATTTGCTAATCAAAGATCCCTTTGTTCGAAAGCACTGCAGAACAATTATCACCTATAACCTTTCTTAGTGAAGTCCCTCTTCCTTAAAACTCCATGGAAAGCATCTTCTTTACACATCTGCTTCAGCTATTTCACACACACTTTCACACACACACACACACACACACACACACACACACACACACACACACACACACACAGGGGTGTGGGGAGAATGAACTAAACACATGTGCCTCTCTTGCTTGCTTTTCTCAATCAATATTTTCATCCCAAATTCCCCCTTCACGGCAAGCTGTTAGTTACTGGGAGATTTCAACAATCAATAAGTTGCATTTCTGAGATTCCACAAGCAAAAGCTAACCACGCTGATGTTTAATCACGCGGTGGCAAGAGTTCATTTGCTAGGAATGTCCTCTGGGGACAGGTCAGTCTGGTTCTAGATCCCTATTTTGTTTTTAAAGCATTTATTAAAAATTATATATTGGCATATAGGTATGTGCCTGAGGCATTCAGCCCCTGAAAGGCAGAGTTTCAGGAAGTTAGGAGCCACCTGACACGGGCGCTGGGATTTGAACTTTGGACTCCTGAAAGAGCAGCAAAAGCTCTTAACTGCTAAGCCGTCATCCTAGCCTCTACACCCGTTTTTTTTTTTTGTTTGTTTGTTTGTTTTTTTTTGTTTTTTTTTTTTTAAAAAAAAAAAAACCTTTACTCTGGTTCACTCAGGATTGCTGAGGCAGAGCCAGGAAGTCTTAGACAGCTTCAGATTTTGGGCCAGAGGCAAGGAGATGAGCATGAAAAGCCAGGGATTTCCAGCTTAGCTTCTGTGGTTTCTTTGCCTCCTTGGATCCCTTTTGACTCCTGTGCACTTGATTTCATTGGGTTGAGCAAATACATGCACGGGGCTGGTTCTCTTCTCGTGTTTGTTGCAAGGCAAGGGTACTTGAAGTCCAGAGTGTTTAATGATCCAGAGTCATGTGGCCTTCATTTAGAGATGCTGGGACCAGTCCCTAGGGGGGTCCCAAAACCAAGATGGATGATCACCTGCCAACTGCTATGCAAGAATAAGCAGGGGGTGGGGAACATGGAGACTAAGGATCATGGCTGCAAAACAGGCTTTAGCAGAGCGCCACTTTTGGCACAGGCCACTGTGTCTTCTCATTGGCTGCTGCTTCTGTCACACAGCAGCCTACGGGCCTCTGGTAACTGAGGATGTTCTGGCCTCTCAGCCCTGCACATCCCTCAGAGCGGTGGGAAATCCTGCATTCGGAGCTGAGCGCATTCTTATTACCATCTTGATGAGTGAAATCGGCGTCTGCTGACTTGTGTCTGACTTATTTGTTGTGTTGGATTAGGAAGATGGTTTCCAGTCTTCATTCTCTGAGTCACATTCCCCCCCCCACCCCCCCCAGCATGGCTCTGAAGCTATCCTCATAAATGTGGTCAGGCCAGCATAAGAAGACAAGCCATGATGTCCCTTTTAGTGGTTAGGTCCACATGGGCCTTACACATCCCAACCCTTTATCCCAGAATTCATCTGAACACCATAAAAACAGTCAGAAAGGAGTTTCTGGCAGGAAGATCCTTCCTTCAGGGATCACTGGGTCATCCTGGCTATGGCTGTTCTCAACCCCAGACACATTCACATGCCTGGGACACCTCTGTAGAAATATCTGGTCAACCCAGAAGCTTGTGGGAAGTAGCACACAGCTCTTACTCGAAAGTGTCACTTTTCAGGCCTGGGACGATAGGGGAAGTCACAAGCGTGTTCTGCCAAGCTTAAGTCCAGAGGGAAGCTAGCTCCCACAAGTCCCCTGTAACTTCTGAGGCTATGAAGATGCTCTGTGGGAAGGAAACACATTTCTGTTGGAGGAACTGAGATGGAATGTCTTGGATTTGACTACAGTTTCAATGGGATAACATGGGTGAGAACCCTTGTCCTAGTATACACATTTAGTGTGGACAAGCCACTCCCACCCCTGCCACCCACATGTCCTTGGTTTGATTGTGGACCAGATGGACTTAACACAATACAAAGTCATCCTGGCCCATAAGAAAGTCTGTGTCTGAGTCCAGCCTGCCTAACACATGATTGACAGACAGAATAAAGGCACCTCCAGTGCTCAGAAACCTTCAAAGCAGAGACAGGTTTCTTCCCTAAAAGACCTAAAATGACTTGCTCTCTGCAGGCTGGGTTTTGCTTGATGAGTGGTGCCCCCTAGAGGAAGCATGCAAAACAGGCCTTTGAGTCCCAAACTTAGGCCATCTGGCCTTAGGAAAAGGCAGAAAAACAAATCCACAAGCTGAGGGTCCACGCATGTCATCTCACCAAGTAGCCATAACGGCAAGGGTCCTCTCTGAGACTGCAGAGCAAGAGCTTAACCAGTTCACAACTTGTCTGAATTTATGAGAGAAATCACCCCAAGTACACAATCAGAGGGGAAAGTCAATGCAAATGTCACCGAGGGCATTTTTGCACATTTTCTTTTTTCTTTTCTTTTCTTTTCTTTTCTTTTCTTTCCCTTTCTTTCTTTCTTTCTTTCTTTCTTTCTTTCTTTCTTTCTTTTCTTTCTTTCTTTCCTGCCTTCCTTTCTCTCTCTCTTTCTTTCATTCTTTCCTTTCTTTTTTTTCTTTCTTCCCTTCCTTCTTCCCTCCCTTCTTTCCTTCTTTCCTTCTTTCCTTCCTTCCTTCCTTCCTTCCTTCCTTTTTTCCTTCCTTCCTTCCTTCTTTCCTTCCTTCCTTGAAACAGAAACAAATTCTAGAGTGTAAGCAGCACTGTTGAGGATGGATGGATGCCTTTACAGGAGGCGGGGCTTAAGGAAAGGTCATAAACTATGGGTTTTACCGGTGACATTACCCAAATGACAGAAGTACTTCCAGAACCTCCATAAATAGCAAAGACTCCATCCTTTATCTGAGATAATCAGCTCATAGGTTTACAAGCATCATCAAGGCTGTCTGCTATACACAGTAGCCAGAATAGGGCTGATCTGACCTGCCTGAACACCTCTGGGGACCAGAGGACTTCCTTCCCATCAAACGGGGAGAAGATAGAAGCAAAAGTCCTTTATTTATTTTTCAATGTGGAGCCAAGAATTGTTTTCCTGTTTTATTAATGTGTGTGTGTGTGTGTGTGTTTTCAATGCCCATGTTCTAAAACATCCCAACCATTGTGTAAGAAAATGGGCAAACACAGTAAAGGGGACCCCTGCAAACTTTGTGGGTGTCACCTTTGAGGGCGCCCAGCCCAGAAGCACACATCTATGTGTGGCATCTAAGTTTCTACAGAGGAGTAAGTACCACTCTATTAGTTGATTTTTTACTTATCTCTCCCACCAGACTGTGAGCCCCACAAGGGCAGGGCCTGGCACCCCTCTCTTCACTCTTGAATATTAGTGACTAGCACGATGTTTAATACAGAAGAGACTTTACACAAACGACCTTAGACATGTCCAGGGACATGAAGGGTGGGGGAAGCACCTGTGTGATCAAGAGTGGGGTTGTTTACCACACACTGCTTTGCTTCATTTGAAATTAGTCACCCACTAAAAACAAATAAAATCTAGTAAAACTTTCCAGTTAGTAAAAATCCACTAGTGCCAGCAAAGAACTCTTTCTTTAGGATTAATCCTTCTGCTTGAATCCCACAGCTGGCTCCCCACCTCAGGGGGAGTGAGTGACAGCTTCGAGGAGGAGGGGCTTAGCTCAGGCCTTCAGTCAGTTCCTTGTTTTTACAGACAGAATTTTTCCTCCAGGCCACTAGGACCTTACTGAACATACTTAGACATTCTTGGGTCTACAGTCACTCTCCCAAGTGGAGGAAAGAAAGCAGGGAAGCCATACCTGGATGGGAACATCCAGACAATCTACAAATCTTTACGTTTCTACCAGGGCTCCTTAGTTCAATGGTTAAGAGCACTGGCTGCTCCTCCAGAGGACCCAGTTTTGATTCTAATCACCCACAAGGCATCTCACAACCATCTGTGATTTACCTTCCAGGAATCTGATATGCTGCTCTGGCCTGTGAAAGCATCAAGGGATGCAATCTGTACACAGATATACATGTAGGCAAAAATACCCATACATATAAGACAAAAAAAAATTATTTCTTTTTTAAAGTTAAATTAAGAAAAAGGCGGCTAGGCACAGATGAGGTGTATCACAAGACTTAGACAGCAGAGGGCAGCAGAGGCTCATGGTCCTGGACTACTAGGTCAAGATAGTTTTTTGTTTTTTTTTTTTCTGTTTTTTGTTTGTCCCCTCAAAGCCTTGCTTTTCCTAAGCCGAGTCATTATATGAGGGCCTTGCAACCCAGTTGTCATTTCAGGAAAATGCTATGATTCTCCCATTACATCCAAGGCATCAGGCTCAGGACACAGAGGGACCTGCTTCGCTTACAAGAATTAGGCAGGCTACGGCTGTGATGCATAAGCCTACATTATCATCCGCAAAGCTCAAAGAGCCTCTAAACTACAGAGGTAGGCATAGGCACTGCTGAAGAAGCCAGCAGGAGCTCCTCAGGCCCTCCGTGCAGACCATTCTTCAGCATGGCTGCTCACACAGGAACAGCATTGGCAGACAGGCTTACCAACAACTGAGGCTACTGTAGCCACTACCTTAAGATGATATGATATTCTTGCTGTGACCCCTCATGTACAGCATCTAGAGGCTGGATCCCTCCCACACCAGCTGCATGATGGTGTTCTAAAGAACATCTTATCTGATAGGTTGGTTTCAGCCCTAGGAGTCTGTCATCTGCAGAGAAGGGGGTCAAGTGCCTTTGTGAGAAGCCCATCATGAAGTGTGGGCTATGGCTGAACCAGAGAGTCACAGCTCAGTTGCCCCTCTCCCCTCTTGCACCTTGCATCATGAAGAAAGCCTTACATGTCCACAGAGGGGTTCATTTCATTTACTCCAAAATAAATTTATCTTTAAATGTAGATGAATACTGTTAAATACATAATTTAGGAGAAAAAACACTTTTTTTTTAAAAAGAACATTTAAATGGAATGAACCTAGTATTGCAGATCAAACTGCTGTAACCCTAAGAGAGCACACGGATGCCTGAGTGCATTCCCCTTCTAGTGAAGCTTAAAATGAAACTGAAATCATGTACACGTGATGCTTTCTGCCCGACAAACAGGAGCAGGAGAAGCACCGAGTTGATCACCTGCAGATCAGACATACGACAGGCACTCATCTCGCTTCCCCAACGTAGACTAACCAAATCGGCATTTTGTCTTCTTATCTGACTCAGTTTCCTTTCCTTTTCCCCACCCATTCTTCCTGCTCCCCAAAGCTAGGTTCATTGTCTTTCACAAAACCATAAGCTGGCACTCTGGTCTTGAAGCACATGCATACTGCTGGAAAGGCAAATCTGGCCATGCAGCCCTCTTGTCTCCATGGGAAAGGGTTAGCCCAGGCACTGTCATTCATAGCTTCATACCCAAGGGCTTTCCTGCCCTTTCTCCCCAAGGCTTTCCTGAATTCTGAAGCAGATAAAGAAAATGGCCCCCAAAGATAGCCGGAGAAAACACACCAGACATGATTTTGTTCCTCTTGATATTTGGCTTTTGTTTAATCCTAGATGTTAAGAACAAAAGCTGGAGTGTGAGGCTTTTATAGTTCTCCCCTGTGTCTGCTCTCCTGGGCAGAAAGAGACTCCAAGCTCTTTAAGAGCCAAGAGCACAAAGAACTGACGTGGGCTAGCTGACTCCCTCCAAGCACTTGGGCCTTTGGCTACCATCCCGACACCACCTTGTATTCCTGCAGCCCAAGTAAGGGATCAGAACCCAATTCCTTGTTTTCTATGAGCTCAGCTAGCACGAGAAAGAATGAAAACATTTTAAAATAAAATATAATAATGACTTGAAGACTGGCAAGTTAAAAACCACAAAACCGAAGCCGGCTTTGAAGTCCTTGGCTGTCAGTGAGCCCAGTTATCAAGTTCTGGCTCTGAGAATAAATTTAAATATAGTTATGATAAAAATGAATATAAAATTTCTATGGTTCCCCATTTTTGAGCTCCTGCTGCATGCCAGGCTTGAGTTGGGGTATTGAACAGGAGATGGGTCCCACTACCTGTGGTGACCCCTATACCCATAAGTCATCAAATTCTTGCTAAGAGTTACAGAGCAATTAGAAAACAGTGTCTCTCGTGATGTGCATCTAAGAACACAAGGGTAAGAAGAGTAAGGGTTCTCCACCTTTATAGCCTTGAGGATTACAGGAATGTCAAATATAAACTCAGAAACCTGAATTGAAAGGGCAAAGTTTATGAAGTCCAGGGTCTATATTTGCATAGCCATCTTGAAAGCTGACCGACTGATAGTTGTCAGACCTGGAGAAACAAGCTCTTTTTCACAGTAATCTAGGTCTGTGTGTGTGAGTGTGAGTGTGTGTGTGTGTGTGTGTGTGTGTGTGTGTGTGATGGAAAAGTAGAAAGGAGACTATGGAGGTGGGGGAGGGGAAGAAGAGAGGGTAACGGGAAGTGGTATGACAGGTGATGTGGGAGAAGGGACCAGAAAGAGGCAGACATGGTACAGGAAAAAAATAGTAGCATAGTTGAGTATCAGTACATCAGGGCTAGAGAGGTAGCTCAGCAGTTAAGAGCACTGACTGCTCTTCTATTAGACCCAGGTTCATTCCCAATATTCACATGATGGTTTACAACCATCTGGAATTCCAGTCCTAGGGATCCAATTCCCTCTCCTGGCTTCCTTGGGTACTGCACAAATGTGATGATATATCGAAATATATTGGCAGAATAAAATATACACAAAATGAAAATAAAGCTTTTTAAAAAGAATTTGTTCACTGATCCATATGTATATGTATGTATATACATATGTGTGTGTGTATCTCACAATGAAGCCCGTTTCTTTTTTTAAAGTTTATTTTATTATTTTAATTATGTGTATATAGGTTTCTGTGTTGGTATGTACACATGTGAGTGTGGATTCATGTGAAGACTAGAAGGTGTCAGCTCCCCTGGAGCTGGAGTTAGTGGTAGTTATAAGCTGTCTCGTGTGGGTGCTGGGAACTGAACTCGGGTCCTCTAAAAAAGCAGCAGTGTTCTTAATCACTGAGCCATCTCTCCAGTCCTCATCAGCTTCTTAAAAATTCAGTAACCAAAAATCCAAATTAACTGTCGCCCACAAAAAGTATGAGAGAAATCAGTGGCAAGTAACCTCTATTCCCAAGGATGATTCATGGGAAGTAAATTACACTCAAAATGCCAACTGAATAATTTGGTCCTGTGGGAAAATGTCGTATATTGTTACAACTCAGGGTATCTATTATATTTAATAAAAGAGCCATTGAAGAATGACGAGTTGAGAAGTATTGACAAAAGCTGCACTTTGGCAGTTGGTGGCTCCATGTGTCACCACAGGCCACAGCTGCTGACCAACGGACACTGTGGAAGGTTCTGTCTCTGTGTCGGGGTTTCTTACTCATTCTCCTTCACTCTGGTGTTTACACACTGTCCTGGGGCTGGGCCTCTGAAGCCAAACGCATAATTAATAAATAATAAATAATTGGCTCAGTGTGTAAAAGTGCTCACTGTGCAAGCACGAGGCCCCGAGCTCAGGCCATCCAAACCCAGGCAAAGCCAGATGCAGTAGCATGGGTCTGTAACCCCAGCATTCCCTACAGTGAGGTGACAGGAATAGTAGAGTCCCTGGAAGCTTGCAGGCCAGCTGGTGAGGAGCAAGAGACCCTGTCTCAGACAAGGACATATACTTGATTTTGTCCCTTTGTATGCACCTGCACACACATACATGCAGAGAGGGCTGGGGGAGGGGAAGGGAGGGAGGGAAGAAAAGGGAGGGAGAGAAAGAGGGACAGGGACAGGGGGAGGGAGGGAGAGGGAGGGAGGGAGGGAGGGAGGGAGGGAGGGAGGGAGGGAGGGGGAGAGAGGGAGAGGGAGGGAGGGAGGGAGGGAGGGGGAGAGAGAGAGAGAGAGAGAGAGAGAGAGAGATCTTAAAAGAATAATTTAGAGTTTGAAATCTTCCAAGGCTATCTTAGATCATGGGCCAATCAATCACTGTGACAGTCACCAATGTGGACTTTCTTCTCGCTGGGATTATGTGGACACTTTGCATGGACTCCATCAGTGTGGACCCTATTTTGGAGTGGCAAGCCTGTGGAGAAGCACCCGGGGGAGCTTGCCAGCACCTTCACTGGCTGTCTGCATCTTTCTGAGTACAGAAGCACTGGTGTAGCTTGAGATGCTCTTCAAAGGTGATCTGGAGCAGATGCCCTGGTGACCGCTACCTATAGGTACTTCTGGAAAGTGGATGCGGCTTCGTAGCTGGCCAGGCCTTTTCCTCTTCCAGGGCCTTGTGAAGACTTTAAGTGTGGTAGTTTAATCCAGCTTGACCATCTGCACACAGAGCTCTGTCTCCAGACGACCTTCTGGAGCATACTTTAAATGCAACAACGGCCTCTGGTCCATACCTGATGCTGGTTTTCTAAGACAATCCTCCCCCCCCCCCCGCCCCCAGCAACCCCACGATGGATTGCAGCCCAGAGATCACAGTAATTTTACAGCTGCTACCCAAAAATGACAGTTATCTTCTGCTCTCTCTGTCAAGGGTTACAGCTCCAGAATGACCAGCAAGGCTTACCCATCACTATGGCAACCTTGGACAGGTCCACTACGGAACCTTCAAAAGTGAACCCAGTAGATCTGTTCTCAGATCAACACTAGGACAAGGTTTTTTAGAGCAACTCACTCCTTCCTGAGCAACAAGGGAAAGCAATGCAGTTGGGATCACTTCAGACTCATCCCCAGAACAGAATGGGTACTTACTACTCTGTGCTCAGCACTCAAGCACCTCTGCTATGGCACACACGGGAACTACTCCTCCCTGCGTGCCTCTGCAAAGCAGCATCTTAGGCCCTTAGTTCCCACAACCAGCCCGATGCTAGTCCCATCCCAGTTTCTACTCATGGTCACAAGCAAACGAAAGAGGTACCACTATATTCTCCTCTACAGGACTTAGAGTACGGGATTCCTTCCATTCACTAGACTCATGATGCCATGTCAGAATCCTGGCGCACAGCCCAACATAGATGATTATTTTACAGTTCTGTCTTCTAATCACTGACTGTGTCACCAACCACAAGGTGACATGCTTACAGACATTCTTAATCAATTGACCCAGTATAACATGGACATGACACAATGTTAGTCTTCGAACCCTGTCTCCCGACAAGAAGAACAGAGCAAAGAGGTGATGCAAGCTGACAAAGACCAGAGGAGGAGACCCACCAGGTAGCAGAGTAGTTCTCACGTTAACAAGGCCCAGTCGCAAGGACAGCTGAGCATGCTTCGTGTTACAGCTCTGCAGTGATCTCACAGGTAGAGGAGAAAGTAAGGTGGTGGGTTTGAGTCTCAAACCCAATGGAGTTCTTACTATACCAGGCCATTGACAGCCACCGTAATGTCCATAAATTAGGCCAGATTTATCAGTTCAGCATGTTAAAACAATCTGCCTTGTTTCAACATCCATACCCCCTACCCCTCTACCAGCAACTTCACCCCTCCCACCTCTGTGACTATAGCAAGTATCAAACCTTTTTTTGGTGTTTTGTTTTGTTTTTGGTACATGTTTGTTTCATCCTTTTAAAGTGTGGATAAATGAGGTTGTGACACGGGCAAAACTAAAAAGAAAATAGCTTTTTCTTTTGAAGTAAAACCCAAGACACTTGTATATGTGAGTGAGTTGTATTTATATGGCTGCACTGTGAAAGTTCTTGGAAGAGTATGCACAGTTTGCTTTATACTGGTGCTTGTTAAGAAATATAAAAGAACTTTTAAAAAAACATGTGTTCTTGTACCATTTTGCAAACAGATGTGATTTTTATATTCCAAGCACACATGTATGGTTTTTTTAAAAATATTTAATTGTTTTATTTATGTGAATTTCTATATGTGGGTATATACACGTGAGTACAAGCATCCTGAGGCCAGAAGAGAGAATAAGTTGCTGTGGAGTTACAGGTGATTGTGTGATGCTGGGGACTGGAACTTGAATCCTCTGCAGAAAGTGCATCTAGTCTCTCCAATGTCTCCAAACACAATTTTATAAAGAATGCCACTTAGGCATGGGGAAGTAAAGAAAAGAAGAGGTGTGGGGTGTGACTTAGTGATACGTTTGTCTAGCATGATAAGGCTTTAGATTTGGTCCCCAGCACCTCAGAAGTGAAATAAACAGACAAAAAAAAAAAAAAAAAAAAAAAAAAAAAAAAACTATATACATGAAACAAAAGCTCTCAATTTTTTGAGTGTAACAGACACCAGGGTGCAGGATCACATAGATGTGACTGAACCATATATCCTGGATTAGATTTTAATACTGGTTTCAAGTTCCTGGTACCTTGGTTGAGAAATCTGTCAGCCTCATAAAAAATAAAAATCCCCTCCCTTTCTGGGGGGGGGGGGGGACACAACTATTAGTAAACTCTCAAGGGACTCAGGCTCTGTGTCCCAAGTGGTCTTGGTTTGGGGAGTAGATAGGATGGGACCAAGTTCATTCACAACATGAGGGCTGCCCAGGCTCCTAAGCCACTGCAGGGACCGAGGGGCAGCATGCTGTGGCTCAAGGGGATGGTGTGACATGATCCACGGTAAGCTCCAGGACACTCGCACACTGCCACCAGAAACACTTCTGAGAGATCTGGCTTTGGTTCCCACCCGCTCTGCTTGGCGGGAGGGCAGGAAGGGCTTGTCTTCCATTGAAGACTTGTCCAACCTGCCTTAGTTTCTCGAATGTCTCACAGGCCTATCCAAGCAAAGGTTCATTTTACTACCTTCTGTGGAGGTCTTCCACAAGCCACTCACCTTGCTTTTTCTCCATCCTAAACGCTCAGCGGCATAGATGGTCAGATATCATTGTATCATCACAACCCTAGGAACAAGTCTGTCTGCTTCTTATACGTAAGCCAAGCGCCTCACTGTAGCTGACCCAAAGGGGAGAAACGTCCACATTACCAATACTCCCTCACATCATTTCTGATGACTCCCAAAGCATGCTCCCAAGAAACCTGCATTTCTACTGCGCAGCATCCATGAAAATTTATTCTCAAATTTCAAGTGGCGTCTTGTTTCTAATCTGTAGCCAAGTGTCTTATGGGCCATGGCCAAACAAGTAACTTATTCTGGCTGGCTGGCTGGCTGTGAATGTAACAATGCTTTCCCCAGTGTGTTAATGTCATTGATAACAACCTTCTTGCTAAGCATGTGTATATTTGAACCACAGTTGTTTATCCTTTTTGCAAGCTCGATCTTGACCCCACCCCCAACTCACCCGAAGGAACCAGACAAGTCTGCTAAGAGACAAACTAACAGAGGACTGCAGAGAAAATGACTCACCTTTCTCATGGTTACTTGGTGGTGCGGGTGGGGGTGGAGAAGTGACAGGCTTGGACTTGTCATAGTTGTTAAAGCTCTGGCTCCGGCGGTTGTTGGCAGCAGCTGACCCTCCTCCGCGTGTTTTGGCCTCGCTGCCTGCAGCGGCCACCCTTGCGGTAGGACCTGGGAGTCTAAAATGCAAGAGCCAAAGAGTAATGCAGTCAGTCTTAGGAATACAGCAGTGTTCCAGAAAGAACGGCGACCATGCAGGACATCAGCAACAACATTAGCAGCAACAACAAGAAACCAAACAAACTCAGACACAGTGTCTGTGGAGAAGGATTGCACCAAACGATTTGGTGCAATACAGCAAATACTTAGGCTCACAATGACCCCAGGAAAGCCCACCGGCAAACTGGGAACATGATTTCTTAGAGAAGAAATCTGAAGGAGTTTGCTGATGAGAAATAGAAGACCCATCTTCTTTATCCTCTGAGACAGGTGTTTTTACTTTTCAATGAGCAAAATAACAACATTCCTGGCTCTATCCGGCATGGAGCATAATGGCGTAATTACTTTTCCCATGTGCACCGTGTTGGAAATCGTGTTTGCCATAACCCAGGGGTATAGGCATTAAGACCGGGATTTGGTTTACAACGGTAAGAAAGTAAACTGTGACCACTCAAACCCAACACATCTGTGGTACAAACTTGAGGCCTGGCTGACAGCACTCGTCTGGCTATACACTTTCCTTCAACTCCTGACAACCTGTCTCTGTGGCATCCCTTTGAGGCCGAGGCTCGGCTTGTCTCTACTGTCAACATATAAAGTCATAATTCTATCTGTAAAAACAGCAGGCTTCAGTTAGTCTAAAGACAAATACACATTTTCCCTTTAAATAAAACCTCATTTTGGGTGGTTCTGAAAGTAAAGCTGCCAGATTTCTTTGTAGTGTGTCTAAAGATATCAAGGAGTATTCCGTAGAGAGGTAACGGGAAAGACTCCTCAAATCAGAAATTTGGTCCAGGGACTTACTAAGCAGGCTGTTTCCAATAATTAAAGTTGAAGGATGAATACATGATGACATGTTTAGTAGTATCTTTCAGTGAAAACCCACTGAGCCGTGTTTAAAAGCAACCAGAGTCTCGGCTGACCAGCATTAGACCCAATGATAAGCCTAAGTTTTCAACTCATAAAGCTTTCAGCCTTCTCTTTCCATGTGATTCGGCGAGCACCAAAGAAGCCCAGAGTCTGGAAGCATTTTAGATGCAAGCAGCAAGCGCTTTAAACTTTTTCTTGTTGGCTCAGCAAGAAAGATGGTCATGGAGCACACAGAGAACATGAGCGGGTGTGAAAGGACTGTAAAAGCCATCTAGTTAAAAAGCTGGCTGGGTCCCGACTGGGAGCTGGGAGGGTGGGGGAGGTTGCCATTCCCCCACCCCCCCAAAGCCACACTGAATCTTGAAGGCATTGCATCCTGCTGTGCTAGGAGCATCCGCCCTCTGAGAACTTGCAACCTCTGGTTTGGAGAAATTCACTCCCACAAAGATAGAACTGGTACAAATCCCCAGTGGTTCCAGCATCTGGGGTGGGGAGGCTGGATGTGTCAGCACAGCTGGTCAAGGAGATCCAGTGATGGGTCCTTAGTGTCACTTGGATCTGCTTCTGATTCGGTGTCCTGCAAATCTTCCATGTTAGGTGACGTGGTTTCACATGCACTGGTGGAGCAGGTACACGAAGTGGCTGTTGGGTCGGACTGATTTAAGCAGCCATGGTTTGCAGAAGTCTTTATCCCTACATATAGGACTGGCGGGAGGAGGATTATGGACATGTTCCAAGATAATGTCACAGCAGAGGTATTCTGTGGTACAGGCTTCAGTAGGGGGTTGGAAAGAGCAGGGGGTGGGCAGCACAAAGCAGCAAGGTGGACAAGACAAAAATCCCTTCAGAGTTGCTAGAGAGGCTCCAGTGCTCACTCAAGGCTGGACCACAGGAGATTTTTAGAACAGCGCAGAGGCAAGTCCTCTAAGCACATGGTAGGCTTGATCTTCTGGGGACAGTGCGGTGTAATGGACAGAAAGCAGGCTTTCCTGCCCACAGAACTCCAAGGCAGCCTCACATCTGACATTCATCTTCCTCATCTAAAACTCTGGAAGAGCAGCTACCCAGTGGATGGCTGTACATCTGACATGGGACTCGATACCTGGCCTGTAGTGACTACTCGCTGCCGCAGAATTCCCCTCTCATCCATCCTTCCTGCTTGGCACAGATTTGTAAAGAGCTAGACATCATCATAAAGGGAACACACTATGGTACAGACATAAAGGAAGTAGCCAGACTTACACGCTGAGAAGGAAGGAGGACAAAAGTCAGTACCAGATCGACATTTTGAAAGAGGTAAGATAGGCCTGGTCAAGCAGGGCTGTTTTCCTTGTTAAGGAACATCCCAGCAGAGAGACCATTGTCTGTGATGGAAAACCTCACATTAGTGAAACAGTCCTCACTTGGGACTAAGAAAAACAGTCCTGGATCCCTCGGGGTCACCATGGTTCAGTGCTCCTCTGATGCTTGAAATGATTTCTCTGAAGCTCATCCATCTGACAACTTTAGCAAAACTCGCCTCTGCAGGCTAGTTTTATGTCAATTTAATACGGGTGCGGGTTATCTGAGAGACGGGAACCCCAACTGATAAAATCATTCTGTAAGACTGGGATGCAGGCAAGTTTGTAGGGCATTTTCTTAATTAGTGATTGGTGGGGCAGGGCCCAGTTTGTGGGCTTTGGAAATCAGGCTGAGCAAGCCAGGATGAACAACAAGCCAGCAAGCAGCACCCCTCTATTGTCTCTGCATCAGCTCCTGCCTCCAGGTCCCTGTCCTGTTGAGTTCCTGTCCTGACTTCCTTCAATGATGTAGAAGTGTCAGCCAAATAAACCCTTCCCTCCCCAACTTGCTTTTAGTCATGGTGTTTGATCCACATCTATAGTAACACTAAGTAAAACACCATGTCATATACAAAGACCATGAAGAAAATGTATGTTAGGTAAGAAAGAAGAACTCAATCATGACGAAACCAAGGCACCCTCCGGACAGTGTGTTGATCTGCAACTGAATAAACTTCAGAATACATTTTAGTATGAGATTTCAAGTGTGGAATTTCAAAGTCAAGGGCAACCGTGGTGTCCTAAGCAAGGCAGCTGTGTGATCACCGGAAGGCACTTTACCAGCTGCAGGAGGCAGCACTAGTCGGTACAGTCCTCCCTGGATCCAAAGGAGCCAGCTGACCCTAGCTGGCATCTAGGTGCATGTATGTATGCAAAAAGGCAATTCACGGAAAGGAAATGGTGAGTTAAAAAAAAAGAGAGAGAGACCCCAGAGCAAGACCCAGATTTGGCATGTGGACGGGGACTGTGGATGGAGGCTCAGAAGGCATAGCATGCTACACAAGACAAGAGCTTGCAGAGAGTAAGCTTGCAGAGGTGAAGCCAGGCATGGTGGCTCACGCCTGTGATTCTAGATACTAGGGAGGCTGACACAGGAAGAGTCCAAGGCCAGCCAACACAACTCAGTGAGAACTAAAAAGAAGTCTAAGGATCTCACTCAGTGGTAGAGTGTATCCACCTTGCACGCAATGTAGACTACCACCAAAGCATAGCTAGCCATGGCGGTTCACACCTATAACCCTTCACCGATGAGGCCGAGATGGGTAAACTGTCCTGATTCAATGTCACCCTGCACTACAAAGCATGACTCTATGTCAAAAACAAAGCACACTAAAAGAGGGCAGAGAAGAGAGATGGAATGTGATGGTTCTTAAGGGACAGAGTGGAGTGAACCAGCCAGGGGAAGTGAACAGGACCAGAGAAGAGAAGACCTTGTGGTCAGCCTAGGAAGCCTGGACTCTGTCCTATCCCTCAGGACTGAAGCATTAATTAAGGAGGCCGAGGGCAGAGCTGGAGCTAAAAATAAGAGTATGTCTTCTTTACCAGTGACACAGACCCACGGCCTCACACAGAGGCTTGCAGCCTCTGGCTAAACATTCTGCAGTTCATTACTATTGATGTCCTTGTGTATCACGGGGACTTGGATCAACCCCAGCCTGGAAGCATGTGCTGTCAGTCACATCAGAATCCTGCCTTGTTGAAGAGCCCGGTCTGACCCATAGGAACAGCTGCAGGTGGCATGGCAGATGCTGCCCAGCGCACAGCCTCACTGAAGCAAGTCAGCGGGAGGCAAGAGGGCAGGTTGCCCCTGTGCCACTCACAGTACCAAGAGGTCCCAGTGGCTCTGCAAATTGACAGAAGGCACAGATGGGCTTTTCCCAAACATACATGGCACTTTAAAAACATTAAATTTAAGGAAAGTGCTGTGGAAAGGTGGGAGACAAGTCTTGCTTCTTTGAGAGCCATGGCCAAATTCTCTAAAGTGTGTTGAACACCAAGCAGGGGATTGAACTCATTCCTTGCATGGAACCTACAACCAAGCCCCCGTGCCTCTGTTCTACACACTGTACGTGCTGATGGCAAGAGCGCCGTTCTTCTCTCCTAAACCACTTCAAAGAATGGGAGTGTGTTGGGGGGGGTTGCCCCTCCCAGGAAGCATGGCAGCTTGTGTGCACATGCTGGGGGTGGGGAGCCCAGGATCGGAGATGCTTTCTTGCCAGACAAGATGATTAAATGCTAAATCTCTCATTTCCACGGCATCTGCTTTTCAGCAGCCAGGCAGAGGCCTGATTATCCCACTAATCTGATTCCACTCTCCAAGATTGCCAAGACAGCCATACAGGGATCCATTCAGCCTGACTGCCGTACCTGACCTAGCTCAACTAGGAAAGCAACATCACACCCACGTATACCTGCAATTTACTGTGCACCGGTGATATTCTAGAACTGAAAAAGCCTTTTACAAAAATCTTCAGGACACTGTGTGTAAAGTAAGGTAGACACATATATATATGCTCCTGAAGATGAAATCATTCACCCAGGCAATGCTAAGTGGCAGCTATACCATTGTGTCACCATGCTTTCCTGTCTCCTGTGGGCAGAACATGATGTATGCCTGTGACTCTACCAGAGAGGCCAGGGAAAGACAACATGGTGGACTGCAGCAGTGCATGAGGTCCACATTCAAGGCTGAGGCTTATTCTGCTGAACATCCCTGGTGCCCATTAAGATGCTTGGTGCTGGCAAGAATCCAATTAGTATTTACACTTCCACCAGAGACTTGTTTCTAGAGTTCTGGGGGCAGGTGGCCTACTCAGCCAGAGGGTGGGCGAGGGTTGTCTCCTCTGCCAACCAGAGTTTACTGCTGTACTTAAGGGTACTTAATCAGCCTCAGTCCTTATCAGGGCAATGCTCAGGGGTAGGATCTGTGAAGAAGGGAGCCCAGGAGTATGGGTCTATCCCTCTGTTAGCCTCAGCAGAGACAAGATGCACTCAAAATGTACTCTTGATGAGGGGCTTGATGATTCTGAAGGAAGCTGGACCTGGGCTGATGGTGAAGCTGAAAACTCTGTTCCTGGCACAGACTTAGGGTGGGGTAGCTGCACCCTTGTCTTCAGCTCCTCTCTCCCCCTGCCTCCATACAGCATCTGTGCCAATGAAGGGCAAGCATGTGCTTCCAATCAGACAGCTTCTCAGACAGCTCCTGTCTTCTTCTCTTTTGGGTCAAAGCACTGGGTCTCCTGGGAGCAGACACGGGTTCCTCCAGGCTTTCCTCCTTCCCTTTGATATATACGCACATTTGCATGATGTTCAGATTCAGTGGATCCACTCCAGCTGCAGCATCCTCTCCGTCAGGGAAAGCAGTCTCTTACGGGTAACGTGTGCATGTTGTCTGTGCACGGCAGCACAGGGCCATGCGGTTTCTCCCGCACCAGTCAGGACAAGTTTTTCAGAAAAAGGAATTAATTATAAAAGGTTACTAGAGCCCAGCAGAGGGGACAGCTGGCAGCTCGTCACACTGGGCTGTACATGGATGAAACGAAGGGCGGTTTTCCTTCACCTTTAGGAAACAGTTCCTTGGAAAGTTAAACACAGCACCAGTCATCAAGGGAAGATCACCCATATGCAGCTTCTCTTGTGTACCTTGTGTACCGCAGGGGCAGCGTGAAGGACTAGGCTGAGGCAGGGGCTGAGGCAGGCTTGATAACAACTGCACAACATCAGAATGCAAAAGAAAGAAACAGTGGTATGGCCTAAGGGTTCTGGGGCAAAACAACCCAGGCTCTTTCCCATCTTCTGTGTAAACTGGGAGCAAATGATCACACTTGTGAATAGTTTCCATATCTGTAAAATGGGGCTATTAACATGACCTACCTGGTTACCTCATGGAGGCTGTAGGAGTAAATAAGACTGTAGATGTTACAATGTAACTGGGGTTGCCCATACCCAAGCATGTGTCTCAGGGTTTAGGACAGGATGACTGCAGACTAATGACTGTCGTTCCCCCCGCCAAAACCCCAACCTGAGAAACTGAGGCACGGTATGAAGGAGAATGCAAAAACAAAGACAGGACATGGCAGCCTTCTGTAATGAATTCACATTTCAGATCTCAGCTCACAAGGACACCTACCCCCCCAGTTAGTAATCGAGCAACCACGACCATAGCCAAAGCACAGCACACAGAGAGGAGATGCGGATTAGGGCAGGGATGAAGCAGGGAGCAAATGCATTCACCATAAGATAGCTTATAACTACCTGGAAACTCACCTCTTCCTATGAACAGGTTTCTCATGACAAGGTGAAATCGATACAATGTAAACATCCAGTCTGAGTCAGTCACTCACACACATACAAAGCTTCTCACACACATACACACATTCCCACCCAAGCCCACTCTCGGAACTCCTCCGGCTGAATCAATAGCCAAAGCATGTTTAGGTTTGGGTAACTGGAGACACGGAGCAGGGAGGGGGGTCGACAGGGAACTCAGCCAGCAAGGAGGCAATGGGAAGAGTGGGCTGGGTTTAAACCATGCTTTGGAGGACACAGAGGACACTGCTAACCTAGAGATCTTTTTCTGACCCAGGGTGAAGCGGATGATTTTGCTTTGAGGTGAGTCCTTAGATGATGCACTGTAGGGTAGGAAGGAAAAGATGGAACAGATGAGTGAGGAGAGACATATTAGACAAGCCAAGAGGAAGTCCCTGGGCTGGTCCACCATATTCTTCCCACTAAACACACAGTGCCCTCTAGGTCTAACTTCATCCAGAGATTACAGTGTGAAGAAACTACAGTCAAGATTATCTAAAGCCTAGGCTTGCGATCTCAGGTACTCAGGAGGCTGAGGAGGATGGATGGTGTCTTTGTTACTTTTCTATTGCTCTAATTAGATGTCGTGACCGAAGCAACTTATAGAAAAGTCTACTGGGGCTTACAGTTTCCGAGGGTGAGTCCATGACCATCAAAGAGTGGCACAAACCGCCACAGTTGGCATTTCAAGATCTGCTGGAGCCAGAGGGAGTTCAGGGCCAGCCGTGTCAACTTACTGAGACCTTGTTTTAAAATACGAAGTAAAAAGAAAGCTGGGTATATGATCTAGTAACCGAGCACTTCCTGAATGTGAGCACGGCCCTAGATTTAATCCCAATGACTGTAAGACAAAACAAAGGATCTAGCTCAGGGCTTTTAGGTCATTGATCCTTCTTCCCCCGTCCCCCCCCCCCCCGTTCCCCCTCCCCCCCCCCCGCCCCCGGGCCCACTGTACCTCCTCCCCTGTTACCATACTAAATATCTTCACTGACTTTACTCATTGATACGCTTTCTTTATTCTTTTTGGTTGATTTGGTTTTCTGTGATAGGGTCTCACACCTGGGCTGCTCTGAGTTACCTTCACTGTATAGTTTGGGTTAGCGTGGAATTTGTGGCAATTCTCTTATCTCAGCTTTTCTTTCCTGTTTTTCTACATCCCTAAAGCATGGCAGTGCTTGACGCAGGAAGCATTTATAACACATAAAGCAATACTCTCTAAAGTACTGATGTGCTGATTTCGCAGGATTGCTCACTGGGGTATAAGGGCAATTCCCCACAAATGTGCACATATAAAAACTCTTGGTCATATTCAATCAATTTATAGTTATTTTGTGACATTTATCTTTCTTATGCCTTTTTAGATAAAGGTCGGGGTACTAGAGATGGCAGGTATTCTACCACGGAGCTGTCTCCCAACCTCAAACACTTACTCTGGCATCCATTTTTCTTGAAGTATATTCACGGGAAAACCTGAGTTAAGAAGCACTGTTCTCTGGGAGTAAAAGGGAGAGTAGAGAATGATGAAAAAAAAAATAAATCAAGCAATTTTTCCGTTATTTCCTAAATAACGGAATATGGACTGTATGTATTTAAGATAGACACAAGGGGAAAGAAACGCAAGGCTTAGAAAATGCGCTCCTTCCAGGGACTCTATATTGTAGGAAACTTCACGTTGTGAACTACGGGCCAAGTGCCCAGTCACAATGGAGACTGTAAAGTGACTAGGCATGCCATGGCTGCTCTGACATCGTTACACCAATGTCTCAAATGTTCTTGAGTAATATAGATGAGCTTCTTAGAAAGCAGCCAAATCTTGGTGCTTGCTGTACGGGAGCATAGAACCCAGATATGTCTTTTTTTTTCTATTTTTAAAGATGTATTTATTTTTATTTATTTGAATACACTGTAGCTGTCTTCAGACACACCAGAAGAGGGTATCAGATTCCCATTAGAGATGGTTGTGAGTCCCGATGTTGTTGCTGGGAATTGAACTCAGAACCTCTGGAAGAGCAGTCAATGCTCTTAACTGCTAAGCCATCTCCAGCCCCCTAGACCTGTTCTTAATGGGCATGTCGGCATCTTCAAGAGTTCTAACAAAACACCAGAACAGACTTGGCATCTAGGGTGCTCGAACTCGTACCTGACACTAATAGCCAAGTGTCCAAATGGCTACCCTTTGGAGCTTTGGCTACCAAAGATAGCCAGAGTGTTAGTATAGGATATCTAGACCTTGGCAAGATGCTCTGAAAGTAAGAGTGGGAAGCGACAGTGCACAGCAGATGAGACTATTCATATGCAGAAGTACTCCGCCCTGATGGGATAGAGGAGTGAATGAGGACATAACCACTCAACTCCTAGTTCATGCCTCCACTTTGCGGGGCCAGAAAGCACGACATTATGGCAAGAACCCTTCTGCTGTTGGAGTAAATGAGTTTAAAATAAAACTGACTTGAGTGTGGCTGTTCTTGAGGTAGGAAGTGCTCCCGAACAATAGGTTGCCTTTCTTATAACCTAAACATCCGGGCTTTATTATTTGGGCTGCCTCTTCTTTCTCAACTCTAGAATTCTTTTTCTTAACATAAATCCAATTGGACCGTCAGGCTCCTTTAGCTTCCCGACTTTTTAGAGAAGAGTCGAAACTCACTTCATTCAGCCTGACTTTGGTATCACATTCATCACCACACAGAGCCTTCTTTGCTTGTGGGCAATCATCCAGTTCCTTGTCTTCCCACTCCCATGCCAAGCTTGCCCCTAGCACAGAGCCTCCACATAGCTGCCCCCTGCCCCCCGTCAGATCTCTGCAGTTGAGGTTTGCATGGTTAGTTTCCTTCCATTCATGAGGTGCCATGGCCTCAGAGGGGCCTTCCCATTAACCCAGCCTAAACTATCAATCCTGAATCCCACCATCTTCCCGTGGATGCACTGTCTTTCCCATCTTTTTCCTGGTTCGTATGCTCATTGCACAGCTTCCTCCAGGAACGTGTAGAGAGCAGGTATCATGGCTATCGTTCATCTCTGACTCCCAAATGACTAACAGTCCCTGGCACATAGAAGGCTTTGCTCTCACTAGATAAAAGAATGCAAACTGGCAGATTTAAGGTTCGGAGCAGACATGCAACAACAACCGTAACAACTTAACTATGAGGCTCTCGCCACTTCCCACACAGAACCTTTTCCCCGCACTATAATTCTAGCGAGCATTTCAGGGAATGGACCTGTGCAGAAGGCAGCGTGGGAGTGATGTACTCAACTCAGGTCTACTAGGGAGCCTCCACCCAGGGGAGAGTTCCCAGCCAGGGGCATTCCTCCAAAGGAAAGAACACAGTGCCTGGCTGCTTGGTGTTCTCTCTCTCTCTCTCTCTCTCTCTCTCTCTCTCTCTCTCTCTCTCTCTCTCTCTCTGTCTCATTGCTAGTCCATGCAGCTCTCCTATTTCACAAATTTCCATAATGCCAGCTGGATAATTAGATAATTAATTAGGGGGCCTCACTTACATCAGACCCATAGCTCCTGGCTGTAAATACCCTGCCAGGTGGGAAACTGCACTTTTCATGGGGAAACACAGCTGTGACTCCAAGGTAGTTGGGGGGTCAAGCAACTTTGGGCTGGGTTTGTGGCTAGCAGGTGTTAAAGGGTCTAAGGAGTTGAAGAAGCCTTCTGTACTGGTGCTTCAGGGCCTGGCGTTTTTTCAGCACACATTCAATGAAATCAAGCAACCAACCAGGCCAGTGGCACTGGGTTTCGCTGCTAGCAACGGGTAGCTTACAAGAAGACAGTTATAATAGGCATTTCTACAGGACTTTCTCCTGAGTCAAAAGCTTTCCAGTTCTCTAATACATCAGTCTTTTTTTCTGCCATTAAAGCAAATGACTTGTGGGTGATCTTTTACAGAACAGCTTAGGAATTTGCAGGCCTCTTCCTGACCTGTAGGAACACACATCTCCACTGGGTACAGCCTTGTTGTATCTATCTTGAGGCCATGCTACTTCCTCTCAAATGAGCACCACAGACTCCACAGGCCCTCCAGAGCTGAGGAGAGGGACACCTAAAGATCGATCGGCCGCGCCATCTGTCCCCGAGAGGAGCCCACCTGGACTGCATTTCCGCTTGTGTTTTTGCTTGCTGATGTGAAACTGGCTGGAGGGGCTGGCACGGGGCTTGGGGAGTGGCCAGCCCCTGTTGCTGAGGAATGCCAGGCTGGCACTGGGAAGGCGCCCCGGCCACCTGAGACCCGGCAGGTGGCAGAGGGGATGATGGGAGGTGCTGCTTCTCAGGCTGCTGCTGTTGCTGCTGCTGCTTGTATCGGGAGAGGCTGAAGAAGAGGCCTAGAATGGCCTTGAGGTTCCCATTCCTGATCTCTGCAAGACAATAAAGAGGTTCTTGTCACCGGAGGCATACATGTGGAAAACGGCCAACCTTGTCAAATCGATGGCATGGTTGAAACTGCCATGAAATTTTAAATGTTTTTTTAGGAAAACCTAATTTTGTACGCAACATGCCCTCCCTGTCTAAACTAGAAATGTCTTAGCGTAGTCAATCGACTTGTTGTTTTCATAAATAAAACTTAACGTCCTTGCTTAACATGTATTGGAGGTTTAAGAACAAATGTGCAAGAAAGCCTTTGCACAGTTTAAGTAAAATAAGGATTCTTGTCAGCCTTTCTTTTCCACGCTCAATGTGCTTCTTCAGCCGAACCTGAGTTCAACTCCCGAAGGTCCATTAAAATCACTCCTAAACCACAAAGAGATTAGTCTAGTCTCCCCGTGGGGTTGCAGTAGATGTACTAGGCAAGTCAGAACTGGCTGGCTGGTTGGCCTGCTGGCTGGCAAGGGCCAGGAGGAACTTCTCAGTAAGAATACCAGTGAAAGAATGAGTGTCCGTCCCTCTCAAGACTGAGCCTGTGATCTGGGCAAGGCTGTAGATCCTAGACTTCTCTCTGGCACTATCAGAGGCACTATGGTCTAGCTCCGTCTGCCAAGTCAACACTCTGAGCCTCAAGCCACACAAAGCATGCCAAGTGGCCGCCCTCGCCACCAAATCCTTTCTCTCCTCTACCCAGTCAGCTTTCCAAACCCGTGGCTCAGCCTGTGTTTTCCCTTGAATCCGTAACTGTAATTCAAGCTTTGAGTGTGGGGCGAGAGAGTGTAAGAACCAGCTCCCATCAGAACTCCCGTGAACTATTTCCTATATGAAAATAAATTTGAACAGAGTGGGAAAAATTTTTAAATTCCAGACGGTACTTTTTAGATATTAAAATGCATTTGCCTTGAGGCATGCATAAAGAGCTGTGGCAAGGAATGAAATATTTATTCCGTACAGAAGCTGAGCATCCATCCTTTTATGTAGCATTTTAAATACCAACCGCCAATGGCCAGAAGCTACACTGACCCCAAGGTGGGGACATAGGGCCACTGAGAAAGAGGAACATCAAAGAAAACCCAGAGAGGTGATATTCTCCATACTCCCCTGCTATGCTGGGGAAAAGGATGCTAGCACAAGGCTAGGCTAAAGAAGCTTTAGGGGTCTTGTGAGAGGATAGAAGTCAGCAGCCCTGCTTGTATGGGAAACACAGGCCTCTGGTTGAGCCCTGGCTGAGGAAACATGCCCAGGAAGGCACAAGGACTTCCTCTAAGGTCCAACGCAGGCAAGAATGTGTGAAGGAAAGTAATGTATGCCTTCAGGACAAGCCATGTTCCCACATGGAAGGAAGGGCAGCCAGCCAGGCCTTTGGACCTGTGTCCAACCCTTCACCCCCAAGTTAGACTGGGACAAAGCAATTGTTTTGTCAAAGCACCCCTTTCCTCAGGCTGTGAGGATAACGATACGCCCTTCTGGAAGCCAGTCTTCCCGCCACACTTGGAAAGCTAGCAGGTTCTATGAAGGCCGACAGGTGCAGCAGAGAGTTTACAAAGTCTGCACCTCCGGACTCCAGCCTGCACTCTACACCCTCCAGTTGTGCAAGTCCTGCCGTCTCTCCGGGTCTCTGAGGAAGGGTAATCCTTCCACAGCCAGCCCCAGCACGCATAGCTGTCTTTGCAGAACAAATGATGGCATCTAACGTCAAGATTCACTGGGTGCGAATAATGATCTCCACCACTCTTGGTGCTACAGGAAGAACACAGCTCAGAGCCTCAAAGATAATAGCCACACAGCCTCGTGCTGCATGAGTAAGTCTCTCATGCTGATGACTCTTCCAAAGTTACTCTGCAAAGTAGGATTTATTTACTAAAGGGTTATTTTATGTGTCTGAGTATCTTGTGTGCATGAATGTGTGTGTGTGCTGGATTTTTATATATGTGTTCTTATGCTGTAAGACTCAAAGCCTCTGTGCCTTTTGCCTGCAGAAGGAAGGTGATGTTGGATTTCCTGAATTCAGGTCCCTGGTGAGAGCAGTCAGTGATTTCAACCACTGAGATATCTCTTTAGTTTCCAAGTGATAATTATTTTTAAAGCACATTTTGCTTCGTATGCACTAAGGAGACGTGCATGCCATGGCAGACCTGTGGAAGTCGGTGCTCAGGGCCTGCCTGAGGCTGTAGTGGGCAGGTTCAAATCAGCACCCAAAGCCCGAAAACCCACCCAGTGCTTGTGGACCCCAGGGACTGAACTCAGGTCATCAGGCTTGGCAGCAAAATGCCTGTACCTGCTAAGCCTTTTCTCCATCCCCAAACCATGATATTGACACATTGGGCTCTTAATTATTTCACAAGGATGGGTGGAAGTCAGGGCTGACCTAGTCCAATTGGGATGCACAGCCATTGCTTCTGAACTACCCCTGTGACAGGGATTCACAGGAAGTCTCAGAGGTGAGGGCGCACTCCCTAGCTTGGCTGTGTAGCTCCAGCTGCTTTGTTCTTCAGCCCAAGGAAACCGAAGGAGCTGCACCCTGTCCCCAGATGTCCTTATAAGTACACATCACAGACTGTGAGGCTAGGGGCAGGGAGTATGACTCAGTCGGCGACTTCAGTCATGGGGGAAACTGAAGCCAACAGTAAAGGACAACACATCTCTGGTCATCAGTTGGACAGAGACCTGAGTAAAGGAGAAATTCAGAAACTGATCAAGTGTCAACATTCAGATGAACACCACTGAAGGAACGTGGGGAAGAATGAACCAATTCCCCTCAAAATATGAATTTATTGGAGCGGTAACAGCTATTCTTAGAGATGAAATCTGTGTAAAATCTTATTTTTTGTGCTTTTCCCAGTTATCAGGATGGTGAGTAGTTTTATGATTAGCAAGTTTTATGACTGACTAGTGTGTACCTCCAAGCTAGTTGCAAGCGCATGGTATCTGTCCTTCTGGCGCCCTGGACAGGGGTACTTAAGGGGAAGCTGGAAGTCAGAAGGATGGTGAGATTTCTCCAAGGTAAGAAGCTTCGAGGTGGGACTTGAATCCAGGGTTTTTTTCTAGGTCAGGGGTTGGTTTTCCTAACACTGTGTGAACTTGGCTTGCTTGCACGCCCATCACATGTGGTGAATTTAAAAACAGGCCAGATAATGTTTTATTTATTAAGGTAGCTCATGGGTGGGCATGGGCATGTAGTATTTTTTTTTTTAATCTTCCTAGTGCGTTCAACATTCCTTAACACGTTTTTAAATAAACCACACAAGAAAAACAAAAGGGAGGGAGAATCAAGAAAAGCTAAAAAAAAAAAAAAAAAAAAAGAGAGAATTAAAAATCCCAGCATGTCCTGGGCGGGGCTTAAGGCCAGCATTACACAGTAGTGGATATGTCCACACCAGCACCCAAAGCCTGACAGCCCACCCTATGCAGCTGTCAATACTGGGCTTGTAGCTACAGTGACCAGCAAGCCACCTGCAGCTCTTGACTGTTTGCGTCCTTTTCCCCCCGAAAGCATCTCCACCTACCAGAAGCCATGGTACCACCCCAGCCATTACCCGTTTTTCTTGGTACTTTTATTATAAAGATCAAAGACTTATAAGGCAACCCTAGGGGTTGAATCTCTACAGTCCATTCCTTAAAGGCCTTGTGTTGTAAGAGTCAAGGCCTCTGAGCCTGTTTCTTTACCCCACACGTCGAGTACATACCTTCCCCGGGGATGTTAGAAGTGTGAAGAGAGGGGATGAGAAACTGAGTACCCAGCACCCGCAGTACCACCCCACTGTGTAGTTTGAGCTCAAGAACACACAGGCCTTCTCTACCTGAAGCTGTCTCAGCTCCCTGTCTGGGCTTTCCACCCAAAGAAACCCTGAGAAGGAGTCTGCCCACCCAGTTTTCCTAAAGGGACACACAAGGAAAGCCATCACAGATAACCTCACAGTGGACAGAGTTCAATAGTGGCTTTCTTTCTGTTTCTTCAAATAAATCAAAGTATTACACACCCAGTGTATATACATAAAATTAAGTCTACCATCCAATGACTTGCAGTGAGTTTAACGGGTTCTAACTTTGAAACATTTCTATTAAGGTAATTTCCTATACTCAGTGGCAATCAATCCCCAAACTCCCAGGCACCCATGAATCTGCTATCTCTACAGATTTTCCTTTCCTAGACACTGTATGTAAATCATATAACTTGTAATCTTTTGTGCTGGCTTCTTTTACTTAGCATATTAGTTTGTTCTTTTTCATTTTTTGTTTTTAACTTTAGCTTTATAGTACCAGGGATTGACTCTAGGGCCTTGCACACGCTAGGCAAGCCTTCCACCACTGGGCTGGCTGCATCACCAGCCCTTAGCCTAAGTTTTGTTCAACTACGTTAGAACACGCATGGGCTTTACAACGCTTCATAGTGTATCACTATATGGGCATACCATATTTTCCTTATTGATTCCCCAATTGATGAAATTATGTTTTCATACCACAAAGAACAGGAGTGAAACTTCTAAAAGCCACCTAGCCTATCCTATGAGTGGGCCCTAACAGACAGTATCCCAAATAGCTAAAAATTGTCTTCTGCCCACATTTCCAAACAGTATTTGTCTGGTGAACCAATTCCATAGAGGAAGCCAAGAAACAAACCCCCGAAAGACCACAAGAATGTCGACATTTCCCAAGGCGTTGGGAAGGGAGCCTCATTCTGCATATGATTGGCCAAGCTTACCTAGACTTCCAGCACAGGTTAAAAAACAGGGACACCCAGAGTGAAGTGTCTGGCCCAAGGAGACTCTGGTCTGGCCACCCTCTTTTGAATGGAAGGCCAAAGGTCACAGACTATTCTGTTTCAGGGATATCCACTACTGTCAGGACACATATCTTCTCTGGTTTCTGCATGACCCCTGTATTCCCACTGGCTTGTACTAATCCACTTAGACATAAGTACTAATTTATCTTAGATATAAGATAAATCTGCAGAGATGATATAAGTAATGCCAGGCACTACAGCTAAGTCAAAAGATTGTTTTTTTAATTTTTATTTTTTTGTTTGTTTGGTTAGTTGTTTTGTTTTGTTTTAGTTTTTTGAGACAGGGTTTCACTATATAACCCTGGCTGTCCTGAAATTCCCTTCGTAGACCAGGCTGGCCTCAAACTCAAAGAGATCCACCTGCTTCTGCCTCCCAAATGCTGGGATTAAAGGTGTGTGCCATCACCACCTGGTTTGTTTTGGGTTTTTGAGACAAGGTCTCATGTAGCCCAGTCTGACCTGGATCTCAGTATACAACCAAAGATGATCTTGAACTTGTGATACAGTTGGCTGCACACCTCAGATACTGGGCCTGGAAGCAAGCATCTCTGTACTTCCTTTATGTGGTGCTGGAGACTGAATCCCAGTTTCTTGCATGCCAGGCAAGCACTCTCCCAATGAGCATGTCAGTAATGTTACCATCTTTGGAAACGTTATTTTGTTTCAATGCTTGCTTTTTTTTCCCCTTGCAAACAGAGTCTCACTTAGCTTGATACTCTCTAAATGGACCAGGCTGACATCAAATACTATAAACCTACAGGCTTTGCCTGGATTAAAGGAGGGGCTACCAGGCTACCACACTGGGCTTGTTTAAACATTTTTTTTAATTTAATTTTTTTCCTTCTTTTTTTTTTTAGAGTGTTTATTATATAAGTACACTGTAGCTGTTTTCACGAACACCAGAAGAGGGCATTAGATTCTATTACAGATGGTTGTGAGCTACCATGTAGTTGCTGGGAATTGAACTCAGGACCTCTCCAGCCCAATTTTATTTTTTTTACTTAATCACTTTGCATCCTGCTCACTGCCCCCCCTCCCAACCACCCCCTCCCACAACTCCCACAATCCTTCCCCTCTCCTTCCCTCCCCTTCTCCTCTGGGGACAGGGAATCCCAGTTAGGTCAGGAAGTCCTATACATCAGAATAGTAATATGAACAACCCTGCCCCAGAGAGGAGGATCGATTTTGAGTCATAAGGAAGGGGGCTGTTGCAGAGGACAGTTGTGAGACTCCTCTCCGAGTCCACCAGCCCTGTGGGTCTGTGGCATTGCTCTCAGTGATGAGCTGGCTTTATAACTGCCTTGGACCACCCAACCACCCGCCCTGCTCTGGAGGCCCTGTGCCCCACCAATGGCACTATCTGTGGGGAAGCTGGGACAAGGGCACAGGAGCAGAGCCCGTGGGGACCCTTGTGCAGAGGGACAGAAACTGCCACTCAGTGCCACACTTTGCCGATGCGAGGACGGTCAGTGGACACACACCACCTGTCCTGTTCCCTGCGCTCAAAGTGTCCAGAGACACTTCCTGCTCTCCCACACAAGATGAAAGGGGTAGTAAGTAAGCAACTGATTTCACTTGGAAAGCTTGCACTCTTGAGTCCTCAGGAGTCACCCAGAAGAGTTGCCCATGACTGCTGAGTCCAGGCCCTCCCACTTGCCTCTGCCCATAGTCATGGTCACCTGCAATGTCAGAAAATCATCATAGTGTTTTAAAAAAATAATGTTGTTTTAATGTCTTTTGTTTTCCTTTTGAAGCCAACTGATTGCCCCAGGCTCCTCTTAAGAAGCAGCTGGCAGCTGGAAAGCCCCACAGATACACCTCCGCCCTTCCCCAGTGATTACAGCTGGCTCTGGAATGGCCGTGCGCACCTGTCCTGCGGTTCTGGAGTAGCACAGGCCTGCCCCGACCTGCCTTTAGAGAGCCACAGAGAGCCTTTGTTCCAGGCCCAGACGGCGGGTGCCCAGGGGCAGTGGCTATAGCGATAGTCCACAGAGGTGATACTGGTCTGAGTGGCCCCCTGGCTCACGCCTCCTGCACTCTTTGTGCCCTCGAAGCTCGGCCCCATCTCTTTGCTCTTGGAGATGTGCCAGAGTCTGCCAGTTTAAGCCTGCCCTGCCCTGGGGTGATGTTTAAGATCTGCCCTGCCCAAAGTCCTTCCAGACTCCACCTGTCAGATCTGACAACCTGTTCTGGGAGACGAGTGGGAGTGGGGGCGCGCTTTCTGAGAACACCTGGACTTTGCTCTTCTAGGCCTCGAGTCCATCCTCCCCTGTGGTGGAGAAGCAGGGGTCGAGAGTGAGGTGTACTCCATCAAGAGCTGGGCACGCTGGGTACTTTTTGGGTACCTACATGTACAAGTTGATTATGACTAACGAGAGCTGTGCTTGTGGAAGAACAGTGGCCAGTGCAGCTAAAAATATTAAAGACAGATGCCCCGCTTGGATAGCCTGGGTGCCGTCCCAGAGATAGGGCTGCGTCTCTAGCTTTTCCAGGATGAATAGGCACTTACCAGAGATGTCACTCATAATCTCTCTTTGTGTGTTGGTGTGTACATGTGTGCACATGGGTGTGTCCAAATGCACTGTACGGGAGCCCCTCATTACTGAACTTGAAGCTTACCATCCAGTTAATTGTCTGGTTACCTCCTGTCACCACCCTCTGTTTTCCTCAACTCCAAGTCCTAGGTGTATGGGCAAAGCATGAGATGCCATGACCACTGGGGACCAGCTCAGGTCTTCACGCTCGTGCAAAAAGCACTTTACTCACTGAGCTATCTCTCAGCCCATCTCTCAGCTCCATTCAGCTTTCAGCCAGTTCCTCCATCAGTAAACCATGAATCCTGTAAACTCCATCTTCAGCTATGAGAACTGGAGCCAATGCAGACAAGCCCAGCAGAGGACAGTTAGCATCTGTTCAGTAAATACTTACAGTAAAGACATCTATGCCTTCTGAGTATACAGAGATGAGAGAACAAATGAAGCAGAAAGGCAGACAACAGGCAGCTGCTACGTGGCCAGAGTTCACCTCCAAGCCTAAGGGAGGAGGCAGGACTGCACAACTCTGTAAAGGTCCCTGCAGATGCTCTCCTGGAAGGACAGAGGCCTGCACCATTCACTCCTAGACACTAAGAGGAACATGCTCTGCCACCTACTGGTCAGCACAGGAATAGCACAGGGGGGACATCTTGTACACTGAATTTGTGTCTACTACTGTACACTGTAGATTCCAGCAATGTATACTAAGTCCACAAAGATGAGACCCATAACTAGGGCAGGACAACCTTCTAAGGATTTTTTCTGTAAGTAAGTCCTCAGATTATGGTTGGCTAAGCTACTCCTGAGACTCATGCAACGGGTGACGACCAGGCCTGCCCAAGGTCAGGCTTGGCAAAAGGAGAATTACAACCCTTTTCTGACACATTCCACACAGAGTCACACTATGGATGTAGAAGCCATGGATGCCACCCACCTCCAACATGGAGGAGACAACAGTTCAGACACACAGCCAGACGATCCAAGCTTTCGTCACTTCGCAAAGACAAGGCATAAGCCCATGCAGAACCCACGAGGTCTGCTAACTTACCTACTCCATCTGTGGACTCCGGCTTACTGCTCCCCTCAGCCCCACCCCAGCTTCCAGGGCCAATGCTCCCTTACATCTTTTCACAGCACACTCCTGCTATGCTAGGACGAGCAATTGCACTGCCCCGACTGCACTACCTGTTCCGGAAAACTGGAGGCAGGTGCAGCCTAATGAGCTGGGAAGATGCCTGGCCTATGGCAGCTTCAGAGCCGGCAGCTGCCAGTGTTTACAAACAGGGGGAGGGGGAAGGAAGGGGAGAGAGCAGAGAGAGAGAGAAAGAGAGAGAGAGAGAACAAGAGAGAGAAAGAGAGAGAAAAAACAAGAGAGAGAGAGAGAGAGAGAGAGAGACAGAGACAGAGACAGAGACAGAGACAGAGACAGACAGAGAGAGAGAGATTCCAGGTGGAAGTGTTGCCTGAGGAGGCAGATAATTCTAGGCAGCGGGCTCCAAACTATTATCTCGTCTAACAACACTCCACTAGCAGACACTATTGATGCTAATTAGCCATCAAATCCAAGTTAATTAAAAGCTAATCGGGAGGTTAAAAGGTGGTCGTGTGTTCACAAGCCTCACTCTCTCTGTCTTCAAGAGCAAGGTGAGGTGCCACCAGTGAGGACTAAGTACGCAGTTCCCTTGGGCACTGGATGGTTGAACTTGGTTCTGTGCTTGCATAGTCTCTTTCCCACAGACAACGGCTGGTTGATAACCTGCTGCGCCAGGGGACTGGGAATCAGTGTTGTTCAGGCAGGCACATCTCCAACTGGAACAGCGTGCTCCCTTTCTCTCCCCCACCCCCTCCATGGCATGCAGATGTGGCATGCACACAGGGCTGCGTTCTTAGAGTGAGCTGAGCACTGTGAGGAAGTTAGTATCCTCAACTGTGCCAGAAAGGGCATCCTACCAGGACAGCCCACCGCAGCCCTGGTCATGACTGCAGCAGCGATTGTTAGGGGACAGGTGGGCCTTAACAGGTGGGCATCGCTAATGACGAAAAGGCGTGGGCCCTGACTCACCTTCTGCAGACAGCCCCTGGGTGTTGATTCCCTTTGCTGCCAGGAAATTCAAGCAGGCATCTATGTTTTCAATCTAGAGGGGGAAAACACAAGACAAGTTTAATAACCATTCAGCGCTCCTCCAGACAGGCTCACGAGGAACCAACAGCAAGCAGAACGCACTCAAAAAGCGACCAATGAGATAGAAGCAAGGTTAGGACTCTGAAAGTGCTGTCTGTACTCACACAGGAAGCAGTTACTTAATATCTTAACCACACGGGGCCAGAAGTCGAGGCCCTTGGATTGTTTGCAGATGCCAAAAATAACCAGGGTGGAATGAGATCTCTCATCTTGATCAATGTCACCACAGTGTGATCCTCAAAACCAGAGTGGTTGCCAGTAACACGGAGGTGGAGATGAAATTGATAGACCCACCCACCTTCCAGTTGCTGGGGGGAAATTTCCAGTCTCTAAAGATGCGGGCAGTCAAATGTCCAAATGGTGAGTGGCAGCTTCAGCAGGGAACCTGTGTTTACTCACAAAATTCTCAGCCTAGCAGACATTGGAGGTGACCACAGAGGCCCATGACCTCTGGGATGTCCCTGTCCTTTGTCCTCTCTGTGTCAAGAATAGAGTCACCAGCCGGAGTCTGGGAGGCTGCCCATGTTTGCTTGTGTTGACACCAAGGCCAAGGGCAAATCGATGTCAGGCCTCGAACAAAAAAGCAATTAGGTCATTCCCAAAGGTCTGATTTAACTTCAGCTGTCAGGCCTAATTACTTTTTTTGTTTTAAAGGAGAATATCCTGGCTTGATGAATGTCTCTGGTGACCAAGAGTAAAAGAAATGGCTTTTGACTGGGTGCAGCAATCTTGGGACTTCATAGAATTTGAGTTACACAGTAATGATTCCACCACTCCCCTCTCCAACTAGTTCCGGCAATGGGATTTCCCAGACTCTTCCATGTTTATGTGCACTCAACCCAGTATTTACGCCACGGAGTTTATTCTAAACTCACAGGACTGTCTTTCACAATGAACATATTGTCCTTCTCCCCACTCTCAGGCAATGTCTTGATGGTTCGTTCCCCTCAGCTACAGCTGGTGAGAAGTGTTTTAGCTCTGAGTACAGCCTGGCTCTGTGCTGGTCCTCATGAATTTGATTCACCCTGCTACATGAAATAGACTTCATTCTGCCGCTGACTTCCAGCATGCTCCTTCTCCACTCCAACCTGTAGATCTGCTTCTACCTCCCGAGGTCTTGGATTCCAGGAAGGTATTAAAACATCTAACAAATTCCATGCTTTTATCATGGTCTCACAGTGAGGGTGGCCCTCACAGTGATGGTGGCTCTCCTTGTTTAACTCATTAAATAGGCCACAAGATCCCTGACTGAAATTGTGCCATCTTAGAAGAGCCCACATAACCCTACCCCCCAGAAGTGACTCTCTCCAGGCATCCCCTTTTTATTTGTTTATTTTATGCATATGAGTACACTGTAGATGTCTTCAGAGACACCAGAAGAGAGGGCATTGGATCCCATTACAGATGGTTGTGAGCCACCATGTGTTTGCTGGGAATTGAACTCAGGACCTCTGGAGGAACAGTCAGTGCTCTTAACTGCTGAGCCATCTCCCCAGCCCACCCCCATCTTTAAAAAAAAAAACAGGTTCCCTCTCCTTCCAGCCCACCTTGAAAGTCTTCTTCTATATTATAATCATGAGACCACTAAGTCCTAGCACCTTGGTGGGGAAATGAAAGTGGGGAGAGAGGAAGAGATTGCTTCCTGTACCGTATCACATGTGTGGAGGGTGATCTGCTCCCACTTGAAAATACAGTAAGAGTTAGATTTCCAAATACTGTTTTACCCTATTACAAAATCTTGCCTGTAACAGAAAATATTGGTCATTAAAGAAAATATGGTCTGCGATGGTTTTATTTCTGCTATTTATACAGCAAAACACTTCAAAGAAGTTTGTAGGCCCACAAAGAAGCACTGTTGTATAGACAAATACATGTAATATGCACACATGCACACACACACACACACACACTTATTTAAAGAGAGGCTATCATTATGTTTCCAAGTATAAACTTGAACTCCTCAAGCAAGCCTCTGCCTCAATCTTTAGATTAGCTGCCACCACAGGTGTGCACAACCATTTCCAGTTCAAACCACTATCACTTTGAAACCACAGTAAACGCATGAAATGTACTGAGTATTGTGATACACTTCTATCATACAAGCATTTGGGGGCGTGGGTAGAGGCAGGAGAATTTGAAGTTGAAAGCCAGTCTGAGCTATCCACTACCCTGTTTTGAAAGACAGACAAGAACAAGAGAGATGGCACAGTCGTTTAGAGCACTTGCTGATCTTCGGGAGGACTTGGGTTCAGTTCTTAGCACCCACATGGCAGATCGCAACTGTCACCAACTCTCATTCCAAGAGATCTGATGCCTTCTTCTGGTTTTGGCAGACAGAAGGGACACATGTGGTGTACAGGCATTCAGGAAGGCCAAATAATCATACATTTAAAGTAAATCTTAAAAGCCAAACAAAAACATTGTACAGGCGCATTCCTTCATGCCTGTCCTTTTCCATAACCCCACGCTGCTTCTCTCATAGAGCAGTCTGTCTTGTGTGTGGCTGATGAGAGAGGCTTAGGTGATTCTATCCCCGTGGAAAAAGAGAAAAGGAAAAGGCTGTCGTCACTGAATGCTTGTTAATGCAAAAATTAAAAGTGGTACAGTTAACAGTTGCCCTAGAAAGGGTCATGGAATACGGCTAAATACTTTGGTGCTGTAATAACAATGTGAAACTACAGGAAAAAATGATGGGGGGAAGAGAGACAGAGAGAGGGGGAGAGACAGAGAGAGGCAGAGAGACAGAGAAAGAGACACAGAGAGAGGGGGAGAGACAGAAAGAGACACAGAGGGAGACAGAGAGGCAGAGAAAGAGACACAGAGAGATAGAGATAGAGAGATTGGTTTAAGAAAAGCATTCTACAATACAATACTTCTATGAACTCCCTTTCAAGGATCAGGGAACAGGGTTATTATCCATCACACCCACAGGACACTCAGTGCACACAGCACTGTGTACAGCACACGACAGGCTCTTCTGGCAAGGCTGGCCTTACTATATTTCAATTCAGCCATCTGCTGGGATTCCTCATGGCCTTCAGTTCTATGAGAGGATGAATAAGTATAAGTGCAATTATAAAAAAGGCATAGAGGCATACTTTCTCCTTAGTTCATTTTTTGGAGTTCTACCATTCTTTTATACAATTTCATGGTGTCATTTAACATTCCCTCACAGGAGGAGGGGGGGGAGGAGAGGGGAGGGGAGGGGAGGGGAGGCGAGGGGAGGGGAGGGGAGGGGAGGGGAGGGGAGGGGAGAGAAAAAGTGACATTGCTGTAGGGGCAACATCTTAGGCTGCCATAATGCAAGTGGGGGAAAGGGTGTCAACAACCATGTCAGCTAGAAGTCAGTTTCTCCTATGCGCACGACTGCCCTCTCCTGCACTTAGTGGGATGGCAATCCTTTTCTCTGGGCAGGATTACCCAGGCAGAACACCAACAGTGCTGATGCTGAGACTCCTCAGGTCGGATGGTTCATTCACAGCCTGGCTGTGCAGGTTTCAGGCGATGATGAGCGTCATTCTTTGGATGCCACTGATTTTAGTCAGGACCACATGATGGGGCAAGTGAGGTAAGAAAGCTAAGGCCAGGCTTTGGAACAAGGTCACCCAGGTCAGTGAAAGGGTGGGGAGGCCCTCCTATCTTGCTTAGGGACCTGCAGCCACATGCTTTTCCCCTTTGGGGTCCACGGAGCCATTCCTTGCCCACTCCAGTTCCCCTCACCCCCAAAACACATGAACCAGAGGAAGCATCTAAAACTTCGCTCTTTCAGTGTACAAACAGCATTAGGACACCAAGAAAACACAAGAGACAACATCCAGAAGGCTGAACCACATGCCCAGAAAACGTTAGATTAAAAAATAAAATAAAAACTGGGCCACCGTGGAAAGGTCATTCACACAAGCCCACAAGAACCTTGAAAATGTTCCCAGTGCCCTGAACTCCGCACAGGAGGAATTAAAAAAATTCCTCAACTCACGAATCCATTTTTTAATCATGTTCTTCTGGGGCTGGAAATCACTCCTGACAAAGGGGGCAGGGACCCTCACTCTTTTCATCTGCACCCCAGGAACACAGAGAGGCTGGGGAGCAGGAAGGGGTCAGGCCTGGATTCCAACCACCCCCCAGCTTCATTTGGACCGAGATCAGAAGCAGGGCCTGCTGCTTTGATCCTGGTCCTCTCGTGATTACAATGTACCTTAAGGTTTTCCTTCAAATATATAGCACAGGTGAGCAACCCAGCTCCTCGCCCATTAAGACTGCAAGCCACCACCCGACCCCAACAGCACCCCAGTGATCATTATAGCTAGCGACAAAGATGCTCTTGTGCCCTCTCTGAAGAGGCTTCTGGCTCATGTGTGATCCAGACACCCAGTGAGAGCTGAGGATCCTGTTAACACTGGGAGGCAGAGAGAGGGGAAAAAAAGACTCTTAACAAGAAAAGTATGTAAATATGACCAGACCTGTTCATTAGCACTGTGCAGCCAATGTAAACCACTTTCCAAAATTAGCTAAGAGGAGAACAAATCTGTGCAAAGTCTGACATTCTGGTATTGCCTAAGGGGCCTGGGGATGGGTGAGGAGGCTTCTGTAATTGTGGCCATAGAGATGAGCCAAGAGATCTGGGATTGAGTTGCTCCAGTGGGCAGCACAGCTAAAGTTGGAAGCCCAGCAGAGGGGCCACCATGTAGCCTAGAGGCCTGGAAGCAGAAGGTAACTTTTGAAGGATGGGGCAGGAAAAAGGAACAGATGCTGGTCAGGATACCCTTTCCCAGAATCCTGTTGTTTGGAGCCAAATGTAGCACAGCCTTCATTCACCCCAGCGGTCCTGTCTCCCCATCTGCCATCACCTTGAACTTGAACAGGTTCTCCACAGTATCTGTACTTCAGATTGTAGGGCAACCTACATGGCTGTGTGTGTGACAGCCTTTGTCTCAGTACTCAGAAGACCATTTCGTAGCTCAGAACGCCCCTCAACCAGGGGCATATCTGTAAGTTCAAGGCCAGCCTGGTCTATATAGCTAGTTCCAGGGCAGCCTGGGATATGTAGTGAGAAATAAACAGAAAAACTTTCAGTTGTGATCAAGGTTTGACTGGGTCTCGTGCTAACAAATATGCAAACCTCAGAGGCTGTTGTCTATCTCCTCTGTGGCTTAGACACTGATCAAATACCATCTGTTGTAGCAGTTGCCATGGCAACATCTTTCTCTGAATATCAGCATAGCTGAGTGCAAAGCACATGAAAATGCTGAATATAAGGGAAGATGATGGTCTCTACTGCAGCCTGGTGTCCCTGGCAGAACGGGTCCCTGGCCAAACCGAGTCCACACAAGCTTCACACTGTGCCTGCCCCTTTGATGCTCTCCACTCTGGAAGAGGGCAGGGAGCTAATGCACCAAAATCACACCAGGTCATAGCTAGATTTTGGAAAAGCAAACAAACCACGAGATGTCTAGACCCTAGGCAAGGCTAGGTTTGAACAAGCAAGTTCTGTCTCTCAAAAAGCAGTGTGACTTCTAAAATCAGCTCAAATGACTTGCTTGTATGTGTGTGTGTGTGTGCACATGTGTGAGAAAGAGAGAGACAGAGGCAGAGAGAGAGAGAGAGAGAGACAGTATTCCTGATGGTGCTATTTGCCATTAAAAATAGCCATCACTGGACTGTCAAGATGGCTCAGTGGGCAAAGATGCCTCTGTCATTGAATCTCAATGACTTGTATTTCAGGTCTGAATCTCACAGTGAAAAGAAAGCCGTTCTCTCTACATGTGCACTGTGGCACAAGTATACCTGCCTTTACACATACACAGTTCTTACTGATGTGGCCCTGAGAGGGATACCTATATAGTGGGTACTTAATACTTGCTGACTGAAAGAATGAAAGTGAAAGAGAGTTAAGGCCTAAGGAGGAGACAGGGAAGAGGGATAGTGTATACTTACATATATAAAGTTAAAAAATTAGCCGTTTACTTATCACTCACTTATATGTACTGAGAAACTACTGGGTACTGAGCAATGTGCTGGCAATGGGTATACAGTAGTGACAAATAATACAACCCCCGACCTTGTAGGGCCTATAAGTATAATGTACGTAAACAAACATTCATTTGATGGTGCATGTATGAGGACAAGATGACAAGCTGTTGTGGTAGTTACAAAAAAAAAAAAAAAAAAAAAAAAAAAAAAAAAAGAAGAGGAGGAGGAGGAGGAGGAGAATGAGGAAGATGTGGGGAACATGCATATGGGAAGAAGATCTAGCCATAGGCATTCTGAAAACATTTCCCAAACAAGTTGCAACATATCAGGCCACAGACAGGGGAGTCTTATCGCCTTTGTTTACTGATGTAACCCTGACAGGGATCCCTACATAGTAGATGACTTATTACTTGCCGATTGAAAGAATGACAGGGAAAGTTAAGGTCCAAGGAAGAGGCAGAGGTGGGGAGGGAGGACCTTTCCATCTCTTGGGAAGCCTTGTCAGGACCACATCCTGCTCTGCCATCAAGGCGACTGCAGCCACACTCTTCCCAGCAAGCCTGAGAATGGGCTATTCTGTGTTGGGCATAGCTCCAGCCACAGCTTCCACATGAGACTAGGGATGATGGACTAGAAGAGAGATGAGAAGGCACAGAAGTAGCCGTCAACATCTGATCCTGTGTAAAAGGAATGCGTCCTGTCTCCTCACTTCTGTAAGGAGCAGAGGAAGCCCCGAAAGTCTTGAGGGGCTGTGTACTGTTGACATAGGAGTGGCCATGCTAAGGACTCAAGGCCTCAGCCCCATGGGAAGCTGGGAAAGCCATTCCCCATATGAGTCAGACTCAGAAAGGCAAAGCCTTTCATGAGCTCAAGAGCTTGCAAGTGACCTATCAGCGTGTACAAATGGCCACTGCAGCGTTGTCCACCTAGATGTTTATAGCCTGAAACTGTTCAACCCTCCCCTATATGCTGCATATAATAAACAGTTTGGTACTGCTTTATCAGCATGCACGCAGCCCCCTCCAGACCCCTGCTTTCCCATACACACATGCATTTGTGTATTTGTCTTTTCTGTATTCTCTCACTAGTCAGGGTTCCCAAGGGCCCAAGACATGCAACACAAAGTACATTTCTATGCCTGCTTACAAAAATAAAATAAATTAAAAAAAAAAAAGAAGAGTATCAACTCAAACAGACTAAAATAAAATCAAAACAAGCAAACAAACAAAAACCCCATAGTATATACTCTGGTGACATGTCCTCCTAGACTGGTCCCCTGGTAGCTGCCTTTCCTGTACATGCTAAGGGTGCATGCCAGGTGCCTGCTCTGCCAGGCTCACTTCTGTTCCCCTCCCACCTCTGTCACTGTGATTGCAGAGAAGCTCACATAGAGCTTTTATTTCAGAAGGGGACTTCAGAAATGAGGGACCGCATGTCCATTGTCGCTCTTTTCCTAGACAGTAAAATACTGGAAGCATCCAGGCCTGACCTTCTGAAGATCACCCAGCTGCTGCTTGCCTGGCTGGTCTGTCAATCCACTTTTTGGGATGGTTAATGGGTACCAAGTCATGGCCAGATGGGAGGGCTGAGTCCCGGTCTTCTACCACAAAGAAGGCTGACAAGAGTAAATAAACACTATTGTATAATCAGAATAGCTAGATGTGAGAACTGGAAAGCTGTCCCTCAAGGAAACATTCACATTCAAGATGATGGATAGTTTGTAATCAAGACGATCAACGCGCCATATGTAAATTCTGAAACAGTAGGCTGTATCTCAAAGATGTACAACTGGCTGTCACAAACTTAAAAAGCAAGTTACTAATTCCTCCTTCTTCTTTTGGTTGTTGTTTTGTTTTCTTTCTTTCTAAAGATTCTTTTTTTTTTTTTAAAAAAAAAAAAAAGCTGATTAAGAGTATGTGTGCATGTATGTATGTGTGTACACAGAAATGTGTTTGCACTTGGGCATCTGTGCCATAGCACACATGTAGAGGCCCGAGGATATTCTGTAGAGTCAGTTCTCTCCTTCCAGATTTAAGTGAACTCTGGGGATCAGACTCAGGTGTCTTGGGTGCTTAGAAAGCACCGTATCTCACCACCCCTAGGTTTCTGATGTCCAGGTTGGCCTCAAACTCACAGTGATTTCATTTTTCCCAGTGTTGAATTATGGGCATAAACCACCATGCCCAGTCAATTTATTAACCTAAAAAAAAAAAAAAAAAAAAAAAAAAAAAAAAGTCAACACAAGCTCTACAGCGAGGCCCTGGCCACTGTCATCAGATACCAAAGCTGCTTTAGAGCTTCACAGGGTTTGTCTATGGAAGTGGGCTTGAAACTGGAAAGTGTGAGAAAGTGGGACCAGGGCTGGGTGTGGCCGCCTGCTCCACGTCTGCCTGCTTCTCTTCTGGCTCAGTTGCCTCACCCAGCTCTTTCCTGAGATTTGGCATCATTATCTACCATACCATTTACAATATTTATAACTTTAGCTTTCCAAGATGCTGTCAAGAATTCCTTGAAAAAAAGGGGGGTTGGGGGGTGGAGGACTTTATAGGAGTTTCTCTGATGTTTCAGCAAATGGGTAAGTCCACATGGGTACGAAAAATTCTGGAGGGGGGAAAATTGAAACCAAGCATCTCAGATTCCTCCAGTGACTATCTTTTTCCATTGTGTCTCCAACGACCTAGACTATTTCATTTTCCTAGGGTTTTCCAACTTTCCAGATTTTCCCTTGAAACAAATCAAGCCCGACAAAGGTGCTAAAGCCAGTTTTCACCCTGGAGGGTCCCAGAGTGGATTCCCAGACCTGAGGTCTGCCCCCTTTCACAGATGGTGGCAGTGTAAGCAGAGGCAAGCCACTAGTGACAAGAGCCTTGACCCTTATCTTCCTTCCTCCGGTTCCAATTACTTCTCTGTTCTTTGCTTTTCTGATGTTGTAACTAAACACTGACCAAGGGCAACTTGGGGAGGAAAGAATTTATTTAGTTTACAGATTAACAGTCCATCATGAAAAGATTGATGTTAACACATGAACTCAAGGCGGGGACTGAGGCAGGCTGCAAGCTTCATTCAGTGCAAGGAGCGATGCTTCTTCTGGCTGGCTGACTTTTTCATCCCAGGTCCATTTGCTAAGAAATAGCACCGCCCAAAGTGGGCTGGCCCCTCCCTCCATCACTTAGCAGTTAAGAAAAAAAAAATTGCTTCACAGGCAGAGGTCACAGGACAGTGTGACATTTTATTTAACTATTCAACATTTTAGTTAAGGTTCCCCCTTCTCTAGGTTTGTGTCAAGTTGACAGCTGAAGCTAACTATCATACCGGCACTCTGAAAAGTCAAGAACTCCAAGTGAGGAACAGAAGACAAACAGAAAAGTGACAAGGGCCAAGGGGCAATCCTGGAGTGCCAAAAGGGAGGGGTCTGTCAAAGGCACAGTCTGTCAGCTGTTAAGACAAGCAAGTCCCTGGGGATCAAAGTCACAGCAGGGGCAGTGGTAGACTGAAGGGCTAATTAAATCAATGATGGGAATCATATACAATGTGAGTGGCTGCCATATTTTGGATCTGAAATGTACGAAAGACTTCACACTCCCAACCTGGTGCTATTAGCAAGAGGACACCCATAGTCAGGTGGCCTAGTGGGTGGTCTAGTCATTGGAGGTACACTCTTAAAGGGCCAGACAAACACTGCTCTTTCCTCTGTCTTTCTCACTTTCTGGCAGCCTTGATGGGCTGCCATCAAGTTCTGCCACCGTGTTGTAGACCCAGAAGCCACAGGATGTATGAGATGTGCAGTGGAACCTCCAAACTAGGGACCCAATGAAACCTTGCTCTTTGGAAGCTGAACATCTCAGGAATTGTTACAGTAACGGAAAAGCTAACTCAGTGAGGCAAATTTACACTAAAAAGTAAGTATTTTGCAAAAACTTTTGGCTTTACTCAGACAGACGGAATAAGCACAGGTAGTAATTTTAACTGGAAAACCATGACTTTCAGTCCTCCAACCACGAGGAAGCATGCGAACACTTGCAGGAGAATCTTGTCTGGGGAGTAACTAGTACTCAAAGGTCTCACACGGTCCTTTAAAAACACTAGCCAAACACCCACTCTCTTCCAGGCCCTAGCCTAGATGCAGACAGCACAGTGACAGACAGAACAATGTTGTTCATTCCTCAAGGAACTGCCAGCCTATTGGGCATGCTCTGGTTTCATGTAAACAACTAGGCCATAAACTCAGACACAGCAGTGTTAATAGCCAACTTACCTACTTAGAGCCAGTCACAGGCTCATGCTCTTCTTGTACCTTGGCATGTTTATAATTCTACACCTCAGGCCACTGCGATGCCAAACAGAAGGCACATCAATGTCCTATCCAAAAAGCTGCATGTGTAGCTGAAGGGTTAGGTTTGAATTATACATCGATGATATGTATTCCCAACATATAGTTGGGAATTTTGCAAGTCATAGGCAAGAAGATATCGCCTACCAAGAAATTAGATTTGACTAGCACTTCTCAACTCTACAATATGAGTAAGGCTGTATGCCACTCAGTCAGAAACTGTGAGAACAAAAATAATTTAAATAATATTAATAATTGAAATATTTCTTAACTCTGCTTACTGGAGATCCAGAATGTCAGAGACATGTGGTGGTCACTGAATGAGAAAAATATACCGAACATGGAAGATCTCCATTGCGGGACACCCTTGAAGTTCCCAAGGCTACATGATCCCCAGTGCACCTGTGCGGAAACAGTGACAGTATCAGCTTCTCACAAAATGCTAATCTCTGTTTCTATTTATAGCTTTGTGCAAACATTCCGTTGAAGCAAATAAAACTTCCATTTACTGTTTTAAAAAAAAGTTTGTTAAAAAAACAAAATATGAATATTGACCACTTCCTGTCAACCTCTTTCTCAGTGTACTAAGAAGATAGCATCTATTCACTCCCCATATATACTCCAAAGACTAGGATTAACTGCTGGATGATCATGAAAACAGTCTGCTGTATCCCAACTAAACAGAGCAAATCGTAAAATCTGAATCAGAACCAATTCCCCAAAAGTCCTTCCGAAAGGAGTATAATCAGAACAGTTACACATGAAGACAGAGATCAAGGGACAGGAAGATAGCTCAGCTAGTAAAGGGTTTGCTTTGTAAGCAGGAAGACCTGAGTTCCATCCCAGAACTGTGTGTGGTTTGCTCTTGAAATCTCAGCAGAGTGAGGTAGAGACAAGGGGACCCCTGGGGCTTGCCAGTCAACCAGCTCTACGGTCCAAAGGAAACTCCAATTCCCCAAACTCCAAGAGTCAGTCCAAATATCCAGAAATGAGTTCAACCTGCACTATGGGAAGATTTCTTGTGGTTAGATAAAAGCCAGAGTTCCTCAGGTTCCCCTGTGCCAAAAGGAGTCATTGCCCTTACCTCAGACGAGGGGGACATATTACTACCTGTGATGCCCATTAGAATATCAGAGCTGATGCTGGCCTCCAGGACCCCTCAGTATCACATTTCAAAGCCCATGTCCTCCCCACAGCTACCCATTCTCCTTATAACCCTGCTATTCTTGCTATGTTCCCCCTCCCCGTCCCCCTCTCAGCATGTGCTCTCTATTCTCAATCCCCTGATGTTCTCCTGTCTCTCACAGAGAGCCCTGGTCATGTCCATGTCAAGTCTGCAGGCCATGTTCAGTTTATTTCTTTTTCTTTTTGCTCTGGACTTTTCCAGATACGTCTGGCTGTTCTCATATATCTACAATAAAAACCTTCCCCTTCACCATACTATGGAGTGGTCATCCCTCAGATCATGCACCAGGCTAGACTAGTTGGCAAATTGTAGGCATTTAAGAGAAACACTGTGTAAGAAAACAAAGTGGAAAACACCAGAGGAACAATACCCAAAATGATCCTGTTCTCTACACACACACACACACACACACACATACACACACACACACACACACACAGATACATACATACATACATACATACATACACACACACACACACAAACACACACACACAGAGATACATACATACATACATACGCATACACACACAGACACATACATACACACACACCTACACATGCCCCTCCCCAGAGACACACACACACAACATACACAAACACACACAACCACACACACAGATACAAACACAGACACATACACACAGCAATTGAAGGCAATTGTGAAGCATCTTCACATCTGAACATGCCCTCACCCATGAAACACCAGAGGAACAACACCCAAGATGGTTCTGGCACACACAGACACACACACACCTGCACATGCCCACATGCATATAGACACCTGCATACACACACACACACACACACACACACACACTCACTGAAGGGCCTTTTGCTTTCCTTATGCAATCACTTTCTCATGGAAGGCTTTTCTCCATGTTCTCGCATGATAGACTCTAATCAAAGGTGAACCCTGATGACTTGGCAACACAAGACAAGATGAGGCTCTTTGCTTCTTGCCTTTAGATTCCTCCAGGAGGAAGTACCACAGAAATGAGATTTTGATTGGGCTGTGCCACACAATCCAACTGTATGTTGCTGTCACAATGTCACTACATCAACAGCAACATTGGAAAATCATTCAGGAGAAAATGTCAACTCACCTCAAGCATGTAGGCAACGGTAATCATCACTCTAAGAAAAACGGAATGGTGGGCAGAGAGTTGAAGGATTTGAAATGGTCAGAGTTAGCATCCAGTAACCACAATCAGGGGCTGTTTCCTGTCTCTTGTCAATCTTTGGACAAGGTAAGGTAGACACTCCTGCTTGCCTCCCAGGTTGGGAGACAGACCCTGAGTGTGTGTCTCCTTCCGTAAACCGCACTTCCCTGTATAAACACAAGGTACTAACAATCAACCCGCAAGCGTTCACTTCTCCAAGCTGGGCACTAAGCACTCTACTGAATCATTTTCTCAGTCTGTGTCTTTAGCAATGTGACAAGGCAACCAGGAGGGCTCCGACCTGAACCCTGAAAGGATACTTCAAGGGGAATGTGGCTTCCTTCTAGAAAGTTCTAAAGTATATTCACAGTATTTTAACCCTTCCAAAGTAGAAACATTTTAAATCCCTGGGGAAAAAAAAAACATTTATAAGCCTTTGTGGTGTTTTAATGAGAAATGTCCCATACAGGCTCATGCATATGCACACTTGGCATCTAGTTAGTGTTGCTGTTTGGGGAGGTTATGGCACCTTTAGGAGAGGAAGCATGTCACTGGGGATGGACTTTGGGGCTTCATACCTTAGCCCCATTTCCTGTTCTCTCTGCTTTCCGTGTGAGGAAGAAATGTGATCTCTCTGCCAGGAGAGCCTTCTGCCCTGTTGCCATGGCTTCCCCACCAAGAGGGACTCTTAACTCTCTGGAACTACAAGGCGAAACAAACCCTCTCTTCCCAGTGGCTGCTCTAGGTCAGGCATCTTATCACAGCAAAAGAAAATAAACTCATACAAATCAAAACTCCCAAATCAAAATACTTCCCAAACAAGAATCTTTGAAACTACCAAAGGGCCAGGCATAGGTTTGCTTAACGTGTTCACAATACTTGCAAGGATATAATACTTTGAGAGAGTTAAAACATGTGCTGGGGGAAAACATGTAACAAAGAAATAGAAGAGGCTGGGTACAAGAGGACCTGGAGAGCCAGCATTGTAGCTCGGCAGCAGAACACTGGCCTAGCATGGTGCTAGAAAACAATAATGGTAGGGAGAGCCGGTGATAGTCACATGTTCAGGCCACACCTGCCCAGAGGGAGTAGCTGCTGCCCAGTTTTTGCCATAAAGAGCCAACTCATGGTTACCAGATTGATTATCTTCTGCCAAAGCAGAAAATCAACTTTTATCATTCTCACTTAACGGCGACCATCAGGAGGGTTTTGTTGCTGTGTTATTTAAAGTTCTTCTGACCCTGCACTTGAGACTTGCAGGCCACCATCCTCCACCTCTGCTCAAGTGAGCACAGGGGTTCACAGTCCTCATGCACAGACGCAGGCTGCGTACCTTCCAGTGCAAACAGGCAATCCCTCACTAACTTCTGTTCCATGGAGATATAAAAATAAAAAAAAATTAAAAAAAAAAAAACACTTTAAAACCACACATACAAAAAGCTGTCCTTTGATGCTCGGCGAACATAAGAACTCCATGAGGCCCAGATGGCTTTTATACAAACCATAATCCAAACGGTTATAAATCATCATCGGATTTCTCATTCCGCTCAGGAAGGTCTGAGGCATGCTGCACACCCACCCAACTCCCGCGCCATCATCCTGGCATACACCAAGTGTCTGGGCCTCACTGAGCACTAAGATACCAGTTACCACTCCCAACACCTCATGCCTGGCATAGGTGTGAGAAATATGCCCTTTAGGTTTCCACAGAACATTTACCAAGTACCAGAGATAAGACTTCTGTCTGCAAAGCCACTCATGTCTAGGGGAAATACAGTGAGCTGAAAGAGATGAAAACATTCTGCTTATATTACAAAGCCTTGTTACTATCATACAGCATAGGGGCCAGTTGTATGGATCAGCAGGTAAAGGTGACTACTGCCAACCCTTGAACCCTCACCTGAGTTTGATCCCTGGAATCTACACAGTAAAAGGAAAGAACTACTTACTGAATGCATGTCCATATATGCATCATGGCACATACATACACACAAACACACACCACAAAAATAAATAAGCATGAAGAGAAAAAAACAAATAGCATGTAATATGTGGTGAGCCACTTGTAAAATCTGCTTAAATGTCATGTGAATTACAAGACAAACATGCGTTAGGACCCTAGATTATATCCACAGAGCAAATGAAGGGTCCCCGAGACTAAGGAACTAGAACTGGTAGGAAAGTCATTTCCGTGAGAACACAGCACAGACAGTACAATTCAGACTCCATCAGTTTAGAATATATAATGTTCTTAAAGACTGTTCAAATGTGTCCTAAAAGAGTGCCAGAATGGGCTCTAGGCTAAACTTCAGCAGACCTTTTGGAAATACTCTCAACCTAAAACATTTTGAACTCCCCGGTGAATAGATACTGTACTTAAAAGCATATTTGAACAGGTACATCCCAAAGTATTTTCTTTTTCTTAAAATATTTTTTTGAGACAGTCTTGCTATTCAGTCTGGCCTTGGACTCATGGCAATCCTCCTGCCTCAACCTCCTGAGGTCCTGGGATTACAGGTATACGCCGCCATGCCCAGCTGAGGCTTTTCTCTTGGCTCTAACGTCGAGCGAGTGGGCTGTGAAACTGGCAGCTTGAGTTTTTCATGTGAGTTTGTAAAGGAGGTCAACTCTCCCACACCTCCCAGACCCCTGGAACTAAAAGCTGCAGGGTCAAGCCCAGAATATTCTATTTAGCATTCACTGAAGTTTGGGAAGCCTTGCTTAAGAGGCTTTGCCAAGCCCAAATAGCTTGCAACTTTGGAGTTTTTGTTTGTTTGTTTGTTTTGTTTTGTTTTTTTTTGTTTCCCCTCATAACTGTGATGTGAGCCAGGAGTGGCAGTACACCATGATTTGTGAGTTCCAGACCAGCCTGGCTGCAATATGAGAACTTGTTTAAAACAAACAAACAAACAAACAAACAGCAAAAACACACAAAACAAATAAACAACAAAACACTAAGTGAAACTATAAAACTGAGAAGACAGAGAATGGGAGAATTCTTGTCCTAGAACAACTAGAGAAATCTTCAAGTACCTGAAAGTATTACAGTTATTAAACTCTGACACACACAGCCTTGCCTCTGCGTCTGAGGAGCCCCCAGTGATCAGATAACTCTTAACAGTTTAACTCCACCCTCTGAGAAACATGAGCTAAACATGGTGAACCTGGCTAGCCCAATGTCAGGACCTAGGCGAAGAGATGGAAAACAGGCTACTTCTACAACAAAGCTTTTGTGCTATTTAATAACACATAAAATATGACCAGTCTCTCATAAAAATGGCTTATACAGCATGTCAATTACAAGACAAACACACATAAGTCGGGGAGCATGACCCACGCCTGGGTTTATGTTTGCAGAAGAACGGTATCTGTCAGCATCAACTCTGGGGCCTCAGTAGGAATGGCACAGCCTTTCCTGGCTGCTCAAGAGTCCGGGATGCCTGTGATGCAGGGGTTGGGAGGATAATAATGTACCAGAAATGGACTATGGCTGCTCTGTAGACCTCCTACCTGCAGCTTCTTGGAATGTGCAGGCGTGGAGGCCTCCTTCCTCATACATGCAAACAGTGGAGGCGACTTCCAGGAAAGTCAGCCCTGCAGGAAAGAGACTGGCTGTGGTACAGCCAGTGTTATTAAAGAATGCCAAAGACCTGGGCAGGATCTCCCTTCTGATCTGGTAAGCCGCTGTGCTTGAATCCTAGAGTGTGTTTGCTCCCTGATGCTCCTATGAGCAATCGCCACAAGCTTAACAGCTCTGAACAACCATGAACTCCACGGTTCAGAAGTCCTATGTTGGCCTCAGAGAGCTAAATTCACGCTGCTTCGGAGCTGTGTCCATTTGAGCAGCAGCTACAGCAGGACCTGTTTCCTAGCACCCCTGTATTTCATAGCTCCTGGCCCTTTCCTCTGACTCCAAAGCTGGCAAGATTAAACCCATCAGGTGCCATTATTTCCTGCCCCTTAAAGGATTCTTGTGCCCACCCCAGGCCTGCCCAGATAACCATCCCAGGTTACAATCCTTAGCTTGCAAAACAACATGCGCCACCAGCCATGGAGATCAGGATGCCACAGAGATGTTGGTTCCTCACTCAACCTCACTTCACTGAGCACCTACTTTCTGACCATGAGGAAACTCCTTGTTGCACAGATCAACAGTCATGGGTGGCATGCAGTGAGAATGCCCACCAGATGTACACTTGCTTCGAGCCCCTCCCACTGACTCCTCTCTCCCCTCATGGCCTGCCTCAGGACAGCTTCCATTATCCCGCTTTTATAAGAGAGGAGCTGCCCCAGAGAGAACTGGGCTCTGTCCAGGCCACACTTCCCATTCCAGCCCATGCTCGTCTTTCTTCACCTGACTCTTTTAAACCCTGAGCCATTGCTTATACCCCTCTGTAAGGGATGGCAGGATACTGTGAGTCCCACCCTTCAGTGTCATAGTCAGTTCTTCTCCTTAGATCACTGTCCCTGTACAGTGACCGATAATAATAAAGGGACTTGATAGAGCCAGGTTTCCGGCATAAGAGCCTCAGGGTGACACTCATCAGAGCTGGGTGACCTCAGACAAGCTACTCAACTGCTGCCTGCCTCAGTTTCCTTTGTTTTAAAATGGTACTAATCATGTCTGCCTCCATAGAATATACAAAGACCAAGTCAGTTAATACAAAGTATCTACAATAGTATTCAGCACACAGTGTGTACACGTTGGGTTTCCTGTACAATACTGTATGAGACCAGTTGAAGAATACTAAGAACAACAGCTCTGAGGGAGGGAGGGAGGGAGGGAGGGAGGGAGGGAGGGAGGGAGGGAAGGTGATGCTCTATCGTGACTCTCAGCCCTGTAGAGCCTGGCGTCCAGATTGTTCCTTAATCTTAATGGAATGAACAAAACATACATCCTTATCCTGAGAGGTGTCAGGAGACTAAAATGAGCTGCAGCATCTGAAACACTCAGAAGGTGGCTCGTCTCAGAAAGGTGGCTTGTCATCCTTGTCATCTTGGTATTAGTCTATGGTAGCATCCAATGGGGATGCCTCGGTACACTTACTTAAAACAAAAGAGCAAACTGAAAAGGAGACATGGGTCCTGACAAGTGGCATCTCCTACTTAGGTCTTCTAGGCTAATCCAGGAAGAATTAAGGCAAGGAAAGAAGTTTGTTAACATTGCTACATTTCCCTGAACTCAAATAAACAATATCTATCAAGGAATAAGACCTCGACTCACCCATCCTTCCTCATACACTTGAGATGTCCAGTATTGGAGCTAATGGGGACAGTAAATAGATCCTGAAGGACCTTCTGGCTTATTCTTGAGAGTGAGAACAGGAATGGAGAGCTACTCGTAGTTTTCAAGAGACCTGAGCTCAGTTCCCAGCAACCAAGTCAGGTAGCTCATAGCTACCTGTAATTCCAGCTCTATGGAATTTGAGACACTTCTGGACTCCTTGAACACCTGCAGTCACTCATCCACAAACCCACACAGAGACACATACACACATAAATAAAAAAGAACATTAATAAAATAAACCAGAAGCCTAAGGAAGAGAGGCAGAAATGAAGACCGCTATCACCTTTAAATGTAACAGTCAAACCCAACCAGGATGGTGGAATGGCCACTGGGTAGGAAGCCATGGGCGCTTCCTGCTGCTCTTGGTTCTGGCTTCCTATTTTGCTATAAATTCCAAGTGGCCTCTGAGCTTTCCCTCATTCCTTCTTGGTTCTGTAACATTTGTGTGCCCTTAGGGCCATGTAAAAATAGACCCAGAAGCCTCGTGTGGAGGCAACTCAGCTGCCCAAGGATCTCAGACACTCCCAAGGCATGCGGCCGACTTGCTGGCAGCTGCTGTTAGGGTTCCCAGTCACTGTGCCTAGAAATTTGATCTGGTTGCAGATGTCTCTCTCCTGGCCCAGGAGGCTCTGCAGAGAATGAGGCCGAGAGACCTGGCGCCCAGAGGCATCTCAACTAGAGGCCACCTGCTCATGGCAGCATGTGAGTTCTTAGTGATAGGTTACCTCAGGCCTCTCCCAGAAACATTCAGACCCCTCCCTTCCTGCTAACTCCTATCTCCAAGGTCAAAAATCATGGAAAACAAAAAATAGTGAGGAGGAAGGCGCTGTTTTTTTTTTTTAATTGCATATCTTCTCCATCACATCAGTGAAGACCCCAAGTCTTCCTCCTCTTAGGTGAATAACCTGTTCCCAAATCCTCAGTTTTCATTTGCAAATGTAGATTTAGAAAAATCATTCTTCTGTCTTAAATCAGTAGTGATCCCTAATATTGTCAGCTTAATGGGATTTATCATCACCAAGGAAACAAGGGCATCTATCTTTGTGTGGGAGCTTCTACATTGGTTTAAATGATGGAAGACTCATCCTGATATGGGTGGTACCATGACATGAGCTGGGATCCCAGATTGAATAAAAAGGAGGTAGTGAGTTGGACACCAGCATTCATCTCTCTGCTTCCTGAATTCGGAAACATGACCTTGAGCTCCTCTGCCTCTGTACCTTCCCTACCATGATGGCCTGGACCTTCAAATTGTGAGTCAGCTAAGTTCCCCTTCCTAGTTGCTTTTCTCAGGTATTTGTCATTGAAAGGAAAAAAGCAACTGATACAACAGTGTTGAGAACTGCATACAACTAGGTGAGCTCCTGGCACATGGTACCAGGAAGAGAAATCTGATTTGTGAGGTCTTTCTCTCTCACATTTCCAGAGAAGGAAGTAAAAAGCTGAAACTAAGGGCCACCCTGTTAAGAAGGGACTGGTCCAGGAGTGACTGACGACAAGACTGGACACTCTGCTGGATGTGTTTCTGTGACAACTTGTCTACTTAGACTGTCATCTGCAGATCTAACCATACTGAGTGGTATCCATGCCCAGCACACAGATCATCCTGTGGGAGTTACAAAGCAATGCTTTGAAGCAGGTATGGTTCTCAGAACTTCAGTAACATACCCCGGACACAGCTGGTGACCTCAAGATGCATATGCTTTGCAACCTCAGGGGTCAGAAGGAAAACAAAGCCCTAATCCAGTCACAGAGTGAAGGAGGAAAGCCGTGGCCTTAGCCTAGTGCTGTCTTCCTCCTCCTTCAATCTCTGTGTCTCCCCAGATGCTGACCCTGGCAAAGGTTGAGCAGGGAAAGTCTGCCCTATGCTGCCCACTCCTCTTGTAGCAGTAACTCAGCTTACCACTTCTGAATGGGGGTTCTACACATAACACCATGGTGAGGGGTTCTTCCCTTGGAAATTTTGCAAAGTCCTGCCATCCCCTTGTCTGTACTTACCTGCAGACTTGGAAACCTGGGTATTGGCATTTTCTACAGGGCAGGGACAGGAGCAAGGGCATTCTCGGATAAGGAGAAGAACTGTTAGGGTAACTGGAGGTTTCTGGAGCTCTAAGGGACACTGGGCCAACCACTCAGAGCAACAATCTGCTAACCTGTATGCCAAATTCTGGGTCGTTACCACTTGAGGAGGAGAGAATTGGCAGTTTTCCTCCAATTTCTCAAGTGTTCTACATCCTTAAAAACATGAACCACTAAATGATGACATCAGCATCAGTATCATCACCATGGAAACCACCAAGGAGGCAATGGGAAGGAGGGAACAAGCTTCCGTGTAGGCTACAAAGAGTGAACTAAGGGCGTTTACCCAGCACTCTAACAGCAGCCGCAGCAAACACTGTCCACCTTAGTGTATTTGCCATCTTAATTACTACCAACTATTGTAGTGAGAATTCTGGTTTCTTTAAAAAAAAAAACCACACACGGAAATATTGTGGGAATATGTCTTTGTTTTAATCCCAGGTGTGGGATATGGGGCTGCTTCAGATTGTCCACAGCAGGAGACTATGATTTGCCCCGTGCTCTAGCAGGGATGTGGGTTTGCAAGCTGCAGATGGCTTCTGCGAGTGTGTGTGATATTGGAATTCTGGGAATTTTTCAGAGGTTATGTAAATGCCAGGGCCCCGTAGAAGGGACTGGTTGGGGGTCAGTTGGTGGTTGGATGCTGTTGGTTGCGGTTTGTCAAGTAGCTGTCGCGTTCGAAGAGATGAAAAGAAGAAACTAGATATCCTGATGGCAAAGATGAAACTTGCTCCAAGGAATTTGACACCTCCTAATCAGCAGGAAGTAGCCTAATGATATTGTTGGTCCTTAAAAGTAGCAAAATAAATAAATAAATAAATAAATAATCAAGCTACAAACTATCACTACTTTCGTTGCCTTATTAGTTCACACATGTGTGCGCACACACATACTGTATGTGAGTTATTATCATTCCCACTTCAGAGGACAGGAAACTCAAGGCTTCAAAGATTAAACAATTAGTTCCAGGCCTCTGAACTGAAGCAAGGCGGTGAACATCCTCCTGGCTGGCAACTCAGGCAGTCTTCAGTCTAGAGATTCCAGGGGAAAAGAAAAGAAGATTCCCAGAGACCCACACTGAGAGGCCAGTGGGCTGCTGGAATGGAGGCCAGGCTGAAGGGAATAGCAGGTATAAGTCTCCTCTCTAAAAAGGCTCAGCTCTATGTGTCCCTTAAAGGACTACAGAAAGGCAAGTTGCTTAAAATAATGATTACAAGAGAAAACCACTGCCTGCCACTGGCTAGTCCAAAGCTCTACAGGGAACAAAGCCCATGAGATCTCATGGGGCATTGAGTTCTAGGCGAGAAGGAGCGACCCAGTGGCCGCTCAGCACCCTCTGGCTGAGCTCCAAGCAATGTTTTCCCTTCCAAACTAACACTTAATTCTGCTGAACAAATCATTTGAAAACCAAAGAGATGCCCCTTGGTTGCCATGGCAACATCACACAGACAAAACATTTCTACCAGCTTTGACGCACACACAAACTTACTAAAGGGTCAATGGGATATGTTTGGTAAGAGGGTAGGGGGTGGGGGTGGGGCAGGGAATGATATTTCTAGAGCTCTATGTCCAAGGATTTGGCTCTAAAAGATTCAAAGTCAGACTGAAATAGGCTAACAGACTTCATAAGAACAAGCTGAAGTCAGGCTTGCTCTGGATACGTAAAGCCCTGACTTTTATCAACACTGTCGAGTTTGTTTGCTGAAGAGCTGAACACCAAGGGTCATGGATGCTGGGAAATGAGCATGAAGTACTTGCGGAAAGTACTGAACAACCTGCCACTTAGGTTTCTACCTGCAAAGGACAGTACCACACCAACCACAGCCAATCAGAAGGCTGAATATCCCAGCACAGAAGGGCTTAAAACCAATTGCCATCCAGGTATGTGTGAATGCTGACATGAGAAATCAACAATTCCTTCCAGCTAGGTAGGGTTTGCTGTTCCTAGACCCCATGACCGAACTGCCTGCCATCAAAGATGAACAAATAGCCTTGGGTCTTTTCCTCCAGAAAGCTTTACTCTGGGACTAACCCCAGAAGCAGCAATCTAGGGGGTAAAAAAAGAAGCAGGCTTACCTCAGTTCTAAATGCTCCTCCATTCTCTGAGTTCTGCCATACCTTGGGCTCTTCCAAGCCCCGCCTTTCATCATGGGAACAAAAGGGCAAGGGCAGACACTGCTGGGCAGTCAGAAGAGGCCTCAGCTGCAGCCTTACAGGATTCGTGCCTCAGAAATGACCTTCCTGGGGAAGGATGGGCTCTAGCATCCTAGTGTTCTAATTGTTCTCTGATCTCTTGGCCACGCACCTGATTGTCCTGTGGAGAGACCACTTCTTGCTGCCCGCTATTCACCTGGCCTAGCTCAGAGACTGGCACCAGGACAACATTCTGTGACTGTTTGCTGACAGGCCATTAGGACACAATATCATGTCTCTTGTGACCCATGGCACTACCCCCTGGAATTTCAGCCTACGTCCAGTGTCTGTTCTTATTTCTCCATGCTTAAAAAAGACAGTGGGACTCAAAGTGGGGGTGTGGTGTGGCTAGAGAAGAAACTAGAACTCCTGGTCAGCCTGTGGGCAGGGCATTGGAAGTGAAGGAAAAGGTGCCTTGCTTTGCAGGCTTGTTCCTCCTGCGAAGCTCACTGACCAGCTGATGAACTGGCCTTCTGCTTGGAACAGCTGCTTTTCTTCAGTTGCATTACTAAAGGCTCCTGGTAGATACTCCTATACCAAAATTTGGGAGAATCACCCACCCTCCCTGTAGAATATCTTTTGCAAGGTCTCATCTCACTGTGTGTCATCGTCCCTTTACCAAAAATCGATGCTCTCCTTCAAACAGCAAAGGGTCATCACTGCTCACCCTAGACAGAGCCCAACAGGGAGATTAACTGAGTAGGAAACTAGAAATGCTGGATAGCACACTCTCAAATTCTACTCTGACAGGAGCACAGGCACTTTTACTCTGAATGTTTACATGCACGCACGTGTGTATATGCACACATATTCAGTCAGTCACAGTAACACCTCACTCTCTATATGAGCTGGTAGAACTGCAGAGGACACTTGTAACTATTTTATGGCACTGTAAAGGACAATATCCCTGGTGTACACAAAACCAACCTCTCCTCATCTCCAAAGGAATAGAATGGAGCTCGTAGACGTTCCTTATCTCCCCAGACTCAAATCATCTTTGCCAAACCCTTCTCTGCTAGGTTTGCCATAAGACTGTCTGCTTCCCCACCCCACACTGGAACCAATTATCACAGGCAATTATAGGATTTTATACTGCTGTTCTAAAAAAGAAAAACAGAAAAAAAGCCCACACTGCCCTCCTCCTCAGTACTAACATAGCTGAGCTGTGGGGAAGCCACAGGATTGCTTTGCTCTTGTGATAGTATTTATAACAAACACATTTGCAGATTAAAAATAAATTTGCCCAGAAGAGTCTGAGATGGTAACATTTCATAAGCTTGAGAGTAGACTTTAATGACAACAAACAGCATCTTTAACAAATAGTGCAGGGCATACATTTGGACCAAATAAAATAAAAGGCTGCCTACCTTCAAATGTCAGCTCTACACACATGACACCAGGCTAGGACAAATGCATTGATATCTGTCCTAGAGAGAAGGAAGGAATACCTCTCTTTCACATGAAGATTGCCTCATGTATGTAAGATGCTTGCACTGAAATTAAGTCTTCTATTGTCCAAAATTTTTCAATTATTAATACACTAGACAGCTGCAGTAGCACTAGTAAAAATAGCAGCCAACCCTTCCCAAGAGTCAGAGCCGTTCTCAGAGTCCTGGCTGTGGATTTTCCTACATAAGGAATGGTTGGTCTATGGAGCAAACAAAAAGAGCAAAGCCTCCAGGGGCCTCACCAAAGAGAAGGAACTTCCTTCAGAATGTAAAATAGAAAATGAGAATTTCACACACACACACACACGCACACACACACACAGATGTACACATACACAGAGAGACATACATACACATACACACACATGTCTACACACACTTCTTTACAATAAAAATAGGTTTTGTGCACTTTAAAAAGTTGTCTTAAAAGGCTACCTCTGTCCAACTCCTCAGGATGCAAACAAGTCAGAACGTTAAAGAGAGTTCAAGAAATGCCAGGCACTCTGGAATCCGTGGCATCTGTCAAATGGTGAGGAGTCGGGTGTGGACGGAAAAAATATTTTGTGCCCTTCTTTAGATTTCTGAAGCAAATCCACATCCAGGTATTTGGACATCCTACCCGACTCTGACAACAAGTACTCTCTGAAGAAGCACTAAGATCTCCCACAACACAGGCCTCCAGTCTCCCAACACAGTGATAGATATGAACTCAAGGGCTTGGCAACAGAAGGAAAGAACAGACTAAAAGATTAATTTTTGTATTTTTAAAGCTTACATACATCACACTTGCCAGGATATCACTTGTCATGGTTGCTGAGCAGAGTTCAGAAGTAGTCACTGTCCGTTTTCCAGTTACCACCACAGAGCCAACTTCATGTCCCTCTCCTCTTTACAGTCCAGATTGAATGTCCCACCCTGGTTAGTCAGAGTCCATCATCCCTACCGGAGCCTCTGCAGCCCACACAGGCAAAAATAATAACAGATCTCTGAGCCATAGAGAGTCCGTGTTCTAAGGGTGCATGTGTGCATACCTATTCTGTATGACTTCTTGTAACATAAAAGATGTTTCATTTTTGCATCCTGACTATACAGACATCAAAACCATTTCTTAATGAATGCCAACAAATGTGTCAGAAGCAGAAAGCACAGCTACTTGGGGACGGCTGTTGGGGAACTAACCCCACGGAGGAACTTCTGGTGTGAGTGTTTTTCAAGCTGCTCAGGTCTTTCAGAGACCACGGCCTGCTAACCTTACACTACCCCAAGGACCCACTTACCATTTGCGATCTGTTCTTTGGACAGCCATTGATGTCTTCAATCTTGTCGTTTGCTGTAAAAGGAGACACAAGTTAGCAAAACAAATAGCAGAAAGACAGTTTCAGGACTGATTGCCAGACACATGAGTCCAGCCAAGTCCAAAGTTCCACACTGGGGTCCGTCCGAACAAGGCTGTGTGTGAAATGCTGAGAGCCACATCTAGCAAGCTTCGGGACTTACTCATCAAGCTGCCATCCTCCAGGGACAGCTGGGGCAAGGTCATCATCACTTCAAGTAGAGACAACTGCACTGACAATCATCTTGCCTTGACAGGACACAGTAGCAATGTCTGACCTGGGGAACAAGTGAGTTGTGGTTGCATGGCAGGCTGCAGACACAAATTTAACTGCAGTCCCTCCACAAAGATGGGGGTGGCTCTGAGAAGACTGGACCACTTCTGACTCAGCAGGTGGGGACAGAAGCCAATGAAAGCTGCTCAAAGCAGCTGTAACCAGAAGTACTTAGTATTGCCCTTGGGAGCCCTGACTTCATGAAGTGGAGACAAATAAGGAGATGGAGAGTCAGACCCCAAAACACCTTGACCAAGACCAGATAGCAAATCCACATAGACCAGGCTGCACACATGCTTGAGGTGGCACCTTGCTAGGCTACGTGAAAAGTAAAGGAGGTACATTGAATGAACAAGAATCAAACACCAATAAGGAGGGAAGATCCAACTTCCTATGGTAAATGCAATTTACCATATAGAAGTGGGAATTCTTAGGAAATACAATCCGAGGTATTTGTGGAGAGGGGACCAGTGGAAGCAGCAGGAGAAAGCTATGGTTGCTGCCTGTTTGCATCAGCTCTAGAGTTCCTCAGCTATGGTACTCAACCTCTCTAGGCCATAGATCCCTCCTCTATATAAGGAAGCTGACATCACCTCCTTCAAGAGGAGCAATGAAACTGTGGTGCCAAGGATACTGGGAAAATGCCGCAGTGCCTGGTACACAGTAGGTGCTTCGTGTATCATTAGTTATGACATAGTCTTGATGATATAGTCGTGATCTCGATGACTCCATGTTGGGTAGACTCAGAAACTCGACTAGAGCTCCATATTAAGGAATAAGCCCCTATTCCCCTTCCCTAAGCACTCTGTTACTGGAGGGAAATGTGCCCTGGGGTCTCTGCTCTCCAGCACTTTGTGCCCATCTGACCTGATCCTACTGACTTCACATGGAACATCCCCTGTTCTAGTCTCCCCAACCCAGGCTTTGAGAGCCTGGCAGACATGCCAAGGCTGCATCTCAAATTGTTCCAGAGCTTACAACTGCCTGCAAAATCTAATTCCTCCCCTACTCCCTCAAATTTCTCATCAGACTATTATGACTATAATGGCTATAACTTGCATAGAGACGAAGGACATTGAAAACCATCTAAAAAAAGATAACAGCATCAGAGTACCCAGGCCTTTTAGGACTTCAGAATGCTAGCCCTTCATCAGCTCAGATTACACTTACATTTTCTCTTGTGTTCTATCTTAAAAGAGACTCTCAAAGATGGAAAGCAAGCTAGGGGCCTGGAGCCAGCTTGGTTAGTACAGATTTACTTGATTCGAGCATGCCAAAATGATTAGACATGCAGGGTGGTGACCCACCAGGGGACTCTTCAATCTTCAGAGATGAAGTTGAGGATTTTCAACCCTGCTTAATGTCAGGACACAGAGAAAGGAGTTTTTGAAAGCCCTAAGACCAAATGAATGTCAAGAATAGGAGAGTAACAATGTCTGGTTGGCTGGGGATGTAGCTTAGTGGTAGAGGACTTGCCTAGCATGTACAAGGTCCTGGGTTCAATCATGAGTGGGGGAAGGGAGAGAGGGAAGGCCAGCTCAATGAGCAGGAATGACATTTGTTCTTTAGTTCACAAGAAAAGTTCACAAGTATCCAGAACAGATTGCTGTCATCTAAAGCCCATATAAAACAGAGATGTCCACCTGCCTCGTTTTCTACCATGCCTCCAGAGCTAAGGCCATGCCTATCATAGTAGTCATTCAATAAATATTTGTCAAATGGAATGAAGAAACGAGTATTCAGAACATCTCAAGGAAACCATGCTTTGCTGCTGATCTTGAAGCAGCTGTCCTTTTGCTAGTACATACAGATGGGCACACCGAAGACAGGAAAATAACCGAATACCCTCAACAGATGGCAGTCCTTCACACATGAGAAGTTACGGCAAGCTCAGGGGCTCACCATGAACTCTCATATGTTAGAGTTAGTGTGTGGTTCTGGCGAGTCAGCAGCAAAGGTATCTCCACTGTATGTTTGCAGCAGCCCGAGTTGTGAGTCACTGTCCCGATGGATGCACCTGATCTGTGTCCACATCACTGGGTACTGATGAGGGCCCATGTTGCTGGCTCCTTATCACAGAACAGGATAGGGAGCTGGGATGGTAAAGAGTCACTCGGGGGAGTGTGAAGGATCCTGTTAGGTGGAAATGAAAGAGTTTGGTCTAATAACTCCTCTAATTCTCGTTGGCAGTCTGTCATATAAATGCACTCATGCCATCTGTGATTTCAAACATCACAGCTCCTATGACCTGATACTGCCACTCAGAATGGTGAAAATAACCCCATAGCATGTAGCCTACTTAGTAAGCACTCAGAGAGTCCACACAAAGATGCAAGTCAGATGGCTAAACCAAACTCGAATTCTTAAAAGAGCAAGGTTAAGCCTTGGGCCATCTAGTTTCTATTTTTATATCATTTAAGTACTTCTTTATTTAAATCCCCAAATCTTTCTATGGTTGTCATAAATACATAGCAGTGGTTCTGTTGGGCCTTTCGAGCCAAACACAGTAACTTAGAGTGAGTGGGGGGTGGGTCTCTGGTTGGAGCCCCAAATCAGATAATCAAAGAAGTGTACATTTGTCCTCTGAGTGCTCGGCCACGATTAGACTAGCACCTCTAAGAACCTATGGTAAATTATCTACCCTAGGGTGTTCAAGACATACTTAATCCCACTAATGCAGTAACTTACCTACACACAAGGTGACAAGTTACATATTGGAAAGTGTCAACATGTACCTTTAGTAATGGCAGTGACATCAAACTCTGTGCCTATACTTCTTCAAAGCACATAGTACACATCCCTGGCTACTGACAGCCCATGAGAGGCAGTATGAGAGGACTCACATGGCTCACACAGAGCCACAGAGCAGCAAGTCATTGACAGAGGGGTATAGTCCTTTACGCTGTCTTGAACTTCCAGGATAGAGGGAGCAGAGGAACACCAGAGTGAGCAGTCTGGAGCAGACAGCCATGTCAAGGACCCCAGTGCCAGGGGGCTGAGGGGAGGGGAGGGGAGTATAGGAGAGGAAGGGAGGGAATAGGAGGGGAGAGGAGGGGGTATAGGAGAGGAAGGGAGGGGGAGGAGATAGGAGGGGGAGGGGAGGGGAGGGGAGAGAAGTTACTCCTCCTATGGAGGAGTGGCAAAGCCTTTCCCAAGTGAGGATCAAGAGGGATAGGAAAGCTTTCCTCGTGTATCCAAGTATGAGTGTTTATGAATGATTGGCCGGCGTGATTCTCTGGGACATTTACAGGCTGCGATGGCTCACATACAGACACTATCTATCCAAGCTAGTTAACTCCTCTCCTGTGCTATACCCAATAAACAGGCTGAGGTTTGGGGTTAGCAGCAGGAGTGGGTGGCCTCCATCAGAGCACAAACCCCAAACCAGGCTGCTTCCCACTGCACGTCTGTCCTTTCTTCATCCCTTCATACCTTTAGTCAGGGTTCCAGGACTGAAGCTACTTGGGACAAGGTACTGGAACATGGGGCATCCGAGACAGGGGTGAGAAATGAGAGCCTCTGAGCTCTTCCTGTTTCTAAGGGGAAGGTTCTCATTTCTCTCTCTCTCTCTCTCTCTCTCTCTCTCTCTTTCTCTCTCTCTCTCTCTAACTCTTCATCCCTGTCTTTCCCCCACTCTTCTGCTTTCTCTCCCCTGCTTCTCTCACCTCAGCTCTTTCTGGTGTCACCTCAGACTAAACAGATGGAGGCCACTGTTTTCTTTTGACTCTCACAGATCTCCTTGGCCATTCCCAGTGCTCAGGCATAGCATGTGATAGACAGCACGAGACTCAAGATGCTCACACCAGCAAGAGTCTAAACACAGAAACCAAGCCCTTTGCTATAAAAAAAATCAACAGTAGCACTTTCTATCTACTGTACAGAAGGCAACCTGGGGAAGCAGGGGTATTAAGCAGCCCAGTGTTCAGAGTAGGGTCTGGAAGGGGGTACCTAGGGCAGATGAAGACTGAGTAACATGGAGAGAAATCGCTTCCCAGTTTGGAAATGAGCTGGTCCTCACTGACACTCAACATGCCCTATGCTGTACTCAGGGTTCCTACCTGATGCTGCCCTATTGACCTTGTGCCTCCACCATCAGCCTTTCCTCATGGACTCCTCTGTAGACCAAGCTGGCCTGGAACTCAGAGATCTGCCTGCCTCTGCCTCCTGAAGGCTGGAATTAAAGGCCTGTACCCCACCACCACCTGACACTCCTGCCTGCTTCTTACCACCTTCCCCCCTCCCCCCATCTAAATTAAGGTCCATTTTCTCTCTCCCTCCTCCTGGCCTCATAGTCTCTACATAGGAACGCTAAGAGCACACACACACACACACACACACACACAAATTTAATGAATCTTACTTTACGTTATTATTTTTGACAGAGTCTTGCTACATTGCTTAGGTGGTCTTGAGCTTCTGGGCTCAGTCAATCTCCACACCCTAGCCTACCAAGTAGCTAAAACTCCATAAGAGTCCTCACACACCTGGCTTGAATCATGTTAGAGTAAGCAATGCAGATCACATCCTGAGCCCCTTGTACTTCAATATGGATTTTGTAAAGGACACGGATATCATCTTCCATGGTATAATTATAAAACTCAAAAAATTTAATGTTGACACAATGCCAGTGCTCCAATTTTGTCAACTAACTCAAGAATGTCTGAGAGAGCATTTTTATCCCCACTCAGAGGCTGCAGGCAGAGACCACACAGCCCATTTCTTGTGCCTCCTCAGCCTCCTCCATCCTGGCATCACTTCTTGCTTTGTCTTTCAAGGCACTAAGGCTTTAGGGAAACACGGGCCAGTTTTGTTTCAATTAATTTTTTTTTTAACAGAATGCTCCACAGTTTGGGTTTGTCTGTGATTTCTTGTGATTAGTCTCATGCACTTCATCCCAAACTGAAACATAACTGAAGTAAGGTCATGTTCTTCCCAGCAAACCATCTTAGAATGCCAGGGCTCCCATCTGCCCCGTACCAGGACTGGGATTTGGATCATGTGGTCATGATATGGGCTGATAACCTCCCCACCCCCATAGCCACTAGGGTTCATCTTGCATGCATTCTGTTTGCACGCTCCACACAAGATAAAACCTAGGTGCTATGGACCAGAGACATCCTAGTCCTGCCCTCCCCAAGCCTTCTCTAGATACCCTCTTCAGTATGGACCTCACCAGGAAGATGCAGCAGTGTTTAGCAGCAGCTTTCTTGTGTATAGCCAGGTTCCCTCTTCACCACCGTGTTTATTTGTAAATTTTCTGCTTATTACCAGTATAGTCCATATTTTATTCCATTGTTATAATCCACTGGTACTATCAGTTTGTTCTAACACCACCAGATTTCCCTGGTTTCTGTAGCCCTGGCAGCAAGAACTGGTCCTTTAACACTAAGGAGAGATTCTGCTGAATGAAAGAAGGACTGAGTGTGAATCACATATTCCCGAGATCACTGAATCCACAGTCAGAAATTTAATTCCCAGTGTGGTTGTATATAGAAGTAGTGCCAATGTGGAATGATTTAGCCATAAAGACAAAGCCTTCACGAATGGGACAAGAGAGACCTTTACTCACAGTTGTCACCCTTTCTACCACACCACGCTTGCAGGGATTCCTCACCTAGTGTCTCAGCTTTTCTTGAACCTCACTATGTGCTGGACCCAGGCAAAATTCTGGGTTCCTAGGCAGAAAAAAAGACTTAGACTCAGATCTAGAGAAGACAAAGCCCAAGACCACAGTAGGCAGATGATGGAGGTCCTGCTAGCTGTGGTTGGGCAGCCAGGAGAAGTATCAGAAAGAGCTGGACTCCAGAGCATGAATAGAAACACACCATCCCAAGGGTAGCCACTGGAGTCCAGCACATTGCAAGTGTGGCCAGTAGTACCCTAACTCTAGAAGACTCCCATATGGATATTCATATATGCATCTTGATGTCCACACACAAATACACTCTATATTTTCTCATAATGAACACATAAAGAAGAGAACACTGAATTCAGAATTCAAGAGGAGGAATCCTGGACAGTCCACACTAAGATCAGAAAGTCTCGCTCCTCTCCCATTAGGAGAAATACCACTGGATAGTGGCACAGTTTACATGTGAAATGCTAGCCTCTGATGGAGCCCTTTTAATGGTAGCCTTTTGGCGGCAGAGGCAGAGGTATTTCTGTGAGTTTCATGCTAGCCTAGTTTACATAGTGAGTTCCAAACCAGCTAGTGCCACATAGGAAGACCCTGTCTCAACATACAAAATGGAACAAGAAAGTTCCCCACAGGCTGATGGGTTTGAACCTTTGGTTGCCAGCTGGTAATTTGTTGGGCAAGGTTGGAGAGGAGGAGGCTTGTTGGAGGACATGGGTAGCTGGGAGAGATTTGAGCTTTATAGTCTAAGACCACCTTTTGGCTTTTTGTTCTCCCTCTCTCTCCAGGTATGGATACAATGTGAGTAGACAGTCTCCTGCTCCTTCCACCACACCTTCCTCAACACGATGGACTGTGTCCTCCCGCAAATGTAAGCCAAAATAACCTTTGTCCTTTCAGTAGACGCTGTCAAGTGTTTTATCATAGCAACACTGGGAAAAATGTGCTTCCTTCCAAGTTCCTATCTTCTGGATCTCCATGCATGCACAGAGCTCAGAAGTGTGCCCAGGCATGGAGCTGTCAGGGAAACACCAGTGTGTTAGCACCTGACCTTCTCTGAGAAGCCCCCAGCCAGAGCTACCCTCTTCTGGGCCTGAGGTGCCCCAAAGTCTGTAGTTACGTCATGAGCATCCTTTATCTGAGAATCTGAAATCCAAACTGCTCCAAAATCTGGAACTTTCTGAGCATCAGCCTGATGTGGCATGTAGAAAGTTCCACAAGATTAGCCTTCTGTTTCACATCCAAAATTATCTAAAAACATTGAATAAAGCTATCTTCAAGCTATGTATACAAAGAGCCCATGAAACTTAAGATTGCTTGCTTAGACTTAAAACATTCCCAACATATCACATGCATATGGAAATATATCAAAGCCCCAAAATCTGAAATCCAAAACACATGTAAACCCCGGCATTTGAGAAACTCTGCTGTTACTGACCTGAGCCTCCAGAAACACAGAGCAGCAGTTTAGTTCCAAACGAGCCATTCATCTGAATTGACTCAAGGAAGCATCCTATGCTCCCGAGCAATGAGAAAGCTGATCTCCCATTTTCATAGCTGTGCTCAGCAAACTGACAGTACGCATCCTACCAGGAGCCTCTTCTGAGTCTGTGGTAGGCATGATTAATCAGCTCTGACACTCGACATCATCTTCCTCTGCCTACTGTTCTAGACAGCTGCTACTGAGTGCTATCCTGGAGCACATCAACTTCGCATATTTCTTATTTGATCTCCAACTTCCCTGTCATGAAGCACCCATAAAGAAAACAAGGCTAGCTGACCCACTTTCAAGTCAGAAAAACAGCTGGGGAGATGGCTCAGTCAGTAAAACACTTGATGTGCAGACGTAAGAACCTGAGCTCGGATCTCCAGAATCCATGTAAAAAGCCAGGCGCAGCAGTGCATGCTGACGACCCCAGCACTGGAGAGTAGAGACAGGCGGATCATCCCTGAAGCTCATTGGCCAGGGATCAATGAGATGACCCTGTCTCAAAAAATAGAGATGAATGAGGCCGGAGAGATGGTTCTGTGGTTAGGAATAGTTGCTGCTCTTGCAGAAAACCTGAGTTTGGTTCCCAGCACCTATTTTTAGCTGGCGTACAACTGTTCACAACTCCAGCGCCCTCTTCTGGCCTCAGTGAGCACTGCATTCACATGTATAAATATGCAAATACAGACACACACACAAGTAAAACTAATAAATTTTCAAATAGAGTAAACAAAGGTGGAGGGTGATTAAAGAAGGTACCCTCTATCAGCCTCTGGCCTCCACAAATGTATATGTACACACACATGTACACTCACTCCATGCACTCTCACTCACACCCAATGGTAACAAGTATATGCACACGGGGGAGAGAGGGGTGGGAAACAGAGGTAACAGAGGCAGAGTGAAGTAGGAGCCTGTGAGACATGGGGCAAGGCAGAGAAAGACTCCTCAGTGTTATCCTTTCTCCGTTTCCTCTCTCACTGATAGCTGAAACCGGAGAGGGTCCCAGCAGAACCACACAGCACCACCCCTAGATCTGTTTAAAGGAGGCTCTGAGCCAGCCACAAGCCTGATGACAGGACCTCAAAGCCCAGATCAGATACAGGTCAGAACTCCAACAAAGGTGCAGGTAGGGTGGTAGGTAGCATGGGCCCCAAGGCTGTGAGCCCAGCCCATCCCCTCTCTCCATCCCCAGCGAGGCACTGAGGTGCTCCAAGGCGCTCAATACCTGTCATGGAACTAAAGTGAAGACAGTGTCTGCACCAGCTAAGAAGTCTTGCGTAGTCTCCCTTTCCCCATTGGCAAAATTGGAAATCTACTACTCACTTCCTAGAGGCAGAGGAATCTAAATGAGAAAGGCTTCTGAAAGAATGTGGTGTGTGCAATGACAGCAGAAGGAAGAGGAGGGATTGAAAGAAAAGTGATGCAACATAGTTTAGGTGTCCTCCCACGAGGCACGCGGTGGTATCCACACCTAGTATAAACCTCTCCCCGTGTGTGGGCCAGATCTGTAACTCTAACATTATGTAAGAGAGTTTGTCCCACTGGGATGATTGCTCTGGAGCTGGCACTGAAGGATCAAGATTCTGATATGGCAAGAAGCTATAAGAGCAGCTGCCAGGAGGTGAGGGTGACCTCCAGCTGGTAGCCAGCAAGACTCAGTACCTGGAGTCCCCCAGTGATGAGGAAATGACTTCCACCAGTAACTCAAGTAAGCATGAAAGCCAGCCCTTTTCCAGTGAGTCCCTGTGTGCGGATACGGCCCCCAACATGATCATAGCCTGACCTAGGTGATATATGGAAGATGTGAGATAAAAAAGGCCATGTTTTAAGTGGTTGCCTGTGTGACAAGAGCAAAGCAGTCCAGGGAGGGAAGGGGAAAGAAGAAATCAATCTCAGAAATTAATGTGGAGGTAGAGGGGGACCTTCTTCCTCTCTCAGCGGAAAGTCCCAACTTTCAGCCCAGGCCTACTGCTTTTGTCTCTATGGATCTCTCTGCAGAACATTAGCATGACTTAATCTGTGAAATCCACTTACTTCTCACGGCTGAAAGAAAAGCGGCTTTTGCACAATAAGCAGAGGAGCTGGGGCCCCGTCCTTTCCCTGTTCCTTCCTCTCTGGCACTAGTGAGCTGCTGCAGGTGACAATAGTGACCATCATCAGCTGGATAATGTACACCAACAGATCTCCACAGCTCTGACTCTCAGACAGGGCTGCAGGCTAGAGACAGTGCCATGGCCGGCATGGCATCCACCCACTGATGTGCCTGCCCCTTCCAGCTCAGGTCTAAGGCACAAACATTCAATGGCTCAAGCTCTTTTGCCCTGGTATTAAAACCAGAGACTACCAACCATCTCTAGAACCTTTGATTTCCTCAGCCCCAATTAGAGTTGGCAGGATTGAACAGTTCTGTGTTTTCTTTTCCTCTTTGAAGTATGCCCAAAGTTTTCCAAAAAGAACTATGTGAGTTAAGGAAAGAGAGCCAGACAGGAGGCAAGACACAGGTAGAGTGTCCCTTTCAAAGCCCTAGTTTCCCACTTTGGCCATGGGTATTCTTTTCCCTGAGATGGTCAAGGCAACTCTGCCACGATTTTTCTTCTTTTGAGAGCACAGGCTGGCCTTAAACTTACTATGTAGACAAGAATGGCCTTGAATATCTGATCTTGCCTCCATGTTGTGGATCACCATACTGGGTTTATACGGTGCTGGGGATGGAATCTGGGGCTTGCATTCTTGTTGAGCATTCTACCAACAGAGATACACACACTCACAGCCCTGCTGAGTTTGAACAGAAACAGTTTTAAAGCTGGGCTCCTCACAATCAGAATGAAAAGAAAATCAAGAAAACGGGCAACATGTTGGGCAGACATGTCGGGGTTTGCATTTCCTCAGCCTACGGGGCCTTTCTGGGCTGCCTTTGCTGTAACCCACTATCCCTCAAAGGGAAAGGTGAACTTACCTACAACCTGGATGATCTGGGCCAGGAGCACTCCATCGCTCACATCTTGCTGGAGGTCCTTGATGAGGCGTTTGTGGCCGGATTTAGCGAGGTAATGATTGGCCCAATCCGTGTAGATCTACAAAGAAAGCACACAGGCAACTTCAGGAATCTGGGCAGAGCCCACTGCAGGGTCAGAGACAACTGCTGGGACCTATGCTTGGGTGCCACAGTCACTTTCCTGCTGGCACAGGCAAGCTGGCGAACTCCGGAGCTGCCAGAGCCATTAATATTCAGTGCATTGTGCGGGCTAGGCATTCAGCTAGCTGTAACGGTCCTGTCTATTGAGAAAGCTGTGTCAGGGTCTAGAGAAAAGCTAAAAAGAGCGTCAAAACATGCAGAGACCTGAATAGGCCCAGGGACAAGGAACTAATAGTTTGTCCAGACGGCTTTGCGACACTGCAGCTCTGAACACAAGTGAGGCTCTCTCAGCCCGTCACAGCTTTTCCACTTTATGGAGAAAACGTATGGGGAGCTTACCACCCAATAGGCATCTTTGGATGGACCATTTAAGGCAAAGAGGGCTATTGAGTGAGCAGAGTTCTTTCTCAAGAGCCTGACTCCCTTGTAAAGCAGCCAGGAGAAAAACACAGAGTCTTGCCATCACACACGTGGAAGTAGAGCTAACTATGGCCTCACCATCATTGAAGATTTAACTGGGTTAATTAAAAGCCAGTCACCATTTTCACTGTCAAGACTCTACAAATAGGGGGCTGGTGAGATGGCTGAGTGGTTAAAAACAATGGCTGTTCTTCCAGAGGTCCTGAGTTCAATTCCCAGCAACCACATGGTGACTCACAGTCATCTATAATGGGATCTGATGCCCTCTTCTGGTATGCAGGCATACATGCAAATAGAGCACTCATATATACAAAATAAATAAATAAATCTTAAAAAAGAGAGATCCTACAAATAAAACCTAGCCAATTTCAATACCTGCTGTGGGACCTCTTTCCCTAGAGAGACAAATGTCAGACCTTATAAAGACCAGCTACAGAAGGATGATTGTACCAAGGTCTAATGTGGCGAACCAATGAATTTATTTCTTAGAGAGTACTGGTGACCTCAAAGCTGCCAGAACTCTGAAGAGGCTCTTCCCAGCATGATAATCACTTGCTACAAAGATGCCTCGCCTTCAATTAACCTTCTGGAGACTGTATACTTTAGCACCTCCCTTGGTCCAGGGGGCACAGGAAAATCATGGCAGAATTATATACAACTGGCCTATACAAGGTATAAGAGTGGGAACAGCTGAAATCTCAGGGGAGGGTCCAAAGATCCTCTCCACTCACTCCTTCTAAGGGCAAATGCCTGGCAAGCAGTAGCACTGGTCTTGTGGGTCTCTTGTGAGTGAGTAGTCAGTCACAGGCTTCTCTGAAGAGGATCATGGCTGCTGTGCCCAGGGGAACACTCTCTATCTTTAAATACATCAGTGTTCATAGCAGCCCAGAAGGCAGAAGCTGGGTGGTCTGTGGGGGACCAGATTCCTTGGGGAGCTCAGTATACCTGCACTTCTACATCATAGACTCATTAGAGCAAAAGATTATTTTCTTCTAAGTAGGGAAGCAAAGAAAACTCACCCAAACCCAGGAAAGCCCCACCCCCAAACATTCGCTGTTGATTTAGAGAGAGGGCTATTTGTTTCTGTGCTTGTGGGAATGTGGGGTGGGGGATGGGCACACCTTTCTCAGTGACATGAATGACTACTCAGAAAAAAGGACACTACCACCTCAATTGGTCAGAAGCAGTAAGTTTACACCCAAAACTTCTAATGCCTTTTCCCTCTACCAGTGGACCTCCCCAAGAATTCACAAAGATCACAGAGCAGAACTTCAGCTGGCCCTGCCCGCTGTCCTCCATGCTTTGCCTGAAGGAGTCTTTCTTTGTTGGGGAAGCTGGGGGAAACTGGGGTACAACCTTCGCGGATAGGCAGTATCTCCAGCTGCTTAACCTGGGAGCAGTGAGACCCTCATGCCCAGAAGTGACAAGACTGTGCACTCTGGTTCAGAGGTGAGAGAAGCCACTTCTTTCTCAACTGATTACTAAACACTCCAACTTCCATTATGAAGACCCATATGCAGACTAGATGCTCATGAGAACTTTTTCTTTAACAGCCTGGTTACCAGATCTTACATCCATGTTCAACCCCTCCCCAGACTTCCAATTTACCCAAGACCAGAGAGCTGGTAAAAAAAAAGATAACTTACACTTTTACTTTCTTGGGTTTCTTTGTTTTGAGTTAGTTCTTACATAGCTGAGGCTGGGCTTGAACTGTCTAGGTAGCCAAGGATGACCTTGAACTTCTGATCTTCCTGCCTCCACTAGCTCGGTGATGAGATGGCAAGTATGTACCACCATTCAGGGTGTTATGGTTCTAGGGAGCAAAGCCAGGGCTTCATACATGCTAGGCAAGCCCTCAGCCACTTCAGCTCTATTCCAGCTCATCCTCAATTCATATAACTCAATCCAATAAATTCAGAGAACGCTAAGGGATCGAAATACCATAGCGGCAGTTAAGACGGGCAAACTGAAATTTAGGCAGTTAATAAATGAAATTATTCAGAGGGAGAGATGAAAGAAGAACACTGAAAGGAAAGGGGGCAGACCCGAGTTCGAGCGCCAGTTCTGAAGGCAGTGCCAAGGAAAAGACCTGGGTGTGTCTAACTCAGTGATGATCCTCAACACACACATACGTCACAGCTTCTCAGAGTGGATGAATGAATAGCTGTATGATAGCCGAGAGCCACCAAACCCATCCGAGCACATTTCTTATCTGAGAGATGAAACCTGCACGTATGTTTCTTGGCTATGATGATAGTGAATCAGCCAATGCATTTGAAAGGGTTTTTTTTGTTTGTTTGTTTTTTGTTTTGTTTTTGTTTTTTTGTTTTTTTTTTAAAATCTTTGAGACAGGGTTTCTCTAAATAGCCCTGGGCATCCTGGAACTCACTATGCAGACCAGGCTTGCCTTGGACTCACAGAGATCCACCTGCCTCTGTCTCTCAAGTGCTGGGATTAAAGGAGTGTATCATGACACCCAGCAGAGAGCAGGTTCTTCACCCAAAACTGGACTTTAACCAATATCCACCAGGGCAATGCAGTGCCTGCTGCACTTGGGGCCTCCCCTAACCATGCTAAATATATGAACTCATCCAATCCCCATCATTGCGGTGGTCACTCGTCAGCAGAGAAAACAGAAGTGTAGAAGGATAACATACTTCATCCAATGCTACACTAAGTGGCAAAGCTAGAAGGGGAGCCCAGGCTGAGTTTTCTAGATTCCTGACACATTCCTCAACATTGCTTCTCTGAATAAAGTCTATATGTTAGGTTATTCACTCACCCCGTTACATCCTATAGGCTCATTTCTCTGGTTGGTTATGCTGAAAGAATTCAAATTTAAAGAAAGATCAAGACCCACCTTGTTATCTGAATGCCACTGGGTAAATCACCCACTGAGTAAGTCACCCAACCTTTCTGGGCTTCCTTCTGTTTATTTACCAGAACTGAAACCTTGAACTGGATCCAAGATAAATCCTTCTTCTACATGGATTTTTTTCTCAAGTGTTTTGTCATAGTGATGGAAAGCTGACCTATACACTTGTGAGCCAAGGACAGTGCCCATAGGAATCTCTCAAAGGCATCTTACCAGCCATGTGGGAGGGATGGCTGTGACACACAGAAATGTAAAGCCATGTGCCTAAGGACCCAGCTGAGTGAGAAAAAGAACTCAGTCAGGACTCTGGAAGGTGACCCACTTTTGTCCCTCCCCAGGTAGCTGTCCTTTAAAGTAGGCATGCTGTTTACACATTCCAGATGGAAGCCAGGATTAAGCCACCATCTTTCCAGGATGCACATATACATGCATACGCTCTTCCCAGAATGACATCACCCTCAAAGGGTGGGAGGCAGTGTATGACAAGAGCACAACACAAACCCTTGGAATCTGACCAAGTTGCCTCTGGCTCTGGGCAAGTTAATTTCTAATAATATTTCATCCCTTGGTGTCTTAGTTCTTTCTCTATTGCTGTAAAGAGACAACATAACCAAGACATGTTATAGAGTTTAATTAGAGGCTTGATTACAGTTTCAGAGGGTGAGTCCATGACCACAGTAGTGAGGATCATGGCAGCAGGCAGGCAGCTCTGGCACAGGACCAGTAACTGAGGGCTCAGCATGATCTTCTGAAACCTCGAAGCCCAACCCCAGTGACACACCTTCTCCAACAAGGCCACACATCCCTCCCTCCCCACTCCCCTCCCTATTCCCCTCCCTATTCCCCTCCCTATTCCCCTCCCTATTCCCCTCCCTATTCCCCTCCCTATTCCCCTCCCCACTCTCTGTCTTCACACACATAGTAGAAGAGGGCATCAGATCCCATTACAGATGGTTGTGAGCCACCATGTGGTTGCTGGGAATTGAACTCAGGACCTCTGGAAGAGCAGTCAGTGCTCTTAACCACTGAGCCATCGCTCCAGCCCCAAAGCCACATCTCTTAATCCTTCCCAAATCGAGTTTTCCTAACTTGGGGCCAAGCGTTCAAACATGAACCCCTATGGGCCATTCTCGTTCAGCCCACCACACTCAGCCTCATCATCGATAAAATAGAGACGATATCAAATACGTTATAAGGTGGTACTGGCAAGTTGTGGCCTGAACCAATGCCCACTGGGCACCTGTTTCTGTTAGTGAAGTTTGTGGGACACAGCCACATCCTTTTGTGGTCTCTGGCTGCTTTCATGCCACTAAAGCAACGCTGAACAGTTGTGACAGAAATCTTTGGCCCATAAGACCTCAAATATTTGACTCTGATTCTTCCAAAAAGTTTGTCAGTCTGTGCTCCAAAGAGCAAGTGCGACGACGACACGCCCGCCGTCCACCCCAGGAAAACTCATCAGCTCTCCTGTCTTTTTGCTGCTGCTGCTGCTGCTGCCCCGCTTGGGGGCTCCCTGGCTCAACTCCAGGGCCTGTCCTTCCATGAAATCACTCTACGTTTCCGGATCCAAACCTCGAGTTCCCACTACCAGATGTGAGCAACCGCCATATCTTGCCCAGTTTCTGGCACGTGGCAGGAGGCCATTATGTGCCTGCTGGGTCAAGCTGAGTGGAATGAGAGCGATTGATTACCCATGAAAACTAAGGATGTGGGGGCTCTTGGTGAGTCTTCAAACAAGAATTTCAAACCAGAGGAAAGGTGTGGGTAGGGTGGAGGTGGGGGCCGGGGCTAGAGCAATGGCTCAGAGATTAAGAGCACTGGCTGCTCTTCCAGAGGATGGGGTAGGGTTGGGGGGGGGCATTCAATTCCCAGCGTCCACATAGTGATATTACAATCGTCTGCTACTCAACTCCCGTTTTAGGGAATCCAACCTCCTCTTCTGGCCTCTGCAGGCACTGCCCGTGCAAATGGTGCACACATATACATGCAGAGAAACACACAGGCATTTTTTTTTTTTTAAATGTTTTTTAAAGAAGAGTGGGAAGAGTGGCTATTCTTTTTTTTTTTTTTTTTTTTGGTTTTTTCAAGACAGCTTTTCTCTGTGTAGCCCTGGCTGTCCTGGAACTCACTCTGTAGACCAGGCTGGCCTCGAACTCAGAAATCCGCCTGCCTCTGCCTTCCAAGTGCTGGGATTAAAGGCGTGCGCCACCACCGCCCGGCAAGAGTGGCTATTCTTGCCAACTCGACTTGACTATATCTGGAATTAACTAAAACCCAAGTGACAGGGTACACCTGTGAGGGATTTTTCTAGATTGAATCTCTTGAAGTGGGGAGTCTGCCCTAAATCCAGATCTTTGATCCACCTTTGATCTGGGTCACACCTCCTGGTGGCAGTCTATACAAAGGACATGGAAGAAGGAAGGGCTCGCTCTTTGCCTGCTTGCCCTCACTCTCGCTGACAAGTTCATTCCTTCACTGGCTTTACAGTCCCAGGGTATACTGAAGACTGGCTGAGACATCCAGCCTTGTGGACTGAATGACTACTGAGTTCTTCGACTTTCCATTGGGAGACAGCCCTTATTGGAATAGTCGGACCATATCATGTAAGACACTCTAATAAAGGCCATTATGTAAGTATGTAAGTATGTATGTATGTATGTATGTATGTATGAACAGACTGATAGATTCGTTCTATCAGTTACCTTTCTCTAGAGAACCCTGACTAATACAGCGGAGAAATTAATTATCCCACTCAAGCGTAATCATTAGGGCCATCTAACATGGATACTTGATAATTTGGAATTTCCCTTCCTCTCCCATTCCCAGCTCTTGACTTAGAAGATATGAACCACACAAAACCGCTCAGGTTTATTTTTAAAGTCAGGGCCACAGGCCATGGTAAGTGTAGCCATAAACTCAATGCCGTATCCTTTCTGTGATGTTTCGGTCAATCACACAAGTTAACACAGGCTTCCAAGGGACACTGTGCTGGCTGGCTACTTCTTATGTCAGCTTGACACAGATGGAGTCATCGGAGAAGAGGGAACCTCCATTGAGAAAATGCATCTATAGGATCTGGCTGTAGACAGCCAAGCCTGCAGAGACTTTTCTTAACTAGTGATTGAAGTGGGAGGACCCAGTCCATTGTGGATGGGGACATCCTGGGGTGGTGGTCCTGGGTTCTATAAGAAAGCAGGTTGAGCAAGCCATGGGAAGCAAGCCAGTAAGCAGAACCCTTCCTGTCTTGTTTGAATTCCTGCCCTAACTTCCTTCAACAGTGAACAGTGATGTGGAAGCGGAAGCAAAATAAATCCTTTCCTCCCCAAATTGCTCTTGGTCATAGTATTTCATCATGGCAGTAGAGACACTAACTATTCTCTAGAGACCTACTCCTTAGGTTCAGCAGCTCTGCAAACAAGTTTTCAAGCCAGGGTGAAAGCCAGAGACTTTAGGTAGCCAAAAGCATGTCTCCAAGGCTCTCATTACCCCAAATCATGGGACTTGGGGTAATGCCACCGCTGCTTTTTGCAGACACATAATGATCCTCGTTTCACCCCAAGAGGGGACCTATGAATTTTCAACAACACAGTTTTAGTGGGAAAGAAAGAACAAAATCCCCCAGTTGGATTTCAAATCCTCAAACCAGTTTAAAGTAAAAAGGTCTCAGGACAGTTTCACACTGGTGCCCAAGCAAGCGTCCCTAACATTGATTTCCCTGTACCCACAGCCTCTGTGCTGCCCAGGTGATGCACCTAAAGAAGCTGCTGTCAAACAAAATAGGAGGGGGAAGAAAGGAGAGGGGGAAGGAGAGGGGGAAGGCCCAAGCAGCGAATGAGGCTTTCTACAGACCCTGGCAGGATTCCAGAGTGCCAAGTTTGCTTGCCTCTCACTCCACAACAGTCTCTGTCATTGGAGTTGAAACCCAAAGGGGAGACTTGTGACAACTGGTAGAATTAAAGGATCTGATTACCAGATGATGCTGGCACTGTGCTGATCAAGGGGGATAATAATGTCTCCAAGTCTGGACCTCAGTTAGTGAGGCTGGTCTGTAAAGAGGAATCACACCGCAGGAAAAAACACACCAGCAGAACTAGACTGGATAGAAAGCAGGTCAGAAATACAGGCTCGGACTTCAGACAGAAGGCAGGGTACCAAGAGAGCCATTCCTGGGAAACTAGGGTGAGAGGTGTCTCAGAAGGAAATACTAACAGGGAGACTGGTGATCAGAGCAAAGTAGTCATTTGTCATCAGCAGCTGTTTCCTGTGTTCGTAGTAAAGGATGCTACTGTCTAACTTTGAGCCCAGACTTTGGTCATGCCATCAAGATAACATCCCTCCTTTGCCTGAGCGCTGTGCAGTCAGATGTCTTCACTCTGATTACCCAGTACTACAAAAGTGATACTGTAGCCGAAGATCAGGTGTTCTCACTGTTTTTTGTTTGTTTGTTTGTTTGTTTGTTTACTATAGCAAGGTTAGTGTTTCTAAATGGATGCCAGCTTGTTACCCAGCATAAGGGTGACACATTCTGCATCACCAGCCAAACAGAGAGAAAGAGGCCCAGCACAGAGAAGGAAAATCTTCTGTGTGGGGCTGCACAGCACAGTAGGGCTGAGTCAGAACACAAGCTCTGCTCCCACCATCGTCTGTTAGAGTCCACTTCTGCCCAGAGCACCTCAGTGCCTAACTGAAGAGCACTGACCCTCCCTCCACTCCCATCCTAGGCATGTGATCCATCACTCTAGCCTCATAAAGGCAACGTTTGCAGCCTCAGGTGTACATGGGGATCAGGCTGAGCTACGTTTAGCCTTCCCAGTTGTGCTCCCTTGCTGGATCTCACCCCACCTTGGGCCTCAGTGTCCCTGATAGCGCAGCTGCCATGCAGGTGCTTTAGACACAAGAGGAGATCACATATGTAGCCAGCTAACACAGTGTCGGTTTCTGGCACAGCATATTAAATTCAAAGCTGTTATTAATATTCAAGTTAAACACCGAGTTTTAGAGAAAATGTCATTCCTGGTGGCAGAAAGAGGCCACTCTCTTCAGAACCTCACATTTTTAGCTATTTAATTGGCAGTCTTTCTAAACAGATTACATTGAGAACTAGAAACGCAGCCTGCTTTTAATTGCCACGACTTCCCTTTTCTTGGCCACCCAGGGGCATCACTCTGAACACAGGACCACTGTGATGTACTCCTAGGATGCTCCTAGGCCCCACCCAAAAGACTGACAGTCTTTGAACATCAGGTATCAGAAGCCTGGTAAGTAGAAGCATCCCAGCAGTGGGGAGGCAGAAGCAAGAAGACAATTTGAGGCTAGCCTGAGCTACATAGTAGCCTATCTCAAAAAAAGAGCAACAATTGTTCAATGTCTTGACAGGACGGGGCCTCAAGGAAAACACAGAGATGGGGAGACCCTGTGACCATTTGTGCCGATTTCAAATGAGAAAGACTTGGCTCCTTGAGCAAGGGGACCCCACCAAAAAGCTGGGCTGCAGAAACACTGAGATTGTCACTGGCTTCTCTGTAGCTACCCCCCAAGTCCTGCCCCACTTGAGCACAGGTGTACCCAACTGCCAGCCTCTGCTCCTGGGGTACATTTTGAATAGAGCCATCATGTAGCATGGACAAGGATCCCTGTCTGGACTCAGAAGGCAGTAGGTACAGGGGGCCACCCACTGGTTCCCTCCCTTCTCATCTGCAGTAATCTTGCTTACATCATCACCAAACAGATGTACTTCCCAACACCCACTGCCCAGCAAGCCTCACTTCTAAAGGGACCTGCGGGCGGACACACAGAGGGAGCCACTGGCGGGGCCTGGCAGTTCCTTAATGTCAACTTTAGTTTTCCCCCCAAAGTTGGGCTTCACCTGAATAGGAAAGCAAGCTGCTTAGTGCTGCACCTGCGCCTCGGTGCATTCAACACATGCTTCCTGACCACCTCACCGGTGCCAAACGATGCTCTGTTGTATGCAATGTTAATTGAATACATCTTCTGAAGCCAGGACAACCGGATTTCAAACATGCCTCAACCACTTCCTAGCCAGGTGATCCTCCAAGGTGTAGTTAAACTAACTGAGCCTCAGCTTTCTTATCTGCAAAATGGGTTGACTCCCTGTTTGGATTCCTGTGAGATCATAAGCACATTTACTGGTTTCTGGTATAGGCTGACTGTGCTCTCTCTGAGCAGGAAGGACATAGATGACACATCATGTGGACACTTGGCAAACCAGAGATTCCTTTGTTCTCACCTTGCCTTGGAGCAAGATGTATCACTTCTCTCAAACTGACATACTAAGAGCTTGTAACAGAGAACCTTTATTGACAACTCTACAGATTTGGAATCATCTAAGGGAGCCCGTGAAGGTGTTCCAGAGGAAATTAACTAAGAAAGGATCACCCTGGATGTAGGCAGCACCAGGGTGACTGGAGCTTTGGACTGAATGAAAAGGGGAAACAGAGGAAGCAAACTGAGCACAGCGCCCATCTCCCCTGGGTCCCCACTGTGGGTGTGATGTGGCCAGCTGCTCACACCACGACCAGCATGACTTCCCAGGAAAACGCACATGGAAAGAAACCCTTCTTTCAAGTTGCCTTTTGTCTGGTATTTGGTTGCTCTGATTCGGAAAAACTACTCATGCAAAAGTCAAAGTTTTCCCCAGTTTGGAAGAGAGTGAGTGGGCACCGTCTGCCAGGAGTGGCAGTGGCACCAAGGGCACTGCACCGTTTGTGAGGGGCTTAAATGGAATCCACGAGCTGCGAAGGGTCACGTGTCACGGCAGCGTGGGAAAAGCCGTGAGGCTGTGAGAAGGGCTGGTTGAACAATAGCCACCACAGTGCCGCCAGACCCTGGGAAAGGGGCTGGACACTTGTCCCTGGGTGCTGACAGACCTACCTGCACAGGGACGCTGACGCTTTCCCATGTCGCCAAGGTATAAAGCAAACATAGTTTCACAACCTTATTAGGAAAACCAAAATAAATATGCCAATATAACACGTGTTACCTTTGCAGGGCTGTGCTCGGTCGGGGTAAGCCTCACACCCCACCCCCTCCCTGGTCTTCCAGTCTGTGGGGCCAGGCTGGCCTGGGACCCTGTACAGAGAATGCTGGGGTTGGGCCTGGGAACAGCCCCAGAGCCACACAATGGTGGCATTGTATGTTGGGAACATGAACAAGTTACAGGTGGGTGTGCACAGCAACTCCAGGAGTTTTGAAACCCTGCCTTTGGAAAGAAATAGAAAAAAAAAAAATACCAGGCTGCTGAAGGTGTTGGGAGGGACCGGCCACATCTTAAAGACGAACACACAGGTGTCTGCTTTCTCCATACCAAGTTAATCCACTCGAAATGTCCAGCATCACCCTCCCTACACTCTGCTCTCCCACAGGACTCGGTGCTCTGGACCCCATTCCCCAAGACTCAAAGCACTGCCCCAGTGTGCTAGGGCCATGCATCTCAACACAAGGCCTACTGTGTGTGAGGTGAATTATGACTGGCTTCATCTGCAACCACCAGCAGCAGTAGCTGCTGCTGCTGCCAGGAAGTCTTCCTAGTTGGTTAGAGTTTTCCAAACATGTAAAACACTTCCTGGCACACAGTAGGAGCTCACTGAATTGTTGAATAAATAGCAGCCCACATGCATCAACCATGGTAATCAATCTTCATCCCCTTGACCGGGGTTGAGATCACCAGGAAAACACACTATTGGGTGCAGTCAGTGAAAGAGTTTTCAGAGTGGTTTGGATGAAGAGGGAAGATCACTCTGGAATATGGGCAGCACGACTCTACTACAGGCTGCATCCTGAACTGAATAATAATGAGAACGTGAGCAGCGCACTAGCATCAATTACTCTCTGCTTCCTGACTGTGGATACAATGTATCCAGCTGCCTCCTGTTCCTGCCCCAGTAAAATACCCTCAAATGTGAACCCAAATACCCGCTTTTCACTCTGAACCCATTCCTGTGGGTACTTTCGAGAAAAGTAACCAGCATAAAACCTGAAAAGAAGGAAACAGGCTCTGAGAGCCCACGTTCACTCACTCTCACACAGCCAGTGGCAAGTAACGCTCTGGTTGACCCAAGAAGCCCAAAGGTAGACTGAGTCTGCCTATCTCCCAAGGGCCCCTCAGGAAGGGCAAGGATGGATGCTGGAATTCTTACTGGACACTTCCAAATAAAATCAGATCCCTCATCAACCTTAGGATACAGATCTGAACAACACAGCCCAGAGACTCCAAAAGAGCCAAGTATCAGCACCTAATAGAATGTCTGGGCGTTTTCTCCCTCTTCCGAAATCCACAGGCTGACTCTCAACCACCATTGTGACATGACGGGTGGATCAAGTCCTCCTAGCAGGTAGGCAGGGCAGCAGGACACAAACAGCATACCCCTCCTTTTAACAACAAATATCAATCTGGCAGGGCAGCCTCACCCAAGGGTGGTGACAATCCAGACATCACACAGACCTCTCTATCTGTCCCAGACTTGTTAGACAGGAGGTTAGCTCTGAGAGGGACTGACCAATGAGATTCCCCCAAAAGAAGTTATGAAAAATAGGAGATAGTGCTGAACTCAAGCGGGGTCAGCTCAAACTGGCTTCAGGGACTTCCGCATCAGGAGAACAGGTGGAGGGGGAGGGGGAGGGGGAGGGGAGGGGAGGGGGAGGGGGAAGGAGAGGAGAGGGGGGAGAGGGGGAGGGAGAGGAGGGGGGGAGAGGGGGAGGGAGAGGAAGAGGGAGGAGAGGGAGGGGGGAGGGGGAGGGGGAGGGAGAGAGAGAGAGAGAGAGAATTGTTACTGTTACCTTTCTTCTTTCCTTTTTCTTTTGTTGATTTTTTAACCCTTCCTCCTTTAATTTGCTTCTTTTTAAATATATATATATATATTTTGTGATATGTGATATATATGATATATATATATATATATATATATATATATATATATATATCACACTGTCACTGTCTTCAGACCCACCAGAAGAGGGCATCAGACTCCATTACAGATGGTTGTGAGCCACCATGTGGTTGCTGGGAATTGAACTTAGGCCCTCTAGGAAAATAGTCAGTGCTCTTAACTGCTGAGCCATCTCTTCCACCCCACTGTTACCTTGTCTACAAGTGAACTTTCTAACCATAGGCATACTTGACTCCCTATATATGGCCTTAAATCTTGTATGACTTGGACTGAATTCTGGGTAAAATGGGCTTCCAGGAAGAATATACCCCTTTCCTTGGAAGTACCTGACTTGGAAGAGACACAAGGATCAGCTGACAGCCATAGGAGAGATATAAGCCCCAGGCCCACCAGGCCACCACTGCTTGGTTCAGCCCATTGTTTCTAAAGAGACAGCTCAATGGTTAAAGGCACTTGTTCTTGCAGAAGACCCAGGTTTGGTTCCCAGCATGCTCATGGTAGCTCACAAATCATCCTTAACTCCAATCCCACATCTAGTACCCCGTTCATGGGCTCTCAGTGCACATACATGTAGACAAAATATCCACATACAAAAAGTAAAAATAAAATTTTTGAAAAAGTCCTCTTTTTAGGTCACATTACAGTTGCCTATGGCCTTGATGCTGTTGTCTCTCTCCTGACATTCCAGGGACAGAAGAATCTGTTCCTCCCTCCAAGGCCCCTGCCAAGCTATACATGGTGGCCATTGTTAGCATTCTGTCTAAACTCCACCCCCACAGTTACCTGGCAATAGCCAGGTAGGCCTGGCCCACTATAAAAGGGGCTGCTTGCCCCCTCCTTTCTCTCTTGATCTCTTCCTCTTGCTCTTGCTTCTCTCTGCCCTCTCACCCCTCCCCCTTCCCTTCCCCCTCTCTTCACGTGCTCATGGCCGGCCTCTACTCCTCTACTCTACTCTCCTTCTGCCTCTCTCTGCCTCTACTACCCTTCTGACTCCCCTCCCCATGCCCTGAATAAACTCTATTTTATACTATACTGGTATATGGCTGGTCCCTCAGGAAGATGGGATGCCTCAGCACGGGCCCACTGAGACATCTCCTTCTCCCATACCTCACCACACATCCACAGAACATACTCTCTTTATCTTTTTATAAACACATCAGCCATCTTTCCCAGTGAGGCCGCTCCTTGGACCTGAAAGCCTGCTCTCTTGCTTCTGGGTCCTATTTTGGAATAATTCTGAAAGGTAATCTCAGATCAGCTCCTTCCCATAAAGCCTCAGTTTACATTGTTTATTTTGAAAAAACTTTAGATCAATTTATCTTATATGCAAGAGTGCTTTACCTGCAAGTCTGTGTGTGCACATGTCTATGTACCTGGTCAGAAGAATGCATTAGATTCCTTGGAACTGAATAGTTATAAGTCACCATGTGGATTCTAGAAACTGTACCTGAGTCGTCTGCAAGTACTCTTAACTCTCCAGTCCTCCACTTTAAGTTATAACTTTTGTTTGTTTTTGAACCGAGAAGATGCTGAGGTTTTGTGACCCCTTAGGTGACTCACAACTCCATGAGCCTTGGCTTCTCCATCTGTGTAGTGGGATAACAGTCTCAATTACACCTGGCAAAGGGGCAGCTTCATCTACAGTGAGGTGCATAACACACAGAAATGGGACCTTTAACTACTATTGCCTCTTTTCAGATGCCATCCTCCAGCCCACAAGCTCAACAGTTCCCTCACAGAGGTCCCTCAGCAGGTGTTCTCAGCTGGAACACCCTTCTCTCCCTGCACTGGGGGAAACACGTTTAGAGACAAATCCTGCCAGCTTTTCTCTTCTTTCTGTAAGATCCCAGCATATCCTGTAAACAAGCCTGTGGTCCAGGGCCCTCTGCCCTGGCCCTCTTCCCCCCAACCCCCACCCCATCCCAGCAAATGCATACCCCATAGAGTAAAACCCTGCTCACATCAGTTGCTGGAAAAACCATCATTTACTTCATCCACATGGCCAGAAATTAGGAGCTTCACTACAGTGAAAGCAAATCTGTATCTGAAAGACCAGCATATGACGGAATCCACAGGCAAGCCCATAGTGACTTACTGGGGAGTGGTGAGAAAGGGGAAATGGATACAGGGGGCCCAGAGAGACTCTGGGGAGTACACAGTTGTATCAGAGGGTGGAAGAAAGACATCCATGACTGGGACTTTGGCTGACTGGATGAGATAGGTCACTGTTGCCCTTTACTTTCTAAATCTCAAACATGAAAACAAGGTATTTTAAGGCTTAAGGTGTTATCTTAAGCCAGGCACCTGTAAGACATACTTTGCTGATTCAGAGATGTCAAAAGCACAATTTAAAAAAAAAACAAAAACAAAAAACAAAACGTTACGAATCCACCTCACAGTACACCAGAGCAGCAAGAGAAGGGGTGACTGGAGACCCTTTTGGAGTTCTTAGGGAACCGGCTAACTTAGAGATTATACTATTATCACGACCGCCTGCAATTAAATTACATTTTTTTCAAAGTGGTAATGAATACTCAGTCCTAATTACTTCTCTACAGCTTTCTGTTTCGGATGCTCCCGGGATAAGAAGTAGTTGCTGCTTTCCAGGATGACTGTGGGGATTCGTCCCAAGGGAGCCCAGCTCTCGCAGCCTGCCGGGTGTTTTTCTTGAAAAGCCAAGTTCGGACCTTCCGGGAGTGAACTCAGGTGGGACAGGAAAAGAAGGAGGAGTTATTGTTTCCCCCCTCCCACTCCGAGAGGGAGGTTTGTTTCATAGATGGGAGGACATGGGAATGCAAATGTGAGGGCTTAGAGACTACAAGAAAACGTTTTGCATGAGAATTCAGGGAGGCAGGTGGGATTTGGGTCCTGCCTGCAGAAAGTGGGAGCTGTGTGCATGGGGCCTAATGGAGGGTACTCCACCAGTCAAGTCCCATCCAATCTCTTCTCTCCTGGAAAATCTTCCACAAAAATCTATGTATCCTCCCTGGACTTTCTAGGGCAAGCAGAGGATTCAGGAATAAAAAAGAGATGCTAAGTTCTGCTTCCCTGTGGGGGAAGGGACAGGAGCGAGCAAGCCAAAGCTGCAGTTAGGTTATTCCCGTTCAGGTTTGCTTCCATGGCTCATAAAGGGGCATGGTGAGCTTGTAAGAGCCCTTGCAATGATACTGTGCCTGGTAAAAGGAAAAAATCCCTCCTGGCTGACACATCATAAATCTCAGTCTCGGTGCTGGCCCTCTTTGCTCTCTCTCTTGCACTGACTGCCACACACAGAGGCATGCCAACTGGCTGCCTCTGTGCTCCTCATCCCCTCCTTTGGCCTTGGCTCGGTCCCAGCCTGTCTTGGGTGACCAAAACTCACCTGACTCTTCTTGTTCCTTTCCATCAGGGCTGAGAGGTCCGGAGAAGCACAGAGCTCTCTGTTCAGGGGATGAGTCACTCTTCTCAACTAGCATTTACACTTCCAGCTCAGTCAATCCCAGCCTTAGCATCAGGAGGGTGGATGCATCTATGCAATCGATCTGGTAAGCCTGCCAGGTGTGGTTTTTGTCTTGTAAAAGAGGGGGTTGTTGCTGCTGTTTAACTCATTTTTTTTAAATTATTTTTTTTTATTCTTATCTATGTGTTTGGACTTTTTTGTTTGAATGTGTGCCTGTGGAGGCCAGGAGAGAGCAACGGATCCCCTTGGAACTGGAATTAGCGGAGGATTGAGCAGCCATGTGGGTCCCGGGAAATCAAACCCAGGTCCTCTGGAAGAACAACCAATACTCTTGTCTGCTAACTCTTATTCTCCAGACAGGTAACTTGTTTTTTTCAAAGGGCCACACAGACACAAATAAGGTGCACAGGGATGATTAAAATTTCCAGTAGCCAATTGAAACAGTGTTTCCCATGCAAAAAAAAAAAAAAAAAAAAAAAAAAAAAAAAACTGAGTAAGGAAACACTGATACACCCAGATTGCCCCAGGTGAAGCAAGTCCAGAGAGGCACCTGAGGCACAGGGCAAAGGCAAGACAGTGGGCTCTTTCCATGGTTTCACCCAGAGAAAAGTGAGAGGTAGATTGCTTAGAGCGCATGACTATGATAGGAATGCATATGCATTATATCTATATGTGTAGGTATATGCACCACACACATTCATATCCTTTTACTCAAGAGATATACTAACCATTAAATAGCAAGTCATGAGACACTGACTTTTGAGATGATCAGGTACAGATATTTCAAACCCCAAAGCATTTGGCTAGGTGAGTGGGTGTTGTATTTGAAATCCACAATCATGTGTGAGTGACATACAGGGAATTCTACACCTGGAGAATGGCATGAGCCCTGGAGGCAGGTCCTGGCTTCACCCTCTTCTTACACTCAGAACAGGTAAGTCACACAAACTCTTCCAAGTCCTCTTCCTCTTCTGTGAAGCACAGGCACGGGCAGCACCGGAAGTCACGTGTAAGAGTGGCTCCTGGCAGGCATTTTGTGGAGGACCCGGATGCCTGCTCAGGAAGGCACTGCCAGACTCCAGAAGGTCTAAAAGTGTCTAAGGGGTTAGAGCACCCCATGTCACTTGTCAAAAGAGAACCAGGACTTGCCTGACAGACACACTTTTGTGTTGTGGGTGGGAAAGTTATATGGAAGGAACTTTAAAAACTCTGGACTGCAGGCAGTTCCCAGCTGTGGCTGCCACTCCCCTGCCCTAGGAACACATTCCACGCACCCTCCCCACATGGGAGCCTCATTCCTTTCTGAGCAAGTCCAGAGCTAAGAGATCTGGCTTCTGTGGAAGTGACCAAGCAACCATTGTGCCTTGCGCCCTGGGCCCTTCTCCATCCCAAATGTTAGAGCTGCCAGGCCTATGGGGGAATCCCAGGTTGCTGTGTTCTCTGTTTTTATAATAGGCTTTTATCAGGAAGGTGGCAAGAGAAAGGGGGCTGTCCCCTATCCAGCAGACAGTGTGGCCCTGGATACAAAAGAACAGTTTGCACAAGCATACTATTTATTCTAGCGTCCTGGAAGGGAGCCCTGCTGGAGTCATCTTAGTAGGGATAGTGGTATCCTCACAACAAAGTTGTGTCTGCCTCCCAGCTACAGGCTCACACAACCTAGCCCAAGCTATCCTGGAAGACAGGATGGGAGCCTGTATCATTGCATAGATAAGGCCACTGGTGCCCAGTGGACAAGGGTCAGCCATCAGCACCACACATCAAGTCTTCTAGCTTGGTCCATACACCATCACATCACAAGGGAGTTAGAGAAGTCAGCCTGGTTCATTCTGATAGCCAAGATGGAGAGAACTTTCTAGGAGAACATTTACATAAACATACAGTTCCTAAGAATGGGTTGGGGTTGGGGGTGGGGGGTGGGGTGGGATTGGCTCTTGTGCCTATCCAGGTTAAACAGGGAATGGAAATCCCCACCCAGGCACAATGGCTGTGTTTGTCAAGGCTCAAAACACATTAGTAGCCTCCTCCTGGTGAATCCTATTTTTAACATTCTACCTCAAAAGAAATCCATTCTACAGGGCAATGAGTCTGGAGTTCAGGAGTTTAGAAATATATCCCCAACATGATGCTGTTTACCGCTGTACCTACATAGGGTTAGACACCTAAGGTCAAAGAGACACATGCCCAGTTCCCTGGCAACCTTGTTGCTGTGATGAGCCAGTACATCTTGAGGAGATGAAGGGAATAAGAAAAGCCAAACAGGTTGGCAAAATGCCTCTGCCAGTAAAGGCATTTATGGTGCAAGTCTGGTGACATGAGTTCAAGTCCCCAAACACACAAAAGCAAAAATAGATACTGACTTTGTAGAGGTTTTTCCTCTGAGAAACTTCAGAGGCCTTAGCACAGCAGGGTGGTCCCAAACCTGTGTTAAACCATATTTATTCAGGGGCTTTCCCTTACCTCATTCATATTCCTGAAACACAGCTTCTGCTCACAAGGCAAATGCTGTAAGGCTTAAACATTTGACAGTGCACCGTTGTAAGGTCAGTTATACACAGCATTCCACTAAGTACACAGGAACACCACTCTGCTCTTCTCCAAACAAGGCTTGCCACCTTGGGATGCTAATGTCTCAGAAGTTGGGCTAGCGGCTTGATGGGGAGGGGCACAGGGAGGGGAAGTTTGGGAAGAATAAGCTAGAGGGAGCTCCCAGACTTGAGGCTGTAGCCTCTTGCCACTCTCTCAGACCCTATCAAAGTGACCACTCGGATTGTTAGAGCACACTGTCATGAATGGCAGTGTCCAAGACTGCCATTAGCTGTGGGTGACATGAAGCATCTGAATGCTACAGAGATACTAAAGATGAAAAGTGCATCTTGCCTCTTTGCTTGGTGAACACAAGCTCCCACGTGGATTCTCCACAAATGGAAAGCTGGGTTGTCCTGGCCAAGAGCAGGGGAGGCTATAATACCCTTCATGAAATATGCCATGGCCACAGCTGGCTGGGTGTGGTGGTCCATGCCTTTAATCTCAGCACCGAGAGGCAGAGCTGGGTAGATCTCTGAGTTTGGGCCAACCTAGTCTACAGAGTGAATGCCAAAACAGCCAAGTCTACACAAAAAATCCCCTGTCTCGGTGAGAAAAAGACATAGAAGAAAATAAATATAAATAAATATAATATATAAATATATAAGTAAATAAATATAAATAAATAAATATCCCAGGGTCTTAACAGGTAGGAACTCCTTCCAGCTTCCCTCTCAAATCTGTCCCACAACTGAAGTCCTTTGGACTACTCCCTGACACTTCCAGGCCTCCACATAAGCTCATCTTTCTCCCCATTGCACCTGCTGAGGCCCCATTAAGAAGCCAGATGGAAATGGCCACACCTGCTGCCTTGGTGACCCTGCACATCTGGCCTCTGGCTTCTTCGGATTTTGTGCAACTGTGTTTTCTCAGACCACCAATAACTTCCAGATAGATCCTTCTCCATCTGCTCTAAAGACACACCACTGAGCCTTCCTGAACCAGGGCACAGGACACAGAAAACAACAGGGGGTTGGGGGGGGGGAAGGCTGAAGAGCAATCTTTCAGAGAACTCACAGCCTACTCCTGGCACAGACAATAAATCCAAACCATCAACAAACAAAAAACTTGGTTCAAACAAAAGCCTGGTTCAAACAAGTTTTACCAGCTCTCCCCAGACACCCCTGCCAATGCCCCTCACTTGCTCACCACTTTATAATGGTCAAAGGAATCACGACTTTGGTCCCGAGCAGGGACCCATACGTTGATACTTATAGGCATAACTGGACCCCTGCTGGTAGGCAGTAGTGTGATCCTCTGTGGTCAGCAGCCGGTGCCCTCTCTAGGGGGTGTTTAGTTCAAAGCAGTGTGGAGGCGTGTGAAGCCTCAGAGGTTAATTTTAGCTGTGGTCAGATTTCCTTACACAGGCCACCTCCCGAACAGCCGCAGCTTATGTTACCCCAACCCGTGGGACGGCCTCCTGGCCCCCTGCCCTAGCTTCTTGGTGCTGTGATGCCTGCACCTCCGTCACCCCCACCGGATTCTCTTCGCCCTCTAAAATAATCCAGCTCTCTGTGCTTACATTTTCATGACACATTCAGGAGAAATACAGCACGGTTTCTTTGGCTGCACCAAGCAAACAAACCTGGGGAGCCGCCTCCTCCCTTGTCCTGTGCTTGGCAGAGACTACCGTGGAAGTTCGGGCTGAGCAAACTTCAGCGAAGCCTATAGGCGTCCAGCTTCTGTACTATTTCCAAATTCTCCCAAATCACAGTGTGCCTCCGTGCCTCTCATCTTTTGCTTTAACACCCTGTTTCCTGCCCTTACATTACATGGCTTTTCACTGTCCACAGGGAGAAGCATCTACATATTTCAGTCCTGCAAAGAAAGTCCAGTAGTTCACCTGGGCTCAGCTCTTGCCGGGATCTTGACAAAGCTACAGGGGCCTCCGCCCGGATGCTGCCTCCCAGGTGTTAAGCAATGGACGAAAGCAGGCTTTAGGAAGAGAGTAAGCAGAAAAAGATCTTTTAAGCTTTTACATCCTGCCAAACTCCCAGACAGAGGCATGGCAGCTTACCGACCTAGTCTGCGCTGAGTAAGATGCTGGTCTGCTTGAAACGGCCTTGTTTCAATACGGTCAAAAAATGGAAAAAAAAAAAAAAAATCACACAATCTAGAGTGGCCTCTTGTGATCTTCAAACAAATACCTTGTAAACAAAACATGTGGTATTTAAGACGGGCATGGGGCCCATGTCCAGAATGTATCCTCCGTAGGGCACAATGCAGTCTTTGCCTGCCTTGCCCTCCTTGTTAGTCTCCAAGATGTCTTTAGGCCCCTGCAGAGACTCAGGTACTCTTGTGTGAGAGGATGAACGTGATTAAGAAAGTGCTTTCCTGGGCTGTTACTGGTACACCAACTGCCTATAACTCCAGCTTCCAGGTGGCTCCCAACTGCCCTCTGGCCTCTGCAGGTACCTGTATGCATATGGTGCATGTAAACTCGTGGAGGTGTATACACACATACACACAAAATAAAAATAAAGAAATGTAAAAACAAACAAACAAATAGAGGGCCGAAGAGATGGCTCAGTGGTTAAGAGCACCTGTTCGCCAGGCGGTGGTGGTGCACGCCTTTAATCCCAGCACTTGGGAGGCAGAGGCAGGCGGATTTCTGAGTTCGAGGCCAGCCTGGTCTACAGAGTGAGTGCCAGGACAGCCAAGGGCTACACAGAGAAACCCTGTCTCGAAAAAAAACAAAAAACAAACAAACAAACAAAAAAAAACCACCTGTTCTTCCAGAGGATCCAGGGTTGGTTCCCAGAACCCACAGAGCTGTTCGTGACCACCTGTAACTCCCGCTCCTGGGGAGCTGATGCCTTCTTCTAGGTAGCAGGCACTCACAGACATACATGCAGGTAAAACACCTAGGCGCATAAATTTTAAATTGAAAAAAAAAGAGGGGGGATGGTGTGAAGAACAGCCTCTCCATGGAGGTGGCATTCTAGGGAGGTGACATTTGATTGACAGGAAGGAACTATGCCAAGACTGGGCAGTGATTTTTCTAGAGCCAGCAGAGCAGTGTGGCTTTGGTGACTTGTTAGAAATGCAGATTTCGGGCCTCATCCTAGGCCTGTTGAAACTGGAACTCCAGAGTGGGGGTGGGAGTAATGGGGGGGGGGGGAAGGGAGGTGCCCTGCAGCCTGGATACAGACAGGTGGTTTTTCTGCTCTACTGTTTGGGAACAGCTAGACTGTGAGAAGAGCATCAAAGATGTCGAATTAAAAAAACAAAAACAAAAACCTCTGCAATCCCTGGCCACTAGCTCAGGACCTAGCACATACTCGGAATTCAATGCATTTTCCAGCTTGTCTGCCAGGTTGTAGCCCCAGTCCTCAAGAGCCCGGATTAAAATCACTAAAAGATAACAATCATGAAAACAGCATTCATAAAATTTGAGCATGGACATCTAGAAAGGAAGAGGGAATGATGTCATTTAGAATTCCAGGTGGCCAGAAGAGAGCTTTCTTTGGGATCAGAAGCTGCCAGCCCCTGACACTGACTCTTCTCAAATCTAATAAAACTTGGCATCTCAAAGTTGTCAATTAGATTCCCTGTAAAAGGCTGAATGTGGTGGCCTTCTGCTTCCTAGTCCTGAAACCCAGTGAGAAAGGCATTAGTGGGTGGCAGCTGGGATAATCATTTAATTAATCTTTTCCACTCAGGGAAGGGATCTTCCCTCCCTCAACCCAGTGACTTGTAAATCAGCATCGCCTTCATCACAAAAGGCAGAGCAAACAATTACCCCCATCCCCCACCCCCACCAAATTGGAGCCAATTTCCTGATGGGGTCTGAGTGACACTTTAAATGGGTGCTGCCATTTCTGCCCCCCCTGGCCTCCACCAGAGCCATCCACAAGGCTCCATCTCATAGCAAAGAATAGCCAGAGAGAAGCTTCCTACAGAAGGGCCACTAAAGCACAAAAGACAGGGATTCTACACACAGCCAGACTTGATTCAAAGTGTCAGGATGATTGACATTTTGCAAGTAATTAAAAAAAAAAAAAAAAAAAAAAAAAAGGTTTTGTGTGGGGGGGTGGCAGGATTAGAAAAATTATGCATTTTCTTCTCCTCTTCCTCTCTATTGCTGTGCTATTCATCCAATAAATAAATAAATATTTATTTATTTGCATATTAGATACTTACTTGCACCTTCATTGGGGAGAGAATGACATGCAAAAGTGACGGCCCGTGGGGCTTGTTTTGAGGGACTGACAGATATTAAACAAGGAGGTCAAACACAATTTAGGGGTACCGATAAGCCAAGTGGGGGGTACCATCACGGAGGTAGGAGGCTGGCAGCCCACAGAGGTAGAAGTTGGTAAGACCTGTGCATTAGACTTGGATACTATAGAGACTATAAAATAAGTTTCTTAAACTAAACTCTAGCAGAGTTTGTTAGGAAGAACTGTATAAGATATCACTATAATAGTTTTTTAAAATACAGATATGTATAGATACATGTCTTTACACAGGGAAGTAGGCACACAAACATACACACACAGAGACACACACTTCCTAGTCTGTCACCTTGTAAAGCATTCAAACGATGTGATGTCTCAGTTAGTAACATGTTATCTATCCTAGCACACAGAATTTGGTTTCCAACACCATGCTCTAAGAGAGGATACCAGAACTCCTTGCAGAAATGATTTCATCCATTGGGACAAGCTATCACCATAAAAGGCTAAAGTTTGTTCTAATTCCCAAAGGCAACACTGTATCTCCACCTCAAAACACAGCAAAGGGTTATGTCATGCCAAAGGGGCTAGAAGCCAGATGAGCAAGCTCCTAACAGTCAGAGCCAGCCATTCTCAGCACACCTTGTAGAAGAAGAAAGTAGCATTAGATTATAAGTTATAACAAGAAACAAATAGTCTAGGGCTCGTACTGATAACTGAAATGTGTGAACAAACAAATGAGAACAGAAAAACACCTAATATAAGAATTCCAAATTGATAGACAGCAACATTCTCTGTCAAGGATGAATGTGGGTGACACAGAGGGTGACATGGAAAAGAGAAAAAGAGAACCTTCCATGGAAAATATGTCAACACTCCCTAGCCAGGAGATCCAGGCCAGCACAGACACCCAGTCAGGATGACAGAACGGACCCCACACATTGAGGGAAAAGGCCCATTAATTGAGGTTTTCTTCTTCTAAACCCATGATTCTCATCTAACCATGAGAAAACCTAGCATACCCTAGTTGGTGGCTGGAAATGGAGACAGGAGATGATGCTCTATAGCAGTGACTCTCAACCTTTGGGTTGCCACCCCTTTGGGAGCCTAGGGACACTGTCACAGGGGTTGCCTATGACCACCAGAAAACATACATGTTTACTTTATGATTAATAACAGCAGCAACCTTACAGTTATGAAGTAGCAACAAGAATGGCTTTATGGGTGGAGGTCACCACAACATGAGGAACTGTATTAAAGAGCTGCATCATTAGGAAGGGTGAGAAACACTGCTCTACAGAATGTCTGGTGGTGAATGCCTCCAATCCCAGCATTCACTCCAAAGGTGGAAGCAAGAGGGTCAGGAGTCCAACGCCAGCCTGGAATATATGAGACCCCTATCTAAAAATCAATCAAATAAAATTAAAAAAAAAAAAAAAACCCTAGCATAATACTTGGAAACTATCAAAAATTCTAACAACTGCCAAAGCCTGGGGCTGGAGAGATGGCTCAGTGGTTAAGAGCACCAACTGCTTTTCCAGAGGTCCTGAGTTCAGTTCCCAGCAACTACATGGAGGCTCACAACCATCTGTAATGGGATCTGATGCTCTCTTCTGGTGTGCATGAAGAGAGTGACAGTGTACTCATATACATAAAACAAACAAACCTTTAGAAAGAAAGTGAGAGAAAGAAATAACAAAAGAAAGAAAGGAAGAAAGAAAGAGAGAAAGAGAGAAAGGGAAAAAGGGAGAAAGAGAGAAAGAAAAGAGGAAGAAGACCTAGCTATTAAATGTAACATGGTCCCCAGGGGAGACCCCCAAGTAGACAAAGGGCATTGAACAAGAACCAAGGAAATATGAAAACGTTGACAATGTCAGTTCATTAGTGGTAGTAAGTATATTGCACTATTAATTTGTAAGTCCTACAGCAATTTTCTGTCCTATATTCCATATTTACAACCTTTCTATAGAGATAAATCTATTGTTTTAAAATTATTTTATTTTTTATTGGATATTTTATTTACATTTCAGATGTTATCCCCTTACCCCACCCCATCCCCCACCCAGGAAGCCCCCTATCCCATCCCCTCTCCTCCTGCTTTTATGAGGATGTGTCCCCACCTACCCCCAGGACAGTATGGAGGGGGTAAGTGTAGGAGCCTGTGGAGGCCAGAACAGGATGCTCTATACTATGAAGCTGAAGTTAGAGGTGTTTGTGGACCACCTGATATTGATACTAGGAAACAAACTCAGGCCCAACAGCCAAAATCTATTCTTTTTTTTTTTTTTTTTTTTTTTTTTTTTTTAGATTATACTAAAGGCATGTTTACTGGGAAGCTGTTCTCAGGTGGGCAAGTTCACTGGCCCCAAGGGACCAGAGCCAGGAAGTCGCCTTGGGGGAAGGGGGTATAGGGGAGGGAGAAAGAAAAAGAGAGCCAAAATCTATTCTTGAATTAAAAGTTAATTTAGCTCTCCCTAGCAGTCTATGCCTTAAATTTCAGCACTCAAAAGGGGCTGAAGCAGGAAGATTGACACAAATTCAAAGTCCAGTCTGGTTTGCAAAGTGAATCCCAGGCAGTCAGGGTTACTGTGTCTCAAAACAACAACAACAACAACAACAAAATATAATAGCAACAGAAAAAGCTAAATCTATTCTTAAACTAAATTGTAGCCAGGCTTGTGGTGGATGCCTGTAACCCCAGAATTCAGGAGGCTGAGAACTATGAATTGAAATCTGAGCTATACAGCAAGACTCTATCTCAGACAAACAAAACAACAACAAAGGTTATTTAATGGGAAAAAAATCTTCAAAGTTCCATATTGACTATGATGCACAGTCATGTTTGAAACCCAGTTCTATCATTGGCAAGAATAGCAGAGGGATTGAGCTATTTCAAGCAGGATGCTTGCTGAGTGTTTGATTTGAGATCACAGGGTCTCAGAACTTGCTCGCGTTAGTATACACACAAACACACAATGTGCATGAGCCTATGTATCCTGGTTTACAGCCCCTGGTCATTATGTTCTGGAGGCCCCACCCACAGGGGTGAATTTCCCAGAATACTCATTAGTAGCTGTTCAGTAAGATAAAAGGAACTAACAAAAAGAAAGCCATTCAGAAGTCCAGGTTTTACTTTGATCCATTCAAAAGGGCCATGAAAGAACTATTTGTGCCCAAAGAATAAGTATGGGGAATCTCCCAGTTAACAACCCTGAGCCTGAAATTCAAAAGATCTCATTTGTTCTTGGGTCTAGGATCTGCATTTGGTTCTTTCTCACCTTTAGAAGACAGGACTCAAGATGCCTAGAGTTCCCTCACATTTATCAGGTCTTAACTTGATGTGAGACATTGGAATGAAAAATGTGAACGACCAGACACCAGAACTTAAGAATGTTTGTGCTGCAGAAAACATCACCAAAATGAGTGAACCTTGCAACGGCCCATTGTCTAAAGATTTTAAAGATCCTCTCATTAAAAATCTCCCCCTCTCCCAACCATATAAAGGATATATACATATGTACATATAACCTTTATATATCCTACATATACATATGTATGGATATCCTTTACATGTATATGTACATATACCCTTTATATATTCTATATTCATATGTACATATACCCTTTATATATCCTATATATATCCTGTATATACATATATACATATGTATATACACCTTTATATGGCTGGAAGCAGGAAACAGAAGCCAATTTTATCAGCAATAGGTGGTAGTACTTTATTCTTTAGGCTATGCAGACTCCTAACAGGCAATTAGAAGATAATTATTTTTTTAAGTTCCTGTCATATCTTTGTTTTCCATTAAGGTGGGGGCCCTTTCTACAAATTGCTTTTGCCAAAGATAACAAAATCACATCTCTTTTCTTTTTTTTTATAAACAAAAGAATGGATAATAAAGTGGCAAATTAATTTCCCCTGACATGATAAAACTAATGATATCATCTCGTGTGGGCCATCTGCCTCATGCACGCAAACCGAACTGCACTCTCCACTGCCCGGCAAGTTGTTTAATTCAGTTAGCCTTTACTGTTCTGCTTTTGTTCTAGTCTCAATGGGACCATCTCCCTGGTGGCTCAGCCAGAGGAGGGTGACACATGGGATGGGGACATCTCCAGCTGGCTGTCCATCAGTGAGTGAAGTCTTCAGGAGGGTAGCCAAGATGGCTAGACATTTAGCAGAGCTGCATAGCGGGTACTGTGGAACACTTCCTAGATGCCACCCACTAAGCCCCATGTAAGCATTTGCCATGCTTAGCCCTTCTGATTTTAGAGGTAGTTTCTTTGACTGGTCATGCTTGGCTCACAGGGACTCTGAGGTTCGGGGAGGATAATGCATTTGCCAATGGCTATTCTATGCCATATTGTCTGGCTGGGCAGCCAGCAGTCACTATGCATGAAACTCAGCATTGCCCAGTGGGTGTGGATGAGTGTTGGCTTAAACTTGAGGTAGCTGTACAACTTGTATCAGTGACCAAAGTGTGGGACAAAAGGGCAAACTTCAGCATTCCAGAAACACAGGAGGAATAATTGCACCATTTTTTCCTGTCCTCATAGAGGGGAGACAGGCATAGAAAGAGGTAGGTGCTCAGAACACCGGGCTGCTCTCACACACTCTCTCCACCCACTCAAACTAGGGGTCACTGACCGATGATGGGGAATATCCGTGTATTCAGAGGTGCTGTGTGCTAGGGGCTGACCTCTGTGCTGAGTATCTGGAGGGACACTGGTATGGTTGGTGGTTTCAGGAGTACTACCAGGATATTCTGATAGGATGCAACTGGCAGACACCCTCACAGTGGGGTGGGGTGGGGTGGGGGAAAGTGTGTCTTTGGAGAGAGTGTGACCTGTCTTCCAGCAGAGTAGAAAACCAGCATAACCCAAGGACACACCTTTCCCCACTCTGTAGCCTCCCTGGGGACAGAGGGAGAGGGCTCACTGCTCCTACCTCATCTCTAGGGGTGCTGACCCTAGTTCTAGCCAATGGATTGTCTTTGAATGGAAAGAAAAGTCATCTGGCTGCTGGAGTCTTCATCCCAGCAGGCACAGTCTGTGGGTTTGTGTGCTGTCACCCCCACACTACCCTTGGGACTTCCTGGTCTCCATTCATTCTCCTTTTCCTTTCAGTCAGATGCCTGGACCCAAGCTGGAAGCATGAGATAACTAGGAAAGTTTGGATGATCAACCGTCTGCGTTTTCTTTCTAAAGTTCCCTAGAGAATGCTGATGGAGGCAACATTAGCTGGAAATCACATTCTGCATAAAGATACTGGCCAATTATCTCTGGAGGAACAAAAAAAAAAAAAAAAAAACAAAAAAAAAAACAAAAAACAAAAAACCCAAAACCTCATTTCAATGGTACCCAAGCCATTTGCCCCAGGGATCCTACAGTCCTCACCTTCCCAGCTCTAGAATTAGAAGTGAGCACGTCACTGCTGAGCCAGCTTTTTATGTGAGTGCTGTTACCAACTGAGCTAACACTCAAGTTTTGGTGTTTTCTTTCTTTTTTTCCAAACAGGATCTCATGTAACCTAGGCTAGCCTCAAATTCATTATATAGCCAAGGTTGAACTTGGTACTCTTGTTTCTATTTGCAGAGTGCTGGGATTACAGATGAGCTTCACCACATCTGGTTAGGCGGTACTGGGAATCAAACTAAGATCTTCACAATGCTAGGCAAGCACTCTGCAACCAAGCTCTAGTCCCAACCTCACTGGCATTTCTTAATATTTAAAAACATCATTGTTGTAGAGTGAATGAAGCAGTATAGTTCAAATGTGTCCTGCAAAAAAATGCCCCCTTCCACTTTTGCCCCTTCCATTTTTGCCCCCTTCTACTTTTGCCCCCTCCCCTGCTCTTACTCCCTTTATCTTCTCTTTCTTTTAGACAAGGTCTAACTATGTTGCACAAGCTGGTCTGGAGTGTGCCAATAGCCCAGGCTAGCCTCCATTCCTTGAGCCTCTAGCTTTAACCTCTCAAGTGCTAAAACCTGCTACCACATATATGGTTTAAGTATTGTTTCTCTTAATGTGCGAAGCAACAGCATACAGAATCAACATGAGAACACTAAAATCATATCTCTGCTCCCTCCCCAGAAATAAGCCTTCCCTTTAAAATAAGAGAATTGATTCGAGGCCAGCCTGGTGTACAAAGCAAGTTCCAGGACAGCCAAAGCTACACAGAAAAACCCATGTTTTGAAAAAACAATAAATAAATAGTAGATAGATAGATAGATAGATAGATAGATAGATAGATAGATAGACAGACAGATAGACAGACAGAATAGAATACAATTAGGAGAACTGAAATTCAGAGATGTGATGTACCCGAGGTCCAAGAGTAAAGAAGAAACCAGGCAGATCTTACACTGGGTTCTCAACCACACACTTTCATCCTCAGGGGTAGCATGAGGGGAGATGAAGAGGGTCTCTCTCTGGCCCCTGGCCTGAGCATGCTGCACATTTTAAGTTGAAGAAGTACAGGTACCAGAGATGAAAGGGGTGGAATGACAGAGGAGGTGACTGGCGCAGGACTATTTCCTACTTAGACCATCAGCATCCAGGCCACTAAAAACTATTATGACTCATGATGTGAGACATCACACAGAAGAATATTTTGTAGTTGAAAAGTCCCCTGGATGGACTCAGTCATCTCTCAAATGTACTAGATTCTATGGCCATAAAGAATGTGGCCTGGCATTTTATTTGTTGTCTAATTTTATTATTTAACCTGATTATTTAATTATTTATTGTTTAATTACTATAATAAAATTTTATTATTAATTTATTTATAAATGTGAAAAGGAAATTCTGAAGATGGAGCAGCGTGGCTCCTAATACAGACTCGGCATAAATGAGCTGTTAAAAATTGCATGTCCCATCAATGGATTAGTGCCAAGTGACTAACCTGTCATCAGACAAAATGAATAAATAAAAACCTCTGAGGTGACATTCCAGGTCTGTACATCAGACATGCGTGGTTTCACGGAAATTACCCAAGCTTTGATTCCCAGCAGAACTCAGGCTGACTTCTGCTTCTGTCACTTAAGTGGGTGACTCTGGGCAAAGGGGTTAACCTTTTGACCCTCAGTGTTTCCCTGTGTGAGGCGGGGCTATGTCTATCCTAGTTCAGAAGGCTGTCAGAGGACTAGAGGTACGCTAAGTGAAATCCAAGCAGCTGGATTACACGGCTACCGCAAATCCTATAGAGGAACCGAGATAAACATGGTAGATAATTCAAATAAATGGAAAGAGACAACTAGATAAGACAAGGAGGCTCCCAGCACATGAAACTTTAATGCTAGTGACAATTCAGGTTTGGCTCTGGTCAATAGGAACCATAAATAGCTGTCGCCTAATGGCCATGTCCTCTTGAAAATGGGTTATTCGTCTGAGTCCGTCTCCCAGAGGACAGCTGCAAATGCCATCAATACTGGCACTAGGCAACAACCTTATTTATAGCCAAGGGACAGATTCCAAAGATAGAAGAGGCCATGGAGGCTGAACCCCCATCTCCAAGCTCCCATATTTCTAGAGCATCGGGAGGTGAGGCTGGAACATCAGTCTTAAGGAATGACTAAGACGGTGGAAGAATAGCGCGTGAAAACGGGAAATAATGGGAAAGGAGACGTTTGAACTGAGCCGTGAGCAGAGCTGAGTGGAGCTACATGTGCCTGGCTTCCTGGAGTCAGCTGCCAGCTCTCACCAGGACTGGCCCAACTCGGAGCTGAAATGGAACTTCAAAAACTGGAAGACCCCACTGAACATCTAGGCAGATTGCAGTGAAGTTCGGAAAGCCTCCTCTGGACCACACCCACCATGAAAGCACTTTTGAAAGCACCTGCACACATGCGGGGTCCCAATCTTGTTCATGACCTGCATTGTAAGCAGGTGTCCCTAACTCCTCCTGTCCCTCCCTTTCAGAGGAGGTGCCTGCAATTCCTCAGGGAGACTGGCCTCTTCTAGTCTCTCATATATTGGGGTCATCTGGGTTTCTCAGTGAAACCTGGATTCAAATGCTAATCCCTTCCCCCCCACCAAAAAAAACCTAAACCTTGCCCTTTTCATCAAATCATCTATATTTCTTAACTCCTATTGTACCTGTTAAGGTCTCCGAGGACAAGACCCACAGTCACTCTTTCTACTAGTCTCACATATTGTCTACTCAAGTAACAGTAAGTACTAGATGGATTAATGGATGGATGGACAAACTGAAGGACAAAAGGAAGAAAAGATGGGCTTGGTGAATCACAAAGAAATAAGCCAGAGGAATAATTCTCCAGTCTTCCATCTGTCATTCAACATAGCCAATAAATGGACTGTGCTAGCTACCCTAACACTGAGATTGAGATGGTACCCTTCCTGAACACCACCCACAGATCTGATCCCTGATAACTGACCAGGATAAAATCAACCTTGCACTTCAAGAGGACGAAACCAGGCCATCTTTTGTTGATGATTAACCAACCTTAGGTTGTCATGTCTGAGAGGACTGGGGTCCATGGTTGTTACCATTGCACCAAGGCAGGCAAAAGGTAGACAAACGAGTGCCTCCACGACTTAACTGGAGTATATTTGGGAAACACAAGTGAAAATGAGTACTTTCCGTATATTGCCTTCTTTGGTAAAGATATATAAAACTAGATGAACACGTACTGTAGGTTTTCAGCCGGGGCTGGCTACAGATCAGTAGAGAAGCACACCTTCCTCTAATCGCTGGAAGCCTGGCTCCTCCCACACTGACCCAATGAACACACTTGAACTTAGAAAGTGACTAGGAGAAGTCACTAAGCCAACTGGCCATGGACATTACACCTGCCACCTCAACCTTAATCCTCGTGCACCCCCATGTTTCCCCTTACCCTGGCCAAACATTCCTAGACAAAGGCCCATGTTTATTTGGCCACTTCCCAATCCTTTAAGCCACAGAGAGGGTGAGGCCCAGGAAACGCATGCCAGACCAATCAGGCTGCGGTTATTTTATTTTTCTCTTGGCTCCTTCGTGCTTGCAGGTAAAACTGGTTCTGTTGTGCAGAGGGATTTTCCACTGCCAAGCAGGAGAGAGTGATGGTCTTCTCAGCCCATGTGTTATCCTCCACTTGTAAGGGAGTGGCTTCCAGTGTGTCTGGCAACTCCCCACATGCACTAGAACTCTGATCTACGTAGGTTTACCACATGTGGCACCTCAGGGAAACTTCACAATACCCTGTGAAGAGAGGACCACTGCCCCATTTCATAGGGAGGACACGCACTCAGGAGATGTAAGTGACTTCTAAATCACACAAGAGGACCATACATGCAGTCACCATGAAGCTTTGCTCCCACTAATGCAGCAGAGACCGTGGAAGGATGAAGCGCTTCATAGTTCAGCTTTCTCGTAACCTCTAACCTGATCCTAGACAGAGCAGCCCCAGCAGCCTCTGCTATGTGGTGGGTGCTCTCAGCTAACAGGGGAGCTGGCGCTCACCAGAGGAGGCAGTCCTTACCCATACTCGCAAGGCCAACACTACACACACTGTGATCAGAGGTTGCATCTTGGCTCAGCAGATGCCTGGTGAATCTGTTATATAGTTTTGATACATGACACCAGCATAATATGCTCACCTGGGAATATTTTGGTGCCAAGAATAAGCAGGAGAGAAAGCACTGCAGAAGGATTAACCTTGGCAATCTCCTGCCACAGTAACCCTCTGGAGGAGCTTTAATGAAATCTTGCAAGAGACAAGGTACATCTGCATTGCCAGAGAACATAGAGTCCTGTCTGGAAGATGCTACAGTCTGCAGGACGGTATGGTGAGCTGGATGGAGAGCAATAGCCTGTCTCCGTGATCTGAAGAGCTGCTTAGAGCAGACAGCAGGCCACTGCACATGTCTGTCTGCGCTCTCCAGTCAGGGTTAATGGACACTTGGGTTAGGAGAACAGTCTATATCTGTGCCGCTAACACTTTTCTGGAAGCCTGTGTAGGATGACAAAGATTCTACCAATGGCCTGTCCCCAGTGACTGTGCCTTGTTGCCCAAAACTGTTTCTCAGGACGAACAAGCATTGATGTCCTGCTCCTAACCAACAGTTGGGTCTTCTGAATACATCATTCATAAGAAAACAAAATAAATACCATCTTATTTAAAAGATGTGCCAACAAGGAGGCCAGTCCACTGACCACAGGGACTTGCAATGGCATAGTCTCTGTGCCAATGTGGCACCATCTGCTAGGTGACTTTTCCCATATAATGAATATCACAGCACCTCCCTGCACCCAGAGTCAGAAGGTTCTGAGGCACAGAAGGGGCTTCTCAAATGCTCAGGCCCAGTACTGATGTTTCTTGTCATAGAAACCCAAGCCTGACCTCCATGCATGTTTTCCCAAACACCAAGTCATGAAGAACTTTCTAGCCCATTAGCTGCTGGATATTCTTCTTGGAAAGCTTCCTTCTGTTGACTTGAGTTTGGATCCTAGTGTCAGGGAGAGAAACCCAGCGGTCAATGTCCCAGCCTTCAGAACTAGACAGCGGCAAATTGCCTTGGTTGTGAATCTTTGTTTTACAGAAGCATTTCAGATGCCTGTGAAACCCCTTCTTCCTCTACTACCCTCTGCTCTTCCAACAGAGGCTGATGCTGGGTAAGGCTGAAAGTGGTTTTGTTTTATTTATTTATTTATTTATTTATTTATTTATTTATTTATTTATTGAGACAGAGTGCCACTATGTAGCCCAGGTTGGTTCTGAACTCTCCGTTTTCTTGCCTCTGCTTCCCAAGTGCTTGGATTTCAGGTGCACACTCCACCCCCAACTCTGAAGGCAATTGCTAGAATTAAAGCAAGGACCTGATTTCTTATCACAGCTACCCATCCTCCACCTCCAAAAGATGCCCATACGCCAGCTCCCCCACATCCTCCTATAGTGGTCTCCAGTGTAGTCATCCTGCCTCCTGACACATAGGGCTACTGTGGTTCCTGGGTTGCATTTTTACATATGGAGCCCCAAAGTGCTTCAGAAGAAGTCAAAGATCCTGCCCAGCCACATAGCACTCTGCTTAGCAAGAGAAAGCCTTAGAGAGAGACCAGGTGAAGCAATGTGGGACAGGAAGGAGACTGTGAAGACAAAGTCTTCGACATTTAGCAGTGCATATGTGTGTTGGAGGGATGGGGGGGGGAGCTTCACAGTCAAAGGGGAGTGGGGGGAGGGGGGACTTCACGGTCAAAGGGGAGGAGCCCATGTGTGACAACACCATGCTGTTCATACCCACATAGCAAAGAAAAATGCTTCATGGGTGACCCACTGGGAGCAGAGGGGAGAAGTGCCAGCCTGCTGGTTTCGGCCAAGAGCCAGGCTACATTGTCACGGGCTGCCTCAGTGCCCACCATCTTTCACTCCCTACCCTGATGCAGCTTGCTGTTGCCAAACTGGTTGGGCTAAGTCACAGACAGTAAAAAGGACCTGTCTGGCTGCCATATCCCTGATCAAAGCTGACTCATTTCAAAGGCAAACTGTCAGCCATCCGGGAGATTGTGATCAGACAGACAGAAAATAAACTATCGGGTTACTTTAGGGGTTAAAAAACAAAACCTCCCTATAAACAAAGTCACCTTTTGTGCTCTGAAATGTTCCATCCTAATAACCCATGAGGAAAACTATCAGGCATTAATTAAAGTACACACTTGTGTCCGGAGGTGAGGCCCTAATGCTTATTTGGCTCACATCGGCCCCTATGGGGAAATTTTCTAAAGCTGGGAGCTTAAGAAAGCAGACCTAAGCCCAAACCAGACTCAGGTCTCAGGTGTTTAGAGTCCCACCTTGTTCTATAGTCATTCATGATGCAATCAGGGCATAGTGAAATCCCAAAAAGGTTCTAGAAGACTGAGATACACACAGACATACAGATACACACACATAGACACACACATATGCACAGATGAGAAACAGACAAAAACCCTCACACATACAGACACAGAAACATAGACATATACAGACAGATATATACAGAGATGCACACAATGAGACACACACAAATACAAAGACACAGACGCATATTCAGAAACACATACAGAGGCACATAGATATGCACACACAGACAAATGCATGCATGCATGCACGAGGGTGTGTGCGCACACACACACACATACGCACATACACACATACACACGCACACATGCCCATCCCCCACTTTCTTTCAAAAGACACAGCATGGCAAAGCTATCAGCCACAGTTTCGCTCGGCTCACGTTTCAGGACAAGTTGGTTTCAGATCTGGATTCTCAGAGTGAAACAATTTGGTTGAGAGTAGATTTTCTAGACAGGTCTCTGGGCATCTGTCTAGCAATGGGAAGAACTGATCCACACGATGTGTTAGAGACAATGGAGGCCATTCCTGTTTCTCAAACCCTGGACACTTGAGAACTCAATAGGATCCGTAGATGTACACAGAAGGGGGCAACCATGCCTGAGCTCCTGGGGCCAGCTGGGGCCAGCTTTCTCTTCTTCAGTGAGGTTGTAGTTCACTCCCCAGGACCTGAAATCTCCACAGGTCCAACTACACCCAAGGCTAGTCAGAATAGTCCCAGTCAGACTCGGTACACAGAGCTACCAGTGAGGAGGGGCAGCATCCTGTGGTAAGAACTGTCTGCCATCTAGCTGGTGAGAGAATGCAAACTCTGTGAGGAGGGTGGGTGAGGCAGCTGGGAGAAACACTGAAGCCATCACTAATGTTAAGCCTGCCTCCATCAAGGCGCATCCACTTAGTAGAATGTCAGGGGTTCCCTCGGGTTCCAAGAATCTGCAAAATATGTGGTTCTATCCTACTTGGGCTGAAACCAGGGTGGCTCCAACACTGTCTCCACCAAGTTGGCCTTGTGAAAACAAGTGTGCCAGCTACTGGGTCCACCCAAAATACAATCTTTCGGAGTTTTGATATCCCCCACTAGTGTATGTGACCTAAGAAGCAACGAATCCAGGAAAAGAAGGCAAGGGCTTCAGAAAGCCAGTTACTCCAGCCATGGACACTACACCTGAGACCTGATGCTTGCTTAATGTGTTAAGTCTGCAGATACCCTGCGGGAAAAGCTGTCAGAGGCAGGAGATAGGCTTTCTAAAGCTTTACAAGCATCTCATAATGTCCCCAAAGTAGCATTCTCTCCCCATGCCAGTCTGGCAGGTGTCGCAGGCCAGCTCCCAAGTTCACCAGACTCAGTGCTGAGTAACTAGTGCCAAGTCACAAGCTATGTGTCTATAGAAAGAGCTACTGGGGACACTGAGTGTTTGCAGAATTAACTCAGTGAAGGCCTATGCCCTGCGGTGGTTCCCCTTGCTCTTCCTGACCTTCCCAAATGCTATAAATGGCCCATGCTGCCAGGCTTCTACCTGTGATCTGGAGTCCCCTGGGGTCACTAAGGTAAAGCAATGGGGCCTCTGGGAATTCTCACAGACATAAGAATGATGGTAGCCAGCCAGGAGAGTGATGGGCATATCTGTCACAGGACCAGTCTCCAGGAACTGCTAACATGGTTTCATGCCAACCCCCAACCCCGCATGAACCCTCACAATGAGGTCCTATAGGACACAGCATCCTTTCCTGCCTTTCCAAGTAGAGGGGGCAGGATGGGGCTAGACGGGTTAACAGAGCACAGTTAGGGGAGTGCCAGCAACTTAGAGCTAGAGTTTCAAGGATTTTTTTTTTCCCCTCCAAGAATCCATAGATTAAACAAGACAGAGTCAGACATGCCCGGAAATCCAAAGGCTTTGATGTCAGTTAAACAGATTTACAAGTCTCCTCTATCATCTGCCTTGCAGCTTTGGGCAAGTTGCCCTATGGGAACCTCAGTCTTTCTCTGTCTGTAAATGGGTATGTCAAGGGAGATAGGAGATGATTAAACAAAGCACAGTGTTTGGCAAACCTTATTTCAGAACCCCGAGTCCCAACTTGGGCTTCCATCATAGTGAAATCAAAGAAGCCGCTTGGTCAGTGAGAAGCCCCAGAACTCACTGCTGGCAGCTCCTCTCCAGTAACCCAAGAGTGCCCTTCCTCCTTCCTGGCTGGCCACTCTTGGGCCTATCCTGCCTCCTCTGCACATCTTTTCAAAGCCATTTTCCCACAGCAGAGGAGATGGGGGGGGGGTACAGTTTCAACACAGATTTATGAAAACCCACAATTGGAAGATTAAAATTCCAAGTGTCATCTGGATAAGATGAGCCAGATGCTTGGAGTCTTCCAAAAGCTTCTAGCCCTGCACTGGCAGAGGCATCAGGGTGGTCAAGGGGCTCCTGGCAAGCCCGGTGCAGGCTGAGAAGGTTTACTCTATTACAGAAGGGATGTGTTGATAAGGCCAAGTTAGCAGGTTCAGTGCATCTGCTAGCAGAACCATCAGTTAGTGATGCTGTAGGAATGGATTCAGGGAAACTGTGAGCCTGCTTAGCTCAGGGAACCATCTCCAAGTGTGGGAAGAAATGCATTTGTCAATGTTGGCAGTGCCAGCAGGGAGAGGACAAAACCTGGACCATCAGGACATGCAGGCCCTGGAGGCTCACTCATTAGGAAGAAGGTCACATTAGCTCACTTCGGTTGCCCCAACATACGTCCAGAGCTGAAAAAGGAGGTGACAGATATTTCTAGAACTCTTAGCAGGCACATATCCACCATGATGCTTTGCCCTGCTAACTTCACCGGGTTCTTATAAAACACTGATAAGGATCACTTTTATCTCTGCTGCTTAGAGGGCAGACGTGTGCTTGGGGGCACTATGTAATCCATCCACTCCAGTCCTAGAAGACCCTGCTCCCAAAGTGGCAGGTTAGGATACTGAAGCAAGTATTTTTGAATTCAAGGACTGTGGCTAAGGACTGGCTCTCTCCCAATAGAAGTGTCAGCTCCCAGTATTTGTTTACACAGGGCTGACCTGTTACCACTCACCACCATGACCAGAGGTAAAAAAAAAAGGTAGACCATTGTATTCAAGAGGCTGAGGCAGGAAGTTTATAAGTTCAAGGCCAGCCTTTGGGGCACTCGGTAAGTTTGAAATCAGGTATAGTTACATGAAACAGGGATTGTGGGGGAAAACAAAGGAGGAGGAGGAGGAGGAAGAGGAGGAGGAGGGGAAGGAGGGGGGAAGAAGAGGAGGAAAAGAAAGGAGGGGTAGGAGAAAAACATAGGAAAGGGGGGAAGGGAGGGAGATAGGATCAGATTGCCTATGTCACCGTCAAGGCATTAAAAAACCCTACGGAAAAGAATGAGAGAGAATGAGCAGTGTGTGAGAGATAGCCCTTGACCATAGTTAAAGATCAAAACCATTGTTGAGTGAAGGCAACAAACTTTTCAGAAGGGACTGCTTCACTAGCCAAACTGGAAACCTGACACTCCCTAAGATTCAGGCTTTGTCAGGGCAGGGGTTCCTGCTCTTTATAAAGCCACTGAAGGAAGCAGGCAGCACAAGAGCCTGCTGGGCTTGCCTCTTCTAGCTCTCTGTCCTTTTCATGTGATAACTAAACCCACATCCTCCTGCTAGGCTCATCTGAACACCTCCTTCATATCCTCTCTAGCCTCTAGGGACCCTTTCTGTCATATGAGGAAGTCCAGAATTCTTAGCCTTGCACGCAGACCTCTTTGCTATATGGCTTCTCTTCACTTCCCTCCTCCCTTTTGCCCCATGTAGTGGCAGTGTTGCTTTGGGGATAGGCTCACAGACTCCAGGCTCAACCCTCCTGGTGTTTAGCACTGTGGCTTGGCTGCTATAAACTAGTGTGGCCTTGCATGAGTTACTTAGGCTTTCTGAGGCTAAACTACTGCACATAAAGCAATAATGCAGTCATGATGACTAGAAAGGGGCTGAGAACCAAGGAAGCTGGGGATTTTCAAGCCTTTGGGCCAGGGGAACTAGTAGGGCATGCTTGCTTCTGACTCTCCTCACTGTGAACCTCCTTTTATGTACCCAGCAGAATCTGCAAGGCCCAGACCAAGCCCATCACGCACTCTCCTGTGGCACTGCTGGTCCCATACACGCAAGCAGGATCTGCACTCACCCTGGTTCTCTGTCTCATGCTAGATAGAGTCTTAATGGCTGTTTACACTCTATCTATTTTGGCCTCCTCCTGGATTTGCTTTCAATCCCTCCTATCTATTGTAGAAACTAGAAAGCCAACACAAGTCCCAGAGGCCCTTGCATTTCTGGAAGGCAGGAATGAGATAGAGACCATCCTCGTTGGAAGAACAGAAGTTAGTTAGGCAGGTATGGTTGGACTCTTGATTTCAAGGTTAAAAGATTAGAGAAAAGGAAAGTCTAAATACAGGAAGACCTAAGTTCTGTTCATTCAGAGATTCTGGGAGTGCCCAGTTTCCTGTAGCACGTCCCTTTCTGCTTGAGTTACCCCGTTCTTAAGTTTCCAGGCTAACCTCAACCGATGAATTCTCCAGTTGCTCCTCGGGTCCTTAAGCTCGGATCACCTCATCCATGTACAGGTCAGCACCCAGCCTTGCTCTTAGGAGCTGCTCACTACATGAAGCCATTAAGAAATACAGATTTACTTCTGTCCTTGAAGCCAGCTGAACCCAAGTCGGTACCTTCTCACAGGCCCTCTCACCAGCACCTCAGTCTGAGGGCCTGACAGAGGGCAGCATTGCCCAAGTCTGTCCAGAACCAAGGAGGGCTTCAGCACCTACAAAGCCTTACGCTAGAAAAAAGTAGTAACTGCTGGCATTTGTCCCTCAGCAGACAAAAGCAATCCTGTCCTGGAGGTGACTTTTACTGTCCTTGGAGAGTCTGCTTTTTTATTAGAGTCTAAGTGTCCCATTAAAACGTCTTAACCATTACAGTAGCCTCCTCTTCAGCTTTCTTTCTTTCCCTCTGGTCACTTATAGCTTGGTGAGTGGGCAGGCGGATAGCTAGTGATATATTGCATGCTGAGTACACATGAGTACACATATAGCCATGAGTTTGGTCCCCAGCAATACAAGAAGTTAGACTAGCATTACCATCTGTGTCTCAGGAAGTATAACCAGTGAGCCACCGGTGGGTGTGCTTTAAATAGGAGCATATGCAAGTACACATGTAAAGATTTATTTCATTATTTTTTATTCGTGCAGGGGTGGGGGGTGGGAAGTGGGCGACGGGAGGTTGTGTGTGGAAAAGTGCACATGACTGCGGTGCTCCAGAAGGCCAAAAGAGGGTGTCAGATTCTACTGGAGCTAGAGTCACAGGAAGATGTAAGCTGCCTGACATGGGTGCTGGGAATTGAACTTGAGTTCTCTTTAGGAACAGTATGAATTATCTTTTCCACCCCAGGCATCTTACTTAAATAGCTATATATTTATTTGTATGATTATCTTCTACTATGCCCACTTAGGATGCATAAGCAGTTTTGCATAAGCAGTTAAATAAACAGTGTCCTCTTTATATCAGGTTATTCAGATCAAGTAGCCAATGTGAAGAAAAACAGTAAATAAATAAGAGATACAAGTGGTAGACAAGCCAGACAAAAGCTGAAAATTTCCTGTAAGAATGACTATATTTTGGTGACGGGGCATTAAGTCAAACATTACAAATATATTCGCTGGAGAATTTCAAATATCTAATCTACTTGACTTATCAAAATAGCATGAGTTATCTCTGAGAATACTCATAATTCATTTGAAATAACTGACTGTCCCATTTTGTGAGCTCTTGGGAATACATTGGTTTTGCAGGGAAACAGCCGGCTAGAGTCAGGCATGTCAGCAGCCTGACACAGGCTACAGCACAGGTCAGGGTGTTCGGCCTCTGTCTCGAGCTAGGGACAGGAACTAGAGTGGTACCCATTTCACAAGACACTAAGCTGGGCAGAAAGGTGCGACTGTGGCTTTTAAGTGAAATCACTGACTTCAACAATCACCCTATTTAAAAATCTGCCTGAATTCAGTTTTCAACATATCAGACCTTAGCAGTTATCCTAATTTGCATTAACTGTCAACTTGACACAGCCTAGAAGTACCTGAAAAGACTCTCAACTGAGTAATTTTATCAGGTTAGTCTGACTTTGGGGAATTCCCAGGATTATTGACTCAGAAAGGCCTAGCCTATTGTGTTAAGCACCATCCCAAGGGAGGTAAAGAAAGTTAGCTACCTACATGTGAGCTTGTGAGGGAGGGAAGGAGAGAGGGATGGAGGGAGGGAGGGTGGGAGAGGGAGGGAGAGAGGAAACTAAACAAGCCCCATTCCTCCATCATTTCTGTTTCAGCTTTCTGCCCTGATTTCTCTCAGTGCTGGACATTGACCTGGAAGTGTAAACCAAATAAACCCTTTCCTCCTCTAAGTTGTTTTTAGTCAGAGTGTTTTTATCACAGCGACAGAATGAAACTAGGGCACTGGTGCAGGAGGGGAAAGATTTGTAATCAGTTATCAGAAAAGTAGGGTAGAGCTGAGGCTGGAGAGCTAAGAAATTGATGGGTACAAATGAACAATTACGGGAGGAAAAAGAGGCTGGCATTCTCTCTCCAGCATCCCATAAACATGCACACTCATTCTAAGAGGAAAAGTCAGCACCAATGGCAAGAAAGTAACTCACTGTTCATGGGGCAAAATTTGGCCAAATCCCTGGCAGACCTCCCATAGTTAGTTCTAGCAAGTTGTCACAGAGAATATTCTGGAACATATTTGATAAAGGAGCCACCTTCCGGGGAAATGGTTGTTATATTTATTGTTAGTAACACCAGCACTATAGGCTCACAGCTTTCTGCAGGGTGGGTCCTGCATGCTTTGCAAGGCAAATGAATTGAGTTCTTAGGAGGAAAAAAAAAAAAAAACAACCCAAAAAACAAAACTAAAGTGTAACCAGAAACTGACCATACAAAGGTTGAAAAAGATGCCATTATGTAATATAACCCCTATGGCAATAGCACTTTCTTCCAGCATGCCATCCATCCTCTCTGGACCCTCTGCTGCTGTTGGCTTACAAGGTGGGAACGAAGGCTCCTTTTGCCACTAAGCACAGGGCCCTGCCTGAGGCTATTCATTCATCTGGCAGATGTTTATTGGATCCATCCTTCCACCAGACTTTGTTCTGGGTACCACCAATTCCTAGAAAATCCAATAGGTATAGCCCAAAGGCAGGGTGGGACCAATGACAATGTGCAAATGCACTTACGAAGGAAGCCATCCCAAGTATGTGGTGGCAGTAAAGCATATCAGGATAACACGAGGCAGAAGCATTGCATGAAGAGGCGGTGGCAGGTACTGCATCCATACATGGATCCAGGGATTAACCTAACTGTGGCCCCAAGGGAATGAAAACTGACAAACACAGGCACAGAAAAGATGGGCTGGGTTTTCAGGTAGAGTGAAGCCACAGCACCCTGGAAGCCCAGAGTGTTTATTATATACCGTTGAACAGAGAGGTGGCATTATTGCCTATAGCAGCACAGGGAGGAAGGCAGGTTGTTACATACAGATAAACAAAGAGGTGGTGTTGCTTTATACAGCTGACTAAGGAGGCAGCTATATACTGTATACCAAGGAGATGGGTTCTGTAGGGGAGCAGTGTTCAGGGCTTAGACACCAGGAGCAGGGAGAAAAGCTACGGTGCACATTTTCTGCAAACAATGTCAGCATTCACTCTCAGAACACAGGAAACCTTTGGCATCTCTACTGCTGGTTGTGCCCATGTCAAACAGTACATATTCACCCAGGACTTATGTGCTCTCTACAATGACAGTTCTAGCAAAGGGCAATGCCCAGTCAGGCACATAGGTGGTGAGGGAACCAAGATCATGCACAAAGAGAAAGCAGTCCCAGGTGCTGTGGATGAGGAAACATCTCAAAGATGCTAGGAGACAAGCAGAGGAGAGATGACAAGTGGACCTTCCAGGTCACCTCCAGGGTAGAGTAGGGGTGAGTTTTATTCTCTAAGTAGAGGCAGCTACAGAGAAGCTTAAATACAACATGATGTGATTTCTGTTTTCAGTAGGTCAACCTGAGAGGTGGGGAAAGGAGAGGAAGCAAGGAGACTCATGCACTCAGCACAGGGACAGTCCAGGTACAAGAGGCAGGGGGATGGTGACAGAGGGCAAGAACAGAACCAGTGACGGGAACCAAAGCTTCCTGAGTAAGTACCCTATATTCCAACTCTGCTGGCATTTCATCCAATTTGATTGACTTGTCTAAATTCAATCATCATAAAGTGGGGAAACTAATTAGATATGCACCCCAAAACCCTTAATTCCAAAACAGACAACAAAAGACTTCTTTAAATTCAATGTTTGCACCCAGGCAAAGGCATGGCACCCTCTCCAATGGTACTATAGAAAATGACTGACTCAGACTGAGCCATGGAGTGCTCCCTGGCTTCCACTGGCTTCCTTCATTCCTCCCAACTCCTAACTCCCAACGCTCAGAATTCTTACTCTGCAGTTTCAAAGTTAAGCACCCCAAACCTCCTCAGAACAAACCAAATGTAGCTTCTAAGGAAGAATGTTCTCTGGCATTTCGCTTCGGTGAGCCCAGAAGGCGAGTCTAGATAAGAGTCGATACTTTCGATCAATGTAGCCAGAAGTCTCAAATAAGGCAGAACGACTGTTCCAAGGGGAGATATAAACCAGAGATACATGCCAGAGAGGGCCGCCCAGTGGGCTCCCTAACTGCTGGAAAACTTCCAGGCAAAGCCTTAGCCTCCAGCTGCCTCAAGGAACAGCTAGGGCCCAGAGGCCCAGAGCTCTGCTCCCCCACAAGCCTGAAGTGCCAATGCTCCCCAGACAGCTAGAACAGGGCTATACAGTGGGTACCAATATATAGTGCTGCAGCCTATGGGACAGCCAGGCACAAGGAAACAAGAGACTAGCCAAGTCTGGCTGAGGGTTGGGGTCCAGGGCCATGCACCAGCTACTGAGACTCATGCACCCTGGCATGTGGGGAGGCTTTGACTTTGGGAATTTTATGGGGAGAGAGAATGGCCAAGAAACATTAGAAAATATCCCTGGCAAGGACACTCTTGAGGCCTGTGGCCTGGCCTAGGTATTTATGTTTGGGAACATAGGCAGGATGGTCCCCCATTAAACCTCTGAATGTGTCCACTCTTTGCCATGTATGTGCATAGTTAGCACGAAGGCACATTCCCTCCAGAGGCCCAGTGCTGTGCTGGGTAGAGATGGCAGAAGGGGATGATTTGCAAAGCATCCTCAGGGGCTGGGCAGCTGCTTAGCACTTCTGTTCAATGCTTGCCATGCCTCCCTACCACAGTCATATTGAATGGGGACAGGTGCCATCTCCATAGAGAGGGGGCATAGGTGAAGCTCGGATCAGGTAACCAGGGACAACAGTGCTGATGCTTGGAGAAGCCAATCCCAAGCCCTACACTTTCCCCACACCTCTCCCTGCTGCTACTACTACCCTCTCCTCACCAGGCTCTCTCCAGGGAGATTTGGTACCTGCGTCTGAATGGTCACAGCTCTGGCTACTAACCAACCACTTGCCCACCCAAACTCTTATCCAGCATAAGAAAAGTGACAGCTGTTGCTGTCCTCATTTGGGGATTGTTTTTTTTTTTTGGGGGGGGGGTTGAGAAAGAATCTACAGCAACCAAATTCTTTTGTCATATGAAGTCACCAACAGCAATGGGCCAGAGCTTCCCTGGGGCGCCAGGGCTCCGCTGAACAGCTCTCAGGCACAGCTTTCTACAACCTTGCTGGTGCGTGCTCCCCAAGAAAGGAAAGGGGCTCTGCAGTCTGGCTGCTCTTAGGGTCCAGCAGATGTGATGTGCAGGGTGTGTGGGCAGGGAAAGGGCTTGTCCTCTTGTCATGTAGCAACTGGTGAGGTGATAATGGTTAACCTGGGACCAAGTGCCACCATCTCTTGGTATTCTTGGCGTCAGCCCTGTCCACTCTATACAAGACTTGACCATATCTGGGGCTAGGCAGCACAGTTTCTAATGAGTGCTTATGTATACAAATTCTTTAAGCCAGATTGATCTGAGCTCAGAATTGTGGTTCTCCTTCTCACCAAGTATATAATGTTGGGTCAGCTCTCTTTGGAGACTTGGTTTCCCTTCCTATCAAAAGGGGCCACTAATAGTACTTAAACCACAGGGCTGTTGTGCAGATAAATGAGATAACACATATAAAGGGATAGAGCAGGTCATGTCCCACCACGGAGACGTGAGCTTGAAGATGCAGGTAGTATTCATATTTCACTCTCTCTCCCCCTCGTCCCCATCCCCCCTCTCGTGTGTGTGTGTGTGTGTGTGTGTGTGTGTGTGTGTGTGTGTATGTGTGTAGTTGACAGTGGTGTCTTCCTCTGTCATTCTCCACCTTATTTTTTTGAGAATCTCCCACTGGACCTGGAGCTCACTGATTCAGCAAGACCAGCCCATGAGCCAGAAGAAACAGCCCGTGCTGACATTACACACATATGCCTCTGTGCCTGGCTTTTAATGGATGCTGGGATTCAACTCAGCTCCTCACACTTGCACAGCCACTTCCCCAGTGCCTGGGAATACAATGGTCTTCTTTTTAAGAGGCTAAGTCACGAAAGCTAAAGAGTCAGCAGATGCTGCCCTGAGTCCTACTCTCAGAAAAGGAGAGACCCAAGCAACCGTGTGGTACTGAGACAGAGCTGTGCTCGATGACTCCACCCCCACAACCCCACGCGTTGAGATGAAAGATGTGCATACGCTTCAATCTTCTAACTAGGCAGATGCCTCAAGCAAATGTTCTATGTTCGGTTCAGCTACCATAGTAAACTACAGAAGACATACCCAAGGCTCAGAGATGCCAGGGTCACAGGGCCAGTGAGCAGCTGGGACTCATACAATAGCCAGAACAGCAGTAATATTGCACTGTGACATGTACTGTCACGAACACCCCACACGCTAACTCAGTCTTCCACATATCCCAGGAGAAGAAGAGGGACCACGATTATCCCCAACACAGATGAGAAAAATAGAGGTCTAGATGGTTGGACAAGCGAGTAGCTGGGCTGGATAGAAACTGAGGAAAGGAGACTCCAGCAGCCTTATTTTATTGCTTTGATTACCTTATACCCTGAGAAACCCTGGTTATGCTCACTGGACTATTCTGCCTCTGTGAAGGAAAACTGGATCCTGAGGTGCCTGAGACAACTATGTGGGGGTGAAAACCACATTGGTCTCAAGGCTGTGACCTTAAGAATGGGTTTGGCCTGGAACTCTGCATTGAAAACTTACAGCCCTGACCATATATGGCTCTCTGAACTAGGTCATCCTCCTTTCTGGGGAAGACTGTGAAGATCATAAGAATGTGGGCTGGCGCTGCTGACAGGCTCTTCCCAGAGCTAGCCATGGCCCTTCTGTGGCCGGGCACGTAAGAACTGCACACAATGAGTGGGGCAGCCGGGGAGATCCTGGGCAATTTACCAGGCCCTTGGTTTTTCCTTTTTGGCAGAGAGAAGGGAGTTAGTTGCCTTCGTGGGTTGCTTTGAGGTCATAAAAACGGTCATAAAGCATTTTCCCAGATTCAAAGTCCAGGTTTGCAAAATGCTGTTGAACTCAGCCATGAGAAGAGTAATCAGAGAAGAAGTGGGGGCTTTGCAAGTTTCCCAGAAAGTAGTCTGAGAATGTAAAGAATCTTCATGACTTCTCCATGCTTCATACAGCTGAGGCTCTGCTCCAGGGAGGGGCAGAGAGGCCCCAGGGCTACTGCAGGACAACTAGCAATGTTCAAGATAGTGCCATGATGCTTAATCCATTCATAGGCTGTCTTGTCCAACACATTCCTCATCTACCATTAGACAGCCCATACTGAGAGGATACGACGTTATTCTGCCTTTAATCAGGACCTGACTGATTGATATCTAAGATGAGACTTGGGTTAACTTCTCTTGTATCAACTTGCATGATTCTTTCTATCTTTTATCCTATGTGCTTTGATGGAATTCAAGTCTGTGTTTATCTGATACTCACAGAGGGCCAGACAGTGAGTTTTGTGTCATTCAGCTACTTCTTGGTTGTTGCTATGCTTGTTATTTAGAAAGAGTCTCGTGTGGCCCAGGCTGGACTCAAACTCACGATGTAATTGGGGAGGACTTTGAATTTCAGATTCTTCTACCTCTCCTCTTGGGTGTTAGGATCACTGGAATGCACCACCATACCCAGCTTTATGCATGTTGGGGATGGAACCCAGGGCTTTGTGCATGGCTAAGTAACCAACTTCCATACCAGTTCCAGTAACAGTGAGGCCTGCAAACACATCCATGCTTTCCATTTGGAGTCAGGGCAAGGACGGGGAAGGTTTAACCTCTTAGAGCTGGTGGAGGAGGAAAGGTCAAACCTCCTTATAACAAAGTTTTCAGAAGGTCAAGGAATGGACCTTAGGATTTCCTTTCCTTTCCTTTCCTTTCCTTTCCTTTCCTTTCCTTTCCTTTCCTTTCCTTTCCTTTCCTTCCCTTCCCTTCCCTTCCCTTCCCTTCCCTTCCCTTCCCTTCCCTTCCCTTCCCTTCCCTTATTTATTTATTTATTTATTTATTTATTTATTTATTTATTCATTTATTGAGACAGGGTTTCTCTGTGTAGCTCTGGCTGTCCTGGAACTCTGTAGACCAAGCTGGCCTCAAACTTTGAAATTTGCCTGCCTCTGTTTGACAAGTGCTGGGATTAAAGGTGTGCACCACCAGACCCAGCTGACTTTGGGATTTCAAGGGCTTAAAAATCCTTTAAAAGAAAAAAAAATCCTTTAAAAATTATTTGTTTTAACAATTAAGCATACATGAAATATTACATTAAAAAATGGGTTGTCCATTACTCACAATGATTTCTTGGGCATCTCATGTTTGGAAAGCAGTATGCTTACCGTCCTGAGAAATCCAGAGAAGAAAACTACCATCATCAGCTGCCTTCACGGGCAGGCTAATTTCTCTGGTCTGCTCTTAACCAACTGTCAACCAGGAAGAAGGATGAAGAGTCAATTCTTAGTCGACATGTGTTTGTTGAGCACTGATCTTATCTGATGTTGGGGATACCTCTGAAAGCCTTCAAGCAGGATTCTAGTCCTTGAGGAGACCAGCACTCTGCTTAAGAACTTAGATGGGTGGGGTGAAAGAAGTGGCAGCCACAGACTGAGATTCTGAAGACAGTACCTGTGACAGAGCAGAGGTCTCTGGGAAGGAGCTCCATTCAGATGGCCAAGAGCCATGAATGAGAAGAGTAGACAAGAGCCTGCTGGGGCTTATGGGATGGATGGCATGGGATGGCAAGGAAAAGGGGGTGTGGTCAGGTCTGTGAGTGGCAGGAGGAGAGGTAAGAGGAGCACAGCAGATCCTGAAGGACTTCTAAGCCAAGGTGAAGACATTATTCTTTACACAAAGAGACTCAAAGAAATGAATGTACTTAAGGCAGGAGGGTGAAACAGTGCCATTTCTGACCGGTGGCTCCTCTGGGGCTGTCTGGAGAGTGGACTGGAAGGAGTAGTAGATACAGGTGTCTTTAGCTATGAGACAGTTAGACAGTGTTGAAGTTTAGGTCTCTGGGGGGAAATTTTTGTTCTGGCCATGAGGCAATGGTGTGAGGAGAAACCGAGGCTGAGCATTCAAGCTGTTGGAAGCAGTTGGTAAAGGAGAGAGAACTTCTTACAGCACTTCTCTGCCAGGGGTAATTCTGACACTGGGTCACACCTAGAGACTTTTGAACACTGGCTGTTGTTTATTTTTGTTTTTTTTGGGGGGGGGTTGTTTGCCTTATTTTGATTTTTTTTCTGAGATAGTGTCTCATGTAACACTGGTTACCCTTGAACTCTTGGTCTTTATGCCTTCACCCCTCAAAAGCGGAGATGACAGAATTGCCACCAAACACATCGCAAAAAGCAGATGCTAAGGGTGCTACTGCGGGACCTGTGGGACCTGTGAGACAGCCTTCAGGGACTTGTCTGTCAAGCAGATGTCAACCAGGACCCAGGCTGAGAAACCCTGGCTTGCAAGAGCAGGAAGAGCAAAGGTGGGGGATTGTATGGGGGGTTATTTAGCACTACATCTGGAACATATTACCCTTGAAATAGTCACGCAAATTATCGTTGGCACTACACGGCTTGGAGTGGAGCAAGTAAACATCAGGGCTGGCATGCAGGCTCTCTAAGAAGAGAGCCAGTCTTCTTTCTCTGAGCCAGGAACACCTAGGGCACACGAGTTGCTCTCCTGCTAGCTGTCCTATGACATATTTCCCAAGATCATGAAAATGTATGCCTTCACACTTGCCCGTCACCCCATCTGCGACTTTCCCTTCCTAAATGCCACCTACCTCTAGCCTGCTTTCAAGTCCTAGTTTGGGGAGGTTTTTCTAAAGACCCCTAGCCTACAGACAAGCCTCAATTTCTAGAATCTTCTTTTTAAATAAAAAAATTATATTGTTTTAATTATAAATGTGTGTGTGGTGGGAGGGGGTGTGCACATACATAAAGAGCTCATGGAGGCCAGAGGAGGGCACTGAATCTCCACAGAGATGAAGTTGCAGGTGGTTGTGGGCCACCTCACATCAGTGCTGGGAAGTGAACTTGAGTCCTTTGCAAGAACATTAGTGCTCTTAACCACTGAACCATTCCCAGATCTCTCTTAACTATACCATCTATTTAGCACCATTGATGAAACTCCCCCCACCCCCATGAGAAAAGGACTCGGCTAATCTTCCAATGTTCCCACCAGAGACTCTGAAGTCCAGACAAATTGTCATTTGTCCAAGATCATAATGATCGGGACCAAGATATTTTGTTGCTAATGTCAGCGCATCACAGAAGAGACTCCCTCAAAATCTCCAACATCAGCTTCATCAGCAGCTTCTGAGGGTTTTCTGAGAAGCCAGTCATCCATCTGGCATGCTGTTTACACACACGGCAGGCACACACACACACACACACACACACACACACACACACACACACGGCAGCACAGCTTCCAGTTCCAGTTCCTGTTGGGTAGCATGTAGAAGTATGTTCCCTCCGTCTCTATGGAAAGCTTGGCAGCAAGCAACCATGTTGGAAAGAAATGGAACTTTTCCCCTTTGCCCTCTGTCCCAAATTCCCACTTGGGTTCCCAGGAAAATGACTCACTACTGGATGATCTGGGTTTTTTTCTCCATAGCCAGGTCACTCTTCCCACAGAGCTGTGGCTAATCCGGCCCAGCAAAGCTCAGTGTGAGTGGGCCCTCTGTGCATGCACTGGTTCCTAATCTGCAACCCAACCGACAGCAGAGCAAAAACCTCTTTCAAAAGCTGTACAGAATTCTGCCGAACATGTCCCGACCTAAACAATGCGTGTAATAACTAATTACATGCCATCTCCATTGCATTAAGTTCTAACAGCCATGCGGAGCTATTTCAAAAAACACAGGAAGGTGTGTGTAGGACACATGGAAACACAACGTTTTACATAGGTACTCAAGCATCACAGACTGTGTTATTGGCAGGGGTCTGGTAGCAATTCTATCTGGCTATCAAAGGACAGCTGCCTGTAAAGCCAGGCATGAGGCTCCATAAAGTCCCTTTCACTTTCAGGAGAGGCACCTCTGGCATCTTCATCCTCACCCCAAGTCTCTTCCTGACAGTCTGGGGGTGAGACAGATTAAGCTCATCCTGTGGACCCAAGCAGGGGAGGTAAGAAGGTAGCTTTCCTCAGGGATCAGTCAGATTCTTTGCAATTTATCACCTGTCCTTGAGCTGGGGAGGAAGAAGGTGCTTGGCCAGTTTAATGAAGGCCATGGGTTTTTGTCCTCAGGGTAAGAGGAAGGATGAGGGCACAGGCATTGCTTACGCTGATTCACATTCCCCTTGTAACATTTGGACCACAGTGTAGATAAATATTCGACAGAACTTTAAAAATGCTATGAATAACTTCCAACGAGGTACTGCCAAAACCAATCCATCATGTCTAGCTGGTTACTCTCTACTGCAACTCCCTCTTGCCTCACGGATCTCCCAGGACTGCAGTACACATTTCCCAGGCTAAAAGCCTCAGGACTCTTCAAACTCCCCTTGTCTCTGCTTACCACTGACAACCAGTTGGCAAGCTTTGCCTGTGTGTCTCCAGGGAGGCACGCTCACCAGTGGCATACCTTTCCTGCAATGTTAGCCCCCAGCTGGCACTTACCAGAGAAGCCCTCCACAGCACAAATGCTGGGGGAGGAACAAGGCTTCTTCATCATCTTCCTAGTACCTGCACACAAAACATTTAAGACCCAGAGAAACTAGAAAGCCCCCCCACTCCTACAAGTTTGATGCCATGGAAATTCAAGAAGGATGATTAGCATGGCTGCCACTTATCTTCCAAATGTGACCCCAAGTATCAGAACTATAAGTCTTCAACAGGTACACCCTGTCATCATATTCAACAGGTGAAATAACTCCATATCCACTAAGTGGAGACCCAGAATCCACTGGCTTCCACCTGGGAACACAGTAGAACCCGGAAGTAATATGGTCTTGTAATAACTTGATTCTGATGTAAAGGGCATGGTGACCTGGGCCAGTCTCAGTCCAGGACCACATTCTCTGAGGAGGGTAAGAAGCATGCAGAGGACATAGGAGATAGCAGCCAAAGGACAGGTCCAAGGTAGAAGTCTACATTCTCTGTTTTCCTCAGATCCAATGTGTCTGGGTTCACCCAGGAGCCATGCCAGACTTTTAGTTTACTTTATTTTATGTGTTTGGGTATCTTGTTCATATGTGTGTTTGTGCTACATGCATGCCTATTGCACGGGATCCCCTGAAACTGGAGTTACAGATGGTTGTGCACCACCATGTGAGTGCTGGGAATGAAACCGCATCTTCTGGAAGGGTAGCCAGTGCTTTTAACCGCTGAGCCTCTCTCCAGCTCCAGGACTTTACAGTTTCAAGATCATGGAGCAGAACCAGACAGTCCTTGTCAGAACCAGACAGTCCTTGTCAGACTTGCAGGAGTCTAAGCCAATCATATATAGATTTATACATCTATAATGTACAAAGTTTCTGGAAATAAGGGACAGTGACAGGTTTCATACTCTAATTTCTCTCATTTGCTCTTTCCTGTCTTTGGCCAGCTCGCTATCCACAAAGGCCCACAAGCAGCACTCTTTCCCAGGTAAAAGGTGGCTGCTCACTTATCCTTTATAGCGTGGAAAACATCTTGCAAAGAATAAAAAAGCAGGGGACAAAGCCAACAAACTCAGAATGCTTAATTTAAAGTAGGCACGTTTGCCAAATTTCCTGGGGCCAGAAAACTACACATTCAAATGATAGCCCCCTTAGACCAAAATACGGTTCAATTTGGTGTAATACCCATCCAGAGAGACAGTGGGTCAGCCTTTTAAGAGCTAAAAACTGCCATGTCTATAGCTCCCAACTCTCCCAGTGCAGGCCAGGCTAGACATTACTTGGTAGAGAGAACATCTACTACCACAAGTGTGTACTTAAAAAAAAAAAAAAGATGCAGTAAACTCGGTTTAATTTCCAAACATGAACTCATTGCTCTATCAGGAAATATCACTTTACCCTTTAGATTAAATGTTATTCCAAGTCCAGGAGGCAGTCAACAGCGAGAAAGTAATGTACTTTAGCTGGCTTCTCCAGACTCGAATTTCACCTAAACAAGTTTTATACAAAGATTAGCCAAGAACCGGGTAACGGGATACCACAGGGTTACGTCATCTGCAGCCCATTTCCAAAGAAACATGGCTTTTCCAGGCACAGTGCTAAGCGCTGGCTTTTCTCTTTGCACCTCTGCTACAGAGACTCTGGGGGTGTGAGTAATGGCAGGTGCAGGGAGAGTGGTCATAAACAAGAGGCCCTAGGCTGGTCCCTCTCTGTAGTGCCTGGCTGTGACACCTTGTTACAGGCCCTCTTTCTGACAGTGATGGCATTCCAGGATTCTCAGCCCTGGACTTTACTGTCCTTTCTGCCTGTGGTGCTGAACACAGTCACCCAACCAGAGGAGTTAAATCTAGCACTTTTATCCTAAACAAAATCGAGTGGGGAAACGCTTTGACAGATCAAGGGAGTATAGCGCCTGAGTCCACTGCTCGGCTAAATTTCCAAGTCAAACAACAAATAACCTGCCTTGCATTATCTTCAGTGTCTTGCCGGGCTCAGAGGGGACAATTCCTCACCTCAACTTGATGACTTTACGACTCAGGCTCTGGATTGAGACTTCATTTGCAGTATCTCATTTAACTCTGATGACTCAGCATGTAAAAAGGTTTTTTTGGTTTTTGTTTGTTTGTCCCATATGATTCCTTGTCGCAGGTCTGCCTACCTGAGCTCAACTCCCAGAAACCATGCAAATAAATAAATAAATAAATAAATAAATAAATAAAGTAAAATAAAGCAGGGCTAAAGAGATGGCTCAGAGTTTAAGAGCACTATCTGTTCTTCCAGAGGTTTTGAGTTCAATTCCCAGCAACCACATGGTTGCTCATAACCATCTATAATGAGATCCGGTGCCCTCTTCTGGCTTGCAGGCAAACATGCAGGCAGAATACTGTATACATAAATAAATCTGTATAAATAAACAAATCTAAAAAAAAAAAAAGCCAGACGTTGCAGTACCCAGAACTCCTAAGGTGAAATAGGAAACAAAGACAGGAGAATTGCCTTGAGTCTGATGATCAGTAAAAGCAGGAAAGCCCCTGCATCAGCAAGTAGGAGAAAACCCATACCCCAAAGCTGTCCTATGATCTACACATGTATATGCCCACACTTGCATAGACATCATATATACACATAAACAATACCAATGACTTTGTTAAAAATAAGCAAGTATACAGACAGGCCCTAAAACCAAACCAAACCAAAAACCAAAAACCCACGACTACAGAAAACCTGCTGGCTATGCTGGCGGGAATGGAAGCAGTACAGAGAAAGACAGACAGCTCTAACACAACCACCCAGAAGGCCTGGTGTGCCTCCAACAAGCAGGGCTTCCCTCCCTAAAAAGCTCAGCTGTACTGAAGATTTCAGCCTGGGGATGGGACCATTGTCTGCCAGTCTGGAATCCTGAAACTTCAAGTGGGTGACCACTCCATCTTTGTCCCACACCACAGGGTTATGACAGGATAAAGTTAGCAGTTTCCATAGCAAGGATACAAGGACAATCTTCTCCTACCTCCTAGCCATTTCAAATATCTCCAATACAACTGTCTTGTTACCCAGTTCAATCAGACTTGCATCACCTCATCCTAACCCCTGCTCTACCATATCCTAGGTAGCTGGCTGGGCTCTCCGACTGTCTCAGTGCCTCTCAGCCTGCAACTCTTATCACATCACAGCCAGCACATCTGCAATGACATGTAAATCAGAAGACCAGCCATTGGGAAGAGCCCTGGGCTGGTGGCTGGCTGAGCAGACAGTAGCCTACATGTCCTAGATAGATTAGAGACCCCAAAGGAAAGCTTAGTTAGACACATGTCTTCTGGGTGGCATATGATAGAGGTTAGAAATAGAACCGCCCCCCCCCCCCAAATGTTTTGTACTAACTCCATACAAAAACAATTAAGTCGGTAACGTAAGCACAGCTGGGTCACCAGAGGGACTAATTATAAATCTCTATGCCTCTATTAACACAAAAATAAAGGAAAATGTGTAACCTCCCCAAATGTCATCCAAAGAAGTTACTTGCTAATTTTAGGGGTTTTGCTTTCTTCTCCTTCAATATTCTAGTCTTTACTGCCCTGGTAATTAACCAAAGCTGAACCTTCTACATATGCGATGGTTTCGATTCTGAAATGAATACCAAGGCTTATTACTCACAGCAGAGATTCATATGGAAGCATTCCTGTCTACCCCAACCTGGCTTCTTGAAGAAAGGGTGGAATTTCTTGCCCTTGAGCATTAAAGGACTAACAGAAAACAGATAGCATTCAGTAGCCAGCAGACAGAAAAGTCTATGCCAGTTACAATTAGCAGAAAGTAGAGAAAAACTTGCGCTGCCCAAGAGTTTTATAACTGATATTTCCCAGCGAGAGATGGGAGTAACATGAAGTGAGTGCCAATGAGCTTTATTCTGAAAAACATAGTTGAGAAACAAGAAACAGCCTATTCAGAGAGAGGTGAGGAGGGGCTGACTGCAACAAGGGATGCATGTTAGTGTCATGGTAATAATCATTTCACTGTGCACTCTTGTCAAAACCATTACACCAAACACCTTAGATGTCTGTCTATCTGTCTGTCTGTCTGTCCATCCATCCATCATTCTATATTTAGCAATTATAGATCAAGATGGAAAAAGAAAACACCAAAGAGGTGCTCACATTTTGTATGTGTGGTATATGTATATGGGTAAATGTGCCTGCCCATGCGCGCGCATGTGTGTGTGTATGTGTGTGTGTGTGTGTGTGTGTGTGTGTGTTGTGTTTGGAGGTCAGAGGTCAACTTGAGTGTCTTGTTCTACCACTCTCCATCTTGTTTCTACCACTCTCCATCTTGTTTCTTTAGACACAGTCTCTCATCCAGCCAGGAACTCACTACTTAAGCTAGACCAGCTAGCAGCTTAGCAAGCCTCCGGGATTTGCCTATCTCTACCCATCCAGTGGTACGGTTATAAGCACACACCACCACACTCATTTTATATGAATGCTGGGAATCTAAACTCAGGTCTTTGTGTTTGCTCATCAAGCACTTTACCCACTGCCCCAGACACGCACTGGTGTTTTGAACACAGTGCCTGCAGTACTGTTACTTCCTGGGCTTTGAATCTGTATAGAACAACTATAGAAAAAGCCCCACAGCCTGGACCCCACCTAATAATCTCCGTTAGCCTAGCTAAAGGTAGGTTGCATGTGTATGGGGAGGTAGACTAACCAGTGCCTCTGGGGAAAGGTCAGAGGTCAGCAACACATTCAGCATCCTTATTTTTCATTATTCCCCATTCAGAGCTGCTTTCTCCATCATTTTGAGGAAGGGCCCTGTGAGGGTTTTTTCAGGGTTACTAGCCCACTCTGACTTTCCTCTGCACCTCTTTCCCAACATGCCATGGTATAAAGAAGGGTAACCGGCCATTGCATCTCACAAAGAGGCCCACAAAGAGAAACATCGCAGAGGGCGCAGCTCAGGTCCCACATTCTTGCAGCCCTATCTGTGCCTTAGCCCTGTTGGCCTCTGGGAAGCACACTGGTCTCTGAACCCAGTAGCCTGATGCCTGGTCATTGCCCCGAGAACACCAGAGGTGGGTCTTCTTTTCCGAACTCTGAGCCTTCTTTTCCTCATCTAGACAAGGGGGACCTATTATCAAATAGTTTCTAGTTTACAAAGTTGTGGGAAGATGAAATAGAATCATCGTACAATCTGCAAATGAGAGTCTCTGTGCACACCAGCTATTAAGGTTATTTTAGCAATTCTTTTTATCTCTTCTTGACCACAAATGTTTGGTTGTTGCATAAAATTTGAGATACAAGGAAAAATTGGATAGATAGAGTCCTAATTGATACTTCCCCAAGCTTGCCCCTGTGGCAATTAGGGGCACTGTTCCCTTCTTTGTGTGTAGAGACCTGTACATTCTCCTGGAACACCTCCTAATCGGAAGGGCAGCTCTTCACCTCCCACCAATTACCTGACCCTGAGCAGAAAGCCCACTGCATCTTCTTAATTTTTACAGCACCCCTAGAGGATGCTCTGGTCCCTAGGCACCACCAGGAGGCTGAAGTCTAGCAGTCACATGACCAGAGCAGATTGCAGATGTCCAACCAGAGCCTGGGCTCTGTGCTAGCACAAACTGCAAGTGGGGGAAGGGGCTTCTCCGAGTATCATTTCTCATACCACTCTGGATGCTACTGCTTCTCCTCTGCCACCAGCTGCACCAGCAATGGCGTCCTTGTCTCTCCATGCGCTGCCTAACACCAAAGAATCTGAGGGAAGGGAGCTGAGGGGTGACAAAAATGTCACAGCCACCTACATCACAGCTCCTGGCTGTGCCTGAGCTTATTCTCTTCCAGCAGGAGCTTAAGGCCTGGGCAGTCACCTCCTCTGTTTCTTTCATTGAAAATCTACCAGTCACGGCCTTCTCTCTGAGGTGGGCAGGTGCATTACTGACATTCCCCTGCAGAGATAACACAGAGAGATCCAAACTTTGCCCCTAACGACTCTTGGTCTTTTTTTTTTTTTTTTTTTTTTTTAAATCCAATTACCTTTAAAATAAAACATGAAGCAAAACCTTCTGCTCCACTATCCAACCAGAACAGTGACTTCTCAAGCTGTGGGTTAACTGACTTCATGTTTATTGAACTGCATCAATGATAAAAGGTCGGGTGCCCACCTCTGCTCCTGGGCCTTGTTGTGGGCGGTTATTCACACACAATTGACTTCTAAGATGTTCTCAGGAAACTCCCTCCTGCTGAGGGCCAGCAATGATTTAAAGATAAGAAAGGTTTGCTTTCCAGAGCCCATCACTAGACATTCACGCAGCAGCTCTGGCCAAGTGGGACCCTAGACTGTGTCTCATTTACCGTTGAAGAAAATCACAACAAGAAGCTTGGTGGTGCCCACTTAACCTATACCAGTGATTCAGACTCTAGTCTATCACTTTTGTGCAAAGGCAGAGAACTGCAAAACCCTATCTTACAGAAAAGAAAATGGGGTCAGATTCAGTAAACAGTAAGGTTAGAATTTAAACCAGGAATCAGCTATGAGCGAAGGCCCTTAGAGATGCAGTCCTCGCTCGTGTCCACTAAGGTCATATCCCTAGAAGAGCAAGCTCACAGCAGGTTGCTGGTAGCTTTGATTCATTGATTAACAATGTCTGTACTGCTCCTCAGACTATACAGAAGGACTAAGGCTCACTTGGGGGACACACAAGTCTCTCTGAATAACACGATCCAGCCATGCATTTTTTGGCCTGGGCTCAGGAGACTATAGGGTACCCAGTATAGTAACTGCTGCCTTATGCATGAGAACAGGTTGTTTGAGCTCCTCCAACCCTCCTTTGCCTGGTTGGAAAAGGGGTACAAATAGCCATCCTGGGTGGTCCATGCAGTTCATTTGAAAAGTGAGACAAGCCTAAAGACTCAGCCAGACCCAATAAAGGCTGACCCCCTGACCCATGCAGAAGAAAGCTCTCTCCATGGGATAATAAAGAGACAGCAAAGATGTCCCACTTCTGACCTCAGGCACCTGCCACCAGGCCCCAGACACCATGTACTGGGATGCTCTATGGTTTTCCTGCCTGGCACAGATTCCATTTTCACCATAAAAGCCATTTTCTTCATAAAAACCTTCCTAGTTCAGACTGGGCCTTGACTCTCCTATACTGCATAGCAGGGTAGCATCTCAGATGTGGCTTGGGAAGGAAGCAAGGGGGACTCTGGCTATCCCACAGCAGGCCAGGAGAAGGTTCCAGGAAAGGATTAAGGAGCTGTAATCATGACCCAGAGCAGCAAAGGCACGTAATGTCTGCTAATGTTATAGCACCTTAAACCAAGCTGTAAAATAGTAGCTCAAGGTTCCACAGGCCAATCATAACACATGCAGGGTTAACACCAAGGTGCACGTTTCTAACAAATACTTCATTATGTGAAGACTCAGGCTCCATTATTTTGCTGTTGTTGTTTTTAAATAGCATCTTTAATGAGCTCCCCTTAATAGGTATGAATTCCAGCTTATCCATCCTGTTTCTTTTATTGAGCTCTTACATATCAAGCTCAGCTCAGGATCTGCAAAATGGGAATGTTTATCTCCTGCATGCTAAGGGCACTGGCCAGACCACAGCACCCTCTGACTTGTGGGGGGAACGTTTACAATCCCTGCCAGCCAAAACCATCTAATTAAAACACCAAAACCAACCAAACAAAAACAACAACAAACAACAACAAACCCCAAACTACATCATAAAGGCGAAGCCAGAGGAGCCTTTGAGTCCCATTTCCTGCTTGGGATGGGAAAATCAATTCAGCCTTCCTGGAGCAGCAAGGACAGCACTGCTGGCCTCACCTCTCCCAGGAGGGAGCAGCAGTTACTTTTGAAAACAGAGGGAAATGGTGCTTGAAACCTGCAGGCTTCTTGCAAGCGTGAAAAGGAGCTACCGCACATTGGGGGTGTTTGTATGGGGGGAATAAGAAGAGGGGCTGCACGCTCCCACCTCCCAACCCCAATGAGCTAGACCACAACTGAGCAGCTCCCATTTGCATCCTAAAAGATTACAATACAGTGCTGGCCAGAGGACCGGCAGGCAGACCACGCTGTCTTTAGTCCTGTCTGCAGAATGCAGCTCTGCACCAAGATGACCCTGGAGGTGCAACTGCAGAAGCCTCAGGAATTCATAGGTGGAAGGGATGGAGACAAAAGTCATCTCAGCTCTGCTCCCTATATACAGGTACAACACACACACACACACACACACACACACACACACACACACACACTTCAAAACAAAAAGAAATACCAACTGTGGATCAGGGGTTTTCCTCTCCAGCAACAAGTCAGGCTGTCAGGGAAGAGACCAAAGTAGAGTTTGTGAGTCTGCCATGTGCCCTTACCAGCTTCATGGTGGAATTGTTCTGTTCCCAGCGCCACAGCATCACGCTCATCTTACTTCAGGGTGAGGAGGGTGGGGGAAGAGGAAAGAAAGAAGAAAAAAAGAGCCGAAGCACCTGTCGGCCAAGTCGTTGGTCTGGCCCAGGCGCCAGGACGTCCACTGTTCTGCAGCCCCTGGGGCATCCCTGGCGGGCCACGGAGGTCACTTCACCAAGCCCTGGGATGAGAGGGGGTGGGGGCGAACCAAGGCGGGAGCAGAAGCCCTGCGCCTACAATTCTTGAGTGCCGTGCTCCCTCTGCGCGATCCAGTAACTAACTCCCCTGAGCCCAGAAAGCAGACGCTGGGGCCCCTGGGACTCTGGATTGTGGTTGGGGGGAGGGTGCGGGGGGACACTGTCCACTGTCGCAGGGCTCCCGTGCAAGGGGAGCGGAAAGCAGCAAGCAAGCGCAGCGGGGAGGTCCTCTTGCGAAGAGGGCGAGGGTAGGCGGGACAGCCTTGGGCAGGAGGGAGGGCTGCAATCCCGAGAGGGGGCTGTGGCTTCTAGGATCTTTCTGGTTCTCAGCCAGGACACCAGCTCATATCTCCCCCTACACGTGTTCAGCTCCATCTCACTTTCTGCATCAAACTCACCCAAATTGTCCCATAGTAGTCACTAGTGCTGGGAGAGAGCATACAGGGAGAATCGCGCACGCGCGCGCGCGCACACACACACACACACACACACACACACACACACACACACACACTGAGGTATTTATTTCCTGTTAAGTAAAGGATAAAGCTTGGGTGTTTTCAAACACACCTGGTAGCTGCAGGAGAAAGGACTTCCGTAAACCCTGGCAAGGGAGGAGGGGACAGGCAGGGACCCGGCTTTGGATACTTTGTTTCCCTGTGAGTGTTCTCTACCTGCTGCAGGCTGTGTCCCTGCTTTTCTTTCTCTCAGACTTCCGGGACTGGGTAGCTCCGCTGTCATCTAATCCAAATGTGACTCTCCAGAGGTTCTCAGAAACTTTGACTATCCTCAGAAGGTTTATAGTGTTCACAGCGTATCTCCCCACCCCCACCCATGACCCTAGGCACCAGGACCTCTCCTGTCTGTCTGGCGAGGGCAGCAGTAAGAGTTCAGAACAACAATGGCTTCCCTACAACTGATAGAGGTGGGCCAAGATTCTTGGAACTAACTTATTATATATTATTTCATGTTATTATATGTCCCTTTCAGCAGCCAAAACTTCAAAATGAGAGGAAGGGAGAAGATGGGTCCCAATCTTTTGAAGAATGGAATTTAAAGCAGGTCAAATAGATATGAAAATGTTTCCCTATAACCTCTTTCCTTCAGGATTTGATTTCTTTCATTGTTAAAAATAAATAAGTACGTTTTAAAGACACAGTTTTCTTTGGCTTATCTACCCTGTTCTCTTCCACCCTCCACCCTGACTTTCCAGGCTCCACCAGTAGTTGCTCTTGTTCTGTTGTTAACATATCAAGGTCCTTCGCACCTCCCTGGAACCTTGTTCATTTAGATTCATCTGTGGTCTCATCTCTAAGGCTACCTTCTCAAAGGCCTTTTGATTCTGTAAATGTAGCAACTCCCCCACCGCCCACTGTCCTTTATTCCACCTGTATCATTTCTTCACTCCTAGGCTCACTGCTAACTCTGCACATACACACACACACACACACACACACACACACACACACACTCTACTTTGTCCTCCTAGACAAGTCCCAACCCTAACTAGTTTGTTCTCCTATAGTGTCTGTTCTGCACTTAGTGCTTGCCACAGTATGTGGCCTGGAGTGGAAGTTACACAGGTCTCTGCAGCTCAAGGGTACGGGTATACCCCGGAGGGGGATGGCACAGCACACATGCCATTTGTAAATGCATGTTTTGTATTAAAATAGGCATATAGTCAGAAGCCAAATCTTAAAATATCTTTATTTTCCAGAACTAAAGCTTGGCCACTCTAAGTGGCCAAGACAGCAAAACAGAGGCTGTCTATTGTTGTTTTGTGTTTTAATCTAGATGTCCATGGTATTGGGGAGGAAGACTGGAAATCAAAACCTCTATGTAGATGCTACCAGCCGAGGGGCCCATGCATTCTCCAGGGAAGCTGCTACAGGCTCAGCGCACTTCCTGGGATAGCTGCAATGCTAACATTGATACTATGTTGTTGCGGAGTCCCGGCCACAGGCAAAGGTTTTGTTGGTCAGAAATGGGAAACACCACTCACAGTGCAAGGAGGAGAGTGAATGGCAGGGTCACTACATGCACCTGACCAGTTTCAATAAAGGGACTCTACGGATGGCTTGTCCTTCCATACGTCTATGTGGTAGAGAGATGTGCTAGCTCTTTCAGCCTTGAGTCTTTATGGTGGAGTGCTTCCCTGGCGTTGTGTGGTGTACTGAGAAGCTGATAGATTCCCTCTCTGCTGTGTGACTACCTGAAGGAAAGCGAGCAAACACACTTTACCTACAGCTAGGTAAAGCCTGTCACTGGTGAGCGCTTCTCAGGCTGTGCATGCCTTTCTTCCCCAAGAAAATAAGAAGCATCTCAGGGGGCACCTGTACCAGGGGATATAGGGATGAGGCAGCAGGTCAGGGATGGAAAAGTCAGAATGAAGATCACTGGGTGGCAAAAGCTGGGAGTTATCTGTTGGCCGAGGCCAGCCTAGGTCCTTGCAAGGGAGGGTGTCACCTACCTATATCTCACAAATTAAGACCAGGGTGTCCAAATTCCTGATTCGGGAAGACCTTTGTAGTGATGGGACATGTTTGAAATGGTAGAGGCTGAAAAGAGGAAGAAGACAGTTGAGATCGTGAGGGGTCGAGGAAAGACGCGAATAGCACATGTGTGAGGCCATAGCCAGTTGTTCACTGTGTGTCCTGAGGGTGACAGCTGTGAGTTTACCTCAGCACATCTGCAGACACACACCTTGCCTTGGGGAATGATTCAGTACCCACCAAGCTGCCTCTACCATACTGTCTCCTTCCTCTTGTTTTCCTAGTCTCCAGCTATGGCCTTTGGAGGAGGTTAGCCTGTGTGGACCACGTGGGACAATATTCTACTTCTTCCCAGCTAGTGGTCTCTTTTCCAGTCCTGGCTTTCTGACCTATTCCCTGGGCCTGTCAACTCAGTTTTGACACTTATAAAGCTGTGACACCCCCCGACCCCCATCTGTGCCTGCTCAGAGGCTGGGTCTGCTTTTACTGTGCATGTTTTACTGGAATGTTCTAGAACATTCCATCCCTGCACCTCATCACTCAAAGCTCGCAGACTCCCTCCTGCTCACTCTGAGTTTGCCTATCTGCCCAGTTCTTCTAATGATTGACTCTGGAGGGAATCAGGGTTTGGGGCTCTTGATCCTCGAGGCAAAGAGAAGAACAAGACCAAGAGTGAAACAGTTGGTGGTCTGGCACCCCAAAAGATTCCACTGCTCCCTACTTAGGAGAGAGATGCCTATCCATGGAGTTGCTTCCTTCTCTCCCACATCAGAGCGATACAGATTTCTTCTAGTGCCGAAACTCTGTGCCTGACAAACTAATTTGTGTCCAGCTGTTAATAGCTTAATGTGTTTCCCAGAAGCCATGCTCCAGTTTAACAGAGGTCTCCTACTTCTTCAGCCAGACCAGCGAATGATGAGGAAAAGGTGCAGATAGGGTGGGGGTGGCTGGGGGAGACTCTTCAGACTGCTCAAAACGCATGTCTTTTATATGGTCCAGGGTAACCATGGAAAGAAACAGAGTCAGTGTGCTCATCCAAGAAGGAGGAGGGAATAAGCTTGGAGGGTTGGGGAGACATGCGGCTGGACCTGAACAGGAAAACCCCCAGAAGTGCTATGTACCCTCTGCCAGTGGACATCCTGGATATCTGTGGCTGCTGAGTGTGACACAGGGCCCCTTTGAGGACTAGACAAAGCAATGCTAAGGACTGCAGATCTGAGGTTCAGAGAGAGAATCTCTCCCAGCCTGTAAGCTTCTTAAAACTTAGTATTATGAGGGCCTGCTGGCCTAACTGACTTCCTATATCTAAGGAGTCTTGCAGTCAGGAAATGAAGTGCCCTCCTGGAGACACCGAAGGTAACCTGTGTGCAGGCATTTTCACAAGTGGCTTAAGTGGTTACCCCAGCCTTCCAATATGGAGAAGGGTCAAGATCTTGGAATGACAGAGATTGAGTAGAGTATGCTGGCTCATATCTGTAATCCCAAGAGTTGAAAGGCTGATGCAGGACAGTTGCCAAAGAGTTAGAAGCCAGCCTGGGCAACATGGTAACTTCCAACCCAGCCTGAGCTATCAGTGAGACTGTGACAAAAAAAAAAAAAAAAAAAAAAAAGTTTTAAGGGTGTGGGGAGGAAATCCAAGGAACAAAATGTATAAGAATGAAAAGAAAAGCCTTATAGAAGTATATAGCCTGACTACTGGTCAGATCTCAGAACTAGAGTCAGACTGAAGGAGAGTACTAATTTTCCCTGAAGGAGGATTTGTAATCTGCAGCCTGGGGACAAGAGCACAGGAGGTGCTTTCTCCCTGTCCACCAGCCTTTGAGCGACATGAGTCTCATTTCAAAAGGTCAGTCTGAGGGCATGGGGACTGCTGAGTTCATAGGACTGGGAGGTTTGAGAGCAAGTTTTAAGGCTTTCAGGAGAGCAGACAGAATGTCACACTGACAAGCCCAGAAATAAATACCTCCCTAGAAAATGCTAGGCCAGCAAGGGACTCTCCTTCAGCTCCCTGCCTGTCTCTTGAGATGAAGTTAATGTAAAACCTCTCTAGCCCACACATTAAATGCCACCATCTAGCACCTGTTCCTCAACAGGGCTGATGGTGTCACTTCCTGCGCGCCATGCAGTCCAGACCCTCTTTTTTTTTTTTTTTTGCCAGTGGCAGAAAGTGGTAGAGAATTTCTAGGAGAACAGTGCTTCTCTTCTGAACTAGGCTGAACATTTCTCATATATCCATGAAAGTGCCCAGGTTGTTCCCTCATCTGGTGCATGGCTGTTCCTGCCAGTCACTGCCCTGCCAAATAGTATAGTTGTGACTTTTCAGATGCAGAACAAAGTTAACTCTGTTGGTGAAATTCTTTTAGGCCCTCTTCCCATTGGAACTATCAATCTCTCCTCTGTGGTCCCCACTAATTCCTCTATCCTGCTATGGTCTGTTCAGTAGCCCTCTTGTAGACAGGGCAGGTATGCTTCATTGTTGTTCTTTAGATAAACACTAGCGCTGGCACTATCATCTCTGGATGAGTTCTCTATTTCAATTGTCAGTATGGTTAAACAGAACCAGCAAATCCAGAATGGAGAGGCTGAAGGAAGCTTAAAGATCACCCCATTTTATTTTCCAATTTTCTAGGAGGAATCTGGACCCCCTTTCATGGTATCATAAGAAAGGTACAGGAAATAAACTCAAGAGAATTGGGAGTCTGGAAACACTGGGCCAGATAGCATCCAGGGTGACCAGGCAGGATGCATCAAATCCACACAACCATGAGGTCTGTAGCCTCACCATGTGTTGGGCGCCCAGAACCCAGGCATTGATCTGCTTTCACAGTGGCTAGAAAGCAAGGCTGGAGAGTAAACCTATTTATCTTGTGTCTCTATGGATCTCAAAACACGGCTGTTTTGAGCACAGTCTATGTTTTGAGAAGAGTCTGAGGATGAAGGAATGATTGACTGAAGACTCACTTGATAGCTCCGGTGTAGGGCCTTTGTTTTGGCTTATTGGAGGCTGACAAATCTCCCCAGAGCAGGCAGCATACTTCCCAGCCAATCTTAGAGTTGCTAGGTACCCCTGGTATTTATTTGCTCAATTCAACACCTCAGGCCTCAAGGCTCCTTCACTACCCTCCCCTGCCATCACTTCAAGGAGGCAGATAAGGCTTGAAATTGTGCAATCTATGGGTGACCTCTGACCCTACTCTGAAGGGCCCTGTGTGGCGAGGCCTTCATCCCCCCCACTGGCCAGGAGTGAAACTCTTAGCTTTAACCTAGCTAAACGGCAGGGTTGACGACCTTTGGGAAGCAGCTTAAAGGACTTAGTTTACCTTTCTCTGTCCACTCAAGTGGACCAGAGGTTCATGTAAGGTCAAAGGAAACTGCTTGAAGGAAAAACTATGAGCCCTGACACGGCAGTGAGGGCCCAGAAGCCTGGGCAGCTCTAACTGAAGCATGCCGGGTTGCCAGTTTACAACCGCCAGTAGTCCAAGCATGGTTTACATTGAGCAATTTTCAGAATAGCTGCTTGGAAAGGAGTTGCTGTCTGGGAGTCCTCTGGGGTGTGTTGGGTTGCTGGGCTGTTTTCTGTGGCTATGGCGTAAAGGGGGGAGAGAATGGGGTGGCTGTTGATGAGGTACTCACTATAGATCAGCCTTTTCATTCTTGGCCAGTTCTGGTCCTTAAAGATTAGGGTTGGAGCTTTAAGAAGCAGCATCTCTCCCAGAGAGGTGCTTATGGTCAGCAATTCCTGGAAACTGTTGGGGGACAAGCCCATCCGTGTGAGCTTGCCTGTAGGGAATGAAATAAGTTCTCACCCAAAGAGTTTGTGGCTAAGCAACTAAGAAAACAGTGGAGAGGAATTAGAAATTAGTGCCTGGTGGAAGTGTGGGAGGCCTCCCCTTGGATGAAGCAGTGGGTAAACTAGTTATGTTTCTTTCTAGCACCTTTTCCTTCCAGGAGGTAGACAGCACACATATGCATGTACACACGCAGACACATGCACATGCATACTCATGCACGCACACTTGGGCACTCACACATGCATGGACAGACAGACAGACAGACAGACAGACAGACAGACACACACACACACACACACACACACACAACCAGTGTACACAACCTGCTCTTGGGGTTTCTTCCTTCCCCAGCTCAGGGAAGGGTGCTTCCCACAGGGAACAGGTGGAGCTGGCACTTAGGTCTGGGCCTCAACACAAGCTGAAGATAGACAGGAAGAAAAAGACATGGTCCCAGACGGTGGGACTTTCTGTTTGAAAGTCTATAGATGACCGCCCTGAAAAATTTCAGAACCAAGGCTGTTGTTTAGCAAAGGAGACCTCTTGGTCCAGCTGCTGCCTGCCTTTGGCTTTCACATCGGCCCCTGAAATGGGGATGGTCATTGTTACCGCGGCTGGGTTGGCCTGGGCCTTTCTGGGCAGTCCTCAGTTCCCACATCAGAGCTAGAGGATAGCCCCCCAGAGTCAGCTCAGCCGTCACTGCAGCTCATCCTCCCCACAACTTCCTCCTGGTCATGTTCCAGGGAACATGAACACCAAGGACTCACCACAATCTACTTTTATGTTTGCCAAGGCCCTGTCAGGTCAGCTACCCTGGCAACTGTTCTTTATTCTTTTTTAAATGTTTTCATGTGTGCATGCTATGTGTATATGTGCAGGCACGCATTGCCACAGCAGCATATGGAGGTCAGAGGGCAATTGTGGGTGCTGGTCAGAGGCCTTCCACCCTGCTTTATATATGGCCTCTTGTTTGTTGCTGGATTTGCCAGGGTAGCTGGCCTGGGAGTCTCTGGGGAGTTCTGCTGTCTCCATCTGCCATCTTGCCAAAGGAATGTTGGGTACGGACACATTTTTTAGAAAGAAAAAATTACATTTTACAGGCTGAGTGTGGTGGTGCATGTCTTTAGTGCTAGCATTTAGGAGACAGGGGCCAGCCTTGTCTCCATAAGTTCCTTGCTAGCCAGGGCTACATACTCAGACTCCATCTCAACAAAAATGTTCTACAGGGAGAGAAAGCAGCTATCACAGTTAAACACAGGCCAACAAGATGGCTCAGGGAGTAAATGCACTTGCTACTGCGTATATGGTAAATAAATAAATACATTTATAAATTTTGAAAAATTAAATTGAAGGCTGGAGGATGGCCTAGTGGTTAAGAGTGCTGGCTGCTTTTCCAGAGGACCTGAGTTCAGATCCCAGGCACTCACATTGTGGCTCCTGTGAGTGTCACCTATAACCCCAGTTTTGGAGGATCTGATGCTATCTTCTGTCCTCCACAGGTATCATGTATGTATGTATGTATGTATGTATGTATGTTCCAGTTACATACATGCAAGCCAACAGTCATACACATAAAATAAAAATAAACAAATATTTTAAAAAGTTGAGTACCTTTTTCAGAGTCACACAGCTACAAAGAGAGCCCTCCTGTGTTCCTAGTCCGTCTGGCTGCAGGGCTTTCCTCTGAGCCCCTGAAGTTCTGACTCTTTTCAGCACACACCACTGTCACCATATGGACCAAGGATCAATACATAAACAACACACAACACAAATGTGGTCAGCTGCAGGGTTTGGGGCAAGTAAGAACTGCCACCCTGTCTGGCGGCTTTGTTGTCATTGTCATTAATGGCTGACACTCAACAGAGAAATTCCATCAGAGGGCCCACATTCATCCTCTGGCCTTGCAATACCACCTATTCTAGGAAGTGTTTCAAATAGCTCTGTGGCCTAGGGCAAGCCCCAGCCTTGCTGTGGCTCAGTCTCCACTGTCTCAGGAGCAAGGCCATTCTTGACTCTCCAGTTGTTCTAAATATCACAGAAAGGCCTCATGCCAAAGTCTTAGAAATCAAGAAGTCCTAACACTAGTTCCTCAAAGGTGGCTGAAGGAAAAAGCTTAGCCTACCTAACAGCTCACCATGTGTCTTAACTGTGCAGGACTTCAGGTGGCCTTTATCTGGGAGTGAGGGTTCTGGGGTTCCATGGAAGAAATGGGGAGTGGGGTTCAGAGGTCAACTTATCTATGGGTTGCATTCCCATCGCCCTGTGCGCTCTCCAGGAAATGCCCGGAATTAAAGATAGCACCAAACCCATAATGCTACATTTTTCCCTGTAACATATGACATATGTTGATGCTGAAGTTGAATTTGTACATGGCCAGAGGTAAAAAAAAAAAAAAAAAAAAATGCAGTGGTCAATAATAGATGAGAAGAATTCTAGCACACCGAAGTAAACGTCCTTTTTTTATTTGAATGTGCACCTTTCTCAAAATGTCTTCATGTAAACCAGATCACGGTTGACTGTGGTAACTGATTTGTTTTTCCATATAGGGTCTTGCTAGGGAGCCCTGGCTGACCTGGTAACTAATTGCTAAGTGCAGGCTGTCCTTCTGCCTTGTATTCGTGAATGCTGGAATCATTGACATGCACTACCAGAACCAGAGCACAGTGGGCAACTGAAGCTGCAGAAGGTGGATCCACAGATACGGCAGGGCTACTGTGCTTTTCACATTTATTTGACCTTAGGACTCTTGGGATAGAGATTTTTAAGGGACCACTCTAGAAAACACCTCAGGAAGAAGAACCTTGCACATATTTTCCCAGAGAGCTCCCCACTTCAGAGCAACCACCAGATGCCATCTGCAGTCACCCTTTCATGTCCCTACTGTAGTTTGAGTCTGCAACAGACATCAGCCTGCACTTTTACTATTATGGCTTTTAATTCAGGGCTTGCAGAATGCAAATGGAGAAAGAGGCCATGGTACTCCATCAGAACCATGACAAAAGACTCCCTCCCCCTAGTCCTGTGTCTTACACACAATCTGGTTGGCCAGTGCTGACAGCAAGCCAAGAGTTGAAGGATGACTCTCCAGATGATGATGTCTATCCTTCTGGCAAGGGGGCAGGTTGGGGGTGAATGATGGACAGGTCTCACAGACAGGCACTACTGGAGAACGTGGGCCTCCCAAATCAGATCCCACATTTATGAAAGATGGCTTGGGGTGTCCAAAACTCCGCGAATCTCACCCTGACAATAAGAACTGCCTAGAATGTCTCTGTGTGTTCTCAGGCAGTCTAAGTTTTGTTCTGTTTTTAATAAATCACCATCCTCAAGCTGCATAATGACCTTTGAAAGTAGCAGTTGTGGCTTTTGGCCATACCGCCTTTGGGAGTGTGGCAGTGTTAAGCAAAAGCCAGTCTGCACATGGCTCATAAACACAGCCAGAGTTTCAATACTGACTCTAGCCTGGAGTCTAGCATAAGATGTCTATCTGCACAATGTCCTTAAAGTTTTTTCTTCCACCCAGAGCTAGCCTGCCTCAGGACAGCCAGGCACACTGCAGGCCTACCAGAGCAAAGGCTCTCAGAATAGGACTTCAAACAGCCGCACCGATACCAATTCTATATCTACTGAATGAGAAACCGATGAGTTTCTGCAATTTGTTTTAAAGAGCCTAGCAACTGATTTTTGCACCTCTCCACCCTGGAAACCGTGGCTTAGAGGTTAATTTCACTTGCTGTTCTTGCAAAGGACCTGAGTTTGGTTCTCAGCACCAACATGGGATGGTTTAAAACTTCAAAACGGCCTGTAACTGCCCCCTCCCCCTCCATTGTTTCTAAGTAAGGCAGGTACTTCCAGGGCATCGAGGGAGAAACACAACAAGCTGTAGAGTGAGCCACCTGCCTGTTCATCTACCAGCGTGCCCAGGAACCAGCAAGGCAGAAGTTGCTGAGGTCAGGGAGGAGAGGTGCGAGCTAGCAGTCATTCCAGGAGGGAAGAATAATCAGGAGGCCTCTCAGATAGTCTCAGAATTAGAGGAGCTAAGGCTGATTCCTCCAGATGAGAACCAAGACCAAATGAGCAGGATGACCTGACATCCCACGTGGGAATTATGCCCGGCTTTGACCATACGCTGCACTATTCCCACCATGGCCCAGTGCAATATCCATTTCCATACCCCTCAGAAAACCATGGCCGCTCAGAGCTCAGCGGGCACTCAAGAGCTCTGAGCTCCTCCCCCTGGCCGGACTCTTGCCTGAGCAAAGACTCTGCAGAGTGCTCCTTACTATCCTCCCATCTGCCCCCCAACACTCTCTGCCCTTCTGGATACATTTCCATCTATCTACTCCCTGTTGTTTTTTCCTCCACCCTGTGGTGGCCACACAGAATTGGACGGCATCAGGACAGCTCTCAGCTATTGAGGACAGTGGCCATGTTTCCCTGTGTGCTCTTGTCATGCTTTTTTTTTTTTCCCCAACAATCCCCCTTTACCTCTTCCTGTGTACTTTGTGTCTACCTTTGAGAAAGCCCCTAAAGCTCCTCAAAGCCAATGTCCAGGAGTATGCATCTACCACTTCCTGTTGGCAGAACTAATCCAATTCCACATAATTCAAGCGGAGCAAATGGCACAGAGTTTAAGGAGGTGAAGAGCCATTTCCTGTGGAATAGCCAGGAAACGAAGCCCTGCTTCCTGTGTTTTCCAACCCTTCCTTCTTAGAGGCAGAGCACAGGAAACCCAGACTGCCCTTCAGATGCACCTCCATGCCTCTGCCTTCTCAAGGAAATACATGCCACTCACCTCACATGCCTTTACGGAGGAGGTCTGAGCTAGATGTGGAAGCTCCAGCCACACATGCCTGCATTCTGTGATGTGGGGGGAGACCCATTTCCTAGCGTCTCCTCGATTCCCAGAACTGGGGGTGACGGGTGTTGCTGGCCCAGCTGGAGCCCTTAGCTTGGAGTTGGTAAACATCACTGGAGCTCTCTGCAGTTCACTAGGTCTAAGAATCTTTCTCCAGGGAAGTATAGAAATGAGTCTGCTTTCCAGGGGCAGATGGGTTATTATCTTTCAGAGGAAGCCCTGGGGCTGGGCTGGGAGCCTTAGATCTGGATTGGAGGCCCTTGAGTGCTGTAGGGCATGGGGGCAAGCTCTTCAGCAAGGTTGTGGCTTGCAGCTTCACCTGCACGTGGGAATTCTACAAAGTCTCTCTTGAGGCTACACTGGAGCACACAAACACACATGTGCTAGAGGACCCAGGGTCTGGCACATATGTGGGTCTCTATGGTTGCTATTGATTGGCAGCTCTGCTTTATATAACCGAATGAGGGATCAGGTCCCACGTGGCTGAAGTGCTTTGGGTCTTGCAAGGACATTATTTTCTCATCTGATCCAAGTTCGTAGGGAAGATGACGATGTCACGATTTTCCATGCAATTGTGTAAGTGAAAACTGCTAAGTCCAGGAAGGCCAACCAACTGGCCTGGGGTTACAGAGAAGGACCGAGGTTAGGTGCAAGACCATGAATTGCCTGGCTTGAGCTCTTGGGGTCTTGTCCTATTTCCTCTCATATCATATAGCTGTCTAGGAATAGTATATTAATATAATATTTGAATATAATAATTATTAATATAATATATTAATGAATTAGAGGTAGACATATGCTGTAGGACCCCAAATCTACACAGCGAACAACTCTTCTGCACTCAGGGTAAGACATGCTTTTATCCTGAGTGCTTTCCAAGAAAGAAATGTCTGTGCGTTTCAGGACCTGACTGGCTCTAGTGCCAAGGTTGATCTAGTCCCTGCTTGAGTAATGAGCTGGTATAGACTCTGAGCCAGTATGGACTCTGGCTTTCTGCCTGATTCCATGGGCCCTGACTGTTCAGCCCAGGCTCCTCCTCTCACTTAGATCTAGAACTGCAGCAAGTGGGGTACCAAGTATTCCTGGGATACACAGCCATCTTCTGCAGGTACTCTTGCGATTTCTGTAGGAAGGCCTGATCTAAGCACATTTCTCTCAAGGGATTATGAACCACAGGAAGGCAGGGTAGGAAGAGGGTATACCTGCTTGCTCCAGATATATCCCTCACGAGGCCCCTAGAAGGAGATTCCCCAGGATTTGTGCCTGGAGTTAGGAGGCACCGTGCTTCCTGAAGCAGCTTCTAGAATGATCAGCTTTTTCCACCATGACGCACCTAGGCCTGATAAGCACTATCCTTCTAGTCTTTGCAGCTTGTTGGCTAGTCAATCCAGGAAACACTGCTGTTTATCTCAGCACTCCTCTGGCTCCAGAACCAGCATGCCCACCTCTTCCAGAGACGCTGGAACTGGCTCCCTGAAGCACTTATCAGCTAAGATGTTCCAATGACATCAGCTTTTGCAGAACTGGACAGACCTCACTTCAAAGCCTGGCTTGTCCCCTGAGGCCCTTTCCCCCAGAGTGTTCTGCACACATGGGCAAATCTTTAGGCCAAAGAGCAATCAAGCAGAGCGCTTGTCATCTGCAGGAACTACCCATGCAGAATCTTCCTCACCTAGGCAGAGCCCACAATGCCGAAGAAGGGTCTTTAGTAAAGAGACACTGTGGGGGCTGAAATCAACCTGCTGCCAAGCAGGATCCTGCTAACTGAATTCACATAGCCAACAAGCATCTCTTCATTGGCCATTGAGTATCAGGAACTGTTCCGATTGCTGGGGAGAGACAGTGTCACAGGAGGCAAAAGCAGTTCCTATCTTCTATAAGCTGAAGTTCCAGGGCTGTTGATGACAGACAGAGCAACATGCAGGTGAAGGTATGAGAAGACCAAAGAAGACAAGCTAGCCAGCTAGGGCAAGCATGCCAGAACAGGGGTGGGGAGCTCACGAGGGGCTACTCAAGGAGGCTACCTGCAAGCAGAGACTTAAACACAGCAGCAAGAAAGCCACAAGGAGACCCGAGGGAAGAGGGTCTGGGCAGGGGGAAGGGGGAAGGGGGAAGGGGGAAGGGGGAAGGGGGAAGGGGGAAGGGGGAAGGGGGAAGGGGGAAGGGGGAAGGGGGAAGGGGGAAGGGGGAAGGGGGAAGGGGGAAGGGGGAAGGGGGAAGGGGGAAGGGGGAAGGGGGAAGGGGGAAGGGGGAAGGGGGAAGGGGGAAGGGGGAAGGGGGAAGGGGGAAGGGGGAAGGGGGAAGGGGGAAGGGGGAAGGGGGAAGGGGGAAGGGGGAAGGGGGAAGGGGGAAGGGGGAAGGGGGAAGGGGGAAGGGGGAAGGGGGAAGGGGGAAGGGGGAAGGGGGAAGGGGGAAGGGGGAAGGGGGAAGGGGGAAGGGGGAAGGGGGAAGGGGGAAGGGGGAAGGGGGAAGGGGGAAGGGGGAAGGGGGAAGGGGGAAGGGGGAAGGGGGAAGGGGGAAGGGGGAAGGGGGAAGGGGGAAGGGGAAGGGGGAAGGGGGAAGGGGGAAGGGGGAAGGGGGAAGGGGGAAGGGGGAAGGGGGAAGGGGGAAGGGGGAAGGGGGAAGGGGGAAGGGGGAAGGGGGAAGGGGGAAGGGGGAAGGGGGAAGGGGGAAGGGGGAAGGGGGAAGGGGGAAGGGGGAAGGGGGAAGGGGGAAGGGGGAAGGGGGAAGGGGGAAGGGGGAAGGGTAGTGCACAGGCTCTAAAAAGAGCTCAAAAATGCTCAGTGACAGAAGACAGGGTAAACCAGGCAGAGGGCTATCTTTTAGGAGCAAGGGTCAGCCAATTGGCCTGGGCGATCTAGTCTTCAGTGTGGGTTTTTTTTTTTTTTTAGACAGGGTTTCTCTGTTAGCCTTGGCTGTCCTGGATCTCACTCTGTAGACCAGGCTGGCCTCAAACTCAGAAATCCGCCTGCCTTTGCCTCCCAAGTGCTGGGATTAAAGGCATCCGCCACCACTGCCCGGCTCGATGTGGTTTTATTAATCCATCAGCTAAGAAGAGCCATTTTCAGTTTTAAAAGTTTGGAAGGAGAAAGAGACTGAGGTGGGGAAGATGGAGGTGACCATATGCCAGACTCCTGCTGAGGATGACAAAACCTAGCATGCTTAAGATCTGGCCTTTGACTGAGAAAGCATGCTTGTCCACCTAAGGTGCACATCTGAAGGGCAGTAACTGTGGAGCCTGTAGAAAGTACTGCAGGGTTCTGAGTAAGATGCCGGCAGGCACATCTCCTCATGCACCTGTCGATGCTCTGGCTATTGGGGTCCTGAGCAGGTGATGCAGGGAGAGACACCTCTAGGGGAGGAGGGGCAGTCAGTGTAGTCTGGAGTGACAGCAGAGAGTGTGGGGAACAGGATGGATACTCAGACATTAGCAGCTGGCACTGGTGTGAGGAAGCGAGCAGGGCACTCTGATCTGAATGACCAGGCATGTGTTGGTGTTGTTTGCTGAGAGGCAGATAACTCAGGGAGAAGCAGTTGGTCGGCGGGCTTTGGGGATCAGGAGATGCACTGATGGTTGTTAGTCAGTTTGAGATAAGGATTATTCATCAAAGCAGAAACTCCTACACACACACACACACACACACACACACACACACACACAAGCATAAAGAATAAAGACGTCTCCAATTCTACCTGAGAAAAAGAGGAGGGAACATGTTGAACACTGACTCTTACATGGGAAGCATTTAATCATCTTCATTCTCCAACTAGCCACGAGAACAAAGCTTTCCATTTGTGTCTCCTGCTTCGTTGATAAGGAAAACAGACCTTAAAGGTTGAGCCATTTTCTCAAAGTTGGGCAGGGTTGGATCTCAGGGGCAAAGCCAGTGTTCAGGTTCAGTGTTCATTCTACATCTGACCCACACCACACATGTCTACTGAATATGTCCTTCAGACAAACTGGTTATCCTAGTCTTCCAGAAGGATTTCTACTGCACAGAGACAGTAAAAACACAAAACAAAACAACCCAACTTGTATCTTACCTCTGAATTTACTAAAATCAAATAAACACATTTTATTATAATAATTTACCCTATTAGTATTTACCCTATTAGTATTTTTTATCACAAATAAACATTATAATAAACTCATTAAAATGACAAGTAGAAAGGAAGAGGAAGTGAATATGTTCCCTGACTTTAAATACAGCCATAATGGAGCACCGTGGTGCTGTTCCAAGGCTACACTTACCTGCTGTGTAGACAGCAAAGATTGGTTTCTGAGATTCAGAACTGTGGCTCTAGAAACTGAAGATGTGGCACCAAACCAATGGCCTATGTGGCAGAGGGATCAGTTAATAATTAAAGAGGTGGCATTTGTTAAAACAGCATGCAAGAATTATGTGCTTAGGGCTATACTACATGTTCTAAGCACGTGACTGCGTCCAACTCTCTGACTCTGTTCTACAGGGAGCAAGCTGAGCCGCCTCCCTCCCAAGTCACAGAATTGAAGCTTTAACCCATGTATGACAGACCCCAGAAGACATCTCCAACTCAGTGTGCTTCATGCCTAGAGGATAATTAAAGCCATCTAGAGGGTGAAAAGGTACTCAGTAAGTGTGCGTGTATGTGTGTATGTGTGTGTGTATGTGTGTGTGTGTGTATACACGCGTGTGTGCGTGCATGTGTGTGTGTGTGTGTGTGTGTGTGTGTGTGTGTGTGCATGTCATGGTGTGTGGATGTCAGAGGGCAACTTTGCAGAATCAGCTCTTCTCATCCAACTTCACATGGTGCGTGGTGGCTTAAATAATAAATGTCCCCTGTAACCTCAGGCATTTGAGCACTTGGTCCCCAGTTGGTGGCACTATTTGGGGAGGTTTAGAAGGCATGGCCTTGTTGAAGGAAGTATGCCACGGGGGACTGGCTTTGAGAGTATATAGCCTTACCCTACTTCCACTACGTGTTTGCCATTAAAGATGAATGCTCTCTGCTTCCTGCACCTGCCACGTGTCTGCCGTGTGGCCACACCTCCACCCTACCATGATGCACTCTTATACTTCAGATGCCATAAGCCAAACTCTCTCTTCCTTAAGTTGCCTTTGGCTACATGCTTATGTCACAGCAATAGAAAACTGACTAATACACATGGGCTCCAGAGATTGAACCCAGGTCATCAGGATTGAACCAAGCATTTTTACCCATTGATCTATCTCTAGGTAAATATTTCTTTAATGAATCAAGACAATGGCTAAGGAGACGGCTCAGTGGTTAAGAGTGCTTATTGCAGAAGCTTGAGGACCTGAGCTTGAATCCCCAGAACCTACATAAGAAGCTGAGCACAGTATGTACCTGTAATCCCAAGGCTGTGGTGGGTAGAGGATGAAGGATCTCTGGGGGCTTGCTGGCCACTGACCCAGATCCAGATTCAGTGAGTGACTTAAGGAATAAGGAAGAGAGTGATAGGACAAGATACCTGATGTCCTCCTTTGGTCTCCACATACTCACGCATGTGCACACATATGATGCACACATGGACAAACAACAGCTAGCTAGATAGTTGATAGGTAGTAGCTAGCTAGATGAATGACAGATTAGATAGATAGATAGATAGATAGATAGATAGATAGATAGATAAAAAGAAAGCAAAACCAAAGAACCAAATTCGATTAAGACGAAAGCTTAAGAGAAAAAGACAGAATAAAGCAAGCCAGCCAGGAGCAATTCCTGTGTTCTTGTAGATAGTAAATATTCACTGAGCAGGCCCTCACAGAACTGGAAGTAAGCTCACAGGCTGAGAGATCAAGCTTGTGCTGCATGCACTGAAGTGAGTGTTGCACGTGGATGCAGATGTGGGGGATGCTGAGGATGCCCTGATGCCATCCTGCAGACTCTGCTTTATTTCACTTGACCTGTTAGTTCATCCTGTACTGTTCTGGAGGTGGGGAACTTGTGAGGTCTGTGATTCCAACATGTTACTTCTATTTAATTCACTGAACCTTGTAGCCATACATTTCCATGTCTTTGTCTCTTCCCAACTTCTTTCAGCTCAACTTTCCCATCACACCATGGAGTCAATTGTTAACTGGAGACTCTGGCTCTCCAGCCATCTGGTGGTGAGGGGGAATCTATGCACACAGTGGGGTGTATGGGGGGAGACAGAGGAAAGGAAGGGTTCACTGCTCTGTAGAATCTCCAAATGGATATGTAATCCCAAGAAAGTAAAAGTTATGCTGCCAGATTGGCTCAGCAGGCAAAGACACCTGCCACCAAGCCCAATAGCCTGAGATCCATCCCAGGACCCACATGGGAGAAGGATAGAATTGGCTCCCTCAAAATGTCCTCTGACATGTATGCCATGGCATGCATGTATTCCAGCCTCCATCCATAAACCACCAAAGCCATTTCTGCGCTGTTTGGCTAGACTCTGAATGTTCTTTTTCCTTAGCAGCTGTCACAGAGCAGCACTCAAGCCATGCTTTCAGAAACTATGCAAGGACAGTGCGGGTGTTTTTCCAGACATGGCATAAAACAGAACTTTATTCATTCACTTCCACATTTACACAGAATGTTCCAGGTTCTCAGCTGCTGAGAAAGGCAGGGTCCCTCACCAGGCTCTGCACAGCACCCCTTCATTTGGTTGTTATGTGAGCCACACCCCTGGCCCTGTCTCCATTCTACAGGTCTACCCCCGTTTCCCTGTGTCCATAAGGTCTCCAGCTACTTTCAGCCAAAGGAAACAGCAGTGTTCTGATAGTGGGAGGCAGGACATTTTTCCTTGGCAGGTTGTTTATCTGCCAGGATTCCTGCTTGCTATGTGTGTTTCTGAGCTTCAGATATCAATCACCATCTTGATAGGAGGAGACTAGAAGAGAAAATACAAATGGTCTTCTATTACCATTTCATGTTCAAGTGAGATACTTAGGAACCAAGGTCTTTGTCAGCATTCCTCCCTTCCTTGTTACAACACGGAGTTCAAGCATCTGCTGTGCTGGATATACTAGCTATGAATCTGCACCAAGGACAGCAGAGGGAACATGATGGGTTTCTGCTATTCACAGCTTATGGATGAATGCAGGAAGGAATCATCACAAGTATACAAGTGTGCCATGCTAGTGAGAACAAGTCACGGAAGAAAATGAGGCCATATGCAGTTATCTTGGTGTAGAGGAAGGTGGCAGTTATGTCAGTGGGAGCACTGTGTCTGAAGGAGAAGAGGTAAGAGCTATATGGCTGTGCAAAGGCCCTGAGGCTAAAGTCAGTAAAGTGTATCAGAGGGATGCACGAAAGTCCGAGATAGCGGAGCACGAAAAGTGAAGCTAAAGAGCTCAGGAAGCAGGCAGGAAGTGGGAGCTGTTGGGGAAGACACCCCATGACATCACAGAGATGTAGGGCTTATCCTGAGAGGACTAGGGAATCATGGGACAGCATCAGGGAGGTGTATAAAGGGGTATAGGAGTGTGTGTGTGTGTCTGTGTGTGTGTATGATGATAGATTTGAGATTACTTATTCATTGATGTTTGCGTATACTTGTAGATATTTTATGATTTACTTTGTTTTTATGTGTATGCATGTTTGCCTATGTGTATGCATGTGCACCACATGTGTGCCTGGTGCCCGCAGGTTAGAAGAGGATGCTGGATACCCTGGAATTGGAGCTACAGATGATTGTGAGTCAGCACGTGGGTAATAGGAACCACCAAGGTCCTTTGCAAGAGCAGCTAGCACTCTTAACTGCTGAGCCATGACTCCAGCCCGACATGTATATATATTTAACTATACTTGGGCTTTGAAAAGCACTTTACTATATAGCTCCAACCCTGTTTTTTTTTTTTTTTTTCTCTCGAAAGACAAGGTCTTATTCAGGCTGGTCTGGAACTGGCTACAGAGTCTACATAAGCCACAAACTCATGATCCTCCTGCCTCTACCTCTCAAGTGTTTAGACTATAGGAAGGCACTGCCCTACTCAACTCAAGGCTTTAGAGGATTATTATGGGGCTCAAGAGATGGCTCAGCAGTTTAGAGTTCTTGTTACTCTTGCTGAAGGTCTAGGTTCAATCTCAGCACTCAGATGGTGGTTCATGAGCATCTGTTAACTCCAGTTCCAGGGGATCCAATACCCCCTCTCTTTGACTTCCTCAGACACCAGGCACACAGATAGTACACAAATATATATATGGAGACGTATAAACTAAATCCTTTAAAAAGCATTCCGACTACAGTTTGAAGATGACTGGAAGTAGCAGGAGTCCATGGATATGAGAGGAATACAGTACAGAGGCTTTTGTGTAGTGGACATATATCTTCTGCTGGTCTGAATCAGGGTGCAGGTAATGTTGGGAGGAGAAGTGAGCTCACTTGGAAGCCAGCAGGGGCCTGAACCACAGAACCAGGTGACGGTCAGGGATGGAGGGAGCAAGAAACAAGAGTTGTCCACTAGGCATGGCATCTGTGCTGATCCTCAGAGCAGACCTAAGTGGCCCTGCCTACTCCTCAGGGAGATGGCTATCTGAAGTGAACACGACAGGCAGGGTGACTGCAGACTGGCTGTGAAGCAGCCATGAGTCCTAGTGCCCTAGGCTCCCATGATGCTGAGTTTGTGTCCACTGGAGCAGGTTGACGTTGCTGAGGGCCTCGCATTGGCTGCTCCAGGGCATGGATCAGACTGTCCTGCAGAAGGGAAGCTCTCTACATCACTAACATTTTCTCTGCAGAGCCCTTCACCTAAAGCTGCCTCAACCCCTCTTGAGCTCCTCACTCCACTTTCCCCATGGTACCTGACACTCACTGGCAGGAACTCGTTTATTCTAGTGTGTCTATATTTCCCCTCTCCTCAAAAATAACTTCCAATACAACAGAAACCTTGCCACGGTTTCTGGGACACATAGTACATACTCAATAAATAAAGACAAATGAATAAGTGACTCCTGAAGACCAAAGGCCTCCTGCTGCTCCCTCCTGGGGCTATGTGGATACTCATGCTAGCCTTGACCGGGGACTTAGCAACTGAGCAATGCCCTGGTTGGGTTTCAGCAGCCCCTTCTGGTTTATTCTGTCTCCAGCTCCACACAGGGGACAGGTAAGCGATGGCTTCCCCAAAACCAGTATTTCCATGCCCTCCCTGCCAAGAGAACCAGCTGTATGAGCGTATTTCTAACTCCAAACTATGGCCTGAGCAAATGGGACAGGACCCCTCCAGGGGTGCTCAACTACGCCCACAACTAGGAGTGCTCCCAAGCAAATACTGCTTGCACCGCGGATTCCTTGTTATTTTTGCTCCCTGGTTTTCCCTATAGATCTCGGGGCCAAAGTCAACTCTGCTTGTGGTTCATTGCTGGTTCTTTTTAACCTGGGCTATAAGATGAGGTTTGTTCCTTCTGGCTCAGTTCCTTCTTGGAAAATGCACCAGCTTCTCCCCTTACTCCAACTTCATTTCAAAGAGGCATGGATTTCAAAACATGCAGTTAGGGACTACATCCTAGAAGAGGAAATAATAGGGCACCAAGAGCCCCAGCCATGCCTGGCAGAGCCCACCAAGGGGACAGATGAAGACACAGCTCCCAGTGAGTGGTCAGCTTCCACAGTGTGAGTCTAAGCTGCTGTGTATAGGTTTTCCTTTTCTTTCCTATGCCTCCGGTCTCTTCCAATATAGAAAGGGAAGTGATTAACCACCAAGACCCTGTAGCATATGCAGATCACTGACTGAACTCACATAACACAGCGGTAGAGAAGCCATCATCCCACCCCAAAGATGGGCTGGAAATGGAGATGGGCTACGGACAAAAGACAATCCTAAAAACCCACTGACTTGCACAGAACACCGTTCTCCAGCTGCCTCTGGAGGAGTCACATTCTGGCAGGGCTTCACACTGCAGCCCCATATGCTGGCAGAGCTGGGGACCCTGACATGAGGAAAAGGAAGATAAAAACATGTGAGAATTCTCACTTCTTAGGGAATGAGTTTCTCGCAGGAACCAAAGGAAATGAGCTAACAGGAAGGAGGTAAATAATAATAAATGCTTGGGAATGAAAGAAGACCAGCTTGGAGAGATGCGGTGAAGGACATGCTCGCATCCTGGGCATCCCCACATCACCCTTCCCCTGGACCCGGACCCAGGAGTCACAGCATCATCTACTGTGTGCTGGGCACCTTTTCTACTCATTAGTGTACACTGTTCATGATGATGGCGTGTGCTGTGTGGTGAGCACTTTCTCTATTCATTATTATACATAGTTCATGATGAGGGCATCACTCTTATCTGTTTTAGAGCCAGGACACTGGAGATTCGGAAATCCCCAGGCGCTTGTCCAAGAAACAGAGCAAGTAGCTCCTGGAAAGGGACAGATCACATCCTAGAACACAGCTCCTCTTCAATACAAAGTCTGTTTTCCTCAGTCAAGAAAGGCTTGTTTTGGGGCTGGAGAGTCAGCTCAGCATGAGAGGCGCTCTGCAAAGCACATGAGTTCAGATACCAGCACCCATGTCAGGTGGCTCACCACCTCCTCTAAGTCCAGCTCCAGAGGATCTGTCACCCTCCTCTGGCCTCACCAAGTACCTCTGCATACACCTGTACAGTTTCCCGGCATGCCATGCTCCCAACTGCCCTGACACCTTTCCTCAGTCAGCCTTTCACACCCCTAAAGGATGGCAAGGGCCAGCTGGTGGCAGTGGAGTGGTATTCAAGCCCTCATTGTTTCTTAGAATAGGTTCACCCTGCTTTCACACCAGCTGGTGCCTCCTTCTCCCCTGACCCATCCTATCTTCCTATTGCCCAGCTCCTATCCACTCCCACCCCCACGCTCCTCAGAGCCATAGCCTGTCCCCTCCTTAAGTAAACATCTCTTTTATTACACTCTGATGCTTCCTCTCTACTGAACACTGATCCTCTGCTCAGGGACATCCCTGCAGCCCAGACACTCAGGACATTCTCTGAACCATTACTAGAAGTCATTTTGTCCTTGGATCCCATCGGATTTCTCTGGCACTCAGTTGCTCCAGCTGCACTGAGAGAGGTGGTGCAGACTCAGAGGGAGCTCATGGGCCTCAAGCCTCAATCTGACCTTTGCACATAAGTACTAGGCTTCAGTAAACAGCTGACTTGCCTGCCTGCAGGACAGAAATAACAGCAGTGCTCACTTCTCTAAACTTTCTCTCTCTCTCTCTCTCTCTCTCTCTCTCTCTCTCTCTCTCTGTCTCTGTGTGTGTGTGTGTGTGTGAGAGAGAGAGAGAGAGAGAGAGAGAGAGAGAGAGAGAGAGAGAGAGAGAGAGAGAGAGAGAGAAACAAGAACACATGAATGCAGTGCCTACAGGTGCCAGAAGAGGGCATACCTTTGTAGAGGACAGGAACCAAACTGAGGCCCTCTGCAAGAGCAGTATTTGTTCTTAACCACTGAACCGTCTCTCCAGCTCCTCATAGTACTAATTTCTATTGTGCTGATTGCATGAGACCATCCATAAACAACTTCAATTGTTGATCCCAATAAAGTACTCATTTCTCTTTTAAATTATGTGTGTGTATACGTGTGCATGTACGTGTGTGTGCACGCATGTGTGCACATATACACTCTCATGTGTGTTCAGTTCAATACTTCTGCTGCCACAGAACACCAAGTAAAAGACTATGCATTTCCCATATATACTGTCAAACTTTTACTATATATATATCTCCCCTTGGCTTGTGTTTCTGAAATATTATGAGAGATAGGAATTACTCTACTTCAGAAAGGTCAAGTAACTGATGTCACACATGGCTAGCAGAGCCAAACCCTTTACTTTGGGTGTCAAACTTCTTTCTCTTCATCACAATTTGTCTGCTGCTTCCTTCAACCCAATTCTGAATGCATTAACCCAATCAGGGCCAAAGAGGAGAATTCCTATGTTGCTTAAGTTTCCCTCCTGCAAATTAACAGAAGCCCCAGGTCTCCCTATACCCAGTGAGGTCAACTGTGCCTCAACTAAACCCACTTCCTCACAGGCCTGCAGCAGATTTGACTGACAGGGCCCAGACTTCCACTACTTAGAGCAACAGAGTCATCAAAGGCTTTTGTACCTGCGTTGGGCTGTTGTAGGACACTGCCCCAGCACCTAGCTCTCCTGAAAGTCAGCTGAGACCAGCACCTCTTGCAGACAGGGCCCCCTGTTCCACAGCTGCAAGTGTCCACTGCACAGGTGGAACAGCTAGACCTGGACAGGCCCAACTCAGCAAAGGGACTCTGAATGAAAACAGATGCAAACGACACATTGGGAAATAAGCCTGCATCTCAGCCCAGAGATGGGGCACCCCGATCCCAACCCATTTGGTGTTTTGAGCTCTCAGCAGCTTTATTGTGACTGGCGCATCAGCCCTGAATAGTTTCACGCTACATACTCATCAGTGTAAGGGCAGGCAGAGAGGAAAATCTGCCAGTCTCTGAAAACACGCTGCCAGGAGGCCTGCCCTGTCTCCTTACAGAATAAAGTGAGGAATCCAAGAGGGCTGTGTTAAGAGAGAAAGAACATGGAAACAGTCCCACAGAGGATCTTATGTCTGATCCTGTTGTCCCTTCCTCAAAACTTTCATGACTGCTTTTGCCTTCAGAATAGATTCTTAGCATGACTTTTCAACACGCTTTAAACACTGATCCTGTGTGGGATGAATGTCTTCCCCTTACCCATGTCCTCCTGGACCTCATATATGACCTGACTTGAAAATAAAGTCTTTGACAATGTGATTAATTAAAATGAGTTCTTTCTGGATTTGGGTAGATTGTGAATTAAAAAGAATGAAAACCCTTTTGCAGGTTTTATACATGAAGTCCTTGAAGCTTTGAAAACAAACATTGAAACATAGTTTCAAAATGCAGTGTGGGGCTTCCTGGGAGCTTCCCATAGTCAGGCAGGCCTGACTAACTAATACCCGTGTTTCCTTCCACCCTTCTTCCACATAGAAAAAAAGACACACCCTCTCAGAGCTGGAGAGGTGAGACTTGCTAACCCATCAAAGTGCCACATGAAGGAGGGCTGCAGAGGCCGGCACAGGGAAACGGCTTTGCTGGCCTTTCAGTGAGACAGGCAGAGAGATGACCCATGAGTTTCAGTGAGAAATTTCTTCCTGGACACAGACGTTCATTTTCTCATTTGCAGTGCTGGGCAGATGGCTCTCTGGTCCCTTCAAGGCCACTGTGGGATTCTACCTCATGGCTCCACCTGAACCCGTCTGGGCTTCAGTATTTGCAGTATGGAGGCTGCAGGTGTTGACACCACAGCAGTGAGTCTACACTACCTAGAACTAAGGACCACGAGAACAATAGCAGTGTGAAACTCAATGATAGCAGCTCCAGTCATAACAGGTCTGCCGGCAACCCTGGCTGACAACGGCATTTATACCCAGCAGTCAGGGGTGAGCTCAGTAAAGGGCAGCCCAGTCCAACAGTTAAATCCTTCCATCTCCTCACAGCAACTATGCTACGAAATATTTCATAGCAGAGAATTGCATCCTTGGGAGGTAAAGTCTTTGCAAATATAGCTTTCAAAATGCAGAGTTGTCAATTAGTAAGGAGAAAAACAACAACAACACAACAAAAACCCCCAGAAAACCCACAATCAAGGGATAGTGACCAAATTATTCACAATTTTTACTTTAGAGGTAGGATGATGGGGGATTTAATTACCCTTTTCCTTGTTTATAAAACTGAGTTTTTCTGTGATAAATATATCAGGTTTTTGCAACAAAAGCGGAGGGTTGAGGGAAATGTAGGGTCATATGTATGATTACGTGTCTATTGGCAGGCATAACTAAGAAAAAAAATTACCCAGTAGCACCCATGTGGCCCTCCAGGTTCTCAGCTGGGCTTCAACAGCGCCATTCTAATTGTTTGCTGAACCTTGGGTACATCCACATTCATTTCTCCAAAGGCTACAATAATCCCCAAACATCCTCTTAACAACCACCAACACATTTGCCTCCCAAGATGGGCAGTGTCATTAGTTCTTGGGATCAGAGGTTCCTTTTAAAATTATTTGTGATTGGCAGATGCGGCTGTGGCCAACAGATCCAAGGTTTTGGACTTGAGCCATGGGGTCAGAAACACCCTTGGCCTCCCAGGTGAATGTCTGAGCCAGCAGCCTGCCTCTAAGTCAGGACTGAAGAGGGTGCAGGAGAACAGCCTGCCACCCAGTCCCTGTTTAATTCCTGCCTCTCCTGGATGCTGCACTCAGGTCCAGACCCCACATGGCTTCATTCCATGATAGAAAAGGGCAAAGGGCAAATATCCACATATTACAAAGCCAGGCAGGGATAAGGTTATGACAGAAAACGAAGGAGATGATCAGAGACTACCAGGTCCTAATCTGGATGGAGTGACCACGGAAGAACAAAGGCACCGGGCAGCAAGAGCCGAGTTCTGCTCTGTCTATGGGAAGCACTTAACCTACTGGAAGCAACACTGGCCTTGAGTTAGGAACATACTTAGCAAACTGAAAGTAGCAAGCCATATAAAGCTGCAAGGAGGCGAGATCCAAAGACTGGGAGGGACATCACTCCTCTCCCCTATCAGGTGTGGTCCCTTGCATCCTGCCTGGCTCCATGTACCAGTCGGTCACACGCCTAGCCCAAGAGGGAGCAAGCCACTGAAGGCATGTTGACCAGCATGGTCCAGTGGGTTAAGAACTCATTCTTTGAAGCCAGACTTCCTCGTGAGTCCCTGATAGTGAGTCAGTTCCTTCTGTAGGAGAGGGATGGAGAAAAACCCTGTATGGTAGCATTTGCCAGTTTCCAAGGTATAAATAAAATTATAGGACTGTACTTGATTTCAGCTAGCAACATAACATCACAGGCCAAGGAGTTAAGGACACATGCCCACAGTGGGTTCTTAGGAGCTGGAACTAGCCAGCAAGCACACTGATACCTCAATTTTTTCATCTACAAGTTTAATCATCTCACAGGGTACGTGGTGAGGCTCAGATGAGCTATACGTACAAGCATTTCACATGGCGTAAGGTGTATGGTTAGTGTTCTGCAACTGAAAGCTACAGATCTCGCCTGAGAGGGCATCAGGTATACCTGGCTGGTTCTTGTATAAGAATCATTCTCCAGTCAGAGAAAGCAAAGGGTCTGGGAGGGGTTTAGGGGCCCATCCTGACTCAGCTGTACCTCCCTGTGTGATTTCAGACAAGTAGCTTTCCTTCTCTGGTCCTTGATGGGAACTTCCGAAACTTCCTGCTATGGGGAACTGTTCTAGAAGCAGCACTAACACTGACAGGTGGGTGCTGAGGCAGTGTGCAAGTGGGTGGAATGGCCTAGAAATCATCTGTATTTAAACGCCAAACTGACGGAGGTGGCCAGTATGCCAGAGTGTGGGACAGCAAATGTCCCTGCAAAGGTGGAGGCCTGCGAGGACACATGGTATAGGCAAGGGTGAGAGGAGGAGGATCTTCCCACTGGAAAAGGCCTGGGGTTAAGTGTCTCAGAGAATATCTCTAATAAGCATTTCAGAAAGGAAGGCTACCCTGCCAAGTCTTGCACACACAGAACAGAATCGAGAAAGGAGATATCAATAAAACCTTGGATGAGATGGACATTCCATAAGCAAGAAGAGGGGAGGGACGATAACAAGGACCAAGAGGAGAGCAAGGCAGCTGCAGAGATGGCTAAGCCATTAAGAGCGCTCGCTGCTCTTACAGTGGACCAGAGTTTGGTTCCCAGTGCCCATGCCAGCATTTGATTCAAACTGGGAACCAAGTCCCAGCTCACAACCACCTACTTAACTCCAGCTTCAGCTGAGCCAACACCCTCTTAACTCTGCAGAGATCTGCACACATGTGTGCATGCATACACATACATACATTTTTTTAAAAAAAAATCTTTTTTTTTAAAGGCTGAGGGGAGCCAGGAACTCCTGAGAGAGATGGCAAAAACAAGGGATGACCGGAGGAGGGCTGCCTAAGCCTACCATGAGGCAAAGGGTTCAGAATAATAAAAGGCTATGTCCCACTCCCACCCCAACTAAAGTAAGTTTTAAAACAGGTCCTCTAGGTCCAAGATAATCTTCATTCAACTAAGAAAAGGACAAAAGAGAAATCAAGTCAGGCCTGACTCAATGGGATTGAAATGTGAATTCACAAAGCTGAAATCTATGCATTCCACTTCATTAGAGTTCCCTTTGAATCATGGGAGATTCTCATTTTTAAGAGTCAAGACTAAAGGATTAGCCGGCCTTGGGATCATGAGGCCTTCAGCAGGAGCCAAGCCTGTGACCCTGCTCCCTCAAGTCCCAGACAGAAGGAGGCCAGCCCACAAATGACAGATGGGGCCGGAAGACCAAATAGGAACCAAGTCCCAGCAGCCAGCTTAGCTGGCGACTTCGAGCAGTGAGGATGGAGCAAAATGGGATGCCCCACCTGCTTCTCATCCCGTGGTCTTCCCAATTCTAGCCTGGTACGTTTCTAGCCTGGGAAGTCAAGGCTTGTTAACTGTACATATAGAATATCATCAATAGCCCCTGAGCATATTACAACACAAACTGAGAAAGGAATCCAAGCCTGCCAAATGTACAGTGTGATGCCGCTTCTAAAAACAGGAGCCTGTTTGAAATTCAAGAGCATCTCACAGCACTGCTCAAATCATCTGTGGGTGGAAACTGCTGGAAGCCTTCTGCCTGGCCAGGAAGGATGCTCACTCACCAAGACACTGCAGATCTGCACCAGATAAACCAGTTACAGACGTGTAGATGGGTCCAGTTGCTGGCCATCTCTACCCATGCATCCCCTCAATCAAGGTCACTCCCATTCTTGTACTTCAGTATCATGGTCTGTAAATCGTTCTCACTCTCTCCCACAGTCTACAACTCCTTCATGGTGTGCTAAATCCGGAGACACTGCCGGTGGAAATGATGCTGGGTTTCTCCATAACTTTGAATACTCCAGGACACAGGGAGCTTCCCACAGACCTTCAACTAAACATTGTATCTATGTAAATACCCAGGTATGTATCAATTATACATCAACTATAAACTACATGATCTCATGCAGACATTATTGAGGTAGAGAATATTATGGCTCTACCTTTCCCTGAAGAAGCCACAATACCTATCACTAGATCCACAGTAAAAGACACCCAGAGAGGTTACAGAGTAGAAATTACAGAGGGAGGACTCAGCCCCAGCCCAATCTGTGATAATCCTAGTGTCCCAATCCATTTCCTTTCCCCTCTTGGGATTCCAAGAACTGAGGGCAGTGGTGTGTGTGGTGTGTGTGTGTTGGGGGGGGGGGTTGTTGCAGATCACCTCCCTCTAAAGTACAGATGAATTGCTGTACCCCTCCATCTCCTGGACATGAAGACCCCAGGGCCTGAGAACATCCATAGGGCCTGTCAAAGAAGTTGGGGGAACCAAACAGGACTTGGGGCAATCTTCTCGGGAGGGAATGCCATTCTGAGCTTTGCTGTTCTGTAGGTCAGTCCTACCCGGAGAACAGAGTTGCTGCAGCATCATAGCCTTCCCACTGAACATGGTGGAGGTGGCCCCAAACCAGCACACCCTACAAGGGCTGCACTCAATGCTTTCATGCTCAGGTTTCCTGGGCTGCACACCCCCTCCCTGCCACCCCTTGAGCAGAGACCAGGGAGCAGTGCACACAGTCCCTGACAGGTCAGACAAGCCACTGTCTGGGCCTTAGCAGGTCTTCACCTGGCAGGGAGGTTTCTGTTCCAAGTGGGGTCAGGAACAGGATAAGGAGTAGCGCAGGGCCTTTCCTGGAAGAGAATTAACTCTTAGGGTAGCAGTAGATGAGTAATCTATCCCAACTCCACCAAATTTATAGTTTAACAAAACAAACAAACAATTTATGCCACTGCCTAGAGATACCCAGGGAAGAAAAGATGAGGCTAAGACAAGGGCAAATCTCACCTGCCCCCGCCCACCTGCCCCGCCCACCGCCTTCCACAAGGGCTGCTGGGTCATGAGCTGCTAAGCGGCCAAGCTCTGTTTGTCTCTTCCCTCTTGCTGTCTGGGGACCAGGCTTCAGTCAGCCCGTTCTGACTGTCCTCTGTCCTCCTGTGTGAGGGCCATCACTAATCGTAGAGGGTGTCGTTTGGGTTCTGTGCTCTGTGTGACCTCACCCAACTGACTCAGCCTCACTGAGTCTCTGGCTTCTCATCTATCAGCTGGATGTAATTATGCCTCATCCCCCGCCCCCTAAATGACTACCGGGAGGTAAAATAACAAGAGATGAAAAGACACAGGGGATGTATTAAGCATTCAGTAAAACACAGACAAACACAGTCATTGTATTTGTTTTTAAAATAAACAAGGGACAAGGTTGGGGAGATGTCACAGCTTATAAAGACCTTGCTGTGAGAGTGTGAGGACCTGCGTTTGGACCCCTGAACTGTTCCGGCACAGTGGCAGCCGCATTTGCAATCCCAGCGTTAGGGAGGTCACCACAAGAGCATCTCTGGGGATTAGGGGGATTGCTGGCCAGTCAGCCTAGCCAAGTGAGTGAGCACAAGGTTCAGCCAATGGCATTGTATCAAAGAACAAAGCGGAGTATTACAGGAAGACATCAATGCCAAGCTCCGGCCTCCACTGTAAGCACCAGCACATGTCTGCACACTTTCCCTCCCTTACTCAAGCACACAAATGCACACAAAATGGAAAGATCAACAGGAAAGCTTAGCTCTAAGGAACTTAACCCTGCAGCTTCCGGGAGCCAGGACACAGATTTGGAAGCATCCTCAAAGGTGGGCATTGTTGAATGCAGGGAACGGGCAACAAGATGTAGGAAAGAGCCAGATTCCCACAAAGGAAGCAGCAGAGTTAGAAGAACCAGACTGCAGAACTCAGAGAACACATGAACATGAACGAAACCCAGCTAGACACACCTTCCACGACCTTACAGAACTGGAGAGGTTAATGTCAGTGAACACACTCCGTACATAAAAGTGCAGTGAAGAAGTAATTAATGCCCGGCTACTGAATTCTGAATTTCTAATCATACTCTATTCTATCAAGATAAGCATTGTGTGGCAATCAATTTTACTCTAGTTTACACACACACACACACACACACACACACACTCACACACACACATGCCAGTTGCTTAGGTTAGATGCAGTAGCCATGGCTCCCACTGGCTTCCGTATGTCACCCAAAAATGTTGACAATTGTGCACTATCAGATGGTGGTGCTATGTGTGCGTTGCCTTCTAAGAAGCTACTGGGCAGGATGAGCAGGACACACACACAGAAAGAGAAAGAGAGAGGGGGGAGGGCTACGAGGGAGGGAGTACCATTCACCTCACAGGTAGAATAGGAATCCGTCCATTCTAGCCACAGGGAGTTGACATGTGTGTGTTGTATACATTTCTGTTAATAAATTGCCTGTTGAGAAAGGCAATAGTTGAGACAGTGGGAAGGGGGAAAATGAATGGTCCTGCATTTTATACCTGTGTTGTAACTCTTTTAAAGTAAATTGTCTGAGGGCTGGAGAGATGGCTCTGTAGTTAAGAGCATTGCTCTCTTACAGAGGACCTGGATGTGGTTCCCAGCACTCGAATCAGGTAGCTCGTGACTGCCTGTAATGCAGTTCTAAAGGACCCGATACCTTCTTCTGACCTCAGTAAGCACCTGCGCACTCGTGGTACATGTGCAAGCACTCAGCACATTCACATACAAGCAAAATTTAAGTAGTGAATAAAAATAAAACAAACTGTTTGAAAAGGTTTGATTTAAAACTACTGATTCTATGGTGTATGTGTGTGTGTGTGTGTGGCTATATTAGAAAATCTGAGCTCTCTCCCTCAGCCTTCTGCTCTAACTCACCGTGTCCAAGCAGATCCAATGTGAAATGCATCAGAAAGAAAGACCCTGCAAGTATTGATATTTAGTCCAGGGAGATGGAAGGCGCTAACAGCCAACCTCAGGAGAGGGCTTCTCATCTCCTCTATTCGGTGGAGGTCTGGGATTCACCTCCATCAGGTCTTCCCCTCCCAGGTCTCTTACTGGAAACTCCTTCACTGTTAAGAGTGCACAAAGGCAGGCCCTGGAGGCAGAAGTTTGGGATTAAAACCAAACGCACACTCTGAGTGTCTGACCCTCTATGACTCATTCACTTTATCTGTGAAGTCATTTACCAATTCCCCTTCCACGGCTATCCTTGGGAGCAGTGGGCTGATCTCTGTGAGTACCTCCAGACAGGCTTCCAGCATGCAGTCCAGCAGACACACAGTGAAAACCAACATCATCTGCAGCCAATGGCTGGGCAGGAGACATTCCTGGCCAGGCTTCCCAGAACCGGTGATCTAAGCTCAGCCTCAGGCCCCGAAGATGAAGTGACCTGGCTTGTGGGGCAGGTTGACTCTCAAGGCTCCTAGGGCTGCACCTGTCTGGACAGCTGCTGCAGGAGTGTAGCAAGAAGCCACTGGGATGAATGCCCACTGCTACATGCTGGTGCCCTTTGTCTACCATCAAGGCGGACACTGTATATCCAGCTCCCAATACTGTGGCATTCCTGGGCCTGCAGAGGCAACTGGGAGGGGGGGGTGTCGTGCTTCATCTCTTGTTCAGACCCAGAATCTGGTCCTTCAAAGAAACCCTGACATAATTCCTAGAAATGATGGTTGCAGGCACAGCATAGTCTCTACTTGCTGTGAACCTTAATGAGCAAGTTAGAGGGATTGGGGAGAGAGAGTCAAAAGCCTCTAGTGCCTGGCTTTCCTGAAGGCATGCTTGGCAGCAGAGGGAGGAGCCAATCCCACTCTTGTCCCTGCCCCCTTGCTGGTCTTGGGTGATGGTGGGCCTTCAGAGCGGACCCTGACTTGCATTGTCAAAAGCACTGACCTCATTTACTTCAGCAGCTATGATGGGCATCGCCTCCCAGCCACAGAGTTATCTTCTGCAGCTTGCAAAGCCCTTCGAAGATGCCTCACGTGGAGAGCTGGTTTATATAGAGGCCCAGTTACTTATCTAATATTGAAAATTGGGTGAGGATGTTGAAGCAAGCTCACATGACTCTGCTCAAGGCACTTTTCCTGCTGAACCTTGGTTTCCCCTCTGATCTCATCCTCTGACCCCTTCATTCTCTGGACCTAGTACTGAGGATGCACCCAATGAGCTCACACATGCTAAGCAAGCACCCTACCTCTGAGCTACACCTCCAGCCCTCTGATCTCAGTTTTGCCCTTTAACTGTGAGATAGTCTAATTGGATTTTCAATTCCCAGCATTCTGAAATCCAAGCTTTAATGGGCTTTAACGCCAGAAAGCTCCATGCATGTGTTTCTGGAAGAGCCCACCAGGTGGCGATAGCAGCCACAGCATTCCAGGACAACTGCCAAAGCCAACTGGAGGGCAAGTCTGTCTGCCTGTCTGCATTTCAGAGATGCTTGCTGCTGCATCTCTTCTCTTCTTTTAGAGACAGAGCCTCACTATAGCTCAGGCTGTTCTGGAACTTGCTGTATAGCCCAGGATAGCCTCTAGTTCCCACTTGTCCCATCTCAGCATCTTGAGTGTGAGGAGGTCCCCCAGGTTCCACTCAAAATGCAGCTTCTAGTCCAGGTGTGGACTGTTCAGGACACAGGCAAGATCAGCCGGCTTCTAGAATGCTTTCCTGTCTGGGGTAGCGGTACCAAAAATATCTGTTCCTGTTACCTAGAAATGGTCGGGGTAATGGCCAGCCAGGCTATGGAAGAGGAGACCATCTGTATTAGTAACATCTCTGGAATGCACCAGGCAGAGTCAGGAGCCATGAGATTGTCTGGCAATCATGTGATTGCCAGGTCACAATGGGGCCATAGGGCTCCTAGAAGTCCTTGTGGACAGCCTCATCCACATCCTGATTGTCCCAAAGCTGGGGAATAACCATGGTGAAACAACTTCTGTCCCCAAAGTGGCCCTTTACTGTGTAGTAGCTAGATCCTGTGTTAAGTGCCTCCTTCAGTTCTTGCAATAAGCTTATTGTTATAAGTAAGAATAGTATTTATAGTATAGATAAGGCAACTGGCCAGAAAGGAGGTTGCCAAGGCTACTGATGGAGGAAGACCCACCTTCTGTCATTGGTCCCCCAAACAGAGCAGCTCAGGGGCCTCACCCTGGCTTCTAAAGTAGTAATGGTGGGGGCTGGGGTGAGTCCCCTCAATGTTGTTTTCTAGCTCGTGATCTTGAGCACCTAACTTGTCTCTTTCAATGTTCTTTCACCATTTGGGTGTGAGTAAATAAATGAAGAGAACTCCTAGCGCCACCCTTATCCCAACAGCTACCTCCTAGGAGGAGCCCCAGGGGACAGAACCTAAGCTAGCAAGGTTTCAGGGTAGCCCTGGGCTTTGGCAAACAACCAACAAGACTGGGGGAGGCCTAGCAGAGATTCCCATCATCCAAGCAGTAGAAACACTTTTCTGTCATCTCTGCTGCCGTTCAAAGTTCTTCAGAGAGCAGCAGAGGCTGGTGTGTCCGTGGGACTTCCAGGATAGGGGCTGAGCTCTCTCCTCACAGGTCCCCTTGTGGCTGGCCTAGCAAACCAGTCCCTCTGCCAACTTCACTCCCTGAGACTGGGACTAGGACCCAAATTTGGGGAATCTATATTAGCTGTGAATGCCACTGTTCTCCATTCAAAGTGCTCCCCCAAGTTCCCAGTTAGGAAAAGCTGTCATCCGCTTCTGGTCTCCATATTACCCGGGAAATGGAGCAGATGGAATTATCTTTCATCTCCCACATCTGTTGCCCACATTTAAGATCCACATCTAAAAAAACCCTGAAAATCCAGCCCAGACAAAGCTGATGCGCTCTGGGTAGATCCTCAGACAAACAACCAAGGCTTCTGCCTGAGCCGGGCAGTGCCATAGAGTGCAGAAAGCCTACGTCACATAGAGAGCAGAGACCGAGACTAGGAGCTCCCCAGAGCAGCTGAGGGGCCCAGAGGAACTGATCTCTCAGAGAGTCTGTGGCAGTGGTTCCTCCCAGGAAGAGGTCTTCTCCAAAAAAAGAAGCTTCCAGATACAAAGTTTTGTGTTCAAAGCAACCAAATTTTTATTTAAGCCTTCTATATTAGACATTCCTACCCACTCAAAACCTAAATTGTGTTTAGTCCACTAAACACAATTGCCCGCATAATCATCTAAACTGTTCTTTGGTTGCTGGAGCAGTGTCCGAAGTGGGCACCTCTTCCTTGAATGTCAGATTGCTGCTGGCTCCACCATCAGCTTGAGCTGTCTCGGAGTGCTGACTTATCTTCGGCCTTCTGATCAGCTACTTTGCATCAGTTTTGGTTTCAGAAATCAGATGAGAATTAGCTAACAGGCCTCATTCACTGTGCTGATATGCCAATCGGGCTTCTCATGCACGGTTTTACTGAACCCTCTGCGGTGCCAGTGGGGTCATTTTTTAGATAAGGAAATGACTCACCAAACGAGGGTCATCTAAGGAGCAAGATGGTTCTCAAACCTAATTCTTCCTCCAAACCCTATAACTTCCATCACTGGCTCTCACCACTTTCCACTGTGGTTCACGGCTTGGGCATTTTTCTAATGGTCAGGCTCTCCCTGTCTCTTCTTGCCCTAGCATCCTCCCTATAAGGAAGATGCTAACACCTGACTTTCTCACCACATTGGATACGCCATGAATATATAAAGTACGAGCTGGAGACAAGCAGCATCAAGACCAACGTTTGAAAGAGGCCCCCTGACAGAAGACACCAGAATCTCTTCCCACCTGGACTCCATACAAGGAAGAGAATAGGCTCAGGAAAAGCCCATGATATGCAAATGTGAGAGAGGTGGGTGCTACATAGTGACCTGCGCGTGGTCATGGGGCACGTGGGCCAGCGCTTTGAACATAGCTTTTCCCTCAGTTCCATATTCATGCGTCCTTGGTCCAATTCACTGCCCCAGGACACTCGAGCCAGCAGGATTTCATCAGTGCCTCAGGACTCAGCTCTACACCTACAGCAGTGTGACCTTTTCTTCAGTGTTACCTGCTCCAGCACTGGACCTAGTACCCCGAGGTATTTAATACCAAATATCTTCTCTCTCTCTCTCTCTCTCTCTCTCCTCTCTGTTTTCCCCTCTTTTTCTCCCCCCTCTCTCTGTTCCGCCTCCTTCTTGCTCTCTTCCTCTTTGGTCCTTAAAGCCAGGATTTCACATGCTTTCCTTGAAGCTTGCTTTCCCCTGTCCCCGACCCCTCTGAATCTGGGATCCACCCGGTACTTGTATCTCTGACCCAGAGCTGCAGAATCTGTCCTTCCTGTTCACTTTCTGCATGTCTACTCCCTCCAAGTGTCAGCCAATGCTCCACAAAGCTCCAGTACACGCCCTGTGCTACTGTCCTGGCTCCATGGCCAAGTGGTCCAAAGGCCAAGAGGGTGGCCTTCCCTGCCTGGTTCTGTAGTCTCTTCACGGGCTGGTGAGCTTGGTCACCAAAATGGTTTAAGCATACTGGTATTTGGCAAGAATCTTTATGTAGATAGGGACTCCCTGAAAAGCATTTACCAGGTTCCCTATCCACCCTGGGGCAGGGATTCTCCTTAAAGAAGAATCTAACAATGAAGGTACCCCATTGCACCTGAGGTAGCTGTGGTCGGCATCTGTGATGGAACAGCTAGGCAGGATGGTAATATCCTATGTCAGGATTTAGATCCGAGTCTGAATCCAGCTCTGCCTTTTATGAGGTGGTAGACACTCGACAAGCTCAGCCCTCGTGTGGTACAGCCTGAGCACCCCTGCCTAGGAGCTTAGGATGGTTTTTAAAGGCCCACAAGTGTTTCCTAATTACTTCTGTTTTGACTCCAGATGGCTGAGAAAGGCAGGCTGACAAAATGACTGTAAGTGTAGACTCCTGGCCCAAATTCCAGCTTTGTACAAATTAGCTCTGGGGGCCTCAAGTCCATCACACCCAGGAAGTCTCAGTTATTCCTGTCATAAAGTGGTTCTAATCTCGGCTGTCATTTCCCTATCCGCTTATTACAAGATTACCAAGTCAGTCTACACCAGGCATCCCACAAAGAACAGTACTAAGCTTAGGGATTTAATTCTAAGTCAGTTAATGTGTCTGCTTAGCACATGCCCAGTATAGTTGCCGGCTACCTCAGGAGTCTCAGGACTGATGCATGAGACTCCCTGAGATGAGCCACTCTCCAGATCTGGGGTCAGCAGATCACAGGTTGCAGTCTGTGGCACATGTAGATGAGGAGTCTGCTTGAGTCTCAACCTTCAGCATAAGCAGTGTGAGCAAAGGCCCAGGGGCTGCCACAGAGGTTCCCCTATCCCTAGCCTGTGCTCAGACCGAGTCCCACAACCTAGCAAACTGGAGGCAGCCTAGAAACATCACAACTCTGCTTTGCTTGGCAGGAAGCTATTTTAGTCCCAGCAGCAGAGGATGCTGCATGCATTAACATGATCACAGCTTCTCTGATTACTGCAAGTGGCTTTTATTTTTAAAACTGTTTCATGATGAGAAGCCTTGTCCAAAGTGTGCCCAGAGCTGGTGGGTATAGAGAAGGACAGGTTCCAGTCAGGGCAGCAGTCTACATGGGGACAGCAGCCTGGGACTGTCACTGCTCTCCATGGACCCTCTGCTCCCTGTGCTTCCACGGGCCTCCAGCTTTACAAGGAAGCTGTCCTATTTCAGAAGGTGGGAGCTGGTGGCCTCCCTGGTGCTGGGGGTCAGGCTCGTGCCACTCTGTGTATTGAGCAGATGGCAGCATGTGGCACCCAGGTGGGCATTCCATTTCCTTCCTCTCACCAGTGTCAGCCTCCAACCACCGTTTGTTCCTCTATCCCTGCAGGTTATTTTTACCACAGGACAGAAAAAAAAAAATGTGATGCTATTTCTTCATGTTCTCCCCTGAAACCATCACACCAGCTCCTGAGAAAAACCTCTTGACAGATGGCTCTAGTCCTTGGTGCTCAGAGAAGCAACAACAGTCAGCTTGAGCTGCCAGAAAGCTACCAAAATGCAGGAGGAGTGGCGTCAACCCCTTTCTTTAGAAAGGTTTGGAGGTTGGGAGTTTAAGTCCCGACTCCAGTGAGGCATGTCACATTAAGAAAGTGAGTCAGTCGGCCTCACTGTGTCCCACTTCCTCCCACCTAAGATGAAGTCAAGGATGGACACATTTTATGAGAGCGCTGAAAGGATTAAGACTGGTTACTCTAGAGCAGGGGTTCTCAACCTGTGGGTTGTGACCACTTTGGGGGTCACATATCAGATATCCTGCATATCAGATATTTACATCACGATTCAGAACAGTAGCGGAATTATAGCTATGAAGTAGCGATGAAAATAATTGTATGGTTGGGGGGGGGGGGGTCACCACGACAGGAGGAACTGTGTTAAAGGGTCACAGCGTTAGGAAGGTTGAGAACCATTGGTCTAGAGCCTGGCACAGTGTAGGCATAGCTCTTTACTGCCTGATGCAGTTGTCTACAGAATGCAGTTCTACAGAGTTGCAATCATCAATGCCGTGCTCCCAGGCCCCAAGAGTAGCCCCGAAGCCATAGAGAAGCCTTAATGTCTAGGAGTAGGGCAGGGCTGAACACCAACTGCAGTGTACATTCAGTGAGTACCTACTATGTTCCAGGTCCTAGGTACAGCATGCTTCAAACCTTGACTTCCCTCCCCCTAACATCACAGGGAAGGTGCTGTTACCTCACTTTATCAGGAAATAAGGGACTGAGGTTCTATGAGTCTGAGGCTGGGACTGTGCTCAATGACAACAGACTTCTGAGGCTGGGTGCCAGGGCTGAGGGTTGCTATCCCTCCCCCATCATAGCCTTCTGTGGTACATCTGGCCAGGACGGTGAATTCTAGGCATGACTAGTGTAAGTGGGGGGCGAGCCTCTCCTGCTCCAGCCCAGGCCCTTTGAGTTGCTCACACTGTACCTTCACTAGCCAAACATCTGACAGTTAAAATGCCATGTGAGCCCTCGAGGGAAGGGTACCTCACTCTGTGGTTGGCATAGATGCCAGGAAGCTGCACATTAGACCGAGCATAAATAAGAGAAGGGAATGGGGCATGGGAGTGTTTGGGGGCAGGAGAGCTTGATAAAAGGGATGAGCAGGTAAGGTCCTTTTAAAAGCTGCCCATTCAATGTCCCTCACACTTCAGCCATCTCCCGAGACTGAAGCAAATGACCTCCGTCATGCTGAGATCCATGCCTGAAGGTGGTTTGCTCTCTTTATCCTTTCAAACAGCTCGCCCCTGGGTTATCAGTGGCACGTAGGGAACCCCAAGCTTGTCTTTGCTGGGTCCCCATGCTCATGCAGGATGTCACTGTCATCAGTGAGCAAGGAGCTTGAGCCACAAGCGTATTCATTGGGAGCCATCACAGCTTTTCATGTGCCTCCAGTCTCTTCTTACTTCAGCCGCCATGTCCAGTCCCCACCCTCATTTCTCCCTCTTCATGGAGGGCCCAGGGACAGCACTCATAGCCGCACATAGCCTGTCAAGTATCCTGCCTCTAAGTTTTCCAGCCCCACCAATGGCTCAAGTCCACTTGCCGCAAGGCCCACCCCTATTCCAGACCATTCTCACCCCACACGCTTCTGCTACCCTGTCTGTAAAATTGGAGCTTATAAAAACATTTCCCCTGTAAGACTGTTGCAAACATTAAACAGGGGTGCAGAGGGGTTCAGTGAGGATCAGCTGCTGTCCCATTTTCCCTGTCTCTGTATCACCCCAGTGCCATCTTACCCCCATCTCCATGGCCGCCATCATGTCTCCATGGCTCCATGTCACCCCATCACCCTCCTGTGTCCAGAAGCACCAGCATCTCCAAGACACCAGCAGCACCTTGGCCAAGGCTTAGTCTCCATCCTTCCCAACTGGGCTCCTCTCCTCTGCTCAGGATTCCAGCCCAGGTCTCTGTTTGGTGGGTCTGAGACCAGGCTTGCTGCCTGGCTTTGCAAGGTCATCATTCTTCAGCCTGTCTCACCTCCTCACTGCATGATGACCAGCATCACTCCTGACCTAGACAGACTCTTCTTGTCTCTGGAACCCCTCTTTCCTTTCTGGTGTGTGTTAGGCTTCAAACCTGGGACATACAGCTGATATGCCTAATAACGGATCAGAGTGGACTCTGGCCACCAGGTTCTTCCAGCACCCCTTAGTCCCTACCTGTTACAGGGTCCTCCTGGCTGGCATAACCCACCCCCTACCCTACTCTCTAGCCTGAGGGCTAGGTTACCCCATCCCTCGGCTCCTTTGGCTTCTATATAAATCAGCCATTTTGGCTGTACCACTCTCTCGGCCAGTCTCTGGGCCTGGTCCACACATCTTGGTTGGCGGCCCCTGTCTTGCTCCCCCTCCCCTCTCTCCTCACCTGCTCAGTCCATCCTCTAAGAAAAGAAGTGAGAAAGGGAGCAGATCTATCCCCATCTTTCTTACCAATAGGCACTAGGTATCTTGGTCCAAGGCAAGGTCCTGTGCTTAGCTGCGACCTCAAAGGCAGGCCCATGCCTGCTTCTAGTTGGTGTTCCTTAAAGCAGGCAGACCTTGGCACATGGGAGACAGCATGGCAGGTGCTCTGGGCCAATAGACTTACACTCCCAACCAAGGCTACAGGTTAAAGCCACAAGAGCCAGCTCAAACCACCCAGCCTTTGCCTCACACCTCTCATCTGGAACATGAGAACACACAGTAGGCCAGGGCAAGCAAGGCCAACTCCCTGCCCACCTTCAACCATCAAGGCTGTTGTTGGGACTCAGGATAGCCCCTAGTGGAGGGCAAGCATCCACCTGCTTCAGAGGGCTTCAGGGGGCTGAAGCTGGCTTCCTGTAAAGAGAGGCCTTCCCTAACACCTCCTCACAAACCTTGCTCATTGCAAAGCTGCGTTTGTGTTCAGGACAATAAAACTAGAAAAACTGTGAGGAACTCAGTAAAAAAAAGGCCGAAGAGGGTAATTAAAAATCTCAGATTTTTAACCAACAAGGGCAGAATGGCTGGTACTGAGGAAATCAGATTATCAGTGTATATCCTTTACCCTGACCCAAAGAAGCAACAGGCAGGCATTCCAGGATCTCTACAATGCTCAAGTCTCTGGACCCAAATATGACTGGGTCCAGGCAGCCCCTAGTGAGGTGTCCAGGTAAAAGATAGAAGCAGTCTCTCTCACAAGCTAGGAGACCCAAAGACCCCCGAGAAGCCAAGGATTCTCCCTTTCAGCTATGCCTCCTTGGGCTGGTCACTTCCCCTCTATAGACTTTATTCTCTACCTGATCATTTTTAACCCACAAAGGTGTCATAGAACACAAGACTTTCTTAATCGGTGTCTGTTTCCTGAACACTTGACACATGCCGGACTCCATCCTAAGTCTCTTCTCGGTTCCCAGGTAGGCTCATGAAGCTGGATTTCACCAAGGAGGAAACAGAGGTAGCAAGAGATTCGAGTCCTTATCTGAGACCACACAGTGAAATGAGCCTTCAAGCAGCCTGATGAGTCTCCAGTCTATGTTGTTAATGAGAGGCACTTGTGAGTCATAAAATATTATATAAAAAACCCCCTACTTTTACTATATTGACTAAAGATGAATGCTGTGAGTGGCTATCACGGCAGACACTAGAAGTAGAGAGCCAGCTAAGGGCTAGTGAAGGGCATGGGGCAGGAACAGGTTTCAAGCATTCATGGCCTTAGACTTCCCTCTCCCCCATCAGTCTACCCTTTAACACACTCTACCTAGGATCATATAGCTGGTGACTTGTGCCCACACCTGTGACTGTTCTTGGAACTTCACACTGGTCCCTGTAGATACAGAATGTTGTTCCCACTTTATACAAGAAGAAAACTGAGACTAAGAGACAGCCTTGTTCAGGGACACGTGGCTAGTCTGCTCAGGGACAGGGCCTAGGACTACAAGTCAGATCCCCTGACTCTGAAACCTTAATCTGATGTTCAGAGTAGAGGGGAGGCCCTCAAAACACCCTTCACATCCTCTCCTTTGCCGGTGTATGCCTTTGTCAAAGTATGGCAGCTTGCAAGGCCTCTTGCTCATGTGTAAAGGCCTCGGGGACAGGGACCATGAAACTCGCCAGGACTTGGCCACGGTGAACTCAGAAATCGTCATAGCTAGAACCACAGCCAATGCCCCTTCTACAATGGACCTGGGATGCTGTCGTTGTGGGGAGGTGACAAGGGGCTGTAGCTGCCTTCCAGTAACTGCCCACTAAGCCAGCCTCTGCCACTTCAGTCCTGGGAAACAGGTCAGAGAGGCTTCTTCCCCATTTAATTCTTTATGGCAGCATCTGCCATGAGTCCCTCGGTGTAGCTGTTGAATTTCACAGGTAAGAACAAGGATGTCCAGGGGAATCTCAATATCTGATAAACAAACAGGTTTCAGCGTAAGTGTGCCCTGTGGCACACCTAGTGAACCAGGGTCTCTATCTAGGCTTGCCATTTATCAATACTTGCTACTTATGTAAGCATAATTTTTTAAAACTACTTCATTTAAATTAAAATTCACCCAGGTGCCTTGTACTTTACCTGACCAATCTACCTGTGAGTGTTCCAAGTTCTGCTTTTGCTTTTTGAGGAAGGGATGGATGCTATTTTCTCCATAGGGCTGGAAAGGCTATCCCTGAGGACCAAGGGGGCACAGGAAGGGTTCCTGGTGACTATTGTGCAGGACGTAGCCCAGGAAGTGGATCAGAATGCTGCAGGGAGGAGGAGTGTCACCACAGCCGGTGTACCGGGTTCACAATGCCTCCCTGGCATGGGGAAGAACTCAAACTGCCCCAGCTGCTCTCCATTAAGCAGAGTTGGCATTTTGGAGCACGTCAGAGGCACTGGCTTCCCGCCCTGGAAGTCAGCGTCTGGCCTCTGAGCCAGCATTGCCTGCCCAGCCCAGGCCCTCTCACCTCTCTGGGCCAGGGCCTCCAACAGGCCCATTGTCATCCTGCCTGGGCGCCTCAATGGAGCCATTCAGGAGCCTTGAGACAAGCCCCTCTGGAGGGCATGTCCTCCTCCTGCTCTAGCATGCCCTTGGCCAGAGCCCTCTCCTGTGTGGGTGTGGGGTCTGGCTGTGGTGACAGCAGCTGGCAACCAGTACAATATTACTGAAGGGTAGATTGTTGACAGGGGGCACAGATAGACCCCATGAGTCCTGGGATTCTAGGCACACTGCCCACACTGTGCCCCCACCCCACTCAGGGCAGCTGTGGATGGGGACACAAGGTTCTTATTAGAGTCACCGTGGAGGACTGTGAGTCACAGGAGATGTGTAGAGAAAAGTGTGAGACAAGCCTTAGTCAGATCCTAGCTGTGTGAGGTAAGCAGGCCATCTCACCTCTTCCGGCTTCTCTTTCTTTAGTTGTAACAAAGACAGATGGTACCCACCTGTCAAGTTAGAGTGTGGAGTTTAAGCCAGGCATTCGGGAGGGAGGCAGAGACAAGTGGATCTCTTTAAGTTCAGGGCTAGCCTGGCCTATAGAGCTAGTTCCAGGACAGCCAAGGCTACACAAAGAAACCTTGTTTCATCAAACCAACCAACCAAACAAACAAAAAACTCAATGTGGAGTCTAGAACCCTGCACACAGTAGGTCTGATAAACTGTTCTCTCTATTCTTTCTTCCTCTAGCTCTTCGTGAACTACAGAAGACACCAGAAAATCTACTTTCTGTAGGCAGTAGATCTTGCTTTGCCTTCATTAGGGAGAGACAGGGCCCCCAACAGACCTAAGGCATCACCCGAGGCCCTCTGTAGGGACCATTGGCACTCACATAGAACCCTATGTCTCATTGGAGGCTTCTTTCTCCTAGCTGGCCCTGTGGTCCCAAGAGGATCAAGTCCCCTCCCCGGATGACTCCCAGTGCCTGACTGAACAGGAGGGAGACCCAGAGCTGACAAGCCGATCCTTCAAAAGAGGCCCTGTGAACTTCTCATTCCTTCACCATGAGTCTCAGGAAACACCGTAGAGCAGCTGACATCCCAGTGAGATATCACCCTAGCTGGCAACCCCGGATGCAGAGAGAGGAGCTGGGGCTTCTTGTTCACCAAAGCCCTGAACTATCTCATAGCCAATATAGTTATGTTTGCTCAAGGTCTTCTGGGCATCCACCCTCAGCCCCACCCAGAGCCTGCATGGCTCCTCCTTCCTCTGTCTTTGGATGAGGTCTTCCACCCTGGCCTTGTGCCAGTATAGGGGCTTCAGATCACCTGCGAGTTCACTGGTTATAGTTGTCCAGACTCAGATTTGGGGGGTGGGGTGGGGCTATAGCATAACTAGTTGGTATGAGGCCCTGGGTTCATATGTAATTCCACGAAAGAAAGCCCACAAATTGTGTAATCTCACCTTAGATTCGAAAAGTCAGTCTCTGGCCGGGGCCGAGGCCTCTCTGCATATTTACCAGTTCCTTATGCGATTTTGAAGACCACTGATTTAAAGGAAGAGCTGTCTTTCCTAGCTCTCTCTTGCCCCTCACAGGACCTTTCTTCATGCTCACTCTTCCCTTCATGTTAATAACTATCTGAGAACTAATTAATTGGTCTCCTTATTGCCAAATCACACTAATGTAATTAAGCCTTGACATTGCATTTCTTGATTGCATCTGTCACGGACCTCTCTCGCCAATTATATTCATATTTCCAGGTCTAGCAGGAGACACATCAGGATTTGGTGCCATACAGTGCTCATCACTGGGCACCATCTGAGTCTCATATATATATATATATATAAGACTGCTACCTGCCATTGCTGTCTATCTGTCTACAGATTCAGGAAGATGTGGCAGCAGTGTGGTGGCTATAGTTATCTTGCCTATGGAGCAGGAAGGATGTGGAGGCAGGTTTGGGGGCTGTGGTTCACTGTCTACAAAGCCACAAAGACAGGGACCAGGTTTAGACACTCACCTAGACTCACATGAATGCCAGCAGACAGATCTGAAATTCATACTGTGACTAAGATGATCATGAACACTTGCTCTTTCCCTAAACTCTTCTTCAGGGTCTGTCTCAAATTCAATCACCTCCCCCCCCCCCCCCCCCCCCCCCCAGAGCTCCACAATCCCCTGAAAAGTCCTGGGAAACACAGATGCAGAGGATCGGTTTTCTCTGCAAGGGAGATGTCTGAACAACCCCACAAGCTGCTGGGGAAGGGCCAGTGCCCAGGCCATGAAGCTATAAGCACAGGGTTCAGAAGGAGACTGGGAGGTTCTTCATCCAAAGAACAAAGACTTCCAACTTCTCGCACTGTGGAACTGTCTGGGGGTAAAATGGATTTTTTTTTTAAACCTTAGCTTTTGGGGACCATCTGGACACTCAGACACATGCTGCATACACAAACACAAACATATGTGTCCCAAACATATGCACACATGTACACATGTGCATGCATGAATATATGCATGTACAAACACATTCATTGGTACACACACACATGCACGCACTAACATGCATTCACTCATACATAGATGCATTTACCAAACAATCTGAGTCTGGAGTTTGGCTAATGCGTTCTGCATTTTACGAATACTCAAATCAACACCCAACCTCAGCCTAGCTCAAAGAAAGCAGGCATACTGCTATTCGTACAACACCTGCCCATGGGGAGGCTTCCATGGGGTCTCAAGTCAGCGGTCTCTTCCCTATGCTATTCTGGCTCCTTCATGACCACCCTCCACAAAAGAGTCTGAGTTGGGCTGCATATTGAGGGACTTGCCAGCCTCACCTCTGTTGAAGGCTGAGAGAAGAAACTATAACCATCAGAGCTAAAGGCAGAGATATGTCCAGCCTCCCTCCAGGTCCTAGAAGATACTGTCTACACTGACCCAGGTCCACCTGGCAGAGAGAGAGAGGGAGAGAGAGAAAGAGAGAGAGAGAGAGAGAGAGAGAGAGAGAGAGAGAGACTGACTGAGGTCCTCTATGCCTGCCCCTTTCTTCAGCTACTATGTGATTCTCAGCCTCTGGCTGTGGCGGGCAGACATTAGCTGCACAGGAATGAGCAACACCAAAGGTGTGGTGACTGATCCTGGAGGCTCTCTTCTGAGACTTGTCTCCTGGCCTTGTCTTGTCCCTTCCTTCCATCTCCAATTCTCCAATCCCATCACAAGGGCAGGGGATTCAGGGTAGGTGAATCTGTACTTCCAGAGAGGGTAACAGTGTTAACTACAGAAGGCATCGTTTTCTAGAATGTCTGGCAGAGTAGAGATGTTCTGCTTGTATTTGTGGGACAGGCTGAGAGAGAAAGACACACACCAAGAATGTGTTTAACAGGGCATGGGAATCCTGTTCTAGCTCTTGGAAAGAAGAAGAAGAAGAAGAAGAAGAAGAAGAAGAAGAAGAAGAAGAAGAAGAAGAAGAAGAAGAAGAAGAAGAAGAAGAAGAAGAAGCAGAAGCAGAAGCAGAAGCAGAAGCAGAAGCAGAAGCAGAAGCAGAAGCAGAAGCAGAAGCAGAAGCAGAAGCAGAAGCAGAAGCAGAAGCAGAAGCAGAAGCAGAAGCAGAAGCAGAAGCAGAAGCAGAAGCAGCAGCAGCAGCAGCAGCAGCAGCAGAAGCAGAAGCAGCAGCAGCAGCAAGGCGAGAAATGGTCTGGGAAAGGATGATGGATGCCGCCATTTTATGTAGCATGGTCTGAAAAGAGCGCTCTGACCAGTGATGCCTGAGCAGATAGTGGAGATGAAGGAATGAGCACTGTGGATATGGGGGGAGGGTCTAAGCAAAAAGAACAGCAAGTGTGGAGACCATGAGGCTCAGTTTCTTTGTCCTTAAAAGAGAGGGACAAGAAAACAGAGTTGTGTGATTTAGCTCCAAGCCTTCAGAGTCTGCAAGGAAGGGACAGGGGAAAGAACAGGAGATAAACTTTCTTTCTATCATTACAGCTTTACACTTTTTTGGTTTGTTTTTTTTTTTTTTTTTTTTTTTTTTTTTTGAAGAACTTCCTTTAAAATTTTAGTTATGTAAATGTGTGTTTGCACATGTGAGTGCCATCCCCAAGAAGGCCAGAAGAGGGCGTCACATCCTCCACAGCTTGCGTTATAGGCAGTCATGAACCTCCTGATGTGGGTGCTGGGAACCAAACTCTGGTCCCTGAAAGAACAGTGAGTTCTCTTAACCGCTGAACCATCTTTCTAGCCTTCTTTTTTTATTTTAAAAATTTAAAAAGTCTCCTATGCTTCTCTTTTCAACTGGGGGTGGGGGGTGGGGGGGAAGGATTCACCAGTTGTTTTTTAAGAAACAAAAATAATCTTTTTTTCTGTTGAGGAAGAGATATTTTAAAACCACTGAATGGATTGTTCCTTCCCTGGCTTTTTATTGATATGTCTGCCCTCTTTCCAGTTCTAAAATAAGCTTCTAGTCTGCACTGTGTTGATCCAAAGGCAACACGCTATAGAGTGGACTGGGCCAGGCAGAGCCAGGCTGGGGTCACTTAGAAGTCGCTAGACCTGGAGAATGTACCACTCTCATCCTGCCAGCACGGCCTTACCCACGGCTCACTTCCTCACAGCCCAGGTGACTGGAAGCTCCCAGAAACAGCAGTGGAATGTGGTGAGGGTTGGACCTTGCGAATGACAAATTTCTGAGTAAGTTCCAGTTCTCTGGGATGGAAAACCAGCAGTTTCCTGTTACAGAGTGCACCCACGGTTTGTGCCTGATACATGGGTGTGGGCGAGCCATATACTTCTAATCTGCATCTGTCTAAAAACAACAAAGCAGACATGCTTCTAGGCAGGTAAACAGTTTTAGGGACTAAAGTCAAGCTTATTTTGATTTCTGTTCTGTTAGCTAGAAGAGCAAAAGGAGTTCAAACTATCAGTAAGCAGAGACTTGAAAAAAGGAAAGCCAAGGCATCCATCCACCAAGCCCCTGAGACTGCTGGGGCATTTCTAGGTTAGTTCTTTTTGGGGGAGAGGCCCTGTGCTACCTTACAAGGCAAGTCTTAGCTTTGGTTTCCTGGAGAGCTTTAGTGGTCTGTGACCCTCTCTATGTTGGATCTTTCTTCCCACCCTTAACCAGACTAAGGCTCCGTCCTTGTGAAAGGCAGGTTGGCTAGAGATGAAGGCTCTTCAGGTGCTGGCTGAGCTTGCAGCCAGGCCTTCACTCGGGAGGTATGTGAGACCTTGGACACTCTGTTCATAGTCTCCTTGCCTCTCTTCACCTGTCAACAGGAGAGCATCACAGAAGCACCCAGCTCAGAGGCATGGCTTCTGTGTAGAGACATGAGAAAAGCCACTAAGGCCTGCAACAGCCACCCAGCCCAAAGTGACCATTCTAGAAAGAGCAGTGCCTTTAACTACCCCCTGCCAGGCACTACTACACGCGTGAGCGGCTTTCCCCCTTCATAGCCCTTGAAATGCCATGTTTTCCCTGTGGAAAAATGGTCTGCAGCTGACTACTTATTCAATGCCCAGATGGCCCAGGCTCCACCAATGCAAGACACAGTAGATGCATGGTAAATAGAAGAGGAGGCAGGCGGGCACCCCAGCTCTCTCCTATCTAGCTTGGGTATGGGGGCTATCTGAAAGGTAAGGAATAAAACGCATGGAACAGAGTCAAAGCAGAGCTTTATGTGGGCTTGGTCAGAATACCAGCTGATCCTGAGCCACATAAACAAAATGTATGCAAGGGGACAGTCTTAACCACCTGGGGAGCTGGCCTAGGGATCTCAGCAGTTGGTGTCAGCCAATTGTCATCTGCTATTCTGATTCTGTGAGCCAAATGCACAGAAGAAGAAGAAATTAGTATTCCTTTGAAAGACTTGGTAGGAGAATTCCTACAGCACCGGCTGGTAGTGGTGTGTCTGTCACACCATCCAGACCTTCTGAGCAGATCTTATCTGTGGATCTGTTCCAGGAGGCAAGAGGCCCGGGTTCCAGTTTGCACTCTGGCCTTTGGAGCTGGGCACTCAAGTCACATGCCTCTTTGGACATGGCTGGAAACAGATGGCCTCTAAGATCTCTCCTGGTTCAGGTGTCCAGGTTTCTAGGCTTTCCAGGCATAGACCATGAATAACGCAGCCATCCAAAGTCAGTCTGCTCCTTTCCATTCTGGTTTGTCACCTAGATGCTGTCTTTGCCTCTAGGTCTTGCCTTTCTTGGCCTCCCGTTAGCTAACCACTGAAGTCCATGCACCGGAAGGCTTGAGTGCTCCGGGACACTGGCAGCCTATGCATTTTGACGTAAACAAACTAGTGGTCCCTGGTCTGAAAAGAATCAGAGCAAATCTGCATGAAATGAGGATTGTGTGCAGAGCGGCAGCCAACAGTCCAGGAGGGAGGACAGGAAGGAGGACCTGGCAGCTGTGAGGCACATGGGCCCCACTGGCCCACAGCAGCATGGGGGTGACCCTCCGAATAACAACAGCAGTGGGAAAGGAGATGGTACCCAGATTGTAGAAGAGGTGGGCAAGACCACACAGGACTCGCTTATCCTACAATCATAGAGCTTCTGGTGACAGGCTGGACCAGGCAGCACCGGGGAAGCCCTGTGACACATAATGTAGAACATGGAGGAAGGCCAAGGCTAGCAAAGCAAGCAAAGGCTCTGGGGAGAGAATAACTCAGTGAGGGCCCTAGGCTCCCCCGAGTTACTGGCAAAAAAACCCTCTATAGTGAGCAGCGCAGGTTTGAGATTAGACAAGGCTGAACTTTAACCCTGTCACTCATGAGAGACCTGCCAAAGTCTTCAAGCCCCTTCAAAGCAACCATCGTTACAGACCCGTTTCTCCTTTTTGCTAAGTTATGATCAGGATTGTCACCTCTGACAGGGTGAAGACTAGAGAAGATTCTTACACGCTATGGCTTAGGTACCGGTTAGGCTGTAACTCTCAGAGGCTCATGGGGCAGACACTGGTCTATCTCCAGGTGGTAGCACTGGAAGGCGGTAGGATTTCTGAGAGTCACTGGGGTATACCTTCAGAAGGGAGCACAGGTTTCCTGGAGTCAGTTCTTGTGAGAGACAGGTGATATAAAAGTCAAGGGCCTGAGTCAGGCCCTTGGTCCTTTCTGGCTTCTTGTTTGGGAATGACACTCAATATATATGTCTCAAATGGTCTGCCATTGCTCTCTGTCATGAAGGGACTCAGCCATGGTGGGGGAGGAGGGACTTGAAAGAGCCTGTCACATGTTGTTTGGATTCCTAACTTCCAAAGCCATAGGCTGCATAAATCTCCTTTCTTCAGGAGCAGGCTGATTTGTTTGTGTTTGTTTGTTTTGCAAAATGGACCAAACACAGTCTGCAAGCTTTGTCCTACCCATGGATCTTCTCAACCTTTCCCTTTTCCCGAACAACCGATATACATCCATGCCCTTCTCAGGTCTCACTTCTGTGGGGCATAAGAAGTTTCCTGGGCCACCATTACTGTACACTGATAAGGCTTAGTCACTAGAGTAGCCCAGGTTGTTCATCATGAGATACCAAGGGCTACTGTTATAAAGAATGGTCTGCAGGAGTTGGAGTGATGGCTCAGTGGTTAAGAAAGTTAGCTAATCTTGAAGAGAACTTGGGTTTGGTTCCCAACACCCACCTCACAGTTTATAATCATCTGTAACTCCAGTTCCAGGGGATCTGGCACCCTCTTCTGGCCTCTTCAGTACCATGTACTGCATGTACATGGTACACAGACACACATGCAGGCAAAAATTCCATACAGATGAAATAAAAATGAATAAATTGTTATTATTATATTATGTTTTATATAACTGATCTGTACTGGGCATGGTATCATATACCTGTAATCTCAGCACTCAAGAGCAGAGGCAGGAGAATCTTGGGTTTGAGGCCCACATGGGCTATTTAATGAAAAAAAAAAAGAAATAAAGAAACAAACCAAAACCATTCCATAATGAGAACTAACTTGACTCCTTCCTAATGCAGCAAATAGTTTCAATCAAACTCCCTATTTTCCTTTAATCTGTCTCACACCTGCCCTGACAGTCTTATTGCTGGCCACCCTGAAAGGCCCTGTAGCCTCAGAGGACATGGGAATCTATACCAACATTTGTTTAATATTGAAGGGATATTTTCAGAATCTGGGGTAGGAGTTAGATTATGTACAGTCTTGGTCAGTGTTCTATTGCTGAGAAGAGATACTATAACCACAGCAACTCTTATAAAGGAAAGTGTTTAACTGGGGCTGGCTTACAGCTTTAGAGGTTTATTCTGTTATCATTTTGGCAGGAAGCACAGTAGCACGCAGGCAGACATAGTACTAGAGGGGTAGCTGAGAGTTCAACATGTGGTTCAGCAGGCAGAAGAGAGAGACACTGGGCCTAGTTTGAGTTTCTAAAACCTCAAAGCCCACCCCCCCCCCCCCAGTGACACACTTCCTGAAACAAGGCCATACCTACTCCAACAAGGCCATGTGGGTCTCCTATAACATCACTTTCTCTGAGCCTATGGGGTCCATGTTTATTCAGATCACAACGTGTACCATGCCAATATATATATATTGATATATATATATATATGTATATATATATATATATATCAATATATATATATATCTCAATATCAGCCTGCTGTGATTTGATCTTAGCAACATCCTTTGAAACTCACCCCCAACCCCCTCGCAAAGAACTTTCACAAGTTGCTGTTAAGGACCCTGACTTTGGAGGTTAAAACACGTGGCTTCAAATTCTGGGTATGCTATTTATCAGCAGTGCAACTGGTTGTAGAAGCTGAACCTTTCTGAACTCTGAAAAAATGCTAAAGTTAGTGTCTTCTCCATCAGAATCGGCTCTGTTGATCTAACAGTGAGCCTTCCAAAGGGTAGAGAAGGTAACTTCCTCTCCATGTGCTAAACTAGGTAACGAGCTGGAAGCTCAGGAAGGCAAGCTGACTCATGGAAGGCCATCAACAGGGGGTCAGAAGAGCTAATGGAATAGAACCGAAGCTCCTGGCTCCCTGATAGCCATTTCTTTTCTGGAAGCAGAATCTCCCTTATGGGTTGCTGTGGCATTAAATACAATGACTCATTTCTAGGCTGTACAACAAGGCATCTAGAGGCTGTGCTCATCAGGGTAGTGTCTGGGGGTGCATATTCCCCCATGCTTGTGTGGATACTCGTGTGGAGGCCACAGGTGGATGTCGGTGTCTTCCTCTGTCGCTCTCTACTTCCATTTTTTTAGATAGGGTCTCTTACTGAGCCTGGAGCTTGCTAATTTGCCTAAAACGGACTAGTCAGCAGCTCTACCAGTTCTTCCCATGGCCACTCCCAACCCCCACTCCAGGAGTCCCTATGCCTAGCTTTTTTTTTTATCATGGTTCTGGGAACTAACCTCATGGGTTCACAGCCAGCACTTTACCCACTAAACCACCTCCTCAGCCCTGTTACAGTCATCCTTAGTCTGTCACACTGTCACGAGGAGTTGATTCCACCCCCCCCCACCCCCCCCCCCACCCCCCCCCCCGCAAAGAATGCTGTCAGAGGAGGAATCACTTCTTACTTTCTCTTTTCTACCAGGACTATAGGAACAAAATGAGATAGAACAACCCCAACACCTGATAGTACTGAGAGCTCACTTGGAAGGAGGGACAAACCATTTTCCAGCTGTGGGCTCTTTGCAAAACAGAAGAGAAGGTTTGTCTGCCTTGGGAAAGGGGCACTGAGTCATGAGTCATTTTAAAGTTTTATTCTGGTGACTCGGGGGCCCCTGTGAAAATGCCTGAGTCACTTGCTATTGTCTACGCATACATGGAAGCACAAAAGCCTGACCAAGTTTTTTTTTCTTTCTCTAAGTCACATGGCCCATTATGCCCAAGATGTTCTATGAATACACCGTCCATCCCCTCGAACAATGTGATCACAAGACAGAGTGGCCATTGAAAATTGGTCCTGTGGCTACTGGTAAAATACCACTGGGCAGCTAGCCATCAGGCCTTGGGGCACTTTATTGACCAAACTGGTCATGAGGCTTAGTTCCCACTACTTAGCTATGAAGGAAAGGGCCTCCCTTCTGCCCCCAGAACGTAAGCAGCCATCAGGAAGCCTAGGCACTAGGCCTGAGACTGGCTGAGTTCTGACCTGAGCTGGCCCATCAGATTGGGCAGCTGCATCCCACCACCTCCAACAGTGGCAGCTAAGAGAGGCGTATAAAGGAGGCCTTCTGCCGGTTTAGTCTGGAGCAGAACCTTCAGTTGGGTTGTCATTTTAGGGATGATGTGACTGTGACCAAAACGTGGAGGTTTCAGTGAACAACTCTGCAAGTCGTTTCTTCGGATGACACTGTTCAGAGTTCACTCATGTTCCCAAGTCAGTGAACCAAAGCACTGTTGTGCAGCGGCCTTTGGTGCCGCAAGGCACCTGTCTGTCCCTGTGGTCAGCTATCTGCTTGGGAAGCAGGTAGAAGGAACACAAGCTCAGGGCAAGACATGAGTCACGGTCTGATGTTGGGTTGTCAAAATAAGCAGTACCGCATATTCCTTGCCTAATACAGGTCAGGCCCTGTACATGGCATCTACCTGTGATATCTCATTGAATCCTTACAGCCTATAAGCATCACCATTAAAAAAAACGTGGTTTATCGGCACCAAGTAATATGCCCAAAGCCTAGATTTGAATCCAGATCTGCCCACCAATAAAGCTCAGAGTTACTGCACAGAGATGTTTCCAATTGCCGATCAGTCTTGACTTCAGCTTCGGCACACAGACCATGCTGGCTGTTTCACCTTTGCCCAGTTTCTTGTGTCTCCTATTAAGTGATACCAGTATAAGGGGTGCTGCAGATGAGCTAGCAGCAAGCAAATGTTCTGTGAATGACCCTTTCCCAGAGGCAAGGCTGAATTAAGAAATGACAGTTTCTGACTCGCAGCCAAAATCTTGTTGGGCAGTTTGGGTTTGCACACCGGCTTCAGGAGACTGGCAAGGGTCTGAGTAAAGTGCTCTTAGTGGGGCTGCAGCCCTGGCATTTTGTAAGGAAATAAAATTGGGCAGGGAGGCACTTCAAATCTTGGTCAAAGAGAAAGTGTGAAAAGCAAGACTGTAAACCCAGCCATTATCAAAGCTGAACTTTGGGTTGTAACTCCCCCAGCCTCTTCTTTGAAGTACGCGTGTGATTACATGTGCTTGGTACTTGAAGCTTTTCCATGTGTATAGAGCTGTGTGTGTGTGTGTGTGTGTGTGTGTGTGTGTGTGTGTGTGTATGGATGTAGGTGTATTTATACAAAGATGTATACACACTGAATGATCGTCCAAATAAGCCCCTGACTCTACCTTTAAAGTGTCTCTAGAGGATTAACCCGGGGAAGAGGCAGTAATACGTGAACCGTAAACATTCTTGCATGTTGGCAGATAACCACAATGTGCGTTCGCCTCCAAGAATGGAGAAAAAGAAGAAAGGGAACAACACAAGGGCAGAAAAAGACACTAATCAAATCCACAATCAGCTCTGATGACGAAGCAAGCATTCTGATCAAAACACAGCAGGGCAAACCTGTAACAGGTGGTAAGCTTGGATGGGGCTTCCCAGAGGCCTCACCCACGCTTTCTTTTCAAACGTCTAAAAATGCTCACACAGGATTTCAATCACTTATAATTATTATTATTTTTTTTTATAAAAAAGAAATAAGTTGCAGGCTGAACACAAGCTCTTAAAAACAGGAAATATCAAAGTATTATGTGAATCATCTCTTCCTCCTGCCACTGCTTTTTAAAAAAAATGGCTAACCCGGTCCTCAGATAGTCCAAGAGTTCCTTGCCTGAAGATTGGCCGGAGACTTGCACTGGAGCACAGAGTGTGTGTCCTAAATGGTTACTTACAGGTGGTCCTAGTTCACAACACATGAGAGACCAGAACAGATATGATAAATGGTCCCTCTCAGGGAGGTCCAGGTGGTACAGTAGCAGAAAGGGGGTCAGAAGGACCTGACTGAGGCAGAGCAGGCTTGGCCGGAGGTTGAGAACGAGCTGCAGGCTTGTAGGAGGCTCCAGGAGAGGGGGCAAAGGTTGACCACCTCTAACAGCTATTGGCTTGCAAGTCGCTGATGGTGGAAAGACCAAGCATGGATGTGGATGACTGGAAACTCACCGAGTAAATGGAACTGCTGGCCAAGAAAATAGGAATGGGCATGGTGGCACATGCCAGCACTATGCAGGCAGAGACAGGTGGATCACTGTGAGTTCAAGGCCAGCCAGGTCTACAGAGTGAGTGAGAGACCCTCTATCAAAAGACAAAAACAGGAACACTTTGCCCCATAACTATCATGACAAACACTCCGAAACCCACGCTAGTGACAGTCATCGTTGTTACTTCCCAAGGGTCAGTTCTGAGCCAGGTACTATACGAGACGCCGCCATCTTCCCAGTTTCTCACCGCCGGCAGGTACCCTCTGACAGAAGCCAACATGAGCATCCACTGCCAAGCCTCTGCTCTTTCTCACCCTGACCTAAAATGGAAAGCACTCATCCTAGAACACGCATGAGGAAGCATCATCCACTTGGGTTCTGCAACACTCAGGGTGGCTCAACCTCTTCTTCTTTGTTCTTGTCCTCCTTCTCTCTCCTCCCCGCTGGGCACTCTTGTCCACTACTGGAGTCCAGCTCACCCTTCCTCCCCTGTGAGCCCCTGGTCTTCTGCAGTCCCTGAGCTACTAGCCTTCCTTCCAGCATCCTGACTCCTCAGCTCCCATACACTTTTACCTCTCCCAGTGTTGCCCTCTGCTGGAAGCAGAAGTCATGCTTTCCAACTGAAATATATCATGCCCAAGATCCAGATCACCAAGCCTGTGCAGCAGCATGAGAGACAATGTTGGAAAGTGGGCATGACACTTGTCCAGCACCTGACTGAGCTGGGATCCCTGCTCTCCCACGCTGGACAATGTGGATCAGTGGTGACATCTGTGGTCTGATGCCTCAAGATCTATTACTGACCAGCAGCTGCTGTGACTCCCCCTGACCAGCATGATGATTAAGGGGCTCCAGTTGAAATGCTACTGACTCTGCTGCTTGCGAGGCCATTGCACTTTGATTTCCTCATGTGTAAAATGAGGATAATCACACTTATCTCATCAGATTGTTAAGAGAATAAAAGAGTTATTTTATGCAAAACACCCAGAACAATTCCTGGCACCTAGGAAGTACAAGGCAAGGCAGCCTTCTTTACTTTGTTATCTTAGGACATATTGTGGCACGTGGACACATGCACCACACCTATTCTAAGTGGAGACCAATGAGAAGCTAACACACCAGGCATTCCACAGCTCACCCCACCCTACCCCCACCATCCTCCCACAGAGCCTGGTACTGTGCCAGGCAGAGTCAGAGGCCTGTAAATAAATGCCCACGAACACGTTGACATCTGCCTAGAGCCCTACCTTTTCCTCGCTTAAAGAATACTAAGTTTTTCTTAATACTCACAATGCCTGTGCCCATTTTTATAGATGGAAGCACTGGGGCGCAGGGGAGTAGTTAGTTAATGGACTAAGTTACTCGGCTTACATAGGTCAGGCAGAAGGTACCACTGATAGCCAAAGCTTTAAAACCTGGGTTGTTAGTCACTATGCAACCCAGCCAGTCTGCTGCCCAAAAATCCCCCAAATAAAAGAGAGGCAACAACTCCAAGATATCATTTGCCACTGAGTTCATCATTTCCTGAGTTCCTTGTAATGATAAACATTAAGTTTGGGACCAGGAAATTACCAGGTGCTAAGTCAGCCACAGTCCTCAAGCCATAATCGAGGGACTTTTCTGGAAGGTGAATGTGCAGTGTCTGTCACCGTGGGGATACCCTGTTCAAAGAAGGTGAAATCCTTTTGCCAAAGCCCCTTTGATGTCGGGGTGGGGCTACAAGTGCCTGTTACATAGAAGAGCTCCTAGGAGACTCAGGGGCTGGTAAGGAGGGGCCAGCTGGGAAGCCAGGACTGTCCATTGGAAGGCGGCCAGTTTCCTGAGCCATCCATCCAAAGCACCCTCGTGATGCAGAGGGCCAGTGGAGAGCAAGAGAGGTGGAATGTGGGGTGGTGTGGACAGAAGGGAGACGGAGCCTACAGGGAATAGGACCAAGTTAGCTTCTCATGGAGATGTCTAAGAGTGAAAAAAAATTTTTTTAATGGAGAGAGTGGTGATACACCTTCTCAGAGCCTGCTCACTGTAATCCTCTCTGCCACTGTTCCTTAGCTGAAGGGTCAAATGGACAAAAGCAGGCAGCAGTCTGTCTATGAATGAGCCCAGCATCTGCCTTCCATTCATTCCTATGTTCCTCCTCCTCAGGATCAAGGGCATGTGTCACATTCTCGGTCACTGTTCCAAAATACCACCCACTTCACCCCCCACAGACGAAGGAAGGCACCCTGGCGCTCACCCTCATTTCAGAGCCCTCCGGACAAGTCCTGTAGCTCTAAGAAAAAAAGCAGAGCACACAGCCTAGCAGAGCCAGGACCCACGAGTACTGGAGGAAATCTTGCCTTCCTCCCACACACCATCAGTCAGGGCTGTCAGCTTCCAAAAATGTTTAGCAAGTGCAGCATCAAGAGGGACAGGCTGATGGGCGGGTGTGGGAGCTTGTGTGGGGAGGGGGCCTTCTCTGGCTCCGAGTTCCAACAGTCTGTCTCTGAGCAGCTTCTAGATCCAGTTCCTCCATCAGAAAGGTTAGGAATGTGTTGAGAATTAGCCTCTGATCAGAGACAGCTACAGAGAAGTAGATGCCCAAAAGGTCATCTGGTTTGTTGCTGCTTGCCCCCATACCAACTCCAGACTGCCTCCCAGTCTGGCTTCCCGGTTTCTTCTCTCCTGACTAGGACAGCCACATCAGTCAGGTCAGCCTGTCCCTAAAAGTCCCTGCTGACAGGCAGCCAAGAAAATACAGCATGGCCCTGCTCCCTCCTGCCAGAAGAGGGGGAAGGCAGCAGGGAAGGCAGGAGTCCAAGAGAAACTGATTGGCCCTTAAGGATTTCCTTAAAAGAGATTGCATGGCCAGGGCCTGTCACCCAGCCCAGTAGGGGGATGCCTGCTCTGCCAGGAAAGGTAGAAGTCACCTCTCCTCTTCCAGCCATTCTCTCACCCACACCATCACCTCCCTAATCACCAGAGCCACCAACAGTGGCAGCATAGACTACCCAAGAAGGAGGGGCTTAGCTTCGGCAGCCATTCTGAGACAGTCAAACCACCCGAGTCACTAGGAGTCTGTAGCAGCTAGCAGTTGGCAGCACCTGGCCAGAATCCCTTCTCCCTAAGGATGGGGCAGAAACCGACCATGTTCAAGCTGGGAGGAGGGTAAGTTCAGGGCAACCATTCAGTATCCCTTGTCCTGGATCTCACAGCTGGGCCAGGTGGTATCCAACCTATCAAGGCACCGGGCCACTCCTTCTGGAGGGGGGTGTTGTTACAACCTGAATATAGACACACATCACAGCAGCAGATACGTCTCCTTGGGGCCAAGCGCTCAGCACTGATAGCCCTAACATTTCCGATGTCAGCGTGCATTTTTTTTGAAAGCACCTCTACACCTGCTCCAACACTATAGAAGCAGCTGGCTGCCAGCACCCCTTAGCTTTGCAGAGCTCCTCGGGAGAACCTCTGGCACTCTGGCCAGCTAAGCCCCTCCTGGCCACACCCACTGACCAATGTATCCTTTCAATCTGCCAGCATAAGGGGTATGCTTCCTCTCTCCAATCACATTATGGTAGCCTCTCCTCAAGGCAGCTGTACCCCCTCCCCCAAGAGGGATCATCCATCACTCCCACCCTGTAATAGTGCCCCCAGCACACAGCACTGCTCACCTGGGTATCGAACCCGTTCTCCAGAGAGCTGCTCTTCCGCAACGGGAGCCCCTCCCCCGTTGGCTCCTGCAGCCCCTGCGATTTCAGGGGGATTTGGCTAGTGTAGGCCGTCTTGCTCACCTCTACCTTGCTTCCCAACTTAAGATAGCAGGGCTGAGGACCAGTCCGGGCCGGGGGCACGTGCAGGATGGGCGCGGCGCTGTGCACGGGTTTGGGCAGTCCCGATTTCATTTTGGAGGCTACCAGGATGGCCGGCATCTTCTCCCGGGGCTTTGGCTTTCCCAGCACGTCCCTGGCAGCGGCGGCGGAGGCGACCGCTAAAGGCAGCGCGGGCAGCCGAGCAGGCGCCGGGCCTCGGCCCGCGAGGCGCCCACCAACAGTGGAAGAAAAAAAAACAAAACCCAAAATCCCCGGGTCGGGGAACTGGGAATATCCTGCGAATGCGCCTGTCAGGTGGCGGGCTAGTCACTGCCCTCAGCAGGTCCCACCTGCGCGGATGTCGCAGCGGGCGGCCTGTTCAGAAGCTCTGGGCTCTCGGGGACGGCTGCCTCTGGCAATTCTTCTCCTGGGAAACCGAGGCGTGGACGCCCATATTAACTTGTCATTGCGTCTCCGAAGTAAGAAGGCTCCTTAGGAAGAGACACAGGCTACGGGGACGCACACGTCGCGCTCCAGAGCCTGCGGGTGTGAACCTTTGAGCAAAGGAGCGGAGGATGGGGAGACGGAGGGCGCACGGAGCCCAAGACGTCTTAGCTGCGAGGTGGCTGTCACCCTGCAAACGCGCCGCAGTGTCACTCGCGCCTAGGCAGACTCGGGGCGATCTCCGCAGACAGGTCTGTCTGGGCGTGACAGTCGATCACCGATGCTCACAAGCCCTTCGAACACCAAGCACCTGAGCTTCTGCGGCTCTGGCCATGCTCCGTGCGCTCCAGCGCGGCACGGCGGTGGTGGCAGGACGCGGGCACCGGGACGCGCAGCTGGCCAGGCTGGCTGCGCTGCGCTAAGCTGAGCTCCCGGGAAGGCAGCGCGGGCTGCAGGGTTGGACGCAGGGGAGGACCGGCTGCGGCGCGCGCTGACAGCCCGGGCCGTTTCCGCGCGCCCATTGGTTCGCGGCGGACCAATCCGCGGTCGCGACTCCCACTGCAAGGGGCGTGGCCTCAACTCCGCGGGGCCGCCGCGGAAACTCTGGGGCCGCGCTTGGCCGTAAGTACAAAGCGAGCTGGTGGCCGCTCTGCGGCATGGCCCCGGCGCGCGCCTCCCCGCGGGCCGCCACCCCTGGCGTCCCCGGAGCCGCCTTTGAAAATGCCGTTGGATTGCAGATTCCCGCCTCCCTCCACCCCCTGGCATGTGTCGGGGAAATCGGTTTCTCTTTTTCAAATCGCTCGGGTCATCTCAACGGTTTGCGGGTTCCGGAGGCACGCCCCAACCTCCCTGCACCTCCACCGGGATTGATAGGGCGGGTCTTCTTGTCCCCTGACTGAAGGACACTCCAGCCATTTCTTCTTTCCGGGTGGGTTCAGGGGCGTCCCAACAGCTTCCTCTGCGACATTCAAAGGATGAACGTTGCACTTAAGTATTTGAAGTATTTATAGACTGATACAATGGCCGGGGAAGCTTCGCGCCCCAAGACAGCTCCTCCTTGCCACCTACCACAGACTGTAATTAGAGTGGCTTGGTGACCCGGGCAGGCTCTGGCTAAACCCGCCCTGGTTTCATGGTTTCATGCAGGCCTGCCTAGCAGGCTGAGCCTGGGACATGCCAAGCTCACAGATTCCTCTGCTTGGAATCACTGGAGAACCCCTTCTTCGATCTGACTCAGGGTCTCAGGGCTGAAGGGAAAATAGATTGTCCAGACAGGTTGCATTGGGGCTGATCTTTAAGGAGGCCCACCCCCAGAGAGCAATTTGGATTTGAACTGGGAAGTTTCTCCATCTTTACAGATCTTCTAACACTGAGTGTCTCATGCAAGTCAAGTGGAGGTCTGAGTACATTTCCCTGAAAGCACTGCCCAGCTAAATGAGATAGTGTCTGGCAGTGTAGGGGACCAGAAAAAAAAGTCTTTATTATTAATGTATCCACTGAGTATACCCTACTGTCATCTCTTTAAGCCATTTTTCTGTGTCTAGGATGGATGTTGTCACTTTATTCCTACCCTATATCCTGATTTACAACATCCATAGGGTTGAATTTCAATCATCCTAATGTTATTGATTGTGTCACTCTCAAACTTACCTGGCAAAACTCTAGTGTGGCCAGGAATGGTGGTGTAAGCCTACAATTTCTGCTACTTCAGAGGCTGAGGCAGGAGGATCCTGGGTTGAGGGCAATTTGATGTGCTTCTTTGCCCAAGTAAAAGTAAAGAAGGGTTGGAGATGTAGCTCGCGTGGTAGGCAGTTTGCTTGTTCTGCATATACCAGAATCTGATCTCAGCGCTCAGCACTGTAAATAAACACTCAGTCCTGGACTGGTTGTAGGCAGTGGAGCCTTTGGGAGGTTTGAGTACATGACCAAGGCATCCTCGTGGGACCAATCCCATGTTAGAGGAGAAAGGATGAAGATAGACAGACGCTTTCTGATAGTGCGATGGCAGCCTTTCTGAAGGCAGAGAAACCACAGCCCTTGACAAGAATCTGACCATGGCTACAGCCTGACCTCAGATCTCCAGCCCCTAGGCCTAGGAGAAATAGACATTTGGTGTGAAAGCTGTCCTGTTGACAGCATGTTTCATCAGTAGCTTAGACTAAGAGCCCAGACTGAAGTAAAAGTTCAGTTTTAAAACAGCTCCTGGAGCGTTGAGATGTGAGATAGTACTCCCTGCTCCCACGTCTTCCAGCCTGTTTGCAGGTCCTTTTTACCCTAGCTTGGGGGAGATGCACATAGCCTGTTTTCAGCTCTTAGTCCTGCTCTCTGAAATTAAATCACAAGTTTGTCCCTGATATGGTACACTCTGCCCTCGGCCATCTGGACAATCTCCTATGCTAGTGTCTTGCTTTATTTAACGTATTTATTGTTTCAAGCATTCTCTTCTAAAGGAATAAATGTTTTTGAAGAGCCATATTTTGACTTTCATGAGATTCTGTCAGGGGCAAGCAGAACCCTGTGGACTGAAAAGCTACCCAGATTGTAACTGAATGAATGAGTGGTGGGGTTGCCTTTTAGTAGGAATATTATAAGAGAGTTGTGGTATTTTCCCCCCTTGAACTCTGGTTGTCACAGCTGCATGAAGAGTTGTAGAAAGGCATTGCCATGATCACTGCTAGGGGTTGTGGAACTATCCCCGAATATCCTCAGAGCTTAGGCACAGAGGATGTCCAAGGTCTAGTCCCCAGAGCAGCACAGAAAACCTGTAATGCTTTTTGATACTCTCCACCCAATCCCATCCTACTGAATGAAAATTCCCAGAGGGTAAGGAGTATGTGTGTGTGTGTGTCCATCTATGTCTTAAAGCTTAATGAAGGGGTTTTGATGTGCATTAAGGCTGAGAATTCTAGCCAAAAGAAGTGTGTGTTCAGTGTACTTCCAGGACCTCCTAAGCCTTCATATGCATAAGAACTGCAAATTCCAATTCAATTGATCTCCAAAAGGCTGAGATGCTGTCTTCCAAATAAACTTGCAGGTGACAGGAGTCTGGAGATCCACACTGTAAGCTGTAAGGTCGGGCCACCGTCAGCAGAGGTGTAACAGCTCAAGGCCCAGCTGAAGTTAAATGGCTTTCACAACGCTTCTGAAAAGATTCTCAGGGCGCATCAGCTAGCAGTCCAGCCTATTAGTAAAGTATAACACAGTCACAGACGCGGAACTGGTGATGGCCACAGTGTGTGTTTGCCATTAGGAAAAAAAAGTTTCCAGTTAAAATTGGCACCAAAGCCATTGGGACACAGGGGGCAGGGGAGGTTCTGAGAGTGTCAAATATGTGCAAATAAAATCAGCAGTACATTCTTTGCTTTGACTTAAAAGCACTTACAGGCTAAGGGGATTACTCAATAGGTAAAGTTTCCTACAAGCACAAGGACCTAAGTTCCCTCTCATATTAAAACAAAAATGTGGGTGGTTCACACACATCTGCACACACTTGTGTACTTGCACACTCCAAACCACCCATAGTGTTATACCATACTATTGTCCGATAAAGGCACCCTATTCACCTTACCTATAGGTTATCCACTGAGGTTTGTTGAGGTCTCCGATTTCTAAACTGAAGTTGCACACATTTTCCTTAAGTTTCCAAATGTCTTTCTCCTCATTGCTTTAATAATCTTAACTGTTATTTCCTGAACAGTTTCATCTCCCTTTTTTCCCTCTTTTCATTTTTCTTACTTAAACTAAAATCTGTATCAGCCAAACTAGACAAGAGAGAAAAATAGTAAATGGGAAGCAAAATGAAATAATTACAACATTTCCTATTTAAATCAGATTGCGGCCTGTTACAAAAATATTCTGTAAGTATACTGCTTCCATGTGGATACTATGTTAACATGAAAAAAAATAACTTTAAATCAATGTCTGGTAGCTAAAAGAGTCAGTAGTTCAGAGAACAGCAAGCTGTTCTGGAAAGAACATTTCATGATTTTAAAGAACATTTGTCCATTTTTATTACATGCGGTATAGACAAAGATGCAAACCCCAAGCAGGCTGTGTTGTAAACCCAGAGTTGACAATGCTTCTTTCTTTGTCCTCTGACTCTAAACTTTCAAAATCACCCAACTGTCAGCAATAGGCCTGTTTGAAATTTACCACCAAAGCTGGAAGGACCACTGGTGTTTGGAGGTCCCCTTGGTGCAGGAGCCATCCTCCAATCAGGAAGCAGCAACTGTATCCCTTCCTCTACGAGCCTCACCACCAGCCACTGTTAGCTAAGTGGGGACAGGCCTTCAGGAATGACCTGTAAATGACCAGCCCCATCAACCCATCCTTCGTGCATTACAGATTCCATCTGCCTGACCTCCCAAGAAGACAGTCCTGTAAAGAGCCAAAAACATCTTAAACTCCAGCTTGTCGTGGGGAAAATGCAAGAGTCAGCTGCCCCTGCAGACCCTCAGTTATAGAGGAGAAAGAAAATGGTGCACTGCTGTATAAGGTTATACAAAGTAAAACATTTCATGAGTCTATTTTGGAGGAAAAAAAAAAAAAACACCCCAAAAGTATTAGTTTATTTGGGAAAGCATGCTTGTCCCTAGTTCCCTAGTTTCTAAGGCATGAAGTGTCAATTTAGGACATGTGTCCAGAGAAGCCACAAATATTCACTTTCAGTAGTAGCTGAGGAAAGAGCTCATCCTAGACTGTGGAGACCCAGACCTTCAGAAACCCTGCCTATCTACAGTTAGATAGTACTGTTCTCTGAGCCGAACAACCGTCATCTTTGTAAGACCAGCTGTCTCTGCTTGCAAACGATCATCACATCTGAGCTTGTTAGCTCTTGGCACTCCTTGAAGGAAGTGAGGTAGGGTGGGTCATTGGACCATCACCTGAGCATCCAGCCATGCCTCCCAGCCTGTTATCTTTAATTTTCTACTTTTGCACTAGGTTTTAGGGACCCCGAGGAAAGAGTAGAATATCTGAGCTCAGAAAGACTAGGGGAAGAGAGGAAGCGCCGTCTGCACAACCATATACTAGGTGTAGATGTTCCAGTCGTGGCTGCTTTAAGGTCTCAGTGCTCCTGCCCATAACCACTCACCCATGTTCCCTAAGTAAGCTTAATAAACTCACTTAATAAATCCCCAGGATGAACTCTGGTGGGATTAAATCATTTTTTTTAAACCTTAGGACATTATAGAGAGGTTGTAGACATTGCTTAATTGTCTCCTCCCTCCCCCAGGGAGAGAATTCTTGCAATATCCATTCCCCCTACCCAATGGACTTCTAATCTCTTGTGTGCTTCCAGCAAGGGGTCTGATTATAAATCAGTACACACCATAGTATCTCTGGGTTGCTCTTGAGGGCCAGAGCCTGAGATTCCCCCACCAGCAGATGTTGACACTGTGTGGACGTGAGGCCCTGACTAAAAGTTTAACATCTAGCAAAACATTGATTGATCAGTGGCTCAGTCATTAACCCAGAGATTAACCATTTCAACACTATGTTCTAGACTCTGGGTACAGGACGATAGGGCTGTTGTCCTTTTCCTGAGGACTGCTTTCTCACAGGTGAGGAGATGGGAGAGCTGCCTGTCAGTCTAGTAAGGGCAGCAAGCTGGGAAACAGAAATGATAAATAGCATAACCAGTGCTCCAGTAGAAGCTCTGCAAAGTAAACCATGATGAGCTGGGCACAGGGAAGATCATGTAGTCATGAAGTTATCTGGCGTGCCCATTAGTTTTTCAACAACAATAATAAAAAGTAACAGACATATTTTTGTTTGTTTCTACTTTAGGAGATCTTGGTCTCTGGTGCCTTGCTACATCTAGGAAGAGGTTTTTGTTTGTTTTCCTTGCTTCATTCTACAGAGAATTTCTACAAAGCCCACATTCACTGAAACAGTGGCAAAAGCAAACCAGCATTAGTTTAATCACCATAGAAAACATAACTTACTAAAAACATAGACTGTGGGCTACTTTTGCCTCCTGTAGGCGGGAGAAGGCTGTCTAAACAAGTCACACCAGTGGGAACATAAACCACACATCACTTCCTCCCGGATGCCAGCACTGGTGAACCACAAGAGTATGAGATGTCACATTCGCTGGATCCAGGCTGCCCAAGAGCAAGCCTCTGGGTGCATGGCTTTAGTGACTACTGAGTGTCTTGTCATCTGACAAGCGGCTGGACATCTGAAGAGAGACCCCGATCACGGGGTCAAACCGTTGTCTTATGAATTCTGAGGAAGAACAATTCTATTCTCTGACATTTCATGTGAGGGGCCCTTGGGGATGGAGCGAGCCAGAGCAAAGTGTGGACGCCCGATCAAAGTGGAGAAAAGTGTTTCCTAGTGTTCTGTCAGTGACAAATACTTGAGATAAGGCAATTTAAAGGAAAAGGTTGTTCCAGCTCATGGTTTTGAATGTTTCTATCAGTGGTGCCTTGGCACCACTGATGCTTTGGGTTTAGGGTAACACGAAACATCATCACACAAAGTGTGGAGGGGCAACGCTGGTCACAGTGGCCAAGAAGCAATGACAGAGAAGAGGCTAATGTCCCAGCATCTTCAGTGACCTGATTCCCTTCCAGCAGGTCCCCACCTTTGAAAATCTGTGCCCTGTCAGTAGTGACACAGGGCATGATGAAACCTGTATCTCACAGTCCTTTGTCCCACACCACAAAGTGAAGCTTTGAGTTACTCTTGAGTGACTAGATTTTTCCTACAATCTTGGGGAACTATAACCCATATACATGTAAATGCCATAAGGAAAACTATTATTTTGTAAGCTAATTTAAAACAAATTAAAGAGAACTATAAACAAAGATCCATATGTGGAATCTGGGTTTGTTTAGCAGCAGAGGGATAAGAACAGAGGAAAAGAAACAGACCCAAGAACAGCACGTTTCTGATGGGAACAGGAATTCCGGATCAGGGATACCAGGAGATGAACCTGGGTTTGCTCCCCATCCACCTGGTCACCATTCCTGAGTTGCAGCATCCCAGAGTCGAGTTTCCAGTTTGGCCTGGAGCAGGGGCAGAGATGAGGGGCAAGTGGCAGCTGTGTGAGGGGACAATGAGGTAAAGTAGACAAGACTGTCTGGGTCTTCTGACCCACACAGTGGACAATGGCTGAGGCTTCACTCAAAGCCTGCTCAGGAAGCAAAGGTGAAGAAGGAAGAGTCTAATTGGTCCAGATCTAGGTTGATCCCACCTACAAGCTTTTTTTTGTTGCTTTTTTAGTTTTAATTTCCCACGTGCTTCTTTTTATAGTCACTCTTACAGACAAGGAAAAAAAAACTACATATAATCAATTGAGAGGCCTAGTTAAATCAGCTTCAAACTGCTTTTATATTATTGTTAGTGGTGGTTTGGTTTTTTTGTTTTGTTGTTGTTGTTTTGTTGACACAGGGTCTCATGTAGCCCAGGTTGGCTTTGAACTCTCTATGTGGTTGAGAATGATCGTGAAATTCTGATTTTCCTGCCTCCACCTCCAAGGTATGAGATGGCAGGGGTGCATCATCCCCACCACTTTTCATGTAACACCAGGGAATAAAACCTAGAGCTTCATGCATACTGAGTGAGCTATGCCCCTAACCTTCAAACTGGTCTTTTAGTGAATTGCACCACTCTTCCCATATATCAATCTCTCTAACCAGAGTGGCCCCATTAGTGATGCTGATATTAATAAGAACTATAATCTGTTAACCTGTTCTTTACTCCATGCCTGGGACCACAGTCAACACTGTACACACATTATCTCTGATTTTCCCACCATCCCTGTGGGATGAATGGTTATTGCTCTTTTCATTCGTAGAAGTGGAAACAGGCCCAGAGATGGTCTGGCATCTCCCCTAAGATACTGCAGCTAGCTGAGGAGATTGAAATCAGCCCAAGTGCTTGAACTCTGAACACCAGGCAGTGCACTAAGGAGGCACAACCACGGATATAGACATTAAAGGCAAGCCCACAACGCCCTGCTCCTAATGTGTGCCCTCATGGCACTCCCTTACATGGAACAGTTCCCCCAGCACCCTGCAGCTGACAAATTAGACTAGAAGTTCAAGTAACTACCCAAGCTGTAAAGTCAGAGTCCTTATTAGTCTTAAATTTCATTAAATTTTATGTGTCTTGGTGTTGTATGTTGATGTACTACATGTGTGTCTGATGCTCATGGAAGCCAAAAGAGGTTCCGATTCCATGAAATGTATGAGCCACTAGGTGGATGCTGGGAATTGAACTGGAGTCCTCTAAAAGAGTAGACAGTGCTCTTAACTCCCGAGCTATCTCTCTAGTCCAAGGGCAGAAGTCTTAAAGGAAGACTAGGCAAGGAATAAGCACCAGTTAGAGGGCCGTTTGAGAGATGTTCAGTCTCTGAAACAGCTTCTTGTTACTGTTCAATTAGGGGTAAAGATAGTTTGGACCAGGTTCTTTAAATATGAAGCCTGACAGTCACTGGGAAAGTGTTAAAGGAACAGGCCCTATGTCCTTCCAGCATGCCTAGAATTCTGACTCTGGGTTCTACATTTGAAACAAGTCCTCAAGTGACTTGGGACCAGTCTCTCCTTGTTCTCAATATGGAGCTTTAGCCATACATCATAGTCCTTATGGTGGGCGAGTATGCCTAGCTCAGAGAGTGGCATGATTTGGAGGTGTGGCCTTGGAGTAGGTGTGTCACTGTGAGTTTGGGCTTTAAAACCCTCAGCCTAGCTGCTTAGAAGTCAGTCTTTTCCTAGTAGCCTTCAGATGAAGATGTAGAACTCTCAGCTCCTGCACCATACCTGCTTGGATGCTGCCATGCTCCTGCCTTGATGATAATGGACTGAATCCCTGAACCTGTAAGCCAGCCCCAATTAAATGTTGTCCTTAGGAGAGTTGCCTTGGTCATGGTGTCTGTTCACAGCAGTAAAACCTTAACTAAGACAGTCTTCCTGGGAGTTAAATATTTAAGGAAAGGAAGAAAGGAAGGAAGGAAGGAAGGAAGGAAGGAAGGAAGGAAGGAAGGAAGGAAGAAGAAAAGAGAAGAGAAGAGAAGAGAAGAGAAGAGAAGAGAAGAAAAACAAAGAAAAGGGAGTTGCTAGGTACCATCATGCATAAACGAAGCTGGCCACTCTGTACTATGGCCCAGGCATTGTCATGATGATAAAGTGTTCCAGGTATAGACAAACTGGAAAGTGCTGCTGTAAAAGCAGTTGGTGAATCAGGGACATAGCTCAAGGGTTGAGTACTTGCTAACAAGCACTAGGTCCCAGGTTCAGTTCCCAGTACCATCAAAGGCAGAACAACAAAATGGAGACTGTAATGGGGAGTGGGGCATGGGTGTGAGCAAAGTACATTGTGTGCTTGTGATGGTTTCTATTGATTAGCAGTTTGTTGAGCTCTAGAATCATCATGGAGACAAGTCTCTGGGCATGTACACGAAGGATGTTCTAGACTAGATTAGTTGAAGTAGAAAGACCCATCCTAAATGTGGGCTGCACCATTGCATGTGCAGAAGCTCCAGACTGCATTAGAAGGAGAAAGTAAACTGAGGACTGGCATCCATCTCTCTCTCTCTCCTTCCTGACCTCAGAGTCAGTGTGCCCAGCTGCCACACTCTCTTGCTCTTATGCCTTCCCCGAGTGATGGACTGATTCCCCCCTTGAACTCTGAGCCAAAGAAAACTCCTTCCCTTTAAGTTGCTTTCTGGTTCACAGCAATGAGAAAAGTAACTAGTACTACACATGAATGAAAATGTCACCGAGAAATCCGTCATTTTGTGCAATTAATATATGCTATTAAAAAGAGAGAAAGATGCGACAAAGGCTTTATTCTCCTGACATTTCACAGTAGGGGAGTGGAAGTATTGAAAACAGTAACTGGATAATTTTAATTAGTGTTAAAAAGGCAACCTGGAAAGCCCCAGGGTTTCTGCTACTTCCTGATGAGATTCACTTCCAGACAGAAGACACTCAGCCAGAAGTAGCCTGTGTGACCGAGGGCAGCCACTGTGGCACCATGAAGCCAGTGGTTGCTATGTTCTCACTGCTCACAAGGTAGCAGGCTCCACTCCTCCTCTTCTTCCTCCTCCTTCCCATCTTTGACCATGCTTCCTGTCTGGTTACTGCTGCCCTCCTGGTAGCCTTTGACTATACCCCAGAAGGAGTATTGGCCAGCATTGCATCTCATGATCAGGAAAGGCTCCTGGCCAATGTGTGGCCTCCAGGGATAGTGCAGGGAGCCCAGGCACTATTCCTGAGATGACTTGTTAACTCTTGGGGGAGATCCAGGCTGGCAGAAGGGCCTACTGGTGGGGGGATAATTTCTGCAGAGTATAACTTTTAAAAATTTAGAGTTTTGAAATGCACTTTGAAATTCCATCCTTTATTTAAAATCCTAGAGTCTTCCTCTTGTTATTTGTATTCTACTAGCTTACTCAATAAGTAAAGTATTAGGGATGCCTAAATTGCTTGATTGTTTATGTGGAAATAATTATGTTTATAGAAAGAAGGGAGAGAGAGGGAGGACTCATATCCAGCCATTATAAAGGGGTTACTTCTGAGATGTGAGTTAAGGCTCTGTATATCATTCCTCCAAAGGCTCTGAGTCAGGGGGTGAATTTTAAGTACTTCCCAGTGGGATTATGTGTGGTTTTCAAATATGTTTGTTTAGAACTTTCATTTATCTAAGGAACACTCAACAAGCCCTATCCTAAACCAACCAATGTGCCAGTGTTGGCCTTGGTGATGTGTACATAAGCTGGCTTTGATCCACCTCTGCCTCCTGCCTTTTCAGGGAGCTGCTTTCCCAGCCCAAATTAAGCAAAGCAGCAAAACACTGTGGCAGTTGTCCATGTAACAAGGTCACTGATAAGGCTTCTGTAAGACACAGGGGCACTTGTTCTAGAGGCCTAGTCTAAAAGTGGTTCTGGGAACAATTTTTCTTTTTCTTTCTTCCTCCTTCCCTTTTGTCATTCTCCTCTTCCTCCTCCTCCTCTCTTCCTTCTTCCTTCTCATCTTTATTCTTGAAACAAAATCTCACCATGTAGTCTAGACTGGCCTCAAACTCCCAGCCTTCCTACTGCAGTCTCCCCAGCTGATACATACAGGCACTACCAAGCTTGGCCCTAACAGAATCGTTCTCGTCAGAAGTTCCAGGGCTACCCTTGAACAGAGAGGCACTAGAAATAATCCTAGTCTCTCTAGAAATAATTGCCTGTGACATCAAGGATGCTGGCCACAGGAGAGAGCTAACAGCAAGGATGGTGAGTCCAGAATGCCTGAGATAACGGGGTATATGTGGAAAAGAATCGTTACCAATGCCCTTGGCAGAGTTCCAGGCTAGTCTAAAACTTGTCAACAAAACAGAGACACCCATGAAGATCTTTGCTCTCCAAGATCGGCTCAAGCTGTGTGAAGATTCAAGATCACGAACAGCTGCGTTGATTTCCGCTCCCTTTCCAAATGTAAGACAAATAAAATCCTGGAGCTTGACGGAGAAAAAGAACAAATACACAAGGCTTGTCTTTTATATTTTGGCCTAGAAAGTCATTGTTTTACAGACTAGGGTGGGCACGATAGTATTAGATTGTTTCTCTTAAAAAAAAAAAAAAATGGGTCTGGCAGTGTTCTTACAGCTCCACGTGGCTCAAGAATGTTCCGAGTTCACAGATGAATTGGTCTGAGTTTCCTCCCCCAAGCAGCCTGGAAGTCAGCCTCCCTCAGGCTGGCTAGCAAGCACTGACAGGCAGCCTCCAAAGACCATTTTTGCAAGCCAGGAATGGGGAGTGGGCTCTCACAATCTCCTGCCTGTCAGGTTTTATCCTCATATATGGACAAGAGAAGGGATTGAAGAGGTAACATCCAGCATCCAAGGCTGCTGGCCAGCAAGGCACTTCCTGGTGAGCTATCAAAGAGGCTCAAAGGATCCCTTTCCAAGGCTCTCTCAATGTTTGCCTCACCTTGGGTCCTTTGTCCTTGACTGTCGGTCTTGTCTGGGTCTCCCCCTGCAGGAACCTGGCAGAGACCCCTTACAACCAGGCAGTGTTCCAAGTGAACCCTGACTTCACCTCTCACAGTTTGATCAAAGTCACCTCACTTCTGTGGTTCTCAGTTTCTTCATCAACAAAATGAGGACAAACATCATTGTTTCATGGAGTTGTCACAAGGATTTGTGATAACAAGGTGACAGCAGGGATGAATCTAGAAATGTTCAGATTCACCAGCTGAGATATGTAGTGTGAGCAAATACGGGCAACATGCTAGTCACTGCAACACAATAAAAGTTCTCTTATTTGTTTTAGATTTATTAATCTTATGTGTGTGAATGTTTTGCTTGTATGTGCATGTACTGTGTACATGCCTAGTGCCTAAGGAAGTCAGGAGAGGGCATCAGATGTCCCTGAACTGGATTGATGGGTAGTTATGAGCTACCTTGTGGGTGCTAGGAGTTGAATCCAGGTCCTCTACGAGAACGGCAAACAAGCCTGCTAAGCCTTCCCTTCCAGCTCCACAAGGATCTTCTCTCGGGGAACTTACAACCAGGGAAACAGACAGAAATTGTGTAAACACATTAATGACTGTGTAATCACTAATCGAGGGAAATGTTATATTAGCAGATAAAGATCTTAGACCCCATTCAGAATGTTGCAGCAGCTGAGGCCTCTCTACAGAAATGACAAATAGGATAGGGTCTGAAGGGCAGAACCCAGGCAGAAATAGGCCTTTCTTTTCTGCCTGCAAGAATGATGAGGGTAGGTGGGAGGTTTGCACAGGAAAGGGAAGAGGGTTGCTTCCTCGCCCTACAGTTGTGTCTCTTACCTATGGGGGCAGGGCACTGGCAGAGCCTAGAGTACTTCTCTGGAAGTCACTTAGGGGAGTGAAGGGAGTCCCACAGGTGTGCACAGATGTTCAACTGATGGAGTGTCCTCCACCTAGGTTAGTTCTTACTGTCAGCTTGACCTAAACCTACAGTCCTAGGGAGGGGCAATTAGAGAGTCCCCTAGCTCAGATTGGCCTGTGGGGCACTGCACTGATAAGCTAATTGTCCTCGTAGGACCCAGCCCTCTGTGGGCAGAACTAACTGCATGCAGGTGGTCCTAGCTTACATAAAAAGCAAACAGAAGGAACCAGTAAGCAAGCCAGAAAGGCATCTTTCCTCCATGGCTTTTGCTTCAGGTACCTGCTTTGAGCACCTGGCCTGGCTTCTCTCAGTAATGGACTGTTAACCTGCAAGTCTAAGAGGAAATAGGTCCTTTCATCCAAGTTGCTTTTGGTTAGAGTGTTTTCTCACAGCAACAGAAAGCACGCTAGGTGGGAATATGACAGCCCTGGGCCTCAGTTATTCACTGTGCCATTCGTGAGATGCAGTTCCTACGGTGTGGAGGGGAGATTAAACAAGGGCAGACCACAAAGAAGGGCTTTACGCTGTGACTAAAGAGATCATTTGCCAACAGTCACACAGTCAGGAAGCAGAAGGACTGGGATTCAAAGTTGTCTGATTCCATCGTCTGTATTCCTTCCTGATGCTGCACTAGACAGCCACAACCTGAAGCTGAGCACCCAGTGGTGCTGCTTGCTTGCTGAAGACTGAACAAATTTCTGCCCTTGTCGATACGAACGCTAATGGTCAGAGCCGGGCCTCAGAGCTGAGCTTGGCAGCCTACCCTTGTTCAAGGTTGTCCCTCAGCCGATGGCAAGAAGGGTTGCCCTGACCCAGGAGCATTTCTGCCATCTTCATAGGCCAGGCAACCATGGTGCAGGCTGCCTTATGGAAGGAGACTCTAGGACATTTGGAATCTTCTGTGTTTTCCTGCCCCTTCCTCCCTTTCTCTCCCCACCCCTGTGCATGCATGAGCATGCACACATGCACACTGACCTCGTGCAGCTTGCAGCAGTTGGGAAAGCATGTCAACTGAGGTGTTGAAATTCAGAGAGAGCCAGAGCTTGGCACCTGGGGAGCGCTTTTCAGCACTTGGGACTGATAGCTTACTCATGCACACAACCTTTCCAGAAAGGTCACACTTGTGCCACTGCTTACAGAGGGAGGCAATTAGAGCAAAGGCCAATGGTGGTCGCCTGTCTGGAGTTGAACTTGTCACCTCTGTAGGTGTCAGGAACCACAATAACTGGTAGAGGCACCTCCTGTTTTGAAACCACTGTTTAAGTTCCAGGTAACCCTGGGAAAGCTAATGACCAACCCTTTCCTGGCTTCAGTTTTCTCACCTGTTAAAAGAGGTAAGGGGGTTTGAACACTTGAACTTGAGAGGCAAAGGCAGGAAGAGCTCTATGAGTTCAAAGTCAGCCTGGTCCTGGCAAAGGCTTTTGAATGAATATGCAAGTCTATTTATTCATAAGATTAAAGGGTGAGCGATTCCCTTCCCCAAAGCCAGACATCAGCTACTATCAAGAGCCAAATTTTTCTGAAATCCACCAGTCGTGCTGGTCATGAGATCCTTCTTCAAGAATAAAGTGACACCCCATAGTGACTCCTAACAAACTACAGGAAACATGCCACACACGGAAGAGAAGGAGGCTCCACTCATGGATACAGTTGAGGTAACTCAGCATTTGGATGTCTGGGTTTCTCAGGTTTGTGTCTTTCCAAGTACTTCCGATGGGGTCACCTGAACTTCTGACATTGTAGCATGGTGTTGTGATCTATCACATGTTGTCATCAGCTGAAGGACAACCTGAACAAAGGTAGCTAACTGGGCCTCAGAGGAGGCCCCACTGTGACCTTCAATGCCCATGTTGATGAAGGCAGAGATTTGCTCTGTCTTCAGCACAAGGAGAGCCAGGGCTATGGAGAGAGACCCTGTCACCAAATGCAAAAGGCAAAAATAAGAGAGAGGGTTTGGGCTGGGGAGAGAGCTCTGTTAGTATAGTGCTTACCATAAAATCATAATGATATAAGTTGGATTCCCAGAACCCATGGAGGAAACCCAGGCATAGCAGTGCTCGCTTTGTAATTACAGGAGTGGGAGCATGGGAACTGGTGGATTCACGGGGTTCACTAGTGAGCCAGCCTAGCCTGATTTATGATAAATTCCAGGCCAGTGAGAGACTCTGTTTCAAATAAACAAACAAACAAAACAACAACAAAACCCCTCTAAATGGACAAAAAATGCATTTATAGCAAGCACCCAAGGAACACCTGGGTTCCTTTTGATCTCTACCTCCTCCCCCCCATACACACACACATAAGGGAAGTCAACTCAGGTTCTCATAGGATATTCTAATGACAGCGAACCAGGAATAACATCAGCTGGTGGTTACTAAAGTCCTCAAACACATTTCTAGATGCCTGTGAATATCATTCTTGGTTCTCCATAATCCTGGCTCTCCTGGAACTCACCATAGAGACCAGGCTGTCCCCAAATGCATGGAAATTTTCCTGACTCTGCCTTCTGGGTGCTGGGATTAAAGGCATTCACCATGCTTACTTATCTTTTCTTTTTTATGTTTGTTGGTTTATCTATTCTATGTGTATATCCATGTATACACACATGCCACTAGACAAGTATAGAGGCCAAAGGACATTGGTAGTTGAATCTATTATATGGGTCCCAGGGATTAAACTCAGGTCATGAGGTTTGGTGGCAAGTGCCTTTACCTACTGAGCCATCTAATTAGTCCCATTCCCTCTTCTTAAAACAAGCCTGAAGGTAGGAATGGCTATCTCATGTTACAGGTAAGAAAACAACTCATTAGAGGAGTTGTCCACAATCGCATAGTAAGTAAAGGGGCTTAGATGTGAACACTAGCTCATAGTTTACTATTCTATTTTACATATACTATACCATGTCATATATTATGTTATTATATGCATTCTCTACTATATATTATACTAATATACATATGTCATATTATACTTATACATTACTATATTTTATACTATTTACATATACTATATTATACCTACCCTATATATTATACATATACTATATTATGTATTACTATAACTATACTATTATAATATACTATGTTATACATATCCTACCCTATACAATTCTATACTATACTATATATTACACTATTACACATACCCACTGCCTCTTAGGCAGTTGTTAGCTTTTCCATGGCCACTCATGGATATAGTTCCCGCTGGGCCTCACTCTGTGCCGTGCTGTCTTGAGCTGAGCAGTTGAAGATTTTGGTGGCCTGGTAAACAAGAAAGGGTTCAGGTGAGCAGGAGGACAAGGCAGCTTTTGGACTAGAGCGCAGAGACAGCTGCTCCATGGCTGACCCTGAAGTTGCCCCAAATACGTTGCATTTGTGGGAAAAGAAACAGGGGACCTTTACACTCCTCCCTGCTAGGCAAGGAGGAGCTGCTGTCAGAGACCATTGTCATCATTGTGTGCTTGTGCCTTCAGTCTCCTGCTGAAGACACTGACCTACTTTTTGTCTTGTAGAAATGTGTCCCTAGGAAATGTTTTCTCTCTCTAGGTGTCACAAGCAAGAGCCACTCCACCTTTCTACTTGATAAGCCTATTCTTCAGTTCTGAGGCTCCAAGGATCTTCTGCCCTGCCGCTGCCCCCTCTTCAGCTTCCTCTCTCCAGTCTCTCTTTTGCTGCCTACTCCAGTCATTTCTATATGCACCACCCTTCTCTCCTGCCTCTCTGCACCAGAGGCAAAACAGGTCAGAGATTGCCCTGGTCCTCTTCTATTTCCACAATGCAGTATAATCTTAGGCAAATGATGTAACCAATCCGTACCTCAGTTTCCTCATCAATGAAATAGGCACAATACAGCTCTCCACAGACACCTATGAATGCCTGTATACCTACAGTTTATAGGGCTAGTGTGAGTTTTACAGAAGAAACTTGTGTGGAAAGTCAGAGATATGTCGAGCCTGTGTCCTGTGGGCCCTTGGGTCACAGGGCAGCTATGGATGAAGCTCAACACACTGTAGATCACAGCACCATGTCACAACATCAGAGGCTGAGATAGCTCCATCGGGAGTACTTTACCAAAAGCTTCCAGGCCTTGTGCTGTGCAACCAGGGTTAGGAACCATTGAGTCAAACAGAATCACTAAGAGGCATGCACTGTGACCTGCACTTTAGCTTCCTGGTGCTTAGTAGCACAGTACCTGGAACAAAGTCAGCATCTTGGAAAAAAGCTTTTAAATGAATGTACAATTCTATTTATTCATCAGATTAAAGGGTGAGTGTTTCCTTTCCCCAAAGCCAGTCACTGGCCATTATCAAGAGCCAAATTCTTTTGAAATTCGCCAACCATGCTGGTCATGAAATCCTTCTGCAAGAATAAAGTAGACACCCCATAGTGACTTCTGAACAAACTATAGGAGACATGTCACGCACAGAAGAGAAGGAGGCTCTACTCAGGGATAGAACTGTAGTAATTCAGCATCTGGATGTCTGGGTTTCTCAGTTTTATGCCTGTCCAAGTACAGAGCTCACGCAAGGTTCAGACTTACAGTAGATAGACACTTCCTGAAGGCTGCCCCACATTCCAGATGGAAACACATCTTCCCACACTGCTGGGACAGAAATGGCTGTTCCTCTTCTTCCTCCTTCTCCCCCTCCTTCCCCTCTTCTTCCTTCTTCTTCTCCCTTTCCTCCTTCTCTTCCTCTTTTTCCTCCTCCCCCTCCTCTCCCTCTTCTTCCTTCTCTTCCTTCTCCTTCTGTGACTGATGTTCAATTAGGCTGCCAAAAACTAGGACACTGTTTGTATGCGTGAGAGAAAGGCGGAGCAGGCCATGCCCTGGACTCTCAGAGTCATACAGTGTTTTGCCTTTTCTCTTGGTTGGGCTTTCTAGAAGGCCTCACAGAAGGAACCATTTATATAGTGAACATAAGGAGTTCAATGAAGAGGGCAGAGTGCTAGCTTTGCATTAGTTAGATCAATGGGAAATAAAGTAGGGCATTCAGTGCTCTCTGAAAGAACTCAGATGGTAACCCATAAGGGACAACCTCCCCCCCCCCCAAAAAAAAAAACCTGTTTAAGACACATGCTACCATAGTGAAAATGGCCATCTTGCTAAAAGCAATCTACAGATTTAACACAATTCTTTGTTTTTCAAGACTGGATTTCTCTATGTAGCCCTGGTTGTCTTAGAACTCACTCTGTAGGCCAGGCTGGACTTGAACTCAGAGACTGTCTACCTCTGCCTCTAGAGTACTGGGATGTGCCATTGTTACCAGGAGGATTTAATACAATTCTTTACAGATTTTGAAAGAACAATATTCAACTTCATATGGAAAAACAAAAAACTCAGGATAGCTAAAACAATTCAATATAATATAAGAATTTCTAGAGGTATCACCATCCTTGATTTCAAGCTGTGCTACAGAGCTGTAGTAATAAAAACTGCAAGGTATTAGCATACAGACATGTTGATCAATGGAACTGAATCAAAGATCAGATGTAAATCCACACACTTATGGACACCTGATAAAGAAGCCAGAAGTATGCAATGGAAAAAAAAAACCCCTTCAACAAATGGAGATGGTCTAACTGGATGTTGGTATGTAGAAGAATGTAAATAGATCCTAATCAATCACAAAACCAGATATACTGAACCTGATAGAAGAAAAAGTGGGGAAAGCTTAAAATACATTGGCACAGGAGACAACGTTCTGAACAGAACACCAATAGTGCAGGTGCTAAGATCAACAATTAATAAGTGGGACCTCATAAACCTGAAAAGTTTCTATAAGGGAAAGGACACTGTCAATAGGACAAAACCACAACTCACACAATGGAAAAGGACCGTCACCAACTCCACAGATGACAGAGGGCTAATATCCAAAATATATAAAGAACTCAAGAAAGTAGACATCAACAAACTAAATAATACAATTAAAAATGGGGTAGAGATCTAAACTGAATTCTCAACAGAAGAATCTCAAACGGCTGAGAAATAAATAAATGTTTAACATCCTTAGCCACCAAGGAAATGCAAATCAAAATGACTTTAAGATTCCATTTTACACCTGTCAGAATGGCTAAAATCAAAACCTCAAGTGACAGCTCATGCTGGGAGGATGTGGAACAAGGGGAACACTCCTCCATTGCTGGTGGGAGTACAGACACTTTGAAAGTCAATTTGGCAGGTTTTTTTAAAATTGAGAATCTATAGACCTCAAGATCCAGCTATATCACTCCTGGGCATATACCCAAAGGGTGCTCCATCCTACCACAGGGATATTGAATCAACTATATTTATAGAAGCTTTATTCATAATAGCCAGAAACTGGAAACAACCTAGAAGCCCCTCAACTGAAAAATGGATAAAGACAATGTGGTAATGTGGTACGTTTACACAGTGGAGTATGACTCAGCTGTTAAAAATAATGACATTATGAAATTTACAGGCAAGTGTATAGAACTAGGAAAAAAAATCCTGAGCAAGGTAGCCCAGACTCAGAAAGACAAATATGGTATGTACTCACTCATAAGAGGATATTCGCTGTAAAATAAGAGATAATCATGATACAATCTGGAGGCCCACAGAGGCTTAGTAATAAGGATCTCCCTGGGAAGGGGAAACAGAATAGATTTTGCCAGTGGACTGGAGGTGGGTGGGGTTAGGAACAGGAGAGATTAGGTGTGTGTGTGTGTATGAGAAAAGACTTGGAGAAAAGACTAGAATTGAAGGGTATTTCGAGAGTGAGGTAGAAACCCAGTGCAATGGAAATGACAGCTTGTCTGTGATAGTAACAGCAGCAAAGGCGCCTAGTAATGGAGGGCGGAGCCTGAACTGGCCATCTTCTGTAGCCAGACGAGACCTCAAGTACAAGGATTGCAACACCGATCCAGCCACAAAACTTTCGACCTACAGTTTGTCCTGCCTGCAGAGTGTTCTGGGACTGGAGCCGAGCATCATCATCACTAGAGAGACTGGAGAGACTTCACCCAGCAACTGATGGGAGCAGATGCAGTGTCCCACAGCCAAATGCTGCACAGAGCTCAGGGAGTCCTGATGAGGAGGGGGAGGAAAGATTGAAGGAGTCAGAGGGATGGAAGATGACACAAGAGCAAGGCCCACAGAATCAACTGCCCGGGACTCAAGTGGGTTCACAGAGATCAGGGAGTCTGTATGGGGCTGATTTAGGTCCTCCGCAAATATGTTCTGGCTGAGTAGCTTGTTGTTCTTGTGAGATTCCTAGCAATGGGAGCAGGGGCTGTCTCTGACTCTTTTGCTTGTTTGGGGGAGCATTTTCCTCTTACGAGTTACCTCGATCATCCTTGTTTTGATGGTATGTACCTGATCTTATTGTAGCTTGTTATGCCATGTTTGGTTGATGTCCCTGGGAGGCCTGCTCTTTCGTGAGGGGAGGTAAAGTGGGGGTGGATCTGGGGGAAAGGGGAGGTAGGTGAGAGACACTGAGGGAGGGGAGGGAGGGGTAAATGTATTCAGGATATAATGTACTAGAGAATAATAATAATAATAATAATAATAATAATAATACATGCTAATAGAGGGGCTATTTCTCCAGCTTATTCTCTGCACCTAGTCAGGATTACCATAACTAGAATGTATTAAAATGCACAAATTGGCCAGGCATTAAGGAATTGTTGTGACAGGAAGACATGCCTCTATTTGGGGGAAGGGCTGAAAGTGTATACTGCATAAGGTGCCTCTACCTGGCTGTTGTTCCTTGTATTTAGAGGGCCACTGTCCCTGTTTACAGATGGGAATATGGAGGAACAATGAAGCAGACACATTCATTAGAAAGTGACTGAACTCAGTTGTAAATTCTGAGCACAGATTCCAAGGTTTAGCCTTCTTGTTTTGTCTTGTCCTGGGCCAGAGAACTCTGATTCAGACCTCCCCAGAGATGGCCATTTTGGGGTGCCAAGTGAGAGCAGGGAAGGCAGTAGCTGAGGTGTTGGGGTATCACGCATAGCTGGGAGTGCATACTCCTGGAGTCAGGCCAAAATCAACAATTAGGCTGTGACACTGTATAGTTCCTTGAGGCTAGGATCCTGGAGGCAGAGGTTTGGCTCTAGGGACACTGAAGGGACATACGAGCAGATCCCTTGGGAAAGGCTCCTTTCTGACCCAGAAAGCTTATGTGACAGAGCCCCTGCTCATGGAGAGAATAGACTTCAACAGACCATGTCTGTCAGTCACTGGGGCTGCATCAGCCCTGTCATCCTCATGAGCCAGGTCAGCTCTAAGGTAAGGCAGAGTCTGACACCATCAGCTTGACCACATGATTAAGGACATTGGAAATGACCTTGAGAGATCCACGTAGCAGACAGCTAAGGATGACAGGGTTCCCGCACTATCTCTTTGTAATCAAAGCTAAGTTACTTTTATTCTACTTCTATTGAAGACTAAAGATAGCCCAGGGACCCTAGGCCATTTGATATATAAGATGGTAATTAAACCGACACCCCAGTGAGCCTTGAAGATGCTCAGCTCCAGGACCCATGGAACCATCTTTATACTCCATGCCAATCTCCTCTAAGGCCCACTTTGAGTTCTGGATTGGGGCAGCCTGAGGCCCAGGATGGAATACTTGTAGTTGAAAGCCCAGTGCCCTTGCCTTGTGCTGGGACAAACTCTGAATAGTAACATAAACTCTAAACTCTCCATGGATGGAGCTGAGATGAAGGACTGAAACCATACTTTCTTGGCTTCCTGCCCTACCCTGCACCACCTCCCTTGCTTGTTTTCCCAGTAGCACATCTTTACCAGACCACAGTCCTCATCTTGCCCTCTACAGCTGGGAAACGCACCTAAGGTGCCTCTCTGCGTCATAAAGGTAAAGGGACTCACTTCCTGCAATGTGCCTCGCTGATGTATGGCACACCGGCAGCGACTGGTGATGGTAGCCAATCATTTGTAGATGAAGCCAGAAGAAATGGCCAGTAATGACTACTTTTGACTCTAAAAATGCTATTTTCCCCAATGACAAGTTACAGTACTTCTAACATTCTCTCACCAGCTACTGTGGGAAAAACAAAAACAGAAAACCTCAAGTGAAGACTTGCTGTGGTAAACCCAGAATCCTTCTTCCTGGCTCCCATCCTCCCCCCTGCCCCACTCCTAGTAGCTGGTGTTTTGCTGCCTGGTCCTGGGTGGAACAGTAGCATTTGTTATTTAAGCAGAAAACTGTGCAAATTTAGGCCCCACCTAAAACAGGAGAGAGGGCAGAGGTGAGGGTGGGAAGGGAGCAGTCAGTGTTTGTTGAATGGAAAAGGTCAGCTCGTGAATAGGAAAAACACACTGTCCGCTCCCCCCCCCCATGCCCCCTCCCCCGGGGACAGTGTTTTGTAAATATATTTGTGTTTCATTTTCCTCCAAAGATGATTCTGTGTGGCCTCTTAACGCCAGCTGCTGTGAACCCTCCCTTTGAAGGCTGTGGTGTTTATGGCCCATTTTACGTGTAATCAGCAGGCAGATGAAAAGTGTGTGTCAGGAGGGTCAGTGGTGTAAAAGGGGCCTGGAACTCTGCTGTTTGTGTTTCCTCTGCCTATCTCTGCTCCAATGACACAGCGATCCATCTCCATATCTCACGAACACATCATCCATTCCTTTCCCATCATGAGGGGAGCCCATAGACAGGGAGAGAGCCATGCACAGAGGTCTGAGGGAACCCAGGCAGGGCCCAAGCAGAGGCAGGCTGGCAGCAGATAAGCAAAAGAAAAAAAAATGAATTGGAAAATGTGGGGATATTTGGGTAACAAATCAGGGAAGGTCTAGCCATCAGGATCTGGGAACTACTGCACCTGGGGCTTGGTTGCCCTGTGACGTCAGGTGGCAGCCTGTCAGGTACACTGTAGCCCACAGAATATTGACTGGCCACCTGCCGCCATTTATGTGATCATTTTTCACTACTCATCCCTGTCTGCCTCTATCTGACCCTAAGACACACACACACCCCCAAAAGCCTCCATAAAAACAAGAACTTCCTCCTGCTGAATGCCTGTAGTCGCAGGTGCTCAATTCCTACCTGTTGACTGAATGATGTGCTCCTAGAGCACTGGGGGGAGATCAGTGCATCGCAAAGAACTTTCTGGAATGGAAAAGTGTGATCCAAGTCCAGGAGGCTTTGCTGCAACAGAGTGAAATAAAGAGGAGGTTTTGCTTAACCTGCAAATACCATTCATGGAGCATCCTCGTGGATGGGGCTGTTTTGTCTACAGGCCACCACATATTTGAATTTTCCAGATCTTCATGTGTTTGGCATTGAGCAGTAACACACGTGAGCTTTCTCAGACGAGAGCCAGCCATACCAGATATAGCTCTGAAAAGCCACATGACCTGGCTTCCTGGAGACAGACTTTCAGGAGGTCTCTACAAACAGAAGAGCCTTCAAAGTCACATGTCAGGGAAGATGAAAGTGGGCTCCTTTCTGGTATAGACTCTAAAGGTCTCAGATTCTCTGGGGGTTTTCTCCTGTAGTCTGCCTGTGTGTCCAGAATTGTGGGGAGTTGATTCTATTGATGTCTCTCCAGCAGAAGACCCATCCCCAAAGTCACAGAGGGGCCATACATGCCATACTGGAGCTTGGCCATGAAATCACAGACTGTGTGTTTCATGGTCATGGCTGGTTATACACAAAACCCTTCTATACATGTGGCCAAACAAGGGCAGGGTATGAACCATGTGGAAGGCATTTTCAACCCTGTTCTTATGTTGAACATGGTATGTCCTTGGTCACTGAGTATGGGAATGTAGGCCTTCAGATACTGAACACAGGACCTTAGCTACCCCTGGTCTGTAGCTGTATCAACCTGGACACACACATTGCAAGGCTGTTGGGGTAGGCTGTTTAGGGATATCAATGTGAGGTGAGTCTAAAGAAAATGGTCATATTTGACAAGTATAGGGGGCCAGGGAGTTACTATGACATGACCTAGAACCTGACTGAGGGCAATGGCCATACATAGGGACTGCAGATGGGAAACCTGTCATTCTGGACAGAGATATGCTTTGGATGTAAAAGATACCAAATTCCAAATATCTCAGTTGGGTGAGGGGGATGCCATTTGGATTGATAATTTTTATGTTGATTATATAGAAAAACAGATATAGTTTTGATAGTTTGGGTTAAATGGAATATGTTACCAACATAAAGTCCATCTGTATTTTTTTCTCCTTGTTTCATTAATAATATCTTCCCCCCACCCCTGGTTCACATGACCTATCTAGACTCAGGTTTCCAGACACTTTTACATCATCAGGTGTGGGTTTCATCTCATAGAGTGGGCCTTAAAATTCAACCAAAGAGTGGTTAGTTATTTCAATAACAGCTGTGCCACTACTGCACCATTTCTTTATTAAACATAATAGCTAGGATATTTTAAATTAGACACTCACTTCCCAGCCTTGGATGGTGCTGGCCTTTAGCTTTGATATCCTCTGAGATCTAGAGCAGCAGGAGCAGCACAGGAAGATTCACCCCCCACCCCCCCAGACATGTGGAGCCTCAAGCAGCACCAGTCCTGTCCTAACATGCATCAGAGGCTGCATTTTCACAACTTCCCGGGGGTTCATTTGCCTACAAGAAGTAAAAACTACCAATTCTAGACTAATTTGTATGTTAACTATTGTAAAAAGTGTCACATGAATGTGGGCACGAAGGCTTTTCTTTGTATGCTGATTTGTATTGCTTTGCCTATAGATATGTGATCAATACAAACTATAGGCTTGCATGGAAATATCCCAGTGAATCCATTCATCTGTACAGTTAGCATATGTTAATTCAACCAGATACCAAACAAACCTACACAAAGAAAGAAGAAAGACGATGGATGTTCGACATCTCCTAGCCTGCTCATTCCCTAACTTGCCTGGTGTCATAGTTCTCAGGTCCCAGAGTGAAAGCTCATCTGAACCATGCTCCGGCAGTAGGCTGTGTTTGAAAGTGGAGGTTTGCTTCAGAGTAACTGTGTTTGGAAATCACTTTTTGTGGCCTTGGTTAACTCACTGGGGCCATTTCTCTGCAAGTGAAAAACAGGACAAGAAGACCTCCAGAGTTTCCAAAGGATCTTCTTGTATCAGCTGGTGCAATTGAACCAGAATCTTTATCAAGGTGTCCAAAGAGATCCAAGATCCTAGGGAAAGTGTTAGCTTGCTTTCATCTTAATATTTTGCTTTGCTCCCATTCAGAGTTGTCACCTACAGCAGGCAACCAGTACCTACATCCCCATTATCACTGCTTCCTATGGACTCCGTGAACTTTAACATATTAAGAACTTCCTATGTCTTAGGCTGACTTTTAGTGCTTTACATAAATAGTATTATGTCAATGCTTGCATAACTCAGATGTGGTACTCATGATAAACTTTTAAAGATTCACTTTTATTATTTTTAATTATTTCCAGGTATGTATATCTGGATGTGGGTATGTACAGGTATGTACATATGTCTTTGAAGGCCAGAGGTATCAGATCCCCTGAAGCTGTGGTTAGGAACTACCTGATGCATGTGCTGAGAGTGTCAGGCCATCTGGAAGAACAGCAGTATTCTTATTATATATATATCATATATAAATTAAAGCACAGAGAAATTTTTGTTAACTCTCCCAAGATCACATTGCTAATAAATGGTTCATGTCCACGACCCTTGGACTTTAGTCATGCAGTCAGGTATAGCTGGCCAGATGGACAGCCCAACAGGGTAAGGTAGCAAGTATGTAGAGTCTTAAAGTTGACACCAGAGAATCAACATACAAGGTTATTCCTGTGACATGACTCTGCCATGACAGTCATTAGCATGCATTTGACTGCCAGAACAACCTCACCATTCTAATTCAGTGCCCTCGAGTTGAAGGCCTAGGAGAAAGACACCTTGTCTGTGTACTACAGTGACATCTATAATGTGTGTCACTTCCTATAGACTGACCATTTCTGATATGGGCTACCTTAACCTGGCCTTTATGTCTCTGTCCTGGAATTGACACAGAGCTTTTATCCACAGCAAGTTTGTCTTGAGTGGGATCTAGAGAATGTAACACAGAGAAGAGACACGTCAGACCCTCCCTCCTCTAAGGCCCCAGAGCCTTAGAGTCTTCCTGCTGGGGAGTGTACATATAGGCTGCCTCCTCTTACCTTTGAAAGCCATCTAGGGTGCATAGCTTTTCATCCAAATTGAGCTCTTTGGACAGTGGGAGGTGGTGCTATTGGTGAGTATGACTAGTTGAGAGGCAATACTGGGTCTGTGCAGGCTGACTCTGGAGTAGCCTGGCTGCAACTGTCCTCACTTCTTCTGTGTCACTCAGGCCCTTAAGAATGGCCCTTAAGATATAGCAATTTTGCCATCAATTATAAAATTTTGCTATTTTATTTACTATATATGTTTTTTTTCTATTTTTTTTTAACCTGAAACTGATGCCCAGGAAGATGTTTGCCATATGTTTATCATCTTGAGCATTATATCTGGAGACAGGGTGTGACAGCAACCGGTGGGGAGTGGAGAGTGGGCACTCATTCTGTCCAAAGGACCTGCTCTTGGGTTTTTCTTCACCTGTGCCTTTTCCTTGACTCTTAGAAGTTTAATCATGTAAGATGCCATGTGGGCTTGTTTCCTACATGGAAGGCTTTGGGCTTGACAACAGGCTGATGATGGGGAGACCCTCCCCAAATGGGAAGCATTTGTACAGTTCTTGTGTCTCTTTCAAGCCCTTTGATTTCTGTAGAAACCAGAAGGAAGAGCACACAGGGGACAGACCCAGGGTGGAGGGTTGTTTTCTCAATTAAGACCTGACCTAGACAGAGGTGGGTGAAACCCTCGTCCCCTGTGCTTCCAGGGTGACTTTGGGTTTCCCTGGCAGGGTTCTGTGGCTCTCCTGACACACAGACGGGCATGCTCACACGCATGCATATGCACACACAATGACAGCCTGGCCCAAGAACACCAAGCTGCTCTTTGCTTTCTCTGCGCCTGTGCTAATTTTCTCTGTGTGAGGGCTTAGTGAATCTTGTGCTGAATCCCTCCCCTTCTACCCGCTCCTTCAGACTTCCCATTTCCCTGGAGATGAAAGGATAATTTGAAAATTAACTTCTTTCAGCCATTCTTCACAGCCCCAGGGACTCTTCTGAGATAAAAACTCACAGTTCCTGGGAGGTAATGACAAGGAGAACAGGATGAAGACTCTGGGCTCAGGTAGTGTTCCTCATGTCTGCATCAGGGTGGCAGCTACAGGGGCCTGTCCACTTTAGCTGTTTCCTAAATCATGTTCTCTTCTCTGGCTCTAATGCATCAATGGGAGTTGAACTTTAAAAACGAGCCTCAACCCTAACTGCTGTCCCTCCAGCTGGTTTCTGGCTTCAGTGTAGCTCAGAGCTGCTGGGGCTCCCACTGTGGCAGGGTCACTATAGAGTGCAAGCTTCACAGGGTCCATGCTTCGTAGGAACATGTTGGACCCTGAGCTACCTTTTCTCAGGCTCTGGACTGATGTGTTTCTGGGTCATGGGGTCAGGAGATCCTCTGAGAGCAGACAAGGTGGAGAGTTCTGCGGCCGGAGGAGACAGACAAACCTGTGTCCAGACCTGGGCTCTGTCTCTTTCTAGCCATGTGACCTTGGGAAAGTTACATAAACTTTCTAATATTCAGTTTCCCCATCTGCAAAATGGGGCTAATGACAGTGCCTGCTTCATATGAATGCTGTGGGAATCACCTGTGTTGAATATACAGGTTTTAGCCCAGGGCCTGACAAAAAATACAAGTACCCATTAACAGTGGATGCTATAATCGAGCACCGCCCCCTCACTTTATGTGAGTTAACTCAGACCAGAGAAGGAGTATCTTGTTGAAGTTTACAGAGCCAGCATCCATGTTGCCTGGTGCCTTAGAATTATGGGTCTTCTGTATAGCTTGCTTTTCCCCCACACTGGGTACTACAGGCTTTCATCATCCAGTGAAAGTAGCTTCTACTCTCCAGCAGGTAACTTTGAGAGAGGGTACTGTAGTGAATGCAGTGTTGTCGCCATGCCTTGGGCACAAGCTGGCTAGATCTGGAGGGGTGACACCAGGCCTCAGGACCCAGCCTGCCTCACACTGGTGCCACAAAGAGGCCAAGACTCATTCAGCCAATGCAGCTTGCCTCCTTTGCAGGCAGGTGCTAGGTGTCATGTGAGCAGGGACTGCCCCCTTGTGCACTCATGACCTGGATAGGGTCAGGAGGCACATATCGAAGGACGACTATGAGGGAGGAAGCAAAGGTTGGATCTCATGGAAGAATCCTAGAGGTCAAGGAAGTGATAGCATCTCAGAGGCAGCAATGAAACTGAGCAGGAAAGATTTAAGTGAAGACGTTGAGGGTAGCTCAAGGGACTGGGCAACAGGAAGAGGCAGTGTTTCTGGTGCGTAGAGAGCAAGATGAGGCGTGTTAGATAGGCATGGGAGGAAGGAGACTGAATAGCAGCTGGAGGCCGATGCTACCACAGAACTGTACCGTCATGTTGTGACTACTCAAACAGAAATAAAGCAAACTGGCCGGGACCAATTCAACCCTCTGAGACTAGCTATCCTTTATTTCACCTTGGCTGAACTGTCAGGCTCTCTGCAGGTCAAGATGGAGGAATGCAAACAGCTTATGGAAATGCTAGTCCTAACATCTGCTTGTGGTTTTTCTTTCATCCCTGATTCTAGTGGAAGCTGTTTGGATTTATCTATCCGCACTCCCCTTCTGGGCTCTGGAATTCCCCAGGCTTGCTGCTCAGCTGGTCCCAAATTACAGATGACCTTATCAGTGAAGGTGACTTTAAGGCAAGGCAGAACCTCTGCCAAGGAACAGTAAATCTACCTATCAGTTGAGGCCTCTGGGATGAAGATGTTACAGAGGGTTCTGGGGCAGACCCAGGATGGTCACCAGGCCTAAGACCTTTGTGAGCATTATGAGTGAGGTCAGCATTTGGACCTTGTCTGGATTCTGCTCCTCATCCTCAATAATACCAGGAATAACCTTTAGCATCCTAGAGCCTGGCCTGAGGCTGTACCTGAGGGAGTGGCAGGCCAGGATAGAGAGTGAACAGATGTCATGCAGGGAGACCCTACGCTGCAGTGGCACAGCTTTTGGTGCTATACCATCCAAGGGTCATTGGGCAGTAAGTTTATCCCCTTTGGAACATGAGGTAGGGCTGCTTTCTTGAAGGGCACGGATGCCCAAGATGCTGTCTTGGAAAGGGTCTGAAATGTGATACAGGATGAGATGGGAGAGAAATGACTCCCTCATGATGTGAGAAGGTCACATCATGGGTGTCAGAGGGCCCCAGGTCTTGTGGAATCTACTTGGAACCCTCAGCCCAACTGTTCTTTGTGGCCAGAGAAGTTACTAGAACACAGCAAAGACAATGACAATTGGGATTTAGATAGAGCCGGGGCATTCCAGATACAGGGGCCATGTCTGAGAGGCTGTCCCACTTCTGAGAGGAGCCAACAACCAAGAGGCTCCTGGGTTCAGGGCGAACACTTTCACTTCCTCCACTGGTTAGAGACAGCCAGAAGCTGTGACATCTGTGCAGCAGAGTGTGAGTCACCCTGGGAATCCCTGGAGATGATGGAAGACATTATGACCAAGTTAATGTCCAGTAGACCTGGGGCATAGCAGTTGAAATGGAAAGGAAACCTACAGCTTGCCCTTTGGATCAAGATTTTTCTACATCTGGAAATTGAATTGAGTAAAGCTCAAAAAACATCTAAGGGTTTTATTTTTTTATCTGTAATAAACATGTGTAGATTTTTTTCTCTAGTGTTTGGTTCCTAAATCACATGGCTCAACAGCTATATAGGAACAATGGCTATGTTGTAGCTCATACTATACATAATCTGGAGTTAAAGGCTACAGGGGTGGCATCGAGTTTATGTGGGAATATTCCACTACTTTAGATGGTACTAGAGCAGCTGTAGAATTCTGTAATTTGGAGGGTTTGAACAAACCCCCATGGATACTGAGGCCATATTTACATTAAGTTCAGGGACAAACAGGATATATATGTATGTATATATGTAGTGGCTGGTTCTGTGTCAACTTGATACAAGCTGGAGTTATCACAGAGAAAGGAGGTTCAGTTGAGAAAATGCCTCCATGAGATCCAGCTGTAAGGCATTTTCTCAATTAGAGATCAAGGGGGGAGGGACCCTTGTGGGTGGTACCATCCCTGGGCTGGTAGTCTTGGGTTCTATAAAAAAGCAAGCTGAGGAAGCCAAGGGAAGCAAGCCAGTAAGTGACATCCCTCCATGGCCTCTGCATCAGCTCCTGCTTCCTGACCTGCTTGAGTTCCAGCCCTGACTTCCTTTGGTGATGACCAGCAATGTGGAAAGTGTAAGCTGAATAAATCCTTTCCTCCCCAACTTGCTTGCTTCTTGGTCATGATGTTTGTGCAGGAATAGAAACCCTGACTAAGACAGTATGTATATGTGTGTATGTATGTATGTATGTATGTATGTATGTATGTATATATGTATGTATATATACATATATATTTATATATGCATATATTATGTATGTGTATATGTGTATAGTGTATATATGTGTGTATATGTATATATGTGTGTATGTGTGTATATGTATATATGTATGGCATCTCTCTTCACTGCCATATTTTTCCTGGGAGAAAGGTATCATCATCATCAGCTCACTTCACAGAGGAAAAGCCTATGCTTGGGACACTGTCACTCATTTCTAGGTTCAGGTTTGTTTCATGTAGCCCAGGTTGACCTCAGACTTGCTATGTAGCTGAGGATGACCCTGAACTGATGATCCTTCTGCCTTTGCCTCCCAGATGCTAGGATTCAGGTGTGTGCCGCCATGTCCTCACTAAGGTATTCAGTGTCGGAGTAGTATATGTGAGTAAAAAACAATCTAGGAGAATATAAGAGTTCCTCCTTTGTATCTAACTTCTATAAGCAAGGAATTTTTAAATTTTAAAATATTACATCTAAGCTGGACATGGTGGCACCTGGAGACAGAGGCAGGAGGGGTTCTTTCTCTGCGTTCCAGGGAAGCCTGATCTATGTAAGGAGTTCCAGGCCGGCCATAGCTTTATAGTGAGACCCTGTGTCAACAAACCGATTGAACAATTATATCCACAGCCACCATCGTATTTTCAGGATACTTTAATGTCAGAAGTAGAGCAGACTGTTTGATTAGAATCAAGGCCAGTCTTTTACATTCAAGGCGGTGGTGTGGAGATTCCAGCTGAAAGGCTTATTTTCTCACTTTTCTGGTAACTGATGGAACCAACCCTTGAACTTATGCTGTTATGTGTGGAACAGAGGCTGGGGACCCAGGGAACTAGGGTCCCACTAGGAAAGGGCAGAAGTGGCTTTCTCCATACCTGACTCAGAGTCTCACCATTTGGGAAGCCCTGCATGTCTGCTCTTCTGAGTACACACACAGCAGCAGAGACCCCCCAGAGGCACCACAATGTTCAGTAGATACTCCGGGACTGGGACTGTCCAGGTCTTGCCTGATTGTCACTGAAGATTTGCCAAGAGGTTTGTCAGCACATGGGCATAGGAGGCAGATCGAGCTTAGGACCTGGCATCCTTGTATCATTCTATGGCTGGATAATCTTCAGTTCTAGCTGAAGCTGGTGTACTACAGGTGATTGACAGATTAACCTAGTTCTTCATCCCATCTGGGTGACTTTGGGCAAACCTGCACTTCTCTGAAAATTAAACATCCTGGGAGCAATCAGACCATGTGAATAAAGCATAGTGGTGCATGACACATTAGCCACATAATTCTCAGATTTTCCTACCTGGCAGTTTGTTCATCTGCTAGAGCTCAGTTCTCATCCACCAAGTGTGGATAAAAGCCAGATTACACAAGACACTGCATGTGTATGACCAGTGTAACCCAGTACTGGGCCACGGCAAGTGCAGGGAAGGAACTGTTATTAGCATATCATCACTGTCAGCCCTTTCCTCCTAATCTCCTCTCTCCCTCAAAAGATTCCCAACACTCAATCTAGATAAGTGGGACTGCCCTGAGCTATGTGTGACACTGTGTGTGTGTGTGTGTGTGTGTGTGTGTGTGTGTGTGTGTGTGAGAGAGAGAGAGAGAGAGAGAGAGAGAAGTCACATGGCAGGGGGCAGCATCATTATGCCTGAGGTTCTGACAGTAGCCTATAAAGCCAGGTCTATTCCTCAGCATCCCCTTGTGAGATGAGCTATCAGGGTCACACACACATGCACACAAGCTATCCCAACAACCCAGCTGTTTCCTTGCAGGGACATTCTTCCACGTGCAAGTATCTGTCAGACCCCTGGCAAGGTCTGTTCCCACAGGAAACCCACTCGGTAAGCCTGCTGATCTCTGCAGAGACATTTCCTGTACCCCGAACCCTGGCATTTTGTAGGTTGGCCAGAGTCTATGAGAGTCGAGACCACTGGTATGAAAGGGAAAAGGATCTATTGCAAAGAGGGAATCCCATTGCTAGCTCCAGTCAGACACGGGTAGCTGGGCAGAAGGTTGAAGCAGGCCAGAAGCCATGGATATAAATCAAGCCAAAGAGCTGCCAGAAGACCAAGTCAGTCCATCCTGGCTCCTGTCATTGTGCACACAATGGTGGATCCACATCGGATTTGAAGATCCTTGGGTTCATATGTCAGCCCCACTAGTAAGACTGGGTGTCTCCTCACTGTTCAAAACTCAGTTTCCCTCTATGGGACAGTGGAGCTGAATAAGTGCTGTGCAAATTAGCCTGGATAGGAATGATACTTCCTAGTATGGTATCATTACTTGACAGTGATTCGTAGCCATGGGTCATCCCAAGAGAACCTTGTCTCTATGTATGGCCTTACCCCATTTGTGTTCAAGTCCTGGACCTATCTCTCATTAGGAAGTTTGCTAACCACTACCAGTCACAACTACTTTATTTAATAATTTAATGGAAAGTGCTTGGCATGGTAACCGGCTCATAGTAAGTGCTCAGTAAATATTGGCTAGTGCTGACAGAACTAAGTTATTTAGCAACACTCCCAACATGTGGCTTTTGAGAACTCTACCATTGCCTTTTTGGGGTGACAGGTGAACAGGGGAGCTGGGACACCCACATTTCTGGCAGGTATGCTCATTTTGGATCTAAGGAGCCACACTTTATTTATATTTATTAATTCCCTACACTGGAAAGTCTACCCTAACCAGTTGCTTTATAGATACAACAATTATCTGGAATAAATATTATTACCCCATTTTATAGAAGAAAAATTAAAGTTCACAAAAGTGAAGTGAGTGGCCTAAGGGAACAGAGGAGTTAGGAAAACAGGCAGGATTCTAACTTGGGTCAGCTTTATCCCGGTAAGCTGACTCTGACGGGGTAAGCTGACTATGACTCTCTCCTATGTATAGGTTGTGGGGAGGGTGCCTGATACTTTCCTAGCATTTGTTCAGCTCTGTTAGCCTGTCTAGGGTAGTTGATCTTCAAAAATTTAAAAAAACAAAAAAACAAAAAAACAAAAATCCAAACTGGAAGCTAGAAGAAAAAAAAAAAGCCCAAAACAATAAAGAGTGATTCAGAGTGAGTCCTCCCTTGGCAGTTACGGGAAACAGGGAGGTGACAGCTTAGTCACTGTGGAATGGCCCAGTCCTTACTCATGGGCAGCAGGTCACACTGCTCAGGACAGAAGCCAGCAGAGCTTCTGGTGCCAAGAAGGCAGGAAGAGGCTCCAGCCAGAGGGGAAAGTGGGGAGAGGGAGCTGAGCAGGATCCATCCAGAAGGGGGTTCAGGCCTGAGGGCATCTAAGCTCCTGGTTAACTACTCTCTGTATTCAGACCCAGCCAAGTGGGAAGTCCTTCCTACCCCTTCCTGCCCCTCACTCCAGGTGACACTTCAGCTCCACACTGCCTGGGGTATCTGTTGGGGAGAGCTTTCACCCTCTCAGCCTTCTGTCCCAGTCTTCAAGTGTGTGTAGCTCACTCTGTGCTGTGCACTGTGCTCCATGTGAAAAGCCCTGGTCCTCAGGACACGCAGAGCAAGGGTCTGTGTCACTAGGCTAATCAGTGGAGAGCATTGGCAAAAGAAGGGCTGTGCCACAGGTGTCACAGGGCACTGAAGCCACCAGGATGCCCTGGGGCTCCTGGTGTTTGAGTTGAACAATTGTTTTTCAGGCTTTTGAGAGCACTGAAGAGATGTCTCAGTGATTAAGAGCAAGTCCTGCTCTTATGGAGGAGCTGAGTTTGGTTCCCAGGCTCACATCAGCTGGCCTACAACCAATCCAATGCCTTCTTCTGGACTTCATGGGCAGCAGCAGCGCGCGCGCACACACACACACACACACACACACACACCAGACAGACATACAACACACATACACACAGAGTTTTTAAAATCCCCAAACATGTTATGACTATTTTGTTTTATATACATCTGTTCATTATAGGGTCTTTCCATGTCAATCAATCTTAGTCCACACAATGCAAAGGCTACTTTACATTGGCTTCTGATTGGCTGAGGGAGGACTGGTTCACTGTGTAAACACCCTAGTGCACCACAGTGCATCAGGCACTTCTCCACAGACCCTCTTTGCATCTTAGGCAAATGAGACTTGCTTCTCTGGGCACAGCTGGGCCTTGCATTTAAGCCTTAACCTTAGTGTTTGAATCTGGAGCAGGATGCTCACTGCCCTGCCACACAACCCAGCAGGGGCTCTGCTCCATCACTGCCAATTTCCATCACTGTTGCCTTCTGTCCTTGCTGATGGCTTCTCAAATACAGCCTGTGTGTCTCTTTCTGTCTCTCCTTCACTTCTGCTCATCTCAGACCACAGCACAACTCCATAGTGACTGGGACACAAGAGAATTCAGTACACATTGATTGCAGGAGTAGGGGAACAAAGAAGAAATGCCCCAGATTTATAGTTGGTCCTCTTAGGTGGGTGAGATACCCTCCTTCATCCAGTCTGTGCCAAGACCCAGGGCACAAACTCAAGACTGGGCCTTTCTGAGGTCAGACCCACTGTCAATATGTGTTAGGTGTGGAGTTTGAATCGTAAATCCCTCAGAGAGACTTTCATTTAAGGTTTATTCCTACATTGGTGCTTTCTGAGAAGTGGTAGGAACTTCAAGAGGTGAGTCCTGGCGCAGGTTTTGGGTCACTGAAGCCATGTCCCCAGAGAATTTTGGGTGCCTTTGTCTTTCCTCCTATCCTTTTGCTTCTCCGCCCTGTTAGCTACTTTTCTCATTGCTGTGACCAAACACCTGACAAGAAGCCACTTAAGGGAGAGACACTTTATTTTGGTTCACAGTTCAAAGGGACACAGACCACCACAGTTGCCAATGTTCTGGGCAAAAAAAGTACAGGACCCACCCCACCCCTAGGGACTCATGTCATTTTGTGTCTACCTCCTGAAGATTCTACAACCTTCCAAAATAGTCCCACCCGCTGAGGAAGAAGTATGAAACACAAGAGCTCATGGTGGTGGTGGTAGCATTTTACATTCAAAGCACAGCACAGATCACACATCCTGCTCTATCAAGTGTCACCCCATGGTAGGAGGCCACTTCACTGGCCTCAAAGCAAAGGACCAACCAAGCATAGAGTAACACCTCAAACACCAAGAGTCAAATGGCCTCGTTATGCCAGTTATCTTAGGTGTTTGCACTAGAAAGTTGGTGAACACTCTGGGCTTGGGGAGGTACTTAGTCTATTCAGGCTTCAACTTCTTATACCTTAAGTGAGACTGCTGACCACACCCGGCTTGCCAGGCTACCACAAAGTTTCAAGCCCACCTTCAACTACCTTGTAACAGAAAAGGCACACAGCCACCCGTGCAAATTCTCTTCCACTCATCTTCTTGTCCTGTGCTCTATCCAGATATGAGCTGGTCTCCCAGCTCCCCTCAGAAGGACACTTCCTTTGTCCCCTTCCTTCCTTCTCCTTACTGATAACACTCCCTCTGTGGGAGGGTTCACAGTCAGGCCTCAGGCTGACTGTGCAGACAGACGGAGTCTACTCTGAGAGGAAGGACACTGGGAGCGTGGCCAGCAGTTTTCAGGCCTTTGGAAAACCTTCAGAGGGTTAGACCAGGGGTCAGAAACCGTTTCTATAAAGAGCCTCAGAGTGAGTATTTTGAGCTTTTGTAGGTCACATGCTTTCTGCTGTAGCTACTATGTCCTGTGGCCATATCATGAAGGCTGGCATATAATATGCAAATGATTAGCCGTGGCTTGGTTCTAGTAGACTTTTTTTTTTTTTTTTTTTTGAGACAGGGTTTCTCCGTGTAGCCCTGGCTGTCCTGGAACTCACTCTGTAGACCAGGCTGGCCTCAAACTCAGAAATCCACCTGCCTCTGCCTCTCAAGTGCTGGGATTAAAGGTGTGAGCCCACCACTGCCCAGCCTACTAGAGCTTTATTTACAAAATATAATTAGCCAGGTTTGGCCCACAAGCCATAGATTGCTGTCCCCTGGGTAGGACAGTTACCAACTCAGGTGGTTATGGTTTGAGGGGTTTCCCCCTCCCTGTACTTCCCCTCCAAGAAGTGTTTTTTCCTCCCTGGACCCCTGGCTTTGTCATTTCTCAATTAAGGAGATGGGACTAATATTTTTCAAGGTCTAGTCTTTCCCCAAATGCACTGATTGTGTACCTGGTAAATTGTGTGACATAAGGCAGGCACCTCTCTGAGCCTCATTTCCCTTCTTTATGAAATAAACCATTGCATTTATCACTAGTGACTAGTCATGCTCCTATTTGAACTGGTTGGGGAGGCCCCTCTGTTTGAGTAGATCATCTCAGGAGTTTAGGTATAGCAATGCTGGGGACATTCTACCCTGCTCCCTGTAGTCTTAGATCTCCATAAGCAGTCAACCTGCACTGGGCCAGTATTTAGCCATCCATACCTTTCAATACCCTGGCTGAATGACTCTCCTGAAAGTCACACAGAGCCAGACCACAGAAGCCAGCTTGGCTTAGGCCGGGTATAGCAATGTTTCTGAGGCCAGTGTGGAGGGGAAGGTTGTAACTTCACAGGGACAGCTGATCATCCTCTGTGGCTGGCATCCTTCAATCAGAGGCATCGCCCTCCTTCCATGCTGCTGACATGCACACACATGCTTATGAACACATAATCACAGGACACTTTGTGGCCTTTGCCTCCTAGGAGACATCTTAAGATCTAAAGAGAGTCAGGAAGCTCTTTGGACCCAATAGAATGCTACTTGCTTTTATCCTCATAAAAAGAGGGGCCAGCTTCTTGGGCATGACCACAACGAGTCTTCCTTAGAAGACGAGTCAAGTCGCCAGTGGGAGGCCACAGCAACTCTGTGGCCTGACCACAGAAGGACATGCCTGGACAACCCAGGCAATTCTGTCCTGCAATGCTTCCACCCCATGGAGCTTGTGACGTCCAGTGTTTCCCTGGGGTATTGGGACAACAAAGGCTGTGTCCTAGAGCTATTGTACAGCAGGGGAAGGCCGGAAACCAAACTGCAGGAAGCTTGTTGCTATGGTTTCCCTCCATGAAGTGCCATAGAAATTGCTTTCTAAATTTTTTTTTTTAATGATTTCTGTTTTGTTTTCCCTACCCTGCCAGAAGAGGAAGGGAAAGAGACACGTATTTTAATGTGGACTATAAACTGGGAACCTAGCTAGACTTCAATTCTCAGAGCAAAGTTGTAGGAGTTGATGGTACTATCTCCCATTTATGAAGGAGAGTACGGAAGCACAGAAGGGCCAAGATACCTGCTTGTAGAAACACAGCTAAGGCAGGAGAGCCAGTTTTGACCAAAAATGGTTATGATGCACTGCTCCTTTTCTTTCCTAACCAGTGCTTCTGTTGTAAGGCTTTGGAATAGGCAATGGGCTCGAAGAGCAAGGGACGGAGTGTGGGGGGCAGGGCGGGGAGCTCAGACTGCCAATGAACGAGTCCTCTGGTGGCTTCTAGGTTGCTGAAACAAGAGGGCCTAAGTCTCAGTACTATCTTTTCTCACATTCCACGAAGGATCTGCTTCCACACTGGTGAAAAGGGTGCAGCAGGCACGGCAGCCTAGTAAGGTTGGGGTGAGAACTTCGAAAAAACAAAGTCAAACACATGGCCCAGCACTCAGGAAATGCAGGCAAACTCAGCACACCCCCCTGTCCACTCAGAGGGTCCTTTCTGTCCCCACCTTTGTTGGAAGAGATAAGGCTGGCCCAGGGTAAGATCCCTAAATAAGAGTACCCCCCATTACATTATTGTAAAAATTGACTTGTAAATTACAAATTGTGCAAATATCAATTACACTAGGGAAGCCTTGGCTACCAGTGGCCTAAACTAGTGCAGGGAGGACCCGATGAACACATAGGGCTCTGGGAATGGCCACATAGATGGTTCACTGTCCAACTCATTCTCTGTGCATGGTGGCCCTGACTTGTTGGAAATAGGTTTAAAAAAATTTCCCTCAACTCATTGCTCAGTTGGAGCAGTGATGCACTACTCTATCCCATAGGTGTTTACAGAACACCAAATCTATGCCATTTTCTATGCCAGGAGGAAAGTGTAATGCTTCCTGCCTTCCAGGAGCTCACCACAGCCTAGACCAGAGAAAGGACGAACCCTCACTTGCACGGCTCACTCCTGGAGTGATGCCTCGCACCGATCATACCACGGGTGTGTGCAGTGGATGTCAAGAGACTAGCATCCACTCCCCGCCTGGAGTGTGTGCACAGATGCATCTGTGAGAGTACAGTGTGCACCAGGGAAGAGTCCTTGAGAGAGGCTCTTACAGCAAGGCCTATTAGACAGCGAGGACCAGGGGAGAAAAGGTGGTGGGAGCAGATGGGGGAAAAGAATACCTACAAAGACACCTTTCTGAGAACTGTAATTGGTAGTGTGTATCTACAGCATGACGTGAGGGAAAGCCAGATGGTACAGGAGAATGAGAGATGGGGTGGAAGGGAGAGCTGATTCTTGCTTGTCTGGGCCAGGCTGGCCTCCTCCAAACAAGGTAAGCACTAGCCCAGAAAGGACTCTCTGTAGCCATGCACAGGTGTGACATGAAGCTATGAAGAGGATCTGTGAGCTTTGGGAGAGTTGTTGTCCTTTCTGGGATATCACTCTTCTTGGGGTACCTACCCAGCTCTGGCTGTGTTTCCTACTTTAACACTCGCAAACACTCCACAAGGTGGTTCCACTGTTCCCTGCTTTGGCGATGTAGAAACTGAGGCTCACAAAGTCTACTTCCTGCTCTATCCCAGGCTCTCGCTCTCATGGGACAAGAGTTGGGACAGGGAACTGAAAAAGAAGCAGGTTAGGGAAATCTGGTCTCTGGATGACATCACTCCCTGAAACCTCCAGCTGGTTTCTACACAGAGAGTTCTTTCTGGGCTAGTGCTGACCTTGTTTGGAGAAGGTAAGCCTGGCCCAGGCAAAGTAGAGGGCAAGAGCCTGAGGAATTTATTTTCTCTACCCAGGGGGACAGTAGCCTACCACTGACAAAAATTGCTGTCGTTCCTGACTGTTGAGGTGGCCTTGCCCCTGAGCCTGCTACCTTTCAGAGCCCATCCTCACACACAGAAAGCAGCCAGAGTAGAAATAAACCCAGAATTTGGGCACAGGCACATTAGGCTGGTCTTGGGAGGTCTTAAGGTATGTCAGGAAAAAGGGACTTCAAATGTTCCTGATGCAGAGGTGACAGGAGGGTGGAGACAGCAGATCAGAGGTAGAGGAAGAGCCTGATGCTCAGCTCCATGATCCTTCCCCATCCTGGGGAAGGCACTTGGCTGCACCACCAGGCCTGACGCCCAGAACTGCCTTCCAAGCACCCCTGCGCTGCTATTACTTTACTAGCCCCAGCACCATAAAAGGCTGGCTCAGCTTGGAAGAGGTGCCTGGCCTCAGCAAACTCAAGTGTCAAAAAAAAAAAAAAAAAAAAAAAAAAAAAAAAAAAAAAAAGGCAGCCCAGAGAAGAAAGGATAGAGTAGAGGAGGAGGGAAAATTCGGATTCTGGGTGAGTTTGTTCTTAACAGCCTTTGGCTACCCAAGACCTTGCCCATCAGCCCTGGTGGCTCACAATCACTGCCATGCTCAGGTTTAACTCCTTAGAAAAAGATGATTTTTAGCCCCAGGAAGAGAAAGGTCCAAGACAAAGGCTTTGGAGCACATGTTATTTGACAAGGAGATGACTTAGTCAGTAAAGTGACTGCCAAGAAAACATGAAGACCTGCGTTCAAAGCCCTAACACTACCTAAAAGCCAGGTTTAGTGGCATGTATCTGTCACCCTGGTGCTGGGTATGTGTGGGTGGAGAGGAGACAGCTGTATCTCTGGAGCTCATTGGCCAGGTACTCTAGCTGAGTGGATGGATTCCAGGCTTAGTGAGGAGCCTTTGTCTCAAACAATAGAGTTGCAGGAAGACACCTGATGTTGACCTCTGGCTTTCTTTCCCATATATGCACATAAACATGCATGTGCATGGACACACACACGTACATACATACACCACACACACACATGTGCACACGCACACACACGTACATACATACAACACACACATGTACATACATACAACACACACATAAGCACAGGCATATATCATCCCCACCTCCACCCAAACATGAACATATACACAACACACAAACACACATATAAACAGAAAACAGTACACAACTTTCACCCTCTGGATCTGATTTCAGGGCAGCTGAGAAATCAGTAGCCCCCCATCTCCACCCAGTGTGAGAAAACTATCTAGAAGGGGGTACAAAGGAAATATGTTCTCAGAAACACTGGGTGGTAAGAGGAGATGTCTGGGCTCCTGGTTTGGCTTGAATGCTTATTAAGAAAGTCACTTCTTCCTGATCTTCATGGCATTCATCTTTGTCACACAAGCATAGTAATGTTCACTACCGAGGGTGGACAGAAACATTTGAACTCTGTGTGTGTAATACTGGGCTTGCCACAAGTAGGTGCTCAGTAAGCAGGCATGTGTAGCTCTGGCTACAGGGCACAGTGTGGAATGGAGACTCTAAAGCCACTACCACCGAGTACCTTCTGGGAAACTCCCTCTGGGACGGTGGTGTTCTTTGTTTGCCTCCACAGCCTATGCCACCCAAGGGAACGGGGCCACATCCACTTTTTCTGTCTTTATTTCTTGCTTGTTTTCTTTCTTTCTTGTTTTTTTTTTTTCAATGTAACAGTCCTAGCCATCCTGGAACTTACTCTATAGACCAGGCTGGCCTCAAACTCAGAGATTCTCTTGTCTCTGCCTTCCGAGTTTTGGGATTAAAGGTGTGCGCCACCATCTCCTGACTACACTCATGGTTTCACCCAGTTCTTGGCTATAGTTCTGCCTCCTTTTTCTTTCCATGCACTAAGCATATGGTATGCATGAGATCTCATATCCTTTTTGAAGAACGTCCAGGAGCAAATAAACAGATGCATAAAACAGTGTTCTGCTCTGTGGGCAGCTGTCTGTTCCTCTGCCTGAGACCAACCTTCTCTGGTTTGGAGATATTACAGTAGAGAGGGGACAGTGCCTACTCTTCTGTCACATGCCAAAAATGAGTAGCAGCGCTGCAGTTCTCCACCTGTGGCCACCCACAAGCCTGTCCCCAAGAATGTCTGAAGTTCCTTGGAGGCCAGGCCAGCAGGCCCTGCTGACCCAGCATTTCTGACTCACTGAGCAGGTGAGGGAGGGATGAGGCGAGTGTTAATTACCTCGTTCTCAGTAACCACAGGAAGGCTCAACCTTTGAAGCTATCTATAGCTCAGCCACAGAGGAAGCAGGAGTGGCCAACGAGGTGAGCCCATGGCTTGTGGGCACCGCCGAGCCCACAGGAAACTGTTAATAAAGATATAACCAGAGAGCACTTTGTGTGGATAAATAATGACACCCTGCCTCCCAACAGCCTAAGCATTTTCCAGCCACAGTGTGGTTGCATAGCATCCTTGGAATGCTAGTGTAGCTCATGGAGAAAGTCTCAGGGGGCCTTTCTTGCTCCTTTCTCCCAGAGCAGTGTATCCAGAGACGCCAGAACCTCTCCAGACCCCATCTCCTGAAACTCTATGCTGTGCCAAGATGCTGAGGCCTCTGGATATTCTAAAGATGGCCAGTCAGATACCTCTCCTGCTACATGGGTACCCCAAAAAGATGGGATGGGTTTGGGTGAGATTCTTCTGAAGTTGTGTTGGAGCCAGTCCTTCGAGGTGGTGCTGGTCATTTGCACTATTGACTGTGTCTCTCACATCTGCGTGTCAGAACCGGATCGTTTTGGATCCTCTTGTTTGTGATGCACCAATAATTGGTTAGTGCTTTCCAAATCCTTACACACAGTGATCCTGGTACATTTGGCACTCTCATCCCTCCATCCTGTATGGTCTGACTTCTCAGTGGCATCTTCTTACCGTGCCTCTCATCTCCTTCAGTGTTTAGTTCTGCCACTCTGCTGTGGTCACTCTCTGTAGGATGGCATTGGAAAAATGTTGCTTGCTCCAGGACTAAGCTGCTATCATAAACTCCATAAGTCCTGTGCTTAGCCAGCAGGTGCTTGTGACCTTTTCCCTGCTGTCTCTTTCTCAGTAGTCCTTCTCCTGAGCCAGCTAGTTTCCTTGGCATCTGTCTGAGGCCCTGAGCCTTAATGGCTCCCTTACCCTCCCCACAAAGGGTTAGTTAGACTGCAACATTTCAGGCTCTACCAGGCCGGGGACTACTTCCATTGCATATGACATCCTCGCAGTATTTGTCTATAAACCTTTCACAAGGTAAAATTTTTAGCTCGCTGCTGTCATCTGCACACTGCTGACAATAAGACAGAGGCAGGTAACTTGCTTGAGGCTGCATAGCTGACCTGTAGTGGAGCAGGCAGAAATGAATGTGTGAGGAAAGAGTGAGGGAAAAGAATGGGCTTTGGGAATAGGGAAGAATCAACAAAGTAGAGTTGAAGCAGAAATTGGGCCGTAAGTGCAGGTGTGCAGCATCCGATAGCTGGCAAGGGATGGGCAGTGGAGGCCATCTTGTATCGTGAAGTAGCCTTTGCTCAGGAATTTCCTTTGCTGACAAGGAAAGCTTAGGGTATTTTAAGGAGCTGGCAGCACCTTTCCCCTTTTGTAGCTGATGAGCCACTAGGGTTTTCCACTTCTTTGATTGACAGGTATGGTAGTCACATGTCCACCTTCCCACCTGTCCATTGTCTGTCTGCTAGTCCCTTCATTTCACTAGCATCCCAAGAGGGTGAAAAAAGACTGACCTTCAGGGAAACTGCCTAGTTGTCTTTGTGAGGCATGTCACATAGAGGAAAGGACTCCGGAAGGGTTAAACAAGAAAGTACAGTCAGCGGCATGCATTCTGCTTCCTCAGAGGCCTTTTTAAGACTCCATGAGAGTGTGAGGAGCCAGCAGGCTTACCTCTGACTTCATGGGAGAGAGCCAAGATGCTGAGTAGCCAAGCTTGGTCACTGGGACAAAGTGGCTCCACATCCCTCTTTAACTTCAAAACAGGGATGAGTCAAGGGCCTGAATGAAGATGGATAGGACTAGGGGACCCCACCCTGGATGGAGACAATGCAAGATACCTGGATGGAGACAACTGAACTATAAACACAGCTCAGATCACCAGTGTAGATCTCAAGGTTGCTTTCCAAAGCCACTGATAAAAACATTTCATAAGAAATACACAAATTTTATGTTATAACACAAAAAGATCCCCGCTTACATCCTAAAAACTTTGATTTTGCTGCCACCCCATCTCTGTCTGTCTTTTTCCTCCCAGAAAGGAGCTGCTTTGCCAGTGTTGTCCCCTTGTGAGAAGAGGGGTTGCTGGGACCCCAGGCTGTGAAACTCCAGAGCTTTGGCTGAGACTTATTCCAGGGGAAACTAAGAGCTACAAGGAGGAAGGCTTTGAGTGCCCTTGGTGATTGAAAATTCAAATAAAGGCCTTAAGATATATTGAAATTTCTGTTGGCTTCTGAACTGTTTCTAATCAGACACTGCCCACGGTCCACTGTTTCACCAGATCATACTTTGAGCTAATGGCTTGGCAAACTAATCTCAAATGTGTACATGCATGGATACTTGCCCAGACAGTTCTCCTGCTCCCAGAGGTCAAGCATCAGCTTGCTAGTTTATCATCCATCCATTTCCTAACAAGTTTCTAACAAAACATCTGTTGTGTTTTCTCTAGGCCCTGTGATGGGCTGAGGGAATGCAGGATGAATCCAGCCCTTCTAGTCTCTGAGCCCTTTAACCTTCCTCATCTACCCTTTTCCTACCTCCTGTTGCCCACAGGGGGCTATTCAGGCCTGAAGACCATTCCACCTGCTATATGTCTACATGGTCAGATGTCATAATGCAGCTGTTTACTGTCTATTTTCATTACCTGAATCAAGCATCTCAAGGTTAAGGAGAACATCTGCTTGAGCTTTCTGTCAGGTATGCACAGAGCCTAGCACAAGTTCTGACCCAGAGCAGGTGGGTGAATAATTCCCCTTTCCCACCAGCTCAGCCTTGCTGTATTAGCCAATTGAAAGGACTAGCTTTGATCACCTGGAAAGATGGACCTTCCCTCGCTGATAGGCTGCCATCTTCATACGAGTTAGTGACGGTGAACAAGCTGAGAGGGGCTGAGTGTGATATGGGGGTGAGGAGCTGCTGTGGGAGGGAGGGAGGCTGGGGAATGGCTTCTGAATTCACTAGAATCAGCAGCTTTCCCCACTGGTTATATGTAAAAATAACCTGGAGCGTGGTATAAAGATACTAATGTTGGCCTCACCACCCCACCCTGCCCCAAATTCTGATTGCTGGAGTGAGGCCTGAGCATCAGCATTTTAAAAGCTTTTCAACTGGCCACTATCAAAGGTCAGGCCTGGGCTCAATAAGCTAGAAGAAGGCACAGGTGGAGGGAAGGGGGTAGGGTAGGTGAGCAAGAATATCTTAGCTAGTATGCGTAAGGTTTCTCAGTATCATCTAGATTAAAAAACACAAACAAAAACACAGGCAGGGTGGAAGGGCATTATCTCAGCCATCAACACACATAGAATGTGTTATGACACCTCACACTGTATAATCTGACTGGAGCCTACTCAGTTCCACCTGTGCTGGAGGCCATCACCTCCGGTCTCCCTGGATGATGACAGGAAGCCGATCTCCAGTACACACACAGGTTGCCGGGGGAGGCACTGGACAGAACCGTCTAACAGGAAGGGACCATGATGGCCCCAGGGGGGGAAAATGACTGTCTTCAGCAAATGCTTAATGTGTCCTTGCTCCGTAGTTCTCAGGATTGATGGATGTGTGTCTGGCCGCCATGCTGTGTGCCGTGTGAAGCGTTAGAAGCTTTAGGACAGAGTGGAGGGAGGCTGGAGGATGTGATTTCAAGGTCAGAGGGAACTGCTACTGCAGCAGCGGAACCTGCACAGCTAATTTAGTTGGCAGGAGGAGGGGGAATCATACCTCACCCAAGCATGTAGAGGGTTTGAGTGGGGAGGATTGGGGAGGTCATAGCCTGGGATGAAGTTTCTTAGGATGAGGATGGGATGGTGAAGGTGAGGAGGATGCCAATCATGCTTTCTTCTCTGAAGTGCTGTGATTCCTAACCCTGTGATGAGGTTGTCTTCAATTATACTTGTAAAGGATAATAAGCACCTTACTCATTCCTGAGAGTTCGGCTTAAAGGGTTATTTATAAAAAAGAGGGATAAGAACACTTAATCAAATATTTCCTATTTCCTTATTAAATCGATCCAATCAGACATGTCTGCTTTTCAGAGAGACGATGACAAATCTCTTCAAGGATGGGGGCGGGGGAGTTCTTGCTCTGGTTCTTAAATCTTTATCTTGTGAATCAGGAATCAAGGGAGCAATGACAGTGACGAGCAGCTCAAGCCTCTCAGGGCTTTCCCAGGCAGGGTACCGAATGCCAGCCACTCCCTCTGAAGCTGAAGATTAATATCCGCACTTTGGAGGAGAGCCTCGGGTTTTCCTGGGTTGAGCTGCCTAAAGACTAGGCAGGGGGAGAGGAGCAGGGCTGTCGGGAAGCTTGAGTAGGATGTCAGGCGCCCACCCCCTCAGTACCATCTGCTTCTCAGCATGGCTGCCTGGGAAACAGCATCAGCTCTGAGACTGGGAGGAATGCTGGAAACAGGGCGCTGGGGAAGGAGAGGGTCTCAGAGAGGCATAGGGCCAGAGCTGTGGTCCCCTGAATGGACATGACCTGCCTCTGTGTCCGTGGATTTAACTGGGTTGGGCTTGCTCATTTAACCTGGCCTAGTCTCCACAGAGGAACACTTTTACTCAGCTTTGCAGACCCAGTGGCTAACCCTCCATGTCTAACTCCCACAGGGAACGCGGGCAGATGATAAGCTCCTAGAACCCCTAGTACCACAATTCCTAGGACTGCATTCCAGTTCTGGTACTTACTTATTAGCTGGGTGATTTGAGTAAGCTCCTTGATTTCTGAGTTCTAGGTTTTTCTTCTGTGGGGGTGGTTGTCTAACATGATTGTTCTGAGGATGGGATGAGAGGATGGCCACAAATTGCAAGCACATAGTAGGCACTTAATATGGGCTTATTCATAACCCCCTTCTTTTGGTAGGCAGACATGATGCCATGCAGTAGGCCTCCTGGCAACCTCAAACTTTTAGGGTGTGGCATCCAGACTCAGGTAGGATGAGGCCCAAGAAATATATACCTGATGTCCATTTTCTGTGGCAAGTTAGAATCCTGCCACCTGCTCCCTTTAGGTCTTGCTAGAGAGAGGCTTTAAAAATGGTAGAGTGATTTGGCAAGGAGCTAGGGAAGCTTCTGGGATAACATAGTTCTCTGGCCAAGCCTGTTGTCACCATTTTGGCTTGGAAAGTGCCTTTTCCATAAATGGCTCCGAGTTAAGCTGTGATCTCTTCATGAATGTGCCATGGGTCAGTCATATGCAAGTCAAGATAGGAACCATCATGACTGTTAGCTCACAGACAGAACAGCAAGACAGGCAGACCCATGAAACTGGTGGGCCTTTAGTTTGGGGTTTTGATGGTTCTTTCATGTCCAGCTATGGTAACTGTATCCATGGCATGAGACTCGCTTTCTTCTCTTCACCCAAACCCCAGTCTAAAAGCAGCAAGGACCAGAGAAAGGAATTGATCCTAGCCTTACCAAGTTCTGGTCTCCTCTAGTGACCGAGAATGGCTTTTGCCTCCTGCCTTCAAGGGTGGGTGGGCCTCCTATATGCATGGAAAAGGAGAGTGGAGGTAGCTTTTTGTGCAAGAGACCAGGTGAGTGGGGAGTGGCTTCATGGTGTTCTGCGCTGTTGACTCTGGAGCAGTCTGCTTCAGCAGGAAGGAGTGATGCCACTAATTAGTGATGCCTGCCTTGGGGTTTGGGAGTGGGGAGTGGCGGCCACACTGCTGTCATCTCCACCCTACTTGAGAGACAGTGCACTAGAGGATGAGTCTATGTGCCTCACATCAAAAGAGTACAAACACTCCTGTATGGCCGGACTTTCTGTCGTGATGAGCATTTCGATGATGTCCAAGATGGAAGAGGAAGTAGAGCATAGAGGGCTGGGAGACTCGAACTGTTTTGACTAAGGAAGGGCAGAAACAGGAGCTCCCGTGCTCATCTGATGGAGGATAAGAAGTCAGCCTAGAATCATGTCCTGGCCGTTCACATTGTAATTCCAGCTTCCCGGAAGCTGAGAAAGAAAGTTTACCACAAGGATAACCTGGGCTTCTTAGTGAATTTCCTTAGTGAAGGAGAGAGGGAGGGGGTTGGGAACACGCTATAGATACTGCTTTTGCTATGTTCTCTTACAAACCACTATCCACACTCAAGGGTCTTCTCCCAACACACACAGTTAAGAGATAGGGCTAGGAGCACAAGCTAGGTCTCCATCTTCCAACCTCTATTTTACCTTCAAATCTTATTTGCAAAAGACCTGTGGCACATGAAAACACAGTATAAAGGGAAGACGGCCATGTCTTTGTTGTCGTGGAATTTTCTTGCTCTGAAGCATTTTTATCAAACCCAGTCTGAAAGAGGCATGATGATGATGATGAAGGAGGAGGAGGAAGAGAAGGAGAAGAAGAAAACAGAAGCAAAACAGCTGCCCATTGCTGGCTGAGTAAACGAGTAAAACATTGCGTGCCCATAGAAAAGGATGTTTTTAGTTTTAACAAAGAACAGCATGCTGACATGTGCTACAATACAAATGAGCCTCGAAAATATGATACGAAGTGGAATAAGCTAGATTCGAAGGGAGAAACCATATGTGATTCCCCACGGGCACCTAAAGTAGTCACAGTTACAGATACATGGAATAGAAGTTCGATGTCAGAGGCTAGGGGTAGGAGACGTGGCAAAGTGTTTACAGCGTAAAGTCTCAGTTCAGGAAATGAAGGCTTCCCAGAGATGGACAGTTGGTGATACTATACAAGAAAGTGAGTGTAACTAACACCATCGAACAGTCAGGCCCCACATGGTAAGACAGTAAATGTCATGTTGTATATATTTTAGCACAATTAAAGGATTGGAGCTGTACAAACGCTACAACTTTCTCTAATGCTAAGAACATTTGCATGGGCAAGATGGTTAATTGGCAGAGGTGCATGCCCCCAATCCTGGCACCTGAGTTCACCTGACCTCCACATGTGCACATACACATATGTGAGCGAGCGCATGCACACACACACACACACTACAGACACCTCCCCTATTACGGCTACTCCTCTAGTTAGAAGGACAGCTTTCCATGGATGATGGACCACTCTGATGTTCACAGAAGAATCTCATGGAATAACACATGCAGGTGGCCCAGCTATTGTAGTCAAGATGGCAATGGTTAATAATGACTGTCTACCTACCTGGGAGACAAATTTCTGGGTGTTTCTGAGAGGAATTATCTAGATTAAGAGAGTCTGGGAGATCCATATTAAATATAAGTGGGGCCATTCCAGGGGCTGGGGTAGTCCAGGATTGAACACAAAGGGAGTTGTGTAGCAGCATTCATGGGTCTCTGCTTCCTGACTGTACATCCAGTGTGACCAGCCAGCCCCCCACTCCTGCCTCCATGCCTTCCCCACTACGGGGGAATGTATCTCCTCAAACTGTAAGCCAGAATAAACCATACCTTCCTCAAGTTGCTTGTCAGGGATTTTGTACAGGTAGGAGAAAAATAACTAATATAAACATTTTAAGTTTATGGTAGGAGGCAGGTTAGGCTGTCTCCTTTGTAGTTCATTCTCTTGTCAGTTTCTAGGTTAGTGGGTCATGGAGTCAGAGAACAAGGAACACTGAGTTGAGGCAGAAGCTGGAGGACAATGACTTAGAGCTGACTTCTGTTAAGATCTGCAGCCCTCCCTCCTTCCCTCCCCTTATGCTTGCCTCCCCCTGCTCCTAGTTCCCCACAGACCCCCAATTTCACATGACTTTATAACACTGTAGGATACTACTGTCCCTCCATGCTGACATGCTCCCCCATGGACTCTGCCTCTTATTTCCACTCAGTGTTATGTTTGGGAGTCTGTGATTCACAGAGCCCAGGCTAGGAAGCAGTGAGTGATAGTGGTGACTCATCTCTAGCCATCCCAGTAAAAGAGCAGACAGTACAGGTGTCCGGGCCCTGCCTCCAGGGAAAGCCAGCCCTGCCAGGTAGCCCTGAGATGGGCTGGTGAGGTCAGCACAAAGCTAGCCTATTTCCTCGGCCGGCCCTGGGGCTTGTGCAGCCTCCTCTGTGCTGCCTAACCTGGTATTTGCTGTAGCTGGGAACCTGTGTTTACTTTGAACAGCTTTGCCTGCCAAGTTCATGCTGGGGAAGGGAATGCAAACACTTTGAAAGAAGGATCCTCCCCGGGGTCCTGCTCTGCAGAACATTTTCTTTCCAAACAAGGGCCATTGGCCTTGAGAGTCTTTATCCCTTAATGGTGGGGTAGAAACCTACTAATAGACTCCCATTAAGAGCACACGCTTTCTCTGTGTAACACCTACTGTACTCAGGTGTGACTCTAAAATTTTACACAGAGTCTCTTGTGAAAACCCCACAAACAACCCCATGAATCTGTTGTGATCTCCATTTTATTGTCGGGGAAGCTGAGGCCCTGAAGGGCTGAGTCACTTGCCCAGGGCTAAAATGGTAGTAGAGGCTCAGGGTTTGAACTAAGGAGATACAGTTTGGACCTCTGGCTCTTATCTTCCACATCTCAGATCCCGAATAGCAGCTAACTCATCCTCGGTGCTATCGATCCATCAGCTTGCTCTGGCACTTCTGCTTCCTGCATCCATTTCCTATGGGCCTTGGTACTGCACAGGTTATTCTCATCGATTCTTCTTACTTGAGCTCCTGACACGCCCATGCTTGCTCCCTAACCAACCTTCCCTCCACAAGTCAAAATTACCTTCATCTCACAGAAGTCACAGGACTCAGCCACCCCCCACACTAGGGACTCCCAGAGTTTCCCCACTGCAACAACTCCCATCATGGTCAGCAAGACCCCACATCATCTGGCCATGGCTCCTGCTCTGTTTTTCCCTTGACTAGTGGCACGCTTTACTCTGGACTTCAGCATCTGCCCACTTTCTTGCCAGCACACATTCTTCCATCGGGGAGGATCTTACTTACTTTTTATCCCAGAGAGCTCTGGTTTAAATATCCAACTCTGAAGCCGGGTACAGAGGCATGTACCTGCAATCCCAGGGCCTAGGAGCCTGAGTCAAGAGGATCTTGAATTTGAGGCCAGCCTAGGTTGCATTGTGAGTTGAACACTATTTTAGGCTTCATAGTAAGACATTGTCTCAAAAGCAAAATAAGCCAGGCATCCTCGTCATAGACAATTTCTCTGACCCATCATGCCATCTGATGCTCCTGTATTCCCCACGGCATTACAGCTGGAGATTGAGTGTGACTACATGTATATATACATATGTGTGTATGTGTACATGTACATACATACACACATATGTGTGTGTATATATGTACACACACACACACACACACACACACACACACACACACACACTCCTACTATGTGACCATGGATATCCTGAAACTCTTTATGTATAGATGAAGCTGGCCTTGTCTCAAACTCAGAGAGCTCTGCTTGTCTTTGCCTCCCAAGTGCTAAGATTAAAGGCACATGCCATCATGGCTGGCCAAATTCTTTACTTTCATTCCTCATTATCCATCTTCCCCACTGGACTAGAAGAGTCAAAAAGTAAGAGGCACCCCTATTTACTTCACTAAAGCCCGAGTTATGAGGGCAGTGCATAGCTGAGCTAGAACTACAGCCTGTCTAGCTGCTGTTGGTTTCCCCAGCACAGGAGTGCTCCTTGTTCCCAGATCTACCATCTTCCTCTCTCTCCAGATGGACACCCCTGATTCTAATGTCAGTTCAAATCTGATCAATGCTGACTGACACATTACCTCTCTACAGATTTCCATGATGTAGTGAGCCCCCAGGCAGAGCCTGACTGCAGAGCAGGGAAGAGATGCAGATGGATGCTCTCAGCTGTTTAGAGCCCGTTCCAGCACATGACAGCCACTGTCTCCATATAAAGCAACCTTATCTACAGTGTGGATTTGTGTGTTCGTGCATGTGCGTGTGCGTGTGCGTGTGCGTGTGCGTGTGCGTGTGAGAGAGAGAGAGAGAGAGAGAGAGAGAGAGAGAGAGAGAGAGAGAGAGTGTGAGGGAGTGTTCAGGAGTCTGACTACTGTGGTCAGAAGGCTCACTAGGTTATACCATGTTTGGAAGCTCCAGCTTGACCAGCAGGTATGGGTTTGTTGTCATGCATGGCCAATAGTTAGACATTCGGACATTTATGTCAGGGAGAGCCCCTTTGACATTCTGGTTCCTGTTTCCCAGCTTTGTGATCGTGAGTGTCTGAAAATTCATTTTTATCCTCTATCAAATTGAGATAAGAACGGTCTTTTAATGGCTGTTCATGTTTAAATGCAGAGATAAGTCCTCGAGAGGCAAGGAGTGTAGGGTCTTTCTCTCAAGGTCCTGCCCATCGGGCCTGCACTGGTCGCTGTCAATGACGCCCTCGATGGATATGGTCCTAGCTCTATTAGGATTTAGGAATGGAATGCTTCCAGAGAGCCCAAGGAAGTGGCAGCTGGAGCACAGCAGGCAAGGAGACACGATGTAGGCAGAGGCATGTCTCCAGGTACATACAGCCTTAGAGACAGTCAGCTGGTGTGGCATAATCGGAGGAATATATGGGCACTGAAAACTGAGTTGAGTTCAGATCTGTAACACAAATTCACTCACCTTCCCTAGACCACTGATGATGGGTGGTATTATTTATTTATTTATTAATTATTATTATTATTATTATTATTATTATTATTATTATTATTATTCTTCTAGATGCATGAAATGACTTCTCTACTGTATAACATGAAAATGAATCACACACTCACCACAGAGAGCACACTCACAGAGACAAAATCCTGGCTGCTTAATTCTGCTCTCCTGCCTTTCCAACTTTATTAGAAGGCCACAGTGAGCCCTGTCTCTGCTCTGCTTCAACCGTTCTCATGGATTGTCTCAGTTTGTACCTCAGGGTGGACCCCTGCAGCTGCCAAGCTAAGTTCCTTTCCATAGTGCCACTTGGATTTCTATAAGTTCTGGCAACTAGATTACAGCCAAGAGAGTTCTCGAGTCTCCCTTCTTCCTCTGGCATTTTTTTTTTATCCACCCAAGGAGCTTCGGTGGAATTGGACAATATGCCCGATTCTTCTCACATACCTTACATCCAAATCACAACGCTATTGGTTTTTTCCTGCTCACACACCCTACTCATGTCTCAGACCTTCTACAGCTGTCATATGGGCCATTGCATGTGTCCATGGGACGTGTCTCCCTTGGAGCGGTGCTCCTGCAGATGAGTTAATGGGTTGGGCTGGAGCCCCAGACTATCCTGTTCCTACTCCTCCTTCTCCCACCACCAGCCTTCACTTTACATTAGCAGCCAGGGAGGACACACCAGCATAATTGATCACACCCACTGCAGCCCCGTGTGTGCACTTGCAGCCCTGGTTTGCCCTACCAGGCTCTGCCACAATCATGTCTGTGGTTTCCCTTCCTCTCAGCACATGGCTATGGTGACCTCCTTTTTGCTCCTTCAGCACAGCCAGCCACCCCAGTCACCAGCCTGGGCTTCACACTTGATTTGCTAGCTGCTCTGCTGATAAAAGCTGTGCCTGAGAGGTCTTCACACCAGCCAGCCTGGGGTGTCCCTGGGGATTGGCTCATCTCCGTTGCCGACTCTCACCCCAAATCACCTGCAGTCTTCCTTCTCCTCACAGGCTGGGATGTCCTGACAACTCCTGTCAGGGCTCTGTGTTTTGTCATTTCTGTTTGCTATTTAGAGAGACACCCGGCCTGAAGCTGTGGGCTGAGATGAGTCCCATGTGGAGAGTCCAGTTGATGCTGCCCAGTCTCTGCAGGGAAAGCCACCCTGAGCCAGCTCTATGACTCCTGTCAGCTCTATCAGATGCATCAAGGAGCATCCTTCTCCACTAGGGACCCAAAGGAGCACAAAGCTGGTGACCCTTGTCTTTAGTCACCCTTGAATTGTCTCTAGGTGAGATGTGGGGTGGTGGAGTGGCTCTTCCCAAGAGAGGCCTCCTCAGGCTCAGCTCCCAGCCCTGCCAGAGAGGGCTTCATCACCCTTAAGGGATGGCTTAAGCTCTGAGCCTCTATTTCTGGTGTGTAAAATAAGGATTGACAACCCCCTCACACAAGGACAAGTATATTTGCGCTCACAAGAAGTTCCGGACAGTGTCTGGCACACAGGAGACAGACGTAATCATTAGCTGTCGATACCATCCAAATGCACAGCCACAGAGGGAATACAGTTGGATGGAAACATTGCAGCTCTGTCTGTCTGTCTGTCTGTCTGTCTGTCTGTCTGTCTGTCTATCTGTGTCTACAGACATGAAGCTCCACCTCTATTGTCTCATATGCGAATGGGATGCCCACAGCAACCTGGCAGGTCTCTGCTCAGTGAATGGCAAATACTTGGCCTTAAGAGAGGCTTAATAGAAGCTAGTCCTGTCCCTTCTACCTCTCCCCTCCCCCCCCAATTCCACTCTGAAGCTTGTCTGTGCACTCACAGTACTCCTCTCTTTGCTGTCACACTGAATAAATGAATACGTTAAGTCGGTGCATGCAGATACTTTAAGAATCCAGGCTGGTACATTTCCCAGGTTTCTCCGCCATCCATCACGAAACATTAACAAGAGCACTTAGAGAAAGGCATCGAGGATAGAACTAAGCTCCTCTGCAGCTTGGTGGTTCTTGTGCCAAGTGTCACATGCTATTAAAGACGAGGAGGGCAGGAGAGGCTGAGCTGAGAGGGGAGTCACTAGGGGTGGCAGTGGGGTGGAGGGAGGACGGTGCCTGAGAGGCAGTGGAAGGCTGGAGCTTGTTGCTGGATAGCCCTCAGCCTTCCCCTGAAGCTTTCACAAACAGAAAAGCACTGCTCTGTAGACTGAAGAGACACAGCGACACCCCAAACGCTCAATGGGCTGAGCAAATTGTAGTCTGTGCAGATTACCCAGCATGTCACAGCTTGGAGGGAGAGAGGAGTGAATTTACATGTGCTGCCATGGAAGCCACCTGGTACAAAGGAGAATGCTGGGTATAGTCTGGCTCTCTTTGTACTGGAAAGTCCTATGGTTGTACATGAACACGGACATACACAGATATATGGGCGGGACTACAAACAGCAAAGGGCACTGGGGTGAGGGGGTGGGGGTGGGCAGGGAAAACAACCCAAAACAATCACTGGGTAAGAATAGGTGCTGAAACTCTACTTCCCTCTTTTGGTTACATACAGGTCTCTGCTAGTGATTGTTTTGCACATGCATTACTTTGGAAGTTGAAGGGAAATGAAATAGAATAAGAAAGGAGAGAAGTTAATAGTCTTCTGTTCATGCCTGCATGCCCATGTAGGCAAGGATATTAAATGTACAGAAAAATGGGCTTCACAGACTGGGCATACTTTCTCAGAACCTCTACAAGGGGCCTGGGATTGGGGCTGCCTTGCCAAGACCCCTCCAAGCACTCTGGCAGCACTCCAGAGCCTGTTGAAGATTCTGGAGGAAGGCTTTCATTATCTGGGGTCAGAAGGGCACAGAGACAGTATATCTTGCAATTGGCTTCTTTTAATAAGCTAACATGTCAGATTCAGCTCATGCATTGACTTCGTAGGTAAAATCCTCTGTCCTAGGATGCTAGCTGGCTCACCATCCAGAATGCCGTTCAGCCTCTTCACTCAGGCATCTAGGATCCCCTACTCCCACCAGGTCCAACCTGATTAGAACTCCATCGTTCTGAGGTTTGAAAAAGGCATGTTTGGTTCTGTTTTGTGACACACCCTGCCAGAATTGGTGTTTAGAAACAGATGGTGTCTGCCAGGACTCCCATCTGCTCTCTCTTTCCTGGAAGGATGAAGGTGGATGACGGGTTCATCTTCCCAGCTTCTGCTTCCAGAAGGACCCTCTGTGGCCTTTTCGATTGCTCAGGTTACCAATAAGCTCCTTGTCCTGGGTGTTCATCTTGGCTGCAGTCACTTTTGATATACTTTGCCTAAGTATGTCTTTACAATGAGAGTTTGAAGCCAATGCCAGATGTTTCTTTGATAGATGTGGATGAGGCCTGACAGGCATTGGGTAAAGGGGAAGGGGGTGCTCTTAAATTCTAGGCAAAAAATGTCTCACTCCCAATGGTCCAAGATTACTCTCTCCATCAGATGCTCACTATAAGCATGTCACACAACAAGTCCTGCCAGGAGTACCGGCATCCTTGTCACCTGTTCTCCAGGGATGTGCACTCAGGCCTCTTTTTTCCCAAGGGGCCTGGTAAACTAAAAGTGCCTGAGTTTGGCTCTCACTTAATCTGTGTCCTCACAGCCCACTCCCCTGAGAAAACCCATCCTCCCTGGAGAGTAACCATGAAGAATACCTTCCAGAAAAGCTCCTCGAGGTATCCAATAGGTCCACACAATGTGTCTGTTCAGCAGAATGGAGTGTAATAAATATTCCTTCCAAGAGCCCCCTGACTCAGACTTAGATGATGATGGTTCGGCCACTTGTGACCTGAGCAGGCAGATCTCTCTTTTTAGGACAATTGTGCTGAGCACTGATTTACACAGAATAAGATGCACCATTGGAAGTGTTTCTAAAAATGTGTGGCTTCTGTTGCTGCTGCTGCTGCTGCTGCTGCTGCTGCTGCTGCTGCTGCTGCTGCTGCTGCTGCTGCCACCGCCACCACAATCCAGATATAGGTGTTCCCGTTACCCCAGAGGCTCTCTGAGCTTTCATTCCTAGAGCTTAAATTTTCCTTTTATAGATTTTTTGCACAGATGGACTTATTCTACATGCAGATTTTCTCCTTGGCTTCTATCTCCCAGTATAATGTCTTTGAGATTCATTTATGTTACTCAAATACTTGCAGGTTGATCCTCTTCATTGTTAGATGGTATTTCACAGTAGACTAGGTGACAATTAGTATATTCACTTTTTAATTGTTGGGCACTCAGCTTATTTATTTCCAGTTTGGGCCTATAGCAACGGAATCTGCCATAACCACGCATGAACAAGTCTTTGTGTAACTGCCTGCATTCTTATTGTTTGCCTATCCTTAGTTTGGAAGGGTCCAGTCATATGGAGGTCTGTTCCCTTGATGAAGGCATCCATGATAAATACAACAGATGAGAGCTTTGGAGCCCAGAAGTCTAGAGCCAGAAGCACCAAGCTCCTTCTAGGACCTTTACAGGAGGATTCTCCTCTACTTTTCCAGCTTTCCACAGCTCCTGTCCCAGCCCTCAACCTGCACAGCATAACATTATGTCTGCTGCGTGAAAGAGGCCCTGGAAGAGCCATGTTTCTCCCACCACGGAAGGAAACATTGAACTGCCCAGACATATGTCCCTGAGCCCAGTGTTGACATAGGACATGTCTGAGGCCTCCCTGGTAGGACAGTCTACAAAGTACTTGGTCTATATGCTCTCCAGGATACATGAAACAGCTGTGATCTATGGCTTCTGCTGGAAAAATCCTCCCGCTGTGGCTGATTTCATGCTCCCATGTGCCTGCGTGGAGGAGGACATTGAAAAGAGTTGCGTGTAGCAAACCAATGTGTGCTGTTTCATTTGCATGCCTAGCCTGGGCAGTAGCAGAGCTGACAGCTCCAGTGGCACAGGCAGTGACAACACCACTGAGTGTGATGAGTCCAGGGGAATTTACAACCTTCATTTTTTTTTAATGCAAAAGCATCTACTTGTCAGGCAATAAAATTTAATTTTTAATAATAACCATCTTTAAAAAGTAGCCCACAGGATTCTTGGAAAGTGAGCTGTTGGCTTTTGCACTGGAATATAAGCCCAGCCCCAGTATCTACACACCACCCTACATTAGCCACAGTGCCTTGCAGAGAGGCCCTATGTGCACTCCCAGTGATGCCCACTAGCCACCTGAACCTCAGGGCTGTCGTTTTATATAAGAAAAAAAAACAAAAAACAAAAAACAAAAAAAACAACCACCATCTCACTCAGGGGCAGCCAAATGTTGAAGTCCTAGCACATGTCTGGCCCTAAGCAGTTGATCTGTGAGCATCCCTAAACTTCTGGAGCAGGCATTGGAAAAGAGAGGGATAGAAGCCATATGAGGGACGCCCCTTATCTCTCTCTCCCTTTCAATAGTAGAAAAGGGTGAGTCAGAAGGCTGGACTCTCTCTACCCATTCTGTGTGCATCAGTGGCCAGGATTCACACCAAGAATCGACTGGTTGCAGACAGTAAGAATGGGGAGACTAGTCCAGGTTCAGAGCAGAAAGATGCAGGTACAAGCCTGTTCCTTGCTCCCATCCCTTGTTGCAGAAACTACCCAAGCCACTGGGCCTTCCTTAGACAGATGAGACCCATGTTATCTGCCTTGTGGATGAAGGATGAAGGATGGAGGATGGAGGATGGAGGATGGAGGATGAAGGATGAAGGATGAAGGATGAAGGATGAAGGATGAAGGATGAAGGATGAAGGATGAAGGATGAGGGATGATGCTGGAGAAGAGGAGCCCAGATGGCTTCTGTCCAGCAGGGGTTGATTTTGTACTGCAATTATGGTTTTAGATTTGCAGGCTTGGGAGAATGGAAGAGGTGGGAACATACAGGGAGCAAAGGGGAGATTTAACCCCAGGTATAATCTGAAGGCCCCTCCACAGCCTGCCATGGTGACAACGGTGAGAACATCAGCTTCTCTATGTCCATGGGGACCCATCTTCCTATGGAATACAATGTGCAGGTTTATGTGTGCTCAGCCCTGCTTATATCATGACTGTGTCTTCTGCATGCCCCTGGCAACAGAACAAGGGGACGCTCCCTGATCACAGCAGGATCACAGCTGCCACAGCTAAATGCAGAGCCCCAAAGGGTAAGTGCCATTGCCACATAGCCTCTACATGGTGCAGAGGAGCTGGCATATCTGAGAATCGATGCCACCTCTCTGTAGCAGTCTACAGGTTGGGGGTAGGTATGTCTTTCTGCAGTGTCTGAGGACAGTGAGCCACAAAGCAAGTCAGAACTGACTTCAAGTTCTGGTTCCATCGTATTCAAGTGTGTGATTTTTTAAAAAAAGGTACCTCACATCTCTGGCTGCAATTAAAAGCATGTGCTTGGACCATGGCTGCTATTTGAGAAGTTGCCAGATTTCTCTCAAACCTCTCAAGCTACTGTCCTCACTTTGAAAGCATTCTCAGACATAACCCATCCTGGGAAGCTCCCCCAGGCTCTGTACTCTAATTCTGCTGGACCTAAGGTTCCTTCTGCCTTCTGCCTTCCAGCAGTTTTGAGGACATGGTACCCAGGACTGTAGAGACTCAGGCCAGACAGGCACCACCTCACTTCATCGCTTGCCATGTGTGGTTGCCCAAAGCCCATCTGTGTAAAACTCCCAAAGCAGGGGAGCCAGCCAACCGGGTCTCCATGGCCTATGACAAAGGGGTCTGTTGTAATGATAAGAATATTTGTATTAAAGACACAATTTCCATCTCACACCTCCAGTTTTTCTCACAGCCCTTCAAAGTCAGTTGCAGACCATTGGAACACAAGCCGAGTTCGATTCCAGTGACCCCCAGAGATGCTGGGTGTGCATTTTCTGGCCTCTCGTCAGTAGGCATTAGCATTTCTGCTGACAGGGCTGAAGCCCCAAGCCTGGACCTCTTACTCAATCCAATTTACAAAGCCTTGGAATAACCATTTAGGTGGGTTCAGATCTAAAGACAAGCTTGGGGTCAGGTGCTGTCCCCAATATAATGCTGTATCACTGTCCTGGCATCCAGTAGGACTGTCAATGACACCATGGTGCATAGACAAAGCTACCTTTGTAGGTACCAAAGTCTTTTGCCCCAGCCTCAGTGGATCTTTTGGAGTCAGATTTGCTTTTATATTTCAGTTCTGCTGTTTATAAGCTGTGTGACCCTGTAAATCACATGACCTCTCTGTGCTTCCATTTCCTTAGCTGTAATATCTCTCTCTATACCCAATAAGTCATGATCACATGAGGCATGTTTCTGAGCCGGCAGCAAGTGCCTGACACATAGTAAAGGTTCAATAAATGTTAGTTCCTCTTAATACTCCACCAGCCATTGATATTCCTTGCCAGACTGCAGATATTCTCTGCACTCCTGGGTACCATGTCCCTCAAACTGCCAGAAGGCAGAAGGTAGAAGGCAGAATGCAGAAGGCACAAGGAACCTTAGGTCCAGCAGAATTAGGGTGCAGGGCCTGGAGGAGCCTCCCAGAATGGGTTATATCTGAGAATGCTTTCAAGGTGAGGACAGTAGCTATTGATAATTAGTTACCAGACTAAGAGAGTCTTTCTTACTCTTTTTTTTTGGGGGGGGGGGGTGATTAATTTAGAGATCATGAGATAGGGCGCTTATCTTGTATTCTCTCAGTGAGACCGCAGAGAGCCAACCTTCATTACAGAGCATGGGAAAGAGTCACTAGCTTTGGTCTTTAAACAATGGCCTAAGTCAGGCTTTAGACTCTGCAGTAACCAAAGGAATGGGCTGGAAGGGGCTGGATTTTAGCCTAGGCAATCTGTGCTGGCTTCTGGTTTTAGAGATGTAAGAGAGTAGATCTTTAACCACCAGCAGTAACAGAAGATGATCCATCTATTCCCTTTCCCTCGAGAGTGAAGTGGGCCTGAGGTTTTTGTCAATATGCTGCTTCAGACAGCCAAGCCCATTCAGCTACTGCAAACCAGAAGGTGCAGCTTCATGTGGAGCCCCACCATGGCCAGGGGTGGCATATCTGCCTGTTTAGATCGCAGTCTACCTGTCCTGAACTAGGACCGTGTCAAGTCCTACCTCTGGTACCTGCTGAACAAGATGATGTCCATACTGAAGGCTTCTCTGCATCTCCTCCTTCAGGTCCAGACCCTCCCCCGGCCCAATTAATAGCTGCTCCTTCCTAGAGATCCTCTTTTTTTGTCTCAACAAGGACCTAACTTTGGCAGGGGCCCTGAGACCCAGAGCTGAGGTGCACATGGAGCAAAGGAACCCTCATGAGTGGCTGGATAAGATGGAATGCTGGACCAAAGCTTTTTCCCATTGCCCATCCTTCAGCTTCTGTTAAAAAAAGAAAAAAAAAAAGAGGCCTTCCACACAGAGGGTAAGCATAGATGCATGAATTTATAACCACCAGTCTGGGGCCACTGGTAGGAACAAAGGCAGCTTCAGCAATAAGGAACAAAGGGTCTCAAATAGAGACTTTTTTCTTCTTCTTCTATTTGTGCACACAGAGAAGCCGCATCGAGGACAGGGCTCCTGGGGTAGACACCAAAGAGGAGCAAATAATGACTTCCAGTTCAGAATGTTCTGACATCAAACACCTTTCCTCCAGCGTCTGCTTTTGAGTTCACCCCACGCAAATGTAAACACATGCATTTCTCTGCTCTATGCGTATATGCCCTTCCTCCAGCTCCAGAAAGGCTGCCAAGAATTTTTAGTGTGTGCACTGTGCATATGCATGTGGCATCTCGGCAAGCTGGAACATCATGAGAGGCGAGAGGCTTAAAAACAGTCTTTGAGGAGAAGGCCCTCAGAGAAGAAGGTATCACATATTATATACACAGAATTCCTCAGTTCTCAGCCCGAGGTGGTAGGCACCTGCCTGCATAGAGACTGTTACACACCAGTGTCATGGGATGCATGTACCCAACATAGTTACTTAGAAACAGAAACTTCTGTCTGTGGTATGCATAGAGCTGTATGAAGGACCAGCGTCTCAAAAGCGTGGTGAGTCTCTGCCACACAGCACGGAGGCAGCCATGCGGAAGGCATGCTGATGCATGATCTTCAGGTAACCCACTGGAAACGCAGAAGACACAGACATAGAAGCCAAGGGCTTTCTATGTTTTTATCTCTCCAGTAGCTTGCCACCTGACTCAGGGACTTGACTGCCAGGAGCTGCCCACTCTCCACAGCAGGCAGCCATGGTGAATATAGGGTTGGTGCAAACTGATTGCACAGTGATCATTTCCCAGGGGCCGTGGTTACCTCCTTGATGCGTATACACAGGCATGAGCATACAGCATCACACACACCCCTGACCGTTTGCAGCTGCCTTTTCTTTTAAACCTCTCATAGAACATGCTCACGATCCAGGCCCCCTCTGGCTCAGCTATTTCGGGAACTGGCAAGGATGCTGAGAGCAAAGATATTATTCTGAGATGCTCAACAGAGATCAAAGCTGCCCAATCAAAGCTGCTGACTGAGTGCACAGCACCTTGGCATGTCCAGAGAGCCCAGGTGGGGGGAAGGAGTCCAGAATTAATTTCATAGATGGAGATCCAGCCTTTGACTTCAAGGTCTCACAGTGGTGGGTAGCTAGGATCAGGGAAGGAGCTAAGGAGGTTGTGTATGTCCTTGGCTTTTTGCATTCTTCATCCCTAAACCCAAGTCAGTTTGGAAAGTCTCATAAAAAGAGTCTCTGCTAAAATGCCTTCCAGGGAGGAAAATTGCCTAACACTTAGTGGAACAATCTTTATGCGTAGGAAATGGTTTTTTCTTCAGGTAGAAGTCTAAACCCTAGAACTATCTTGGAGCATGACTGGCCAGGACCTGTAGGGACTTGAAGTGTAGGTGGTGGAGACGCTGTGGGTACTGTCCTCACGGAAATTGGAGACAGGTTATAAGGACCACCCAGAAGAAGGTATGGAAAATTGTGGGCTTTTTGTTTTTGCTTGCTTGTTTGTTTGTTTGTTTGAGAAGCAGGGTCTTATGAATCGGGGCCTTGTGAAGTCTTATGGGCTCTGATCTTCCTGCCTCTACCTCCTAAGTGCTGGGATTGCAGGTGTGCACCACCATGCCTGGTTTTATGTGACACAGGCCATTGAACCCAGGGATTCATGTGAGCTATACACCGAGCTCCATCTCCAGCCTGTCCCACGGGAGTCTTTACTCTCAATCTTCAACTAAGGTTTTCAAGTGAAAGAATCTTTCTGTCCCTCAACAAATATAAAACAGCAATTAGTTAATTAACTTGCCGATCTTTATTAAGTCCTTACTATATGCCAAGCCATGTTTTAAGTCCTAACAAGACGGAATCTGCTTCTGGGCAGCTCATGTTTTCAAAGAAAACAGCGGCGATGGGAGAAGACAGGTTAAATTCTGAATAAGCATTCTGATTGCTCTAAGTTTTGGGATGAAATAGAGCACTAGAAAGACAAAGGCAGAGTAAGTGGAGGCTGTGGGCATAGACAGCACAGAAGCCTCTCTAGGGAATGCCGCTCAAGCCCCAGGAAAAGCCTGAAGGTCGAGAGGAGCCAGCCTGTGGAGATCAGAGAGACTAAGTATCAAATAGGACAGTAAGTGCTGGCCAAGTGAGGGTCAGATGAGGCAACACTAGACAGATAGGTTCCAGATGATTCCTGTGGCTCATGGTAGGCTGGCTGCCCTTATTCAACAGGCTCTGGTTAACTGGCTTACGGGAGGGCAGGAGGTAAGCAAAGAGATCAGCTAAGTCTCCTGGCTCTGCAGGCTAAAGATGATGGGTACTTGAATCAGGACAGTCACAGTGGTGGTAGAGTATAGGGATGGAGGGGCTGAAGCGATGGTTCAATGGATAAGAGCACTGACTGCTCTGGGTCCAGAGGACCCAGGTTCAAATCCTAGCACCCATATAGCAACTCACATCTGTCTGTAACTACAAGATCTGACACCCTCACACAAGAGTTCTGAGAGTATGGATGGACCGACAAGTCTCAGTTGGTACAGAGAAGTGATAGCCTTGTTGATGTAGAGGGTAAGAGGATGGGAGAATGCTGTGAGTAGCATTACGACAAAGAAGCCAAGGTCCTTAAAATCAAAAGCCCAGGGGCTAAGAGGCCCCTTGAGATCCCCCTTTGCTTCTGGGAGTCATTGTGACCTGGTCACCAGGGCCTGCCTGCCATGTGTACTGCAACAGCCCCTCCAGGACTCTTCCTCTGATGGACAGGCCTGTACCCCTTCAAAATATTTACCATAGTACCACAATCCTGCCCACAGGCCATGAGAAGGGCAGACATGTCTCTGTCACCCAGGCCATCTGCTTTCCAGGATAAACATCCCTGATGTTTCCAATGGCTGGGGCCTAGCATGAGGTTGGCATCAGCATCATGATATCCCTGTGCAGTGTGGTGTCTGCTGTGAGTCTTAAGACTTCACACATCCAGGTCTAGCAGCTCTGTGGGGAGTCAGAGGGAAGGTGTCACTTTTCCTGAGGTGAGCGTCTGCATCCATTAGATCTCAGCCTAGCCATGCAACCCCGAAAACTGGCTAACCTCTGTTCCTGCAGGCTCACTCTTCTTCCAGAACTACTTTTGCATTCTAAATTTTTCTCTTAGGATGGGAGAAGAGTAGCAGCATGCAGTGCTATAACCCCAAAGCAGGCCCCGAAACAGCTGTTTCACAGGATACTGCAGGGAACCCCTTGATGGGTCCCAGCTTTTAGTCTATTCTTTCACACTTCCTGTACCTCTCTCTCTTCACTTCTTTGCCACACATAGGACCAGTTCAATATAACTACCAGCTTCATAGGGCAGGTATGGGAGAGTGCAATGGGTGGACACCTCAGCCAAACCCTGGCCCTGGCCCCCAGTGAGTGTGCTGCTGCCAAGACTTCTGGGAAATCATGTTTCTGAGTTGCCCTCCTTGCTCTGTATCCAATGTGGAATCAGGTAACCCTGGAAGACCCTATCAGTAGTGGTTTATTTTTGTTCCCTCTGATCAGTGGGTTGGTGCACTTGGCTCCCCAGAGAATCAATCTAAAAATACACCAGCAGAAAGCATCTCTCCCACGTTCTATCTTATTCAAAGGCAGGGAAACTTCTAGGAATAAATATGTCCTTTGTTGTTAAAATACCTAGGAACATTGTACCATCTACATGGGGTGCCAGCCCTATAGCTTGATGGTTAGGAAGCTAAAAATAGCAATGGAACTGGAGGAGAGGACTTCAGGGAAGTCCCAAATGGACTTGCAGGTGATACTGCCCAGGCAGGACCCTTCCAGAGGGGCTGACCCTGAAGTGAGTACTCTGTGGCCGACACACTTCCTCCAAGCTGTAAGTGAACTTCACTTACTAAGTCAAACAATGAGAGGGGCTGCACCCTAACTCTTCAAGCACAAGCCATACGGCTAGGGCAAAGATTTCAGCATCATGAGTGAGCCATCCCTATCAGATAATGGCGGTACCTTCCAAAAGTCCCAGTTCTTAGACGCAGGATGAGAGCCAGGCCTGTGAATAGGACTGTCCAAGGACAGCTGTCTCAAGCCTGCCATGTTTGCTCTTTCCCATAAAAGAGCAAGTATTCTCTCCATGTGCGGATCAGTAAGTTGACCTCAACAGATGTGCCAGCACCCACACACACTTGGGAGCATGCCTACCTCACTGGGCCCTGGTTTCTTTATGCTCTGTAACAGAAACCACCTTCTACTGTCATTGTGATAAGATAGTGATTTGGTGCATATCACCTCTTATGTTTGAAACATTTGGAAGAGTATCTAGAACACTGCATGGATTCAGTACATGTTAGATACTACTACTAACTAGTATTGTTGGTCCAAATCACAAGGCCAGTTATAGGCAACACGTTAAACTTTGGTCTGCTTTACTTCGCATTATTGCTTCCAGAAAGTTCTGCTTTCCAATCACAAAGCTTGCCATCTGTGTGGCAGAAAGCATGGCTTTGCAGGCCCTTGGCTTTTCTTTACTACTTTTGTGACACTGAGTGAAACTGCTCTGCTTTCAGACTCAGTACTGAGCTATTAATGAAGAGAGAGAAAGGCTCAACCCTTGTCAGGCGCTTCATCTCAGTCACGTGGTCTCAAAAGAGTAGAATGGCGTAGGAATCTAGCTCCTGTTGACACCAGATGGGTTTGTGAGGGGATTCTAAGAAAGGGGGGTTCAAGGCAGACAACCCTGTGGAATGTTCATCAGAAGTGGTACAGTGACACACATCCCCCAGAGTATGTAATGGAGTAACACACAGGGAATGTTTAGCACATAGTGAGTGGGCAGTAATTGAAAAGCATAATACTCCATAAGAAATCTCTGCTTGTTTTCCACTTTGTATTCAGTCCAGATACTTAGCCCATGGGTTAGTGATGCCTGTGTTCAGGATGGGTCTTCCCATCTCCATTAACCTTCTCTCTGGAAACCCCTTCATGCGCAAATCCAGAGATGCGATTCCGAATCTCGTCAAAATGGCAATCAAAATTAACCATCAAATACCTCTTCTGGCCCATAGGAGTATTTTCAACTTCTGATATTGAAAGCCTGCACTTTTTAGAGCAAATATGTCATTGCATTTACAGGGTGTGGATCTACCTCAGGTTGGTTCTGAGTCTACTTATGGAGCATCCTGAAAGTTGTGAAACAGCCTGGGTCCCAGCGCCCTTCAGAAAAAGGGAGTGGGACAATTCTTCTGTCTTAAACTAAGAAAGCTGCTCTTGGGACCTGAACCATCTCTTCCAGGGTGAGGTAAACTTGCAGACCATGCCCAGTGCACTGCTTTCTGGATAACATATTCCCTGTTAGATGAGCTACAAGTCGGACCCTCTGGACGATGTTGAGCAAGGTAAGCCACAGACCCCAGGCCATCTGTAAAACATTTAGCTTTCATTTAAACTTATTTATATATTTGCTATTAGTGTGCGTGCATGCGTGCGTGCGTGCGTGCGTGCGTGTGTGTGCATGTGGTGGAGGACATGTATGCCATGGAACATGTGTGGAGGTCAGAGGACACCTGTGTGAAGTTGGTTCTCTCTCTTTCCACCTTTAAGTGGATTCTGGGGACGAAGGTGAAGCTCAGGCCATTAGGCTTGTGAGCACGTTTCTCTGCTGGGCTATTGTGTGCACTCTCCCCCAGTCCCCTTTAAGGATAAGGTAAACTTCCTCTAGTGCCCAGGGACAAGCCTTTGCATGTCCAGGAAGTGACAAGGCCATGAGATACCGAGAAGAGCATAGCACAGTCATAGACCTGAATAGTAACAGAACAATACAAACATCTGTGATTTTGCCAGAAAGTTCCTAAGCAATGGTTTGTCAGCCAGACTCCTAACAGATAAGATTCCAACTTGCTCCCAGAAAGTTCTACTTCCTGAGGTACAAAGCTTGCATTCTGAATCCTGTGGACCCTAACTGACAAGATTATGGACTTGTACAGAACTTTTAAGCTATGAAAATGTTGCATTTTCACAAATAATGAGGTTCAATTAGACAGTAAATTGACCTGGGCCAAATCCTGTCTAAGGCTTCACTGCAGTGCAGATCCCATGGTCATGGGACCATCAGTGCCTGTGAGAACAACTGTCCACCTCTCCTCTTCTTCCCACACTCTGCTCACTTGTTCCTAAAGGGAGCTGATTCGGAGCTGAGATGGTCCCTAGAGGCAGCTTGTCTGGAGCACTGGGGTGCTTTTCTGCCTTGTTCTAAGGCCTCTAGCCTCTCTCCCTCCAATAGCTCCTCCACACCAGGGAGCCATCAGACTCTAAGGAAAATCAGATTGTGTCGCTATACTGTCTAAGCCCATCTGCTGACTCTGCACTATTTTTGGCCAAGACAGGAACTGCCTATCCTGGCTTACATGGCCAGTGCTCTGCTCTGCCTTCAGGCACAATCATATCTCTTGTCACTTCCTGTCACAGAACTCTTGCTTCAACTTCCCCAGTTCCTAGAAAATCTTTTCAGAGATGGCAGAGAGATTGTTTTGCACACATCCAAAGCCATTTTCTATTCCTCCTGGGGCCATGGCTGTGAACGATGGGTTCTGAGGCTCTAAAGTACCTGGTTGCCCAAATCACTGTCAGGAACAGAAACACCAGAACTATGTGACCAAGATTGCCAATCCTTTGTGGTTTTGTTGTTTTTGTTTTATTTTGTGTTTTGAGACATGACTTCACACTGTAACTCTGGAGCGGGGTTAGGAGGTGAAGGGGGCAGGGTGTCCTCCTATCCCTGCCTCTTGAATTGCTTGGGTCACAAATGTGCTCCACAAAGCATGGCTAAGAAACCAGGTTTATAGTATAAAATGACTGTCACTTAGGGGATGTTTGCACAAGTACTCCGTTAATTCTAGCACATGCATGGGTATGTTCTTGTAGCCAGGAGTGACTTATGGAAGAATGACTCCATATTTGCTTACATTTTCAGAGGGCTAAGAGCTCATCTGGGCAGGCAGGCTTGGTGGCAGGCTCGGAAATCTGAGGACACATAGCCACAGAAAGAAAGCAGAAGAAACAACCTGGAAGTGAGACGAAGGTATGAACTCTCAAAGCCCACCCTCAGTGACACACACCTCCTCCAGCAAGATGGCACCTCCTTAGGGCTCCTCGAGCTCCTTAAGCAGAGTCACCAACCCGGGACCAAGTGTTCAAGTCCATGAGCCTCTGGGGGATGTTTCTCATCTAAACCCCCACAGCATTAGCAGCAAAAGCTTCTGCTGGGAACTCCCAGAAGAACGGTGGCAATATCTGGCAGCTTTTTAATCTGATGAAGGTTTAACATCAGAATGTGTAAGGAAATTAATGAATACCTCAGCGACAGCACAACCAGGTCATCTAATTAAAAAACAGGCAAATTATTGGATCTATCTCTCAAAGAAAATGGAAATTGTAAATATATGAGTAAACGGACATTATCATTAGCGATCGGAGAAACGAAAATCAAAGACTGTGATAACATCGCATCTTGGTTATGACGGCAATGATTTTAAAAATCACCAAAATGAAATAAATACTGGTAAAGAGTTGAGGAAAACAACTTCTCGTTTACTGTGGTAGGCATGTAAAATAGTCCCGCCTCCATGGGAAGCAGAGCAAAGGTTCAGCACTAAAATAGAACTTCCACGTGACCCAGCTACTCACCTCCTGCGCATGCACCCGAAGGAAACACAATCAGCCCGAGCGACACCTGCATACCATATTTACTGTGGGATGACTATCAGTCACTGAGGTGTGGAGTCAGCTGATGGACTCAGTGGATGGATGAACAGCAAGCACATCACACATACCCAGGATGGACACTAGTCAGCTACTCTGAAGCAAAATGAAAGGGACCAGAGATCACTGTATTGAATGAAATAAGCCCGATATAAAGAGAGACAGGATAGTGTGCTCACCCAGTGGTATGTGGATGGCAGCTGAGAAAACATGGACCTGAATCTGGCATCCTGAGTCCTGGGGGTGCCGGTTAGGGGTAGTGCAAAGGGAAGCTAACTTTGATCAGCACCTACTGTATGCATGTGTGCAGATACAACACTGAACCTCATTAGTATGTATAATTAATATGTGTTAATGAAAAATGCTATAAACAGCTAAAAAAGAACTCTATTTTTACAACAGTCGTGTTAAGTCTTTTGTGTGACTGTCTCCATCTGGCAAATAAAAGATGTGGTTCAGAGAAGTGAAGTGACAAGCTAAGGCCACACAGCCGGGAACCAATGAGCCTTGGGATCCAAACCGGGCCTAACTGGCTCTTGGGTAGAGGCTCTCTCAACTACACCTCCAAAGACAAAGGATTTTTTTTCCTTCAGGAAATGTGGTGCCTAGATCTAACAGATCAGAGAGGTCCATCCATGAATGCTTAGCCTAGCAGTGGCCAATGCGGTGGATGATGGGGCATGGAGAAGCAGCTGTTCTTCACAGCCAGAGCTCAGACATGCCTGGTTTGTGAAGCCCAGACGCTGTGGAGACAAAGCCCAGACTGTTTGGTCAGGTTTCTTTTACTCCTGAGGTGAAGCCGAGCTGGGGCCAGAACATTTCTCAGCCCACAGGCAACTGCTGACCAGGCCTCCTGGGCTCTGTCTCTACTGGTGGCTATGAGTGTCGGCGTCTTGTCTTGGCTGGCTTAACGGCTCACTGCCCTGCTGGCAGCTAAAAGCTGGGGGTCCTGGGTGCCAGGCCCCACTCTGTCTGCAAGGCAGTCAGGGCAAGGAGCTGGGCCAGTAGCCCCAGGCCCAGGTCAAGCCTTTGCTTGCTTCAGCAGCCTGGCATCCAAGCAGAGGCCCCCCGATGTGCTTCTGGCTGGAAGATATGGAAGGAGAGGCCAAAGGGGAGAGACAAGAGGAGGCTAGGCCCGCAAAGAACCACCATGTTCTTGATCACAACAGGCTTAATGGGGTCTTGCCAGGCACTGGAGTAGATGGATGGACATGGCTCTCCTCCACACAAAGGAATTCACAGCTGGGTAAGGGGACACGAGGCAGGCAGGCTTAGGACAATGTCAGAGGTCCTGAACCAGCTTCCTTAGGTTCCTTCTTTACTGATGATGTGATCTTAGACAAATGGTACACTTTCAAAGCCTCAGTTACCCTATCTGTTGAATGGGACGAATAGTATCTATAGCACATGAGTGATGGTGCCGAGCCATGAGCTTTGCTTGAGAAAGCTGGTGTGAAATCCCATGTGGGGCTCTGTCTTCCATTAAATGGAGCGTTTATGGGCTCATGTTTTCCAGAGAACATAGATGGCGGCTTAGCTAGTACTGAGAACTTGGCGGTATTCTAAGTTGGAGAGAACTACGACATGAGCCCAGAGGGGAAGGAACAAGAGCCATCACCGTGGCTTCGGGTGTCTCTGCAGGCTGGCTCCTTGGAACCGACAGAAGTCAAACTGTGTAATGGAGTGAAAGAGTTTTCACTGTCTAGTAATTCCAAATAACGAGCCAGGATAATCCAGACTTGATAGCAGCCCTTGAATAGCCCAGGCCAGCCTGCAGTTTTGAGTGCAAGGCTTATGGAGACTTTGAATCAGCGTAGCTCTACGGTAAATGCTACTTCATCTGGAGCATGACAGTTAGAGAAGGCTGAAGGATCTGCCTGTGCAAAGGGTCCTCACTTCACCGCTGGTGAGGGTGGGGCCCAGAGAAGTAAGTCAAGTTACTGTGGTGTGTACTTCTAATCCCAGCATCTCTGTAAATTCAAGGGTAGCCTAGTCTACACAGTGGGACCGTGTCTCCAGTTCTACTGTCCATTGCTTCCCATCATCTTCCCTGTAAACAGATGATAACAGGAATGGAAGGGAGGGAAGTCACCAGCGAGCCCAACGCCGCCGCTTGGGAAATGCAGCCATGCATTCTGTTCTTATCATGCTGGTCTTGGAGCTAGGTCTCTGGGGCAACTGTGGAAAAGCTCTTCCCTGCACCCTCCCCCACCTGCCAGCAGGCATGTTCCCTGGTGGGCAGGAGCTGAGGAAAGATGAGGGGGGGCACCTGGCATGGCTGGAATGCAAACAAACAACGAGCCTGGCAAAAGATGGGCCCGGATCCTGTGTGCTGATGGAGGGAGCGTAAAGTATGGAAATAAAATTACACAACCGAGCAGTCTCCTGGGAAGATGGTGGCTAATTAGATGTCTCCCAGCATGTGGGTCCTATAACCACAGGCAGTCTTCACCCTTGGATTGTGAGCCTCAGCAACAAGTGAGGCTCCATGTCCGGTAAAACAGCCATCTCCTAGAACATCGGCGGTCAGCAGGGTCACTACTCAAGGGACACCCTCGTGGGGGTCACATTTGTATGCACCAGCTGATAAGCGTTCCAGTCCAGCCAAGGCTGCATAGTTAAGACTTGTGTCTTAACAATAAGCAAAGAGAGTTGGGGAGGTGGACAGTGGCCCCAAGGCTGCTCCCCCAAGAGGGTGAAAAGTTTAATGGAGGTGCCCGGGCAGCCTACCAAGACTAAGAATGGGAGAACCTTGCTGCGGACAACAGGGTCTGTGGTTGTAGGTAGGATAGGTAGGTGAAAGAGGAGAGAAAGGAGAAAGCCATGGGGCCATGCCAGGAGAGGTGCTGGGGGTCAGGCTGAGCTACAGAATAGCACACGTGATTTAGGGTCACACAGGTACTAAACAGGGACACGTCCAGGCCCTTTCCTAGCAGGATTGTCTGGCTGCCCTACCCCCGCCCAGTTGAAAGCTCAGACCCCCATGGTCTAGAACTGTCCTGAACATGGGAGGGAGAAGAAGAGAGGGCATGGAATGAATCCCCTGGGGCTGAATGTGCTCGTGTGTTTACGCATACATGTGCATGTGTAAGCATGTCAGAAAATAATCCCTGGCATCAAACACTGTCTGAAGCTACTTCTGCCTTCTATAAGATATAGTTCAGTTTCAAGGACTCTTACAGTTTCCTGATAATTGTTATTCTTTGTCTAGGAAAAGGTCTTCAAGTGACTCCTGGGGCCCTGGTCTGGAAGCAGAGGGGAAACAAGAGAACTCCATTGCTCTGCCTGAAAGGAGACTTGGGCTTGATTCCCTGGCAGCTCCCTGGGACTCGATGAGGGAAGGCTGGGCGTGGAGCTGAGGCCAGGGTAGATGGGAGAACAGGGGTGATAAGGGGTAAGGCTGGGACCTCTGAGGCAGAGCAGGGAGCTGCAGGCCAAGAGTGGCCGCTCGGATCAGGAGCACATTACTGTTCTGCAGTCTTAGGTTTCAGCGAAGGCTGGGAGCCTCAAGATCGGTTGTGTTAGGCGCTACTTTAAAACCAAGATGGGCGCAGCCTCCCTATGCTCAGTGCGGCTTGCTTCCCATTCCTGGGAGGAACACAGTGTCCACTGGCCTGGGAGGCCAGCTCTCCTGCTGCCGGGTCCTGAAGCCCTTCCTGACTCTGACAGGAAGCACCAAACACAGCAGGAAGGGAGGTGAGGTCAAAGCAAGAGGATCTTCCTGGGACTTACTTGTGCCTGCCCCTGCAGTCACCTCACGAGTACGCTTTCCACTTAGACATCTGAGGCACTCCCTGCTAGGAGTCACCATCAGCCGTTTTTTGGGCAGACAAGGGAACTGAGGCACAGGCTGAGAACTTGTCCCATCTCATGGCTTAGGGGTGAGCAGCATCCAAAGGCAGCTCATATAGAGTGACAGCTTCACTTTCTCCTCCTTTTCATCCTCCTCCTCCTCTTCCATCATCATCATCATCACCACCACCATCACCATCACCACCATCATCATCATCACTTTACTTATATGGATGATTTGCCTGCATGTATGTTTGGGCTCCACACAGGTGCCAGTGGAAGCCAGAAAAAGGTGTTGGATTCCCCTGAAACCAGCATTACAGATAGTCGTGAGCCACAGTGCTGAGAACTGAATCCAGGCCCTCTGGAAGAGCAGTCAGGGCTCTTAACCACTGAGCTATCTCTCCAATCCCACACAGATCTTTTGACATCCAGTGAGTCCTATATGCCCTGCTTACCACACGTTCTTTAAATGCTCAATTAACACCTGGGGCTTGCTATACGTCTGGTCATGTAGCCAGTCACTTAACACCACACGTGATGCATACGTCACTCTCTATCTATCATCTCATTTAACCTCTATAACCATTTATGAGATTGGCATCACTCCCACTTTACAATGTAGAGAACAGAACCAAATGGCTTGAGTTACTTTCCCAGGGACACAGAGCCTGTACTTGGCGTTGGGTCTGGGTTCTTAATCATTCATTACAGGATCACATTTGGGCATCTGTAATCTTCCTGGGAAGAAACAGGCCACAGAGGACCGAGTATGTGAGAGCAAATACTAAATGGCAGAGGCAGAATATGAAATTGTTATTGTGGGTACATGTGTAGACACCCAAGACTGCATGGTGGCAGGGATGACTGTGTGTATCTGTGAGTGGTGTGTGTGTGTGTGTGTGTGTGTGTGTGTAGCCTTTCCCTTTCCTGTTATACTGACCCTGTATCTTTAGATAAAGTAACCACCTCTTCTGGCCCAGAGGATCATCCTCCTCATTGTCCCTTCCACACAGACATGCCCCTGTCTCAGGCATCCTATGACCTCCCAGAGGCCACCGATGTGAGTGCTAATGTCCAACTTGTCCCTGGTCCCAACTTCATGCCAGATTGAGGGCCGCTCCAGCGCAGCACACAGCCAGACTTGGGCTCTATGCATTGCTGCTCTTGGAGAAAAAGATGAGCTCATCCATGCAGTCAGCAAACAAGCACTGGGGTATTTATTATGCACCCGCTGTGTTCAAACCACCATTCCAGGTACTTGGCTACAAAGAAAAATAATATCAGACAAAAATACCTGCCTTCATTGAAGAAAATTATAATAATCAAATAACAAGATGATTGGAAAAATAATGACACACACACACACACACACACAGAGAGAGAGAGAGAGAGAGAGAGAGAGAGAGAGAGAGAGAGAGAGAGAGAGAGAGAGAGAGAGACATCAGGTGCAAAGGTCCTGTGGTCAGTTAACAGTAGTGCGGTGGGATGGGAGTGGCCTGGGCGGGGGGGGGTGGGGGCAGGAGAGGAAGTCAGGTCCTTTAAGAGCCCTAAGCCAGCCTGAAGGCTTGGTTTGTCATCCTGCAGGGAGGAGGTGCAGGGTCGGGGAGGAAGGTCCCCACTGTGGTTGATGCTGTCAACTTGAGTGGATCTAGGAGCATAAGGAGACAAGGCTCTGGGCATGTTTATGAGGGATCATCTAGAGTAGGTTAACTGAGGTGGGAAGGGCCCCCTGGGATGCTGGGGGGGTGATGAAATGTGGAAAGTGAGCTGAGGCTTGGTGTTTGTGGATCTCTGCACCCTGCTCCCCACACTGTGAGGCCAGCCGCCACTCATGTCCCCACCACGATGGAACGCACCCCCAAATGGCAAGCCAAAAATCATCTCTTCCCTCCTTAAAGTGCAGGGTATTTTATCAGAGCAACAGGGAAAGAAATCAAGATGCTCTTCCTTCCAGATGTTTCTTCTGCAGTTTGGTGTTTAGGTCTCAGGCACAGCTGGCTCTGAAAGGGGATTCTTTCCTATATCTTCTTCTCCTGAGTGGCACCCTGGCCACTCCCTATGGGATTCTTGTGGCAGCAGCCATGTCTCCTCTTCTGCATGGCACCCACTGTATGAAAGCCAGATAGAGAAGGGTTTCTCAGTTTCTATGGCTCCTGTGTCTCTGTCACTGGGCAGGAAGTTTCTTGACAGTAGCTAGCATCTACCTTGTTTAGTATGGAATCTGCACATCCCAGTCTCTGTGCAGGGTGGGGCGATATGCTGTGAGGTTGGGTTTTAAGCAGCAGGTCCCAAAACTCTCAGCCAGTTTCCCGACTCCCAGACAGTTTCCTAACTGTCAGCACACCCCAATGTGCTGAATGACAGGGAATGAACCTGGAGTGACTTAGGAAGACAGCAAGATGAATTCTCCCCTCAGTCTCCCACTGCAGCTATCTCCACTATTCTACAGTGTCCTGTGCCTCTCAAACACTCAGGAAAGCAGAATCTGAAACTTGAAGGAAAGTTAGGGAAAGCAGAAGAACACTCCTACTCCCCTCCCAGTCAGGTCATAAACACAAGCAGTTATTTCTCTAGAACAGTAAGCATCACGGTGCTCTCTGGGCCCCTTCAGAAAGCTGTACTACTCAGGACCATAGTGAAACAGGAAAAGGGATGATCCCGGGGCCCACAGGCGCTCACACAGAGTGTCAGCCGTTGTGCCTCACAGGAGTCTCCTGTGGAAGGCTAGACCCGATTTACAGACAAAGACCAGGCTTGGGTCCCTGGCTCAGGATTTCATAATTAGCACGTGGCAAGCCAGAGCTCACCTCAGATCCGCCTGGCGCAGAGACCCATGCTCTTTTTCCATTTCTGTTCTAATCCTTTGTCTGTAGCTCAGCAAAGAAACATGTTCCAAGGGCTGAGAAGAACCAAGAACAGAAAGAGCAGTAAGGAACTAGTCTGCTCACCGTGGGACTGGCCTCTAGCCCTTTCTGTACTTAGGCCAAAGGAGCTGTCCAAGGCCAGCACTGTCCAGGCAGCAGCAGCCTACACTTATGTCCAGACCCATGTGGGGACAGGCCTGTCCTTCCTTCCATGCAGGACACTTGGAACCAGCTTGGGGTCCAGCTTCCCAGGGAACCTCCATCTGTCTGCCTTCCAGCCTGAACATCCCTTCCCCAGCTCACATTGTACCAGGACCAAGGGTTCCTCTGGGAGCCTCAATGACAGAGCAGGGAATAGTTTGCAGGTATCCCCGCAACCCTCAGGAGATGAGTGGGCTGGTATCCAGGCATGCAAACATGCAAACAGGAAAGAACAAGACACTGGACACTACTAGGCAGAGCAGGCTCATAGACACACACTTTCATACACACATACACTTACCCACACTCACACACACATATACACATGTATACACAGAGACACGCAAGTACACATACTCACATATATACTCTTACACACATGCACACTCATACTCAGATACACACATACTCACACACATACTTACAAAAACATATATACCATCTATCTATCTATCTATCTATCTATCTATCTATCTATCTATCATCCTTCTCTCTCTCTCTCTCTCTCTCTCTCTCTCTCTCTCTCTCTCTCTCTCTCTCCAGCAGAAGTGGTTATCTTTGAACAATGCTAAGACACGGGCCCACATTCAAATGAAAACATGAATTTAACACCATGCCCCCCAGGCTTCTGGACTCTGCTGGGACATTTGCCTAAATGTGGATGTTCACTCCACAGGGCTGTATTTTGGGGGGAAACAATGTAAAAAGAACAAAGCCGACGTGCCAATGTTTCTACTGAGGGCTGCTTGTAAACCTGCTTTAGGCTGAAGCGGCAGCAGGGCTGAGCAGCTGCCTGTGCTGGCCGGGCTGAGCAAGGATCACAGGAGCACACAAACAGCATGGCCCGGGGGAAACAGCACCATGCTTCTTTGAGGGTTAGGGCTGGGACAGGGCGAGATCCCCACCAGCAGGAGCAGAGACAGGTAGCTGGCTTGAATGACTGGTGGTGGGGTTATTGCTTTCACATGCTGAAAACCTATAGTTTAACTCTTAGCTAACTACAGGGCCAGCACAGCACAAGCCCTCCATGAACCTCAGGCCAGGATCAAGGTTCTAGCATCCAGCTTACCAAAAGGACTCACACTACTGTCCTGGCATCCTAGCTGCCCATTTGGGGCTGATTCATCATGGCTCAGAAATACTTTGCATCTATCCTATGAGATGTGTGGATAATACCAGCAGCCACAAGCTAACACTAGTGCTATGCAGTGTGAGGGTTTCATAGATCTGACTTCCACAGCAATCACATACCAGACAAGAGTATAGCCATTATACTGGTGAGGACACAGAGGCCCAGAAGATCTAAGTTTCCCTGAGTCAGTTAGTATATAATTAGTCTGTAATGGATTGTGAATATGAGTACAGAGCCACTCATTATATAAAAAATTACGCAATCATTATGTAAGTTATATAACATACACACAGCTGACACATTACATATTTAATTTTTCCTTTTGTATGTGTGTAGTATGTGAGTGATTGCATGCATCCAAGTACACTGCATGCAGAAACTGGAGGAGGATGTTACCTGCTGAGACATCTCCAACTTATCTTTTGAGACAGAGTCTCTCACCAAACCCGGAGCTAGGCTGGCTTATTACGTGGTGGTGGGTCTAACTCGGGTCCTGATGCTTGCCCAGAGAGCTCTTACCCACTGAGCTGCATCCCCAGCTGGCATGTTTACTGTTGAGTAAGGTTTAGACAGGCTTGAGTGAAGCTGGTTCCCTGGCAGTTTGTAGAGGCCTCTGTGTTAGATTGTGTTTTTCTCATCGCTCTGACAAAAAGCAAGCTAAGAGGGGAAGGGTGGATTTCGGTGTCTGATGATGTCCTACGGTCTGTCTCAGTGAAAGGGCGTGGCTGGGAGGGAGGTAGTTGCCTGAGCTGCATCTGTGGTCAGCAAACAGAGAAATAATGCCAGCTCGAAGCCTATGTTCTGCTTTTCAGTTCAGCCCAGGACCTCAGCCTGTGTGTGCTCAGGATGTTTCCCCCATGTGATAAATCTCTAAAAACTCCTGTGTTTCCTAGATGACTCTAAGTCCCATTAAGATGTCTCCCTCTCGCTTTGATCCTCAACTTTCCTTCTCCATATACACGAACACCTTGTATTAATTTAATCCCTTAAACCCATTAAATAGGCCAGTTTGCAAAACAAAGGTATTTTTACTAATAAAATTGAGAACCTTAAGAAAAAGAAGAAGGGTTCTTGATTATCTGGTAGGCCTGATATAATCACAAAGGCCTTAAAGATGGACGAGGGGAGCACAGAGTAAGAGAAGAAGATAGATTATGATGACAGATGTCTCTGCGATGAGGCTGGTACCAGCGATGGTAGGAAAGGTCATGAGCCAGGATGTGCTGGAAGCTCCAGACAGGAGGGGAGACTGAGATTCTCCTCAGAGCTGCCTGCTAGCTGGTCTGGGTTTTCAATTTGACTTCAGATGTCCAGAGCTGGTGAACTGCTCTGCTTGTCTGGGGGACATTTGTCCAGACAGGACTGATGTGTGGGACAATGCGAGGGAGGGATGACCTAACCTCCCCATGTACAGCAGCAACATCCATCCAATGGGCTGCTGCCCTGAAGGTAGGAAGACAGAGGAAGGGGAAGGAAGGCAGACCATCTTCACACAAGCTGGCTGCTCTTCCCCAGTGACTGTGCCACTGGGGCCATCGGTGTCCACTGACATTAGACTTCTCCCACATTTTAACATAAACCCAACACAGTTCTCAGCATTGCTGAGCTTTTCAGCGTCCCTAGAGAATAGGTGGCCATTGTTGTGTAAGGCAGGCTGGTAAATCTCCTGCTGTAAGATGAGTGTGTGTGTGTGTGTGTGTGTGTGTGTGTGTGTGTGTGTGTGTGCAAGTGCACATGTGTGTATGTATGTGTATGTGTGTGTGAGAGAGAGAGAGAGAGAAACAGACAGACAGACAGAGACACATAGACAGACAGAGACTCAGATAGTCAGAGACACAGACATGGAGACAGACAGGCCAACAGACAGACAGACAGACAGACACTAAAACAGTTTTCTTTTAGTTATGTCTCTCTAGCCTACACAAGCCTTTAGAGGGAATATAGCCTGCTAGCACCTTGACCTTGGACTCTAACCTCCTGAAGAGAATATATTTGCATGGTTTTCAGCCACAGAGGTGGTGGTAATTTGTTTCCATAGCAATAGGAAAATGGATACAGCAGACTTTGGGGAAAAGGGGAGGAGACCTGATTTTTTACAGAAGACATTTTTCTGAAGTAGATAACATTGGGCTTCCTGTGAGTGAATATGCCGTGAGTCCATAGTTCATAGTTCATGTGTGTTTATGAGTCTCTCTCTTTCTCTGTCTCTCTCTGTGGTGTGTATATGTGTGTGGTCTGTGTGTGTGTTACACACACACACACAAACACACACACACACACACACAGATATGATTCTTGTTCATATATAACATCTTAAATTCCTTAAAAGATTTGTTTGTTATTTTATGTTTGGGTATTTGGTCTGCATGTATATCTATCTGTGCACCACTTACATGCATGCTACATGTGGAGGTCAGAAGAGGTCATTGGATCTCTGAAACTGGAGTAACAGATAGTTGTAAGGCCCTACATAGGTGCTGGGAACTGAACTTGGGTCCTCTGCAAGAGCAACAAGTGCTCTCAACTGCAGACCTCACCAGACCCAATGTACATCTTTTGTCCTCCAGAGTAGCGCTAACTCAGGACGCATTTACTCAAAGCAAGTGGACTTCTCTCGAATCCCTGCAGGGCGGACTTGGCCTGCAAGCCCCTCCTCTGGAAGACTTGAGGCTGCCCTGTGGCCATGCCCTTCTGAGAACAGCAGCGGGCACTGCCTATCTGTTTACAGTACTGCCTGCTGCTCTTTTCTGGCACCCAGCACCCTGTGCAGGAGCGGGCATGCTGGTGATAGGAGAGACAAGCTGAAGCAGTGATCCTGAGGCAGCATGCCATTCATAAATACTCATATGGGGAACAGATGAAACCTGAGTCTTGCTCAAATGACCCTGGCTTCTATGTAACAGAGAGCTCAGAGGTATCCCAAGCAGCTTGCTTGGGTGTAGGGGTGGGAATGCATGTCCAGGGAGGATTGAGATGCAGCACAGAACCTAGAGATGGGAGACCCGCCCTGAATGGGGATGATGGCATTCAACAAATGGGCTGGTGTCCAGGTGGAAGGAAAATAAAGAAGGCAGTGTTGACAGATGTACAAGGGCTGGGCTTGGACTCTGCCTCCTATTGGCTGAGCAGCTGCACTTGTGACTGCTTTCCTTTTCATCTGTCCAATGGGAGAGTGTATAGGTCTGGGTATAGTGAGTATAGGAGGTGCATGTATGTGGTGTGTGTGTGTGTGTGTGTGTGTGTGTGTGTGTGTGCACTCCCGGCATCAATGGAAGCCAATACTGTCTTTGGCTCCTAAGTTGGCTAAAAAAGAGACAATAGAGAAGCTGGGGTTAGCATGCTTGGTCAATTGCCTTGGTGGAAGGTTCTCTTGAAAGGTTCACGAAGGTGGGGAACATCTCCTTGGCTGTCACTGTGCCCAAAGCCTCTCTTCCAACAGTGATTAGACACTTGGGATAGAGTTCACATCTCTACTCCGGCTGCATAGTGCTGTTTTTCTTCTCCCCGTAACAGCAGATCTGAGCCCAGCTATACCCATTTCACAGCCCTTTAGGTTGATAAGCAAGAGGCAGCTATGTCATGCTTCCTCTGGGAGCAGGGACACAGCAAGCAGATGGGCAGGGAGCCCTGATGACCTGCTCACCTTCCTGTTGCCACCTCAGATGACACTAGGAACCAGAGCACCTCCCTGCAATGGGCACAGTGTGGGACTGCATCCCCAGAGCTCAGGAGGGTCAGAGAGCAGAATTGTTCCCAGGCCTAGCTGAGTAGACTTGGGGAGGAGAGGGGCCAGCTATGCTGTCTTTCTTCTGAGCTGGGAGGGTTCCCAGGTCCCAGGTTAGGTGAGGAAGTCATCTGGAGGGTTAGGACTTGGTGTTGTAGCCATACTCGGAGTCCTGTCAGAGTAGGGGCTGAGGGACCAGCTAGGAAGAATGGAGGGATCTGTCTGTTGTACCTCAGTGAAAACCCCTGGGGAAACTGGTGTGGCTGGAGAAGTCCACAGAGAGAGAGGTGGACTTCTCTGGTACCTGGCCTCAGCACGTGGGCATGAAGGGCTGGTGTACCAGTAGCTGCCCTCTTCTTACATCAATATGCATAGGACTCTTGTTAAGATGGACACAAAGTCAACAGACCTGAGGTGGGGCCTGAAATTCCACACATGTGCCAAGACTTCAGGTAAGAGGGCCACAGTACCAGCCTGCCTTTTGGACTGCATTTAGCCTGATAAAGTATGAAAAGAAAGAACGAAGCAGAAATGACTCTGCTCTTGCCGGAGACCTTTCTACCCCCTTGCTATTCTGGGAGCTGTATCTCTTAGCAGAGGTAATTTGTTCTACTTCTGTTAGTGTTGGGGATTGAACCCAGGACCTTGATCCCAGGCAAGACCAACTGAACTACCCCTGTAACCTTGCAGAGGTAAGTCAGATTGCTTTTATATGCTTGTGGCCTTTGAGGTTCTCCTCTGTGGACTCCTCTGGAGAGCCTCTAAGTGTGACCCTGGGCTGGGGGCTGGGGGGAGTGGGGAGCACAGGCTAGAACTTAGGCTGAGTAGAGTGTAGTGGAAGCAGCTGAGAAAAGTGGAAAAAAAAAGAGATGGAGCAAGGCATCATGGGGTCAGATAGGAGCACAAACACCAAGATGGGGCCTGTTTATTTACCCACAAGGAAGTTGGCCCTGATTGACAGGAAATAGAAGATGCTCCAACCTGAGACATGAGCATTACAGTGTTGTTCAAAACGTTCAGACTTTGGATCATTTCTGACTTTTGATTTTTAGATTAAGGATGCCTAGCCAGTATCACCCAGAGAAGTATCCCAAGTTCCCAGACTCTAAAATTGAAAACACATTGGGATTCAAGTGTTTCAGATAATGGCCACTCAACCTGTATGACTCCTGGGCCTCTGGATCAGACTGAAGGTTAAATGCAGCAACATGCATTGAGATACTGTGGCAAGCTGCTGGCACACAGTAATATGTGCTACTCGATATGTTTTCAAATAAAGAAAAAAAATAACAAGTAAGCTCCATCTACACAGGGGCTTGACAGCCAAACAAAGGAGTCTGGCTTGGGCTGCCAAGAAGCCCAGGCACAAATTGTTTCTAACTCTGCAATCAAGCAAGCTCCTTCCAGGGATCTCCGAGTTACTGCCTCTGGGCAATTCTGAGTTCCTCAATGGAACGCAGATAAAATTATAGCATTCAAAACCAGTTCCGGATACAGACCTCTCGCTAATTCACATGAATCTTTTGCCTCCGTCCACGCTGGTCTGACTCCACAGGCCTCCTCCGCATTTCCAGAACATTCTGCCAGATCTCACTATTGCTGTGCTCCAAGAGAAGGGGCCCTGGGTTTCACATTAACAGAGCACCAGGGCTCCCCCTGAATCAACACTCAGATCTTCCCTCTGCTTCTAATACCCTAAATCTGATGACACCAAGAAAGGACTCCTGTCTGCAGGGACACTCGTAAAAGCCTTAGAAATGCAGCCTCTGAGATGGATCTTCTCTAAGAGAGTGAACGAAGCAGCAGAGGAAGCTGGGTATCTGGGCTAACACCTGTCTCCATACTGTCCCTCCCTCAGCCCATCAGACTTAGCTTAGGATTGGCTCAGGACTCTTGCCTCTTCTCTCTCCTCCAGCTACATACTGGAGACAACACCTATGCCTCTGCTCCATGAGTGTAAGGTAACAGCATGCTGCTCACTGAACTCCCAGCAGGTGCCAGCCACTGCCAGGTACCGAGCTGTCAGACACCCAGAACTACCCCATACTATTGTGACCCATTTTTCAGGAATGGAAACTGAAACTCTGAGGAGAACTAGGGAGTGTGGCCAGGTCACAGAGCCACTTGGGAATCCAGTGCTTCTGACTGAAAAAGTCACCCACAGCTATAGTGTAGATAATACTAGAAGCCTCCCTCAAAGGCTTTGAGGGACATGGAGGTTGGTCCCCACGGAGCTTTGGAGAGGGATAACAACTATTTGGTCCATTGTTAGCAATGTTAGAGAAGTTGGTTGCTCCTAGCAGATGTTGTGACAACTACTGCCTTGCCTAGATATCACACACTAGCAGTGACAATGTTCTTTTGCCAGGGGACATAGTCACCAACATCCTCTTAAGGAGGGGATTAGATCACCCCACTCCTGGGCTTTCTTCTGTCCAGCCTCACTCTCACTCCTTCTCAATGTTTCCTGTAGGCACTTTTTCCTCATACACGCATCCATGTGTCACAACTGTTGATCTTCACTGTGGACTTAATAACTTAGGGTCACCTAGGAAGCCCAGATCTGATGCACATTTCTGTGAGGGAATTTCTAGGGAGGTTTCACTGATCAGGAAGATCCACCCTGCATGTGGACACTGCTACTACACGGGCTAGAGGAAAAAGGAAGCCAGCTGAGCCCCAGAATTCACCTCTCTCTGCATCCTGACCACACATATAATAGAAGCAGGCTATCGCCAGATAGACGAAGTCTCTTTAAACCTTGAGTCAAGCTAAACCTTCCTCAGTGTGCTTTTGTTTGGTATTTTGTTGCAGCAACCAGGAAGGTAATTACACTCAGGGTTGGAGTCAGGAAGCTCAAAACAGAGACAGTGGTCATTCATTCTGGAGAATGTGAAAAGGACGGACAACCCAGAGGTTTGACATGACTCTGGACAGACTCTGCCAGTGAAGAGCTGGAGCAAGGCAGAGTGTGCATCAGCCTCAGATGAAGGGAGATAATTTAGCAACTGGAGAGCCAGGCCACATCTCCACACACTGTTCTCAGACAGCCCAAGGTTCACCTGACACTTCACAAAGATTGGCAAACACGGGAGGCGGGCCAGCACCCACCTTCCACAGTGAATCCCACAAGTGCCCTGCAACTCTGAGCCTGGGCTGCGAGCAGAGAATAAGTACAAATATGATCCCCTGGTCTAAACAAACCTAGCAACAGTGTTACCAGGCAGGTTTCTGTTTCTGGCCCTTCAGCTCCCGTCCTCAAAGCCATGCTGGTTCGCTTACTTTCTTAATCCCAAACCCTTTACAGGACCTCTTGTGTGGGGCATGAAGTCCAGCATTTTTTGCCTCGTAGATGCAGTTTTTCAAATAAACTTCCAAACACAGAAGAGCTTAGCCTCAGAACAATAAGACAACATTGCGGTTTGGCCCATTGGGGGAAATGAACAGGAGGTAAGAAGGAAAACATGAGAAAGTGTGGGTTTTTTTTTTTTTTTTTCTTCCCAAGCAGGGTCCTATAGCCAAATGGGTTGAATTTCACTGGAAAGGATTCTCAGAGGAGAAATAAAATTATTGGCTTAGCAGGGAGGGTTTCTTCCTTTATCAAGGTGGTCATGAGGGAAAGGGAACAGAGCACTATGGGAGAATCAGGAGCTGGCTGGGATGACGGCAAAGAGGACATGTTACCTCCAAACCAGGGTAGCTGGAATTACAACCTCTCAACTGGACTCTGATGTTTTCTGGACACCCCATTCAATTGCAGAACAGCTAAGAACAGAAGCCACTAGCTACAGCCACCCATCTGGTCCAAACAAGAAACGAAAGCTGGTCACAAATAAAATTAAAAAGATGTCACTGGGTGGTGGTGGCATACACCTTTAATCCCAGCACTCTGAAGGCAGAGATATGTGGGTCTCTGTGTGGCCAGCCTGGTCTACAGAACGAGTTCCAGGACAGCCAAGGCTACATAAAGAAACCCTGTCTCAAAATACCAAACCAAACCATGCCATCAATCAATCAATCAATCAGTCAATCAGTCAGTCAATCAGTCAATCAATTAGTCAAAGAAAAATCTGACTCAGAAGCCACAGATAAAGAGTCAGGAGGACACAGACTACAGATGTGGTCAAGTCCATTCCACAAACAACAGGGTACCCCAGAGGACATGCCCAAATGTGGACGGCCACTGGGGAGAAATATGCTGATCTCTGACACCCACAGGCTGATTGACCTGGGTAAATTACTCAACTCCTCTGCATACCTTAGTTTCCTTATATGCAAATAAACATTTAGGATTTAATTGTCTGTGAGGATGTCAAATTAATAAATGTAAGCCACCTTAAAGGGTACCTGACCTAGAGTTGACAACCAACACATGTCAGCTCTAACGACTAACCATGTCAGTGGAAAACTGGCCGAACCTATACTAGTCTCCATCAAAAACGGAATAAAGATTTTTAAAAAGTAAAAAAACCAGGCACTCCCTGGAGCTAGGATGCCATTGCTAGCTACCTCCAACAAAACCATGCATCTGTCTTACCTGTGGGCAGCCTCAGAGGAACATGGATATGCTACAGGATCAGCATGCACTCCAAGGTCCACATGGCATTCCAAAGCTACTTCTTGGAGGAAGTCCTGATGGGACCGTCAGTCAGAAGTGCAGCAGAGGTTGGGGCTCTGCCCTGGCACCGGAAACAGCACACACTCTCTCCCCTCCCTCCAAAGCAGTTCTTGCATCCGACTATGCCTGGCACTGTCAGGGGGTGGGGATTCTGTCTTTTCAGAGGTCAGTAGCTGGGGCCTGGCCCAGTTTGTAGCTAGTGGCCAGCATCCCTGAAGCATGCTTTGACCCTCTACTCCCAGCCCAGGATATAGACCAGGGCTCTTTCCTGAAGAAATGTCTTCATGCATATGAATGGCTACTGCCACCTCCAACTAATCTCCGGCTGACACGCATGCCCCAGCTGAATCCACAGTTCTTGAAAACATTCCTCATGTGCCCTGGAACCCCATTTCCTTCCGTTAGAGATGCACGCTTGGTTAGTTAGAGTTCTGGGGCTTGGGAATGAAGCCGGAAATAACACAAAGACAAAGGGTCGCTATCAGTAATTATTTCTGAAGTAACAAGCGACTAATTGGAACTTACTTTTATTAAAAACCTCGACTGCAGGCAGTAATTAAACGGCAGTTAATGAGAAGTTCCACACAGACTCTGCAGTGGCACAGGACTGTCCCCTCATCTCCTTCAGAGGGTTCGGTGGCTGGAGGAGGCAGAGGGCATCTTTGTGGCCTCATAGTTGTCATGTTGGAAACTTCTGTGTGGTTGTCAGTGTGACTAGTGGCAGTTGGGCAATATAGTATGAAAATCCCAGGGTACATGGGGCTTCTAGACAAGAATCCCAGGGGTATATGAGGCCTCTGGATGACAATCCCAATCCCAGGGGTATACGGACCTCTGGATGAAAATCCCAGGGGTACATGGGCCTCTGGACTGACTGCCATTCCTCAGGATCATGACATCACACCTAAGGGACACTGTCACATCCACAGGAAAAGAGCCCAGCTGGCTCTTACTGATAGATTCACTGCATCCCTTATTTCATCTTCTCTTCCTAGATGTCCAGATGTGAGGGGTATGACGTCACTCACAGAAACTCACCTGACTGCTGAACCTAGGGGTCATGTTCCTGCAAGCAGTAATGACACGTGAGGTGAGCATTGGGTCCAGGAGCCACACTGGGGTGACACTTCCAAAAACATTCTGACTCGCTGTGTCTACCCATGGAATAGAGTAGCCAGCAGTGCCTAACGAGTGCTATTGAAGAGAGAAGTGCGTATAGCAGGCTGCCTGGGACGCTATCCTCATGATGTGTGGTACATAGTAAGTGCCTGCTAAAGGTCACCTCTGGTTCTAGGTGCTGTTCACTCTGCTCAGAGGTTGTCCTGATGCTTGGACCTCATGGTACAATCATGGCTCATGGCTGACTTTTTGCAATAGTGAAAACTACAGAGGTAGGACTCTGTAAACAGTGTCTGTCAGCTTGTGTCCCTGGGGAAGGGGCAGACAAACCAAGCAGGCTGGCTCCATGCAGCGGCCGCTGCCCTGGTGTCCGGGGCAGTGGGAGGCTGGCCAAGCTCCCAGACAGCCTGTCTCGGCTTGGAGCACAGAGCCGTTGCCTCACCAGCTTGTAATGAGCCGAGTCTCCATCCTGATTAGGGGAACAATCCCCACACAGAAAGACTCTGGGGAAGGAAGTGACAGCATCGTGGGGACAGGGCATAACCTCACCTCCCAAAGAGGCACTGGCTTCTGAGGAGCTGGTGACATGAAGGACATGGTCCAAGATGGTGCCTGTCCCCAGGGACTAGGCAGAGTAGATCTTACTGAGGGCAAATCTGGGTCATAGTGGGAGATACAAGAGCCAGCCCAAGGCTCTGTGAGAGCCTAGGAGGCAGTGCCGGGGACCACCAGCTTGCTAAGGAGTCCAAGTGAGAGAGATCAGCTTCTCTGGGTACCTGCCAGATCTCAGCCCCAATGCCAGCTCAGGACAGTATCCCCACCATCAACAGTGTCCTGCAAACAGTGCAAAGGCTCTGCGTCTGCCTGTACCATGGCTTGTGTCCATTACTGGGTTAGGAAAACAGCGGAGGGGGTGAGTAATGCCACTTTAAAAATAGCATGACTTCAAAACGAGGAAATGTCAGAGAGCACAGCACGTGGGGAGGGCTTATATTGTTTTCTGGAAGTGTTAATTCTCTAATGTGTGTGGGACAGTATTTAGTAGGTTGATTTCAGTATCTTTTGGCATCACACACACACACACACACACACACACACACACACAATATATATTTTTTAAAGTCTTGAAAGCTCTGAATTAGGAGCACAGAAATCAGACTGACTATGGAACCTTTATTCTGTGGTCAGCTTTCTCTGAACCTGTTTCCATGTCTGTAAGTTGGGGATAATAATCGTATCTGTCTATGTATGGAGAAAACACCATTGTGAAGTACAACACTGCTCATACCCATGTTCCCTGAGTCCTGTGTATAGCTCTGTTTTCTTGTGTCATCAAGGTCTACTCAAGTCTCTCTTGGGTATGCTCTCTGGCCATGCAAATACCCTCAACTGTCCTGGGGACAGTCAAATGCTACTTAACCGCTTCCTTCTTCAACATCCTCTTCTATCAAACTGAGGCAATCCTATTTCAAACCTTCTTCATGGGTTGTAATATAAGAGCTTGAACTTGGAAGGACTCTTATCTAGCACCCCTAGAGGACTTCCAAACAGAACATACAAAGTATAACAAATAACCCAGTTATTAGGTAGGCAAAGACACAGAGATATACATTTTACCACCAGAGGAAGCATAGATGGCCAATAAGCAGAAAAAAATATGCTCAACAGCTCAACTATCAGGGAAACAAAAAGGCCACAGTGAGTGCAACTCTATACCCATCAGAACAGCTAAGAAAGCAGGCAAAGATGTGGAAATACTGCATTAACTAAATGTTTCCACATTGCTGCCAAGACTAAAATGGTCCCACCAGGCTGAGAGACAGGTTGCCTTATTCTTCAAAAACTAAAGATACAGTTAGCATGTATCCCAGCAATGGCCCTCCTGGGTGTTTATCCCAGTGAAACAAAGACTTTATATGCACATATAGAACATACACAAATGTTAGCAGCTTCACATCTTATAGCTAAATGCAGGTACAAGCCAGATGACCGATGATGAAAGCATGACGGTGTGGGTGGTCCAGAGGCCTTCTGTATTTGCATGTCCCACTCCCAAATCAGCCAACTGTATGCTGAAAAGTTTAAGGGGAGAGGAAGTTTATGTTGTATGGATTTTTCTTGTTATTCCTTAAACAGTACAGTATAACACTTCCTTATGTAGCAATCGCATTAGATTAGTAAGGTATAAGTCATTCAAGATTATTTAACGTATAAAGGAAAAGCAGCAGGCTATAGGCAGTTACTCCAGCATTTTATATAAGGGATTTTTGTTCTAATCTCATTTCTGTGTCTGCGATAAAATAAGTCTGACAAAAAGCAACGTAAGGGAGAAAGTGTTTATTCATCTTTCAATACCAAATCCATCATTCCTGGGTGTAAAGGTAGCGACTCAAGCTGTTAGTCACAAGATATCTTTGCTCAAAAGCAAAGAGAAATAAATGCACCAGGGCCTGCTTGATTGATTACTTGATTGCTTTCAGTAGAGTTCTCTTTTCTTATACAATTCAGGACTCCTTGCCTAGGGAATGGTACCACCCACAATGAGCTGAGTCTTTCTCCATCACTGAACAATCAAGACAGTCTCTCAAACATACCTATAGGTCAAACTGATCTATACAAATCCTTATTAAAACTCTTTCATGTGGTTCTGATTTGTGTCAAGTGAATAGTAAAAACTGATCTGCACAGAACTTGAACATTTGCAGTGATCGATTTCTGAGGATGAACCTGTACCAATGCCTTGGGCTTTGATATTGAGGGGATGATTGTATGTCTATGGACTCGTGCTGGACAGTAACAGGAGAATAGATTATTGATCTTCAGCTTCAATAAATCTTGGACATTCTGCTAAGTGGGAAGGGTCAGTATTAAAGGTTACACATTGACATTCTGCTTAGCCACGTGGAAGTGACAAAGGTTTTCAGGTGGCACCAGAGGCCACAGCTGGCTGCCAGAACTCCGGATCAGTCCCTAGCCCAATCAATATCAGAGAGGCTTCCTCAGGCTGATGGGAGCAGATGCAGAGACCCATACACAAACATTAGGCAGAGCTTGGGGAACTCTCCAGAAGTCAAGGTAGAAGGATTGTAGGAGCCAGGGGCTTGAGACCTCCCCACTAGAACAGTGTCAAGGAGTCAACTACATAGGGCTCACAGGGGCTCACAGAGGCTGAGTCGGTAAACTTGGAGCCCACATGGGTCTGCACTAGTTTGCCTGCATACAAGCTATGGTTGCTTAGTTTGCAGCGTTTGTGGGACTCCCAACAGTGGGAGGAGTGCCTCTGACTCTTGCCTGCTCTTTGGACCCTTTTCCTCCTAATGGGTTGCCTTCTCCAGCCTTGATATGAGGGTTTGTGTCTAGTCTTATTGCATCTTGCTATGCCAAGTTCAGTTGGTATCACTGAGAGGGCTGCTCTTTTCTGAAGAGAAACAGAGGAGCAATGGATATGGGGGAGGAGGGAAGAACTGAGGAAACTGGAGGGAGGAGAGGCTGTAGTGGGGACATATTAGAGAAGAATACATTTTTAAAAATTATCAGATGGAAGTTATACTAGTGGTTGTCAGGGATGGAGTAGGGGAAGGAAGACTGTGTGTGTGTGTGTGTGTGTGTGTGTGTGTGTGTGTGTGTGTGTGTGTGTGTGTGTGTGATACTAGAGGGCTGGCACCCAACAGCCCTGTGGGAATAGAGGTATTTTGTATCCTAGGCATATTCTGGCAGGTGAAAACACAACACAGAAGACTGGTCCCACATACTGGACCAGTGTCACTGTCTTAGACTTAATATAGACACTGTATGAGATGTAACCAGCAGAGAATCCTGGGATAAAGGCACATGGTATTTCTCTGAACTATCTTTGCAACTTCCTGCACAATTATTTCCAACACATTCAAAAGCTAAGTGAACTGCTTGAGAAGAGCTCAGAGCCATGCGTACGTGAGCCCTGAATCAATATCCACGCTCATTTCTATGTCAGTTCCGTTCCTACTTCATATAGGTCACAGTAAGACTGAGAGAAAGGAGACTCGGGTTCCCACTTTACAGACAAAACTACTGAGGCACAGGTCTATTAGAGAAACGGCCAAGGCTCCCATGCCCAGGAAGGCTTAGGAACTGAACACTGTATATTGTGCTGTAAAGATAAGTGACCTAAAGCCTTTGCCCTCTCTGAGCTCTGTGACAGAGGTGGGGTAATATGAGCTCTAACTCATAGTCGTGGGGACTGTCACGTGTGCTCTGTGAGCTCTGAGGGAGGACAGGTCAACAATTCTAACCCAGGAGACCTGGGAAACCTTCCTGGGAGAGAGAGAGCATTGGGCGTTGGTCTGGAGACCTGGTAAGAGTTTGGCAGACCTGGAAGGTGGCAGTTCTGCCGGCAGCAGGAACCTGACAGAGAAGGGTGAGAGGGAGGATGTGCCAGGATCAGGGTGGCTGGGGCAGCAGGGTGTGAGGAGGGGGAGACATAGAGGAGGAAGGGCAGAGGCAGTTGATGACAGAAGGGATGAGGGAATAGGGATGAGGCTATGTGAACAATGTGTCTCCAAAGCTCATCCAAGAAACTTAGCCTTAGTGTGACAGTGTTGGGAGATGGGGCTGGATAGGGGTGATCAGGAGGACAGAACCTGGGTTGAGAGTGTCTTGGGAGTGGGTTAGCTGTGGTGCGAAGTCAGCCCTGTTTGTCTTCTCACTCTTGTCTTCTTTTGCCCTCCAACCTTCTATCCCACACAGCATAGCACTGCCAGATCCCAGGGCCAGCCTCTTGGACTCCCCAGGCTACGAGATCCTGAGCTACATAAAACTGTTTGTGCTTTTTATTTAATAAATCACTCAGCCTCAGGCATTATGTTGTAGTAGTGGAACACAGGCCAGAACAGGCTTACCCACTGTGGTCTCCATTATCTGTGTCGGAACTGAGTAGCTAGTATCTGAAATGTAGCTGTAGTGAAGTTGGTGGGAGGTGGCAAGAGGTCGACCCTCTGTTGGTGCTGAAGAGCTGAGCAGAGCTCTACACTGGGTCCTAGGTTTCAGGACCTTTAAGAAAAGCTTTCCAAGGTTCTCCCAAGGCACTGCCTGAGCAGATTCTGAAAGCAAACACGGAGTTTTATGGGTGTGAAGACGTTGGCATCATCTTTTAACTGTAGGTCCCCATCTGTTAGACCTTGTTTATTTATTGCATGGTCGGGTCCAGGGTCTGTCTGGGTCACTGTTGAATACAACTTGGAGTTGGCTACATAGAGGGGCCAGATCCAACTCTGTCCTAGAGTTGGGAACAGAACAATAAGCACAGGTGATCACAGGTGACAGTTGGACAGTGCACAGTACAGTGGCAGAGCCTGACCATCTAGAGACCAGAGGAGAAGAAACCAGCCTGTATTGCAGCCAATCAACACATCTGCACAGCCTCTCTTAAGATTATCAGAGATGGAGCCTCGTTCTGAAGGAGTCTGGCCTCCAAGGACCGTGGCATCCAGAAATCAATCACAGTTGAATTGGAAGCCAGGCAATGCTTTCACAGCAAATGCATTGCAGTGGAGCCTTTGAAACCCATAGGTTTGCTTGGTCTGTGAGTGAAAACTCAACAATGATACAACTTCATGACTTAAAACACATCAACCAAAATAACCACCTTTTTCTATGATTCACCTTCTGGGGCCTTAAAGTAACTCAAGGATTCCAGGTGTGTATTTCTGAAGTACGATACCAGACTCTTTATGCTCAGGTGGAAATGTCAGAGGGCAGCTAAGCCAAAGGTAAAACTCAGGCAGATGGCTGTGGACACATAATGGCTTCTTTTGGTAAGGGCAGTAGTCCGGGTCGATCCTGATTCAAACTTTGGAGAACCCACGTGATTAAAATTGGCCATGGAGTGAATCACAACATGGAAAATTCCTTAAAGATTGATTGACTGGAAAGGATGCAAAGGTAGCATCTGGAGGATGGTGGCTCCTTGCAGTCAGGACTGTCACTTGAGCAGCTTTCTTGCTGTGGCCACTTTGGATGGATTCGGCCTGACTGTCCCCCAGTGCCTGGCGCAGCTGATGCCAGGGAAATGGATTTGGCCTTGAAAAGAAGCTTTTCTAGATAGGCCCTCAAGCTTTAAGAGGACGAATTGGATTAGAGAGAGCAACTGTCAGGGATATTGAAGATGCTCTCAGACAATTGTTTGGAACCTGATTTTTCTGCATTCTGAAAGCTCCCATGTACCCCAGGAGAAGGGGTGTCCACTAAGCTTGTTCAGCACTGTTCCGGTTTGGATGTGAGATGTCCCCTGCAGGTCATGCATGCAAACATTTGTTCCTGGCTGGTGGGGTTGTTTGGGGAGGCTGTAGAACCTTTGTGTGACAGAGCCTCGTCTGAGGAAGCAGCTTGCTGTGAGGAAGCCTTGAGGTATAGAGCTGGCTTCTGGTCCTTTCCCTGCTTCCTGTTTCATGGGAAGTCCTACCTGGAAGCTGCCACTGCCAGAGAGTCTCCAGTGCTGTGGTTTTCTCACCGTGACAGACTGTACACCTTCACACAGTGGGCCAAGAGAAACCCTTCCTTCCTCAGGTTGCTTTGTGAGCAAGAAGAAAAGCAGCCAATACCTCACCCAGCACTACTAATAACGCTAATAGAACACACGGATTTCATGAGAAGCTTGTGAGCCTTTGTTATGGGCTAGGTGGGTTAAAAGTGTTTCCCATCATTTATCTCACCTTAATCCTCAAGCAACTCTGAGAGGGAGGCCCTGTGATCATCTCCACTCAACAGAGGAGGAAGCAGGCACCCGAGCTATGAAGGTTAGTAAGGGAGCCCAGCCTTGAGCTCAACCAGCCCCTAGACTGTGTGATTTACTGTGTACAGTACTAAGGAGACTTAGAGAAAGACAGACTTGCCCGGCTCCCACCCAGGGGTCCGAGCATGGTCCAGGCTGCCACCTGGCCTCCCCATTACCTCCCAGCTGTCTCTTCCTCCTAATCTACCCCTCCCCCACTCCTCCATCCTTCAGTTTGCCTTCTGGAACCTAATCGCAAATGTCTTTAAATAGACAATCCGTGGTGACTGAGCATCTGTGCTCCCAAACTGAGAGCCGCAGGAGCCTGTGCTATGACGGCTGATGTGCTCAGGACTCTTTATGGAACTAGGACCATCTTGCCTGGAGCCTTACTTCCAAGCCCCAGCTGTGGAAGGTGAGGCTCTTCAGTCTGTCCTTGCTGTCTGTCCAGCCTCACCTGTATGCACCCTTACTGTTGCAGATAAGTAATGCTCATTCTATTGTCTGTGCTGTTCCCTGGACTAGGAATTCCTGCTTTATGGCCCTGGCACACTCATCATGGCCCCATCTCCAGGACCCCAGTGTCCTGAAGATCCTTTCTAAGGCAGAGGCAATGCCACCCTCCAAGCACCCTCCATAGCACAGCATGGATGGCTAGCCACTGACTGACTCCATTTCTTTGATTGGCACGCAGGTGGCAACATTTTTACTTTACAAAAATCAAGGAAACTCTCTAAGTCAGGCTTCTGACTAATTTGGAAGCATTTCTTGCTTCTGGAAGTGCTGCTATTAAACTGAGTTTCATCTCAGGGCCCAGGATGTACAGGACCTTTCTTTCCTTCCCAACGGTGAGTCCATTTGGGTAGGGAGCCATGACTTTTGTATCTCTGGACTCCAAACAACCAGCACAGAGGATGCTCAGAGTTACTAGTTGAGAGGTTTACTGGCTGGTTTTGTGTCAACTTGACCCAAGCTAGAGTCATCAGAGAGGAAGGATCCTCAGTTGAGGAAATGCCTTCATGTAGGGCATTTTCTCAATTAGTGATCAATGGGAAAAGGCCCAGCTCGTTGTGGTGGTGCTACCTCTGGAATGGTGGTCCTGGGTTCTATAAGAAGGCAGGCTGAACAAACCATAAGGAGCAAGTCAGTAAGCAGCACCCCTCCGTGGTCTCTGCATTAGCTCCTGCCTCCAGGTTCCTGCCCTGTGTGTTTCTGTCTTGATTTCTAGCTGTAATGAACAGCATTCTAGAAGTGTAAACTGAATAAATCCTTTCCTCCCCAGCTTTTTGGTCATGGTGATTTGTCGAAGCAATAAAAACCCTTAAGATAAGAGGTAAGGCCCGGCACCTAGGGTCTGGTACTCTGTGTTCAGGTCTCCATAGGAGGCATCATAGAGGAAAGAGGAGCCAGCGGCCGCCTGCCATTTGCCCACTGGGTTCATGCCTACCCCATGACTGCAGGCTTCTTCATCCTGTCTTACTGGAACAACTGAGCAGGAAGCAGACCCACCTGGGAGGATTCCAACTCACATCACTCTGTGCTCTGCCTCTACTGCTGGTCTTCCCTCTCAGAAGTTCCACCAGTTGCTGCAGTCTTGCTAGGCCCTTGCTCTCCAACAGAGATTTTTCACCCTGGCCTTTCTCATTCTGGCCAGTGCCAAGGATCCTCCAATTTTAGTCTATATTGGCTGTTACTATGTTTCTTCCTTGGGCATTAGCCATAACTGTAGTCTATGAAGACACAAGATCACCTAACATGTTCTGTGTGGCTTTCCTCATCAATCCCTATCTCATCTATGGCAGACATTGCTAATCAACCACGGCATGCTTCCCTTTGGAACCTGGCTCCCAGCTGCCATGCTCAAGTGTGCTAGCTCATGGACTGGCTTTTTTTTTTTTTTTTTTTTTTTTTTTTTTATTGTGGATTGGATGTTCTTTGAGTGGCTTCTGATGAGGAGGTTTGTATCCCAGACCCATTTGTCACAATTGCTTATAGTCTCACATTTCATTCATTCATTCATTCATTCATTCATTCATTCATTCTGTGTTTTGAGCCAGGGTCTCAGTAGCCATAAGCTGTCCTTGAACTTGAACTTGCCAAGTAGCTGACTTTGGTCTTCATCTCCTCAACCTTGTGCTCCTACCACTTAATGCCATCATATCCCACTAAAACTTTTAAATTGCTCTTTGGCAAATGCAACTTATGTGATGGATGTGTAACTAAAAGTGCTTAGCTCTCTGGAGGAACCTTGGGCTCTGAATTCAACAGGCATGACTTGGCATTGGCCTGGAGTCTCAGACAAGGGAATAGAACTGAAGAGCAAGATAGCCAGTTGGTTTTTACACACATATTTACTGAGTACCTACTGTGCGCTTAACACTGCTCTGTGGGTGGGGGTGTTCACAGACAGAGGTATTGACAGCCTTTGTGACCACCTAGTTGCTATCCTAATAGAGTTAATCTCTATGGCATCAGTTTGGGTCCATTTGTTGTTCTACAGATAACATCCTTCAAAATCCAATTTACTTTTCTTCCTTAGTGTGTTGGAGCCCAAGACTGAAGGAGCCTGGATTCCTGAATCAGTGGGTAGAGAAGACAATCCACCAAGAAAGGTCAGCCATGGACTATAATGGGAAGGAGAACTACATTCTTTGCATTGGAATCTGGGTGTGCCCCAGGCTTTCTGTGCTATAGAACTGTTAACCTAACTAACACACTTGCTATGTGACATCAGGCTCTTTGATACACCTATCTAGCATACATTTTCATGGCTCCATGCCTGCCTTTGGAAAGAGTTCTTGTGACTGGGGAGTAAAGTACTTGCTTTGTGAACACGGGGACCTGTGTCCTGGTCCCTATCACTCATGTAAAAAGCTGGATGTGGAAGCATGTCACTGGAGTCCCGGGGCTGGAGAAACAGATAGGTGGATCCCAGATTGGCTCACAGGTTGGCCAGTCTAGCCAAGTCAATGAGCTCCAGGTTCAGTGAAACTGTCTCAAAAATAAAGGTGGAAAATAAGAACAGTTAAGGAAGAAACTTCATATCAACTCTGGCCTCCATACATGCACATACACAAACATGCATACATATACACATATGTACACAAACACATACACACTCATGAACACAGTTCTTCAACTTAGGTCCTCCAAGGAAACCTTGGAGGCGAGTCCCACCTCCAAGTCAGATGCTTCCAATTTCCTTTTCTAATTTTTGAGACAGGATTTCACATGACTTGGGCTTATCTTAAATTTACTATATAACTAAGAATGGCCTTAACTACTGACCCTTCTTATCCTACCTCCCACATGCATGGATTCATAGGAGTGTATCACTATGCCCAGTTTTATGGAAGAGTTTTCTGAGAGGAACTAAAATCCTGCCATAAAACCGATTTTCCAAGTGTGGTGGTTTAAATATGCTTGCCCCATAGGAAGCATCACTATAAGGAGGTGTGGCCCTATGGAGGAGGTGTGGCCTTGTTAGAGGAACTGTGCTACTATGGAGGTGGAGCTTTTATATATATGCTCAAGTCTGGTCAGTGTGACATAATCTCTTCCTGGCTGCCTTTGGACCAAGATGTAGAATTCTTGGCTCCTCCAGCACCATGTCTGTTTGGATGCTGCCATGCTTCCCTCCACGATGATAATGGACTGAACCTCTGAACCTGTAAGCCAGCCCCAATTAAATGTTGTTCTTTATAAGAGTTGTCTTGGTCATGGTGTCTCTTCACAGCAATGAAACCCTAACCAAGACACCAAGTCTGATAGAAAGCCAATACCTCCTCCAGAAAACTCCAAGCATTGTCTCCTTCCCTGAAGACTAGTATAGGAACAGGACGATCCTCCAAGCAGCCAGGACCCCTCCATGGAGGTTTCAGCATGGGTCAGCCCTAGCTTTCTGTGTGCAAGAAGAGTAAAACCCACTTGACACTGAGAAATTAGCAAATAACAGAAACCAGCTGGGTCAACAGCACACATCAGCATGGCAAGGCCCATTCAGAAATTTCCTAGCTTTCAAAGTCAGGCCATCTATACAATAACAGTATCCTCACAATTGCCCGATTAGAGCCAGAGCCAGAGCCAGAAAAGTGCAGGTTTCTGAAGACACAGGTGGGTCTCAAGCCCCAGCATGGCTGGACTGGCTTCCTGGGCTTCACTAGTTCAACAACAGAGCAGATGCCATTCAGAGCTTTCTGTTCTTAAGGCAGTGTTTACCAAGGACCTGTAGTCAGCCAAAATGAACTATTCCCATGCAAACTCAGAAAACTGTACCTAAAACATGTCCTCTGGAGGGAACAACAACTTACACTGACTGTCATACGTGGTTATCAAGTGGGGTCTGGTCCTAAATACACAGTATACATTGTATTTAATCTTTGTTGCCTACCTGGAAGGCTCTGCTTCTCTCCTGTCTTCCAGATAAGGAAAGTGAGATGTGGAGAGGGGAGCCTATATACTCAAGGGTATATGGTCCAGTGAGGACCAGGGTCAAGGGTAAAGATCTAAACACAGGTCTGCTATTGTAAAACACAGCAACCTGTGTGCACCATGTTTCAAGGACCTTCATTCTGTGCAGCCATGTGAGCTGTTCTGGAAAGGACAAACGGCTGGAGGTCCCACAGGATATGTCATTGTCAGTAGGGACCAATGAGAGGAGTCAGGTCTGGGAAAGAATCTTGGTGTTTCAAAGAATCAAAACTCTGAATCTCTACCGATGGATTTACAACCTTTGGTTCCCACGACTCTGCTCTCTGTGCTTATACATGGGATATAACATTTGTGGAAAGTGTTAACCTTTTAGACACAACAGGACTGGCACTTCTGTGAACTCAGGAAGACTGACGCAGCATGCACTGGCCCTGCATAGGTTTGCACCAGATGGGTCCTAGAGCTGAAAGGAGAAGTGGACACATGACCCCTCTAACCTGAAGCTGTCTCTGATTGAGTCACTTACAAATGAAAGTTTAGTTTTCTCCAGGGGAATATCACTGGGGAAACCGCTCTTAAGGGCAGGCTACACAAAATGAACTCAAGGGTATCTTTGGAGATTCTTTGTCTCATAATGTTAGGTGAGAGCATTTTTTATAGGCCCTAGGCATATATATTATGACTTCCAGTTTTGTGTTTTTATGGGATTCCTATGTGTATGGATGTGTGTCTCTGGGACTATATTTATTTCTTGTGCTTCTCTCTTTTTCTTGTTTGGTTGTTTTTGTCTTACTCTGAATTGTTTGGTTTATTTTATTATCATTCCTTACATGCCTGTTTTCAAAGGAGAGACAGAAATCATGCAGATCTGGATGGGGGAGGGGGAGGTGGGGAGGAGCTGGGATAAGTAGGGGGAAGAGAACCATAATCAGAATATATTGGATGAAATAAATCTATTTTCAATTTAAAAGGGGGTTTTACTTAAATTTTGCCAAATCCTTGTAATTGCCCAATGTTATTATACCCATTTGACAGATGTGATGACTGTGGCTCACAGATAGGAGGTTGTATAGAAATACAGCAGACAGCTTGCACATCTACGTGTTCATTGTTATGAGGTTTTACTTCTTGGGATGAATTTCAATCTTGTTAAAAGCCTACATTCTGGGTACACATACTATTGTCTCAGATGTCTGAGTAATCTTGAGCATGCCCCTGAGCCTTTCAGGGGGCACTTTGTTTCTCACAGCCTTTACTAGCTGGGATGGGGGTTAGCAATCTTGTTCCAGAAAGAGCCAGCCAGGAGAGTTTTAGAGTTGGCAGTCATTTAGTCTCTGCTCCATAACTACTCACCTCCCATAGAACCTATACGATCACAGACAATGAGAACAGCAACCCATCTGGCCAGATGTGACCCTCTAGCCTCAGGGCCCTGGCCCCAGATCTACAAGGCCAAAATTTTCCACAAATTTTACACTTCACATGTAAGTGCAGAGAGCAGTGTCATGGGGGACCTGAGGCTGTAAATCCTGCGGTAGGTATTCTGACCTGAGACCAGTCCTGATCTTTCTGGACCCAGTTTCCCAACCCCGACTTGACTCCTTGGGAAGTTCATGTCCTTTGAAAAGCTCAGAGACAACCAGCCACACTCTGAGAGCAGACCTGGTTGTCTGCCGTGGCCTGGTGCGACCTCTGGGGCTGGGAGGCTCCCACCAATGTCTTGCTGGCTCTTTTCTCCAGCAACACTGGCATCAGCAACACCTTCTGAAAGTGAGCTGTTAGGACAGCAGTGTTAGCTGATGAAAATCCCAGCTCCTGAGAGCTAATTGCGCTGCAGTTCTGGGAGGGTACACTAAGCTTGAGATGAGGACACTGCTGTGAGCATCTCTCGCAACCACAAAAGGAAATGCTGGCTGAGAACTCGGGAGCAGGGCTGGCTGGCAGGGAAGGGCATGTGGCTGGATTTAACAGCAGGGATATGAAGCATTTGTCTTATTGTAAAATAGATGTGTATTTGGGAGCAGAAACGCTCTCCCTCTGCGGGCATGAAAAGCTCTGAGCTAAAAGAGATGCTGCCGATTTCGAGTCTATTTTGGGCGCCTGTCGCTAATTGTGTTTCCGAGGCCTGTGCACACGCCGCCTGCTCAAATAGTCGCAACAATAAAAATGGAACGAATGAGCATCCCCCTGCTGCCGTCGCCAGGGCACAAGCAGTCTCCAAGGCCAGCCACTCTTCCCTCCCGTGATAGGTGCCCACACCCTCCCTGTCCCCACGGCACTTGCTGGAACGGAGTGAGGCTGCCTCCTCTGTGCCAGGAAGCTATTTACAAAGGAAATAACTCTGATAAAAGGGATAAAAATAGCTGGCAACGATGGAAAACATTTTGTTGAGCGATCCGTTGACACGAGGGGAAATGGAGCTGTGAACAAGATAGGTGGTGACAGACACAGACAGAGGGAGAAGTAGCCAGGCCGTCAGAGCGCAGGAGTAGCTGGGACAGGCAGGTAGCAGGAATGGCTCACATGGACGTGGACGTTGAGCCCCAAGCTCTGCTTCCAGCTTCTGCTTTTTCTCTAGCTTTAGAAGCGTGAAGGAGGCCCAGCTGCAAGCCTCTTCCCTGGGACCTATGCCTGCAGCTGGAAGTGTGTGTCATGTAGGAGGACACCAGGCAGGTGCTGGGCTTCTGGAGTTCAAGGCTACCAGAGTACGAGAGCCATTGTGTTGTAACCCCGTGACCTTTTTTGAGCCTCTGTGTCAGCAGGTGATAAGGGGAAGCATTAGACCCACATTGTGGGGCTGTGGAAATAAGACGTGCATGCCATCAGGGTGACATCATTCAGGTTATCTGTTCCTTTACAAATAGAGGATTTCCTGAGTGCAGGGCCCCACTGTGGTGAAGGACTGTTCCAAGATGCTGCCATTTCTTAGGGAGAAGCACAGAAGGGAGAAACATCCATCCTTACATGACAGCCAGCTAGAAGTACCCCAGGACACCTTTTCTGAGCCATGGAGACACTGGAGCTATCCAGTTCTCTGGACCTACTATGGGCTGTGGTAGATAGGAGATTCTGAGAAAGTCACAGTCTGCCCTTATGCCTTCCACAGGCACTGAAGAAGACGGGCAGCTCAGGCAATAGGTCCAGGGTTTCCAGACATTACTTAGGAAAACCTTTATAACATGTTAAATACATGCAAAGTAACCACACTTAGATACTTGCATACATTAATAAGCAGTGACTATACTATATAGAATAGCAATTTAAACACAATATCTTCAAGTGCCTATGTCAATACACAGAAATGTGAATAACAGCTATTTCTGGGGAGTAGAATTGTGGGAGGTTTGCATTTCCCCCCCAAATTTTCTACAATTAGTATACATTATGTATTTATTCTTTAATTGGAAAAGAAACAGATGAGATTAATAAGAAGAGAGTTGCCTCAAAATATCACAGAGAAGAGAAACCTATTTGCTGACCTCAGATTCTGCTGAGATCCTTCCTGGGCCTAAGGACCTGAGAGTCACCAAGTTCCATGCCTACTCCAGTGTACGCTCAAGAAAAGAAAGAGGGAGGAAAGGGAGGGAGGAAAAAAGGAAGGGACAGAGAGAAGGTTGGGGGGGAAGGGAGGTAGATTGGTAGATGATGGAGGGAGGGAGGGAGAGAAAGGCAAGTGTATGTGTGTGCACGCTTACTCACTGGGTCCAAAGTGGTCACTTCAGCCCTATCCTTGCTGCTTGGGAAGAGGGATCATTATGGAACCCACAGAAAACTTCCAAGGCTAGCCCAGGGCTGTTGGACTTCCAAGGCAAACATGGATTTACAACTTGATGCATGATGGATGGACATTGAGGGGGCAGGGACGCAGCTTTTCCTAAGCACCTGGCCTGTCTGCGCCGCAGAGCCTTGTCAAGCAGAGAACAGTGAACAGTAAACTATCTCAGCACAAACTAGTGTTGACTTCGCACCCAGGGCTGTGGTTTGCCTGTGTCACCTACTTCTGCAGGAGGTAGGCGGGGTTACCACCGACATCCAGCAGGGTTCCAGAACATTCTCAATTTCACGTAATTAGTTGCCAGGCCAAGACAAGAATAAAAGACCTTCCAATGACTGTCCCTCATCCTCCTGTGATGGAAACAACCTCACACACTGTCCCAAGAATTACATGGTCTCCCCTCATACCCCAGGGCATTGGTGAGCTGAGCTCTGCTGCCTATTGTGGGCCTCCCCAAATCTTTCAGACAGTCAGGGCACATCCACCAGCTGCTTGGCCATTAATTAGTCTGCTACCCCCGGGTGCTGAAAGCAAAGCAAATGCTTGGCTCAGGTCCTTGCCAAGAGCCACCCCCACAGCAGGCAGGTGAGGAGCGATGGGCCTTCCGGCCCTGCACGATGCCAGCTCAGAAACCACCCAGGGTGGTTCCCTGACAGGCTGGAGGTGGGGAGGACAAAGATATCACTTTCTGTCCTTGGGCTCTGCCACCTGTAAGCTGGTGAGCAGATGAGCCTTTTCGCCCTGCTGTGCCCTGGGTGCTAAAGCGTGGGCCAATGAAAATGAGGTAACAAGCATTAGCCAAGGCTGGCTGGAGGGACAGCGCTGTACAGGTCAGCTGCTCCTACTGATGTCGCCTGCAGCAGGTTACTTCTAAAATCAAGGGCCATCAACTAATCCCCCCTCTCACATGCAATATACAATCATTGAGACCTACTGTGTGCCTGGAGGTGTTCTGGGCCTGGAGAAGAGGTAGAGAATCAAGTGTCCACAATCCTTGAGAGAGCTTAGCAAGGGATAGATAACCAACCAAATAAATAAATAAATGAATGAATAATACGAGTTTCAGATAAGGTGCTGAGAAGACCCAAATCTAAGGTCAGGGGGCTGGGGACTTGAAAGGAGTGCTGTCATGCTTTGAGTCTGAAATGGCCCCCAAAGTCTGGAGTCTTAAATGCTTGGTCTCCCTCCAGTGAATGTCAGAACTTCCTCCACAAGTGAAACGGGTGGCTCTGAGACACTTATTCTGAGAAGACACCATGGTCCTGGGACAGACCAGGGTAGTACAAATAGCCAAGGGTGGCCTTGCTGCTGCTGCTGCTGCTGGCTGCATTCAGACCATATCCAAGGTAGCAGCAGGAGGCCATCTCACAGGGAATCTACATAACTGGTTAAAAGGCTTACCTTCTGTTTGTCTCAGTTCTCTTATCTTATACAGGGATACTTGTATACAAAATGCCTCTAGAACTGAACATAAAACAAGGCAGAGTTTTAATAAATGAGGTGTTAATTAGCCTAATTATCTGAGGAAATTGTGTGGCTGGGCTGACCCTCATCAAGGATAGCTCCCAGAACCAGCAAACCATGGAACCAATATAAAACAACTGCCCACAGCTGCATCTAGACGGGATGTAATCTCCTCAACGCCTTATTTGGGGCATGCTTTGTCTCTGAGATTTTATGAGGATGCTGTCCTACTCTGAGATTCGACACGTGGTGAACGTGTTCTTTTCTTTGCCTGGGAGGTAGCCCTCAACATCCTGAGGCATCTGCATAGCATAATGTATCTCCCTCACTTCTCTTGGGCATTACCTTAGTGAGCCCATCTCTGGACACCCAGGGATGCTTGTGGTGGCATTGCTGGGACCAGATTGCATGGAAACAACTTAAAGCAGAAAGACTTCTTGGGGAATCACAGTTTTAGAATGTTCAGCCCATGGTCACTTGGCCTCACCTGTTTGGGCAATAGGAGAGCATGGTGAAGGCTGCTCTTCAGGAGGTGACCCCCCCCCCCCCCGAGGTTATGTACCCCCCAAGGATCCTTCAGCTAGGCCCCTCCTCCTATGATTTCTAAGTCACACGGAGAACCTCTCTCTCACTGTGAGAGGAGCAGGCTGCTTCATGCAGGATACACAAAAACATGAGGATGGCTCAAAACAGCCTCTGACCCATCTGCATCTCGTAGTGTCTGTCATCACTGTGACTCCCCCAGCATTACAGGTCTTAAAGAAGATCCTCCACCTGCGCACGGCTATTCACCCACAGGTGCTCCTATCGCACCCAGGGCTTACAGAGTCACAGAGACCAAGCTGAAGCTGTGTCCCCTCTCCTCTCAACCGGTCAACCCCCAGCCTTTACAAAAGGCCGATTTCCAGAGGGGAGTGTACACAATGGCCTCAGATGAGGAGAAAGCCTTCCTGTGGTGCTCTGAATGTGAAATGATTCCAGCAGTCGGTTTGCATCCTGAATACTTGGTTTGCAGCTGTTTGTGGCGTTGTTTATGGAGCCTTGGGAGGTGGAACCTCACCGGAGGAAGTGAGTTGCGCATGCGCGTGTGTGTCTGGGCGCGCACATGCACAGGAGCGAGCCAACCTCCTGCACCTGCTACCAGGTCTTCCTTGCCAGAAGAGACTGTAACTCTCTGGAACTCCAAATCCAAGCAAACCCTTTCTCTCTTAAGTTGCCTTTGTCAGGGTCTTTGTCATATAAAAAAGAAACTAAGGCACACACCTTCCCAGTTGCTGTCTCTGTATTATGTGTTATTATGTGTATTATGCGTTACTTTTGTACATTGAGGTAAAGTTTACACTGCACAGAACTAGCTGTGGTAGGACGCAGAACATTCACAATGTTGTATAGCAAGTACTCTGTCTAGTTCAGGGCCTTGTGCATGTTAGGGAAGTGCTCTTCGGGAGAGCCACATCCCCTGCCTTCTAAACATTTTCATCATTCCAGATGGAACCCTGTTATACCTTTTAAGATCAGTTCCCATCTTTGCCTCTCTCATCTTGTTACCCTCTGTCTTAACTTATTTGCCCACCGTGGACATTTTGTAGAGACAAGCCCACACGCTGTGCTATCTTCTGTGTCTGGTCTCTTCCCCGAGCACAGTGTTTCTAAGATTCATGCATGTTGTAGCATTCATCAGTACTTCACTTTCTTTATGCCTGCGTACTATTCCACTGAATGGATATACCACATTTAATTATCTCCTCCTTTGTGGATGGACATTTAACTCCAGCTCTTAGTTACTATGAGTTGTACTTCCATGAACATTCGTATTAAATTTTTAGAACATTGGGATATTTTGAGTATATGGCTAAGATTGAGTTGCTAGACCGTATTACAATTCTGTGTTGAACTTCTGGAGGAACTCTCAGGCGTTTCCATGGCTACGGCATCCCTTTACATCCCCACCGGCACTGTATAATGGCTCATATTTCTCTGAATCCTCACTTGTTATCTTCAATTTAGAGAACTACAACCATCTCAGTACATGTAAAGCAGCTTCTCATTGTTGTTTAGATTTGCTTTTCTCAGCTGACGAGGGCCTCATCCCTCACCGCACGTGCTCCTCCCTCCCTTCCTGCCTCCCTCTCTCCCTCTCTCCCTCCCTATGCCAGCATGCCGGCACTGCTGTTGTCTTCCTTTACGACATCACCCACCATCGCTGGGGCTAGACCATTTGACCTGTGGTCTGATTTGCACTTAATGAATCATTGTGAATATTAGCAGAATGTCGAATAAAAATGCATAGACCACTGTCTGATTGGTTTGTTTTCATTGGCTTTTGGGTCATTGAGCTTTTTATATACTGAAGCTGTTTATATATTGTAGGCACTTTGTAGGCACTAGACCTTTATCACATCTGGGATTTGCAAATACCTTCTTTGGTGGGCATCCTTTTAGGGTTCAAATGTGTTAATTGTTGATAAAATCCAGTGTATCTCCTTTTCAAAAATGTTATCACTCTTGCTTTTATGTCACAGTTCATAATTCACCACTGGAGTCTGGGTTAGGACTGTGTCCGTGTTTGATCATCGAGGTTTGTGCACCGTGTTTTACACTGAATTTTTCTGTGGTCTTCTGAAGAAGGGAACATATGATCACTAACCCCAGCTACAAACAGAGGGTCAGGGCTTTTAAAACATTCATTTCTATTTTCAATGAACACACTTTGATTTAATCTTTAAAATAATCGTACTTCTATTATTTGTGTGTGCACACATGTGTGCATCCTACAGGATGCATGTGGAGGTCTGAGGACAATTTATAGAGTTCTCTCCTTCCATAGTGTGGGTTCTGGACACAGAACTCAGGTCATCAGGCTTGGTCACCGGCATCTTTACCTCCTAAGTCTTCTTGATGGCTCCAGCTAACACATAGCAAGGCACTGAGAAGCTGCACGATGCCAGCTTGCCTGACATCCCTAGAGCCCTGGGTTCAATCCCCTGCACTGCACCACCAGAATAAAGGACTAAAGCAAGCACATGGTGGCTTGTGCATGTATGAGGCTCAGTGAGAATACACACACACACACACACACACACACACACACACACACACTGTGCAGTGAGCCCCAAGGGTACCTGTTACTTCAGATATATGTCATTTCTCTGCAACAGAACATTAAAATTCACCTCCTCTCCAGCTGTACCCTGTATACCCAGTCCTTCCCCTATCCCTTCCCAGGGGCTTTTCTAGGCTCCAGTAACTACTATCCCGTTCTCTGCTTCTCTGAGGTCAATGGTTTTGACTCCACATAGGGCTTATGGCTTCCTGGACCTGTCTTGTTTTACTTTACACATCCTTCAGATTCATCTGTGTTACTGGAAATGATATCATGTCAGTCATCTTTATGCCTGAATACCATTTCTTGTTTATAGACACCACTTTCTTATCTATCTAACGGAAACTGAGGCTGGGTCTACACAAGGCTAAGTATGACATGCCACAGTCAGCCCTCATGTTTAACTGTCTTCTCAACACACAGATTCCATTTTCTTGGCTCAGGATGGCTTGGGTATACAGCTGCTGTGTTTCTAGCTTCTTGGGGGATGCCACATTCTTCACCATAGTGGCTGTTCTCAGTTACACCCCCAGCTCACCCCCAGTCCTGTATGAGCCTGTCTCCCATGCCAGCACGCCAGGATTGCTGTTCTCTTCCTTTTTGACAATACCCATCCTTGCTGAGGCGAGAACAGTTCTGTGGTTTTGGTTTGCATTTGATGAGTGATCACGCTGGCCACTTGCATATCCTCTTTTGAGAAATATCTATTTAGGTCATTCTCTCATTTTTAATCAGATTATTTTTTGGCTGTTGAGTTCTTTAAGAGCCACATAAACCCTGGGTATTAACCCCTTACCAGACACTTAGTTCACAAATGCTGCCTCCTCCTCGCTCTCCAGCCTGGTGATAGGTGCCTTTGCTGTGGCGAGGCTTATGGTTTGACAGAATCTACCCGCCTGCTTTTGTTTTTGTTACCTTAACTGAAAGCACTACATCCTCAAATCACAGTTGAGATCCATGTCCTAAAGCATTTCTCCTCTTATTCTGCATAGGAGTGTCATAACTTGGAAACTTGTATTTAAACCTTTGAGCATTTTGAGTCGATTTGCACATGGTTAGAGACCGGGGTCTTGTTTCTTTCTCTGTACATAGATGATCCATTTTCTGAGCATCAGTTATTGAGATGGCTTCCCTTCAGAAGTAGGCACCCTTGCTGCCTCTGTTGAGGTCAGGACTTCAGGAGAACACATAGCCAGTGTCAAAACAGCAGCACTGTGCATCTGGGTGCTCCTGGGCTTCTAACCCTGGGGCGTGAGATGCTTGTCCTTTCGCTTCCCAGGTTCTACTGCTGCCCACAGCTCATTGTCTCCAGCATGGTTTCTCAAAGGGCCAGCCCATCACAGAGCATAGGTTCCAGATAATGTCTACAAGGGATAATCCTGGGAGAAGGGGGAGAGGGAGGGGGAAGGGAAGAAGGAGGAGGAAGGGGAAGAAGGAGGAGGAAGGGGGAGAGGGAGGGGGAAGGGGAGGGGAAGGAGGGAGGGGGAAGAGGGAGGGGAAGGGGGAGGGAGGGGGAAGAGGGAGGGGAAGGGGAGAGAGAGGGGAAGGGGAGAGGGAGGAGGAAGGGGGAAGTAGGGGAGAGAGAGGTGAGGGGGAGAGGGAGGAGGAAGGGGAAGAAGGAGGAGGAAGGGGGAGAGGGAGGGGGAAGGGGAGGGGGGAGGAGGGAGGGGGAAGAGGGAGGGGAAGGGGGAGGGAGGGGGAAGAGGGAGGGGAAGGGGAGAGAGAGGGGAAGGGGAGAGGGAGGAGGAAGGGGGAAGTAGGGGAGAGGGAGGGGAGGGGGAGAGGGAGAGGGAGGAGAAAGGGGAAAGTGAGGGGGAAGGGGAGAGGGAAGGGGAAGGGGAGAGAGAGGGGAAGAGGGAGGGGAAGAGTGAGGAGGAAGGGGAAGAAGAAGGGGGAAGGGGAGAGGGGGAAAGGGAGAGAGGGAGGGGGAAGGGGGAGAGGGAGGGGAGAAGGGGGAAAGGGAGGAGGAAGAGGGCAGTAGGTGAGAACAGCTGTCAGGCTCATGCCAGGGGAAGCTTGCCATTGCCTGCCATCCAGCCTACTGTTTAGTTGTATTCTTGCAGCGTTCTATGTCAGAAAGCAGCGACAGTGGGCAAGCTCTGTCAGTCTCCATTTCCTAGCTTTCCATTCAAAGGAACTCAGAGACACACGCCCACAATCCCCACCCCACATACACATGAAGCCTGGCATTCAAATCAGTCTGTCCTCCAGGCTCACACCACAGGGAAGCAGTGGGATGCAGTGGTGTGCACTCTGAGGTAAACTGAGTCTGAGCCTTTGCACTCAAGCCCACAACAAATTGCTTACAGCCTGCAGTCCATTATGGGCTGGCTCTCTGTGAGGGCTGTAGAAATAAGCCTTATGAGAAGTTCCCAGGCCACTAGAGACCAAGGGGAGAGAAACGATCACCACGGTGTGAACTAGGAAGGACCGTGGGGCCAAGAGGGACACTAGGAAGTCCAAGAGGAAATGCCCATGGAATTACTAAATGGTATCTAAAGAAGTCAGCATAGGGCTCAGTCTGGTGATTTAGTGAGAAATGTTCCCTATAGAAGGCTGTGTTTGAACACTTGATCCTTAACTGGTGGTGCTGTTTGGGGCGGCTATGCATCCTTTAGGAGGTGGAGCCCTCCTGAGGCAGCGCATTGCTAGATGCAGGGTTACTGCCTCTCTCTGCTCCCCGTTCTCTATCTCTGCTTCAAATGTATCAACGGAAACGTCATCTGCCAGCTTCAGGTTTCACACCTTCGCTATGAGGAAGATTCTGCCTCCTGGAATCATAGCCAAAACAAACTCTTTCATTGGGTTGTCTTTTGGCCATGGTATTTTATCACAGCAACAGAAAAAGTAGCCAATATACCCAGTCAGGAAAATACTTGCCTTGCAAGTCCGACGACCTAACTGATCCTCAGAACCCAAACCATGTACCCACAGGGCTTGGGATCCCAGGAGGATCCCTGGGGCTCAGGACCCAGTTCAGCTGAACAGACAGCTCTGGGTTCCACAAGAGACCCTATCTCAAAAAGCAAAGTGGAGAGCTACTGAGGAAAGACACTCAAATCAACCTCTGGCCTCCACATCCAGCCATGCCCCATACCCCCTGGGGTCTTAAAGTGAAGGTAATGAGCAGATAGCAAGCCCCTTGCTCTCTGTGGTTCTCATTTGGTACACGATGGACCAGAGATGTGTTTGGGATCAAACACTCAGCACCAGAGCAGCGCTTGCAAAGTAGAGAAGATGTCAGTGCATGGAGAAGAGAAAGAACACTCTAGAACAAGAGCCTAGAGAAGGGCTGATAACTCTCCCATTACCTTCCAAGCTACTTCCTCCCATTAAAACAAAAAACCAAAAACCAAAAACCAAAAAACAAATACTTGAAGATTTTACAGGTGCAAAACAAGAGAAATCACCCCTAACTCCGTGAGCAGGTGGAAGCTGAATCATTTGACTTCCCTGAGCCTCACGTGACAGAGGGCGGAGCCTCGTTTTCCACCACTGCTGAGAAGAGGATGCTCAAGGGCCCGTGGCTGTCTGAAATGAGAACTGATGACTCCAGCTTAGCTGAAAGGGCCTTTTGCCTCGAGTGCGGCTGAGCTTAAAGAACCCGTGTCTCTTCTCACCACAGATCTGGGATCCAAGCCCTAAGCTGGCCCCACACTACCTGGGAGTCTGGGTAAGTCCCCCACCCTCCTCGATCTTTCCTTCTTCCCTGGGTGACTTAGGAAGAGTAACCGGGCTCTACAAAGAGGTGTTTCCATCAGAAGTCAGTGAACCAAGCCCGCAAAGTGCTCATCACACAGGCAGTATTTGATAGAAAGGTCCTACTATGTGCTGAACTTCTGCTCAAGCTCACCACTATGTCCCTTGCCTGGACTCAAACTTGGTGTACAGCTCAGCCCAGTCCCTCCCTGCCCCCACCCAGCTCTGCTCAGACGATTCCCATAGAGCCTTCCACGGGCCACAGCAGTGCTCCCTGGCCCTCCCTGCACTGTGTACTGATGCTCCCCACTCCAGGAGTCCTTGGCTTGCTCTTAAAGCCTCCTGGCCTCCAAGAGAGGAGCTGATCGAAACAAAACAAAACCTCATGGATGTGACCTAAGTATGGAGGAGGATGTGCCAGACCAAGGGAACCACAGGGGCTACTTTACGCTTGTTCAGCCCATCATTTCAACTACTACGTGCTCACTGAGCACTTCCTGTGGAGCAGGCACTGCCTAAGCGGCTGCTGAGAAGCACCTGACCTCACACACTGCCATTGGGATGTGTGTGTGTGTGTGTGTGTGTGCGCGTGCACACACACAGAAAATGACATGAATACCGTGCTTAGTGGGAGAGTGGGAGGTGTCAGGGGTTCTAAGGAGATGTGAGGGGGTATGTGCTGGGGTTGGGTGCTGAGGTCAGTGATCCTTCAGTACTGGGGATTCTCTGTGAATAGGACCCTAGAGGGAAGGAGGGAGAGAGGGATGGAGGGAGGGAGAGAGAGAGGGAAGGAGGGACAGCCTATGCAAAGTCTAAAGACAGGAAAAGGATGTCCATTGAAGGCCTGAAATAAGCCCCATGGGCAGTGAGTGACAGGCTGTGGGAGATGCCTTAGGGTTGCAGCTAATGACAAAGTCTGGCCTGATTCACAGAGCAGAAGCAATAGTCCGTCCCATGGACCAGGAGGCGGAGCCCTCTCAGCTAGCCTCAAGCAGGCGTGTTCTCCACCCCTCTGAACGGAGCTGACCCAGGTGAAGGGAACCCTTATGGAAACGTGGGAATGGATCTGCAGACTGAATCCAGGGAACAGGTTACATTGCTCCAAAGTTTGGCTCTCTGGGGTTGGGACTTCCCCCAGGATCACACTCATTAGCACTTCCTCTCCCTTCCCAGCCCTGGCTCCACCCTCCCCAGGCAAGCCAATCAAACTGGGTCATTTGGCAGCCTCTTCTCCAGCTGCGAAAAGCCCAGTGAAAATTAAAACAAAACAAAAAAACCCATTTGCCCGGTCACCCTGTTCCCTGTCCCTGAAGTGACTGGATATTCAGGAGAAGGACCTGAAAAGCTGTCAACAGAGACAGGCTGGACCTGGCTAGAAGGGGAAATATTTATTTTGTGGGGATAAATATTACAGAAAAAAACTTTCCGTTCTCCAGGCTCTGACGCAGATTTTTTTTTTTCTTCCCAGGAAGGCATCCTCACTGCCTAAAAAAGGGCGCCAAGAGAGCTCACAGATGCCTTCTCACAAACTATGTGCCTCGACAGAATACATCAGCACACCGCTTACAGCTTGAATGTGAAGTGACCCCACAGGCTCATGTGTGAACACTTGGTGTCACGGCCCCTCCCCCGTGGTCCTCCTCTTTTGGAAGTTTGTGGAACCTTTAGGAGGTGGAGCCTTGGTGGAGGAATGCATCACTAGAGGGTAGCCTAAGGATTTTGAAACCTGACCCCACTTCCTGTCCACTCTGCTTCCTGTCTGTGGATGCAATGTGACCAAATGCATGCTGTATGACAGGTGTTTGTTCACAACATAAGAAAAGTGACCGAGATAGTACCTGTTCGGTGTGTGGGAATTCTTGTCTCATGAGTGATGAGAAAGCACACATGGACTTGAGCCAGGGCAGCCAGGATTAGCCCTAAGGTGACCATGGCAAGCTATCCTTTTCTAGGCCTTTCCCTGGCTCCATGAAGGACCTTAGGCATGCTGCCCAGGATAAGGTCTCCCTGGTTTAACAAGGCAGGTTTTCTTTCTCTTGCCCGCCCTCGCCCTCCCAGCTAAATTTCCTCATGTCCAGGAGTTCTCAGACATTTCAATCTGCCTGCCATGCCCACATGGTGTCTGCCAAGGGACAGGTAGATCTCAGCAATGGAGCCCTTACAGAGCTCTCAAGCTCACGGACAAACCTGAAGGTAAAGATGGATTCCAGCTATGTGTTAGAATGGCGGCTTGTATCTGGACAGATCACACCAGGCCAGCACAGTTCCATGGGAGAGGTTGACTGGGGGGAAAGGGAAAAGAGAAAACAAATGAAGAGGGCAACAAAGGAGGAAGAGAAGGAGGAAGAGGAAGAGGAGGAAGAGGAGAAAAGACAGCAAAGGCCAGGGGGCTCTGCCTTTTATTTAGGCCACGATGTGATCACATGCACCGCTGAGCACAGGTAAGGGCAGGCAGGTGAATGCTAGCAATGTATGGCTGTTGCCATGGCAACAGACGTACGGGTCCTTGTCGCCTATGGGTGATGGCATCACTGGATTCAGAGGTTGTAGGCTCTGATGCCAACATCAGCCAAGCTACATTTTTATCTCAGGAAGATCTGTGTGAACTAGAGCTCCCTTTCCTGCCCCAAATAAGTGCCAGTTCAAATGGCCATTTGGTTAGCCTGCACAGAGTAGTCAAGCCTCATCCCCAGGCCACTTATAAGAGACCCCCACAGTGTAAGAAGGTGAAGCCTGACACAAGGGCTCTTCCTCAGGCACCACTGGACACCAGGCCACCTGTAGTATTTCTTCAGGAGAGGGAGAGGCCCTCAGAAGGAAAGTGACATGTCTGCATGGTGTCACATGGACTGCATGGCAGGGCAGGGTGAGCGCTTGTACACAGACAAGGCTTATCACAATGGTATCCCCAGGGGTGTGTGGGGGGGACGATATTCATTGAGCTGGCGTCACTTTCTGTGGGAAGGAGAGGACATCACCTCAGCACTTTTGAACAATATGCTTTTCTGAGTCCCAGATAACCCAGTGAAATGGGTAACCAGAGTGTCCCCTCCTCACTTTTGCACTGCTGGGACATCTGGAGTGAGGCACCCAGGTCTTCCGAATAGGCAATTACCAGCAGGAACGTCCGCCAGCCACTCCCACCGCTCTCTCTCACTGGGGGTTGCTGAGTCCAGAGGGAGTAAGTGGGAATTCTAGTACTTTGGAAGGTGGGGGAAATGGAAACCAGAATCTTCCAGGTTTGAGGCAGTGTGGAGCAGAAGGAAGGCATAGACTTTAGGACAGACAGAAGGGCTTATTGAACTTACAGATAAGATCATTCAAACATGGAATGATCACCTTTGTGCCCATAAACACGCTAGGCTCCCAATAGGTGAAAAATGCCATCATCATTATCTTGGTTGTTCACTAGCTGTGTGGCTCTGGGCAAGTCACCTGACCTCTCTGAGCCTCAGGCTTCACCTCTATGGGAGGTCTATGAAGCACTGGGTGTCTGCAGCTGAGGAGCACCTTACTCCCTTGTTTAGAAAGTCGACTGGTGAGCGGAGGGCAGGCATGTCCACACTAACACCTCACCCGTCCTCACCAAGTTTTCAGCTAAGACACTTTTCTGAGAGCGCCTGCCACAGCTCTCCTTCACACAGAACAGGAGGCCTCCCTCTGGAGCTCTGCCAAGAGCCTCCTCAGAAAGGCATGACAGCCAGCACTCTGCCCACGGCCTGCCAGGGCCAGACTGGGTGGTGAAAAAAAAAATCTGAGGAGGTGCTTTCTGAGCCCACAGGGAAGAGACTGGGCATGGAGCGGCTCTGGGCTTGGCTTCTGGGCCACCTAGAGGAACAAGCTTTCTGCCTGGTGAACGTCCCCAGATATTACTATAAACAGTGTGTGTGCGCGTGTGTGCATGCGTGTGTGTGTGTGTGTTGTGTGTATGTTGGTTCTAGAACAAATGCTGATCCCAGCCTCCCCCCCCCCCCCAGCCTCCCACCCTCAGGATTCACGAGCTCTGCTCTGAAACTTGTGTTTATGCCGCCCTCTGCTGGTCATAATTGTCACTGCACCCACCCAACCCGCCTGCCTGTAGTAGTGGGTGAGCCAGACTTGAAGGTCTTGCCTGCTCGTCTCCCTTCCTTTCAGGAGTGGATGCTGGACTGGAAGGTTGGCTCCTGGACTCTGCATTGCAGCAGCCACAGTGACCTCCATGTAGACAATCAGGAACAGGGAATGCCTCCAAATAATATCATAGTTCCAGCTAATATTTGTTTGCTTAATATTTCAGGATTGGTGACTACATACACTTAATTTATTTGTTTGTCTGCGTCTCTTTATTTACTTAATATTCGTGGGCAAGGTTTGTTTTCCCCATGCCAATAAGTTTTCTTGATTTGTATTCCTCAGCTCTCTTGTAGCCCTGAGGAGGTTTTACTTTCCCTGTAGCACTGCAGAATGCCAAGCCGAAGCATTCGGAAAGCGGCACTGGTAATGGACAGGGATGGGGTTTGAGGCCATGTAAGCCTTAGGCCAGGTAGGTGACACATTTCAGTGGTGACTCTGTGACTTCAGAGCACATGTAGACAGCTGATGATGCTTGTTAAAATGAGATTTCCAGGGCTCAGGTGGTCCAGGTTTGCAGTAAGTGCTGGAATCTGCACTGTAGTGCACACAGAGGTAGGGTCACCCTTGATGTAGTGGTTTCATGGGTGTTTATTCAGAGACTCAGGGCATCTGGCTAGATCCAGTGCTCAAATGTACAGAGGGACAGGTAAGTCACAGACTCTAGCCTTGGAAGGTCCCTCTGTGCCTAAATTCTGCCAGACTGTGCTGGTCCTCTGGTGGCAGCTCAGAGATACAACAGGTGAGAGGACAGGACCTCAGAAGTGATGGCTAGCAGGAGGGACTCTGACTGAACCATAGGATTGTACAGGCGCTTCTCTACCCACTCTGTGATCTGTGCACCTTTCCTTCTCTTCTTTCTTTTCCTCTCCCTTGCCTGCTTCCGTCATCCTCTCCCTCTTCCCTCCCTCCCTGGTTCCTAAGAGTTCACATCATCCCAGATGTCTAGCACCTCACTTTCTGCTCTCTGATGTCCCCAGATGCAAGTTAGTGTCTATGTAGGTAGAGCACGTTAGCAGGACTTCCTCTGAGTTTTCACCAGGACAGTATTTGGGGACTCAGGCTGATGAATTCTTGCCAGCTTAGGCCCCTCACTGTTTCCCTTACAGATGTGATATAGGACTTGGCTTTGCACGGTCCCTTCTTCCTGGATCCTGAGACTCCTCAGATCAGCCACCTCTGGGCTGGCTGTAACAAGAGCACGGCTCCTCCTTCTGCCACAGGCTAGCATCCTCCCCTTCTGCCACAGGTTAGCATCCTCCCCTTCTGCCACAGGTTAGCATCCTATCCTTCTGCCACAGGTTAGCATCCTATCCTCCTGCCACAGGTTAGCATCCTCCCCTTCTGCCACAGGTTAGCATCCTCCCCTTCTGCCACAGGTTAGCATCCTCCCCTTCTGCCACAGGTTAGCATCTTCCCCTTCTGCCACAGGTTAGCATCCTCCCCTTCTGCCACAGGTTAGCATCCTCCCCTTCTGCCACAGGTTAGCATCCTCCCCTTCTGCCACAGGTTAGCATCCTCCCCTTCTGCCACAGGTTAGCATCCTACCCTTCTGCTACAGGTTAGCATCCTACCCTTCTGCCACAGGTTAGCATCCTCCCCTTCTGCCGCAGGTTACCATCCTACCCTTTTGCTGATTTACCATCCACCTCTTGTCCAAGTTCCAGGGCCACAGAAGCTTGAAGTTGAAAAAGAGGAAAAGTAGTAAGCAAGAATCAAAAAAGGTAAGATGAAGTCTGGCATGGCTGGCAAATGTTAAAGTCTTTGCTCTGTCCTAAGGATGGCCAGGGCCTCAGAGATGTCCTAAAGACCAAGAAGGCCCCAGAGATGTCCTAAAAAACAGTGAGAGCCCCAGAGATGTCCTAAAAGCAGCAAGACCCCCAAAGATGTCCCAAAGACTGAGAGGGACACAGAGACATCCTAAGACAGCCAGGGCCCCAGAGATGTCCTGAAGCTTATAGAAAGAGCTACTCTGATTGCCAGCGAGATTTCCCACCATCTCAGAGGACTGAAGGCTGTTGTTCTACTGTGCCCTTATGGGTGTCCTATGGACAGATGCTATGAGGCTGAATGGACAGTAGAGATGGGCTTGGCACAGGCTCCACACCTGTCACGTGACAGAGGGTTATTATTTACACGAGCTAACTTCTGTACAGACGTCAGCAAAACTGGTACACAGTTGCTGCCATCGAGGGAAGGGTTGGAAGAGCAAATGGATGAAGGGAGAAGGCAGATGCTTTCTTGGAGGCTGCATGGCTGTGTCTCTGGGTGGGGCGGTCCTTTTCTCTGTAGGGCAAAGAGCAGTGGAAAGTCCAGAGCAGAGAAACATTAGAGACCTCAGATCACCTCTCTAGGGGGTCCCTTTGTCCTCCCCAGGGAGGACAGCCTAGGCAAGAAGGAAAGGCCTCTAGAAAACCCTATGCCAACCTCAAGCCAGGCAGACTCACAGGTGGCAGAGTCTTCAAGTTTCCTAACCTTTCTGATCCTAACAGGGCCAAAACAGGGTATGGAGGGGCGTTCTCACCTCAGGACCTCTGTGAGTGGAAGGCAGGGGAGCAGGAGGTCAGGTAGCTTTGAATAGCTCTAGACTGGAAAGCTTGGCCACAGCAGATCAACCCATTTCTCAGGACTCCTCTACCATCTGTCTAAATTCAACAGAGCAGGGATGAGTGAGTAGCTCTTCAGTGTCTGCCAATGGCTGGTGCTCTTACACCACTGACTGACGTGACAGAGGGAGAAAGTCACCAAGACTTTGGTGCTGATGAGAGCTGAGGTTTGCTGAATGCCCTGAAATCCTGAACCCCATATGCGTCACACCAAGGTTGGACTCAGTGGGCAGGAACTAGGGAAATTTCTTGACTTTTTCTAAATAACAGCGGGGCCCAGTGGGGCCTCTCTGGTTGCAGATTGATCTGTGATGTAGAAATCTGTTCCTCGATGTTCTGCCTGGTTCCCCTCTGATGGCTCTGGGGACACTCTGGACAAGCATGGCTATCAACATGCGGACATCTGACTGGGCATCAGATTCTGAAATTCTGTGAATTACAGAAGTAGAATCAGACATAATTGCAGCCAGAGTGAACCACGAAGGGGGAACTCTATGTTCTGTGTCATCTATCTGAACGCCCTCCTGCCTGATCTTACACTGAAGGTCACATTGGGAAGGTGGCTGAGGTCTACCCAGAGTTTGCCAGTTAGGCCGGGAGGAAAGAGTCTGTGGACAGAGAACTTTCCAAAAGCTCTCACTGATGGTCTCCCCTGCCTGCTGATACACCCCATGTAGCTGCATATTTTAAAGGCACCGAGGACTCCAGACTGAAGGTTTCCATTGTTTTGTCTGACCTAATGCTTCAGTGACTTTGTTTCTGTGACCAAAACCCCTGGCAAAATCAACCTAGAGGAAGAAGAAGCTATTCTGACTCACGGTTTCGGTCCACAAGGGAAATTCAGTTTCCAGCAGTGACAGTGAGCACCCAGGGCGGAGGTTGCTCGCGTCAGAGTGGAACCAGAAGCAGAGGGCATGATGGGTAGCATGACCCTAGTATAACTTTCACAGGTCACTCTTTTTTTTTTTTTTTCTCAAGACAAGGTTTCTCTGTGTAGCCCTGGCTGTCCTGGAACTCACTCTGTAGACCAGGCTGGCCTCGAACTCAGAAATTCACCTGCCTCTGCCTCCCAAGTGCTGGGATTAAAGACGTGAGCCACCACAGCATACAGGCTGGTGACGGCTCGGCAGATAAGGGCATGTGCTGCTGTTCCAGAGGACCCAACATTAATTCTCAGCACCCACATTTGATGGCTCCCAACTGTAACACTAGCTCCGGAGGATCTGATACCCTTTTCTGGTTTCTGTTGGCATGGGAACACCTGTGGTACACATGCGCATTCATGAACACACGTGTAAACAACAGTAAAAAATAGTGCCACCAGCAATGCCATAAAACATCAGTCTGATAGCACATTTCTACATCACAGATCAATCTGCAAAGCTCCGTCTCCCAAACCCACTTAATGTGGGGACATCCTTTTCAGTGAAGGCCCCTCCATAGCAAGGATCAGTGTGACATACCTACCTTCTGTCTGGCTCACTTCTCTCATCTTCTGGTGTCTGAATGTGTAAGGCAAGACAGGATGACTGGCCTAAGGCCATACGGTCACTATTCTTAACAGACTGAAACTGGTATTTATGTCATAGGTTCTCTCCACACACATATGCTTTCCCTGTGTGTCATCTGTTGACCGCAGCCATGAGCAATGTGGAGGGCACGCTGTGGAGGGTGCGCTGTGGAGGGTGCGCTGTGGAGGGTGCGCTGTGGAGGGTGCGCTGTGGAGGGTGCGCTGTGGAGGGTGCGCTGTGGAGGGTGCGCTGTGGAGGGTGCGCTGTGGAGGGTGCGCTGTGGAGGGTGCGCTGTGGAGGGTGCGCTGTGGAGGGTGCGCTGTGGAGGGTGCGCTGTGGAGGGTGCGCTGTGGAGGGTGCGCTGTGGAGGGTGCGCTGTGGAGGGTGCGCTGTGGAGGGTGCGCTGTGGAGGATGCGCTGTGGAGGGTGTGCTGTGCAGAATGCATGGGGTATCAACAGGTGTTTTCTCTCAGCAGAGCTATGCTTCCAGGCACATACTTGGCTTGCTCATCATAAAGATGAAGACATCAAGGCTCAGAAATCCTTTGGTTCGAATCCAGGAAGTTGCCTTCAGAGTCCAGTCCCAGCCACACTAGCTTCTTAATCATGTTTTTCTGAACTGGGAGCATGTGTCTGTGGCTTTAGAGCTGGGAAGGTGGGACCTCAGAGTTTGTTCCACAGCCTGCGATTTCTAAAGAGATTTCTTTAGAAGTATATTCTCTCTCTCTCTCTCTCTCTCTCTCTCTCTCTCTCTCTCTCTCTCTCTCTCTCTCTCTCTCTCTCTCAACCTGACTTAAGGGTTAGGGAAGCGAAGGAGGCCAGCACAGAACACAGAGGTGATAGATATCGTATCATAGGTGATTTTAACACTGCCAAATCCAAGCAAAGCTACAAAACCTGCCTCAACAGAGAGCTAATCAGGAAATCATCACATGGGAAACCATGAGATGCAGTTTTGATGAGAACCAATTTAATAAACATACAGATTCTGTTAGTGCCAGGACAGAGCAGGAGGAGCTGAGGAAGAGCCAGTTGGGGAATAGAGATTCCAGGGGTGGATTCCAGGCACCATGAGGCTTATGGGACTCACCATAAGGCTCATCACCATGAGGCTGGGGATTCACCAGGAAGGTGGCCTGGGAAAGGGAGAGAAGGCCAGAAGCTTCCAGGGGAAGCATCTGAGTCTCCTCCATGCTAGCAGGACCCAGGAAGCTTCCTTAATGCACAGGTATGAAGGGTCTGTCGCACACTTTAATGGCTGCCACTGGAAGGCTTGCTGGTGGGTGGGGCATCACCTCCCCTCTCCCCCCCCCCCCCCGCCACTCCCCTTGGTTAGACCCTAGCTCACTGCTAGAGCCAAGAGAGGTAAACACAAATACAGATCCTCACAGCAAGAGACAGATTGGGAACGAAGGGGGCTCAGATTATAACCTCATATAACCAGGGTGTCTATATCTCCTGTGAGTTAAGACTTCCTTCTCCAGAGATGCTGGAGGCTGTAGTGGGGAGTGCAGTTACTTACATACCATTAAGTGAAGGACCATCCTGTCCTAGTCAGGAAAGCTGTCTTCCTAAGCACACAGCTTTGGGACAGATACACATGCAACAATAATGGGTGGAGGGGACCCCCACCTAGCCATTTCAGCTGACTCAGTCCTCGGTGGTCACAGGGTGACAGTGCAGACAGCTCTCCCTCACACCCACCATGGGTGCTTCCCCACTGGTGTCTGAAAATCCTTCTCATATTGTCTTTGTGACACCTGCCACTATCACAGGAGGACTGTGTGGCTCAGAGGGGGTGAGTGCCCTGGCCGAGAGCTCACCGCTGCTAATGTGGTGTGATGAGCTGATGACCTTTGGCTTTTGAGAGATTTGGGCTTAAATAACAGCCCCATTCCCTTCTATTTGTGTGACCCTGGGAATGTCCCTGCAGCAGAGGGTTTTTGGTCTCTTCTGCTATGGGGCTGGATACACTGATAGGCCCCTGGGTGCCTGGCTCAGTCTGATTTGCTACTGAAATCAAAAAGCCTACTATTGCTGTTAAAAGTGGGACTCACCTTTCCTCAGCTTGAGGCTGATCTGACTGTGATGCTTGTTTAGGCTTGGAGACTGTGGTAGAGTGAAAGCCGTGCCAGCCTCCAATGCCCCATTAAACCCTGACTTCTCTCTTCATTCTCTTAGCGTTCAGAGCTACAGGGATGGCATCCTGCCATCCTTCTGGGGAGATTAACACTGTGGCCCTGAGCTGAGGACACACTCGCTGCCTGGGTCACCTACCCCATCTGATTTCCCAGCTCGCAATCCACTAAAGACCAAATCACCACAACCCTGGTCCCTGTCCAAATCATGAGCTGAGAGGACATTTGTGTGTGTGGTTGCTGTGCAGCGGTAAATGACATGGAACAAGCTGTGTGTTAATTTGCTCTTTGTATCAATCCTAGGAGAAACTGAGGCCCGGAAAGCTTAGGTTACACAATAAATAAAGTATGGTTTGTTTATTTACCTATTTATTTTATTTATATGAGTGTTCTATCTGCATGTATACCTGATTGCCAAAGGAAGGCATCAAATCCCTTTATAGATGGTGGTGAGCCACCATGTGGTTGCTGGGAATTGAACTCAGGACCTCTGGAAGAGCCGTCATTGCTCTTAATGGCAGAGCCATCTCTCCAGTCCCTGAAGTGTGGTTTTAAACAGTAGGCTAACTCCAGAGCACATACTTACAAGCTTGTTATAAAGTCCCTTTGCCAGGGACTAGCCACCCTCAGAGTCCCTCCCAAGGTCCTTCAGGTCCAGGGCCTCAGTCACATGACTCAGTACTGCCCCCATGTGGACAGAAAGTGCCATCACTCTCTGACATTGGCTCATTTGGGGCTGATGGACTCTCATCTGGAAACCTGTCTTCCTCCCTTCAGAAACTCTTCTTCCAACAGAAGCTGCAGTCTTGGCTCTGATCTCTCTGAACCAAAGCTTGGCCTGACCAGTGCTGGAGGAAAGCATCCCACGTCCAGAGCCCCAGAGCTGTCAGAGTGTCTGCAGAAGCAAAATGTCCCCACCAAAGCCGTCAGCAGATCCATGGCAACCAGAAAGCCCAGCTCCCACCTCAAGTCCAGATCGCTGTCAATCTCCCGAGATGTGCACAGGCTACATCTTGTCCAGCAGGAGGCACTCATGCTGAGAATACATCAAGGAGACTAACCGCATCAAGCATGCAGACAAGGCACCAGCTTCCTCTTCTTACTTAAGCCATCAAGAAGAAGCACACATACACCTATTGGTTTTTATTACTTTGATACTTGATTTTCATTATCATTGGTTTTTTTAAAAAATCCTCCTGTTATTTATTTCATGCCTCCCATAAGGGGAGACTTGTGTCCCTTGCCCATGATTCCAGAAGGAGATGGAGGTATGAGGGTCAGTAGATCAAGTTCATCATCATCGACATAGCAGGTCTGAGAGCAACCTGTGCTAGCTGAGACCCTGCATATCTAACCGAGGGGGCTGGAGCAGTGGCTTAGTGGTTAATGGTGCTTCCTGCTCTTGTAGGAGAACCTGAGTTTGTTTCCCATCACTCACGTGCAATTGCTTATACCACTTATAGCCCCAGTTCCAGCTGAGGATCTGATACCCTCTTTTGGCCTCTGTGGATACTTTCATGGGTACACAAATACACACACACACACACACACACACACACACACACACACACACACACGCGCATGCACACATACACACATGCATATCAACACAGACACACACAAGCATGCATGCACAGACACATACATATATACACACATGCATGCACGTGTATATATATAAATAAAAATAAATTAAATCTTTAAAAACAAAACCAATTCAAACACAAACAAAAAATTAACAGAGGTTGGTTGACAGAGCCCACACACTGTAGATCCAGCTGCAACTGCTCCGTTCACTTCTTATTCTCTGTGCTGTTGCAAATACGTTGTGTGATATAATTTTATAGAATGCATTTTCTGTCCACCATAAAGAAGGCTGCATGCTATTTCTTCCACACCTTACTGTTAATGGCTGTATGTGGTCCATTTGGTCCATGCACCGCAATTCTCCATGCCCTCTCTGGATTCCCACTGAGAATGGTCTGAATCTGTTGCTTTTATATGTGATGTTGGTGTTAGCATCTTCACTCGGGGGTCTCCTTTGTTTCAGATAGTTTTCTACAGCTCCGTAGCAGTGTTCCCAGGGAACATGCTGCCTAGACTTCTTTGGCTCATGGGATGCTAGACACATGGAAACTTGGGAGAGCAGATGAGAGAGGAACATTTGAAAGAGGGGAAAGAGGAAAGATGCGGAGGAAGAAGACAATGGGAGAGCAGGGTCCCGTGGTGCTAAGTCTGGGATGAACTCATTTTGTCTATGCTTCTCAGGTTTGAGCTGGAAGGGTGAACCAGAGGAAGACCATTCAGGGAGAGAGAACACAGTAGAGGAATCCACATGTATTCTTTAATGGTGGCATCTCTTTTGAATGCCTAAGCTATACCACACCACATCCTCAGAGCATGTTAGAAAGAAGAAACAACACTTCTACCTTGTGTTGCTAGACCTCAATTCTGGAATGTAGAAATATCAGTTTGAAAGCTATCTTGACCTCTACAGTACCCGATGAAGACAGATCATGTATAAAACTCCTACAGGTGTAGAGCATGGTTATGGATCCATCCACAAGCATACAAAAGTCACGACAGCACATGCTATGGTATGCTACCCATACCTCTAACGGACAAGGGCCCCCTCCCTATCACTGATGTTCTGAGGCTAGTCTCTCCTCTAGCCTGGGTGAAGGGGGTTTCTCACCTCAGGTAATGGCCTGGCTGATTGATGTGGGATATGCTAGCCTGGTCTTCCTGTTAAGCAGAGGACACTGGGCATCTTTATCCAGCTCTGCAACACCCAGGGACCAATTACAAATATGCCACAGCCCTGCCTCTCTGTGTCACTGTGTCTCTGTGTCTCCTGTGCTATATTCTACAACAGAACTTATTTCTTGAGAAATTTGACCCTTTTTTCTTTAAAATCCCAGAGAAGAACACAGTAGGGAAAATACCTCAAGATACATGGGCAGGCTAGGACTTTTCAAACAGGATTCCAGTTGGTTGGAACAGAATGCCAAAAATTGACAAACAGGACCTCCTGAAACTAGAAGGCAGAGGCACAGGCACAAGAAACAGCTAACCTAACAGGCTAGAGAGACAGCTCTCAGAACCTTTGCAAGCCACACATCCAACAAAAAATTAGCTGGAATATGAACTCCCCGCAAAAAACCCAAATCAAAACCAAAAGCCAAACAAACCTCAAGAAACTAAATAAGGACCAAATAAGCCAACAATAAAGGAGATAGTGAAGTGAGCAGAGTTCTCAAAAGATGAGGTGCAAATCTCCATTAGACAAATGAAAGGATGTCCAACCTCACTCACCATCAGAGGAATGGGAATTAAAGTTACAGTGAGAACCCATCAGAGTGGCAGTCATTAAAAAAGCAAATGCTAGTAACAACAAATGCTGATGAGGAGGGGGATGAAGAGGCTTTTGTTGATGGGAATGGAAACCATGCTGGCCTCTGTGGAGATCAGTGTGAAAATTCCTCCCAAACCCAAACGAGGGGATAGGGCGACGAGAACCATTCTGTTCCAGGCATCCATACTGGGCAGCTCCCAACTGCCTGTAACTCCAGCTCCAGGGGATCTGATACCTGATTCTGGACTCTTCAGCTGCCTGCCTGCATACATGCACACCCCACGCAAACACATCACTTTATAAAATAATAAAAATCTTCAAAAAATTAAAAACAGATCTACCATAAGACACATCCACACAAATCATGGATATTTATCCAAGAGATCAAAATGGACACGTCACAGTAAACACATCAGTGTTTACTGGGGCTTCATGCACAGTCATGAAGTTATAGAACCAGTGCAGGTGTCCGACCACAGGGGAACAGATAAGGAAAGTTGGTTTATACACACACCGGAAGTTATATCTCCATAGAGAGGGACAAAGCTTTATCGTTTATAGGACAGTGGATGTAACCAGAGATCATTATAATAAATGAGTGAAGCCAGTCTCAGAAAGACAATGTTTTCTCTCTTAAACAACTCCTAGATTTAATATAGGTATGTAAAGCCATGCATGTATGTAATAAAGGTAAACGTGAAACTGTCTAGGAAGCAGAGAACCTGACTGAAAGGGAAGAAGGGTGCGAGTGGGGGTGGGAGGAATATACTTAATGCATATTACATATGTATGTGAAAATGTCCAAATGTAATGACCACAAGGTGCAAGGTATAGACAAAATGAAAAAATTAAATAAAAAAATAAACTTAACAGGAAAACAGAATTCAGTTGTAATGCTCTCGAAAATCTGTTTCAAATTAATTAAGATAAATAGATACATGTTTTCTACAGGTACAGAAAGACCCCTGCATGCACTAATTTCTTACTGTTGCGCCCCCACCCCCCACCCCTACACACTGGCCACTTATTGTCACTTATTATGACCTCGGAGGACAATGTTTTAAAAAGAAAAAGAACTCTCAGAGGTTTTTAGCATGAAATGTTCCATCCTCCTTTTTCACTGCTGAAAAACAGTGGAAAACTTGACTCTCTTTGGATTCCCGGAGCATTTTTATCAGCTGGGCCTTCAAGTCTACCCTGCACACCCACTGGCTCAGCCTGTATCTGCCAGCAGGGGGCAGCACCAATCTGCGGAATCCCCTCTGGGCTTTGCTGTTCTGTTAAGTTCCCGCTGGCACCACACACACACAGTCAGGTTGGGAGCTTTTAATCTCCTGCCTTGAAATGCTGGAGACGTGAGTACCTTCTGGGCGTGGCCAAACCAGCAGACTAGACTCAATGTGCAGTGTCCGAGAGCACCTGAAACGCACTCTGGCATTTCAAGTAAAACTGGCAGGCACTCAGCTTTGCCGGACACTTTACAGTCTGCTGAATGACATCTTCCTTCTCTCATCTTTGGGAGCTGTAGGGAGCCAGTGTGTGTGTGTGTGTGTGTGTGTGTGTGTGTGTGTGTGTGTGTGCGCGCGCGCGCGCACGCACACGCACGCACGCGCCAGCTTAGGGGCCAGGCACATTGGATCCCACCTTTCCACCGACCACAGCACCAACACCATTGCCCTCTATTCCTATACCTTCTAGGGCCTTTTCCCTTCCCCAGCCAGCTGACACTGAGTGTCCGAAGAGATGGGGTTTTCTTAAAACAAACAAACAAAAACATGGAAGAAAATAAATGGGCTTTACTTCCCCCTTCCTCCAAAAGGAGGGCCTTGTATTGGTCAGGAATTTCCCGAGACAGGTGTCTTTCCTTGGTCCCTTTCAGTGATTTCATACAGTAACAGGGACAGCTTTCTTTTTCTTTTTTTTCTTTTCCTTTTCCTTCTCCCTCTCTCCCCCTCCCTGTCTCTCTCTCACCAAGGAGCCTGTCCCCTACATAAATGTCTCCAGAAAGACCATGTGACTGCTATGCTGAATACGCATGCAGTACAACCTCAAAGCCTGTGTCTCTTTTCTTGTTTCCTCTCCCCATCCCATTTTTTTTCTTCTCTTCACCCTCCTCTCTGCGTATTCTCTCCCCTCCATTATTTGCTTGCTTTGGACATGATAGACAGCAGAAAAAAAATCTCTCCCTCCACGTTCATTTCTCTGTCATGGGCAGGATGGTCTTAAACACTGATACTCCCTTTACCCCGTTACCCTGCCCCCATACACTCAATGCTGCAGTGTCTACACTAAAGAACTCGGAAATTCCTCGGTGGGCAGAACTGTGGCCCAGGAAACAGTCCTTCACAGACAGTGGTTTTTCAGGGGAAATGCCTCACAGCCTGCCACTGGCCAGTGAGCACACTTCAGCTCTCTCAAACACAGCGCTGAAATCGGCTTTTTATCGTTTCCCATTTTCTCTCCCAAATGCCAATGCTATCTGTGAGCCTGAAAAATATGCTGTTCTTCTTATCTTTTATGGCACAAAGTGGTTCTGTCTCAGCCTGTGATGAACAGATCTCTGGTCCAAATGAGATCTAGACTAGGCAGCTCTGCTATGCCAGGGGGTCCCTGGGAGAGGCTGAGGGACTGGAGGGAACCCAGGGTCCACTGAGAGAGGTTCTCATTCCTCAGAATGGTAATGTCCCAGTTTTCTGGGGATTGTGTTTAAAGATGAACCAAGGGAGGGCCTGAGTCCTCACTAACTAGAAACTGAATTCCCAGTAGACACCTTGTACCCTCTGATGGTTCCATATGTCCCAGATTTCTTCACTCTGGCTCTTGCCCTTTGGAACCCCTGGAGTGGGGGGCAAATGGCCACCCACTTTTTTCTCTAATCCTTCATGCCACCTGCCCCCTACAGTTCTGCCCTGTGCCCTGTGCTGCCTTCACCAAGATCTGGGCCACTTTAACTCAGCCACAGGAGAAGGGCCTCTCATCAGTGGTTCGCTGGTCCCCTTCCTCCACAGAAAGAGGGTAGGGAATCGGAAAAAACTCAAAAGCTTCTGGACTGTGGGGCAGCAGAGTACTGAATCACCATCCTCAACAGAGAAGAGGAGAGGGAGTGGAGGGGAAGGAGAGGAAAAGGTAAGGAAGGCAATGATTGGCAATCCAGAACAATTCTGGAAGTTCAGTGCACTTCAAGGGAGAAAGGCACTGCTCTAAAGGATGGGTGTTTTCCCACCACTGCCTTCCTGCAGAAGCAAAGGAAGCAGGACATGGCTGGCTTCACAGACTCCTTATTCACAGCTTCTTAGTCTGTTTTGACAAGACATCTGCTAAAGCTGCTATTCTTAAACCCTGTGTTCAACCTCTGAGTTCCTGTAGCCGACACACGCAGGAAGCTGAGAAAGTACACACCTGGTGGGTGGTGAGGCCAGGAGGGAGGATGGGTGAGAAGACGGTAATATGTGAATGCACTCAGGTGGGTCCTGGCCAGGGATAGCCACCTGAGGCCACGACACAACCAAAGGGACTTGCAAGGCTAGGGCATGTCCCTTCATAGCAAGGCCAGTCTGACCTCAGATGCCCACCTCTGGGGCATGTAGGGGGAACTCTAAGAAGGTCCCTATGGTCCTTATCCCTGTGCTACTCACAGTTTGGTTTACATGAATACAGAACTTGATTGTAATTCCAAATAAGCCCACTGACCCCCTCCCCATGTTCTGATAGCAAAGCAGTGATAGAAGTGGCTAATACAAGTCTCTGAGAAGCCGTGGGGCCATGTGGGAAGAAAGGAGCTTTATACAGAGTGCTTGAAGATGGGGTGCCTACAGATGGGGTACCTGAAGATGAATCAGTGAATGGATAGGTAGTCTTGGCCCCCGAGCGCTAAGACCTGTGTATCCAAATCTCTGTTCCAGAATTTACTATGCACCCACCACCTTGGCCCATTCAGTTGACCTCTGTGGGTCTTCCTGCTCTCATCATTGGGGAGGAAATGGCCAAGTCCACATGAGATGACCAAGAGGAATGAGCGAGGTGTAAATATCAGGCTTCTAGCCTCGTCTGCACACCACAAGTGTTTGGTAAGTGTGTACTCCTCTGCCTTTTCGTTCCAAGTCTTCCAGGGAGCTCAGGGAGAACTGGGGAGTTCTTAGCCACCAACTTCCTTCAGGAGGCCAGCTTTATGAAATGCATACCAGAAACATCAGTCTTCTTCCTTTAGGTACCATGTGACAATCCCCTTCCTTGTTCCTAGGCGGGATCTCTATCCGGGCCTGGGTTCTTCTTGGTTAAATTCCGGTCTGAGAACAATCTCATTTTGAGGGACGGGGTAAAAGTCCTCAATCTAGCCCTAAAGTTGGATCTCCTGTTCAACCCTGTGAGCCTCTCTGTTACTGGTAGAGTTGCTGTCTGTGTGGCTGTGAACTGCCATCTGCAGCGAACCAGAAGGCTGATCCGATGTCATGCTGTGTCCCCTCCTTTTGTTGTCCTACTATGGCTTCTTCAGAGCAAAAGGCAGGGGTCAGTGGGCACCAGAGCAGGGCACATTTCATAGGCATAATATTATTACTTGCTGGTTTCCAATGACCCCAGCAGGATAGATGGCTTCAGACTTGTGGAGTAGTTTGGGTGCTTGGGTATCTACAGTGTATCTCTTGTGACTCAGGAAGAATCATGGGACAGCCGCATACATGCATTTCTGTGCCCAGAGAGCTCTCAACTGATCAGGAAGCCTCCAATGTGGGCCATTGCCAATTGGCTTAGCCTGGTCACCAGCCACTGCCTACTTTCCACTCTTTGATAGAAGACCCATCTTATGGTGCCTACTTTACCACTTTGCTTCAGAGTTAGGAGCATACCCTCCTGGCAAGGGTCTTCATTAAGTGACCACCATACTCTATTAATGCTAAGAGATAGCTCAAGTTGGGGGAGGGGTATTACACATTACCAAGGGCCCAGCAAGTACTCACCCAGGAGTAAGATGACAGAGTCCAAGGTCTTACTCTGTAGTCCATGTGGCCTCAAACCTAAGAGTTGAAGCCTTCAAAACATCTAAAATTTCAGATGCATGACACCACTCCTGGTTAAACAATCTATTTTAAACTTGTGTACTCCCCAAACATAGCATAATGCCTCTCCCTGAAGTCTCCCATGTTCTAGAAGCTGCCAGCCATTCTAGAAGCTTCTGCATATCTCTTCTCACATTGCTACCCCCTGCAGGTGGGAGCCATGACTAGCCTTGGCTAACTCTTAGCCAGTCTGATGAGGGTGGCCCAGCCCATTTCTTTAGAAGGTAGACACTCATCCTCAGCTGTGGAAACTCAGCCCAAACTTCCAGAGGATAAGAAATGTCCCTCTTGGTGTCACTCAGAAACAAGAGGGTGACTTGTGGTGGTAAAGGTTGAGACAATTTAAAGAGATGTAGGCTATCTTTCTCATCCTTGACCCCAGCTCAAATACAGAAGAGGAGAGAGTAGCCACCTTAATCCAAAACACTGCCTTTGAGGAGTGTACACAAAAGAGAAGGTTTAGCTTGGAGCAGTCGCACATACTCATAATCCAGCACTCAAGAGGCTGAGGTCATAAGTTTGAGGTCACCTTGGGCTAAAAATGTAAAACTCTGGCACTCGTCTTAAAACGACCAACTGTACAAGCCAACAACAGCAGCAAACCCACAAACAAAACGGAGAGTGTCTAGAACATTTATAACTTCATTACCTGAGGGAGAGCGTGGCAGGAAGAATACACTCTGGCCACGGTGGCCCAGAATGATGAGATCCATGGTTTTTGTTTGTTTGAAAGGGGATCCTGACATAGAGCCCCAACTGACCTCGAACTTGCTCTGTAACTCAGGCTGGCCTTGAACTTGCTGGGATCCTCCTGCCTCTGCCTTTTAAATGCTGAGATTACAAGCATGAGCCATTCATCCTGGCCTTACATGGCTCCTGAAGCCCCCCCCCCCCCCATTCCTACAGTGATGTTCACTATGACCTAGAGCCAACGTTTGCTGTCTCAGCCACAGGGATGGTACTTATAGGGTGGGAATGGACCGTTTTCTCTCCTAGAAGAAGGAGGCTCATAAGAGGGCTTGCTTTTGGAGGTGAAGGATAGTTACAGTTCTACAGCCATCTGATTTCCCTGGCAAGCAGCATATACCATGGCTAAGTACACTCTGTGAATTGATACAGGAAAAACAGGAGTCAGAGAGCCAGGTCCTGAGTTTGAGTTTGTGCCTGCTCTACCATAGCTGGGCCATTTGCATCAGGTTGGCAGGCTCTTAAAAGCTGAGTGTTCCCATCTGTCAATCAGAGATGACTGACAACTGTGCTGATTACCCTTTCTCCAACCCTTATAATTTTTTTTTTTCGTACACCTACCAAGTTCTAGGCACTGAAACTTGTAGCATCTAGAACAGCACTGTTTTGCTTAAAGTGTCGTGGAACTGGAGCTCAGAAATACCTTAAAAGCTAGCCCTTTCTTTGTAGAAAAGGCTACATTTGCAGCCATCACTATCATCATCCTTATAACCACCACTGTCACCATCATCACCATCAGCAGCACCATCATCACCACCAGTGTTAGCATTCCTTCTAGGTTCTGCTTCACAGTTACCTGGCAACAGCCAGGTATGCCTGACTCACTATAAAAGGGGTTGTTTGCCCCCTCCTCACTCTCTTATCCTCTTAACTCTCTTACTCCCTGCCCCTTCTTCCTCTCTCCCCATCCCCCGCTCCCTCCCCCCTCTTGACAGTTTGGGGGGAAATAAGGACAATGATTTTGCTGGTTGGTTTCTCTAAGCATCTCTGGATAAACTGATAAAGGATAGAAATGAGCTGAATGATAAAACGGACTGGCTTCAGATGTGAATAAACCATCTAAAGGTTCCTAAGTGTACCCTTGAAGAGAACCTTCTCTCCAGCAGTGGTACAACTCAAATTGTAGAAAATCAAAGCGACGTCATCATTATAAGGTCGCTGAATGACGATGAAAATTCAAGTGTGAGCATCAGAGGGTGTGAGCAAAGCAGGCCCCTAGGGAAGGTAGAGAGTGCAGTCTGTGAGGAGGAGCCCTGCTACATTAATGAAGAGATTTGGGACTTGGCGAATCCATTCAAGCACAAGTCTGGGGAATACGTGTGAGAATGGATTTTAAGGGTACGTGATAATGGTGAAAGAAACATAAAACCAGATTGTGCTGAGTTTATTGACATGGGCCCTCTGAGCAAAGATTCTAGGTTTAGTATGTGAGCTCACCATTGAAAACGGTCTCAAAGTTTGACTGGTTGGTTGAAGCGTTTATCGAAAGATGGCCTACTGAAAAGGAGTTGGAGATGGCTTATATTCCTTGGCCTAGGGTTGGTGAAAAGATTGGAAGGGCTCAGGGGAATTACAATGCTAGAGTGGGTAGGCTAGTGTAAAACCCAGTTCCCCACAATGGGAAGGCCCAGAAGACACGTCCTTCAGGAATCCCATAAGACACAAACTGGTGAGAGGGGGCTTCAGCACATTTGAAGAGTTTTGTTGTTGCCCTTCTTCTTGTGCCAGACCTTAGGGCTGGAGATGCTGCTGCTCAATTGGATGAATTAAATGCAATGGGTTTAATTGGGCCCTGAGGTAGCAAGGGCCAGGCGGCATCATTGAATTGTAGTTATCACAATAGGCAGCATTGACAAAACGATGTTCTTAATGACCTAAGCCAGGAAGGTCAGCACAGGCAAGGTGAATTTTATAATGGCATGACTCTTATGAACCTTTGGTACTGGCTAATCAATCATGGTGATTTCAGGCATGAAATAAGCCTACTTCATTTCTGTTTGATCTGTATGAGTAGAAAAATTCTCAAACAAATGAAAGAAAGGCGATAATGGATTGCGGTAAAAGGCAATCTCGGCCAGTGAATCAATCTCCAGATTTAAGCCAGCTTCCAGACCCAGACAGACCCCCTTGAATGAAGGGGTGGCCAGGTTCTCCTGAGGAAGGACCTTAATGTTTTTTCTCCAGTTCTTCCCCAGAGGAACGAGAGCCTTTTACAAGGGTAACTGTATACTGGGGGAAAAAAAAAACCCAATCAGACTTTCTGGGGTCTATTGGATACTGGTTTTGACTTGATGGTGGTTCCTGGAGATCACAAGAAACACTGTGGCCCTCTAGTTAAAGTAGGGGCTTATGGAGGCCAGGTGATTAATGGAGTTTTGGCTAATGTCTGACTCACAGTAGGTCCAGAAGGTCTCCTATCCCATCCTCTGGTTATCTCCCCAGTTTCAGAATGTATAATTGGTATAGATAAGTTGGCAGAATTCTCACTTTGGTTCCCTGACCTGTGGAATGAGGGCTATTATGGTTGGAAATGCTAAATGGAGGCCTTTAGAGCTGCCTCTGCCAAGGCAAATAGTGAATCAAAAACAATATGGTATCCATGGAGGAAGAGCAGAAATTAGTGCCACCATCGAGGGCTTGAAAGATGCAAGGGTGGTGGTTCCCACGACATCTCCCTTTATCTCTCCTATCTGGCCAGTGCAGGAGACAGATGGATCTTGACAGTTGACTACTGAAAACTAAATCAGGTAGTAACTTTGTTTGCAGCTGCTGTAACAGAAGTAGTTTCCTTACTTAAGCAAATTAACACATCTCCTGGTACCTGGTATGCAGCTATTGATCTAGCAAATACCCTTTTCTCAGTACCTGTCCATAAGGACCACCAGAAGGAATTTTCTTTCAGTTGGCAAGGCCAACAGTATACCTTTACAGTTTTGCCTCAAGGATATATTAACTCCCCTGCCATGTGTTATAACTTAGAAGAAATCTTGATCATCTGTCTCTTCCACAAAATGTCACACTGGTACACTATACTGATGACATTATGCTGATTGGACCAGGTGAGCAGGAAGGAGGTAGCAACCACTTTGGACTCATGGGTAACATATATTCATTTCAGGATGGGAAATAAATCCAATCAAAATTCAAGGACTGTCTACCTCAGTGAAATTCTTAGGAGTTCAGTGATGTGGGGCACGCAGAGATATTTCTTCTAAGGTGAGAGATAAGTTATTGCACACGGCTCTTCCCACCACCAAGAAAGAAGCACAATGTTTAATGGGACTATAGGGATTCTGGAGACAACACAGTCCTCACTTGGGTGTGTTACTCAGGCCCATTTAGCAAGTGACTCAGAAAGCTGGTAGCTTTGTGTGGGGCCTGGAACTGGTCAAAGTTCTTCAGTGGGTTCAACTGCTGAACAGGCTGCTTTACCACTTGGACCATGTGATCTAGCAGACCTGATAGTGCTTGATGTGTCAATGGCAGATAGGGATGCTCTTTGGAGCCTTTGGCAGGCCCCTACAAGTAGATCACGGAAGTGATAAGCAAGGCTCTGTCACCATCTGGTGACAACTAGTCTCCCTTTGAAAGACAGCCCTTGGTCTGCTACTGGGCCTTAGTGGAAATTGAACATTTGACAATGGGCCATCAGGTTACCATGCAACCTGAACTGCTCATCATGAGCTGGGTGTTATCAGACCTACCAAGCCATAAAGTAGGATGCACACAGCAGCAGTCTATTATCAAATAGAAGTGATATACATGTGATCGGGCCTGAGCAGATCCTGAAGGCAAAGCAAGTTACACGAGGAAGTGGCCCAAATGCCTATGGTTTCTACTTCTGTTTTAATGCCATCTGATGCCAAGATCCATGGGGTGTTCTCTATGATCAGTTGACCAAGGAAGAGAAACCCAGGGCCTGGATTATTGATGGTTCAGCATGTTATGCAGGCACCACCCAGAAGTGGACAGCTGCTGCATTACAGCCTCTTCCTGGGACAACCCTGAAAGACACTGGTGAAGGGAAAGCTTCACAGTGGGCAGAACTTCGGGCAGCACACATGACATTGCAGTTTGTTTGGGAGAAGAAATGACCAGCTGTATGATTGTTCACTGACTCATGGGCTATAGACAATGGGTTGGCTGGATGGTCAGGGACTTGGAGACAACATGATTAGAAAACTGATCAGAAAGATATCTGGGGAAGAAGTAGGTAGATAGATCTCTCCAAATAGGCAAAGGATGTGAAGATATTTTTGCTCCATGTAAATGCTCATCGAAAGGTGACCTCAGCTGAAGAGGAGTTTGGAGTCAAGTAGACAAAATGACCTATTTCGTGGATAGTCAACGTCTTTCCCCAGCCATTCCTGCCCAATGGGCACATGAACATGAACAGAGTGACCATGGTGCCAGAGTTGGGGGTTATACATGGACTCAACAACATGGACTTCCACTCACCAAGGCTGACCAGGCTACAGCTGCTGCTGAGTGCCAGATATGCCAATAGCAGAGACCAACATTGTGCCCTAGATATGGCACCATTTCCCCAGGTGACCAGTCAGCATCCTGGTGACAGGTTGACTACACTGGACCACTTCCTCCATGGAAAGGACAATGTTTTGTTCTTACTGGAGATACTTATTCTGGTTACTGATTTGCCTTTGCTGCATGTAATGCTTCTGTCAAAATCACCATCCATGGACTTTCAGAATGCCTTATTCATCATCATGATATTCCACACACTATTGTTTCTGACCAAGGAACTCACTTCATAGCAAGAGAAGTGAGAAAGTGGACTAATGGTGTTGGAATGCACTGGTCTTACCATGTTCCCCATCATCCTGAAGCAGCTGGCCTTATAGAAAGATGAAATGGCCTTTTGTAGACACAGTCATAGCCACAGTTAGGTGGCAGTAGCATGGAGGCCTGGGGCAGGGTTCTTCAGAAGGCAGTATATGCTTTGAATCAGCGTCTGATATACGATATGGTTTGTCCCGTTACCTGAGTCCACAGTGTGTCCAGGAATCAAGGGGTGGAAAAGGGAATAGTTCCTCTTACTATCATTCCTAGTGACCCATTAGGAAAGTTTTTGCTTTCTGTGGCTGCAACCCTAAATTCTGCTGGCCTAGAAGTTTTGGTTCCAGAAGGGAGAGTGTTTTTTGTCAGGAGCCACAGCAAACATTCCATTCAACTGGAAGCTCAGACTCTCCCCTGGTGATTGTGGGCTTCTTATGCCCTTAAACCAACAGGCTAAGAAAGGACTAACAGTATTAGGAGGGGTGGGAGATCCAGATTACCATAGGATTGGATTGCCTGTCCACAATGGAGGTAAGGAGGATTATGTCTGGAGTGCAGCAGATCTTTTAGAGAGCCTGTTAGTAGTACCATGTCATGTGATTAAAGTCAATGAGAAACTCGAACAGCCTAACCCAAGTAGGATGAGATAGGGCACAGATCCAGCAGAAATGAAAGTGTGGGTCCCTCCTCCAGGAAAAGAGCCAAGACCCGCTGAGGTGCTTGCAGAGGGTAGAGGAAATACAGAACCTGTAGTAGAGGAAGGCAGTTATAAATACCATCTAAGGTCAGTTGCAGAAATGAGGATTATAATTGACACGAGTGCTTCTGTTTTATTTTTTTAAGAGTGCATCTGTACAGACATTTGTGTCTTCTTTCTATTTGTTTAACATAAATTAAGAGAATATTAATAGTTATTATATTTAAATTTGAGTTACTAAAGGGATGTTCCCTAAGGAACACTGACCTGCTCTAAACTTACAATGTGTTTGCAGTTGTAGAAGGCAGAGTTATACCATGGTAGGCATTATCAGGACCTGGTTATCATTTTCACTTGAACATGGGATATGATTTGTATCAAGTTACAAGGGGTGGCTTGTAATGGCTGTTCTGAGTTATTGACTAACTATGGAATGAACTATATAATCTAGAAATGGGGGGCACACCTGTGATCCAGATCTTGAGGCAGGAGGACACAAGCTTTGGATCTGGATCAACACATACTTTTAATCTATATCCTGAGGACACCTTTAATTTGTGCCATACCTTCTGCTGGAGACCTACACGAGGCCAACGGAGGAAGGAAGGGTTCGCTTTTCTTCACCTGTTTGCACTTATTTGAGGGTACATCTTATGGAGCTCAGTTCTTCAGGATTCTAGCTTATACAGAAGACCAGCTGAAATACCCAGCTGACCATATTGGGTTAGTTGGACTGAAGCCGGTAAGTCATTCCAATAGATCCCGTATATGTATATGTATATGTATATGTATATGTATATGTATATGTATATGTATATGTATATGTATATGTATATGTATATGTATATATATGTATGTGTGTGTGTGTGTATTTATTCTCTAATTTCTGTGACTCTAGAGAACCCTGACTCATTCCTTCCACTCTGAACATCTGAGCTTTCGAAATCCAACTGTCAGTTATGACCTGTCTCAGCTAGTTTCCCAGATCCTGAGCTAAAGGTGAGGCAGAAGTTCTCCTGATGGAAGGACATAGAGAGCCTTCATTATGTGTGAGGAAGGAATTGCACCAGGGGCTCAGAAAGTAATCTGTGTTTTTTTTTTTTTTAGTTGCAGTTTCTTTCTTAGTACAGAAAGAAAGGGGTAAGAGAAAGAGAGACAGACATACAGAGTGTTCACTCTCAGCTGGGAAATAAAAGCTTATACATAGTCTCTCAATGCAATTTAAATAACAGAATGCCCCTCCCAAATGCCTAGGGTGATTAGCACTGGAGTTTAGAAGCTAAGTTGGTTTCCAGGGCAACCTGTCCCTCCCTCCATTTCTTCGCAGATCCCAGGATGGCCTTCCTGGGGACCTCTATAGACAAGCAGCTGGACACCAGTGGCCAGTTTTGCCTCTGTAGGGTCTCAGTGATCATGATTCTGACTGAGAGTTTGAAGGACTTATACAGAAGTCTTTCATGGCAGGTCAGAGAGTCGGGCTCACCTCCAACTATGCCTGCCTCTGAGAAGCCAGGGCAGCCTCTTCTAATTGCCTCTGCCTTCCCATCCCTGTCTCCAGGTGGATGAGGTGACAGGGAACAGCCAGGGTGAGGAATGGGATGAGGATTCACAGGAGATCCAGTTCCTCCAGAGAGCAGGTTCCCCAAATACACCAGAGTTCAATAAGGCCTGCTCAAGCCTGGCCTAGCCTTTATATTCCCCATCAAGGGAAATCAAATGCAGTTCAGGTCTTTGGTGTCTGCCTGCAGCACTGGCACAGGAATGATAGGGCTTTTGAACCTGGCCTTTATGAGTACCTGTGTCTACTCTGTTACCCATAACTCTATCCTTTGCCCTGTTTCAAGCATGCATGTACACACACACGCACACACACACGCACACGCACGATAAATGATGAATAAAAATGTAATGATATTGTTTTAAAGTGGAGAGTATCTGAGGAAGACACCAGATGTTAACCTCTGGCCTCCATGCACATACCCTGGCCACATGTACACACACAACAGCAAGCAGCATATTATCAGAGACTGTGGTGATCACATGTTGGTTGATGTCAGTGGCTCCAGAAATGGTTCTTGTTTTCCAGGACGCCAGGGACCTGGGGAAAGAACATCTCGAATGGAGCAGAGACTTTCAGGAGGGGACCATGTGGCCCTCCAATCAGGTGGTCCTCACCAATGACTAGATGCATACTTGGGCAGTGACAGGAAGCACTTACTAAAGAGGGGTGGCTTTCGCCCATGTCAGAGAGGTTGCCCCAGCTGTTGGGGAACCACAGAGTGAACTGGAGAGTGAAGAAGAGCTCGGGCTCTGAGCCAGACAGACCTCCGGGCATAGCCACTTTCTGGCTCACAACGAACAAAGCCTTGAATTCCCAAGTTTCAGTCTCCTCAACCATAGTATCTTGGCCTTGCAGGTTTTAACCTCCATGAGCTGAGTCCCAGCTCTTGGTGCTTGGTCTGGTCCTTATCTCTAAAGTGGCTCTCACAAGAACTATTTCAGAAAACAGACAGAATCTGTAAAATCCTCAGAACCCCTTCTAAGGAACAGCCCTAGGTGATTGCCTCTCTTAAACAAAACTCAGGGCAAAATGCATAAGAACTTGGGCCCCAGAGCAACCCTTATTGCAAAACTGTATTGACTATGGAGCTGTTGATGCATTCCTTTACTCTCTGTGACTTGTTTTACTCCATCTACAAAATGGGTATAATCACAAGTCCTTCCTTGGAGGGTACACATGTGGTCAAATGCTAAGAATGGTGTGTGGCAGGTGGACTGTGTCCCTTAAAGCACATCTATTAGTCATTCTATGTGGGGATGGACTTGCTAGGAAGCTGGACAGCAGCACATTAGATACAGAGCGTGACAGGCTGAGACCACATGTCAAGGCTAGGAGTAAAGATTCCCACACTAAGCCCTCCTTGGGCCTTGCTGGCCTCTGAGGCCCTGCCTGTCTTTTCCATGCTATATCTGTCTGAATTAATGGGGAAGACACTGACCCATCACTACGGCAAATCCAAAGTGGAGAAATTACTTCCTAGCTTCATTTTAAACATCAAAGCCTTCTTTCAGCCAGAGGCAATTACAGAGTGGCCCACAGGACAGCAGAGTATATTTCAATTGGAACATGGCATTTTCCTAGCCCTTGCCATATGGAGCCTGGACACCAGCTGGCCCAGGGATGAGACCAATCACAGAGTCCAATTGGAACTAAATAAAATGACCCCCTGGAGGAAATCGCTCCAGGGAGGCCCACAAATCCCCATGACATGTCATTCTAGCATGTCCCATGTCAGAACAGGCCTTGCATTCAGCCTGAAGCCTGAGGCCTCAGTCGTCTCTCCAGTGGGACAAGGAGATCTGGGGCCTCAGCTGTGAGACCATCTCTCAGCAGGGAAGGAGCCCAAGGGCACAGCTAAGGAGTCCTGGCCTCAGTCTGCTACTGCTATAGAGAGCCCCAAGGACATCCAGATTGCCAAGAGAAGCCTGATATCAGCTTTCTGTATTCCCCAAAGATGGGTCATGTGACTGACACCCAAGTCTATATTCACATTCCTATCCCTGCATTTCAGCTCCACCCCTGGGCAATAAAACACACACACACACACACACACACACACACACACACACACACACGGTAATTCCATCTCCCCTTCCCCATCTTCTGCAACAGCTTAACTTTACCCATGCTATGAAAACTCTAGTCACATTTTGGGTATAGAACATGTTAGAGTAGATGACAGAAGGTGGCATTCTATGCTGTTGTCAGGCCCCGAGGAGGACTTAGCTCTGATACCCTATGTGTCTGCCTTCTAGTGTCCAGATTCTGCAGCTCTGTATTATGCACTGTTCAATTAGTCTTGTCTTATTTCATGGGGTGACCATAGTGGCTGCACAGAACTGCTTGGGGACTTTGGAGCTGAATGCACAGTGTTATTAAAAAAATATTTAGTGTGCAGAAAGCCCAGTGCACAGTAAATGACCATAATTTGTATTGCTGTCACCACTGTGAGTTCTTTGTGAAGAATGAAAGATTTGGATGCTCCCCTGCCATGGAAACTCAGTTCACAGTTATAGCACATAGGTCCTCAGGCTTAGCTCTAGAAGCAAGGGGTTGAGAGGCCAGTCTTGGTGGGACTTCGGGAGCATTCTGCTCAGGGAGGGTGGGTAGCAGCCATCCGGTAGAGTCCCCCAGTCTGCAACCTGACAAAGAATTGGCTTGAAGAGCTCAGCAAGACTCTTTATGGATGGTGGCTGGGAATGGCCAATCATGTTTACCCCCTTGGTTGCTGGGAACAAGTGCCCCTTTCTGTTGGCCTATTGTCTCTAGTGAAGCAGGCACATACCTTTCATTGACACTGATGGGATTATGTACTCCTATCAGGAGGGGAACAGTGGGTCCCCCTTGGAGGTGGCTGCCTCAATATGGCCAGTGGGGGATGATTATCAGCGGAACACAGGGAGACCTCTTTCAAGAGAACCATTGGGGCCTGAGTGTTTGTAGCCTGTCTGCTCGTTGATAACTCGTCAGGAAGGACCCTGATTACATCACGTTCAGAGGCAGTGAAAAGGCTTCAAACTACCCATGACATTTGATCTTGAATCAAAATGGCAGCGGGTAACGGCTTTCCACATGGCTGCATGTCTCCATGGGCTTCAATCCCTTTGCTCCCTTCCCCCAAAAAAGAATGATTTAAAAAAAAAAAAAAGCGTTTGAACTCTAAGCGTCTTTTAAGCTCACTAGCTAAAAGTTGTCACCAGATTTGTGCAGAAAGTTTATGTCAAGAGACTACAGAAAAGAGCACACAGTTTGTAGAATGAAAGAAAATTAAGATTAAATATAATTAGATTTTTATGATGTGCCTGGAGAGAAGAATGTTTGAACCAACTTAATTGAGTAAAGCACACTAAACTGGAAAAAGAATAGATTTTGTCCAATGAGTCTTGAAAACAGAACAAAACAAGAGAATAGTACTGAAAATGTGAAAATGCTCCAAAAACCTTGAGGAGGATCAGCATTCCCTACCTGTACCATTTCCTCTAGACCAGTCTTTTTTTTTTTTTTTTTTTTTTTAAAGATTTATTCATTTTATGTATATGAGTACACTGTAGCTGTCTTCAGACATACCAGAAGAGGGCATTGGATCCCATTACAGATGGTTGTGAGCCACCATGTAGTTACTGGGAGTTGAATTCAGGACCTCTGGAAGAGCAGTTGGTGTTCTTAGCCACTGGGCCATCTCTCCAGCCCCTCTAGGCTAGTCTTTGAAGTCCCAACACAAGCCAGAGGACTCGATGATCATCTTGCCTGTGATTGGAAATGACACCAGGTAAAGCTTGGAAGCCTGGTGTATCTGAGTTTCCCCAGCTTAGCAACCATGCTCACTCTAAATCAGTGGTTTCTTTTGCTCCTATGGCACGGTGGCAATTTGAGACTCCTGAGAAATCATCCAGTAAGATTCAGGATGGAGGAGGGGTCTACTTTCTGTAGAGGGCCTTTCTTGAATAGATCTTGGTCAGATCAATTTTGGAAAAGAGTATAAAGTTAACCTGAGTATCTGGAAGCCGATTTCTTTCCTTTTTTTTTTTTTTTTTACATATACACCCCATGCACATAACAGTGCACTCCTAGATTGTAGACCACTGCTCTACCCGACCTTAAGGAGACTCAGGTCAAAGGAAGAAACACTCTGTGACATTGGAGCATAAAGGCTAACCTAGGCGACACAGACTGAACAAGGCATAGGGGAAGGGATAAAAGTGACACAGAGCTCTTGATTTCTATATTTATTTATTTTTATGTATTCACTTATTTGCTTATTTATGAATTTTTGCTTTCTTCAGACAGGGCCTCACTATATATTCCTAGTGATCCAGCAAGCATTTATTATTAAATACCATAGTATGCCAAACTTAGTTCTAAATGCTGGGATAAATTCATTGATTCTGGAGAGTTTAAAACACTAATGGAATTTAACTTAAAAAAAATAACATGATGCTTTCCACATATGTTACAAGGCTGGCATGAGATTACATTTGTAATCTCAGAGTAGGGGAAGCCAGACACAGATCCAGAGCTTGGTCGGCCCTCATGCCCTGCCAGTCTAGACTGATCAAGTGATCCCAAGCAACCTGAGAAATGAAGAGGAATGAAGTTAACTTCTGGCTTTCACATAAATAGCAAGCAACACACACACACACACACACACACACACACACACACACACACACACTGGCTGTACCTGTGATCTGTGCTCAGCACTAAGGACAGCTAGCCTGGATACAGACAGTTAACTCTGCTCCATCTCAAATTCAGCAAACAACAAGAAGACACACTTGGCGGCTGCTGAGAGTTAACTAGTCCCAAAGCCCGGCGCTGAAATGGCTCAGCCAAATGGATGAACAGCTTCAGCAGGATCATGAACAGAATCTGGGTAGCAGGTGGGCATGGAGATGTGTAAATGCAGGGGCTTGAGAGCCTTGGCTAGGAACCCAGCCTCTGCTAGTCTAAGCAGGAAGCTTAGGACAGGCTTCTCATTTCTGCTCAGTTCAGAGGGAGTGATAGTGACAGGCTATCCTTGGAAGGTGGCATAGGCCAATTTAGACCACACAGAGTGGGCAGTTTATTCTGCTAGCTTCTGTCACCAGCATCAGCCTTTTCAGTTGATGCTGCTGTAACCACGAGGCTGCAGGAAACACCATATGGGGCATCAGCTGCTTCTCATGGTTTCTGGACCTCTTTCTTTCTCTTCCTTCCTTTCTTTCCTCCTTCCCTCCTTCCCTTCCCTCCTCCCTCCCTTTCTTCTCCCTTCCTTTCTCCCCCCCCCAACCCCCCCCGGCCGCAACAGAGATAAGGAATAATTTCAGACCATCAGAGACCCTTTCATTTCATTTTATTTTTATTTCTCTCTCCCTTTCTCTCTCTGCCCCCCCCCCCCCATTCTGTGCACATATGTATTCAGGTACAACACAGACAATGGTGTCAGAACCCTTTCAGAATCTTGGGGCTGCAGTTACAGACATCTGTGTGCCACTTGTCATGGCCTGTTTTATAATCTCCTTTATCCCATGAGCCTCACAGTCTCACAATCTCACAGTCCAGTGTCTGAAAGGTCATTAGTGCATAGCTCTGTTTTATTTTGTTTTTATTAATCAAAGGCATGGGTGATTGCCAGTCCAACCCTCCACTGTCCTAAATAGCTAGCTACACATTGGGCCTATTATAACCCTTGACAAAGGCAGAGATCTGTGTGCCCGTGGCCATGCCCTACTGTGTGCTCATGATAAAGTTGGAGACATTTGCTAGTTAGTCACTTGGGGATCCTAAGACTGGCTCCTGACTCCCTAAGCATCTTCCCAAAGTCTGATAGTGCCAACTGGGAATATAGGATAATCTTAGCTTTCAGTTTCCAGAATCTAGCTCATGGCCAAGGTCACGGGCCTCATCTGTACCCTGCATTCTGATAACACACATGCTAGCAGGTGCTCACCCAGACTCAGATCTCCAGTTTGTTTTGCAAGCTTTAGTAAGTGTTGTACATCCCGAGACCTTGTTCAAGTGTAGAGTCTGATTCATGAGTCTATAATGGGGTCTGGGTTCTGCATTTTAATATATACCCATGGGCTGATGCTGCTGATTCTCAGTGCACACACTCTGGGCAGAGAAGACCTGATGTTGCCTCCAAATATGTTTTAGAGTTAGGGAAGTAAGGTTCAAACTGGGAGAGTGCAGTTCTAATACATTCAGCAAATGAAACTGAGGGCCTTGAGGTCCAGTTTCAGCCTTAACCATCAGATCAGTCTCTAACAGCTGGAGAGCTGTACGAAGGCTGATGAATTTCACCACAGCCGGTTTTGTCTTCTGGGGGCTGGAGGAAAGCAGTTTAACCTTATCAGCTGGCTTAGAACATTGACCAGGACCGTGTACGTAAGCCCCTAACATAAGACACAGAACACAATGGGTCAACTTTCTGTGGTTCTCCAACACTCACTGCCTGGCTTGTGATCCTGAAAGAGGTACTGGGCTTTCTTGATTTTTGGGTCAAAGATCAGCAGGTGCTCAGGCTCCTTGGCATCTAGCTCCTGGAGCTGGGTCCTGACGGATCAGCTGGGGCCACTGTCTTGGGTCTATCAGTTTAGTGGCTCCATCAAAAAGGTGTGTTCTCTAAAGGTGCCACCCTCAACCTCAGAAGTGCACACGATAGCGTCTGGACCCGGATAGCCAGAAAAGTGTCTCCATGTTGCTGGTATTTTCTGAGAACCCTAATTCTCAAACCCCAAGTCAGATCTGCTTGGGCCCACTGATTCCTGACTGTCAACAAGGAACAGAGTTTGGCTCATGAATGATGAGACCCTGAGATCAAAGGAGGCAGAGGGAACTGCTTGGATATCATTTATTAATAAGGGATAAATAGAATGCTAATTAAGGCAGAGCCTGCAAGAAGGCAAATTCCCCAAGTAAAACTTTACAGAATGCTCCAATGATTTCCATTTTAATTAAAAATGCATCACTCAGTACAAATGACAGGACACTCCTTCCCAGCATGGGCGCTGCCTGAGATGCAGAGCTGGCTCCATCTTCCAAAGGTGCAGAAGCAATTGAGCTGGCAGGGGAACTCAGGCTAGGCTGGGCTGTGTCTCCCTTTAGTCCGCACCTGAGTTACTATTCCCTAACAGACGTGGGGCTCCTCTGACCTCTGCCCCCTTAGTCTTTATGGGTAAAGTAGCCCTGTGCCTCTTTTAATCAGGTTTCTACCATAAAGGCACCGAGTCTGAGCTATTCTGACTATTCTAACAGTTTTCTAAGTCTTTGCCTTGTCCTTGTTTCACTTGCTGACCCCACGGCCACAGTCAAGTCACAATCCACAGCGTAACTGAGGGATCTAGCTTAAATCAAGCCTCTCCCCCATCCTCTGCTGGTTCTGTGCAAACCACACCAATGACAGAAGCCCCAATTACTCAGCACTCATTAGCAAAGGCTTACCTACTTCCAAAATGAGGAAATGGGCTCACGGACATAGAATTCCTGGGCCAATTTTGTGATGGAAAAGTGTAGACTGAAGTGGCTGGAGAGATGGCTCAATGGATAAAAGCACTGGCTGCTCTTCCAGAGGACCCAGGTTCAGATCCCAGCATCTACATGGCAGCTCGTAACTATCTTATCTCCCGTTCTAGAGGACCCAAGCCGCTTCTGCCCTCCATGGGCACTGCAAGCTCATGATACACAGACATATATGCAGGCAAATGCTCATACACATAAAATAAACAAACCAGCAAATCTCTAAAAGAAAAGGAGTAGCAGAGTGAGCATTTGATCCTGGCCTGAGAGTCACTTTGGATGTACTTCCTCAGCTGTCAGTGTGGACTGTCTTCTTCATGATTTCTTTTCTGAAAGGAATGAGATCTAGGTTCCTGCTATGGGGTAGTGCTCTCAAATCTGGCCTCTTCTACTCCACCCTCACCTCCTGGGCTCCAGACCGTTGTTCCAGAACCCCTGTAGTCCTTAGCTTTGTCCCCTTGTGCCTTTCCCATGCCTGACACCAACTATAATCCCCATATTTATCCATGCTTCATCAGATGCTTGGCGGTTGTTGTCTCTTCTGTACTTTGGCCCTCACATCCCACCCCATGCTGAGATCTCTCCCAACCCTTTTTTCCTTGCTCCCACCTCTCATTTCCTTTTCTTCTTTGCCTATGTCCTGCCTTGCCTCCACACCTGTGAGGCATCAAGCTCTTAGGACACATAGGCTGTTCTCTTCACATAGTGCCTGACCTGAAGTGGGGGCTTACAGCACGCTCACCCAAGTCACAACAATTAGCCAGACACTGCACTCTTGGGTACAGAAAGTCATGGGTGGTCTGAGTTTCTGCTCCCAGGGAGCATGTACTTGAGTCAGGGAGTCAGGCAAGAATCAAGCAGGCAAAGAAATTAAGATGATAAGATGATACCAGAAGGTAGGCAGGACTCCTGGGCCCTCAAACAGAAGCACAATGGGGAGTCACTGGACATGCAAGCAAAGGAACCCATAGTTGGTATCCTGTGAATAAGAGTCTAAGATGGAATGAGGATAGCCACACAGGTGAGGGCCTGGCAGGTAAGGCAGAGATGCACTTTCTCCCAGGAGAAAAAGCATCTGCCCAGAGGGGACAGAGTGGTGACAGAGTAAAAGTCTCTCAAAGCACTTAGTGGGGAGAGTGGGATGTTACAGGAAGGTCCTGTCTCCAGTGTGGCCCAGCTCTCCCCTAGCTGTTACAGCAACAGTACAGAAGGAGTGTTATCTCATTACTCAGATGAGAACATGTGATCAGGTGACTCTGACCTGCGTCTCACAACTGTCCCTTCCAGATCTGGAGACCAGGATACATAGTGCGATGAATGCAGGCTCTGAAGACATATAAGATGGTACCCTGGTTCCTTACTAGCTTGCTAAGGTACATGGGGCAAAGGACATAACTCATCTCAGAAGGAACACGGGGATGTTTTGTGGATCAGTGAAAGGAAGATGTTATCACATTGGTAGATCTGAAGATGTTACCTTGTTTGTAGAAAGAATGCTCACTACTAAGAGTGAGCATGACAGCAGCAGTGCCACAGTGTGAAGGTCAGAGGAGTTAGTCCTCTCCTTCCATTGTGTGGGGGTCCCCCCCCCCCCATCAAACTTAGGCTAGCAGGCTTGGTAATAGCACCTTCACATGCTAAGCCATCCCTCTATTCTAGACTGCTTGGTTTTAATTGCCAACACTGAATTAGGAAATGGCTTAGGGCATTGGTGAGCCTTGCCTTTGGACATATTGATGGTGTCATTTTCCGAGACAGTTAACTGAGAGGGGAAGACCCCACGCCCTGAGTATATGTGCTACTATCCCACTGGCTGGGACCTCAGTCTGAATAAAGAGAGAAAGGGGAGAAAGCCATCTGAGAGCCAGCATTCATCTGCCTCTGCTTCCCAGACAACCATGATGTAAGCAAGCAGCCTGACACTCCCATTGGCGCCTCACACTCCCACCGGGTTGCTTTCTTCCCATATATCCTCTCAAACTATGAGCCAAAACTTCCCCTAAGTTGCTGCTTGTCGGGTAATTGGTCACAGTCATAATGGTAGCTGGCATGCCTGACAGTGGTAGAATACAGAATACGGGCTGAGCATTCTCAATCCCAAACTGCCATCTGAATTGCTCCCAGGTCTGAGATGTTCTGAGCATCTACATGACATGGTAGAAAAGTCTACACCACAAAACTTTATTTCATACATAAATTATTAAAAAACACTATGTAAGATTACCCCAGTCTTTTTGAAATATAAATTAAATTTGGGCCCTACTCATCAGCTATCTTCACTGTGCATATGCAAATATTCCAAAATTTGATTAAAATAAAAACCCTAAAAACCCTTCTCAATTGCCTTGATGAGGCTACTGAGTCTGTAATATGAACGCTAGAAATGGAAACATCTCTGAACTTACTGAAGACAGAACACACTTTGAAAAAATATTTATACTCTATGCCTGAACAGATCATATTAGTAGAATATTCTTAAGTTTTACAAATAAAATTGAGGACTCTATATTTATGGTAAGGGTTGGAAAGCTGTGAGATGTGTGCTTACAAGTTCTGGGAGGGGGAGTTGCAGTCAGGTGATAGGCTCCCAAGGGGACATCTCTCACTGAAGTCCCTGTCATCTGTAAGTTTCAGTGATAGCTGTCTTGGGAGAGGGACAAGCAGTCATGCCTGAGTCTTCATGAAGTTTTCTCATGTTTTCATGTCCCAAGAGGAGAATGGACGTCTGAATTCTCCTTCAGCTATGATGGCCACAGGGTAATTAAAGATAGAGAGGACATACATTCCATGGAGACAGTTTGGAAACAGGGTCATGTATGAACACTGTCATCAGGATGCTGGGAGAGAATTACTGCTTTACTCAGGTCATAATTTGCAATGTCTACTACTTCCTCTTTGTACCTGTTGGCAAGGCAAGAATGTAAACAACAGAAAACTGGTGTTAGCTCTCAGGTATTTACCTGGCATGTCCTTATGTTCTCTATTGTTCAGCTGCCCACAAGGTCCAAGAATATACTTTCTGGACCACTATCCTCCCAACAGCAGCCTCAGACGGTCATCAGATATATGCTAGGGCTATGTTTCAGCAAGGGAGAAGAAGCAGACATCTTCAGGCAAGAGCAGGGCAAGGCTTGGCAGGGCAGGGCAGGGCAGGGCAGGGCAGGGCAGGGCAGGGCAGGGCAGGGCACGGATGGTTTCAAGGAGCCCTTCCCCCATCCATTGCTGGATGAGAAGAGGAGGTGACGTCAGACATTTTCCTGATGACTCGGAGATCTCCAAAGTCACTAATTGCAAGAAAGCAAGACCCTCTTCCTAGTCTGTCTGCAGCCCCAGAAGTACCACTCGTGGTGGTCCTCACTGAGGCTGCCTCACACTTGAGGGACTTCCCAGCCTGGTTCCCTGTGTACATAGACTTGTCAGTACCTCCTTAAGCAAGATGTATGGTTTCCACATCACTAACAACAGACAGGAGAATTCACCTCCCTGATCTGCACCTCTCTCTTCTGTCTCACTTGGATGGAGATGCAGATAGCTGAGAAGGAATCAGCCCCAACTCTGCTGAGAGAATATATGCCAGCATGGCTGTGGTGGGAACATGGCAGAGCCTGCACATTTCTGAAATATTCGGAGGAAAAGAGGTAACCAGAGGCCATCATGAGGCTTCATCTCGGCTGCTTGTCTACTGCCCCAAGGCATGCTAATGCCCCTCTGGGGTTCCCAATGTGGCCAGTACTGATAAGATCTAGCACTGATGGACTCAATGCTGTGGCATCCATGCTGGTGCTGGGCACTGTACTTTGCCTTAAATTTATGGCCTAGGCAGTGATATGGATGCTAACTTGGTATTTCTTTTATGAAGAAGCCAGTATCATTCACAGAGTAATAACCAGCTAGTCAGTCAGTTCACACCAGGGGCTAACATGAAGTGGGGAGGGGCTGACATGAAGTGGGGAGGGGCTGACATGAAGTGGGGAGGGGCTGACATGAAGTGGGGAGGGGCTGACATGAAGTGGGGAGGGGCTGACATGAAGTGGGGAGGGGCTGACATGAAGTGGGGAGGGGCTGACATGAAGTGGGGAGGGGCTGACATGAAGTGGGGAGGGGCTGACATGAAGTGGGGAGGGGCTGACATGAAGTGGGGAGGGGCTGACAGGAAGTAGGGAAGGTATCACTATAGTCTCTTACATAGAATCGTGTCAACGAACATTGTTTTTACATAATGCCAGCCACTAATATCCTAATTGTCTGCTAAATGATGCCCAAGAGCCTAGACATGATAATTTTGAGTAAAAACTGTGAAAACCCAGAACTGTCTGTGGAACTGTCAGGATAACATTGTCCTGACCGGGGGTGGGGGTGGGGTGGGGGGGTGATGGCCGGTGTTCTTAATGTGGAAGAAACTTTGAAGGTAGGATTCTGGAACCTCCTACCATGAAGTTGAGATAAAAATAAAATTAAATAGTATAACACAATATAAAACAAAAAGTGTCCATATTAGAGTAGAGATGGTCTACTTTGCCCAGTCATCCTAGGAGACTGTGACATGGCCTGGCCCTTTTAGGCCCAGCCCCCACTGCTGGCACTGATGTCATCTGGCTGGCTCCACAGCAGCACCCTTAGAGATGGACTCTAGATCAATGAAAGCATCTACCATGCCAGACATGTCTGCCCTACTCCATGCCTGCTGCGGAGCCAAGGCTCAGGCTCAGTGCCGGGCCATCTGTCATTCGGCACTGCTGTTAATTGCTGTGCTGATGAACAAGGTTTGAACTTGAAGCAGAAAATGTACATATAAATGTAGACACAGCCTGGGAGTGCTGTCCCCTTACAAACTAACACACCCTCCAGAACACATGGTAATGATGACCAAGTCATTCCCAGGCCACAGAAGGTGCTTGTTCTAATGGACAGATGCTCTAAAGAACCAAAAAGGTCTCCATCCAGAGGTGGCCCATTCCTTGGGGTCACAGTCAAACAGGGGAGGTAGACAGGTGGACAAGGACAGCAAGTACTATGTGGTGGGGTCTGGGCAAGAAGGCGGTCTTGAGACTGCAAACATGGAGGTAGGGATCTGGTCAGCCTGGGGTATTTACAAACTTTCTTGGAGAGCATGGGAGGCCAGAGTTAAATGTTAAACCATATGAAGTGCAGAAGCTCTCCAGGGGAAGATCAGGACAGGGTGGCGTGGTAGAGGGATCCAGACAGAGAGAACACAGATGCTGCAGGGTTCAGGGAGGTGACTGTGATAGGCTGAGAATGGAGCAGGGAGAAAGGATGCTACAGAAGGAGGCAGGGGAGGCTGGGAGCCCTGAAGAGAAATTGCTCCATAGACCATGACCAAACTTTGCTAAACATTAAATATCACATTAGGTCAGTGTGGGGCCCTCACCTTTATGGGTCTTGAGAGGAAGGGACATGGGAGGTGGACCCCAGTATGGCTGGTGTGTTAACCACCATGTTAGACAAGACTGGTTTCAGAGGGAGACAGGGCAAGGCCTCCAGCCTCAGCCAGGGCAGGGCTAGTGTTCTGACTCATCAAGCAACAAGGTCCTGGCATCTCTCCATTTTGGGGGGAAGGGAACTTAGCAGTTCGAGAGGCAGGAAAGGGCAGCACTCAGATGCAGATCCCTGTGAGGCTGACTCAGACCCGGTGGCACACGGCACACGGCACACACATCATGGGAAGCTGCTTCCTTCCTGGTAGAGGGAACAGCCTGAGCACGTAAGAAAGGAGGATGTCTGAACGCACTGGAGGGCGGCTATGAGGTGTTTCCACTGGTCCGGAGTGTGTGGGGGCTCACGGAGGACTGTGGTCTGGGTGTGACTTGGCCACTGTTACTTTTGTGTTCTGGAGGGTGTGTTAGTTCATAAGGGGACAGGACAGTACTTCAAGGCTGTGTCTGCCTCAAGCTCGGGGTGACAGTCTACAGAATGACACAGGTCCAACAGGCTGTGGAGCCCAAAAGCCTGTGGACAAATGGCTGACCTTCCCAGGCTTCAGTATTTCTCAAGAAAACTACATTCTAACATCTTTCTGTGAATGGTGTGACACTCATAAAGACAATGTGAATAAATGCACGCTCAAATGGTAAACAGTGAGACCCCAGAGGTAGGTTGGTTGAATTAATTTACATGGATATGGTTAAGTAGCCAGAAGACAGCCAATCTCTATTTTTGCTCTGGCTGGCCTGGCACTCATTATGTGTCACCCATGGCAACCCGCTTGCCTCAGCCTCCCAGATGCTGACATTGAAAGCATGCACCACTATGGTCAGCTGTGACTCTGATCTTGTCACCATCAGGGGATCACCATGAAGTAACATGCAGATTATCACTCTCCCGTCTTCAAAAAAAACCCAAAACAACAACAAAACACAACTCCCTCATCAGATGCTTCATGATTTTTCTCTGACTCAGGGATATTGTCTTGAAGAAACAGAAGGTATTCTCAGTGCCTAAAATCAATGTCTGTGGTTGTGAATGGATGACAGTGTCTGTCAGAGGCTGGGAACTCACTGTGAGATGCTTGGGGCTTCAGGGGCTCCTGACAGGGCCAGGGCAGCTAGGGATGCCCCAGATGTGAGGAAGGCAAGAAGCTGGCATCACCACTGTGGCTGTCCCCTTCCTGATGAACCCTGTCAACTTCATGAGGAGGAAGCTGCATCCTCTCCATCATATATCTGCCAATTAGAAGCCTCTGGAGGCCATGTTTCTTTAATCAAAGAAACAGGAGCACTCTGGACCGTTCTCTTTTTATTACAAGGTGAGGTGTGGGTATGGAGACTGCAGGAGGAGAGGCAGGCCTTTGTGAGTGTCTACTATGGCTTTACCCATGACCTCTGTAGGCCGCTGTGTGGCTGTGCCTGAATTGTACTGTCCACTTGAACTGAGGAGCCTGTAGGTTCCCAAGTCCCAGGACACTCTGAGACTGCTCTGTGAAGGAGACCTCACTCATCAGAGTACCCAAGAGAGTGCATGGTTATCCAAGCCATTCAGTGAGGATGCTACTGTACAAACACTGAAACCCCAGCTTTGTCCCTACCTCACTATGCCTCACATAACAGGGGTGAGAGAGGTGACATTTGTCTGGGGCTCTTTACCAAAATGAACAGATGGTAGTGGCAAGGAGAAAGGAAGACTTGAGCTGACCCCCAAGGCACAAGGCTGGGCAGAACAGCCCCGGGTTTGTGTCTTTGCTAGAACATCTTCAGATAAGGGGTTTCTATCCCTGGTCCCTGCCCTTGCTCCCTCTGGAGGGCTTGCCTGCAGGATGTGATAGAGAGCAGAGACAAAGTATGAAGCCCAGCCATCACCAGGCACTCACTGTTCTAAGTGCTGGTCATTACTGCAGAACTGTGCCCACCATCACATACAAAACAAGGGTGGAGAGCTAGACAGGCAAGGAACCCCTTAGGAATGGATGCTGAGAAGTATCCTTTACTAGATGCACCTGAATGCAGTTTAATTTCATTGTTCTATTCCCCAGAGAGGTGATTATTACTCTCAAACATTAGGTGAGGAAGTAGAGTCCCAGAGTCCAAGGGACCACAGTTAATGAGCCAGTTCCCTTTTCAGTAGATTCAGGACCTTGATCTATGCAGCTTGGTGACCTAGGCTGGGCCCTGGGTAGCAAACCTTCAGAAGGAATTATGTGCCACTTAGAGAGTCAGCTGAGTCACTCAGTCATCCTTTTGGCCACAGGCTCCCTGACAGTAAGTCCTGTGATTGACTTATGCTGAGGATATTACTAGGGCCTGGGAGAAAGAAAGGCAATTGGATTCCACCCCTCCATCCCCCAGTCACATAGAGAGAACATACTGAAAAAACCAGGATTGAAGGGATTCCTTGGCTGGCCTGCAACCCCTCCCCCCCCCCACCTCTGAGGTACAGCCATAGCTCATGGGGAGGGCCTGGGGAACTGTAAAATCCCATTTGCCACAATTAGCAGATGATTAATGAGAGGCGGCAGCAGCAGTCTGCTCCCTGGAGGCCCACACCTCTGTCTCCTGCCAGCACCAGCTTGGGACAGGAAGCAGCCAAGCACCTGGTACCCAGAGCACCTGGGGACATGCCACTGGTCCTGCTGGGGAGGAGGCATTTTCCTGCTCTGCTTTCTTGAGATACCTTTGTATTCGATATTACTGGCCCTCTTGTATTCTTTCCAAGGAATGCCACATGGTCTATAGAGGAAAGTGAAGTAGGAGAAAAAGGGGGACACTGAAGGTCTGGAGTGGGCAGCACAGGGAGCAGGTGGTGTGGCTGGCAGAGAGGCATAGGATCAGGTCAGACTGGACAGTTGAGGCAGACAGTCAGGTTGGCCTTGTAGAATGGCCGTGGTGTGGATTTTGCCATGGGCTTGGTGTGACTCCTTTCCTTCTGCACTAGAGGCCTTTAAACACTTCGTTAGATTTCAGCAGTACTTTAAAAAGTCATCCGGAGTTAGCAAGATGCCCCTGCATAGGAGCTAGGGATACTTTCAACTATCGTTTGTTAAAATGCCAGTGCCTGCTGGGGTAAGGACACATCACACAGAAGCAGCCCAGGCCTTGGCATGCTCCATAAAGCCTGGAGGATCATGGAGGAGAGCCAAGCTCCTGGTGCGCTTTGGTGCAGCAAAAATAAAAGGACCTATGGGTCCTCAGGCCCAGAGAGAAGAGTAAAGAAGATCTCAATCAGGTTCCCTCATCTTTAATGTAGCTTAAAATAAATACAACCCCCATCAGCAGGCTTGTGGTGCAACTGATGGTCCAATGTGTAGCCCAGATTCCAGCATCAGCATTCCCCCAGGGCCCAGTGTCTCCCTGAGAGGTCCCTGGGTGTCTGTGGACTCATCAGTCCTCCAGTGCCCACACAGCTAACTTGATCCTCTGTGGGGCCATGTGCTTCAGAAGGGTTTTTCCCAGGCCTGGTCATTCCTGAGTCAACAGACTGCAGCCCCAGGACCAGGTCTGCTGATATAAGATAGGAGGGGCACATGGGGCATGTGTGTGCCGGGCTAATGGTCTGCAGTATAGGCACAGCCAGGGGAACCTCTCCTGGATGCTGGAGTGATTCCTACAATTCTAGAGGCTGGAGTCCCAGAGTCCTGTGTTGGCACTGGCAGGGTTTGGGGCTTCCTTGCAGATAGATCTCTCTGCTGAACTCTCATGGGACAGCTGAGAAATGGGAGCGTTCTATAGAGTCCCTTTTCATTGCCATCACCTGGAAAAAGGCTGGGTGTTAGGATCTGAATGCGTTAATTTGGTGCGGAGTGTAAACATCCAGCCAATTGTCATTATTGTGGCTAAAACTACCTATTCCAGCCAATTGTCAGAAAACGACCTATTCTGGTTTTTTGTGTGTGTGTGTGTGAAAAGTAAACATCTGATTTCATCAGATGGACCAGTTGTCAGGAGAGGAATGTGAACTCACTAAATGTTGAAGAACAAACAAATGAGCGAGTTACAAGATTAATAACTTCGGCAAAGAAAATGCCCAACCAAGAGGGGGAGGGGCATCTGCCACAGCCACAGCCATTCTCTCTCTCTCTCTCTCTCTCTCTCTCTCTCTCTCTCTCTCTCTCTCTCTCTCTCTCTCTCTCTCTCACACACACACACACACACACACACACACACACACACACACTCTGAGATGGACCAGGAGTTCAGGAGTTGAAGGGCATTCAGGTATGCTCCAATATGGACCAAAGCCATGGGGTTTGATCAGAAAGAGATCAGTCAGGGGAGCTTCTCGTGACTAGCCCTGCAGCACAGAGGTGCAGTCATCTGCCTGGGGTGACAGGCTGGAGAGTGGTGGGTATGTGAAGAGCAGCTGGGCATGGGTGTGAGAGGTTGAGTTGAGTCGCTGCTGTGAGTCCCTAGCACCAGAGTAGCAGGGGCAGAAGGTAGTGTTAGTGTAGAGAATCCGGGCAGATACCTACTGCACAGCTCCCCATGGAGCCTTGCAGGTTTTGGGGAGAAGCTGCTTTAGCCATGTGGGGGTGATAGCAAGTCTTCCTCCCAAGGCTTAGGGTGAGCCTGTGTGCAGTGCTGCCTGGCACGTGTGCGTGCTTGCATTCTGCCAGCTTGCCAGAGGCCCCTAGTAACTGTGTCCCCTCTCAGGGCACTTAACACCCTCTGTGTTACTCTTTGCCTGGCTTCCCTGGCAGCCTGAGTGAATTCTCTAAGCTCTTGGAGAGCAGGGATGCTTTACTTTTCATTTCCTGTGCATCCTCAACACCCAGCATGGGATGCAAAGTCACAGAACAGTAACTATAGGGAAGGAACTGGAATGACTGGATGAACGACACACTCTAGAGGCTAATCTGCTATCAGAGCTGATCCCTCACAGGAGGGATAGCTGCTGGAGACAAGAGGTTTCCCTAAAACCTGGATCACGTTTATGCAGAGAACCAGCCTGGGAGATAGGAATTTGTCTGGTAGTCCAGCCTGCTACCCAGAACCCTTTTTGCTCTTTGACTCCTTGTGAGGTAGGACATGCAGAACTGAGGAGCATGTCCTGGGGCAACGTGGCAAACACTCGGTCTCAAAGATGAAGGGAAGTGAGTGGTACCCCTCAGCCACAGGGAAGGTACAGTCTGACCATGCTGTCATCTTCTTGGTGGGATGACAGAGCTTAGGGCCTCTTGAGGCCTATACATGGGAGATCTGCAATGGAAGTTGATTCATATGATATCTTTAAGACCAAGTCCAGAGGAAAGGGTTGCCAAAGAGATATCAGCTGTTGAGAGTGTCTGATGAGAAAACACTGGCTAAGCTGTAGGTGAAGTGTTGGTCTACTGCTGAGGTCCCACTGAACCCTTAAAACTGGATAAATTAGGGTTGTCTTGCTCCAGGCGCTCAGAAGGTAAACTCAGTGTGGACTAGTGCACACCAGGCCCGACAACTTCCAGAACCCTGCGCTAGGCTATGTGATGGTCACAGGATTTTCAGAAAAAATACAGGCCAGCTGGGATTAGGGACAGACTTGTGTTGGTTTCTGAAAAGTGTCCCAAATAAAGTGCCACATGCTAGGTGGCTAAAAGCAGTGGTGGGTGGCTGTTTTGTAATAAATTCTAGAGGCCAGCAGTCCAAAGCTAAGGTGGCCATTCGGAGATCCTTCTTTGCCTTGTCCTAACTTCTGCTGTCCTTGATACTGCTTCTACTGTTAAGTGGCCTGGTTTTAAACGGTTACAGTTGTGATAGTCCTGTTTTCAAGTGAGATCAAGTCTGAAGCCACAGGAATTAGGACCTCAATTTTACCTCTTGGGACATACAATTAAACCCACATTAGTTGGTGAGAAAAAAAAAAACAAAAAAAAAAAAAAAACCAAACCCAGCCCTCCCAAATAATGTTACAAATCAGAGAAGGATCTAGGTAATGCAGTGTCACTGTGCACTAACTGGCTCATGGGTGACTGTTTTCATTCACAAGGCTCCTGTGCTGCTCCTCAGAGCCGGACTACCAGCTTGTCTCACCTGTGGTGGAGGGGACACTGTGGTGGAGGGGACACTGGCCACATGGCTACCACCCGGGGAGGCACCACTCTGGGATTTGACTTATCAGGAGACCTTCCCTAGGGACATAAGCTCTCCACAAAAATAAACTTCCTGACATGACTCCAGGTGTCACACACTTCACTGGCTCTAAGACCCTCTTTGGTTAACCCTGACTTGACTCCGGCTGTCACACACTTCACTGGCTCTAAAACCCTCTTCGGTCTCAGCCCCTTCTGTTAGGATAACACTCCTTCTGATATAGCACCATGGATGACAGGACAGAACGGAAAGAGGCGTGAAAGTCACGAAGCAAGTCAGGGATAATGACAACTGTGTCGTTGCTGCAACAGAACCAAGTCTCACCTTTCTGATAGAAGTGCCTGATTAGCACACTTGTCATGCACTATCTATAAAAAGCACCCTCAGAAACCACAAAGCTCTTTGGCCCCTGCCCAGGTGGCAGTGTGAGTGGAATTATTTGTGATCCTTTCTGCACTCTGGATTTTTCAAGTAAAGCTGTCACCTATTACAAGGTGACCGATAGGGACCTTTTCACTTTTCATAGACTCCAGGCTGTCCCCACTTACTGTAGGTGGCACTGTTCTGGGGTCATGGCACCTGTATCTAGTTACTAAGCTCCTTAGTATGACAGAAGCTTGGTGGCAGCTAATGAAGGGCTGTGGGGGCCACTGGTCCCAAGGCACACAAGGGGCTATCTTCAGTATGGACAAACAAGAGGCCCAAGCATGTCCAGCAGGCTTTGTGTTTTGTTTCCTGGCAAAATGTGAAATATAAGAGTTGCTTGAACCTATCTTGAAGCTGTTGGTCAATTCAAATGAGCTGTGTTACCTCACCTGAGCTAGTCAGGCTTCCTAAAGTAAAATGTGAGTCTAGGTACTCAACTAGTGATTTTAGCTTCCTGTAGGCTTTTCCCTTCCTCCTTCTCTCTGCTGTCTATACCCAGCCACAGGGTAGGCATCTCTGTAGCTCTAACTGTACCCACTTCCTAGTGTCTTCCCCCTGACACTGAGCACATTCCCGCCTCAGACTCTTGGGAGAAAGCTGTCAGCTGTGGTTTCACTAACAACGAACAGCAGAATAGACTATTTTCCCTGGAGCCCATGGATCCCCTCTCAGCAGACCAGATACCCTTCCCTCTCCATCCCTTGGGAAAGATATGATCTCTGTCTCCCAATAGAACTTTGTGGGGACAGGGCTCTCCAGGGAGCAGAGTGACTTGGTGATGGAGAGGAAATCAGTTTGTCTATTTCTCTTGGAATCTGCCCAGGTGATACAATGTCATTGACTGGGCTGGGATTCAAAAGGCATTCGGCAGAACCCCCAGAGGGTGGTGTGCACAGTCCTGGCCACAGACTCCATAATATGTTGTTACTGGCTACATCCATTCTTACTTGGCAAGGGGGTCTTTGGACCAGATTTTGTTTTTCAGTCTGGGCTTAATGTGCAAAGCACCCTGGGTCAGATTCAAAGGCTGGTATCTGGCCAGATGGCAGGGCTTGAGGTTAGGAAGGCACTTCACAGCTCTAGAGGATCCATAGTGGTGAGGGGAGTGAGCATCGAGGAACCCAGAGCTAAGTGACAGAGGGCAGTGGTATCCTAGTGATAGAGTCTCCCTCTGGTGCCACATGCCAGGCCTGCACAGAAGTGGAGATGGAAGCTGGCAAGGAACAGCAGAATTTCTTGTTGAGAAGGAAACAGCGCCTACTTCCCGAGGCTCTATCAACTAGAAAAGCTGCAAGGCCAGGATCTCACTGCTCAGCCAGAGGTCCTCCTAAGACCACCTTGCATTAACAGCAGTACTACCATCTTTATGTTACATAAGTCTCAGGCCATTCTGTGTAAGGTATATGAGTCAATGTTATTTTTATTTTCAGTCTGCAGCCATTGCCACGATCAGTTTTAGAATCTATTTGTTACTGCCTCTCCCCTAAATCTGTACTCTGAGTGCTCACAAGCCTTTATACCTCTCTGTTCCCTAAACCTAGGTGTCTGGGCAGATCTCCTTTCTGTTTCAAGAGTCTGGCCTGCTGGGCTTTCACAGCACTCAGGGAGTATGGTTTCAGCATCTTAGTTAGTACCTGTGCATGGGGGCCATGGTACAGCTGGATGTCTGGGAAGTTGGATGAGGACACAGGTCCATGGCATTGCTGACTCCTTATCTATTATTTCACCACCCTTCCCCACCCCCAGTATCCTGTTTGTTCTTTGATGACAACTCTAGACCAATAGAATCCAAAGACAGAGGCCAGGTGTCGGTCGGTAGGCTGTGAGAAGCAGCTGGGTGCTTGGTCGAGCAGGAGCTTGGAACCCCGGATGGAACCTTATTGGCCGGCAGGAGTTCAACTCTGCTCCCAGGCCCTGGTTCTTTTCATTTAGCTTCAGCCCTCCAACAACCACTCCCACAGAGAGGTCTATGGCCAACAGTCAAGAGGAACAGGCCTCAGGCCCTAGAGAGATTTACATACTAATGAGGTACCTGAAGCCAGAGGGTGGAGCCAATTAAACATTCTTCTCTAGCCCCTCCCCCCCTCTCCCTCCCTATTTAACTCAGGTCTGCCTTGGGTTTTGGGGGACAAGGGGTGCATCCAGATCCATCCACCATCCGCCATGACATTAAAGCCTGTGAAAACCCATTGACTTTCTCGTGTCATTGGGTCTGCGCCGTGAGGAACCGTGGAGCCACAGCAGCCATGCCTAACTTCCAGCCTGGAGGAACCCTCAGTGTTCCCAGCCAATCACCTACAGCCAGGGTCAGGGTGGCTTTGCCAATTACTTGCTGTGGGACCTCATTAAGTCTCTAAACCTTTGAGGACCTGTTCCTCAGGTACAAACTACGATCCCTCCAGGAAGTCCTTCTCCTAGCTTTGCATAGGATTCAGCCAAGAGAGATGTGTGAACCCACTGCCAACACAGAGCCACGTGCAGCTAACCTACTTAACCTACCTATGTGCAGCTCTTTTAAGCACATCAGTAAAAAGCTCATTTTTCTACCATACTAACCCTAAGTCCTCCCTCTGCTGAGCTCTAGCCTCCAGATCTTGCCATGGGTGCCTAGGTCCAGAGCTGAAGAGACACCACCATAAATCTCCAGAGGGGAGCAACCTTCCCCATAGTTCCCAACAAAAGGACAAACCAATCAATCGACCCTGGGCCTGGCACAACGTTATCCAAAGAGTGTAGCGCCTCTGCCACATGAAGTACTCTCAGTTGCCTGGACTCTCCTGAGATAGATAAATAGTAGATGGGGATTGTCCTCAGTGAAGGGCTGGCTCTGTCACACCACCTCTCTTCTCTGTTGCCACAGTCCGCCCTCCTGTCCACCAGTTTCTCCCCTTGCACAGTTGATAAGGAGAAGACAGCACGGGAACTGCCTGAGACAAGGCCTAGAACGCACAGCAGTGCTGCAGCTGCCGTGAATAATCTTACTGATATTGTCATTGCTACTTTGAGACAGCATCACATGGATTCTTGGCCGGCTTCAAATTCATTGTGTGATCCAGTTTGACCTTGAAATTCTGATTTTCCTGCTACCATCTCCCCAGCTCTAGAGTTATAGGTGTGTGCCACTGTGCCCTTAAAAAATATTATTAGCTATTGTCCGAGAGGGGCACAAAGCTTTGGTAAAGAGTGCTGGTGTCTGCCAGGCCCCACTGCCTCTCTGTTCCTCAGTTTCCTTGTGCTAAAAATAAACATAAAATAATGTCAAGTTCACGGCGTAGCCAGGGAGTAATGAGTTCACGCTCTGAGCAGTGCCTGGGGGATCAGAACCACAGACCCAGTCCTGCCATGCCTGAGCAGTGTTCCAGGGACCTTCACAGTCACCAACCACTGCTGCTCATCTTCCTTCCACTCTCCTCCTTGTCTGCTTCCCAGTCTGTTATTTCCCAGACTTACAAAGTAGCCTCCTGCTTTCTTCGTGGCAACAGATTGCAACTGCAGAAGTTAAAGACTTGAAAGCCGGACCGTATCTCAGAGGTAGGACGCTTGCCGAATGCACACAAAGCCCTGGGCTCCACTCCCAGCACAGCATACCCACGTTTTGTTTTTTCCTTTTTGAAAAAGTGAAATCACCCTCCTCCTGTAGAATGCAAATGTTCAGGAGAAGGGTGAGACCGGGAGATGAGAAAAGAGACCAGGGACTCATTCCCCAGGGTGATTCTCTGCCTGCAAGACCCAGCTTACCACATTTCTTTCTTGTTGGATGTTTCAGGCAAGATTAAAGCAACCCCAGCAAATGTCGGTGACCCCATTGCCTGGTGCCTGGAATAGAATTCCATTTCTGCCTTTGAGTTTCAGGAGCAGTGATTCCAAGGCTTTGGGGGAATCACAGATGAAATACAAAGAGCCAGGGAAGGGAGGTGGGGCGTCCGATCATTGCCCATCTCGCCTGTGGCTGCTGAACGTGTTATCATTTATCACAGCCCCTGCCTTTGCCTTGGAAAAGCATCTGGTGACAGTGAGTTGAATAAATATCCCAACCAGCCCTGGAAACAGCCTGGCTCAGTCATCTAGAAACTACATTTGCATATAGTTCCTTCTTAATCTTTACAGTGGAATGGCACAGAGGCTGAGCGAGGTGCTGCAGAGCCCCCCACCCCCACCCCCCAGTACATGGGACAAGACATCTGAGCCCAAACTCTTGATATTTACATTTCCCAAGGGCTGCTATTTCACCTAGGAGCTTGAAGCTGTAGCCTCAGATAATGACACAGTTCTTGTCCAAGAGGAGTCTGTATACTAGCAGTCAGGCATGCACACACACACACACACACACACACACACACACACACACACACACGAACAGCAGGAGTTCAGACCTCAGGAAGAGGATGCCCAAGTTGGAAGTGACTTTAAGGGTTGTCTGACCCACTTGCCTCTACCCTCATTGGACAGAAGAAACTGAGACACCCACAGTAAGGAGAAAGCTTGCATTTACATCCACTCTGACTCTTGTTTTTCTAGATTGCCAAATGCACACAGAGGCCCTTCATTGAGAACTTCATGGGAGATCCTGGCCCCGAGACACGGCAGCTGTTTAACCATTCTTTCCCTGTATCCTTCCCATGCTGTCATATGATACTTTTGTTGATGCTCTCCTGAACACTTAGTGGGACCATAGTCCCCCATCAAACACTGAAGAGGCTGGAATGGCCACAGAGGGTCCGGATTCCCTAATGCACAGGGTGGGGCTATGTAAATCCTTACTCACTTATTCATGTATTCAACAAATTTGGCCAGCTGATGTTGGAGGCATTTGTTGATTCAAGAGTGAATAAAACATTCATGAGAAAAGACTGATCTGAGTCAATCACTATATTCACAGTTGGTTAATGCAAATCCCAGCAGATAGGTACCAGGTGATAACAGGCAGGCTTAACACCTAGGATGGAGTGGCCAGGATGACGTCCCTAAATAAGGACTAATTACACTCACACAGAAGGATGGAGAATTTTGCCAGAGATGCATGGAGCTGAGAGTGAGGGATGGGGAATGCAGCCCGGGACGAGGGGTGACATTTGCAAAGGCCCAAGCTGCTTGCCATAGGAAGTCCACAGGATTAACAGAAGCTGAAGGGGCTGCTTTGTGCCTATGCCTTATTTCATGCAGTTGGTTAGTTTGCAGGACAAAGTGGGTAGTCCCAGAGCCCTGGGAGGAAGTACCACTGCAGTGAGTAGCAAACGGGTCAGGCTGTGCATACAGATCCTCTTCCCAGTTATCCTATATGTAGATCTAGCCTACAGATCAGATAAAGGTTGGAGTTATTGCAGCTCCAGAGGAGTCAGTGGGATGGGCTTTAATGAGACCTCTGGCCCTTGCACAGCCCCACCAGTATTGCCTATTAAAACACCTGCCCCTCCAGCCTGCCCCCAGTGCTCTGTCGGGAGGAGTGTTGGTCGTTTCATCATGGATGGAGCTTCCAGAGTCAAGGGGAAGACCAGCAGACTGTGTATCTCTTAGCCTCCATGTCATCCTTAATCTTCCTCCCAGGATCTCTGGGCATGACGGTTAGGAGTTCCAGAGACAGACTGCCTGATTCAGAATCCAGACATTGTCATCTCCTAGCTGGGTGACCTCAGGCAAGTCTCTTGAACTCTCTGTGCCCTGTTTATAAAACGAGGACAACAGTTTCCTCATTGGAGTGGGTTGGACTAAGGACTAGATGAGCCAATGCATATGTATACAGGGCCCTGGGTGAAGCCTATGAGCTACATCAGGCTCATTTCTTTAATATTAGCAGTATCATGACATTGTCATACCCGTATGCCTGGTCTAGAAACGGAGCTAAGCCTTCCATACACTTCATGCCTAAGCTCCCGTGAACCTGACATATCAGTTCCCATTTTCTAAATGAGGAAACAGGCTCTCAGGGATTCAACAGCACAAGCTATTCAGTGACTGAGTGAGGAGTCAACCTTGCTCTCTCGAAGCAGCCTCCGTCTAGATTTCTATCCCCAATTAGCTACTTCTCAGCAGAATCCCCTAAAACCCTGTTGTTAACTGCAAACAGGAGCTTGGCATCACTACCTGCGGTTGGTTTGCAGACTTCTCAATAGCTTGTCTTGCCCCTGGAGAACTCTCCAGGGGGGCTTCATTAGCATACAATTCTTTGGGGGGAAATGAGACAACAGCTGGCCCTGCCAATCTCCATGGCAACACTCCAGTAACTACAGACTCCAGTCAACAGGAAACATTTATATACACACCACACAAGCTGGATAGGTACACTTAACTGCAGTAGTATACATCCAGAGACTTCTTGTTGATGAGTTTCTGGGGTTCAAAAGTGCCTGTTTCTCATTGGATGTGTCAAAGACATCAGTAAACTGGTGCCAGGAAGGAAGAGTGCACCCCAGAGAGAATATCCCACACTGCACTCAAGTACTTCTCTCTGTCAGTGAGCCAGTGAGGAACAGGGCCAGCCTTGCAGACATGTGACCTGTGCCAGTGGTCACCTGGGCCCTGTGCTAGGAAAGGCTGGCCTTAGCTCTCACCGGCGCCATTTTGAAATTCTGAATGCTGTTTGAACAAGAGGCTTTGCATGTCCACCTTATAGTGTGTCCCATGATTCAAGGCCAGTCCTGGGTGAGAAGGGACAATGGAGGGATATGTATGCCTCTGCTCCTGGTCTATATCACCTTTTCTTCTCTTCTTCCTCTAAGCTCTGCCAAGTTACCCAATGTTCCAGCTCAAGAGCTTCATATCATCAAAACTCAGTGTTCTTTCCCTGTTGTGGTCTTCCACAGCCTCATGTGTTTCAGCACTTGGTACCCAGCTGGGGGCCTTGTTTTGGAAGATTGTGGAACCTTGTTTCTAGGAAGTGGAACCTTGCTGGAGGAAGTTGGTTACTAGGGGAAGGACTTGAGGATCTATAGCCTAGTCCAGCATCCTGGCTGCTGATTACTGATACAACAGGAGCAGCCGTCATGTATCTGCCACTGCGCCTCACCTGTCATGGTAGACTATATCCCTTCTTATACTCTGAGCCAAAATTAACTCTTTCTTCCTTAAATTTCTTTTGTCATGTGTTTTGCTGGTCACAGAAAAAGTCACTAAGATATCCCTGAAGGAATATAGTTAGGCCAACGTCACCAGAATCAAGTGTGAACTCTCCCTGCACTTTATTGGAACTGAAGCTGTTTCTAATACGGATGATGACAGACAGGTACAGTCAGCCTTATTTCACAGCTAGAGACAATGAGGCTCAGAGAGATTCAGTCACTTGTGTGAGGTCACCCAGTACATCAGATACAAATCAGAAAAGCCTCTTTAAAGGCTCTGGACCAACTTCCAATCCTTTGCTCATCAGCCTAGGCTGTTGCTGTGCTGGGCTTGAGCCCAGCACACTTCATGACATCCAGTCTGTTGTCTTCCCATTACCACCCACCTCCCACCAAACCCAGTTTATACATGACTAAGAAATCTTGGGAGCAGGTGATACCATGGTTTCTGTTAAGTATACAAAGTTATCTTCAGCATGAAAAAAGGCCCATCAAGACACAAGAGTAGACAGGAAGAGCCCTGAGTGAGGTGTTGGCTTTCTGTTCCCAAGCTCAGTGACTGTTGTGCCCAGCTGAAGTATGGTTCCTCTATGTGCTAACCCAATATCTTTCCACAGAATGTCCCTAGTTGCTTAGTGTGTCCTAACATGCTTTGACGAACTGCAACCACAGGAGGCCCAGCTAGCCGAGTATATCCCCAGCAGGAGAACTATAGTGGAGACCAGCCAGATGCTGGGTTTTAAGACTAGACAGACAGATACAAACCTTGAACTTTGCCATGTTTGACCTACAGACTAGGGCAAGCAACTTAACCCTTTCAAACCTTGGGTACCTATTTAAGAAATTGGAGAAACAATGTATCTCTCAAGACAGGCCTGGGGAATCTAATGAGACCATGTGCCCCAGATACTTAGCCTATCCCACACTGAGTAGCTGCTAAAAGGTTGATTCGCTTCCCCCTTTTTTTCATATTGGAGGGAGGGACTACCTGTAAAGACAGGCTTCCGTCCAGCTCATCATGATTGGTTGGTCACAAAGCATTGCTATTCACTCTTCCTTCCCAACCTTTGGGTAAAGAAAATAAAACCTAAAAGGTCCACCCCAGAAATCAAAGAGCCAAGAACTCTTATTCCTCAAGGATAACCCACAGATGGCATAGCTCAGTCTTTTACTTAGGACCCTTTCAAAAAAAAGGGATTCCTCTAGGATGTGAAGATGCTTAAGAAGTTTGCATATTCTCAAGGGCAGGATCAAATTCCTGACAGCTCTTACATGTCACTACCATCAGGGGCCAAGGAAATGTATGTGAGCCCATCATAGCTTACCACCAATTGAATTTCACAACTGACTTTAGGTGATGCCTAGCATTCATTCTACTGAGCCTTGCTTGAGCTTCAACTCCTTGAGAGTTACCACAGAATGGTGTGTGTGTGTGTGTGTGTGTGTGTGTGTGTGTGTTGGTAGTATGGGTATGTGCATGAGTGCAGGTGTCTACAGAAGCCTGAAGAGGGCAGCAGATCCCATGGAGCTGTGGTTTCAATTGTAAGTTGCTCAGTGTGAGTACTGATATGGAACCCAGGTCCTCTGCAAGAGCAGTACACATTACCAAGCGATCTCTCCACTCCCAAATGGTGATCATTTTAAGCTACAATATTTTGAGGGTGCCTCCTTCTTATGCAATAACCTTGCTGTTTAGCGACTGGTATCATTTGCAACAGACAAGGAAATCATTAAAACAAGGAAAATGACTTGTCCAGACAACTAGGCTGGGACCCAAGACTTAGTTTTAGTCTTCTTTGTTTTTTTTTCCCTTTCAACAGTATGAAAACTTGTAATCATCAGAAGAGAGAGCTATTAGTCTTAATTATTTTCAGGGGGCAGGGTAAGGTTTCACACAGCCCAGGCTGCCTTGGATTCACTATGTAGCTGAAGACGACCTTGAATTGCTGATTCTCCTGCCTCTGTCTCGGAGTACTGGCACTGCAGACACCACTACACCCGTGCAGTGTGCTATCAAGGATGGAATCTAGGCCCTGGTGCATGCCAGAAACGTGCTCTATCACCTGAGTTTCCCAGCCCCATTTTAATTTTAACTACAGTGATGTGAGCTGGCCCTTCCAGTAGGAGCCTGGGGTCAGCTGAGTTCTTGGGCTCTATTCTAAGTATTTCATGGCCATACTCAGTCCTCACAATAACCTGACAAAGTAGATGCTATACTGGTATCTAATTTATAAGTAGGGAAACTGAGGCAGGAATTGAGTAACAATATGTCTAAAGCCACATAGCTAAAGAAGAGAAACAGGGATTTGAACCCAGGCATTGTGGGTCCTGAGGCCATGCTCTCAATGTGAGGTTCAGTGTTACATGTGGTTTCTGCCATGAACTCTTCAGTCTGAAAAGGCCCCCAGAAGCTCCTGGGAGAAGGGAGAGCCACCCATGGGTCACTTACAATAGACAGTGAAGCTAAAACGGACGTAAATGCCTCCTATGCAATTTGGTGAAAAAAAGCATCTTTTTTTTGTCTGCTGAATCTCTACACAGAGCAGCCAGGGCCACCCAAAGCATGCCACAATTAATTTCCCAGTGTGCGACATTGCCTGTGGGGGGAAGAGGCGTCAGCTCATTTCTTATTCATGAAGTCACACCGCCTAGCTTCATTTGCATGAAGCAATTTCTGTGGCTGCGAATCCACCATAAAATAAATCCATTTCTCCACCAGGATCTGCGCTTCCACCAAGAGAGATGAGTAAGCAGTGTGTGCTAGGGACACACCCTCTGGACCGTTTTAATCAGGAACTTGTCTGCAGCTAACAAGAACTTGATTTCATAGGAGTCCAAAACAGCTTAGTTTCAATATATTCACATGCAACTCTGCTACAAGATCTGTTTTGGGGAATGTGTAGAACTTCTTTCTGCTGAGCTAAACACTGAGATTTTACACATAGTGGAGTTGTGGTGCTGTAGCCACTTCACTGGGGTGGTTGGAGGCAGAGGGAACCTAAGAAGAAAGGGGAGTGGTCTCCTGCATCCCCACTGGGGTGGATGGAGGCAGGGGAAACCTAAGAAGAAAGGGGAGTGGTCTCCTGCATCCCCACTAGAAGAGGTAATGGAAATGTGCATGACCCTTTGCGGCAAAACAGTGTTCTCATGAAGATGTCTCACCATAGTCAATGGAACGGTGAACATGCAAAAGACTTTTCAAATGTAATTAAGATTAATGACCTTGAGATAGTTCTGGTATACTGGGTTTTCCCAATGAGCCATATCTAATCATATGATGCCTTAGAAGTATAGAAACTTTGCTGATTGCAGGGTTAGGGAGATGGCTCAGTCAGTAAAGTGCTTTGCTATGCAAGCCTGAGGACTTGAGTTTGATCCCCAGAACCCATAAATAAAAATACTGGGCATGGCGGTGTATACTTGGGATCCCAGCAGGTTGTGGAAGGGAGGGGAGAGCAACACAAACAGGTTTTTGGGGCTAATCTAGTCTACTTGGTCAGTTATAGGCCAATCACAAAAACCCAAGTAATGGCTCATGAGGAATGACACACAAGGTTGATCTCTAGCCTCCATGTACATGATAAAACATATACATGTGCAAAGAACAAGAATACACACACACACACATGCACCCACACTCACATACACCCTTCCCACTCATACACGTGCATACTGATACATACCCATATGCACCCTCATACACATGTGCACATGTATATGCACACACATATGTGCATGCACACCTACAACACACATGTATACACATATACATGCACACTTATACACATATACATGTACATACATAAGTATACACACAGATACAAGCACACTGATGACACACATGCATACACTGTACACACATACTTATACACACATACATGTATAAATAAATACGCACACATGTACACATGTATACACATACATACATACACACATGTACAAACATACACCTCTCTGAATGTTTGCAGATTGCAGTTGGCAGAGAGCTAGGAGAATATTCAGAGAGATGCCACTTTGCTGGCTTCAAAGATGAAAGAAGAAAGCTTTTTTTTTTTTCCTCTGTGTGACAAGATACCTTAGACCAGGGGATCTATAGACAATAGAATTCTTTGTTTACCATTCTGGAGGCTGGGACGTCCAAAGGACTTGTAACCCCTTCAGAAATGGTGCCTTCATGACTCATTTACATTAGTGGGAGGGACTGAGGAGTCCTTATAAGGTTACTGATCTCACTCACGATAGGCGGCATCCATGGCATAATCATAATTTGTTAAATCCACCACACGGGGCATTAGGTTTCCATATTTGAATTAGGGGAAGGGGGCACAAATATTAAGACCACAACAGGGTCATGGCTTGAGGCAGGTGGGCAACCCATGGAAGCTGAAAATGTCCAAGAAACAGATTGGTTTCGTGGCCTCCAAAAAGAGAAGCCTTACCTCCAGATTTTAGCCCATAATCCCCACAGACCTCTGATCCATGTGTCTCTACAGTACCACTTGTGTCATTTGAAGCTCTAAGTCTGTGACAATTTCTAGCAGCAGGACAGGAAATGAGTATATCTTGTCTGCCCTTACCAGCTGTGAACCACGTCACCAGGATGACCAGAGTGGGTCAGACAAACTGATAAAGTTCTCAGTAAATCCCAACATTTGTAGAACTGTCACAGATGTCAAACTGCATAGGAGACATAGCCCAGCAGAGGTGACTGGGACTTTTCAGGTCACAGTCACAATTCTGTCTGTCTGTCCATCTGTCAGTAAGTCAGTCATTCTGTCTGTCTGTCTGTGTATCTGTATCTGTGTCTCTGTCTGTCTCTCTCTCTGTTGTTCTCTCTCTGTCTCTGTTGTTCTCTCTCTGTGTCTCTCTCTGTCTCTTTCTGACTCTCTGTCTTTCTCTCTCTCTGTCTGTCTCTCTCTCCAATCCCAGGTCATGATTCTTAACTATCATTTCAGCACTTGGTGCCTGCTGATCCCAACACGCACACACACACACTTCACACATATGCCATGTGATCAAAAGGGAGAAGCAGCAGTCATGATGAAAAGTGCTTTGTCACTTCTCAGGCCACTTTTCAAGCTTTGTCCCAGACGGTAATTGCTGCTGGTGATGTCAGCAGTTCCTTGCCATAATAATCCCTCAGGACAAACTGCCCTGATGCCTACAGCTCAAAGCTGCAAGCATTTCTGGGGCTCAAGCACCTGTAAGTATGTGATTAGAATAGGCTTGGCTGGGTGGAGCTTGCAAGGGCTCTGCTCACTCGTGACCAGTGGGAAGATGACAGACAGGTGGCCAATTCTCCTGTGCCAGCCTCTCATCTCTTTGTCTGCCACACTAGCATGACATTCTCTGTGACTGTGGACAGCAGCCATGAGATGAGTAGGGATGTGCAAGCCTCTTGTGTGAGTCATGTCTGTGACACCTAAGATGTCACTCAGCCAGGCTTTGGAACAAGTGACTCTTTAGTGGCAGTAAATGCAAAGTAGTGAGTAAAGGTGCAGGCCGTGAGAATGGGCGTGTGAGAGTGTGGGTGCATGTGAGTGTGCACACAAATACGTGTGAGGGTGTGTTTGTGAATGTAGGTGTTGTGTGTGAGCATGCTTGCGTGTGTGTGTGTGTGTGTGTGTGTGTGTGTGTGTGTGTAGAATGGGATCTTTGAGGCAGCTAATATAATACAGAAAAACAAAGTGGAAGAAACCAGGGCATCTTCATTGGAGATTTGGTAAGTACCTACAGAATACCTGGATCTTACCCAAGGGACATGGACTTAACCATCCCCCTTATTCAGGAATCACCTCTAACAGGATGTCTGCCATGAATGCTATGGGGAAAAGTGCTTATGGCTGTTCTCTTCCAATGGACCAGGCTTGGCTTGGTGCTGAGGAGACACCAGAAAGCGTTACTGGGCGTTCCCTCCACAAAGTAACCATCAGCCAATGGTGAGCCAATACTCAGCCCTATCGAACGTATGGGAAAGCCAAGGCTCGGCAGGGCTCAGCTGTGTGCATGCCTGGTCTCAAGATGCCAAGCTCCATCTATCTAACACTAGAACCCTGTGCATTCTGCAGCACCAGATTGCATTTATTCTCCGGTTCCCCCAGTGCTTACATGTGCCAGGTGTCCTATGTGCCAAGTGGAGCTCACATCTTAGAGATGATTCATGACACCTCCGTGTCACCATCTATCATACGCACCACTCCCCATGCCTTCTGACCTTTGCCCTGGCATGAGGTCATTACAATTGACGACACTAACTAGCTCCTTTAAACAACGCCGGCAACAACAGTCTCGCACCTCCTAGGCCTCTTCATCTTCATTACTGAAGCCTCTGCTTCACCTCAGTCATGGATTCCCGGCCTTTTACTTACCTTCACAGAGGTTCCGTGTCATTAGCTGCTCACTCTTCTGGCCAATTACATGAGGTTAGCACTCTTGCAGGCAGTACCCTCCCCAGATGCCAAAACAGCTGAGGCTGCCCAAGGTGCTGGCTCTGCCCACTAAGAAGAGATCCAGAGGAGACAAGAGCCGGGCAGGAGGCTGGCTGTGCAGCTCACATGAAAGGAATGAGGAGCAGACAGACATTGACTGTGGATTCATTTCAATAAGTCATTCTTGAACATGACAAGAGGTTAAACCAATGGTTTAATGGTGGCACCTCGCTGCAAGGGAGGACAAACCTTAGGGAAAGTTGTTTCAATAACGCAGATGTCACCTAAGGGATGAAACCCTGAGCATCCATGCTGGGACATTGGCTGGACCAGGATTCTGAGCTTGCTGAGAGCAAAGACCTTGGCTTGCTCCAGCAGCATCCTAGTGAGGTGATGCACAGGCAGCGGGATGATGGAAATATAAAGAAAAAAAACCCAGGGTGAACTGGTTGAATTAATGAAGGGATCTCCATTGTTTTCTTCACTCACCAGGCAGGTGGGGATGGGGAGGAGGTGGTTATCAGGTTCCTTTGGCATGTTGCCCACCTGTAAGACAGAGAGACACCTTCCCCATCACTGGGAAATACAGACTGGGCCTGTCCCAGTGGGTCAGCCCAAAGCACAGATGGGGGCCTGAGCTTTGGCTGTTTGTCATTGAGTGACGACATGTCTGTTGCTACATGTGCCTATTTTTTCAATTGGATCTAATTTTCTCGACTCAGCCTAATCATTATATAGAGAAAGACACCACAATATGGAGAAATTGTTCAGGAAATCAAGCCAGAAAACAGGGTTCAAGCCAAAGGCTTCCACTTTTGGAGAAAACTTCCTCGTTCTGATAGAGAGGAAACAGACGTTGGGAGAAGTGTGATTTAACCACAGGAGTAGGACTGTGTGTGGACAGGACAAGGGAGCGGGGTAGGAGCCACCAGATGAGTGGAGGCATGTGTGACCTGGAGAACCTGGAGCCACCAGGCAGTGTCTGAGCTCAGCTCTGAAGTCTGACCCCACTGGGATTCCATAGCCTCGGGTGAGCATGGATGGTATCTAGTTCAGAATATGCTACTCAGAACTCTGGTACCCTTCCCATGTAGAGTCTGCTGACCTCAGCCGGGGTGCTGCTCATTGCTTCCAACTCACAGATCATCCAACATCTCACTGAGCAGAAGGTGTCATTGGAGGACTTTCCCTCAAATGATGCTTGGTGTGCTAGCACACAGTGGGGCTAGCCAAAGTATTCTGAACAAGAATCAGGTGAGAGGCTCCCCTTTTGTTCTGAAAAGTGCATACAATGCCCCCCTGTGATTGGTGATGGCTGAAAGCACAGCTCTCTGAATCTGGGGCCAAGGGTGAAGCTTCCTAATCGCTGAAGTCAAGGCAAATCATCAAAGCAGGAGAGTTTTCCTGGGGACTCAAAAGCTTGTGAAGATGCATGGGTTAGAACACTCATCAGTACACCCCATGGAGGCTCCCACGAACCCTGGGAGGAGGCCACTTTCTCCATCAGGTTCTGATGCCTCCAGTCTTTGTGGGGAGATAGGAGCTTGGATGCAGGGAGGGAGAACAACCATCTTGAATACTTTCTGTATACTGAAGCTGCATGGAGCATTTATGTAGCACTCACTGGGTGCAAACCCAGGGCTACACCATGCATCAGAGAAGTCAACCCACTTAGTCCTTATAGCACTGTCCTTGTACAGGGGCAGGAAGCACAGAGAGGTACAGAAACTCACTCAGTGACAAACAGCCCAAGTTCAAACTTCCATTTATGCTTTGGGCTGGCCCACTGGAAGGGGCCTAGTCTGTATTTCCCAGCAATGAGGAAGGGAGCTGTTACATCTCTCTGTCTTATAGGCAGGTGATCTGAGACACAGAAAGATGAAGTGGCATATTCAAGCACAAGCGGGGAGTGAACCCAAGTGAACTTGAGTGAACCTCTGTTTAGATGAACTATCTCAATGAGACAGGAAAACACAGACACAGATAAACCAGCTTTCCTTGGTGAGGCGGCTAATGGTCAAGTTTACAGAGACCTCCACAGAAAGACTCAAGGGTGTCTGAAACTCAGCCCACAGAGGCCTGTGGCACCCAGAGGGGTTGACCCAGGCAGGCTTATTGAATGTAAACTGAGTCTGGACTGCACCTTCATGCACTTTACCTTTGCCTCTGATAACCTAGCTCCCTCTTGACACCCTCTTCTTCCCTGTGGCCTTGCACTGAGACTCCCAGTGATCAAGAGCTGGCGCATGCACTTTGAATACTGTCTGTTAAGCTTGGTACAAGAATAACAGTTGATATTTGGTTTAGGGATGGAATGGGAGGCCAGACAGTGAGCAGAGAGATGCTAGCGTCCCTACTCTCCCTCTACAATGGCCCTACAAGCACACTCCTATGCACATTCACACTCACACGCCCAGTCCTTGGTCTCTGCAGCATACTGTGATGGGTGGGGTGAGGGTTCTGCCCAGCGTCTCATCTGCATTAAAGAGCGAGTGCCTGCTCACACTGCTGACAGTACCCAGGTGTGCCAACACTGTTCTGGTGGACCTCTTGTGGATTTGCCTCCCCCATCACTGCACACTTTGCCAAATCAGGCTGACCTCTTGTCCTCTGGAGACTTTGCACCGCTCATTCATAGATCCCTAATTTGTGATGGCCTCACGGGACAGCAAGGTTGTGTGTACAGTGTGGCTCATACTAACTTAGCCCAGAGGCTAAGCTTTCCAGTCCACCACCATCACCTCGCTGTCTCCACTTCCATGTGATCCCGACTATTGTTTTGGCTCTGGCTCTTCTGCAGGAAAACTGTACCTTCCCGATCCATGGGAATCAATAATCTGGCACTTTAGAGATGGCAATTGTGGTCAAGGGCAGTTTGGTTTTCTGGGGAGGGCTCAGTACTGGGGAATGATTCAGCAGGTGTTCTCAGTTTAGAACAGGATTTGGAAGATGAACACAGGTGGGGCAGAGGGCCCAGGGAGATTTTGACTTTGGAATTGACCCTGAAGTCAAGGTCTGTGCTTCCAAAGCTCCACGGAGCTGGACCTCAGTGTTCTTTCTGTGAAATGGGAGGTACCACTGTCCTCCCAGAGTATTGGAAAAATGTAATTTAATTACAATAAATGTATCATTCTGGGCATAGTACTTGTGCGGAACAGTCTTTTCATATGTGGATAATACATTCAGTATCATAAATATACGTAGTCGGTATCCAGTCCTATGAAAGCCCATCAAGGATTTCCTTCTCAAGCCAGATCTCCTGTGAATTTTCTAGATGCTTTGTGATAGTATCACCAAAGGCCATGTTAAGGGTGATGTATGAAAGCCGGATGTAACTGACCATTTGCCATGTCTGAGTCTGCTCTAGAGATCTGACCTGGATTACTACATTCAGTCTTTATGTTAACCTCCTGCACGTGGCTGTAACCCCATCTGTTGCTGGGAAAGGAGAGTTTCTGACAGATAAAAAAAATCTTCCCACATATGGTTAGGACTGGGTCCTGTCTTTCTGTTTCCAGAATGCCTTAGCCCTGCTCCCGTATTTGGTAGGGGACAGTTACATGGTGACTATACCATTTGAGGGCTTTTACAGACCAGTGACATCATGGCCATTGCTGGTCTCACTGAGTGACAGTCATGTGTCAGGGATGTCTCTCTAAGAATTTGCTCCGTTCTGCAGAGCCTTTGGGCTGATTTTTAATCCATAGTTTAGAAGCCTCCTGCTCTACAAGACCAGGGTCCTCTGGTTCTTGTTTCTTCTAGAAGCCAATGGATAACAAGCGATACCTGTCCATCTAGTACAGATGCCAGGAGCTAGAGATTCCCCAGGGCACCATGGGGAGTGCTAGGGTGGTAGTGATCTGATTGGCCAGTGAGCCACCAATTGAAACTAGCACTGAGATCTATCCCCTGCAAGCTTGTCAATAGTTATCTGTCTAGGCTGCAGCTGCTGCAGGTCCCATGACTGAGCCTCATGAAGGCCATCTGCTCTGGCCCCTCTCATCCCTAATCCACCTGCAGAAGGCACAATCGCACAGTGAGCAGCCCAAGGAGAAGATCCAGAGAGGGAAAGACAGACAGACAAAGCCCAGAGCAGCTGCAGGTCTGGGCTGCGGGATTCTCTCCTCTAATCTGAGCTCCTACAGCCAGTAGGGGAGAAATGCCACAATTTACATGACAAGGGCCAAAGGAGGGAATTACGGGCAAATCAATTCTGCGGGAAGAGATAAAGCCCCGGTTTAATGTATGCAGTGAAAGGTGGAGATTCAGTTCTCATAATGTTGGATGATGCTGATGAAGAGTGACATTCGTTATTAGTGTCATTGCTTTTCCCTTCTCTTCTTGGACCCGAGAAACACACAGCACATGAGGACAGGGTTGTTGAACACCATTGTAAACAGGCAGCTGAATAAAGCCAGGGTGTGGGAGCTGCCCAGGGTGCACCTGCTAGCATCTCTGGCTGGAGATAGCAGACACACTGCCCAGAGCTACCTTGTCACCTCAGAAAGCTTCAGGAGCTCCTATCTGGTCCTACAAAGCCACATCAAAGCTTTTCATCCTTTGACCCATTACCTTTCCTCTACAAATTTGTGTTCCTGAGCGATGTCCCACTTGTCTTGAAGAAGCCTTAAGAAGAAGGGAAGCCATTTTTTAGTAGATCAGAATGGGGCTATACATTTATCTAGATTTTAGTAATTCATGTTAGTGTCTTAAAGGCTCTGAGAAGTCACATAAGTCAGGGAAGAAACCTGCTTAATTATTTGTTTAACCTTGGATTTCTTTAGACCAGAAACTTTCCTTGGTTTTGTTGTTGGTATGCTGTGTTTTAGTTGACTTGAGACAGTCTTGCTATGTAGCTCAGGCTGGACCCAAACTCTTAACCCACCTCTCTTAGCCTCCCAAATGATGTGACTGCAGGCATGTACCACCACATTGGAAAGGCTACCTTGTCCTATCTGGGGCCAAACAGGAAGGACTTTCAACTTGGTGGGCTTTTTTTTTTTTTTTTTTTGGCATACTCTATTGTTGCAGTACAAAGGTAGCCACGGAAGTTATATAAATAGCCTACCTTCTAATAAAGCTTTATTTAAAGGTAAGCGAGTTACCCATAGTTTGCCAGTCTTTGACCTAGACTACACTCACCCTGGCTCCCTGGCAAGTCTCTATCCAAGTGTCTACACTCTCATCATTAACTTCATCAAGGTTCATTCTCCTAACCTCTCTGTCAGAGAAGTTTCTTTAACCTTCTTTCAGTTTGGGTAATGATGCTTGACACATCGACCAAGCCACCAGCTGAACTGTGCTTCCACTCTCAGTCACCCTCCAGACATAGCCCAAGCCATCCAGCTGGATGACCTGGAGTAAACACCCACCCCAGCTCCAAGGGCTCAGCACTGAGATCTTGGCGACTTGGAAGCATGCTGAGAATGTGCACCTGTTCTGTGTAATGCAAAAATCATCTCTGAGGCAAGCCTCCTGTTTAATTACCTCATTACAGGAAAGCCTTGTCTCTAGAGTAGACATTGTATTTGCCTCTGAACTTATGACCTGACTAGAAAAGGAGACTAGTCTTGAGTTAGGGGTAGCAGAGCTGGTAACGTCCAGAGGCTACAGGAACTAGAGCTTGGGAGAGCATGTACATACAGACATGTCGTGTACACACAGCCATAGGAGTTAGGGCCTTGGCCTTTGTCTTGCTTGGTCAAGACTTATACTGGGCAGTGCCTCTTTGTACTGATCTTTGAGCCATGATTGACACAGCACAGTCACTCAGTGAGTGTCCACAAGCTGGATGTAATAGTTGATAAACTGATGAATGTGATTATGTCCCCCATCCCCCTTACCTTTGTCTCAGCTTTGTCTCTCACTGTTTTCCTGATCAAATTCTGGCCTGGCATGCTCTGCACATTGCTTTGACATTGTCCTTGAGCAGCCCTTCCCCCGACTGTCACTCATATTTAAAACTCTCCATCAGGGATGAGGAGACAGCATTCTCAGATCCAAGTAAGGCTAGTCATGGTAGCATGCATCTTCGATCTCAGTGAGCCTACAGAAGGAGGAGACAGGAGAATCCCCAGAAGTCCACGGGCCAACTAGCCTGGTGTATGTATGCTGCACAGCAGCAAAAACAACTAAAGAGATCTTTCATCAAGCAAGGTGGCAGGTAAGAAATGACACCTGAGGTCCCTTGGGCCTATCAACAAACGCCATGGAACATGTACACACACACACACACACACACACACACACACACACACAGCCATTCTAGTTATGAGTCCAGCCTGTCCCCTTACTCTGGATAGCAGGGCTCCCCTTGGCTTTGCTTGGCATGGTTGCTCAGTTTCCTCCACCCTTCTCCCCTCCTCACCTCTAATTGACCCTTGACATCCTTCAGCCTGGTTCCACTTTTTTCTTAATGGCACATAGAAGATTGCCCTTTGGGGTTCTCCAAGGGTTGAGGTGATCTAAGATACCTTTCTAGCTTCTTGTTTAGAGCAATCAGTGCTGAATTAGTCCTGACACTTAGTGGCTGAAATTTGTACTGACTGGTGATTGCAGCGAGGCAAAACTCTGGAACAGGAGGATACCCTGATGTACTGAAGGCTGTACATGGCACAGAACCCCAGGATCAAATCTCAAGCTTGGTTCTTAGTTAGAAAATGTCAGGCAAGAGCCTCAGACTCTCTGAGCTTCTGGGTTCTCATATATAAGATGCAGTTGTGTCTCTCTGGCTTTAGACTGTACATATCTTTGCCTGGGAAATGGCCATAAGTGTGTTGTGAGGGGATGAGTTCAAAAGGAAGCCCAGATTAACCTTCAGTCGGCACAAGAAAAAATGACTTTCTGTAGGTAGTAGTCAGGTGTCAGAACCCATCCTGAGGATTCCCAGGAAGGGAATTTCAATGTATCCTGTTGGTGTTGCAGATGAGGAAACAGACTTGGAGTGGTTGACATGGCTAAGGCCACGTGAGCACATAAACCCAGTTCTGTATTGTCTGTAAAGTTATACTTTCTGCTGTGCCGTGAGATGTGCGTTTTATTATTTATATGCCTGGAAGGTAGGCACCATTTCCCAGGGGTTGCTGTCCCACTCAATAAATTCTTCTTGATTATCCATTTGAATGTGTAAGATGTAATAAATAATAATGAGAAAAATGGATGCAGCCCTGGGCCCTCTAGAAGGCTTTAGTGCAATGCAAGCAACAAGCATTGCAGGCAGGAGTTAGGAAACAACAGGACAGGCACAAAAGGCTCACAAATGTGACAGACCTCATAGTAAAGCCCTCACTGGTAATCACTGGCTAGCATGGATGGGGGGCCATCTGAGCACCTGGTTTGCCTTAGGATGTCCTTTGATATTTCTTCCCAATGTGACCATTTCATTGTAACCCAAGACTGGCCACATTAGTCTCTTTATTGACCTGGTTTGAAGACAAAAGCTGGCCAAGAACACAACATGACAGGAGGAGATGGATTTCCCATTTAAGCACCCCCTGATATTATAGAGGGGCTTGACCAGGTAAAGCCAAATGTGGTGGAAGAAATGAGATGGGAAGGTAGCAGCCCCTGGCACTGCTAGGGCTGACAGGATGTCTTGACCCAGGGTTGAGGACTGGTAGGGTAACCCTGGCCACTGGTGCTTCATGCTAGACAAGTAGACTTGACTATGGCCCCAGATTCCTCGTATCCAAGCCATAATTCCCTGCCAAGAGGTTTTCCTATCAAGATCACTGAAGCTAAACTATCCTGTAGAGCTATGGTCACTTGAGATGTACCTTGGGGGAAATGATATATTTCCTTTTTAAAAATAAGAACACTGGGTAGTGGGGCCCAAAGTAGAAAGATAGGAGGGATGTTGACTAAAAACATCTGATGAGGCAATGAGACCCGTGGCAGGCCAGTGGAAGTCCAGTGGTAACATGGATACCTATAGCAGTAAAGCAGGCAGACAGGAAGTGGTGGGAGGGGCAAAGGGAAAAGCAAAGGGAAGGCAAGGAAAGGAGAATAGAGGAGAGAGGGGAGGGAAGATGTCAGGGGAGGGGAGGATTAGGAAGAGTAGGAAACACAAGTGTAATTTGGAAAGTTGGAGGGAAAGACAGGACTCTAGATGCCCCAGCTTAGAGCTTCCATTGTAAGTGCAGTGTGTGTGCAGTGGTACTTCCTGACCATAAGGTAAACAGCAGTGCAAGAGTGTTACACTCTTACTGGAGGCAGCAACTGGCACTCAGCCTCAGGCAGCAATGTGGAGTGCCCAGACCAGATCCATGCTAACTGGCATGCCTTGGGAAGTGGCAGCCGCCTTATTTTTGGCTCGCTCCATGTGCATGCACTCATTGAGTGCAGCTAGCGTTTTTTATGTCTCAAGAGAAGCAGGCCAGACAGATGTGACAACCTACCTCTTGAAGACCCATTCTGTTTTAGGGCTGAATTTCATCCATGAGCCTTCCCCTCATCTTTGGACAACAACCTTCAGCCCTTCTTCCAGCCCTTTGGGCTTTTCTTCTCCTTGACTGGTCAGCAGGGGGCAGAGGTTTCCCCAGGCCAGCCTGCCTTGCTTTGAGGGATTCCCCACAGGGATAAATTGGGACAACAGGGTTTCACAAACAGCAGTTCTTGACATAAATATTGCCAGGCTCCGGCTAATGTGATATCATGGGCCTGTAATCCAAACAAAATAGACCATTGTCCTGTGATTATTTCTGCTCTGGACAAAAGCCTGTGAACACTTGGCTTCCCATTTTTTTTTAACCTCTGTATTTATGGGCCATGTTAATTTAATTCAGCAGGCCCGCCTTCACCGCCTTCAAAAGCAGCCTTTATTTGCATTGCATGATTGCCCGCCTTGCTGGTCCGCTGCTTTTCACTGAGAAGGAAAGCTTTGTCCTCCCAGTTCTAAGAAAGGAGAGGAGAGAAAAAAAACACCCTAGACCCTTTAACTTGTCACAACCTCCCTCCCCCGTGCCCCCCACCCCCCAAAGCGGCTACACAGGTTCACTGCTAGTGTCCCAGAAGCACACATCAAATCCCAGAATACCCAGAGTGGTCCAGGACAGAGCCCTGCCCTCATCCTGGAAGATGTAGGTGTAACCAGGGAACTCAGACATTTCTTCTCTGTGCTTGCCCAGCGACTGCTAACAGAAGCAGGTGTTCATTTGACGGGCAAGACTCCACGAAGCCTAGGCAGGCTGTGCCTTCTGGAAGCTGGGTACTCTAAGACACCTCCTTCCCCAACTCATGAGTGGCATTAAGCTAGCAACTTTGTCAGCTTTGCCTCGTTTCTACTTATTAACATGGTTTGGATCTCTTTTTAATGATGGAGAAACTGAGGCTTAGAGAGGCAGAGGATTTTTTCCGAGGCCTGGAGCTCTCTGGGAAGGGCAAGGAGGGTTGCCTTTGGAGATCAAAGCTTAGGACATGACTTTGATGTTTAGTCTCCAGAGTGACAATGGATTTCTAGCTGAACTGTACAAATGATCTATGAATATATTATTTTAAAAACATTAGAATAGAGGCTAGGGAAATAGCTCAGTGGTGGAATGCTTGCTTAGCCCCAGTGATGTCTGGCTTCATAGCCAGCACCACAAACATCGACAACTCAACACAATGAAGGCAGAAAGCAGCCTGGCTCACGTCCCAGCTTCTAATGTTTTGCCAAGTATTTACCAGCTGTGTGTTTCCCATTGGCTACACACACACACACACACACACACACACACACACACACACACACACACAGAGAGAGAGAGAGTCTGGTGCTTTTAGTAAAATGGTTGTCATAGTGCACATCTGTCACAATTTTTTGTTTTATACTTGGTTACCTCTAGTGGGACACAGAACTTAGCAAGTCTAGCCTGGTGTCGCCTTAGTTTAGCTGGTGTTCAGTTTTCAGACTTGTGAGCCTCGCCAGGCTTCAGTGTGGGACTGGGCTTGCTCGGCACATCTGTAAACCTTTTCGCTGAGCAGATATGAGGAGTGGGCAGGTGAATGGGACTGCACACATCTATATCTTTTCACCTCTGCTATCCCATGCAGCTCCCCTTTCTTAGTTAGGGTTCCTTGCAATGCTCTGATACAGACTAATATAGATAGCTCACTGGGGTGGACTGCTGTGTTAAAAAAAAAAAAAACTGGGGAGAGAACATTAGACAGAAAGAGGTGTATGTTTCTGGGAATGGTGAGTTTTTCTAATCTGTGGGAGAAAAAAGAGAAAGCAGGAGGCTGGAGGCCAAGCTTCTAAGCCCCAAGCTGTCCGTATCCCCCATCTTATTCCAGCCACCCTCTGGATGGATGGGAGAGGTTGCAACTAAACTTCAAAGAGATAGCTGCTCCATCATTCCTGGACACCCTGATTCCTGTCTCAGCTGCTTCTTTACTCACATCTTTACATGGGCATCCTTGGGGTCAAAACTGGAGCTGAGGAAGCAGCCAACAATTTGTGAGGCGGTGGCAGGCTTTCTGGAAAGAACCTGGACGTCACAGTTACATGAAGATTTCCCCTGGCTGCTTGGGGAAAAGATGACTTCAAGTTTACATGGCATGTCATATAGCAGGGAGACGACACAATCTTATTCATCTAATTCTCATGAGGGCTTCCGACGATTCTATGCATTAAGACTGGTCCTCTCTTATTTGACAGGTCCATTGTTTAACATCGGTTAACAGGGGACTCAAACCTCAGCTGTTTGTCTCCAAAATCTTTGCATTGACATCCTGTTCGATCTGTCTTTTGTGTACTCGTATTTGCATTGCAATTTCCCCATCTAAGATGTAGAGGACAAAACGCTGCCTAAGATAAAATATCATCGGCAAAAGCCAGGCCACACAGCACCATCAGCCAGAGCTCTGAAACCTTGAGTGAGCGTTGAAAAGCCTGGCCCTGCAGGATGGGGCTTTCATTTAATCTTTCTAAACCCTTAAAGTTGGAACTGTGAACTTGAGAAGGTGTGTGGGAAAGGACGGCAGCATTTGGAATGTAAATAAATAATAATAATAAAAAATCACAGGTGGCTTTTTTTTTTTTTTAAGTTCATGGATTTTAACCAACTTCTAGAAATCTTCTCTAAGGAAATAACCAGAAATCCCATCTGAGATGTTCATATAAATCAATTAAAACATTACTATTAAAAACTTGAAAACAGCCTGGCCTATCGGTTAAGTTACTGTAGTCCCATAGAGGAAACAAGACTTACTAACTAGATATATAATGGTTCTATCAATTTGAATATAATACTTGACATAGTAAAAATGTTCATTCGAAGGAAAATGCTCCAACAGTAATATAGTAAGTTATTTAACAGCTGATTATTTCAAGCCAGATCATATATGTGCACTGTTTGCTTCATTCCCCCTCTCCTCTCTAAGCCCTTTGGTGTATCATCATCCACCCCTTCTTCCTCTCAAATACATGGCTTCCTTTTAAAAATGTTATTGATACATGTGTATCAACATATATTTATTCATATACATATGGATAAATGTACAAAAGAAAGAAATTACAATGGGGGAAGAGGATGTGTGAGCTATGAAGGTGAAGCCTAAGTCACAATGGAGACCCAGGGAAGACGGAGATGCCAGGATGATGGACGGGACATCCATCAGTAGGAGCACAGGCATAGAGTAGACCTGGCTCAAGAGAGAGGCTGAGTGTGCTGCAGGTGGCCAAGCTGGAGGGTCGGGCTTCTCAAGGTTGTTGGAGCTTGGATGATTTCAGCACAATCCCTGTTAGTTACAGAGCCCCAAAGTTTGGTGTGTGGCCTGCTCACGAGGTCTCAGTCTTGTCCTGTCCCCTCTCTCCTTGATACCTTCTCCATCCCTCCCTTTAACTGCATTTGAGATCTAATAAATGAGAGAATTAAAAAAAAAAAGACTTTGAAAAAGAAAGAGTTGTTCCTTCTACGTCATAGTGTATTGGAAGTGTGTAGCTTATGTGTTACTGTACAAGGGCTTGCAGGTAAGAGATTGCCCTGCATCTCAGAAGAGACTCAGGACTTTTGGACAGTGCTGAGACTATTGGAGGCCACAGGGACATTTTAGAAATGGATGGAATGCATTTTGCATTACGAGATGAAAATGAGACTTTATAGGCCAGAGGTGGAATGTTAGGACTTAAGGTGACATGTTTGGGTGTCCAGTTGATGAGGGCTGGAGTTTCGATGATTGAGTTTGATTGTCAATTTGGCTAGATTAGAATCGATATAGAAACCCACCTCTGGGAGTTATCTGTAAGAGTTTTCAAAAAGGTTTAACTGAGAAGGCTTCTCACTCCAGGTATGGGTGATGCCATGCCATGGCTGGGGTCCTAGACTGAGTAACAAGGAGAAAGCGTGAACACCAGAATTCATCTCCCTGCTTCCTGACTGTGATGCAGTACATCCACCTGCCTCATGCTCCTGTATTCTCCCAATAGTCTCCTTACCTCCATAGGCTATGTTACTTCTTAAACCTTGAGTCAGTATGAACCCATCCTTCTTGAAGTTGCTTTTGTCACAGATATGAGACAAACAGTTGGCACAGTAATTTTCTCTGTTCTCCTTAAAACTACAAAGTAACCACATTTATAACTGGAGAAAAACGTGGCTGAGGAGCCATCTCTGCCCTGCTAGATATCCATGACACCCCTTACCCCCTCCCAACCCATATCTATCAACAACACCTGTCCTCAGACCACACCAGTCCCTTCCCCTGGCTCATCGTGAGCTCTCATACATGGCTCCCTCCAGGGCTCTGTGTAGCTATAGACCAAACAAGCACCAGTATGCTGCATCCAGAAAGTCAAAGTCTGGTGACAGGGAATGGCTACTTTTCTGGAACATCTCTGTACTCCATAAGCAGTTCACAGTCTGGGACTAGTTCCAAGAGAGGACTGTTTCCTCTGAGCTGCAGCTAGCTTCCGCACCTACTCACCTCTTAATCCTTCCCAGCCTTTCAGAGAGAAGAGCAAGGGGAGACTAGTCTGCCATTGGTCCTACACAGGAGATGACCCTTCCTGGGTGTGTTGCCACCAGCCACATCTCAGGGATGAGCCCAATGACAGTTTTGGTAGAAGTGGGGAACTGTGGACACATGCATGGGATTGGGCCACTCCACTGGGGTAGCAGGAAGGGAAATATCTGAACCTGGCATGTTGGCTCATCAGCCTTGCCACCTGGTGTGCGGCTGCAAGTTGGGCAAACTACTAAGGGCGGCACTAGCATTGCCACAAAGACGGCGCCCACCTCACCACCATTCTTCCCTCTCTCATGGGAGAAGAAATTCAGCTAAATAATTGTCTGTTGTGGGCTGCATTTTGATGAAATGCACCAGCATGTGTCTGCAGGAAGTGGTACACACTGCAGGGACGAGCAGGACACTTCCCTCGGGTCAGCACTCCCTGCTGGCTTCCTCTCTACTCTTGTCCTTCTGGATTCATCCAATAAAATCAGGTCATCTCTAATTTGGAGGTATCTGAATAATTAAAGGGATTGGGCCACTAGGTTTAAATTTAGGCCTTACCATGATTGATTAAGCCCAGCTTGCTTTACTGTATGATGGAGATGTACTTACACTGTTGGCTTTGACAACCCCAGGTTGGTGAGCATACTCTGGCGAGTATGCCTTATGTAATGTCCCCATCCATTCTTGGGCTCCAACTGCAAGTTTGGTTTTGTCACCTTCTCTTCCAATCTCAGCCTGTCATTTCAAGTCTCCAGCTGTTCCAACTTTCCCAAACACAAAAGTTCAATTTCATTTCTTAGACTCTATAATAATTCTGAGAGTACAGAGAGGGTTTCTTTTTAAAGCTGATTAATTAAAAATAGATTTATTTAGTAACAGTTGGAATGATTAAAATCTGGTGGGGAGATAATGGTTACTTAATCCACAGATATTCTTCTGTAAAAAAAAAAAATTAAATCTTTGATTCCACTGTACTTGGGTATATCTTGAAATAGAAACACCGATGCACTCGTAGCTGCCACAGCAGGCTGGACCTCTCTCCTATCAGGGGACTTCTTTTTCTTTGGGCAATCAGAAGCACGTTGACCTTACCACCAGTGTTCACTCAATGAGGAGAAAATACACAGATGGTTCTCTGAGCTTAGGTCACTGTGAATTGGTCCTTCAAAAAAGCAGGACTTTCCTAGAGCAATTCAACAAATCAGGACGATCCCAGATTGGTGATCTGAGCAAGGACTTAGTACAGAAGTTTCTACCTCCTCCTCCACAGATGAGAAAGCCTAGGGGAAGAGAGAGGAAGGGCCTTTCGCACGTCCTGGGTGTACAGCTCCTCACTGCAGCCAGCGTTCTGAAGGCTCCGTGTGCCGCCGTCTGTACCATCCCAGGGGCACACTCTTCTAGCCACTTTCATTTCCTGCATTTGCCCTTCACTCTAAAGCTTACTTTCTACAACAGAAATTCAAAGCCAATCACTCCCAAGAGGGCAGCCTTAAATCTTGTCTGGGGCACCAACCTCTCATGGTAGCCGTGGAGCCCAGGCTCAGAGAAAGGGACATTCTTTGAAAGCAGAGATGACATTTTTCTTCCACAAACAATCCCATTAGAATGTAGCCTGCAGCCAGCCTAGGATGGAAATGGGTGCTCTGGGCTGATTTGGCCCAGTGTTAATCAGGTTTGGGGCTTGGTCCTGGGACACTCAGACAGTACACCTAAAAAGACGAAAGGCCTATCTTAGGGTACAGACCTTTCTCCAGATTCAAGCATTTCACATGGAGAAGGAATGCTGCTTGCCTGTTGATTTCTTTTCTCCAGGTGAATTCTCCTCTGTTGGGTTTCTCTGTGGTGCTGTATAGCTGGACCAGTCCCTGCCTATTCTCAGGGCCACACTCATGGGAGGACATCCCAATCTTGTTTTCCCTTCCTCCTGCAGCCTCAGCTCTTGCAGTATTCTTTCCCCTACAGTCTTCCTTGCAAAAATCCTCAGAAGTTCCTTCCTCCTCCTGCTTCTAGACTCTTCTATATGTGTGCCCCTTTCTAGCCTATGATATCTTTCTCCTGGTCTCCACTCCTCCTTTAAACCTCGTGAGCTTTTTGCTCAACTCTTCCTGGAAGCTTTACTCATCAGGGCCTTTCGAGTGAATTTAGTGGTCATCCTCCGGCTCCTGGGGGGCCTCTGTTGTCCCCTGTTGTGGCATTGAACACACACTAAAGAAACTGTCCATTTCTGGGTCTCACTCTCTAAGCAAGAGGGAGCAGAGTGGGCTAAGCTTCTTCCATATGCAGGGCAGTGATTGGGGAAGAATGCTAAAACAGTATAACCAGCTTGGTGCAAAAAGGCACAGCGATCAACTTTTTGTGTCTGTTCCAGGCATAGGCTGAGAGCTGCACGAGGTATCCCAGCGGAGCAGTCAGCCATGAGCTTGTGCGCATAGTGTGGCATCCAAAACACCACAGTATGTGGTAAAGACTATGAGCGAATGGATGCATAGTGCAATTCCTATGACACGGAGTACCAAGTACCATGCGAATGTGTTTTGCATGTATCACCAAATCCTCAGAAAACTCCTATGAGATAATAGGTATTTTGAGTCTTCTATGAAAGACAGCATTTGGGCCGGTGAGATGGCTCAGTGGGTAGAGGCATTCATTGACAAGCCCGAAGACCTGAGCTCAATGCCTGGAAACCATGCTGTGAAAGGAGAGAACCAACTCTTGCAAGTTGTATTTATACACACACAATATAAGCAAACAAATAAATGTAAAAAGCCAAAAGGTGACATACATGATGAGAAAATTGGATAAGGCTTTGGATCACAGAACAGTGGACCTGAACCCAGGATGCCTCCTGGGTCTGTCCTGAAGCAATGTTGCATTCCTGGATATTGGGGACTCTCTCCCAGGCCTGGAAACCAAGTCATACATGAGACAAGAGTGTGGCTGAGAGCCAAGCATGGAGGTATCTGTAGGGAGGAGAATGAGGAAGCTGAGGGATGGAGGAGGCTTCTGTCTGGCCCTGCCTCTAGCCCACACAGCTCTGCATCTCACTCAGCATCCTGAGTGTTAGTGTGTTATCAAAATAAGAAGCTTTGGCTTGTAAGTACCAATTGTTCCTATCTCAGTCTGAATGTGATTTTAAGACAAAATGCAAAAAAGAATTTTTTTTTTTTTTTTTTACACAAAATCCACAGTGAGAAATGGTTGCCAGATGCACTCATTAGAGACAGATTATTCCAGACACCAAAGAAAGCACAGCGAGGCTTGGAAGTTTGGAGTCAGACAGATTGGGCCGGCCTCCTTGCTCTCAGTCGTAGCAGCTGTGGAGTGTGATCAGTGTCTCCCTTTCTGAATCTCTGCCTCATCTGCCATGAGGTAGGGGAACCAGCCCAGCGGTTTGCCATGCTGTCTGGGACTGGCGGCATTAATGTCACCTAAGCGCTTGTGGGTCCTATGCAGACTGTTACAGTTTGAGCACAAAGGGCCTGCCACAGGCTCAGGCATGCTTGGTGGCACTGTGTTGGGTGGCTGTGCAAACTTTAGTAGGTGGGGTTTGTCTGGAAGAAGTAGGTCCCCAGGGGTGTGTCTTTGAAGGTTATACCCGCTGTCTCCGCTTCTGTGCCTCTCTCTCTCCCTCCCCCTCTCCCTTGCCCCCTTGCCCTCACCTCTGCCAGGAGGGAGCCTTTTCTGCTTTATTGCTTTTTTCCCTTGCACAGTGGTCTGCCTAGGCATGTAAGGGTGAAGAAGCACGGACTGACCTCCAAAGCCATGAAGAAAAATGAACTTTCCCTCTCTTAAGTGTTTCTGTCAGGCTTCTGTCCACAGCAATGAGAAAGTAATTGACATTCTACAGGAGCTCCGGGGATGGTCAGCCCCTGTGCTCTGACAGGCTTTGTGGGTGTCTTTGATGCACATTCAGATCTGAAAACCATGAATTAACATCAAACTTGTGTAAGACTTTTTTTTTTTTTTTTTTTTTTTTTAAATCAGAAGCTAGGGGCTGGAGAGATGGCTCAGCAGTTGATCACTGCTCTTATGGAGGACTCAATTTGGGTTCCAGCACCCACAGGGAGTGTGGCTCACAGCTGTCTTCAACTCCAGGGGATCCAATACCTTCTTCTGACCTACACGAGGATCATGCACACACCCATACATAATTTTTTTTAATTAATTGCTCCCCCCCCTCAAATCAGTACTCACACCTGTGCTCAGACTCAGGTCTTTAGGAATGGGTACCATTTCTTCCTCTTGCTTCTCAGAACACTCTGTGATATTTGCTCTTTGATTACATTCCACATCATTTTGACCTGTGTTTTTTTTTTTTTTTTTTTTTTTTTTTTTTTAGATGTTGGATTCAACCCATTTGTGGTTATCTGAATTAAATGTGCCCCCGCCCCCGAATTCTGCTCCCCAGATGTGGGTGGTGTTTCGATAGGTTTAGGAGATGTGGCCTTGCTGGAGAAAGTATGCCATGAGGGGCAGGCTTGGAGAGTTTAAAGACTCATCATTTCTAGTTCACTCTCTATGGTTTGTGCTTGTGGTTAAAGATGAGAACCCCCAGCCTGCTGCTCTAGCCGCACACCTGCCACCCCCACTCTGCCTTCATGGACTCTCCCAGCCCCCTAGAACCGTAAGCCCAAATAAACTTTCCTCTATGAGTTACCTTGGTCATTGTGTTTTATCACAGCAGCAGGAAAATAACCAATACACCTTCCAAATGATTACACGACCCATTCGTGGGTCATCATCTCCGGTGTGGAAACTCATGAATCTAAATGAGTCGCGCTGACCCGGATGGTGTCTGGAAAGTACTGAATGCATTTCAGAAATCCCATTGACTCCATTATTCCAACCTCACTATTTGTAACCTCAGAGACTTGGGAAAAGTCAGCTCCTCTGAGATGTTTTTTCTTAGGTAAAGGCTGCCACCGTCACTGCTGATGTAATTAACACATTTGGTGGCAGATAGAAGCGTATCATTGTCAGTGAACTGTGATCCTCAGACCTTCACTTTGCCATGTACTGATGCACTAACTTCAGTTCACCTTTCCTAGAGGCTGAAATGAAACAGCTATGAAACTGGAAAGCCCTCCTGGAAGTCTACTAACTAAGGCTAGTGAGAAGGAAGGTGCGTCAGGGCTGAGTGTTTTGTGGCCCTGAGGAGAGACTCCCGGGGATGCTAAGCTCTGATGGGTAAATTTCAAGGTTTCTGTGGAGTTTACTTAGCATTGCAGTTGACAACTCATAGCTTTCCACTAAGGAGACCAGCACACGGGAAAGTGCTGGCTACAAATTGCAGCCAGGGCACCTGAATTCTGCTTCTGAGCTAATCATCACCCCTGAAACCTGAATTCAGTCACACCCGAATTGAAGGCCAAGGGCCGGGAGGTCTGAAACCTGTCATCAGTGTGCTGTAAGTCCAGTCTCTCTGTCCCTTAGGGAAAAAGTAAGAAGAGGGCAAGAACTCACTTGCCATATAGGGTGAGCCTCTCTGAGGGCCAAGCTAGGCATTCATTATATGGTATGTCCCTTCATACCAAGAACATTTTTTTAAAGTCACTTTTTTTTTTCCTGTTTCCTTTTTTTTTTTTTTTTTTCTGAGACAGGGTTTCTCTGCATAACTACCCTGGCTGTCCTGGAACCCACTCTGTAGACCAGGGTGACCTCAAACTCCCACAGTTCTGTCTGCCTCTGCCTCCTGAGTGCTGGGATCAAAGGGTGTGCACTGCCATGCCCAGCTCACTTTTTTTTAAAAAAATTGTGTGTGAGAGGGTTATACATATGCTACTGTGTGCACATCGAAGTCAAGGGACAACTTGCAGGAGTTTGTTTTCTCATGAAACCATTTGGGTCTCAGAAACCCAAGTCAGGTCCTTGGGCTTGACAGCAAGTGCCTGTATCTGATGAGCCATCTTACTGACCCCCGAGGACATTTCTAAATGATGATTTTTCTAGTAACTACTTTTTGGGGAAGGGCACACACTATAGGCTGCGTGCTGAGCAGGTAAACTGGTACTGCAGTGAAGTTCTTCAGATGAGAGGAGTGAGTGGGTCAGAGAGAAACTGACTTGGCCACAAGGCAAGCACAGAGATGCCCAAATCTGTATTTGACCCTGTATTCTCGAAAAGTCAGCATGTACTCTCTCAGACAACCTCACACTGTTATCTGGACCCTGGATTACAGAAAAGGGGAAGAAAGAGGAAAGACTCTAGTATCACTTAAGTATTGGCTATGCAAACTGCCATGCAATGCGGCTTCTAAGCCACACTCCTGTGCGGATTCAGATCTTCATCCTATTTTCTAGGTTAAAAAAAAAAAAAAAAGAAATAAAGGAAGCTTGGGCCTAGAGTTATAGCTCAGAGAATAGAGTGTTTACCAAGCTCGCACAAAGCCCTGGATTTGATTCCAGACCACCACACAAAACCTGGTGCTATAGCATATGACTGTAGCCCCAGCTCTAGGGAAGTGGAGGCAGGAGACCATCAGGAGTTCAAGGTCACCCTTAGCTGTACAGTTCCAACACTAGCCTGAGCTACTTGGGACCCTGTATGAAAGTGTTATTTTGTTCAGAGTCACACAATTTAAAAGTCAGACAATTTAAAAGCTATAATTGTAGCCCACATCTCTTTGAACCCTGGTGCTGCCTGCTCCCAGCCACAGTTGCTTTGCTGTCTTGCCTACACCAGGGCAGCTGAAATCTCCGAATGGATTTTCCTTGTTCTCCGTTTCCATCTGGCCCTATTGTTAATGCAGTATTAATTTCCACAATCAAACTTAGTCTAAGGTGCTCTCTCACTCAAAAAATAGTCTATGGTCCCCAAGCAGAGGAGAGGTGTTGAGAGACTAAAGCTTAAATTCTTTAGCCTGGCTTCTAAGCAGCCTTTCTGGTGCCCACAGCCAGTATTGCTTTTTGAGCACCAATGGGCACCTCCCACAGACCCCTGGCTTAGCTTTGACATCACACCAAGGCATCCTTTACGAGACTGTGGCTTATTAAGCCACTTCCTGTCTTGGACATCCTAGATGGCTCTGTGGAGATAAGGTTATGCATCATGTTGGCTACATCCATTGGCCCTTCTGATAATAGTCAACTGTCGTCATTCAGTCAATGTTGGGGCTTCTACTTCAAGCTTGGCTAAGTAGACCATCACAACTGTGGCTAAGGTAAGTGGCTCAGGTGAACTTCATCAAGCCAGTCCTGGGGCTCTGGCTCAGATGAGAGTTCTCTGCTCCACAGGAATGGGGAATGAAAGCATTGGGCTATTGGCAGCTACTTTGGTATCATGGGGTAGATGCCATCTCTGCATTATGTCACATTAAGACAGGGTCTTAAGGACATGGCCTGTCATCCTGAGCCAGCATAGTCGATAGGAAGGGAGATGTATCTGTGAACTTACCATGTCCCAAAGCCTGTACTTTATGCCTCTGTCAGTTTGGATTGGTGTCTATGGCTTAGACCAGAAGTCTCTTTAGCACTGGAAGCTACAGCTGAGGAAGCTCTTATCTGCTTTCAACATGAAATTTGGTCTCTTGAGGGTCCCTGAAGGCCCAAGCAATAAAGACCCTCCTTTCTTTGCCCCCTTGTCTTTTGTCACTATCCAAACTGTGCTGTGCCTGTTACAGTGTCATCTTACACAGTTGCATAGCTGGTGGGATCAGTAGATTAGGTGTGGGTCTCCAATCCATGTGCCCATCTCATGGTTAGCACTGAGCTCTCTGGCCACCTGCCCCACCCCCAACAGCCTTTTGAAGGAAGGGAGGCAGTCTAGAAAGCACAGGGGCACCTCTAGCCAGAGAGCAGGTGGGCTTCATGCTGGTTATTAGGTACAGATTGTTGCCTTGGGCCTAAGGTCCAGGATTCTTTGCTCAAATCCTTTTTCACAGCGGTGGGACTGGACATGGTGGACTCTTAGGGCCTTGACCTCCTGATCTATAAATTAGAGGTCATGGTAAAGTCTCATGAAGGCTTTATTAAGTAATTTAAAGATAAAACTCTTAGATCTTCCAGACAGGGAGTCAGAGAAGTCAGGATTTATGCTCCTATGGCTGTGATCAGCAGGAGCCAGGGAGCCATGGCATGTTCCTGAATAAGCTGCCAAGTCCTTTGCAGATGACCCCCATCTAATGTTTTCAGACACGAGAGGCATGAATCCCTGGGGGGCAGTGTCAGCTGGCTGGTGCCCAGCCTGTGTGCTGCCTACGCTGCGTTGCTGGGTGGTGACAGAACAGGGCATGAGCCACTCTGGTTGTCAGCTCTGGGCACCTGTCCAAAAGGTCACTGCAAGTCCCTCAGCCAAGGGAGCTGCCGCCTCCCAGATGCTCCTGTCTGGCTGGGCTTGGGGACCAGAGTGAGAAGAATGCCTAGCACACAGGTGCTGACACACAACAGCCTGCTACTGGTCTGGCATAGGGAGAGAGACCGATGAGGCTAAGAGGTTAAGAGAAGGGATAGGAGGCAGACAGAGGGCCTGAAAGCGGGGACAACCAGCATGGGGAGAGGTACGGCATCAGAGAAGGGAAGGGTGGCGTCAAGAGGGCCTAGAGAGAAGGATTCTGTATCTTCTGTAACTACAAGTGTGTCCACAAAGTATGCCATACCCAACAGCCTTGCCCTGAGACCCACTCTCTTCAAGCTATTATGATTGTTAATTGGGGTTGTTATACTTTAGAAAGAAGGAAGTCTTCGTAGGCAGGTTCTTAGGGACATACTGTCCTTGGCTGTTTTCTGTTGCTTTCTCCCTGCTTCCTGGCCACCAAGGTGTGAAGTGCTCTGTTCCACCACACTCTCCTGCCATAATGGATTGATATGATACCTCTGACACCCACCACGAGCCCAGGTAAATCCTCCCTTCCTTGAGCTGCTCAGAGATCATGAAACTGGCTAATCGAAGAGTGAACACTAGTCTGTAGCTGACCTGTGAAATTCCTTCTCTCACACAGCTCTGTCCTTCCCTAGCCAGGATAGTCCTGCCCCTGGACTGGTGACAGGCTCTGCTTCTTTTCATGTACCTGTTGCACCCCAGGTCAGAACTTTCTGCAACTGCGGATGGGAGCTGGGAGGATAAAAGTGTAGGAAGGGTGGGCTTTGTGTCCCTCATCCCTGCCTCCCCAAGTTCATCATCAAGTCTCTGTTCCCAGCTTGACAGGTCTCTCAGCTTTGTACCTGAATGAGCATAAGCTTGCACTCCTCACCACAGCCAATCAGGGCCTCTGTGAGGATGCTTTGCCTCTCCTGGTCACTTCCCCCAGCCATTCTTCCCTCTTTTACCCTCAGCAGTCTGGCTTCTTCTGCTTCCTATCATCTGTACTTGCTGTGTTTCTAATTTACATGCCGTCCTCTGGCCTTCATAGCAGGCTCCCTCTGGCCTCCCTCTGGAATGTGAGTCCCCTGAGCACCTAGCTGGAAGTTGTCTGCCATGCTTGCATTTTTCTGTCTTTCTCTTCTGGTTTCTCAGCGGTGTTTAACATCATCCCGCACCGAGTTCCTTCTCTTCTTGTCTCAGCTTTGTTCATGGATTTTGTAGCCCTCAGTGCTGAGAGTAGAAAACAGCATGTCTCATTTCCTGTCCAGAGCCTTGGTCAGGGAGGGTGTGGTACATACGAAAACTCAGTAAGTATTTTTAGGTAAATAAAAAGGTGCTAACAAGTCAGCTGATGTCTCCCCTCTTTAAGGACACACTGGAGAAGAACTGAGTCCTCCTTTAAAGGAGGGGAAAGAAAGGGATTTGCTTGGGTCTAAGGGATGGCTTGGCTTTGGGACTTTCGGACTTTTTTCCATCTCCACATCCTGTTTAATATGAAGTAGAATGCAGTGTGGGAAGGGGCAGCTAAGCCAGCCTAGGAGACCAAGCCGTGGAGTCGGGCAGAGACAGAGCTCTGCAGACAGAGACCCAGGCTCCAGTCTCATCGGAGACACTTCCACCTGGGCAGTTGGGTATAGCATCTGTTTGTTCCTAAGCTTTGGTGATTCAAGGCTGCTTTGCTGCTCTTCTACACAAAGGCTTTTCAGGGTGGAAAGTTGTTATCCTGGCCTCATAGACTGCTCAGGGAGTAAGGAAATGGTATGTAGACCTAGCATGTGACAATAGTGCTCTTTAGATGCCTGCTACAGCTGAAAATGGCACAAGGGAGTACTCCAGGGGTGCCCAGGACAGCTCAGGTACCCTTTAGTGTGTGCTCTTTAACTCTTCCCTTGCTAGCTGCAAAACCCAAACCCTTTGATTTTTTTTTTCCCCATCAGAGCTCACCTGATTGGAAGGAAGAGATGAAAGCAATGTGGCCGGAATAGCATGCTAAGGGTCATAGAACCTGAGGTGCAGACAGAGCCAGCAGCCAGGGCTACCTGACTTGGCTTCCTCCCCTCCCCCTCTCCATGGCTAGCCCCACCATGAATATGCACACTCAGGCTTCAGTCAGCTTGGAAGGATGGTCTGTCTTCTATAGGTCAAATACCATGGCAACTGAGCAGGCCAAACTCTCCTGGCCTTCTGATATAATGGGCTCTGGTGAGACACACAAAGGAACTGTCTTCTGATGCAGACATTATCCTGGAGTCCCACTGACAGGTTTTCTTAAATAGCACAAAGATAACAGGATGCAAGAAGAAGGGAAACCTGAGTCCCTGGTAGAGTAGGTTAGGATTCCAGCCTCGAGGTCCCAAGACAACTTGTCTTGTCCTGGTTTGCCTTCTGTAAGCTACAGTGGCAACAGAACCCACTCACTCTGATGGGTCAAATTCCACCGTCCATTTATCTGAGTCTATTCACGGAGGCCCATGTGCAGCTGGGCATTGCACTTGGTTCCTATCCTTGTCTTGGAGAACTTAGAGAAGAGAATGAGAGACATCAATCATTATGCACAGTTCATTTAATATTTGAGTGTGGTGCATGTCATATTGCTAAATTATCAGATGCTATTTCTGTTTGATAAAGTAGACTCTGGGAGAGAGGAAGGCTTGTCTCACCTCCAACACTCCCTGTCCTAGGACAAGCTGGTGCCCTTACTAAAAAGGAAAACAAAACAAAAGGACCCCACAGCTCAGAATATTGAAACCATCATGGTACTTCCTCCAGACCAGCGAGAAGGTAACTGATTGCTATCTGAGGTTACTGTTGTTTATTCTGTAATACAGAAATACCTCTAGTGGGAGCAGCAAGCAGAAGCTCATCCATGGGGAGCACCCCCACTCGGAGCTCTCAGGGAAGCTCATCCACAGGGAGCACCTCCACTGGGAGCTCTCAGGGACTCATTCAATGACTCAGCTTCCCTAGCTGGTTTCTGCTGGATGCTGTAAGTACTGGTTTGATGATAACTGATGTCTCTCTTTGCTCTTATCTGATCTTATACTTGAAAGCTTTCACCTAAAGAAACACTTTGCTCTGCCCAGGACTCTCGAGCAAGAACTCCAGCTGGCTGCCCCACACAGGCTTCCACAGTGAGATTTTGCCTTTTGTTTGTTTTCTCAACTGCATCAATCCAATCATTTCTTCAGGATGTTCTGTATTTTTACAATTTTTTGTATTTGTTACCAACACTCATGTATGGTCTATAAAATGAAGGTGTCTAGGGAAACAAATGAGACAGATAGGAGAGAAGAGATGCAGGGGGTGTGCTCATAGTATAAGATACACCTGCTTAAAAGATTTCAAATTTACTGCACATCTACATATAGCACCAAGGGCCAAGGGAGCTAGGGAGGTGGTGATTGTAGTCCCAGCTGGCCTTCTCCCTTCTGTGGCACACTCTATCTTCACTCCAGGTAGTGGCTATAAATATTTTTAAAGTAGAACCACATCATACTGTGTAAGTGCTTTCCAATTGCACCATAATGCTAACTGGGCTAAGGAGGTGGCTTACTCAGTAGAGTAGCTGGCATATAAGCACAATCACCTGATTTTGGTCCCAGCATGCTTATAAGAAGCTTGACGTGGTGACACATGACTGTAATCTCAACACAAGAAAAGCAGAGACAGGAGGATCCCTGGGACTTTACACACACACACACACACACACACACACACACACACATTCCTCCAGGTCCCCCCATGTGCCTCCCACATTCAAACACATGTACATGCACACACACATGTACATACATGCACACACATGTGTACACCACACATGTGCACACACGTGTGCACATACACATATACATCTACACATCAATCCAAACTTGTTATTGCTGCTTGGCTGGCTTTTCTTGACTCTCAAGCACATCTTAGGGAAATTAGAGAAAGTGCAGTGGTCTTTAAAGATGTGATCCCAAATGAAGAGTCTGACTCAGTAAGCCGAGGCTAGACCGAACCATGCACACTTCCAGGCTGTTCTCGGGTTCCAATGGTGCTGCCAGCCTAGAAACCCACTTTGGAGCCACAGGTCTTTCTCTTTGTTCTACGAAGGTACTAAAGTTTGTCCTGCCTCAGGACCTTTGTATGGGTTACTCTCTGTTAGGATATCAGCCCCCTCTCCTTCTATCTCCCCTCTGTCTGGCTTCTCTTCAAATTTGTTTCCTTAAAAATGTCACTCTCAGCTGTCTGCCTCTTTCGCTGTTAGTTATGTGTACCATTAATTCAGGATCATTGTCCCTGGTCTGTGTCCATCACCAACCTGGCTTGTGATCAAATTTGGAAGTCTATTTTCAATACTTACTCCACATGATGCTGGGCACCTGGTGAGCAAAGTTCAGAATGGGGATAGCTATAAAGGAACAAAGCAGTTGACATTAAGGGCCCTCCAGTCTAGGATGCAATCCCAAGGCCCAGAACAAGGTAGCTACTGTTAACATCCACTCCTCAGGTGGCAGCCTGCACCCACAGCCAGCCTCCTTTAACAGCAGCTATGTGCTCAGAGCTCACCTGAGTCCTGCTTCCTCAGCCAGCATCCTGACAGCTGTCTGCAGCTGGCTTTGCCTGTTATCCTTACAGTCCAGACAGATTGCTTTGCTTCTACAGATAGCCACTGCTCCAGGCTACTGCATCACCCCCAAGCTGTTCAACCATGACTGGAAAGCCAATCCCTCCTTCTGGCTTTGTTTTGGATCCTGCAACAGTGTGCTCCAGGTCTTAGCCTCTTTGTGCTCTGAATGGCAATGCTTAGGGAGCAAGCCAGATTCATTTCCAGATGCTCAACTGGAGTCCAACACTCCTATTTTTTTCTATTCCTCATATTCCATGAAAAGAATCTGTGTCCCAGGCAGTAGCAGATAATCACATCCAAAACTGCCCAAGAAGGCCATTCAGAGGCCTAAGTGGATGGACAGTTAATAATGGAAAAAAAAAAAAAAAAAGATGGTGGCGGTCTTGCCCCACATAAATAAATTCAATTAACGCACAATGGTGATGGGAAGTCACTGATGGCTGTTTATGGGCTCTCTCTAAATGGCTGGCTCTGGCCTTGAGCTTGGGGTTCAATGTATGACAGTTGCTTAAAGGACAAGGAGTTTCTTAGTAAAGGGAGGCTTGAAGTTTTGCTGGAGAAGAGAGCTCTGCAGAGATCCCAGGGTGAACAAAGCTTCAGCCTGGCCTCCCAAGCTGGTTAGGCGTTTTTTTGAGTCCCTGGTGGCTCAAGAGACACCCAGTAGTGTCTTGTGTCACTTTGGAAGTGTCTCATGCCAATATGAGGAAGGAATGTGACCATGGCAGACAGGGAATGACAGGCAGGCATTCAGCTAGGTTGTCCTGGTATATCTGTGAAGAAGCCTCTCTAATAGCCCTGTGGGGGTGGGGAGAAGCGGGGAGGCAAGGCTCCTACCCGGGCTCTGCTGAAGTTCAGAGCTTTCTGGATTGAATGACAATTCCCAGCAAGCTTTCATGGGATCAGCATGGCTGACTCTCAGTTCAGACAAAGCCTAAGGTTTCCCATAGATAACACCCATTTCAGGGTGATGCAGGCTGTTCTTGTGGGTGTCCAGAAATGTTAAGTTTGATATTTGTATTCCAGAAGGCATTAGCATGGATGGGGTCCTGACAATATTTGTATAGCATACCATTGAAATATCAGTTTTCTTGAATTAACTTAGAATTTCAGTGTACACCACAACTCTGCTAGAGACCTACCCATAGCCCTCTTTGAGGTTTTTCAGCCTACTCATGCCTCCAATCCCAGAGATTTTATTGTGCCCCAGCCCCACATTGGTTGCCTGACATCTTACTTTGCCTTTCTTTGTCACCAGCCAGCCTTCATGCTTTTATTCTGAATACCTGTGATTGCCACTCATATGAACAAGAGGGAATTCTGAAAGGTGGGAACACACCTGGTGGATGCTCTCCAAATTTGGACTGGCGTTAATACAATAAGCAGCTGAGCTTGAACAGGGTGAGACAGCAGTTACAAGATACCTCTGGACTCAGGGCTCAAACTCTGGTTATGAGCAAGGCATGCTGGTCTACCCTGATAATCCCAGTACTTGGCAGGTTGAGGCAGGAGGGTCTGGAGAATGAGATCAGCCTAAGCTACAGAGTAAGCCCTTGTTACTTGTTCCTTCCTGAGCAGAGGGAAACAGAGGGATCAGACAGGAATAAGGGGCAGGCAGAGCAGGGTCTTTTTGTCCTGCTAGCTCCTTGCAAGCCTTGTGCTCCAGAGCCGAGTTAACCAAGACAGAGCTGTGAAGTCTGGTCACAGAATGGAGACTAGAGAAGACCTTACTAAGTGACAATGACTGCTCCTGTCACAAATCTTCAAGTTGTTTGACCTTGACTCCAAACCTCCACCCCACTGAGCCTATTAGAGCCACGATCACCTGCTTGAGGTATAGTTGCCTGTGTGGTCACACAGGGCTCTGTGCCTGAGAAGGGAGGGAGAATCCATGTCACTTGTGGACCTCTGCCCATGGCCACACTTCTGCCTGCAACCACACTGATGAAGCCGAGCCAGCGCTTGATTTAGTTGTGAGGAATGGAGCTGTCTGTATAGCATATGCAGGGAAATCTCGTTAACTCAAAACTCGGGAGACTAGACATTAATTCCTAAGTCAAAACAAAAGCGGGAATGGGCTGTTTTCAGATGTTTTTATTAACAGAGCATTTTGTCAGCTGGGAAATAGCAAAGGTTCTGAATTATGCAGCTTGAGGAAGCCATTTGTGGATTAGAAGAGGGTTGAGGGTTTTTTTGTTTGTTTGTTTTGTTTTGTTTTCCATTTATACTACAGGACATAACAAATGACTTCAGGGCTTAATACTCTCCACTTGCCTGGGCCACTCTGGCTGGAGAAGGAAGGACTGAGCCAGTTTCCTGATATCAAATGTTTTCCTTTAGCCCACGACTTTGGTCTTAGATGCTGAGCAAGAGGGGAAGGGGGTAGGTGCCAGCTTTGTAGAGTGATGTCGAGGACTCCAGCTGACCTTCTGCATGGAAAATCAGGTACTGAGTGATGCTCTGAGAATCCAGAAGAGACTCTGCAAAGCCCCCATGTCCTGGTCCTGTTGGCTCCACAGCTCTAACAAGCTGAGGACTTCTTAGCTCCCTGTCCCAACCATTTCTGTCAGCCGAGAATGTCCCCCCCACCCCCCTTCTCCCTTCCAGCATATTGGCAGCTGTGTTTGTTTTGACTAAGTTCCAGTGGGCAACTGGAAATGAAGCCATTTTGAGGGCCACATCTCCTCCTTCATCTCTGGAGAAGTGAATAGAGGCTCTCTGATACCCTTTGCTATGCTGTCTGGGTAGTTCACTGAACAAAGTACAACTCAAGATGCAGGGCAGAATTCTGCAGGAGAAAGGAGGGGACTTTATCAGTCTTCAGTGCTATCTCAGCCATGGTCTTGTTCTGGACCAGGTACTAGGGACATGGAAGGCACACTCAGCCCTTCCCTCAGAAGTGTGCAGGGCTTCCCAGCAGGGAGACATGGAAAGAGAGTATGACGGGAGAGATTTACAGCAGCACCCACTCACCCACTGTGTGTGTCCTCCCTTACACACACACCTTCTTTTGCCCTGTTTTTCCTTCTCTGTAAGTCAGCACTGGGAAGTGGCTATCCCTGCTTTGGGAGGGGAGTCACTTTTAGTGCAAGATACTTCCCTGAACTCACCAGCCCTCTCTCGAGTGGCATCTTGCGCATAGTTAGTATCTCCTGCCCCCCCCCCCCACTTTCAAACCAGTTCTCCATAGACCCTCCAGAAGCCTCCCTCAGATGTCTCAAGAGCCTTCCAATCTACTTATACTCCTGGACAAGGGCGTACGCCTTTCCTCAGCCGTGAGTCCAGCTGGAACCAAACCTGGGACAAAGTCTCCAGTGACTTACTAGGTTCATGGCTAGAGGACAGAGGCAGGAGAACCAAAAGTAATCGCTCAATTTCAGGCCTGCTCAGCGCTAAGTGAATTTAATAATCCATAGATCATGTTATACAAATTGCATTTCACAGTTTTACCAACTTACCCCACACTGTGCACAGTCTTGGGTGGCTTATTTCACAAATAAATAGCTGGAATCTAAATAGCTCTATTTCCTTAGCAATCACTCTTGGAGAGCAGAGCAGTTCCGGCTCCCCCCCCCCCGCCCTCTTTTGTAGACCACCAGTTCACTGCCAAGGAGGCTTTACTTATAAAACTAATTTTTATGTGAACAAAGGAAAAATGATGTCATTTATTGAGCATGGGCTACATGGAAGGCCACCGGCAGCATGTTCTATATACATGATGCATTTGGCACTACCAGTATGAAGTAAAGGCCATTATGCCATTTTACAGATGGAGAACCTAAGTTTCAGCTGGGCCCTGGGTGTAATCTAAGTCATGTAACTGGTACCCATAGCCCAGACTCCATAAAACAAATGTCAATTACATAAAAGTGCCCTCCACAAGGAGATCCATGTGCCAGCATCCTAGCACAAAACAGATTGGGGCTGGAGGATAGAGCCTGCAGTGTGTCCTGGCGCTAGAATACAACCCCCATGGTAACCTTTTGTCTTTATGTACCACCTCTGAGGATACTGTAAATATTCTGATGCATGCAATGAGACAGCCAGACCTGGTGGGAATGCTGGAGTCATGCCCAATTATAGAGACTGTCTTTAACCATTCACCCAATGGTGAATCTGGGTGTCAGGGTATCTTGCCAGCTTAAAGGGAGGGAGGCAGAGTAGTCTGATTATCCTTGCACAAAGTGGATTTAGAAAAGAAGTCCACAGAGCATCTAGAACAATGAAGGCAGAAGACATAATCTTCCCAAATACTTTACAAATCATCCCAGAAAGAACCCTTCCTATCTTCCTCGTATAGAAAGGGAAAGAGGTGGTTGGATACTTGCCCATGAGATAAGCTCTTATTCTATGTCAGGGCTGCCTAATGTCTACTCTTGCTATTTCCCAGGACCATTGGAGCCAATGCTAATGATGGTGGAGCTACAGAAATCCTGGTGCCCAAGAATGGGATTTCAGTGGCTCCCTTTGCTTTCTCCACACAGATGGGTAGCAAGATTACTATTCCCACCTGATTGTTTGGGCACCCGGGGTCAACTGCCTTTGCTTTGTTGTCTCAGCTAGGAAGTGGCAGAGCTGGGATTGAAAGCCATTCTATTAGACTTAGCTTAGACTTGGCTTAGACTTGGAGCTCCCACCTCACACACCCATTCACAGCCATGAGAGAGGAATGGGAGAAATGAAGCAGGTTAGGATAAAAGGCATACATCCTTTTTCCATAGGCCTTCTGAGTGGGGTTGTGGCTTGGTATCCTAAATAGTAGTACCCAGGCTTTTTGGATTCAGGGAGAAGAAACCCAGGACTCCATCAGGCCAGCCTGAGGCAGTCCTACCACCTGCCTCACTGGTGCTGAGTTCTCTGCTCTGTCTTCATGCCTGTCCTTGGGAAGTAGTTGGCTTACAGGTCTTTGGAGGGCATTCCTAGTTCTTAGGAGGCCAGGATGATGAGGGCTCTACCTTTATTAGGCCCAGACTGTAGGGACATCTGTTCAGTCAGGTCTCCATACAGATCATGTCAGGAAACACTATGGACAGACAGAAAGGACACTGGTCCTTAAGGCAACCTCATTCTTTCTCACGACTCTGGCTCCCAGAGCCATGAGCCATCAGCAGTTCAGCTCTCTGTAGTGATGACAACTCTGGTGGGCAGGCAAGCAGTGTTTGAGATGAAGTCTATGTTCTTATCATCAAAGCCCTAAGGTACTCGCCAGCCCAGTGCTATCACCTGGCAGGCTGGAAACAGTTCATTGAGAGGTATAAAACACCCCTGGAATGTCCCAAACTCTCTGCCCTGGAGAGCTGCCCACTGAAGCAGACACACGCAGACTTGTGTCAACTTTCACTTAAACCAAACAACCCCAGGCCCTGCTTTCTGGACTGGCTAGGCCCTGGTGTATGATACGGACCACACAGCAGAAGACCCTGCAGGGAGCAAAAGGAGGCAAAAGTAGCATCGGTGCTGGGCTTCCCTCATCTTTCAAAAAGCTGGGGGAAACAGAGAACTAGAGCTGTGATTCTAAGGTGTGTGTGTGGGGGGGTGGGTGGATCTCAGACTTAGACCTCTGGTCCTTCCCTGGGGCCTTATCAACTTATTTCGACCATCACCCCTAGGGAGAGGAGAGGGAGACAGGGAACTAATCAGATTGTCATTTTCTTGGCACTAACCACTAAAGAGATTTGACGGAGGGGACTGGGTGAGTTAAAGTAGGAAAACTCCTAAAGATGCATGGGAGGCCTGGGTTTATATTATAGGACACTGTTGCCACGTACACAAAAGAGAGGTCCTGGGCCAGGGGACCAATTCCCCTTCGTGTTTCAGTATCCCTCATCTGTAAAACGGGATAATAGCCTTACCTGGCTTGTAGGTCCCTGGAGAGATTGCATGCTATATAGTGGTTCTGTTTAAACAACCCAGAGGGCACTTGTCTCATGTGGACTTCCTCCATCTTCCTTTTCCTCTTAATTTGGAAGAGAAAAAGTTTCAGAAATGTGGACATCTTTGAGACTTGAACAGGGCTGTGGAGCCAGCTAGTGAAATGAGTGTTGTGCTGTAGAGCTAGTGGGTGAAGGGAGGAAGAGGATCTGTCTACTGGTACTTCCTGCCTTCTCCCTTCTACATACAGAAACTCACTCTCTGTAGGTAGGATGTGGGTCTCCTCAGTTTAGATACAATTTACTGTAAGACTCTGTGTATGTTCCACCAAGAAGCTTCTGTTGGCTTCGTGATATGTGAACTGGGAGACATAGCAGCTGCTTGGTGTTTGTGGTGATGTGCAGGAAATCTCTAGTCCAATGCTTGCTACTGTCCTCCCCCCCAGGCCACTGGCTCTTCTACAGGGCCCAGCATAGGGGCATTCAGAAGATATGTGTTAGTCTTATGGCCAGTCAAGTTAAAACATCCCACGCTGGCCTCTGCTGTTGTTACAGACAGTACTAATTGATCCTAGCAGCAACAATAAAGGCCACAGTGAAGGAGCCCAGCAGATGAATTAATTTCTTAATTTTTCACATCTTAAAGAGAGCATGGCCGGGCAGTGGTGGCGCATGCCTGTAATCCCAGCACTTGGGAGGCAGAGGCAGGTGGATTTCTGAGTTCGAGGCCAGCCTGGTCTACAAAGTGAGTTCCAGGACAGCCAGAACTACACAGAGAAACCCTGTCTCAAAGAGAGAGAGAGAGAGAGAGAGAGAGAGAGAGAGAGAGAGAGAGAGAGAGAGCATGATGACTACTTTACAGAGAAGAAAACTGGTTTCTTAGGAGGGGATGTGTGGAATTTGCACAGTCTCACTCAACTAGCAAATAGCAGGTCCAAATTTAAAGTTAGACGTCTTAGCCAGAACTGAATGGAAAGTAGAGCCTGGGTGGGATTAAAGTCAGACAGCTGTGGGAACTGCACATAAGGAACAAGGCACCTTGAGATGAGGGAAGGCAAAGGGTTACCCAGGGATGCCTGGCTGTGGTGGCCACTGTTGAGCACATGCTGGGGGATTCACAGCTGGCCCTTTGGCAGGTCTGTTTGCTCACCATGTAAGGCTCTTCAAGAACCACTTGTAAAGCCAACTTGCATCTCAGAGCTGTTCACAGTAGGAGAAGGAGTGAGGGTGGACTAGCCCATCTCTTTCCTCCACTGGTCAAACTATACTTCTAGTATTATGTAAGTGAGTGCCACCCCTCTACCTACCTGAATAGGCTGGAACCCATATATCAAAGTGGTTTTACAGGAGAGGGGCAAGTCAACAAGAGAAAAGGCCCAGATTCCAAGACAGGAAGGCCAGCATGGCCTGGTGCTCCAACTTGGGACATGTAGTGAGGGCAGTGGTGTGGAAAGAAGCACTCTGGGACACAGACCACGAGGTCTTCAGCAAGTAGAAGGTGGCATATGTGATATGATGCCTGTGGTCCATGCCTCACTCCAAAAACACTTCATTTCTGTTGCTCATTTAACCAAGGGGACTGTGACACACAATTGAAGCTAGCTGCCAAGAGGAGAGGTGAGATGCTTCATATAGTTCATTGTTGAGCCCACTGGAAAGAAATGACTCTCACACCTAACAATGGCAGGGAGACTGATCTAAGATCCTATAACCAGTTGGTGGCAGGGTGGTCCCAAGAGTTCTACGAGGCCGTCTCCCAATGTTTCTCCAGGTTTCTGCAGAGGATTCCTTCCTTGGCCCTTTACTCTAGCCAGCAGTCCAACACTTATGTTTGCCTGGCAGCAGCAGATACAAATGACCCCAAGGTATCTGAGACTCGCACATCCTTCCCAGCTATTCCTGCCCACTTTCTTGGGGAAAGTGTTTCTGCTGTGCGCTAGTTTACCTTTGGCTTGAACGACTCCAAACCCACAGATATAATTATCCTTGTTATCAGTGGGCCTAATCCCCAGAAGGCAGCAGCTTGCTCAGACTTCCCACAGAAACCAGATCAGAGCCAGGGGCCAGCTTGGAAAGCCCAGACAATCAACAGGGGCAGAAGGGATAGAGCCAGGCCTCCCCACCAGCCAGCCTTTCCTCAACCCATTAGCATTCCTGAGGGGCCCCTTGGGAGATGAGGAGGGGGGAAGCACAGATACCATGGAGGTAGCTCTCCCTCTAGGTGTCCTCTTACCCTCAAAGGCCACTGTTCCAGCCATGACAGCTCTGTTTCTGAAACTAGAGACCCTCTGAGAAGAGGAAGCAGCAGCCTTGTGGGTATTTTCCCAAGTGGCAATGTTTCCTCTCTAAGCCATTAGGACAGAGTGAGATGACAGGCTTTAGGGAATCCACAATGAGGCCTCAGGCCAGCGTGCCACTCTCTCTTCGGATAGCATGAACAATGTAATTTAACAGCTCATCATTAATGGGGGATATAAGATAAGAGCTAGCTTCACTGTCCAAAGGAGAGCTCCCAGGCTGGACTGAGTATGTGGTAATGTTTGCTTTCGAGCCAAAGGCTGACAGAGGGTGGATTCCATTCTTGCCCCACAGTGCATCCCCAAGTCCTCTTAAAGAATAGGATCTACTAAAGTATTTGCTGACCCACATCCTGTCTAGAGAATACTAGCCTCAAGAGAAGTACTGTTCCTGTCATTTCATGGTATTGGGTAAACAAATCATGAAGTACATTTCTAGGTCCTATTTTCATGGAGGAGCAGTCATTTCAGAAAGATTGGAAGAAACAATGTAGGCATCTGCCATTTTATAATTGTATCTGCTTCCTGTTGACATGGCTGCTTATGGACAGGGTATTGACAGCCATTGGAGGATATGTGTGTGTGTATGAATGCACCCATATACATATGTGTACATGTGTTTATGTGTATATGTGTGTACATATGTATGTACATGTGTGCAAGGATGCATGTGCATGTATATGTATATTAATATGTGTGCATTTCTGTGTGTACATGGATGTGTGTATATGTGCATGTGTGTGCATGTATGTATGTATGCATGCATGCATGTATGTGTACCTGTGTCCCTTCTTGCTTCTCCTCACAGAGAATTCTTCTCATAGAAAGCCAGTGTAATCTGATTACATCTCTCCCTCATCTAAAAACCTTTTGATAACTCCCAGTTTCTCTTTGTCATGAGATGAACATCTCTAAAGTGACAGACACCTCTCAGAATTCTGGACTCCTTCTAGCCTTCTCAGCTAATCTCAGTGGCCCAGCCATGCTTGAACACTCTGTGCTCCAGGCTGATCTCAAAGCCTGTGTAGCTACCCTTCTCTCTGAATGCCTGAGACATTTTTCTCTGTGTGTCATGTGTGCCCCCGTGCCCCATGCTGCTCCTCATTCAAAAATCCATTTCCCAAGAAAGTCTTCCTGGGTCCCTTCACATCCCCTGACATCATCTCACACATCTTGTATTTACATGCCATCATTTTAAATTACGACACATAATTATTCGTGTGGCTAGTTATTTAATGCTTGTCGTCCACATTATGCTGCAAGCTCTGTGGCAGCAAGGTCAAATCGCATCTGTCCCATACCAGTTTCCAGGACACTCTGTCACAAGGTTCACTTGTTTTGTGATGAGGCAGAGATGTTTTCAGAGATCTATAATCCAGACTAAGGAAAGTGGCATGAATAGCTGGCAAATGTGGAAAGTGGGGCATGTTCTCTTGATTCATGACAACAGTCACCTGGTGTTCGTTGGCTATCTGCTTCCTGCCATGAGCATGAAGGCTGGACACTCAGGATGCAGCCTAACAAGACAGACTCTCTGTGTTCTCTTCATCTCTTCATCTCTCACCTCTGCTATGCTTGATTATCCTTTTAGGATTGTCTCCTCCACCTGACTGTGTAGACCCAGGGCTGTCTCCTCCATCTGTGTGGATCTCAAGGTTCAACGCTATAACCTGCTTATTACACATGAGGCACCTAATAGTTGATACCTCTGCCATTCCTGGTGCCAAATAAATGCCCACTGAAAGAATGAATGACTGGAGCTATATAGTTCTCTCTAGACAATCAGCCTGAGCTATGACTTGGCCCTCTCTTCTCCTTTCTTGATGCCCTCCTCCTCTACTCTCTGTCCCAACCATAGTAGGCTCAGAACTTTGCACAACACCAGGTATGATTATCCAGAACTTTCCCTACACAAATCTTCCTTACCTGATTCTGATCATTTGCATTTGTGGATATCGAAAAGGCATCTTTTCTTCCAGAATGACTTACCTACCTGGGTGTCATTGCCCCACATCTTAGATGTAGGACAGGCCTAGATTTTTGCTATGGCGTCTTACAATTCCAAGAATTCCTGGTAATTTTTTTCTTCCTCACTAGCTTCGTGTGGAAGGCAATCATGCTAATCAGGTCTTTACCTGGCGTGTAGCAGGCTTTGAATGAATATTTTTCTAGTAAATTATCAAATGGATATTGGAGGGACAACTTCAGAAAAGAGAAGAATGCCGTTATCTGTGTGGCTTCCAGTTTTGTACCTTCAAACACATGGGCAATTTGCTGAAAACCTAAGCAAAAAGGTAAATCACTTAAAAATGTTTGCATTTCAAATTAGTTATTGAAATGGATTTGCATGCCATCCTCGATGCTTCGCATCCTTCCTGGCTCTACTTGCAGCCCCAGGTAACAAGAAGTGGTGTTCAGAACAAGCAGAAGATTAAATCATGCTCACTGTGTGTAAGAAAAATGAATTCTGACATTTCCTAAGGATTTTTAAACAAGGGTTGGGAACAAAAGAGATTTGTAATTAACCCCCAGTTACCTAGGGAATTGCATCTAGCACAGCATCTATTCACACAAAGATACCCCTTGATCACGTAGTCTATGAATGGCCACCCTAGGGGAAGAGGATAAACACTGGGTACTGTGCCTGTCCCACCACACAGGTTATGTTGTCTAAAGCTCACAGCCCATTTATGAGCTCAGTGGTACCACTGCACACTGACAGCTCACTTTGTCCTGGGCCTTGGCACATGGCTTCAGGGACCCTTGGGGTTTTCTGAATGATAAGGACAGAGGAATATATTCTGGGGTCCATAACAAGCCAGTCAGCTGTACCCAAACTTCCACCAAGAAGGGCCCATCTAAGAGCACCTAGACAGGGGCTATTTGACAGAGGATCCGGTCATGTGATTACAGGGTTGACACATCTTGACCCTGTGACCCCACAGAGGGAAGGCAGCTTTCAGAATGAGTCAATGGGCTAGTGGATAATTATTGAATCAATCATGTCTGCTCAATGAGGCCCCTGTAAGACACCCTAAACTATGGGGTTTGAGAAGACTACAGGTTGCTGACAGGAGAGTGGCACTTTCTAAATCTAGGGCAGCAGTTCCTTCATCAAGAGTATTTCTAACCAGTGGTTCTCAACCTACAGGTTGTCACCCCTTTGGGCTTCAAACAACCCTTTCACAGGGCTCGCCTAAGACCACTGGAAAATACAGATATTTGCATTATGATTCACAACAGTGACCAAAGTACAGTTATGAAGTAGCCACAAAATAATTTTATGGCTGGGGTCACCACAACATGAGGAACTTTAGAAAAAGGTCACAGCATTAGGGACCACTGCTCTAGACATTGCCTGAATACCACTGCACCTGGGTAGTTATCCGAATCCTTTGTTATAAACCACTGAATACAAGGAAAATGTCTTCCCTGGTCTCAGCCATTACCATGGCAGATTATCGAACCTGGGGAAGCAGTTGTGGGAGACACTAATTTATAGCCGGTTGGTCAGTGACACTAACTCCAGGCAGTTAGTGTCAGAATCCAATTGAATCACTAGATACCTAGTTGGCATCTGGAGAGCTGAAGGATTGATTTTTGGTGTGTGAACTCCACACATTTGGTGTCAGAAGTGTTTGAGTAAAATGGAATCACAGTAGCTGGGAAAATAGAAAAATAGGATGATTTCTATGAGAAGGCACTGCTGACAAGAGCAGAGGCAGGACTTGAGTTCAGGTCTGAATAAATAGCACTTAACCTCCACATAGGAGGGCTAATTATCCTGGAAAGGTTGTTCAGGGATGTCCACATTGAAGACAAGAAAGCAGAGTTCAGACCCCACTCCTACCACTGTGTCCTAGACTCTACCTCACTTTGAAAGCCCCTGTTTTCCTCTTCTGTGAACTGCAGAAGCAACAGTACCTATCTTGCAGGGTCGTTACCAGCATCTGAGATAATGCATACAGGGCATCTAATGATGAGACCATGGTTATGTATCATTTAACCCTAAGAGCCAAATGACCCCTCTATAGTTGTTAAATGATGGAGGATAATAAGTCAAAAGTCAAGGTGATGGGCTGGAGAGATGACTCCACATTCAAGAGCATTTGCTGGCCAATCATGAGGACCAGAGTTCAGATCCTAGGACCTGTATCAAGTGGCTCACAAACTCCTGTAACTCCAGTTCCAAGAGTTCGGACACCCTCTCCTGGCTTCTGTAGGTATCTGCACACACATGTGTAGAGACACTAACATTGTCACATACACATAGACATGTGCATATACACATGAATAAAATAAAATAAAGTAAATAAAATATAATAAAGGAAGAGAACTCAAATGACACAGGAGTAAAAGGAAGTTCCCAGGCTGGCAATGTCATTCCACAGAGCTCTTATCTAGCTTGCTTTCAGTCCCTCTGGGTTCTTCCATTCTCAGTACTCATTCATAGATAGATAGATAGATAGATAGATAGACAGATAAGCTTTCTTTCTTTTATGCAATTGCCAAGGAGGCCTCTTGGAACTGAGCACCACTGAGGACGTCTCATTAGGTTTTTTTTTTTTGGGTTTTTTGGACTAATTTTAGAGATACTAAATGACCACTGAGAATGATGGTATGCGGGGAAGCACATATATCAATGGCTTAGAGAGAGAGAGAGAGAGAGAGAGAGAGAGAGAGAGCGCTTGAGACCTCAGTATCTAAGTGGGCATTTCAGAATCCTATTCTATTCACCTTGCCTATATCCTCTATCTGCAACATAGAAAGACATACCTAATCTAATGCAAAGAGAAACAAGCAAAAGTCCCAAGGAATGAGCAGGCACGGTGTCACAAGTTAATCACCAGCAATTCTTTTGCCTGAGTAGTGCATAGATCACAGGGATTCCATGGCCAGATGACATTTGAGACTGGATGGACATCGGCAGTTCACTGACAAGCAGACCTCAATGAATGACCGTCAGCTAAGCCTACAAAGTGAATCGCTGTGATCTGCCCACAACATTCCCCAGGAGGAGAGAAGGAAGGGAACGGAAAAGAAAAATGAAACAACAGAGCCCTGGGGGACAAGACGCAAATCATGTAATGAACCTGCTGGGGACAAATATTTAAAGAATGGTCTCCTGGACACCATGAAGCCTTCAGGTCCCCGCTAAGATTCTACTGTGCTCATGTTGTACTCCTGGGAACACGGATTACACCTGTGGATTTTGAGTTATACCGACAATGTTCCAAGGAAAGAGACAAAAGATTTGTCTGTAGCCCAAAGAACCAGAAACAACTGGATGCTTGACAGTCTAACTGTAAAGTGAGGGTGGCAGTGACTCACCTGTAGTCATGGCTGTGTGATTCTTCACCTCCCATGATGCTGAGTGCAGTCGCCTGCTCCATCCTACCTCCTACATCACATTTCCATCAAGATACAGAGCTGAGAGCCCGAGTGAGGAATGAAGCAGAGTCTGGGAGTGTAAAGTGCATCTTTGCAGAACGAGCGTTAACAAACATCCCCCACGTCTTTCACCTTCTTTCCTATGCTGCTCGCAACTGTAAAAGTATGAGGGGTTCGAACGCCAGCCAATATTTCTACAGAGAAGGAAGGCTCAATAATAACAAAGACAAAGTCTTGGACCCGACCTTACAATCTGATTTGACTTGGCAGCAAAATGCCTTGGGGCCTGATACAACAGTTCTTAAGTCCTAAAGGAGGTAAAGAAATGGACCTGGGGTAGTTTGAATGAGAAATGTTCTCTATAGTCTCAGGCATTAGATACGTGGTCCCCAGTAGGTGGCGAAAGAGGTGTGTAGGTGGTGTAGTCTTGCTGGAAGGACCTCAGTGGGCATGGGGGCCAAGATTAAAAAGCCTTCCCGACTTCCAGGTCACTGTTTCCTGCTTGCCTTTGAAGATGTGAGCTCTCAGCTTCTTCATGCCCACTCACTGCTTGCTGTCATGGCTTCCCATCATGATGGATTCTTAACGGTCTGGAGCAATAAACCCAAATAAACTCTTTCTTATGTAAGTTGCCTTGGCTCAAGGTATTTCCTCATAGTAACCAAAATGGTCTCAACCCCAGCGTCAAACCACTAGGATGTACCCATTCTTGGTAACTTTACCAGGCACACAGAAAAGCAATTGCTTACTCGGCTTCCAGCCCCATGCTTCCAGTAGGAACCCAGAGGCTTTTTTCTTCCCAAGATTGTCTGCAGGCTCCATACTTTTCTTCTTCTAATTAGTCTTTTCCTAACTATCAGTAACAGACTGTTAACTATCCTCACATTAACTTTTCTCTGAAAAACATTTCATTTACCCATTTACCAAGTAGCCCAAAAATGCCTCCCTCCAAAGCTGCACTCTCCTCAGGGACCAACGTGCTATATAACATCTTTAAAACCTACATCACTCACAGCCTCTGAACAAGGCCCATGTACCAGTCTGACCTCTAGCTTGAAGTTCACAAGAGACTTGTGGAAGCTGTCCCTTGAGACACATGCAAAGTTCTATCTTCTGTATCCGAGGACTCAGGCTTCCTGTATTTGCCAACATCTGAGGTTTCCTTCCATGAGTCTCATGGAAGCCTGCAGAATAGTTTTCACTGATGGAGTGAAGGCAACATGGCCAATATTGCATCCAAGTCTGGCACCTGATTCCCTGCAACATAATGTGGGCCCCTTCTTCATTTTATATGCTAAAGACCCAGTAAAAGGACTCTGAGGCTTTATGTGGTGTAACTGACAGGATGGTTGTGAGACAGAAGAAGCCTGGGTCCCCGAATGTTTGGATGGATCCATTTTAAGCCATGGCATCAACAATCAATCTCCCTTTATTGTATCAACCCATAGAAGTTAGAAGACTCATCTTTCACAGCAGATCACTTTATGATGACTGATTATAATGAACATGTCCTTTGACACTTTCTGCTAGTGCAGGTTCTATTTGCATATGTGGTGGGTTTTGCATCTTGATTGCATTGAGACTTTTAAAAGTACAGTACTCTGTCTTTAAGTTGGGGGTTCAGAGGGCAGTTGTGATTTGATCATGGTGACCATAACTGCTGAGACTTTATCTAAAGACCCCAATTAGATTTAGGGGTCTAATTGGGTATCCCTGTGGAGTACACATTCTTCAACAAGTAAGCCTGTTGCTGGCTCACCAAATGCTTGGTCCACATCATTGCCTTTCAGAGGAGCAGATGGGGGTTTTGATATAAATTGTGCTGGCATGTGCTGCTCTGAAAATAGATTTGCTTTTTGCCTGCTTCTAAATTCAGTTTTAAAAAGCAACAGTCAACAAACTCCATTTCCCCCTTTAGGCAGGTCAGTGGTCGAATAAGACCTTATTTCCTAGAAGAAAGCACTGGAACAGAGCATCTGGTCAGGCCAGGGAGGAGGCCTGGGGCCCCAGTGATCTGGGAGACCTCTTCTGCCGCATCTCATGTAGAGCACCTAGTTTGGGAGTGCTCTCTCTATTTGATGAAGGGCTCAGGGCTTGGTGGAGACACATTCTAGCACAGACTACTGTCAGTTAGAAAGCAATTAGTCTAAGGACTAATCTCTACAAAGATCCTGTTCTTTAGTCCCACATCTCCCCTGCAGAGGCAGAGTTCAGTTCAATTCTCTACATATGGATCATTCCAGAGTGCAAAAGGCAGACACATAGCCCCAAGTCTTTCTTTTCCATATCTCTGTCCAAAGTCCTCTCTCCTTCACATGACAGTCTCTGGGGCCCTTTCTTAGACATTCTCCAGCCTGTCACTGCCTAGTACAAGCTGAATCAGAAGGGACTAGCCACGTATGAACAGTATAGAGAGGAAAGGTCAACAACATCCAGTATCATCAGGACACTACAAGCATTGGATAAACAGTGGCCTCAGAGGATCACATGCTTTTTCTCAGCTCCAGTGAGGCTTGTGGAGAAGTCTCCATGAGAATTTGCACCTCTCCAGAGCAAATGGTGGTATGCCTGGGAAACTGTAGGGGGATTCAGGATCCAGAGAACTTCTAACAAGATTGTTAACTGTCTCCCGGGGGCCCCAGATCCATGCTATTTCAGCTTCTGACACCATCTTCCCATCCTCTGATCCTTCTTAGAAGCCTTCTATCCCAGGCTTACCTTCTTTACTCACCCAGATGCCTCTTGGCACACCTGCCTACTTTCGAGGCATCATTTCCTCAAAAATATTCTTAATGATTTGAGTTTAAAACGGCTACAGGGAAAAGCCTGCTATCTTTACTTCATCACCATTAGCCCTCTCAAGCAACATCTGGCAACAGTTTGCCCTAGCTGATGCTGGCCAGCCAACAGATTCTGTCTCGGCTCCCCTGCTGCCCAGTCCACAGTGATGATCGAATGAATGGCTGCAGGACTGGGTACTGGCAGTTCCTACAGGATCAATCTGGGATTTAGCAAAGTAGACCTGATCTTACTTGCTGGAGAGACTTGACTGTAGTCAGTCACGGATCTAGGCTTCCATGTTGTGATGGTCACATCATACTAAGTCCCTAGTCAAGGTGATTCCCCCAGGTTATGGTTTTCCTCACTACTGGTAACTTGCTTCTATACTGTAGATGTGTGCAATCCTTTGCCCGATTCAACTCTTCCTGGTGGACAATGGAAAATCCTCCAGGTCTGTTCTTATTCCCATCTCTAGCTACAACACTGAGCATGCTCCCTTCATCTCTGTTTTATAAACCCCAAAGGTCTCTTAGCTCTGTTAGAACCAGAAAGACAGGAAACCTAGCAGAAGTCAACATCCAGCTCTAGACTTGCTTTGGCCAATAACATGCTGTAATTCCAGGTAAGAGTTTCTATAACCAAAATAAAATCAGGGAACTGTGGAGACAGCCTGGCCCTTTTCACTACTGTGCTCTGCAGCTGCTTTCACTTTCCAGTGCACCAACATCTCTCATACTCCCTTGGGTCTCCTCTCAGGCAGGTTGAGGTGGTCACCTCCATACCCCAACCCCAACACACACAGCTCCAGCAGTCATTACATGTGGCACAGAGCACGTTACATGTGGCTCCTGACCTGCCTGCTCCAGGGAGCCATGGCTCACTGTACTGTTTCCCACCCTAGGCTTCAGCTAGCCCCTTGCAGCATGGCTTCAGGAAGGAGGCAGTAATCTCTTGAACAGTGAGACCTGGCTGAGAGACAGCAGTGGACACTGGCTGCTAGCAGCTTCCGGGCAGAAGGTGAGATACCCATGTGTATCTGTGCTGCTTTTAATAAAACTCAACAGAGCAGAAACACCTTGTAAAACTTTAACAGGCCATGAAGATGGTTTTCCTGTCCTATTTTAATCTTGGCTTGAGCCCCCAAGCTAGAGATAATGGGTAGCAGGGATCACGAGTCATAGAAAGATGTTTGACGTAGCTATGCAAGCTCAAAAGCACATTCTGGAAGATAGCCAAGCTTATCCTCAGACTCCATCAGAGGAAGATGCAGGAGGAGTCAGGCCTTCTGAGGACATCTGCAGAGAAATGGGACAAAGAAATCAGGCAATGTTGCACCTCATCTCTTATCAGCCTTAGGTCATACTGTGAGAAACACAGAAGTTGGAGAGCCTGAAAGAGGAGGAGCCTGGAAGGACATGTAAGGACATGTAATGACATGCAAGTACATACATGAGTTCCAGAAACAAAAAAGTTCCCTTCTGTTCATGGAGCAGACCAAGCCAGACGTGTGGGACCTTTGAGGTGTCTCCAGGATTTGAGAGCATATGTGAGTAGATACAACTGCCCATGCATGTGATGGTGGGGTGAGAGGATGGGATCAGTGCTAGGCCAGCTGCAGGGCAAGCATACAACCTTCCTCTGGACCAACAATGCACTGTCAAAGAACTCTGCCTATACAGGCTATGTGGGAGGGGACAGCAGGTGGAGAGCAGGTTATCTGGTGGTCAGAGGTATGTAACCGAAACAGGGGAGCAACAGAGTGGAGGATCTCAAAGTATGTTCCAGATATCTCATTTGACGGGATGACCTTGGGACACTGCCCTCACAACAATAATCCAAAGAGAATGAGACACGCACTGAGGACTCTATCTTTTCCTTTGTTTCTTGACCAGTCCCAATGGGCCAGGGCTTGGGGACCCAGGGAACAGATGGGTTGCAAGAAAGAGCAGAGTAAAAAGACAGGTGGGCCAGCCTGATCTCCCCCAGCCGTGCTATGATTGGAGAGACGAAGCTATGAGAGGTGAATGTGATATTCAAGTTTCAGTTGGATGGGCTGGCCCCTCCAAGGACTCACACTGAGGCTGTTGCTGCTTTTCCTAAAGGGGCCCCAAAATGGTACACACAATGGGGGAAGAGGGTTGGAAAAGGGCAGTGTGTGCCTTCCTTACAGACCCTGCTGAATTCAGGCTATTTGAGAACCTGGTCACACGAGCTCAGAACCCAGTCTTCCCAAACCACAGATGTCTCCTGTATTTAAAATAAATAAATAAATAAATAAATAAATAAATAAATAAATAAATAATTTTTTAAAAAAGTGTAGTTCCTACCTCCTGGAGAAGTTTTAGGAAACATGATATCTGTGTGAAAGTAACTGGAATGTGGCTGTGTTCAGCCAATGGTATTCCTACCTCCAGGAGCCATCACTGTGCAAGGCTGACTTTTATAATCGCAGAGTTAAGAGATTTCTACAAGAGCAGAACTGAAGAGATTGCAGGGTTCTGAGCCAGGGCTTAGGGACCCAGGGAACAGATGGATAGCAAGGAAGGGCAGAGTAAAAAGACAGGTGGGCTAGCCTGATCTCCCCCAACCATGCTACGCTTGGAGAGACGAAGCTGGGAGGAAAATGTGATCATCCTCCTGAGAGAGGATGAAACCAGAATCAAGTTACAGAAAGAATAGAGTCCAGTTGCTTGGGTTAACAGCAGGGTCACAACTGGACCCCAAACCTACTGGCCTCTAGTCTGTAGGAACTTCTGTTGGTGTTTATAGGTTGGCTGAAGAGTGACCAGGGACTTCTACACAAGGACCTGGCACCCATGGTGGTGTCAAGAGCTACCAGATTTAAAAATGCATTATTACCCACACCCATTTCACTCACCCAGTAGGAGCCTTGTACCAGGAACTTGGAATAGAGCAGGAATCTGACCTGTAGCCCCACCTCTCTGTTCCTAGCCAGCTGCTAATAGCTTGGGATAACCACTACAGGGATGCTGGGAACCAAACCCAAGCCCTCTGTAAGAGCTGTCAGTGCGCTGAACCACTGAGCCATCTCTCCAGCCATACAAACACCTGGGCTCTAAAGAAGAATCAGAAGTTTTGTCCAGATCTAAATTGATATCTAACCTAAGCACATCATTCTTCTATAATTAGGATAAATGTCTAGTTACCAGTGTCCTCAGTAGTTCTAGAAGCACAGGAGAGAGGGGCCAGGAGCCACACAGAGCTTTCTTTATATGCAATATCAGGATCTCACTGGAACCCAGCTAAGTCTCAACGCACTGCCATTCTGTTTTCACAAACTTTCTTTTTTCCTTTTCTTTTCTTTAAACAGGCTCCAGATACACAGCCTAGGCTGGCCTTGAATTAGAGAACTTGATGTTTTGGTCTCAGAGCTGAGAATATAGGCATGCCCCGTCATGCCTAGTTGCCATTCCCCAGTTGTAGGCGAGGAATAAGAGTAGCCACCAAACAGAACTTCTTTCACAGACAAGGCAGGGGAGACCTGACAAAGGAACCCCAGCTTGAGTTCCCTTAGGCCAGTGTTTCTCAACCTGTAGATCACAACCTCTTGGAGGGTGTGTCATATATCAAATATCCTGCATATCAGATATTTAAGTTACAATGTATAACGGTAGCAAAATCATAGTTGTGAAGTAGCGACGACAAAATAATATTACCTTTGGAGGGTGGTCACTACAAAATAAGGAACTGCATTCAAGAGTGACAGCCTCGGAAAGGTTGAGGACCACTGCCTTGGACTGTCTTGTCTTAGATTGTTTGTGTTGACTTCATCAAAGGATGCTTAGAAGCCGGGTGAGGGTGGGTGTCCTGGTAGGAGGCTGGCTGCTGCTGGCTGTCTCAGTAACACTGTTGGGAGCTCATGCCAGGGATTTAATTTATGTTTTCCTTTAATCCTCAGATCCAGTGAGATTGATGCCCAGAGCAGCCTTGCATCGTTCTTAGTGTTTAGTTTGTTTTTAAAGTCTCATGTAACCCAGCCTGGCCTTGAACCCCTGCTACCCTTGCCTCTACCACCCAAATGGTGGGTTATATCATGTGACTCCACACTGGGCTCTAAACCAGTCTTGACCAGGTATTCTGTGTGAAGCAGCAGTGAGCTCACCAGGATCTACTGCCTCCACTGATTAGAGGAGAAAGTACCACTGGTCCTTTGCACTGAATCAATCATTTGATTTCTGAATAACGGGGGAGGGGCACAGCCCTCAGGAGGGACATGAAGGTCCTGCTGATGGCACAGTTGGAAAAAGACTGAACAAATTAATGAGAAAACAAAAAGTGATTAGACCATCCATGCTGAGGCTGCAAAGAGCTTCTCATTGCCTGTGGTCTCTCTGCTTCCCCCTCCTCTTCCCAAATCACAGTCCTTTCTTGGGGCAGTTTATTATGAGAGATGCTACAATCCAGCTGACCAGCCCCATTTGTTGTTGTTGTCCTTGGTAGAGAATGCTGCTGAAAGCTAGGGATTAGAGCAAGGAAGTCAATTGTCTTTTCTATTAAGGTGAATCCTGATTGATTTATTCAGAATCTTTCAGACACAGCTAGCCATGGGGTCAGCATCCCAGCTCCTACCTTGAGAATCCTATGGGCTCTTTGGGAGAAGGTCAAATTTGACTCTGGATCAGGATCCAGTCAACTCAGTATCATGGGATGGATGCAATGAGGACTGCAGTCCAATGCCAAACTGGAAGCTGCAAATTCTGCTGGATACCATATTGCCGGAATGAGCCAAACCCAACTTCAGGCTTCCTCTCATCGCTTACTCAAGAGTCTCTGAGCTAGAGCCATCAAAACAGCACATGCCTCTGAAATAAAGGTACTTGAGTTAATCAGACCTAGCTAAGTCTAAGTTCCCAGTGACTTCATGGAGAAGCTTTCTATGGCCCTGGTTCTCTTCTCTCAAGAGACAAAAAGGCTGAAGACAAGAAACCAGTCTCACCCAGGGCTTAGGGTGGTAATTTTCTGAAGACTTCATAAACTTGACTGTCATGGGAACTAAGGTTCAGGCTTACAGGTTTGGAGTGCCTTAATATTCTCTATCATCAAAAGGGGATTAGATAAGGGATCTTATGCCACATCCATCAAGCATGAAGAATAACTCAGACTCGAGAAAGGTAGAACCACAGAGATTTCCTGAATAACGTGCATTATCCAGACTCATCCCTGTTGCCAACTTCAGCACTTCATGTTGGTTGCACCTCAACGCTTTACTGCTGAGGCCCAATTCTTAGTGACCCTGGGACATACCAGAGCCATGATACATAGGATGCACACAAAACCTGACCCTAGGAGGCCTGGCTGCCATGAAGACTCTTCAGCTTCCCAGTCTTGCCACTGTCGGGCATGCTGATTGAATTGAATGGAAGGCAGGGAGGCTGGAGGAAAGAAAAGCATGTTGGTGACTTTCTTTGGATTTGGTGACCCAGTCTGCACTCTTTTGGGACACTGTTTGCATTTTTTCCTTTCTCTGGGAATGACCACCATTTTCTTTATGTCTAAATTCCATTCACCCAAAAGTATCCCTTCTGTAACTCTGCCGTGAATGACGTGGATTTGCAGCTCTACTTGAGACTTGCCGCTGTGCTTGTGCTAAAGCACTTCATCCTAAATGGATGCCTCCCAGATACTGTACATCAGAGGTGCTCAAACGGCGACAGCACATTTGCCTGAAGAAAGGATGGGGTCAGGCAGGATCTTGGTATCTAGGTATAGCATGCCACACAAATCCTTTAAATGACTTCATTTTTGGAATCTTTCTTCAGACCGTCTCATAATAATATTGAACTAACCATGTTCCAGAGTCTGCTGCTCATTTGGTTACAGATTCTGTATTTGTCCACTTCTTAGAACTGGAAGTAAATTTTACCTTCTGGCAGCTCAGTTTTGGATGGGTCCTGCTTCAAGAAGATGAGTCTTCTTGTTGCTCTTAAATAAATGTCTGTGACATTTCAACCCAACTATGCTGGGGAAACTTAATTAATCTCTTTTAGCGTCAACCCCTAAAGAAGTCAGAAAATAATACTTAGAGAATCAGTAATCTTTATTCAACCCAAATAAAGGGAAAAACAATACCCTTGGCTCCTGAAAGCCATATGCTAGCCACACTGCAGGAAGTAGCTCATTGATATTAATGTGCTTACAGCTTATTACATGAAAATTAATTAAAAATTGAATAAAACCAGAGCTCATGATTCTGCACGTCTAAATTGCCACCAAAGCATCTAGGAATTAAGAGCTGAGATCCCATGAACATTAGACTACTGCATTGTGGGATGTAACCCCTTTTCAAGTCACACCCCTCCCAAAAAGAATGGACTTTCCTGACTTTAGAAGCCCTTCATCAACATGGTATCTTTGGAGTGGATACCAGGTCACAATAAGAATGGTACTGTGTAGTCATTGTCAGCTCAAGCCTCAGACCCTAGAGAAACACCCAGGTATTTACAGACCACAAATGGTCCATCACAGGCAAGAAGGAAGTCAAAAGTTGTCTCTGGCTCCATATGTCTCTGCAGACTCATGGATGATTTGGGAGTAGAGGGTGTGCAGAGCTTGCCCAGGTGGGCTCAGCTTACTCCTAGCTGTCTGCTTCTGGCCTGGAGCAGTTGGAGACAGCAGGAAGATAAAGTCTGGAGCTAAGCAGATGTTGCCAACAACTTTCTACCTTTGAGCTCCTCTCCTAAGACCCGACTTCCATAGATGTGTCTAAGAGCTAACCAAGACAGCATGGTACGAACCAGACACTCTTCGTGTTCTTGCCACTTAAAACAAAGTCAAAAGTCAAAGTCAAAAGTTCCAGCCCAAGAATGTAGCAGCTCAATTCATCTCCCCTTACAACACAAAACATTCTCAAGCCTCTTGCCCAATAATATTCTGGGTGGTAAATTCCTCAAAGTAAGGCTGTGTTTCCTCTATCTCTGCATTCCCTGGGCCCTCTGTGTTTAGCACAGACCATGAATGTCTAGAGATCAAATGAGTGGAAAGATTGGAAAAGTATCCCAGCCATCTCCAGCACTCAGGATCTCAAGACAGAAGCATCACAAGTTTGAGGCCACCACCAGCTACAGAAAGAATTCCAGGCAAGCCTAAGCTATCCAAGGGGACAAACATCCCCACCTCCCACCATCAAGTGGCTTACAAAAAACAACTTTCAGCCATTCTGTTGTGCCTTAGTGTCTGTTCTTGTCCCTAGACTTTTTCTCCCTCTCCCAAGTCCTTCCCCAGGGCCTCGCTCACCTTATCTGACCCTCCAGCAAACTGAGGAAGGTACTGATATCTGAACAGAAGTTGTTGTAATACACAAACTCTGGTGCCCCTTCCATTTGAAATGCACTGGACTGATCAGTTTCAAAACTGAATTTGTCAACAAATGGAAAATCTTGCTCAATGTGACCCAAGAGGAAACTGAGCCAAGATCACCCAGTAACTCAAATACAAAGGGAGGAACGATTGTTGTGAAGACTCTGCTGTTGGAGGCTGGAGTCTCAGGGTGAACTGGAGACTCCAGTTTGACTTTGGCAAATGCACTTTACAGACGTGTTATACTATTCAGGATTCCCTGCACCTAAGCATACCAGCCATCCGTTTGTTCATACAGCAGACCATGAAACATCGATCTATCCATCTGTTTAGCAAGCACTTATTGAGCCCCTTCTCTGCAGTCATGTACAAACTTTGGAGATCACAGAAATGAGCCAGAATCAATCCCTGCCCTCAAGAAAAGTGCAGCCAATTCAAGCATCTTTATTATACATCACTGAATATTTTCAGTTACTAGACAGCCTTATCACATGTCCCATATTATCTATGGCTACATTTGGCACAGAATATTGCTAAGAGGAGTTAGAGAGGTAGCTCAGTAAAGTGCTTGCCATGTAAGCATGAATACTTCAATTCCCAGAAGCCATTTTTTAAAAGTGAGGCATCATGGGGTCCTTGGAATCCCAGCGCTAGCGAGGTACAAACAGATCACTGTGGCTCCAAGGCCAGCCAGATTAGCCTACTTGGTGGGCTATAGGCCAACTGGAGACCCTGTTTCAAGAACAAATCAAGGTAGATGTCTCCTGAGAAATGACACCAGAGGTTGACCTTGTGCACATATATACATAAGTACACCCATATGAACACAAACCAACATTTGCACATACATACACAGGCATAAACAAAGTATTGCTGAGATATAGTTGATGAATGTTCAGACTCCGAATCCCTGGATTCTAAAGGATTCACACTCTGTCTTTCTATTTTATTCTTTTCCTTTCCTGTTGGATAGAGCAGGAGGGCCTGGAGTTTTACCTGCTGTAGCCTCTTCCTCCTGCCAACTAGAGTGCAGAGGATAGAGCAGGCGATTGCTGGGCTGACCTCCTTTCTCAGTGGTCCTGATGTGTGCCCCCAGCTGGGAAACAAGCCCTGACCACACTCCAGGGAGAGCCATATTGGAGACTCGTCTGCGTCTGACACATTTTTCCATTTACTAATTGTACACTGTGGTTTTCTGCAGAGAGCTTTTGATGAGGCTCACCTGTGGTGCTGGCTTCCAAAGATAATAATAGAGTTGCAAATGATTGCCAAACGTGGTATGTCAACAAAACTGGCAAGTACTATAGAAGAAGCAGGGTAGCTCAAAGACAAACCTGTGAAGAAGGGGAAGGGGTACCCAAGTGCCAGCACAGTGTTACCTAAGGCAAATGTCCCCAAACCATCAGGACACAGCTCCCTAACTCATGTATCCTCATCAACTGCCTCAGACACATGAACGCTTTCTGAATTTCTACTGTGTGTAGATCTTAGTGCTGGGTCATCTCTCCTCTCTCTTGCTGCTCAAAGGTCATTATCCACCATGTCTTCAAAGCATCTGCTCCTGGGATTCACACTCAGCTCACCTATTGCTATTGCTGATAGCCAGGTCACCATCCTCCTCCTGTCTTCCTGTCTCCACAGTGGCCACTCTCCAGCCCAGTAGATGCAAATCCCTTTGATGGTATTGAGAGACCCTTCAAAAATGCCCAGCATCTGTCAATGGTCTGCCAGGCCCACGGGGAATCAGCTGCTGCCTCCGCTTCCTGCCTCACCTCTGCCCATCTCTTCCATGGCTTTTTATTCCAGCCAACATATTTCATGAGATTCAGGAAAATCTCATGAAAGCTGAGAGAAAAGTGTAGTCCTTGTGGTATGAGCTTCACAGCACCTGTGTGTGGCATGATCACCTCATCGATGACTACTCTGGGTGGCAAGTCCCAGGGACTGTCAACTTCCAGAAAATAGGCACAATGGGTACCTTATCTGTTGCTCATCTTCAGCTCCTGTTAACAAGAAAGCCATAGACTGAAGATAGTGAGCAACTACTTCATTTCCATTACTTAACTCAGTGCCAGGAAGTTAAAAGGTCTTGGAGCAGACACAGGTCCTTTCCGTGCTTAGGAATGAGCCATAACCTAATGACCTCAGGTGCATGACTTCTCACTGTCCTTAGTTCTCCCTGTATGAACATAGTAGCAGTAACTGCCCTTCTGACTGCACAGATGCCTCACCAAGTAATGAGGTCCCAATTATGAGGAAGAGTAAAGATGCCCTCGGCAGGTAGGACCAAGCACAAGACTATGCTCACGAATAAACTCCACCTCAGTGCTTTCCCCACTCCAAAGGGAGGTAAAAGGCTCTATGGATCCTCTCCCCAGTATCTATCCATTAGGACAGCCTCAGAGCACTCTGACATTTACCTAAGAGCCTTTCAATACATAATAAATGTGAAGCAGGAAGAGACTTACAGAAGATACTCCAGCCACAAAAATTAAAGACAATTCTTGGTCTCCTCATCTCTGGGGTCTATTAATGAAGGAGGCTGGAGAGATGAATCCCAGCAACAAGGGGATGGGAGTATTCTTGATAGCACTTGAGTGAAGAATACACTCCGGCAGCCTAGAAAGTCCTCTAACTTCCCTGCATCTCAGGGGCTTCAATGACTTACAGGGTTAAAATTAGCTGGCAGGTCCTATAAAGATTGTCACAGTGCAGCCATTGTGGCATCACTTAGTGTGACCTTATTGAGTCAGAAGTTCTGGGAGCAGGGTGGAGCAGCCTGGGTTTCTATGAGCCTGCCAGTAATGTTTATAGCCAAGAATAAAAACCCCTCTGTAAGCACAGGGAAGGGGAGACAGGTAGGACCTTCTCTGTCTAACTGAGGCTTGCCAGTGCCCCTGGATATCTCTAATGTGGGTTCATATAGTTTAAGACCTATGGAAGCAAGGTTTGATCTCAAGTTTCTCTGTCCACCAGACCTTTCCAATTGTCTTCATTGCTAAAAACCTTGTAATCTGGAATCCAAGTAGAGCACTGAGAACAAGGGCACTGTGAGCAAACAAATCTTATCACCTGCACAGCCTCTTTCTTCTTCATTACTTACCTACTGAGATAAATCTTTTCATATTAATAGTTTTCCTGGGATGCCTGTGACAGGCTGGGCACCCCTGCTTCTCACAGTGGAGAAGAGAGGAGGATGAGTGAGGGGCAGAAGCCTGTTGTTGATCTGTGTGTCAGTGTTTGTATCTACATCCTCCTACTGGGACAAGATCCATGTTCACATTCAGTGTGGCCTCCCTCCCTCCCAAAGAGAAATGAGACTCACTTGCCAGGAAAGAGACCAAGTTCATACACAAATTAAAGCAGCAGAGAATAAGAAAAGAAAGAGACAAATTGAGGGACAGAAGAAACTAGAGAGAAGAGCAGAGGATCTGCGATGGTTAATTTTAATCATCAACCTGACATTCTAGAGTCATCCGGGAGATAAGCTTCTGAGATGACTAAGAAAGATTGATTTAGTTATGCTAACAGATGTGGATCTATCCATCTCGGGCAACACCATTCCCTAGGCTTGAGATCCTTGCCTTTATGAATAGAGAAACTGAGACGAGCGCCAGCATGCCTGCATTAATTCATTGCTCTCTGTTTTTGACTCTGAATGTACTGTGACTGGCTGTTTCAGTTTCCTGCTGCCTTGACTTCCCTGCAAGTAACGACTGTAGCTTGGAATCATGAACCAAATACACCCTTTCCCAATCTAAGGTGCTGTTCTTAGGGTATTTTTTTTTAACACAGTAATGGAAAAAGAAGCTAAGAAAGGGTCTTTTTCCAAGAATGGTGGGGGACACCAGCTTCTTGAATGTCTCCAGGAAGTGGACACAAGGGAGTTCAGTTGCTTCTTAAGTTGATCATTTGAATTTTAATGGTGACTGTTGACCCTTGGACAAAATAGCGCCTGACTGTTTCATCAATCTTATTAGCGTCAGAAATAGTCTGATAACCAGTGTGAGCACAGGGCTCTGGGGGGCACATTGTTCTGCTCAAGCCAGGCAGGGAAGGCGTCTCCACAGAAAGACTCCAGAGTGGATGGAGGTGGTGAGGTGGCTAGGCCATTGATGAATGATCTGAGTTTCCAAACAGCAACTTGGTACAAAGTACCATGCAAATGAGTGGATCAGAATGTTGTAGGCCACAAGGAGGCCAACACCAGGTCCTCCTGAGGCAGAGGGTGTTAGCCTCATTGTAGACAGAGTTCTTGGTCAGCTGAATGAGAATGGATCTTGCCTGAGTGAGGCACCCAACTTTCATTCTAACACAGCCCTTGTTAAAAACTGGTCCTCCTGTCTTTATCTTAGGAAAATCAAAATTATTCATTACCGACCCTGTTTAGAGACAGCAGCAGCGTTTCAATGCTGGACCATGTTAAAAGGGGAACAGAGAACTAGATGTAATCCGAGATAGCCCTGCTCAACAGAGGAGTAATCTGAGTCTGAGATGGCTTGTGGTGGAGCCAGATTCAAGCCAAGTAAGTGTGGAGTGGAAGCCTGCTCTCTTATTGACTAGAATCTATTGCCCGCTAAATTCTATCACACATGGGCCCTCTTTTGTTCCCCTACCCTCTATTGTGACACTCCTCAAATGTGTCTCCACAGAAATCCCTACCCTAGTATGGCTTGTACTGAGTGCCCAGTACAGTATGACACATCCAGTGATTGGTTGATGGAAAGGGCTCTCCTGTGTTGGTAATCTGCCAGGCAGGTCCCATCTTGCAGTTTGCAGATTAAGGGAGGATGGTCCAGGGTCCTCTCCACCCAACAGCAGCTCTACTCCCTAGTGCTCCACCTGTTGGCTGTCTTTAAGCATTTCTTAATTGCCTTTCTTTTTTCTTTTCTTTTTTAACAGAAGGAACACTGAAAATTACCTACCTAGCAGTGACTAGAAACATTGGCATAGGGCTGTAGCCAGGGTAGAAGATTCTGGATCTTGAGCCTTAGGTTTTCATCCCAGCTCAGGCAAGGCTCAGTGGCCTTGTATAGGTTTGCTAACCTCTCTGGGGCTCTATTTACTTACTACTGAGCTAGGGATAATAATATCTCCCCAAGAGGGTTGGTATGAGGAAAAAGTATATTTCGAGTATATTTTGAGTGCTTCCCATGGTGCCTGGCACACTTGACTCTGGTTAAACATGTTGCATGTACAATGAGGCGGGTCTGAAATGGAAATCATTCATGGGTCAGGTCAAAGTTCTGATGTCCCCAATGAAAAGGAATGGAGAGGGAGCCCAGATGAGGGGTGCAGGGCCACCCAGCTTTATTTTCAGCCACAGCTGTCCCCACCTGTTGTGTAGCACTGCAAAGTTCCTCTTTACTGAGGAAGATTTCCCCCATGTATGTACTCCTTCTGAACCAACGCAAGACAGTGATGGCGGAGAAGCCCTGTGCAGAAGATTCTAGGGCAGGGAATTCCATCCTGGAGCCTTTCTCTGTAGGGTCTTGTTTCCCATGCAGCCAAATAGGAGAGCTTCCTTCCATCTCCCTAGGGCTCCCATCACTCCCAGTTCAGTCCTAAGCATTCAGCACTTTCCTCCTCCCCAGTCCAGTACCAAGTTGATTTGGGAGCTGACCTGTGGCAGCTGCTATGTGTGCTCTTGAGTGAACGGCCCCTCTTGCCTTCTGCTTCCTAGGGTTTGGAGAAGAGTAAATTAAGTAGTAATAGTCAGTGCTGGGACAGGAGCCCAGGGTACAGGGCACCACAGGGACTCTGGATATGTGCTTGTGGGTGAGAGAGGCAGAGAGGGAGAATGGAAGGAAAGAGGATAGGAGGAAGGGAGGGAGGACAGGCTACCTGGACTCAAGGAGAGTCAGATGCTGTCTGAGCTGCACTGTTCACAGCTCTCCCTTCCATTTAGGCAGAGGGGTCCATGCATCTCATCTCTGCATTTCCTCTGAACCCTTCCCGGGTCCTCAAGGTAACCAAGAGCCAGTCAAATCCATGAGGCACAAGTGGGGTTTCCAGACTTCAGCCACCACAGTGAACTGGGTGAAAAAGAAGAAACCAAAGAAAAGACAATCCCCCTGCTCAAGGGCCACAGTGATGACAAGGACTGCATGGGTCTCTCTGCTTTTTTAAATTTAGAAGCCTTAAGTAAGAAAGCACCAGAGAGTGTCATGGGGGTTCTCTAATTCCTTCCTTCCTTCCTTCCTTCCTTCCTTTCTTCCTTCCTTTTTTTTTTTTTTTAACCTTGCCAGTCCCACTGGGCCTGGTGGCAGGATGAACCCATCTCCTAAGCTTCCCAGAGGCCCAGCTGATGCAGGCTGGGCCAAGGATTTGCTCACCAAGGGAAGCAATGTCCCAGAGGGAGAAAGGAAGACATGTGATTTACATGGCTTAATGTACTCATTAAGGGTTTAATTGGAGTCACTTTGCCACTGATCCTCCAAGAACCCCTTATTTTCTCTGTGTAATTAACGAAGCAACCTTTAGCTTCACGATGCATAAATAGAGACCATCAGGGAACTTCCCAGACATATCTCTGACCAGATCCCACTAGTCAGCCTACACCCCAGGGGCACTGGAGCTTTGGGGATGCTCAGCTTCAGCTTGGGGTATTAACATTCTCAGAGACAAGGCTGTGAGTGAGGTCAGCCTCAGCAAGGCCTGGCCTCAATCCCCATCTCTGCCCTCTCCCTTCCTTTGGCTGGAGCATCAATGCCTTTGAGTCTCAGTTTCTCCTCCTGTGAAATGTGGGTAAGCTGGGTATTTCCCAGGGTTCTGGAATTCATAGGTAGGTACCATATGTTCTGTAGCATCCAAGAAAGGTGTACTATTTGCAAGGATGGAGGGCCAATGAGTTTTAGGTAGCAGGAGGAACTGGAGTGTCCAAAGGGCTTCCCAAACAGGAACAGAGCATTTTTTTTTATCTTGTGGGAACACAGAACAGTTTATAGGAAACCACGCGAAACATTCTAGCAATTGGCTTCAGAGCAAGGACACACACTCCTCCATACCGAACCAAGGTTCAGAATATTTTGGTTGCTTGCCATCCTCTGGGTTGGTCCGCTAGCCTTTTTCAGCCGCTCTTCTTCCTCTTACCCTTTTTCTGCCTGCTTGCAACACAGAACATAAATAATTAATACTATCCAATTACCCAAGCCAAAAAATAAACAAAGCGTCAAGGGTGTGTTGGCTTTCCCCTGAACTCACCATCAGGAAGGGGCTGAGTCCCCAGTGCAGATGTCTGGCTCTCGAAAGCCATTTGTGTGGGGCTGCTCTGTGGGTACCAGGGTTAGTTAAAGCTTGCTTCATTATGGTGGTATTGGGGCAGATGGGAGCTGATGGCACCGGGCTGTTTTCATAGGGAAATGTGCACAGAGTCCCAGGTCAGTGCAGTGATAAATGGGCTTGCCGACAATTTGCTGGGAGCGCACATCTTGGGGGACTCCTGAGGTCATGATATGTCTGCTGTGAGCCTACACAATTTTCTTTACTTATCAGTCCCCGCCACATCACAGACACATATTTGAACAATGAAACAAAGGACAGCATGCATTATCATGTCCCAGCCGGAGACCGGGAGCTTCACTAAGCCAGACTATGCTGATTGGACAGCGCTGGGACATACCAAAAAAAAAAAAAAAAAAAAAAAAAAAAAAAAAAAAAAAAGCCAGTCGCAGAAGCAGAGAGAGGCTGGTGACAGCGAGCCAAACTAGTGAGTTAGAAGGTGCACTGGGGGGGCTCCAGGTGGATGGAACATTGAATCATGAGTTCCAGCACCGTGCAGCTGGCTCTGCAATCACACAGCAGTGTTGGGATCTCTGAAAACCAAGCTTCTATATCCGTAGAAGAAAGTCAAACTCTTCACCATGTGTTTGTGTTTGGGAATCATCTGACAACACTTCACTTCTCCCCAGTAGTCTTCCAGCTCACCCCTTACCTAGCTAATGCTAACCTCTCCTACCTGCCACCCTCGCCACTTTTCTCGACCCCTTCATCTAAGGCCCAGGCATGCCCATGTCTCAGATGAGATGGAAGTCTTCCTGAACCACTCTCCAGTGGATTTCTGATATGCCTCCCAGCTTCTCATGGCATATCCCTGTTTGTCCACACTGTCAATGTTTCGTTACCTGTCCAGACTATAACTCTTCTGCAATACAAGAAAGCCTGGCACAGAGCAGATGCTCAAAGCTGTTTAGGACCCAATAAATAAGCAGAAGTAATAATATTTTGTACCTGTAGAAAATAGCAATACTCACAGGAAACACACACACACATACACACACACACACACACACACACGCACGCACATGCATGCACACATGCACAGGGACACGCACATGCACAGGGACACAGGCCCTGCCAAGCAGGGTGAGGACCTCCATCTCCTCCCCTGCCTTCATCCAGTGAACCTCCATCTGGCACTAGGAAACAAGAGACTGAGCTCTGGAAGCTAAAACATACAAATTGGAAAACAAAATCCCTGCAAGAGAATTTGGAAGTTAACCTCAAATAGGGGAGATGATGTGGGTGGGAGTTTGCCGCGTGCTTTAGAAACTTGGGGAAGGGTGAGGCATGAGATGGAGAGTGGATATAAGGAATAACTGGAGAAGGTGATTTGAAGGAATGCCCTTGTTCCATCAGGGATGTGTGCAGACACTTCCTCGGGTGGGTGTTGGGGCAGGAACAAAGCAGCCTGCCTGGTTAGAGGGAACTCCAGAGAGAAGGAGGCTGCTCCTTCACTGGCACAGTAGTAACAATAAAACTCAGCGGGAAGAAAAAGCTGACTAGTGGGAAAGGATCAATAGATGACAGGAAGGAGATCTGTGGTAACATGAGCCAACAGGTAAATTGATGAATGGGGAATCCTGGGAAGTACCAGGAACCACGTGGGGGGCAGGCCAGCCTGGACAACAGAGTAGCTCCTGCTCCATCTGCCCTACGACTCTGGGCTATGTACCAGCTGTCTTCCCTTTCCTTTTCTGCAAAGCAACCCCCTCCATGGTGCCTTAGCATCTTGCTGCTCTTCAGGGGCTTCTCCAGTCATATCCCAGAACCTTCCCACATGCTCTTGGATAGGAGGCTCATTTCACAGAGTGTGCCCAGCAAGAAGAGGGACCAATCTAAGCCTACTTAGCTAATGGTGGCCATGTTCCTTCAAATCCCAGACAAGACAAAGGCTGGACAGCTCCCTCAAGCTCAGCGGTGGGGGCCCCCTCCAAAAAAAAATCAGGCTGGATTTAGACTTCTGTCAGACCAGACAAGCTGACCTCAGAGGTTAGTAAAATATGTTCCACCTCTCTCAGCCACATAGGTGCCTAGTAGCCCCTTTCCTTGAATCTCTTTCTCTGTATGAACCGTCAAGTTGCAGAACCCTCCTCCTCAAAGGCCAGGCTCCTCCCACTCTGCCCCCATGACCTTGACTTGTTTATCTCCTGGGCCCATCTCTGGATTAGTGGTACATGCTAACAGTCATATGCCACACAGCCTCCATAACATCTAGGCACATTTAGAGGTTCTCCTTGGCAGCCCAATATCTTCCTTTGAAATCTAATAAAATCAGGGGCATGAAAACATTGTTTCCCAGAACCCCTACTCTGCTCTAAGCTTTTATCCAGACATGATAATTATAAAAATAGAATCTTCCATTTTCAGGGTCAGAGGACACTGAGGCTTAAGAAGAGTCTGAAAGCCTCCCAGTGTCACAGTCAGAAAGTGTCAGAACAAAGCTGTCACCTGAGCTACTTGTCCCATGGACACTGTGCTTTGTGGTCTTTCCGCACAGTGGGTACAGGAGTCAGTGGCATCAGGGTGGTTTGGTGGCATGCATAGGGAGACATTGCCAGGACAGATGGACTTTATGACAGCCTCCATATCATCCTTTTATATGTCTGCCACGACAGACAGCAGAGGGAACTCAGGGAAAAGAGCAGCATCAGAAGGGAGGAGGCAGGAGAGCCAGGTGGGAATGGAGAAGGGGAGGGAGGCAGTCCAATGTCAGGATTTGTGAGGAAAGTCATCCATATGCTGGCAGGTTCCTCCCATACATCTGTGGGTTTTTTTTTTTTTGGGGGGGGGCATGGACCAGGATGACTGGTAGTCTAAACCAAGCAGCCTTCAGAGGACAAATCTGTCTTCTTTTTTTTTTTTTTTTTTTTTCAGGGCCACCAAGATTCTGGGTTTTCAGGACAATGAGCACCACTCCCATATGCTCAGGACAAAGGGTAGTATATTTATGACAGTTACCCAGTGTGACTTCTGTCCTGGTCCATACTCTGAACTCTCTGCTTCATAAGTCTGCAGAAGCTCCCTGCAATGTGTGGGGAGCAGAGGAAGGAGGGGACAGCCCAGATGCTCTGCCTAGAGTTCTGAGGACCAGACAGACAGCACTTCTGAACTCAGCTTACAATTTAAGGGGGGGGGGGAGCATTTTTCCCCTCCATTCTGTGACTGCCTACTGAATAGAACACACATTTAACATTTAATCATGAATCCATTGGAAGGAAATAAATCACAGAGCAATGTTCAATGTTTTAAGTGCAAAATCTCTAAATTTTTGGGTTATGATCACCACTTGATTTAGCATAAAAATTTAAGAGCTCGTATTTTCTAAGAGTAGAGACAGGCACTTTTGAAATTTGCCCAAGTGACAGATGCCATTAATTTTTTAAAAAAAAATAATCTGATTAGCAATGCAGCCTGAGCTGTGAAAATGTCGCTGCTCGGGCTGCAGCAGTGACGTCTGTGGAGGTTGGCTCCCAACTCCCAACCTCCTGGGTTTAGATGGACCACAACTCGGATCCTTAGCTTCCACTGCATGAGGCACCAGTGCTCTCAACAAGAGAGGGTGGGTGACTTTCTATAGATTTTAAGCAGTCTACAGAGACCTGGCTCAGTATATATACAACAAGTGTTTGCTGACTGGTAAATAAATGGCCGTTGCAGTGACATGGTGCATGTGTGTGTGCATGTGTCTGTGTGTGTGTGTGTGCGCATGTGCACATGTGTGTACTCATGTGGAGGCCAGAGGTTGACTTAGTGTATTCCCCTCTCTACACTAGTTGTTTGAGACAAGGTCTCTTATGAAACCTGGAGTTCATGGATTTGGCTAGACTGGCTGGCTCTTGAGCTCCTGTCTCTACCTCCCCAGTGATGGGATTACAAGTGAGAACTGTCATGCTTGGCATTTCTCACAGGCGTTGGCAGTCTGAACTGGGATCCTGATGCAGGTACATGTAACAAGTACTTACTACCCAAGCCTCAGCACCTATCTGCCTGTCACTCCTGCAGAGATTAACCCAGGATCACCAGAATGTCCTATAAGATGCTGATATGACCCTATATTGCAGATGTGGTGTATACATTGAGAAGTGAGAGAAGTTGCCACAAGTCTGTACTAGGTGAGTGGCTGAGTGGGGCCTGCACCCATTCTACAGTCTGGAGTCCTACCACCCCATCACATTAATAAGGAATGAATGAAGGACGTGTGTTAGACCTTACATTCTGCTTCCTTGGACTCCCTCTTCTTTCAGTGTGTGATGTCTATCACTCTCCCTTGCTCTAGCTCCATATAAACTCTAAGGGCTTGAGGACCTCTGCTGTGCTGGGCCCTGTGCCTAAGGATGGAGCTGGCAACTGGAACTGATGACAGTGGCAGAGAGACACTATTCCAGCTCATAGGTCTACATGGATAAACTACGGTATAAGCTCCTCACTCATTTATCTAGCACAGATGGCTATGTAGCAAGTGCCTGGGTGTGCAGGATCCACTTTGGGTGACGAGATAAAGCAGCCACTGTCGATTCTCAAATGGACCAGAAATAGAACAGTACACAGTCAAGGTGGTTTCGAGTTTTATAAATTGCATTGTAAAAGTAATGAGGGAAAGAAAGAGGCAGCGAATGGAATATACAAGGTGTAACAGAGACCTTGGCCTCTACATCCAATGAAGGGACTCAAAATGTGCGCTGTGTTTCAAAGCACCCAGCTCTTCTTGGATCAGCCCACTCATCGCAGAAGTCAGCCCCATGAAGAAGGGCCTGCTGTTGCCCTCATTTCATATAAAGTTTCAGCCTAGAAAGGTTGATAGCTTGCTCAGCATCAACTACAGTTGATGTACATAACAAATGTAGATTTGACCCAGTGCCCTGTGCTGAAGACACACTGCTGTAGACATTAACAACACACTTCTGTGTTCCCTAGAAATATCTTTCTACCACTAGAGAGACAGCCATGGAGTGATGCTCAGGAGCGTAGTGACCTCGAGGGGACCAACACTTGAACTTCTGAATCTGAAGATGACTAGATGGATTCGACTCCAAAAGTCTTATACTGGGAACAAAGGCTCCTCTCACATCTCAGGAAGAATTCTGCCCATGAGTGACTGTGGTCACATTTCCTCAGTATAACACCACAGTCTAGATTACATTTTTTCCAAGAGGCCTGTGGCCTCCCTCAAAGTGCAGTAAATTATTCCTTCTAAAAGTTAGTGTTCCATAAAAGACACCAAGAAATGAATTGTGTGTGCTCTTCTATGGGGCACACTGCCTTTGTGCCCAGAATACAAATGAATGAATGCACAGTGCTCCCTGAATAGAGCGGCACATCCTGAGCTGATCTGAAATGGTTTGCACTGTGTCTTCCGGATTCACGCTTTGATTTGTGAGCTCTCCTCCCTCCACCGCCTGCTCCTGAACATTGACGATTCAGGCAGCTCTCCCTGGCCCTTAAGTCATTAAGGTCAAATAAAGCTGAGCCTCACAGTGTGATTTCATAACCGTGCTCAGTAAACCTGACAGTAAAACATTTTATTAGGTGGGGAACGCCATACATAAGTTATTTATTTGCCTATTGAAACATGAATGGAAAACTTGCTTTTACAAGCAGACAGGAGGATTCCGTGACTGTTGACTCATGTCATCAGTGGGACTGGGTTTTTGTCTTTCCATTTGACGTTGCTATTCCAAGGAAAAATAAATTTGCCTCTTCAAGGCCTGCGTCTTAAGCTACTTAACATCATATGTATCTTTCAATGGTACATTAACATATAAAATGTATCCTTAAAGACAAACAGGAAGAATGAATATTTCATGGGCTGCAGCCCGCAAACGCCATCAGCAGTACTGATAACATTGATTGTTTTCTTGACCCATTAGGCTCTATTTTGGTCTCTAGTGGCTGGAGGCAGGCTGCACTGTGGTAAGAGATATTTTGGCAGCAGAATAATCTAGGACCAACTTTGCATGACCTTCACCTTCTGACAAGGAGGGCAAAAGAGACTCTAATAGGAAGACCTGGCCTTGACACAGTCCTGCCTGTCACTGATTACCTGCTAGCTATCCTCCTGTGAAGAACTGAGAAAATCAGGCTCACACTGGTTCAACTAGCCCACCCAAGGGTCAGGCCAGAGCCATTTGCATCCAGGTGATCATCATAATTACATTGGCAACTGTTCTCATCTGCAAAATGGGGAATGTGCAACCTTCATCATCCTAGAGGCCTGCTCACACCACAGGCTGGAAGATGGTTGTAAAGCATCCCGAGGGAGGAGTGCCTTTTCCTGGCTCCAGTGCCCCTAGGGGCACTACGGGATCTGGTGACTGCTTCATCCTCCCAGATCAGGTTGAATAGAAATTAGAATCTTCACTCTGTATTTGAAGAAATGCATCCAGGCCACTGATCTACAGCCACACCATAAGTCAGGGTGATGGTGAGACTCGCCTTGGCTTCGGATCAACAATATCCTCTGATCTGGGCTGACGGCACCCAGCTGTCCATCAGGGAGACTGACAGGACTCCAGGAGATCATGCTTACTCTCCAGACAAATCCTACTCCAAAGGCTCCATCTGGAACAGGACAGAGGAACAGGCATCCATTGCACAGATGAAGATAACTGAGCTACCTCTTCCTCATGGTTCCCTCTAAATCATGGTGCATCACATACTCCAGCCTCCTTACTGAATAAAATCCCCACATGTATGAGCTGCTTTCCACGAAGAGGGACTCTATTAGAAGCCTTTAACTTTTTCTTTGTTTTGTTTTGTTTTTTTTTTCCTAGTGGTGGTAAGGACACATAACATAAGCCCAACCGTCTTAGCAGACATTGTACTGTATTGTTAACCTGTATACACAGTGTTCCTCAGATCTCCAAAGGAGGAAATGCTGCAATAGGGGATGGCACGGATGAGCCCTGGATATTATGTATGCAAATTAAGCTGGCCATGGAAGCAAATGCTTCCTGGTTTCACTCCATGAGGCACTTAAAATAAGATTCATAGAAGCCAAGATTGGAATAGTAGATAGGACCCTTAGATAGCATTCTCCAGCGGAGCTGTCACGGAGTGACAACCCATTGTGTGTTGTACACACACACACACACACACACACGATGCATTAAAGTGGCATGCAGGCTGTAGTCTGGCTAGTCCAACAATAGCTAACAACAGAAAGTCCAAGAACTCAGTAGTGGTTCAGTCTACGAGGCTGGATGTCTCAGCTGCTCTTCAGTGCATGCTGGAATCCCAAAGAAGTAGGCTCAGGGTTAGGATGGCTTGTCAGAAAACTGACAGCAAGCAGGCAAAGAGCAAAGAGCAAAGAGCTTCCTTCTTCCATGTCCTTTATATAAGCTGCCAGCAGAAGGCATGACCTAAATTGAAGATGGATCTTACCACCTCAAAAGATCCATATTAAAGGTCCATATTTCCTACTTCAAATAGTTTAATTAAGAAAAATCAATCACAGGCACACCCAGCAGCTTTGGTTTTAGTTAATTCCAGATGTAGTCAAGTTAATACCAAGTTAAGCCCTTCTAGGCTTTTCAAAAACCTAGTGTCTCCCTCTCCCTTTTGTATATACAGCCTGGTTCTCCTTGTTAGAGAAGAGTACTTCAGAGAGTTGGTCTCTGTTGAGTTTTCTAAGAGGACCCATTTTTCCTCACAGAGGAGAATGCAGGACAGCAGATGACGATGACCTGCATGGTGCTGGGCATGTATGAAATCTGTACTTAGTCTCTACCAACACAGGGAACTTGGACCTATCTGAGAGATGAGTATCTGAGGCCCAGGGCTCTTGAGTGATTGGCATATGGTCAGACAAATGACTGTGATCCAATATGGAACTTGAACCCAGACCAAGTCGTTTACTCTTCCAGAACCCCAGGCTGTGTCCTAGGCTAACACCAAGTTATGACTTCTTCATGCTGATATTTTCAATTGAAAGCCAAGCCAGTTCTGTTACCAGCAGCCACCAAGGAGATGCTTCCTTAACTGTTCCCCAAACATCGGCAGACTTCACATATGTCTCTGCCGAGAGCAGACCTTAGCTCAGATTCGAAGCTGAAAGACGCCCATATGTCCTGGCTTTGCTGTTCACAATGCAGACGTGCTCAGCCTTTCTTCCCATTCATGCGCAAACTCTGTTATCTGAACCGTTAGGACTTCCCTGAGGAGGCTGCTTGCCATCTGAATTCTAGTCCTGACCCTCGTTGGCCTTCTAGGGGTCCCCAAAGTCACTCAGGACTTTGGGTCCAGCATTCTGCATCTCTGAGTATGCTGGGGTGTGATTTTAGGTGAGCCCCAGGGAAGATCCATCTTTGTAAGGTATGTCTGAAGTGGGAAGCCTGAAATGGATGGGGTAGGCAGAGACAGCAAACAAGTCAAGTCTGTCTACTATCTCATATCTCTACCTACCTTCCTGGCCATTTCATCTATATCTTTAACTGGTGTCCTACATTCTCCTACCACCTTGGCCCTCAGCCTCAGGCATCCACATGCCTTCTCACTGTCTCCAGACAGAAGTTGGGCCGTCTTTTCTCCCCATCCGTATCCTGACCTCACCATCGCATGTTGCCCCTGACAGTTGCCACACCACTGCCAAAACATATTATCAACTTTGCTCTTCATGCTTGCTGAAGTCAGAACTTCAAGGCTCTTCAGAACTTGTATAACCCAGGAGGAATGCATCATCAAACACGAGCCATCCTATTTTATGTGCTCAACACAGTTTCAGAGCCAAAGCTCTTCTCTGCATCATCATGGCTACAACCACAATTCCAGTCATTCTCATCTGCGGCATGGACCTGTTGTTTGCTTCTGCCCCCTACTCCATGAACCACAGTCCCCAAGTGCACTCTTCCCAGTGCAAATCAGAGTCTGCCTTCCTTCACCAACATCTTTTGCCGTCTGGATTGTCTGTCAAGGTTGTCCCTATGTCCCCTGCAATTATTCTCTTTTCTATTTCCCAGCTCTGCTCCAGATGCAGGGGCTTCTTGTTAGTACTGAAAAACACTGAACATGTTCTCCCTGCAAAACCATTGCATTTGCTGTTGCCTTTGCCCCAGAACCTCATGTCTTTCTCCCACCTCAGGACTCCATTGAGATCTGCCCAACTTTATGGGCCAGTGCCATCTCATCTAGCCTGTGGAATGTGCCATCACCCACTGCTGTGTCTGTTCTCAGCATCAGATTTTATTTGAATCCACAGTGAGGATAACCATCTGTCACACTATATGTTTTCCATATTCTTGTCTTATTTTTGATGATTGCTTCCCCCCCCCCTTTTTTCCTAGAGCACCTGCTCCATCAGGGCAGGATTTGCTCTCTGTTTTGTCTAGAGTACATCTCCCACACCTAGAACAGTGTCTGGCACACTAGAGACAAAAGGAGATTTGTTTCCCACTGAGGGAGTCTTTGAATGGATGACAGCAGTGGAAATTCTGAGAGACCCAGGCCACGCACCAAAGACACCTCCCAGACTGAAGATGTCCTGTCCCACACACAGTCTGTCAATCCCATGTCTTCTCTCAGTTATAGTGGGAGGGGCTTGATAGCTTCTCTGGAGGTGGGGATCTGTAGGTATAAAGTATATGCCCCAAGGCAACTCCAGCTTTATCATAGAGTTCTCTTCTGAGTTCTGTCTGGGAAGAGGTAAAAGGCTGCAATGGGGGATTTACCACAGGGGTCCTTAGAATTCAGAGGGAAAATTCCAGAGACCCGAGGCTTATGCTTACTGGCCAATGAGAAAGAAGTAATCCTTCTACATGTGATTCTGCCATTTCCCTGCAAGAAAGCCCACTGCACTACGGGACCTCAAGCAAGGCAGCGTGTGGCCCCTTCTTCAGGTGTGCAGTGGGCTTTGTGTTTAATAGAGAAGTGAGTGGGAAAAATAACAGAGAAAGAGGGAGTGAGGCTAGTGTGGAGAAACAGGGACAAGTGGTCTTTGGGATGTTGTACGTACCAGTCTCCAGAGTTCTGACATTGCCTGCATTCATCATTGCTATTGGGCTTAACTGCAGCACCCACACCTTTCTTCAGGTAAACAGGCATCAGCTTGCCCAAGCTTTATCATGTTGTGTGTATGCAGATAGAACTCTTACATCCAGATGCACGACCTTAGGAAATGCCCCATTGGCTGTGGCTTCTGCCAATGATGAGTGGAAAGAACCTGATGACTTCTCTGGAGTTGGTCCATGGGTGTGGTATGTTCCCCGAGGCATCTCCAGTTTTATTATTGATTTGGATCTGTCAGTCTATGAAGAACCATTCCTAGGATCATCCCCGGAATCCTGGGCCTGAACCTTCTCCAGGTGCACCATAATGCGGTAAAGGGCGTTAAAGACCATGGATTCGGGCAGACTATAGGGCATGTGGGACCATGCTACCAGGCAGGCATAAGAACTGGTAAGGTTGAATAGCTCAACCCTTGGGAATCTCAGAAATTTGAGAACAGGACAGGAGTGTCTCTGTACGTGCCCTGAAACAGGTAACCACAACACCCCCACTGACAAGACCATGGACACTCAGTTACATAGCGTAGCACCTGGAGTTCGTCTCCATGCCAATGATGTATAGATCATGGACCTTCCTGACTTCCTCTCCCTGGGGCCCATCAATGGCACCTGGGCACACCCCAGCAGACAGGAGACCAGGAACCACTGTGGACTACTCCCCATTCCCAGACTTTGCTTTGCCTCCTGCTGGTGGTGCCTGGGCACCCCAGGTGGAGAGGCAGAATGCAGTAGGACAGCTGACCATGTTCTAGGCTCAGTGGCAACACACGCACACACGCACGCACACTCGCACGCACGCACAGACGCACAGAAGCTCTCTAGGCATTTTGACAATTCTAAGCCTCAGTTTCCTCATCATATGTGGAATCCGGTATGATTCCTGATCATAACGCCTGCTGTTTAGAATCAGTGAAATATTTACATAAAATATTTGACTGGGTCCTGACATGTCAGCAGCGCACTGAGGGAACAAATGAGCTACACCTTTCTGCCCGTTTCCTTCACACTGGAGTCTGGAGGCTCTGAATGTAAGAGTCTCTTGCCTTGTTCCTCTTTGTCCCCTGGCCATTTTCACTTCATCTGCACAGAGAGAGCTGATGTTTGAGGATTTGCTGAGCCCCTGGGAACCTTCTATTATGAGGGAAGGCACCCCTGTTGCTGCGATGGAGATTACCATTCTGGAGATGTCAGAACTGAAATGAAGGGTTGCTTCAGAACCTCACTTCTGAAGGTGGCAGGCATATATCACAGGGGAGGGAGTTCTGATATTTTTTTTTCCTTACAAAATTCATCACAGACACTCAGCCCAAGACACAGGGGAAACAGAACTGTGTTTTGACTTCAAATTTATCTTTCCAATATCCACTTCCCTGTGCCCTGGAACAGAGCCAATGAGTCTCAGAGATCACATTTCACCAGCGACCTTGAAAGTGTGATTCAACATCTCTTTTTGCAGTAATAAGATCTTTTAACCCAAACTGTCCATTTTATGAGGTTGATACAGAACAGAGAACCAATAGGCAAGCTTATTAAAGCCCTGGGAAAAATCAGAATGCTCCAAAGCCAGCATGCAGCTGCAACTTAAGCAATGATGACCTGAAGTTCACAAGGGGTGTTTGCCAGGGACTGAGGTTGCATACCAAAGCATCCACCCACTAGGCGCCTGTCTCTGAGGGACAGACAGCTGGCATCCTCAGGGAGTAGAGGAGGCCTCTCAAGAGAGGGGCAGAGCCCCTGTTAATCCCAAAGTGTGGGCCTATCCAGAGCACAGGGTAACAGGGAATGTGTATTTAGGTAAGCTAGGAGGAACAGGGATCAGAAGTTCAGAAATGCAGAGGAGCTGCGTGGAGCCCAGAGTGGCTGGGTGCAATCGAAAGACACTGTAAGCACCACTGACAGGCATCAAGCTCAGTGCTATGAAAGCCAGTTAGAATTAAGACAGTGATTCTCAACCTGTGGGTAGTGACCCCTCTGCGGATGATTAACCCTTTCACAGGGGTCACCTCTGACCATCAGAAAACACAGGTATTTACATTATGACTCATAACAGCAGCAAAATTGCAGTGATGAAGCAGCAATGAAAATAGTTCTGTGCTTAGGGTCACCACAACATGAGGACCTGTTATTAAAGGGCCACAGTATCGGGAAGGTTGGAAAGCAAAGGAATAGGGTTAGACTGTCGGGGAGGTCAAACACGACATCTCCCAGGCCTGCTTTTTCCAGACACAGCCCTTTAGCACCACGGGATTCCTGGTGCACCCCTTACTCAGCCCCAGGCAGAAGAGGTCAAGCAGAGTCAGGATTGACAATCCTCCTTTGGCTGTTATCAACTCCTGCCCCATCACAGGAGCTGGGCTACTTTCCATGCTTCCTGTGTCCCTCCCCATGATCCTTGTGTCCCAGACAGAAGCACAGCTGCCTGAGGCCATGTTTAATCTGTGCCATCCAGACTTCCCATTTTGCAGATGGGAAACAGAAGGCCTGGAGTGGAGCTGTACCACATGAAGAGATCAGCTGTGCTAAGGGAAGACGCTGGGCCTCTTGACCTAGTCTACCCTCTGTGGCATATAGTTCAGATGCCAGGTTAGTTCAAGATCCATTTTAAGGTTTTTTTTTTAAAACTATACAATTAATATTTACTTGTTATAAATTATAAACTAGTACACATACAAAACTAAAATAAAATGTTGGAATAATACCCCCTACTCATCTACCAGCATACACAGCAGAAATGACCACTGTAACTTTGTGTGTGTGTGTGTGTGTGTGTGTTGTTCAGGTGTTTGCAGGCCCACTTGAGGAGACCAATTAGAAGGATGATTCTCACACCAAGTACTGTGGCTCATGGAGTCTAGTCCTTGCATTGAGGAGGCTGAGGCAGGAGGCTAGCCTGTCTCAAAAACAACAAAGGAAACAGTATTAGTAATACATATGTATATACACACACACAGACACAGACACACACACACACACACACACACACACACACACACACACACACACGGATCATGTCTTCTCTATAACAGCCCTACCACGTCTTCATTGTGACCCTGTAGGGCTGAGGAAACTTGTTACCCTGGAGTCTGTCACCCACCTAGGACCACTCTGGTAGCCAGGAAGCCAGAGTTCCTCATTTCAGTGGCTCTTGTCTATTCCTAACCCAAGTTTAACCCTTTCGTAATCTCAGCTGATCTGTTCCCTCTTGTTTATAGCAGCCTTTGGGTATTTATGCATAGCACCTAGATACACACACCCCTTATACCCACACTCTCTATACATAACACATACACACACAAACATATACACAATGTACACACACACATGCATATGCATGCACAAGCATGTGCACATACACACACACACACCCCTTATACCCACACTCTCTATACATAACACATACACACACAAACATATACACAATGCACACACACACATGCATATGCATGCACAAGCATGTGCACATACACACACACACACCCCTTATACCCACACTCTCTATACATAACACATACACACACAAACATATACACAATGCACACACACACATGCATATGCATGCACAAGCATGTGCACACACACACATACACACACACACACACATACACACACACACACCGAGTCTTCTCACTAGGCCGCTAGGCCTATTTGGAAGGATGCTCTTGGGCTCCTGTACACTCGCAGACTGCACTGGGGTCCCAAGTCATAGAACACCTTGAGAGAGAAACAACCTTCCTCCACACCCCTCAATTCCTCCTATTAAAAAGATTCAGAAGCCACTCACAGTGACTGCATGTGAGCCCCCTTTTAAGAAAACCCAGAGCTCCCAAGTTCACATAGAACTGCCCAATTTAGTGAAGGATGGCCGGCTGCATGCTTTGGATTCCCTTGCAGAGTGAAAGTTCTTACTAGAGAGCCTGGAGTTGCACAACAGTCTCTTACAAAGGGCTTGGACTTGTATGAACCTGGTTCTGCATTCTGTATGGTCTGGAGAAGAATCATAGTGGGCATGCTTTCAACTTTGAATAAGTGAGTCTAACAGGTAGCTAAGTAAGCTAAAGTGAAAGAATAAATACCAAGAGACAGACAGGAAAACATCGTCCAATCAGCTGTTCACAATGTTCACCAGAAATTGACTAGTGAAGCTGAGGCAGTGGGCTAAAGTTCACAGCTAGGTTTTCTCCCTGTGGTTGAACTTTCCCCTTCTCACCCTGTTAGCATTTAGTCTAGGCTCTGCCCCATGGTTACCTAGCAACAGCCAGGTGTGCCTGACTCACTTTATAAAAGGCTGCTTGCCCTCTACTCTCTTGCTTTCTTGCTCTTGCTCTGTCCTCTTGCCCCTTACCCCCTCTCTCCCCATTCCCCTCCCCCTTTCTCTCCATGTGCTTATGGCCAGCCTCTACTGCTCTACTCTCTCTCTCTCTGCTTTTCTCTGTCTCTACTCCCTCAACTCCTCTCCTCATACCCTGAATAAACTCTATTCTATACTATACCATCATGTGGCTGGTTCCTCAGGGGGAAGGGATGCCTTAGCATGGGCCTGCAGAGACACATCCTTCCCCACACCTGACTACACCTCCATAGAACATATTCTTTCTTTAACACAACACACCCAATACCAGGTACTTTTATATCGTGGGATACATACTAATAACCAATACTGTGAACGGTGTTCCTTAGCTGTTCTCAGGGATGCAAGGCTTTTGCTGCTTGGTGGTCTTGCCCTTCCCTTTTCATAGAGCTGATGGAGGAGCAGGTAGTCTGTCCTCAGACAAGCCATTTTACAGCACACTAAGACAAAATATGCATGAATTTGAAGTGAGGTGAGTGGCAACCCTACTTCCAGTCACAGCTCCTCAGTGAACTCAACCAGCACATGACTAGAAGAAAACCTCCCTCAGTTTTGGCCCCAGAGTGAGCACTGAATTCAAGGGACCAGTGGCTTTCTTTCCCAAGAGCTACACTGCCTGGAGCATGGGGGTGGAGCTTGAGGGTCATCCTGCTGTGGGACCAGTACCCGTCCCCTTTGCGGAACTTTATATAATGATGGCGTTTGGATGGTGGACCTTTGGGAGTAATGGAAGTTAAATGGTAATGTCATGATAGGGCCTTAACCCAAGGAGGGACCTGAGCTAGGATAGTCTTCCCTGTACCACCTTAAACTTCACAGAGACCTTGATAGCAAGAAGGCAGCCACCATGTGCAGCCTCATTCTCCCGGCACGGCTATGAGAAATGCATTTACTTATTTAGAACTTTCTGTAAAGTTGAGTTACAGCAATGGAAATTAGACTAAGATGACAACCCTGTCTGGGTGGTACCATAGGCTGGGCATGAAGACCTCTCTGTGACTCCACTGTACAGCGAAAGCGCTCCATCAACATGCCCTGAGCCACACTGAACAAATGAAGGGGACAGGGAAAGAGTGACATGGGAGGCTGCAGAAACGTGGATCTGTGGCTTGCTTCTCTTCCCTCAAAAGACTGCTGAGCATTGGGTAGGCATGTACTTACATGCATGTACCGGGTCAAGGACGGACCTGAACTGTCGTGCATGCGTGTGCACACAGGCACACATTCAAGGGCCTGGGAATGAAACACAGCTTCACTCTTCCTCACTGATCCAAAGCACAGCACTCAGTTTCAAGTCACCGTAAGTGTTGGTTTGAATAGAAATGACCCCCACAGACTCGCATGTTTGAATGCTCAGCCCATATGGAGTGCCACTAGTAGAAGGTGTCGCCTTGTTGGAGGAAGTGTGTCACTGTGAGGGCTGGCTTTGAGGTCTCAGATACTCAAGCTAGGCCTAGTGTGGCATTTACTTCTGCTGCCTGCAGATCAAGATGTATCGCTCTCAGCTCCTCCTGCACCATGTCTGCCTACATGCCACCATGCTTCCCACCATGGTGATAACGGACTAACCCTCTGAAATTATAAGGCAGCCCCAAAGAAATGGTTTCCTTTATGAGTTGCCTCAGTCACGGTGTCTCTTCATAGCAATAGAACACTGACTAAGATACCATACAACTCCCAGACCCAACAAGTGACTACACCCAAGATGTTATTGGAATTTCCCCCTCTTCCCACTGGGGCTTTAGCAGATGGGTACTGCCTGCATTTGGGTCTTAACAGGGCTAAGAAATGTCAGGTCATAGTACTGCAGCTTGTACCCAACCTGGCCTCAGTTTGTCTCAGAGGAAAGCAGCTTTCCTGAAGTCATCTAAGTCCTGTGCACACAGTGGTCCCCCGACCTCTACCCTGACCTAGGAGTGAGCTCCTTTCTGGTACACCAGCTTCCCTGGGCCTGTACCTCGGCCTCCTAGGGCCAGGCTTTCATCAGTTCTGTTTCTGTTTCCTGGGATACTCCTCCCTCACCTTCCCATGAGTCACCCTACCTCTACCTGCAGGTCACAAAGGGGCATAGCAGTCTTATCTCTAGACTCCTCCTGGGTCATCTCTTCTCCAGTGTCTCTGTATCCGTGTTTGATCTGTTATTCCATGTCTGTGAGCCTCTACGATTACTGTTGTGGCTGGCATGAAACTCTAAGCTCTGGGACAACGGCATCCATGAGCACACACAACTATGCTATGTCTAGCATAATACCTGGGACAAAGAGCTTGTCCTAAAGGAAACCAATTTAAGGAATGAATGAATGAATGAATGAATGAATGCCAACCAATCCTGGGAAAGAGCAATCATCATTACAAATAATAATTCAAGAAATCTACTTTTTAAATCAAAGGCTTCATTTCCCATTATAAAAGCACCATGAAGGTCTTATAGAAAAAGCAGAAGTAGAGAGAATCCTCTTTCTTAGCACCTAAACTTCTCCTTCAACATTCAGATCATGAGGCCCCACAGCACGAACATCTGGAGTGTGAAGGAACCTAAGCCCTTTCCCAGCTGTTGTGTGGTCTATAGGCTGAGAACCCATGTGCAGTTCGGCTTCCAGAAGGGACCCAGGACATATTCTGCCAGAAAGTGTTCCAGGTTTACAGTCCAACTTAAAAAAAAAAAAGCAAGCTGTTTTAATTATAAATTCTCTTTTTAAAACAACTAATAATTTGGAACCAAAGGACCTGTGATCCAGTATGCCTCATATTTAAAGCAAGTAAATTGCTACTGGGAAAAGAAATAACCAGGCAAAGAAGGCAGCAAAAAGAGAAAGAGAATCCAGATTAAACAGCCTGGGGGTGCAGCCCAATTACACTGTCTTCTTCCCCAGCGTTTTGTCTGCAGAAGGTGCTTTTTTTTTTCCTTCAAGGAGGAGGAATAAATTTTAATGTGACAGCTGCTATGATCTCTACTGCAAAATTAAAACACATTTTGTCAGATTTTTTTATATTTTATTGACACATATATAATTTCATACTGCAAATACAGCTCATATTTTACAATTCCTGTAAACAGACAAAGAGATACACACCTTCCCTCTAAATCAATGGGACCCAGCATGGGGAGTGGGGAGAGTCTTAAAGCTATAGATGAGCCCAATATAGATAATGGTTTAAGGGAAGGACAGAAGGTTCCAAAGCAAGCCAGGGGTCTGTAGCAGCTTGCTCCTCCACCTGAGGAGCATACTGGACAGGGCACAGTGGGCTGTGACCCTCAGGCTGGAGCACACCTATATTCAAGACCTCAGGACAATGACTCAAGAAGAACGAGGTTCCTGCTTCTACTGTGTGGTCCCTGAAACCAGGTGCCCAAGCCATAGCAAAAGGTCATATTCCATGAGAAGACTCAGGGAGGGAAACCACTGGGCTCTGAGTTAGAGCTAGATACAGCAAGAAGGTCCGGAGCACTCCAGTGGCGCAGCAGGGTGCGAGGCTGATGCGTGGAGGTGTCTGAGCTCTTCCAAAAGCCAGAAAGAAGGGCTTGGGAAGCTTTGGGCATGAAGAAATGATAAGCCTTGACACCCATAGGTGTGCTTAACTTTATTTAAATATTACATGGCATACGCATATATCAAAACACCACAACATGATACAATGTTCCCTAGTATTGTATCAGCTCAAAATAAGTTTGAGAAGTAGACAAACTATCCCAGCCCCTACACAAAGAGCCTAGAGCCACCTTTCCAAGAGAAAGCAGGATGCTCCATGCTGCACCAATCAGATCACTCTAAACCCCACTTCTTACTATCAGTGCCTGGGGTATCTCACATGCAGCAGTGTTTAGGTGAAACTGGCAATGCCACTTGCTAGAGTCTGGGAGCATCATGGAAAGGCCCCTAAGCATCAAGGAGGGTCCCTGCAGATCACACAGGAACTCTCAGAGCTTCTGTCTCCTCAACTGGAGAACAGAAATCTAACCTAAACTACCTCAAAAGGCTTACATCCATGCCAGGCACAGTGGCTGCCTTTAAGTACATGATCACACTGGACGATGGGGTGGTTTAAATGTGGCAGCTGGTTATACACAACCGTTCCTTTGAAAAGGCAGATTTTAGGCTAGGGTGGATCTCAGTGGTAAAGCACTTGTCTTGAATATACAAGGCCCTGGACTCAACTATCCAGCATGAAAAGAAAAGGGAGGGGGATGGAGAGAGGGAGGAATTCTAACTCTTCTCACTTTTACAGGGGCCAGCTTTCTATCCTCACTTCTAAGAAGATCGAAATCGCTGGAGTGAACCCTCATGCCTTCGCACATGGAAGGAAAGGCCCTCACAGGTGACTTCATCCAGCCTGGAGTCAATCCCCCACTGCACCCTGTGAGTTTGGAGGCTGGGTAGTTTTGACCCTCATGACTGGCATGAGGGCACATTCACAGTGTTTAGTTGCAAGTAGCAGGAATGGGGAACCCGAATCCAATCTGGGGTGCTGCCAATGGTATCCCAGTAAGAAAGTCTCAGAACTGAGAAGGAGAGAGTGGCTGTCAGGAAGAGCCAAGCTTCAAGTTGTCTCAGTGGTGCCAGATAGACAGAGACACACATGCTGGACTGCCCAGAACATGGGGTCACAAGCAAGACAATGTGGCTGCTCCAAGTCTCTGTGTTGGTTCACTACCTAGGTTACCACTTTTCAGATGAGAACGTTGGGCCTTAGATGGTCTCTAAGAAGAAGACCAAGTCACTTTTCTCACAGCGTACAGAGGCACTGCAAAGACTCGAACCCAGCTGGCAAGGTTATGTTCACCCTCACCGCCCCACACTACCTTCCCAGCCTCATCCAGCACCTCAGAAGCAGAGGTTTACATGCAGACCAGCTGTCTAAGCCTCAGTTAGGAAACACTAAAGCAAACCCCACCCACCCCCTGGCATTCTGATCAAGAGTTTAATATATTCCTGCCTTCATGATTATCTGTGCCCATTACTTATTTTTAGCTTCATTTAAATATCATTTTCTCAAGGAGAGCAAAATTAAAATAAACTCATAGCAGGAGACCTTCTGGGGATGGAGGACCATGGAGGATGGTGGGAACAGCAGAAGGAACAGTGATGTCATCTACCTACACAGCACTGGGCTCCAGGGTTGCTACTTGTTATCCTAGAAGCATTGGGGGAAACACACTGAAAAAGAAAAGTTTAACTCTAAAGTTTGTTACAAAACACAGAGTAGAATTCCCCACTCCCTCTGCCCCCCTTCCTTCTGCCCTGCCACCCACAGATAGGTGTTAAAATGTCCATTACGTTCTTACTGTGATGCCATTTACAACGCCCAAATCCATAATAGCATCCCACTGTTTCTGCTTCTGTTGCTTTACATCCACAGTGAATGCTTTGCCCATCCCAGGGACCCAGTGCAAGGTTCTTTTTTTAAATGCAGGCTACAGAATGGGAGAAAATCTTTGCTAGCTATACTTCAGACAAGGGGTTAATGTCCAGGATACAAAATAAACCATAAAACGACAGCAACAACAACTTCTCTTTGGCTTTTTGAGTCAGAATCTCCCTGTGTCGTTCAGGCTGTCCTCTAATTCATGATCCTCCTGCCTCAGCCTGAAGAGCATTAGCGAGTTAATTCTACAAACAAACAAATAAGCAACAAACAAACAGAACCCATTCATTTATTGTATTTACAGGTGTGGGCACATAAGTGTGGAAGTCAAAGGACAATTTCGGGGGGTCAGTTCTTTTCCTCCACCATGTGGGTTCCTGGCATTGAACTCTGATTGTCAGGGTTGAAGGCAAGCACCTTTACCCATTGAGCCATCTCACTAGCCCTGAAAGGACTGCAATAAGGATTGCCCTGTCATCAGCAATGGTTTAAACTAGCTGACCTCTTCAAGACATGGAGGATCTGGATTCATAGAAAGCTATGCTCAAACATGGGAATGGGGGCATCTGTGAGGACAACAGAGGAAAAACACCAGGGAAAGGTGAGCAGTGCCGCAGGACAAGCTGGAGGCCATTGCAGCCCTAGTAGGTGAGACTAGGAGGTGTGACTTCTGATGGGGAGAGCTGAGACCAGAGATGCAGCAGGGTTTGTTCAGAATGGCAGAGGGGCCTGAAAGGATGCAGAACCTAAAGAGTCCTGGAAAACAAAGACCCCAGTCACAGCAAATCCTGTGAAATGCAAGGACTATCACAATGGCCTCGGAAACCTTTAAATATCTTAGAATAAATCTAACAAAGGAAGTGAAAGACTGGAACAATGAAAACTTTAAGCTCTTGAAGAAAGAAATTGGAAAAGATCTCCCAGGCTCAGGGGTTAGGACTAATATCGTAAAAACGGCCACCCTACCAGGAGCCATCTCCAGAGTCAATGCAATCCTCATCAAAATTTCCAACACAATTCTTCACATAAATTGGAAAAAGTAATCTTAAATTTCGTATGGACACACAGGGTAGCTGAAACCATCTTGAATGGTCACTGTGCAGTTACAGTGCCTCTCTCACACAGCATGCGGCTCCTGTGCCTATTTTGAGAGATGCATCCTTGATATGAGGACACTGGGACTTGGAGGAGGTACTCAGCCTGGAAGATTAGGAGAGTGCACTGTGCTGGTTGCTTAGCTCCCTACATCTGCAGGTCCTACCATAGCAACCTCTACCTCCCAGAGCTCAGAGCCCTGCCTTGGGCATTGGAGCTATTTATCAAACGCTGCTCTAATTGACTGTCTGGCAGACTGACTGCTTCCAGACTGCATGGAGAGCAGGGCAGTCTCTGCTCACCCTCTGTTTGTCTGTTTGTTCACAGAAGCTCCTGGATTAACAGCCTAGATTCCAATGTTAGCTTTCATGGCCTTGGGCTTGGGTTGGAGACCCTCAGTGTCCTCACCTGTAAATGAAATAGTGTTACCCACCTTGTCAGGTTCCTGAAGGAATTGTAAAAAGAAAAAAGTGTGTGGGATATCTATGGCACATAGTAGGCATTTCATAAACAGTGGCTATTGTGAATTTTCAGAATGATATCTAGGATGGAATACAATCTCGTGCTTTCCCATTAATATTATTTCCACATAAGCACCGGACAAGCTACATTCTTTCTGTCATTACACATAATTCTCCAATTCACCCCCCCCCAAGTCCATCATTGACACCTTCTGCCCTTCCACACCTCCTCTCTAACCCCAATCTCCACTCATCTTCTACTATAATCTTTCTGTGATGTGATCTTACAGGAAGCTTAGAAAAATGGGACCCTGCATTTCTAAAGATCTCCAGGGCCACGCATGCCCAAGCTGCAGATGCATGAGGAAGTCAGCGGCTAGAAACCCAGACACCCAGAGTTCAGGGAAAGGAACTGAGTGCAGAGATTTCCTCTCCACTGAGCTATTTTTCTATAAATAGAACTCTTAAATTAGGCTTGAAAATTAAGGAACACCATTTAAATCAAATTACAGTAAAGAGGAAGATTTAGCGAAAATCAATCACTTCACAGTTATTATACTGAACTGGGCATGCTGATGAGAAAGGCCTCTGTCTTGTCCTTATTGTCTCAGGGATGCTCTGGCCCAAGGCTTGACCCTTACCACCCCAGCCAGGCTGGCCAGACAGCTTCTTAGACTGGACAGCTCCCACAAAGCTTACAAACTACCCCCATGGAGGCTCTGCTTGAGGAAGAAGATGCCTTTCTGTTCCACTCAGAAGAGCAAACTGAGGAGGGAAAAGTTCCATATGTACTGTGGTTTCTCCGTGGCCTACCTCCGTGGCCTACCTCCAGCAGCCCAAGCCACAGGCTGCTTCTCTCATAGTACACTTCTTGGGACTCCATGTGCTCTCCATTCCTGACTGTCCCTCTGCCCTGGCTGCCTCTCTGTGCAGTGTGCTGTTCTCCCACGCCTGTTTTGACCTAAATGGATTTGGAGGGATGGGGTGAACTCTGAGGTGTCATTGGTCAGGTAGGATCTATCTGCACAGTCCTGGGAGCTCTCTCTCACCACCCCAGTGAGCCTTTGCCTACATTTTACCTCAAATAAAGTCCCACCCATTGTTCATCCCCCAAGTTGAGGGATCTCTACTTCTCTCTAGGTTCCCCCCAGCCTCTGGCTTGATTCTTTCCCCGGAAGGATTTATGAGAAGTACATATCTGCCCTCACCTTTTTTTTTTTTTTTTTTTTTTTTTTTTTTTTTTTTTTTTTTTTTTTTACCCTGTACCTACTGTCATGGAAATAACAGCTTCAGGCTTGTTTCCAATGCTCATTTTCATCTTCGTAAGTCACATTTTCTGTTCATCAAACTAAGGTTAAAGTTATCAATGCACCTCCTGGTGTACTCAATCGAAAAACCCTAGACTAGAAGAAACCCTAGAAGAAGCAACTCAAAATGCTGTGCCATCCCACATGTGCTCTTGATGATGGCCCCTGCTGTCTGTTGTCTCTAAAAATCTTTTTAAGCGCAGTGTCAAACCTGTGTCTTCACTGAGGTTCGGGTTCAACTTGGTGAGCACCTAGATCATGCTCATATGGAACTTTTTAATTACTTATTAATTTATTTTATATGTGTGTGTATGTGTGTGTGCATGCATGTATGTGCAGCTACACATATGCATGTGTGTATACAGGTACATGTGGAAGCCAAAAGACAACCTTCAGTATCATCCCCCAGGTGCTTTCATCTTGTCTTGTTTGAAACCGGTTCCCTCACTGGCATGTGACTCACCCAAGTAGACTAGAACAGTCAGGGAGCCCCAGGGATCTGCCTTCCCAGTGCTGAGCTTACAAGTTCACCTTACCAGTTACCATACCCAGTTTTTCCTTGGGTTCTGGGGGATCAAACTCAGGTCTTCACACTAACACAATAATCACTTTACCAACTGAACTATGTTCCCAACCCTGTTTTCTATTTGGCTTTGTTTTTTGTCTGATTTCGAGACAGGTTCTCATGGAGCCCAGGCTGATTACCAGCTCTCTGGTCCCCAAGACTAGCTTTGAACTCTTGACTGTACTGTTTCTATTTTCCAAGTGCTAGGATCATGACCGTGCACCACCATGGTTCACTCACGTCAACCAGTAAAACAGGTATTATGGCATCCGTTCCACTAAGGAGCAGACAGATGCTGGGGAAAGTAAAGGGTCTTGCCCAAGATCACACAGTAAAATGCTACAGGATCCCAGCTGAGCCATCTGGCCAACTTCAAACCCCATCCTCTTCTTATAAAATGATACTGGTTTCTTCTGCCAGAGTCCTAACTATGGCCTCTGGTTCAAATCTGATCACATGTTTATTTGGTAAATGAACATATCATTGCCTTGTGATCAAAATCAAGCCAACTTATAACTTAAATATATTTGTTTAATTAATTTTTAAATTTTAATTAATAATTAAATATATTTTTTAATTGGGTGTCAAATATACCTATATTTAAGGAAGACTGAAATAAAACATTTCCATACACAGTTGAAAATCATTAGCCAGAGATCCACATTCATATGGATTTGTTTGCAAATACCTAAAGATAGACAAAAGGCAATAGGCTAAAACCACCTTTTCTGGAAAGCCAGACCTAGCATACAACAGAAACCAGCCATGGGCACCTCTGTTTTTACTATACGTGTTTTTGGTTTTTTTTTTTTTTTTTTTTTTTTTTTTTTTTTTTTTTTTTTTTTTTTTTTCGCTTTTCAGATTAGTTTTGAAAAGGATGTAAGATTGTGTATATAGCTCAGAATAAGAGAATACTGTAAATAATGTACGGTGCCAACTTAATAGGACCGTTTTGCAAGCTGTCTACCTGTCCCTGGGAGCTTTATACAGCTTTATACAGCATGAACCCTAAATATATAATTGTTGGGTAAATATACCAGCAACCATATTTACACAGAAACTGTTTCTCATACCACTCAGATCATTTAAACAATGTTTCTTATGAGCAAAAAGATAAACAGATTTCAAAGCAGCCCTGAACTGAGATCCTGGCTGCTCCCACTCTTGCCCAACACTGAGATTCGTCCACTTCCTTTTGGTCATGCTGTTGGGAATGACAGATTTCCCCTGTGGCTGGGAGATGCGTTTTCCTGGCCACTGTGATGTGAAAGTGCTTTCCATGTGCATAGTGGTCATTCTGTATCCAATTCCCAGAAATCCTTGCTGGGGCATTTTGTATACTTTTTACTGAGTTGTCCTTTTCTGGTGACTTTTTAGAACATCTTGACATATTCTGGATTTGAATACTTTGTCATATGTGTACACTGTAAATATTCTCTCCTAGACTGTGACTCACTGATTCTCTCACAAGTGTCTTTTTGGCAAGCTTGACAACAATTTCAGTCTCACCCATCAAAAACCCCAGCCCACAGTAATAAAGGCTATGGTCCCTGCATCTGAGATGGTTCCACCCAACACCTCAGCATGGCATGCTACTTCAGATCAAAGCTGGGAGTTCCCAGTATTCTTCTCGTGGTCCTCAGCTGGGCTAGAGTAGCTCACCTTCACCAGGCATCTGGACAGTGTCTTAGTACAAATGGCCCCATCAAAAAAGAATTTACAGTAGAAGTAGAACCTGATGTGGAGCAGAGGAAAGTCCCTGTGCACATGGGTCCACACAAGTCACACCCACAACACTATATAAATACCAGCCACTAACTTGAGCATCCAATACCCATCATCCTAAGCACGGAACAAACAGCACTCAATGGACCACTGATGACTACAGTCAGCCCTCTGCTAGAGAGCGCCACAGATGCCTGGGGCCAACAAGTATCTTTGTCGCTCCTGCTGCCTGAGTCAACAGTCACACAAAAGAGGTAAAGGAAGAAGTTCAACGCTGTATCTATGAAGGCAAGAAAGGTCAAAACATAAATTTCTATGAACTAGGTTATTCTTTTCTCCAAAGTAATGCTTGCATTTTGGAAATCTGGAAAATACAGATATGGAAGAAGCCCATTCCTTAGAGATAAACACTTTAATATTATATTTCTATTTTTGTTTTAAAAATTAATTAATGGAAATTCATAATTTTATAATTCTCCTCTCTCTCTCTCTCCTCTCTCTCTCTCTCTCTCTCTCTCTCTCTCTCTCTCTCTCTCTCTCTGTGTGTGTGTGTGTGTGTGTGTGCGTGTGCCTTTTTTTAAAAACATCATTCCGAGGTCTTCTGTTACCTAGTGATAGATGGCTGGCTGTCTCTCAATTGGATAGCTGCACCACGGTTTGTTTAACCAATTTGCTGCTGCTGAACTTTTAGCTTGTTTCCCATTTTTCACCGAAATGCATCCATAGGTTAAAAATATCGACATCTAGGTCTCTGGTTGCCTGAGAAAAAGTTCTCCCAATAAACTGGAGGTGGAGTACTGGGTCAGAGGAAGCACGGTTGTTAGGGCAGACACAGCTGGCAGAACTGCTTTTGTATCATTAGCTAACTCTGAGCCGGGGTGTGACTCTGTGGTGGAACCCCTTGCCTCCCAGGCTGGAGGAGGCCCGGGGTTCCACTCTCAGCACCTCTAAAATTAATGAGACGTCCTCCATTTTTGTAGACCACGTGCTCAGAGGTGCTGCAGTATTAATTTTTAACTAACCCGGCAGTATAAGGGTTTGTTTGGGTTCACGGTGTGGGCACAGCCCACTGTTGCTGAGAAGTACGGCAGCGGGAGCTTGAGACAGCTGGTCACGTTTTTGTCCACAGTCAGGAGGCAGAGGAGACATGAAGGCCGGTGCTCAGCTCAGTTTCTCCTTTTCACTCAGTCTGGGATTCTAACCTAAGAGCTGGCACTGTCTACATTCAGGGTGGGCCTACCTATTCAGTTAAACCAATCTAGAAACTTCCTAAGATATACCACGGCTTTTGTTTTCTAGGTGATTCAGGTTCTGTCAAGTTGGTAACCAGTATTAGCCGTCACCAGTGCTGAATGAGGGACATGAGCTGCACTGGCTTATTCCCCAAACACACAGCCTTGTTGGTGCTATGTGGATCTCACAGAAGAGGCTCTGGGTTCTGCAAGGTCTGGGCAAATGAGAGTCTGCATTGCTAGGACCAGGGCGGGGTGCTAGTTGCTGTGACTTTTTGTTCACATCATGATCTGATGATGGAGTGGAGCTGGAGTCTTAGTTCCACGAAGTCACCCGGGGTACCCAGGCTCTTTATTTGATGACTCTCTTTGAAGTCCATAGACTCTGGATGGGAGAGTTATTTTGGTAGTGTTTAGGGCAAGCCAGGTTTTTCTTCAATCAAAGTCCATTGGCTGGAATGCATCACTGCCACTGAATGGGATACATAGGCAACAGGGATGTGCTAGGTGCTGGGAGCCCAAGAAACAGCACAGGTGGCCAGTGTAGCACTGTCCATCACAGGGTGGAAGATAAAAGGGCTTTCTAGCCCTCAGATTACTGGAAAGACCCATGAACCATCTCTGAGATTAATGTGAAGGCCCAGCACAGGTACCTCAGGGCCAGCATTCTGTACTTAGCAGCCACATTAATGTCACAAACTGTGTATCTTTGCTAATAGAGTAAAAACCGCTAACTGCGACTACTGAGTCTTCACCATTCATGAGGTGGCATGATGAATAGTTAGGCACTCAAATACAAGTGTCAAACTTCCTTAATGCAGTGCTGTCACTGCTGCTTGCCTGTTATGTGACTGTGGGCAAGCGATTTAAAGTCTCTGTTTAATTCCCTTTTCTGTAAAAACGAAGCTGATTGTGGAAGCCATGTTACAGCTGGCTTTCTACCTGGTCTGCTTCAACTGCTGTTCTTGGAATGCCGGGCCAGGCATTGTGCTCACTGCTTTGAAGCCATTTGGCTTCCCGAGGCCAATTTCTGCCCTCATGAAAAGGGGGAGATCATTCTATCCAAAGGGCTGTTGTTAAAGAAAGCCAAGCATCTGGCTGGAGGGGGGCTGCTTGGAGCAGCTGAGCTGCTAGCTTCCCCCAGTGTTCAATTCATCAAGGTCGGCCTCACCCTGGGCTCCCGCCACCGAAGGTCACTGTGACAATCCCAGCCTCTCATTCGGTGTGGACCAAGAGAGAAGGAATTCTATGAACAGCGTGGTCTCCCATGCACACCCACCCCCTACCCATTGTGTGCAGGACACGGAGTTGCATGCACATTACTCACTCCGAGGTCACCATGCCCTTCCCCCTCAGGCTCCATTCAGAACAGATTAAAAGGCACTGGCTTTCCCAGCTGCCTTTCTGGAGAGTCTGTCCACAGAGATCCCAGTGCATAAGGCAGGCCCTGGGAAGATGGCTTGGGTACTTCTCTTTCCAGCTGTGGCCCACCTAGGGCTCAGGAAGTTCTGGCTACCCCAGGCAGATGTACTGGCCCACATGCATTGCCCACAGGGACCTTATATCTCTCACCTACTGCTGTCCCATCCTGTCCTGCCCCGAGCAGCCCAGGTAGGGCATCTCTGAAAAGTGCCTCCTGAGTTCCGCTGGGTCCTGGTCATCTTTTTGCATCCTCTGCCTTCTTTTCCCCAATTCCAGCCCCCATTTGAATGACTGAGTTCCAAGGGTCTCCTGGTACCCAAAGCCAGCAGGATACATTACCTGTACTTTCTATTCGGTTCTTTCATTCCCAGGATGGTTCCGGTGGCCCACTCCTCTCCTGATGCCACATCCTTAGACTCCAGTGTCTACCAAGCCTTGTCCTGATAATACCTCTCCCTTTGTGTTTTTGTTACCTCCAGCTCCACCATCCCTGAACAGGGCATTTCATAGCATGGAGAAGTGAATCTCCCAGCCTTGTCTCAGGAAAGACCCCTGTTCTCCCAATCTCAAGAACTACACTCTATTCTGGCCTTTCAACCACAGGCACACACACACAAGTTTTCAGAGCCACCACCAACACCCGTCCTGTAGTTTCTCATCTGCACTTCCATCTGCTCGCTGAAATATTTATATAATTAAATCTTCAAATGTTTACTGTGTGGCATATCCAGCCACTGTGCCAGGAAAGCAAAGTGTTAAAAACCACACGCTTGCCTTCACAAAGCTTCCTGTTCAGTGGGAGAGAGAAATAAGACAGACCTAGAAGCAGATGGGGGGGGTATAGTAATCACTGACCTGCAGGAGGATGGGTAAGCACAAAGGCGAGATGCTGCCCTACATAGGAAGTGAGCAGTGGCTTCCTAGAAGGGGCGATGTTTTGATGAACCTATAGTAATGCAGGGACTCAGCCATAATACCCAGAAGTCAGGGTGGGCTTCTAGACCACAGGGAGCAGAAGGATGAGTGGCAACAGGGACCTTCTGCCATCACTGTGGGCCACTAGAGCTATTGTCAAGGTGGGAATCAGGAGATGGGCTGCAGAGGGTTGGGCCATGTCATTGGACCTGAGCTGGACAGCTGAGGCCAGTATACACAGGTCTTCCTGATCTCAGCACTGAGTCCCATGTCCCCGGAACCTTCTTGGTCCTGGGCAAGAGGGATGAATGACCACCCTATGAGACTTTGTCATGCTAAGGACACCTAACATTGCACAAAGATGGTGAGAGTCAGTAGAAGACTGAGTTTGTGTATATAATGTATGCAGAGTACCTAGCCCCTACTTCCACCACCCTGAGTACATGTTCGTCGGTGAGCACACTGCCATGGGACTCATAATGTCTCAGAGTGCCCTGGATACCAGTGCTTTGCCAGGTAATTAAATGTCTTGCTGCACCCTGCTCTCTTGCTGAAAGCTCCCCAGAAATGGGAGATTTGCCTTTCTGCATGCCCCTCCTCATGGTAGGCTACTCAGAAGCACACACTGTCTGGCAGCCATGAGATTACAGGACATGGAGAATCCAGAGCTAGCTCCAGCCTGCAATGACTTTCCAGAACCAGTGACTTTTCCTAGCCGGTGCCTTCCAGATCTTCAGTACATACAGAGGCACATCTACAAGGAACAGCTGTAGCCTATGGAAATCCAACACAGAGAGAAACCCACCTCAGGAGCTTGACAGAGATCCACCCTGCCATGCTGTGTTCAAATCTCAAATGTTACCAGAATGAAGTGAAGGTGCTTGCTGTTACTTATTCATTTGCATAAAAGATTTGACTCACATGGTTAACTGCAACCAGCACAGCAACTGTAGGGAGTAGGGATGTTTAGAAAAATGGATACTTTTTTTTAAGGATCCTGGAAAACCATACACAATGTTAATTATGTAACTTTATTAGTATAGACATGAAAGCTACTGGCAACCTTTCTTCAATCTGCTTTGAGGATAGCTTATTAGTGACTTGGTAGGGGGTGTGAGGAGGGGGTATTAGATGCTCTGTGTTGGCAGACAAGGAAATAATATGGAATCGTAGTCAACAGCTATGCAGGTGTGGCATGGCTGGGCTTCACACACAGCCGGGGAAGTCGTAAGCAGGATGTGGGCTAGGTTCCCAGTGAGTCTCAGAGGAGCAGCTGGGAAAAACAGAAAGACTGAGTAAAACCTTCTGAGAGATTGTCACTGGATTCTCTAGCTCCCCAGAGACAGAGATGCTCAAAGCGGTGCCTTAGAAGGAAGAGTCAGAGCAACAGAAGTGGTCAGCCTGGAGAGTGTTGAGGACCTGAGACTGCCTCTCTCACCCTCCCCAACCTGCCCCTGTCTCCAAAGGCCATTCAAGGAGCCTGCTCCAGAGCAAAGCTAGGAGGTGGGGAGAAGATAGAGGAGATGAACCCTTTCCAGCGGGTGGGTGTAGAGGACTAGCCTGACTCATTTTGAAATTTCACCAGGGAGGTTTTTTTCTTACTGAACACTCCCCAGAAGGATCTTCCCCACACTTCCACACTTCTTCTCTAAAAATCTCAGGCAGGTGTGATAGCACACTCCTGAGGCAGGAGGATCATAAGTTCATGGTTCTTCTCAACTACTAGCAAACTCAAGGCTAGCCTGGGCTACACAAGACCTTAACTCAAAAGCAAAGCAAAACAAAACAAAACATCTCCTGTGTCCTTGGCTTTTTCACACTATCTGTTTCCTGAGTGGCTCCACACCCAACCACCAGGGTCAGTGTTCTTGCTTTCTGATCCGCTCCAGCTGGGTGCTCTGGGGACTACTGCCCCTCTCACCCGCAGCTGCCTACAGAGCTGATGTGTTTCAGCCTCTCCTGCTTCTCCCACTCCTCAGGTGCTGCCTGCATAGCTGCCCTATCCTGCAACTGTCACTGGGGAGGGAGCAAAGAGAGGCTGATTAATTTTCCCAAGATCACACAGCAAATAAGGGACAAGGCCATGATTAGAAGTCAGGGCTGTGGCTCTCTCCAAAGGCCTGGCACAGAGCCTGGGGCTGAAAAAACTGAATGAATACAACTGAGCCTCTGCCCTCCATAAGCCGGGAGTCTGGCAGGCACCTGCCTTCTGGATGTGGGTGTCTAGGAAGCCAAGCTCCTTCAGCAGCACCTGGGGTGAGTACAATCATTACTTTTTTTTTTTTTTTTTTTGATTTATACCTGTCCTCTGCTGGACACTTAAGGTACTTATCAAAAGACCTTAGAAGGGGCGTCTCTGCTGAGTGCTATTCTACCCCTGAACTCAGCTCCTCAACTGCCATACCAAAGCCATCCCAATGAGAACTTGATCCTTAGTCCTATGATTGTGAACAGTAGAGGCTCTGGGCTTTGTTAACGTGCAGTGATTCTGCCAGCAAGCCTATCAGTGATCCAGGGTGTGCACAGGGCGTAGCCATCTTGAGTCTGCTAGGGAACTGATAAGGTGCCTCATGTAGGGCTTTGAATGCATGGGAGAATGCATTTCGAGGGTCCCACTAAGCTTGGACACATTGCCAAGGAATAGACTCAGAGCTGAGGAAACAAAGAGCCCTAAAGAGTTTCAGGAAGGCAGTGAGGACTAGTAATGAGAATGAGGTAAGCACCTCGCTCCCCAAAGCCTCTGTTTTCCACTGGCCAGAAAGAGTTCACTGCAACTTGGATATCAAAAGGTAAATGGCATGTGGAGGAGGGGCGGTGCTGCTGAGCCAACGGGGAGAAATGTGTTTGCGGTCCGCATCACTTCCCCGCACATGGAGCTTGTCTTATACATGCTCGGTGAAGCCTGGATCCTCTCTCTCCAGAGAGGAGCTGTTTGCTCAAGCCCCAGACAGCTCCACCTTGTCAAACGTTGCCTGCTCTGATCTTCCACCTGCCAGGGTCTCCCAGCCTTCTCTCTCTCTCCTTAATCCATTCAAAAGACTGAGACCCAAATAAACTGTCAAGCACTCTGCATCACTCCTAAGTGGAGTGGGGCTGGTCCACCCCAGCTCCAGTTTCTCTGCATCAGCACACAAGCCTCTTCTGCTTGTCAAAAAAACAAAAGAAAAGAAAGAAGATGAAGAAGGAGGAAGAGGAGGAAAGAAAGATGAAGAGAGGAGAGAGAAATGAAATAAAATTCTGGGAATCTTGGTTGGCAGGCAGAACTGTTGATTTGGATAGCAGGGGGCCTGTCCTGTCCTTTCAGCATGCTGTTTTACTGGCAAAATCTAGATAACAGACAAGAAAGCAATTGATTCTGAGTATTCTAGATTGGGTCAAGTCCACGACCCCTCATCCGTTTGCCTGCATTAGACCATGCATGGTGCTGTGTGCTACAATGCCTCTCCTAAGGAGTCCTTGGCTCAGAGATGAATCAGATTTGCAAATACCGAAGCCCGAAGCCCGGTAGCAGGGGCAGCGATGTTACAGACCAAGGCTCTGAGGGAGCTGAGCAGGACTCTGTATCAGCCTGAGAGACAAAGAACAGAAATGGAGACAGGGTGGAGGTGAGGAGTGGGTATCACGGGCAAAGACCAAGAGAAAGAGAAACTGGTGTGAAGGCACCAGGCTGTGGTGAAACCTGACCATTCCAGCCACCCTCACGGGAAGTGTGCTTCCTCCTCCAGCTGGCCCCACTCCGTTGCTCTCTTGACAATGGAGCTCAGCTGGCAATGGTATAATGGAACATCCAGAAAGTGATGCATAAAATACTGATAACACTCAGAAGGATAAATGCCTGCTACACACACACACACACACACACACACACACACACACACACAAGTGTCAAGATCTGGTTCTGGTGTCACTTTCTCCAGGAGGCTTTTTGTGACCAGTGTCCCAAGCCAAGTAAGTCTTCCTCCTCCTTTTTCTTACTGAGCCTGAACGCAGACACATCAGCACTGGTCACAAGTCATCCTAAGTATTCATTTACTTGCTGTCTTCCCTGCTAAACTAGAAGTTCTAAACTGGTATATAGTATATGTACTGGTGTCTGGTATACAGAAAATTCTCAACAAAGAGTTTTAAGTGGATGATGGGGTGGGTAGGTAGATGGATGGATGGGTAGATTAATGGACAGTAAAATTAATGAACAGACCTGTCTCCTTAAGGAACAATACCATAGTGTAGGATCTGGTGCCAATAGGACAATACCAATGGACGAACTTGGGTGCCAGTGCCAGTGCTCTGGCCCCAGTCTGGTAGCAGCTGGGTTGCATGCTTCCTCTGAGCTCTGTTGTTATTTGTTGCAGATGTGTCTGGGGTACCTGTCTTAGAGTTCTCATGACATTGCATGTGATAGTCAATGTGACTGTACTTTGTACTTTGTTGCCAAATATGGAGAGGTAGGTCACCTGTATTTTCCAGTCAGGTGCTTCATAAGCAAGCACAGAAACCCAATGCCAACCCTGCTTTAACAGTAAGGACATGCATTGGGTCAGAAATACAACAGTAAGAAAAACTGTCAACACACAGCTGCTAGAGAAGACGCCCACCTTAGGAGTGTGGCCCCTGAGAGGCTACCCATAATGCAGACGGTAGTCTAACACTCATGTGCGCACAAATGGAGGAGTGAGTTTTTAAAATGGACACACAAAGTTGGGAGGGAAAAGTGGTGGGTTAATAGAGGGACTGAAAGGGAGGGTGATATAGAAATTTCTGGCTTCTTTGGAGACTCAATTATATCATGTGATGTTGTGCTGAAGCATACACAGGTGAGAGGACATTTTGCTGAAGCTGACACATGGTGTTTAGAAAGACTATAAATATGGCCCCACAGGCAGAGTGATGAGGCTCTTGCATTGGTTCACATTGTACCATATTGCTAATCTCTGCTGGTTCATAACTTTGTGGAGAGTAACTCGCCAAAGAACTCAAGATATTCCGGCTGCTTCTTGCCACTTCTGCAGACTCAGACTCCTGCCTCCTTGGTGGAGCCTTGTGCTTTCTTCCAGATCGAGCATCTGTTACTGATTCGTGTTTGGTATTTGCCAATTAGACTGAACTGCTGCTACTGATTCCTGTTTGATGTTTTGGACTGGACTGCTGATATCCTGACAACAAAGATTGGGATCTCCCCAAAGAACTACTACTTCTAAACAGGTCAAAAACCCCCATTTCCTATCAACCTTTCTTTTCCCCTACCTCTGGTGGGTGGGCTAGAAGGGAGTTTAAAGTGTTAAGGAATGCTACATAAAGATGGTTTTGAATAATCTAAGCCTATAGAAGGGATGGGATGGGTAGATTTTATCAGAACACACACACACACACACACACACACACACACACACACACACACATGAAATTCTCAAACAAAAGGCCATCACATTCTCAAGGAGAAAAAGAAAAGAAAATTTCTGAACAGGAAACAGCTAACTAGCAAATTTATACTAAATACAATGGTTTTCTTTAAATAGTCTCATTATCTAAAAGAAATGGCAAATGCCTATACTCCCGGCACTCAGGAGGCTAAGGCAGGAGGACCACAAATTCAAGGCTAGCCTAGGCTACACAGCAATACTCCAATAGTCTCTCTACCCTTGTCTTCCCCCTGTGACATGTGTCTGTTTAAACTGCATGCACTGGGCTGCTCCAACCCATCTGGAAATGAGAAGATGGAATCTGCCTTGAAGAAAAAAGGCTCTTATGATATTGTAGTCATTTGTCTGGGCCGCAGCCTACATCTATAGAGTCTATCATTTTGCCTAGTCGCTTTCAAAATCCCCTTCAACTGCCCTACCAAGATATTTATAGTGATATTTGTGTTTTTAATAAAAGAGGATCTTGTGAAGAGAAGTAATAAAATGATGGTACACACACACACACACACACACACACACCTGCACCAGAAGATAGAAAATGAAAAAGTTATCAGAGTACCAAGTGATAACAGCACAAAGTTCCTTAGCTGAGACCTCTGGAGGTTGTTGAGTGTTTTATTAGCAACGTTACAGGACCTGGACACCTGTGTGGGTGAAGGCAAGAGGCTCTAGTGTACTTCTGTGTATGAAGTCAGGCCCACCTAAGCCACAGCATCCAGCAGTTGATACAGAGACCTCACTCGGATCCCTGAGCAGCCAGGAGAGGCCTAGAGAGCAGCATATGTGGGCTGATTGAGGCGAGAGCCATGATTCTCCATAAGGTCAGATTTGAAACCCAAGTTGAATGGCCATTTCTGGAAGGAAGGTTTTGCAAAAACATAGGAGGGAAAATACCAATATGTTACACCAACATTTTACCAGTTCTCTTGCTATGACTTGCTGGTTTCCCAGTCTGTGACACAGGGAAGTAGATTCATTATATATATGTTTATATCCCTACAATGTCATCTCAGGCAGGACAAGTGATGTGGCCCAAAATAAGAAAAAACAAGATAAAGAGCTAGACTGTAGGATGCAGGGTGCTGCACAAGGGCTGGCTTAGGTGACACAGTTGGCAGAGTCTTTCCAAGAAGGAGACATGGGTGAAGAATACGACTGTCATGTGAACCCTTCCTAAGTGGAGGCAAAAACCACGGGCAGGAAACAGGTGGCAACCTCAGGGAGCAGCAAGAGGGTCGATATGGTCTTTTAGACATCCAGGTAGTGTATGAGTTTGGATACCTGGATGAATGGCGGCACCCAGAATCTCCCATCTGGGGCTCTTTGACAAAGGGAAAAACCAAAGGGACACAATCACATTCAAAGACTCAAAAAGAAAGGTAGGACTACGACTTGAGCCTGGACAGCCATCGATGAGAAGGTAAGCCATCCTCAGAGACCACAAAGGAGAAACTGTCACTATAGAAGAGAGTGAGAGCATGTGAGCATGCGCAAGAGGTGAGGCCATGTGAGCATGCGTGGAGATGGGGCGGGGGGGGGGGGGCGCATGTGAGCATGCACCGAGGGAGGTCTGTTTTTGAGGAAATGATGTGAATATGTCTATGGAAGGCTGAGATTTCCCCAGTGAGGAATAGTATTTGGCTATCTGAGCCCTCGAGGGACAGTAGATCCTGAAGAATTTAAAATACAGAGAAATGATAGCAGGATGGAGAAAGAAGCAACATTCCTTCTAGTTGGATATAACTAGTTAAGGTCAAAATTAACTTTCTGGAAATCCCAGCAGCCATGACAGCCATGGCTTTGGAAGGATCTGCATGTTGGATTGATGGGGACTAGACCTTTGGAACCTGATCCTTGTGGCCATTGTGTGTGTGTGTGTGTGTGTGTGTGTGTGTGTGTGTTCTCATATGTGGGAGCATCTATATGTGTGGGTCGCTATATGTGTGCACAAAGTTGACATTAGGAGGTCTTCCTTGGTTGCTTTTACTTTACTGAGGCTTGCACTTGCTGATCCCAGAACTTGCCAAGACTGGCTAGACTAGTTGGCCAGCTGAGCCCAGGGATCCTGTCTCTGCCTGCCTGTGTTGTAAGTGCCTTTCCCCACTGATCTGTCTCCCTGGCCTCCATGGCTGTGTTTCAGCAGGTAGTTTTTCACGACACCCTCTCTGGTCCTGTTTTTCTTCTATCTCCTGCTCAGGGGGCAGGGCTTTAGAGCCAGAATGAGTCTGTCTGTATGAAGCCAGCATTCTCTACATGTGCCCCTCAAGCACAGAGGGCTAAGGACTTAGTGTGGGAGCCTCAGTGCTCCCCTATACAGGCATCTGGAGGGAGCATCCCCAGCCTGGCTCTGCTATCCTCCTGAGCTAGCCAGAAAAGAAGCCTTGCTGACAAGCACTTAATAACCACCTCATGCTCCATCTGAAGAAAATGCAAACCCAGCTGTCATCTAACTCAACAAATGTGGATCCCCAGTGCCGAGCCGAGTAGAGGGAGCAATGGAGAAAGCGCTCAGACCTGAGGGATAAAGGGACCTAATGGAGGGAACCAGAAGACTACCCACTCAGCAGTTTTCAGCCGGGGGCGGGGGTTGGGGACAATCTACTTCCAAAGATGCTGGGGCATGAACAGGGATGCCGGCAATGAAATCCAGGCTCACAGGAGTGATGGGAGAACCTAGGAATGCAGGAAACACTTTTGGTATAAGGATTAAAGACATGGAAACAGGAATGCCTTAATCTTTTGAGCAGAATTAGGCAAATCAAATTTTAGAGCTGGGTGGCTTCTGCTCAAATCATAACTCCTGAGCAAGGAGGAGGATAGGGAGGAGAAGAAGGAGGAGGAGAAGGAGGAGGAGGGGGAGGGATAGGGGAGGGGAAGGGAGGGAGGGAGGGAGGGAGGGAGGGAGGAGGAGGAGGAGTTACTCTTCACCTCCCAGCCCTGTCTGCCTCTTCTAGTAGTGCCTACTTCCACCTGGTATCATGGTAACAACGTAACAAGGGGATGTAAAGTATGTAGTCCACCCCGTCATGTAATTCATGCTTAGAAAGGCTAGTGGTTTTCGGTAGCAATGATAATATTGTTTAAAAATCACTTGATTGCAGTGGCCTTGGACAAACTGCTCTTCTTTGGGGACTCCAGGTGTCCCCACCTGAAAATCAAAGGTGGGGGGGGGACTAGAATCAGCCTGGAACTGGGAAATTGTGGAGACTCCAAATGGGGTCTTCAAAGGCTGCATTCCCCCAGTTTTGAGGGTTTTGTCTTTTACTGTCTATTGTAACACTAAGTGCAGGCCCCCAAGACCTGGAGTCTGAACTTAGCCCCTGGGATCCTGATTGGTGAATTCTGATTGGTGAAGGCCAACAGCCAATAGCTGGGCAGAAGAGACATAGGTGGGGTTAAAGTTTGGTGGGCTTGGGAGAAGCAGAGAGAAGCCTCCCTGGGATACTCAGGAGAGGAAAAGGAGAGCCGCTATGGGTTAGCTGGCAATTGGAGCTAAGAGCAGCCCAGATGAAACATAGGAAGTAATAACTTGGTTTATCGATAGGAAGGTAGATTCTAACAGAATGGAGGGTAGACAGCTGTCCAGCTATTGAGCTGCCTGAGGCATATTTAAAGATATAAAGGCTATATGTCTTTCATCCAAGAACGTAAATGGTCCAAGGCAGGGAAGAAACCCCGTGCCTGGATCTTTAATATTATTTACTACACCCCAGTTTTTATCTCAGAACTGCATTGTCTCCCTGAGGAGATGGAGATAAAAACCAGTGTTAACCTGTTGAATTTTTTTCATGGCTTAACCTATGTCACACAGGTCCTGGTACACAATAAATACTTGATGAAGTTTGTTACTGTAATTCTCTTTTCCTGAAATTATTTTCTAATGATAGCAAAGATGACAGAGGCCAACTTGCTCTGTGACACGGATCAAGTCCCTTGCTATCTGAAACTCCTAGTTTCCCTTCCTGTAAAATGGGAAGGTCTTAAAGGATCCTCATCCTCTTAGACATAAGTGTGACGTGAAACCAGCTCAGAGAAACCAGCCAAGGAAACACACATTTTTCAGGACATCATAGAGTCCTCCCAAGACTCTAAGGACAAGTAAGCCTGCCTGGTGGCTGTTGTACAAGCTTAGAAGCCTCATCCCCTGGTGTGTATGTCCTTACTGTGGGCTGCTGGTAAAGCTGACCCTCAAAGCAACTATGAATGACGGATCTCTGCATAATAAGAAGCCACCAAACATGGGCACCATGTTCTCTGTGGTTGGGTAACTCCAAGCTTATCTGTCCAATATCCAAGCCATTTTAGGACAGAAAAGAGACAACTAACCCCTTTCCCCCTTGCCTTTCTCCATGCCCACCTTCCTTCCTCCTTCCTTCTTTTCGTCTTCCCCTTCTTCCTCTCTCCCTTCCTTCCTTCCATTTCCCCTCCTCTATTCCTTCCTAAATATCCCAACTTTATACCACAATTATGTTTCAAAATATTTAGTGTAAACCTTTGTCTGGGAAAACACCTGCAAGAAAGCTGCATACAATGGGACAATGGGATCCTACACTCTCACCTGCACAGTAACTATAGGTCATTAGAACAGACTCTGCTGTGGAGTTGGAGGAAAACTTGCTGAACAAAGGTTACATTGTAGCCTTTTTTTTCCCACCTCCATCTCCCTGGGCCAGCCGGAGAAAAGGCTTATCCAGCATAAAGATCTTACATTGTCCCCATTACCCATTCTTTCACCCGTTTGGGCCAAATTGGATTTTGATGCAACAAGGAAATGTGTCCAGTGTGTTATTAATCAGGCTCAGCAAGGGAAAGGTCAAGGGGTGACTTGGAGCAATTATGGGTTGTAGTCAGCAGGCCAATCAGAGAACAGGTTGGGGAGAGGGGAGATCGATGGCTATGAAATCATGGAAGGTTATGAGCCATTGGACATAACCTGGAGGCTGATGCTCCTCCCAAATCTAACACATCTGCGGCTTCTCTCTTTAGCAATCCTCAACTGTTCATTATTATGGAAATCTTTTGCCTCTGAGGTACCCAGGGCAGTGACACAAACCAGAAGCCTGCTCATGGTCCTAGGAATAAGAGCCACTTGATTCTGTAGATTCACTTGGAAGTTCTTCAGACTAATTGGAGCTCCAGCAAGAAGAGATGTCCAGCGTCTGCCAAGGAAAATTAGACTTGTTCTTTTTGACTTTCTGGTATCTCAATAGTCTGAAAAGAACCTGGATTCCCAAGTACTATTTCAGAACAGATGATGCTGAGTAAGAAAAAAACCCCGAACTGCCTTAATGAGTCATCTACATCAATATGTATTAGATGGCAAGAAACCTTCTAGAAGCTATCTCTACATCACACAGCTCAATGAAAATCTTCAAGGAAGTCATAAAGTTTGCAAAGAATATTGTGCCACAAACAAGCTACACAGCATCAGACCCTCAATTCCCATGATGGAGCCTGCCCAAGAGGTTCTTTCTGAAGACAACTGCATTAAACTCTAAATACTGAGAGAACAATCCATCTTGTTTATCCAACAGAGTAGACCAGGCAGAGATAAACTTGTGGTCATTTTATAAGGATTTTTAGATTAATAATCTGAATCATCAATGAAAGTTTCATTAAACTGCACCCTAGGAATTGATTTGCAATGAGTTGTTCAGTGTGCTGTACAAAGGTGCTACAGACAACTCAGTCATCACGCACTCCCTAAAGAATACAGACACGAGATCCCGGCATCTATTGAGTTTGCTCAAAAACATATGCCAGCCTTTTTTTTTTTTCCTCTCTTAAGAACTATAATTGCATCCTGCTGAACCCACCAAGGAGCTCGCTAACTGCCTTTGTGTTACAGCATCCATTCCCCACTTATGAGGTTCAGCTCCAATGTCAGGAGCAGCCCTGCTTATACACTGAAGGACTAAAATCAGCTATAGGCCTAAAATCAGCAATAGGCTTGACATACATGCCTGCTAACACAAGGTCTTGGGTCTCTATGGAAAAACATTGAAACAGATAGCTATAAGCTATTGTAAACAGGCAGCTTTGGTGGAAATTTACCAGCCTGAGTAGTCACAGACCTTGTAGATAGGTAACCTTGGTGGATAGTACCAACTTAGATAAGGACAAGTGAATCATAGGTGGAGTCATAGTGACCTGTCCCCTGAACCTTCACCCAGCTGATACTCTGTTCTGGAAGATAACTGACTGTACTCTCCCTAAACATCTATGCTCCTGTGTCATCCTCTTCCCCTCATTCTGCCTTTTTGTGTACATAACACCTGTGTGAAAAAGTAAAAATTATAGTTTGATCAGCCTGTAGACAAGCCGTCTTTCTTTGCATTCGCCTGTCCTCCATCTTTTCTTTCAGGTGATCTCCCTGAACCCCTGTTTATTGCACTGCTGGACAGGGCACTCTGATGCTCTGGTCTTTGTTTCAGTCTGCTTGCCCCTCCAGCATGCTTTCTTAGCTTCAGTCTGCAAATGGTCCTACCATTTCCTTCTCAAGAATTTTCAAGCTGCAGAAAGTTAGCTTTGTAATGTACCTGTGAATCCAGGAAGTTGGAAGCAAAAGGGACATTAGCAAAACAGGCCCCATTTTTCAATTTCAGTAGTGCCACTAAATGTTGGAGAGGAAATATGCCTGCCTGATGCCACACAGCTAAAATCTAAAAGTGTTCGAGTTGAAGTAATGAAAAGTTTGGACTCTCAAGCTAGACAATCCATTCATGCAATGCATTAGCTCTGTGACTCAAGTGCTTCCATTCCCTGCAACACAGCCCCATAGAATGATGAACTTCCCATCTTCATGGACATGACCTTACCAATTCTCTTAACAGTCTTCTCAGGAGGAAAAGACTAATACCACAGCCTTGGGTGGCAAATGGATGAAAAAAGAGACTCTCGGTGTGAGGAGCTCCTTGGTGACATTTAGACCCAGTTCCAGCTTCTCACAGTCCTGCTGAGGTGCGCGGGAGTTTGGATCCCTTCGCTCTCCTACTATTTTGCTTTATTATCCATCCAACACTGAACAGTGACACTAGAGAAAGCTTGGGTTTTTTTTTTTTTTCTACACATGAACAAATTAGTATAACTGCTGTGCTTAGGACTGTGACTCCTGCAGAGCCTTTTGGTCTAACCAGCTGTTCTCTGCCTAAGGGGGGAGAAAGAGGGCAGCCATGTCACCAAACCTGCCACCGGATATTGGGGACCCATGTGTGTATGGAGTGGCGGTCTATTACTTTAGGATTCTGCTGTGTATTTTAAAGCCAGCATCAGAGCACTTGTCAATGCTCCATCAGCCTGCCCTCTTGACCCCCAAATATGGCCTCTGGGAAAATCTAATTGCCTGCTCAGAGTGACACTGGAGCCACGAGAGTGATAAAGTTGTAGACAGTCACTTCGTGATTATGGGCCCTAATGGAAGGGAACTGGGCTGAATGAATGCACGAGTGAATGAATGAACACACACTGGGGTCATTTATTCAGGGCTCTGGGGGCAATGCAGTGATGTCTTCATTAAAGCATCTCTGGGGTCTTAGACTCCATAAGGATGTCAGACAAGGACAGAGCCAAGAAGATAGCAAAAGTTGTAATTCATAAGACTTCCCCCCCCACACACACACACCCCAATTTCAGACTCTGGGAGTGTCACTAAGGAAGACTTCCTAGTCCTCATGCTCTCAAGGATGCACACATAGCTGGGATGGTGCTGGCTGCTGTGTGGACTTCTGAGAGGTGGGAGTGGGTGGGTGGGTGGGGGTCACACCCTCATAGAAGCAGGAGAAGGGGGGATGGGATAGGGGATTTCTAGGGGGGTATTGGGGAAAGGGGATAACATCTGAAATTTAAACAAATAAAATATCCAATAAAAATTCAAAAGAAAAGCAAGTGAGATAATAGAAGGCAAACATTTCTAAAAGCCATGGGTGGGCTCTGCTGTCCTGTTAACAGAGCTGGTAGCAGCCTCTTTGGAAAGACCACCACATAAGCATCTTATGCCCTTTATGTTTGCTTGTGTATTCTTTTATTCTCTGGTGAATACCTCTTGGAGAACTCACAGTGTGCCAGATGTGACCATAGAAACACAACAATGATTAAGACTTAGCCCGAAACCTTGACAAGCTCATTGTCACACTGCCATGTGACAAGTGCCACCACAGAGGTCAACTCGGGCAGGTGAATAGGCCAGCAGATGGCAAATGGGATTCCTGGCAGAAGGAACAGTAGTTCAGTGGTTCAGAGGGGCCAAGGGAATGACAAAGGTCCTGTGTGCTTTGGATGGAGGGCCAGGTCTAGGTTCAATGACTCTAGAAACAACAGTGCTTTGTCTATAGGATGATGACTGTGAATTTAAAGATCTTTGGATCAAAGGGAAGATGCCCTGCGTAGTCCCCAGGCAAAGTGAAGAACACTCACAAGTACAGGAGAGGCATCCCAGCTGATGCTGGACTGTAGCTGGGGTAGGGTTTATCTGATCCTCATCTCTCCTCTGCGGTCCATTCTCAGGGTTCTCTCTGGGGCTCTTAGTTGGCCTCAAGGCTTTTTCCTAGAGAAAGACTGCTAAGTCTGTAAGGTGCTATTGACTCTTGCTTTAAATGTGAGCTAATTGAGGCTGGAAAGCATGTGGGCCTGGTTGTAAGGAGATGTCTGGGTTTCAACTGAAGTTTGATTCCATTTAGCTTCTCTGCAGGACATTCCTCTGCCTCAATCCTCTGAAATACTTAGTCTGTTAGTCTCCTAGCTCCATGGTTTCCTCCTGTCAGGGGCTTCCAGTGCACCTGAGCTGCAAACTGTTCTTCCGGGGAAGCTGAAAAGCTGGGCAGGGAAGAGGCAGTCATGGGAAGCCATCCCTATGCCCTCTCCTGTCTACCTGGATTCAGGACTGGAGAGGCCTCTGCAGGAAGGCATGGGCCATCCTTGGGCAAGTTGTGCCTCTCCGTCTGTTCCCTTCAGCAGCATGGGGGCTCTTATGAGCCACCCTGACATCATGCTGACTAGACTGGTAACCTGACCCGTGGTGACAGCTCTCTCTTCCCCAAGCTGGGCCCATCAGGCTGGTTCAGGGCAAAGGTCATCCCCCAGGGGAAAGGGCAGCTGGAGCTCTTTCGAGTGGCTGTGAAAGGGAGATAATTTTGATGACTGACATCTCCCATCTTCAGCTGCCCCCAGTTCTCCTTCACTGGCTGCTTCTCCAAGCGCTGATCAGTGGTGATGATACCCCTTTTAGGCTTCAGTTCATCATAGGAGGTTATTAGTTGGAAGAATGGGGGTCGTAATGACACAGGCCTTGTATAGAAGCTGAGTTTTCCAGGAAGACAGACTTTTTTTTCTTAAGCCCTTTTGCTAGTCACTGACCATCCCTTCTCTAAATTGGATTTAAGTACCAGTTAAAAAGTAAATGTATTTAAATGTCATTTAGATAAAGCAGCCAGGGGATGGAAGCATGCTTCAGAATCCTGCTTAAGCCCATTGAATAGCTACAGGGCACTGCTGTCCTTCAGCGTAAGATCAGCTCTTGGAGGAAGAAACCAGCCTTGAGCAGTTTCTGCCTGACAGCACCTTATAGGCTGCCCAGGAGCACAGACCAGTCTGTGTTTGCCAAGGCCACCATTCCTGGTCACCCCGTCGACTGCATGGTCACTGTCTCCTAGCCATCACTTCGTTTTGCCTCACACTGACCCTCCAATGAAGGCCAGAACAAAACATGCATGGTTATTCCCACATACAAAAGAGGGAAGCTGAGTCACACGGAGGTAAGGTGACCTTCCGAAGATCGCTGAGGCGGATCGCTGAGCCGGGATTTCTGTCATTTGCACTCCACAGCTAACATGCTTAGCCTGCAAGTGGTTTAATAAAACCTTGCTGCAGGTAGAAAAAAAGAATACAGTGCGAAAAGAAAAACTGAAAAAGAATCAGAGAAGAAAGGACAGGAGAAGAAACAGAGGCTTCAGGCAAATGTGTGAGCTGCATCTTGAAGCGTGGCTAGGGGCAGCAGGCTGGAGGAGAGTGGGCTGGGTGAAGGATGAGCCATGGCTGCTTGTTTCAGATACCCAAGCACAGCTATGGCCATCCATCCCCAAAACCTCAGTTGGGGTCATTTGTTTTCCTCTCAAAAGAAATAGATGTGTTTCTTCCCCTAAAAAGAAAGCTCCAGGGCCACAAATGGTAACATTTTGCCCAAATATCCCCCGAGGAAAATGGCGAACTAAAGCTAGACTTGTCATGCGGGGAAACCTAGCTTCCCACCGAGAACAACTTCATGAAAGTAACAGTATCTTTGTGAAGTCGTTTGTGAAGAGAACTCCGCAGTGGCATCACCTATAGCATAAATGTGTTCTATATGATTGATATATATGATTGATAACAGGTCCTCAGCTCCTGAGACTTGAACACTGGGGATCCATGATTGAACCTGGTTCTCATATTCTCACAGTGACATCTGTTTGCTTGGTCACCGAGGACTCTCTGAGCGTCTCTGTTCCAGTAAATATTGGCCTCCCTTCTGCATGCAGGAGCTCCTGGGCTCCGGGGAGACAAATAGTAGGACAAGCTACGAGAGCTCAACTCCCACTCAGACATACCTAGGATCCAATTAGGGTTCTGGGGACAGGTACAGTGACACTAGCTGCTCTCTGGTAGTCAGGCAAGGCACAGTTGATGATTAAGCATGGGCCACGTGCCTGAGTGGCTATGCAACTCTGACAGAAAGTAGTCTTCCTTCCATGAGGCAGTAATAAGGGTGCCAGCTCTGGCTTTTGTGGTATGCCCTGTTCTGATTCCTAGCAAAATCTAAAAGCACTGGCAACTTAGTAGGTGATGGGGTGAAAGGAGTGTCTGCTGTCATTATTTTTGGTGACTGTTACTTGTACTTTGTTATTTCTTTATTTATATTTTTGTTATTTGATAAGGAGATGACTATCGGTTTACCCCCAGTTGCCTCTGGGATGAGCCTGGCTCCCAGAGGGACCAATCACATGATCATTTTCCAACCTCTAAGGAGGGGAGAATGTCTAGAGATGGAGTGAATGGCCAATGGCCAATGGTTTAACTAATGTTTTTAACATGGAACTTCCATCAAAACTATCAAGAATAGGGAAGAGAGACTAGGGTGGTGACCATTCAAGGTACTGAGAGGGTTGTGTGTCTATAGAGAGCTGGGCTCCCTCCTGCCTCCCTCATTCTTTGTATTTCTTCCAGAGTTCTGTAGGCCATTGGGGGATGTGATAAAATCCAAAGAGGTAATGGTCACGGGAACCCCTGGCTGACACCAGCTAGTCAGAAAGATGGGGTGGCCAGGACCTGGAATTGACACCTTCAGGAAGGCAGCCTTGTAGAACCGTGTCAACATCTCGTGGGAGCTAATGAAAGTTTCTGGTGGAGAATTCCAGAACTAAACTGGAACTCAAGACACCTGGCACTAGAGGATTGTCCAGGTTAGGGAGGGGAGGCAGTCTGGATGGTGGATGTTCAAAGGGCTCTCTGGGTAGAAAACCAGTCATAGTAGGAAGACCGCAGAGCACCTGGGTTTGAATATCAGTTTGATCTTGTGTCCACTTGGCAGCATCAAGGGAAACTCCACCTAGGTATTCTAAATGAAGATGAGCACATTGTGGACTGTTGCAATGATATAAACCAGGAGCTGTCAAGCTGTGTATTCAGTATTGTCAGATATAACAGAAATGTATTCAGTATTGTCAGATATAACAGAATGGATGGATGGATGGATGGATGGATGGATGGATGGATGGATGGATGGGTGAATAAGTGCCAATGCTTACTGTTAGACAGAAGGGAAGGGTATGTCCATAGAAAATAAGATGATATGAAATTCACCTTCAGAATGACTGTATAAGCTCACGGCTGTATCTCTGATGCAGCCTGGAGCTAGGAGAGCATTAGGAGAGGTGGAATCATGGTTGTAGGTAATCATGACAGGGCCCTAAATGGACTCAGACCATTCAATTCACTCATTTCCACTCAAGATGCTGAGAATAGAGGGAATGTCTGCCTCCTTTAGGTTTTCTCAGAGCCGCAGCGAGCTCCATACCACAGCCCAGTCTACAAGCTGAAGTCAGAAGGGCACTGATAAAGACTAGCTGTAACTCAAGGTTGCTTGGGATCTTGGAAGTAGGGAGGGGATCAGCGCTGCAGTTCTGAGACAGATGGAGAGTATCCATGGCCACAGCACACTTTATCAGCAGTCTGTCCCACAGAGAAGGCTGCAGGGCTTGCAGCCTGACTTCTGAGAAAGTGCAGCAGCTGCAGGCTCTGTGTTCTCACACTCACATCATGCTTACATGTACCAGACACATTCCCAAGGGTTGTAGGGTGATCTCAAGCTCAGACCAACTCTAGAAGGGAGGTGCCACTCTTTACTCTGTTTTACCAATGAGGAAACTGAGGTACAGGGGAGCTAGTCAAGCCAGTCCAGATCACATGTCAGAAAAGTGGCTTGGGAGCCTGTGGTCAGCGTATGCTGAAGTTTCTAGCAGTGCTTGGCACATAGTACGACTCAGTTAAAAAAAATAAATAAATAAAGCTACCATCACTGCTGTTAGTTCTCACAGCGCAAGCAGCTCCAGCAGGAACCTCCCTTCCACCTCCTCAGATGCGTTGATAAGATTTGGAGACACCACAGGGATCCGATGGGGAAGGTGCTCTAGGGATGCAGCAGAGATTAGATATCTTTCAATTACCATGGGCACCGGGCTTCACGTGGTTCTCCTAATGCAAACTGCCTATTTGCTGTTTCCTTCTCGCTGCCCTATCTGCTCCCTGCCAATGATTGATGGCCACAGGAGGGGAGAAGACACGCATCTGCCACTCGCCTCGTCAAGCCCCCTCGATTTCTATCTACAGAGTGAGCTGCCTCCCTCAGCTTGCTGTAATAATTCAAGATCATGGGAGGCGTCTAGGGCAAAAGACATTCCGGCTGTAACCTGCCACATCTCCCAAGCAGAAGGTTCCCCCTAAAAGTGACTTACATCCAAAAACTCCACCAAAAAGCTAAAACACTGTCAGAGTAGAATGAGAAGGACTAAGGGTAAGAAGTGACGAACAAATCGTAACTGGATCACTGGGAGGTCTCGGGCTGAGAGTAGCACGAAGTGGAACACACATGGACCTCAACTCCAAAGTGCAGTTTGTCAGAGCTCAGTGTGGGCTAAGATGCATATAGAAGCAAGGTCCCCAGCTGCCACACTAAGTCCTTTACATATACAAGTTCTTCGTGATGCTGCTGTCAGGATTTCCATTTTGTGGGTGAGGCCCTGAGCATCAGAGAGCTCAAGGAACTTCCCTAAGACTAAAAAATATGCTAAGATCCAAACCCAGACTTCCGATGGTCCAAGTTCTTCCCTCCTCACCACCCAGCCTCCTGTTCTCCACTATGGAGAGTTCTGCCTTTCTGGTATGTTCTTGTCAGCTTGTGGAACCTAAACAGATGTCGGGTTAATGTTCATTCGTGTGATGGCGTTCATTCATGTGATGTCACGCTGTGTGAGCTGTGTGAGGTCAGGGATGTTCCAGCGAGGGAGACATTTACAAGACAATTTCTGGATCTACTGAGCATGCGCCCCCGCCCCCATCCCTCAGCCTCTTCTGCCTCTCTCATATCAAATCTTATCCAGTCAAATAGAGATGCCCAACTGCTCATTCAGTCATGCCTCTTTCTGGAGTGGTTTGCCCTCAAAGGCAAGGTTCCATGCCTGCCATTAGCCATAACTGAATAACCAGGGCACAGACACAGAACTCAACTCAACAGTAGCCCATTCAAAGGCTGACTTATCTCTCTAGATCATCTGTTTAAAAATGTAAATATCCTGGGCTAGCAAGATGGCTCAGCAGTTAAGAGCGCTGTCTGCTCTTGAAGAGGACCTGGGTTCACTTCTCAGCATCTACCTGACAGCTCATGGGCTATCTGCAACTCCAATTCCAGAGCATTCGGGCCTCCCTGGATGCTAGGTGTGCAGGTGATACACAGAGACAAACACACGAGGTAAATATAAATGAGCCTTGTTTAAAATGTAAGCTTTCTGACACTCGTTAAAAACAACAAAAAGAGTTTAGTCAAGACTATGGCAAGAGAGAACTTGAAATAGGGGGAGAGGCAGAGTTTAACTCTACAGCCTGCAAAGAGCACTGAGGGTGTGTATGGCCAAAGCAGAGTGAGTGGGCTGAGAAAGGGAAGCTGTTTGCCTTTTTTCCATTGTTTTGTGTGAGGCAAGTTCTCACTAAATAGCTTAGGCTAGCCTCAGTCTTCCTGCCTCAGCCTCTCAAGGGTGAGGATTACAGGCATGCACTACTCTGCTGGCTCTGACAGGGGGATTCCAGGTAAGGCTGGGTTGGACAGGCTTCTGTCAGGAAGACTGAATCAACAGGCAGAGCCTGACTAGGGTGAAGGAGGAAGTCTGCCACCAAACCTCTCCATAAGAGATGGGTGGGTACGAAGTTCTCGGGGCTCTCCTAAGGAACAGATAGTGAAGGTGGAGCTGGTGGGAGCTGGTGGGCTGCTGAAGATCAGCCCTAAATAGCAGTGGAGAAAGGATGTTGGAAAGAAGGGACAGGGTGCAGCTGTGGCTGAAGCAGTGAGCTGTAGAAAAGTGGACCCCACACCACAGAGACGTGAGCAGCCAGCCCCTCAAGATGCCTGGTTGTAGGCACTTCCCAAGTGTGTCTGACATAGGGACAACCTGAAATTGGTCTCTCTGCTCAGAATGATTCTTTTGAATGCTGTTCTTATTTTCTTGGAATTTCTGGGATGGAGAGAGAGAGAGCACCACAAACCTACTTCTGCAGACTTCTCCTCTAGGAGAGCTTAGGTGTTTCTCTACCAACGGCTACATCATCTGTCTGCATTTCTGACCATCTGTCCTGCAATATGGAAGAAGGTATTTTGCACCAGCTTCCTCAATGCTTCCCATTTGAGGTGTATCTGAGCCACTGTTCTCCCTCTGGTTGTACCCCTAAATAGTCAACCCATGTAGTCATCCACAGAATGACCTCCTAGGTTATCTTCACCACAGATATACCACAGGGAAGCTCAGAAAGAGAGGGGCAGGGGCATCTGCACCAGTAGCAGAGGAATGCCAGCTTGCAAGACAGTTCAGAATTCTTTCCTGTGCAAAGACTCATGAATGCGAGACAGCCACACCTAAGCAGTGCCCTCAGATGAGATGCCCCTCTCCACTCATACATGCAGGCATCTGAAACGTTTTCCATTCTAATCTGCTAATGTTTTGACACCAACTCTAGATCATAATCAAAGTGGATCCCTAAAGTGGAGGCCTCTTTTTACCCATCCCCATTCAGAGTGTCTACCTTCACTCATTCATTCAACAAGCATTCCTGGATCTTCTGCTATGAGGCAAACACTGTACTATGTCCTGATATAGGAATCACCACGATACCTAAGGACTCAGGCAAGAGTGAGCCCAAACAGCCGTGGCAGGCGGGCTACACATGTTAAGATGCACAGGGGCTGGGAGCTGCAATTCTCTGTTCTACTTTGTAGCTTCCACTGAGAACTGCTCATGTACTTGAGGACGTTTGCTTATTGGATTTTTAAATTATAACCACAGATGGAAAAAAAGAGAAATATTTTGACATGCACTTAGAGTCTCCCAGGGAGCCTCTCATCTCATCCCAACCCACCCTTTAAGGAGCCCAGAAGGAGCCTCCCCCTCCTGCCTCTGAAGTCAACAGGAGCCTGGTGTTCCCAGATGGCCAGGTTGTTGTCTCTGTGGTAGCATTACAAGGCATGGGGTCGGAGGATTGAACTAGCTATAACCATGATACAGTTTATTACCTCACAAGGCCCTCTGTCAAGTCCTCCAGGGAATGTGGATTCTAGGAACAACCAAGACCTTGAGAAGCCTGAATTTTTGCTCACTCAGCTTAGCCAAGACAAAAGTCTCATGATCACCTTAAAGGATTTCTTAGTCTCCTTCTCTAGCACATTGCACAGTTCTGACCCCAGGTCTCTATCAGAAGCTACCCTAGCCTATCTCTCTTGCCACCCACCCCAGGCCCAGTCCTTTGTCCCTGCAAATGGATTCAGCATGTAGCCACCACTCCTCAGAGTGGCTTTCTGCTTTTGGAAGAAGCTGCCTTACAGGAAAAACCCCCACTTGGCCTCTGCCACCCATGTCTCCTTCCAATTTGCTTCCCAGCCCCCACATCTCCCTCCCTCCCTCCCTCTCTTTCTAATTATCCCAAAGAGAAGGAAGATTAAAATTTAATGCCCCGAGGATGGGAGTCAGAGATGTCATTATTTTGATTCAAACCCCAGGCATGCAAGAATCTGATCTAAGCTTCAGGAGAAAGTAACCTGGGTGGCTCTGGAGAGGCTTGATGAATTGGAATGGACCCCCAGGTAACCAGACTTTCCCTGTTACTTGGCTTTTAGGGGATGCCACAAAAGCACAGCAGATGATACTTACAAAGCACACTGCAGTGAAAATTTGAATTGTAAGGGGTGTCTCAGACCTGCACAGAAGCCTATAGTCCCCATGCAGGAGGCAAGCAGAATGATGAGGTCAAGGGTGTTCCCATAGGAATGTCACACAAAGAAGAGCCTGGCCACCAACTTGCCTTCAGAAAGATGTACAGCAGATGAGGTTCAAATCAGAGAGAGTCTTGTGTCACCACAATTAACCAAAATCAAACCCTAGTACCAGAAATGTTCCCAGTTACCCCCCCCAAATATGCTATTACTGATAGGGTTTCTGCCAAGTTCAGGGAAGTTCAAGCCTGAGAATTCTGATGGCTTTCATTCAGTAGTTAAGTGCTGTGCTAAGTAATGCCAATGACAGCTTTCATTCAGTTCTTGAGCGCTGTCCTAAGTATGGCCAGTGCAGTATCTCAGGGTCCTCTCCAGGCTGCCATTACTAGATTCATAAATTTCGCCTTGAAGAAGGATGCTAGAAATGTTAAAGAACTCCCACAGCTATATAGGTAAGAATACCAAACAACCAACCGAGGTGGCTTTGCCATGCTTTCCCTTCTCATTTAAAACATTGTTGAAGCTTGTTTAAAGCAGGAACCAAGGGGAACAGCACCAAGCAGCAGGGGAAGTGGGTTCTAACGAAAGATTGACGAACATGCCAGACCTGGATGCTAGCTGAAGATACAGGAGATGCAGCTCTGCTTACTGCTTCTTTATCACTGGTCCCCTGCCCTCTTCCATTCTAAGGACTCTGTAACTTGGTTTTTGTAAGTCTGTGTGGGCAGAACAGAAAGGCAGGAGGGAACCCAGTGCTGATGTGCCAAGGGACCTTCACAGGACTTCTATGAGCTGTAAATGAAGGAGTGGCCATATACAAGGTGCCTGCACTATGTTTCAACTTCCAATGCAAAGCAAATTTCCTGGTGCTCCAAATGAGATCTCCAAAAATTCACCAAATCCTCTTCCCCAGTGAGAATGTAGCTGAAGTGATAAAATACAAGCACTCTTTTATTCTGAAATGAAAGCCTGGAAAGTAACTGTAAGTGGGAAGGGAAAAGGGGGGTCACCTACTTTTAATTATTAATGTGCCATGTGATCTTTGGCTAGTCATGTATCTGTCTGTCGCTCTTATACTCCAACCACAGAATGGAGATAGCATCAGTTGCTTTCCTGTGACAGGGGCAGGTGCAGGTCACAGTGAACCCCAAAGGCATCAATCCAGAAAACACAATCCAGAGCCTGGAGAAATGACTCAAGTGGTCTTGCAAGCATGAGGACTTGAGTTCAAATCCCCAGAACTCACAATGCGTGCGCGTGCGTGCGCGCGCGCGCGCACACACACACACACACACACACACACACACACACACACAGAGTAGACATAATTGGCACACACGATTGCCATCTTAGCACTGGAGAAACAGACACAGGAGGTTCTTTGAGGTTCACTGGCCAACATACCTGACCTAATTGGTGAGTTCCAGGCTAATGATAGATCCTGTCTCCAAGGCGTGGGAATTGTTTTTAAAAGGTTTCTGAGTTTGTCTGTGTCAGGCTATCAGTCATTATCCTCCTTGATGCAGAGACAAGTTCTAGACCCTATCACCTGGAACACGAATAGATCCTGAAAATCCTCTACCTTGGACAGTTACCTTGCATCTGGGCCTACTCTCCTCTTCCCTCCATTCTCACCTACAATAGAAAGTGTCACCAAATGTTGGATCCAAGGACCTCCTACTGTGTCCCAGGGATTCTATGCTGTCACACGGGGAATATCAGTCCTGGTGAATGTCCTCAGGGAACTTCCAGAATAGGCAGTTATGGCCAGATTACCTTTAACTCGCCCTCTTAACTCTTCAGCAGGTATTAGCTGCCCAAGACAAAACTCCACATACTGGATAGCTTAACTAGGCACAGTGCCTCAAAGATCTGCAGTCAGAAGGCAAGGTGAGGGTACGAGAGTTCGAGAGGTGGCATTCTCCAGCTTCTCCCCTTGATATGCAGACAGCGGCCTTCTTCTCCTTCACACTGCCTTGCTCTGTGCCTACATCCTTGGGGACTCAAATCCTATTGGAGCAAGCCCACAGCCTTAGGACCTTGCAGGACCTTAGTTGCCTTCTTAAAGGTCTTATTTCCAATGAGTGTCACATTGGGTGGGTGTGAGGGGCTAGGATTTCAACACATGGACTCTGACAGGACAGATTCTATCTAAACTGGTGGCACCCAGCTGCAACCCCACCAGAGAGCAACCCCTTTCCTGGAAACTGCTTGCTTAGTCCCCCGCCTCCCACTATGCTTTTCATTCAGTCCCTTCCATATAGATTTTGGGTCACTTATTCTCCAAGGAGACTTTCTTGGCTTCTCCAAAGCAGAAGCACACCTGCCTAATATCTCTGACACTACTGGTTGAACTGCACAACCTCCATGACCTTAGTACCTAAGCCTGTCATCCTCTCATACAGTAGCTAGCTGGCAGGCAGCGGGTACTCAATAAATGTCGAATGGATGAATAGTGATGACTAGGGATGAGGGCAGATGCCAAGCCTGCCCCCTCTTTAGCCCTTTCCCCTGTGCTGCACCTGAACGATGGCTCACAGTCCACTGGCTCTAGTCACATATGGCTCTAGTCACTTTCCATCTCCCTCTTCATTGACGTGTGAAATGTGCTGTTGTATGGCCTCAGCATCCAACCCCGATCACCTGGTTGACACCTCTTCCATTCATGACTGCAAGACAGGTGGGCCAGTCAGAAGGCAGAGCAAGCTACAACAGTTACATCCCCAGCTACAAGAGGCATCAGCACAGTGACCAGACCAAAAGGACAGGACTCCATCTCATGTGCAGAGAGCTGGAAGGTGGGTTGTAGCCCCATCCTCACCATACACATTAGCATCTATCTGTCCGGACCCAAACCGCACCAATAGCAACTCAGAGCTCAGTCTACTGGTGGAGGAAGATTCCGCCACAGAAGGTCTGAGTTGTCACCAGCCTGCAACTCATCTCCTCGGGAAGGCCAGTGGCTAGTGAACCTTAGTGCTGTGGACATGGTCTGGGGTAAGTGATACCTGTGTGATGTCCTGTAGGCTAGGCTAGTCTCACTAAAGAGTGTGTGTGTATGCATGCTACACGTGAACAGTTGTGTACATACACACACTGCACATGTGTGTATTCATGCACAAAGGCAAAAAAAAAAAAAAAAAAGATCACGTTAAAAGTTTAGACCTAAAAACTTAACAAAGAGGTAAGATTTCAGTGAAATCCTACAGCCTTGCAGACATTGCAAGCTGTTTAACCCTTAACCTAGGTTTTGCCTCTATGAAAAGGATTAAGAAGGGGGCTGATTGGGCGGACAGCTCAGTGCTAGGCTGTATGTCATACACAACACTTGGTGTTTGATCCCTAGCACTAGAAAACCAAAATAAGTTAAAAAACATGTACACAAAGAGTCTGAGGAAGAACTGAGAGAGTAAAGTAAAAAAAAAAAAATCCAGGTAGCTCTCAGACACAGAGCAAGTGCCTGACACATATTAGTTATGCTCCTTGTTCTTAGCCTAGTGATAAAATTTTTCAATACTTTCAGCAAAGCTCACTAAGTGTGGCCATCTAGTCTCAGGAAGATTAGCACATTTGTGGGTCTTGTGTCCCCTCTGTGACTAGAAGGAACAACCACTGCCATGCTTCCATGGATGCAGATCAAAGCTCCACGGCGCATGCACCATGAGAAGCCTGAGAAGGCATCACAGTTTCAAGATGCTCCTGTACCACTGCTCCCTCCAGCCATGCAAGCACTGGAGCTTGTGCGTGCCTAAGATTCCTCCCACCCACCTTGTCACCGGGCCCCCACTAACTCTAATCTTTACTTCAGTACATCTGCTTCGAGACCACTCTCTCCATAGACCTTGTCTGACCTACTATATCAGATGTCTCCAGTCCTCCACAGAACAACCCCCACCCCCAGAACATCTACTTGAATCCTATTTTCTCCCCTCTATCCATGAGTGGAAACATATTAAGTCTAGAAGGACCAAACTCAACTTCATCATCAAAGGGAAAGAGGTTCCAAAACAATATATACCCTTCATTCTTTGAAGTAAGTTTGGAGCTGCCTGTGTTCCAGGGGGGAAAGTGATGGACAAGACCGGCATCCTTCCTTCAAGACTCAACTGTCTGGCTCAGAGCTTATGATGTAAGACAGCATCCAGGACATAGGAGGGTGCAGTGAGCAGCTGCCTTGCTGCTCCTGAGCAAGGTAAACGTGAGGATGGATGATCCATTCTTTGTGAGATGGAGGAGTGGCCTGAGAGTAAAGTCTTTGTGGGGCGGGGGTGGGGGGGTGCTATGACATAAAAGTAAAAGACTATGGTGGTCAACATGAGGACTGTTGAGAAAAATCATCAGTCTAGAAAGGGGAGATACAGGGTAGAGAGAGTAAGAGAACTCAGTTATAGCGACCTACACACTACTTACATGGTGCCTAGCATGGTGCTGACATCTTATAAACTATGCATAAATAGCACTAGGGACACAGCTGTGGAATGCCACCAAGTACTTTCATGTTTAGACTGAGGTCAAAAAGATTTAGGGTTTCAGCCTCAGTCCTGGAACCCTAAAAAGATGGACATGGAATAGTAAAGTGGTTAGGGCTGGGGACAGTAGTCTATGGGGAGGGACAATCACTGATTAGGATGATGGCAGCTAGCCTCTGGGAGAGTCATCTGGCCAGGGCGGGATGGTGACATATAGGAGAGAACTAACCACAATGCTATGGGACTCCCCAGGCATGATGTCAGAGGAGACACAGAGGCCAACTGTGGCTTAGAAGGGGTGACTGGGTGAAAAAGGAGTGGCCTTGTGGGGTAGGATGATCGTAAGCTGTAGCCTCAGGTGACAGGGTTGTGATCATACCAAATACAAGGAAAAGCTGGTAAGGTAGCCTGGTGATGTGTGCCCCCTTAGTAGGGCACTGATTGGTAACCTAGAGCAGTTCAGCCAACCCTACAAATTTTAATTACATAAAGCCTGAGTCTACTCTCTCCAAAGTCATTTTAAAAAACTGGCTCTGGGAAGCTTTCATGCTGAGAAGGTGACAGCCCGGAGAATATTCAAACTAAACTATCCTTGTCACCGCTCAGTCATCAAGCACCTTTGAAGTGCCTGAAACAGAGCTTATATTCCAGCATTCACCCTCCATGGGAAAGCTTGCTGCGGAGAACGTAGTTCTGTGCAGAAGTAGAAGAGAAAAAAAAATCAATTCTAAATTCCTTCCCCTGACAGATCAATAGCTGTCTGTCAGGAAGTCTGACTTCTCCCATCTGTGCCGGGTAAGTGGACTCTCAGCACGCAGCCGTACTCACCAACTGGATTTCTGTCTGGGATGATTTGCAGCCCCAGGGCCTCTCTGCCCCTCATTCCTGACTCAGCACAGGATTTGAATTTGACAGAGAGGCGGAGGGATCTGCTATTTGTAGGTGGTATCCAGGGATGTCACCAAAGCAGGAGGGATGAGCTTTGTGAGCTCTCTGAATGACACCTGCCCCCAGCACAGGCTCCACGCGTGTGACTCTGTGACTTCAGCTGCCTCCAGATGTTCTCACGGCCAGCTGATGCTCACCGTTAGGTCTCCATCCCAAAGAACCCATCTCGGAGTGGCAGCCCCTGACACCCAACTCGTCTATAGGCTCAGAGCAAGAGATGTTACCTGTGTTGGGCTGACGAGATGGCTCAGTGGTTAAGAGCACTTGCTGCTCTTACAGAGGTCCTGAGTTCAGTTCCCAGTTCCACACTGTGGCTCATGGCCATCAGTTACACCAGTTCCAAGGGATCTAATATCCTTTTCTGAAATCCATGGGTACCACATGTTACACATAAGTCCGTGCAGGCAAAACGTTCACAGGCATTTAAAAAGCTCATTGATTTTTAAAAAGAGATGTCACATATCTTTCGTTTGAGAAGTGTCTGCACAGATATAGAAGATGCCTATATACCCACCAGTCTGAAACTTTAGAGGCCTGAGCTTTACTGGATCTAACATACCTTTCATAAAAAGGAAGTTTTAAAACAATCACAAAATTGAAATCTATTGTCCCCACATATCACCCCTTTACCTGTCCACCCTCACTCTCCTTTTCAATTTTTTTTTTTATCTGAGACCACAGTCTACAAATAGACAATGTTACCTGATGGTTGTTTACTGCTCAGCAAGCTACTTCTCACCATGGTAGCCATATGGATGTTGCCCGAAATGAACAGACTTGAAAGCCCAGGTCTTCAGACCCACTGGTCACATTTCTAGTGGTCCACAGTCAGCTATGGCTACTGGCCACTCATACATACAGTGGACAGAAAGGCACGCCTATCACGGCAGGAAGTGACACCAGAGAGTACAGGCTCCACATGTAATCTTCAGAGAGAAGGAGGTCACTGCTATCTAACTTATTCTGAGCCCAGAACGGTGCTTGCTGTGCAGAGACCCATCTTTGATCTTTGAGAGATGCATGAATGATGGACTGATGGGACTTTGTAATACCAGGCAAAATCCCAGAGCTGGAAACACTCTCCAGGCCCACGTGCCTGGGAAATGTTAGCATGCCCATAGCCATCTGTAAAAGGCAGGGCACAGGTATGTGTGCAGTGAGACAAAGATGCACATTACGTTAAATACGAAAGTAAGCTTCCTAAAATGTTAGACGACGTGATTTTGTTTTATGAAGGAACATGATTGGCCAACAAGTTTAAAAAGAAATGTTTTTGAAACACCAGGTGTAACTGAGGGCTGTCTGACACTGTGACACGGTGACATGACATTAAAGTGTGTTGGGCTGTAGCATTCCTACCTTGAAACACATGTGATCCATAGGCCACAGGTAGGATACCTGAACAGATCACACTGTTAACAGTCATCGCCCCTGACCAGAACTGGGAAAAAGAACTCTCTAGTCTATGTTTCTGTAATTTTAAATTTGAATATGTAAGTGTAATTGAGTATTTCAAATTCAATCTCAAGTAGAACTCTAAAACAGAGTAATACAATGTTACAATCCATCCCCAAGATACACAGCACACTTTTCAAATGTCTACCAACTACAGACTCCCCAGGAGTTTACTTCATTTAATCTTAACACTCTCCCTGTAATTAGATATTACTGGACTCTGTTAGATCAGAGAGGGTCACACAGTGAGGGCAAAGCAGCACTGGCACATGAGCCAAGCTTTTTCCTTCCGCAGTTCATGGCACTCTTCACCCACAGAATGTGGGTCTCCACAGACTAAATCCCAGATGGGCTCTGAACCAGCTGCTCCATCCCCAGAGACTCCACAAGCAGAGTGAAGCTACCACCAAGCACATGAGAAGCATCTTTTTGCTGCTCAAGATAGCAGGGAATACAGCAAGTGAAGAAGCTTCCTCACCCTCTGCAGTGCCTGTCATTCATCCCACAAAAGCCCATTGGTAACCCATGCATGCTCGTGGAGGCTCCCCAGCTGCCCATGTGCCCAGCTGCCCAGCAGATTCATTTGTGTGATTTTCAGCCAGTCCCCAAAAAGAGGGGTTCTCAGCTCACTTGAGGTAGGAGCCAAAACACTGCAGAGTTGCCTTTCAGCTCTGTGGACAAGACATTCCAGGTTGCATGCTGGGAGGCTTGTTTAGTTTCGCACTTGATGCAAATGGGGCATGTGTTTACCCACAAACACACACACACACATGTACACAACAGAAGCTGCTGCTGCCAACAGAAGCGGCTGCAGTGGCAGGGTTCTGGAAGCCCAGACTTACTCTTAAGCCACGTGGAACTCGTGGAACTCGATCACAACGACTATCAGAGAAAACAATCTAATTCCACCAAAGCCAAGTTTCAACCTCTGCCCAGAAAATTCAGTAGAAAATGAAATGTAATACTCTATTAAGCTTTATTTTCTCAGCACAAGTGAGGGCTCACCCGAGCATGGAGAGCCATTAAAATGGATCTTACATATATCATTATAAATTTAATAATCACCATGACGGCTAGAGTTCAAGTTAAAATGAATGTCAGCTGAGCATGACCAATTGATGTTACCCCAGCTGCCGCCGAGCCTCACTTGGGGTTGTATTCTCCTTCCAGAGGCTCGGTGGTACATGTGGCCCAACCCAGCCCAAGCCAGGAACAGATGGGAAATGCAAGCAGCTACACCTAGCCAAGGAAGAGCCATCATAATTGCACATTATCATAGTGTAGCAGCCCAATTAAAATTTTCTATGGTGTCAGAGGTCTCAACTGTTCCTCTGCTAAGTGTCTGGATCCCAAACTTGGCTGACACTCAGTTGAACGCAAGCATTCCTCGAGCTGCTCTCTGTAATCAATTTTCCTCCTATCTCTGGGAAAGCGTCTCTAGAAACTGGAGCTGAAGGTCGAGCAGGCTCCACACTTGGCAAACCAAACACCAAAAACCAAGTCCCACTTCCCCAGCTGCCTGAGATGGGGCATTCTTCCAGAATCACAAGGGGCCCAGTCTCAGGAGTGTTTTTTTGTTTGTTTGTTTGTTTGTTTTGTTTTGTTTTTGATTTTGAGGAATGGAGTCAGTGTCTGTGTTTTTAAAATGTATTTCAATTTATTTTTAATTCTAAAATTAAAAAAATTAAAAGACAAAAGATGGTTTTAAGACAGAGTAAAACCCAATATGAAAACATACACACATAGAGAGAGACAGAGACAGACACAGAGAGAGACAGAGACAGAGAGAGAGAGAGAGACAGACAGAATAAGACAGAGAGACAGAGAGAGTGCTAAAATATAATATTTTAATGAGTCAAAAAGCCATGCATATCACACACTGGGAGACTTGAACTTTGAAATTCACAAGGAGAGGCGACATGATAGATACCCCATCACCTGGTAGAACAACACAAGTTTGGGTACCATCCAACACTTCAATGGAAACACAGGAATCGTTTGCAGACAAACACAGATTCTGGTCCTACATGAACAAGTTTAACCCTTGATTAGCCTCTGGTCACAGCCTGACTGGTGGATGAAGACCCAGCCTCAGCTTCTTTCCTGAACAATCATTTACAGCATGTCACTCCCCAGTGAGTCTCACTTTTGAAGAAGAGTTGAAGTTTAGCTGGCAGACATAAGTCCTGGATGAATGAGGCTTTCAGAGCAATCACAGCCAGTGGCCTTCACTCAATGGGCCACTTTAAATGACAGGAGAGTCCACAGGGTGCGTTTTTGATCCATATACACAAGAGCCAGCAGACAACACAGAAAATTCCTTAAACAAAACCAGCTCAGTTGGGAGCATCAGGCTCAGAAAGGCTAAGTGTGCACACTGCCTAGAGCGACACAGTGCGAAAGAGCCCAGTTTGGCTTTGAGAACATCAGGACTTTTGGTTAACCTCTGTAAACTATGTATATATGCATGCCTTTGCCTTCCCAGGTCCTGGCACTAAAGTATTCCTTTCTTTCATTTATCTCAAATGTTAGTTAATCACCAACAAATCCAAAGCAAAAAACATAGCACTAGGACACAGAGGTCAGAAGCAACCACACCTCCTCCAAGCAGAGAAACACAGACAGGTCTGGTCCATGAACACCACTCTCCTGACCACCCAGCTTTGCTCCACATAACAACTCCAGCTCCAGGCAGCAAACAATAAATGAAGTTCCACCACTTACCCTCTTTTGATCTTCTAGTCCATGAGTGACTGGCTTTCTCTTCTGCTGTTGACTTGACTCAGAAATCGATTCCATTTCCCAGACATAAAATCTTCTCCAGTGATAGTTTAAATCCACAAAAGAACCAAGTGCCTCCACACAACAGCAACCTGTGCACACCACCAGACGAGGTCCCACCAGAAGGGAGATTGTGCTATCTCTTCAAAGGTCTTGCCATCTTCTTGAAAGCCACTTGGGAACCTGGCTAGCCACGGATGCCTTGGGGATGAAGGAGGCTGCCGCTGACATGTTGAGGATGAGGACCAGGGCTTCACTTCAGGGTTGCAACTCACTTTACAAGAGCCCCAAGGACAAATTTGGGCAAAGAGGAGTCCATATCCTGGGGTGAGTGCCCCATTCCTGCCCAAGGAATCCTTTTCCTCACTGTCTGCTTGGTATGGATAATTTATATATCAATAGCGATGTAAATGGGCATTTAATCCACCGAGCTGATAGCATCCACATCCCTCTCGGCAGCCCTTGGCTCCTATAAATCACCACAAACGCCTCTCTGCCGGCCTCTCCTCACAGCTCCTGTGAGTGTTTGTCTCCATGGTGGCTCCCCTCCCGGCTGTCATCTTCTTTCACACAGAGAGACCCAGACCTAAAAAGAAAATGCTCAATGGTCAGATTTGTCTGTGGTGAAGTGTGGTGTTTGATCGGTCTTGCTTGCCATCTGGAGTCACACAGCAAGTCCTAGGCCCAGCAGCAGTCAGCAGTCTTTCTCTGAACCCAACGCTGATCACATCCATGGGTAAGCAACCTAGTGGGGGTTGGGAGGCAGAGCTCATGGACTCCCCACTTCTGTTCTTGAAATAGCAGGGCAGCACTGAAAAGGAGTTATCTTTCAAGCCCATGTAGGGCTCATTGTCACAGCAGCAATAAGGCATTGTGGGATGGCAAGAAAGAGGGAATGGTTCCTAAGGCTGAAAGCAACAGCACCCCACCCTCTTACTGTAGGAGATGGTATATGGCAGGTGAGACTCCCTGGCCACAAGGAGGGGAAAGTGCAGCGTCAACCTGACAGACATCTGGAAAGCAACTCTGCCTTGGGAACTAGCAGGCAGAGTAGATACCAGTCATGACATCACAGAAGCTCTGAGAGTCATAGAAGGGGAAGAGAGGAAGAGAGCCTGTGCTCAGAACGTTCTCACTGGGTACATCCTTCCCTGGGTGGTTTGAGAGGTGGAGTCAGGTCTGAGAAGCATCATAAGAATGCTTCAATCGGCAGTCTCCAATATATTTCCTCTCAACATCAGCACCTCAGGAGACAAAGGCTGAAGGGGCAGGTGGGGTGGGGTGGGGGGTAGGGGCTGGGGAGCCTTACTAAAAGCATTAGTTTCCCGCCAACATTTCTTACCAAACAATTTCAATTCAGTCAGTGCCAGCCTCTGGGGGAGCTGTGATCAGATCCAGCCAGAGTGAGCATAAGACAGAAGCCCCCAGATCCTCCCTTGCAGCTGTCCTGACGGGCAGCCACTTTGAAATGAGGCAAGAAGTCACCCTCTGTCACCACACTCTGTCAGGCTTCTGTGCAGCTCAGTGCCAAATCAGGTTGAAAGGCAGAGATGAGAGTTGGTGACAGAGCTCTCACAAGAACAGAGAGACGGAGTGGCTCAACCTATGCCACACACTTGGCCAGAACAGAGGTCAGCCAGTCACATGGCCCCTTCTCATTTGGATTAAGAATTGATGAGGAGAGGAAAGTCCAGAAAAGACTTCCCCAGAGCAAGATTTCAGAAGTTCTTTGTGGACCCAGGAAATAGCTAAGCACCCTTGGGCTGCCCACTAGCACCCTGGACACCACCCCTCCAAGAGCTCTCTAGCAAAGGCAAGCCTCCAAGCCTTAGTTCCGAAGCATAATCCAAAGAAACTAGCAAACTGCCCCCCCCCTCCCAGTAGTGTCTTTTCCAGATGTTCAGCTGAGACCAAAATAGAAGACCCAGGCAGATGTATATGAGTTTGAGTCAAATGTCTCACTGTGTCACCTCTACCAGGTATCTTAACATTACTGGGCTCTAACTCTGTCATCTAGAGAGTGCAGATGATGCTAATGACTAAAGGAAAATGGTCATTTAATATGTGACTTGCTAAGGTCATCAAATGCCTTCTATGCCTCTGGTGCTATCTACTGACACACATATCCATTTATTCAAGGAATCCCTTTGCTGTGTGCCAGTCAGCTTGCCGCATGCTAAAAAGATTGCACGAGAGCAGTCGGGTAACTTCCCTAAAACAAAAGACAGGTAAGAAACCATGAGTCTGGAGTTTGAACTCAAGTCTGGCTTTAAAATTCTCACCTATGTTGAAGCTGCTCTGGAAAGATCAGTGCCGTTTGTCTAGTTCAGAGTCTATACTTACAGCTCCTGGCTGTGCTCATGAATAATAATGGAAAGAAGAAAGGAAAAAAAAAAAAAAAAAAAAAAAAAAAAAAAAAGCCCAGTGCCCACAAGGATCTCCTCCAGCCCTGGGCTCTGCTTGTGTCTGAGAACAGCTCTGGCCCCTCTACCAGGCTTGAGCCAGCCCTCTCCCCGGTGAGACCCTGTCACATCCCATCACACCTACAGAAGCATACACCCTGAAAGCACATGGAGGACAGACGCTGTCACCACAGAAGTGTCTTCCCTGCCAGTGGGGAGTGGGGAGATGTGCCACACCTCCTGCGAGCCTTTTGTTTCCTCTAGAAGGCGGTCTGCACCAGTTCTGGGGCCACTGCCTTCCTGTGCCAGGGTGCAGAGTACTCACAGGGACGTTGCTGTCAGCGCCACGTCCTATGTAGGTTCTGACAGAGAAGTCTCTAGAAGTTTCAGTGTGCTTGTAGGTGGAGTTGAGGAGGAGGCAAGTCTAAGAAGGGAATGTTAACTGGATCACTAGAAAGCGAACACGCCTGTTGGGTGGATCCCGAAATGTAGTTCTTTAGCTCTAGTACCTCTGTGGCATTAAGTAAGCCAGACATCAGCCAGTCAGCCTCTGCAAGGGGCAGAGCGGAGGCAGAGGGTAGGAAGGACACACAAGAGGAGAAGCCTAGACCAGGAGGTAGCATTAGGTTAGCTGGGGAGCCATGTGGGCAAGCTCCATCCATGATCTAGAAGTCCAGAAGACAAGCCTAGTCATATAATTCAAACACACTACCAAGGGGTCTGGACCCAAAATAGATTCCATAGGGCTTCACTTTCCCATTACACACCTGTCCTTACTTCTTCCTTTTTGGACAATCAAAAATATGAATATAAAGGACTATTTTTCAGGTTCAGCCCACCAGGTACCAAGACGGAGTCTAGTCTCTAAGGCAGAGATTCCCTCAGAGTGCTACTGAGGCCTTTACTATAGGAAGTCCCAGTCCCAGTGAATGGCCAATGGGATTCCAGTGCTGAACAGCAGCAAGTTAAGGCTGTTAAGCAAGTTAAGCAAGTTAAGGAGTGAGTCTGGACTCACTCCTGCCGAGATGTTAAAGCCCGAGCTTATTTACCACATTTTGCTTAATTCTTCTATGTTTTCAAACTATCCATTTGATCTCCTGCCTCCCTGCAGCAGCGCTCACTCCTGACTTCCAGCCAGCACTGAAGGAGGAGGGAAGTAAAAGGGATGTCTGACCCATGCCATTTGATAAGTGGAGTGCATCCCCAATTCAGCATTTGCTTCCTCATGCCGATAGGAGAACAGGAGTGCTTCTTGCAGACCTAGCCCTTTATTAACTGAGTGACAGACAAGTTGCACAAGGTGTGTGAAAGAGTACCAAGGAGGTCTGGTGGGCTTGAGACTTAGGGTGCAGGGCAGGACGCTCTAAAGAAGTCTGTGAGCCAAGCACTTTTGCCAGGAAGATTGACCCAGCCGCCAACCCCCGTGCCTTTATCTGAGCAAGCCAGAGAGCAGAGCATGCTCTCGCCTCTTCCTCAAGAAAAGAAAGGATCGTACACAAAAATAAGTCACCAGGGCCCCAGCTGGGCGGTGCAGGCTGCCTCTGCTGCCGCCACTGAAGTCCCTTTGCCTGCAAGAAAAGAGCTGGTTGGGCAGATGTACCCCACAGGGCCTGGGCTCCAGTGCTCGGGGAGCCTACCGCCTTTGCCTGTAGCCAGCAGCTCCAGGAGCGGCAGTGTATGTGAGAGAGAACCACAGTACCTAGCCTGGTTTGGTGTCCCAGCTCAGGCTTCTATCCAACCTACTCCCATTCTTTTGCTGATGGGAAGACACAGTTAGAAGGCAGAGAAGAGACACAAGGCATATACAGGCATTGCACACACACACACACACACACACACACACACACACACACACACACCTATAGCTGCTCGGATCACACACAGAGAGAGAGAGAGAGAGAGAGAGAGAGAGAGAGAGAGAGAGAGAGAGAGAGAGACGCATGAGTGCCAGACCTATATTCGGAGACAAATGTGGCCAGAAACAGAGGCGCCGACATAAAACCACCCGGAAACATACCCTAAAACCAGCGCACAGAAAGGACACACACAGAGAAAACACAGACCGTAACAAAAAAGCCAGGAACAGTGATACTCAGTCCCTCAGCACCTCAGAGAGTGTTCGCAGATGCCCACACAAATACAACAAATATGAAGGGACCCAGACGCCTGCACACACCCAGAGACACAATCACAGAGTAGGGACAGAGACACGCAGAGCACTTCGAAGCACAAGAACACGCGCAAGGGGGTGGGAAGAAGCTTTGGACATTTACACTGAGAGGGGCACACGCCCACTTCAGATGGGGATGTGCACAATTTCGCGAGAGGCCTGAGAAAGTGCACAGCGGAGCTCCTAACCAAGGTCTGACAGTACAGCGCAGCTAGCCCGGCATCTGCTGGGGAAGTTTCTCAGACCATCTCTGAACAAGGGTGTATAGACTGGCTGGCCTGCTTGTGCGGGTGGCTGAGTATCCTCCTGCGAGGACGCTCCTGTGATGCAATTTGGTACCTTCACAGGCTCCTCGCCCCTACTTCAAGGTCCTGGAGTAAGGGTGCGGTCTCCTAGCCTAGCCCGACCCTTTTGCAACCCCACCCTGCCTGGACCTTCAAGCCCACCCAGAACATCCTCAAGTCCTCTTCTTTTTGCCAATCTAATTGGGCAGCAAACTTTCCCCAGGCCGGTCCTAGCGGCCAGCCCGACCAGGCTTGACCCCAGGGAAGCAGCGCAGGGTCCTACCTGTGCCCACGCCGGCTTCCAAAGCCACAGCCTCCAGCCAGTCTTGCTCGGTATCGCTCTGTACTCGGACCTGCGCTCCTCAGCCCCAGCGCTGCCACTACAGCCGCTCCTTGCCCTCCCGTTACCCGGGAAACCGCCTCCTCCTCCCTTCCCCGAGCCAACCAGTGCAGTTCACATGGTGCCTCACAACCAATGAGCAGCCTCGCCATTCTGGTCCCCTTTCAGGGTCCGGAGTCTCTCCCCCGCCCCGGGACTGAAAAGATAGACAAGGCCCCTCTGGAGATGGGGTGGGAGGGTGGGGTCTTCTGTTAGCACCTGTATGTGAGCAGATGTACTTGACAATTTAAGAAAGATATCGGAGAACCGGAAGAGGGAACGACCTCTCAGAGCACCTAGTCAGCTCCCTCCAAATTCGAAAATTCCCCAGACAGGAGCCCGCCAGGGAGCTGTCCAGACTGTGTGAAGTCTCCCTCAAGGCGGAGCTCCTAGGTTGCCACATAGAGTGTTCAGCACTTTCCTGGAGCAAATTTCTGAGCACCTTTCAAGGTTTGGTGAGTGCTTCCTAACATCAAACTCAAATCTTCATGCCACCCCCCCCCCCGTGTCTGCTTTCTTGGACCCACAGAGAAGGGGTGCACAGCCTATTTATCAGCTGGGCCTTTAGAAACTAGAAAAGGATGTGTCTTTCCCTTGGGTCACCCATTTAGGGATGATTCTAGTGTCTTGTTTTCTCCCAGTATTATCTTGAAACCAGAGTGGCTTTGCCCAGCTGTTTCCCTTTCACAGTGTGGTTTGGGACCTAGCTGCCAAGTAGAAGGATGCAGTGCAGCTGGAACTGACAGAAACAAAAATTTGTCACCTAAGTCAGATCCCAAGACATGGAGTAAAGGGAAAGAGTGGAGTGGATATGTTCGTTTGTTCGTACATTCATTCGTTCATTCATTTATTTATTCATTCATTTATCCATTCATTATTACCTTTCCATTTCTTATCTATCTATCTATCTATCTATCTATCTATCTATCTATCTATCTCTCCACTTCTTCCTTACCTCCCCCACTCAAACACACATACTGTGATCTCAGGTGAGAGCTGAAGACATAAACGTCTCCATGCACACTGACCCACTGCCTACCAAAGGGCCTGGTTCCCACCAGCAAAATTTACTAATATTTGCTAAGAATTTATATCCAACTATTTATCTGAATCTTAACCCTCAGTCTGACCACATCAGCTAAGATGGAATCCTGAACATCCCCAGACATGGAAAATCCAGGGTCAGGTATGACTAGGTCTCCTCATTCTAAGTCTGCCAGTTGGACGACTGCAGCAGCACCTCAAATGCTACTTCACCACCAGTCTGTCCACACTAGTCTCAGCACAAATGTTCCATGCAGACTGCTGCGTGTCTCTGGAACTGGATTCAGTGTCTCAAGAGAGAATGTGATTGGTTATTGACCTTGGAGTCGGATCAGATGCCAGTCAGGGGTAGTAATTAAAAGAGGGACCTTTGCATGGGCAGGTAAGAACACAGTACGAAGAGGGTAAGCATGGGTAGCTGACTTAGCATCTAACAGCTGAACCCAAGGCTCTCACGCCTCCATGTTGTCTTCAAATCCAGGGAATGGGTATAATGGCTCAGAGTATATTATATGCATATATGGAAATGTAAGGGGAATCCAGGACTCTGCATAATTAATGCATAATTAAAATAAGATGGGAGCCCTTTCAGTACCATTGGAAACCCAATCTTGAGGTCCCAAGATTACAGTAGTTGTTCGATCTATGAGGCTGGATGTCTTAAATGGTCTTCAATATATGTAGAAATCCTGAAGAAGTGGGTTTTAAGCCCAAAGAGGAAATAGACTTCCCAGTGACGGAAAGAGCAAGCAGGCAAAGAGAAAGCAAGTTTCCTTCTTCCATGACTTTTATACAGGCTGCCAGCAGAAGGTGTGGCCCAGATAAAAGGTGGATCTTCCAACCACAAAAGACGTGAATTAAAGGTGTATCTTTCCCTCCTCAAAGATCCAAATAAGAAGTGAATCATTTCTTAATTCAAATGACTTAATTAAGAAAAAAAATCCTTCACAGGTGTTTACGGCCATTTGGGTTTTAGTCAATTCTGGATGTAGTCAAGTTGACAACCATAAATAGTCACCACAAACTCTCATAGCATCATCTGTTTTCTCAAATCTGCCATCCCATCCCATAAGCATTTCTCTCCTGCTTATGTCTTCAGTTCATACCTTCTCTGAACCTTACTTAATTCACCTAAGAACTCTGTGACTCAGCAAGCCTTCTGAAAAGGAGCAGGGCGATTCCCTGCTCTCGTGGGAATAGAAGGAGAAAATGAAAAGTAAAATTGTATCTCCTGTAGATAATTTGGGAGAGTAACAAAAGCTGTATGGAAAATAAAAATAGGATGTTGAATGGAGAATGGTGTTCTTTAAGGCCAAGTTCAAAGTGAGGTCTTAGTGGTGAACAGGACTTGTCCATGCAAGGATCAAAGGGGAAACACGCAGGCAGAGGCAGCTGCTAGTGCAGAGTCCATGAAATAGGTAGTAGAACAGGGTCCCGTGCTCCTTAGCAAGAGGGTGGTCAACACAACCACTGCACAGGACAGACTGTGAGAGTAGTGGGGCTTTTGAGTTCACAGAGGAAGATAAATTTTCTGTGTAAGTGAAACTGGAATCCTTAGAGCACTTCAAATTTGGAAACAAGCTTATATGATGCAATAGACGGTGTAAGCTGTTTCATTGAGAAATGTCAAGAAAGGAAGCAGGAAATAATCTTGAGGTAGTGGTCCAGAATAGGACAGGGGCAACTACAGTCAAGATAAATGGATGGACTGAAGAAAGACTCTGGAGTTGGAAACAAAAAGACTTTCTAAAAGTCTTTTCTTTCAGCAAAAGAATCATGTATGTCCAGACTTTTTACTTGAGTTACAAGAGGCATTTCTTTGCTATAAAGATTTTCTCGCCGGGTGGTGGTGGTGCACGCCTTTAATCCCAGCACTTGGGAGGCAGAGGCAGGCAGATTTCTGAGTTTGAGGCCAGTCTGATCTACAGAGTGAGTTCCAGGACAGCCAGGGGCTACACAGAGAAACCCTGTCTCAAAAAACCAAAAAACCAAAAAAAAAAAAAAAAAAAAAAAAAAAAATTTTTTTTTCTCATATTCTTCTTTCTTAGGCTCTGTACTTAGAGAAGAATGGGGTATATGAACGCTCGGTGAGCATTTGGCTGGGTGGGCAGGTGGGTGGGTGGATGGATTGCTGGATTGGGTGGGATGGGTAGCTGGGTGAGTTGATGGATAGGTAGATGGGTGGGTGGATGAATAGATGGACAGGTGCGTCAGTGGCTGAGTTGATGTATGAATAGTGGGTGGTGGTTGTGGGCATATGAATAGGTGAGTGTATTTAGAAATGGCCTGCTCAGTAGTTGAGTATACACTGCTTTTGTAGAAGACCAGAGCTCTGTTCCCAGCAACCACATCAGGTAGATCACAACTGCCTGAAACTCCAGCTCTAGGGGGTCCCATGCCTCTGGCTTCCAAGGGCACCAACGCCCACGTGTATGCTCACACGCACAGACACACACATGCCCATAACTAAAAATATGATAAATCCTTTTTTAAAAATAGAAACAAAAGCAGAACCACCTTGTTTACATCAGCCTGGGGAAGCAAGCCTGGGGGATAACAGGACTCCTGATTTCATACCCTACATAACATTAACTTTACCATCCCAGGCATTCCTTTACTTTACTTTCCTCTCCGTTCTCCTCTTTTCTTCTTTCCTATCCAACTTCCTCTTTCTCTTCCATCCCAATTGCCAGCCTAACCCCACTCAGTATTCCTTCACTTCACCCTTTCCCTCTTTGAGATTGTAGATCCATCTGATTCTGCTTTCTTCTGTGTTTAAGGAGTACATTCCCGATGCATTTTAGAAGTGTCTCCATTCATGGATGTCTGCTCACAGGTCTGGTTTGAATTTCAAAAAGATTAGGAGTCCTGAGAAGTCGAAAGAGATGGCTAAGAGATTGGCCTCTCTCTGGTCCTTCTCATCCTCAGCCTTGCATGCCTACCCCTTACAGCTTTAATAGAGCTGGTTCTTGGATTTGCAAACCCATGAAAAATCAAAGAGCGCACCCACTCTACCAGTTTGAACTGACAGCTATCAGGGTAAGAGACCACAACCTGGCAGCTAGACTAAAGATAACAGACCCATGAGAAGCAGCATGGAGGGCCTGAGCTCAGGCAGGGTTTCACACTGGCTCACTGGGAACAGCCATGGGAAAGACACATTTCCTGAGATGAGGAAGAGCTAGCTCCTTAATGAGTGGATCCATTTTGCACACCCAATCCACTCGTTAAGTACGATGCTCATCTGTGGCTCGTCAGAATGCTGACTCAGAATTTAATGATGGTCTTACAGAGTAGAGGGGAGGTTAGTGTGCCAGTTAGTCCTGTGAATTGGCTAAATAGGTTCAAATGAACAGGCCCAGGGCTACCAAAAGGTTCAACTGTCTAAAATGTGTCAGATTCTAGACAGCAACTATTTTATGCTTACACAACCATTCATCTTAATTTATCAGGAGACTCTAAGGCATGCCATTCAATCCAAATACTTGCACCTACTTAAACCCTCAATAACTATAGTTTCTGTTTATCATCATGCTCTGAAGGAACAAAGAGGAGACTCAGAGGGCTCGACTAGCCTACCTTTGGTCACAACACTTGCTGGTGGCAGTGTCTTACAACCCAACTTAACACCAAGTAGGAGGTAGACTATATTCCTTTGTTTTATTCTTCAGAATGTATAGCAGAGACTTGGGTGTTAAGGAATTCTTCAAAGGAGGCTTAGGAGGTTATCACCACAACCCCTTACCTGAGCAACAATATAGGCATGGAGATGCATCTGAGGGGAAGCTTGACAGAACTGTCCCCTCGGTAGCCACATGAAGAACTGGTGGATTTGTTCCAAGCTTTCAAAAATATCAGTTCAGTGTGATGACAATAAATTGCAACTATGGATCTTTTGGAATCAGCTGGAGTTTCACTCTCAAAAGAATAAATGCTAGATAATGGGGAAACCAGAGACTGGCTGTGAGGGAAAGTCGCCAACCCACCTCCATTGTCACCAGGAAGCCCAATGTCCCCGTGTTTCCATTCTTCCACAGCTTTGCTGAAGGTGACTAAGTGCGTGTAGTTTCTCTCTGGGCTCCAACATCTTCAGCAACAGTGTGTATAGACAGGATGACGGGAGGGGAGGTAGCTGTGGCATACTGGGTCTCACCGCCCTCCCCCAGGTGGGTTCTGCTCAAACATGTATCTAGTGATCTTCACACTGTATCATTGCATCTGAGCAGCTAGGGCAGGCATGCAGAGCCATTTGCCTAGCTGATGCTGGATTGAGACAACAGCAGTGTCTGAAACAGACAATCCTGTGGGAGTTTTCTGTCAGCTGCAGAGGGTGGATGGCTACATGGCCTTGACTCTGGAACATGGGAGGACACTGTAAACACAGCCTGCCGAGAAACACCCACATATGCTGGTGGCAGAGGAGTCAAATCTCAGAAAAGATGCTCCTCAGAGGCAAGCATTCTGTGGAGGCTGGGATGGGTACCAACATAATCTCTACATGTACTGTAGTGGGTACTTTGTTTTTTAAGATATTATAAGAAAGAGTAGGCATGTGGCAATGTGCTCCATCCTCCCAGGATTTTTGTATTCTAGCAGTTGAGCCAATTCAGGGCAGAGAAACAAATGCACACTTTGGACCATCCAAGATGGTGGCAGAAGAGCACATAATGGAGGTGGGGGGGGGTGATAAACAGGGACTGAAGGTAAGGAGATTGACACCTTGTAAAATGACAAGAAGAGGCTGCTCTGAATTAGACCTGGAGGAGCTGTCCATGTGAAAGTCATTGGGGAGAAAATAATGGCAATGCATGTGCAAAGATCCCGGTGCCACCGTAAGTTAGAAGTCGTCAGGAGACAAGTGGAGCCAGAGTGTGGTGTGAAATGACAAGAGTGTGAGGTATGTGAGCCAGGGAGGTTTGTTCTAGAAGCCATGGAGGTTTTCAAAGGACAGTTCCAGAAGGTTCTCTTGGCTACATTGTTGAAAAGAAGCAGGGACATCAGTAAAAACTCACAGCCATCCACAGGCATGGAGGGGAAATGGAAGCAGGAAGGGCAATTCAGTCCCTGTGGAAACAGACATTCATAAAGGTGGGAGGGAGAGCTCAGAGAGGCCTGGCTGGCAATGGGAACTATCTGCCCTGTCTGAACAACCTGCCCTCCCATCTCCAGGCTTCCGCATTCACACAGTGAGCCACCCTGGAGTTTGCTGTCTCCCATCCAGGACACCTTTGGCCACAGTGTACACTAACTGGGTCTGCCTCATCCAGGCACCAAAAGGGAGCATCTTATCTTTGCTCATATGTAGATCGGGTGGGAGAGTCTGGTACATTCTTAGAGACAGGTCCACAGAGGCCATAACCATTCCAGCAGGCCAGCATTTCTCAAAGAGCTTGTCCCTGAAAATGACAATGGCTGGGTGCGCAGGTAATCTTAGCTCACACCTCTCCATCCATGTTTTTCAACGTGCATTATGTGTCATGACCAACTTAGTTCTCACAGTTATCCCATGGCACAGATACTATTCCTATTTTGCTGCAAAGGAGTCAGACTCCAAGAAGTTAAAGGGGTTTTTGTTTGTTTGTTTGTTTGTTTGTTTGTTTTTGTTTTTGTCAAAGAGTTAGGCATGAAGTTGGGATTCAAATTCATATAGCATGGGCTTGAAACTCACTGGTATAACATTTGACAGCTGAGAGCCTTTCTAAACACCAGCTCAGACATTTCTGTAAAGGGGCCTTGAATGTGGGTGCTGGGGAGTTGTAATAGGAGTCTCTGCAGCCTCTGCTGTTCCACAGAGGGAAGTGGGGAGGAGTCGCTCCCACTCTCAGGGCTCAGCTCCAGTGTCGCCTCTGCTCCCACTTCTGTGACCTGGGGAAGCACGTGTAACCTTGTAGACCCTGAGTTTCTCTTCTGGTAGCCACCACACTGTGTAGTCTTGCTGCTGGTGTGTTTGTAAAGCAAGGCTTATGAAGCCAGAGTTTCAAGTGCAAAGGGGTGACCACGAATCAGAAAGGAGATTCTGCTGGAGCAAAGAATGGCTCAGAGGAAGGATTAGAACATGGTGACAAAGACCTGGAGGTAGGGGAAGTCTCCTGCTCCCATGATTCCATGAGTTCTTAGCTGCCTCTATCCTGGAATCCCCTGACTGCTACATGTGTGTACACACATGTACATACTCAAACATTCAGGGCATTATACCTACCACACTCTATAGCCCACTCCCCGCATGTGCTCCTGGAAGGCATCTTTGAAGTCTGCAGATGTCACCTCTCTGTGTTGCTGCCTTCTCCCCTGGGGGTTGACTGTTAGAAGCCAACATAGTCTAAGTCTTCAAAGAACATTTCAAAACACTGTCTTCTTTCTGGGTCACTGGGTTAGCTTAGTTTAAAGTAACCAAAGATGTATTAGTCGGGGAACTTGGCACGAAGTCCCACCTCTCACTGAAGACCTACTTGCAATTGATAGCTCCTTGGAAAGTCAGCTTTTCCAGTGGAGAGACACTGCAGATGTAGGGCACACCCAGGGCAGGCTCCATGCTGCCCTGGAGTAGCTGACCAACGCCAACCACACTCCAAGGATGGAGGTGGTGGGGTGTTTTTTTTTTTTTTTTTTTTTTTTTTTGTATTTTGTTTTGGCTTTGTTTTTGTTTATTTGTATTTTTGTTTTAGTTTTGAGAAAAAGAATGTGAAGTTGGGTAGGTAGAGGTAGAAGTTGGGGGGAGTTGGGGAAGGGGAAAGAATATAATTGAAACATATTGTAACAGCATTCTCAAAAAAATAAATGAAACCAAAAAAATTTAACTTGGCAACCACAAAAAAGAGGAGGAGGAGGAAGAAGAGGAAGAGAAGGAAAAAGAGGAGGAAGAGGAGCCCATGCTGGAGCTGGAGAAAAGGTTCTGGGATTAGCAATAGCATAGGGCCCCAACTTTCATTTCCAGAACACACATAAGTAGCTTAAACTGCCTGTAACCCAGCCTCAAGGGAATCCAATGCCTTTAGCCTTTAGGGTACCTGCAATGGCATACGCGTACTTCCACACAGATACACACACGTACACATAAGCTAAAATAATAAAAACAAACCTTCAAAAGAGAGAATCTATTCTAGCCAAAGGAAATGACACACACCTGTAATCCCGGCCCTGGGGAGGCAGAGGCAGGAGGATCAAGGCATGTTTGAAGTCAGTCTGACCTACAAAAGCCATACACTATCTCAGAAACAAAACTAAAATGAAAGGTAAGGAGCTGAGGAGCTGGTTCTGTAGATAAGTGTGCTGCTCCATAAGTGTAAGGACCTGAATTCAAATCCCCAGAGCCTGCATTAAAAAGCCAGACATGGTCGTATGCATACCTATAACCCCAGAGCTGTGGAGTCAGAGACAGGGGAGGAGGATTGCTGGGACTTGCTGGCTACCTGAGCAGCTCAATGTCCTCCTGCCCTCAGAAGGAGGCCCAACTGGTGCAGTGAGCAAGAGCTGCAGAATGTCAGACAGGACCTGGATTGAAGAGCAGACACCACAGATCCAGGGAGGCCTGAGGGCGAAGCAGGCAAGAAGCCCAGGACAGAGAGTGGAAAGGGAGGCAGGAAATGGTTACCAAGGTAAAATGCAGCTTTGTCGCACAGAGGTAAAGTCCTCCAGTGCTTCACAGAGTATCCCTAGGGAATGGGCCTGGCAGGGGTCAGTGACACTGGATCATAAGAACTTCCTTTCACCTTTGTAAACTTTCCCAGCCCCTGCTGAGTGGTTAAAAGGTAAGGGGGTGAGCGAGTTAGCTTGCCTTCTGTAGATGTCAGTAAGAACAAACCTCAAGATGTTAGCTTCTATTTCATTATCTTCTTTATCCTTCCTCAGACTCTTGGAAATGAAGGCAGAGAAGGTGACCAGATCCTGGCATCTACCTCTATGAAAATGATCTTCCAAGATAGAGTGAGGGGAAGCTGAAGAGACCCATTCCTCACTTCTTATGGAGTGTTTAATGACCTGACTCCTGGGGTCTCATCACCCAACCCACAAAACACGATGAGTTATTCAGAATCTATGGTGGCCTCTGAGAGAAGGGTACGAGGGAGAAGAGAGGTTCCAATCTGGAGAGGAATTGGGGTGAGGGGGAAACACAGTATATGGAACAATGGCCAGACACTCCCAGATGACCCAAGAATGTGTCAGAGGCCAGTGTGAATGTGCACAACCCCAGGGGTGAGAGCAGACCTGCTCTTCTTGTCACATGCCCATCTAGGAAACACCCACTGGCCAGTTGCTTGTCCATTCTCAAATCTGTTCAGAACCTTCCGGAAACCCTGCCTCTCTGCTCTCCACACAGGGAACTCCACTATCTCCCAGACTTCTTTGCACGCTTGTGTCTAGGTAGGGCTGACCATGGACAAAGCACTAAGGCCTCCTCCAAAGGCCTTGCAAACTCAACAGATTGTGACTTTATAGAATTGATTAAACTAAGTTGGATACTTCTGTTTATTTGTTTCCAATGTTTTTGTTTTGGCCATAAGATTTAGGAAGTTCAAACTATGAGTCAAGGTTAAAGAAGACTAACAAAGCTATTGTGTGCTTCAGTATACTGCTGTGAAATTCCTATTCATGACACTAAATATAAATGATAAGTGGTTGTATGTCATCACTTTGACTAAGCAGTCTGAATGTGGACAAAGAGAGGAAGTGGAAACAAATGCTTTCAGTGAAATGGGATGCAGGTCTTAAGTAGCTCAGGCTGGCCCCAAACTCTCGAAGTCACTAAGGATGACCTTAAACTTCTTAGCCTCCTGTCTGTACCTCCTGACTGCTGAGGTCTACCATCATGTCCAGATGACGTGGTGCTGGGGATCAAACCCAGGGCTTTATGAATGTTAGGCAACCACTCCACCAACAGATGTACCTGTACCTACCCAATGACCTTTCAAAGATATTTTTTCACGATAGACTAACTCCTAAAGGTCACCTGGGCCTCAGTGGAACAGGCATCTCCTCTGCTTCGGTGTCAAAGATGCAGGAAAGTTCAAATACCCTTCCTCTGTGCAGCCACCACCTAACAATTTAATGATACATAGAGTTCACAGAAGCCAAGGTGTAAAGCTAAAAATACAAGAAGGCGGGGAAGACTAGCAGAGGTGTTGACACACTGCATCTGAAGCAAGTGTTGAACTTTCCTGAAGCCACAGCATAACCTAACTAGGTCAGATGCAAAACTCTGACTGCACGGGGCTGTGTAGCAGTGCAGGACCGAGGCATGCTGAGAAACGAGAGGGGCTTGTCCAACTTGGGGTAACCTATGGGGGTTAAATATCATGGTTCTGGTTTCTCACAAAACAGTTCTTGGACACCCTTGAGTCAATAATCTTGAACTAGAAGGGCCAACACATACCTCATGTCCTCATGGCATGGAAGAAGTGCATGGGTTTTACAGAGAAGATTGCAAAGGAGACATGTAGGACATGATGGGGGTTGAGCAGGGGCTTGATCTGTAATCCCAGCTCTTAGGCGGCTGAGATGGGAGAATTACCAGTTCTATGTCAGCTTGGGCTACATGGGGGACCCGTAGCCCCCATGTTCTTCGTGAACACACAAAAGAACAAGAAAAGGAACCCATAGGAGAGAACTCTGCACAGTGCTTCTGAGCCTGGACTTGGAGCCTGGCTGACATGGGTATTATCATCACTAAACAAACAGAAGCTATGCGACTTCAATGACTTGGGGGCCTCTGTCTCCCCACCTATATCATTGGTGTGATAAGAGTCTCTCCTAGAGAATCTGTGAGGACAGTGAACAAGCTGGCACCAGTAGGTAGCTATGAATGCACTTTCAGAATTATTTACTGCCATTTTACATAAAATGTTCCTAAATTTTGAGGGTGCTATCGTTGTTCGGTTGAATTTTCCAGAATAATCTAAAGATGCCACTCACTGGGCTGCAGGGCTTATAATAATGACAACATTCGACTGTGCCTGTGCGAAACCTCCTATATTCTCACTGTTGTTTAGAGGGAGGAGCTTCAGGACAAGGAGCAGCAGGGCCAAGCATGGTACCAGGGGCATAGCTGTGCTGTGTTCAGAGGACTTCAATGACATGGGTGTCCAGAGTTCCCTGGTTGGCATTCACTTAGTTTAGAAGCTGCTTTCCCATAACATGAAGGTAGATAGGACTCAAGTCAGAGACCCTGCACTCTTTCTTGCTCGTTGCTGGCATAGAAGACCCAGCTGAGAGAAGTGTGCCACCCAATTCCACTTGCTCCCAAGACCCTGTGCTATCAGACTTCACCCAGAGATTTGGGATAGGCTGAAAGGAAGGGACTCCAGAGCACACCCAGTAAATAAAAGAACTGGCCTAAACTTGATGTCTCCATCTCATGCCTCATCCTATGACTCTTTTAACACTACCAAGACCAGTATGGAAAACCTCCTTTAAACTTGAGTGTTTTCCCCAGGGGTGGATGGATGTCCCCATGCAGATACATCTTCTAGTTAGCATCACATCTCAGGGCATTTGTGAACCTGCATGAACTTTCAACTTAAAGTCTAATTTGCTTCATGACATGACTTTGAGCCCTTGAGCAGAAAATTTTGAGTTAGCCTGTGTAGGATAAATGATCATTTGAAACAAACAAACAAACAAACAAACAAAGCCAAATGCTTTCTGCAGCGGAGCCCAGCTGCCTCCTCCCTTGCTGCTTTAGTGTGACCTGTAATCTGTGGTATAATCTATGAGGACAGATTCCAGGGACTTACATGCTGAAGCCCCACCTCCACTCACCTTCCCAAACCCAATGCCTCCTCCCTCATGGGATGGCCTTCCTGCCTCCTGTGACACCCCTAAGGCACACCCCAGTTGTCCCTCATAACCAGCTGGGCAGTCAAGGCAAGCCTCATTGCAGAGCTGTTAAGACAAAGGCGAGAGGTTACATAATTCCAATTAGCAGAAGCCCCACCGACTCCAAACAGCCCCTCACCACTTCATCATCTCTCTCTCTCTGAGGAAATCATTACAATTGCCACCAACATCCTAGACACAAAAGGTGACAGAACAAACACGGGGCTTTCAGGCAGACCTCGGGATTAAAATGTAATCTCAAAATAAAGTCTAATAACTTTCCCCCTTTTGAACACACTTGGAATAAAATTAGCATATAAATCAAAGCTTAATTAGGACATTGTAACAAGAATCAGTACCGGCTGCTACGAGGGGTTTCAGGCCTGCTGTAATGCACCAAATAAACACCATAATTAGAGAACAAAATCAAGGCAGTCTCTTGGCAATCAATCACCCAGCCAGGCTTGAGCCTCCTGGCTGAGGGTCACCTCTGTTTGCTATCTTGTGCATCTTGTCTCCCAACCAATCTCTCTTGACACCACACGCACTTTCCGGTCTGTGTTGGTGGCACGTGATTCAGGGTCCCAACACTCATGAGGAGTCCTAGCACCCAGCAAAGGTTGGGGAAAGTTACAAGAACTCAGAACAAGAGTCTGAGGGCCTCTAGTAGAAGCACATACTCGTTATTCCAGCTGTGCTAGGCCCAGCGATGGCTGATTTTACCTAATCCAGAAATCCTGCCTTGGACTCAAAGAAAAGTCTCCTCTCATTTCTCTCATTTCATTAGGCTGTGGCCATGTGGCTAGCTCATGTTCTCTCTCTCTCTCTCTCTCTCTCTCTCTCTCTCTCTCTCTCTCTCTCTCTCACACACACACACAGGCACACACACACATACAGAGAGAGAGAGAGAGACAAACACACACAGACACACACACACACACACACATTTCTCAGAACCTTTGCACATGCCATCCCCTTTTCTATTGATGTTTTGTTGTTGTTTTCTGCATGGCTTTCTCTCTACAAATATCAGTTCATCAGAGTAATCCTCCTCAGTTCCCTTATTTCATCTCATCTCATAAAACAGCTCCCATCATTTTAACTCCCTTTGCTGGGGAGTTGGAGGGGCCACAGAATTGCACCATCTACCTCTTTGGCTTGGCTCTAATCCAATAACAGAATAAGGAGGGAGGGAGGAAGAGAGAGAGAGAGAGAGAGAGAGAGAGAGACAGAGAGAGAGACAGAGAGAGAGACAGAGAGAGAGACAGAGAGAGAGACAGAGAGAGAGAGAGACAGAGAGGGGGGAAGGGGGCAGACAGAGACAGACAGAGACAGAGGCAGGGAGGGGGGCAGACAGAGACAGACAGAGACAGACAGAGACAGAGACAGAGAGGGAGACAGAGAGAGACAGAAACAGACAGAGACAGAGAGAGATGGGGGGGAAGGGGGCAGACAGAGACGGACAGACAGACAGAGACAGACTGAGACAAAGAGTGCAGAAAGGGCTGGTAGAAATGGCTCAGTCTGCAATGTGCTTGTAGTGCAAGTCTTCGAGCCTCTGAGTTTGATCTGCAGCGTCCACCCCAGGGCTAAGGGCTGGAGAGATGGCTCAGCAGTTAAGAGTCCCTACTGCTTCAGCAGTAGACCTGAATTCAATCCCCAGCGCCCAGGTTGGGTGGCTTAGAACCACCTGTAACTCCCAATCCTTCTGCTTCCCAGGACACCTATACACCTGCACATACGTACATGCATGCATACATTCAAGCACATATATGCACACACAGAGACATGCACACAAACATAATTTAAAATAATAACAATAAATATTTTAAACATGTAGGAAGTGGAGACAGGAGGTTCCCTTGGGCTTTCTAGGCAGCCAATCTAGCCAAATTGGTGAGGTCCAGGTTCAGTGAAACACCCCAAGTCACTGAGAAAAACATCCAGTTTGGATCTCTGGCTTCCATATATACACATATACTGCACACACATAACACACACACACACACACACACATTACTGAGCATCCACTAGAGAGCAGGGACCAACAAATAAGAAGACAGAAAGCAAGGAGTCTCATTGAGAGCACAGTGTGAGAGAGGAAATGGGCTCATCAAATAGTGTGAGCGAACGCTATGATTTAGCATTTATTCTCTTAACTTCCATAACTCTGCTTGAAGTAAGCCCTAACTTCCAATCCCTGCTTTCTATAATGAAAATGTCAAAATAGAAAGAGGAAATACTTTGCCCAAGTTCATATAGTTTGTGGGTGGCTGAGCTGAAATTTGAATGGAGCAAGGGCTTGTCTCTGTAAATACTGTATACAACCGGCTACAGAAAAAAAGCAGCAGCAACACCCTGGGAAAGGCAGGAAAACCAGATGGCAGAGAAATTTGATGTGACCAAGGAGGGAAGGAGGGACAGCTTGGCAATGCTCTTCAGTGACCTTTGACCTAGGGCTTTCTGGGTAAGCAGTTTATTTGACCAGTCTATAAGTTGAGCGAGGAACCGTGACTCCACATAGAGAAACCAAGCTTGCAAAAGCCTGGAGGAGATATTCTTGGGCTTTGGGTGTAGGGGGAGAAAGGTGGTGAGAGGCAGGTGGTGAGGTGGAAAAGCAGCAAACAGATTTCCATGACAATAGAATTTATCCTTGGGCCAGCTGGAAGGCCTCCAGTTTCCAAAGAAATGTCCCGATGATGAACAGCCACAGTGTGTGTAAAATGTGGTCAAAGTACAGAAAAATCTCACCCTTCACACCCTTCACCCATTCAATTGCTGTAAGATATTGACTGAATGGGTGTCATGGGTGTCAGGAACATGGTCACCACCCTTGTGTACGACGAGGGGTGTACAGAGCATGCTGGGGAGTAGTCTTAGACAAGCCACCTGCACATCCTTTGGTCTACACCGCATGGAGCTAGCCAGAACCAGTGTTGGGTGCTCTGTTGAATGGGTCTCTTTGTGTTTAATGGGAAACTGAAGACATCCCCAAACCACAGCTAGTTCCAGCGACCTAAACAACATCAACAGCCACTTAAGATTTCACCAGATTTGAAACCTTTCTGAGGAAGCTAGCACGGGGGAAATCACGCAGGCCACTCTACAGTATGAACTTTGCTAGTCGAATCAAGGGCGATGAAATAGGGGGTCTACAGACCTGTGATTCCGTCTGTATACTGCACAGAAACTTGTCAAGTGACTGCTACAGTCAGCAAAACGAAGCACGCAGAGGCAAACTGGAAGACAAACCGACTCCTTTCAAATGGGCTTTAGAAGCATTTTCAAAACAGTCTCCTCTGCCTCCAGGTTTGTTGTTGTTGTTCGTTTTTTCCCTCCTGTAGAACAACTGTAGATAATACCCAAACTCCTTCTGGCTAAGTTCTCCAAGCCAGTCTTCCTTGTGTGACTCAAGAACGCCAAGCTTGCTCCGTCTGAGAGGAGGAGAGGCTTTAGCCCTACCATCCCCCAGCATCACTAATCCTTCTGATGCTCACTAGTGCCAAAATTCAGTGTCATCTCCCAGGAGAGGTGGTTTTGGCTGCTCACTTAAGGTGACACCATTGTGGGGTATGTGCAGAGCATGCTGGGAGAGGCCTTAGACAGCACACCTACCTATGTATCTGTTGGTCTACACTGCATGGGCCTGGCCAGACCCTGGGTCAGGTGCTCTTGTATTTAATGAGAAACTGAAGATCCATTTCCAGATTACAACTAGATCCAGTGACACCTAAACAACATCAAATGACCTTTTTCTGAGCTCTCCGTGGTTTTCTCCTCTGATTTTCCTTACTAAAATGAAAACATCACCCAGCAAAAGGCTCGTGTTTTATCTCACCAGCCTGTAGCCCATCATAGAGCACACTGAAGAACATGCATGGGTTATCTAGGGCTTTTCCCAAGCATGCTCTGGACACACACAGGATGGAGACATTGTCCCTGGCATCCATTCAGTCAATATCTTACAATAACTGAATGGGTGAAGGGTGAGATTTTCTGTATTTTTGACCTCATTTTACACACATCATCATAGTGGGGCCCTTGGCATGACACGTCTTTGGAAATCAGAGGCCTTCCAGCTAAGCCAAGGATGAAGACTGTTGTCGTGGCAATATGGTGTTGCTGTGTGTCCCACTTAACCTTGGAAGCTACATGGAGAAGACACAAAATCCAGGTTCCTGAATCACTGGAGGAAAGCTGCTGGGTGATCACCTAGTTGAGGTTTCCAGTGAGATTTGAGGTTTACCTATGATGTTAGTACACATTTCCATAACAAACCCAATACTCCGGGCCAGTTTCTACAAGCCTTTGCAGTCTACATATGCATCGCTGTCTGCTACTGGAGTCAGGGATACTTCCTCTGGGTCTGTTGCTCATCTTTTAACTTTCTATAGCTGTCTTTTGTTCCGCAGACATTCAGAATTTGTACCTAGTCTAACCTGCCAGCCTCAGGCTTTGTTATGCACTAAGAAAGAACTCTTCTAGCCCAAGATTACAAAATAACATGCTCTAAGACTTCTTTCAGGTTCTTTGTTTTTCTTCTAAGTAGATGGTTAATTGTCACAATATTTCAATTGCCAATTGTTGCTGGCGATGTAAAAGGCTACTTTCTGTTGTGCTTCTGCTTCTCTACTCTGTTCACTGAGATAGCTTCATTTGCCCCAGGGTAATATTTTTTGAGGGGACAGTCTCTGGAGCTTTATAGTTTGTGCTAATAATATAATTGTCCTTACATTATGTTTTAATTTCTCAGTTTTTGACTGTTTGTTCATATTTATTCTTCCAGATTAATTCTAGAGAAAATTAGGGTTTTACCAAAAACATCTTGGTGTTTTGTTTACTACACAGCACTTATGAGCTTATTTGAGGAATATTGCCTTTAAAATAATGAGCCAATTATAGAGAAACACTGCTCATTGCTCAGTCTTCTTTTGTTTGCTATAATAAATACACAATTTTCTTTACATTGGCTGTCTTAGTTTGCTTCATGTTGCTGTAACAAAATACCTGAGGCTGAATAATTTATAAGAAGAGATTTGTTTAGGTCACAGTTTGGGAGAGTAAAAGCCTAAGACTGGGCAACCTTAACCTGCACAGCCTGCCGTGTGACTGTTATGACTGCATTACAGCTCCCTGGGGCATCTGTGGTAGGGACAGTTAGGAGAGAGGTCACATGGTAAATGAGGAACCATTCCCTAACGCACAGCTTCCAACACCACCACACTAAGTTTTGGTTGGGAGAAATGACAACACTGGTCCAGACATTTTCCATCTGTGGTTATTCCCAAGTGTGCTATGGAGCTTGCTGTTTTGAGAATTCTCCCTGGTGACTGCTACTGCAGTTTGGATGGAGAATGTCTCTCATATGCCCCCTGTGTTAAAGGCTTGATCTCTAGTCCATGGTGATGAGATGGCGTCTGGAGGGAGGCCTTCAGGTAGATTCGCCACCCTTGAGTGAGATACTGGGAGTCCAGTCCTTCCTCTTCTGAGGTAAAGGATTTGTCACATTCTTCTACCACAAGGAGCCCTCTCACCACAGGCTCAAAGCAGCGACCCCACCAGTTAGAGCTGAGACTTTTAAACTGGAAACTAAAGTAAATTCCTTCTCTTATCCTTGACTATATTCTGAACTTGTTAGAGTAACAAAAGTTTACCACTGTTGCCCAACCCAGGGTAACTCATATACAAGAAGGTTCTGCATATTTAACTTGTAAGTCATGACCCCTAAGGGTTACACATCAGATATCCTACATATCAGATATTTACAATATGATTCATAACAGTAGCAAAATTACAGTTATAAAGTAACAACAAAATAATTTTATTCTGCATATTTCCTCCAGATCCTTAATTTGAAAAAAAATTAATAGTTAATCTTTTTACAAAGTCCATTTAAACAATTCTACCATTCTCAAATAACCCTGTTTGTCTCTTTCCATCCATATTTGAATCTTTTATTTATTTATCTTACCTTATTGAGTCTGCTAGAAATCTAGTCTCATCCTGGCCAAGCTCAGGGACAGTGTCCATCTTGTATTATCTTTATTGGAAAGGCCTGTATAACTATACCAACTGAATTCTGTGTTTCTTTTCATTTCTCATGCTGTTTGTGTTTTATAGCTTTCAGAACTTAATAAGTTTTAATTAAGAAACAATGTTTAGTTCTGTAAAAAAAAAAAATGTGCATTCAACATTCACAGAGACAGCCACGTGGTTTTTCTCCTTTAACCTATCAGTAGAGTGGAATTATGAACAGATTTCCCAAAGTTAAACCACACTTTCATGGGACAAAGCCTTACTTCCCCGTGGTATGTCTTACTTTCAATGCTTTTCTGGATCATATTTGCTAATGTTTTGCACAGAATTTCATTTCAGCTTCATCCATGATCATATTGTCGCTGTTTGAGGCCAGTTCCCTTGTAATAGCCTGAAATTCTTATGTGGAAAGTTACAGATCTTCATGAATTAAGTGGCTAATTGAAAAGATACACGGAATAAAGAAACTGATTTGCTGGATGACAGCAACACCAGAGAGACAGCATTCATGAAGTGCCACTTGACAGGCACGTTTGAAAAGAAGTAGGTAGTCACTCTGGGTGTGGCTTTGCACTCTCATGTTCCACACTGACAGATAACCCATCAAATTCAACATGTGAGACATGACTGACCAGAAGAAGTTCAGAGACCTGCATGATATCTACTATAGTAGCCTAGTAGCCCACTGTGCTAGCACAATGTTTGATGTAACAGCAAGAATTACTTCAAGAATGTACCTAACTGGCATAGAGACCTGGTGCGCATGTGTGAAAACATCCCCATTGTGTTGCGTGGCAACAAAATGGATACGAAGGACAGGAAACTGAAGACAAAATCTATTGTCTTCCACTAAGAAAAGAATTTTCAGCACTATGACATTTCTGCCCAAAGTAACAAGTTTAGAAAAGCGTTTCCTCTCACTTGCCAGACAACCATTGGAGCACCTAACTTAGAGTTGGTTGCCATGCCTGCTCTTGTCCCGAGTGGGGTGGTCATGGACCCAGCTTTGGTAGCATGATATAATCATGATTTAGAGATTGCTCAAACAACTGCCCTCCCAGGTGAGGACAAGCAGTGAGAAAGTGGAGCTGGGCCCCTGTGACAGAAGTCTAGCTTTTACAGGCAACTGTCCTGGGATGTCAGTGAACATGCCACCTGGTTTAGCCAAGCAGAACCTGTGCTTTTATGTGATACTGAATGTATGTATGTATGTATGTATGTATGTATGTATGTATGTATGTGTGAGATGAATGGGCTTCCAGGTGAATGTGGCAGTTAAAACATACCCTTGTTTTTGGGGGGCATGGGTAGAACTTGCATACTTAGCTGTTTGTAACACAGTTGTTTTCTTCCTGAATTTCAAAGATAAGACTGCTACAGTCACATGGCAGTATTCAGTGGTCAGATCTTGTTTGTTACTGTCAGTTCCTTTCTCTTGTTTAGAATTAGAAAAAAAAGTTGTATTTCCAGTAATACAAAAGAAAAATTAAAAACAGAGCTTGGTGTGGTGGAACATGCCTTTAATCCCAGCAGGTCTGCATGAGTTTGAGGCCAGCCTAATCTACATAATGAATTCTCTGGCAGTCAGAGCAAATGGTAAGACCCTGTCTCAAAAAAAAAAAAAAAAAAAAAAAAAAGGAAAAACAAAACAAAAAACCAAAATAAGTTGGAATATAGAGAGAATGATTTAAGCTTGGTTGAATTGAATTTGGAAGATTTTAAAGAGGTTTCAAACATTTTAATAAAAGATCATAGAAGAGGCAGACTCTGACTGCACCTACATATCTGGGTGAAACCTCTCTGGCTCCCAATAGGCAGAAAAGGAAGTCAAGAGGAAGATTCCGTGGGTATTTTTACTCAGGATTTTACAAGCAGCAGGGATCAATTGCAACAGTTGAATTTTCAGTAGCATCTTCTTAAAGGAAAAGAGTTCACATTTTAATTTAGAATGCTTGTGTCCTGTTCAGATGAAAACATTCTGTTCACATGTTTTAACACTTGGTCCCCAGCTGGGGGAGCCCTTTAGGAAGGTTGGAACCTATGGAGACTTACAGATGGAAGTGGGTCACTGGGCCAGCCCCGAGGCTTGATCGCCCTGCCCCACATCCTGTCTACTCTCTGCTTTATGAGTGCAGTTACTACACAGGCGGCTGACTGTAGTAACCACCATCATGCCTTCCCCACCAAACTCTCAAGCGAAGTTAAGTCTTTCTCTCTTACGTCAGTCTGGTCACGTAACATGAAGAGTAATTATTTTTTTGCATGAGAACAGATGACACTGCAGAACATCCCTTGAGATAGAAAACATAAAAGAATAGATTGAATGATACACAATTTCCCAGCATTGTCTTAAAGGAGAGCAGTGATTCTCAACCTGTGGGTTGCTACCCCTTTGGGGACCAACCCTTCTGCAGGGGTTGTTATCTAAGACTATTGGAAAACACTGATGTTTACATTATGTTTCATACAGCAGCAAAATTACAGTTATGAAGCAGCAACAGAATAATTTTATGGCTGGGGGGTCACAATAAAAGGAAGTGTATTAAAGGGTCGGTCACAGCATTAGGAAGGTAGACAACCACTAGAATAGAGAGACATCTAGCTGAGAACTGCCTTCTGCCTGGCACCAGTTCTAGGGGGACAGTGGGGGCTCCAAGTGAGCAACCCCACAGTAGTGTGGTCAGAGCCTTTCTGATGACCTGGGCTCACTGCTGAGCCCAGTGAAATAAGACAGCACAAACCACACGAAGGCAATGCAGAGCCGGGGAACACTTAGCTCTTACTGTACTCTCTAAGCCAGCTTCTCTCTGATGCTGTCTTCAAAGGTCAAAGGCTATTTGACCTTTGCCAGATGATGACGTCTCACCTCCAAATGCAAATTCCAACCTTCACAAAAATGTCCCCGGCTTACTTTTGCTTCACTAAGACTGTCGTACAGGGGACAGGAGGGGAGCAGACAGGACATGATTTCACGATCTATTCTGCAGCTCTTAATACTCAGAGACCCTTGAGAAAGTCTACACTTCCATCTCAAGAGAGCTTGCTCCTCTCAAGATTTAGATTTCATCAGGAAAGAAAGTGGAAAAGGACCACTTCAGAACACAAACCAGATGCTACCTGCAGCTGTTTCGAGGCCTCCCCTCATGTAGAGCCTTGCACAAGTGTTAATCTGGGTGTGTGAGATTCTCATGCATCTGCCTCTGAACAGCACACATATCCCCAGTTGTATGAGAATTGTTCACGCTCCAGCTAAGGAACCCAACATCTCTAACCACAACAGAAGGGAAGCAAGACTAGTGGTGCACAGGCGTGCCTTACCCACAGCCCACATCAGCCCCTGGGAATGCTTTGTGGCTTTCATCCTTTGCAGGCTTCAGGATGTTTGAGCTTCCTCTTGGTGGGATATCTTGTGCTAATTTCTATTTAGCTGACTGAAGAAGTTCCTTATGAATTATTTTCTGAAGGTGGTCTCTGTCTTTGCCCGTCTAAGTACATAAATCTTTTGTCACATCCTAGGGTTGGTGTTGCAGGTATATTTAATGTCAAAGAAAGCCTCTTTCTCTGTAACTGCTTTACTTTTCTTGTTAAAGATGGTGCTGGATTTTTCTACTTGAATATATATTTGTGTGATATATTTTTTCCAAGGGGAAATATTAAACAACCTTTAATAAAAGAAATATGTGAATATGAAGTCTCAATTTTATATATCAAATGGAATTATAATATATGCACATGTACATATATATAGCTTGATAAAATTGATAAAAATGATACATAGCTACTTAATAAATTTGAGACGTCAACATTCACAGTCACATATTCCTTCTGTTTAAGATTTTCTCCTTGATTGCTATTTTTTTCCTCATTCTGATTTCTGTTTGTCATCCTTATGATGATCTTGGACAGACTAGCTCTGTTTCAGAGGGGTTTTTAACTTATTATTCTCATAATTTCTACTTCTTCTGGTTTGGTTGGGTTTTGTTCTATATCCTGGGGGATTCTATTTTCATCCATATGCCCTTTCTAAGAGTTGCTATATCTTGATTTTTTTTTTTACTTGATTTTTCTTCTTCAAACTTGTTCCTGTTGCCTGGTTGCCCCCTATTTCAATTGCTTTCTTGGTTTGGTATCTTTAGATTATCTCAGACTATCTACTAGGCGTTTAATTATTTTCTGTTCCCTGCATCAGCCCCGCTGCAGCCAGACGTACTTGCTCTCCATTCTTGCCGCCCTTTGCAGTGAGCTGCTGGCTCTCCTCACAGTCATGGTGTGCCCTGGCCTCCCGGTGGCTCTAGGCCTGTGCAGATGCCACCCTGATTCCATCAGCTTCCAGGAGAGATCAGTCTGCATTCTCCTACAAAGCTGGTTGTATTGTTAGGAGTGGGTTAACGAGGGCCTTGCTTTCGACCTACCAGCCTCATGCAGGATAAGGAACACCTGGTCCCATGGTCCCCTGCAGGCCCATGGTTGGTATCAGCAACCCTCAAACAAGCCAGTCTGTTATTCATCCATCCTGAAGCCTGGGGGCAAAGTTATGATCAAATTTCCTAGATTTCCTCTTACTGGAAATGCTCACTACATTACAGCACCCTCACATCCCACCTCCCACGCCTAATGCCACCTTGAATTTTATGGGTACCACCATACATAACCCTTGGTGAGTGGACCACATGTGCTGACTGACAGCTCGAGGAGGGAGGAGGGAGGAGGGAGGAGGGAGGAGGGAGGAGGGAGGGAGGAGGAGGGAGGAGGAGGGAGGTCGTATAGAGATGCTCTGATTTCTGGCCAGGACACCTGGGTGTGGTTTCCACCAGACTGTGGACCTTTGAAGAACAAAGGTTGACTCAGACACCCTTTCTAGATGCAGCACTTTCCAAGCACCCAGGCTGCTGTTACTCAAATGTGATGATGTTCATCAAGTCCACAGCTGCTCCCTTCCATACCCAGGCTCAGCCATCTTTCTTCCATGTGGCATCAGCTCCAGCATCACTCACATGGAGCCTCTTTGCCTTTGTCCTGTGTCTCTGCAACAATTGGACACTGTAACTTTTTGCCATAGATTCTGAGAAATGTGTGCAAACAAATATGCAAATAAATTGACCCTTCAACTTAGTTGTGAGGTTGAGGCAGAAATCAAGTTCTATTCAAGTTCACGTCACCGATGCCTACATCAGCATGCCATGTGACACAAAGCAGCCAAACACTACACACCTGAACTGAATAATATAAAGGGAGGATTGTCCCCATACTGGAATACTTTCATAGTATTGTAACTGTAGAAGCGTGTGTACCATAATAGTCCTGGAGTCACAAAGAATAAGGATAGAAAATTTATTATCAAGTCGTAAGATGTGCCAGGCACTGTCCCAGGTGCTATCTCAGCAACAAAGAGGAGTGCTTCTCTATTGATAAGTAATACTTTGCATACGAATCTGTGCCTTGCAGTACTGAGGTGGACATTGGTGTTTACTTTTCTTAAGAGCTGAACTAGCTGGTTCAACACTGCAGAACCTGTAAGTGGCAGAGCTAGATTTGAACCCAGGTACTTTGAGCCTGGAGACAGGACTCCCAGTGTTAGGGTATGCCGGCTCTGTTAGACTGTCCATACCAGGCCAGCTAGGTAGGTACTCAAGGGACTGAGGCTCCTCTAAGGCACATGATTAGAACCAAGCCATTAAGCAATTTCCTTGCTCTTAGAAATCATTTGAGTGGTTGTTGTTGTTTTGAATTTCTCACATGCAACAACCCTTGGGATCTAGCCTCAAGAGACCATAATGCTCCAGAGTGACAAAAAGGCGTCATGAGCAGAACCTGAGGAATGAACAAAAGACCTCAGTCATTTGGAATAGAGTTGAAAGAAGCCACCAACAGTTGGGGACATAACAGAAGGGGGTCACACGTCTCACCTGACCCAGACTGCAGGGTACAGACTGCTCCAGCAAGGTCCCCTGTTGCAAGGTCCCCTGTTAAAACCACTCATTCGATGGTGCCCTTTACCCTGGGCCACATGTGTTGCTCTGTACCAGTCCGAGAGAGTAAAAACGCCTCCTGTCCCCTTGTCAGCTGCCCTACCATAAAGCTCTTCTCTTCCTCTTTGCAAAAACTGATGCCACAGGACTGGCATCCATGTGCCCAGACAGTGAGCCTTTCTGAATATTTAGCTTTTCCTCTCAGACACTGGCTACAACATGGGCGTGGGGTTAGATCTTGGTACATAGCCTCAGAATCAGAAGCCGGCTTTGCATCTACAGCCACTCTTCCTCTTCACACACATGGCCTCTCCTCTTGGTCTCGCTTGAAATGGGGGTGCAGAGGGCAGCATTCCAGCCACACCACACTCCCTACACGCATCTATGAGACAGTATGAGGGAGAGGAAAGTGGGGATGTCTATAATATCCCTACATGACTGGGTGTCTGAGCAGATGGGAAGCCTGGACATGCAGAAGATGGGAAACCTGGACATGCAGAAGATGGGAAGCCTAGACGTGCAGACTCTTGAACTCCAGCAGGTAAAGTTTGTGCTCAGACAGTTCCCACTGCCATCTGTGGATGGAAATGTTAATTTATACTTGACATCTCTCACAAACACATGGGAAAGCTGTTAGCCTCATGTTTTGCAGAAAAGATGAAGCTTCTGCCTTCTGAGCAGTGAGTGACAGAACTAGACTCTGCTCTTGGGTGAATATGTACCGGACATCTCAGTCAGAGATCTCTGCTGACAAGTTTGTCTCCAATTTCCCCTTTGTCCCATATGCATGTCCCAACAGACCTGGGTTACTGCTGCCAAGCTTGTGGGTGAATTGATCAAAAGAACAGTGGAAGGAGGAGTGAGGGCATCCCAGACCAGGAATAGAAAGAGCGGGCAGGGGGAGGGAAGACACATGTGCCCCCTGCCTGGGAGAGAAGGATGAGAACCAGGAACCTAAGAAAACTGTGTCAGGGGTCCTTAAATGCAAAGCCAAGGAGGCTGGGCCTGGGTGAGGACTCAGTAACACCAAGTCACCTTTTTGGTCTGTGTTTCAGCAACAGGCATAAGATCAAAGGACCCTAGATGCGCAAGCTTCCAGCCCTCACCTGAATATATGCCACATACCCAGCATCTGTTTCTGGTCAAAGGCACCATTTGGGGTAGCTAATAGAGGCATATTGGGGTTGTCACTGGTCAGAGGGCCTGACCTGGCTGAGACTTCCGCTCCTCCTCCCCTCTGATCACACAATCACAGCTGTACAGTGTGGCCTTAAAACAGACCACATCACTTTTGCCTCTGGGGCCAAGAAGAAAGTGAGTTTTGTTCTTCCCAAAGAGAGGCCGTTTACCAGAGAGTCCTCTCTTGCTCTTGGAGCAGATGCAGGCCTGCTTGACCAGCTTTGGAGCAGGTAATTCCTCCCTAGTCATCACCTGGTGCAACACCTGTTTAAGCTCTTCAGAGGGTGATGGAGAAGTAGCTTGGAAGAGTACCTAGTACAGGGACACTTACCTTTAATTCCTGCCTTGGAGAAATCAAGTCTTGACAAGAACAAGAACCACAAGAAAAGATGTCTCTTAAAGATGGGTAGACAGCTTAGTTAGTAAAGTGCTTGTCACAGAGGCATGGTGGCACATGCCTGTAAGTCCAGCACTGGGAAGGCAGAAAGAGGTGGCATTCCAGGGCTCACTGGCCAGCCAGCCTAATTGGTGAGCCACATGTCAGTACCCAGTCACACCCTGTCTCAACAAACAGAGCAGGCAGGAACAACACCCAAGGTTGCCCTCTGGCCTGCACATGCATGACCACACACATGTACCTGCACACCTGTGCACCCAAATATAAATATGTACACATCCAAAACGGTCCCTTAGTAATGCCCATCAGTCACTATTAGTCTACATTGTATCATCTGTAATTAAAATAAGACAGCAGAGACAGCCACTGGGAGGTAATGGCCCAGGTTTTTGTCTTGAAACATAGCTGCCATAATATTAACTAGCTCACCTGTCATTAAAACTGCAGACAGAATGAAGCCTCGTGTTGCCAAGTCATGGTAAGCTATATCCAAAACCCTTAAAACTTAGAATTTTAAAAGAAGGGTACTCAAAAGCCAATCTCACCTTCCAAAATTAAGATGTACTACATGGCAAGAGATGGAATGGCTAGCTGTGTTTGAAGACAGTGTACCTGTGCCAGTCATGTCCAGAAAGGACATGGGGGGAAAACCTCCTGTGACAGCCATGTCCAGGAAGGACATGGGGAAAACCTTTCAGTCTGGACAAACCAGGTCATAAACAAACACACAGGAGCTTCCAAAAGCCCCAGGTAAGGCTGGAGACCTGCAAAGACTGCAAAGCTGTCCTGGCCACAACCTGCTCCAAGTGATACATATATCTCAGAAGGAGTGGAGAATGGGAAAAGACCCAGAGAGGCCTTGAGAGGGCAGCTGGATGCCCAGAGGCCTCAGCTGCACCTCAGTACTACTTTAGATAAAATCACGGCCTCTCTGAACCTGTTTTATCCCCTGTAGAAAACATGGGGCTATGGAGGACACCTGTGACTTTACCCTTCCAAGGTATCCCTTTGGTAACCTGGAGGCTATGAATTTCCTTGATAGAAAAAAATTATCCATGTGTAGCCTAAAATAGGCTATTTCCATTATCACCTGTTTGGTTGGAACCCCTGCTTTCCCCGGCAGAAGCTAGGAAGCCCATGACAACATTCCTCATCTCTGTATTTCCAGCAACAACCCAAGAGTTCCCACCTTGAGCTCAGTTTTTGACCATATATGGGCACAATCCTAGCTCCTAGCTGACACGTCATCATTCCCTGACTAAGCTCTATAAAACTCCCTTGCTTTAGCCCAGGTGCACAACTCACTAACCTCCTGCTCTGAGATTTGTAAACCCACCCAAGAACTGTGTCTCAATAAACCTGCCTTTATATTCTTGATGTGGCTTGAATTGGCTTATTGGATCTGCAGAGAAAACCTATTACTACCTGTTCTTCCCCACATCCCCAGAGGTCCCAGAGAACAACCCTCAGGCTAAAAGATTCCTAAGCATTCCTTTCTTTCAATCTAGACAGGTAGGAGAGGTTCTGTCTGTAGGAAAGTGGCGATGTCAGCATCCAGTGGGGTGCAGAACGCCCTGGAAGGCAATGACCAAAGGGTTATGTGTTAGAGATGCTCACTATTCCAGTTCTGCCTTCCTCATTGAGGGCCTAGGAACAAATAAACTTAGTTGACTCTGAGACCACACACCGAAGCCAGATCTACCAGAAATGACACAATGGCCCAGTTCCCTGGAGAAGGACCCAAGCAGGCCCACAGCAGAGGCTGAGTGCCACAGTCTTGCTGGGCTCACAGCAAATGAGAGTTCCACACACTTTAGACACAAGATGCTTTTTCATTCTCTGGGATGCATACGCATATGCTTACCTGTAAGTCCTGCCCAGGAGACATCTGTCACCAACTCCAGTCCAAGCTGCCAGGTGGCCTCAAGGATTGGAACAACAACAACAACAAAAAATGCAGATCCTGCTGACATTTGAATTAGGTTGGCCATTTTCTGGTCACCACATCAAGTCAGATCGAAGGACTATCTTAGAGATCTCTCATCTCTCCTTCGGGATGTCAAGAAAGAATTGCAAGAACGAACTGCAAGAAAAACCATGTTAAAGGGGAGGCAGCCTCCCAACACGTCTACCACTGGCTGCATTGGTTGCAGCAGAGGAGAATGAACTATATTGCTTTCCACTGGGGGCCAGTTTTTCCCAGGTGAGGCCAAGGAGCACAGACCTACACTTAGAGGTGTGACACTCTAAGCATTTGCTTACCCAGGTCAGGCCTCTTACGAAAGAAATCGTGCAAAATAGTGGGTGCTGAATCCATCAATACCCAAGAAAAGGCATCATTATGACATGGGGAGCTTTTCCAGAAAGGCTCTTAGAACTTGGGTCCTGAAGGCAGCAGAGCCTGTACAGGCAGCATGGAGAGGGAGGTGCTCCAGCCGGAGAGCAGGTTGAGTAGAAATCTAGAGGCGGAAGACCCTGCGGATGCCTCAGGATTTGTATTCTCAGAACTTTCAAATGAATGTTAAAACACCCATTTAAACTGCAAGCAAAAGAGGGGCTCCTGCATGCTCTGGGACTGTTTAACAATGCTCCTGACATTCCATGGGCAAGAACCAATCCCTGACACTATTAATGAGAACTCTGTTCTGCTTGCAGATGGAGCTCAGAGACTCTTATGGAAGAGTTGGGGGAAAGGTTGAGGGCCTCAAAGGCAATAGGAACTCTACAAGAAGACCAACAGAGTCAACTAACCTGGACTCTTGGGGGCTCCAAGAAACTGAACCACCAACCAAAGAGCAAGCATGGACTGGACCTAGGCCCCTGCACATATGGAGCAGATGTGTAGCTTGGTCTTCATGCAGGTCCCCCAAAAGATGGAGTGGAGGCTTTCCCTGAATCTGTTGCCTGCCTGTGAATCCCATTCCCCTAACTGGGCCACCTTGACTGGCCTCAGTGGAGAGGATGCACCTTGTTTTCAGTGACTTGATGTGCCAGGGTGGGGTGATACCTAGGGGGACCTCCCCCTCATCAGAGAAGGAGGGAAGGTAGGGGCTGTGTGTGGGGGACCAGGAGGATGGGGGGCTGCTATCAGGATGTAAAGTCAATACATACAATAATAATAATAATAATAATAATAATAATAATAATAATAATAATAATAATAAACAACCAATATTCCTGACTTTGCCCTTAATTCTTTGTTCTGATAAAGGATCATCCTGCAGTTGGACCTTGAAGCCAAAGGGGGTGGAGGATGGGCATCTAAAGAAGTGTAACAGACTTTCCACACAATTTTTTAAAAAATACTTCCCAGAAAATCACCTTTAGGAGGAGGACAAAAAAAGTAGCCACTGTTTTTTGTTTTTTTTTTTTGTTTTGTTTTGTTTTTTTTTTTTTTTGACAGAGACAAAGGCCCTTGCCCACTACCACACAAGTGGGCACCATCAAAGCAATCTCTTACCAATTTTGTGGACTCCAGGCAACCTGCCCTTCAGGCCAGAGCTGGCCAGCTGGCTCATTCAGCAATTTGGATCGAGAAATCCCAGCACTACAGCCAGACCAGAAAGGCCAGTGCCATAGTCGCCACGGGCCACGAGGCATTCAAATCTGTTCATTTGACCAGGAGCAAGGAACTAAGAAAGCAAACAAAGGAGATCTGGGTCCTGTCATAGCTTGATAAATGGAAAATCAATTTAGTCTCTATAATCCTCCTGTGTCCCAAACTGCAGGAACAGTCGCCGCATGCTTTATTGCCCTGCAGAGTTTATTATGTGGCATTTAAAGTGAAGCTTTTTAAAGAATTTTCACTACATTTGTGTTAGTTTGTTAGACTTTTTATTACTGTGACAGAAATCCCCCAAGAAAACAACTTAAAGAGGCAGGATTAATTTCGACTTATAGCTTTGGGGACTCCTGTCTGTGACAGGATGGGCCCATTTTTCTTGTCCTGTGAGGAGGCAGTCTGTCACTGTGAACGTCTGTGGTGAAATAGATCAACTCACCACAGCCAGGAAGCAAGCAAAGGGATAAAGAGAAGGAAGGGCTCAAGACATCACACAGCCCCTAAGGACATCCCCCCAAAGATCTGCTTCCTCTAGGTAGGCTCCACCTTATAAAGTTTCCAGAACCTCCCAAAATAGTACCTCCAGCTGACAAAGCCTTCTGGACTCAAGCTTCTCAGCAGATACTTCATATCCAAACCATGACCGCTCCTTCTATCGTCACTTAAAATTATACATGCATTTAAACATTACAAATTGATATGCTCACTCTGAACTCGGGGCGTGAGTTAATGGCATGCTGGGCACTATCTTGGTCATTGATGAATCATCAGCGGGTATGGAGAGATGTACCTTTGCTGGCTCAGTGCTGGCCTGGCATCCATGAGGCTATGGGTTCTATTCCCAGCACCATATAAGTTGGGTGTGATGGTGCAGGTGTCAGCATCTAGGAGGTGGAGGCAGGAGGATCAGTATCTCAAGGTCATTGTTAGTTGCAAGTCAGACACCAGCCTGGGCTACAGAAGGCCCTGTCTTTATGTGAAGGGATTACAAGTGCAGGCCGGAGAAATAAATCAAGAGAGGAAGATGGGAGGGCGTGTCTCTCCTTTATGCTTTCTTGTATTTTTCCAACATCATTGGCTTGTTCCTGGTGTGACCGTCCACAGTGACAGCTCCCTGTTAGGGTGGGCAGTTCTACCAGTGACTTTCAGGATCACTGGGACATTCGTATGAGGTTTTGTTGTGGTTTTATTTTTGCCTTTTCTGGGCTGTCTTTGCCATAGTCCTATTCTTCACCTGATAAATGGATGGTTTAAAACATTGAGAATAGAAGAAATAGAAGCATGGAGTGAAGGATATAAGAGCTAACGAGACTTTCATGAGGCACGGGAAGAAATGGGATGCTAGTGAAAGGTGAGCCAGGGTCAGGCACTTCACTGTACTCTGTGCCCAGCCAGCTGGGCAGATGTGCTCTGTACGTTTGTTCAGCACAGCAGGCCATCTGTAGTGGTCAAGGGAGATGAAACTGTGCCAAGAAAGCCGTTGCCTGCTCCTCCATCCACAGAACTCCCCCTGCCACCAGCAATATCCTAAAGCTAGATCTACTTTCCTGCCTCCTTCCTGGAAGGGCTCCAGAGTCCAAGCCCAGAAAGACAGAAGTTAAGATCTAGCTCTGCCCCTCCTCAGTTATATGATCTTGGTCACAACGTTTAAGCACTCTGGAGCCTATTTCTTCATCTGTTTCTTTGAAAGGATGGACAGAAAGAACACCTACAAAAGCTGGGACTCTACAGGCTTTCTGCTATCATCACACTCTTTGTCCCTCTTTCTCCTTTTAAAGTGAACAATCTAACAAAGGTCGTTCTTCCCCTGACTCCAGCGAAAGTCTTTCTCATCCAATTTGGGGTCTTTCTGTGCCATGAGACCACACCCTGCTGTGAGGACAGTAGTGTCAAGAATTTGAGCTTACAAGAGTCACAGGCAGCCCAGCCATGGTGCTGGGCCAAAAGAGGTGGAGAGACACACAATGTTGAAATCTGTTTGGGGCTGGGGCTGCCCAAACTGGCCTGACTGGTCACTGCTCTCTGCTGCCCCCTGTTGGTTCAGCTCCAGAAGAGCTACTTTGCTATGTCACAGAGGTAGCTCACAGTAGGATCTGTAGATGTCCCAGAGCATGTCCTAATCTGTCGTGATGTCTACTTTGAGATGCTAACAGATCAGACCAGGTGCCTCTGTAATCTAAGGCTCTATCCAAACAGAAAAATCAGGCTCCCAATCCAGTTTGGGAGGCAGAGACAGCTACAAGACAGGCAGGTGGGTGAATGGCACCGTTTTTTTCCTTCAGATACCTTCTCAACTGCACACATGTTAGAAGGTGGTGCTCACTCCAAAATAGGGTCCTCCCTCAGCTACTATTCCTTATCCCCACAGACCTATCTAGAGGTGTGTCTTCTAGTTAACTGCAGACTTCTCCATGTTGACTATCAAGATTAACCACTATGGGCACTTGCTACATTTCAGATGAACTTGAAGACACTCTACAGGAACTTGGCAGAAACACTGCCCTTTCCTCACCCCCCCCCCCGTCCCCTGCTAAGCACTGCTGTTCATTTTTCCTTCCCAGTGAGCACACCCTACCCTCAGAAGCCTTCTCCACAAGGTCTGCTCCACAACGAGTACCCCAGTCACCCATAGGTGTTACTGCCCAAGATAAACTCTGAGTGTCTTGGGCATTTGAAGCACCTGCCCTGGAGCCTGCAGTTAGAGAGGGTATGTGGACATCAGTATCCTGTTCTTTACCTGATTCTGTCTCAGACTGTCCAAGAGGTCTGGGTATGTGGTGGTTTGAATGAGAATGGCCCCCAAAGGCTCAGATATTTGAATATTTAGTCCTCAGCTGGTAGAACTATTGGAGAAGGATTAGGAGTGGGGCCCGTGTCACTAGAGTCAAGCAAGCTTTGAGGCTTCAGAATCCTCCCAGCATCCCCATTGTACCCTTGGCCTCCTGCTTGGGGTTTCAAGATGTGAGCAAGTAGCTTTTCCTGCCACCATGCCTTCATTCTGCCATCACTGACTCGTCCTCAGAAAGCCATAAGCCCCAAATAAACTTTTTCTTCTCTAAGTTGCTTTGGTTGTAGTGTGTTATCACAGCAATGGAAAAGTAACTAAGTCAGGCAGGGTGCTAGTTGTATCGGATAAGTAAAAGGTGTGTGTTTCCCTCTCTTGAATTATACAGCTAGCCTGTTTTTGGAGTTTCATAAAGAGCAGGAGTCATCACTCAGAAGCATCCCTAAGGCAGTGGATGCTGGCCATGAAGAGTGGGACTGGGTGGTTCTTAAATGTGAAGATGGTTGATACAAAGGACTCCTGCCAAGCCAGTTAGCTGGGGGACAGCAGACAAGTGGGTACAGGGATAACATTAACTGGTGTCTTTGTTAGGGTTTCTATTGCTGTGATAAAAACACCATGACCAAAAAAGCAATTTGGAGAGAAAGGGGTTAATTTCATCTTACAGTTTAACACCACAGTCAATCACTGAGGATAGCCAGAGGAGAAACTCAAGCAAGGCAGGAACCTGGAGGCAGGAACTGAAGCAGAGGTCATGGAGGAGTGTTGCTTAGTGGTTTGCTCCCCATGGCTTGCTTGGCCTGCTTTCTTATAGAACCGAGGACCACCAGCCCAGGGGTGGTACTGTTCATCGTCCTATCTCAATCACTACCTAGAAAATGTACCACAGGCCAATCAGTTGGGCCCTTTCTCATTTTCTCAATGTAGGGTCTCAGTTGAAGTTTTCTCCTCCAAATGACTCTAGGTGGTGTCAAGTTGACATAAATCCAGCCAGTATGACTGGTATCCTTTCCTCTGGTGTTGCCTAAGGCCACATCAAAGCAGCTGAACTGGAGACCCTGAGGTTCCAGGATGATAGCAGAGTAGAGAAGAAACAGAGAGCTAAATCCTTGAGCTAAGGCCACAAAAATCTTTCAAAGTTCTCCTTTGCAGGCCTTGACATGGGAGTGTCAGACCCTGAAGCTGTCTGCATAGAGTTCATACTGTCAATAGTAGACCTGACAGAAACTGGGACTAGTCTGACTCACCTCTTAACTCTCCCCTAACCAAGTCAGATACCGTATGCTGTGATGAGCAGGGGGGACAGGCATGGCAGAAATGTCAGATATAAACTGTATGCTTTTAACATCAGAAACCTAACCTCAGTCAGCTCATCGAGATTTTATTGAGTCTGGAACATCATCACCCTTCTTCTGTGTGGTATTTGTCCTGTTTAATCTGCTTGTAAGCACTCAGGCAGGGAGAGAAGACTCTATTTTCAATTATCACTATTCTGTTGTCTTCTACTGAGATGTTCTTCATTTAGTCTCTAGATCAATCCACAAATATCTGCTTCAGAGACTGTGGATTAAGAATTCTGAATCTCTGTCTTTTGGGGTATAGGAATTTCTGTTAATTTCCATTCTCTCTCTCTCTCTCTCTCCCTCTCTCTCTCTCTCTCTCTCTCTCTCTCTGTGTGTGTGTGTGTGTGTGTGTGTGTGTGTGTGTGTGTGTGCAAGTGAACCTGGGAGGCTCCTACCTAATGCTAACTCACAAGCGGTGTAAGCCCAGGAAAATCCCTATATGCTCTCTCCTTGACTCAATTACCTCTCCTGTATAATGGGCAGAGCAAGAGTACTTGCCTCACAGGGTTGTCATGGGAATTATGTGAGCTAATGCAGATTAAGCACCTAGAACACTATAGAAGTGCCTAACATTTTCATTCTTTGTTATTGTAAGGAGTAAATATGGGAGTCGCTCTGCAGACAAATTCCAGGCATTTCCTGTTTAGCACAACTCTTCTGCTCTGCCTTCCTGATAAGGAGAGAAAGAGGAGGGTTATAGCCAGGGCACTGGGGGGAGGGGGGAGGGGGGAGGGGTGCGTGATGTAACACTGGAATGTGCTGATGTCAGATCCCACAGAGCTGTTCTAGAAGCCACATCTATGCCAGCTATGGCCCCATCAATTGGACAGTGCAGACAATATTCTTAACAGGTAGAAGAACACTAAGTGCTGGTAGACACCACATCTGCTCCACTTTGGTCTTTTAACAGCCAGTTTTGCCTCTCCTCCCTGGTCCTGGGGAATGCCCATAGGAAGTCCTGGCATGAGAGCATCACCTTGATGCTATGCATAGCATTACATGATGCTATGCCCCAACACGGAGAGCAGGAAGAAGCGCTGGTTGTGGGAGGGGTCTGCTGAATTCTTCCTTGGCTGCTGGCTTGACCATGCAAAGTGTCTTAGTTGGGGTTTCTATTGCTTTGATAAAACACCATGACCAGAAGCAAGTTGAGGAGGAAGTGGTTTATTTGCCTTACACTCAGCACTGTTCATCAACAAAGGAAGTCAGGACAGGAACTCAAACAGGACGGGAAATCTGGAGACAGGACCTGATGTTGAGGCCATGAGGGAATCTTGCTTACTGGCTTGCTCTCCCATGCTTTCTTATAAAATCCAAGACCACCATCTCAGGGATGGCACCACTCACCATAGACTGAGGCTTCCCCTTCAATCACTAATTAAGAAAATGCCCTACAGCTAGATCTCATGGAGGAATTTTCTCATTTGAGGCTCTGTCCTTTCAGTAACTATCTTGCATCAAGTTGACATAAAGCCATCCAGACTTGAATTGTCTATTCCCTGACACCTCACCTGTAAAGTAAACTTTGGGAACGAAGCTTTGTCCTAGCCCATCCTGAAATGAAGGTGTTAGTCACCTCTACAGCTCCTCAGTTCTGCAGCTCTGAGGCCTCCTTCTGTCTGGTGCCTAAGGGGTGTCACTGGTTAAGCCTTCTGTACTCTGAGTTCTGTCTGCAATTATCCCTTGAGTGACACCTACTTCTGTAACAATGTACCAGCTCAAGGAAGGAAAATAGGACTTAGTTTCAGTGATAATTTAGACTGATTGGCCATGTCTGGCTAGAATGTAGTAGAGTGTGGTCCATGTACAGGCCATTCAACACTGGCTACTGCAAGTTCAGGGGAAAGAGACAACAAATTTATGGAATGTACATTGGCTGATACTATTCTGGGCCCATCAACACAAATATGAAGTCTTTAGCCTCTATAAAAGAATTTCCTCTATAGGAAAAATCCCTCAGATTTGACTTCTGAGGGTTCCAAGAAATTGGCAAACTTAGGTTTCACAAAATGGAAAGCAATCATCACAGACTCCTGGGGCACCACTAAAAACTTACTAGGTGATGGCCAAGGATGGCCTGCCTAGCCCCCACAGGCCTTAAAGGCAGCTAATAAATGGTCTCAGCTGGCCTGAGATGTTTTGGTTTGAGCACAGAAAGCCCCACATCCCAAGAACACCAGTCCCATTCAGTTCGGGATGGATGTAAGCAATACTGACGGCGGATGTAACCAACCTCCCCTGTGTGGAGGAAGTGTGCCTGACAGTCCTCACTGACTGCATACAGCAGCTCATCTGGGAGATGTCTAACCTCAAGGAAACTTCCCATTCCACGGTGCACCCTGTGGGTGAGGCTGAAGCGGGAAGATGGTGGAGAGAGATCCATCGGGAGCCAGGGCACTTAGCAGCTCTCACTTGCTGCAGGAAACAAGATCCATGAGGCTGTCCACATGACACGTCTGCTTGTTACTCACTAATCACAGGGACACATGGAATCAGGCAAGGCTCCCTTTCTCTGCAGTTAGGTACCACCCATCCCCTAACATCCAAGAACTGCTCTTCTCTAGTATGCAAGAAACACTGTTTCCACGTCCCAAAGCACTGACTTCTTTGGCATCCAGAAAAAAAGAAAAAAGAAAAAAGAAAATACCCTTCTTTCCTTATTGTTGCAAAGTTACCTGCCACCGCAAGGAGGAAAAGAGAAGAAGAAGAAGAAGAGGAGGAGGAGGAGGAGGAGGAGGAGGAGGAGGAGGAGGAGGAGGAGGAACCACCAAAGGAAAGCATAAGGAAAAATCACTTGCCTCGTTTCAAACCTCCATAGACACCCATCCAAACGAAAGCCAGAAAATGAAATTAACTGTGCTCCTTGAGTTATGTGCTTCTGCCTGGGCTTGCTAAGAAAACCCGACTCTTGCCCACAGCCATGTCTGCTCCTGGTGACATCTGTCAGCCAGAGAGTTTAATTGTTGGTAAAATCATGTCCCTGTTATTTGAGCACCACACAAATAGTGTAAATACAATTTAACCACCGTTTCCAGAAATCACAAACCTGTGTGTCGTGCGCGCCAAATGCTAAGGCTGATTAGCGCAAAATTTAATTTTCGTTAATATCAGCCCAAGACAAGTGGAGCATGAAATTACCCTGATATGTTGATATTGTGCTCCCTAGTTCCAACTGTGTCCTGTAGACTCCCGTTGATGGAGACAGGTGCCGCCCAGCGTGGGGAAGAACCCCAGCAAGGTCTGGGTAGGGAGGCAAGATGATTGGGTCTGAGGACACGAGGTAGCATTCCTGCAGCTGCAGGGGCTCAAGGCCTGTGTGGCAATGACTCCAAGGGACACTGAGTGGTAATTAGAGATGATGGTGGTAGAATTTAAGGACTCTGTCGCCTAGGAGGTACTTTCCAACAGCCTGGGGGCCTGGGATTTTAAATCTTAGAGTAAACTTCCACAGGTCGGGTGCTACTGCCTAAATAAGTCACAGCCCAGGCAAGGCCATTTTTGGCTACTACTTACCCCTAAAGCTAAGAATCATCTGTATGTCTGCATGTGTTTGGAGGGAGGAGGTCAAAAGAAGATATTATGATGTGAAAATTTTATGAAATTCCAACTTTAGTGTCCACATAACGTGTCCTGTCCATTTGGTGACTGGAACCCAGGCGCGCCTCTCATTAGGTTTTATTCGCAGCTGCCCTGGGCTACCCGAGCTGACCTGGGGCTTTGCAGCAGCCGACATGTAAACTGACAAGTCCCAAATATTTACCTTTTGCCTACTTCCTAGGAATGTTTGCCAACCTCTGAGCTAAGACAATACTAGTTTTCAAATGAGCTCTCTGGAGGAGGAGCCAGGAGTCAAGAGGAGCAGAGGGGCATTTTGAGTGAGGCAGCCATCTTTGTGTCCGTTTCACACAATGCACTTTTGTTTGGAAAGCCAAACTCGTCCAGGATCTGTACAACGGACTAAAGAGCGCTTTCTCTTTGGTGATTTCTACTTGGCCTTGGAATGGTGGGATATAGAGTGGCTCCAGGAAAGCCAATACTGGTCCCAACATACAGCTCAAACAATAACAGGGTGTGTGTATTTGAACACAAGCATTTATCTAACCAAGGGGTCTGGAGCAAGCCCACGAGGAAACGTTATAATGCCCAAAGGAGCCCATGGCAGGAACTCGCCCATGTACAGCCTTCTCTTCACTGTGTGCCTGTAAAGTTCCCAACTCATTTATTTTAAGACAAGTTTGTATGTGTTATTGATTGCAGAATTTGTGCTATACTAATATTTTTATTAATCCCTGGAATGATACCCTCCCTGGGGAAAGGGTCTTTGTAGATAAGAATAAGTCAATGTCTTCAAATGACATTATCCTGGTTTTCTGAGTAGTCCAGCGATATTCCAATCCCAGTGATTCTGTTCATTGTTCCATATTGAATACTTATGTGTCATTTAAAACAAAAACCTATTTGTGGTATAAAAACTCTCCCCCCAGGGCCATCCCAAGTATCCTAATAAGATAGACACACAGACTAGAAGCCCCACAAAGGGGGTATGATGCACAGGCTGAGATGGAAAGGGTATGGCCACAAATTCAAGAATACCAGGACAGTCACCATACACAGAAAGGGAGTAAATTCTTCTCAATTGTGTATTTCTCGACCCCAGAACTGAGAATCGTTTTCTATTGCATTATACTTCAGAATCTATGGCAACTTGTCTGAGTTTCCAGAAACCAATGCCAGTTACAAAAGGTTTTATCATTTAATTATAAAAAGTCCACAATCCCAACAATTCTGCTCATTGCTCTGTATTGGGTATTCATATGTCACTTAAAAACTCCTATTTGTGGTGTAAATACTCCCAATATAGCATCAATTAATCAGGAGGGTGAGGAAAGAACATACTATTTCACAGTATTTTTTTACTCTGAAGTTGATTATTTATATTCAGACTGGGTACAATTAAGTATGTATTGACTTTTATCTTTGTGTCTTGTGAGTGTGTGAGTGTGTGTGTGTGTGTGTGTGTGTGTACATACATGTGGAAGTCAGAAGTTGAAGTCACTTATCTTCCTCAACTGAAAGATGTCTTCTTTTAGACGAGGTCTCTCATTGGAACTGAAGTTCTTGGATTGGCTAGACTGGCTGGCCAGTGAGCTGCAGAGTTCCTCCTAGTCTGACTCTCTAGTGCTGGGATTCCTGATGTACAGTGCTGTACCTGACTTGTTCTGTGCGTCCTAGGAACATGAACTCGTGTCCCAATGCTTACACAGCAAGCATGATGTGTGCTCCTTTATGGAGTCAGCCACATTCTTGGCCCATTAACCCTTCTTTTAAATTTATGTTTAGATCTATATATTGATTTTTTTTAAATAATATTGGTGTGTAGTAGTTGGCTTGCAAACATTCTGAAAATTTAATAATCGGCTGCCACAATCTGATACTTCTCCTCTGAGGCAGATGTCCACTGGCTGGTCACGTCTAGCCTTTCCTATGCCAGCATGGTACCCTCTCTTTGTGAAACCCATCTATCTGCCTGCCCCTGAAGCCAGTGCCCCATTACATATGAACAGCACACACTCTACAATGACAGGTTCCGCTCAGTCTTCTGAAGATTTATTTCAGTTGATGATATTCCAAGCCATGGGGACGGACTCACCACGACCATATTTTCCCAAAGGAGCTGTGGCTTTTTGTAGGGAGAGTTTTCTTGGTTTGTTTTTGTTTTGTCTAACAGCCCAGCCAGCACAAGCAAAAACGCAATATGTCAAGCGTTCATAGGAGCTTTTGATTTGCCGAAGGGCCCCTGGATCAAAGCTCCCACAAATATCTGGGCTCCTTCCACACGCTCAGCGTGCTAGACAGCAGAGCCAATGACAATAGGGACGGTAAAACGCTCAGCAATAACCGTGCTGATGAAGGTGGATGACGTTTGTGAAGCACTTACTACATATGATTCTTTTCCGCGTGCTTTATGTGAATAAACCAAACTCATCCTAAGGTAGGTACCATGCCATCATCTTAAATTCAGAGAGAAGAAAAAGAAGAAAGACTCAAAATAAATAGAAACCTAAGATTAATTCCATCAGATCTAGCATTCAACCCAAGAAGCCATACTGTGAATCCTCAAGTGTCTTACCATAGTCAGGCGTGGCATGGCCACACAAGTAAGCTGAGAAGAGAGGGAAGGTTTGCATGTAAGCTCACTAGTGTCAGAGAAGAGAGGAGAGTTACAGTTTATCAGAGCCGTGGCTTCCAGGCTGTTTCCCGATACATATGCTGCCCATTCCTAAGTCACCCCCTTTCTAGTGTTGTTCTGAATGGCAATTCACAATCATAGGAGGATCCTTGGACGCTGAGCTCTGCATGCAGAAGCACTGATGAGCTGGGCTAATAGTGTCTGCATATGTCTCACAGCTGTGCTAATGGAGGTGTGGGACTCTTCCTCCCAGATCTACAACCCACAGTCTAATGGCAAACACCAGCAGGCTCTAATTAAGGGATGCCAGTATCCCTCAAGGTGTCGCAGCTATGGAAAGATAGAAACTGAGACAGGACCCCCACGTGCAGTGTGGCATCTCAGATAGAATCTAGTAGAGGACGGTGAGATAGGAACAGAGGCTGGAGTTTAGGAACTACCAGCAACATGTTAATATTTGTTTCTTCAAGTTGTTGAAGGTGCCCTGATGACACAGATGTTAATGGCGGGGAAATCGAGGCCCTGGCTTCCCCGTAGAGCTTTCTTGTACCCTGACCTTATGACTCGGTGATCTAGTTCAAAGGACATCAGTGGTGGCAGTATATGTTCCCCGGCTTCCTTCTGAATGGTCTCCCAAGAAGGAAAGGAGAGGTTTTCCTTTCAACCAGGATAATCAAATTTTGGGTCAAGGACAGTAACCCTCCACTTTTGGACTCAGAAGACCACACAAGGCACCCTGATGGTGACTCACGAGTTCCTCTCACCAGAGCCCCTGCCTTTTCCCAGACTAGCAGCAGCACCTGGTTCCTGGAGTCAGTGAAGCCAACTGGTCCCACTGGGACCCACCCAATGGTCAGATGGTCAGAGGGCAAGAGCTGGCTAGCTGGGTCTGCTTGGACCCTGCTTAAGGGTAGATTGCAAAGGAGCATCTCACCTGAGGCCAAGTGTGCCTCACAAATAAAGTGTGTGTGTGTGTGTGTGTGTGTGTGTGTGTGTGTGTGTGTGTGTGTGTGTGTAAGAGAGGCAGGTGAGAGGGAGAGGAAGAAGAGAGAGGAAAGGGGAAAAACCTGAGAAAAGGGAAAGAGAAAAGAAGAGGCAAACAGACTGAAGAGACTGAAGACGGGGTTGAGGGGGGATGGGATCCTGAATCTGAATGAGGAGGTCATGGTGAGTGGTCTCAAAGAGGCTTCTGGAAATACCTCAGCAGGGAGGAGGCGAGTCCTTTTGGAAACCACCAGAGCAGGAAAGTGGTGTTGACCTACCTATTGTGCCTGCCCTTTCATTATCAGCAGGTAAAGCAGAGACTGAAACCATCCCTCAGTGCCCAGGCTAATAGTCTCTGTGACTCCTGTCTCCGCTCCTCCCCCCACCCCTTTCACTCTGCCACCTTCGGTGACCAACTTTCTACCTTCATTCTGTCAGTGACATCTGCACACAAGCTTCTTGGCTTTTACTTCAACAGTCTCCAAGACCCTTTGTCTTTAGTCCTTCCCTCTCTCTTCTCCTCTCATTCACACAGGACTGACTCTTCTGTTTCCAAAATTAATCAATCACTTGAGACTTTTTAGCTCTGCCTGTGACTGTGGTGGCAGTCACAGCCCCAAAGCACAGCCCCTAGGTGCCAGGCCTCCAGACCTCTTCTGGGCCTGGGATGTGGTATGTCAGGTCAAACGTAGCAGTGAGTCAGTCCAGAGCCAGGGGACAAGCAGAGCATCCACATCCTTCCTTCCGAGCAAAGTTTGCTCTTAGCATTCCTTTCTCAAAGGGCTCATTTAAACAGAGTGAAGTTTGGACAAGATATCAAAGAGAGCGTTGTCAGGAAACGGAAACCGCATCGGGAATTTTAAGAGATTATTTGCCCGGAATAGTTTTTCACCAGGAATCAGAGAACTGCAAGACAAACAAGATGCTGGAACTGCACGGAGACAGGTACAAAGGGAGATGGAGCCACGTGTGGGGAAGGATGCTCACAGCCGGAGTGTCTACAGAATGCTGTGAGAATATGGGGAAATGAAACGGGAGCTCCAACACTCTCTCCTGACATGAGAAGCCTAGGTGAAGCATCACGGCCTGAGTAATAAGGCGAGTCAGAGGGCAGGCCAGGGTGACAGAGGGATGGGGCGATGAGTGGCTAGAATAATGGTGGTGGTGACCAGAAGGAAACAGGAAAGAACACATGCCCTCTCCTGTCTCCTGCTTCCACAGCAGGTAAGCCCACTATAGCTCCAGCTGGCAAAGGAGAAGTGGAGAAGAAGCAGAGTACCAAAGGGTGTGTGGGACTCACAGTGATGGGGTGTGCCTGTGATCCAGACCTCAAGAAACGGAGGCAGGAGTGCTGGTGGGCTGTACAGCAAGTCTGTATAGGCTGTACAGCAACTCTGAGGGTAGAGTAGGCTATAGAGTGAGCCCTGCCTCAGAGAATAAGATTAAAAATAAAACAACTTGTGAACTGGAAGCTTATTACCCTGCAAGGAGGCAATGGAAATAGAAAGAAGAAAGGCATACATTTACAAGGTACTAAGTGACTGTTGCAGCAATAAACATGAACATGTATAGTCATGTGTAAATAATATGCATGTGCCCCTGCATATGTGCATGTGCATGTGTGTGTGTGCATGTGTGTGTGTATAAAATGCTAGTCTTCAACTTCTAATAACATCTAAAGTTTATTTAGACAAATAACCTACATCACTTGTAAAGACCCAAGGAGGTAGACACCCAGAGAATCTTCATCTCACAAATCCGAGCAGTAAAGCTGACAGTTGTTAGCGGGGCTGCTTGTGACATTCAGAGTAAAAGACCAGAGATCAGGCCCCATAGAGCTCATGTGTGGCCCCAGCATCCCCTGTCTGCTAAACACAGTTAAGGATCTACTCTCCCTTCCCACACTGCCGAGACCCCCTCCCCTGAGACCATTGTGTTCCTCTCTGCTGTCTGCCCATATGCAGCAAATAACTCTAGGTCTGAACATCATCAAAGCACCACATTAAACACTGCGACACCAAAGGGAAAGCAGAGACGAGGGCTTACAAATTAGCGCAGCAGAACAATTCACAGCCAAGGAGACTGCGCTGTAGAGAGAAGCGATAACCTGGAAAGATAACAACAATGATCATCTAATACAGGGCCCTTTGCTGGGTGTGGCACTAAGGTCTAGTGTCTCTTTAACATATTTTACTGTCATAATAACCTGACATTGCAGATCTTGTCACTGACAGCTCCACTTTACAGAAGAGGATTCCAAGACACCTGGGAAGCTATAAAACTCCAGGTCAGAGAGCTGCTAACTGCTCACTGCTCACTGCTCACTGACATCTGGCTCAGAATCACTGGGCTCAGAGCATAAGCCACCCATCACGCACCCATCACACTACCTCACTCCAGGAGAACGAGAGACCCTCACAGTATGTGAGTCACTAAGAAAGCAGTTTATAATCAGAGTATATATTCTGCCTTGTGCATACAGTGTGAATATATATATATATATATATATATATATGTATGTATATATATATATGTGGGTGTGTATGCCCGTGTGTGTGTGTGTGTGTGTGTGTGTTTAATTTCAGTTCACAGGACAAAGTCTGGGAGAGCTTAAAATACTAATGAAGGTTAGCCCAGTGAGGTGATTGACATTTTTAAGTAACTATATGGCTTTCTACTAAAGTTTTCATAACGACATTTTAAAGATTCTCAAAAAGATGAGCGTCTCCTTGAGCAAGCAGTCTGTCACTTGGAACAACTATAAGATTTAGGATAAAATGAAGATACTTGTGTTTCCGGGAGGCATGCATGCAGAAATGACACTCAAAAGTACGTGGACCACCTGAACGAGACAAAGAGCCGCACTGACTCCCTCCACACAGGGATAAACCAGGAGCCACAGCCTGTACCCTGTTGTCAGCCTGTTCTTTCTCTGCAAATGAAGAAAGATTTTTCAGGTTTACTGAATGAGAACGTGACCATGGTACTTTGAAACTCAAGCCTCCCCAGTCCTAATCAAGACAGCTGGGTCCCGCTGAATACTGACATCTGTGCATGGATAGCATTGTCTGCTAGCTGGATGTTATCCTCTGCATCCGGAATATTCTCCGATTTCCCCCAAGCCATGTGTTGCCTTGGAAACATCATGATTCTCACAGAGATCTAAGCATAGAGAAATAATAAAAATAATAAAATCTCACACTTAAAAGTCTAGTTTTCGTGCCACCAAGGTATTTCGCTAACCTCTTCCTCTGGATAAAAGGACAGGCAGGCAGTGTGGCTCACACTGAGAGTCACCCAGATAATTACTAATTAGAGAAAACACACTGTTCTCTGTTCTCTGGGTAATTCGGGTCAAAGTGGAATGAAGCAGACTGCAGAGGCCAGCGCTTCTGTGAACAATTCAGCCCCACATCTAATACTGAGACAAGAGAGACAGTTCTTCACAAGAAGCCATGAAGCAGCTTACCATCACCATGCCAACTCACACGGAAGGACAGGAGTCCAGGGATCTTCCTTCCCTCTGAGTGACTGTCCACACACTTGTTTTGTAAAAAGCCAAACATGGAATACCAAAGCTTCGCAGGCTGTGTGGACTTTGCCAGAACCCCTCAGCTCTGCTGTAGATGATCTGATAAAACTTTATTTGTAAAAACAGACCATGCCATGTTTGACCCATGGGCAGTCATTTGCTGCTTTCTCTAGAATGTAGGCTGGAGATTCCCAGGGTGTGCCTGTGGTACTCAGGGATGAGCCTGAGGAAAACGGGCAGGTGGGTAACACTATTCTCGTTGGCTTCTTCAGTGAAAGCATTATATGCTATAAGGCTGGCTCTGGCCTAAGCACAAAGTGAACGCCCGGAGTTTATACTTGAGGTGGGGAGGTATAGTAAACAATCGAGAAAGATATGGGACGGAAAAGGGATAGATTAATGCAGTGGGGGAGGGGAGACGGTTTGTTGAGCATGGTCAGTGACCACTCCTATTCAAACTACCTGCTAATGTGAGAGTAAAGAAAAGTTACTACAAACATGGATATCTAGTTATCAAGTATCAAAAACCCAAATGCAGAGAGCCTCAGGCAGGGGCCTGCCGCCGAGTACCTCTGCAGAACATCAAAACCCGTCCAGCTGGAATGAACATAACAAACAAGGAGATGCGGCCAAGGGTTACTGCTGCTGAGACCTTCCAAGTCAGAAGACACCCCTTTGACCTCACCTGGCTCCCACAGGACCCTTGCCAGCAGCTCTCAGGGGCTCTGGCTCTTGCTTGATGGTTCCTGCACCAAGTGTGGTTAGTTCTGGGGTGGGCGATTAGTAGGACACATTCTGTCAACTAAACACTAGAGCTTTCTCTCCAGGCAATTAAATATGCATTTAAGTGACAATAAATTGATCTGAGGGTAAGATTTGAGGTTCCTACCAAGCGTTATCTTATTGTCTCCCTTGTTGGAAATCAATGTTGAGAACCAGAAGAAACTAGCCACTTGGTTCAGGATTGTGTTCACAGAATGAAAAGAAAAAAAAAAAAAAAAAAAAAAAAGCAAAAGCTGCTATCTCCTTCTTCAGTTTCTATTTTCACTGCCAAAGCAATCATCTTCAAAGTAGAAATCATGGAATACATAGGATAAGAAGATACTGAAACCTAGGTGAGATGGGCTTAGGCTATGAAAATGAGAATATCCGGTCAGGTCCACACTGTGGCTAACCCTAGGAAGAAAGGATGTTGGAGACAACGTCCATATCAGGATTGTGAGAACAGAAGAGGGGCCTGAACAGGTGATGCTGTTTTCAAAAGGGATAATGAGGCGGATTCTAAAACCACCACCTTCGAGTTGAACATCCCTCTCCAGACAAATCAGAAAGTGCTGAATGACTTTTAAAACTCAACATTTAATGAGCGATAGAGAAGAGGTGCTTGCTTGTGGCAAGCAGTTCAGTTAATGGGGACAAAGCTCTCAAGGTCACTCCACCACACTTTTGAAAGAGTGTCACGTTCCACGGAAGCTGACCGTCCCAGTGTGGCGCTTGAGCACCAGGCCATCCACGGCACGAGGCAGACACACTGTCTGACTTCATTAGTTCAGGGAGAAGCCTTAGTAACATGCCACCTGCTCTCCTCTTGATGCCACTCAATCCCAATTTTTTCCCCACTTTTTATCAGTGAGTTGGATAAAGACTTGAGATTCCCACCCAATTATATGTTGCGTGATGAGGTCCTGGTTTAGCTGAAACTAATAGATAGTCACTGTTCCACAAGTTAACTCTGAAAATATAGGTGCTTAAAAATAGTCAACTGGGGTGGTACATGCTTTTTATTCTAGCATGCCTGGGAGGCAGAGGAAAGCAAATCTCTGTAGATTGAGGACAGCCTGGACTACACAGTGAGTTACAAGCTAGCTGGGGTACATATTGAGACCTGTCTCAAAATAGATAGATAGATAGATAGATAGATAGATAGATAGATAGATAGATAATCAACTGGCCATAGGTGTTGGGTTTTTTTTTTCTTCTGAGGCAAAAAGAATTGGGAGGGGGATATCAGTGGATATAAGATCTTAATAATTGATTGCATGTCCAGCCCTGGAACCTTGGCAAAAATTAAGATTTGATCAAAGCAGCCATTTGGAAGGTCAGGCAAAGCCAACATGGGAGTTCTGGCCTGTCTTTCTTACTGGACATGCAGAATGTCCAGCTAAATAGCAGCTAAATACCTCCACTACAGCACCTGTCACCACCCTTCCCCAGGGAAAATTCTTTTCTGAAGAAATTGAACAATTCCAAGCAAAAGACTCATAGTGAAAGCTGAGTTTCACCAAGTACCAGCTTCCTCACCAACTGCCCAAGACTGAGGGCTGCCACAAGATAAACCATGGTGACCCACAAAATCCAAATTGCAATGCCTTATTGTTAGATACAGGGGGACAGCCTGGGAACTCTTTGAAAAGACTCAATGTGAAAAAGAGACAACACTCAACCAACAGAAAGAAGGAAGGTGAAGGAAACAGATTTAAGAAAGGAGGCAAAGAATTGTGGCCAAGCACACAACTTCAATACTAGGAGGCAGAGGCAAGCAGAATTCTGAGTTCAAGGCCAGTCTTGTCTATACAGTGAGTTCCTGTCTCCATCCATCCATCCATCCATCCATCCATCCATCCATCCATCCACCCATCAAGCAAACATGTCCAAAGGAGCAGAATACTATGAAAAAGGATGAGAGAGAGGCAGAGGGGGATTAGAATTAAACATATGACATAAACAGTTGACAATGTCTAAGAAGGAAAGCAGCAAGGAAAATGGAGGATCCAGCAGAGGATTCAACAAGGGGTGAGAAGGACCAGTGGCTTAAGAGAACTCCTGAAGAGGAGATCAGATGTGTAAGAGTGAGTAGAACAAACAGTGACTCAATGACAAGCCACTTGGATGAAGGAGCCACATGGGCCCATCCCTGGGAATCACAAAAGATCTCACCAAAGCTTTGAAGTCCTAGTATTCAAAGCCAACCCCTTAAAAAGCGTGAAAGAAAACCCAGGAAACTATTTATAAGAACCAAGCTAAATGGGCAAAGACTCAAGAACAAAGATGTATCTTTGAGACAGTAGTTTTCATCCTACATCCTAAGATGTGGCCAAGGACCAGACTCTGTTCCCAGGCTGGCAGAGAGAGCTACAAAACAGAATATAATCGAAAGACCAACACCAAAGAATTACTAGCAAAAACAAATTTGAAGAAGATACATAAATTAAAAGCCCACAGTTTTACTATTTACTATCAGTCTCAATAGAAAAAAAAAGGACTCAAATTAACATAAAAAGTTTTGAACATTTCTGCTTCTGTGCTCCCAACAGCAGATAGATGGCATACAGCTCAGACTGAGCCTGGGCCAAGGACCACACTGAGCAGCATGTGGGAGCAGAAACATCTGCAAGGATGCTTCAAAATTCTAGTTCTCAACCCAGAGTTCTGGACCTGAATGATGGTTTGAATTGATCAGAGTAGAAAGAAAGTTTGTTGAGTTTCAAACTAATGTAAGACATTCCTCTTCTTTGCTCTTCTCTCAGGACGCTACTGAGAGACATTCTAGCACAACAAAGGGAGAAATCAAAATTCGATGACAAGCACAGGTTAGAGGCAGGTAAACAGAGGAATCCAACCGCCCAGCTTAAGCTGCAGGTGTGAGGTCAGCCTTGCCCCCAGAGCTTCTGCCTTTCATCTGGTGCAGCTTCCCCCCCAGCGCCACAACTATAAATCTGTGCTGAGGCGTAGAGGAGTTAAGATAGTCCTGTGAGCAACGTATCTGCCTCTGCCTTTGAGGGGCCTCCTTGGTAGATGAGGGTCAGTTATTCTCAGGTTATCAGGTTCAGTATCAAGGCTGTCCTTCTCAGACTTCCCGAGGGTAAAGGCAAAAGTGGCAGAGTGGGAAAGCTTGGAGTCTGTTCTCCTGTGGGTTGCTCGGTTTTACCCTCTTCTTGGCACACACTAGTGGTCCTACAAACAATAAAACCTCTAAAATATTTAGATTCCATTCAAGTGAACGCCATATTTTCTCTAATTATCCCTGCTGCTAAAATCATTTTGTTGTGCGCTTTTTGAGCAGGAGGAAGGGGTGGAGAATCAAATTAATTCCTTGGCAACAAAAACCTAATTAATCAAAACCAGTTCTCATCCATTCGGAGCCTCTTTAGCCTGTTGAAGCAGCAGCCAACAGGGAACAGGAACATTCAGAACAGAAAAAGAAGACAGGTGTGTCCTTGGATACTGGTTTCTCAAGATGCACAGTGGAGGCAGGGCAGCTTACAGAGAAGAGGGTGTCCTGAGACTGCCTGGGGTAGGCTGGAGCCCCAGGTTGGTAAGGCCTGGCTGCAGATCTGGTTACCCATCTTTGGTGGTTAATCTTCCTGGTCAATTGATTTGGTTTAGAATTACCATGGAAACAGACGCCTGGGTGTTTCCAGAGAGCTTTAGCTAGGGTGGGAGGTCTCATCCACCCTAGTGGCAACACCATTCAGTAGTAGGCTGGAGTTCCAAGACTGAATAAAAAGAAAGTGAGCCGCCTCCTAACTGAAGATGCAAGAAAACCAGCTGCCTTCAGCTTCTCTACCATGATGGGCTTAGATGTCCTAGAGCTATGAGTGGAAAGAAATCCTTCCCTAAGTTGCTTCCTGTCTGGTATTTGGTCCACTCCCTGCTGCCCCTTTATAAAATAGGAATAACAGCACCCTCTCATGGTGTCAAATGGTGGAGAGATGGTGTCAGCGGCACCCTTTCGGGCAGCGGCACCCTTTTGGCAATTGATACATTGTTATTTACCTGCAAACTTGGCTGCAGTTATAGAAACTGGATATTTCGAGAACTTTTGAAAGTTTTTCCAGGAGTTTTTTTTTTTTTTTAATTCCTTATGTTTTTAGAAATATACTCTGAAGAAATCAAAACAGATGCACAAAGAGATCAAGCTGCGGGGATGCTCACCATGCCGCTCACTATAACTGAAGCAAGGAAACTATCCAAGTGCCGTCAACAGGACCAGGCAAGATGCATCACACTGGCCCCCCACAAAGCAAGCAACTGAGGGACTGAGCAACCAACCGCTCCTGCATCCCTGCCAAGCCAGGATGTTTACTGATGAAATGTGTTCTTTGTGGCTAAACAGGGAAGCACAGCCAGCTTCCAAAGCCCAGTTCACATTTATTTTGTCAAGTATTTCCTACCTGTACACGCAGTCAGAGACAACTTCAGGAAGGGGAATGTCTTGTTTTGCTTTGTTCTTTAGTGTTTGTGTGGTTTCCCTTTCCCTCCATACTTTTAAACTTCCTTGTGATGAGCATCGTCTTTATGGTTTGAGAACCAACATGTAGGTTTCAACATATGAGTGTTGCCAAAAGAGACCTGAACACTTGTGGAAGGAGCAGGCATTCGCTGTCACCAGGCCTGCTTTACGTGGATGTTCCCTGCCTGGCCTCTAGAATACTAACTTTTCAACCCCCATCTTCAGGATTCTAATGGCCAGTGCAGAAGGCTTCCTCAGGCATGAGGAAGCTTAAGGAACTCCCCACAATGTCCTTCCAGCAACTGCCTTCTCCATTTGTGCTGGAACCTGGTCCTGATGCTGAACCTCTCTCCCGTCGCCATGACTGAAAAGCATACCTGATAAATTTTCTTTTCTTCCTGTCCCCACATCTCCCCTCTCCCTTCTCTTGCACTCTCTCCTCTCTTCCTTCCTTCTCTCCTCTTCCTTCTCAAGACCCCATGGTCAGTTAGGCAAGGTATTAAGGTGAAGGTTGCCTGGTGGCTTATCAACATCACCTTCCGATTTCCTGACATCACAGAGCACCACACAGCTACTAAGAGTTGCAGAAACCCTCTCCTATCTCATTCCATCTTCACAGCAGCTGAGATCGAGAGAGAGAGAGAGAGAGAGAGAGAGAGAGAGAGAGAGAGAGAGAGAGAATTCTACACGTGAGTGACGTGAAGCGAGGCTCGAGGAAGTGACAAGTGCGTCTTTATCCCAGCTCAGCTGTAGCTTGGCGCAGGCTCTTCCCTCAAACTGGGCTGCAGGTCAGAGTTCCTGAGGCAGCGACCTGAGCAGGAAGTGAGGTCTAAGCCGTAATTGCTCTCACACTTGAGGATGGGCTGGGGAATGCTGAGCTACACAGAAGAGCAGAACTATGAGTGAAGGGAACAGGAAGAAAGGAAAGAGAAAGAAGGAAACAGAAAACACATATATAAGCCACAGGTCACTATTGAAGCTCTGTCCATGTTTCCCTATGTGATTGGATCCTAAAGTAATCCTGTAATTAAGCCTCAAGAATACAGTTTTAGGACAGCATGGTGGTGCAGGCCTTTTATCCTAGAACTTGGAAGGCAAGGGCAGGCAGATCTCTGTGAGTTTGAAGCCAACGAGGGCTATATAGTAAGACCTGTCCCAATCATCATCATCACCATCAGCACCACCACCACCATCATCATCATCATCGTCCAGTTTCAGGATCCTCTGAACCTCCATGAAGAGTCCTTGAAAAGTTCCAGAAAAATGTAAAAACCAAGAATTGAGCATAGCTAGACAAAGTAGAGAGAAGGCAATAATGTCCTAAGAATTTCTGGCTCTGATAGGGGCTTCTAAGACACGCCTGAAAGTCTTTCTAGTATGTTTCCACAGACTCGTGTCAAGTAAGAAGCAGACTTTGATGGTGGAATGCCATTCCTGTTTGGCAAATCTGAGACCCAAACCGCGTTTTACACAAGGTGGGATGTTCTATCTGTGAGAGTAAAAGATATAACAGTAAGAAATCAGAAGCATAATCGCAGAGCCCTCAGATCAGTTACACTCAGCTATTCTACACTTTTGCATTTGATTCAGCACTTACTAAGTGGGTTTCAGTGTGGTGTGCTGAGTGATAGATCAGGTTACCACCCGGCTGTACTCATGAGCTCACCCTCCAGCCATAACGTTCCCTCATGTGACATATCAGAGTTGCTAGCAGTAGCCAGCCATAGTCATGGTTCTGGCCAGACATCTTCTTTTCAAGCTTTGCTGCTCTTCTGTCCAAACATGTCTCTCTCATTTTGACATCAGGGGAGGAGGTGACAGATGAGTATAGTACCCATGGAACTGACTATTCCTGTCTTCTGGAGCTGAGAGATAGAGGAGGACAAGACATTCGGTTTCCTTTGGGGATTCCATCACACACAGGTGGGAAAGAAACACAAATGAGTCCATCCAAAGGCCGGTATAGAAAGGAATGGAGGCCCCCCAGTCCCAAGCCAGCCTCAGATGCTAGACACAGGAGTGAATGAACTGTCAGGTGTCATCAAAACTGTAGAGACTCTGGACACTGGGGATTGGACATGGGTCGTTCCTCCTATGCCTTGTCTGTGACCCATCGAGTCTGAGACTGACCAGTGAATTGTCCCTATGTCCCTAAGTTGTCAGGTTATTTGCTACTCAGCAATGGTAACTGTTATATCTTGGTTCTTAAACAGAATGTGGTATCATAGAGCTCAAAGACCATATTTTGAATCCTGGCCCTGCCGTTTCCCTGCTATGAGGTCCTAACAAAGTTATTTCACTTACATAAGCTTCACTTTTCCTTTCTGCAGAAAATAACGTAGTAAGTATAATATTAACCTCACATGGCTGATTTAGGAAAAATCACCACCCTGTGCATTATGCAGCAAGCCCAGAGCTATGGAAACAGAAGTTGCTGTTGCTGTGGGTAACCTGGGAACATTCTGGTCATTCATGGACACTGAAGTTGTCAGATAAGCATTTCTGAAACAATGAGGTAGATGAGCCTGTCATTGCCCAGGCTAGACCAGAGAAAAGAAGTCCTGGATGCCTATGGGCCTACAGGAATTTTACCCTGTGAACTCTTCATGCCAAGGCCATATCTGCACAGGGTAGCCTTCTCTCTGCCTCACACACCAGCAGCCACTGTCTGGGGTCCACTTACAGTCATCTGGAGTCTCTTCTTTGCTCTGGAAGCCAACCTGGCCCAGTAACCTAATTTCTGCCCAATCTAATGTCCTAGAAGATAGCTCATCAAGAGAGCTGCTGAGAACCCAGGAAAATTCCAGGTCACAGCCTAGGGACTCTGCCCACACCTCTGGTCCCACACCCCTCTGGCCTCAGCTTTTCCCAACAGCCATTCTCATGTCTGTTCTTTGTATCTTCCAGATTGCCTTAGCCTGAACTGCAATGCTCTCTGATGCTTCACTCTGGTTTGCCACCCAGTGGTTCCTTATACCTAACCTTAACTCTAGCGTCAATAAGCAGCTACCGCATATCAATCACCCATGCCAGACACATTCTGCAGTAGCTCATGTAAACCCCACAAGTCTCTGAAGTTGGAATTATTTGTCCTGATCAAGAGGAAGAATAGATGCTACTTGGAGAAAGGAGATCATTTAGATGGAGGTCATCAACAAACTGATGGGGAAAATGCCAAAATCAGCACATTCTTTTTTTGTGTGTTTCTCAATGGGTTTGGGGGCGGGGGAGATATTTTTGTTTTGTATTGTTTTGTTTTGAGACAGGGTCTTGCGTAGTTCATAATGTCCTTCAACTCTCTGTATAGCCAAAGTTGTCCTTGAACTCTCGATCGTCCCAGGTGTTCTGATTACAGGTATATAGTATACCCAGCTTGCTCAGGACATTCTTAACTCTGCTTTGTTACAAACATGTCCTACTGAGCATGTGCACCCGACCCACCCCCATCTCCACGGGCAGCTGTCTCAGTCATCATCATGGTCACTCTATCCTCTCTGGCCTAGGGTCTTTCTCAAGAACTTTCAGATAGCTGTTTGGCCACAGGCCTCTCCAGTGTTGCCTTCATGACCTTAGTTCCCTGTGTAGACACAGCCAGGGCCACCCCAATCCCCAAGGCCAGCCTCCCTAGGACGATGCCGACACTTGAAGAGGATCAGCTACATTAACAGGAATAAGACAAGCTACAATGAGAGAATTTGCAGCATCCAAAAGGCACAGAGGCAAGCCCTGGGATGGCTTCCCTAGCTCTGGCCTTACCGTGGTACTCCTGGTCATGAGTTAGATCCATAGATAAGGTCCTAGCCCAGAAGCTCTCTAGTTTCTAAAGTAGTGTGAGAAAGAATGTTATTTCCTAGACAATCTTTCCATTTACTGCTGCTAATTTTCAAAGCAATTGCCAAGCCCTCCCCTTCAGTTCATCTGGGAAGAGCTTATCTCCACCTGTCATGGATCTGACCTAACCAGACAAAGTAACACTATAGGTGATAAATAAGCACACACCCATGAATGCAGGTGTGCATACTCTAGCTCAATGTGTGTTCTATGAGGAAGGACCAGGTCTGAGTTACCGGTCAGTATACTCTTGAAGCCTGACATTATTCTTTGCATAAAAATCCCCTTTCTCTTCTTACTTGGACCCTCTCCATAGTCTCTGCATGCTCCTGTATTGCTAATATCCCTAGTGCATCATGCCACATCTTTTAATCCGACAGCAAGCCCCTCTGTTGGCTGAAAGTAGTCACCAGATGCCAGCTAAGCGTCTTCATCTCCAGGCTGAACACGCCCGACTACCCAGCATCTCAGTTCACTCTGGGGATTTCCTCTCCTCTCTCCACTGGCTTTAATTATCACCTTTGTGGAAGGGTCCCCAGAGGATGGTTTTCTCTCTAGCTACCTCTAGACATTGTCTTGTGGTGATGCTGTCAGTCCCTTGGGATGGGGATTATTATGGTCTAGGGGTGATTTGATAAAAGCATGATTCTTGAACGTGACAAAAGAAAAGATACCCCGAGAAGAAACCCTTGGTGGACTAGATGACAGGTTTGTGTACAAAGTAGAGAAGAGAGAACAGTTCCATATGGGCCCATGCTTTAGGCTTTTAGTAGACTCTGATCCATCAGATAAAGAACAGGAGAAGACCATGTCTGGAAAAGGCTCAGACTTATTGTCAGGCATGAATGGATGGCTTTTAGGCAGGATGAAAGGCAAAGGCAGGGAAGTGGAAAAGCATGCTATACTTAAGAGGCTAACGGTGTCACCACATAACGTCAGCAGTAGCTACAGGAGCATTCTTTGGGGAAGCCTCTACAAAGGCCGGTGGAGAGAAGAGAGGAAATCCCCAGAGCTGGGCAGGATACAAGGGAGGTGGGCATGATTAGCCTAGAAATGAAAGTGCTTAGATGACATCCCACAGCTACTTTCAGTCATTAGAAGGGCTTGCCATGTGAGTGAAGATTATGGCATGATGCAGGGGGACACCAGCATGACAAGGAGTTAGGTAGGACATCTGACTGGGATACAGATGCTCAACAGCCCATAGGGAAGAACCAGGACCAAAGATGTGTAGCCATAGCGGTCAGGCAGTTAGCAGCCCGGCAGCAAACATTTTCTTCTAAATATGGAACAGAGTAACGGAGATGTGGATTTCCTATCACCAAGAATCTTCCATCTGAGACAGAAATGCTGATCTCAGCAAACCTCATCTGGTGTGCTCACTCCGGTCCTCAGCAGCCACCCCAACTTTCAGTTACCTATCGCCCCCCACTAACAATCAGCTGCACCTTGTCAGCACTAATGCTTCCCTCTTTGTGTATTAATTCATAATCTTTCTCTCCTCCCCCATCCCTATCTTATTATCTACTGCCACAAAAAAACAGACTGTATGGACACTGTACTCTGTCCTCCCTAAACTCACATGGGGGAGTTCTGATTCCTATGTGATGCCATACGGGCTCCTGTTTTTCCCTTATATGAGGAAGCCAGCAGGCAATGCCTGATCTGGCACAGTGACCTTGGGCTTCTCAGCCTCTCAAACATGAGAAATGAGTGTTTCAGTGGTACCACCTGTAGTGTTCTGCTTCAGCACCCAAACTGGCTATTGAGAACTCTCAATGGCTCACAATGTCTGGAGCAAGAATCCGGGAGATGCTATCTGGGTCTCATGGCTGTGCTGGAGATTCTGGCTGGGGTAACTTCCCCACAAAGGGTAACTAGAGGAACCTTTTCCATGTTCTATCCCTGTGGTTGTGGAAGTGATCCTCTGCTTTGTCCTACCTAGCCTGCTGGTCAGAGGCCGCCATCAGCTGCTTATACATCAGTTTTCAAACCCAGACTGTCCTCCAACATGCCAGCTGCTTCATCAGAACAAAAGAACGAAAGAAAGCTAGTAAGGAGAAAAGATATATCCTGTGTCATTTCATCAGAAATGGCATCCTCTTGCTCTGTGTCTATTGAGTCACCAGGTCTGAGCTACAAAGGAAAGCAGAGAATTATATTAGGTTGTGGTCACAACACACCCATGAACCACGCTATGAGCATCTGCACACTCTTTTTCTCATCATCTCCCAATACAAGCTTTATGATGGCACTTTCAAGCAACGGGAGGACCTTCCATGCAAATAAGGGCTGCAGTGAGCTCGTGATAGCTCTCTCGCTTTCCTACTCAAATGTCTGACACAGTGTATGTCTGATATACATGTTTAAGAAAACAAAGTAAGCTATAATATCCTTGTACTATACCCTAAAATATATGTTTGGCTTCTTTACTTTATTTTTACTTTTAACTGAGAAATAATCAAATAGACTTTTGGGGTAAAGGCCATGTTTTAATATATGTGTATATCATGGAATTATTAAATCAAGATAACTAATATATCCATAACTCCATAAACTCAACATTTTGGGGGAAAGAGAAAACATTTAAAATCTTCCTTATATTAAAAAAAATTGTTTTTAATTGTGTGTGTGTGTGTGTGTGTGTGTGTGTGTGTACAGTATCCACACAGGCAAGAAGAGGGTGTTGGGACTCCCAGAGCTGGAGTTATAAGCTGTTGTGAGTGACCCTATTCAAGTGCTGAGAACTAAGCTAGGTCCTCTGCAAGAGCAGTACATACTCTTGACAGCTGAGCCATTTATTTCTTCAACCTCTTTATCTTAGAGGTGTTGGTGTATATACATTATCACATGCTTGTTGAATGAATGAGTGTCTTTTGGTAAATGTTGAATTGATGCAATACCTAAGCCATTATAAAACAATTGACATGGCTGAGTGACTTTGTGACTGCCATAACAAACAAACAAACAAACAACCCCCTCCCCCAAAAACAAACAAAAAACTACAAGACAACAATAACATCCAAGAGACTTCAAGTAACTTACCCTCAAGTCCTGTTTCCCAACCATGTGTCCAGGGGTCATATTGCAGAAGCTTAAATAACTTAGAAATCCCCCTGAAAGATCTGTGGTGAGAGAGATTGCTGTCCCTGGAAAAAGAGAGAGAAAGCAGACCTTTATCCTCTCCCAGGCTGTGGCAGGGGCTCCAGAGAATTTAAAATTTAAATCTGCATAATTGTTTCCCCTTGACTGGCTCCCCCACCCTGCTAGGGCTGATGTCCTAGAAATGCGTTTCCCAGTGACAGGCATATTGTCAGCGTATCAGATCTGTGCACTGCAGCATGCTGATTGGCAGGCCTATTAAAAAAAAAAAAAAAAACAAAAAAAACAAAAAAAAAAAAAAAAAAAAAAAAAAAAACAAAGAACACCCAAAATGAACAACTTCGGGGATCAAAATGGGGAAGCAGTAAGAACACATCCTAACCTTCTCCTACCTCAACCCAGGCTATTAATTGTGAAGCAGTGCGTCTGGATAAATTATATGGAACAGATAAACAACTTGAGCTGTGTTTGTTAAAAGAATAGCAAGTGGCTCAGGCCTTCCTGGCTAAGCCTCACTGTGATCACTGTATTTATTTCACCCCCAAAAAGCCTGCCTGGGTTTCTTTTAAGCCTGATAAACTCATTATGTTAAATTTCAGCCTCCATAAGAATAAAGGCTTTTCTATATGTTAATTTATTTTAGTAAATAATTATTCTGTTTGGGTGAGGGAATACATGTCTCTATAATTTAATAATTGGGAGGCTATTAACGTGTGATTAATAGGAGTCATAAATGAACACTGATAGTTTAAAATTACTTTTTTCACTCTGAATCAATGTGATAAAGAGAGCTGGTGGGGTGGGAGGGAGAGTTTCCTCCTTCTGCCTCTTATTCCTGAGAACAGAATATATTATTTCTTCTTGGTGTGAGAGCCAACTCTGACACCTACTGTGCTCTTCATAGGTGTGTGTGTGTGTATGCGTGTGTGTGTGTGTGTGTGTGTGTGCGTGTGTGCATGTATGTGTGTGTACATACTAAGAAACAGAAGAGCAAAGGGAAAACAATGAGGTGGCAGTACAGAGTGGCCCAATCTTTCTAGGCTAGAGATCCCCCCACCTCCCACCCCCATTCCCATCAGCCCTAGCTCTGAGGAAAACTAACAAGAAAATGGCAAATACTGGTGTGCTCTTGGTGGAAGATGAGTCAGTGCAGCTGTGATAGAGAGTGGTATGGACATCCCTCAGAAAACTCAAATAAGCCGCTCATAAGACTCACTATCCAACCACTGTGTAGCCAAAGGAAATGAAAGCAGTGTATGAGAGAAACCTATACCCCATGCTCGTCACGGTTCTAGTCACGGCAGCTATGGTATGAAATCAGGGGCCAGAATGGCTCAGCGAGTAACCTGCCTGCTGTGCAAGAACGAGGCTCCTCAATGTCCACTTAAAGGCACTCATCTGAAATCCCAGAGCTGGGGCAGGTTGGAGTTGTGTCTAGACAAAGAGCAAGTCAGGGAAGAAAAGGTTTATTTGGCTTACACTTCTAAGTCACAGTTCTTGACTGAGGAAAAGCAAGGCAGGAACTCAGCAGGAAGTGAAGCAGAAACCACAGAGGGAGTCTGCTGACTGGCTTTCATATTTCATCTCATGCTCAGCCTGCTTCCCGATACATCTCGGGCCCACCTGTCCAGGGGCAGCACCACCTACAGTGGATTAGGCTCTTCCACATCAATCAGCAATCAAGACATGCCAGAGGTCAATCTGATGGAGGCAGTTTCTGAACAGTGGTGACTCTAATTTGTATTGGGTTGACAATTACAAAAAACAAACAGTATAGTATGTGAGACCACAAAGCCTGTGGTCAGGTGAGAAACAAGCTTGCAGAGAGCTGTATGACAATACCAACAGTGACAGTCCTTCTGTACCAGGAGCAGGATATAGAGCCGCTGGGGCAGCAGTGTTAGGGAGGGCTCCCCGCAGGAGGTGTCTTCATGGGAACTCTTATTGCATTCTCTGCTGGTTTTGTTTACTAGTAGATGGATTTATTTCTGCACTTAGATGTGGGTGTCCCCCTACAAAGAGAGAGACACACACAACCTATTATTAATCATGTCTGGTTCACTGCTAAACTAAACAGAAAAACAGGGTGCAAAGCCGTCATTAACCTCTCACATAATCCTTCTTCCCCACAGGCCAAGGCACTGAAACACGCTCCAGTGACAGTACAGATCTGGGGACGCCATTTTTACTGGACATTTAGTACATTTTAATTAGTGACATGAATAAATGAAGTTCATTTCAAACTCTGAAAGGATAGGACCAGGAGCCTCAACAGCCAAATATCCACAACTGAGGGAAAAGAGAAACCTAACCCCTTAGCATCACATGTGTGACAGCACAGGAAAGGCAATGGGGCACTGAGTCTCTACATAGCAAACATCCAGGAGCCATGTTGCAATTGTGTGATCAGAGAGGGAGACACAGAGGAGGGGGCTTAGGCCTTTTTGTTCCACCAAGTTTGGGGGTGAGGGGGTACAGCATATTCACCAGCCAGTGGCTCAGATGGCTGTGAATGAAAAGATCAGATTTGCACAACTTGCAGAAAGCAGAACACACCCAAGGAAGACTCACTTACTATGGCTTCAAAAAAAGAGGCAAAAAGAGGAGAAGGCAGACATGGATTCTATTCACATTCACAACCCAGAGAAGTTCCCTCAGGAAACAGGATGGTAGTGACTCAGTCATTTATTTATTCCATGAGAACTAAAAGATGGGTGACGTTCCGTAAGAGAAGGAAATTCCATGAGAACTCAGAAGAGGCAAAGCATAGCTGAGCCTGATTGTTTGGGTGGTACAGGTGGTATGCCCCTGTAGTCTCATCTACTTAAGAGGCTTAGGAGGGAAGATGACAAAGTCAAGGCCCACCTGGGCTATTGGGTACGTTCAAGAATAGCCAGAGAAACTCAGCAAGACCCTGTCTCAAAAAACAAGAAGCAAAAATGCAAAAATAATGGGGATGGAAGCAGAGAAGATATGTTCAAAGGTGGGGCAATTGTACAGTGTGGAGATCCCAGTTCAATGTATAGCATGTGAAAGAAAGAAAGAAAGAAAGAAAGAAAGAAAGAAAGAAAGAAAGAAAGAAAGAAAGAAGAGAAAGAAGAAAGAGAGAGAGAGAAAGAAAGAAAGAGAGAGAGAGAAAGAGAGAGAGAAAGAAAAAGAAAGAAAGAAAGAAAAAAGAGAGAAAGAGAGAGAGAAAGAGAGAGAGAGAAAGAAAGAGAGAAAGAAAGAAAGAAGTGGTTAAAAAATACAATGTTGCAATGTAGCAGCATTAACTGTAACATTGTAGAAGCTATCAGCAATACATCAAGATGAACCACAGTTGCACCTACCAAGCAAATCCGATTCCCCAACCCATTCATTTTCCCTACAATGATCAGACTTCAGGCAAACAGGAGGCAGAGAACCCAAACCAAACCCCTTCTATACCACAGAAAGGATGCTGATCTGACCTAAAGATCTTTCCTCTCAGAAGCCTTGGGACCTCAGGAAACTAGCCTTGGCTTCCTGAGTTTTGTTCTGCACTGCCAGGCCATTCTAGCTGACTTCAACCTGGGTTTTGTCCTTTAAGCCATTGCTGCATATATAAGAAGAGCCTTAGTATTTCTTGGGTGGAAATCTTTCTGAAGCTTAGTAACAACAGCCCATAGGGATGCTGCAGAATACTGGGAAGGTCAGTAAGAGAAGTGAGAATGCAGAGGAGGGTGTTGCAGTTGCTTCTGTTTTTATCAGGTGAAGAAGAGGTCCCAAGAGCCCAAGTTATCGGCAAACAGGAAACAGAACAAGAACTCCTGACTCCTTGTTCTGGGTTTTGTCTGTTAAGCCATGTTACCCACATGGCAAGAGTGTTGAGCATTTCTTGGTTAAAGGTCTTACTGGCATTCAGGAACAGCATCCAGAAGAGATGTTATATGGATGCTGGGAAAACAAACAAAGTTAGTACACTTCGCCAAGCTTTGTTCTCAGTTCTCTTCATTTACTAACTTGTTTTGCCCATGTGGCAAGTCAATGAGACAAGGAAATGAGGTTGCCATCCTGATCTCTACAAAGGGGGAAACTGAGGCAAGGGTTATGAAAGCCACCCAAGTCCACATATCCAGTGAGCAGCTGCTGTCTTCTCATGGAAGTCATCAGGTTGAGAACTGGGCTCTAACTGTTCTGACACAATGGCAGCAGATGGGCCTGGTTACGATTCCCTGGGGAAGAAGTCACCTTCAAGGGTGTAGAGAAATCGTGGCTTCTGCTTACACATACCACAGTTTCTGTTGATTTGAAGCAAATCCTGAGATCTATTTTGTGGTCTAGTATCGCTTTGATCCTCTCCAAAAGATTCCCCCAAAACTTGCTCTGGAAACAAGAAGAAACACTGTTACTTCTCAATTGCTGTAACGAAACACCATGACCAGGGCAACTTACAGCAGGAAGACATTATTTTAGCTTACTGTTCCAGAGAGATACAAATACATGGTGGTGGGGCAGAGGCTTGGCAGCAAGCTGCAGACATTGGGGCAGGAGCAAGAAACCCGAGAGCTCACAGCTTCAAACACAAGCATGAAGCAGAGAGGGTAAACTGGAAGTAGGGCAAGGTTTTTTAATCTCAAAGTCTATCCCCATGATGTACCAGAAAGGCTGCATCTCCTAAACATCCCCAGACAGCATCACCAACTAGAAGCAGGTGTCTAAGTACCCAAGTTTAAGGGGGACATGGTCATTCAAACCACCACACACATCCACCCTCACCTGGAGTCCAGAAACACTTGACAGGGTTAGAGAGCCCTTTTGTCTACTAAAAGGACTATCAGGACTCTTTCGAATCCCGAAATCTGATGCTGACAAGTGTGGAATGAAACTACCATCCCTACAAAGCCGTTCCCAGCTTACTTCTGTGGCTGAGTCTTTGGCCCTATGTAGTCAATTTTTAAAATTCTGCTTACCTGTTTTCTATAATGCCACCAACCGTGATTCAGAACCACTGCTGAAGTCCGAGGTTAGGATCTTGACATATTCTAAAGCTTCTGGTAATATTTTCACCTGCCAGTCGATATATGACCCTGTTTGATATGTTTCTGTTCCAGACACCTTATTCCATATACGTACTCATTAAAATCGATTCTCCTCCAACAGCAGTGTATTGCAGAGCTGAACAGAGCCTGTCAAACACAAAACTCCTCGGTAAAGCACGCCCCAGCTTGTTGCACTTAGGAACACTGGAGAGCATGTAGCCTGTTCAGGAATGTTTCAAACAGCAGTCTTGAGAATGCACAAGTATGAAAAAAAAATCCAAAAAGCATTGTACTAAGTCAATCGCACAAAAGGCACTTGTTTGCGACAACTGAAGCACAAAGGAAGCCATTGCCTGGCTTCACTTCCCCCCTGGGAACGCTCCTGAAGAGTGACTCAAGTTTTTTTCTGCTTCTGTGTACATGTCTAAAACTGACCGGAAAGCACAATTAACATTGATTTATGGGTGACAAATGCACTCTAGCAAGTGAGTAAACCCACAGATTCAGAAGCCATAGCGCATGAGGGTCCAATGCATACATGTAGAGCCCTCGGCAGTCACTCATGTTGAAAGGCGGGGCTTGGTTTCATGAGACTGAATAGATTCTGTTTTCAGAAACTACACGTCTGACATCCATAGTGAGGCCTGACTCTCAGAGCCACTGTGCATCTCACGCTAAGCACTATGGGAAGGAGAATTAAAGGCCCTATACTTAGACTTGGGTACACACCACCCCTGGTCCGTAAGCTTCATTGTCCTGCCAGCCACCTGGGAGGAAGTACCACTAAGTTCAAACTCTTCTGCAGTGTGTGCTGAGCCCATGGCTCTGGAGTTTACTGAGGAGACAAAGCTCCCTCCAATCTACCTCATCTCATCCTGCTCTGACTTACTTCTGACATGCCAGCCTCCTTGATGTCCCCTGGAACATGCCAAGCAAGGACAATCCTTTGCACCTGCTGCCTGCTCTACTAAGCGCACCTATTAGATTGTTGCCTTCTTTGCTCTCTGCCCCACCCCCACCTCCCCATTCCCTAATTTGCCCCAGTAGCAATTATTACTACCCGTTATAATATTACCACCTTTATTTATTATCTCCCCCAAAGGGGGTAAGACTTTGTGTTGTCTCCCCATGTCCTAGAAGAAACCCCAGCACACAGTAGCCTCTTGATAAATATTTATCAATGAAATGAATAAAACTTGATGGGCCACAAGAAACATTTGGGGGAAATGAAAATCCTTTTGCTCTCAGTGCTGTAGAAGGTAAGTCTCCTCTCTTAATTTTCAGGTGAGAAACTCTGTCTAGAATGTGGCTTCCTGGCATCTCATGGAGTGATTCCTAGTCCTCTGTGGGGTCTCCTTCCTAGAGTGACCCTCCCCAAGCATCCTGTCAAATGACACTACCAGCCTGTCACCACCATGTTATCCATCACTACCAGAAATAGTACCCACCCACAAACACTCTCACGTGGCTCTGCCGTCCTGCGAGCAGATGACGCACGCTCCTGAGGTGGCCAGGAAAATGTAGAGGAGCAGGACATGGAAAGAAGGGACTAACTGGACTTCTGGGTTGTACAGAGAAATCAATCTATTGCTTGACTGAAATCCAAAGGGGACCGAGTCTTTTACTTTCTCTTCCTGTTTCTCCCAGTTCTAGCAACCCCAAGTTCTAAGATGAGAAAACCGGGTCACTGAGAATAAAACAAACACAAAAACAAACACACCCCCCCCCAAAAAAAAACCCTAAAACAGCAACAAATCTACTGCAAAGCTCAGCTGAGGAGTGAGGCCCCCAAACCATAGCCAGAAAGTGTGGACCAGCCCTGCCCACTATCGAGCAATGGACAAAGCTTGCGAGTTGGCATACCTGTCCTCTGCTGCTCTCCCTATCCTGTGTCAGAGGCTCTGGTGCTGCTAGGTCCATGTCTGGAGCACTGTTTGGTACTGGAATGTCTCTGGCTTCCAGCAAGGAATGAATGACATAGTTTGTCTGTATTTTAGCACTTCTGTTGATAAAGATACTAACTTACAAGGCTGGAACACCGGCTCAGTGCTCAAGAGCACTGGCTGCTCTTTCTGAGGCCCCAAACAGGATTCCCACCTCCCACACAGCAGCTCACAACAGTATAACTCCAGTTTCAGGGGTTCTGATGCCCTTTTCTATCCTCTGTGGGCACCAGACATGCAGATGTGGGCACATAGACACACATACAGGCAAACACACAGGCAAAGTAAAGTGCCCTTTCCCTTCCCTGTATCAGATGAGTATAAAAATTAAATTAAAATCATCTGGAGTTCCACACTTAGCAATATCTAACATTTCTGTGTGTATCCTTCCAGATCTTCCCCAGACAGCATTAGGTCTTCACAGCATTTGGTAAAACCATTCGCTGGAGATGCTAACGTATTTAGGAGGCTAATTTCCTTGTCCATGCCTTTCACTTACCAGGAAGCCATAACACAACCATATTCAATTTGTCCATTTTTTTTTTGAAAAGCATGGAACAATTAACAGCAAATAAGTGGAATTAAAATAAAATTGAATGCAGCCTTTCAGTAGGTCTTAGAATTTGATTTTAGACACAATAAGGGATGTGAAAAATGAAAGCTTTGGACTGTATAAACGGTTGGAGCTTCTGGAAACCTGAGTGCCACCTAATGGCCACAGCCTGCCGTGACGTGCCACCTTCTCTCTCTACAAGCCACAGCCATGGTAGCCCCTTTTTCCTGTGTGGATTTGTATACTCTCCCCGGAGCTTTGCAGACCTTCCTTTCCCCCTTACATTTCACAGTTCCTAGAACACCTGAGTGCTTTAATAAATGTTACTGAGTGAAAGTAAGATGGATGGATGAATGAACGGACAGACGGACGGAGGGATAGATGGATAGACACCTTTGTTCCTTAAGAAAAAAAAAGGGAATAATTCCTTCCCTCCCTGTTTTACAGGTTTTCCTGGAGGAATGAGGGCTTGCCACGGTTATCGACCTTCTGGTGTGACATAGTATTATGACAAAATGGCGAGGGAATGTACCAGAGTCAAATGGCCAGGGCAAGCATGAGACTGCTCAAAGAAGTTTCTATGTTAAACATAAGAAACACAGACAAATGTACAAAGTGCTCTTAGCAGGCACTTGGAAATGGATGGGTGGTTCCCCTGCCCTTCTTCCACCTCAGCCTTGTTCACAGATCCTTCCCAATATCTAGAGCATAGAGATGTGCCTCTCCTGGGCTCACTCAGAGCGAAAGTGATGTGCGGTGCTTGTTGTCAGTTCTGAAAGGATCACTGTGCACTGGGATGTGAGCTGGCCCATCATATGCCCTGCCCTCAAGTTAGAAAAAGTGGTGTTTTAAACCATGACTGTCAGCCAAGCTGACGGTGAGGTACCCATCTCACCGTATCCACCATCGACGTTGCTTGTCAAGTGTGGTTCCAGCTTTGCTTTTAGATCCTGCCAGCAGGAGCTGTGGGCTGAATAAAGGCAGCATGATGTGGCAGAGGAGAGCTGACATGGGGTCTGAGGGCTGGGCTCTGTCACTCACTGCCTGGGTGACCTTGGAGAAGTCAACTCGTTCTTGACCAGACACAAACCATTTCAGTAGGACGATGTAACAAGAAGACAACCATGAAAATCCTTTGTAAAATAAAAACTTGGGGCTTGGGGTAAGACATAGCTACCAGTTCCCCAAACAAACATCATGCTGGGAATGTTATTTGACCCCATGCAAAGGCTACAGAGAGATCCTTATAGGCGCACGCACCTGCTTTCTTATGGAATCTGACCCCATTCTACAGCTGTGTGAAGAATTCAGCCATGGCCCATGATGTCCTCCCCCACTGGCTTTTTGAACAGGTTTATGTTTTAGTCATTCTTTGATTTGTTAGACTTTAGGTTGCATTTCCACTAGATTGCACACACACACACACACACACACACACACACACACACACACTTCTGTTTTTTTATGAGGCAGTTTCATTATGTAACACTGTAGACCAGGCTGGCCTTGAACTTTTGTCCATCTTCCTGCCTCTATCTCCCAAGTGTTAGGATTGTAGGTATGATCCCACACCCAGCTATTAAAGTACTGCAAAGCTTCTTTGTCTGGTCCATATGTCATCTCAGCCTGCAGACATGGTGAAGGCTGAACAAGTCACCAGCATCCAATCCACTGAGGATGTATTCCTATGTCCAGAATTTACCGCGCTCTGACCTGGATTAGAAGTCAGGAGATACTGATGGGTGTGTTTTTCTGACAGGGCAGTGAGTACCTTGACAGAGGCACACCAACCGCTACTGTGAGAGCTTGGTGCATACCCAATGGCAAGCACACAGGTTTTCCAGCTCAAGGGGTGTGGCAGGGGCTAATACCCAGTTTGTTTGTTTTGTATAATTATATATGCATGTGTGCATGTTTGTATACATACACCTGCATATGTATCGTACATAGGGGCCAGAAGTCCCTTGAGTACCATTGCTCAGATGTGGTCTACCTCGTTCATTTTGTTCATTTGTTTTTTGCCAAGGTCTCTCACTGACCTGGAACTTGACAAGTAAACTAAGCCTCCCAGTCAGCAAACCCTATGGACCTATCAGTTCCAACCCAGCCAGCACTGAGCTTATATATGCTTGCCACCAGGTATGGTAGCAAGAGTTCTGGGGATCAAACTAGGGTCCTCCTGCCTACAAGGTAAGCACCTTACTTACTGAGCTGTCTCCCAGTCCCTGCACACCTCTATACCACATTTTCTGGCCACAGTGGTTCCTAATGTTTCCCTTTGTTGACCTTGCTTTCTGGGCAAACAAACAAAAGAGATCCATAGCAGGTTTCTGATATCCACATATCTTCTCTGGTGCAGGAGCTTCAGGTGCCAGCAACTAGGTTGTTAATGTCATTTAAAAAAACATTATTTTAATTAAAATATTACATCATTCTGACCTCATGATGCCCTGGCTAGTGCACATATTCACCTACTAGGTCATGTCCCTAAGCAGGCTAGGCACCATAGCAGGCTTCAGGGCATTTCTTAAATCCTGAGTGCAGGATCTCCTCCACAGAGAGTGGTGCCTTCTCTGTCTTAGTGGATCCCTCTTCCCTGACCCATGTATCTCTCAGCCAAGGTTGAGCCTCTGCATTTCTTCACTCTGGGCCGTCCGGGGTATTCCAAATACTGGCAAGGTGCTGAGGAACAGGAGTCAGGGAAAACCTGGGCCCCTGGACTGTCCAATAGGTCACTATGGTGGCTCAAGCCTGGGGTCAAGAGGCAGGAACTCCAGTCCAGGGACCGGAGCTCAACAGCCTGTTGTTAAAAAGCCCAATAAAGAAGCAAGCTGAGGAAGTCGCATCTTAGATTCATGTCGGCACAATATTCTCTTTCCCTGCAGATCCCCCATCTCCGGAGTAGGGCTTCTATTCTCTTCTAACCTAGCTTCCTGGAACAATAAGAAAAATTCACAAGGGGGTTGGGGTTGGGGGGAAGGAAGAGGAAAGAACACAGCCTGCCTTACAATGACACATCTGCTGGCAATGAACAGCCTGGAGCCTTAAACAGTAACTGAAGGATACAATTTCAAGAGTATCCTGGGACCCTTCCTGGCCTGTCACCTGATTTCTTTTAGATCCAGACTAATTTTGTCCAGACTCAAGCTCTGAGTTAATTGTCAGGTCCCATTTGAATTATTCATGAGTCTCCATACTGGGTAGTGTGAGTGCTGTTCTCTGCAGATGTGTTCATCCTTCCACATCTTCCATGACTGTTAATGATGAGCTGTTAGGAGAGGCAAAGCCCTTTGACATCCTTGTTTGAGTTTCTTCACTACACAGGAAGACAGTTCCTCCCTTACCTTTGACTCCAGAAGACCTTTAGGTGTGTGGCCGCAGATGCCCCTGGCTGAGATTCTACATGCAGCTCACGACCAACAGAAAATCACACAGACAGTTAAAATAATGAAGGCCGCGTGTGATGATTAAGCTGCAAAGGAATTATGCAATTAGCAAAGGACGTTGATCATACAACATGTGAGTCTAATTGCAGTGCAGGAAAATCTTGCTAAATTAGATAAAGACAGGGTTGCAGTTGCTCTGGTTCACAGATTGAGTTGTGAAGTTGAGGGAAATATAAAAGTTAATTATAAGACAGGAGCGATGGGCACAGGTTATGCACATGCACTGGGAAGGTTAGGATTATTAACCGAAGGCACCATCTCATGCCAAAGGTGAAGAATTATAGAGATGCCAAGCCTGCAATCCAACTACTGCATAATGAAGACAGGACACTTTATAGGATGTGGAAAATATGATTCACCTTCACACAGCATCTACCACCCCGGGGAACATCAACCCTTGCAAGCAGGCTATGCTGGCTCACCAATCTGCATGCAGATAAAGCACATCTCAGGTTGATCGGCACACTTCCTTTCTGCCCTTTTTACCCAAGCTCAACTTTGCAGACATCCCATGGTTGTTATTCTTGCTCTGTGCATTTCCTTGATCTTGTGCATTGGTTGCAGTGTCTCAAGTTGACAGGTGCACGAAAGATCCCAGGGAAGGTAGTGGGATGTTTAATCTTCACAGTCAACTTCATTAGATTTGGAATCACCCGGGAGACACACATCTGAGGGTTTGGTCTGTGAAGGGGAAGCTCACTCTGAGTGTGGGCAGCACATTCCTAGACAGAGGCCTCATGCTAAAGAAAAGAAAGAAAGCAAGTATTCATGTCCTGCTCCCTAACTGTGCACACAATGTGCCTAGCTTCTCATATTCCCACTGCCATGCCTTCCCTCACTCAAAATCATGAGCCAGAATAATGCCTTCCACCCCCAAGTTTTCTCTAGTCAGGTTGCAACAATAAGAAAAGTAACAGAGATAGTGGCAGTGGGAGCCAGGCTTCTGGAGGCAGAAGACCTGGACTTGAATCCTAAACCCATCACTAGTCCTTTGATAAGGTTGTTTCCTATTTATGCTATAAAGACCCAGAACCACCTACCTGTCAAGGCTGTTACAAAGCTTACAGGAGTGATGCCTACTACTAGAACTAAGAACACTGTCAGCAACAGTAATCACTCACTCACGGTATTGTGACCGTTCTTCACTGCTGTGCTTCCTCCAGCCATTAGCTTAATCATTTCAAAAGGACCCACCATGTTCTTTGCACTATGACAATGATCAAACTGCTTCACACACACAAACACACACAAACAGTGATACACAAACCAGAGATACACAAAAACTGGAGAACACATCCACTGGAACACACACACACACACACACACACACACACACACACACACACACACTGGGATCCACACAGACCTCATTTTCACTTTGAGATAAACTCTGAGATACAAATAATTACACTGAAGCAGCATGTGAGGTGTACTGCTTAACTATTACAAAATCTTGAAGGAAGATCATTCCCCTAAAGCAGCTACAGGAAGCTTCTCTATTGCAGTGGTTCTCAACTGTCCTAATGCTGTGACCCTTTAATACAGTTCTTCATGTTGTGGTGACCCATGACCATAAAATTATTTTTGTTGCTACTTCATAGTTATAATTTTGCTGCTGTTATAAATTATAATGTAAATCTATGACATGTGACCCTTGTGAAATGATTATTCCACCTTCCAAAGGGATCACGACCCACATGGTGAAAACTTTAGCCCAAAAGCTTGAAATACTCAAGACACAATCCACAGACCATATGAAGCTCAAGAAGGAAGACCAAAATGTGGATGCTTCCGTCCTTCTTAGAAGGGGGAACAAAATACTCATGGAGATAGAGAGTGGGCGAGACTTGGGAGGAAGAGATGAGGGGAAGGGAGAAAAAGGGGAGCCAGATCAGGTATGGAAGGAGACAGGGATGTTATACAAAGGGTTTTGAATGGAGGTGTGTAGCAATAGGGGATAGGGAACTGGGGGTAGCCACCAGCAAGTCCCAGATGCCAGGAAAGCAAGAGGCTCCCAGGACCCAACAGGGATGAGATTAGCTGAAATGCCCAACAAAGGGGAAAGAGAATCTGTAGAAACAACATCCAGAGGTTAGGCAAGGCCCCCAGATGGAGGATGGGGCTACCCACTCATCTCCAAATTTTTAACCCAGAGTGGTTCCTGTCTAAAGGAAATATGGGGACAGTGTAGAGCAGAGACTGAAGGAAAGACCATCCAGAGACTACCCCACCTGGGGATCCATCTCATATACAGACACTAATCCCAGACACTATTGCTGATGCCAAGAAGTACTTGCTGACAGGAACCCGTTACAGCTGTCCCCTGAGAAGCTCTGCCAGAGCCTTACCAATACAGATGTGGATGTATACAGCTGAATATCTGATTGAATGTAGGGACCCCAATGGAGGAATTAGGGAAAGGGCTGTAGGAGCTAAAGGGGTTTGCAACCCCATAGGAAGAACAACAATATCAACCAACCAGACCTTCCCCCCACTCCAGAGCTCCCAAGGACTAAACCACCAACCAAAGAGTACACATGGGGGGGGGGGAGGAATCCATGGCTCCACTTACATATGTAGCAGAGGATTGCCTTAGTGGGCATCACTGGGAGGAGAGGCCTTTGGTCCTGTGGTGGCTCAATGACCCAGGGCACTGAGACAGAAGTGGGTGGGGGAGTACCCTCATAGAAGCAGGGGGAGGGGAAGGGGATAGAGGGCTTGTGGATGGGAAACTGGGAAGGAAGATAACACTTGAAATGTAAATAAATAAAATAACCAATAAAAATGAAAAAAAAAAAAAAAAAAAAAAAAGCAAAGAAAGGAAAAGAAAAGAAAATTGCTGCTCCAAAGCTTGGCCAGGAGATTTTGAACAGAGAAGGCTGTGGAGCAGGAGGGGTTGAGTAACATTTTAAGAAAGGATACTGCATAAGCAAAGATTCCAAAATAAAAAACAAACAAACCCACCACTAACAACCAAAAAAACACATTAAAAAAACAAAACAAAGGCAACTTTAAATGATCACAGTCAGGGATGGGTAAACCTGGAGAGAGCGTGAGGACATGGGGGGGGGGGGAGAGAGCCCACGTGAAGACTGTGCTCTGCACAGTGTGCGGGGCACATGCAGGATTATAGGAAGATTGATCTGGCCAGACTGGGCGGACAGAATGGAGAGCCTGGTGACAAAGGGAGCAGGCTGCTGCACTGGTCCAAAGTGTGCTAGTGAGGTAAAGAGTGAAGACAGGATGCAGGAACACCGAGACCAACGGATGTGACTCAGTAACCAGATGGCTGTATGGGGAAAGACAGCCCCAGCCTGGTGCTACATACCTACAAGTCCAAGTATTCCGGAGTCTAAGGGAGGAGGATTGTTGTGAGTTCGAGGCCAGTCTGAGCTACACAGATTTAAACCACTGGGCCTCTAACAAACTCTGTAACTACTCCCTGGGGGTTAGGAGTGGGGCTGTAGCAAGAGGCTGCCTGGGGTTGGGGAAAGGCTATGTGATTTTGAACTTAGCCCTCCTTTCTCCCTAGGGGAAGAGGCTAGCTGGTCCCTCCCCGGGTTCTAACTTCCCAGTGCTTCTGTTGTCTCTGCAAAATGTGGATTGAACTACTACCTTCTCAGGGGCAAAAGACAGCAAATGGGTGAGCCAGCTGAAGCTGATGTGACCATGCCTGTGGCAGGGTCTGCCACATGAAAGACTGCCCAGGAAAGCTTGAAGAGAACGTCTGAAAATGCAGAACACCAAAAGTTTAACAGCCACGGTTGCCCTGCTCCTGTCTGTTCATGTTGTGATGACTCAGAAGACTTTCCGGGATCCTGACGCCCCATCAGCAACTGTCATCCCGTTTAAGCCTTATAGAAATGCGTCTCTGGGCCATAATGAAATAAAACAGATCACTGTGTAGACCTGAAGGCAGAGCATGGGGTGGGGGCAGCTGGGAGCCACCCCTGTGGAATGGCTCTGCAAATCTGGGTAGGTTTTTGCTGTGTTCTCATCTGTCTGTCATCCCTTGTTTCCAGCTCCTCCAGCAAAGCTTCCTCCCACACGCCTTCTATGAATTCTTGTAACTGAGTTTGTGGTGACGGTCCCAGGGGCTGCTGACCAGTCATCCGGTGTGTATGTGGACTTCAAAGGCCTATTGACACAGCTGCACACCCGAAGCCTGGGGTCAGAACAGCCTGAAGGGTGGCTGCTGCCACTCCCTGAGAGAAGCAGAGCCCACCCAAGGGGACCAATGCTCTACCCCAGCTCCCAGAGCAATGTGGTTTAGTCACTGGAAATTCCATACAAGGGACCTACCACAGAATTTGGAAATTATACGCAGGAATCCTGACCTGATACTTTCCAATTTTTCTTTGTCGCTGGAGACTCTTGCCACCTAACTTATCTCTCATTGCAGGCAATTATCCACTTGAGTCAAACAGCTGCTAGTTAAGAAAAAAAAAAGTCACAACACCCATGGACATGCCAAACTGCATAAGGAAAAGCCCATGAGCTCTCAATTCTACACAGGAAGTACAGGCAACTGAGTAAAGCTGGGAGAGGGAGAGGTGACTCTCCTCAGGGAAATGCATACCAATTGGGTGTCTGCCAAATGGTGAGCCCTGAAACATACATACAAGTAACATTAGACAGACCCAGCGGGTTATATTTGGGAATATATATGTATAAATGCAAATATGCACATAATAACAATTGATGAAAGAGATCATGAATTTACAGGAGAGCAAAGGGATAGATGAGGGGGCTTAGAGGAATTTAACTTATAATCTCAAAAAAAAATCAAGAACAGTCTGAGATGATCCTGTACTGGCCTCAAAGATGTCCATCTACAAGGCACAAATGGACCCCGGTTGTTAGGCTTCAAAGCCTAGTGTGTTTTGTTTTCCAGGGGAGCATCACAGCAGTACCGAATTGAGCAAGGTCCAGGGATTTAACCCATCAGTCTTCCTCGTGTCAGAAGCAGACAACTGAAGCTCAGAGGGGTCTAAGATCACACAAACGCTAGCTCCTTCTGCGGAACTAATGAGCTAGGAAGGGACTTGATCAGATTGCTAAGATTATTTCCTTATCATCAAGTAACAACTAAGGCTTCCACACAGTGATCCCCACCCTCACTGTCTGCTTGATTCCCACACTGCCAATGAAGCTGCCTTCAGAGAGAAGATACTGCGGCTCAGAGTGGTCGGCAGCTTTCCTGAGGTCCTAGACCTGGTAGGTGCTGAAGCAAAGGCGAGAGTAGGGGGCTTTGGATTCTGAGTCATTTAGTGAGTAGCCATGGACTCCAACTCCAAGGCCAGAGTTGTACTTGCAGTGTGTAAGTGTCTGTGTTCTGGAAGCGAGCACAGAACAACACCCAGGAGAGGAGGATACTGACCCACGCACGTGAGCCAGGCAAGTTCAACCCACTCACTAACTCTGGTAAGAACACGTTATCTTAGAGCGTTCTTCAGACTATCTTGCAGAAGCATTCCTAGATATTAAGTCCTTCGGACATGTAAAGAAAGCCTCTGGGTGCCAGGCTTCGAGACACTGGATATCCTCCCACAATGGGCACCTAGGGGGGAGGTAGGGAAGGGACAGAGGGTGCAGAGGCATCCAATCAGAAGAAACTATTTCTGGGCTAAACTTTCATGGACATGATCTATCTGGCTACAAGGAATCTCTCTGTGGTGATTAAAACTTAAAAAACAAAAAACAAAAAAAAAAAAAAACCAAGACGAATCCAGATATGCATGTGTATGAATTGTTTTGGATTACACATGGCAATATATAGCAGCTTTCTTTGAGTATTTGCATAAGCTACATACTGCACTGTTCATGCTCTAACTCATTATTTCCTGTAAGGCCCTCCTAGGGGTATACTTTAATTTCCCTTTAATATATGTGTATGGGGGTTGTTGAGAAAGTGTTCAAGTCTACAAAGTTGCAATAATAATTACAGGACTTTAAAAGCAAGGTCTGTTTTACTCCAAATCCTATGCTTTGTTTTTTTAATCGTGTGTGTGTGTGTGTGTGTGTGTGTGTGTGTTTGTGTTGGGGACTATGTCCATGCCAGTAACCTCGGAAGACAGAAAAGAAGCATTTGATCTTCTGGAGCTGGAGTTGTTGGGAATTGAACCCAGGCAAACATCTTCCTCTATGAATAAAATTATTATTTTAGTGGGACAGAGCCTGCATACAGTCTCATGCATGCTAGGCAAGCACTCTGCCCTTGATCTGTCCTACCCCAGCCATCTTGTATATAGTTCAACTAACAATAAATGGTGGCAGCTTATTCCACAGATTGAATTTGTAATAAAGTGTAGCCTACTCCAAAAGCACATGGGCAAACCCAGATGCAGCTCATTTCTAACTGTGGCTACGAGAACACTGATTTATTCCTGATCAGTTTCCACATCGACAAACCCTTTGAGCTTTCACTGAATATCAGCTGGGATGCAGAGACTGGCCCTGAGTGTCCTGTCTACAGAAGGAAGGGAAGATCCTGTCCTGTTAACCATATGACAAAGTGATGCAGTAAAGAGTAAAACTCTAACACACCTGAGCATTTGGGGGATGACAGTCAAATTAGATCTTCACATTCATACCAAAAGGGGTATTCAGAAGAGCTGGGGAATGAGAAAGAGATCTGTTCAGGAATAGGTTGTTAAAGCTCTTGGTGACTGCCTAGAACCTCATTTGGGGAGGGCCATGGTCATCAGAGCCATCAGAACCAGCCTTCTCTCTGCAGCACCCAGGTCCAAGGCTAGAGAGAACACACTTAGGTTCAACAGCCTCATTTGTACCACAGCCAGCAACCACTTCAGGAACGAGGGACCGTCGGGACACAGCAGCCTCCAGTGAATCAGAAGCCACACTTGTGAAGAACCCAAACACGCCAATGATTTGTACAAAACAGGTTCACATCCCTGGAAAAGGAAAGAGAAGGGGAATATGAGTAAGTGGAGCTGGATCTAGTATTGGGATCCAAGGGAAGCCAGTTCACGCCGACGTTGATGCTGAACACAGGTCCCCATTCCTGAGCAGAGGCAGACATTCAGATACGTTTTAGTGAATGAAAAGCATCTGCCTAAGAAGGTGTTTGTGTGCACATGTGGATGCTCACGTAGTGTCGAGATGGAGGGGAAGCAAAGCGTCCTCGCTACTTGGTAGGAGAACATTCTAAGGTGGAACCGTAACCAACCGATGTTCACGGAGCCCTTTTCTTGGGCCGGGCTAGATGCTGGGAAAACCGAGTAAGGACAAAGTCCTCTCTCCTGTTCTCTGGGAGCACACAGAGGGGTCAGGGGGGAGGAGTCCATAGTAGAAGGGCAACTACAGGAATAGGAAATCTCACTCAACAGGATGTGAGGCATCTGGCTGCAGGGGATCCACACAGATGATCCTCCCACCACACTTTAAGCAAAAAACCAGCAGTGGCTCATCAGGGAGGTAACAGGGATTCTGCTCTGATTAGGGATTTTTGTGTGTGTGTGTGGCCAATCCCCACCCCTACTCCCCAGAACCTGTACACATTCTTCTGCAGTGTCCTGGAACTGGGAAAACTGTTCTTCCATCCTACTGATAAGCACAAGAGGATATGACCTCAATTCTATAACCGTTTTTAGATTCTCTTGCACACTCACACAATGACAGAATTCAGACTCCAGTTCTGTAAAGGGGGTCTTTAGAATTTTATGTTGTTTCCTCAAGGTGTCTTAAAACTGCAGGGGCAGTAATTGCTCAATAAAGAGCAGCAATGGCAGCTGCTGCAACTGAGTCCCTAGCTGCAGATATGTGCCCAGGCTCAGGGAGGAGCTGTCCACAGCAAGTATAACAGGCAGGTTTTCGGCTCTAGCTAGGACAAGCTCTGACCAAGCCCTGCTTCCACAGCCAGCAAGCTCAGGACCAGTGCCAGCTCTCCTATCTCCTAGATCCCTTGCTCCTGTTCATCGTCTTGAAACACTTTCAGTTTGGGTTTGACACTATTTATTCACAAAGTAACCAACTTTGTTCAAGGCTGAGGTCTGGTTGTGACCAGTTGTGGTGATTTGTAGAATTTAATGCTCCCAACAGCTGGTTTTGGGTAGATATGCCAACACATATGGCAAAGGCTAAACCCCAATCTCTACACGAAGCCAGAAATACATATATGGCTAGTCACTGAAGGACCTTGGAGGAAGGGACTGTGAAAAAGAGAGGTCTCAGAACCAACCAATAGAAAAACATTTCCTTAGCCTCTCATCTTATCCTGGCCATCAGGGAAGGGCTTGGCTGCCCCTCTCACACCCATGATGATGGGAAAGGACATGATTCAGAACCCCAAAGGTTACCTTTGAATCTAGGTACCTCAGGTGACATCCATAGTCCCCCTACCTTTGATATCTTTTTTTTTTAATAATACCTTATGTATTGTTGAATATGTTACACAACCTCCTGAGTTGTGCAACCCAGAAGAGTGACAGTGGGGTGGAAAAACTGGCCCAACCCCGTGAGATATGAGCTATTGTGCAACTCAGATGACCAGACACAAAGGCATGGAAAGCTTCTTGGGTTATATAATCAATAACTAAAAATCATTTGATGGGATGGGAAAGTAAGAAAAGTGACTTTAAGTTTGTCCTCTGACTCTTCATTTGCACAGTAAGCAAGAAGGTTTTCTGTGGTCATCTTTCCTTTATAATCACACCTAACTTCAAATGGACACACTAGTCTTGTGTCATGATGCTGGAGATGACCCCTGGCGCCTTGAGCCTATTAAGTAATCCCTCTGCCCTGAGCTAAATCCCCGGATTCTTGCTTCCTTTTCAAGGTCTCATGACTGACAGCGTCAAGACTTCAAACCTCTCTTCGAAGCACCATATTTCATCCTATTCACGACTTTGGTTACAACCGACAGAGCAGCCACTGTTAAAAAAAAAAAAAAAAAAAAAAAAAAAAAAAAAAAAAAAAAAAAAAAAAAAAAAAAAAAGATGCATCTCTCCTTTCCTCCCATGTTGAGGAAAGGCTTGAAATGACTGTGACCTGGACTACAAGTCACTGACTTTTTTGTCCTGAGAGTTTTCTGAGGCAAGGCACTAAGATCTATGAAATGACAAGGGACTGGGGTTGGAGGTAGGGTGGAGGTCCTGATTTCTGGCTCTAGATATAAGATGGGCATCACTTAATCCTTTGGGCTCTGAGCACTGATAGTTGACAAGTAACCTGACAGAAAGTGGCTTAGACAGAAGCCCACACACTACTTCTCGGTGATATATTTAAATTTAGTCCCTGCTCAGTAAGATTTATCTGTCCTGTGAGCAGCCTGTCTTGCCTCATGACGGGGCTTTATTTTACATCCGAAGCTACAGCCAGGTAGCCCCTTGTGCACAGCGCCTGAATATTCAGGTCCAATCCTCTTCTTGGGGAGCACATGGGTGACCCTGAGCACCCGAGCTTCTGACCGCTACTAGAACTGAACAGAGACACGAAGACGTGGCAGGATCTTGGAAGCCACCCTCAGGAAGATGACCTGGCTCATCACCTAGACCTCCACCCAGTGTGCACCTGGGTCCCGCGGCGGTGTTATGGCATCCACGCCCTAACCACCGCCAGGAAAACATAGTATCTTGCTTGGAGTCAGCAATGGATAGTTTACTGATGGCCAAGCTCAATGATGGGACTTGGACAGCGTGGCCCCAAGCCCTTCTGGAGGCTGAAGGCACAAAGTTAAAAGCAGGAAGAGCCCAAACCACAATCTTAGATGTAAGCGGGTTGGGCAACATGCGGTCCAGGCGATCTCAGGAGTGATCAGAAAAGGGGAAATGTTACAAGGCAAAAGCTGTGCAAAAGAACTCGAGCACAGAAAGGCAGAGCTGGGGTGCCGAGCTTCGTTTTCCACTTCTGCAAAATGAGAGGTTTGGATGAGATAAGTCTCCTAACTCTAAAGTTCCCTAGACCTTTTCGATATACCAAGCAGATGTTAGAGGCTCATAAAAGGAAAAGGAAGAAAAGCGGGAAAGAACAAAAAGAAGGGATCGGAAAACGCAGGGCACTGGGGACAGGCTTGGCGGGTTTTCTGAGTTTCTCTGCCTCCTCCCACACCTGCGTGTTCAGAGATCCGCCAACGCCCCGCATCCGTGGGCTTCGGACAACGAAGCTCTTTCCTCCTTACACTTTTTTTTTTTTTCTTTTCTGGAAGCTGTGGGGCAGAAGCTGCTGAGCGGTCATGCAAAGGGTGGCAGAGGGAAGGGTGTCGCTAGGGTCCAGAGGGCAGGTGAGCAGACCCGGGGCTGCGCACCGGTTGACGTGGCACCAAGCTGGGGATGGCGGGGAGTCCTCGAGTCCCCGCCAGTCAGCCGTGGACAAGCCAAATTTCATCCCCCAACTTCGATCTCGGATAAAGGGTGTTTGCAAAAAGAGAAAAGAAAAAAAGAAAAAAAAAAAAAAAAAGGAAAAGTTTTTGAGGACTTTTCCCCAAGTCTGGCTGTAGGCGGGGTCGGAGGGCGGTGTCTACAGCCTGATTCGCCGCGGCGGCAGTGCAGAGGCGCGGATTGGCGCGCGGGGCCCCGGGCCGGGAGAGCGGGCGTGGGGGAGGGGAGGCTCCGCGCCCGCGGGAGCGGCTCGCGCCGGGAGCGGGTTAATTTCAAATCGGGGGCTGGACTGCTCCGGGACAGCCACGCTCCCGCGGCCCGCCCGCCGGCCCCCCCCAGCCCCGGCCCCGGTGCCTCCCCCGGCACCCACCTCTGCGCGGCGGGGCTAAGCGAGTCTCCCTGAGACGCGCTGGCTCCCTGAGACGCGCAGCCAGGATTCGGGGCCACCTCGGACCGTCAGCCCTGGAGGAGGATTGACAGGTGAGTGAGAAGCAGACTGTCGCGGCGGGGCTGTGGGATCCCGGGAAGGCCAGGTTGAAGGCGGCCGTTTCCCGCCTCCCGCCCCGCCGGGGCCCGTGGGGAGGAGCCGAGCTCCCGCGCAGAGGGCGGGGGAGGGGCTCGCCCGCGCTCCGGCCCCGCGCACTCGGGGGCGGTGCCAGCTACGGTCCCGCTTTCCGCGCCAAATTTTTAAATCGAAGGCGGAAGGTCCGGCCCCGCCTCGGGGACCTCTAGCCAATCGCAGGCCTTCACTGGGCTTACTGATTGGCTGGGAGCCGTCGCCCTGGAAACCGTGAGATGCTGTCTGGCGGCCCCCGGGGGCGGTGCAGTTGGCGAGAAGGAGGAGCCAGTGCTTGGGCCCGGCGGGAAGCAGGCTACTGCAGGGGACTGTACCTGGGACCCGGAGCGCAGCTTACGGTGCGCATAGGCGTCCGCGGTGATTTCGGCATCTAGGGAACCCCTTCCTCGCCCCAGTACTTCGCGTATTGAAAGAAGCCTGGAAAAGGGGGTCAAAATCCTAAAGCTATCTGTAAATGCCCGGTCGTGCGCTTAGAGCGCAGAGGCTGAATTGGAGGGTTGTTCTCAGGCAACTTCACAAGTCCTTTTCTGAGCCTGTGCACGTGTGTGTCAGGCGAGAAACTTCAGCATCTCCCCCGATGCAGGCTCTGTGTGTACTCCATCGGAACCCGGGCTCGTGCGCTCCGTCCGCAGCCCGGATCAGTGCACAGGTGGGTGCTTGCTACAGCCATCTCTGAACGTGAGAGAGGACTGTCACTGCAGATTCTGTGTTTGCCTGAAGTCTCGTGACAGAAGGGTTTGATGGAGGAATTTACTGCTGTCTGTTGGCGCGGTCTGCCTAGAGGCGTCTGTCCTCGAGGGGGCAAAAATAAACCTGGTTTGTCATTTTTTTGTTTCTTTGTTTCCGGAGGCTCTTGTGTACGTGAATCATGTTCATTGGCTCTTAATTTTCGCTTTACTGTTTTTTTCTTTTAAGGATAGTAAAAAACTTTAATCGATTGGACTACTTAAACCACTGGAATTTGGGAGAAACTTCAGTTTTTCGTTTTTAAAGACACACTAAATGTATGAGGAATTAACAAAATGGAGAACCAAAAGGTATTTTTAAAGTTCTGTCTACACTGTTGCAATGTCAATTGAAGTATCATCCTGAGTTTTTCGTTAATAAGTTTCCCTTAAGTTTTTCGTTTGATAACCATGGATGCTGTATCCTTTTGGTTAACTTTTACAGAAATCCAGAAGGAAATTTTAATTTTTGAAGAGGAATAGGGCTGTCCAGGGTTAAAGTAACCTTTTTGTTTCAAAAGTTTAGTATAAATTTTATATAGATGGGAGAATTTTTTTAGTACTTAAAAAAACATGTATATGTTATTTACATGAACCATTGGAATTCAGAAAGGTCATAATTTGATATTGGATTTCTTTGTAAGATAACATTTTAAAATGTCAGCCTTTTAACCTACTGGGCTCGAGAATGCTGTTTATGACAAATTTCCTGGAAGCTTTTAGATGTTAGCTAAATACTGTCCTTGGCAGTTTTCACTGAAATCCCATCCTTGGGTCAGCACCTCCTGAGGGCACCATACTGAATTGAAAATTCAGGTGCCAACCCCATGTGACTTCCCTCTGCCTGGCATCCTCTTCTGCTAAGTAGCAGATTCAGCAGAAATACACACTGGAGAGCACTTGATGAGCCCTTAGTTTCATGGTTGTAAATAGAGGATTGTTAACCCATGCTCCTAAAGTTACTGAGGAAACAGTGGGTATCTCTGTTCTCTGAGTTGTTGCCTTCTAAGTTTGTTTCTTTAAGAATGGTGTACTGCCTAGTGTCTGCAAGTGAAAGGGGCCCAGACTCTACTAGCCTTATGAACTGCTGTTAACTTACCAGTGTAGGTAAGTGCTAACTTACCATAGCAGGATCTAGCTTTGAGGTCTTAAATGGCTAACTTTACTTCCCTTAGTCCCATTTTCTGCATCTGCCTCAAGAGTTGATGTTGAAAGTAGATTTTTTTCTGGTCAGAAGTCCTGCTGGTAGACAGGAGGCCCTAACCATACAGGTACCCTCACGTTGGCTGCTTGAGCCTGTTCCTGGTCATTGATGTCAGTGAGCATCCACTGCGGACAGCCACTCCACTAGGTGGAGCATGGTTTGGGTCCTGAAAGCCTTTACTTGATGTATCGTTAGTAGAGACTACTTCTAGGAATTTAAAAGTGATCAGTTACTTGGAGTGATTGGTTCTAGTAAGGAAAGGGAGTGAGCTCTGAGCTATCTTGACAATCCTCTTTTTTCAAAATAGAATTTAAAAATAAAACCTGTAGTTAACATTATTCATTAATTAAAATTCTTAGAGCACAAGATGAAGACATTGAGATCCACAGTTTCTACCAAGTTAAAAGTGGGAAGTCTAACTATTAAATAGACAGTAGCGGTAAGGCATAGTGGGACATGCATGTAATCACAACACTCTAGAGGCTGAGGCAGGGGGTTGTAAATTTAAGGTCAGCTTGTTGCTATATAGTAAGTTCCAGACTGGTTGGAATGTCCAGTGAGACCTGTCTCAAGCAAAAAAGAAAAGTACTGTCAAGAGATCACTGTGATATTCTTAACCTAGTTGATCAATATTAAAGGCAAAAGGCTTTCTGATAGGCTCTGTTTTACAATGAACTCAGTTATGAATTCCTTCTAAACCAGGAAAACCTCTTTTCTGAGCCACATAAAAGGGGACTGATGAAAAGCCCCCTGCAAGAGTCCTCGAAGGCCAACGTGGTGTTGGCTGAGATCCAGCCTGACTTGGGCCCTTTAACCACACCAACCAAGCCCAAGGAAGTCTCCCAAGGAGAGCCATGGACACCCACAGCCAACCTGAAAATGCTTATCAGTGCCGTGAGCCCAGAGATCCGAAGTCGAGATCAGAAAAGGGGCCTGTCCGACAACCGAAGTGGATTACCTGAAGCTAGAGACTGTTTGCACGTAGGTTTACGGGGGGGGGGGGGGGTGTGAGTGGCAGCTGGGGGCTTGTGGAGGGAGGGAAGGTCAGTATGGCACCCGGAGCCTTTGGAAGGCTGCTGTTGACCTCCTGAGCATGGGAAGAGTTTGTGCCTGTGGAGCGCAACAGTGGGAACTGTAGACTCTGTGAGTGATCTTTATCCCAGGCTTCCTTTAAGACCGTTCTTATCCCCCTCCCACTTCGTTGCAGCTGTTCAGACTGTGTGTCTGTGTGGGTAAGAGGAGTTAGTCATCTAGCACAGTTGCCCACAATAAATCTGTCAAGCTTTACTTCAGAATGAGACGTTATTTACCTTTTCCTTTGCAGGAACACTTATCTGGAGACGAATTTGAGAAATCCCAGCCGAGTCGGAAGGAGAAGAGCTTGGGGTTGCTATGCCACAAATTCCTAGCGAGGTACCCCAAGTACCCCAACCCTGCTGTGAATAACGACATCTGCCTGGACGAGGTGGCCGAGGAGCTTAGTACGTATGCCAATTGCCAGGGTGGTTAATGATTAGAACGAGTCTGTGGACTTAACTCTTTTGGATCTGAGCTCATATAGTCACACTGCCACCGATTCAAATAAGGCCGTGTGGAAATTAGAAACCTCACAAGTCCTGTTAATTTGAGAGTAACTCTGTCTTAGAAACAAACAAATGGCAGTGCAGAGTGTTTCTGGGTTCAGTTTGTCTCTGAAGCTGCACAGGAAGGAAATGGTGTCTTATGACTTGTTTCACAAACAGCTGTGGTTCTGACGTTCACCTTGACCCCGTCCCTGAGGAACCAGAGTATCCATAGTTGCATAAAGGGATGGTGACACTGCCTCTGCCATTGAAGACCAAAGACGGAATGGTTAGGCGGTTATTCTGTCTTTGGCATACATACATTATGGGTGTTCTCTCAAGTCTAGAAGACAGAAATAGCTTTGAAGTCATTACAATACGGTTTTTGTGTGCATGTGTAAGTATGGGTGTCTATGTGTGTTCCTGTGTGCATAGGTCAGAGGTCAGCTTTGGGTATCTTTCCTCAGGAAATCATCGGCCTTGATTTCTGAGAACAGGGGTCTCACTGGGACCTGGGGCTCACCAGTTAATCAAGCTTGGCTTTTCAACTGGGTGTTGGGGATCAAACTCAGGCATTCCCAGCAGAGACATCTCCCCAGCCCGAAAGTATCTTAGTCTCAAACTTGAAGTGTGTGCAGGATAGTGAGTTGATGTGTAGTTATCACTTCATAAAGAAAAAGACCGCCTTTCTAAGCAGGAGCATTAAGTCATGACTTAAGACCATTATGCTGCTTGGATCCACCTGCTCTTCACATCCACTCCGTCTGGCTAGGCGGCGTGTGTGTGTGCTCTTTGATTACTCAGCAGGAGCTTGTATAGATCCATAAACAGAAAGTACAAAATCCGCTTTTCATTAGAGCCTATCTTCAGTGGAACAATGGTTATCGAGCAAAGGACACATGTGTGTCAGGCAATATATGTCACAGAAAAGGAACGGGGTTATCTAGAAGGTCGTGTGGGAGCTGTGCTTTCTGACCATCAACTTAAGGCTCAGATTAGGCCTGGAGATAATGCAGACATCCAGTCCAGGCCTTGTAAGAAGAGAAGCAGGGGACTGTGGGGACTGTGGGGGAAGGAACCGCCCAGGAAAGAACCCTGTATGCTGGTTCTCAATGGGCAGTCACCAGGAACAGCAAGGGCCACTAGGGGGAGCTCTATTAAGCATATTTCCACAAAGGATAGATTATCTGTCCAATAATGAAATTGAAATCAACAGTAGAGGTAAGTTTCTGAAATACGGATGATCTCACCATGCAGAACACTGAAACCCCCTCTGGATTTGCAAGAGCCAAAGAATTGCTAATCTTGCCATCACTGGTGGTAGGTAGAACCTGGGCCAAATTAGACCCCAAAGAAATGTACCTTTCTGCTCTTTCATGTAGGTTTTTAAGAAATGACATCATGGATTTTATGCTTTTTTGAAATCTCAGCACTTTTAAAAGAAATGTGTGTGTGTGTGTGTGTGTGTGTGTGTGTGTGTGTGTCTATCTGTCTATCTGTATCTGGAGTTACAGATGGTTGTGAGCCTCCCACTATGGGTACTAGGAACTGAACTCTGTTCCTCTGGTAGAGCAGCAAGCACTCCTAGCCATTGAGCCCTCTCTCCCTCCCCAAATCCCAAATCTCAGCACTTTGTGCCTGTGACATGGTTATAGCAGGCAGGTGTAAGTACTAGGAGGGGAATAAAAGAATGGGCTCCAAAATTGTGGCAGTTAGACTATTAGAGGCTTGTTCTTGCCACTTCCTAGCTATCACCGAGGCAAGTCTGAACTTCTATGTCTTCATCAGTAAAATACAGGTAACAGCGGTCACCACACACATTAGAATACAATTGCCCTGGATGGTGCAGTTTAGATCCCTCCGTAGATTGTGACTGTAATTTAAATGAGCTCATTTCTGTGAGAGAGCCGCATCTTTCTCGCCTCTCCAGTGCTTGTTGTGTGTATTGTATTACTGTCGTATTCCGATGCACCTGCAGACTAGTAGGAAGTTATTCCATTGTGAACACACAGTGAGAGTCGGTGCCTTCTTGGCAGATGTTGAACGTCGGCGGATTTACGACATTGTGAATGTACTAGAGAGCCTGCACATGGTGAGCCGCCTCGCCAAAAACAGGTACACTTGGCATGGCCGACACAACCTCACCAAAACCCTCGGGACTCTGAAGAGCGTCGGGGAAGAGAACAAGTACGCTGAGCAGATCATGATGATCAAAAGGAAAGAATATGAGCAAGAGTTTGATTTTATCAAGAGTTGTGGCATCGAGGACCACGTGATCAAGTCAAACGCTGGCCAGAATGGGCATTCAGACATGTGTTTCGTAGAACTCCCTGGGGTGGAATTCCGGGCAGGTGAGAGGCAATATTGCATGGTGCTCCTTGCAGGTTGCAAAAAAGATGCCATGGAGACTCTGGCAGCTACTCTCCAGCTACCATCACTTGTTTTGGGGGCCGGGTTGGCTTTGATGAGACAGTGTCTCTGTACTCCAGTCTGGTCTTGATTCCTGATGGTTGTCTGGCTCCATTTCCCCAGTGCTAGGGATTTGGGTGTCTGCCTCCATGTTCTGCCACTGCTGCAGCTGTTACCTGTATGGTCCAGTGGTGCTATTTTTAAGGCTTGTTACTTTCCCGCCTCGAATGTTAATTCTCTAATCCCCCGTCCTTCTCTGAAGCTTCTGTAAACAGCCGCAAAGACAAGTCCTTACGAGTGATGAGCCAGAAGTTTGTGATGCTCTTCTTGGTGTCGACGCCTCAGATAGTAAGCCTGGAAATTGCTGCCAAGATTTTAATTGGGGAGGACCACGTGGAAGATCTGGATAAAAGCAAGTTTAAAAGTAAGAGTCACAACTCCCTGGGAGGCTTGGGAACCATTCATGAACAACAGAGATTCACTTACTGTTTGATCGGGCGCCCAGCAGATTTCTGGGTACATGTCTATATTTGATCTCTGCCTGCCTACCTTACCCCCACCCGCCTCACCTCCACCCCTCCACTAGTGCTACTGCTAACCAGTGGAATTCAGCAAGACATATAACCTTCTTATGGTCTGACACTTTGGTGCCATCTGATACTGCAACTGTCCCATTTTACATGGTTAGAAGCTCCCAGGACTTAAAAGAGCAATCACTTGTAAAGTAGATCCAGCTCCTGGATCTCCTCTCTCCACTAATGCTGATACGTGAGGGTAGAAGTAATTCCCACTAAATTGTCCCCTGGTGGCCTTGCAACACAGATGGCTTGCCACTTTGAAAGAGTTTCAGCCAGATGGCTGCTGTGAATTTAGCTGGTTCCTAACCAGCTCTGTTCCAATGGTTATGGCAGGCATTGAAGGAACCTCCACAGAAAAGGTGTGGAAAAGAGCCGAGCAGACGGGAGTGACCTTCCACACGCTTGTGACCACAGGGAGATAATGCAGATGTAGCTACTGGGGGAATCAATAAGGCAGAGCTGTCCTGAGAGCTTGTAGATTGTCTGGGCCCTTGCCCTGAGATGCCATATCCTGTAAAAGCTCTACTAGTGTGGAGAAGTAAGTCAGGACATCCCTGGGTTGGTAGTTCATCTACAAGACAGAACTAAGTAGAGAACAAGGCACTACTACTGGCGGTGCTTGGAAAAAGTGTAATTTGAGGAGATGCATCCTAATACTGCCAGTGGATGCCCTGCTTTTCTGAGTCACCAGGTGCTTTTCAGCTCGACACTGCCACTGGTCAGTCACAGCCTTGGAAGCTATTCCAAGAACTACAGCTGTGTCATTTGCTGAATCCTCCACGGGGAATAAATACAGAACCCTCTGGCAGGGCTGTGAGGCAGGAGACTCAATTTGTAACCCTGTTCTCTGAACATTGACATAAAAGCAGACTTGTTAAAGGAAAAGGCAAAGGTTTTCAAGGTCAGTAAGGTGTGTAGCGCTCTGTTTTGCAGATTTTGCAAGGTTAGTATCAATGTGTGTGGTATAGAACTTTGCAAGCATTTGATACTATGTAACTCTCATAAGCTAGCATGGTGAGAAAAGCCATCCATTCCCAACTGCTCCATTTCTGATTCTTCCCATTCTGACTCATGAGCAGACACCTAGGAGCGTGACATTTCACAAACAGGATCATCACAAGTCACTTCCAGCAGAAACCTGGACTATTGCCCTTTCAAAACTCAAGACCAGCAGTCACTCCTGAAATATTTAAAACTCCCTTTTTATTTTAATTCAAGCAGTGTTGCTGGAAGTTATAGTTATTATATATATTATCTTATAGTTACTGTTCCGCTAACTTAAAAGGAGTCAGAAGTTTCTGCCTGATGCTGGCAGGGTAGCTCTTGAATACACCTGACTTTCTTAGGAGACAAAATCCTGTGATCTTTCACGCTTCTTTTTAATGCTATACATGCTTTTGTTTTTCCTCCAGCAAAAATCAGGAGGCTGTATGATATTGCTAATGTTCTGAGTAGCTTGGATCTTATCAAGAAAGTCCATGTTACAGAAGAAAGAGGTCGAAAGCCAGCTTTTAAATGGACGGGCCCAGAAATCAGCCCAAACAACCGTGGTGTGTATGCTTTTGTGGTTGTTGTTGTTGTTCTCATTTGTTGTCTTTTTAATCTAGAGGAATTCTCTCCTCTCTTCCCTACGTAGCCCCACACGTGGGAAGACCATACGTAGATACTCCTATAGAAAGGTAGCTACTGCTGGGCAGTGGTGGCGCACACCTTTAATCCCAGCACTTGGGAGGCAGAGGCAGGCGGATTTCTGAGTTCTAGGCCAGCCTGGTCTACAGAGTAAGTTCCAGGACAGCCAGAACTACACAGAAAAACCCTGTCTCGAAGAGAAAAAAAAAGAATGGTGGGCACTGTGACTTTGAACACATTTTCAGGGAGAGGTCCTTCAGTGCAGGAATTTGGAATTGAGGGCTCTGGAGCAATAGTGACGGCTGCATAAACCAGGCCCGTGATATTTTCATAAAGGTGTATCCTTGGCCAGTGTCTTCTGTGGCTGCTAGCAGATCTATCGTGGAATGCATTCCTTAAGAGCATGTGGAGCAGGCATGTAGGTCACTAGCTTCCACCAGCTCTAACATTTTCCTGAAGAGAAAACAAACAAGATTTTATACATCACTAGAGAGGAAAATCAATAGTGAACGCACGCCGGCATTTCTCTGGCCTTGAGATAGTTTCCATATGGAGAGTTTCCACTCTTCATATCCACCTGTTTAACATTGAAGGGTTCCACCATGGAACGACATTTTCTTGGTCTGTACCAAACATATGCAAATGTTTCCTGGTCACTGTTCCCTAAAGAATATGTAGGGACAACTCTTTGTAAACATGGGCATTATATTAGGTATTTCAAGTAACCGAGAGAAGATTCAGCATAGACTGGAGGTTGTGTTTAGCTTCTGTGCCATTGTATGTGAGGGGCTTGTGCCTCTGCAACTCTTGGCATGTAAGAGGCATTCTGGAACACGTCCTCCTCAGATGTGGAGGGCCAGCTGTGCAGTGCAGTGTCACATGGAGCACGAAGAACCATCTCTAACTGAGAGGTTCCCAGTGCCGAGCGTTGAGAGCAGGTACACATGGTGGGCGGGCACCCTACACTGGCACCCTTTGCTGCATTTTGATTTTTCATTACAGGGAAGCAGGGTCAACTGTGAGTTCATACACTGTCCTTCTCCATTTCAGGCTCCAGCCCAGTCATGCCTCTTACCGCCTCCTTAGAGGCCGAGCAGTCTGCAAAAGAGAACTGTGCCAAAAACCTCTTTTCTACACGGGGGAAACCTAGCTTCACTCGACACCCATCCCTTATCAAACTGGTAAAGACCATAGAAAGTGACCGGAGGAAGATCAGTTCTGCTCCCAGCAGTCCTGTCAAGAACAGCAAAGGTACGTTTTCCTGGAAAGTCAAAGCTCCACGCAGGAGCACTTCTGATCTGCTTTCTCTTAGCCTACTCCATCCCTCCTCACACATACAACTTAGGATAAAAAGTGCTTTGTGGGGTTTAACTGCTGTGCATCTAGGTGGCGGATGCATGCTTTCTGTTCCCTGGACGCCCGAGTTTTCTTCCACGTGACTACTCAATCTTTACCTCTGACCATCCTCTTTCTTCCTCTCTATTTTACCAGCTGAGAGTACTCAAAATTCTCCACCTGTCCCAAACAAAATGGCTCAACTTGCTGCTATTTGCAAGATGCAGTTGGAGGAGCAGTCAAGGTAGGCTGGAAATGAGACGCATTGTCATCTCAGTGTGTTCTTAGATCGGATTGCTTTCTGCAAGGGTAGGCATGACCCTTGGAAACTGGAGAGAGAGCCTTTACAGTATCTGTCCTCAACCAAAACAGACCAAAAAGCTGCTGCTATTGTCATGAAAAGTGAGGCTTTAACTGGGGCAAGAAGTGGTAGGATGCAGGGATTGGGAAATGGTTCTGTGGGAAAGGTGCCTGGTGCTCAAACATGAGGAGCTGAGTTGAGATCCCTGATGCCCACATAAAAGTCCTGGCTTGGCAGCATCCATCTCTAATTGCACAGTGAAGGTGTGGCCGCTCGAGGCTCCATCAAGTTCCTTACCCAGCCACCTCAGCTAAATTGATAACAACAGCCATCTTTTATCCCACTGTGGAGTTATGGCCACTGAAGGATCCTTGGAGCTCATTGGCTGGCCGGTCCAGCTAAACTGATGAACTCCAGGCTCACTGGAAGGATGAAAATCACTAAGGAAGACATCTCATGTTAACCTCTGGCCTCCACATGCCTGCATGTTCACACACATCCAGACAAGACTGCTTAGGAGCAGTGTGGTCCCATGACGTTCCATAAATCTTCTCTTTCAGTGAAACCAGGAAGAAAGTAAAAGTAAACCTAGCAAGATCTGGGCACTACAAACCACTGGCTCCCCTGGACCCTGCAGTGAACACTGAGCTGGAGCTGCTTGCACCATCCCTTATCCAGCCCTTGGGAGTGGTCCCCCTAATCCCTAGCCCGTTGTCATCTGCAGTGCCTGTGATCCTACCTCAGGCCCCTTCGGGCCCATCTTATGCCATCTACTTGCAACCTACCCAAGCCCAAATGTTGACACCACCCCATGGCCTGAGCCCAACAGTCTGCCCCACCCAGTCCTCTAATGCTACTGGATCCAAAGACCCTACAGACACCCCCATGGAGAAGACCACCACAGATGCCACAAAGTCCAGTGCCTCCTGCAGACCTGGAAGCTTGCAGGCAGCACCAGAAAGGCAAGGCACCAAGAATCGAAGCAAGGAGACGACTGGAGAACGAGGCACAAAGAGGATGATCACCACAGAGGACAGCTCTTCCGGTTCCCTAAAGAAAGCTAAAGAGGACCCGAAAGCTCTTGAGAATGTCCCCACCCCCACGGTGAGTATAGCCTCAGATGGGATGGTGCTTTTAAGCTCTAGCCACCCCAAGGCTGACGCCACAAGAATGTGGTGGCTTGTGGAGTTTACCAAAGCAAAGAACTGTCTCTCAGAAGACAAAGAATTGTCCCTTCACATCCCCTATCCAAATGAGGTCCCAGACAGCTAATCCTCACACAGATGACAGCAGGGACATTTTTAAACCTTGAGAGGGAGAGCTGACTTGCTCTCTTTTTAAAGCATCACAGGTGGCCGTCCCCAAGTCCGTTTCTCCATCCCCATTCTGGAACACAAACGCCTGTCATGAGAGTCATAAGTAGTTTATAAGCAGTTGTCACCACAACTGCAGGGACACACAGGCCTCCCTCCCGTAACTCATGCCTTCTGAGTCATCCCTCGGCCGTTTGCTTGATGTCACGTACCTGGCATCTGTTGGCTAGAAGAGAATCTGCCCACCCCATCTTTTTGTTTCCTCAGATTTACCGTGTGTTTTTTTGTGTAAATTGAAAAGTCAACCTGATCTTGTCAACCCAAAGGTTTGGTGGACTCCTTGGCTTCTAGAGATGTTGGCCCTCTAGGTGGTTTCCTTAGGTAAGATTAGATCAGGAAAGAATTAATATGTATTGTACCCACACACTGGTGTGTCGTAGACTTGAGAGTCTCACTCGGAAGTCACACCGAGTCACAGGTCAGTGGCCCATGAGACAAAGTATTAACAGAGGCAACTAAGCACAGAAGCAGAACTCAGTCTCTTCTTTTGCCCCTGCTGTTAAGTTATTTGGCTTCTCCACATCTTGCTTTTCTTTGTCTGGCATGAATTTATTCCTCTAACACACTCCCACCCTTCCCTGCCGTCTGCTAGGTTAGAAGAAATTGCCCCAGATCAAGTCTAACCCAGCACCCACCTTTGATAGCTGCTTCTGTGTACTCACCCCAGTTTTTGTGGGATTAGGTGAATTTATTACATGAAGAGATATAAAGGGCTTTGTGACCCCTTGAGGACACCTTATTGGCAGGATGGCATTATCTGCCACTGCTTGTTGAAGCAGCTTGATTCTGGAATCTTCCCCAAGGATGGCTTTATAGGAACCATTCAAATCATCTGCTATCTCACATGTATTATTTTGTACTCAATGTATATGCTAGCATGTGTACATTGGCCCTGGCTTTACTAGGTATTCCAGGAAGGCCATAATCTCTCTAGGCCAGTATGTATGATTTTGCAATGGTTTCCTGGTATTCCCTGGGTACCCCAGATTAGAGGTTTTAGATTTCTCATGCCCGCCCCCCCAGTTCCCATCTCTGTTTAATTCATTTTGACTCTTTAGTGTGGACTGAACAGAGAAAGAAAATGATTCAGGTGCTAAATTTATTCATTAGACATGTTCTGAGAACCCAGACCTATAGGGATGGAGCAGAGCCGGTATACAGATAAATGCAACCATATCTGATAGTAGGTCATAAAGACAGGAAAACAAACCAGGATAAATGATTAGGAGACAGGGGTGCAGAAGGGTGTAGGAGGTGACATTCATGAGGAAAAACACAATCCATCCATTCTGCTAACTTCAAAAAATGGTATTATAGGCTGAAAGAATTATAAATGTAATTTGTTGAAATTGAGTAAGTCTGGCCAGAAATCACAGTAACTAGTCCATCAGAGAGGCTATCTCAGTGACATTAGCAGCCCCGTGTAAAATGCCCGAACCCAGCCATTAAGAGTTCTCACTCTCTGCATCTTTCAAGGCACCATCTCCTGTGACTTTGAACAATACCAGGCACCTGAGAAACAGTTTGAATCTTTCAGCACTGTGGACTCTAAGTTCGGGGCGGGGGGGGGGGGGGGGGGGGGGGGTTTCCAAGGAAAAGACCCGATCAAGGGCTAGGGATCAAAGTGTGGGCTGTTGTTTTGGCAACAGAGAGAAGCATCTGAAGGAGGATGAAAGGAGGCCCCTGCGTCTAAGAGATGTTTTTAGAGTCCCCAGTCCCAGCACAGGGTGTGTGTGGGGGCAGACTCTGGGGACACTCCAGCCACCTACACACCCTTTGTGTTTAGGAATGTGCAGCAATCTCACAGGGTGGGAGCTGCATCAACAACCACAGTGGAGGCTCATGCCTGTGGGCATCTGGGTCTCTAATATGTACCAATTGGTGCTCTTCTCTGCCTGTCAGCTTTGGCCTCTGGCGCAGTTTGCTTTCCACGTGAGGAGTCTGCTGGGTCAGAACAAAACGTACAAGGAAATAGCCTGCTCGTGCAGTTCTTTAGTTCTAAAGCAGGAGTCCGAAAACCTGGAAGGCCGGCTAGTACATATTTGGTTCCCTAGGACACTGGTTTTCAGTTGCACCCACTCAACTCTGTCCCTGTTGGGAATACAAGCAGCCCCTATACAAAGGGTGTGGCTGCATTCCAATGAAGCCTCTTGGGGGGGGGGGAATTGGGTCGGACCTTGGGCTATATTCAGCCACTTCTTTTACTAAATGGAGTACCTGACCCCATGTTTCTCTAGTGTACACATGTGTGAGATAAATGCTTTTTCTTTATTTAATAGACCCTGTTCCCATCAGGATACCTAATCCCTCTTACCCAGTGCTCATCCCTGGGGCCAGACTCTGTGTTGTCTAACACGGAAAACTCAGGTACACTCTCCCCAAACCACAGGATCTACGGCTCCCCAATTGCTGGTGAGTAGATGCCATATCACACCAGAGCTGGCCTGCAGTTTACTTACACGATGTCAGCTTCCTGAACAAATGCCTGCTTTTAAGACATCACCCCTGCCCCCTTTCTTTTCCAGGTGTGATCCCAGTGGCGTCGTCTGAACTCACTGCTGTGAATTTTCCCCCATTCCATGTGACACCTCTGAAACTTATGGTCTCCCCAACGTCTATGGCAGCCGTACCTGTTGGGAACAGCCAGGCTCTCAACTCCAGCCACCCTGCTCCCGCCCAGAACCCAAGCTCAGCCATTGTAAACTTTACCCTGCAGCACTTGGGACTCATCTCCCCCAGCATGCAGATGTCTGCCAGCCCTGGGCCTGGAGCTGCCACAGTCCCTGTGTCCCCACGTGTAGAAGCAGCTAGCGTCATACCAGATAACTTGAGCTCTCGGCAAGGGAGGGCCACTAACCATGACTCGCCAGTCCTGGGCCAGAGCCAACTAAATGGGACAGGGGCACAGCAGGTAAGAGTATTTGCGTGTTAGGCCTAAAGCCTGAAGATGACCTTGGCCTTTTGATCCTCTGGCTCCCAAGTTGCTGGGATTCCCATTTAATTTGATTATCTGTATCACGGGCGGGCTCATGTTTGCCTTCCATCACTGGAGAGGAAATTATGACAGCATGAATGACAGAAGGCAAGCCTTCCTTCCAGACCCAAGAAGAATGCCCAAGGAATCCATATTATTAGGTTGTCATAAGGTTTTGTCTCTTAGCAATAGTAATTGACAGTTCAAAGAAACACATTGAGGCTCCCCTTGCCCATAGAGGATATATTAGTCTCCCAGCATTCCAGATACCATCCAGCTCAGTCTTGAGTCTTATGGCAAGCAGGGGTCACCATGGGTCTGATACCTTATTTCCTTGTTCTCTCCCATCAGACTGTTCCTGTGACACCCAAAGGCTCCCAGTTGGTGGCTGAAAGTTTCTTCCGTACTCCGGGTGGACCGACTAAACCTACCAACTCATCCTACATAGATTTCGATGGTGCTAACAAAACCTCCTTTGGAACCCTCTTTGTCCCACAGCGAAAACTGGAAGTCTCAACTGAGGATGTCCACTGATTGACAGATGGTGGTTTAATTTAATTTTCTAAAGAGCTATTTAATGAGAGAATATACACATTCAAGAACACCACCTTTAAAAATACTGTAAATATTTGGGGTTTTACTCAATATCACAGCAGATATTTGTCATGCTTACTACACACACATACATGCACACACATTTGTACAAGGCCAAATTCAGCCTTCAACTATAAAATAAAATGTTGAACTAAGGTACATTAACTTCTGGGGGGGGGAATTCATCTTTTTCACCTGTGCCTCTATTATTATGCAAAGTAACTTTATTAAAGTTTACTTCCCTTTCAGCAAATGTTTGACTTACCTAACACAGCACCTGCTCAAACTTTTTGCACAAAGGAAATGCTGTGTGATGTATAATGTATTTTTACATAGGGAGGCGATAGCTATATTTTTTTTGTAATTTCTTTAATCCTTTGCTGTTTCAGTCTGTCTTTTTGTAGAATTTACAACCCTCCTCAATCAAGTCTATGGAAAAAAATTATTTATAAAATGTATTTTTAATCATAAGTTGTTGAAATTAAAACTCTTCTAAAATGCAGTTAACATTTTCATTTGGCCACGCAGGGTACTCACGGTTGGGAGAAACTGACAACTTGTCTAATCTCAGAAGCAGGTTCTTGGGATGGCCTCCTTGGATACTCAGAGGTCATAGGAAGGTTTCACGTTCTCCCAACCCCTTCCCCTGCCACAGTCCAGAGCAGTACTAGAGTAGTGAGCGACATGGTGTGGAGAGGCTAAGAGCTTGTGAAAGGGAACTAAGGTAGTCCTGGCTCTGCCCAGCAACAGCCGCAGGCCTGCTCTGCAGAGAAGACGGGCAGCCATTGTCCTATGCCTCCTCTATGGTCCAGCTCTAGGGAAGGAAGAGCAGTAAGGATTCTTTCCTCTTGGCAGGGAACAAACACATGCCACACCCCAGTGGGCTCTAGGAGAAAGAATAAGCTACGGTGTGCTCAAGGTGTATCTTCTTGACCCCTTAAAGACTGCATGCAGAGAAAACAAGCACCACCTCTGGCCAGGGTCTTTCAGGAACATCAATACCTGTTTCCTAAGTGGGAACTACAGACATTTGAATTGTGTGTTATGAGCCTAGATCACAGGGCCACTGAGACAGGATTCAAGGCAACAAGTCCACAGTCGTTGCTAGGACTCAATCTTTCTGTCCATCTCCATGAAGCCAAACAGCTGTGGGAGGCTCTGCACTGCTCTGGACACTCAGAGGGTCACCTCTCTTTAGGTATGCACTCTGTATGGCCAACGCCAGGTAAGATGGCAGATTTTCCTGTTGGTCTAGAGAGAGCCTTCTGTGCTAGAAAACCAGTGTAAGGAATTTCCTCCAAGAAACTTAACCTTTGTTTTTTTTCTACCAGCAGAACTTGTAAATGATCCTGTAAAAACGGCCTCTGCTTTGAAAGCACTTGAGCACATACTTGAGAAAGACATAAATCTATAAATGCACTAGAACTTCCACTGGAGATATGGAGGAAATATCCACACAAAGACAGCTAGACTTAACTGTATACATAACACAGACACCAACCTACATAGACACTCGAGCTCTTAGGGGGTGGGGCACTATACATTCCCTTCCTTGCCAGCCCCCTGTAGACAGGGTGGAAACCAATGTTCTACTCTGATTTTGTTATCCTTCATGTGAAGAAACTCCCTGGAAAAATCAGATCCCCGGGTAGAAAAGAGGTATGTTAGATATTATGACAGCTCCGGGAACAGAATCTCTCAGTTGTATCACTCACAGAATTTTGAGGCTTCCCCCTTGACCACCACCTCCTGGTCTCTGCACCCTTCTTGAGTGTGGGTAGGTCCTATGCCTTGCTTCCAATCAAGAAGACACTAAATGAATGGGGTGTGTGTAGTCTCATGTGTGGCTATCTGCTCATATGAGACTAGTTCACATCATAGCTTGAATCTTTCCCACTCACTGGCTTTGAGGCAGCCTCTTGGACCTAAAGATAACCGACAGCTAACAACACATCCAGGAGAAAACAACTCTAGTTCTGCCAGTATCCACAAAGAACTGAATTCTGCCATCAACCTGACTGGAGCGTAGGGTATGAAAGGTCCCCTAAAGGCCCATGTGCTGAAGGCTTGGCCCCCGATGCACCAGTGTTCAGAGGTAGGGAACTAGCAGGTGAGCTGGAGTGTGAGTGATTAAACCGTTGACAAAGTCTTTTTTTTTTTTTTTTTTTTTTTTTTTTTTTTTTTTTTGGTTTTTCGAGACAGGGTTTCTCTGTGTAGTCCTGGCTGTCCTGGAACTCTCTGTAGACCAGGCTGGCCTCAAACTCAGAAATCCACCTGCCTCTGCCTCCCAAGTGCTGGGATTAAAGGCGTGTGCCACCACCGCCCAGCCGACAAATTCATAATTTGATGAAATATGAGGAAGTGATAGAAACCTTTGGAGGTGGGGCCTGTTTAAAGAAAGTAGTTCTTTGAAGAGAAATGCAGCCCTTGAAAGGCACATGTGGTCCCTGCCCCTTCAGCAATCCTTGCTTTGTGGCCGCCATGCAGAAAACAGTTTTGCACCAGATAGCCCTCCAACCCCCCAGCATTGGTCAAATGGCCATTCACAGGGACTGCTGAAGCTGTCAGTCAATATCTTCCTTTAAATTTTTTTTCTGAGATATTTTTGTCACTCCAATAGAAAGCTGACAAGAATCAGTCCATGGAGGAGCCTCAAAAGGATCACAGCCCCAACTGTCACCTTAGTTGCAGTCTTGAACGCCAAGCAGGGGTTCCTGGGCCATACCAGCTGACTGGCACACTGAAGCAGATAGTACAGGGGTGCTGTTCTAAGATACTAAGTTTGTGGTAACTCCGTTGAACAACAACAGATACGTGCAGCCACATAGCCTGCCAGCTCCCATAAATACCCTCTTCCTGTCAGAGTATGGTTCATTGTTTTATGGGTCTTCACAGAAGGAAACGTGACTCTGTGGGCTTTTCTAGGAACACACTCCATTTCCTTGGCTGGGAACAACTGTCAAGATACTAGGCACCACACTAATAAAACTTCTCTGAACAACATTCCCCTCCCCTCCCCTCCCCCACAAACTACCCTCCTATCTCTCTCCCCATCCTCTCCTTTTGAGACAGAGTTTAATATAGCCTCGGTTGGCCTCACACTCACTATATAGATGAGGACGACCTTGAACTACTGAGCTTCCTGCCCCTACCTCCTTAGTGCTGAGCTTACAGGCCTGTGTCAGCACTCCTCACTTATGGAGTGCTAGAAATCGAACCCAGGGCCTAGTGTATGCTGAATCAGCACTCTACCAACTAAACTATATCCTCAGCTCGTTTCCCCTTAAGGAATTTTATTTCCATGGGGATAGAGCTGAGTGGCCTATAGCTGGAGGCTGTGCCATGCCTAACCAAGAGTGGGTCAACATCCAGCCTTCTCTGAACTACTGGAGTAGGATGCTGCACTTCTACCACTTTGCCTCCTTAGTGCACCTTGTCTGCAATGTCTCAGCCTCTGCAAAGGTTTTTGTCTATGTGTAAATCTGAGCTGCAGCCGTCTGCCAATCCCCTGAGCCTTTGTCATCTGTCTAGTATCTCTTGCTCAGAGCAATTCATCATTTCTGTGACTGGAAAACCAAAGGACACCAGATCTCAGAAAACACAGCCAAGGCCTTCAGAATACCCCTCACCAGGACTTGTCACGATGGTCAGCTTGTAGAGAGCAGGTAGGAAACAGCATCCCGCTCCAGCCAAAACATCTGAGGTATGCTTAGAGCCTGTAGATGGCCCCTGGTCCATGCTTTGCATTATGACTATGGGCCTTCACTATAGCATAAAAGTGACAGGCATTCATCAGAAATAGGGCTTTAGGTTTTTAAATTTTGACCATGTCCTGGGCTAATGATACACATTGCCATAGTCTCGTGTATTGGGCAGTGCTTGCTGCTCTTCCCAGGCTCTTGGAATTGTGAAGGAATAGAGATGTTTTTCCGCAGAGCGTTGCTCTACTGATCTATGATGCTGTTAGAAGCTTTAACACATTATTTATTTTCTTCTTAGGCTGGGATGTAAGCAGAGGCATCTGTGTGTGCAACTTTTTAAAATCTGCATTCAGCTTTACACGTAGACGTTTTGGTCTGTTGTACAAAACTCATTTATTCTGCTGTTTCATACAATATACTCTGTGTGAAAAATCCTTCTCAAGTTTTATCCTGAGTGAAAACATTTTTAGGTATCTTAGTAATATGCTTGGCTGGTATGCACTAAGTTCTGGGTCTGATTTCTAGTCCTGCATAAAAAACGCATGGTGGTACAGGCCTGTAGCCCTAACACTTATGAAGTCGAGGTGGGAGGATCAGAAGTTTAAATACTTCTGATAATGAGCCAGAGGCCACCTTCACCTAATGAGAAACAAGAGAAGAAGAAACATTTTTATTTTAGATACAATAGATTAGGATCTTTCTAAAATGATACTGTAGTTCTTGGGTTCCTAAAGAGGATTGTAACATAGTTTAAACTACTCGCCACGGTTCCTAGGCTCCTGGCTACTATTTAGGAACACAAATGCAATGAACAAAACATAGGCAACTGCAAATACAATAGTGCCTTCAGAAAGTATGAATCGGGCAAGTGAACATCCTTCTGATACTTATAGCCCAGGATTTTATGCTTTTTTAGGTCTATATTTTAAATTTTTTATTATGTTTGTTTACCTATTAATTAATTGATTTATTTACTTATTGCGTCTGTGTGTCCTTGCTATAGCATACTTCTGGTCAAAAGACAACTTGCAGAATCAGGTCTCTCCTTCCACCATGTAGGAGCTGGGAATTGAACTCAGGAGGTGGCAAGTGCCTTTACCTGCTGAGCCATCTACTGGCCCGTTGGTCCATGCTTTATAGTTCTTGATCTCCACTCCAGCTTTGACGTCAGCTTTTACTTGCTTTGTCCTTCTTCTGTGATGATGGATATCTTTCCTGACCCAGAAAATCTGAAGACTTCCAAGGGAACTCATGTTATCAGTTTTGCTTTTATAAACCACTCCAAGCTAATAGATTCCTTTCTGACCACTTAGGGAGGCTCTTTTCCTCTCTGATGAAGGACAGAACCATCCATACCTCAGGGCAGACTTTCCCTGACAATCAGTGGTCTTTTCCATTATCCCACAGGTCCAAATGTGTTAACACCGGAGAGCTATAAATCTCCGTAGTACTGGAAGTATGCCAAATAATAATTTTGTATCCATATTCACTACCAGTTCAACCCTTGGACAAGACAGTCATGTCTGCACAGAGATATTCTGAAAAAAAAAAAAAAAGTCCTAGAAGCGCTGGGGAGAAGTGAGGTCAGGAATTGTAAGAAATAAAGTTGTTGGACTCCTGCTGTTAGCCAGCCTGAAAAGCAGCATTGCAAGATAATTGTTATCAAGCCCACTTTGAGAAGGCTAATTTTGGAAAGGAAAAGGTGCAAGTCTTCCCCACACAGTGGGCATGTGGGGTCAGTCAGTGTACAAGTGCAGATGTGCAACTGGTGGCAACATCTGCACTGAGCCCCCCATGTCGCTTGCAGACTGTGGAGAAATAGTCCGACTCCAAGTTGCTCGTGACGAATGAGAACAGCGCTTAACTTGCATTAACCTGGATGGGAGGCAGCCATCGCTGCCATCTCAGGCTCCACATCAGAGGCGATTTACTCTGTTTCAAGCTGCTTATTCCAGGACATTACATCAAATTCTGTTATGCTATGGCTGACGTTTGAGTTGATCCAAATGAGAATTTGCACAAGATGTCGGAAGCAGAAACAAAACCACCATTATTCTCTGAATGAAGGTCATGGATATTTAATGCAGTGACCCAGGGGCTCCAGCTTGCTGGCTTCTACTTTTTCAAGGTTCTAGGTTCTGCTTGGAGCAGTGGCTGCAGCCTATCGCCAGAAATGAGCTGTTTCCCTCTTACTGGCCTTTTTGCTGTTCTCTTCAGTGCCTAGACATCCTCAGCTTCTCAGAGCAGCATGTGTGGATGGTTTTACTGATCAAAGCAACCTGGCATTTCAAACGTCCACGTCCCTCTCTCCTCCCCGAAATGTGTCAAGGTCTACTTCCTTAAAGAAGTTATTTCTAACTCACAGTAGTTCTTCTTTCCTTACTAAGTCTCAAATATATCATGTGGGACTTAGAGAGGAACTGGGTTAGAGCCAAAGATTGCCAGAGGCTGTCCGCTTCCCACAGCCCAGAGGATAGGATGTACCTACAAGTCACAACTTGGCAAGCTGAGGGCCATTTTACTGGCCAGTACTTTCAGAGCTGCAAATCCCAGAGCTGAAGCATTCTTAGATCAAAGCACTCTTTACAAATGCATCACATGGACTTTAGCCACCACCCAGCAGCCTCTGACCCAGCTGGTCAAAATGTCTGGAGCTCCCTCACCCAAGATACATGGCCTAGGAGCTGAAGCCCGGTTTCTCACGCTGCTTAAGTGCCCTGGATAAGGAACTTAACAATTCAGAATGGCTGTTCTCCCCTGGAAGCAACCTCAGTGAAGCTCACTGCTCCCCACAAATGACACGAACATAGAAGGGTGATTAGTTAAGGGGAAGGGCATCAGTGGAGTCATTGGGGTGCTGGACGGTAAAAACATGATACACAGGTATGAAAATACAATGAAAGTCACTACTGTACATGATTACCATATACATAATAATTTGGTGGTAACAAAAGTCCTGGAAAATGAAAAGTGAATTTTATTGACTTTTAAAAAAATATCTCAAGGAGTTGTTTTTGAGGTTCAGTTTGGAAAGCAAAGTTATTCAAACTCACTAGTGATTCGGGGTGCATAAGCAGAAAGGGCGTTCAGCCAATGTGGTCAAGCAGATGGAAAAAGGAAACTCCAAAAGAAACCACTAATCCTCAGACTTCAACACACAGGGCATTCCTCTTCGCTAATACCACATAAAGCAGCTTTAGAACTGACGGCTGCTATTATTGCAGGAAGTGACTACTTCCATGAAAACATTCTGGCACATGGAGATCCCTTTCATGCTCCTGTTGGGTTTATGCCTTAAGTTTACTTAAGTTTACTTCTCAGTCCCAGAACTTTATCATCTCTTCTGTTTTGTGACCCTGTAATCTAGAGCTTTAGATGGGGATTGAAGGGAATCAGCAGCCTGGCACTTTGGGAACAAGAAGCTGTGTAACTCATTCTGGATCATAGAGTCTTTCAGGTCCTGGTGATCCTACTTTGAACTGTTCAAAAGCTTCCTATTTCAATCTTAATTTTGGCTCCCCAAACCAGTGCTAGGTTGGCTGTATCAAAACCACCCAAAGGCATCAGTAAGATGTGGCCTACACATTTTGGGAAGGTTTCTATTTCCTGAGGCTAATGTAGAATAGAGTTGTTGAACCTATGTTTTAAAAAAGATTTCTAGGTAATTCGGTTATGTTGGTAGCTATGAAGATTAATAATACAGGAAAGTCTTCCGGTGTCCAAATTGTCACTGAAGACTTCCGACATTGATCAAGACAGAGCAAAACCCCATCACAGGCTCTCTCCATTGACAGATTGCAAATACCGCTACCTGAAGGTATGAACAGTGGGGCAATGAGCTGGGTGGTTTAGCTCTCACCTGGGACACCAGGTTGACTGGTGCCCAAACACACAACAAGCAAAGCAATGTCCACTAGAAGATTTCTAATGGGACTCATAGATTTAGTACATAATATCCAAAGTCACAGGGTATGTTTGGAAATCAATTACCCAGCATAAAGGTAAAAGAAAAACAAAACGAAAGGAAAGGAAAGGAAAGGCTGGCCAGTTCTGACAGGGAGATGATCAATAGGCACCAAACTGAATTGAAAAAAAAAAATTGAAGTGACGTCTTTGCAAATAAAGATGAATTCTCCTGAAATGCTGAAAATGGCCTCTCTTCAGAATAATAGAACTCTAAGAAAATGAACAGTGGGAATTTAGACCTTAAGGTACACCTGAAAAAAAGACCTGATTGGCTGGGGCTCAACAGGACAAATGGTCCATTGCACTACTTTCCAGACATATGTTGGTCTGGTTCAGAGCCAATAGAATGGACTAGAGAGTCCAGAGACAGGCCCACAGTAACTGCAGTCATTCGGACAGTCAGTGTAGCACTTCAGGAGAGCAAGGACGGTGCCTTTCATCGAGTAGGGCTAGAACACTTGGTAGCCACACACAGGAAAGTGCGACCCCCAATCCTCAGCTTACTCCCTGCAAATATCTGTTCCATCTAGACACAGGCCTAAGTATAAAATATAAACTTACCCAACATTTAGGAGAAATGCTACATTGGGTGGAGTAAAAACGTTTGTACAACCCCAAAAGTATAACCTATGAAGTTAGATTTATATAACCTATATAACCTGGACTTCAAAACGAATTTTAAAATGCTCATAAAAGATACTGTTTAAAAAAAAAAAATTGAAAAAGGAGAATCTGGCCCAAAAGGCCGGCCTGTTGTAGAATCTGATTTATTTAAAAATCTGGAAAGGGCAAAAGTTTGGAGTGGAGAACAGATTAGTGGTTACAGGTGATTAGGAGCAAAAGTAGATGTGACCGTGGAAGAAATAACAGGGTAATCTGGGGTTCTATTAGGGTTCCTTAGAGGAGCAGAACCAATAGAATAAATATACAAATTCAAGGAGGGTTTATTAGATTGGTCTAATGGTATGGTCTGATCGTCCAACAATGGCTGTCTCACACTGGAGAGAATCCAGCCGTTTCTTAGACCACAAGATGGGTCGCCTCTGCACCCTCAGACTGGTGCTGAAGGCGTGGAGACTTCTTGGAGAGTGACTGATTTTTATTACAAGAGAATACTATAGTAATAACAGTACAGAAATGCAACAGTGGCAGCTAACAGAATGGAGGAACTTGCCAGCAAGATTGGAAGAAGACAAGCAGGCAAAAATCCAAGTTTTCTGGTTCTGTCTCCCTTTTATCTGGCAGAAGGGACCCCCACATTTAGGGTAGGTCTTCTCACTTCAAATAATCGGATCTGGGAAATTTGTCACAGACATTTCTAGCAGCTGTGTTTTAGTTGATTCCAGATCTAATCAAGTTGACCACAGTTAATCATCACCGGGGTGGTTGGTGATGGTCACTTGGGTCTATGCATTCCTTGGAACTCATAAAACAATACATCAAAAGGCACATGCAGGTAGGTAGATTTTTTAAATTGCTGGGCCATACTTTGTCTGGGTTGTTGCCAGACTTTACCTGAAGTTTTCCTGTGATAAAGCATATTCACTGATTTTGAAGATCACAGATCCCATTAAAGTAGGTCTTCTTCGTAGTGGCTCTGCTGGAAATGGGTTACAGGTTTCCAAGCTGTCTGTTCTTCCAGCCTCAGGCAGGTGGGAGCACTGCTCTCCCCCAGCAGGCTGTAAGAAATGTTTCATTTTTTATCACCATTACAGAGTGGAAAACAAACCATTACCCTGTAAAACAGCTTACTATTTTTCATTTCTGTTAAATAAAATCAACACATCTGCTTCTCTGCACTCATTGGTTTTAGTTTAGTTTTATTTTGTTTTCCCCTGAAACAGAGTTTCTCTGTGTGACCCTGGCAACCTGTAACCCATTTCCAGCCGACTGGGAACTGGTTCCGCAGACCAGGCTGGCCTTGGACTCAGAGATCTACCTACTTCTGCCTTTCAAGTGCTGGAATTAAAGGTTTGGGTCACCACCATTTGCCAGTTTTCTTCCCTTTTTCCCTAGATTTATTTGTTGATGCATTTTATGTATGAGTGCTCTGTCTGCATGTACACAAGCATACGAAAAAAGGGTGTTCAAATCCCATTATAGAAGTTTGTGGGCCATCATGTGGTTGCTGGGAAATGAACTCAGGACATCTGGGAGGGTTCTTAATCCCTGAGTCATTTTCTTTTCAGCTAATTCTCTCCAGCTCCACTTCCTTTATATGATAGTCCATCATATACTTGAAGATTTTCTGTAGGTTTCATCTCCAGGTCTTCTTTGAGTATCTGTCTCTGGTTCTTTGGAATTCTTCCTCTGCAATTGTCTAAGATTTTCATTTTCCAGAGCATAGCCATCATTTTTAATATTTATTCCCAATCGCCATAATAAAATATGATATTTAATCTCCAATTAGCTTCTACTTTACAAAGATAGGCTTTGTTATTGAAATGGATCCCATGGTCTCTGATTTCACATGTCCAGAAAAGATGCATAATGCAACCTTTCTTTGCCTGCAGCCAATGTTAAGTGCTAACTTTTGTGGTCGGCCTCTACTGGCGTCATAGCCTCTAGGAATTCTTAGAGAGCTTGGAAAATCTAGGATTGAGAGACAACCCACAATCCAAAGGAATTCGTAGACCTGAATGAAGCATTACCAAACAAATCAATGATAACTACCACTCCACTCCTTCACGGCATCTCAGGAGCTACAAAAGAATCCACAGCTATAAAAACATCTGCAGTTGTCACAGCACCTGCTCAGCCTCTTCCCGCAGTGGCCCATGAGTGCCATGTCCACTTTCCTTCAAATACTATGGAGGCAAACTCTTGTCATCTTTCAGGAATCAGGATGTCTTTCTTACATGCCAGCTGAGCTCAGGACAGTGTCCCTTGCTTGAATAGCTTCGGACTGTCTTGACTGTCACACCATAGCTGACAGACAGACACTGCACTGTATGTAGACTCACTAAGAAATTCATTTTCCCTTCTTGGTTTATGGACCATCAGTTGAAATCCTTTGACCTGTGACATAAGATAGAGCAAAATAGTTCAGAAACAGGTCTGAAGTCTGCCATCCCCATGATACCTGATCTTCAATGAACTTTTGAAACACATTGAATTTGATCACAAGTGGTTTCTTTTATGCTTTCTAATTCCTAAGTCAAGGAAATACAAACAAAACAAAGCCTAATTTTACTAGGGCTGGTGGCTCATGCCTTAGTCCTAGCATCTGGGAAGCCAAACTAGGAGGATTACAATAAAATCAAGGTCAGCCTGAGCTGTGTTTGACACAAGCCTGAGCTACAGAACGAAACTCTTTTTCTTTCTTTTTTTTATTGGATATTTTAATTATTTATTTCAGATGCCATCCCCTTTCCCCATTCCCCCTCCCCCTGGAAAACCCCTATCCCATGTCCCCTTTTCCTTTTTGCATTTATACACTTTTTAAAAAATGTTAATCAAAGGATTTATAAGTTTGGTAATGCTCAATCAGAAGTGTAACCCAATACCCAACCTAGATATATCAACTATCTTTGACTGGTGGAGACACATGAATATCTGCCTCCCTGTCTCCCCCCTCTTTCTCTCTCTCATCACCTAGCTTCTCCTCTCCTTCTTCTCCTCCTCTCCTTACTACTTCTCTTCCTCTCAGTACTCCTCCCACCTTAGCTCCTCCTACATAGCACCCTTCCTGTTAAAATAAAACTTTTCTCTCAAAATACAATTGGAGCATAATTATGCCTATTTGTACTAGTGAGGTACAAGATAGTCCTAATACCCAGTCCATCATTTTGTTGACTAACCAGAACCTCTGTCATCTTTCCTAACTAAAACACTTAGTTCTGAACCTGGCTTTTTCCTTGGCTTTAGAATGAATGTCAGCTGAAAACCATCCACTCAGATCTTTTCTCTCAAGGAAAATAGCCAGGATTGGCTATGAAACTATAAGTTTTCAACCCTGTCAGAAATCCAGAATGATTGAGTTAACTAAAATTGTGGGAAGCACAAAGCATAGCTTCTAAAACTTAGCCAATTTATAGAGACCTCTGAACACCTGGAAAGTCCCTATACTACAAAATGTTGGAGCATCTGTTCTTCTGCCTTCTGGCCAGGAATCATCTGACAGACCTTAGTGCTGCAGAATTATTAAGGGCCGATTACTCTGTCTAGGTAAATATAATCAGTCGACTATTCTGCAAGTGTGTCCTTTTCTGGACAGTAATTTGTCTGTAGATGGAAAGAGGCAATTCTTGTCTAGTGGCTGTCTCACCACAACTAGAGTAACTCCAAAGATGCTCAATTTCTTCTTAGAATCCAAGAGAGGAAGCTGTCAGGGCAGACAGGTCTCTAATCAAAATGAACATTACTACAGAAATGTTTGTAATGTCAATTCTGTGGACTTCTGATGTTTTGAAAACCAACTATCCATGTAAGGTAATCTGGACTGTTGTCTGTTAACTCCACTCAGCTATTTCTAAATAAAACATAGAAAGCACCCTAACAATAAACTCCAAGCCATGAATTTGCTATAGTCCCTTAACTCACAGGCTAACTATCTCAAATCTGTTAAAAAAAGTTAAAGAAGGACTGGGTCTAAGCCTTGTATTCCTAAATGTGTTATACAGGTACAATGCCTATGAGAGTCTCAATATTCATCTCACTTTTATATCAATAAGAAGCTCATACAAATGAAAACAGAACAAAACTCCCATACCAATGAAAACAGAACAAAACTCTTGTCTCTAAAATAAAATAAAACAAAACAGCAACAAAACAAAGGCTACATATGTGGCTCAGTTGCAAGAGTATTTACCTAGCATGCAAGGGTCTTGGGTTTGATCCCTACCACCACATAAACCCAGAAATGATGGCACATGTCGGTGATCCCAGGATTTTTGAGGTAAAGGGAGGGGAATTAGATGTTCAAGGTCACAGCGACATAGGGACTTCCAAGATAGCCTGGGAAACATGAGACCCTGTCTCCAAAGGAAAACAGACAAAAGAAAACAAAATTTATCTTTATAAGTTATGAGAAAATCTCTGGGAGAGGTTTCATAGAGCATGTGGACCTTGCCACCAGAGAAATAGCCATGGGACTGGTGAGGTGGAGCGTGCTCAAAACCCAGACACCTCAGAGTTGAGACAGGGAGTAGAGCTGACTCCCTCCTTGTTTCCATGCCTGCTTTGGGGGCACATAACCTTGACTGCCAACCAGATTATCACAGGCAATCGATTATGTAATGTAGCCCTGAAATTGTCCCCATGCAAATAGATCATCACCAGCATCTTAGTCTCAGCCAACAGAATCTATTTTCCCCCCAAATCCTATCCCACTCCACAAGGTTCATATAGTTCCTGTCCACGTGGAGAAACGCCCACAATTTATTTCACCAAGAATCGTCTGAAACTGGCTGTTCACTCATTATCTCTCAACCAGGGGGCAGGGAAGGGGAAGGAATGAGTGTGTACCCATACTAAGCAGGGGTGTATAGAAACCCTGTGACTTCTACCCAGTTTTTCTGTGAATCCAAATATTTACTAAGACACAAGAACTACTTTTAAGAAATAGAAACATCAGGCATCCTTTTTATGGAAAGGCTGTCACAGTATCCATTTGGAGCCAGAGACAGTGTCACATGACACTTGGAATGTTTCAGCTTTAACTGGGCTTGTGTCAATTTGGGGCAGCTTTTTAGAAGGACCTGAATTTTACACTCAGCATCCAATAATCTTGTTTCATCTTCAAGTGCTTATCAGGTGTGGCAGGTGTAGCCTGTCGTCCATTTTTATGATCTCATGGATTACCTAATATTTATTTGTTTGCTTGTTTATTGACATGTCCTTACTCATAACCCTCAGATGGCTTGGAAGTCATCTTGAAAATTAGGTTGGCGATGAACTTATGGCAACCTTCCTGCCTCTGCCTCCCAAGAATTGGTGTGAGCCAGACACTCAACATAGCTGAGCTATTTCTGAAGCCTTTTCTTCTCCTTGGGTTGTTACCATCCAGCCCTAAAGCAGAAGAGGCTGCTCTAGCAATATAAGAAACTGACATGGAGGGCAGGGGGGTTGGGGTGGAGGACGGTCTTGATTTTACTTTCCTCCATATCTAGGGCTCCTACTCAATAAAACACCCTGTGCTTTTCTAATACCACATCTTATTAATAGGGCCACCAAATGACAACGTAGACTGACCACCTCTGTTGAGAAAGATCAGTCACACTCAAAGGGAAATGAAGGCTTGGCTTACATCCCTGGAAAATAAGGATGATCAAATTATAGACTTAGAGGTCTTCTCATCTAGTGTGCACACCCCACAAAACCAGCAAAGCGTATGGCTAGTAGTAGGAAAGCTATAACTAGAACCCTATAGCTGAGGAGCTCGGGCTTCGGCTCAGTGGTAGAGCATTTAACCTAAATGCATACAAGGTTATAGGTTCTGTACCCAGCATGGAAAAAAAAAATACAAAAAAGCTATCTATTCCAATCCAGTGTTCTTGCACCATCAGCACAATAAACTTCAGTGAAGCCAATTAAAGACCTCCAGCTGTTGTGAAATCTCATTTAACCATTATTTTAATATTTTAAATGAAGTGACTATACCCTTAAGTAATGTTTTTGTCTGAATTTTTAATGTTATTGGTTGCTGCTTATCTTCGAGACGGTGGGAATTTGGCTCTTTCAGATCTCTCATAATCAGGCTAGTGTGTGGGCCAGCAGGTAAGCTGTTTGCCACACCAGCTTTATGAGCTGAGTTCCATCCCAAACCCTGTGTAACGGTGGAAGGAGAGAACTGACTCCGCAACAGTCCTCTGATCTCCACATTTACAGTACACACATACATACATCCCTCACATAGAAATAATAGAAATTGAATTACAACATTATCAAAAGCATTCAGTTTTATAAATACATTTATTATGCCTTTTTTTTTTTTTTTTTTTTTTTTTTGGCCAGGGAGGTACAAAGTCTTTCTATGTAATAGCCCAGGTTAGCCTCAAGTTCCCATTCCTTCTGCTTCGGCCTCTTAAATGCTGAGGTTATAACAAAAAAAATTCAAACAAATATTTTTTAAAAACATGCTAGGGGTCAAAACAGAAGAGTCACAGATCACTAAGATCCTAACTGGCCTTTAACAAGCTCAAGATCTAGTGAGCTGTAAATTACTTGTACTGAAAAATGTACCCAAAGAGGCACATCCTGCCTAGAAAGGGGAGGTGCAAAGGCCCTAGGGAAAAAAGAATCATGTGAGTTGCTTTCTGAAGGATGCGGAAGATTCTACCAGGGATGACGTGAAGGTGGAGGACATTCCAGGCAGAGCACAGAACATGAGCAAAGCAGAGAGGCATGAAAGCCCTGGCTATTTTGGGAGCACGGAGATTAGACTGGAGAGGCTGAGAGATAGGCTAAAGGAAGGGCTGAGGAGAAGTTGGAAAGCTGGTTTGGAGTAAGATGAAGAAACTCAAATGCCATGTCAAAGTTTTGAACATGACCTCATAGCAGGGGACTCGAGCAGAGGACTTCCAGTTCAAGGTAGCCATGGTCGGATCTGCTTCAGATGACTCTGGTGGGTGTACCAGATGAGAGGAAGGTGGGAAAGCTCAGTGAGGGCTTCTAGAAAAGTCTATCAAGACATCTGAGTGAGGGCAAAATGAGGAGCCACAGGACGAGAAAGAGGGAACGGATTCAGAAGACATTGAACATTTTTCATCGTCATTGCTCACTAGTGTCTATTTAATCTACTGAAATCTCTCCCAAGACAGTTTTACAGACTGAATGGTGTTCGTTTGCATGATTTACTTTGGTCAGTTTGCTGGCCTGTGGTAGCCACTTCAGAGACTGTGTTGCTCAGGGATACTCTCAAGGGCTTTAATGTAGAAGCTGCCTCTCCTGACCACAAAGGACTAATTGAATAAGGTTTTGCTAATTTCTCAGTGTAAGCTAAAGTTAAGTTTGTACTTTTTCTGTGCAGGCCTGGAGTCCTTGAAGGCGTTGGTATAATAGTAGCACTGTAGTGCAGTGAACGTTTCCATCAAGCATAGCCCTTGCTGTGGAGGTCCTGGGTCCAAGCTATGACGTACTAGCAATATGATTGAACCTCTCAAGCCAGCTTCTTCATTTGCAAAGGGCAGGTAATTGCACCTATATTCTCTCTGCTTCTGAGAGAGAAAATGAGACATAGAAGGACAGAGAGACAGAGATGAACCCAAGAGAACCCATTGCAACAGAGAGCTCTGAGGTTGAAGAGCATTGTGTAAGAACACTGTTATGGAACTGACCAGTTAAAAATGCCCAAAGAACATGAACAATTGAGCGATTTGCTTTTCCCAGTCTCACTTCCCCTCAGTAAAAATGACAATATTATTACCCAGCTTTGGTAGAAACAGCCATTGTAACACATTCAGGTGTCTGCCTGTCCATTTCTATGCCTTTCACAGACAGGACACAGGGCCAGGATCAACCTCTGAGTGGAAGGTTAGAGTTAATTCTCTTCTTGAAATAAGAACCAAAGACAAAACGTCAGACCACTGGTGCATGGAGACAGCTAAAAGCCCTAGTTACTTTAAGAACGCTGCTGACATAGAATACATCAGGGCCCAATTATGTTTCTTTTCAGAGGAGATTGGATGAGTGGATGGAAGCAGAGACTCCTAGTTGCCAGATTCTTCGTTAAAATATTCCTTCTTTTATGTGTCACTGTTCAGAGCGGTGATTTCTAAAGCCAGGAATTGTGAGCAGCAACCAGGGGGACATATGAGATAATGGAGAATGAGAGAAAGAATTAGAGATGCTATTTTAGTTTCTTCCTTCCCAGCGCATAGCTTTAACATGCCTCATACCATGCATATTATAGGGATGTGTTAATAATTTAGATATACATCATACATATGTAAATGTGAGTGTTAGCATATGCAATATTGGTATGTTGCTCAAAAAATGTTTGCTGAACAGACCAAGATCAAGCTAACATAAGAACCATTGTGTGAAGGGTTTTGGAGTTAGATCGCCATTGTCCCTTTGTGACTGATGTGTTCCAATGACTTGCTAAGGGTTAGCTACTTCAGGGACACCCAGGAGGGGAAGATGTGAATTCTCAGCCCAAGGCTGCAGGACTCACTTGTGTGTTGGGGGACTGTCTTAAGAAGCTGCATCTTCATTGCTCACCAATAAGGAATAATAATACCTTCTTGGCAAAGTTGTTGTGTGGATTAAATAAAGATCTTACGACAGAAAGTAGCCCTCCCTTTCTGCTTTCTAGTAAAACGCTTTTCTCTTGATGACTTACTCCCTTACAGTGCCTCTTGGGGGAATGATGTAGCAGCAGCAAACAGGCTCAGGCAGGTCTTAGCATCTCCACTCATTCACTACTGGGTGAACTTTAGCTCCCGTTGTCCGGATGCCCTGTTGTACAACCCAGGCAGGCTGCATAGCCCTTTTTCCCTATTGTATCTCAAACAAGACATGGGCACTTCTGAATTCTTCACACGGAGAATTTCTACAGCAGAGCAGCCCAATAGAACTTTCTATGGAGCTGGCCTTTCCTCTCTATGCTACCCTCTGTGTGTAGGCACCTGACACAGATCTACAAGGACTAAGAAATCTCACTTCTTATTTAAATTTAAATCATTTCCATCTGAATAGCCAAACATGGCTACTGGTTACCCTGTTGAAGAACATAATTTAAAGACTATAAGACTCTAGGAAGCAATTTAAAATGAAAAAGAAATGTAAGTAATCGTGGAAAACAGAGAGTCCATCAGAAAGAAGGGAAGAAATACAGAAAGTAAAAGTCATGGATTGCTGGAAAAAGAGAGCCCAAGCACACAGCAGAGCCCAGTGCTGAGGGTGAGGGTGCTCTGGGGACACTTCAAATGGAATCGGTAGAAATATAGGAGAGAAAGTCTGAGGACCACCATCATAATGAGCAAGGAAACAGGTCAAGGGCCAATGTGGTCCAAGTCAAAGGTGTCGGGAAGTCTGGAGAGAATCACAGAAAATTAGTGATGTTGAGAGGTGTTGGAAATTCCCACCCCATACCTAGACAACACACCACAGCACTGTTCAGCAAGATCCATTCCTGCCCCACAAATGAAGGGAAATTCCTTCAATTGGAAATGCTTCCTACCAGGAAAAAACAAAAACAAACAAACAAAAAACGAGGACTTCTCAGAATTATAAACAGACAACTAAAAATCTGGAATACATTAGAAAACCAACATTACAAGAAACCCTAAAGTCAACGCATGAAAGAAACAATAACCAAGAAAACAGAACAGAGAAAGTAGACTTGTCCTCGGTGTCATCAGTGTCTTCAGAGACTCAGAATGATATGCCAACCATAAAAACAAGAATGGGCTGGGTTAAAAAAAAAAAAAAAAGATGTGCTAACAATTATATAGAGCCAAGTGCAATCCCACAAACCAGGAAGCTAGGAGAGGAAAATTTTGAGTTCAAGACCCAGCTGGGCTATACAGTGAGACAAAATTTTGAAAACCTTATAAATGGAATTATTTTTAAATTAGTAAATGAATAAGTGGCTGAGTAGACAAGTATTTGGGTGTAATGCGAATTCATTCCAGGCCACTGGCTCTCAACCTCCCTAAGGCTGCAATGTAGTTCCTCACAAACTACCAACCATGTTGCTACTTAATATCTGTAATTTTGCTACTGTTATTCATCAAAATGTAAATATCTTTGTTTTTTTCTGAAGGTCTCATGTGGTCCCTGTAAAAGAGTTGTTCAATCAAAGGGGGTCACTACCCACAGGTAGAGAACCACTCTTGCAGTCAATGTTGCACTAAGAAATTTTTGAATAAATACAAAAAGACAATGTTCTAATTTCTAACAGTCTTTAGAGGGAAGAATTAATTTAAAACATTAAAATTTTCCAAATCTAAAAAAAAAAAAAAAAAAAAAAAAAAAAACCCATGAATTTTCAGACTGAAATGACCCACTAAATTTCAAGTGGTATAAACTTTAAAAGACAAAAAAATATCATAAAATGTAAGAAGTCATAAAAGTTTCCAAAGGAAGAAAATTAAGTTAATGAGGAAGCTGAATAAACTGACATCATCACCATTGGCCACTACAACACTATGGGCTATTACAGACAGTTCCCTCCCAGTTCTGACTAAAGGTCATTTTGAATACAGATTCTCAGATGTAAGCATGACACTCACTCAAGTGCAGATTGAATTGGGTCCCTCTAAATGCTAAAATACACAGTTACAGCCTTCCGACGTTAGTATCTCAGAATGTGGAGCTGCATTCAGACACGGGGACTTCAGAGAAGGAACTGGGTCATATGAGTAGGCTCTCATTCAATATAGCTGGGATCCTTATAGGAAAACATGAGACATACACAGAAGGAAGATCACAGGAAGACATGAGAGAAGACTTGCCTACATGCCTGTGGTTTCAGAGAAGCCAATCCTATGGAATGATCGCCTGGGACACTTAGATTTATCATAGCTGAGACCCTTTTGGTTATGTAAGAATTTGGTAAAGTTGGTAGAGACTCTCTTAATGAAATGACTTGGTACATATTCTAGTGCCCAGATTTTAAAATACAACATTATAAAAAGTATGCAAGAAGCAGTGTGGAACTCTTGTTTTACTGTCTTTACATGTTGATGTCTCATTTAACATTAATTATGTTAAAAATATTGGTGTCAAAGCACACAAAATTTTGAAGGGTTTTATTTTATTGCAAATTTTTTGGTATGTTCCTTTTTTTTTTTTTTTTAAGGCAGAGTCTTATGTCATCCAGGCTGGCTTTGAACATGTTATGCACTGAGAATGGTAACTTCTGATCCTCTAGCTTCCACCTGAAGGATTGAACACACACACACACACACACACACACACACACACACACACACACGCATGCACTCACACACTTGACTTTAACACTGCCATCCTACAAGAATTCTTAAGCACTAGTCTAAATCACGAAATATTCCATTAATCAATAAAGTGACTCAAAACTTGAGGGAAAACATTTCTTCGTCAGATACACAGGCCTTTGATGATTAGCTGATGTCAACCCCACCTCCCCTGCACACCTCCTTGAAGAGATTAGCTGAGTGCGTGCCAGACCCCCATCACTCTTATTTTTAGCTCTGAGTTCTTCTCACAGTGCAGTGACCTGGGTCTTGGAATTCCAAAGGGCTCCCAGGCCTGGCTCATGATTCATTAGCAGGTAGCCTGCACTGATTTCCAGAACAGGCAGGGCATGGGGGAGGGGGAAGGAGGGAGGGGGTCGTGTTGCAGAAGTGATTTTAAATATAAAACTCTTTGTACAAGTCTAAGTCTTCAGTCAGAAGCTGTACACTTCACAAATGCATCCCTTGGTGCCTTAGGCACATGGTAATTAAAATAGAACCCAACAGATATTGTTCTCCGGGAGGCTGCGGCTGGCATGGGGGGTAGGGGACACAACTAAGAGCTTTGGTCACGGGCTATTTTTGGCAATTGTGTTACTCCTGTCTTATTCACCCCCTCTCCTCAGCCTCCCCACTGCCCTTCCCTCAGCGAGCCAAGGCTGGTGACAGCCTCTATATATTTAAAGAGGACAAGAGTCCCCTCACTCAGTTGAGCTGACAGAGAGACCACACAGGCAGGTAAGCAGGCCACAACAGGCATTTGGGAGGGATGGCTGACTGACTGGGTGACTGGATGGAACTTCATGGAGTCCTACATCGTGGAGGCATATTTTACAACTGAGTCCCAACACCCAGTCTGGCGACATATGAGGAGGATGAGGTTATACACTCGATCTGTATGTAGATCTAGCAGTAGTTCTGAACTTCCTAAAAGCATGATTGAGACTGGGTGTCAGGACTTGGGGAGCATGTGTGAAGGTCTGAGTTTGATTTCCTGGGACCCTAAAAACAAAACAAAAGATTGGGAGCAATGGCCATGGGGTTAATCTGGGTCTAAAGTCATTGTCACAGAGGAATGGCCCCGTCTTCTGAGTCAGACGGCGGGAAAGCAGAGGAAAATGGAGTTCCGTCGTACGCTGCAGTCTCTGATCGGCCACAGAAGATGCAGTGAGTGGCTCTAAGGATGGGTCTTGGTCACTTTGCCTTCAAGGGTTTGATACAAATACAGTGACATTTCTTAAACTCTGCAGTACTCTACAAGACAACCGTATAATATATCAGATCTGTCATAGATCTGATAGCACAGAAGAGAACCTTTCCCACCTCAATTTAAAAAATCTTGCTGCTCACAGGTATGGGTGGATGGATGAATGAGATCCCAGATGGGTTGTTTTAAAATAGACACACACACCAAAGATATTCAGCCACAGGCATGCTTTTAGCCATTTAAAATTAATCAAAACTGGCCCTAAAATAAAAGACATCATGATGCTGAAAATTCATTAAAACCTTTTATCTAATGGGAAGATGAATTTCTTGTTTGTGGTGAGGGTGATTCCCACACCCAGTATTTTCTCTCCAGGTCTCAGTCAAGTTTTTTTTTTTTTTTTTTCAATATCCAGTCAATGAGAACAAGACATGGTTTCAGGCAATGGCCTGAATGTTGTGCAGATCAAAGCTGCTGCCACCTCTGATGTCTGTTCTGGCCCTTAGCCAGGGTGGTGACCCCTCGATGGAGGAGCCGGGTGACCATTGGAGGGGGTCATCTGACTGTAGCGTGGTGCAATGCCAGTTAATAATCAGTATGCTCCGCCTCCTGTCTCAGGGCTGGGGCAGATGGAGGCGTGAGGCACAAAGTAGGGTTGGGGGATGTGGGGAGTCTGCGCACTCAGTTTACTTAGGGGACTGACCGTTAAAGAAAATGAGGTAAGAGAAACATGCTATGCTGTTTTATACAAAACAAAGACCAGGGATACCTCATATGAAGTAAAGCCTTGGCCATCTGCATGAAATTACCAAAGCCCTCTCAGTTACAAAATGCTCCATCATTCAACCAGTTCATTACAATGTGTGTAAAACTGTTTTATGTCCCAGGAAATGTGGAGATCTTTTTTCTGATTTGACTTTGGTTTATTTCTGAATAACTCTCTCATTGGTGCTCAGTGTTAGTGGCCCCCAAGGTTAGGAGGAGGTATAGCTGAACCAGGGCTTAGTGTTAGAGGCAAGAGAGCACAATGGAGAGGATGAGAGGCTGGATGAGGGCAGAGGCTGGATGAGGGCAGAGGCTGGATGGGGGCAGAGGCTGGATGGGGGCAGAGGCTGGATGGGGCAGAGGCTGGATAGGGCAGAGGCTGGATGGGGGCAGAGGCTGGATAGGGGCAGAGGCTGGATGGGGGCAGAGGCTGGATGGGGGCAGAGGCTGGATGGGGCAGAGGCAGCCTGGGGGCAGGGTGAGAGCAGCGAGTGGCAGCAAAGCAGCAAACAAACCAGAAGGGCCTCACCCAGAAAATGGAGAACAAATCTCTTAACTCTTGGGAAGCATAGGAAGAAAAGCAAAGTAAACAGAGTCAAAGGTTCAAATCATAACTGAATATCTCTCAGCTTCCCAGTTTTCACTTTCAGAACAGTAAAATGCAAGGATGACCAACTCTCTCCAGGGGAGTTGTATGTGCTAAATAAGATTCAGGAGAGTACTCTATGAATTTAATATGGCTGTATGCATAAATGAAGCCTTTCAGAAAGGGTGCAGGTCCTTCTCTGCGTTAGGAAGAATGCCCTGTGAAGTACGAGATGATGACAAAGTCTGGCAGTCAGAGTGGCTAACAAGCTGGTTAGTGGTGAAAGGCGATGGATATGTTTGTTACGAGGACAGATACAGGCCTAGGAGTATAGTACATGGGAAATACAACTCCAGGCAGGCAGCCTTCCAAGCACAAGCATGCTGCCCAGATGTCTGGGAATACTTACTGTATAGAGGGTTGGGAGTTAGGCCCAAAGAGAAATATGATTCCTGCCTAGGTGGAAACTGAGTGTCTCTTCCAGGGAAGGAAGCAGCAAGTGATGCAGGGGTTGTCTAGGAACCCTGAAGCCCAGGGTCTCTACAGAGCTCCACTAAGGTCATTGCTGGACACAGCTACCAGCATCTACTGCTGCTTACCTGCTCTCACGCAATCTCAGAACATGTGAGGGCTTCTTTAAAGACTCAGGAAGAAACTAAAGTTCAAGGGACTGCAGCAATCACACAAGGTCACATGGCCAAAAAGCAGCAGAGCCAGGATGTGATCAGGGTATGATGTGGTCTTTAAAGGACAAAGGTCAAAGCAAACCCAAGAGCAGAAGCAAGCAGGCTACAGAGATCATTTCAGAGCAGGGTACTGCAATTGTGCATTACGGTCTCTCTAATCACATGTGCACCATGCCTGAGAGCCAACATTCATGGTTATTTCTAAGCACTGAGGGCTTCCAAGGTTTTATGGTGGCAGAGAGACTTCATGCATACACCTGGCTTATAAGATCAGAAGGAAGCCACCCACTGCCCTTGACTCCTACTGTAGGAGCGAAAATGGTGAGCTTCTCCTTAGCCACAGGGATTCCGGATGGGCATGCTTCCCTTCAAAGCTTGATTGTCAAGTCAAGCTCAGCGAGAGCTTCAGTGAGGAAGAGTGGGCCAGAGGCCAACTCAGTCAACGATACAGGCAGCCTGAGACTCAGCAGACACTCCCTTGTGCCAGCCACACATGGGTGGCTGAGATTCTAAAAACTGGGGAAACAGTTGATTTGTGGTCTGAAATGAATATTCATGGAGAAGGAAGAGAGAGAGAGAGAGAGAGAGAGAGAGAGAGAGAGAGAGAGAGAGAGCTTTGCATGTTCTGCAAAAATAGATTCAAACACTGTACAGCAAGCCACACCAATCAGCCGTCATGATCATCTAAAGGTAACAGAAATCATTGGATCCTTGTGTGCACCAAGAATGTATATGCAGTATACTCTTATTACCTTCAGCCTTCTGGGACAAACCTACTCATTTTGACATCCATGGGGGCTGTGCTCAGGACTCTGAGCTGTGTGTGCACCAGATCAGACTGCTAATGTTCTGAATGCAGCTTTAGTTCTTTCAGAAGCCTGTGCCTTCTTCTCACACTCTGTCCTGTGCCTTGCTGAATTAAGAGAAGAGATGACACTCAAGAGGGAACACTGCTGAGCAGTGTTGCTGCAAAGAGAGGTTTCTATCATTCACAGTTCAGGTCCTTACATTGATCTCAGGGCTTGAGGGGCTCTAGAAGATGTGTCGCTGCATTTTAGTCACATAGATGTCCATCCCCAAAGGAGATGAGAATCAACAGTGAAAGAGACTTTCAACTCTGGGGGAGCCTTTTCCGTGTTTGAACACCACTTACTCCTGGGATGTCCCTTATGTTACCAAGTTGAAGCCCCCCCAGAACTCCTCTCATTAATGCTTTCTATGCCCTGTAAAGAGATGATGGATCTGTAAGACCTCAGTTCTCACCAGATGAGATGCCTGGTCCCTGCAAGTGCTCACTCATGTCTGTTTCCTGGAAGACATGTTGCAGCAGACACTTGCATAAGGGTCAAGTTAATTGGCCTTTTAAATGCAGCGCTCCCATTTATTGGCTGTGTGGTCTTGGTCAAACTCTGTCTACCTAGCTTTCTGTAGTTCTCTCATCTCCAATTTAGGATCAGCACAGTTAGCAGTTGGCATCAGTGTAGAGCACAGCTCTGGAGTCAGACAGTGGAGTCCCAGCCTAACCGTGGGGTCTAGGAGAGGGATGTAAATTCCCCAAGTGCACATTTCCCTACCTGAGAAGGTGGTTTTAACAGCATCTGCCTGGAAGGGTGACTGCTCATGAGTTACTGCAGTGCCTGCTCCAAGGGCTGTGCCCTAGAACCTTGCACATCAGTGGCAATTTCTGAGGTAGTACTAACTCTACCACAAAGTCCAGGCAGGGTTCCTATGAGAACTTGGTCTCAGCCAGTGTTGACAGTTCAACTCACCATGTGGAAGCTTCTGTTAGAATTAGCCAGTGAGCCAGCAGCGAGCTGAACAAGCCACTGAGCTGCTGGAGGTCTCTGCTCCAGCTCTTGGCTTAAACGGGGCTCTCAGATTCTGTCTGTCTGTCTGTCTGTCTGTCTGTCTGTCTGTCTGCCTGCCTGCCTGCCTGCCTGCCTGCCTGCCTGCCTGCCTGCCTGCCTGCCTGCCTATCTATCTATCTATCTATCTATCTATCTATCTATCTATCTATCTATCTATCTCTTTGGTTTTTCAAGACAGAGTTTCTCTGTGTCCAGGACAGGCAAGGCTGGCCTCTAACTTAGACATTGCCTCTGCCACCCTAGTGCTGGGATCAAAGGCATGCACCACCACCTGGCTGTCTCCCAGATTTTTAAATGGACTGTAAGAAGAAGTAACACAACCACTAAGTGGCTATTTTTGTCTACCCCACTTTGTCCTAGAACACCATCTTTTAGTCTTTAGTTAGTTGCAGGGAGTGTATAGGAAGAGAAAAGAGAGAGAAAGTAGGAGGAGGAAGAGGAAAAAGATAAAGGGAAGAAGAAAAGGAGGGAATCCAGAATACTGTCCAATGAATAGTTTGGATTTATTTTAGAAAATTCAGATGACCCATGACAGTTTAGAGTGGCAGCAGAACCAACTAGAACTTACGTTCTGTTACTGAGTACCACACAGTTCATACAGTGGCAGTGCCGGAACTGGAGCAAGTCTCTGACCACTGCCCAAAGAGCCCTCATTTTGGAACGGATACTAAAGGTCGGGGAGGTTAATGGCTTTCCTGGACCACAAAGCTTTGAAGAAGCTAGAAAGTGGACCCAGATCTGATCCCACTGATTCACTATAGAGAATTCTCATTTAGGGGCAATTCTCTTTCACAGTACTATTATTTAAGAAGTCCATTCAAGGCCATCTCTCAGGGGGATCAGAGTAGCCGAGACTGTCCAATCTGTCCTCAGCCGGCACGATAGCCCTCACCTTCTACCCCTTCCTGATAAATTCTTCTCTCCCTTTTCAACTCTGACCCAGGACTTGTCTATGGCGACAGCAACCTCAGGAATAGTCCCAGAAAACAGTGCCAGGTGGTGTGATGGTGGCCCAGGTGATAAACAGTGCTGACTGACAGTCAAGCCTATTTTTGGTGTCCTACCTTCAGTGACCCTTGCCAGTTCCAAGTAACGCTGATAAACAAATGGCCCATCTCTTGGTGCTGTGCCAAGGTAAATACTCATCCCGAGCCCAGTTCTGGGTGTTGAAACGCAGCTATCCCAAAGCAATGCAGAAGCCAAAAAGGCCATTTGTAAGCCAGGACTTAAATGTACTTTCAAATCGCAGTGACTTAATTAGCACACTGGCAGTGTTTGAGGAACCTGCAATAGAGAAAATAATCACGTTTGCCTTAGAATAGCTCAATACTGCTTTAAATTTCCACCATATTTCCATGACCTTCACAAAGGCCCTGTGCACAAGAAGATATTAACATTTATTTTCCTCAAGTTCAAGTGATAAGTGACAATCAGAACCCATGTTTTCCAATTCAGGACGCATTATGATACCTCTACCTTGTGGACCATGAGCATTGGAAGAGGAAATCAAAGACATTTTCCTTGCGTAGCTTCCACTGCTGTGTTTGTTCCCGTCTTCAGGAAGGAATGTACATCTCTTACGTGAATCTTTATGTGTTTCTGTTTTGGATTTTGAGTGCTGATGTGTGTAAGGCATAGGACTGTGATTACTTACAAACAACGTTGTTGAGATGCATTAGCTGATGAAGTATTCTATGCAATCTTACCCTCATTTTGTAAAGTATGCCTAGGCAAATGCATGAGTGTGTGTGTGTGTGTGTGTGTGTGTGTGTGTGTGTGTGTGTGTACACTCCCTCAAGAGGCCTATCAGTCTCCCATTAAACTTGCTGGGCATGCCGATGAAATCACTGGCAATATGCCATGAGAAATGTGACCTGGGGCTGTTTTCACAGTGAGTTTCCACATCACTCATTCCACAGGGTCACTATCATGTTCTCAGATGAAACATATTACATTTCTTCTGTTTGTATTACGTGGAAACTCACAATCAAAATGAACATGAACACAATTACATGATTCTGTTCCTTTTTAGAAAATGTATCCAGGAAAAAGAAATTAGCAAAGAATGAACCCTAAGTGTGTGCCTCTTATGTAGACATCTTAGCTGAAAACGAATATGCTAGATAATTTTCAAAATTTGTTCCAACCCAAGAGTCTACAGTCTGAATGGAGTCCAGTAGAAATACATAGGCTCTTTTTGGAAATAGGAAGTTATTATGTTTTTTGTTTAATTCTTAAATCTTCTTGAAATGCTCTCCCACCTTTTTGTTCCATATCTTCTGGTCTCTTGTTCACCCTTAAAAACTATCTGAATATGGCCTCTTCTGTGTCCAGTGACTCATGGCTGTTCTCTTGTCCAAGTTACCATAACACTCTGATCCAAGGTGTTCTGGCTTTTGTCTGCTCTCCTCACTAGAACATAGGCTTCTCAATGCCAGGGGACACAACTCACCATTCTATGTTCTCACCTTGATTTGCCACATAATACCCAGTACAGTGTTCTGGAGAGGCAGGTAGTAAGCATGTGGTGAATAAATGAATGAATGAATGAACAAAGACTTGATTTCAGCCTTTCCTCTCACTCTTTCCATTCCTCTGAATCAATTAAGCAGCAGAACAGAAACTTCTATGAAGTGTTTCCTTTTTTTTTTTTTTTTTAAGTTGTTTCCTAAAATTTTTCTAAGTAAACAGAGAAGACAGAGAGGAAGCTTGGGCTGTTCTCTAACCTCTGATGGGAAAGGCATTTCAGGGGATGCTCAGATAGGGACTGCCCCTCAGCCCAGTGTCAGGTTCGGTGGTCTGTTTTCTGTTTACTTTCTGTTTCTTAGCAAAAGCTGTCATTGTTATGAGACTGTGAGACACAACCCAGATCGCTGACCCAAGAGGGCTTAATGCTAATCGCAGCTATTATAGGAAGGCAACTGTCTTCCCAGAAGGGAAAGGGAAGGCCAGAACGGCCTCAGAGAGTGGCATGAGAATGCTTAGTGTCCATGATATCACATCACACCAAGTCTCTAAAAAGCCAAAGGATCCTGGGAAAGTCCAGTCACCTAGGCAGGCAGCAAGGGAGCTTCATACGTGCACTGAGTATCAACAGCTTGATTCAGCTTCACTCTAAGGAAACTAAACACTTGGGTTCACATCTTCAGGCCCACACATGAAAATTGTGGCTTACTCTTTATTACCATCTCTTAAACACCACCCTCCAATGAAAAGCTGAGAGAAGAGAGGTATGAGTAGAGTCAGAATGTGTTTCAAAGGTGCCATCTCCCATGAGTCCCTTGAGCTCTGAAGTCCCTTCCCACACACTGAATCACCTGGTCTCCTAACAACACTGTGACACCCCCAGAGAGAAGTGTCTGGGATGAGTAGAAAAAATGCTCTGCATCCCCTCCAGATGCACATAGAATGCTGAGGGCAGCTGAGAGAGAGAGCACAGGTTGCCAGATTGCTGAGCTACTAGAGTGTTGAACTGTATGGCTGGAAATGGTATTCTTTGACAACAGACATGACACTATTTATGTAGCCTATATTTGCCAACTGGATAAGCTAAGACTGTAAGCTATTATTTGCAGTATTCGCACTGCCTGCTCCAAGGTATTCCAAACAAGAACTTTCATCATATCTATCCAGATTTAAGGTGGTCTGGGGAGAGTTGAGCCAGACAAGAACATGTCATGTTCAGAAGCTAAGCCCATTTCTGATGAGGTAACTTTCAAACTTTAAATGACAAAGTTTTGTCATCTACATTTTTATGTACACAAGGCTAGCGGTCTATTCCTTCCAGAAACTCTGGGAGATACATAGGATAGATGTCACTGACATTTAACAAAGGGGGAACTGAGATGACTCAATAAATGGATTTCTCAAAGCCTCCAGGGTCTGAGCTATTTGTCGAAGGTAGTCATTTGTTGAATGAGTGAATGAAGGAGTGACTGAATGAACCAGGTTGTCCCTGGTTCTCAGATCATTGTACTTCTATGTCAGTTTGCCCTTAATGCCATCTAAACCTAGGGTATTTGCTTTATATCCTCTTAGATTGACCTTGGCCTGGAGTCTTCACCATGCCAAACTGGGGTGGAGGCGCAAAATGTGGAGCCTGTGAAAAGACTGTTTACCATGCAGAAGAAATCCAGTGCAATGGGAGAAGTTTCCACAAGACCTGTTTCCACTGCAGTGAGTTGGACACACTCCTATGGGGGATGACCTGTGCCACGGGAAGCTCAGACTTCTCATTTAGTCCTAGTGCTGTCTGTCGGTGGCTCTCACACTGTGGGCAGCGTGTAGGACCATGACCAGGAAGCTGTGAGAAAGGCTGCCTGTGGGATCCACAAGTATTAGGCACAACACTCCCTCGAGCACTTTTTCTAGCCATGCACCAGCTCTGAGGGGCTTTCACCAGGCTCAAAGTCAGGACAAGTGGGTCTGGTCCTGCTCTCTGTGACATTTACAAAGTATGACTTAGCAGAGAAAGGAAAGTAGCAGTTGTCTGGAGCCAGACTAGATTTGGCTCTTAGCATGGCCCTGGTCAGCTGTCACTGACACCAGCTGTGACTGGTCTTCCCTAAAAAAGGACTTAGGTCAGGCAGTGGGCAGCAATTCGATTTCTATAAATTTTGGGCTTAGGCATCAAAATTTCTTGGAGGAACGCTTTACCATCAGCTGCCAGACAGATTTACAAATGCCCAAACTGAGGGAGCTCTGAGCTACTGTGATCTACCTGAGGGCCTGTCACATGACTTTGGTCAAATCATTTCTCATCTCTAATCCCAGGTGGCATGCAGAATGAGGAATAGATCCTCTAAGGGCTCGTACTTACTCCTTTTCTGGGAGAAATGGTCTATGGCTTTGAGATGGCCACTTATAGTCTCTGCTTCTAGGTTAAAGCGATTGATAGCTCACAGGTTAGCTTTGTTCAGTATCTGGCAGGATCCATTAGCTGGATCAGTTCTAACCCTTATGTCCCACTCTAGTGGTTGCAAACAGAACATCAGTGCCCAAGTTCCAAGCATGAGGCTGAGCGCTATATACTCCAGATGTCAGAAACAGTGGCACGTTGTGTTCTCAGCTGCAGGCCCATGGTCCTCCCCTTCTCAGGAAGCATGTTTATAGAGGAAAAGGAGATTAGGTTGACAAACTTACTGATGCTTTGGGTTTTAATGATGGGCAATTATCTTCTAAGTCATCTTATACATCCCTCATAGTCATGGTTCATTTACAGCTATCTAGAACTTACTATCCATTCCCCAAGCCTTTTGGTCTTTCTCTAAAAATAGCTAGTATTCTTTAAAGTGAATAGAATTGGAAAGAATACTGGAACTAAACAAAAAGTAAGGTTTGGACCTAGGATTTTCCATTCACTGTGTCACTTGGGAAGTTGTTTTACCACTGGTGGGCCTCAGTTTCTCTATCCATAAGATGAAGACGGATTTCCCCCATGGCTTGTTATAGGAGAAAACTGGGGCCCTATACCTGGAAATTCAGCCTTCCAGGTTTTGTCTTGCTTTTATTAATTAATTTTGATGCTGGCACAGGAGGTGGAGTGGATGGAAGCTTCCCACTGGGGATTGTCTTGACTTCGGCAAAGACAGATACTGCCTATGCTCAATGGAGCCACAGGAGAAGGCTTTGAGCACCTGATAGCACATCTCATTTGCCCCAGCCCGTGGGTGGGATGAGAGACGAGCAGTGCAGGCTTCAGCTGTGTGGCAGGGGGCTCTGGGGAGAGGCACACTTTTCTATATTATCTCCGAGAGATTCACCAGACTTCAGCCAAGCTTCTGCTGGCAGGAAATGGGGCCCAGAGAGGCAACTCTACCTCAGTTTATCCTACCAGTCTTGTTCTGACTTGTAGATAAACTCCAGAACTGCCTGAACCTTCCATTGTAGTCTATCCAAAAAATACATACAAACCATATAACATTCCATAATACTCACCCTATAACCATATATGTAACATTCCGTAGTACTCATCATCTTATAAGAATACCAATAAGGAAATAGGTAAAATCAGTGTTGAAATATCTCATTTAACACAATATATATGCGATTTGTGCCCAACATATATGTCTCATTACTCATGAGATATTTTATATTCTTTTAGTGTTCACACTGTTTGAAGTTGGGTATGATTTTATGAGCATATTAGTATATCACACATAGCTGGTTGCTATGGTACTGGACAACACAGTTTTTCTACTGTTGTGTATAAAAGTTCTTCAGAGGCCAGAAGGGGCCAGCTGGATGGCTTAGTGGGTAAGGGTGTTTGCTGTCAAGACTGATGACCTGAGATCAATCCCTGGGACCCATATGGTAGAAGGAGAGAAACAATTCCTTCAGATAATCCTCTGACTTCCACTCACATGCTATCACTCACACACACACACACAGACACACACAGACACACACAGACACACACACACACACACACACACAGAGAGAGAGAGAGAGAGCGAGAGAGAGAGAGAGAGAGAGAGAGAGAAAGAGAGAGAGAGAGAGTAAATAATATATAATAACGTGCTTTTAAAAAGCTCTTTGGAAGCCAGAATGGCCAGGACTTGTGAGCTTCTCTTCACAAGCTGTCATGGAGAGCTGAGAGTGAGAACTAGGTAAGTCACAGGAAGTGAGGTCAGCACCAGCCCTGGAATTCAATGCTGTGTACCAGAGGGCGTCACTGATATCTAATGACAAGTAAATTCACTCCATCAGTCACTCACCAGGCATTTGCAGACCTGGGCCCTCTATTACGGTCTGGACCTGTTACGGTAGAACATGCCTGTCATCTGGAATTCAGCATCCAAACCATCAGCAAATATGTTAGCAACTGTGGAGGGCGGAAAGCTGAGGGCAGCAAGGGCAGACATGGGTATCGGCCTTTTATGCCCCAGTGTAAGACATTTCCCCTAAATTATTCTTCAGAGAAAAATCTGTTCTTTATTCAAAGCATTTTAAAGACCCTCATGCTATTGGACACTCTCTCAATGACTTAATTTTTTTTTTAAGCAAAGAAATTTGACCAATAGGTACTTGAATAACTTCTCTCCCATACTTCTCTCTTTCGAGCTCCACAACCTTCAGCCTCTGGCCCATTTTACTTCATTGGTAATCTCAGCTCCTTCTTTTATTCCTGTTTCAATTGCACTATTTTTTTTTAACAACAAAATGCCACTTCAGAAATACATATCAACCTGCAACAATCTCATGTGTGCCAGACTGCTTACAAAGATCACTTGAAGAGACTATTCTTGTTGTTCTTTAATGAAACAAATAAAAAGAATACGCATGTCTTCTTATTTCTAAGGTTATGATCCCATTTAAAGATTATTACTGTAAACATTTAGCTGTCATTATTGCAAAGCACTATTAGCGTTTTGTTGAGTTGTGGAAATTCTTTACACTGACTTGTATGATGGTAGATAAGAGGCTGTTCATCTTGAGATTGTTCTCATGCTGTAGCTTCCTGGCCAGGGAACCAACAAGGGCTGCCTGTCAAGGGCTCAGATACAGAACTTAGTGAACATGAACTGTTCAGGGAAACTAGCTACAATCAGCTGTCCCAGAAATGAGTGGTTGAAAGGAGGATGCCAAGAAACAATGGGATACCTGGGTTTGTGTGAGATTAGGAACAAATAGCATTTCAAAATCAATTTATTCTTCATGTGTATTGTTAAATATCCTTAGATGATTTAACATTTTTATTTATATGTTTAAAAGTCCCACCCTCAGGAATGCTTGTGTAACTCAACAGTAGGTAGCTTGGTTAGTATGTCTGAGGCCCCTGGTTAAATTCCTAACACCATACATGCATGCACACACACACACACACACACACACACACACACACACACACACAAAGCCTTTTCAAGTTTGAAAAGCAAATCTTTCTGGAAACCTTGTCTTTTGATTAGTTACCTCATATTTGGAGACAAATGACATGAGGTAAGTAGTACACAATGGCAAGGCAGCTTGAGCCAATGGGAAACCGAGGGGACCAGTGAGCCACCTGTGTCCCTTCCTCCCCACACCTAATTCCAGAACTGGACACAGTATCGCAGTGTTCTTCAAAAGCTTTGATGAAGGGCAGTGATGGTGCATGCCCTTAATCCCAATACTTAGGAGGCAGAGGCTGATGGATCTCTGTGAGTTCAAGCTTACCTAGTCTACAGAACTAGTTCTAAGACAACCAAGGCTACACAAAGAAACCCTGTCTCAAAAAACCCACTGATAGATAGATAGATAGATAGATAGATAGATAGATAGATAGATAGACAGACAGACAGACAGATACTTTGGTTCCTAGCCCCCAGCTTCCCTGACATCATTCAGCATGCTTGACTTGTTGAGCAGAAGCACTATTGCGAGCAGGTCCAAGACTACATACTTGGTTGCAGTGTTTTCTGCCCTCTTTCCAGCTGGGTATGCCAAACCTAACTTGTCTCTTCTCTGAGACCCCCCCCCCCTTTTTTTTTTTTTTTTGCAGATGAAGAATTTGCAAAATGAGGACTCTATTGAGAGTGACTTGGGACAAATGCTCTGGATATTTCTGGAATGACAAATGTGCTCTTAGCCTGGGGCTCTGAGCATCAGGTATAGAAGAGAGAGATGGGGAGCTCACCTCTAATTCCCTGACCTTTCCTTTCTTTTGCAGTGGCCTGCAGGAAGGCTCTGGACAGCACCACAGTAGCAGCTCATGAGTCAGAGATCTACTGTAAGGTCTGCTATGGGCGTAGGTATGGTCCCAAGGGGATCGGGTTTGGACAAGGCGCTGGCTGCCTTAGCACAGACACTGGTGAGCACCTTGGCCTGCAGTTCCAACAGTAAGTTACTGCCATGTTTCTCTTTTTCTCTCTAACTCTCCAATTATCAAGCCAGTTCATTCTGTTCCCATAGCAACATTTTCTAGAAGTGGGAAAATGGACTCTATTGTTGACTCGCCAACAATAGGAACACTCACTGACTAAGTCCTAACAATATGTTGTCTCTCTGAAGACTTTCTTTAAATTATCTGTCTTTCTAAAGGGCAATTACTTTTACATGATGGTTCTTGGTTTGCATGTCAAGAGAAAACCAAGACTGTACAGATGTTTCATTATTTGGCCTTTGTAAACTGCATGGAGTCTCTTTGCTTCACCCTTGAGAGCTTCTGTGTAAATCACATAAATGCAGCAGCAAAGCAATGGTCGTTCTCTGTGTGCTCGCCATTAACGATTTCTTTCTTAGGTTGTAAGATGAGTAACGTCTGCAATGCAAGGGGGAAGGGTCTGGGGATGAGCCTCTGAAGGGAAGAATCAATTCCAATGCTTTTGTGGGCCTCCTTGATTGTCCACTGCCCATTATAGCACTGATGCTCCCCCACACAGTCCTAAGGATGTGGGATATCACAACAGCCACTGACAGCTCTGTCTCCCCACCCCCAAATCCCAGTCTCACTGTTGATCACCACTGACCATGAGCCAGAATTGAAAACAGTCAGTTGGCTGATCCATAGCTGCTGTCTGGCCAGCTGGTCTTTGTCTGGACTTAGCCCTGTGGTGGTTGGCCAGAAAGATTAGCTCAACTGTGTAAGTCCCTCAGAGAACACTTTGTCATTTGGTCCCTTTAGAAGAGAGTCATTCACCAGAGAGCCTGGAAAAGTCTAAGTATGTGAGCTCACATGTTAACTAGGGCCCACCCCTTTATTTTTTCTCATTAATCTCCATCCCAGCTGGAGACCTTTTGTTAAAGACAAGGACATGATGCCAACTGCACTCCCTGTCTTGCATCATTTAAAGTCTATTTTCTGCCAATGGGAAAATAGTGAAAAGTCTTTGGTGGACCAGTTAGCTCCACCAGCAGGAGAAGCTGACTCTTATTATTGTCTGTCGGTCCCTCCTTTCCCACTATCCATATCCACTTCAAATCCCAGTAAGTCTCAGGGGGTACCAAGTATGCGGGAACATCAAAGAGTACATACGCAGGATGTATATGGATACTGCTCTCAAGGGGACAAGTGACTTTGGGGTGAATGACAAGGGATAAATTGTAATAATAGGAAACAGATTTCACCACTCAGATAATCAGCTGGCTTCATGATCATACAGAAAAATCGGAAGCAGAAAGCAAACCAGCAACAGCACAAAATAACAATGTATGAATGTGTACAGGATGCTCACCAAAGTGTGAACCTAATCCACATTTGCCCACCCACACTGACAGGGGCTGAATTCAGTGCTTTAACACAGTCATTGTACTTAACCTGCTCAACAACTGAGACAGGTCCCATGATTACCCCCATTTTCCAGGTGAAGAGAAAGAGGCACAGTAGGATGAGGTACGTCACACAAGACACAATTTTCATACTGTGTGCCAAGGGAAGTCTTTATTTAATTTATGCTCCCACTAGATCCCCAAAGCCGGCACGCGCAGCCACCACGAGCAACCCTTCCAAGTTCTCTGCGAAGTTTGGAGAATCAGAGAAGTGTCCACGATGTGGAAAATCGGTATACGCTGCTGAGAAGGTCATGGGAGGTGGCAAGGTGAGGTCATGGTGAGGATGTCTGAGTGAGACAAATCTCAGATTCTCATCTCCACTGGATTTGCGGGAGGATTGAAAATGGAGACTTTGGTGGGGGCCAAATCCTTCATCCTCCTTAGCTCTCACAACCTGTTTAGAAACCACACATTTCCCAATTTTGTGACTGTTACCTAGTGCCCTTTGAGAACTACAGCTAATATACTTTGTCACCATAAGAATTAATGTACTGGTGGTGGGGGGTGGGTGAGGCATACAGTTATCTTCATGGATACAAAGATGCACATGCTCCTCTTTCTCCTCCCATACTTCTGTGTCCACTCCCTCCAGAGGTGTCAGCCCTGGAAATCTATCAGCACTGTGTACCTCAGCCCGATTCTGCTATCAAACAACTTGTACATGTCCTGGCTTGCAGGAAAGTTGTCAAGCATACACAGAAATGTACACTGCCCTGAAGATTGTTTCAAGCCTACAGTCAGGGTGTTCACCAAAGAACACCCTGGTGAACACAGGGTGGGGGAATGTATTTTTTTCTAAATATGGAGAGGGGAGCCTTGGAGGGATCTAACTTGAAGCTTAGGGCTGTTCCCACACAAAGAGCAGCCATTTGTAGTCACACAAGAACCAGTGGGCCATGCCTGACAGACAATGATGTATCAGAAAGAGATGGCTTGTTGGAAGGCTAAGCCATGCACCTCTCTGCTGTCATAGTTACAGATAGTGAGAACAAGATTGGCTTGCCTGGGTAACTGTCTGGTTCCTCACCTCCCACTTTCTGGAACTTTGTATTTAATATACACATCACCACTGTCTCATGGGCAAGTCTTTCTTAACCTGTTTGTCCCCTGGACCTTGTCACTCAGGGGAAGCCCTTTTTTGTTGAGTTTATTTTGAAGAATCACACATGCAAATCGTTATTATAAATCCACTAGCAGGGTTCTAAGAATTTCTGGCTAAAGCCATTGTATCTTATTTTCTTGAGGGCTTACTAGTTGAGGGACCCTAACATAAGAGAAAGGCTAGGGCGGTGGTACTGCTTTGTGTGCTGCTGGCCAGTGGGCTTGAAATGGAACCACGGTGTGTTCATGCTTGCTTCCCTGATAAATAACTCTCTTGTGACTCCCAGCCCTGGCACAAGACCTGCTTCCGCTGCGCCATCTGTGGGAAGAGCCTGGAGTCTACCAATGTCACTGACAAGGATGGGGAGCTTTATTGCAAAGGTAAGTGGTTGTACAGACTTTCTTGAAACTTCTTTTCCCAAGGATCCAAGGGGAGGGGAAGATGTGCCATGCTTAGAGGGCTGCCTATGTCTGCCAGAAATCAGAATGCTCAACTTGGCAGTTCGGGCTCTTGGAAGGAAGCAATACTGCTCAAAGGAAATGTGTAGCCACTGGCCCCAGCTCTGGGCTTCCACACTGGAAGTTTGCAGATGCTCAAGGGTTCAGGACCACAGGTACCTGGAAGGGAGTTGAGGAAAAATGGTGTCCTGCTTTAGGTCTAGGCAAACAACATGATTATACTTCTGAAAACCCAAACATTTCTTTTCTTGTGGGAGACATATAGGGGTACCTGACTGAAGAGGAGAAGATCACCCTGCCTCATCTGTATGCCTTCCTCTCTCCTCCTAACATTTGCTTCTGATGTTGCAAGTCAGTTAGCAACCACAGGGACCAAACTGCCTTTTGTCCTAATCCTTGCAGCTCTGCTCCTCAACCTCTTCCACAATCCCTTGATCCTGTGCAGAGATGGCAAGGCCTAGCTCCCTCCTGACACGCAGTCAAGAAGGACATACTAGGGAGCAAAGTTAATTTGTCCTTAACCCTGCAGCATTTCTATTCTGTAACTCAGAGGAACAGCATCACCTAATGATGGTGTTCAAATGCCTGTGGTGGACAGAAAGGAGAAAGCACATGGGCTGTGTTTGGGGGGGTGTGTGGTAAAGAGGGATTGCTACTTGAGATGAGGTACCAGGTATGGCAGCACATACCTGTAATCCCACACCTGAAAGGCAGAAGCAAATAGTAAGTTCAAGACCAGGATGGGTTATATAACTGTTTCAAGCAGATTCAAAAACCATAGATTGCCAAAACTTTCTTCATGATTTCATGATGACACAGGACAAGAATTCACAGGCTGTCTAACAGCTATAAGATATATATATATATATATATATATATATATATATATATATATATATATTGTGTGTGTGTGTGTGTACACATTAATTAACTTTACATTCCTATTGCACAGTCCCCCCCCCACCATCTCTTGAACCCCTCATCACATAGCCCCTCCCCCATCTCTTCTTCCCTTCTTCTCTGATACCATCTGGGTATCATCCCACCTTGGCACATCAAGTCATAGCAGGACTAGGAACATTCTCTCCCACTGAGGCCAGACAAGGTGGCCCAGTTAGGGGAATGGGCCCTAAGGCAGGCAACAGATTCAGAGACAGCCCTTGCTGTAGTTGTTGGGGACCCACATGAAAACCAAGCTGGACATCTGCTACATATGTGTGGGGGCCTAGGTTGGAGCCCAAGGGTCCATATTAGCTGACTTTGTTGGTCTTTTTGTGGAGTTCCTCTCCCCTTCAGGTCCTTTAATTCTTCCCCCAACTCTCTCACAATACTCCCAGAGGTCTTTCTAATATTTGGCTATGGCTCTCTAAACCCATTTCCAATATCTATCTATCTATCTATCTATCTATCTATCTATCTATCTATGGACATAGATATATATTTGGGCTTGAAGGTTAATATGGACATGGGATAGTGCACTCCAGAAACAGGGAACAGCAACCTCTTAAGAGGACATTATAGTACATTACAGGAGCTGCAAGCATTTCAGAGTGCCTGGTGGGCGTGGCAGGGTGGAAGGCTGGGCAGGCAATTCTAGCTGGTTTATGTGGATTATTGTATAAGCTAGTGTCAGTAACACCATCAAGTGCAAAGACATAAGTGAAGATTATTAGCAAATCTAAGTACAGCTTCGTTTCTTTAAACGTTAAATTTACCCAAAGGTTACCACTGGCAAGTGAAAAAGATGATGTTCAGGCAGGATCTAAAATAGCAACACTAATCAATCTGTTCTCTCTTATCTTCTGGTTCACAGTTTGCTATGCCAAAAATTTTGGCCCCACAGGCATTGGGTTTGGAGGGCTTACTCAGCAAGTGGAAAAGAAGGAGTAAAACAGTGTGCTTCTCACAGCCCTGTCTGTCAACAGCAGTGCCGAGTGACCCCAGAGATGTAGTTTGTCCCCACAGCCTCCTTTGTAGCTGGACAGCATTTCTCTTCAGAAGCAGTCATAGGCTGCACCGAAATAACAAGAGACCATCGGAAATGTAATCTGCAACAGATGCTTCATTATTTACAATTCTTGGGGTGGGAGAGGCAATAAATGTTTTAGTGGTACCTACCATCTCTATCTCTGTCTTCTTTGTAGGGAGGGAAAGGCTAGAGAGAGAGAGAAAGAGAGAGAGAGAGAGGGGGGGGGAAGGAGGGAGAGAGAGAGAAAAGAGAGGGAGGGAGGGACGGAGGGAGGGAGGGAGAGAGAGAGAGAGAGAGAGAGAGAGAGAGAGAGAGAGAGAGAGAACTAGTTGTTTTAAACTAGCTACAAAGGATGAATTCCAGTGTTAGCCATGAAAAGAGATGGGAAAAGAGGTAAAGGAAGATGGTGTCCCAGCGTTAGGTATGGAAGCGTCTTCTCTTTCTCATAACTAAAGAAAGAGAAGAAAACAGGTCTGAGGAAATAGAGAACATGAAAGCAGATTCTGAGAGGAAAAGCAAAGCTAATAGAAGGACTGAAAGGTTGATCCTTTAGTCCTAACATGGGCTTTTCGAACTGGTGGAAGTTGGGAAGTAACAGCAAGGCTTGGCCTATGGTCCTGTTACAAATGACAGGAGGGTGGTTGTCTCTTACTCTACAGGTCTTTGGGGGGTGAGGTGGGGGTGGGGGTGGGGTTAGCAAGTTTCTTAAAACTTCTTTTACATCAAATTGCTGACCTAACTAATGAAACACAGCCAATTAGACATGTCTTTCTCTGCTTCTTTGGTGGCTTGAATCTTTAAGCAACCACACCATTTTCCCTACCTCTCTGTAATTCCTTAATCACTTGGAAAGCAGATAAAAAAATATACATCTCTTAATAAAAAAAGCTACGAACACTAGGCAAACCTATCAGTTTCTCTATGCTCCAAGTTCCAAGAAGGTTATCTTTAAAACCAGCAGTCATGTCAGGGTGGTGGCGCATGACGTTAATCACAGCACGTGGGAAGCAGAGGCAGACAAATCTGAGTCTGGTCTACAGAGTTCCCAGACAGCCAGAGCTACAAAGAAAAACCCTGTCTCAAAAAATAAAACAAAACAATGCCCCTGCCCCAACCCAAACCCAAACCCCAACCAAAACAACAAAACCCAAGCAGTCATTTACCTTACGTGCCGAGTAGGACAAGGTTCTCTGTGGATTTTAAGAGCAATACACAATTTTGGCTTGTCATAGACTCCAAGCTTGCCCAGGAGTCTAAGTCATATGTGTGCCATAACTGCAGGACACTGCAACTTCTTCTTTCTCTGCTGCAGTTCTGACACCAGCCCCACCAAGTATATGTCCAGGAGACGAAGCTAAAAACTGTCACCCATTAGCTTTGGCTGCCCCTTATCTTCTCGACCCACTCCTCAAAGTCTCTTTGATTCTGACTCAAGGGTCCTGCTAGAACACATCTCTCCATTCCCATTTGGTGTTATATGAGTTCACTAGGGTTGCTGTAATAAAGTACAACAGACTGGGCGGCTCAACCATTAGATAATTTCTCCTGTGCTGGAGGCTGAAAATCCATGATCAAGGGGTCACCATGGCTGGCTTCTTTTATGTCTTTCCTTGGCTTATCCAGGCTTCACAGCCAATGTGTCTATGTCCTAAAGCTGGCTTTTAATCCTTAGGACAGCAGAGTGAATCAAGGCCTGCACATCATATGGATATATGATCTGCTCCAACCCTAATTACTTCTTTAAAGGCTTTATCTCCAAATACACTCTCATTCTGAGAGACTAGACCTGAGGACTTAACATTCTGGGGAGGCAATTCCATCCAGTAAATAAAAGGGCCTATTATATATTGACCTTCACAAATTAGCCTCAGTCTGGCCCTTCAATTTATTAGGCTTTACCCAACTTCCAGCTACACTCAGATTTAAATCTGTCCAAACATGCCCTGTACTTCTCTGCCCACCACATCTTTGCTGACACTCTTTCTGCTTGAAATTCGTAAAACAGAACCCCCCTCCATCTTTATTCCTTAGTCTAATAATTCCTTAACCTGGTAAACTCCCATCCATCAAGCCCAACCAAGTCAAATGCTTCACAAAGTATTTTTTTTTCAAGTACCTGAGCAGATCAACCCACCTCTGAGCAGATATAGTCCCACAGCCAGTATATAATCTCCTTGCACTGAAAAATTTGAATGCCAAGGGTGTCCCATCTGCCAAAGTTTCTTGGAAGAGTCTTCATGCTTTCCACACCTCTAGACATAGAAGGTCCATCAGATATGGAAACATTCAGTAATGGTGGGCCTTGGAATGGAAGGACACCTGCTGAGAGCTCAGCAGGACACAAGAAATGAGCCTTGCTAGTTGTTTTAAGAAAAAGTCTGACCAACCGCAGCTCAGAACAGACCACTTCAGACCACGCGGTTCCAAGGGGGAGGAGGTTTATTCAGGGGATAGGGCAAAGGTGGGGAGAAGAAGGTGGAAAGGTAAAAGAGAAGTAGAGGCCGGCCATGACCACATGGAGAGAGAGGAAGGTGGGGGAGGGGACAGAGAGGCAAGAGGGTAAGAGAGAGGGAGAGAGGGTAAGAGTAAGAGCGTAAGAGAGTAAGAGGAAGAGAGAGTAAGAGGAAGAGGGGGCAAGCAGCCCCTTTTATAGTGGATCAGGCCTACCTGGCGGTTGCCAGGTAACTGTGGGGAGGAGCATACCTGGCTGTTGCCAGGTAACTGGGGAGGTGGAGCTTAGACACAATACTAACAAGCCTGATGTTGCATTTAGACACTAGTACTGAGAATATGTAAAGCCATTCAAGAAATAATTATCACATTATTCCCTCAACAAATGCACACTTGATGAATCAAATTCAGTACAACCATGTTATCCTCTTTCCTGTTGCTCTGGTGCCCACCCTGTCCTTTGTAAATAGTACCATTCGCAATCTCTTTTGATAGTATCCACTGAGCCTCTCCTTGGCCTCTAAATTCTGATGTCCTATTTGCATTCCTCTGAACAGCTTTCAGTGTTTGCTATATTATAGTACAGTTTCATGTATGTTAGCTTCCCCTCTGTCTTTTACAAAGTTCCATGATTACAATAGTTCAACAAATCACTGTGAAATAACTTACAGACACATGAAATGTACTTTCCATCTGTAAAGACCTGGAATATGGAGGAAGGAGGGATCCTTGAAGAACTGACCAGTGGCCCAGAACAGCATCACTGAGGGGTGGACAGCCATGAGGAAAGACTTAGCTTTCTCCAAGGAAGACTTCAGTGAGAAAATTGGGAGAGCCGTGCAATCTACACTAAGAGTTAGGCGGCTCAGCATTCCCTCTAGAACAGGAAATCAGTAGTTACAATCCCTGACTAATGCAGCATTCCCTCTAGAACAGAAAACCGGTAGTTACAATCACTAACTGACTGATATTTTAATGGCTCTGGGTGAAAATCCAGACAAATATTTAAGACTTCATGTATTCAAAATCTAAGAGGGAAATTAAAGTGAAATACTGCTTACTGGCATCAACAGTAATTTCAACTCATTCCTAATCATGAATTAACTTCACCCTGCCAGTCAACCCATCTTTTCAAGATTCTAAAGATGTTAAGCATTAGAAAGTAAGTCTCAAGTATAAAAAAATGTTTTTATTAAGTGTGAAAGCAAAACAGATACATCTATTTAAATATTCTTTACATATTTATAGATACAACGAAGACAAATAACTTATCAAAAATTACAAGTTTAAAGAGTACTATTTTTAAAAAGCCAATACAGTATTTGAAAATACTTTATTTTATCCATAATCAGTGACTATTATGTTTTTTTAAAAAGTAACTTATGTTCTTGGGGAAAATATTTTCATATTTTTTTAAAAGATGTTTGCCATCTTTCTGGTCTGACAGAAGGTACACTCTTGCTGAGGACTTTATTCCCAGAGCTCTTGACTGTGGTGAGCTGAGTATCTCACTTTACTTTCAGATCTCCAAGCACCAGCATAAACACAAACAAGTCAGAGTGCATTTTGAGGTACGTTTCTTTATACAGAGCGAAGGACTTTCTCTTCGGCTGGGTGGAAAACCATAGTGTACTGGGACGTCCAGTCTATCATGCAGGGCTTCACCAAGCCAAAGCAGCCACACTGAAAGAAATCTGCCAGGTTCTGTGTGAATCCGAGGCTGTAAAGAAAAGAAAAGGCGACAGCTCAGCATCTCTTGTGCTGATCCTGACAAGTGTTCACCCAAACCACAAGTACTCATGAGCATCTGCAAAACCACACCCTCAAAGGACTTCTGGAAAGGTAAGAGGCTAGCGGTCCGGAACCTTAAAGCTGAAACCTAGCTCCATCTGTGGACCCAAATTGCTATTGTGAGATGCCTTGACAGCAGGTCAACATCTCCAATACACGTTTCTCCATCACTCCTCTTCACTCCAGACACTGTCATTACTAACGTCCTCCTATTCTCACTGGACTTTATCTGAGAGCTCACATAGGCTAGAGCTGTAACCAGGAAGGTAACCTTTTCCTAAGCTTTTGAATGATGTCCTTGTCCCAGTTCCTTCCAGCTTACCTGACACACTGGAGACTGTCTTGTCCTGTAGAACTCTTAATATATTCACACCCTCTTACTTTTCAAACTCAACCCTTTTAAGATGCCTCTCTGCCCAGAGGATCCTATCCAACCTCTTCATTTTGTATTCAAGACTAAACTCAATGACACCCTTAGGATTTACTTTCCCAAACCCAGCTCTGCAAACCTTCCACTCCTATGTCAGCTGTTTTTTTCATGATTGTGAACTGTGGGCCTGGAACACACTCTCTCACCCTTATCTCTGGCTGATTCTCAAGATCTAGCTGTTACTCATAATCTTTCAGAACCTCCACTACTGTAACTGTCTTTGGCATCACTTTTTCTCCATCAAATTCCTGAAACAGTTCTACCTTACTCCAGCACAGGGAATGCTTAATTTTAATGCACACACCTATATCCTATCTTTTATGCTAAAGCCAATCTACACACACCAAACTGTGAATGCGTCCCTGAACCATCTGCTGTTAGAACGGCTCTACACGAGCATCATGCTGCTGTCTGTAAAGGACTAGCCTAACCAGAGAACGTCTTTCCAGGAAAAGGGCTGCAGGTGTGGAACTGACTGAGTGACAGTGGGGAGACATGCTAGCAATCACAGGGTCAAGCTCAAGAAATGTTACTGAGTAAAGCTAACAAGTGGGCAAAGAAGTAAGATCTTGATTTGGACAGGAATTTGGAGGTTAGCCTCAAAGTGACTCTAAGGTCTTCAGTTCCTTGGTCTCATGTTCTTATCCTTAGCAAATAAGGCTCAGCTCTCATGTGTGCTGCTCCATGGAGGCTTCTCTAGGCCTCAGACTGCCCTCCCTTCATTCTCTATCAGACCCTGCCTGATGTACATCTCTTCTACCTCCACCACAGGACTTTTGTACTTTAGGAATGTTAGGGATTAGAGGCATGCACGACCACCTGGCCTGCTTCTAGACTTCAATAAAGTAAATATTCATTCCTCTAGCTAAACCACCAAGACATAGACTTATAACTGCCAGTTTGAAGTGATCATCACCAGCTTTCCACTACTCTCCAGTCCTGGTCGTGGCCATCTCTTCTCTCCTCCATAAATCCATAAAAACACTGTAATCTCAAACCAGTCTCTGATTCCTTTGTCTAACAGCCAAACACTGAGAGAAGGCTTTGAAACAGACTGCTCATGATATAGGCAGTGAGTGCTCCAGTCTCTTGAGGGCTCTGGTTCACCTCTGCCACACGCCCAGCCTCCAAGACACTGATGTAGGTAGCAGGAAGATAAGCTTCAAAGCCTGGTCTTTCACATCACAAGATCAGAGTTCCTACAAAGCACTCTAATTTTCAAATTGGGAACAGGTTTTACAGAGCCAAAGTTCTAAGGAGACATATTCCAAATCTAAAAATGTAGTTTTTCCCTGACCCAGGTGGGCATGTTACAAAGAGAAATAAAAGAATTACTGGGGCTAGAAGGCCATGCTCAAGTTCTGGCAAAGCACATCACCTGATGCTTTCTACAGAGAACCCTGACCCTGGCTTGTCAGCCACATGCTTCATTATCTCATACTGACTCCTTGCCAGCAACACAGAACCTTGTGATCACTTGGTTCAACTGGAGAATCCCCATCTTGGCAAAACTTCAAAGTAACTTGTATTTGCACTGAGTCTAGTAGACTGAATTCCTGACACCATCGGGCATATGACCTTATCACTTAAAACCTAACCTTGAGGCTTCTAAGAAAGATGGGCTCAGCTCTATAAGACAGGCTAGAAAATAGAACTGGGTCAGGAAACCAGTAGCTGGGAATCTTCCAAAGACTTGATGACCAGATGCGAATTCACTTACTTGTATGGTGTTTTCCTGAGAGACAATGTCTGTTTCATGTGCCTGCTTTGCTTTAAGAGGCTGATTCTCTCATGGGAGGTTAGGCCCAGAAATGCAATCTGAAAAAGATGGAATTATAAGAATGATAACATGGAATTAAGAATTACAACATCATGGCTCTACTATTCTTAAAAGTGCATTATAGGATGGTGGCAACTGTTTAGTATTCTATAAAGACAACAGCCACAGACTTCTAGCAAAAGATCACATTGAGGACAAAGAGTCACACCCTTACCCTGTATTTCACCAAGTAAATATAACGGTTAGACTTACTGTCTAGATTTTATTAACACTCAAGAAAGCACTGCACATTGACTCGGAATTATAAAATACCGTTTCACTAATTCCAGTCATGTCTTATGGCCATATTTAGATTTCAACACAGGAACTCACATTTGTTGAACAAGTGAAAAAGGGCAAGGTAGTATCAGTGCAATTATCACAGTTTTGAGTTCTGAGCTTTTCCTTAAAAAGGCTAATACACCAAAGGGAAGCACATCCAAAGTTATAAATTTGAAGCATAAGGACTAAGGTGATTAAGAAATTCTGAAATCATTATAGACCACAGCAGTTCACAGGGTTAGCTAATCTAAACCTTGAAACATCCCAAGTATCAATTTCCAATCTGTATAATGGAGTTATCAGTCACCCTCATCATACTATGTTAAGGGTATGAGAGAAATATCTAAGATGCATGCTGAGGATCAGAGAGGCAAAGCAAGTAGACCAAGGCAAGCCAGAGACAGGCAGAGCTGGGACTGGCAAGTCAGTGTGAGGACACAGATTCTATCCCTAACCAGCAGCCTATTTGCTCAGTTTGGTATAATGAAGATAAAAGTATCTAAAATCACAATATTTAGAAAATCAAAGTTTTTAAAGAACTGAATTGTTTAGTTCCTTAAACAATTGTGCAATTCTTGTTTGTAAAAATTTTCTGAAACCTTCAGACCATTTTTCTTTCTCAGTACAGACAAATATATCAATCTTTCTTTAAATATGAATGCTATCTATCACCTGTTTGTTTTGGAGACAGGTTTTGCTATGCAGCCCAAACTGACCTTCAACTTCTCATTATCATGCTTTAACTTCTTGAGAGCTTGCGTTACAGGTGTTGTGACTCCGTGCACACCTTAGCTATTAAGGATGTCTGAACTCATACAGCTCCCTATCACTGAGCCTCTGGCCAGAAGCAAGACCTCTGAGAGAAGTTGTTTCCTCATCTATAAAATAGAGCTACTCCTCGGGCATGCTCCCTATCTCAAGTGTGCATGTGTAAATGTCTTGGGATGTATGCTTATAAATGTTAGTATTAACTATGTGAGCACTCCCTGATGACACTGACTCTGACTACCTGAGCAGCTGATGTCAAGATAAGGAGGATGCTCACGTCTGTCAGGGTTAATTAATCCCTTTCCTCAGCATTTGTCTGACTTCCTTCTCTTGCCCTCTCACATCTATCATTATTTCCCCCATATAAGTGGGATCTGCTCTGCTTTTGCTGAATAATATTCTAAACCCCGGTATTAAAAACTGGCTAAAAGTGATCACTTAGTCCCAAAGTAATGAGACACAGGACAGGGGGAGGAAGCTCTGCAGAAAACTGAGGCTGTTATTGCCCTCAATGTTTTCAATGTGTTCACTCTGTCCACTGGTTAGTGACCTGTCTTTCATCTTCCCCTCTCTTGCATCTACTTAAGCATTGTATAAGGTAACAGAATCAAAAGAATTGAAGGAAAATAACTGCTTCGAATTTGCATAATACTTTACAGTTTATACCATGTTTTCACACACTATATAGCTTAAACATAAGATGAAAAGAAGCCTGAATGGGACTGTTAGAAGAACCAAGTCTACACTTGCTGGGCAACTCTGAGCAACTCAATTCAGTTTTCTGTACCAAAAATTAAAAGGCCAGATTAGACCATTCCTGAGTAGGTACAGCCTCCACAATTTATTATTCTAGCCTTTAAGCTGCCTGTGAGAGCAGATAGACATTACTGTCCTCATCTTACAGACAAGGAAACTAATAATGAAGAGTGGGAGATGGCATGCTAGACTCACAGAGGGAGCCCTGGAGATGGAACTGGATGCTGGTCTTCAGATTTTAAAGTCAAGTCTTTCTACCCAACTATTAGTCACTGAAAATGTCATTCAGAAGCATATGAGAAATACCTGAAAGAGTTGATTTATTAATAAAAATGTTGACCATGAGAAATGGAAAGCTGCTAGCATGAAGATATACAAAACCCAGGGAGAACAGGCCACTATCTGATTGAGGTAGGTCCACAGTCCATCTTCCTTGAATGTCGTGGCACAATGATTTGACCAGTCTGTAAATCCACATGGGGAAAAAAAAAACATTATTAACAATGTCAAAAAACTAGTTATCCTCCAAGAAGATAAAGATTATATAGTTCTACTTAGGGAGCAACAACAGCGCTAATAGGTCCTAATTCAACTTTAGGGATGTGGAGAGTACCTCAGAATGGAAAGTATCCTTACCATACATGTGCTCCTGGTCTAAGACCTACGCATCAAAAGTAAAGCAAAACAACCAAAACAAAAGCAGAAATCCAACTCAGAAGTTTACTTTCTAAATGCCAGCTCAGCTACAGGCAACAAGAATAGGCCGCATGGTTGTGAGGCTTTGATGGCACCACAGCAGCTGTCACAGAAAAAGGATACAAATAAAAAGGGCCCAGAAAAACTTCACTTAGCATACTAACCGTAAAATACATTGGCCAGAAATTTTTAAGGGCTTGACAACTGCAGATGATGACATCGAAGTTATCTTCTTTACGGGAAGTTATGGATTAAACACAGGATTAAATATAAACACGGAATATTCAGAGGAACAGGGATTGCTACGGGCACAATACATAACACACAATCCAAATACCTTCAGGACACAACCTATGATAGAGAGCCAGGTTTGGTGTAGCTCTGCCATCAGCCTGGTTCATAGTCCTCTTACAAAGAAAGATCAGGATAAAGGGCCTCACAAGACAGATTGGTCTAGCACACGGATAAAGAGCAAGATTAAACACTAACTGCCCACTTTTTTCTCCAGGGAATCTACATGCCAATTAAAAAAGAGTGGCCATAATTCTGAACCCTGACCCATGAACTGAGAGCAGCTGCAAGAAGAAAACAGGTAAGGAGCAGCAGAAACTCCTTCAAGGAAACAGATCTTCAAAGTCATGCGGGTCCTGTGCACTGTGACAGTACATAAAGGGTAGATTACTTCTGAAATGAGAATCTGCAGATTTGTGCATTGAGGATTCTCTGACAATCTGTAAGCAGTTTCAGACATTCCCCTAAAGCAGCACAAGCATCTCCTGGGACAGAAAGAAGATGAGTCCAAGACTGTCCATTTTCATCTTGAATATCTATTTCTCTTTTCTGAATTCAAACCATCTTTATGAATGTATGCCTAAAGCACCCTAAGAGCCGAGTAACAATCAGGGCAACACATTAAAGCAAATGATACATGTTAGAACTTCTCATTAGGGCAGCAAAGGAAGAGGGATCCTATGCACCTGATGGGGAAAAAAAAAAAGAAAAAAGAAAAAAGAAAAAAGAAAAAAAAGAATATAATTTCCACAGCAGGTGGAAGAAAGAGTTGAATGGGGAGGAGAATAGCTAGCCTCTTTTAGCTTATGGATTTCTTCTGCTACCTCTTGCCTGGGATTTTTTTTTTTTTAAATAACAGCACCACCAACAGTGAAGCACTCACACTGACTTTAAACTTACTATCAAAGATATGGCTGCAAGTGGTCATCTACATTATGTTATGCAAGGTAACAATAACAATTTAATCCATGCTAATGTAGCCTTCCTTGGTAGTCAATGGCTAATGACAGGGAACTTGCTCCCCACCCCCAGCCCTTTACTAAAAAGAGACTTTTTTTCTCACATTATGGTTACCCCTCTCAATTCTCCCCCACTTCCCTTCCATCCAAATTCACCTCCTTTCATGACAGAGAGTACTTATTGTTCCACACCAGTCATTCTCATCTCTAGGTAGCTCTGGCACTTACACATCCCTTCCTGATAGGATCTAGTATCTTTTTCCCTGTAACCTGTAGGATGTTGACTTTCTGATTCACCTTTCTACTTTTAAAAAAGACCTCACAAAAGACAAAGTGGATAGAGGCTGTGCTGAGACAGAAACAGCTAACAGTGAGGAGGTTATAAAGCACAACTTTAGTGATAACATGAGTGGTAGACAAAGAAGGAGGGGTGGCAATGAGGCCATATTAAGAGAAACGGAGCACAAACTTGTGCTTACTATCTGGAGAAACAATAAATGACTTAATACCTTCATTGGTGACAAAGCATGCTCAGCTGGGCTACAGAAGTATAAGTCAATGTAACTCCTCACAAAATATTGTATGAAAACTGGTCAAAGCCAGAAAAAGAAATCAAAGAAGGGAAAAAAAATGTCTGTCATTTAAAAAAAAAAAAAAAAAAAAAAACAACGTGGGAAGATTGAATGTGATGGAAAATTGCTGCATCCTTATCAGCATGGTCTAGTGCTAGACCCTGACACCAAATAACAAGATTATTTTTAGTGAGGAGAGACAAGGGTGGTGCGACGTCTGGTTCCTTTTGGCTTGCCAAGTCCAAGAGACAAGCTGGTCCACGGGCCAACTTAAAAGGTTTCCAAGAACAGGCTTGTGGTCAAGCCTAAGAAGGCAGCTGTCAGGAAACTGTTAAGACCTTTAATATTTTTGCTAAAAGACATAATCTAAGATGGTTAAAAATGCTCAGGGCTGCTATGGAAGTGAATAAGGACTGAGCTCACTGTATTAGACCTGTCTGAGCCCGCCATGGTTATGTTTTTATAAAGCACTTTCTAGAAAACAAACACCCAACATATCAGGAGGAAAAGTGTCTGGCAGGGGCTGAAGCCTGCACTATGCTTATATCAGAGTACAAAGCAATGGAGTCCATACAGATACTAGCAACCTCCAAACAAGAAAACTCAAACAAAATAGAATCTGTAACTGAGGCTGCTTGTAGAAAGGGAAGTGGGAGTCAGGGAAGAGTGTAGAACTAGTGTCTTAGTGCTGGTGACTGGCTTGTTGCTTAAGGCTGTTGATGCCAAGCCCAATGATCCGAGTTTGGTCCCTGAAGCATATATGGTGGAAAGAGAGAACTGATTCGTGCAAGTTATCTCCCTCCTATCACCCCAGCCACCAACAAAAAGTAGATAGAAGACAACAAAAAACACCCCTCCCCCATAAACCCTACATTTCAACAGGAAGTAGAGATGCTGAAAAGAGACAGCATGAGAGGACAACAGTGCTGAGGTTTGGGAGGTGGAGGCAAAAAGAAAACACTGTGCTTCTTAGGATTTCAGTTCATAGCAATAAGCTAGGACACCAGGAGCCACAAACCAGAGGGGAAACCAGATGTGAAAAGATCAAGTCCATAACTAAGTATCCTCAGTCTTCAAAATACATAAACAAATAGTTACAGCCTAAAGTTCTAAACACTTGGATAAATAAATGCTAGCACTATAGGTTCTTCCCCTAGGACACCCACTTCAGGACATGAAGAGTGTAGTTACACAATTCTCAAGAGTTCACCAACATTCTTTAGGCTTCAATTTAAACCCTGTCCTTTACCAGTCATTCCAGAACAGCCCTGCATAATATCTAGGCACCTTTATTGAACACTACTGAAGGTTAATTTCTGTTCCTGGACTGCAGAACAAGTGAGCTAATATTTTCTTTCCAACTTTTCCACTGGCAGCTTTCCCCTGGTTTCTTGGTTTTAATTTGATTCTTCTCAAATGGCCTATACGCAGAGCTTTGCTCTTTAATTTACTGTGACCATTATCCTTCCCGTCCCCCACCCCCACCCCCAGCCTCTTCCTTTCCTCTCTTCTTTACTCACTAAAGTAAAGTGCTTTGCACTCTGGCAGCTGGTTTCTCTTCACAGGAGGGTAAGCCTATACTCGACATAATCAATTTCTATTTTGACCACTCAGATTTATCCAGGTATTCTTTCTAAGTGTTCATTTGTTCACTAGGAGGTATGGTTTACACACTGGCCAGAGTGTGACAGACAAGGGCTCACAAAAAACAAAACAAAACAAAACAAAACAAAACAAAAACTCGGTATGGGTGCATGAGTTTATAAGAAACATTCATACTTACAGACAAAAGATCCATATATGATCCAGTCACACACCATGGAAAGGGAGAGCAAGAAGAAGATGTAATGATGATGGTTGCCAAAACCTGAGTCAGAAAGAAAGAAAACATTTGATATTTTCTTTTCCTAGCGACTCCCTAGACAATACTCCTTTTCTACCAAAAAAATTTCTAAGTAAACAGAAATAAGGCTTGCTTTGCTTTTGAATACTACTAAATGAGACAGCTCTGATAAGAGTCAGATGTCCATGTTAACTAATATTCCCTACTAGCCTAGAAAATGACAGTTTGCATAGAGCAAAGTTAATTAGGCAAACCCAGCACTGGACTGGCTTACACTGTTAGTGGGACGTAGCAGGCGAAATCACATCTGGTTTCTTTACCATGGAATGCATTTAGGGACATCAAAGACTAACTTGAAAGGGAACAGAAACAGCAAATGTGAGGAGCAGCAAGTACACATCAACCTTGGTGGACACTAGAAACAGCAGAGGAGAAACCACAGCCTACAAAATGGCTGTAGAAGGAAGGGGTGATGGGTAACCAAACCTCTTCCTACAATATGTTAGATGCTTGGTGGTGAATGTGGCAGCATTTTGCTGCTAACAACATAAAGGATCGTTAGTTACTACCACACCAGTCTCCTTTTCTTCAGAAGCAGGAATATTCAGTACCACCAATACACACTGCAACAAATATCCCTTGTTTATGATTACTAGCTGTGTTACTGCGGCAAAGTCACTGGGTTTCTCTGATCCCACAGTCTCACTTGTAATAGCAAGAAGAGATAAGACCTCTCTCACTTCATAGGCCTATATAGGACTATGCAGATGGAAATACTGTTGACTATAATTTGATAAACACACAGTAGTTGAGCCCTTATGACGGTTTCCCTGCTGTCATTCAATTTAAATGGCAGAGTATCAATCATTTAATCTTTATGACAGAATGGGGCCCAGGAAGATTGGGACCCCATCCCCAGAAGAAAAGAGAACTGTATCACAGGAATCTGCCTGATCTGTAGCCTCAGGTTCCTCAGGGGGATAAAAGCAAGTCCTTAGTGAAAACAATTCACAGATCCTTTTAACTTTGGCTCATCTCCCATCTGAGCACTGAAGGAGGCAGGTGGAGAAGAAAGAAAGTTAAGTCACAACCTAAGGAAAGGGTGTGGCATTTGGTGTGGAGAACTAATATGACAAAGATGATCTCAATTACTTACACCCTTTGCTCTGCAATGCAGACAGCAATAACAATCTCACAGGTGTGTCCCAATGATCAAATCAGACATCACATCTGAAAATATTTTATAATCTCCAAAATACTACACAATTGACAATAACTGTCATTAACAATCTGTTAGTTACTTCCTAAGTCTTTACTGTAAAGACACTTGAAGAGCTACAAAATGGAGCTCTTGAATGGCTTTCCATTTTCTTTGTGCATCACATTCATAACTATACATATGCTTAACTTCACCACAGAGGTTAAGTAAAAAATTAAGTCTCTCACCTATGCAGCGTCCAGTCCAAAAGCAGTGCTGATCAAAGCGAGCCACACAAGAGTTGCACACGTGGCAGTGGAGTGATCTTAGAGGCTTCCTTATCTGAGGGCAATTAAGAGAAGCCTAAGCAAAAATGGTCTTTAGCAGCAACAGATCATAGCAAAACTTTAATTTGACATCATAGAAGACTGGCACAAATAATCCTAAATAGATGATCCAGTCACTCAGAAGCTGTGGAAGGCCTTACTAATATTTATTTCTGTATGTGACAGGAATGAGCCTTCACTAAGAGAGAACTGAATTCAGAGGTTGTTCATACTGCCTAAGGGAAACTCAGGCAGTGCCACACTCAGTATGAGCACTGGAATAAGAAAATGGAAATCACAGTTCCACTTCAGGTTTTTCTAATCATTTACTCCTTTCTAAGCCTCAACTCAACTGCAAAATAAGAGGTGTCAGTATGTAGTTTTGAGATGATAAGGTGCTTCTGACTGGCAGTGAATTCTAACATAGACTTCACGACAGGAAAGGCAAACATAAGGCTCTATGGATAAGTTACAGAGATTAGCCACAGAGAGCTTCATGAGTATAAATATTCTTTCATATGCTCATAGTGGAAAGCTGGTCTGACAGAAATACAAAATTAGAACCAGGTAAAAAGGAAAGTGCACGTGCATACCATGAGGATCAAATAAAAGCGTACTACATAACCAATGCTACTAAGAAATTGCCCTTACTATGGAAAACAAAGTATTAACAAGAGACTCACAAGACATGATGTGCAAAATGTTCTGAAGTCCAGAGAGCCGGTCTCTGCGAGGGTGACGATATTCTGAAAGACAAATGCCGATCTGAGGGTGCATTGCATTTAACTGAGCAGTGTTATCCATAGTCATGTGCCATTCGTGCAGCTTTTGTGCCACCTCCAGATTCAGAAGGAGGCAGAAGAGCAACGTGGATACTCCCAACCCAGTCATTCTCTTCTTTTCAAGGTGTTCTTTTAGGCAGTGGCCATGAAATCTGACTGCAAAAAATTAAACTTCCATACCCCTTGCCACCTTCTCATAAATGGCATGCACCTCCCAGTTACAGCTTGCTCAGACTAAGAAAGAAACACAGACACTCACAGACACACACGAATACCATTCATCAAAAAAGAAACTAAACTCATGGATAAGCATCCAAGCTGACAGCTATAAGCACAGGCCTGGGCCTTTCAGGACAGGTGTTAGGTGGTAGAAGACAAGGTTCTCCCTAACTTCTACACCCCAGGAACAGCTGCAAAGAGGCCATGCCTCTGGCAACTTCACACTTGAGGAAGAGAAGGGGGTATCTTCTCAGGTATTAGGGAGCAGAAATCTGCTAAGGTACAGTATTATCACTTGGACACTCAGGCAGGCATTCAAGACTAAAATTGTAATGAAGAGAGAGATCCAACAACAAAACTCAAGCCTAAAACAGTCTGATGAGGGATCACTTCTTACAGAAAATGGTGTTTCTAAAAAGTGTTGCATACAAATGAAAAAGTGTAACTGTGTAGAAATTTCATTTTGATGATCTAATCTGCCCACATTCATATTGTACCTATTAAGTGGCAGACAGTATAGATGTAGTTGTGCCAAAGGCCAGCATGGCTGCATCTCTCAGAAAAACATAAGAGAAGACTCACCACTTTCCTCTCTTCTTCTGAAGCCTTAGTGAAGCCTGGATCAGTTGCCCAAGTCTTGTAGAAAAAATAGAGAAAGGCCATGATGCTGAAAATAAAAGCAAAATAGAAAGGGCTGCCTGCTGCATGTTAAAGCCACGTTAAGGAACACAACCGACCTCTACTGAGAAAAGTATCATGTGTAAGTAAGCAAATGTTATCATTGTCCCCATGAACCTCTAAACTTTCCTATGTACACACACCACCCAAAATGTCCCTCTTCCATGTTCTAATCCTACAGAAATTTGCTCCTGGTTAGTCAATAACTAATGCTTCTTCACTATTGAAGCCCATTTTAAATACTAAGGAAAGCCAGCAACCATCCTGAAGACTAGAAACATCCAAGCCTTCCAAATATAACTTCTCAAGGTGTAACTATGGCTTTCCTCAGACCATCCAGAAAAATATCCTCTGATCTTTTTCACAAGACAATTCAAAAAAATGCACTTGGGTCTGAGATTTCAATGTACTTTACCTGTAAAGTAGATAAGTGCCTACATGAGTTTCTTACTAGAGGTTAGGAACCTGCCCTTGTATCTGTTCTGAATTAAAATTGCCCTCCTGATGGCCAGATGGCAATGAAAATGAATGAGAATCTGCAACTGGCAGGGCTGAGGAGGTAGGGGGCATCTCCAAGAAGAGACACAGAGACTTGGGATATGGGAGGAACCCAAGAATCAATGGAGGTGCCTTTAGCTGTGAGATTCACAGCATCGAGGATATGGAAACTGAAAAGGTCATTTGCTGTAGCCAGGCAGGAACACCAATAGAGTGATAGGGAAACCAACCCACCCACAAAACTTTCGACCCAAAATCTATCCTATCTACAAGAAATGCAGAAGATGGAGCAGAAACTGAGGGAATGGCCAACCAATAACCGACCCAACTTTAGATCCATCCAATAGGCAAGCACCAATCCCTGATACTATTAATGATACTCTGTTATGCTAGCAGAAAGGAGTTTAGCAAGGCTGTCCTCTGAGAGGCTCCACCCAGTAGTTGACTTAAGACAGATGCAGATACCCACAGTCAAACAGTGGATGGAGCTTGAGGACTCCTATGGAAGAAGAGGAGGAAGGATTATAGCCTCTAAATGATAGGAACTTCATAGGAAGATCAACCTGGACCTTTGGAGCTCTCAAGAGACTGAACCACCAACCAAAGAAAATACATGGGCTGGACCTAGGCCTCCCCCCATATATGTAGCAGATGTGCAGCTTGGTCTTCATGTTGGTCCCGAACAAGTGGGGTTTGGGGGTGGGGTTATCCCAAAAGCTATTGGAGTAGCATATGAGGCTGCCTTGTCTGGCCTCAGTGGGAGACGATGGGCTTAGCCTCACAAGACTTGATGTAGGGGGATATCCAGGCAGGGAGAAGGGGAGGAGAGACGGAGGGAGAGAATGTGGGAGGGGGTAACTGGGAGGGGGGCAGTGAGTGGGATATAAAGTGAATTAAGTAAAAAAAAAAAACTAATAAATAAAAAAGTCCTCCTTGCGAATGAGTATATATTATATACTATTTGGGAAAGGCTGTTGATATGAGTAAGTTAATGCTGAAAAGGACTATAAGGATTAAAACCTGTCCACTTTAAAATACTTTTAAAGTGGTACTTTTTAAAAATACAAAGTACCATTTTGCTCCAGAGAGGAAATGAGTGTGCAGTAATAAGTCAATGAGACAGTAGTAACCCTGACTTTGCCCAGTGTAAATGTTATTGGCCCGACACAGTGAGTACTGCCTTACAAGGTGTTATCAAGCTACCTTCTATTAACCTCAGAGGCCATAAAACAGACGCTCAATTCTTACTACTCAAAGTTGGAAACTGAACTTTGTGCTGAATGTCAACACCTGGAAGGCTAAGGCAGTAGGTTTTTGAGTTGAAGTTAACTTGGGGTAGTTGAACAACTTAGTAAATATCACCTCAAGGATTAAACAAAAAATAAAATGAAATTAAACAGAAAAAAGTGGAGAGGGAGAGAAATAAGGAAGAGAAAAAGGTTAAGCAAGGCAATAAACAGTACTGTTCCATGGCCTCTGGATCAGCCCCTGCCTCCAGGTCTACCCTGACTTCCCTGGAAGATGGACAACAAACTAAAAGCTGAAATAAACGGTTTCCTCCCCAAGTTGTTTTTGGTCACGATGTTTTTTCACAGCAATAGAAACCCTAAGACACTTAGTTTAGCACAATTAATCTATAAATGGGGCTGGTTCTAAGGAAGAGATAGAGGCGAGATAAGTTGTAAGAAACTGAACTTTAACAAAGCTTACTTTGAATGAAGTAAGAGGAACACACGTTCCAGTAACTTATACATTAGACTCTTAAAATTCATTTGGTTCAGTCACCACAGGGTTTTCCCGCTAACTGAACTTGGTGTCTCCACTAATTAAGACTACTCTTAGGAACATCACTAGATTTCCTTTCCCAAATAAAAGGCACTCCACCTCTCTCATCACATGAAAGGCAAACAGATGGCTTGCTTCCATGGTAACTACAAACACTTCCTACTGCCTCTTCCAAAGCCAGACTTTTAGGATGTTCTAACTGCCTTTAAGACTCACCTTTGTTCTTTCTCTTGTCTTTTCAGATTTGTAGAAAGACTTCATCCTTTCCTGAACCCAGGGATGCTCCCTCTATGGCACTTAGACTTTATAATACAGGTATCTGTAGATGTGTTGGCTTCCCTTGTCTGCTGGGAAGTAGGCTCTACTGCAAATGCTGGGCTAATGCCTGCTCTTCCAGAACATGACCAACTGGCTTCATTTGTTGGATTCTGTAGTCAACACTACTGCTCTCCTTTAGATCTGCCCTACATAAGTTTATTTATTCCTCCACCTATTTAATATTTATGTCTAAATGGCTCTAGAGTGACAGTGTCATTCCAAATGACCCTCTTCCAGCATCTGAACCTGGGACAGCAGCAATACTGTTCCCTACTAAGCAGTGTACCAGTCATGCTCCTTTGTGTTATCTACTGTTTTCTCCAAAAGAACAGAATTCTAGAGAGCAACATGCTTTGGGTACATACTGACCAGGTGAAAGGACAATGACAGAGTGTTGTCCTCTGCATGGATACGTAAGTTCTTGTACTACTACTAAACAGGTCAGCTTTCTTGAAAGCTCAGTCACTAGCCACACCAAACCTTCATTCAAAGCTCTCAATTCTCTCTTCCCTCTTTTCTTCCTTTTCTGCTGGTTACCACACCTAGGGGTTTGTGCTGGACCTGAACTCATTGTGTAGCCCAAGTTAGCCTCAAGCTTTCCATTCTCCTACCTCATCTCCTAAGTGCTGGAATCACAGGCATGTATCAGGACAGCAAACTCCTCTGATTATCTGCTATTTGACCTAAAAACTAAGTCATCTGTACAGCTGACTCTGAAATCATCCAGGGCTTTACACCGACCTATCTAGCACTTAGACTTAAGGATAGCCAGTGTCATAAAGGAAGCGCTCAGTGGCTCATCACTTCTTTCCAAGTCTTAATTGTAGCTTGAGTCATGATCCTTCTCATAAAATCCAAATATATCACTTACTGCACACATAAAAGAACCTAAAGAAAATAATCACTGAGTTGTCCCTAAAACATAAAGTGTTATTTATAAATGCCAGTTTAATAGTGATGACTGTGTCCAGTTCTTTATACACCATAGCATAATAATCCTTGCAGGTTCCCCAAGAGTTTGATATTGTCCCCAATTGACAAAAACACAGACTTGGTGAGGTTAAGTAACTTGCCCATAAGAGAACACAGGACACGGGACAGAAGCCCTGTGCTAATCCTAATTGGCAGCCTGAGAAAGACAAGTCTAAATATTTGGGCTATGTTACAGCAAAACAGCAGATAATTCACATGGCAGTACCAACAGCATGCAATACTAGACTTGAGTGAGTGTGCCACCTACTGGCTCACATGCCTTCAGACTAGCATGTTCAAACTGGTGCCTCCATGTTTGGCATTTGAGTTCCTCGTGACACTTTTAAGATTCTATCTAGCTATGAAAATCAATTCTCCTAATATAATACACCTTTACAAGTACCAGGTAGTTCCTAGTTTACAGTCAAGTGAGAATTTCTGCAAATGAGGTTAATAAACTATGATGGGATTTTTATGTCTTGTTTATTTTTGATTCTGCAAAATCAAAATAATCTGATGTATAAAATCTAGAATAACTGAAGTTGCTTATACTTTAAAAATTTATTAAAACCTGTAAATTTCAAAATTTATTAAAACCTGTATGTTTAGTGACATAAAAGTATCAATCACCCCATTTCAATACAATGTCCACTGTTCTAGCCTCTATGAATACTGGGTCACCTGTAAATGACCTGATAAAAACTGTGCTAGTCTTAAGTGGAGATAACAAAGCTAGTGTTAATTAAAAGCGTCACCAAATCCTAGTAATTACAGGACAAAGGTTAGAGGTATTTATTTATACCTCTATCCTTTAGATATCAATAGTGATATCTATTGCTACTTATGCTTTCATTTAGGTTAAAGGAAAATAACCCATATTAGAAATAAAACTTAGAAATAGTAAAAGAGTATTAAAGCAAAAATGTGGCAAAAGGGCTGTAGATGTCTGCACTCTGAAAACTCATATGCCATCCTAACTGTCCCCATGGGAAAGTTTCCCTTATGCATTTCCTCGATAAGCACCCTCTTCTTTTCAGAAATGCCATTATCAGAAAGAGACAAAGAACATAGAAAGTAAGGCAATAAGCTAAAAAGCACAATTCTTCCCCCCACACTTCTTCCTGTCATATAAGCAAAGCAGTGTTTCAATGGCTTCACAGCAAAGACAAAGAAGGAAGTCTGGAAAGAGATGAAGACTGGTCATGTGTATGCTGTTACAAATGGATATAATAATTCTGTTTTGTTTTGGTTTTTGGAGCTAGGGTTTTTCAATGTAACTAGCCCTGGCTATCCTGGACTCACTTTATAGGCCAGGCTGGCTTAGAACCCATAGAGATCTCCCTGCCTCTGCCTCCTGAGTGCTGGGATTAAAGGCATGTGCCACCATGCCCAGCTGGCATTAGTAGTTTTTGAAAGTATAATAAGATATGCATTTCATCTAAGCTTAAAGGATATCAGGAAAGAATAAGATGAACCAAGTCATAAATATCCAAAAAATGGAACTTAGCAGAAAGACTGTTGGTAAGTACACAAGGTTCTTATAGCCAACCAAAAACCTGGAAAGAAAAGGAGAAAGCATATTAGTGAAGTAAAGCATAGGTATGATTCATGTTAATTCAGTTCTAATTCCCCAATAACAATGACAGTTACACCAGCAGCAACTTTCTTCCCTGTCAGTTTATTCTTGCACATGAGAAAACTGTACAATAACCTTCCAAAAGTACACATTCCAGTTCCTCTAAGCTACTCATAACTATTTCATTCATAGAAAAAAAAATACATTTTCAATGAATAGTTTGTATTTCCATTGTGATATATCATATTTTTAAAATATAATTTTTAAATATACCAAAATATAAAACTGTAAATACTTGGAAATTCACCTTCACTTGTAAGCAAGCTTTTATCAAGAGGGTAGCTTTATGTTTATGAAATAGCAGGTGTACAGAACCTTAGCACTCTGACTCTGAGCTGGCTTCAGAAGCAGTCACACATGAAAATACACAACAGCTAAAAGGACAGTAGTCCCCACAACACTAACAAACTCACGCCTACAGCAGGCAGCCTGATGAGCTGTGTAACTTGTTCAAAAGGTCAGTACTACTTTCAAAAGTAAAAGATAGAAATGTCTTCTATATCAAACTCAATATAGTCACCTTATAAACAAATATAATTCACCCAGATACATCTTAAAATTTCCATCAGAAATAGCTAGTATTGGATTTTAAAAAAAGAGAGTAGAGAGGAAGCCAGGGCTGGCAACTGGTGCCTAGAACAGGAACCTTTAAAAGGTTTAGTTCAAAGGAAAAAAAATGCCATGAGGACCATAGCCATAATTAAGATAAAAGTATATCTAAGAAGAACCAAGGACCTCAACCTGGCACCAGGTACATGCTACAATAGGAAAGAATGGAGTCTGTTTGCTGCAACCTCCATGTCTGAACTAAGATTTTTTACAGGGAAAAAGACTGCGTTTGGTCTAATTAAATGGTTCAATGAAATCTCAAATCTACAAGAGCTTGTTATTTGTGATAGGCATCACATAGCCACCTGGATCAAGAAGCAGCCACCCCTGTAACTGAGTAACAACAGAATCTTGCAGCTGCTCACCTCCATAAAACTGAAACTCTAGAGAAATACAAGAAAAATAAGGCAGTGGACCAACCTGCCACATGCACTGGACTCATATTTGAAAGGTATTCACATGCCAATCATAGCAATTAAAAACCTCATGCAGTTATCAAACCAAAGTTATTCCTATAGTCATTCTTTAATAATTTGGATTTAAATAAAAACATAATAGCTAAATAAATGGTTCTGTTATGAGTGAGTATAAATTACTAGCTAGCCCTTAGTGTGTCTTAAAAACCCAGAAAAAACTAATGACAGATTCTTGTTACTTAGCTTAAAATATATTTAAATATCCATGGGAAATTAGAAATTTTAAGTAATTTCTTAATCAATTGTAGGTACTTTGCTACGTTTTAGAAATGTAGACTTTTATTCCACATTTAAATTCTATTTGTCTGCACCTAACTCTCTTGGTCTTTGGGTGACTAAGTAAAGACTTCTCTATTATTGCCTTTTTTTAAATGACAAAAAGCAGTACATGCTTATTCCAGAAAGTGCTGGTAGCAGGACAACTCTGGGATACACTCATAGTAGCAGACCATAGTAGGCACTTCCTTCCAGATCTTCCCTAAGGATCCTTTTGTTACATTGTGTCTCAGTGAATGAAAAATGTTCAGAAGCAGAGACAAGGCCTACTTTAATGGGCTTTGTAGACTAGGAAGCTGCTATGAAGAGAGTACAATGGATGATGCAGCAGACTTGAACCCTGGCCTGGGTGGGTTCTCCAGTTACAAAATGATCCAGCATCAAACACTTGAGGCCAGGGCACCAGCAAGGCTCAGGTCGAAACAATGTGGTGTTCCGGAAGCAGAAAGAAGGTGGAGTACAATGTAGGCATGGAGAAGGGAGATGAGGCACCAGGGAGGGAACCTGGTTTTTATTCTGAGCATAACACCAAGCCTTAAGGAGACTTTAACAAGAATATAGTGCAGAAATGGATCTGCCTGAGTACTATGTGGGTACACTATAGGGGTGAAGCCAGGAGACCAGCTAGGCTTGGCAGGATAAATGTTGGGAGTGAAGGCAAGGGGAGAACCAAGGATGTGAGAGACTTAAGGATGACACCCACACTCATGTGAGGAACTGACACCCTGTTAATAAGGCAGGAAAGAGACTGTGATGTGACAGGATTAATTACAAGTACAGATTCTGTACCAGATAACCATTTATATGCATTAGCCATGAACTGGGCATTACTACAATTATCCTCACTTATAGATGAAGAAACTGAGGCACAGAGAGAAAAAGCAGCTTGTCTGAGATCAGACTGGTATGTGTTAAGGCTAAACCTGGATCCAGGCCATATGATTCATCAGTATAAGCATGCATATTTCTCTGTGTGTTAGCTTTAAAGAGAACTACAATGTATTTACTGTTTCATTACCTCCCCTCATTATAAACAGGCTGCTTTACCTAAAAACAGTCAAGTAGAAAAAAATAACTCGTGTAAAATGAATTTAAAGATAAATGAGAAAAAAATGAGTAAATGCTTCAAGACATAAAATGGTTACAGAACTCTCTCCATTGCTGATAAACTAAATGATAAAATGTGTGGCCCACATTATTTACTTCCCACCAATGGTCAGCTCAACCACACTACTGGGCTGAACAATTTGCTTTCAGCCCAAAGCTATGCCACCAAACCCTTTCTTCCTACCATCCTGAGGATGCTGTCACATGGTTCAGTAATATTTATGCTTAACATCAATTTGCAGTTCCAGCTGATAGAGAACAGAAGTAAGTAGTTACATTGGAAATGCAATAACTAGCCTTGCAAATACTAATATACACACCTTGGAAACAAAGATGTCAGGAAAAACAATGCTACTAGAAGACATCCCTTTAAAAGCCAAGAATCTGAATTGAAGTTCAGGATGTATCCAACGGTCCACAGGGTGATCATAGAGAGTATTAGCAGCAGGAAGAGCTATGGAGAAATCAGAGTTTTAGAACTTTATGAGGGCACTCATAACAATAATTAGTTCAGTACAAGAACTACTTCGTAAGTACAGTACAACTTAATGAAACTAACACATTTTCTTCAAATTGCTGTCAAATTTAAAAAATGATTGATTTATACAATAGAGACAATCTTACAAATTTTGCTTAATGACATTTTTCAGCTTTTTTCCCATAAAAATGACATTTTTAAAAGGAAGGTGATAATAAAAATTAAAAATACTTGCTTTTAGTTAGTATTCTACATCACCAAGAATAAAGCAACGAAATGGACTACCAAATCAATACAATCCAGACTAAACTGAAGGGCTATAGTAACTGCACCTTGCTAAGAATGCCAGAGAAATAGTCCTGAAAGAGCTGAGCGTGGTTTGGAGCATGTGGGACTGTGAATGGCTGTGGGCACTCAGGGCAGATGCAGGAGGCAGTCTGCACAATGGGCCTAGCTTTTTGCAAGTCTTTAGAGTAATCTGCACATAGGTGGAAAAGCAGTAAAAGAGGAACTTCCTCAAGACAATGAAAGCAGAAAGGAGCAGAAGCTCAGCCAAGACAAACAGTCAAGGTTAAGAACAAAGCTGATTCCCAAATGTAACTAAGACAGACTGATTGGAAAACCAGGCTGAAAACCTGGGGAAAGCTTCAGCAAAGCAAAAACAAGGGAGGGGAGCTTGGGACTGGGGTGGGGGGGGTCAAAGATTAAAATATTTTTTAGGACGCTAATGCTTCAGCTTACTTTGACAATGTTAAAGGAATGAAACCTGGAGCCAACAGGCCATGGGTAGTGGTACTGGGCTCCACATGCAAGCATTTCAGTGCTGGGTTTTTGAAATAGCAAAGAGGAAAATGCATTTTGCCGTATTTTCTTCTACTTTTACTCATGCATCTGGAAGGAGATAATTTCAAATGGCATCAAGTCTTCAAAATGTTTCCAGTTCTAACTTAACTGATATAAAAATAAATTTAGAACTATATAATATAACCACAAAATTATTTCAGAACAGAGAGAAATAAATGTGAACATCACAACTGTAAATCTTGGACATAACAGTCTTCTATATGAACCACACTATTTATTTACTGGGGGCACACTTTGTGTGATGCTGTTCTACACACAATAAACTGAAAGGCTTTCTTTCATGAAGCTGAAATTCCAGCTGTGAAGACAAACAGAAATATTAAAAGTACATAAAAACTGGAACATGTGGAGCCTAGCAGGTGTGCTAGCTAGTTCTAGGTCAACCTGACACAGCTAGGTGATTTGGGAAGAGGAAACCTAAACTGAGAAAATGTCCTCACTAGATTGGCAGATGGGGCATTGTTAGGATGGATGATTGATGTAGGAGGGCCCAGACCACCGTGGGAAGTACCAAACCTGGGCAGGTGGTCCTATATGTCACAGGAAAGCAAGCTGAGCAAGTGAGGGGGAACAAGGGAAAAAGCAGCACTCCCATACAGCCTCTGTATCAGTTCCTACCTCCACTTTCCTACTCCGATTTCCTGCCAGACTTTTTCTGAGGAAGGACTGTGAAGAAGGACTGAGGAAGGACTGTGAAGTTAAGAGAATAAACTTCCCCCACCTAAGCTGCTTTTGGTTATGGTGTTTTACTACAGCAATAGAAACCCTAACTAAGACAGCAGGCAGCTGTCAGGATTTAGGTTTTACTCTAGACAAATGGGAAGATATCTGGGAATTTGAAGTAAATATGACTTAGATTTTCAAGGACTCATCTGCTGTACTAACATGGCATTGGGGACGTGGGGGGTCAAATTCTATCTATAAATGAAAGGCAGGACCAACCAGAACCACACCAATGTGAATAAGGGGTAGACAGAGCAGCCATTTGGAGTGCTCCTACTGAGATGTGAAGATGAGTGAAGGTGGGAAGGAAGAGAACAGGAATTCTGGTTCTAGTGTGCTACCTGCAGATGCCTATGGGATACTTTCTGATGTGCTATACTGCAATGTCTATTGGACACCGATTGGATGAGCTGAATAGGCATTGAGTTAAGCAATCTAGATGGTCTATGCTGAAGAGAGAAATCTGGGGGATGTCAAGATGCAGATGCCTCTTAGGGGACTAATAGGTAGAAAAGAAGAATAGGTAGAAAGACAGAATCTTGGCATACTGAATTCAAAGAAGTTGGAGAGTCCTCTCCCTACTTTACCCCAACTGACAATTAAGCACAGCACTCATAGTTACTTTCTATGTAAAATCTTCAATCTGCTAATCAGAAAGTATAACTATTAATATTTCTTGAAAAGACAGTATTTGAGAACAAAAGTATTCATCAACCAAATATCCATTTTATCACTGTGAATTATATTCATACAACTATGGCTTAGTTTTCTTAGCCATTTATGAGAAAAAGCTAAAAGTTCCTAAACTTTTCCTTTTTTTTTTTTCCTTTTCAACTGTTTAGCCTACTTTAAGTTTGGAACACTATAGAGAGGAATTGTTAAGTTTAAAAAATGTGATTTTTCAATAGGAAAATAAATCTACATCAAGACTAATGGGGCTGGACTAATGTGGCATTTGTGACGTGATGAGGTCAGGTTCTAGAGACATACTGACAGTAGGACCAGCCACAAGGACACTAGCATGAATAAAGGATATGACACGCACCATGAAGACAGGAAGGAAGGAAGAACTACCTAAGGAGATGAGGAGGCTCAGTCACAGGCAGGTAGGACAGAAACTTCACAGTGCAAACATATACTGGACACTGAACTGTGCTCAAGTAGGTGCAATCAAACCCAGTTTGCATTTCAATTCATTCCTTAAGTTAATTAGCAAATATCAACTAGTAACATATAGTTTGGTGCCATCTACCTGAGAATTAACATTGAACAACCAGTGAAATGCCCTATTTCTTACTTTGGGCTATGCAATGCATATGAAAAATGCTAATAGCAGATCCACTGCAGCACAAAGTTGAACCTCTAGTCTTCTCTACTGCCCTAAAGACAAAGGCTAAAAACTCATATCACACAATACCTCGCATTTGTGCAGCCATCGCCAAAGCCGAAACTTTTTGTTGGCTCTCATCTTGGCCTCTGTTCTTAGCATGTGAATAATGAGCTGGTTTTTACTTTGTAGAGCCATATCAAGAGGTGTTTCTCCCTAAAAAAAAAAAAAATAAATAAAAAATTATAATAAATTATATTTATATTTTTAAATATATTACAGGTATTAAAACACCTTTTCACCAGAATCATAGACTCGACACGTTTATTTTAAGAGTAGTTATTATTGTTAATATTTATCTTGTGGTACCTAAACCCCAAATGAATAGCCAATTACGAGTACATTAAATACCCATCTTTTAATTGAAGATATAATGAACTAAAGAGAATACCAGGCCATACCTTAGCATTTCGGATGTCCAGGCTAGAACCAGCTTCCAAAAGCTTATCAACTGCACTGACATTTCCTGCTGAAACTGCCCAGTGAAGTGGAGTGTTCTGATGTGTTTTATCAACAACACTGAGAGAGGGATTAAACTTTAAAAGAAATCCAGTCGGTTCTGGCCTGTCTCAAAATAGTAACAATACCACAAAGCATTAGTAAGGATGAAGATACAAGAAGAAATTGCAAAGAGAGAATTTTTAAGATTAGTGTATCATTGACCAGCAAGCACTCTGAAGAACTAAGGGATCTAGTCTAGTTATTAACAGGAAAGATCAAAGAAAAAAGAAAGATAGCCCTTAAATGGCAGCTTACTGTATCCATGACACAATTTAGACAGTAATACAAGGGATAAGAAAAAATTTCTTCATGTTGCTGTTTTATTTAGTGATTAATATTTTTAAAAAACTGTCAATTTAACCTTGGCTGATACTAAGTGCTGTAAAATTAAACAGTAAACATGTGTTTCAGTTGAGCAGATATGCCTCTGACCGTACCCTGTAACAGACTCTCGTTATGTACCAGCTCTATCAGTGTTTCCACAGCAGTCAGAAATAGCAAAGAACCTCAAATTCACTGCTGTTAGAAAAGTGGGTTTATCATAGAGATCTGTGATTAGGAGAACATTTAAATTTGTCATGTCTTCAGGTCCAAAGGAAGAATCAGTCAATTAATTAAGGGGTATATGCTAAGGAATATGATCTCAGTTAACTTTCAAACTTTTCCATCAAAGCTACCAAGAGAAAATATACTCGATGGTCTATTCTAAGTATAGCTCCTCATGCCCACGTGGAAAATCTTCAGCATCTTACGGGCCAAAAATACTTGAGAATATATTTACAGAGGTTCATAGGAACCAAGAAGCAGACTGAGAGGATCCAGTAACACTCACCCAATTACTTTGTAAGCCGACAGCATGAGAGGAGTCTGTCCGTTGACATCTGTCATATTCACACTCTAGTCAAAAAGGAATCAATTAGCAAAACTGTGAACACAGTATAAAAAGTTGCATTTCTTAGTAGATAAATACTTCTTTGGCACCTTTATTTCTGTCACTGCTCTAAAAATGGTGCTAACATTACTTAAATTAAAAAAAAAGTGCTTTGCTTTTACAGGGTAAAAATCCATAGATTGTTACAAAATATTTGGAGAATATGAATATATAATATAAAGTGTTGTATGATGCAAAAGGAAAATGAAGGATAGATGACAATCACCACTGAAAATGACAGAGATCTTGAAGTCATCTAGTTTAAACCCTGCTGCATGGATTCACACTACTATCCATTCAATAACAAAGAGTGCATTACCTATCTTCAGAGTCACTTCGTTTGCACTTGTTTCAAATAGCTAAACAAGAAACATTTAAAACTCTTTTTATATTTTCTGGAAGAGAAGGAAAAAGGAAATCATATCCCGATAAGAATATAGTCCTTTTACAAAACACGGCCAGGTGAGGTACACAGTGCTCTGAGCAAATCAAGGAGTGTAAGTTACTGAGGGTTCTTACAGCCACAGAGAAAGAGAACTTGGGAAGAAGCATAAGGGTCTCCTTTCTCATACATTTTAAACCAAAGCCCCCAAGAGGTTATAATTATTCCATTTTACTGGGCTGTCTGAGAGAAAGTGCTTATAGAGGGAGAATAATCAATCCAATGGCATTTGTGCAAACACGTTTCCACACTCATTCCAGACAAGACTGCTAACACACAAACCACCTTGCTGTCGGAGCACACTCCAGCAAGCACAGCTGACAGCAGAACTCCCACTGCTGACAGCCTATAATTTAACCCGTGCTCTGAAGAACGTCATTTTCATGGAATTACTCAGAGAACAATAAATGAGATGCTCACATTCAAATTGGCCTCCCATTTGAGCTCAAATAATGAAAGCAAACGATGGGTTAATAGTGATCTGACAACCATTTCTACACTCAGGCAGAAGGAAAATACAGGCTTTGAGGTCATGTTTTTGAAAAAAAAAAAAAAAAAAAACCTGAAAATTACTGGTATCATAAGAAAAACTATTACAGGCTTACAAGGTTTCAGAAACATTAAATGATGCTGAGCTAAAATAACCTGTCTTTCTCCCTCTAATGAAGCCAAAAAACGAGTGCTCAAGAGCTAAGTTGGCTTACTAATGTTAGTTATGAGTATATGGATAGCCATTAACTCCAATTTAAAACTGAGGGTAGACCAGGGCCAATAACCCACCCCAATATCTTCAAATTATACTACCCAGAATATAAGGCGCATGTCAAAACATACCTGCCCCTTTGAGATAAGATAAGCTATGATGGGCATGTGCTGAAACAGGACTGCCAGATGAATGCTGCTGAATCCCTCGCCATCAATCAGAGTTGGGTCTGCACCGTGCTGGAGTAATAAGATGACCATAGGCAAATGTCCTTGTCTGTGAACAGAAAATTTCCTAATGTGTTTTATTCTATAGAAGCAGAATTCATGCAGAAAACCAAAAAGTACCCAGAAAGAAACTACATAACTCTAAGACATGAGGGATTCTGGTTGGACAAAATAACATTTTCTAGTAGGAAGGTGTTTTACATACCGGCAGTTGTACAAGTGACTTCTACTCATTTTTTTTTTTTTTTTTTAAAGAACTATTTTTATTTATTTATAGGTATGTATATGTGCCTGTGTGTGTGCATCCCAGAGGAGGCCAGAAGAGGGTGTCTGATTCCCTGGAGCTGAAGTTGCATGCAGTGAGTTGTGAATCACCTTACAGTGGGTTCTAGGATAGAACTCTGGTCTTCTGCAAGAGCAGCAAGTACTCTTAACGACTGAGCCATTTTGTTAGCCGCAAATGTCTTTTACTTAAATAGTCCAACTCAGAATTATATGACTATGCTTGGGGCAAATGATAAACCTTGATAACCTAAATCAAACCTTATGCTGTTACAGCACAGGCAAACAGTAATAGCAATGACTAATGTGGACAATGAAAACCTTAAAACCCTGCAGGCTTTATTGATGTTTTTGAAACTAAAACATGATCATGAATCAGAAATATTATGGTTATATTGTAAAAATATTAAGATAATAATCATATATATTTATAAACCATATCATTAATAACCATTTATATAAACAACCTTATATATGTGTGTGTATACATACATACATATATATACACACACACATATATAAACCATATCATATATATGAGATATGTATTTCCAAATATAACTCATTTTCATGGAAACTACCATCAGTATCTTGAAGGACAAGAGTGATGCTTAGGTTTTTCAAAACTCTTGCCTATGGAAAAGATTCAGCTCTCTGCCTTGCAGTAACAATTAATTTCACTTGAGTTACAATCTCAGTAAGCAGAGTGGGTTAGGCAGACAGATTTAGACCCTCAGCTTCAGAGGATCAGTGCACCTCACAGCAAAGAAGAAGATACCATAAATGCCATGTTAAGCCGGCCTACTCAAGATTATCCTGCATCAACTTCAAAGGAGTTTACCCATTTGATCTTAAGAGACAGAGATACACTTTAAGGAGATTGAAGGACTCAATCTCTTTAAAACAGCTCTATACTGAGTTTCCAAATGAGTAGCTAAGGTTGAAGATTGACTTTATAGTTGAACTACTGTGTTCATTTATACAAAACAAATAGAGATATTCATTCCAGTGTCAAAAGAGAAATTCTAACACATTTGAGTCTGATAATAATACTGGAACATAAGATCAAACACTAAAACAACTCTTCTAGAAACCCCAAAGCCCTACTTAATAAAAAAAAAAAAAAAAAACCCAACACAACAAACAAACAAGACCTAGGGAACCAAAGAAAACAAACAAACAAAAAAACCCATTCCCCTGCCTGCACCTGAGGCTATTACATGCTGCCACTAGCCACATGTCAAAACTTCAAAAGATATCTTACCGGATAGCCCAGTGAAGAGGAGTTGAATTTAAGTCACCACCCAACTGATCTATCACAGCACCTTTGGAAATATAAAACCTGTTAAAAGCAATGAAAATAAGACATGAAATTTAAGATTCGAATTGAAAAAGAAAAGGCTTCCCCCCCCCCCTGCCCCCATAAAGTTTCATTTATCCCAGGCTGGCCTCAAACTCACTAGGCAGCCAAAGATGACCTTGAACTAACTTCTGATCCTCCTGTCTCTACTTCCTGAGTGCTGGGAATGCAGGTATGTACCACCAGACCCAGTTTTATGTGGCACTGGGATCCCACCCAGGGCTCCACGTCTGATACGCAAGTACTCTACCAACCCAGTCAGGCAAGTACTCTACCAACCCAGTCCAACTTTTTCTTCACACTATATTATAAAACAGAAATTACAATAACTCTCCTGAAGGGCCCAGATCTATAGAAGTCTCAAAATAATGAATGACAGCATCAAATAAACCTCTGGTGAAACACTTAATAGCATATTCATAATTATTTTTGCTATAATTAGCATTCCTCTATCACCCACAAGCCCAACACATGGTAACTTTTCTGAACATTCTAATGACTATAGCACTCTTAAATAGCTTCAAAGTAGAAAGAGAAAGGTGAGATTATATCATTTTTAGCAGTTCATAATTAGAAGTAGTATGTGGGAATAAAATTTTAAAGTAGTAAAAACGAATTTAAAATCATTTTAGACAAATTAGAAATTTTGAGTGTTCCATTTTGGGAACAAAGACTATAAGGTATTGTATATAGTGAACCTATAATGTAATGAAAACAATTTTCTTCTCTAGTTTAGAGAAGTTTATTTCCTTACTTGAAACATGTGCTTCATGTACCACATTATCTAAAGAATATACCTAAGTTTGTCTGATGGTATGATGTATTAGAAGATTTTAAACTAGTACATTTTAATTTTTTTAAGCCTCAAGAATTTTACACATATAGTCCTCTGACTTGAAACATATACACTAAAATCCTCACTACCCACTAGCATTTTACACACTAAATTAGAAACTGTTTAACCAAACAATGTATAGGCAGCAGCGTTTTCTTTATGAAGAACTATATAAACCATTATATGCTCGTTTCAAACCACAGTCCACATTAGCTTTTTTCAAAGTCTAATTCTCATGATGTTATAACTCAAAATATTTCATTGCTTCTTCTAGACTTAGATGCAACTTCTATCCTGAGAAAGTAATCTCATACCTTTCTTTTCAAAACACATCCCCTTTCCCTGACTATCCTTTATCTTTATGACGAGCCTGCTTTTGGACTGGCCCTCTCCAATGCTATGGTAACGGATGTGTGGTAAATTCCAGGTTTTCACTTACAATAGAACACTATAGGTGGCCCAACCCATACAAAAACAAAACAAGAGAGACTTCTAGAACAATAAGGATCAGTACATGTACACAGACATGAATACGCATGCACACACACACACACACACACACACCATCTTACTTTACAAGCTCCAGCCTGTTGTTAATGGCAGCCCAGTGAAGAAGAGATACATTTTCTCTGTCTGGTTGTCTGACATCATACCCTGCTTCTACCAGCTCTTTACATCGTTCAAATATTCCATATCTTAAATAAGAAAAAGAAAAGCACAATTGATACATTATAATAATTTTATATGTCAAAATTTCTTCCTTTTACCATGACTTTTATTATTATTATTTTTAATTTTAATGCAAACAACTGTTTAGTCAACATGGAAATACAAAGCAGTCCCCTGGTATCCTTGGAGCCCCATATCCTGGAATCCTCCCAGATCCCAACATCTGTGCATCTGTTCAAATCCCTTATAAAATAAGGTGCCATATATAGTAATTATGCATATCTTCCCACATTCTTTATGTCATATAGGTTACTTATACAATACAGATGCCATGTAAATAACTGTCATACTGTATTATATATGCAATCATGACAGACTTAAAATTCTATGAATGTATAGTACATGTTCAGGAACAGTATTTCTTTTTTTATTTTTACCCTTTTTATGTTGTTTCCCCATTTATTTATTTGTTTATTTATTTATTCACTTTACATCCCAATATACATCCCAATATTCACCCTTCTCCTCCCTGTTCCTCCCTTACACAGCTCCTCCCCCAATTTCCCTCTCCCCTTCTCCTCTGAGAAGGGCCAGGAAAACATTTTGAATGCAAGAATGGTTGAAACTGTGATTGTTGAATTCCACAAGACAGAATTCTTAGACATGGTCTAACTCTAATTAACACACAAAAGGAACATAGTGTAAGCAAACAAAAGTAAGCTCAGTGTTCTTATTGATGGATTCATCCACATGGAGTTGAAACAAACTTTCTTAAGCCTTAATCCTCACACCTGCTCTCCTTCAGTAATTTCATTTGTCTACACACACACACACACACACACACACACACACACACACACACACCATTTTACTTTACAAGTCAGGTGTTGGCTCCTGACTACAATCTTATCTCTGAAGAAAACTACACCTATGCAACTACCTTACAATGTAGGTGAAACCCTAAAAGCAAACTTGGAATGAGATAACTTCAACAAGAAATAGCCAGGATGTAGAGCCAGGCAAGAGTCCTTCCTGGAGAACTGAAACATGACACACGTGCTGTAATTTAAGAAGGGAGGACATTCTGGACAGGAAGAATAGCACATACAAAAACTGAGATGTGAAACACTACATAGATGTTCGGAGAAACAGAAGCAATTCAGCAATGGTGAGCTTAATATAGTGAAGAGGGAAGGGAAGGGCAAGACCACACAAGGTGGGTGAGACTGTGAGTTCATCTTCAGTTCAGTGGGAAACCAAGGAAGCCATTAGAAAAGGAAAAGTGCTGAGAATTTGAGTTTTAAGAACGATTATGTTAGTGGCAATATGAAAGCAGCAGCTTAGATCAGCATAAGAGTAGAATTTAGAGACCAGCATGGGGGTGATAACTGTGAATACAAATGAGAACACTAAGTGTGAGATGAACAAAAGGAACAAAAAAGGGGAGTCTAGAAGATATTCAACCTGATGAGTTATTTTTTTAATGTTTTTGTAATTTTAAAAATCATACATTAGCAACATTTCTTTTTAACAGAAACTAACTACAACATACATTTTTAGTAGTTTCTCTAAAACTTATTTTTCTTTAGAAGGACATGAAAATTGCAACTGGCCCTCAGAGGTCAAAACTCAAATCAACGGGCAAAACAATCTCACTTTTTCACAATTAAATGCAAATGTTTTGCTTGATAAACATATGTATGTGTAAACAATACACAGAAGCTTCTGATAATGGCACATCGTCCTAGCTGGACTATCCATCTTTTAAAGATCACTTTGGCATTTTATTGGAAAAATATATTTCTTTTATTTGACAAAGAGAACACATTATTGGTTACACATAACATTTGTCTATCTGCTTCTATCTCCTTTCCAAATATCTATCGAAAGCATTAACCTGTGGGTTGTGATCCCTTTGGAAGTTAAACAATTCAGTCACAGGAGTCACTTAAGACCATCAGAAAACACAGATATTTATATGATGACTCATAACAGTAGCAAAATTACAGTCATGAAGTAGCAATGAAAATAATTTTAGGCTGGTGTTACTATGACATGAGGAACTGAATTAAAGGGTTGCAGCATTAGAAGGTTGGGGACTACTGATCTAAAGATATCACCACAATCATTCGAGAATGTCCAAGACCTAAAGGAACATCAAAGACGAGTTCCTACTGAGCTTCCCAGGGAATGCAGCTCATGCCTAGCAGTCAGCACAACAGAGCTTTCCTGGTGACAGAGACATTTCAATGTTCCCATTCTGATTAAAGCCAACGTTCCCCTTAAGAATCCTCTCATCTTCATAGCAATACAAACTATCAAATACTATTCACCCAAAGCAATAGACGTGGGGTCTTTAAACTAACTTTATATAAATTGGTAATCAGAATAACCCACTCAGGTAACTGTCAATATATGAATAATGAACATAACATTAGTTAGTGTTAAAGCCAAACAGGGGTTTAACAGGAATGATACCAAGATAGACAGGTAATTCTAGTTCTGTTATGGTGACTAGAAGAGTGTGACTTACATTAAATGGACAATGTAACATTTATACTTGTTTACTAAAATATAAATTACTACTTAATCATGTCTGGTAAACAACATATTTCAAAATATGCTCAAAAGCAAGAGGTGAGATGGTCCCTGAAATGAACAGGGCCCTGGCAATCAATGACAACATGGATATCCACATAATGTTCACTGTAAGCAGAAAAATTTTACATTTATTTTTATTTTCAGCATAAGGAACAGATCCATTAGAATATACTTATAAAGATAAAGGAGATAAATTCTATTGAAAAGCAGCTCACAAGCTAATGGAGGGCCTGATACAGAACCAGCCAAGGTCTACTGCACTAAGTACTTTGATGCTGGAATGGCAAACACATTTGGTGGGTATGGAGCTGTTAGGATACAGTAACAAAGTGCCCACAGAGTGCCATCAACTGCATGGTCATTATCATAACTGAAGAGACTCTAAGGATAAAACAGAGCATCCAGGAGACTCACTGTGTAGCTTTGACAATGTCACAGTTACTGGAGTCCTCTATAAGAGGAAGAATTTCTTTTGCTTTCGCAAGTTCTTTGTTTTCATGTACACAGATGCCGTGTCGACCAAATCCTGGAACATGGGAGCCATGGCTGTGATTCCTGCACTGAAGAGTAAGAGCAATTGACAAAGCATGTAGAATTAATACCATAATTCAATCATGTAATGAAGCATTTTATACCATTAACAATACCTATGCTAACAAATCAAACTGTTTTAATCTCTTACAGGAGTGTCTTAGTGAAGATTTTATCTTAAAAGATGCTTAAAATTAGGAAAATCCAAATTATAAATGTTGTCATAAAACAGGTCATTTGAAAAGGCACAAATGTGCCTTGGTAGCTGCAGTAGTAGAAGGTCATGGACACTGACAATGAAGGAACATTACCAGAATCTTGTTTTCAGAGTTGTGGTGAGCACATCCTAAAAAATATTCTCATTTCCTAATGATCAAGCTCTTGCAATTTCCTTTCCCTTTGAAAATGGAAATCCCTGAGATAAGGAATATGACAAAGGTGGTGGGTACTGTAGTCTATGACAGGGTGAATAAGGCTGTCTTAGCAGCAGCTCCTATTGGTTTTGCAAAGGCAGGCTGCTATGACACAAAAGGGACTGCAAAGAGCCCAGGTGGCAAGGACCGAACTTTCATTTCTAGAAGTGAAAGTGCTCCTGGGTGACAGACATCAAGAAAATGAAAATGTGAATCAAGCAACAGCAGAGAGTTGAACTGCATTACTAACCACATGAGTTTGAGAAAGAACTCTTAAGTTATATTAGGGAACAGAGGTCAGCCATGACAACAGCTTGTGAGATCCTGAGCGAAGGATCCAGGTAAGCTGTATTTGAACTTCTGACAAGCAGAAACACTAAGCTAATAAACAGGTACTCTAACCCATTATATGTGTGGTCATTTGTCATGCAGCAACAGCCAGTACAGAAGTGACCAGGTTGATGTAAAATGACCCAACGTTGTTATACCACCATCAACTTATTTATGTGGCCACTTACTTGGATCTTCCTAGCGTGGGGCTACTGCTAACAGTACTGCTGTGCACACTCTTGTATATATGTCTCTGGAGATTCATGCATAAACAATTCTTAACAATATGTAACCAGAGTTTAACTGTCTGGTATTTAAGGTAAGCTACGCCCATCTTAAAATGGCCACATCAATTAAGCTTTCCAGAGCAGGGCCTGGAAACATTCATGGCTCTTACCTTTACAAACTGTTGGAATTATCAAACTCTGCTTGCTGATGCTGTATGAGACTTCTAGTTTGTCTTAGATGGCAGCACTTAAACACCTGAGTGTAAATTCTTTTCTCAGCTATGTATAAAATAGAGCCTTGTACTTTAGTGTACATGCAATAACCAGGATTATCTCACCATTGACTAATCCTGTTTTAAAGAAGACCTAGAAAACTGGACAGAACACCAGAAATAAACTATTTTAACTATGAATAACAGGAAAGTGTCCAAGAAATGAGAACATAAGAAAGTTTGTTTTTAGAGGGGGCATGTGGAGGGAGTGTGAGCACACATGACTGAATGAAAGGGCATGGAATTGGGTAAGTGGGGAAACGGGAAGGATCTGGGAGAGATTGAGACAAGGAAAACCAGGATCAGAACATAGTGTGTGAAAAAATTTTTTCAATTAAAAAAAAAAGTAAGGAAAGTGAGTGAACCTTACCATGAACCCCAAAATGTCAGAATTTGAGAAAATACGTTCAATATGTCCAACCTGTGGCCCCTGGCCTCATGCACCTAAAGACACATATGATGTGCCTGAATATGACCAACAGGACACAGTAAGCTTACTTAATACATTGAGATTGTTGGTGATTATTTTAGGCAACTTTGTAACCACGCTGGGTTATAATGTTAAAAGGGCTGCTAGAGCCTCAGGGCCTCTCTGTATAAATGAGAAGCCAGAAATAATGCACGCAACAGGCTGAGGTGGCTCAAGGTGACAGCAGATTTTGAGAGAAATAAGCTACGCAGGAAAGAAAGTGTGTGTGTGTGGGGGAGGGGGGGGCTGAAGCTTAAGATATGGGATAGAGTTTTCCAAAGCTTCCTAAAAACAAAGACATTATTTACATGTATTTTGAATAACAAATTTAAAAGGAACGTATTCTATACAGACAAGTACAGAATAAACTCTATGAAGTTAGAAAAATGTTGACGGTCCATGGAAAACTCAACTGAAACATAAAAATGCACACAGATATACACAGACATTAAGCATGAGGAATGCAGTGGTTATTGGAAGATATGACAAAGCAGTGTCAACAATATTTTGAGGAGTAAAAGAGACTTCATGATATTATAGAGCTAATTATATAAGAAGACGTAACACTGGGTGTATATAGAATTCAAATGTTTAAATTCATAAAGTAAAAACAGATAGAACTGAAAAAAGAAATCAGTTCATAATTATAGGGATTACAACACTTCTTTCACTAACTGTAGCATGAGAAGACACAAAATAACACAGGATAGAAAAAACAAAAACAAAAACAACCAAAACCAATCTGGGAACCAGAAAGAGACTTTAAAAAGAGCACTATCCATCAATTTAGTCAACTGTTAGCACAACAGATGTACAATTTCATAAGAGTCTTAATTTACATAACCCTAAAGAGCAGATGAGGCTAAGCACTATTTCACGTGCTAATCTGTCTTCTGCATATCTTCTATGAAGTTTCTGTTCAAGTCTTTGCCACCCCCTTTTTGATCCAGGGTCTCACAGTTAGCCTCTAACTTGTGATCGTCCTGCTTCAGCTTCCTAAGAGCTGGGTTAACAGTCATGTGCTAACATGTCCACCTTCTATTTTTCATCTGTGCCTTTTGTTTTCTTACTGTTAAGTTTTAAGAGTTCTTGATATTAAACAATCTAGATTAGTACAAGGGATATGTAACTTTCAAAATATTTTCTTCTGGACTGTAGCTTTCCTTTCCTTAAAAGAATTGTTCATTGGGTAAGTTTTAAATTTTGTTGTCCAGTTTATCAATTTATTATTTCACAGATGGATTTTGGCTTTGTGCTCAATTCCAGAAATTACCCATGAAATCTCAATTATTCTGGCTACTGAGGAAAGTTCTAGCACCCATGCTGCCAAAAGATCCCTTTCTTGCTTCTTGAGTGAATTTCACTGCTCATGGAGTTCTGTCTATAGGAATGTCCTCTTCTAAAGCTCAAGTCTGTAACAGGGACAAACCAGAGGTGACAAAGGTAAATTATCTGCTGGGTTTATGGAGTTTGATTTCTGGTTGTTTTTAATATGATTTAGCATTTACTTTTCCAGGGTCCTTCAGGAGATGTTTTAAAGTCTGCCAGACTTCATATCTACATTCACTGGGAGAAAGAGGTGTACTTTTATCCCTTTATCTCACCCAGAGCAAGAACCATAATGCTCATTTGAATACGTTTCTTTGGCTCTATCTGCTAAATAAGCAAACACAGAATCATATATAGCTAAAACCAAACTTAGCTACATTAAAAGGAAAAGTAAAGAACCTTTTAGGATTCTTTCTGTATCATAGTAATTATAATCTACTCAAATGGAAGAAAGTTGGCTCTAAATAGTCTAGGATTCTGATCTATTTGATTTTCTCTGGTCCACCTAAGATTCCAGTTCACAAATGATTCAAGGGGCCAGGATACCATGTTTTATATTTTTGTGTTTATAAGATAAATGGGTTATTGGGGAGAAGGAGAAAAAAAAAGTAATAACAAGAAAGACATATATAGCTAAATATTTCTCCACAGGGAAGAAAAGGGTCAAAATTGAACATTATGCATGAGGCATAAGGTTATACCAGTGGCAGTTTTTATAATATAAATCCCCACTTTTTCTTATTTTTAAGATCAAGAGGTGAAGGTATATGTTAATTTTTCTTGACTCTAAGCTCTGTGAACTGTTTCACTAGTGAAGTATTATAGAAATGTTGCTGTGCCAGCTTACAAGCCTAGGCTTTAGAAACTGGAAGCTTTCTCTTCTTGTCTCCTAAGACACACTTCTTTTAGAATTCAGTTACCATGCTGTGCAGAAGACCAGGTATTTGTTGAGAGTCAGCATCAACTAGATAATTCCAGTCCTAGCTAGCAATTCACATCTAGCTTATGAGTCTTTCCTACTGAGGCTCTAGACACAATGGAACAGGGAGACAAACCAACCTGAATCAGTATATTCAAATTTCTGATGTACAAATCCATGTGTTAACAATGGCTGTTTTCCATGCCATCATGCTTTGAGCATGCTCAACAGAGAATCTTTAAGTTATATGGTAACTATGATGCAATCAAATTATTTTTAAAATAGTAAACACCTTGAAGTCACAGTGGATTCTAAAAGAAAATCATGACCTGGAAAACTCTGGCAAGGCTGACTAGCAACTAAAACAAGTGTAGGGAGGTATGACAGAAAACCATTAAAATTTGTCACAATAGCATCAGCGTTAAGTTTCTAAATTTGCTATTGGGTGAACACTAGTGTTAGATTCATTTTTTATGCTTGACACAAAGCAATGATTAATGCATAGGCTACAAACCACTACCTTCACAGCACTTATACACAACAGAGGAGAGAGAGTGCACATCAGCATAACAGAGCATGATATTAAATGTTGGGGAGAAATAGGAAACCAGGAGGGAGGTCAGGGAGTGTCATTGTTAGTGGTGACAATGAGAAAGGCCTGCAATTTTAAGTATAAGGGCATCAAAATACTACACTGTGGTCAGACTTTCCTGAAGATATTATAGAAATAGAGGAATAAGCCACATCAATACTCAGTAGAGACTCCAGATAGAACATTCTAGATAGAGTAAGTAAGTATTAAGGTCTGTAGCCCAGTGTAGCTGGGAGTTTCTTGAGCAAACAAAACTGTAAAAGATGAGGTGTTAAACATAACTGAGAACCAGGCTGGGTAGGAAAATTCTGACAAAAACAAACAAACAAATACCCCCCAAACCAAAAACAAACCTATCAGCACTAAGCAACAAATTCAACAAAAGGGATGCTTTGTCTGCTTTGTTCATGGAGAATGGAGCCCAGCTTCCAGAAGACATTCAAAACACATTTATGAGATGAATGAATAGATTCTTGGATGTGCCACTCAGTTGCTCTCTAGCATGTGACTACAGTTTCTTGAGTGTCCTTTCTTCCTTTTAAGATTAGAAATAATTACTCATACCTAGCTCACAAGTGAGTAGTGAAGACCAAGACTGGGGGATTTCAAGTGGCAACAGGAATTATCATTAACAACAGGCTATCTTGCCCCACTAACTTCAACCTCTAAAATCATCCTCTCTCTTCTGATGTCATGGAACTTGAGCAGGGTTATTTTCCCTTCAGCATAGAGGGGACGGGGATCTCACAGGCTTTTATTAATGAGTGACAGTAATTAAGAAATGATGGCTACTCTTACCAACCTTTGAGCCTGAGAAAAATAATGAGACACTGTTTCACGTAGAGAGTCTATGCTCTTTCATAGCAATTCAGGCTCACTGTACATTATTCTTATTTCTTTTAAAATGCAAGAACTCCCAATAAAAACACCTCAGCATGTTATTTTCCACTTAAACCTACACCAAACTGGCTGAAGAAGAAAAATAGAGAAATATGAAGAACACTCTTGGGACTAGGGAAATTTTTTTTTTTTAAAGTGTCCAAACAAGGTGACTACCTCAAACTGCTTGAAGAAAACAATCTACTTTTAGCTTAACTTGAATTAGAGACTTTGTCAGTTTTCTCACCTGAAAATGGGGATTTCTTTTGCTTAAGGACTTTGATAAAAAGGATAAAAAAAGGCGCACAAGAATGCATGTAGCACTAGCACATGCCAAACATTTGCTAGGAATGAAGAGGCCTGAAAATATTAAGTGGGAATCTTTTGAAGGCCAGTTATTAGTCTTTAGAGGTCATAATCAAAAGGGACAAATTCTTAGTTCTCTAGGGTTTTATAGCTTCCCCTCTGGCCTCCTCTGTCCTTTGGGACGAATCTAGCCCTTCCCAGAATAGACCCCTTTGGGATTTTGCAGATGGTACCATGGAGCTCCCTTCCTCTTTCCTCCACAGGCTCGATGCTTTCAAGGAGTAGGAAGGATGTGGGAAGGAACAAGAGCTAAGACAGCACAAGGCGGAGAAAAGGCGGCAGCCTAGGCTCTAGGCTAAGGTCCAAGGCTGGCTGTGCTACCTGAGGTGTGTCACCTGACACCTTACAGGTCCCAGCGGACTTAGGCGCCGGTGCGTGACGCCCTGCCGCCGAATGGAAGAGGGCCCGACCTCGCTTTGCGGCCACCTCAAAGGACAAGCAGCATCTTACTTAGTGTGGCCGTGGCCAAGGCCCAGGTCCCGCCGTCCTCGGGGAACCGCCTCACCTGGCCGCGGCTTGGGTCCCCACCGCCGCCCACGTCCAGCCGCGCTCACCTGCGAGCCCAGACCCGGGCCCTCCATAACGCCCCACGCCCGCCCGGCCGCGGCTCCAGAGCAAAGTGGCGGCCGTGGCTCCCTGAGCACGCCTCAGCCGCCTCTCGCCCACTTCCGGCTTGCGCCCCGCCCTCCTAACTGCGCGCTTCCCAGCGCTGCCAATCCGCCACGAGAAGCCAATCCCCGGCCTCTCTCTCATGGGGGCGGAACTTTCTCACCTCTTGAGAACTGCCGGTCATCCCCGCCCTCTGCCCCGCCCCCGCTATGTTCTTTTCTTAGTCCTACCCTTGGCACCGCTTCAGGTTCCCACCCTACAGGCTCTATAGGTGCATTCCAACGGCCCGGAGTGGGCTACCCAAAGCTAGATGTTCGTGTGGAAATCTTTCCCTCACCTCAGTCTTCTCAACTGTGAAATGGAGTCAAGAACAACTTCATGGAAGCGTTTGGAAAATTAATTGAGGATAAGTATGCACACTTCCACAGCAGGGCTTTTGGCAGATGAAGAGCATACTGTCTCATGGACAATCTCACGGTGTTAGCTGTTAAACTGTCTGCTGCTCTTCAGTCATGTGCTCTTGAGCAAGGCACTTCTACCATCAGGACCTGGTTCCTCATAGAAAGCAGAAGATATGAGCAGTGGTAAAGGCACTTGCCAACAAGTGTCACGACCTGAGTTTGTTCTCCAGGATCATGGTGGAAGGGGAAAAGTCTTGATGTTTTCCACTGATCCTTCCACACACAAACAAAGCTTGCTCACCATGCCACCCCCTCTCAACACACAAATCAATAAATGAGACAAAATAAGTTTTAAGAAGAAAGAAAGCAGAAAATATGAGAGTTCCACAGGGAAGGAAGAGATAAACTGGACAAGCCTCACCTCTCCCTTTTGGTGGAATGCATGGAGAAGCTGGCATGTAAATCTTGCAGAGATTGGTGGGCTATGAAATAAGACTACTCTTGGTTCTTACCAGTGGGGAGCTCTCTCCTACCTCAGCATCCAGAAAACAATGGGGCTTTCCTAGGTGTGCACTCAACAAGTTCTTTGTGATAATTCCTTGTTGTGTCTGTTACTAAAACAAGCTTGGTTAGATTCTTAGAAGCTAATTCAGAATAGAATTAATATTGTGACTCTACGTTCTATAAACTGTGAAATAAGTGTCTGGAAATAAAAGTGCTGGGAAAAAAAAAGTGCTGGGTTTACCCATGAAAAAAATATCACCCCAAAACAGTAAAGTTGTAAGTATTATTATCATCAGTGGCCCTACTTATTGGGCACACCATAGGTTACCCACAAAGCCTACACCCACTGAGGATGGGAAACATGTTGTGTTTGTCTAGGAACTCCCAGTGCCTAGCACAGCATTGAGACCTAGAAACTATCTAACATAATTACAGTGAGTAGATGGGTGGATGTACGAATGTGTCATCAACTTTTATGATGCTATGCAGAGCAAACTGAATGACAAATAGAAGGATGGGTAAGTGACTTCCTCCAGAGCAAAAGGAAAAGGCAGGTGATTTGGATAGTGTAGGATGAAGCCTGAGGAGGGTTTCAAAGAGGAGAGAACCTTGTAATGTGGTCACTCCCTGATCATTACCTAATCTGATGTCTGTTTATTGATCACTTAGTGTGCGTTAGCAACTGTACTGGTGTTCTGCCTACGGTTTTAGCTGATTCCCTAAATTCCCAATCATTTGCTTAATGCTTGACAGAGAGAGGGTTCAATCTCATTTCTTTTATTAGTTAATGCTTCGGCTGATATAATTTGGTTCTTTCATCTTTAAGGACTCATTAAGGTGCTGTTGAACTCGAGGGAGGCTTGAAATCTATCCCATGGTTTTGTTTTGATGTCTTAACATATCGGAAGAGTCTGCACTGAATAAATCCTATTCCGACACCCTACTTCTTAGCCAGGCTCCTGATTCTACTCTGCTCATTAGCTTTATTCCTCCAACAAGCTACTCGGGGTTAAGATAAGCATATCTGTGTCTAATTCCTCTATGGACGTGAGCCTAGTGATGCGAAGGGCTGTCGCTGTCTCTCATCCTTGAGAATACCTTTGTAGGCATGCCCCAGTAGACAGACATGAACGTGTGCATGAGCTCCTGAAGCTTGCCCCAGCTTGACTCACTGCTTCAGCCGTTAGTGATTTTGTGCTCTCCAAAAAGCTGCTATATCTTTGTCCTTCCGTTCTCTCATCTGTAAATAGGACACCAAATGATATTTACTCCGTGGTAGTGTTGAAAGAATTAAATGAATTGATGTGTGTGAAGTGTGTAGAGGACAGCTTGATTCCTCTAGGCTTTATAAATGGGTTCGTTAGCATCGTTAAAATTGCCATGTTTCTCTTTGGGAGTGGGGTTGGGAGAGCACTGAATGGGACCAGCTGGGTGGTGTTGTGTAAAGGGGACAGGATAGAGATTCAGCAAGTCTGGCTTCTAGTTTACACTCTGCATGTATTAAATTTCCAGGGTTGCTGTAAAAAAAAAAAAAAAAAAAAAAAAAAAAAAAAAGCAGTACTGACTGAATGGCCAAAGGGCTGGCGAATTATTGTCATATAGAGCTGAGTGCTGGAACCCTAAGTAAAAGTCTTAACAGGCTTGGTTTCTTCTGAGGCTGGTCTCCTTAGCTTGCAGATGGTCCTGTCCTCCATTTGCCTTCTCGGATCTCTGTTGCATGTAATCTGTTTCGTAATTCCTTCTCCTTGTATGTACAGGAGTTAAACTGGATTAGAGCCCACTCTGACCATATCTTACCATTATTAGCTTATATAAAAAAAAATCCTATAGGCAAATACAGTTACATTCTGAAGTACTGGAGCTTAACATTTCAGTATATGAAAGGGGGTGAGGCAGGCATTTGTCTGCCCACAACACTGTGTGATTCTGAGCAAACCATTTCCCCTTTTTATAGGTGTCCTCATATGTAAATTTGCATGGCAGTCGAGGCTGAAAGCACTCTTTTTTATAGTTCCTCTTAGCTTTGATCATGTAGCTTTCCTAAGTAAGATTAAGCCTTTTCTCTCTCTAATACCCTTACATAGGTGGAACTATCCTCACCCTCTAACACAGATTAGCTTTCTCTTACATACCAGACACTGCTCAGCATTGGGAAAGTATTTGGGCAAGAAAGAAGTCAGTTCTCTTGATTCCCATGATTTACTGTCTAGGACCAAGAGAAAGACTCTAAAACTAGCTCACCAGTACTCACCTATTAAAGTCAGCCTTCTAGTTCTTACAGAGATCATTATCTTTCTTCATGGCTGTGGGCTATTTGTGAACATTCATTTATCTTCCCTCCACCATGCTCTGTACATCTGGCAAACGGTAATGCCTAACAAGAAATGCCCAAATATATAAACAAGTAACCAATAACAATGTAAAAACTGGTCTGTAAGAATGACATCAAAGGTAGCCCAGATCCACAAATCATACTGTGTCGTTATCATAATATTGAGAAATGATTTGATTTGAGTATTTCATATTAGGATCTCCTAATGTCTGCTGTCACAATATGGGTGACAACTGACTTTGTTCTGCTTAAACTTTTGATTCCGGGCTTATTTATTGCTCCTTCTGGGCCAGGCCATGGGCATGTTTTGAAGCAGAGGACTGTGATTGTTATCATTATGTTAGTGGCACCAAAATGTCCCTTTGGAATGTCAAAAGAGAGCAAACAAACAGTGATAGCAATAAAAACAGCAAAGCCCATGCATCCATCTGTGGACAGCTCTTCACATGCACCAGGTAGAAAATGCCAATGCTCTGTGCCACAGTCTGGAGGCTGAGTAGGAGGAGTGCTTGCTGACACAAGTGTTGGCTGAGGTCCTGATTTGTGCCGGGTACAGGCTAAGATGCTTTTAGGGGCTAAACTCAGTAGACAACGGTTACTGCTCTTCTGGTGGCAATAGATAAAGAGAAGCAGAGGCAGCAGGCACACACTGAAGGGGAAAAGTTCCAAGAGGCCACGGGGACCCACTTAGCCTGGGAGGCAGGGTGTGATGGAGAGTTGCCTTCAGAAAGTCATGGAACCTGCTCAGATGTCTTACTCTATCTTTTGTGTTCTGCCCGTGGACAAGTCTTACTCATTAAAAAAAAAAAAAGTTGAAAACTTTTCATTTTATATGTGAAACATCAGGATCTAGTCATGAGATACGAGCTATTTTAAGCAATGCCATGAATGTGTGTTGGGTGGTGGACTGTGAGAGGAAGCCTGGTAAAGTTGAGCTGGGTTGAAAGTCCCAGGCACCCAAAGAGATGGTAGGAGCTTCACCTGCTCCTGACACCAGGCCCCTGTCACATAGCCACCGCTCCCATAGAGAGAGTTATGACTATCAGTCAAGTAGGGGCATCTCCTCCAAGCTCCACCACATGTAGACGAGGCATCCCTAACATCTCAGACCAAGCCAATAGGAAGCACCTGCTGTCAGACCCCATCCCTCCCCAAAACTGTATATAAGATCCTATCCAGAAGGAGTAAAGGTGTGTGAGCATTACTCCATTGCCTGGGACCATCTGTCGTATAAGAGCTGTAACACTGCCTGGGAAGAGAGCTCTTTCTCTGCTAGAAGCTCCCCTGCACCTCACTCAGTAGCTAGCCATCAGTTGCACTTCCCCCTCCCTGCTCCTTTCCTCTTCATTTGAACGCTCCCACCGGGCAGAGAGAGAGAGAGAGAGAGAGAGAGAGAGAGAGAGAGAGAGAGAGAGATCTGCAGATAGCATCTGGTGTACAGCCCAGCAAATGTGTGCTGTTAGAAGCCCGTGTGTGGTTTATATTGTATGTGCTAAATTAACCAGAACCATGTATGTGTGTAATCATTAGTGTGTGGGGGTATGTGTGGTCGTGTGTGCACTCATACAAGTGTGTATGTGTCTGTGTCTATCTGTGTGTAGGAGAGACAGAGATTATTGCGAGGAGAATAACAGACATGAAGTATTCTGCTATCTGCTACGGGCATTGAACTACCTTGACTGATGGAGCTGTGGCAAGACTCCCATCTCTACCTTCTAAATACATGATCACTGCTTGCAGACCCAGCTTCTCAGTCTAGGTGCTTCTCAAAGGCACTTAAATATCCTCTCCTTGGGAGTGACCTTCCCAGATTCATAGGCCAGGTTAGGATGCCCCATTAAGTATACTAATAGCACCCTCTAATGCTTCCATTACAGCCTCAAGAGAACTTGAGGCCTACACTGCATGCACATTTAGAACACCCATCTTTCTTACACACGGTGAGCAGCTTTGTGAGCACAGAACCTGACTTGTCTCAACATAAACTTATTCCCAACACATGCCACAGTACAGGACCCATGGGAGCTGCTCATGCTTCAGTTGTTGAGTGTAAAAATAGATCCCAGTCATTTTTGTTTATATGTCTGGCAGCTGGCACAGTTCCCACGTGTTCAAAACATTGACCTGCATTAAAGAATCCCATCTCTGGCTCTACAGTTTGCAAACCAGATCACTCCCACCTTGTCACTTTGGTTTAGGTTCAAACAAGACTACGGGACAAGCAGCGCAGGGATCAGCACCTCCCCCATGGCCTCAGAGTACGAACCTCAGTGGGACAATCAGTTGCGCAAGAGCATCCAGCACGACAACATCGAAGAGTTAAGGCCAAGAATACCCAATGATGAGGGCAGTGCCACTTCCTACTTGTAACGTTAGCACCACAGTTGCCAGGGAGAATTAAGTTCAGAGTCTAGGCGTTGGCTCCAAGTTTGGAGCCTTTCAAACCTTTATCCAGGTGCTTTCAGTGACTTCTCCAGCTCACAGCTGCTCTGGAGAATCAAGGTGGGACACAGGTCACAGAGCTTCACTCTAGAAAGGCCCTACCACTCTGAGTTTCTATGTTCTAATCAGTCAAGTGGCAATAGTAACAGCAACCACTTCATAGAAGATAAAATGAAAACAAGGTATGTTCTCAGTGGTTCTCAAGCCTCCGAATTCTGGGACCCTTTAATACAGTTCCCCATGTTGTACTCACCCACCCCCAACCATAAAATTATTTTTATTGCTACTTCATAACATAAGTTTGCTATTATTATGAATCATAATGTAAGTATCCGTGTTTTCTGGTGGCCTCAGGTGACCCTTATGAAAGGCTCTTTCAACTCCCAAAGGGGTTGCAACCCACAGGCTGAGAACTGCTGTCCTAGAACATAAGGATAGTTCTGACTTTACAGCATTTCATGGGCCCATGGCTTCCTGCTTGGTGATTACTGAATTATGCATTTTATGCATTTTTATTGAGAATCTTTAAAGAGAGAAGCCACTTTGTAGTTATTTATTCAGTGACTTACGGGTTCTCTAGTTACTTATCTATCTTGTCTATGTATTTGTGCTAGTGTGTCTTGTTTCTGCCAGGATCTCCAAGGGCTTTAAGTAGGAACAATTTACAGAAGAGGGAACCTACAGTACATGCAGTTCCAAGCACTGAAAGTCATTTATCCCCAAATCTAAACACATTAAGGACCATTTGTCAACGTTCTAGGCTACCAGAAAAAAAAAATACTACAATGAGTGACTTAAAAGAACATATAACCATCACCTCACAGTTCTATAGGTTAAAGGCCCTAAATTAGAATATGAACTGTGGTCTCTCTGAGGCTCTAGGGCAGACACCCTCTTGCCATTTGCTCATGTCTGTGGTCATGATCAAGCCTTGTATGCTATGTGAGTGTATCCTTTCAACTTCTGCTTCTTCCACACCATCCACCCCATTTTTCTCTCTCTGCACTTTCTCCCCTTTTCATAAAGGTAGCAGTCCCTGATTTAGGTCCCACCCTTGTCCAATGCAAACCTTATCTTGATTATTTCTATAAAATCCTATTTCCAAGCACAGTCACATTCACAGGTACCAGGACTTAAGACTTGAACATCTGTTTTTGGAGGGCAGAATTCAACCAGCAGGAGAAATAAGGGGAGGAAGTGAGATCTCTCCTGATTCATGTCTATCTATTTGAGAAGTTTGGTGTTGGAGTAGAGAAATGAGCTAGAAATCAGTCTGAGATGAGAAGTACTTTCTAGAGAATGAGGCCAAGACAGAATGTGATAACAAGATGCTTGGATACTGTGGTGATCTGAGATCTGAATATACTCAGCCCAGGGAGTGGCACTATTAGGTGTGGCCTTGTTGGAGTAGGTATGTCACTGTGGAGTGGGCTTTGAGACTCTCCTCCTAGCCATGTGGGAGCCAGTCTTCTCCTGTTTGCCTTTGGATCAAGATGAGAACTCTCAGCTCCTCCAGCCCCACATCTGCCTGGATGCTGCCATGCTTCCCCCTTGATGATAATGGACTGAACATCTGAATCTGTAAGCCAGCCCCAATTAAATGTTGTCCTTTATAAAGAGTTGCCTTGGTCATGCTGTGTCTTCACAGCAATAAAAATCCTAACTAAGCCAAATACCCAAGAGACAGTAAAGGCCACTGGGATCCTGGATGTATAGGAAATAAAAATATTAAAAAATTGGGAGGAAATGGCCAAGTGTGCACTATGTGAGTCACAAGGATCCAGACTCAACTTCTCACACTATCTAGGAGAGTAGAAAAATAATGAATATTCAGAAGGATATTTACATACAAATGAAAGGGAGAAGGGAAGACAAAGATTGAGAGTGAGCTAGGGGTAGCTGGAGCCTGGATGACCCATTGCCTCTGCCTCACAGCACACCACTCTGCAATGTACTAGCCTCACTGTATCATCCCTGTCTGTCACTGGCTCCAGTCAGTGACCAGGAGAGCCAAGGTCTCGATAAATGCTTGCTAGGTGAAAGGGGTAAAACTTCGCAGAAACTACCCTAAAGACATGGCTGAGAAGGAACAGTGGAGAAAGATATATATGCTAGAAGTTAACTCACAGCGTCCAATTCAGCTAGCTATATGACTCATTTTGAAGAGCTGCTTAGGTCCTTGCCCCTAAAGGTTGAGTTGGGAGAAGAGTGGCTTACCTTCTCTCTTTGCTTCAGGGAGCTGCAGGCTTTGGGTGGAAGTTCATTATACAGGTGCTAACACCGGTCATATGAGGAACTCAACTGTCTGGAGGCTTCAGATAACACAACCATGAAGAACTCACAAGGCTAGTATGTCCCCAGGGTAGAGCAATTCAGAACAGAGGAAGATGCTGTGTCACGGGGTGACCTGAATGGAGGACACTAGAAGCCAGGCTTCCAGTTGTGATCAGAGCTGAGACATTTCACAAACCCATAGAGTGTCTTTTCCTAGGTCAGTTTCCTTTTCCATCACAGATGTGGAATCTGGAGATGGAGTTGTGATGGGCAGAGGAAAAAGCGTTGGGCAAGATTCCCAATGCCCTTCAGATATACACTAGCCATCACCAGCACAGGGCCTCAGACAAGACACCCAGTCTCTGGTCTTAAATTTTTGTTGTTGTTGTTTTTTTTTTTTTTTTTTTTTTTTCCACAATGGATCTGTGGGTACAGCACATCTGAGTGCACTTTGCAACATGGTACCATGGGAAGTCTTCCTGTGTTGTTCATCTTACAGGTCAGACAAGAAAAAAAGAAAATTATCAGCTACAAGGCCAAGGTAGTTTGATCCCAGCTCCAAACACCCATGGGAGATTGTTGTCCAGTGAAGGACAAGATGGAGTCCCATATCTTAAAGAGATAAACACTTCCATGATGCCACTTTGTGCAGAATCTGGGGTGAGGGACCCATGAGCAAGGCAAAAGGACATGTTCAAGGAACACCTCTAGAAGCCTGAGTATTCTGTGCTCACTTCCTTCAGATAGATCACTGTCCTATGGGGAACGATATTAAAATTGGTAAAAACACTCCCAAATAAGCAAAATTATCCTAACTGTATAAAAATGGGTTCTTTTAAGCAATAAACATGAAACTAAGAATTCTGGAAAGTCCTGAGTAGATTAGAACAGTCACAAATACATAGATGTTTACAAACATCATCAACACAAAATTGATCTTTTTTAACCAATGGGTAATTTTGATTCACAGATTTATTTATCTGTTGTCTATTTTATTTTGGGGAGTCAATTTGCCAGCCGGGAGTGACTCAGAATCATAAACCAGACTTACAAGGATCTAAGTTCAGGGAATGGGGTAGGCAGAACTCAGGAAGTAATTAGGGGCAAATGTGATATCGAAATGGGTAGTTCCTCCTGCCAAGGCTAAAGACTGGAGTTCTATCCCTGGAAAACACATCATGGAAGGAAAGAACTGACTCCTTCCTGCAAGTTGCTCTCTCATTTTCAAATGTGTATTGTGGCACGGCTCCTACAATCAGTCAATTAATCAATCAAGAAATGTAAAAAAAAAATCTTAATAAAAGAAATAATTTCATGTCTAATATGGTATGGCCATTAAAAATCATGTACCCAGAATTTATAAGATGGTTCAGCAGGTAAAGGTGCTCGCTGTATAAGGCAGATGATCTGAGTTCAATCCTCTGAGTCTATGTAAATGTAGAAAAGGGGAAGCAGCACCGCAAAGTTGCACCTCTACATAGGCACTGTAGCACCCAAACACACACACACACACACACACACACACACACACGTACATGCTCATGCACGTGCACATGTACACATACACATGCACATGCACGAATGTATGTATGCACGCTTGCTTGCTTGCTCACTAAGAATACATTTTTTAAAAGGCTAGAAGTCCTCTACTGTATATGTTCTTTGAGTCAGGGTTCTTTTACTCTGTCATATCCAATAGAATCTGTCATCATTACCCCCAGAACACTTACAGTCGTGTGTGTACACTCTACTACCCATCCTTTCAGTTCCATTAAGCAGAACTCTATATTATATCACTATTGGTTCTGTTTGTCTTCAAGGGGCCATGGACATCTTCAGTGAAGTTTCTCTTTTACAACGAAGCCTACTGATAATAGAAAGAATGATGGCACCGCCCCTTTCCAGTGTGCTGTCTTCCTGGTTAAATAAACATCTTCAGTCGTTTCAGCCATCCTTCAGTTGTTTTGGAGACAAAGTGATGGAGACTGCTGATCTGGGAGACAGATGGAGCTAGATCTTCACTGGGGACTCTTGCCCAGGAGCTGGGTCTCCTTAGCCAAGTCACAGGTCTGCTCTTATCTTGTGAGTGTTTTTAAAAGCCTAAATGAGAGAACCATATGGCATGGTATGATACTTGGGAAGGAGTGCTTTGGGTGATGGGTGGTGCCAGAATCAAGATTGAATTAAAGATATGTTAGTTGAAATTACTTCTTTTTCAGGAGGCTCCTACATAAAAAAAGAAATGGTATTGAAACTTCTGTGAATTAAAAAAAAAGTTGGGGGCTATGTGACCTGGCTAGGATGAGTGACAAGAACACTAGACTCATAGTGAGAAAATATGAATCTTGGAGTCCAAAGGAGTCTGTGAAGTGCGGATGACGGGGCCTCCCTCCTTCCAGGTGACTGGCATTGTAGGAACAAATTATGTGGTATCTGTGGTTTGCAGAATGAACACCCCCCTTGCTCCCAGCTACCTTGGGTTTCCCCACATTCACATTTATATTTTGTGTTATAGACACATGTGTGCTCCACACTGTAAAGAGGAATTCACATGTACATATGATTACTGACCTAGTGTTACACACTGTAACTGATTGTTCTGAATTAACCTTCTCCCAGTCCATGTGCCCCAGAAGAGAGTACAAGGTTGATACAAACAGAACTAAGTTGATTCAGACTTTCTGGAATTGCCTAAACATCAACAGAATAAGGAAAGGAGAAAGAGGTGATAACTGGAGAAGCATAGACTTTACAAGTCTCAGCGACATGGCTGATCACCTGACCAGCTCTCAAATGACTGATTGCCTTAGCTCCCTGACCCCACCCCCAACATAACCTGTTACCTAGAGATTAGATGGAAGACAGGCTTCTAGGATGTGAATCCACTTTTTCTTGCATTGCTAACTTTCTGAATAAAGCATAAAAGATTCAAATTCCATCTCTGCTCATTGGCATCTGAGTGGCAGGAAGCAGTGAACCCGGGCACTCTAGTTACATGATTACAATTCGTCACTGTGTCTGTTTCTTCCGGAAGATAGTAAGTCACTGTGTTGGGGAAGTGTTGATTCTGTCTGTCAGCTCTCCCATCCATGGAAACGAACCCTCCCATCATCCTCAGTGGTTTCAAGGGACTGCCGTTCACATTCAGTACATGCCTGTTGTGAGCACTGGGCTGAGCCCAGGAGCCAGGTCTGACCGATGAGTATTCTCTATGCCTTTGTGGTCAAAGCAAACCCATTCAGAGTCCTACCACTCAACCAACTCTAAAGGCTCTTGAAAAGGCAAGTTTCTTTCTTATGAATTATGACTGTGGTTCCAAAGAGTGGTTCCAAGTGGTGGGTTCAGCCAGGCCCCGGCAGCCTTCTGCAGAAGGCTGTTAGTGCAAGTTACACACATTCTCTCTCTCTCTCTCTCTCTCTCTCTCTCTCTCTCTCTCTCTCTCTCTCTCTCTCATGTTCATGTGTAGGTACCTATATGTGGAGACAAGAGATCAATCCTGAATACTGTTTTTGAGCTGCCAGCCACCTTCTCTTTTGAGACAGGCTCTCTTCATTGGTTTGGATCTGACAGATTAGACTGTACTGGGTGGTGTGAGTCCAAGCCCCAGTGATCTACCTGTCTCCAGCTCCTCAGCATTGAGACTACAAGCATGAACAGCCAGACTTGACTTTTTAATATAGGGTCTGGGTAGAGAAAGGTCTTCTTGTTAACCCAACAAGCACTGAGCCAACAGATCCATCTACCTAGCCTGCTCCCTGTTGTTAGCTGTAGTATTTTCATTCCAGAAACTTACAAATACTTCAGGCAGAAAATAAAACAAAAATAATACGAGATGCTTTCGTTGTTGATTGACAAATTGGAAGGTTATTTTTTTTATTTAGAAATTAAGCTTCAGGTCTAATGTTAAGGACATGGGGTCCAATTTAAGGCTATGGGCTGGCTAACTCTTCAAGTGACCTTCAAAAAGGTGTATGCTTACTTTTAACTTCCTGCATATTCTAGAGAGCTAGCTTACTGGGCTCCACCCATTTCTCTTACTTCCGCCCCCACACTCCTGCCCTTTACTACCAGGAAAGTGACACTCCCTCTCCAAGTTACCTTTCTTCCCAGGAAGCCTCAGGTTTCTTTATGTTCTCCTTCAGGGTTCTAGGTGCCTCTTTATTATTGCATTATTGCAATAATATTGTAACAACTTCACTTTGAGATGAATAACCACCTGTTATTCCCAGGGCTGAGAGTCTTCTTGGCAGGCTAGTGTATTCCTTTGCTTCTCTGTTGTTGGGATAAACTCCATAAACATAAACTTGTGAGAGGAAAGGGTCTATTTTATTTTATAGCTTATGGTCTGTTGTGAAGAATTCCATGAAAGACTGCTGCTTACTGGCTTGCTCTCTGTGACTCACTCTTTTATTGTTCTATCTTTCCTCTCTCTCTCTTTCTCTCTCTCTCTCTCGCTCTCTCGCTCTCTCTCTCTTTCTTCTCCCCAAGACAGGGTTTCTTTGTGTAGCCTTGGCTGTCCTGGTCTTGATTTGTAGAACAGGCTGACCTTGAACTCACAGAGCTCCTCCTGTCTCCTGAGTGCTGGGATTAAAGGCCACCATGCCTGGTCCACTCATTTTTAAAAATACAACCCAAGACCACCTGACCAGTAGTGGTACCACCTACAGTGGCCTGGTGTGACACCACCTGCAGTGGGCTGGGCCCTCTGACATCAATCATCAATAGAAAAAAAATTCCTCATAGTTTGACTACAGGCCCATTAGAGAGATTGTCTTTTTTCAGTTGAGGTTCCCTCTTCCCAGAATACCCCAGTTTTTTTGTCAAGTTGACAAAGGTCAGTACAACTGGACTTTCATTGGTAAGCATAGGACAAATCATCTTCCTTTTCTTTGTTTTCTCTACATTGAGTCATTGGGGATATATGCTCCCGTCCTACTCAGCCTGATATTTGTGCATGCCCAGTTCATACACAGTTTAAAAGCTCAACTGCCTATGAGACTATAAGTCTTCAACCCCATCAGAAATCCAGAATGACTGAGTTAACTGAAATTATGGGAAGCACAAAGCATAGCTTCTAAAACTTAGCCAATTTACTTTGAGAGAAAAGATTCAAGAGGATGGTTTTCAGCTGACATTCATTCTAAAGCCAAGAAAAAAAAGCCAGGTTCAGAACTAAGTGTTTTAGTTAGGAGAGATGACAGAGGTTCTGGTTAGTCAACAAAATGATGGACTGGATTAGGTCTATCTTGTACCTTACTGATACAAATTGGTATAGTTATGCTCTAATTGTATTTTGAGAGAAAAGTTTTATTTTAACAGGAAGAGTGACATGTAGGAGGAGCTAAGGTGGGAGGAGTAAGGAGAGGAAAAGGAAGAGTAACGAGAGGAGGAGGAGAGGAGGAGCTAGAAGAGAGAGAGAGAGAGAGAGAGAGAGAGAGAGAGAGAGAGAGAGAGAGAGAGAGAGAGAGAGAGAGGAGGTGGATGTTTGCATGTCTCCACCAGTCAAAGATAGTTGATATATCTAGGTTGGGTATTGGGTTACACTTCTGATTGTATGGGCATCTTGTTATTGAGCATTACCAAACTTATAAAGCCTTTGAAATGTATAAAAGCAAAAGGAGGAGGGGGGAAATGGGGAAAGGGTATGGCATCTGAAATGTAAATAAAATATCTAATAAAAATAAATTTAAAAAAAGTTCAACTGCCATTGGAGTTGCAAAATTCAGGGAACAGTATCAGCTTTTCTTCTTAGAAATTCAGAACCCATTAAGCAAGATGCCCGGAAAAGCCAGGTGGTCTGGCTTTATTTGTGATAAAACTGATAATATTAGAAAGGGGGCTTAGGTCTTAGTTTAACGCATTGCAATCTTACTCCTCCTAGACCTCTGTGAGCACCTCAGCACCTTCCCCGAATGCAGAAAATGGGATGCTCCATGGGTACAGGCAGGTCCCAGGGAGGAGTGAGAGGCTGAAGTATGCAATGCTAGCCTCTTAAACTCTTTTACAGGGAAGTCACTTTCATAGTTGAGATGAGGTGAGAGAGTGGATGGAGGGGAGGGAGACAGAAATTAGAGAGGCGTGTTATTATAGGCTTTCTCCACAAGGAAGGATGAAGCCAAGGAGAAGAAAATTACCAGAACTGTTTGAGTAAATGAATGAATCAGCGAGTAACACGCATACTGATCATCCTTCACTGGCCATTTGTTGCAGAGACTGGATTCTGCCTGCTGTAACCGTCATCATCTGCATGTCTCCAAGTAGGACTGACTCAGCTAAATGCTCTGTACTGCCTAGAATAGCTAAGGTGCCACACTGAGAAAGTCACTACTGTTTTCAGGGTTTTTTTTTCAGCTAATCTCACACACACACACACACACACACACACACACACACGTTTCAAAAATGGAACACTCATCTGTTTGCTGGATACTTTTTCTTTGTCCAGGTTGGAGGGGGTTAGTCTTGTTGGGATGGTTAGTGAAGCTGAATGAAGTTTTGCCTCAGGTGAGTTTCCTGTAGGGTGTCCCTATGGAGACAAGAGTGATCTGAGGTTATGTTAGGTCAGGGAAGATTTGCCTTGACTGAGGACTGTAGCTGTTCTGCTTCCTTCCCTGTACTCAGGTGTCCCAACTCAAGAGGAACAACATTTTCCAAGAGTAATCAGTCAGGTCAGATGCAAAGAGGCCAGGCTCCCATGAACACCAGCTCTAGGTGAACTTAACCCAGCAGGTGTTTCAGGAAGGCTAGAGCTGAGGCATGGCCAGGCTCTGATGAGGAGTGTTGCACATATACATGATGTCTGGAAAGCCAGTGTGACAGATCAAAGGTAAAGGCCAGGTATTCATTTGTTTGTCATTTGAGGCAGGATAGTCTAGGTAGCCTAGAATGGCCTTGGAGGAGCTTGTGATGCATCACTACATAACACAAAGATTTTATTTCATGTTTAGTTTATAATAGTTCATTTATCTAATGTAGGTCTTCTGTGTATTAGGCTCTTCACCTGTGAAATAAGGTGAAGAAGGTTAAATACCTTCCGGAATCTCTTCCACTACAAACCACCAGAACCCAGGCACCTCTACTTTTGTGGAATCTTCATTGAGTGAAATGTTTGTTTGTTTTTTAATATGGCTCCACACCCTCTGTGTCTTCCTGCAGCAGATATTGTATTCTGAGTGTGGTAGATGGAGAATTAAAGCACAGGGCACACTGACTTGAGATGTAGTATTTACACTGTGGTTTTCCATGGTGGGCATCTCCTAGATCCTAGATAATAGCATCTCAGGCCTCTCCATGTCGTATTCCACGATGTCTCCAGACACATGGCTCCAGGAGTACCTCACTGTGAAGAATTCTACTTCTCATAATGGCTTTTTGGCCTAATTGTGTTCAAAAGGCAAGGAGCCGATACTGATTGGTTCATTGCCTCTACTTTGCTGGCCTTGGACTTTCTGCCTGTATACTGATTTTATAGCACACCAAAGCTCTGCCTCATTCTTCTTCCAAGAGGAAAGAACAAAACAAAACAAAACAAAACAAAACAAAACAAAACAAAACAAAAACCTGCAGCCCTAACACATTCAGAAACAAAGACAAAGCATGTGCTATGATGTAGAAACAAAGTCTTTCTCTTGGGAAAGTGACATTAGCTTAAAATGTTATTAGTGTATCCATGAGCTGAAGGAAATGCTGGACAAAAGATTGTATTGACAGGAGGTGGACCAAGTGGGTTAATCATTAATATAGGTACAGTAATATGTTTATGATACAGTATCAATAAGCTCTATACTATACTTAGTATATCTGCTTATAATAGAGACTTTAACAATTTTTAAATTTAATTTTTTTAGTATTTTTAATTTTTTATTGGATATTATATTTACACTTCAGATTTTATCCCCTTACCCCACCCCCCACCCCCGCTCAGGAACCCCCTATTCCATCTCCCTTCCTTCCTCCTGCTTCTATGAGGATGTGCCCCACCTACCCCAACACTCACACCTCCCACCCTCGAATTTGTTTAATTTTTTAAAAATTACTTATTCAACTTATATCCAAGTATCCGCTCTCCCTCTCCTCTCAGTATCCCCTCACACAGATTCCCCCCTCTCCTCTGAGAAGGGGGAGTCCCCCTGAGTATCACTCTCCTACCCCATCAAGTCACTGTAGGACTGGCCACGTCCTTTCCCATTAAGGCCAGACAAGGTGGCCTGACCCAGTGCCGTGAATGGGATCCATAGGCAGGCAACAGATTAAGAGATGGCTCCTGCTCCATTGTTGTGGGCCCACACAAAGATGAAGCTGCACACCTGCTACATATGTTCAAGGGGCCTATGTCCAGCCCATCCTCACTCTTTGGTTGGTATTTCAACCTTTGGGAACCCCCAAGAGTACAGGTTAGTGGACTCTGCTGTCTTCCTGTGGAGTCCCTGTCGTCTTTGGCTCCCTCAGCCCGTCCCCAACTCTTCCATAAGACTCCATCGAATGTTGGCTGTGGGTTTCTGCATTTGTATTCATTGGCTGTTGGGTGGAGCCTCTCAGAGGAGAGTGATGCTAGGCTCCTGTCTGCAAACACAATAGAGTATCATTGATAGTGTTGCTTCTTGTCTATGGGATGGGTCTCTATTTGGACCAGTCATTGGTTGACCATTCCCTCCATCTCTGCTCTATCTTTGTCCCTGCACATCTTGTAGACAGGACACATTTTGGGTCAAAGGTTTTGTGGGTGGATTGCTGTCCTCATTCCGCCACTGGGAGTCCTGCCTGGCTACAGGAAGTGGCCACTTCAGGATCCATATCCTCCACTGCTAGGAATCTCAGCTAGAGTCACTTCCACAGACACCCTGTGGCCTCCCCTATCCCAGGCCAATAGAGACCTTTCTTGCTGGCAATGGAACATGCATGAAAAATACATATTATTGTTGTTTAATATGTATGCATATGTATGTAGGGTTGTTTGTTTGTGTGTTTGTATTTTTATTTGGAATGTTTGGAAGAGAAAGGAAATTAACACTTTTTTTTTTTTTGTTTTTATTTTTCGAGACAGGGTTTATCTGTGTAGCCCTGGCTGTCCTGGAACTCACTCTGTAGACCAGGCTGGCCTCGAACTCAGAAATCCGCCTGCCTCTGCCTCCCAAGTGCTGGGATTAAAGGCGTGCGCCACCACCGCCCGGCGGAAATTAACACTTAATGAGGGTATTAGTTTCCAATATTTCTGTAATAGTTATCACAAACCTGGTATATTATTTTTCTGTAACTGATTATCTAACAAAAAACAACAAATGTCTGTCTGGGCTTACAGATTGAGGATATAGTCCACCATGGTGGGCAGGCATGGAGGCAGGAGCCTGAGGCATCTGGTCACATTCTATTCATAATGAGGAAACACAGAGAGATGAAGACTTGCTCCTTTCTCTCTTTCTATACAGACATGGACCCCTGCCCTTGGGGATGGTACCACTCACACTAAGGATGGGTCTTCTATCCTCAATTAAATGTCTCTGAAAAATACCCTCATATACATGCCCAGGTACCTCCTAGGTGATTTCACATTTAGTCAAGTTGACATGAAAATTAATCATCACAATTGATTAAATAAGTAAATAATTAGAAATTACAGAAATTCATTCTCTCAGTCTTAGAGGGAAGTCAGTATCCTTGTGTCAAAATCAAGGTGTCAACAAGGCACAAGCCTTCCAAAGGCTCTGAAAATCAGATTTCCCAACATTCCTTGTCCATTCTTTGGGACTCGTGGACACACCGATCTTTGTTCTATTCCTATACTACCTTCTTCTGTGTGTGTAGAACCTCTTTGTCTGCCTTTTACAAGTATATACATGACTGCATTTAGGGAGCACCCTCTATAATCCAGAGTAATATCCCGATATCAAGAGCCACAGTTTAAATGCAGCTGCAGAAACACAGCTCCTTCCTTCACCATATAAGGTAATGCTCACAGATCCCAGGATTAGGACTAGAATTTCTGTCAGAGGTCACATATTACTCCAGCATTTGTTCTGCCTGCCTGTAGCTCCTCTGTGAGCTTTCTGTAAGGAATGCGCAGTAAGAAAAGAACCTGGGTTGGACATCAGGAGTTCTGAGTCTTTAGGTCACCAACATAAGTGCCCTCCCTTTTCTGTACCTCTTAAAGATATTGGTAATTGATCACAGTGAGTTTTTTTTTCTTTTTTTCTTTTTTTTGCCAAATCTCTGGTTTTGAACTCAGAACTCTCAACAGGGTCTTCCGGGAAGTCAGTGTGAATTGAAGCCTGTTTGATACCTCTGTTTTGAATGCTGTTTCCAACCATCTATAAAATTTCATGCATATCTATCTCTATATAGTGTAAGGCTCAAAAAAATGTAGTAAGTTGGGGGAACAGTTTCTGAGTGCTAAATGTGAGCAAACACAGACTAAGCATTCAGTAATGATAGCTTAAAAATAACATCATCAGGTCTGGAGATTGTGTCTTCATGTCTTGCCTGACTCACAGTAGCCATCTGGTATATGTTCATTTGAAGTCAGTCCTGTACACTTGCCAGGCATGCAGCCATCAGCGACTCTGTCAAGGGCTAGTAGCTATGCACCCCACTAGGTAGTCTTCCCGAGTGTGATAGCAAGTGCTCTCCTGTTCTAAACTTCAGCATCACTTTGTATATCCTTTTCAAGGTTTCACGGCATAGACCTAGGGACAAGCCCGTCTCTGTCTCTGCAGATGAATACTGAAACATCTTCTCCAAGTTTCCAAGTGTCTCTTTTTTTTTTTTTCTTCTTATCCCTCACCATTTTGGTGTCTTAAAATGGTTTTGATAGGGCTTATTCTGAGATCCAGCTCCTAGCTTGTTTCTATTGCAGACCAACTTGCTGTGTGATCCTGATGTGCACTGACATGACAATGCTTTCTCCGCTATAAAAGAAGAAGTGCCTAGAACCTCTGTCCTTCCTGACTTCTAGGGATGTTGGCAAACACTATGAACACAGGCTTGTCCAATGTACACTGTTTCAAACTTGGCTTCATTCACAGTCTAATTGAACGACCATGACAAAGTCGTTGAAACTTGCTGGTCCAGTTGCTGGTTTTTGTTTTTCCTGTAACATTAGAATGTTAATACCTAGGTTCTAAAGTGGCTAGTGCAGGCAGTACATACTGAATGCATAATACCTCCTATGTAATGAGGCTCAGGCTTGTAAGAACTGTTACTTTAAAGGGATTACTGTAATCAAAAGAGATCATAGGGTCAAACAAGAGGCATGAGTAGGCAGGGCAGGGAACTCAGATCATACAGAAAAGCCAAGAGCAAGCACATGTGAATTCTTGGCAGATGGCTCAGGAAGTTGAGATCTTACAGCATGAAGGTCAAGACCAGGTGGATTGTGTTGAGGTAATCCCAGTGATAACAGTTACCACCTAGGACCAAATTATTCTGTGTATTTGCATGCACAAATATTGGTCAAGTCTTATTTCCCTTTTCAGACCTGGAATAAGACCATAGAGGTCAAATGACTTAGGCATGATAATGTAGAAGATGAGAGCTTTAAAACCAGGCCTGAGTGTTGCCCATGACCTCTGCTCTTAACTGCAAGGTTAAGGCATCTGTGGAAGCCCCTGCACTGTGCTGGCCACAGAGAGAGGTGTTTCATGCTGTGGACTTCTCTACTGCAAGAGCAGGAGGATCACTGGGTCCACTGCTGGGCAGGGCCCAGCAGGAGATTAGAGACCACTTCTTCGGGTTTCTAAACCGTCAATGCTCAGTTGATTAAAAAGGATAGACGATGCTGGGAGTTTGGACTTGTTGAAAATGGTCTCTGATGTAGCAGCCTCTTCTGTAGACTGCAGTATCCATCGCCCCTGCAGGTAAAGACATCTGTGGAGGAAGCTTCATGTGGGAAGAGCTCTGCTTTCTCACTAATCATTTGTGTTCTACAGCCTTGTTTTCAATGATTCCTTCTACCCCTATTATGGATTTAACGACCATCTTGTCATTATAACACCTTCATATCGAGATGAAATTCTGTCTTCATTGCCTGTGTATCCAAACCTGGCCACAAGCTGTGTTCCTGTACCCAGCTTCATACAAATTCAAACTATGGGCAATGTGATTGTTAAGTATAAGGTTAGGCCAACTATTATAGGAAGGGATCATTCTTAGAAGCTAGACAGGACCTGGCTTATGACAGTCGTAGCCCAAGGTTGGAACCTTTCCTGTTGTAGGGCAATGGTTCATTGAAACATTGGTCAGGCTGGAATATGCCTAGCTGTTGTGCAAAGCAGAGAGATTAATGACTACCAGAGGATGATGCTATTTTATAAAGGAAGAAACTGAGGCTTGGAGACATTAAGTGACCTGCCTTAAGGGTGCACACCTGTAATGACAGAACCACCCATCACGTCCAGGCCTTTGGTGTTGTCTTCTGTGGCCGACTCTACCATACTCTGCTGTGCAGTGGTCTGACTACACTTCTCATCATTTTCTGTCACTGATGGGTTTATCACCTTGGTACCACTGTTCAACCCATTCTCTGTGTCTATGGAAGAACCTTGTCTTACACTCTATGTCTTTCCCTCCTGGAGTTCTCAGGCTCACCAGAAGACTGACTGAGGAGAGGACTAGGGGTCAATAGGAGTATACAAATTGCTACACATCTTCCAGGGAGTTTGTAATACATATTAAAAGACTTAATAACATAGGTGCTCTGAAATGCAAAAAAATTCCAGGACTAGAATGTTATTCTGTGGAACAACCACACAAGTATTATAAGAATACAGACAACTACAAAATGTAACAGATCTTGGAAGGGACTATGTAAAGACAGTACACTCATAAGACAGGATACTGGTGTGTCATTCACAGCAATAATGTCACTTTATATTTATTATGTGGAGATGAGTTATATGATAAACTGAAAAATAGAACATATCTATAGTCTGATCTTGTCTTCTGTAAATAAATTACACCGGGGTACGAATATGTTTATAGAGAGTGCATGCTCTCCTACTCAACTGCCAATCACTCACTTAACTGACAGGTGAGTGAGTCTCTCTTCCCCACATGGGAAGCCTTAGACTTCTGGGTGGAAGGCTTGAGGCGTTGTCTCCCCTCACCTGCCTTAGCTCCTGGTGGACAGCTGTGCACTTCTCAGGAGTCACTTGTGTAGTTGTCTGTGAAGTTATCTGCAAGCCAGTTCACCTTCATTGTAGTCTCACGATTAAATATTATGTAAATAGAAAACCCCCAATGGCACTTTAAAACAGAAGATGAATAATCAAGAGAACACGAAGGCTATTTTGTTGTAGGTAGGTAAGGTAACCGTGAAGGGAACAGGGCAGTCCTGGAAAGCCCAGAGCATCATTTCAGAATGCTTCACAGTTTTAGGTTTTCCTTCTTCTTGCTTTGGTGTCTCATAGACACCAAAGATGTTGGTGTCTATGAGAAAGACAGAATCAGACTCCCTTCAGTCGCCACTCAAACAGCCACACTGAAACGTTGGAATGCTGTTAACAGATTAAATATGTGAATATGTTCTTATTATTTTTAGTTTTTATTTCAACAAAATGTTTATTTTGTTAATGTTTTCAACTAATTCTTTTGCTTAGCTAACTTGACTACAGATGTCAGCACAGTCAGATGTAGGCCTAGGAAAGGCAAGAAATGGACATATCTAGAAGAAAACAGATGTCAGCTGGATCTTACATGTTTATATCTCTCTACAATTTTTAAAAGAATAGGGCTGTCTGTTACTCTAAGGAAGAGACAATACCCCCACTGAGGGCAGGGCAAGCAGAAAGAACTCCATGGTGAAAGGAATGACATGTTTAGTCTCCAGGGCACGCTGGACAGATTCTGCCCATCTTTGCTGGTGACAGACAGTGTTGGGATTACTTCATGATGCATTTAAGCTGTGGTAATAAGCTTGGCTCCTTAGTTCTGCCCTATCCTGAGGGCCAGGTGATGTCAACACTCAGACATCTCAGGACTCTTAATTGCTATGGGAAGAGGATACCACTGTGATGGGCATTTCTGGGTAACAATATACGAAGGGAGCCATGAGTCAGTGAGGTCACAGCTGGGATAAACAGCGGAGAAGAACCGCTTAAACAACTCAAATTATCCTCTTTTCTCATAGGTTTGCTAAGGTGTCAAAAGGTCATATTCATTAAACACACACATGCACACGCGCGCACACACACACATACACACAACTGATACTGTTTTCTTTCCTTGAAACATTTAAAGTAATAAAATTCCTTTTTTATTTAAGGATACTTATTAAACATAACTTAAAAAACAAACAATAAAAAATTTCAGCTATAATCAGCCATTCTAAAATTTAATAAAAGTGTTCAAAGTGTTACAAAAAAAAATCCAAACAAAACTAAACAAATTGGACATGGGAGATGTTTCTATGGGTAAAGCACTGGCATAAAAGTGTGAGGACCTGAGTTCAAATCCCCAACACTCATAATAGTTGGGCATGAAAGTACATGCCAGTAATCCCCGTGCTGGGGAGGTGGAGAAAGAGGATCCCGGGGCTTGCTGGGTACCTAGTCTAACAAACTGGTGAGCTCCCAGTTCAGTGGGAGACCCTATCTCAAAAAAGGTAGGGAACCATAGCAGAAGACAGCCAGTGTTAACCCTGACCACTCCACCACATGTGTACACATGCATGTGCACATACACATACAGAAGTGCACACATATGAACATACAGGCACAATCCCCTCACACCCACACAACTAAAAGAAAACTAAACCAACTATTCCAGTGCCTTTCCATGATACCCACTGCCTCAGTTCTGGAAAGACTGGGCCTGTCTGAGAGAAACAAAACAAAACAAAACAAAACAAAACAAAACAAAACAAAACAAAATCAAATCCTAATAAGGTTGTAAGTCCTACCCTTGGAAGTAGGATTGCTAATTATTCAAAGACATTTTGGGGCTCTGGAATTTGGAACAGCTCAAAGAGAAAAGGGAAAGGAGAGCTATGGGGGTATGTTGTACTTGAAATGTTCTAGTGACATCATTCATTGTCTTTCTGAGGGCAGGGCCACGAGTTCAAATCCTATTTGCTTAATCTTTGTCAGCTAGGCTGTAAAAGCAAAAAGGTTGTAAGCATTTGCTTCCCTTTGCATTCCCAGGTACTTGGTGCCTTATAGACAAGGCAGTAAATAAGCTGAATAAATGAACAAACTAAAGGCACTAAGTGCAAGGTAGATGTTCACTGGGTACAAGGCTCCTTTACTTTCAATCCTTCTCGGTCTATTTAACATACTATGTTGGAACAATTGTGTGCTCACAGGAAGTTTTTGAAAACAATACAGGGAAGTCCCTTATGCCTATTGTCCAGTTACCTGCAGTAGTGATGTCACTGGTATTCATTTGTTTATGCCTTTGCAGAATCAACACACAACTGTCCATCATCACAAAGGACCACTCTGCTAATACCCTTTAAACGTACACCTCATTTCTGTCTCTCTCACCTGATTTCTGGGCAGTTCCCTATATCTGTCTACTGCAGTTTTGTAAGTGGATTCATACAGTCTTTCACTTTTTGAGGCTGTCTTTTTCCACTTGCTATAGTACTTTTACAATCCATCCACATGGTTTTGTTTATCAGTAATTCAGTCCTTTTTCATTGCTGGGTCATTTTCATGGTGCGGCTACATTATAGCGTGTTAACTTCTCTCTACCCACTGAATGACATCTGGGTTGTTTGTAATGTCTCTCTGCTGTAAATGATGCAGTTATGAACGTTGTTTATCAGATTTTATGTGAAGATTCCTTTCTCTGAGATGAATGCCCATTACTGTGACTGGCTGGTCATACACTACAAACATCATTAACATTTTAAGAAACTGCTGTCCATTTTCAGACAGGATCTACCATGCTACATGGTCACCAAGAATCTTTAAGATCCAGTATCAGCATTTGCTTCAGTAGTATTTTTGCCATTAGCATTGTATCAGGCATTAATCAGCATTTGTGTTTCTCTGATAGCTAGCAATGGTGGCCAATCAGGTGCCTTCTGTAGGGCAGCATCCATGTTCTCCCATTTTATAATTGCATTGCTTCTTGAATTTGGAAGTTCTTTATCTTGGAAACATCCCTTTGTCATATACACTCTTTGCAAATATTTTTTCTTCATTCAGTTCTCTTAAGGTCTTTCACAGAACATAACAAATCGTGTTTTAATGAAGTCCAATTAATTTCCCCTTATTGCTGTGGTTTGTTTGGGGTTGTTTCTGGGAACTCGTTTCCTGACTAAAGACTACCAACGTTGTTTTGCAGGTTGCCATTTAAAAGCTTCACGGCTTTGTCTTTTCTATATAGAATTTGGATCTACCCACATCCATGTTCACTGTGCCAAGGCTCATTCTATTGACTGTTGATTTTCTGCCAAGAGAGGTGTCAACACCTATTTCTACAAGAGTCTCAGAAGAAAGATAATTTGTAGAGAGGCAGGATGTGTAAACAGCCCTTCACAAGCAATTAATTGCCTTTCCATGTTCTAGAAGGAGCTGGATGCTATAGAAACCAAACAATTGGGTGAGTCTTTTTCTGTCATCACACTGTGCAACCAAACGCTGTCAATCCTGGGTGCCCAGGAAGCTGTTGCTTCCTGATGCATCATGGTGCAGCCTAAGAAAAATGCCAGTTGGAAGTAGAAAGCGAGCATTGCAAACTCCTGTTGTACATGATAGCATATCATTTAAAGTTTGGAAATGGTGACTCTACAGGTAATTACAGACACATGCATTATTGATTAACCCAAATCCTGTGACCTGTGATAGGATGCTAACAGAGATGTGATAGGGACACCTCATCCAGATGTGGGATCCAGGAATGCTTCCTGGAGAAGTGACATGGAATCTTAGGCCTAGATGATAAGTAGCAGAAAGGTAGGTGGACTGGAGGAAGAGTGACAGTAGTAAGAAGGCCCTTCAAGATATTGAAAGTATCATAAACAAAGGACAATAGGCTAGAGCAAGCATGGTGGGCATAGGTTCTTAATTATCCAGTGTCACTGGCCTATGATATACAAGGAAGGCAGCGTCAAAATGCAAAGACTCTCAAAGGTCATGGTATCCTATTACTTGGGTTATCAACAATCCACGGGATGGCATCTAAATCTGTATTTCAGTGATCTCACTCTTGAAGTTGGGAGGCTGACTCATGAAGTCATGGCTGACTCTGAGCAGCAGGTCTGAGCAGTGCTTAGGAGACTGTTACCAGAGACATTGGAACCAGCTGGGGCATTGGGAATAGAGCACAACTAATACATTTACAACAAGGTAGAACTGGGTTTGTGGAGGAGGGGCATTTAGTGAGTGTTTTTAGAGATGAGAAGCAGTGGTCTTGCTACAGCTACAAACGAGACACCGTGTTAAAGGACTTGCTGAGGCTGGTAGCTCTGACGAGACATTCCCAATGAGAAAGTTAGCTCATCCTCCACTGTTGGATGACCCTGCTGAGCAGAACACTGCATCCTGTTAAGGAAGCTGTTCCTTATAAGGGCAGCTACCTCTTCTGTAAGCCATCTGGGCCACCAACACAACATTGTCCCACCAGGGAAATCTCTGGTCACCCTGGACATTAGGAACAGGTCTGGGCCAAGAGCTTCAACCAGGGAAACAGGCTTAACAAGGCTCCCTCTGACTCACCCTTCAACACCAGGCAAGCTGGATTTGGGAACCTGTGACCCAGTCACACCAGGAAGGATTTCCTGCCTCTTCTCCTCCAGTGAGAATCAAAGCATCAGTAACTCATCACTGATCATTGCTGGGTGTGTGTTTTTGAGTGGGGCATGGAGAACATAAGGTGGGACACTGGCCGTCTTCAAGAAGTGTGCAGCTTTGATGGGGGAGAGAGTACGGAAAAGCACTCAGGGAAAGTTGTTTACAGAGAAGATGGGGTCACAGCCAGACATCAAAGCATGAAGAAATATCAATTGATCAGAAGCATAAGGACTTAATATTGGGATAGTAAAAGGATCCTGTGGGGTGTGGGGGATGGGGATGGGAGGGGCATAGCAGCTAAGGAGAATCCAGGAAAAGAAAAGAAAACACTGTGGTCACATCAGAGACTGTATATATGAGAACTGAAAGATAATACTGCACAGAAAATATGGAGGATCCTAGCTCCAGAGGGGATTCTGATGGTGTCTGGGAGAGTCACCAAGGGTTTATGAACTAGAGGATGAGACATATAATGGCAGATGCTTTGGTGTCTGGGTCTGATATACTCTGCATTTCCAGGAGAATGGTATTGTATTGTGTGTAGAAAGGTGAAAGTCCTTCCAAGAAGTGGTCCAGGAACTCCAGAGAGGCCTCTTACTGGCTTTGCTTTAGCTCATTCTTAGGTCATTTCCCCATAGCTTTTATAGAGGGACACAGAGAAACACAAACTAGTCACATGAACTGGGACATTTTGAGAAGCACCAATGAAACCTTGACCTTCTTGGATTTGGGAACAGAACTGACTATATGATTTTCAGGGCCCTTTGTTGACTATTAAGAATTTTAAGTTGGCAACACAAAACAAGGCCCATATTACACACCCATGATCCTGGTCCTAACTTGAAAAAAGATGAACACAGGTTTCTATCTAAAGGCTTATGATAGGTCACAGTAAGAGTTTTAGCTCTCTGTTCTGGGCAGGTGAGAGCTCAGCATTATAGCTACCACAGTACAAGAAAAGATTAATAGACAAGGGACAGGGAGCCTAAGTTCTAATCCTGGCTTAGGTTCCAACTTTATGAGTCATTTAACTTTTGTATCATGGTTTTCTGTCTCATTGCAAGGGTTCAGTGGTTTCCCTCTCTGTCCTTTCCATAAGGAAGGGTGGCTCTAGACTTTGCAGCAGGGTGTGTTGTTGGGCTAGCTGCAAGAAGACAGGCTTTCAGTTGCATAATGAGCTGAGTCAAATGTATTTGTACCCCCAGAGCAACTCCTCCCCTAACCACCAAATGTGTGTGTTTGTGTGTGTGTGTGTGTGTGTGTGTGTGTGTGTGTGTAAATCACAAGAAAAGTCATCTTAGGCCATTCTCAGATGGATGTATTTGAAGAGATGTATTTGGATGTATTTGCCCCTGTCCTAACTCTATGTAGTCCAGGGGCAACTGACTTTCTATGTGCCTTAGTTCTCTCTTCTGTACAATGTGAGAACTAGATCTGATCTGAAGATTGCCAAGGTTGTTTTTGTCTCTTAGTTTTGTGTTTCTTTGCATTTGTGGCCCAGCGCTTAGCACCACATGGTATTGGGATGAACTTACTTGTCTATGTTAACCAATCATAAGCTCACTGGGCTCAAAAATGACATATAATCCATACCTGCATCTCCAGTTTTTAGCACAGTAACTATGCTTAAGTAAGAGTTTAATGAAAAGACCAGTGCACATACAGGGTCTTGGGGGGTGGGAGAAACTAAAAGCTAATATGCTATGGAAACAAAAACAAATATAACATCTAAATACTGAAGAATGAGAACGTTTCCGGCTTAGCAAAGATCCTAGGCTTCATTATTAATCCATGTGATCACTGGAAGAAGTTATCCTACTAAAGACTAAAGGTGGGTATATCATAATGAAGAGTGGATAGCTGGCACAAATGGATCTTTCAAGAAATTCTGTGTCAAAATGTAGTGTAAGAAGTTTGTTACACATGTGGGAGAATAAATGACTCTATTAGCATAATTGTTTTAAGGAGTTTCTATATTTATTAGCTTAGAAGAAGGAGGCATGGAGGAAAAGGCTGGGGATTTTATAGAGGGAGGATGAAAGCAGCTGATGTATTTATGTCCTACAGGGGTCAGGAAGGTGAGGGAACCAAGAACACAGTCTCTTGTCCCTGTCAGTCTCTTTCAGCTGAAAAATCTGACGAAAGTGTTATTTGACATGCAGAGGGAACACAAACATCAGTCAGGGGTTGGACAATGTCACTTTTAAGTTTCCTTAAAATTCTGTGACCACCTTGTCAGTGGGGCTCATAGCTCACAAGCAGATGATGGTAGACAATATAAACAGTGAGGTAGACCAGTACTCTCAGCATGTATTCATCAGCTTCACTAGTAACTGGTGAGAGAAGATGGACCTTTTGAGACAAGACTCCACTTGTTTTGTATGGTAGCCCTAGGAAGAAGTGACATATGTGGAGTGCCTCAAATGGGGTCATAGGGCTTCAGATCATTCTCTTGTAATTCTTATGTGATCTTAGATACCCATCATCTCTGTGGGTTGCAAATTTCCTTTGAAAAGCAAGAATATAAACAGGGTGACTGGTATGTTTCTACACCCTCTGGTTCATTAGAAAAGTTGGGGGAACGCTGGCGCTCTGCATGCTGTCAGTCTCTGCTTGATAATTAAAGCCATATGCCTCAATAGATCAGGAAGGAATATGAATAATGGTGGGAGAGACACCATTCTGGTTCTTGGGTATTGCAGAACCATCCTGGAGGAATTAACACTCACCTCACCTCTGTGCCTCCCAGGCAGTTCCATGCTTAATGCAAATCACCCCAGTACAAGGAGAAAAACAGGTCCTTGTCAAGTCTCACCCATGTCACCAGGGAGTCATGGTGTCAGCACCAGCTCCAACAGGAAAACCCACATGCCTGCCAATGACATCTAGACCCTCCCATTTGGGCTACAGTATGAGAGGGTCATGCTTGGTGAAGAAAGGCTTAAGTCTGACTAAGTGCAGCTCACATCCTGGGGGTAGAGTTGATCCTGACTCAGCTCCAAGTTCTCAGTTCATAATTTGCCCTGCAATTTGCCAACTAATATCCACATAGGATTATTGAGATGAGTGATCTTTGACACTGAATTTGTTATGGCACACTAGCCATCTATTCATTCAACAATGTGCCTTGAACTTTTATATACACTGACTATGTTATTGCCAATGGATGTGTGGTTGATTGGATGATGGATGAGGAAGATCGTTAGGAAGGAGCCGGGCAATGCTCTGGCAGACCCAGGATCCATCCCACAGCTCTCTTCATCTGTTAGGCATAAAAGAAACTTACGTTAAAGTGGTTTGTGAATGGATGAAAAGGAAATGTGTTGAATCAAGAAACAGCTAAAAAAATTATCACTGGTTTGCAAAAGTCCCCTTACTACCCTAAAGCTCTGCTTTCATCGTCTTAGTCTTTCCCATCCAGTGGCCAAAGAGGTCCCATGCTTGTACCCTTCTAGCTTGATAACCCCAAAGAAAAGATTTTTTTTTCTCTTAGGAGCTCCAGAAAAGTCTTCAAGAGGCTTCTTATTGGTCCAGGCTGTACCACTTGCAAACAGATACTATGGTTAGGAGGGATTGATTGGTTGGACCTGTTGTGGTCCTCACTGATGCACCCACAAAGTATAGAGATGGCATCATGTACAGTGAAACTCAGGGACTGAGCCTGACTGGCAGAGAAGAAAGGCTGGATGCTGGGCAGGAACAACCCTTACAGGTCATTTCCTTGGACAGCTTTCCATCCACTATCCATTTGCTATTTGCATGTTTATAGCTCTCTCCCCTGTGTTCACTGCACAGCCTTCTATCGATATGATGCCCTTCCAGGATGTAGAGGTTAGCTTATTTTGCTCACTTGTGTGTCTTTCAGGTTACCAACCATAGGTCTGTCTGTTGGAGACCAGCTCAAAGCCCAGCTAAGGACTAAGGTGAAGTGAAACTGTTTGGGGAGCCAGGCTAAATCATTGTCTCCCACATAGCTGACTAAATAGGAGGCACACTTCCCCATACAGCACTTCCAGGCATAGGTCTGTTCTCTTCTTTGAACGCCAAGGTAAGAATACTCCAGGGTCTGCGGCCCCCTCCTTTTCCAACTCCTTATTTCTGACATTAAAAAATCAGCTTCTGCCTTTCACATCCACACAGGGAAGGGTGGGGCCTAACTAATGAATGTTTGAGAAGTCCTTTGAGATCTTAGATGAAAGGCACCTTGTAAAATACAATTAAAAATAATAGGGGTAATTATTAGCCAGGCTGGTCCCTGCAGGATAATTACAGAGCGTTTGCCTGGCAAATCTTGAATTCATGCAGAAAAACATGGGTTCAAGGAAGAAGACTGATTTGAGATTTGGGGTCTGTCAGCTTCAAAGATGGAGTCTTTGAGCCCCTTCTGGAATTGGAGAAGCATGGTAGCAGGCTAGAGCTGAGACAGGACTGGACAACATATTTGAATGACAGATGAAGCCACTGGGGCACAGAGGGGAGATATATTGGTTTCAAGCTGCAGACCAGGCATCACATGGCTGCATCTCTGGAGGTTAAGGCCTAGGTCATCTGAGTTCAGGGGTTTGTGTCACCACATCCCATTCAGTCCTTGTAGACAGGTGACCTTTGGTGGCACCAAAGAGTCTTACATGAAAGTCAATAGAGTGGAGCCCATATCCCAGCCTGATATGTGTGAAAGATGGTAGTTAGCCAGCCAGTTTCTGGTGCTACACTCCAATAATAATTAAAACAGCCTCCCTGGGCTGCCATGAGGAGCTGAGGAGTGTTGTAAAGGGAAGGCTGCCTGGGCCTACCTGCTCACTCTACGCTGTTCCGAGTGTGGGCCTCTCTGACATTAACCTATTGATATTTCCCCATGGCCACTCCATGTTTGGTGAGCATCTGTCATGAGTCAAACATTGTGCTAAGCTCTCCAGGGCTGTGATTTCATTCAGCTATCACCATCTTTCCCCAAGGTCAACTGTTCAAACTCAGGTTCAGGTTGATTAGTGAACTTGTCCAAGACTATGCAGCTGACTGGGAGGCAGGGCTTGAACCTGGGTCACATGCCACACTGCTCTCTCTTGTGAAATGAGACAGGCATTTGATTGTCACCCAAATAGAACCTCACAGGGATTATCTGGTAGGGAAAACTGGGGACAAGGTGTGGTACTGGCCCATGACGACTTCATGATTATTTAATTATTCTGAAGGTCTGTTTTGATGAAAGAAGTTAAAAGACTCCCCTGATAGGGGCTGTGAGTCCCTATCACTAGCTTTAGATTGAAGAATTCTAGATCAGGACCTAGAGAAAGGGTTTAGTGACTAAGAGCACTTACTACTTTTTCAGAAGACCTAGGTTCGATCACCAGTTCCCACACAGCAGCTTACAGCCATCTGTAACTCTAAGTCCAGGGGATCTGGTGCCCTCTTCTGGACTCTGGAGACACCAGGAACACATAGAGTGCATATACGTATGTGCGAGCAAAACATTCATACATAGAAAATAAAATAAACAAATCATTTAAAAAAGAAGAAATCTAGATCAGAGACTGAGAGGTAGCTTTGTTGCTAAAGTTCTTGTTGTATAAGCAGAAGGAACTAAATCCAGTTCCTAGCATCCTCATAAAAATTCAGGAGTGGTTGCACCTGTTTATAATCCCAGCAGTGTGGAGTATGGCTCCCTGGGGCTCATCAGCCAGCCAGCCAGCCTAGATAATTGGCTAATTCCAAGTGACTAGATGGATGGATTCTGAAGAATGACACCCAAGGTTTACCTCTGGCCTCCAAACACACAGATGGACAACCTCTGCACTGTTAGGGCCTTGAGCCTCGACCAGCATCTTAAAACATGATATGTGGGTGGGGGGTGATGGAGCCTCCAGATCTCCTTCCATATAGGGCCTTCCAGCTTCAATGGGGGCAACACTGGTAGCATCTTGTCAACTGGAATTCTGTAGCAGCATAAATTGTTAGTCTTGACATTCCAGCCTAAGAAAACTCTAGCATGAAAAGTAGGTGGCTGTGCTTCAGGCTAGTGAACTTTGGCTCAACTCACCACATCTGCAGAGGCCAAACACAAACACAGGTCAGAGCACTCATAGTTCTGAGCTCAGATTACTTGAAGAGAGATGAGATTTCAGGGAGGCCGACCTTTGACATTCAGCTGTAAATCCCAGTGGGTTCCATTTCTTTCATGGTCCCCTCAACAATGAAAGTGAAGATTAGAATCTACTGGTTATACCAGGCATCTTCAGCTGGCTGAGGTTGGCAAAGGAGGAAAGCTAACTGGAGAATCACTAGGCAGTCTCTGCAGATCTCCACCACTCAGGCTTTCCCCAATACCCTCTAGGAACCTGAAGAGGACACCTGTGCTTCTGAACCACTCGGCTTATGGATGTTTAAGCCATTCTTGAGGGTATTCCCTGAGTTCACCAAGAGAATGGCAGCATCTGACACAAGCAATGGCAAAGGTAACTCAGAGGTCATTGTGCCAGCTGCCCCAGGCAGGAATTTCTTTGGGCTTTTCTGGTGATACCACACCCCAGGTCATGAGCACCTTCATATCATTGGTCACTTGTGACAGAGTACTGTGCTCTGGTTCCAGCCATCATCCATCTCGGAGTAATTCTTACCTACTGCTAAGGGGTTTGTCCTCTGGAACTACAGGGATGTATGTGCCTCTCCTCAGAGCCACTGATGATGGCAACTTCATCCAAGATGAAATCCTCCACATTAGAGAGGTACGAGAAAGTGTATTGTTTTAGGCATCAGAGAGACTTAGCTTTAAACCTTACCTCAACAACTCATTCACTCTGTGACTGAGAAACTCAGCCTCTCTGAGTCACAGTATAGCCATTCATAAACAAGCACAGACCTCCTTGGCATTGTGAAAGTGTAACACACAGAAAATCCATTGTCAATCATAGGCACTTAAAACCAGTGCAAAAACCCATGTTATCTTCATATGTCAAGATTCATTCATTTTCAAACATTTATTTAGTGATCATTTATTTACTTATTTTGCCAAGTGCTTTGTTAGGTGCTGAAGACTGACTAGAAAATGGAATATGGTGTCATGAATACCCACATTCTCATCCAGACTCACCACTGACTAGGCTCCCGACTGAGATAGCAGACTGCCTGTGCATCCCAGGATCCTACCCCTCCAAACCTTGTGCCTTCCTGAGTCTTTCTAAGCCTTGTGCCCATCATCCCCATGTCTTCTTTGTTCAGGGATGTTCTGGGACAGAGTGAAGTGGAGTTATGGGGGTATTATCCCAGTTCCTTTCTGGTGCATCTTGAACATGCTGCAAGAAGACACACTTCAGAGGGCAGGGGTGCTGAATACAAAAGGAACCTTAGAAGGAGCATAAGGTGGGACATTTTACCTTGGGAATTTAAAGCAATCTTACTTCATATTTTAGTTCTAAATGCTAGACTCTGGATGGCTTCCTCTGTTCACCTTCTTCCCAGAGAAGTACACTTAATATGTAGAGGGGCAAAGTCCTGTCCCTTTAGCTGGGCCATGGATATTTAATGAATGCCTTTCGAATTAAAGATAAAAATAGTACCAGTCAGAAATTCTCACATGCAGCCAAAGAAAGTCTAGTCCTGTCTCTGGCTCTAAGAAAGGGTTGTTTTTTTTTTTTTTTTTTTTTTTTTTTACCATGATGGCTAGTAGCTGTTGGCTTGGATAGTGCAGACAGTCTGCCTGCAGTTGGGAGATACCGACTGTGTCATACCTTCCTTGAGAGTGAAGAAGGGCAATGATGTGACTCAGGGTTGGTCCATCTTCTGTCCTCAGCCTAAGTCTAAGGCAGTCACATGCACTGGAGGGTGTGACGGAAACTGTCGGTAGGAGATGGCTCAGGAGCCACAAAGGCACCTTGAAAGCTCCAGGCAGAACAGCACTAGGACTCGAGCCCATTTCCTGGTGTCCATGTCTGGGTCAAAAACTGCTTAGAACAGTTGTTCTCTCTGATGGACCAAAGGTAACAGTTGACCGAGTTGTCAAAATGGATCTTCATCTTTCTCTTTGAGAACCTTGAGAGGAGCGGTGGAAGGAAGCACAGTCTTGTTCAGTCCCACTCCCAGACACCACACAGACTCTTACTCCATTCCTGTTCTGGGTCATATAGAAAGACAAAGCTGTGTTTTGCAACAGGGTTAAGTCCCAGGGCACTGGGGAAACTATGGATTCTGATGCAGGGATGTGGGCGGGGCCTAGATGTAAATGTCTTATGAGCTACTAAGTGATGCTGAAGCAGTCTCTGAACTCTCAGCCCACGAATCACAGACACACAAGGAGAGCATCTTTTGGGACACACTTTCCAACACACAGGACAGACTTTAAGGCAGGATCGCCATGCCAGCACGAAGACAGATCCAAGTATACATGTGTGAAGAAACTGGCAAATACTGAGGAGTTTTATGCCATTGCATGGGATGGAACCATTTAAGCCAAAAATTTGCTAGGTAGAAAGGGAGGGCTGATACCCCCCATTAATCCCCTTCTTGAGGCAGGGTGCAGAATTGCATTGGAGAGTGAGGACTGCATAAAGGAGTCCTCAGGAGTAGCTATGTCCTGAAAAAAAAAGTGATCAAGAAAATAAAAATAAAAATCCATGTCTGCCATGATTTGGGGTAGGTGGGGGGAAGAAGGCTCCCTGAGGTCTCAGGCCAATAGGTCAAGCATCCATAGCTATCACCTATGAAGAAATACTAAGTTAAGCATGGTCTCAAAACCCTAAGATGGTCAGTTAAAAATAACAAGTTTGGTCTGGCTGTTAGCAGTATGCCCTGATGTCTGGCAGAAGCAATTTCAATCCTCCGGGTAGGCATGTGACTTCAAGTTAGCCCAACAAATCCCCAACACTAGAGGCTCTGGAGGCTCACAATGAAAAGCACACAAAGACACATCACCATGAGCCAGCCAGGACAGAAATAGCATATCAGCATGATCGGGAGAGCTCAGTGGGATAAGGTACTTCCACCATGTTCATAGCAGCCTTATTTGTAATAGCCAGAAGCTGGAAACAATCCAGATGTCCCTCAACTGAAAAATGGATACAGAAAATGTAGTTTTACACAATGGAATACTATTCAGCTATTAAAAATGATGACATTATGAATTTTGGAGACAAATGGATGGAATGAGAAAATATCATCCTGAGTGAGGTAAACTCAGACCCAAAAGGACACGTTATGGTATATACTCACTGATAAGTGGATATTAGCCAAAAAGTACAGAATACCTAGGATACAACCCACAGACCAGAAGAAATGTAAAATGCAGAAAGGCCCAAATGAGGATGCTTTAATCCCATACAGAAGGGGGAAGGGCATAATCACAGGAGGCAGAGGGAAGGAGGAATCTTGGTGGAAGAGAGGAGGGGGAGGGGCAAAGGGGAACAGGACCAGGTATTGGGGGGCAAGAGAGAAGCCCAGAGGGTCAAGAGAATGAATGGAGATAAGCAGCCTTGAGGTAAGAGGTGGGGGACCCTCTAGAAAGTACCAGAGACCCTGGAAGTGAGAGACTCTAAGAACTCAATGAGGGTGACCTTAGCTAAAATGCCCAACACCAGGAAGAGGGAACTCAAAGAGTCCACCTTCAGTAGTTAGACAGGATCTCAAGTGAAGGGACAGGGTTACTAACCCACAGTAAAATTTCTGTCCCAGAACTGTTCCTGTTTAAAAGAACTGCAGGGCCAAAAATGGAGAAGAGACTGAAGGAAAGAGGGTCCAATGACACGTCCAACTTTGGATCCATCTCATGAGGGGGCACCAAGTCCTAACACTATTATTGATGCTATGATGTGCTTACAATTGGGAGCTTGGCATGACTGATCTCTGAGAGGCCCTACCAGCAGCTGACAGAGACAGAAGCAGATACTTACACCCAACTATTGGACTGAAGTCGGAGAACACCTATGGTTAAATTAGGGGAAGGACTGAAGAAGCTGCAGGGAAAGCAACCTCACCGGAAGACCAACAGTCTCAACTAACCCGGACCTCAGGGAGCTTCCAGAGACCGAGCCACCGATAAGGAGCGTACACGGCTGGTCTGAGGCTCTGGCACATATATACCAGAGGTCTGCCTGGTCAAGCCTCAGCGGGAGAAGATGAGCTTATCCTGGAGAGACTTGAGGCCCCAGGGAAGTGGGAGGCCTGGTGAGGGAAAGCACCCTCTCAGAGGCAAGCGGGGAGGAGGAATGGGGTGAGGAACTGTGGGAGGGAGGACCAAGGTGGAGGGGCAACAACTGGAATGAAGATACATAAAAAGCACTCCTAAGTTTGATCCCTAGTACCCGTCTCAGAAGCTGGCTCTGGTGGCATGCTTTTCTAACCCCAGTGCTGAGGACGGGGAAAGACAGGAACATTTCTAGGACTCACTGGCCAGGCAGCCCAGCTGAATTAGAGAGCTCTGGACCAAGAGAGAAATCCTGTGTCAAATAACAGGGTGGATGGCACCTGGAGATTGAACTCTGGCTTCCACACAGGGGCAGCGGGCATAATGTTTGACTGGTAGGTAGGGAGGGAGGGCAGAAGGAAGGGGGGGGGGAGAGAGGAAGTTGGGTGGGTTGGGAGGTGGGGGAGAAGCTGGAAGGAGATGGGGGAGGGGAAATATGATCAAAATAGATTGTATTAAAAAAGAAAAAAGGCTGGGTGGTGGTGGCACACACTTTTACTCTCAGCACTCTGGAGGCAGAGGCAGCTGGATCTCTGTGGGTGTGAGCTCAGCCTGGTCTACAGGTGAGTTCCAGGACAGCCAGGACTACACAGAGAAACCGTATATTGAAAAACAAAAACAAAAACAAACAAAGAAAAAGAAAGAAAGAAAGGAAGGAAGGAAGGAAGGAAGAAAGAAGGAAAGGAAATTCAAATATGTCTATCTCTGGCATTTAGTTAGCCTGCCTGAACCTGAGGCTGGGATATCCATCACAGATCACCCTTCAGAGTGATGACCCCTCTCTGCCTAGTTCTCCCATCTAGTATGTTCATTTTTCTCTCAGTTCCCTGGTTCCTTTCCCAGTTCCCAGCACTGACTTCTGGTCCTCCTTTTTATTTAAAGGACACATTCAGGCACTCCCCAGGTCCTCTCTCAACTCCACATTGCACAGGGGGTGCCATCAGTGCAAGGGTGGGGTGGGGGGTTCTCAAGCAAACCACACTGGCAACAGGATCACACCCCATTTTATCGCTGTCCACTGCATGCCCCCCTAGCTGCTGACATTGTGAGTTTAGCTGAGACGGGCACACTCAGCTAAAAACTGCCAGCTCCAGGACTTACACAACTGTGTTCTGAAGGCTGCTCTTTCTCCACTATGCCACAGCTTCCTCTAATTAGAGCCAAGGTAATCACCAACCGCCCTCCCTTTTATTGTGTTAAATAAACCCTGACCAGCCGTTTTTCAATCTTCTGACCTTAAGTTTACCCAATTGGCTGAGAAGTCAATGGGGTCATTGCCAAGTGCAGTGTTATGATCAAGGAAATAATGTATGTTCCCTTAGATCAAAGTTCAGTGGAGAAAAAAGTCAACCCAATACAAGGGTGCCAGGTACCAGAAGAGATAGGGTCCCTGTGGGTGCAACCTTCTTCTACCCTCATCTTTGAGCAATAGAAAAAACACTTTTTAAAACTCGAAGGGCAAACACAAAAGGCTCCACAAACAGGCCGGTTTGCACACACAGCTGGGCAAACGGAACTTTAAGGTGGATCCCCGTGAAAGAGGTCTATCAGTGCCCTCTTGTGGGAATGTTTAACACTGCAGGGCCACAAAGGCTATCCCTATCCCTCAGAGCAGTTGAGCAAGATCCGGTGCTGCCAGCTCTCAGGGACTCTCATCTTTAGAGGCCTTTCAAAGGCTTTGCCCTTAGACAAACCTAACCCCCAAAGTCCTATGCCACCATCGCTCAGTCTGGTCCAGTTACACCAGGATCTTGAAGGCTTGAAGCAAAAATGAGCTCAAGGGATTTGGGCACAGAGGCGAAAGAGAGAGGGTATCTAGGAATTGTCCCTAGTAACACCCACATTATACTAATGGGAAAGCAGGTCTAGTTTACACTCTCTGTAACATTGTTTTTCTTACCCACGCCATCCCATCTATTTCTTCAGTAAATGCATCCAGGTCTGAGGCTATCCAAACACTTTAATCTCCAGAGCCGGTTTAACTCAGAAGCCACTTTTATCCAACAAGTAAAGCCTAGACCACATGGAGCACCTGGAGTTAGTCATTCAGTTCCTGAGCAGTGAACCTAAGTGGAACTCAGATCTACGCCTGAACCTTGGTCCTCCAGCTCAGTTGCCCAGCCCTGAGCCACCATGGCACCATCACCACCTCTCCCCACCCACCATTAACACGCTCCCTGCCCCACCCTGGCCCTATACTTGCTCAGAAAACCTAGGCTGGCAGGCCTCACTAGGTGGAGTCCCTTCTGAAGGTTTCTGGGAAGAGAGTGACGTGGAGATCCCTAAGGTGCCCTGAGACTCAGAGGTGAGCCATCTCTTGAGACCTGTGGGCGGCTAGTCTCCATGGTTTGATTCCAAAAATGAGAGAATTACAAAAGCCGTGATGGTCCCCTCCGACTTGATAGGCTTTCAGCTGTGGGCAGGGCTCGTGAGAGGCAAACTGTTTTGACAGAGAAGCAGCAACAGAGGTGCAGTCTGGGGCTTCCCTCAGTCGCAGGCCGGCAGGGAGCCTTGGCTTATTTTGTTTCTGGTGTCAGCTCTCCTCTGGTCCACCCAAGACTAGACTAAGCATCAGCTGTATGCTGAACAGCTTCAGCTCTGCTTGGTCATGAAGATTTGTACCCCCAAAACCAAGTTTCAGAGGTTTTGGAGAAGCTCATGAAGAGAATGGGACAGTTAAGATGATCAAGATGAGGGTCGTGTGCTTGGTGCAGTGTTCAGTTGGCATGTTCCCCTGCACTCTGCCAAAGCTGGCCAGTTAAGGATTACAAGATTTTAGCACTATTGACTGCCATCTAGTGTTCAAATATGGTAGCGTCACATTGCTTTTACATGCCTTGGTCTGGATGATTCCTTTGAGACTCTGAAGCCAACACGTTCGAAAGTTTGCTTTTTGTTCTCCGAGTGTTAGGATCCCTAAAAGTAGGTAAATAATCAATTCATTCATTCATTCATTCATTCATTCATTCATTCATTCATCATTCATCATTCATTCATTTTTACTCAAATAAAACAGATACAGAAATACAAATACCACATGATTGCATATGTAAATTCTACAAAAGCTAATCTCTTAACCATTAAGAGTCAAATGGGGAAGTAGCAAGGATGAGAAATTATGACCACTGGTACTAAGTTATAGTTAGTTAAGAATGAGTGTTGGTGTGCCAGCACACAGTAGGGTGGTTATAGAAAATGGTAATACATTTTTCAAAAATGTAATGGAAAATTTTTTTCATAAAGAAATGTTATTTTAGGAAATAGTTATGGTTACCCTAATTTGAGCACCATGCAAAATATTTATATATTTGGGTGTCATATGGCACCCTATAAATATGTACAACTTTTGCAAGTCGATTAAAATACAACAATAATGTGTTTCTCACTCAGCTCTATATATGATGGTAAAACTTTTGGTGGAGTGTTGCAGCCCGAGCTGCCCCACATTTGGGGGCCAAAATGTTTCGGACCATTCTGTCAATGTTGGAACCCACACTACCAAAAGCCTTGGGGGCTAAACTGTTAGAGCCTGCACTGCCCCAAGCTGCTCCAGCCCATGGGTCAGGGTTCAGCAAGAGAGAGAGGACAAACATGAAGAATGGAGACCAGACAGAGTGTGATTCAATCCTGTTTATTATTCAGTCTCTCTTCTTCTCTCCAAGTCTCTTGTTCCTAGTCCAAGTCCCAAGTCTTGAGTTCCTAGTCCCTAGTTCCTAGTACCTAATCCTAGTTCCAGTTGCTAGTCTCTTTCCCAGTTCTAAGTTCTTTCTCCAAGTGCTAAGTGCCTAATACTTAATAATAATTTCTTCTGTCTGCCTCTTGCCTTTTATATGTCTCACTTCTAAACCACGTCTTTAAGTCATGCCTTTAAGTCATGCACTCAGGTTTTGTCTCCAAATCTGATCTCTAAGTCACACCCTTAAGTCACACACCTTTAAGTCTCACACACCCAAGGGAAAATCCTGGGTATCTAAAACAAGATGTTATCAGAGTGTGCTCAGCTGTTGTAGGCTATTGTAATCAAGTCTCTTGTCAGGGTATATGGTTCAAGATGGCTTCAAGGATGATAGCTGCCTTCTGTCAGCTCCCCACAGGTCCCCCTTTTTAATTTTTTCAAAAGGGAAGGCTGGGAAAACTTACAAAAATCGTGCCTGCCTTAGGTTGGAAAAAAGAACCCCAGCCTCCCTTTCCCATCTTTGGATACTCAGCAGCCATTGGTTGAGCTCCTGTCTTAGGATGGTGAGGCCTCCCTTTTTAGGGGCAAGGGTCTTGAAGTGTTCTCTTACCCATCATTGACTATCTGGCTTAGTGAGTAAGTTAGGGGTTAATCCTCATTAGTCTTGATGACAGAGGTTTTACAATCCCCTACTTCCAGCCTGTAATAATGGACTTGTATGGGTTTCATTTGAATAGCATCTATCTGTTGTCATACAAAAGCCATCAATTTGTTGAACAGAATGGACCCAAGAGACAAGAGACTTAACAATGCCTGAATAGTCAGTATAACAGCAACACACTCTCTCTCTTTTTTTAAGGGCAGCACATAACTCCCTCTATCAGTGGAGTAAAAAGTATAAGCCTCTTCTATTCTGTTTACAAATTCGTTATAGTAGGATCTAAATCTATAGAAATACAGAACTGATCATAGCTTTGATCTTAACAAAACAAGTAAGGAAATCCCTATTCCTGCTCCAATCAATCTCAAACCCAAAAAGCAACTATAGTAACTGTGGTAGTGGGTTTTCTCCTGGGTCTAAATAATGTTCTCCATTAAATCAAGTTGGGAAACCAAGAGTCTAATAGAGCCACCCTGGAGATATGGGTGGTGATGTCTCCTTCCACACTGGGGACTTCCCAAGTCAGGTTTGCTGTTTGATGACAATTGAGAAGCATCTTCATGATTCCTGTAAGGAAAAGGTAAACTTCTCAGGGGGTTTCTCCTCCTTGGATTTGTTATTGTTGTCTATTTGTTTAATCAGTCTCTCTGGCAGCCAGCATGCAGCATCTGCAGTTTGGGAATATATGCAGACAGAACCTCTTCCCCAGATAAGCACTGGATCTGGCCCATTTCAGATTCCAGTTAATGGGTCTTTCCAGAGGACTGTTGCAAAATTCTTTTTTGGTATCAGGATGCCAGAATCTATCTGCAGCGGATTTTCCTTCAGAATCCAAAGTTAAAAAATTTAAAATAAAGAGCGTGTGATGAAGGATATTTCTGGGGGATCCCTTGGTAGGGTACCATTCCCCCTTTTTAATTTTTTCAAATTGACATTTAATGGTTCAATGTGCCCTTTCTACCATACCTTGGCCCTGTGGATTATATGGAATACCCGTTTTATATAGTATTCCCAATTTTTCACAGAATTGGTGGAAACTGGAGCTTGTATAACCTGGGCCATTGTCAGTCTTTATCTGTTTAGGCACACCCAATACAGCAATTGTAGTAAGCATATGAGTGATCACATGTTTGCTTGTTTCTCCAGATTGTAATGTCGTATAAATGAAATTACTGTATGTGTCTACACATACATGTATATATTTTTGATTGCCAAATTCATTATAATGAGTAACATCCATTACCATGGACCTCAACAGGATGAGTAATCCCTTCTTCACTTTTTCCTAATCCTTTCCCTGGGGGAAAATCCAGAGTTTACCATTTGAGCCATGATTACTTCATTAGGGCTGCACATAATCAATCCCAACTAGGATAACAGATCTCTGCCCCAGAGATTAATAGGAAGGCCCAGGATAACATAGGGTTGTATATTCCTTGTATTTCCTCCTTTATTTTTCCACGTCAGCACCGTAGAGCTTTGTTGTGGATTTTGACTTTGGCCAATACCCCTTAGATTGGTTAAGGTTGGGGTCAGAGGCCAGGTGGTAGGCCAATCACTTTGTTTTAGGGTAGTCACATCAGCTCCTGTGTCAACCAAGCCTTGGAATACCTTTCCATCCAGCCATAGTGTCATCATAGGTTTTTGTCTACCTATAGGCTGTACCCAATATGCATCAGAGGAACCAAAGCCTTGATCCCCTCTCTTAGAATTCTTATATTTGTGATTAGTAGGGTACAATGGAAGTAATAATAGTTGAGCTATCCTCCTTCCTGTAGGAATGGTGACTATATTCTGAATTGCCTGGGCCATTACCTTAATCTCACCTTGATAATCATTGTCTATTACTACAGAAAAAAATTTGTAGTCCCTGCATAGTAGTACTGCTTCTTCCCACTATCAGACCAAACACATTTGGATAAAGTGGTCCAAACATTCCAGTGGGTAAGGCCTGAGGTCCCATTTCTAGGGTTAATACTGTGTGGGTGGCAGAACTGAGGTCTAGTCCTGCACTTCCTGTGTTGCTTAACTAAGTTCTGAAAGGGACTGGTGTTTGCTGGTATAAAACTGACTGCTCCATAAGCCTGTTTTGGCTTGTGTTGGTTTGGGGGCTGGAGCTGGCCCCTGTTCCCATTTCCCTGATTATGGAAAAGGATGTTTCCTTGTTTCTTGTGCGTCACTTTTGGACCTACATTCACTAGCCCAATCCCTTCCATGTTTGCAAAGTGGGCAGAGCCCAGGCTGTTTTTTGGGCTGTCTCTGGGTTAGTTCATTTTCTGCCTTGCAATCTCTTGCAAAGTGTCTAGCCTTGCCACATTTAAAACAGCCTTTTGGTTTCTACTCGCCAAAAAATCTGTTACTGATTGTCCTTGCATGGCAGGCGCCATAGCTAAGCCCTGTTGGTAGAAGGGACCTATGTCAGAACAGAGTCTGATATACCCTGTAAGGTCTGTCTTTTTCCTGTAGGGTCTAATGGACACTTGGCAGGCAGGATTGGCATTTTCATATGCAAGTTGTTTCACATAATCTACACCTGCCTCTGCATTACCAAAAATCCTCCCTGTTGTTGTCATTAGTCGATGAACAAAATCAGAAAATTGTTCACTAGGTGCTTGTCTGACTGCTGTTAAGGATGGACCAGGTCCCCCTTTTCTGGGAGTTTACCCCAAGCCTTCATGGCTGCATTTTGAATTTGAGCAAATAAGCCTGGGTCATATTGCATCTGGCTATCACTAGAAGCAAATTGCCCTTCTCCTACTAAGGCATCAAAGGACCAACCATTGCCTGCCTGAATGTTTCTCCCAGCTGTTTCTTTACAATTCTCATGATACTCTGATTTCCAAATAAGATAGTCACCACCGCTAAGAACTACTCTCACTATTTCAATCACTAGGAGTCAGCCACTCCTCTGCGGCAAACTCTAAAATTGCAAGAGTAAAGGGAGCAGTGGCACCGTATTGTGATACTGCATTTTTTAATTCCTTAATAATTTGAAAATTAAATCCTGTGTGATGTCTCCAAGCAACCCCTTGATCATTTCTGGTCTCTGATACAGGGAAAGCTTCAGCGTCTCCCTTCTCTGGATGATCTGTAGCTAATCTTAAGCTAGGGGACAGGGACTGCCTTGGGACTCCTGGTTGAGGAACGCAAGGAGCTGGGGGATTTTCGTAGTTTACCTCTCGAGACATCTTCCCTGTCCTTAATTTTTGTAGCTGATTAATTAAGTCCTGATACTCTTTTTCTAACTCTATTTGTTGTTTAAGAACAGATATTTTTTTTCCTGTAACTCCCTTATGGGATCTATAACGGCCATCTCCATTGGGGAAGCACTTAGAGGCGGAGGCGCACAGGGAGGGGGTCTTCAGAAAGAGGACCATTCAGGGTCATAATGTTTGGCTGTCTCTTTCTCTAGGTCAGCACAATCTGGCTCTGACAAATTGTCATCAACCTTTGGTTGTATTTTGGATTCTAATTTCAAAAATATATGTTTCTTTTTATTTTGAACATGAAAGACAGCATTCAAACAACAAAACAAAAGCAGACAATTAATACACATGAGCAGCAAACAACAAAACAAAAACAGAGAGTTGAGTTCAAACTGACTTATTTCTTGCCCCATTTTCATTAACATGACTTACCTTTCTCGAAGCAGCAGATTCCCGTGGTGATCACCTTCGTTTCACTTCTGAATTTTTCGGCAGATCCTTCTTCCAGTAATATTTCTCACTGGGTCCCCAGTTCTTGCTGCCCCCAAAATGTTGAGAACTGCTCTGCCCCATGTTTGGTGCCAAAAATGTTGCAGACTACTCTGTCAATGTTGGAACCTGCACTGCCAAAAGCCTTGGGGGCTAAATTGTTCCAGCTTGTACTGCCCCAAGCTGCTCCGGTCTGTGGGTTGGGGTTCAGCCAGAGAGAGAGAGATAGATAGATAGAGAGAGAGAGAGAGAGAGAGAGAGAGAGAGAGAGAGAGAGAGAGGACAGACAAGAAGAATGGAGAGTAGACAGAGTGTGATTCAATCTCGTTTATTCTTCAGTCTCTCTTCTTCTCTCCAAGTCCCTAGTTCCTAGTCCAAGTTCCAAGTCTCGAGTTCCTAGTCCCTAGTGCCTCCAAGTTCCAAGCTTCTTTCCAAGCTTTCTTCCAAGTGCTAAGTGCCTAATACTTAATAATAATAATTTCTTCTGTCTGTCTCTCACCTTTTATGTCTCACTTCTAAGCCATGCCTTTAAGTCACGCCTTTAAGTCATGCCCTTAGGTCTTGTCTCTAAATCTGATCTCTAAGTCACACCCTTAAGTCACACACCTTTAAGTCTCACACACCCAAGGGAAAATCCTGGGTATCTAAAACAAGGTGTTATCAGAGTGTGCTCAGCTGTTGTAGGCTATTGTAATCAAGTCTCTTGTCAGGGTATGTGGTTCAAGATGGCTTCAAGGATGATAGCCGCCTTCTGTTGGCTCCCCACAGTAGAGGTCTTAAGTTTAACCTGAAAGTTGTCAATGAAATTTTAGGCAGAATAGCAGGACTTCTGTGAATCAGCTGTTGTACTCTGTCATTCACATTTTTTAAAATTTGATTTTATTTTTTACTTATTCACATCCCACTCACTGCCTCCCATCCCAGTAACTCCTCCCACAGTCCTTCTCCCATCCTTCTTTCTCCTCTGAGAGGGTGGGGCCCCCTGGGTATCTCCCTACCCTGGCATATCAAGTGTCTGTGATGCTAGGTGCTTCTCCCACTGAGGCCAGACAAAGCAGCCCAGCTAGAAGAACATATCCTGCACTCAGGCAACAGCTTTTGGGACAGCCCCATCCCCAACCCCCACTCAAGTTGTTCAGGACCCACATGAAGACCAAGCTGCACATCTGCTACATATGTGCAGGGAGACCTAAGTCCAGCCCATGTATGTTTTTTGGTTGATGGTTCAGACTCTGAGAGCCCCAAGGGTCCAGATTAGTTGACTCTGTTGGTCTTCCTGTGGAGTTCCTATCGCCTTTGGGGCCTGCAATCCTTCCTCCTATTCTATTCTTTGATTAGACTTGTCTGATGGACAGAATTCCTAAGCTCCATCCACTGTTTGGCTGTTGGTGTCTGCATCTGTCTAAGTAAGCTGCTGGGTGAAACCTTTCAGAGGACAATATCTAGCATAACAAAGTATCAATAATATTGTTGGGGATTGGTGCTTGCCCATGGGATGGGTCTCAAGTTGAGCCCTTGTTGGTTGGCTATTCCCTAGAGATGCTCCTCACCTCCTTACCCCTGTTAATTGCAGATTTTAATTCAATTTTGTGCAGGGTGATAAATATGGATCTGTTTTCATTCTTCTACATGTAGACATGCAGTTAGATCACTATCATTTGTTGAAGATGATTTCTTTTTTCTATTGCATGGTTTTAGCTTCTTTATCAAAAATCAAGTATCCATAGGTCTTTGGGTTCATTTCTAGATCTTTGATTAGATTTTATTGATCAACGTGTCTGTTTCTGTACCAGTACCAGAAAGTTTTTGTCTCTGTTGCTCTGTAATACAGCTTGACATCAGGGATGGGGATTCCTCCTGAAGTTCTTTTATTGCTCAGGATTTTTTTTGGCTATCTTGCATTTTTTTCCATATGAAGTTTAGAATTACTCTTTCAAGGTCTATAAAAAATTGTCTTGTCATTTTGATGGAGATTGCATTGAATCTGTACATTGCTTTTGGTAAGGTGGCCATTTTCACTATGTTAGCATGGGAAATCTTTCCATTTTCTGATATTTTCTTCAATATCTTTCTTCAGGAACTTGAATTTCTTGTTATACAGAGTTTTCACTTGCTTGGTTAGAGTCACACCAAGATGTTTTACATTGTTCATGGCTATTGTATAAGAGTGCTGTTTTCCTAATTTCTTTCTCAGCCCATTTATCATTTGTAAAAAGGAGGGCTACTGATTTATTAGAGTTAATTTTATATCCAGCCACTTTGTTGAAGGTTTTTATCAGCAGTATGAGTTCTCTGGTAGAATTTTTTGGGGGTTGTTTATGTATATTAGCATTTCATCAGATAATAGCCCTACTTTGACTACTTCCTTTCCAATTTTCATCCCCTTGATCTCCTTTAGTTGTCTTATTGCTCTGTCTAGAACTTCAAGTTGTATATTGAATAGATAGGGAGAGAGTGGGAAGCCTTGTTGGGTCCTTGATTTTAGTGGAACTATTTTAAGTTTCTCATCATTTAGTTTGATGTTGGCCATTGGCTTGCTGTATATTGCTTCAATTATGTTTAGGTATGTGTCCTGTAACCCTTACTTCTCTAATATCTTTAACATGTTTGGGCCTTTAATCAAAGGCCATTTCAGCATCTAATTACTTTGGATTACCTTGGTAATCACATTGGATTACCTTGATGGATTTTCATATCTTAAACCATCCCTGAATCCCTGGAATGAAGCCTACTTGTTTACAGTGGATGATGTTTTTATTGTGTTCCTGAATTTAGTTTGTGGGTATTTTATTGAGTATTTATGCATCAATGTTCATAAGAAAAATCAGTCTGAGGTTCTCTTTCTTTGTTGAATCCGTGTGTTTTAGATATCAGGGTGACTGTGGCCTTATAGAGTGAGTTTGGCACTGTTCCTTTTGTTTCTATTTTGTGGACTACTTTAAGTAGTATTGGTATTAGCTCTTCTCTGAAAGTATGGCATAATTCTGCATGAAAATCATCTGGCCCTGGACCTTTAAATTTTTTTTTTAATTGAGAGACTTTTAAAGACTGCTTCTACTTCTTTAGAGGTTATAAGGATGTTTAAATAGCTTACCTGATCTTAAGTTTGGTAATTGATATCTGTCTAGAAAATCATCTATTTCCTTAAGATATTCCAATTTTGTGGAGTACAGGCTTTTGAAGTAATTGAATTTTCTCAGTGTCTGTTGTCATATCTCCTTTTCCATTTCTGATTTTGGTTATTTGGATACTGTCTCTGTCTTTTGGTTAGTTTGGCTAAGGGTTTGTGTTGCACCAAAAATGTTGAGGCCCAAGCTGGAGCCTCACTTTGGGTGGCCTAAAATGTTGAGGCCCTCTCCACTCCGCGCTTGGCCGCCACTGTATCCCTGCCCAAGCTGCCGCTCCGGTCTGAGGGTCAGGGTTCAGCAAGAGAGATAGTGAGGACAGACTTGAAGAATGGAGACCAGAAAGAGTGTGATTCAATCCCATTTATTCTTCAGTCTCTCTTCCTAGTCCAAGTCTCAAGTCTTGAGTTCCTAGTTCCTAGTTGTACTCCTCCTAGTTCCTAGTTGTACTCCTCCTAGTTCCTAGTTGTACTCCTCCTAGTTCCTAGTTGTACTCCTCCTAATTCCTAGTTGTACTCCTGTTGTTCTCTTCAGAGTGTCTAATGTCTACTCCTACTACTAGTGTCTGAATCTCTGTTACTCCAAATTGTTCTCTAAGTTGTACTCTCTAAAGTGTCTGATTCTCTCATCTCTCTCCGGTCTGCCTCTCGCCTTTTATATGTCTCACTTCTAAGCCATGCCTTTTGGTCACTCCTTTAAGTCATGCCCTTAGGTCTTGTCTCTAAATCTGATCTCTAAGTCACACTCTTAAGTCACACACCTTTAATCTCACACACCTTTAATCTCACACACCCAAGGAAAGTCCTGGGTAGCTAAAGCAAGATGTTATCGGAGTGTGCTCAGCTGTTGTAGGCTATTGTAATCCAAGTCTCATGTCAGGGTATATGGCTCAAGATGGCTGCAAAGCTGATAGCCAATTTCTGCTAAAAGTCAGCTCCCAACAGGTTTGTCTATCTTGTCGATTTTCTCAAAGAAACAGCTCTTGGTTTAGTTGATTCTTTGTATTTTTTTTTTTTTTTTTGTTTTTAACTCATTGATTTCACCCCTGGTTTTGATTATTTCCTGCTTTCTACTCCTCTTTGATGTGCTTACTTCTTCTTCTTCTTCTTCTTTTTTTTAACTTTCAGGTGTCCTTTTAAATTGCTAGTATGAAAACTTTCTAATTTCTTTATGGAGGCACTTAGTGCTATAAACTTTCCTCTTAGTACTGCTTTCATTGTGTCCTATAAAATTGAGTATTTTGTGTTTTGCTTTCCATTGAATTGTAGAATGTTTTTATTTTTTTTCTTTATTTATTCCCTGACCCAGAGATTATTGAGTAGAGAGTTGTTCAATTTCTTTGTAGGATTTCTGGTGTTTCTGTTGTTGTTGAAGTCAAGCTTTAATCCATGATGTCCTGATAAGATCCAAGGTATTATTTCAATTTTTTTGGTATATGTTGAGGCTTGCTTTGTGATCTGTCCTATATATTTATCTTTAAATTTAAATTTATTTTTATGTTTTAGATAGTATGTGTATCTCTGGGTGACTAGTCTGGAACTCTCCATGTAGACCACACTGGCTTCGAACTCATAGATACCATCCTGCCTCTGTCATGCATGGTCTTGTTCTTAAAATTACGATTTCAGGAGAAAGTGTAGGTCTTTTTTCCCAAGATTCTTTTGAATCATATTTTCTCATCTGATGATTCCTTTTAATTTAAAAGTCACCTAGTCACTCTTGTGCATAAAACTTATTGAAAATCAGGGGAGGAATATTGAGTATACAATGGAAAAATGCAGAAATTTTAATTTTCAGAATGTTTTTCTCTCTATGGATATCTGCTATCACTTCATTTATTTAGATATTCCTTAAATTTTATTGTTTTTATTATATAGTTGTTTATTTGTGTCTCTCTCTCTGTGTGGTGTGTGTGTGTGTGTGTCTGTGTGTGTGCAGGTGCGTATGCTGTGTATAGATGAAGAGACCAGAGGCAACTTTGTGTAGTCAGTTCTCTTCTGCCACCTTGAAAACATTTAATTATTATTATTTTACATGTATGAGTGGTTTTGCCTGCATGTACATACCTGTCCACCATGTATGTGCATGGTGTCTGCAGAGACCAGCAGAGGGCATCCAATTCCCTGGAATGGGGGCTACAAATAGTTGTGAGCTGCCATGTGGAAGTTGGGAATTGAACCCAGGTCTTCTGGAAGAGCAGCCAGTGCATTTAGCCACTGAGCCAGCTCTCTCACCTTTAAGTGGGTTTGGGATATTGAACTCACATTAGTAGGCTGGAGAGTAATTACCTTTGCCCAACAAGACATCCTGTGGACTCACTTTCTTTTTTGTTAATGACAGATTCTTACTCTATAATCAAGATTGATCTGGAACTCACTATGTAATCCAGATTGACCTTAAAGTCATTATAATCCAGGTTCATTTTTGATACATTTATATTACCTTTTAAAATTAGGCTGTTGATATTTTTCTTATATAGAAAAGACAACTATTTTTTAATAAGAGCAGTAACTTGTATATCCATTTATAGCTGTACAGTGTCAATACCACTTTATATCTCTGTTTAATATTTAGCTCAGGTTCATTACCTGACAAGTACCTTTGCTTTGATTTTTATCTTTCCATTTTAAGTCAATGTCTAATACACAGCATATAATTAGATTTTAATTCAAAATTTGTTGAGCTTTCTCCTTTTTTACATACATTTTTATTCTTCCTTTAATTTTTTGAGTGCAGTTTTTTATTGGATATTTTATTTACATTTCAGATACCATCCCTTTTCTCCTCCCTAGAAAACCCCTATCTCATGCCCCCTTTCCCTTTTTGCTTTTATACATTTTTTAAAAAAAATGTTAATCAAAGGCTTTATAAGTTTGGTAATGCTCAATCAGAAGTGTAACCCAATACCCAACCTAGATATACAACTGTCTTTGTCTGGTGGAGACATGTGAACGTCTGCCTCCATATCCCTCTCTTTCTCTCTCATTATCTCTCTCATCACCTAGCTTCTCTTCTCCTTCTTCTCCTTCTCTCCTTACTCCTACTCTTCCTCTCGGTACTCCTCCCACCTTAGCTCCTCCTACATATCACCCTTCCTGTTAAAATAAAATAAAACTTTTCTCTCAAAATACAATTAGAGCATAATTATACCAATTTGTACCAGTGAGGTACAATACCCAGTCCATCATTTTGTTGACTAACCAGCACCTCTGTCATCTCTCCTAACTAAAACACTTAGTTTTGAACCTGGATTTTTTTTTTCTTGGCTTTAGAATGAATGTTAGCTGAAAACCATCCACTCAAATCTTTTCTCTCGAAGTAAATAGCCAGGATTGGCTATGAGACTATAAGTTATCAAACCTGTCAGAAATACAGAATGACTGAGTTAACTGAAATTATGGGAAGCACAAAGCATAGCTTCTAAAACTTAGCCAATTTATAGAGACCGCTGAACACCTGGACAGCCCCTATACTACAGAACATTGGAGCATCAAATCTTCAGCCTTCTGGCCCAGGATCATCTAACAGACCTTAGTGATGCAGAATTATTAAGGACTGATTACTCTGTCTAGGCAGATATAATCAGTTGACTATTCTGCAAGCGTGTTCTTTTCTGGACAGTAATTTGTCTGTAGATGGAGAGAGGCAATTCTTGCCTAGTGGCTGTCACCACACAACTGAAGTAACTCCAAAGATGCTCAATTTCTTCTTAGAATCCAAGACAGGAAGCTGTCAGGAGCAGACAGGTCTCTAATCAGAATGAACATTACTACAGACATGTTTGTAATGTCAATTCTGTGGACTTCTGACATTTTAAAAACCAACTATCCATGTAAGGTAATCTGGACTGTTGTCTGTTAACTCCTCTCAGCTATTTCTAAATAAAATATAAAAAGCACCCTAACAATAAACTCAGAGCCATGAATTTGCTATAGGCCCTTAACTCACAGGCTAATCATCCCAAATCAGTTAGAAAAATTAAAGAAGGACTGGGTCTAAGCCTTGTATTCTCATAGGCACAATGCCTATGAGAGTAACAATATTCATCTCACTTTTATATCAATAAGAAGCTGATACCAATGAAAACCTTGAATTTGAAATCAAAAAAAATTTGTACCATTTCAGAAATTATAACTTTGTCTTGATAATAATTATACATATTTCTACCAATAGGTTATAGCTATGAAATAAATCCTAGCTACTCCTCCCTGTTCTAAAAAAAACACTACTTTCCCCTAGAAAGACAGCCCAATATTAACCACCTTAGTCCCAAAGCCCAGGGAATAGGGGCACTGACTCTTCATTAACTTCTTCAAGCTGATTACAGGGGTTGAGATATTAGAAGAGGGGTTGGGGGAAGAGTAAATTGATAATCCTCTGACGCTGTGTTTTCACTGCATCCAGATGGAATTCCAGGACATCAGAGGTTTGAGCAGGTCTGCTCAGCTTGCTTGATGAGTAGATACACCAAGGCTGTGTATTCTGCAATATACAATTCTCAAAACAAATTTTAGTATCAAGATAATTTTTTTTAGAGGGCTGACATTTTATTGAAGATGTTGGTTCTAACAACTTTTCTTTTTTTTTTCCTTTTTTATTGGATATTACATTAACATTTCAAATTTTATTCCCTTGCCCCATTATCCCCACCACCCAGGCACACCTTATCCCATCCCCCTTCCTCCTGCTTCTATGAGGGTGTGCCCCCACCTACCCCCCACTCCCACCTCCCCCCCCTCAGACCTCCCCCCCCCGACTCAGTGTTCAGCCTTCATGGGACCAAGGATCTCCTCTCCCACCTATGCCCAACAAGGCCATCCTCCCCTACATATACAACTGTAGTCGTGGGTCCCTCCCTATGTGCTCCTAGGCTGGTGCTTTAGACTCTGGGGAGCTCTGGTTGGTTGGTATTGTCGCTCTCCTCATGGGGCCACCAACCCTTTCAGCTCCTTCAGTCTTCTCTCTAACTTCTCCATTGGGAACCCTTGATCAGATCAATGGTTAGCTGTGAGTATCTGCCTCTGGGTATGTCAGACTCTGGGAGACCTCTAAGGAGACAGCCTTATCAGGCTGCTGTCAGCATGCACTTCCTGACATCCATATCAGTGTCTATTTTTGGTGACTGCACATGGGATGAATACCCAGGTGGAATGGTCTCCAGACAACCTCTCCTTCAGTTTCTGTCCCACACTTTGTCTTCAGATTTGCTCCTTTGGGTATTTTGTTACTCCTTCTAAGTAAGACCTAGGCATCCACACTTGTTTTTCCTTCTTCATGAGCTTCATGTGGTCTGTTAGGTGAATCTTTGTTGTTTCAAACTTTTGGGCTAATACCCGCTTATCAGTGAGTAAATATCATGTGTGTTCTTTTGTGATTGGGTTACCTCACTCAGGATGATATTTTCTAGTTCCATTCATTTACCTAAGAATTTCTCAAATTCATTATTTTTAATAGCTGAGTAATACTCTATTGTGTAAATGTACCACATTTTTTTGTATCCATTCCTCTGTTGAGGGAAACCTGGGTTCTTTCCAGCTTCTGGCTATTATAAATAAGGCTGCTATGAAGATAGTGGAGCATATGTCCTTGTTGTATGTTAGAGCATCTTCTGGGTATATGCTCAGGAGTGATATAGCTGGGTCCTCAGGTGGTGCTATGTCCAATTTTCTGAGGAACCGCCATACTGATTTCCAGAGAGGTTGTACCAGCTAGCAACCCCACCAACAATGGAGGAATGTTCCCCTTTCTCTGCATCCTTGCCAGCATCTATTATCACCTGAGTTTTTGATCTTAGTCATTCTGACTGGTGTCAGGTGGTATCTCAGGGTTGTTTTGATTTTCGTTTCCCTGATGACTAAGGATGTTGAGCATTTCTTAAGGTGCTTCTTGGCCATTGGGGTTTCCTCAGTTGAGAATTCTTTTTTTAGTTCTGTACCCCACTTTTAAATGGGGTTATTTTGTTCTCTGCCATCTAATTTCTTGAGTTCTTTGTAAATATTAGATATTATCCCTCTATCGGATGTAGAATTGGTAATGATCTTTTCCCAATCTGTTGGTTGCTGTTTTGTCTTATTGACAGTGTCCTTTGCCTTACAGAAGCTTTGCAATTTGATGAGGTCCCATTTGTCGGTTCTTGATCTTAGAGCATAAGCCATTGGTGTTCTGTTCAGGAACTTTTCCCTGTGCCTAGGTATTCGAGGGTTTTCCCAACTTCTCTGCTATTAGTTTCAGTGTATCTGGTTTTATGTGAAGATCTTTTATCCACTTGGACTTGAGCTTTGTACAAGGGGATAAGAATGGATTAATTTGCATGCTTCTACATGTTCACCTCCAGTTGAGCCAGCACCACTTGTTGAAAATGCTGACCTTTTTCCACTGGATGGTTTTAGCTCCTTTGTCAAAGATCAAGTGATCATAGGTGTGTGGGTTCATTTCTGGATCTTCAATTCTATTCCACTGATCTTCCTGCCTGTCTCTGTACCAATACCATGCAGTTTTTATCACTACTGCTCTGTAGTACAGTTTGAGGTTAGGGATGGTGATTCCACCAGAAGTTCTTTTATTGTTGAGAATAGTTCTCGCTATCCTAGGTTTTTTGTTATTCCAAATGAATTTGTAAATTGCTCTTTCTATCTCTATGAAGAATTGATTTGGAATTTTGATGTGGATTGCATTGAATCTGTAGATTGCTTTTGGCAAGATGGTCATTTTTACTAGGTAATCCCGCTAATCCAGGAGCATGGGAGATCTTTTCATCTTCTGAGATCTTCTTCTATTTCTTTCTTCAGAGACTTGAAGTTCTTGCCATACAGATCTTTCACTTGCTTGGTTAGATTCACTTGAAGATATTTTATATTATGTGTGGCTATTGTGCAGGGCGTCATTTCCCTAATTTCTTTCTCAGCCTGTTTATCCTTTGAGTAGAGAAAGGCTACTGATTTTTTTGAGTTGATTTTATATCCAGCCACTTTGCTGAAGTTGTTTATCAGGTTTAGGAGTTCTCTGGTGGAAGTTTTAGGGTCAGTTAAGTATACTATCATGTCATCTGCAAATAGTGAAATTTTGACTTTTTCCTTTTCTATTTATATCCCTTTAACTTTCTTTTGTTGTCTAATTGCTCTAGCTAGGACTTCCAGTACTATATTGAATAGGTAGGGAGAGAGTGGGCAGCCTTGTCTAGTCCCTGATCTTAGTGGGATTGCTTCATATTTCTCTCCATTTAGTTTAATGTTGGCTACTGGCTTGCTGTATATTGCTTTTACTATGTTTAGGTATGGGCCTTGAATTCCTGATCAGACTTTTAACATGAAGGGATGTTGAATTTTGTCAAATGCTTTCTCAGATGACCATGTGTTTTTTTTTCTTTGAGTTTATTTATGTAGTGGATTACATTAATGGATTTCCGAATATTGAACCGTCCCTGTCCCTGCATTCTTGGGACAAAGCCTACTTGATAATGATGGATAATTGTTTTTGATATGTCGTTGGATTCAGTTTGCAAGAATTTTATTGAGTATTTTTGCATCAACATTCATAAGAGAGATTGGTCTGTTGTTCTCTTTCTTTGTTGGGTCTTTCTGTGGCTTAGGTATGAGCATAATGGTAGCTTCATAGAACGAAATGAGTAGTGTTCCTTCTGTTTCTATTCGATGGAATAGCTTGAAGAGAATTGGTATTAGGTCTTCGTTGAAAGTCTGATAGAATTCTACACTAAAACCATCTGGTCTCAGACTTTTTTTTGGTGGGGAGACTGTTAATGACTTTTATTTCTTTAGAAGTTATGCAACTGTTTACATGGTTTATCTGCTCCTGATTTAATTTTGGTATCTGGTACCTGTCTAGAAAATTGTCCATTTCATCCAGATTTTCCAATTTTGTTGAGTATAGGTCTTTGTAGTAGGATCTGATGATTTTTATTAATTTCCTCAATTTCTGTTGTTATGCCCCCTTTTCAGTTCTGATTTTATTAATTTGGATACTGTCTCTGTGCCCTTTGTTTAGTCTGGCTAAGGGTTTATCTATCTTGTTGATTTTCTCAAAGAACTAGCTCCTGCTTTTGTTGATATTTTGTATAGTTCTTTCTGTTTCTACTGGGTTGATTTCAGCTCTGAGTTTGATTCTTTCCTGTTGTCTACTCCTCTTGGGCATATTTGCTTCTTTTTGTTCTAATGCTTTCAGGTGTGCTGTCAAGTTGTGAATGTATCCTCTCTCCAGTTTCTTTTTATAGGTACTTAGAGCTATGAGTTTTCCTCTTAGTACTACTTTCATGGAGTCCCACAAGTTTTGGTATGATGTGTCCTCCTTTTCATTAAATTTTAAAAAGTCTTTAATTTCTTTCTTTATTTCTTCCTTGACCAAGACATCCTTGAGTAGAGCGTTGTTTAGTTTCCAAGTGTATGTGGGCTTTCCATTGTTTTTGTCATTATTAAAGACCAGCTGTCGTCCATGGTGGTCTGATAAGGTGCAAGTGATTATTTCAATCTTTTTGTATCTGTTGAGGCCTGTTTTGTGACCAATTATATGGTCTATTTTGAAGAAGGTACCATGATTTGCTGAGAAAAAGTTATATTCTTTTGTTTTAGGGTGAAATGTTATATATATATATATATATATATATAAAACATATCTCTATCTATCTATCTATCTATCTATCTATCTATCTATCTATCTATCTATTTATCTATCTATTTATCTATCTATCAGTTAAATCCATTTGGTTCATAACTTCTCTTAGTTTCATTGTGTCTCTGTTTAGTGTCTGTTTCCATGATTTGTCCATTGCTGAGAGTGGGGTGTTGAAATCCCCCACTATTATTGTGTGAGGTGTGATCTATGCTTCGAGCTTTAGCAAAGTTTCTTTTATGTATGTGGGTGCCCTTCCATTTGGGGCATAGATGTTCAGAATTGACAGTTCATCTTGGTACATTTTTCCTTTGATGAATATAAAGTGTCCTTCTTTATCTTTTTTGATTATGTTTGGTTGAAAATCAAATTTATTTGGTATTAGAATTGCTACTCCAGCTTGTTTCTTGGGACCATTTGCTTGGAAGATTGTTTTCCATCCTTTTACTCTGATGTAGTGTCTGTCTTTGTCACAGAGGTGTGTTTCCTGTATGCAGCAAAATTCTGGGTCTTGTTTATGTATCCAGTCTGCTAGCCTATGTCTTTTTATTGGAGAATTGGGTCCATTGATATTAAGAGATATTAAGGAAAAATGATTGTTGCTTCCTGTCACTTTTGTTATTGGAGGTAGAATTATGTTTGTGTAACTTTCTTCTTTTGGCCTTGTTGGGAGATTACTTTCTTGTTTTTTTTTTTTTTTTTTTGTTGTGATTTCCCTGCTTGTGTTGGAGTTTTCCATCCATTATCCTTTCAAGGGCTGGATTTGTGGGAAGATATTGTGTAAATTTGGTTTTGTCATGGAATATCTTGGCTTCTCCATCAATATTGATTGAGAGTTTTGTTGGGTATAGTAGTCTGAGCTGGCATTTGTGTTTTCTTAGGGTCTGTAGGATATCAGTCCAGGATCTTCTGGCTTTTATAGTCTCTGGTGAGAAGTCCTGTGTAATTCTTATAGGTCTGCCTTTATATGTTACTTTACATTTTTCCTTACTGCTTTTAGCATTTTTTGTTTGTTTTGTACATTTGATATTTTGATTATTATGTGACGGGAGGTATTTCTTTTCTGGTCTAGTCTATTTAGAGTTCTGTAGGCTTCTTGTATATTTTAGGACATCTCTTTCTTTAGGTTAGGGAAGTTTTCCTCTATAATTTTGTTGAAGACATTTACTGGCCTTTTAACTTGGGAGTCTTTCCCCTCATCTATGCCTATTATCCTTAGGTTTGGTCTTCTCATTGTGTCCTGGATTTCCTGGATGTTTTGTGTTAACAGCCTTTTGCATTTCACATTTTTTGACAGTTGTGTCAATGTTTTCTATGGTATCTTCTGCACATGAGATTCTGTCTTCTATTTCTTGTATTCTGTTGGTGATTCTTGCATCTATGACTTCTGATTTTTTTCTTAAGTTTTTCTATCTCCAGGGTAGTCTCTCTTTGAGATTTCTTTATTGTTTCTACTTCCATTTTTAGATCCTGGACCATTTTGTTTAATTTCTTCACCTGTTTGGTTGTGTTTTCTTGCAATTCTTTAAAAGATTTTTGTGTTTCCTCCTTAAGGGTTTCTACCTGTTTACATGTGTTCTCCTCCTATTCTTTGAGAGTGTTATTTATGACCTTTTTGAAGTCCTATAACATCATCATGAGAAGTTATGTTAATTCTGTATCCTGCTTTTCAGGTGTGATGTGGTGTTCAGGGCTTGCTATGGTGGGATAACTGTGTTCTGGTGATGCCAAGTAACTTTGGTTTCTGTTGTTTACATTCTTGCGCTTGCCTTTCGCCATTTGGTTAACTCTAGTGCTACCCTTCCTCACTGGTTCTGACTTGAGACTGTCTTTCCAGTTATCTTGCTTTTGTCAGAACTCCTCAGGGTCCAGATGTCTCTGGGATCCTGTAATCCTGAGCTCCAGCTGCTCTGAGTGCAGTGTCTCCTCTAGGATGTCTCAGGGTAAGATGTCTTCATGAGAGCAGATCAGCTAGGTGTTCGTTGCTCTGAGTGCAGTGGTTCCTCTAGAATGCTTCAGGATATGGTGTCTGCTGCTCTGGGTTCTGTGGCTCCTCTAGGATGTCTCTGGGTATGGTGTCCTCTGCTCTGAGGTCGGTGGCCTCTCTAGGATGTCTCAGAGTACGATTTCCACAAGGATGTAGACCCACTGGGTGTCTGCCTCTCTGAGGGCACTTTACTCTCTGGGATGTCTCAGGATATGGTTTCCACAAGGGTGCAGACCTGCTGGGTGTCTGCTCCAGCCACCGGATCTGGAGAGGGGGCGGAAGGGGAGTGGAATATCGCAGGGGCAGGGTTTGGGTGCCTGGGGGTGTCCTGCGAGCTTCCTGGTCCCAGCTGTGGCTCTGGGACGTAGGACGGTGCGCGGCTGACCTTACCTGCCTCTCTGAGGACACTGGCATCTCTGGGATGTCTCAGGATCCGGTTTCCATAACGGTGCAGACCCGCTGGGTGTCTGCTCCCGCCACTGGGATTCGGAGAGCGAGTGCAGTTTTTAAGATTTGAATCTAGTTAATTTTATCTTGAACTTTTCTGTATTTAACAAATTTCAAACATTTCACTGATTTTTAATTTCTTAGTATTTTCTTGTTTCATTGAGGCAGAGCTGGGAGTAAAAACTACAACTTCTAAGCCCACAGCAACTTCGGCATACTTTGATATAGCCTTTTCTCTTTCATTTAATATTGCTACTGTCCTGAATTCGTATGAGACATGAGCTTGGAAGAATTCAGGAATGGAAAAGCAGGACAGACAATACTCTCTTTGTCCTAAGTGAACCTCCTCCTCTTCCTTCTTCTTCCTCTTCCTCCTTCCCCCACCACGTCTTCCTCCTCTTCTTGTTCTTAAAACAACCATCACACACACCCATTTACACATAGTTACTTATTAAATGCCAGTGTGTGCCAGGCTCTGTCCTAAGCCCTGCGAATTAAAAGTGAATCTGTCAGCTATCAATTACCAATAGTTCCTCTGCTGAGTGGGAGGGACTTTGTATAGCCCCCTCCCTGGTTTCCATGCTAGGACTTTTGTCTTCTTTTGTGTGCTATTGGGGCTGCTATGAGCTTATATAAACTCTGCTGTGTCTGGAAAACTTTTTCTTGTAGTCATCCACTGCCTCTGCCTCTTAAATCCTTTTTGCATCCTCCCTGCAATGATCCTTAACCTTTCTTGAAGAGTGTGGTCCCTACAAAGAGGATAAGAAGTTCACAAGAAGACTAATAGAGTCAACTAACCTGGACTTTTGGGGGCTCTTAGAGACTGAACCATCAACCAAAAAGCAAGCATGGGCTGGACATAGCCACAACCCCATATGTAGCAGATGTAGTCTTTATGTGTGTCCTCTAACAACTGGAGGATGGGCTGTCCCTGAACCTGTTGTTTGCCTGTGGATCTCACTTCCCTACCTGAGGTGCCTCATTTCTCTTCAGTGGGAGAGAAACACCTAGTTCTGCAGTGACTTGATATTCCAGGGTGGGGTGATATTGAGGAGGGGCCTCCCCCTTCTCAGAGGGGAAGGTAATCAGGGGGAGGACCTATGTGAGGGGGGCTGGCCGAAGAGGGCAGATATTAGGATGTAAAATGAATAAATGAATAAATTAGTGAAAAAAAGAGCGTGGTCCCTAGTAGGTCAAACGTGCTTCATAAAATGATGTTTAGATACCCAAGAATATATGGGCAGCCCAAATTGAATTGGATGGATTAAAAAAAAGAAGAGGACAGAAAGTTCAGTGAGTAGGGAAGGAGGCTACATCTTGGAGGGCTTGAGGGGACTGAGTATAATCAAAATGCACTACATGGAATTCTAAGAATTAATAGAACAAAAACAGATAAATAAAAACCAAAACAACAAAAAGTAAGCATGATAGCTTAAAATCCAAATGCCTGGACATACTTATATCTACTGAACAGAAATCTGAAAATATACATATGAAACAGGGCTTTGTTTAGTTGAATGACATTACAGTTGATTTCTCTACTTGGTAAGTTAATGTTAAATTCAAATGCCTCCCTGTCTGCATTTTCAACATGTCCAGCACCACTTCTCTCTGCTTCTAGATTACTGATGACCTGGAGAAGTTCAATTACTCATTGCATTTCTATGCATCTTCATCTCTGGGTCTTCTTTGTCTTACAACCCTTTGTCTATGGTGCTGGCTGGAACATGCTCAGTACCATTACCTCTGGGCACTGCATGTCCATCTAATGACACACATGCTTCCTCCACCCTCCTCCTCTACCTCCTTCTCTTTCCCTTTCCTGTCTTCCTTCTCCTCCTCCTTCCTCTCCTTCTCCCTCTACTTCCTTCTCTTCTTTTGTTTTTGTGTCTCCACAGAGGTTCTCTCTATGTAGTCCTAAGTGTCTTGGAACTCACTATGTAGATAGACCTTGAATTGAAGGAGATCCTTCTTGCCTTTGTCATCCAAGGTCTGATATTAAGAGTGTGTATCACCATACCTAGTCCCATGTGGTACTTCTAATATGGCCTAAGATTTATATCAGACATCATGTGTGCCTTAGTCTGCACTCCCTCCCTGTTGCTGGGCACCTCAGAAGGGGACAGTCACAGCTTCCTGCTTAAGGATGTTAATCAAGATTGGTGTTGGGAATTTAATTTCATCACTACTGCATGGCTGATTGTCCCATCTGTGATTTTCTGCAGGCATGGTCCAGCCCTACTGTGCAGGATTCCACTGACATGGCTGCAGAAGACCATCATGCTCTGTGTTAGTCTTTCTCCTCTTTGGACTGCCAGGATCATGGGATGTCTGTGGAGGATGGGGTATATTTAGTTCTCTTGTATCTCCTATTTCTTCTTTGGATATTATCATGCAGCATCTCTTGTCATCTTTATCTGGTGACAGTTTTCCTGTCCTGTGATAACAGTTGTGTCAACTTCAATACTCAGTTTTCTGTTGGTTCCTTAAAGTGGTAGAAGTTGATGTGACAGATCTTCTGGATGCTTCTCCATGTGCCATGCTGGACCATTTGAGGAGCAGGATTTTCCAGTCACAGACATTCTGGAGAGCTGTTGAGAGCCTCAGTTTTGGACACATAGATATAGCTTTAGTATTTTCTCAGTCAGCTTAAGGGAATATTTTTTAACTTTGTTCAGTGGGTTCAGTTGACTTGAAAGCAGTTAAGATAAGAATCATCCCCATGAGTTATGAGCTATGAACTGCCAATCAAACACCCAATCCAGTGCCTCTGCCAGTGCCTTTCTCAGAACCTCACCATAGCCCCTGTAAGTTTGGCAAACACTAGAGTGCAAGACTATTTCCACTTTTGGAAAAATCCTTTCTTTAGCAGAAGGCTAAAGCATTGTAGAAAAAAGTCTAAATTTATTTCTCTACAGTACTTGATAGCAGTAACAGATGTCACTGTGTGTGTGTGTGTGTGTGTGTGTGTGTGTGTGTGTGTTCATGTCTCCATGTGTGTGCACATGTGTGGCTAGAGATTGATTCTAGATATCTTATTCTACCACTGCCCATCTTGTTTTTCTTAAAGAAAGAACTTTCCACTGAACATAGGGGTCACTTACCTGGCAAGACTAGCAAGCCCAGGGCTACTTGTCTCTACCACCCCAGAACTAGCATTACAGAGCTTCTCTGCTTTGCTCAGCTTTTTAAAAAAAACATGGTTTCTAGTGAGCAATTTCATATCTTTATGTTTGCATAAACAAGCATTTTAGCAAATGAACCATCTCTGTAATCCCAACATTTTTGATATGATTCTCTTTTCATTTTTTATACTTTCTGTCTTAATTTTATTAAAATAATTAATTAGCTACATAATAGTTTTCTTTAATTTTGATAGACCTATTGAATAATGAGTAAAAATAACTCTGGTTTCACTTTAAAAAGATTTATTTTTGTTTTATATGTGAGTGCTTATCTTCATGTATGCATGTGCACCACATGCATTCTTTGTATCTGGAAAGTCTAAGAGAGGATATCAGATCCCTTAGAATTAGGGTTACATATAGTTGTGAGTAACATTGGTGATGTGAACTGAATTCAGGTTCTTTGCAAGAGCAAATACCCATAACTTTTGAGGCATCTCTCCAGCACTTATGCTCCTGCCCTTTAAAGAGAAGCCAGCATAAAACTTCCATTCAGAACTTTGAGTCACCATCTTTACATTTATCTTGTTGACCATCTACCAGTTTAATAAGTATGGAGCTCTGTAACCAGATAAACCAATATACATATCTAGGGTATGAGGTAGATTGCCTTCTCACAGTTTCTCACACACCCTCCATTACTTCCCAGGAGCAGTTTTCTCAGGCCTTTCCCAATGCCCTAGCCCTCCTTCTACCCCAAGTCCCCTGTGACACATTTCCATGCTTCTTAATATACAATAGATACATTTAAATGTTCACTTTAATTTTCAAGAGCTCACAGACTTATTTAATTACTGTAAAAATTTCTCATGAATATTAAAGAATTGAGTCACAATTATAATAGATTTTAATTGAATTATAATGGATTATAATGGACAGTGATAAGCTAATATGATAAGCATATAGTTGCCATGCTTGCATAGAGGATATACCCATGTGGGTATATCTTAATGAAAACAGAACATTTTCATCCCTCTGAAAATTTCTTTCAGGCCTCCTGCTGTTCTTGCTTCCATAAGAGTCAGACAGTGTACATACTTTTTGGTCCTGTTTTGTTTTGCCTTTCACTTTGTTTGCTTAGATTAATTTGATGTATGTGCTTGGCTTTATCCATGCTATGGTATTCCCTCATCAACATTTAAGGCTGATATGTTTATTTTGTTGTATGTATTTATGACATTTAACTATTTTCATTTTGGTATATATGTGTAAGACATGTATTGTTTCCAACTCTAGGCTGTTATAAATAAATCTGTTGTGAACATTCTTATTTAAGACATTTTTAAAAACAAGAATATCATTTTGTTTTCTGGCATAAACAAAACTTCTAGATTATAGGAAGAGGATTGCATAATTCTACAGGATACACCCAAGTTTAAGACATTAGAAAAAAAAGAAAAGTAAAGAAATCAAGGGTAAAACAAAATGGTGGAAAGACATTCCATGTTTATGGATTTTGAAGAGCTAATATTGTGAAAATGGCAATCCTACAAAAGTAATATATAGACCCAGAACGATGAAAACTTATATAGAAGCAGGGAAGACCAGATTAACCAAAGCATTATGAAAAGAAGACTATGGCAGGAGGAGTCACCATACTGGATTTCCAGTTACATTACAGAACCACAGTAATTAAAAAAATCACACTACTCTCACAATATAGACAAGGGGGATCAACAGAATAGAAGCAGAACTGGATGCGTGATTTCCATGTCCAATATACATTATAGTGCACATTCTGAGGTGGAAATAATTGCCCCCTACCATGTATCATTTGTGACCTGCTGTTCAGGTTTTAATGGCTTGCAGAGGTTGACTAGCATAGCATTTGGGTTTCTATTAATCTTCCCTGGTAACTCTGGCTCAACTCATATTTTGCCACACTTGCCTTTGAGTATTCTAGGAACAACCCTTTGTCTGTTTTTCATTTTTTCATCTTCATATCCACTCACTGTTGCTCATTGACCTGGGTGCTTTTGGGGGTTACTATGAATTAACACAAACAATGCTCCAGTATCCACTAAGGCCCAAGGATTTTGCACATTAATAGGTAACCAACAAATCTGTGATTTGACATGTGGCCTCAAGTCACCTTTATGGCCCAACTTGTAGGAAGCCTTGGCTACTCCATCAGAAGAGGACTTTGGTCATTCCACCCAGGATATCTTCCACAGCAGAGACTACAGTGGGAACCATCTATATCCTCATATATTCTACTGCTTTGAACATTTTGATGAACCACTAGTGTGGGTTGCTCATGTTCACCAAAGCCTCTCTAACCTTGTAATGATTGGTCAACCATAGGATTCAGCAGCAAAGCCACTGAAGCCTCATATCAGTATCATGGTCCTTGAGGAATCAACCTCTTTCCTAACCATTTCTCTTGTATGCGCAGGGCATCAGACACCATCTCTCTTGTTTTCAGTTTTGTCAGTAATTCCTGTCCTTCCTCCATTGATAGTCATGGGACTCTCAGCCTGCTATAATCATATGTTCCTAATACTTGTGTGAGCCAACCCTTCTGAGACTGCTTTCCTTCATATCATCTTGGGTTATACATCCATTTTCTTATGGTGAGATAGGTAGTTATTAAGTTTTTCTGCTTTCTCAGCATTCACAATGATCCAGCTCACCCCTGTGTCCCAACCCTGGAAAGTAGTCTGTTTCAGTGATTGTTCTAAATTATTTTCCAATATAAGCAGTGCACATGCTAAGGATTTCATGACTATCATAGTTTGCTCTAAATTTTCAACTATTCTTAGATGTCTCTTTACTTATATGGGGAGTCCTACTTATGAAGAGGCATGCCACTCTATATCACAAAGAAAACTGATACCCTGGATTTCCCACACAGACACTTTACCTTAGAATGGCTCACCTAAGTTATCTATCTCATACCCAAGGCTCATGAAGCCATCATAAAAGCAAGAATGGATATTACCACACAGTACATGGGCAATCATATAATGATTATTTTTGCAGACCTCCTCTCTCAGATGGTTTAGTTTCTGTTACATGTTTCAGCAAGCTATCACAGGGGCTTGGGTATGCAACCACTTCTAAACTCATCTCTGCTTTTGTTGGTCCCTGTTAGAGTTACAATTTGTGATTTTTCTGGGGAATACATTCAGAAACATCTACATTATAGATGATAAACTTGATAACAGATGAAAGTAACAATTCTGCTGAATTTAATCTTGGCAAGCAAAAATGTTTATTGTGGTAACTTACAAAAAGTCGGGGTGAGGGGTCAGTAGTGGAGTATGAAAGAAGGGTTACTTACAGGAGCATGGATGATTCAAGGGCAGCTGTATCACCAAAAGGCCACCTCAGCGGGGATGACAACTATTGAAAGCTTCAACCTTAGACTCCCTGTAGGATCTGGCAGCAGCTGGACATGTTAATTTGGAAGAGCTCCAGTTCTCTGTAGCTGGTAAGAGAACATCAGGAGCCTCCATCCTTTCTCTAGAAGGAAATGCTTCAGTTAGAAGGGTCTTGGTTCACAGCAGCTAAGAGCTGTGTAGCAGCAGGAGGCCATTTCTTGACCCTAAAAATGAACCTCTGTTTTCAAACTGAAGATATCCCTACAGAAGATGCTGTCTTATCTGGTGTCCTCAGGTACCACAGTAGCCCATGTGCTGTCCTGTGGTAAGAAAAAAGCTCCACATTTAGTAAGAACCAGATGACAATGGGATGTATCATGGAGAAATAGGGTCCTTAATTCATTAAGAGTAAATTCCAAGTGCTCATGACATGGTTTTATTTATTTTTTTAATCTCCTGTCCTCTTCCAGTCTCCACATCTGCCCTTTCTCTCCTCCTGTGAAGGCTATGACTATTCTTTACCTCCAGCTAGCAAGCTTAAATGAATTACTTCATTTTCTCCAGCCATAATGAGAGTGTCCACAGAGAAAATGTCCATACCTGGTTTTCTGGTCCTGGTTATAGGAAGAGAAGAAGGTAGTGAAGCTCACTTCCTGAACTGTTGTTGATATCCTTATGCTTCATTGGTATTCTTGTTACTCAAAGCTACTTACCATGATATGTCTCATATCTGTAATTTCCCCTCAGAAACAGAAGGCAGGAAATAAAAGGGGAACTGAGCTATTTTAAATACAAAAATGTAGAGAGGGCTGAGAGAAACATGCAGCGTATTTTAGTGGAGAACCATTCCTATTTCCAGGACTGAAGAGATGAAGACAAGTTATAAGGATCCCAAACTGGTGGCTGTGGTTGTGGGAAAGAACCACATACAAGGTAGTATTGCTTTGGTACCTGTTAACTCACAGCCTAACACACACACACACACACACACACACACACACACACACACACACACACACACACACACACACCACACCACACAGAGGTCTGGGAGAGGCATGAGAGAGAATTAAAAGCAAAGAAAACAATAAACATACCACCAAGCTACTTTTCTACTGACTACTGTAAATAAATGGCTTTATCTATGTTCAGTGAGAAATCAGCATGGATAGAACCTATTGATGAGACACGGTGATATCTTTCCCCAGGATAAAAAAGAATATGAAGAGGATACATAAGATACTGATGGACCAGCCTGACTCCATCTTACGGATGGAAACCATTTTTGTTATGCGATCAGATTAAGTTCATGTTTGTTGGCTGAAAAAAATTAATGCTTGACTGTGCTCTAACCTGTTTCTCAGGTTTGACATGCTCCCCACCCTATGGAGTTTTACTCACAAATTGGATGCACCCTGAGAAGATAAGATGTTCTGCCACATAATTTTGAAATGCTCAGCCAAGTTTCTACATAACCACAATTTCCCCAGAAATCTCCCAAAACCTGAACCTCCTCTACTTTTGCATTATATAAATCTCAACTTTTCCTATGTTTGATGCTATTTTTCCAAATACCACTTTAGGAAGATAACCCCGTATGACAGAAAATCTAGCTTGGCTTAATTTGGGTCATGGTCTTTACTCTCTCTCAATCAGTAGGATTAACTGCACTAATGTAAAATTTGTGTCTTTCTGACTTTGTGTCTTTCTGTGTCCACACAGTTTGTATTTCCAAGAATGTCCTCTATGTCAGTGTGACAAACTGCTTTTTCTATTATATTTTACTATTTTAATTACATCTTATGTAATTATCTTACGCAATTAATTATGCTACAGCTGTAGAATGGTCATATGCTCACCACAGCCTCTATGAGAATAGAAGAAAGTGAATAAAATTGTAGTGCATTAGTACTTGTGGTTTTAAAACTTATGGGGTTTGGTTTTGTACAAAGGAATAGTGACCTAAATAGAAAACAAAGTTTGTAAGGTCTGAGTGCACCTGGGAAGGACTTTTTTGTCACTAGTGGTCTAGTGACTAAGCACACTGTCATCTAGTATCAAGAGAGGCTAAGATTGTCATCACTTTTTGGAGCTTGAACTTTAAGAATCGCTATGTTGCAGAAGAAGATGAAGGGAACTTGCAAGTGTCTATAAGCTTCTGGTTGACAGCCAGGGCTTTTAAACACCGAGCCATCTCAAGCCCCTTTTTTTTTTTTTTTTTTTTTTTTTTTTTTTTTTTTTTTTTTGCTTTGTTAATACTGTTGCATCTGATCCAGTTAATGATTCAATCTCACGAGAACAATATCCATCTGAATTTTTACAATTCTAAAATCTTTTGAAGGTTGTTTTTTTTTTTTCAAATAGAATTTTGCATATTTCTCTTGAAGCTCCATATTGGCTTAAATAGTCATAATGTAATCTTTTAACAGGCATTTGGAGTTTCCTAGTTTCTGTATACAACATTAAATCCTGGTGCTGTATTTTTCCCTCTGGACAAAGCCCAGTCTCACTGAGGAATGGTAGCAGATTCTCTACATGATAGTGGCTTTGGCTTTTTTACTGCATACGTCTGCTGTTGCTGTTGTTCTGCTTTTATTTATTTAACTCCTTTATCTTAGATTTCATTTTAAATTTCCTCTTAAATATGCTGTTGCCTTCTCACATCTCTTATCTGTTTTACATACACATTTCTATAGGAGACACACTGCAGTTCATTTTAATAATGGATTTTTTTTCATTATGTGATTGCCAAAATTTGCATTCATTTTTTACTTGCTGGGAATCGGGTGGGTTTCAAGTTCTTTTTGTGAAAGGTGTGTGCATGAATGTGTGTGCTCACTTGTTCACTCATGTGTAAGGATAGACATTGGCATCATGTGTCTTCCTTTGTCTCCTCCAAATTGTTTGAGACAGGATCTCTCACTCAACCTGAATACATCAGTTGGCTAGTCTAGCTGGTCAGGGCTCTTCCACCTGTCACCACCCTGCCCAGCCCACCACCTTCAACCTTTACATTGGGTCTTGATATCTGGACTCACTTTCTGACACTTGCATGACAAATACTTTATTCTCAGAGTAGTCTTTCCAACCCTGTGATGTTTCTTTATAACACAATATTATGGACATAATATTTAATTTAAAAGCAAACTAAACCATTGACGATCCTTTCTTTAATGTTGGTTACATGGCTACATATACTCTTTAATGCCTATGTGCCTGATGGCAAATGATTGCTGCTTTACTGTGACTGTACATGGATTCGGTACACTCGGGCTAGCTCTATCTCAATTTTTTAAAACCCCATTTTCTCTTTTATCTGTTGGCTTGGTGAAATGCTAGATGACTTAGTTAAGATTTTCCATCAAGAAAATTTCCTTCAGATTTTCTTTCTGGTCTGTGCCTGAGCACTGAGCAGATCTTGGGCTTCAGCTCTGCACCCAATCCCACAAAACCCAGAGGAGGTAGGGCTCCCAGGAGCTCTAACCCTGGCAGTATCTTAGGTATCTAATATGGGGAAGAGGACTTGTTTGTGTTTTTTCTGCAGGATGCTGTAGGAGCATGGTGCCTGCCAGAATGATTGGGGAGACATGCTGTTGCTGAAAAAAAGAATGATGCTGACCTGTGAGCTTGCTGAATGCCCTGACAAGGGTGACTGGGAAGCTGTATTGGACATATGTTCCTGACCCAGCATTGCTTGCCTATATCGCATATGGGACAAGCTGCCTTGCTTCAGGCTTTTAGACCTTGTGGAACAGAGAATTAAAAAGAGAAATTATAATGACTCTTGTATTTTTATTAAAGGTATTCGGATCAGAAGTGATCTTTGGACTCTGTTTATTGTTGTGCGTGTTCTTTGACTATCTGGGTTTACTGTCTTGCTTGTTCCTTGACTATTTGCATCTATTGTATTGCTAGTTCCTCAACCTAGAACTGACTTTAACACTCGCATGTAATTTAAACAGTATAAAAGCAAAAAAAGGAGGAGGAGGGATGGGATATGGGATTAATGAGGGGGATGGGGAAAGGGGATAACATCTGAAATGTAAATAAATAAAATATTAGGACCATCTACTGCGCATCCGTGTTTGGGAGACAGGCTTATGAATGAAATTAGTCATATTGGCAAGAACAAGGAACTCTTTACAACTGTGGTGGTTTGAATATGATTGTCCCATGGGAAGTAGCATTATTAGGAGGTGTAGCCTTGTTAGAAGAAGTGTGCCACTGTTTAGGTGGGCTTTGAGGTCTCCTAGTGCTCAATCTCCACTCAGTGTGAAAGAGACACTCTTCCTGACTGCCTGAAGAAGAGAGTCCCATTCCTGGTTACCTTCAGATTAAGATGTAGAACTCCTGTCTTCCCTAGCACCATATCAGTCTGTATGCTGCCATGCTTCATGCTATAATGAAAATGATCTGAACCTCTAAAACTGTAAGCCAGCCCCAATTAAATGTTTTCTTTATATTACTTGCGTTGGTCATGGTGTCTCTTCACAGCAATAAAACCCCAAATAAGACTACAACTAACTAGAATTTTCCACAAATATAATCATAAAGAGTGATATTTTACCCAGCTAAGAACTCTATGAATAACAATTCCAAACTGCCAGTCAAGATGTGCCTGATGGTACAATAGTGGTATGACTGCCATGAGGGTCACCAACTGCTCCCTGGTTGGATTTGAGCCCTGCACCACAAGATCAAATCCATGCACAGAACTGTAAGTTCAATCAAGAACCTAGGATTGATGAGGGCTTAAGCCCTAGGTAGGAACCTACTAGTGTATCTTATATTTTTTGACATAGTGCCAAAACACCTTCAAATATGAATATTTACAAACTTGGTCCAAGGCTACTTTTAGCCTTATCCTAAGAAGTATCTCTTTGAAGTGAATGCTGAGAATTAAGAGACCCACAGCTACACAAGGTATTCAGAATAAAGGATGGTCCATGGTTCAGCCCTAAACATAGGCATTCATGCTATCACCCTTAATGCTTGAGAAATATTACCAAAGAGGGGCTGAAATAATGTGAGAGGAGAAAATAGAGAAAACTACCATATTCTAAGCATGACATGATCAAAGCAATCATGAACTCACAGCTGTTTTGTTTACTGGCACTGGGCCTATGCAAGTTGAGTTCATGAGTCAGCCATGGATACAAAGGAGATCAGGATGGCCTTATCTGGCTGGCATCATTGGGAGAGGAGGTTCTAGGCCCTGTGAAAGTTCGGTGCCCCAGTGTAGGAGAATGCTAGAGTGGTAAGGTGAGAGTGTGTGGGTGGGGGAGCACCCTCATAGAAGCAGTGGGAGGGGGATGGGATGAGGGTTTGCCAAGGGGAAACTGGGAAGGATGATAACATTTGAAATGGAAATAAATAAAATAACCAATAAAATGAATATCAGCAAAAATAAAAAAGTATATTCATCACCAAAAAATAAATAAATAAAAGAAAGAAAGGGGATCAGAGGGCTCTGATACTTGGCAAATAACAGATACTGGAAGAAAGAAAAACATTGTATCCCACCAGGAAGTGGTAGATAGTTCCAAACTCATTGCACACAGATGACTCTAATTTAGCTCTCTCTCTCTCTCTCTCTCTCTCTCTCTCTCTCTCTCTCTCTCTCCCTCTCTCAGTTATAAATATGGAAGAGATAGTTATAAGAAAGAACTGAGGCTGACAAGTATGTGGGAAAAAAGAGAGAGTGTGAGAGAGGGTGGGAGAAAAGAGTAACCAGAGGTATTATAAATATTATGAATTTGTCAAAGAACTAAATCTATTAACAAAAATATTTGTGTGATAGTGACTAAAATTTTCCTAATAGGCAAAATGATACCTATTATGTTTTCTTTCCTTCCCTTTTTTCTCCCTGATTTTCTTTCTTTTCTTTTTTCTTTCATTATTCATTTGGTGATGACTCAATATAGCCTCCATATGGACATAGACTTCTGTACTATACAATATGTGTGAAAGTCTTCTTATCCCTATTGTCATTTCATAATTAGGAAGTATGGCCATCTCCACATTTGTCTTAGCAAGCAGTTGTGGGGATAGAAACCCCAGAAATTTTGTCCTGAGATATGCAGAAGTAGGTCCCCCATCTGGGCCTGCATGCACCTATAAAACTTTTGACCCAAAATTGGTTCTGTCTTAAACAAATATGTCTTAAACAAATATGTCTTAAACAAATATGTCTTAAACAAAAATGGAGCAGAGACTGAAGTACTGGCTGACCAATGACTGGCCCATTTTGAGACTCATCTCATGGGCAGGCACCAATCCCTCACACTATTATTTGTTGTGGATTTGATTTAATACTTGTATTATGTTAATTGGGTTCCCAAAATCCATGAGAATCCTGAATGTAAGGTACTGAGGGTCCCTGCCCCCAGTTGGCTCTGATTGGTAAATAAAGTTGCTGGAGGCTAATGGCTAGGCAGGGAGATAGAGGCAGGACTTGAGGATTTGCAGGCAAGGGAGCCAGGAGAAGTAGCAGAATCTCCATGCTGAAAGAGAAATAAGATTTGGGCTTGAGAGCTGCAGGAAGAGAGATATAGCAATCATCTAAGAGCCAAGGAAGAACAACCCCAGCCCCCTCTCCCCTGCCTTGGATCTGGGGTAGCAAAGATGAAATACAGATTTTAGTAAGTAATAATTCAGGAGTACCAGACCGGAGGTGTTATCAATGTGGAAGTTTGAGAGTGGCCCAGCCATTGATCTGATTAAGATGTATTAAATATAAGGCTCTCTCTCTCTCTCTCTCTCTCTCTCTCTCTCTCTCTCTCTCTCTCTCTCTCTCTCTTTCATTTGAGAATCCAGAGCATTGGGGTGTGTAGTAAGAATCTAGAACATTGGGGCGGGTAGTGAGGAACTCACACAGCCCGGGAGATTAGAGTGGATTAATCAAGTACAGCAACACCCATGATACACCCACATACTCAAAGAAGTTAAACAAGAAGGTAGGCCCAAGTAAGGATGCTTGGATCCCACATAGAAGGGGAGACAAAATAGTCATGGAAGGCAGAGGGAGGGAGGGACCTGGGTGGCTGAGGGGAGGGCTAGGAGAATAGGGGTGAAAGATCAAGTATGGGGAGTGACAGAAGAGAGTCCCAGAGGGCCAGGAGAATAAATGGAAATTCACAGGTCCCAGGGTACAGAGGTGGGGGATATGCTCTAGGAAGGCTCATTGCCCCAAGATGAGGAAAGGCTCCCAGGATTCAGTGCAGGTAACCTTAGCAGAAATGCCCAACAGTTGGGATATGGAACTTGAAGAGACAACCTCCAGTAACCAGATTGGACCTCAGTGGAGGGATGGGTGCACCAACCTACCTACAAAACTTTTGACCAAAATTGGTCCTGTCTTAAAGAAATGCAGAGACAAAGATGGAGCAGAGACTGAAACATGACTGACCAGTGTCTGGCTCATTTTGAGACCCATTCCATAGGCAGGCAAAAATTCCTCACTCTATTATTGATGCTGTGCTGTGCTTGCAGGTGACTGAGACAGATGAAGAAGAACCACAGACAAACATTGAACTGAGGTCAGGGACCCCTATGGAAGAGTTAGGGGAAGGATTGAAGACCCTGAAGGAGACCCTCATGAAGACCAACAGCATCAACTAACCTGGGACCCAGGGAACTCCTAGAGACTGAACAACCAACTGAAGAGCAAACAGGCTTATCCAAGGTCCCCTACAGAGATGTAACAGAGGGCTGTCACTTCTGGCCTCTGTGGGAAAGGATGCTCCTAATCAAGCAGAGACTTGATACACTAGGGTGAGTAGGATACCATGGGTAGGGTGCCCTCTCACAGTTGAAAGAGAGAGGTATGGGGAGAGGAACTCTGTGAGGGTATACAGAGAGAGGGTAACTTTGGGGATGTAATTAATTAATTAGTTTAAAAACTCTTGGAGAGATCAGGGATTCAAGGCACATATCTAAAGACAATCAAAGCAATATACAGGAAGCAAATGGCCAACATCAAATTAAACAGAAAGAAATTTGAAGTAATCCCACTAAAATCAGGTACAAGACAAGGCTGCCCACTTTCTCCCTATCTATTCATTTAGTACTTGAAGTTCTAGCTAGAGATAAGAAACAAAAGGTGATTAAGGGGATACGAATTGGAAAGAGAGAAGGCAAGATATCACTGTTTGCAGATGATGTGATAGTATACATAAGTGACCCCAAAATTTCTAGAGAAACATCCTACAGCTGATATCCTCTACACCTTCAGCAAAGTGACTGGATAAAAAATTAACTCAGAGACATCAGGAGACCTCCTTTAAACAAATGCTAAATGCACTGAGAAAGAAATTAGGGAAACAAAACCCTTCACAATAGCCACAAATAATATAAAACATCTTGATGTAACTCTATCAAAGCAAATGAATGATCTGTATGACAAGAACCTCATGTCCATGAAGAAGAAGATACGGTCGATACAGAAGAAGATACTGTCTCTGTGCCCTCTGGTTTGTCTGGCTAAGGGTTTATCTATCTTGTTGACTTTCTCAGAGAACCAGCTCCTGGTTTTGTTGATTCTTTGTACAGTTCTTTTTGTTTCTACTTGTTTGATTTCAGTCCTGAGTTTGATTATTTCCTGCCTTCTACTCCTCTTGGGTGTATTTGCTTTTTTTTGTTCTAGAGCTTTCAGGTGTGCTGTACCTAGTGTATGTACGCTCTCTCCAGTTTCTTTTTGGAGGCACTCAGAGCTATGAGTTTTTCTCTTAGCAGTGCTTTCATTGTGTCCCATAAGTTTTGGTATGATGTGTCCTCATTTTCATTAAATTCTAAAAAGTTTTTAATTTCTTTATTTCGTCCTTGACCAAGTTACCATTGAGTAGAGCGTTGTTCAGCTTTTATGTGTATGTGGGCTTTACATTGTTTTGTTGTTATTGAAGACCAGCATTAGTCCATGGTGATTTGATAGGATGCATGGGATTATTTCCATCTTCCTGTATCTATTGAGGTCTGTTTTGTGACCAATTATATGGTAAATTTTGGAGAAGGTACCATGAGGTGCCGAGAAGAAGGTATATTCTTCTGTTTTAGGATAAAATATTCTATAGATATCTGTTAAATTCATTTGATTCATAACTTCTGTTAGTTTTACTGTGTCTTTGTTTAGTTTCTGTTTCCATGATCTGTCCATTTCTAAGAGTGGGGTGTTGAAGTCTCCCACTACTATTGTGTGAGGTGCTATGTACTTTGAACTTTAGTAAAGTTTCTTTTATGAATGTGGGTGCCCTTGCATTTGGAACACAGATATTCACAATTGAGAGTTCATATTGGTAGATTTTTCCTTTGATGAGTATAAAGTGTCCTTCCTTATCTTTTTTGATGACTTTTGGTTGAAAGTTGATTTTATTTGATATTAGAATGGCTACTCCACCTTGTTTCTTGGGACCATTTGCTTGGAAAATGTTTTCCAGCCTTTTACTCTGAGGTAGTGTCTGTCTTTTTCACTGAGATGTGTTTCTTGTATGTAGCAAAATGCTGGGTCCTGCTTATGTATCTAGTCTGTTAATCTATCAAAACAACCATCCATCATTATTAAGTAGGCTTCATCCCAGGGATGCAGGGTTGGTTCAATATATGGAAATACATCAACATAGTACAGTATATAAACAAACTCAAAGAAAAAAAAAACACATGATCATCTCATTATATGCTGAGAAATCATTTGACAAAATTCAACACCCCTTCATGGTAAAAGTCTTGAAAAGATCAGGAATTTAAGGCCCATACCTAAACATAGTAAAAGCAATATACAGCAAACCAGCAGCCAACATCAAAATAAATGGAGAGAAACTAGAAGCAATCCCACTAAAATTAGGGACTAGATATGGCTGCCAACTCTCTCCAATCTATTCTATTCAATACAGTACTGGAAGTTCTAGCTAGAGCAATTAGACAATGAAAGGAGGTCAAAGGGATAGGTGAGTAGGTGGGTATGTGGGTTGAGTGAATATGTATAAAGTTCCATAGATCAGGGATGGGGAGGCTCCCAAGAGTCAATGTTGGTGACCATAGCAAAACTGCCAAACAGTGGGGATATAGAACCTGAAAAGGCCTCCTCCTATAACTAGGCAGGATCCCCAGTGCAGGGATAAGGACACCAAACAAACCCACAAAACTTTTGACCCTTAAATTTGTCCTGTCTAAAAGAAATTCAGGGATGAAATGGAGCAGAGACTGAAGGAATGGCCAACAAATAACCGGCTCAACTTGAGACCCATCCTGTGGCTAAGCAATAATACCTTATTCTATTAATGATACTCTTATGCTTGCAGCCAGAAGCCTAGTATAATTGTCATCTGAGGGCCTCTACACAGCAACTGAATGAAACAGATCTAGATACCCACATCCAAACATAGGGCAGAGGTCAGGGACTCTTACAGAGGAATTGGAGGAAGGATTGAAGTACCTGAAGGGGATAGGAACTCCACAGGAAGACCAACAGTGTCTTCTAACCTGGACCCCTAGGAGCTTTTAGAGATGGAGTCACCAAATAAACAGCACATATGGCTGGACTGAGGTCCCCTCACATATGTAGCAGACATACTGCTCAGCCTTCATCACTGCCTTATCTGACTTCAGTCAGAGAGGATGCACCTAATCCTGCAAAGACTTGATGCACCAGCATGGGGGAATACTCAAGGGGATCCTCACCTTCTCATAGGAGAACTTCAGGGGGCTTGGGGGGAGGGACTATGTGATGGAGGGAGCTGGGAGTTGAGACAGCACTTGGGATGTACAAAAGTGTTCCTAAGTAGACCTGGGAAATAGCTCAGCAGGTAAAGCACTTGTCATGCAACGTGAGGAGGTAATATTGATCACCCATATTGATACAGGTCAGTAGCCTGCCTATAATATCAGCACTTGAAAGACCCCGGTGAAAGAGAGTTACGGAGAATAGCTCAGCAGGTTAGTTCTGGTTTCAAGTGGAGATACTTGATTTAAGACATAATGTGAGGAGTGGTAGAGAAAGGCTCTGGACACCGAGCTCTGGTCTTCACTGGCATGAGCACACATGTGCAAGAATACTTGGAAAAGCATCCATTTTTACCAAGGTACATGCAAGTCCACATACAGGTAAGAAAGATAAATATTGAAATAAATATTGAAAATGTCCTATAGCTACTTAGTTTGTCATTGTAAAATAGGTTATAAATGCATTCTGCATCATAAAAATTTGAGGCAGGAATTATTGAGGAGACATAGCTTTGAGACCAAGCAGAACTGACTCCTTTCTTGTTTCCTCAGAGGCCAGGCCTTCCTGCTTACTCTTCACCACCCACTGCCATTAAATCTCTGATTTCTTGGTTTTGATCAGTTTTCTTTTTTACTCCCTTCGCATTCTAGTTGCATGATTTTTATTTTCTTTTTTATTCACTTTACATCCAGATCACAACCCCCTCCATCCCGTCTTCCAAGTCCCACTCATATAAAATCCCCTCACTTCCATTACCACGTTGGGTACCACCCCACCTTGGAATATTTCATTCCAGCAGGACTAGGCACATCCTCTCCCACTGAGGCCCAACCAGACAGTCCATCTAGGGAGAAGAGGATTCAGTGACAGGGAACAGAGGCCAAGCCAGTGCCAGTTCCACTTGTTAGGGGACCCACATGAAGCCCAAGCTGCACATTTCCTACAAATGTAAGTGGTTTAGGTATAGCTCCTATATGCTTTCTGGTTGATGTCCCAGGCTCTGTGATCCCCCATGGTCTTGTACACCCTCTGACTTGCTCACTTCCATCCACCACTCTTCCACAAGACTCCCCAGCTCCTGCTTGATGTTTGGCTGTGAGTCTCTGCATATACTTCCATCTGCTGCTGGATGAAGCCCCTCAGGAGACAGGCTAGGTTCCTGTCTGCATGCAAGGTAAAATATTATTAATAATGTCAGGAGTTGACTCTCTCCCATGGGGTGGGTCTCAAGTTGGGGCAGTCATTGGTTGGTTACTCCCCAGTCTCTTCTCTATCTTTATTCCTGCACGTGTTGTAGGCAAGACACATTTTGTGCTGAAGGTTTGTGGGTGGATTGATGTCCCCTTCCCTCCTCTGGAAGTCCTTCCTGGTTACAGAAGGTGACTGTTTCTGTCTCTATATTTCCCTCTTTTAGGAATTTTAGCTAGGGTCACCTGAAGACTCCTTACATACTCTCCTGTTCCAGGACTCCACTTAGTCACCAGAGATGCTCCCCCACTCATCTCTATTCTCACTACCAGCTCTCTCGAACCCCTTCTCCTTACACATGAACTGCAATGTCACAGTTCCCCTCCTTACTTCCTCTCCTATCCAGTTATCTCTCTCCATACACCTCTGATGACTATTCAGTTTCCCCTTCTGAGAGAGAGTTGTGCATCCTCCTTTGGGACCTCCACATTACTCAGTTTCTTTGGGCCCATGGATTGTAACATGGTTATCTTGCACTTTATTGCTTAATATTCACATTTCCCTCAGTATTTAGAATTTATTTATTTATTTATTTATTTATTTATGATTTATTTATTTTAAACTCCAAATTTTATTCCCCTCCGGGTCCACCTTCTGACTGTTCCACATCCCATACCTCCTTCCCACAACCATGTCTCAATGAGGATGTCCCCACACCCACCCCCACCCTACCAGACCTTTAAACTTCCTGGGGCCTGCAGTCTCTTCAGGGTTAGGTGCATCTTCTCTGACTGAGTCCAGACCCAGCAGTCCTCTGCTGAATATGTGTTAGGGGCTTCATATCATCTGGTGAAAGCTGCCTGGTTGGTGGTCCAGTATCTGAGAGATCTCAGGAGTCCAGGTTAATTGAGACTGCTGGTCCTCCTAAAGGGTCGCCTTCCTCCTCAGCTTCTTCCAGCTTTCTCCTAATTCAACCACAGAGGTCAGCAGCTTCTGTTCATTGGTTGGGTGCAAATATCTGCATCTGACTCTTTCAGCTGCTTGTTGGGTCTGTTGGAGGGTAATCAGGATAGATCCATTTTTGTGAGCACTCCATAGCCTCAGTAATAATGTCAGGCCTTGGGACCTCCCCTTGAGCTGGATCCCACTTTGGGCCTGTCACTGAACCTTCTTTTCCTCAGGCTTCTCTCCATTTCCATCCCTGCAGTTCTTTTAGACAGGAACACTATGGGTCAGAGTTTTGACTATGGAATGGTAACCTCATCCCTCACTTGATGCCCTGTCTTTCTGCTGGAGGTGGGCTTTACAAGTTCCCTCTTCCCAATGAAGGGCATTTCATCTAAGGTCCCCCTCTTTGAGTCCTGAGAGTCTCTCACCTCCCAGGTCTCTGGTACATTCTGGAGCATCCTCCAACCTCCCAAGGTTGCATGTTTTTATTCTTTCTGCTGGCCCTCAGGAATTTCAGTCCATTCCCCCATTCAATACCAGATCATGTTCTCCTCTCTGTCACCTCAGTCTCCTTGCCCTCCCAGGTCCCTCCCTCTGCCCTGTGGTTGCTTTCTTCTTCCCCAGTGGGACAGAGGCATCCTCACTTGGGCACTTTAGCATGTTGAGCTTTTTGAGTTCTGTGGGCTTTATCTTGGGTATTAGTCCCCCCCCCCCTTTTGGTTAATATCCACTTATTAGTGAGTACATATCATGCATGTCCTTTTGGGTCTGAGTTACCTCAGTCAGGATGATATTTTCTCGTTCCATTTATTTGCCTGCAAAACTCAGGATGTCCTCATTTTTTTTGTCTTTTTAAATTGGTTTTTTATATTTACATTTCAGATTTTATTCTCTTACTGCACTTCCCCCCACCACCCAGAAACCTCCTATCCCATCCCCCCTTCTCATGCTTCTATGAGGGTGTGCCCCCACCTACCCCCGACTCCCACCTACCCACCCTCACATTTCATCCCACTCAGTGTTCGTTTTTCATTGGACTGAGAATCTCCTCACCCACCTATGCCTGGCAAGGTCATCCTCCCCTACATATATAGCTGGGGTCATGGGTCCCTCCCTAAGTGCTCCCAGGCTGGTGGTTTAGACCATGGGATGCTCTGGTTGGTTGGTATTGTTGCTCTCCTCATGGGGTCACAAACCCTTTCTGCTCCTTCAGTCTTCTCTCTAACCTCTCCATTGGGAAACCCTTGATCAGATCAGTGGTTAGCTGTGAGCATCATCCTCTGAATGTGTCAGTCTCTGGTAGACCTCTAAGGAGACAGCTATATCAGGTTCTTGTCAGCATGCACTTCCAGCCATCCATATCAGTGTCTAGTGTTCTGCGCGCCTCCCGTGTCCCCTTTCACCCGTGGAAGAGAGACACGAGAGGTAGAATTCGGGTGGTTACCACAGCGAGGCTTTAATCTTGTATTAGCAGAAGTGAAGACTGCGGAAGGGCGAAACACAGGAAGAGGCACAGCTTAAATACACCCTAGAGTGACGTGTTCACTTCTGATTGGCTGTTCACTCATTACCCATAATATGCCCCGGGATGGGCAGTGACTTTTGGCGAGCTTTCTGCCTTTGCACCTGCACAGTTAATTGTTTACTAGTGTGAGGACAAGATGCCCGTGCCATCTTGGAATGGCGAATGCTGACACGCTCACTGCAGCTCCCAACAGTCTAGCTTAGGTGACTGTACATGGAATGGATACCCAGGTGGAATGGTCTCCAGATGGCTCCTCCTTCAGTTTCTGTCCCATGTTTTGTTTCCATATTTGCTCCCTTGAGTATTTTGTTACTCCTTCTAAGTAGGACTGAGGTATCCCCACTTGATCTTCCTTCTTCATGAGCTTCATGTGGTCTGTGAGGTGAGTTTTCGCTATTTCAAGCTTTTGGGCTAATATCCGCTTATCAGTGAGTAAATACCATGTGTGTTCTTTTGTGATTGAGTTAACTCCAAAATTGAACATATATTCAATCATGAGGCAAGCCTCAATAAATACAAGATAATTGAAATTACTCCTTGTAGATTATCAGACCACCATGGATTAAAGTTAGACTTTGCTAACAACAATGGAAAGCACACAAAATCACAGAAACAGAACAACTTTCTAAATTATATATTTAAACCAAGCAAGTTAAAGTCTTTTATGGGTAAATTTATGGGTATTTATGGGTAAATTTTAAAAATTTACCCAGAAGAAAGAAATTAAAGAAGATATCAGAAGATGGAAAGATCTCCCATGCTCATGGATCACTGCATAAAATGGTCATAATACCAAAAGCAATCTACAGATTCAATATAATTCTCATTAAACTTGCAGCACAATTTTTACAGAACTTGAAAGAGCAATTCTCAACTCCATATGGAAACAAACAAACAAACAAACAAAAAACAGGATAGCTAAAACAATCCTGAAAAATAAAAGAATTTCTAGAGGAATTACCATCCTTGATCTCACGTTGTACTACACAGCAATAGTGATTAAAAACTGCATGATATTGGTACAGAAACAGAGAGGTTGATCAATAGAATCAAATCAAACACCTAGAAATTAACCAACATACCTATGGACACTTGATTTTTGACAAAGAAGCCAAACCCATATAATGGAAAATGATCTCTTCAACAAATAGTGCTGGTTAAACTGGATGTCTGCATGTAGAAGAATGCAAATAGATCTATATTTATCACCTGGCACAAAACTCAAGACTAAATGGATCAAGGACCTCAACAGAAAACTGGACACACTAAATCTAATAGAAGAGAAAATGGGAAATAGCCCTGGGCACATTGGTACAGGAGACAATTTCCAGAACAGAACACCAATGGCTCAGGCTCTAAGATCAAAATTCATAAGTGTTACTTTCTGATATTGAAAAGCTTCTGTAAGGCAAATGACAGTGTCAATTGGACAAAACAGCAGCCTACAAATTGGAAAGAGAGTCTCACTAACCCTACAACCAAGAGAGGTCTAATATCCTAAATGTATAAAGAACACAAGAAGTTAGACTACAAAAAGAAAGTAACCAAACTAAAAATAGGGTGCAGAGTTAAATAGAGAATTCTTCCAGGAGGAATCTCTAAAGGCTAAGAACCACTTAAAAGGAACATTCAATGTCCTTAGTCATCAGGGAAATAGAAGTCAAAATGATGCTGAGATTCCAACTCAATTGACACCACATGCTAGCAAGGATGAGTCGAAAGCAGAACACTTCTCCATTGCTGGTGGGAGTATAAATTTGTACAACAACCCTGGAAATCAATCTGGTGGTTTCGCAGAATATTGGAAATAGTTTTATTTGAACACCTAGCTATGCCACTATTGGGCATATACCCAATAGATGCTCCACTATAATACAAGGACACATGCTCCACTATGTTCATTGCAGCTTTATTCATAATAGCCAGAAACTGGAAGCAACCCAGATGTCTCTCAACTGAAGAATAGATACAGAAGATGTATTCAGATATTACAAACAAGGACATCATGAATTTTGCAGGCAAATGAATGGAACTAGAAAACATCATCCTGAGTGAGGTAACCCAGATATAAAATACATGCATGATATATACTCATTGATAAGTGGATAACAGCCATAAAGTACAGGATACCCATGATGCAACCCATAGAACCAAAGAAGTTAAACAAGAAAAGACTCAAGCAAGGATTGATGATGCTTGAATCAAACTTAGTAGGGGGAATAAGATAGTCATAAGAGGCAGATAGAGGGAGGAAACTGGGTGGTATAGGGGATAGCTATGGAAATAGGGATCAGGAAAAGGAGTAGGGAGAGTCATGAGAGACTGCTAGAGAGCCAGAAGAATGAGTAGAAATCTGTAGATGTTGGGGTTGGGGGCATTGGAGGAAATTCTAGGAAGTCACAGAGACCTGGGTTGGGGTGGCTCCCAGGAGTCAGTGCAGATGCCCTTAGCCAAGTTGTCTGACAGTGGGAACATGAAATTTAAAGTGGCCAGTTCCTATAGCCAGGCAGGAATTCCAATGGAGGATTAAGGACACCAACCCACTCACAACTTTTTGAACAAAATTTTTCCTGTCTAAAAGCTATGCAGAAACAAAGATGGTGCAGAGATAGAGGGAATGAACAACCAATTACAGGCTGGACATAAAACCCACCCCATGGGTAAACACCAATCCATGAAGTTATTAATGATACTCTGTTATGCTTCAGGACAGGATCCTGGCATTACTGTCCTCTTAGAGGCTCTACCCAGCAGCTAACTGAAACAGATGCAGAGTCTCACAGCCAAACATTGAATGGAGTTTGCAAACCCATACAGAGGAGTTGGGAGAAGTATTAAAGGCCCTGAAGGGGAAAGGAACTCTACAGGAAGACCAATAGATTCAATAACTTGGACTAATGGTAGCTCTCAGAGACTGAGCAACCAACCAAAGAGCATGGGTTGGAACGAGACTCCCAGCACATATGTATCAGAAGTGCAGCCTAGTCTCCATGTGTGTCCACCAAAAACTGGAGCAGGGGCTGTCTCTACAGCTGTTTCCTGGCCAGGGAATCATTTCATCAACAGAGCTGCCATTTCTGGCCTCAGTGAGAGAGGACATGCCTAAGCCTGTAGAGAGTTGATGTACCAGGGTGGGGGAACACCCGGGGAAGGCACAGTCTCTCAGGGGAGAAGGTGAGAGAGAGGGGTAGAGGGGCTCCTTGAGGGGGTAATGGAAGTTCAGAGTGTGGGATGTAAATTAAGTAATTAATTTAAAAAACAAGGCTTATAAAAGACAAGGGGTGGTGGTGAGTGACTTTTTCATTAATATATTTAGTTATTCACTTTAAATCCTGATTGCTGCCTCATCCACTCCAGGTCCTCTGCTCACCAGTTGCTCCCCCCATGGCCCCACTCCTTCGGCTATGACCTGGGGTATTATGCCTTGGGTATCACCCCACCTTGTCACATCTAGACTGCAGTACTAGGTACATCCTCTCCCACTCAAGCCAGACAAGAAGAATGAGATCCTCAGGCAGGTAACAGATTTAGTGACCACCCCTTCACCAACTGTTGGGGACTTGCATGAAGACTAAGCTACACATATGCTACATATGTGAGGGGGTACTATGTCAGTTGCCTGTATACTTTTTGGTTGGTGGTTCAGTCTCTGGGAGCCCTAAAGTTTTCAAGTTAGTTGACTCTGTTGGTCTTCTTGTGGAGTTCCTGTCTTTTTGGGACCCTCAATCCTTCCTATAACTCTCCAAACAATGGACTCTGAGATCTGTCCATTATTTGGCTGTGGGTCTCAACATCTGTTTTAGTCAGCTGCTGGGTGGATCCTCCCAGAAGACAGTAAGCTAGGTTCCTGTAGGCAAGCATAACAGTGCCATTAATAGTGTCAGAGTTTGATTTTTGCTAAGGGGATGCCTCTCAAGTTGAGCCAGCTGTTGGTTGTCCATTCCTGTTGGGAGCCGACTCCTAGCAGAAAGTGGCTATCATCTTTGCAGCCATCTCAGGCCATATACCCTGAGAGACTTGTTTTCAAGTTATCCACAACTGCAAGGCACATGGTGAAGTGTATATATACCCAGGATTTTCCTTTTAGTAAACAAGACTTGGTCACACACTCTGGATTGTGTTTGTCCCATTCTTTGTGTCTCTTCCCCTTTATCCCCACTCTCTCTCTTGCTAGACCTTGACCTGCAGACTGGAGTAGCAGCTCGGGTGGGACATAGTGGCCCCCAAGCAAGGGGCAGTGCAGTCTTCAGCATATTCCCATAGACTCTGCTCCATCTATGTCCCTGCATCATTGTAAATAGGTCACAAATTTTGAGTCAAAATTTTTGAGGATAGGTTGGTGTCCTTATCCCTCCATTGGGTATCTTGCCTGGTTATAAGAAATGGCCAGTTCAGGTTTTATATCCCATACTGCAATGAGTCTCAGCTGAAGTCACTCTCAGAGACTCCTGGAAGTCTCCCCAACCCAGGTCACTGCCATGCCCTAGAGATATTCGCAACCCTTCCATCCCCTATTCCTTCCTATAACTCCTTCCCATCCTCTGCTACACACTGATTTCTGTTCACTTTTCTAGCCCTTGGGCCCTCTTTCTTGTCTCTTCCATCATCTGATCTAAAGCCACCCCATTCTCCTGCCCATCACCTCTCTTACCCAGTTCCCTCCTTCCAGCTGCCTCCTACGACTATTTTATTCCTCTTTCTAAGTGAGATTCAAGCATCTTCACTTGGACCTTCCTTTTTGTTTAGCTTCTTTGGGTCTGTGGAGTAGAGCATATGTATCTGTATTTTATGGCTAATATCCACTTATAAGTGAGTACATATCAGCCATGTTCTTTTGGGTCTACATTATCTCACTCAGCATATCTTCTCCTTCCTATTCATTTGACCACAAAATTCATGATGCCCTTGTTCTTAATAGCTGGGTAGTATTTTGTTATGTAAATGAACCACATTTTTCATGTTTTCTTTAGACATTCTTCAGTTGAGGGACATCTGGATTGTTTCCTATGTCTGCCTATGATGAATAAAACTATGAACATAGTAGAGCACGTGTATACTTGAGTCTCATAAGAACAGCAATTTGCACATTCTTTGAAAGGGTGATTGTATATAAAATAAAATGGCAGTGATGTTGGCAGGTACTCAAGCCTGTCCTGTGATGGCCTCCATCTCAGTTAGATGCTTTTCCAGGCATCTGTGTTTCCAGTTCTGCCTGTGTTCCAAGATTGTTTAACTACTAGCGCTAGATCATTTTGTGAAATACTTGGCACTGAATTGTAAACAAAGTCTTCTCCTGTTCTTGCATTCTCAACTGTAAAGTCCTGTCTCTTTCTCACACTATGACTCGCCACTGGAGGCTGGGCATTAGATGAAGATGTTTTCCTTTTTGCTAATGCTATTTTAGTGGCTCACCTGTGAATGTTGATTTCGAAAGAGTCAAGAGGCTCTCTGCCCAATACTGAGCTTCAGAAGGAAGGCCTGGTAATGGGCTCAAAATCAAATACATACTTAAATTTCCTTTGGTTAACCAAGCTTGTAGTATCACTGCCAATAGTGTGCTGTTCAGAAATGGGAGGTGGTATTACAAGCCACTCATTTCTTTCCATCTCTACTAATAGGCATTATATTTTAATCATACTACAATGAGAAATTATTTTTTCACATATTTCCTTAGCTGCTTTTAATAGCTGTGTGTCTTCATATGACTAAGAGGAAATAGTCACTCAGATTCATACTGAGCAAAGTTCTCAGTTTTTAACCTTTTAACTTTTAAACTTATTTTAACTTCAAACACATATTGCAAATCCTAGGACTGTAAATAAATGAATGTTTAAAGTTCTTATTCATTTTTTTTTGTTATGTGTGTACTTGAGTATATTTGTTATAGCAACCACACTGATATTGTGGATAATGTGTGGAGTTCAGAAGAAAACTCTCTAATTAATTCTCAACTATTATCTAATAGAATCTGGAGGTTGAGTTCTGGTAATGAGACTGCAAGAGAGTCTTTGCTCTTGAGCCAGTCCATATATGAATATTTTGAAGAGTAATATGCCAAGACAAAAAATACCAATAAAAGTATTCAATTGAGCCAAAGAAGAACAAAAGATATTGTAATGTAAAAGATCAAAACATTTTATGTAAATGTGAATGTAGTTCATTATGCATGAGAACTTATACTCAATACCCAGAAGTACAAACATAAATGAATGCTCCCAAACACATAATAGCTGTATATTTTCTCATTAATTATCTATATAAATATACACTTAAATATGAATTGTCTAATACAGAAACTAAATATAAAGATTTATAGTGCCTTTAACTATAATAAGTAACATGGTTGTCTAAGCTACTCCCAAAACATATGAGATATTTGAATTGATTTCCCCCCCAGAGGCAGAAGGTATTACATATTGCTGAGAACTCAATTAAATTTAGGCATAAAACTCAGAGGTCCCTGGACTGGAATTGACATTAACTTCTCCTCCCTGAGAACTAGGTTTATGGTATGAAAAGAAACCATACAGAAGAATCAAAACGACTGACAGTCCTACCTAGCTATAATTCACAACAATGCCCAATATGTCATGATAACCATAAGGGAAAGTAGTGACTTGCATACCTTGGTCTTACTTAGTACCTTTATAATTGGACTTAAGATGAGCTCAACAAAAAGCAAATCAAGCCTAACATGACTGAAAGCTTAGCCATCTATTCAAGGCTATTGATCTTGGAGGAGAACCTGCAACCACAACTTTACTAATCCAAAATAATTCTTAACTATATTCTAGATTTTTGTGCTTATACCCACTGATAAGGATGGTCTTCACCCCCGCCCCCATCAAATAAACTTTTCTTTGCAACAGAGAAAGATTAATATGGAAGACCACAACCAATCAAAATGAAAAATTATGAAGCCCAGTCCCAATGAGTACATCTGAAATGTACATAATGTTTTGATATAATTGCAGAGGAGGGAGGGTAGATGGAGTTGGCAGAAATATTTTAAGACCAAGAAACTCAAGAGTTTTGCTGTGAGATTGTATATATAAGTAAAATCAGAAGTTACACCCATAAACTCTCACAAACATAATTACATAAACATGAGCAGAACAAGTACAGCAGCAATAGGCATACAAACTTGATAGCATAAGACCTGAAGACCTCAGCCCTACATAAGAAAAAATAGGCAACCAAAGAATACTGAGAGCGCCAGGAATGGTCTTTTCCTAGGATGCTAGTTATACAATAGTGTTATCTAAAAAACAAGTAACATAGACTGAGCATGTTATATTTGAGAATGTGTGTGTGTTTGTGTGCATGTGTATTTGTGTGTATGTGTCTGTGTAAAACATCCATTGATGATAAAATGTGAAACAAAGAAAGCAGGAAGACATGGGAGGGTTTGAAATGAAGAAAAGGAAAGGAAATTATGTTATTATGCGATAATTTTAAACTTATATAACTACATAAAATAATTGTAATAATCTTAAAATGGCACCAGATGCCTATTTGAAAAATAAAGCCATTTAAGCTTAAATGTAAGTGATGGACAACGATTTGATCTTAAAATGGCACCAGATGCCTATTTGAAAAATAAAGCAATTTTAGCTTAAATGTAAGTGATGGACAAAGATATCTCATTCTATAAAATGAGTATGTTTTGCATGTTTATAGGATAATTTTTCCTATATTTATGGCAGGGAAATAACCAAGACATAGAACAGTGGAGGAAGTGTTCGTGAAACTTCGGCAGTCACATACAAAACATAGTTACTCAACTGTTAAAAGCAAGGACTCCTGGTGATTTGCTGTAGCATGGGTGATTTAATGCACATTATGCCATGTTATATAAGTTGAATGTAAAAAGAAAAACAACTGCATAATCTCATTTAGAAATAGAATGTGATTTACAGTCAATATATACAGAACACATGATAATGGTTAACATGTCTTTTGGTAAGAAGAGGACAGAGAACACAAGGCAGAGATAAATAATATTGGGTAACATAAATGTAAGATGAAGTAAAATCCTCACTTTAGATCATTTTTCTGTGGCTGTGATGAGACTTCATGAACAGGGCAGTTTATCAAAGAAAACATTTAATTTGGGGACCAATAATTGTTAGAGTCCATAAATTTCATGGGTGAGAGCATGGGAACAGGCAAGCAAGACTGTGAAGTAGGCAATACCTGACATCTAATCCACAAGCATGAAGCAGAGATAGAGAGAAGAAGAAGATAAAGATGAAGAAGAGAGAGACAGAGACAGAGAGACAGAAAGACAGAAAAAGACAGAGAGAGATAGAGACAGGGATAAAGAACCACAAACAGAACAGAATAACAGAGACAAGAAAGACAGGCAATGAGAGTTCTAACTAGGAATGGAATAGGTTTTTTTAAACCTCAAAAGCTCATCCCAGTCACAGACTTCCTCCACCCTTACATCATGATCTTTCTGAAAACATTCACCCAACTTTGGACCACCCATTCAAATACAAGAGCCTATTTGGAACATTCTCATTCAAACCAGCACAATTGACTTCTGACCAACCCCAAACTTGTAGCCATGTCATAATCAAAAACTATGTTCAGTTCAACTACAAATCTTCCTATAGTCTAACATAGTGTTAACACTTTTTCAAAGTTCAAAGTCTCTTCTGAGGCTAAGGCAATCTTTTAATTGTAACCTATTGTTAAATCAAAAAACAAAGTAAATGTTTCCAAAATACAGAGAGACAGATCATACATTACCATTCCAAAAGGGTGGAAGTGAGGAAACACTAGGTGAGAGCAAATCAAAATCCAGCAGTGCAAACCCCAAGTCCCATAACCCCATGTGTTGGTGTCAATAGGTTGATAAGATTCTGTACTTTCAGCTCTAGGGCTGCAACACACTTCTCTCTCTTGAACTGATTTCAGTTTCTCTATGCAGCTCTCTTTGACAGTTATACCATACTGCTGACTTCTTCAATACCTTGGGATCTCCACTGAAATGTAGGCTTCATTTTCAGAGATTAATGCAACGACATATCCAGGCCTTCATACAGTGACTACCCAGGCACAAGCCTTGCTTCAGTGGCTTTGCTTAACCTAGGAGGAAGATTCCACAACCTCTTTATTCCTATATCCTTCTTGACTTGACGGCCAGAAAAACATGGCTAATGGTGCCCAAGTTCTACTATATGCTTAGTATGGGACCTGACTTCTTCCTTGATTTATATTTGCATAATCTTTAATTTCTTGGTTTCATATGTTGATTAAGTTTTTCTTTGCTTTGGGAAAATATGCATTTCCTTTTTGCAAGTTGAAAGGTTAGCTGGGTGAAGTCTTGCCTTGGCACAGCACTCCCTTCGTTTCATTTCCTATCATGCCTTTCTCTGAACTACTCATCCCCTTGAACACAACACTTGGTTCCAACGTTAAATTTTATGATGTTCTTTTGTTCCTCACACTGTATATTTTGTGATTCTTTTTGCCACACTTGCTTGAATTTAGCTTCACTCACATTTTAGGATAAGGCAAAAAGTAGTCACATCATTTGAAAAATATCACAATAATGGACTTTAGCCCAGGGCTAACACTCTTCTCTTCTGACATCTCTTGAGTTGATCTTTTTAGTCTATACTGTATGCAGCACTACTAACTTCCAAGCATCTACTTAAGGCCCACTTTTATCATTTAACTGCTTTCCTAGCCCAATATCCCAATCCCTTGTAACAACTTTTGTCTTGGTTAATTTTCTACTTACCCTGACCAAGGAAACTTCTAAAAACTCAGTCAAGGACTCATGATTCCCAAGGGTTAGAGTCCATGAGCATTCTAACAGAGCATGGCAGTAGGGCAGCAAATATGCAAGGATGATACTGTAGCAAAAGCTAATTGTATATGTCTGATCCACAAACATAACATAGAAAAAGATAAAGACACAAGGACAGACATACACAGACACAGATACAGACACAGACAGACAGACAGACACACACACACACACACACACACACACACACACACGAACACAGGGCAAAGTATGAAAATAACATGTGCGTTTGAAACTCAAAATACAACCCCAGTTACACATCTTCTCCAATGAGTCCTATCTCTTATCTCTTTCTCATTCCCAAACAGCCCCACCAAGTGTGGACCAAAATTAAAGTAAACAAGCCTATGTAGGCTATTCTCACTCAAACTACCACAGAAATGAACAGCATGAAATCTCTATGAAGTAACAGTGAATTGCATACAGGACTGTTTATGATTATGAATTTTTTTGCCACAAGGAAAAATATTTGTTTATAAGTGAAATGGTGTATAGGCTAGTTTGTCCAACAATAACAACCTTTTGACCACATCCATACTAATCTTCGTGATACACTCCTTTAATTTTCACTCTAAGTTTTAGTTTAGAAAAGAAATATGGACAGTGCTGACCTCTCAGGCACAGAGTTATGATATAAAGGGAATGGAAATGGGGAGAGGTATCTTTTTGTGTCTTGATTCCTTCAGACTTTTGCCATCACACTCGCTTAAGAAAATGTGTTGAACTGTTCTGCTTTGATTTGCCCATATTGTGTTCACTTAATTTTGCTTCAACTGAAAATGTTACATAGTGCAGCTTTAAAATTGGAATATCATTTCATAAAAATGTTATTAATTGTACATAATTTAAGTAATAAATGCTGCTGGTTGAGGAGAATGTTGTAAACTTGAGACAGGTTTGATTTCAAGGGGACCTGGTCTAGAGGAGCTCATTGGAGATTTGTCATGAGAGATTAGATATTCAAAGGGTGGGGTCATCATGGCAAAGAGAAGAGAGGAAAGAGACAACACACTACCATGGGATGCCAAGCATGGCATTGTGAGGAAAGAAAATCACAGAGGACAGTCTCTCTCCACCTTCAGGTGTTCACAGATGTTGATGTATCTCATTACAAAACCAGACAGCTATCTTCCAATGCTGAAAATGAAAGATACAGTGAACTTGAAGGTGAGGACTCTACTGGGTGAATAGAGATTTAATAGACTTCTCTTGGGAATATATATTTGATTATTAACTAATCTATATAAGAAATATCATCACTTCATATATTCTTTGTAACCTGCATAAATCAACAAGGACTTAAATTATATAGTGTATCTGTTTAACTCTGGAAACACTGGCAAAAAAGCATTTTTCTAAAATAACTTTTGCAATATCTAACCATTCTTTAAGCACTATAAATTTCAGTAATTCAAGAAATGTAGCACTTTCTTGACTTTCCTTTTTCCTCCTAGTGAAGAATAAATTTATCAACAATGGTCAACAGCTCTCCTCATCCCCAGAATACTTGCAAGAAGTCCCATTAAAAGGAGATGCTAAAGCCAATAACATAGCAACAGAAATGGCATAGTTAGTATTTGTATGACAAGTCCCGTATCTTTCAACTATTAAAGAATTATTGTTATTTTTTAAACGATTAAGACTAAGTGACAAGCTGAATAAGGTTGTTAAAATAGCCCACAAAGATAAGAAAAACACACTCTCTCTCAAGACCATTCCTGTCTAATCAAAGTAGCACTAGATTGTCTCCAGTTCTTCATGATTTCCTTAAGAACCACTCTCAACACCTTCTTCCTCCTCGGCAGTGTCCTGCAGGGCTCTTTCCAGAAATAGTTTGAGAGTCTTCATCTTGAATCTACTACGGTGTGTAATGGAGCCAACAAGGAAGTAAATGATGGGGTTGGCACAGCTGTTAATACAGGATAGAAACATTATTTCATCCATAAAATCACAAGGTCTCTTAATCCATTGGTCAAGGAGCCAGTAGATTCCAAAGGGAAGACCAAATATCAGGAAGAATATCACTGTGAGTGCAATGGTCACATAGAGTCTGGTCACAGGGATCCGCTGGGAGCCACAGAAGATTCTGACAAGTAGGATGAGGCTAGACCCACAGAGGACCACAAATAAAACAATTGTCCATACAGTAATGATGATATCAAATGTCTGACACCAAATAGAGTCACTGTCATGAAACAGTAAAGAACATGCCTTCCCATCTAGAAATGAGAACACCAAGGACAGGGCCCAAAGCAAGACACACATGACAGCTGATGTGTGTCTTGGGCGTTTACAGCGATACCAGATGGGCCACATAACAGACAGGCAGCGTTCAACGCTAATGGTTGTGAGAATGCTCACACCCGAAAGATATGGAAATAATGACACAAAATTTAAAAATGATATGATGTCATTGGAAACGGATTGGATGGTGTAAATAATAACAAGAACACAAAATACAAACTGAGAGAACAGGAAGAAAAAGTCAGCTGCAGCCAGGTTGAGTATGTAAACTAAGAAGGCATTCCTGCGCATCTGGAAGCCCAGCAACCACAGAACTATGCCATTTAGTACCATCCCAAAAAGGGAAGTGATGAGGGAAAGCAAAATCATGGTTTGGAACTTGATGTCACAATCTAAAGTATCACTTCGTCCATTAAGTGCTCTGATGTTAGTTTCCAAGGTTGAGATGCTTAGATTCTTGCTTAGGAAATCTCCAGTACTGTTCCTGGAACAAAATAAACAAAATACATGAGCACATGCTGTGTTCTCTCTCTCTGACTTAGGAACACCCTGCTATGTGGTAATTACTGACCTGGTTCATAAGGAGCATAAACAGGATTAGAGTGATTAAGTAATTTATCTAAACCAGTATTTCTGGGGCCTTAATTTATATTCAGCTTGCATTTATTTGCACTATCTACAACCTATGTCCTGTACAGATATTAATTAGAATAGTTGTGTCCCCAGTACGGACACCCAGTTTTTCAGGTTGTGTCAGAAAGAGATCTCTGAACCCAACTTCCTTTCTGTCCTAAGGCTGTTTCTTCTCTGCTACATAAACTCAGGAATGAGAAGAATGACCCACATCTGCTCTTAGTCCTGGCAGGAGTAGGCTATTAGATGGAGAAATGTGGAAATCATAAGTGACAGTCATGAAGGAATGCTAAGTCCTGTTAAGGCCAGAATGAAAAAAACCAGTGGTATAGGCTAGAGTGACTCAGTCTCCATTTCAGATTTGAAATTAGAAAGCAGGAAAGTCTTTGAAGACATTAAGCACTTTTCTATTGTCTGTTGCTATATCATAAGTGTACATTTTCCTATTGAGTCACATTGAGTAACTGAGAATTTTTACTGACTTATTATTATTCAAGAATTATATATGTGTATATACATGCACATGTATATAGTAATATATATTACAAAATTATATATATGATAATTATTCAAAAATAAATGAATTAATGATAAATCCAAAATTATTTACAAATTTAAATGAAGTGTTCTTGCAAATATTTTTAGAGCAAGTACCACAAAATACATAGAAGTATGAAGAAAATATTATTACTGGCAGTTCTGTCCAAAGAAGATGTAGTGTGTTTGAAAGACTTGTTTTTGCTGTAAGATGGATAATGAAGGGATTTTTCATTCCCCAACACAAGAATGTTTATTAAAGGGCTATATTAATAACCTAGAAGTACTTCAGCCCAGAATTTAGGTTTTGATTTTGAGATTAAGTGAATTTCTAACATTCTTGAAGATTAAAAAGACAAATTTGGAGAAAAATAAATAAGAAGGAATAATGTAACAATTCCGAATACCCACGATACAACCCACAGACCATATGAAGCTCAAGAAGAAGGAAGATAAAAGTGTGGATACTTCAGTCCTACTTAGAAGGGGGAACAAAATTATCATGGGAGGTAGAGGGTGGGAGGGAATTGAGAAGAAGAGAGAAGGGGGAGGGGAGAAGTGACAGAATCAGGTGGGGGCAGAGACAGGGGAGATGTTCAGGGGGTCAAGAAATTGAAGAGAGGTATGTAGCAATGGGGGATGGGGAATCAGGGATAGCCACTGAAAAGTCCCAGATGTCAGGAAAGCAAGAGGCTCCCAGGACCCAACAGGGAGGCCATTAGCTAAAATATCCAACAAAAGGGAGAGAGAACCTCTAGAGACCATACCCAGAGGTTAGGCATGGCCTGCATTTGAGGAAGGGGTCACCCACCTATCTTAAAAAATTTAACCCAGAATTGCTCCAGTCTAAAGGAAATACAGGGACAAAGAATGAAGCAGAGACTGAAGGAAAGGTCATCCAGAGACTCATCCACCTGGGGATCTAGCCTATATGCAGCCACCAAACCCAGATTGCTACACTATTGCAAACACTATTGCTGATGCCAAGTGCTTGCTGTCAGGAGCCTGGCATAGATGTCCCCTGAAAGGCTCTGTCAGAGCATGACTAACACAGATGTGGATGTTTGCAGCCAACCATTGTCCTGAGCACAGGGACCCCAATGGAAGAATTAGGGGAGGAACTGAAGGAGCTGAATGGGTTTGCAACCCCATAGGGGGGAACATTATCAACCAACCAGACACCCCAGAGCTTTCAGGGACTAAACCACCTACCAAAGAATACACATGGAGGGACCCATGGCTCCAGCTATATATGTAGCAGAGGATGGCCTTATTGGATATCAATGGGAGGGGAGACCCTTGGTCCTTTGAAGGATAGATGCCTCAGCATAAGGGAATTCTAAGGCAGTGAGGTAGGAGTGAGTAGATGAGTGGCATGACCTCATAGAAGCATAGATGAGGGGGGATGAAATAGGAGGTTTGCAGAGGGGAAACTGAGAAGGGGGATAACATTTGAAATGTAAATAAATAAAATAACCAATAAAACAATTAATAAAAAAAGAAAAAAAATGAGTTGGTAGGTAAATACTTTATTTACCCGTGGGAATTGACTTTGAGTAGCTATGGATTGTTAGATAGATATCTTGTGACACACACACACACACACACACACACACACACACACATGTATGTATGTGTGTATATATATACATAATATATATGTACTCAGAGACCAAAAATCTGTACAGCTGCTGCACATTCCATTCATTTTCCAATCATAACTATAAGTTCAGACCCTATTACTCAAGACACTATACATACACATTGAATGTACAAATTATATAATAAGCTGGTACAGATATGAAAGCTTCTTGCCCTCCTGGCTAGCATTCACAATACAAAAAGATGCTATGAAGGCTCCTATGGGACAAACCATGTCGATGGTCTTTATTCAGCTATGAATTCTGCACTCTCTGAGACCTAGGCCAACTTGCCAGGTAGGAAATACATCCTTGTGCAACTGTGGCAGTATAGTTTTGGAGGTAACTAACTGCACTATGATTAGATTTCAAGCCATAGGAAGTAGTATTTACTTAGTGTTGGAAATCAGATACAAAAGCCAAGATTGGGGGAATCATATACATTATAGTGAGATTGAATTCAGGTTTTGGACTAAACAGACATAGCATTGGGTTGCTGTCTGAATATTTTACACTCATGTATGGACATTACATGCAGCCTTAATCAGAGAAGCTTCTTTTTTGACAAAATTGTTGTAAATAAAGAGACTAGTGACACCACAAGTTATTGAAGATAAATCATTGTTGAGGGTATAGCTCTAATAAAGTAATTTAGATTATCTTCCTGTAGTCTCAGGTAACTTTGCAGAAGAAAAAAGAAAAAGTATGGAAGAGCAAGAAAAATAAGGAGGAGAAGAGTTTTAAAATGACACCTCCCCAGCAAGACACATTTATTCTAGTCACAGACTCTTGGGAATACCCACAAAGGCTGTACACAGAAAATTTCCCATTAATAGCCAGGCATGGACTTTGGAAGGGTTATCTCTCTCCACTGAATAATTGACTAATAACAGTCTCAAGGATAAGAGAAAGCATTGCCTTCATTCAGGTACTCACCGGTAACCAAAATAGGTCCCAATAGATAGTCCAAACCACCCAATTGGCATACATGATAAATATTACAAAACAAAACTAGGAATCATAATCTCAAAAAGGAAGTGATGGGAGGGATATTGACAGAGATGGAAGAATACTTGAGAGAGCTGAGGAGAGTAATCAGAGTACATTGTGGCATAAATAAAATGATCAACGAACAAAATAAATCAATATTTAATGCCTAGAATAAAACACAGGTTCTGTGCAATCACAGCAAAAGCCAGCTCTGAGTGCAGATGACATCTATTTTAAAACAGTTGTTAAGGCTCCTGATTCCATGTTATTTTTGTGGCTTGGAGGTAAGTTAAACATGCATGTAACTTTTCATAAATATGTACATTATTCACAAATTTTATTAATTGGGTTGCTTGCAATCATTTATTTTTGAACATATGTTTCTTTTTATTAATTGGTTATTTAATTTATTTATATCTCAAATGTTGTCCCCCTTTTCAATCTCCCCTCCACAAATCCACTCCCCTTCACCTCTAAGAGGGTAATCCCACATCCCTCTATTTTTCCCCTACACTGTGGCAACAAGCCTCCTCACATATATCTCTTACTGAGACAGAAATCCTCAAAACATTGTACTCTTTCCATGGCAGAAAACGCAGATGATTAGGGTACTGACAGAACAGTGCTTTTAAGAACAGTGCCAGTACCCATATTGGCAAGTCAAGGAGAGTGACAGAATTCTCACAATAGCAGCATATTTAGTAGATGAGATTAGAGAAGATTGGGAAAGGTACAAGGGAGAGCATTACTTTGATAATGTTCACACACTTCCATGAATTCAGTCTGCAACCCAAAATACTGTCATAAAGGACATTTGATGACTTGTGAAGAAAAGCATGAGAATTCCTGGATTCTTCACCTTGAGATGTAGTTATATGGTTACAGAGTAAGAAA